>NW_028263383.1:27200997-29685890 GCF_051168715.1 Poecilia mexicana
TTTGGTCAGCCGTATAGTGGTTGCTGGAAAAGACAAGTGTTTTGTTGTTGACTTACCATCCAAAAAGAACTTGCTCTATTCTTGTTGGTTGTGCAGGAGGCTCCACCTCTACTTTCCAAAGATGTACGTTTGTATAATTACTCATCTGTTTGCAGCTATTTTAACTTGCGAGTGAAAACATTGAGTTGGGCCATAGACCCATACTAACATGTTCAAGGAAGCGTCAGAGGTCACCTTTAAGGAATTTTCTTCTGAAGCAGATCCAGTGTTAAGCCAAGTCTGGTGCAAAAGCTTGAAATGCTTGTATAAGAAAAACACCTAAATTATTTTCTCAAAAGTCAGAGAGAAACACACTATCATTTTGCCATGAAATAAATCTCCCTGTCAATCACAATTCAAGCTGATCTAAACAATATGAGTAAAAGTTTCATTTTGAACCGTCAGATAAGGCTTCTGCATGTTGGTGTTCCCGCTAAATCCTGAATATGCCCAATTTGGGTTGTCTTTGCCCTTTTATCGCAGCCTGTGGGGTTTGCCCTGACTGGGAACGAGAATACAACCTGATGAATGTGACAGGTAGCCAATCAGAAAGCGCGGGTAAGAACAGAGGGGAATCCCGAACAGCTGACATATCGCGTGAGTCCGGTGGATATTGGAGATGATATGTGGAAATGTTTATTATTATATGTAAAGGTCATTATTATATATGTTTATTCAGTTAAAAATGTTAACTATGAAAAAACACAGTCACTTCCAAATCATAGTTCAGCAAATAAAGCGGCTGCTCCCGTCGTCTTTTATCCACCGCCTTTTCTTTTTGTTACGTCTTTTATCTCTTAAAATTAGTCCACAAACTATCACTATTGCTTCTACATCGTCATCCCTATTTGGTTACTTTAAATTCCCGTATGCTATTTTGGGGGTTTTGTGGATTTTCTTCTGGAATTGCGATGTTCGTGACTGAAATCGGTTCGTGTGGTGTGTTGCTCCTGCCTTGTGGCTGAACACGAACCGATCGAACCTGTTGTACTTTTATCAGCTCTGTAGTCACAGAGGTTTGGAGAATCGGCCGACAATTCATAAATCTTGCCGTCTAAACCAGACTTAAGACTCACAAGCTCTACTCATCTTCTCTCGACCACTGCCCAAACGCTCTGACTCTGGTTGCTATGGTAACATGTACATATCCCTTCAAAATAAGATACAGATGCGCCGCAGAAACGAACATTTTACTTTCGTGAAAATTTTAACTCACGATAATGACTAACGTGTGAGCCCTGAGCTTGTTTCTCTGCAACGAGACGGTCCCATCTGGGAGTGATGGGAGACAATGAGACCCAAAGTGTTGCTTATATCCACAGCCTGCTTGGTCTCTACGTGGCGAAGCAGTTTGAAGCTTCATTGCCTCATTAGCAGCCGGTCGCCGCATGTTACACAGAGCGGCTTGTAATGTGGGACTCACCTACCGGTCCAGGATAAATCCATCCTCCTGTCTCTTCTCTGGGCCTTTTCCCCTTGGCAAAGAAACTTTCCAAAGACACCTGATCTGTTTCTTACTCATTTTGCTGCTTGTGGGCTCAGCGTTGGCGCTCAAGTAACCGAGAGAATCCTGTTAAAGGATTTTCAAAATAAAAGATCCTCCAGAGTCAAATAATACATAAACCGGAAATATTTAATTATTTTTTGCGCGGCCCGGTGCCAATTGGTCCATGGACCGGTACCGGTCCACGGACGGGGGTTGGGAACCACTGCTTCACATTATAAAAACATTGCATTTTGTCAAATATCGCTATTAAAATCATCAATACACATCATATATGTCAGTCAATGTTCCATTTATTATTGTTCAAAAGCAAAAATTATTGTTTCAGCAGTTTTCTGTAAGTTTTTTTTTCAATTTGTTTTCCATAAAAACTTGACCTAACCTTATTAAAGGACAGTAGGCGATGAACTGATGAGGGATATCCAAAATGGAAGAACTCAAGGCTTCAGAAACGATCAGAACATGATATATGTATAGATTACCATTCTCCAACCGCTCTCCTCTAAAAACCTTTCAATTATCAGTTTGTTGACAATATCAACAATAGTGACTATAGCATTTAATGAGACCTACCTGCACAGTTTCCATATTGGCTGCTATCGTTTCTTAATTATAAAAAGTCGCCAGTGCCTGACCCTTGACCCCAGCCGCCCTCTGAAGGTTTAACCCTCGCCTCAGCATAACTCTGGTTCAGTCTCCTCTGTATTAGATCAATAACCTCCTCTCCCATCCAACTGGTTATCTGCTGCTCACAGTGATTGATGCTTCCTGCACATGTGTGTTAGCAGGCCATTCAGTTATCATAATGAAGACGTATTCCCTGTTGATGAAGAGGCTGATAGCACGATGGAGAAGATGCCCTCATGTGGGAGATAAGGGCTGTAAAATAGAGATAAAAATGATTCCCTTAAAATAAACACGTCGGTTTCATGAGCCCACAACCCAGATTAAGCTTGGAAAATTATGGGGATTCAATTAAAAAGTAAAGTTTGCATTAGGCCTGTCATGATAACAAATTTTGCTGGATGATAAATTCTCCCAAAAGTTATTGTGACAAATGATAATATTGTTGTTTTGAAACAATTTTCAAGTATCATAATGGTAACGGCATAATAATCCAAGTTCACCGTCTCAAAGGTAAATAAATTTTAATTTCTAATTAACATTTAACACTGAAAGTGGAAGACATTTTAAATATCCAAAATATAGAAACAAAAAACAGAACAAATGCAATTACTTATGAAGTTTATGTAAACATAACTGCAATTCAAAAAGTGGCTAGTTGCATCAGACTGAAGCCTTTTGTCATCCAGTCTGGTAAAAGGAAACAGAAATGAGAAAAATAAAAACATGCAAATGGAAATTATCAAGCTTCTTTTTTTTGTTTTTTTTTGAACATTTTATTTTCAATAACTGTTTTATAACAACATATACACACAGCAGAGATACTGAAAATACAAACTCAAGTAATAAAGGTACATAATAATAATACAAAATAAATTCAAAAAGTACACAAACAAGACAATCAAGCTTTTAATTTATCATGTGATTGATTTATTGCTTACTGTGACAAGCTCACACTCAGTCATCATTAGCACTGATGTCATGTTAATTTTAGGCTTATTTGTATCTTTATTTTATAAAGATTTCTGATTTAGCAAACCGTTGTTTGCAGAATGTAGTTGTGGCTCCGTCCTTCTGGAATCTGCAATGCATGTTCTACAAAACAAAGTCTGGCTTAGTGGTTTCCAAAGTCGGGGTTACGTCAGTCATCAGGTCTTAAGATGATATCCGGATTTTAAAATAAGAATTAGAAACTACTTCTAACAGCACATTCTGGCCCAGAACACTGAGTAGAACAGTAGTCCTAAATAAATGGTACAATACGTGTCAAGACTTTCTTGTATAATGAGCTTATTAGCAAAGTTTACAAACTTCTTCAGGGTCAAAAGTCAGCATCTTCTGTTCTTGTTATTTTTTCTGTTTTCCAGTGTTAATGGTGTTTTTGCAGATGTGAATGACCACATGTGCATTAGCGTGTGCATAAATTCACTTTCTTGAACTGTGAAATGTTAGAACTCAGCTTTAGCTTCAAATTGATGCATATTGATTCTTGAGAATAGGGACAAAATGGGTTTTAATTTTCCCATATTTTTTTTTTATTATTTCTCAACCTTATGTATGCAAATATGACAAATAATGTTTAGAAAATATGAAGATGCTAAGGTACAGGCTCCCAGTTGCGAATTTTTAAAAAAAAATTTAATTTTTAATCGACCTGACCCAAAACTTTGTCATCACCATCTGACAAAAATAAATCTAAAATGATTTTTAAAATACCCCATTAGTGATATTTTTACTCAATTTACAGACAAATGCTTCTCAAGAAATAAAATAAATATTATTTAAAACAAAAAACAAGAAAAAGTCCATCTGATGGAGTTGACAGTGCATGATGGAGTTGACACAGAACTGAAGGTGGTGACAAACTAGTGAGTAAAATGAAAAACTTGGTACATGTGAAGTAATGCAATTTATGTAAAATACATTAAAATGAATTAGTTGCACAATTAAGTGAGATTTGACAACAATTTCACTGAAAGAGTCAGAAAAACTCTGACGGAGTTGACATCTGACGGAGTTGACGAAATGCCAAACTACCTCAATTTATATGATTTTATTCTGAAGGAGGCCATATTGTAGCTCTTCAGGTCCATGAAATCTTCACATTATACCAAAATTAAGCTTTTATTTCGCAAAATTTCATCAAAGTTTTGTAAATTGTCAGTTATGGAGTTGACACATCATGGTTGTGACAAACAACTTAGGAATAAAACAGAAGAAAAAAATAAAGAATAACTTAAGCTAACCGGAGCTAACTAGCCCTCCTAGCAAAGGAAGAGAAAAGACAACGTCATGGGGTCCTCAGAAGTTCTGGTGCCCCCCAATAATGCCTGATTTTTTTACATTCCTTTCATTTCTGACGGTGTTGACAAAAACTAAGGACAAATTTCAACGGAGTTGGAAAATATCTAAAAATTATTTTTAATTCAATTTATCGATACTTTATAATTATTTATATGACTACTTATACTTAATTGTCATAATATATAATTTTAGTATTTCTTTAATTGTTTTAAACTATAAGAATGTATTGAGTTCTGCTCCTGGACAAGGGCTTTTACAGGCTTCATCCACCGACTACAATGTTTAAAATAAAAAAATATTCAGCAAAAAAAAGAAAAATATACATTGTTGTGCTCACATGACCCAGGTTAGTTTAGTTAGATATTTGAAAAAAAAAATATTTTGTGTATATTTTATTCAAATTTCATGCTTTATCCATAGGACCTGTTTTGTCCCTATTCTCAAGAATCACTACTGATATCTGATCGAAGAATTATGTCAGAATTGGGCCTGATACCAACTCTGGACCAGATCAGTCCTAACTCTAGCTTTCACTTAGCATCTCTTCAGTGTGTAGCAGCCATTCACTTCCACTTACCACAGTTTAATGTCAGCCAATATGCTGCTCTTAGTTTAAGTTTGTAAGAAAATAATAATTTATTAAATATAAAGGCTTCCAACAACTTAATGCCACACATAACAGATCTTAGTGAATTTGTTTGTGTTCAACAGTGATCAAAATATGTAGGGTTGAAATAATTAATTGCACTGTGATTAATAGGATTAATTGTTATTAACTGATTATTCAAATAATTGTCAACTAATTTAGTAATCAATCATTAACCTGAGTATACAGACTCAAAAACAGTCAGTTTGGTGGAAGAACAACACAGTCAGAGTAATTAAGAGAAAAATTTTACAAATGTGAAAAAACCCTCCTGTAATTATGTTCTACTTATAATTCAAATGGAACCTCAGATTCTGTAAAAAAAAAAAAAAAAAAAAAACCCATCCTATTAAGCACCGTTGGCTATCCAATTATTACTCGGTTAATAAATGAAAAAATAATCAACAGATCACCACTACACTGTTTTGATAATAAGTCAAATGGAAACAACTGAGTTTTTCACATGTTGGTAAAACTGTTTATTTAGCCTTAGCAAACATTTTATTGCTTAAAATATTTTTCTCATTTAAAAAAATCAATTGAATTATTTGCAACTATTAATGTATTTGTGATACTGCATAAAAAGACTTAAGTAGTTAACTGAAAAGTTTGCAGAATCCACCAAATTTTTATCTCATTAATCATTAAGTAATTGTAACAGATTAATTGCAGGTTGCAGCTCTAAAAGCATACCATTTAAAATATTACTCAAATTCATTAACAGTGCAGTAATTTTAGATTTTTGCATGGTGAAAATATTAAATACTGTGTAAAATTGTTGAATACACTTTTATACTTTGAGATCATATCAACTCAGACACTTCGACTGTCGAACTTCAATTTCTTTCATGTGGTGTACCTCTGATTCTACATTACTGTTTGCCACAGACTACCTGCTTTTACCAAATAGATTTGCATAAATCTAAAATTTGACGGCAGCTAGCTGCATGCTTGGAATAATCACAGAGTCTTTAGCAGCTAATTAACTCGAGGAGGCGGGTTCAATTTCACTTCTGTAAAAGCTAAAAATCAACTCCAGTGTCGGTCGCAAGAAAAGTTGGAACTGCACCTACAGAAAAAACTCATATTCTTCAATTAAAGTCGAAAAGATCGGCATTCTCTCTGTGTTGTTTCCTAACCATCAAGCCGCGCTACGACTTCATCTTAATGATGATGGTGGTGGTGGTGGTAATTATTCCCAGAAAAGGAGCACAACTTCATTTTGCAGCGTTTATGTCAGGCTGCTATTCAGCCGAGCTGTTATGAAAGAACACGCCTGAGATGGGAGGTGTGGATCCACTCCCATCTTCCTTTTGCAGGGGTCATTTTCCCTCCAACCCTCAGTAATTATGATCAACAGAGTATTCACGGCGTTCTCGTGCAATCAGTGGTGTGACGCAGCTGCCTGTTCATCACAGGCCAGCTTCGTGTAATGTCTTCCATCTCGGTGGCAGCTCAGGTGTTTGCTGAAGGCAACAATAGCAGCAGATGAAAGTGCCACTCTAACCTCCCCAATCACCTCTCGTGGTGCTGCTGCTCATTTAAGGGGAAAAACACAAAACAACAACAAAAAGATTAACATTTCAACGCTACAGAAATTTAATATATAGAGGAAAAACTTGCCAGAAGACACAAGATGCAGAATTTTTTGTCAACATATAGTGTTCAATAAGATGTTGAACAAAAGGAAAAGTTCAAAAATGGAAATTTGGGATTCAACCTAGAGATCAACAAGAAAAATCATGTCGAGACCTGAAGTCACCTGAGGAGTTCTCTCGGCAATATGTCATTGTGAATGGTCTCCTGTTCCTATGTGGGGTTCTCGGTAAATACATAGAGGTCCAATACTTCACTTTGCAACATTGCTTTGAACCTCATTTACTGTGCACATCAACCCAAATATGCTGATCGGCACAGATCTTCTGTGACCTGATGAGAGGGAGGTGAAAATAGAAAAAAAAAAGTTTGCCAAAAGCCTTAAAAACAACAATTACTTAACTATACCTTATGCGCAGTTTCTGTCTCAAAATAACATTTCAACAGAACACCATCCTTCAGAGCAACCTTGATTGATCTTAGCAGTTGTTGACAGCATTTAAGCCACAAGTGTTACTGCTAAATCTATATATAAACTAATAGAATCGGTGACAGGTTATTAAATATAGTTTACTCTATCTCAATGATGCATCCAAATCATATCAAAGACACCCAGAGAAAGTTTATCTTCGTCTGGTTATTCTTCTAACTTGGTTTTCATAATATATTCTCCTTTGTCTGAACAGTCAATATTTTCTTCAGAAGGAGAATATGAAAATAATCTGAAACCATCAGAGGAAATGCAGACATATTTATGAGATCCAACTAAAGAAATCATTTTCACTTTGTTTCTATTTGCGCAGATGGAATGTAAAACAGTATTTCCTTATTGGAGAGGAAGTCGAGTGTGTCATTTCACTGTCAGTAATTTCTGCTGAGTGCTGCGCTGAGAGGCGAACTGTTACATTTAGCCTGTGGACAAATACGCATACAACATTTGTTTGATTTTTTTTTTCTCCTTTTTTTTTCAATTTGGCTTCACTGAAGAAAAAAATAACTTCATAGAAACGTAGCGGCCATGATGGCTGTTTACTCAGATGGTGAATTGGTTGCTAACCTTTCACTGAACCCTTATTCATTTTTTCATTTTATTTGTTTGTGTTGTCTTCAGCTTCTACGGAGGCTGGAAAGTGCACGGCGTTGAAATAATAATTTGCTTTGGAAATCAATTTCTTCAATTTAAGAAATGATGTGTTCATATTCACTAATAGACTGGCAGATAATAAACAGCTCACACCCACAGTGCATAACTTCTCAATAAGTGCCTGTTTAGTCACAAATTTCACCTGCTCTCAACAGAAAAGTAAAAACAAAACACTTCAATTATACATGATGGAAACAGACTTCTAAGTAATCAGAACTGTTTATAAAGAAACCTGTAGATGAAATTCAGAAGATTATGCAAAACATTCATGTTTCTAATTTATTGGTGGGAACAAAACAAATGAAAGAGATTGTTTATGACAATAAAATGTATTTTAAAAATGGTAGAAGTCTCTGATCTCTTGTATATTATCTGACAGATATCTTTGTTGCAAATCAACTTGATTTTCTGAAATGTCTTAAAATCCCTTCTTTTAACTCCCTCGTCAAGCTCCTTTTCAATGTGACTTTTGATAAATATTGCTATCATGTGCTCACAACAAATTTTATCTTGAGTCATTGACAAATCATTTCAATTCAATCGTGCATACATTCCAATTGATCCTAATTATCAAACAGTACAGGAAGCTCAATTATTCAAAGTAGTGAAAGGTTTCTATCAAACTGTTGTCCTTATTGACAGTCAGATTTTTCTTGGTAACCCCACCGAAGTGCAGTAATCATACTTTTTTTTAATCAATTAGCAATGCTCCCTAATTAATAAGTCATCAATAAAATAAATTACAAAATCTGTTTTCATGATGATTTTTAATCTGCTTTATTTTATTTTTCGTACTTAGTGTGTATTTACTTTTATAGGGTACATTTGTAACCAGTTTTTGTTAAAACACTTCTGTTGTACTTCTTCAAAAAAAGAATGACTTAGCATAAAAGCTAAAGGTTTATTATACAACAGCTTTCCTGTGGATTTATTTAACACGTGAAAGCAATGCTGCTCACATCGAAGCACTTTATTGGAATAGAAACATGTAGCCAGGCAGCAGCGAGCAGAGGGTTTCTAGTGATTGTTGACATCTGTTACATATCCATGCTGTTCCTGAGGTCGGGCTGCAGATGACTTGCAGGGATGAACAGCAGAGCGCTGAGTGGATGACTCATCTGGTGGAGTGATAAGACATCCCTCTGATTTCTCATTAACCGCCACCAACCCCATCGGCTGACTCTACACTAGTCTTATTTTGACCAAATCCCCGCAGCGTATGTTAAGGTCATTGCAGAGGCGAGAAATCCTGACACTCTCTTTTCTGAAAAGCTGATGGTAATGTGTAATATTGATATAAATTTGTTCTGAGCGCAGATTAAATTTCTCGCACATGCTGTGGTTTGAACTGTAGCCCTTAAAGCCAAAATGCAGCTGCTCTGTTGGGCCTTTTCTGTGTATTATGACTCAACATTTTGCACCATTATGCAGAAATAAACTAGATAAACACATTGCAGAGGTAAAATCTTTACCAGAGCCTACAACTAACTTACAACGCCACATAGATGCTTCTAATCAGAACTACTGATGAGAACTGAACACTATGACCACATTACACCAATACTGGCTGCACTTACTTCCTGCTGAGTGCAGTATTCAAATCTATCATCAACAGCTGCATGAAAGTTTTTCACCAAAATACCTCAGTTTGAATGTCAAAATGTATTGAGTTGCTGCCATATGAGTGGTTAATTTCCTGTTTTTGTAAACAAGTAGCTGTACAGGTGTACCTAATAAATAAGCTAGTGTGTTGCCACTTTATCTTTTTAATATTAGAACTAGAATTGTGAAAGAAATATTGCAAAATAACAGAAAATTCTAACATTAAAGGCCAAAATGATTTCATGCTGATTCTCTTTAAACCACCAATAAATCAAACTGATCGTTCATCCCAAGCCGCAACAAACGCCGTCATCGGACAAAAGAGAAATGAATTTCTCAACTTACCTTTATCAAAGAATGGGCCTCTGTGCACTCAGTGTTTATGAATAAATTATAGTTGGAATCGGGGTTTTTACTGATTTTTTTTTATTTTATTTTATTTTATTTTATTTTATTTTTTATAGTGGTTCATAATAAAACTGGCAAATTCAGCAGTTGTAAAAACATGAAGTGGAATCTTAAGCTCTTTTTGAAATGCCAACCATCACAGATTAAAATCCTCTTAACATGTTAAATCACCTCCAGAACTCGCATTTAGAAAGAAGTTCAGCAGTTCTGCATTTCAAAGGTCCTTTTAGTTGCAGGAATAATCACTCTGAAAGCATTTTCTGGTCTCAGTGGTAAGACTGACAAAAAAATAATGCTATTAATGTACAGTTGGGATATAATGGAAATATGGATTTCTATCACAACAAATGTTTAACAAGAAAAAGAATGATAACTTTATGATAAAAGATTGTTACACATGCAAGAAACATTGCTGACCTGGCAATAGCTCCATTTCCATTATAAATGAGTGCAAAACTTTATAGATATTCCGCTAATGTTGAAAAAACAATTTTGATTTTGCAATTGTAGTGGTTCTGTTAACAAGTGACACAGTGGAAATCACACTTGAATGAGTTTGTTCACGTAATAAGTCATTAGTTGTCTTTTTCATCTTTTCCTCCAGCAGTAACATTCGGTTGTTGATCACACGACTCGTGTGATGCGAAAAAGAGTTTCCATTGCAAAGGGGCACATAAATCCCTGTAAAGTACATTCAAATTTATGTTTGCAAGGAAATAACTGCAAAATTGTGATTAAACATTTCTGGTGTAATTGTTGCCACAAAAGCAACCAGCAAAATTTTCCTCCACCTGAGATGGTCAAACATTTGGAGACTAAAACCTTCTGGAAACATGTTGTCACTCTAAAGAACTCCCTCTGCAGCCCTGCAGAGTCTTTCACTTCACCCAGTTGGTTCCTACCCCATTATGGTTATTCTATTGTTGACCTTTACATCCTCACCTCGGCTGGAGTCTTATTGATTTGCTCCTAAAGGGAAAGTTAAACCTGTTTTGAGTTTGCTCCCTTATTCCCCGCAGAGTTTCTGGGAGCCATCCAGGGTCTTTGTGCGCAGGATTTCCTGCCCTAGCCTCTCAGATCCATAAGTAGCACATAATGTGCCGGTGACTATATTCTCCAAATGATAAAATTAGCTGGCACATACAACAACATACATATTACTGTTCTGAGAGGAAAAGACTTCCTTCCATTGACCTTTCTTTGCTGCCTTTTCATTGACCACATAATTACACAAAATGGAATTCCGAAAATAAATTTGCTTAATCAAAGTGCAAAAAACTTTTTTTTTGATAAAAAGTTTTTTTGCCCTAGGATGAGGTGGTTTTTTGACTGTATCGAAATGTGTGTATTTTGCAACAGAAACACTTTTTTTGCATCACACAAGTCATGTGATCAACAACCAGATGTTACTACTGGTGGAAACAACAAACAAGACGACAGGAAGTGGTAGCAGGAGGATGGTGTGGCGTGTTAATGACATATAAACTCAACAAACATGTTCGTGTCATTTGAATCACATTTTTTATTTAATGGAAACACCGCAATTGTGAAATTGTGTTTTTGTTTTGTTTTGTTTTTTTTTTTACTTTAGTGGAATATCAAAGTTTTACACACATTTTGTAATTGAAACAGAGCTACTGTCTTCCTTTTTCCTTTATGTGGGATATAAATATGCGGAAATTCCTCAACAGCTTTCTGTTCTATCTCCATAGGGGCTCAAACCGATGGACCACAATGGACTCTCGGATCCTTACGTCAAACTGCACCTACTGCCTGGAGCCAGCAAGGTGAGTGGCATCACTGCTATTGACTGTATGTCGTCTATCATCCCAGTTCAAAACAATCAGTGTTTGTTTTGAGAAACTTTGTGTTAAAGATGGATGCTTAGCAATCAGTCAGAGGTTCTTCTTTGTGTTCAGTCCGTTTTTGTTCGGGGTGAAACACGTTCTGTTTGGTTCTGATTGGCTGAGTAAGCTTGGTATATGTCTCCTTAACCATTACCAGTATATAACCCTAACCTACGCCATCATCAACCTGAACTTGTTTCACACAAAACCTCTAAATCCCTCGACCTAAAAACAAGGTTCACTGTTATGACCAGGTTCTCTTTCGTAAATGACCCGACAGTCCTCATATGCAGTCCCAGAAAAGATCCTAAATAGGTCACAAAAATTAGTATACACACTCTATAATACACAGATGAAGCTGGACGGACGGACGGATAGATGGATGGATGAACAGGGAGAAAATGTCTTGGACATTCTAACTTCAAAAGTTGAAACTAAAGAAAAGATTTAACTTTTAGCAGAAACCATTAAAGATTTTCTAATATAAACTTTGTTTCTCCTGCCAGAAAAATTGTGAAACTGACTAAATCTGCTTGTGTAGACATAAAGAGTCGAGATGACTCAGTGGTTGTTTTATTAGGGACAGCAAATTGTCTCACTTTTACTGCACCAGACAGCAGTCTTTGACGATTTTGTTAATCCTGGCACAAAAGATCCTGAAAATGATTAAAATCCACAAAGCAGCTTATTGAAAGCCAAAGATGTCTGATTATCCGTCTACCTGGCTCGCATCTCTTCCTCTCAAGCTTTTCTACATCCCACCATTGATTTGAGCTTTGCAATAATATGTATCATGTATCATGTGTAGAAAGCCAAATAACTACATGCGTAAGATCCTTATTCCTTATTGATGGGTTTCTATCCCACAAATATTACTGAATATTTTCAGCACATGGTGCAGTAATCTTAAAAAATCATTATCAATAAGCATATATTTACAGGCATTCCTATAGATTACAAAATATATTTTTCTGAATAAAAATCTCTTCTTCAGGAAAAATGCTCTTCTTCTGCTTTCAGTAGATGTTTCATACATGTATCTGTAAGCAACTATAACTTTTTTTAATATTCAGCCTTTTAAGAAGTGAAAATCACAAAGTGTGTCACAACAAATCAATACAACAACCAGTTGAGACACAAACTGCATTACTTTGTTTTCAACCTAAAATGTATTTATGAAGGCGATGCTTTTGGGCAAAGGTAAAAACTTCATGTTCAGTTATTCAGTCTGTGTCTTTCATCCTGAAATTTTCAAGTTGCAATCTTCAGTTCTGACACCAGAATGGTGACTGACATAGAAATTGTTGAATGCTCCAAAGGTCTTATTTTCTGTCTTTGATCAGTTTCTCAGGGATGAACATGGATGCTTCTCCATTGATTACCCCACCATTTTGTCTTATCTGCCCTCATAATGAAGATGAATAAAATCCTCAAAATGAAGTAGCATAATTTCACATTGAAAACATAAAATTTGTCAGCAGGTGTGATGCTGTGCCGTCACAAACATAATCATGTGGGACTTTAAGTGGAACAGTGAAGTAAAGATTCCAAGTGGGTCTAGTGTAATAAAAAGCAAAGGATTGTGGGACTGTTGGATATGGCAGAGGATATGTGATGCTGTGGGGCCTGTTTTTCTACCAAGTTCCCTAGAAAACTAAGGTCTTGACATCTTTACATTCGTGCTGATTGTGCAGGAGTCTCTACTAATGCTTTTCAAGGATGTACAATTATGTAATTGTACATCTGTTTGCAGCCATTTTCACATGTCAGTGTAAATGTTGAGTTGGGGGGGCGTGGCCAGCAGCAGCTGATTTGGATTTAAAGTGACAGGAGGCCCTAAAACAGCCCATTCTGAAACTGAGCAGACTAAAATGTCATTATCTAGAAATTATATTGTGTAGATAATGTAATGAACATGTTTATGGTATAATTCATAGAGCTATCCTAACCTGTTCAAGGAAACATAATAGGTCACGTTTAGAGTCAAATTTTCTGTCTGTGTACCACAGGTTTCAGCTGCAAACAAAGATAGAGGAACACTTTAAATAAGCAGAGACTGTTAGTTCTCTGCAAGCAGAGGGAAACACTCATCATGTCTGTCACCCTTTATTGTTGCCTACAGGAGTTTGTGTCACTGTGAGCTTTCCAGGCAGCATTCTGCTCAAAAGCAGCAAGCAGAACATAGTGTTTTTGTCAGCACATCTAATTTAAATAAACCCTGGGTTGCTCCATGTGTCCTGACACTGACGGGGGGCTTTGAGGTGTCACAGCTCATTTTCCAGAAGTGCACAAATGTAATAATTAGCAAGGGTGCAAAGATAGAAGGGAAAATCAGGAATAATCTATTCAAAAAGAGTGTTTCAATGAAGCTATAGTGCAATTATTCTTCTACCAACAAGTCTGTCTTCTGTTGCTTTAAGTCAAACAGATCCTCTGATTTAATCTCTTGAGGTTAAGGCGGAAATCTGCCAACTGTATACATCATCTGTGATGATCTCCCTTCTTACGGGAAGGATTTCTGAGCTACAAGAGAGCAGATTGCTGTGTTTATTCACCACACATTTTAACAACTTCACCCTTCCAAAGAGAAAATTTATTTTTCTGTAGAAATGCAACAATTTACCTGAGAAAAGCCCTGACCAGACTCATCTCTCCACTTTACAGCTCTGCATTCAACAGTTTGCATTGGACTTTGTGATTAAAGGCTTGGACTCTATAGAGAGCAAAGAGTGCCAGATGTCAATAATTTGTGAAATAATTATTTACATGCTATTCATTGTTTAAAACTGGAAATAAATACAAAAATAATAGATTAAATATTGAATTAATTATATCTGAGTATAATTAAATATAGTGATTTCATATTAAGAAATTTATTTTACATTCTTGCGCTGAAACAAATCATGATTGTCAGCACACATTAGTAAATCTACCACAAATCCAGTGTTTTTCAAAGTGGAAGCCACCAGGGGGCTTCCACTTTGGAGGGTTCAGCAAGTTGAAGGGAAATAAGAAAAACAATGCAAAAATGTTAAAATTTTGACTAATATACTTTTTAATCATAAAATCAAATTGATTTTTCAAATATTATTTCTCATTTGCACTTTTATCAAGATGCTTTGCACTTCAACCCAGCATAGCAAATGCAAAATGGAAAAGTTTCTGACAAGAACAGGCCGTAGCTGTTTAAAACGAGAAAGTACGAGGCAGCTGTTATGCTAATCAAATGTAATAATTATGGAGTAATGAATAAAAATGAGAAAAAAACATTCTCTCCAAATTTTGAAGATTTGCAAAGGGGGTTCCTTTGCCAGAAGCTAACACTGCCCGTGGAACCCTACTCTAATCATTCCATCCTACAAAAAAAAAACAGTCTATGTTAATAACTGGACCTGAAAAATGAAATATGCATTACATATTTGGCTTTCCATACACCCAGTTCTTTGATAACATATTGTGTTGTTAAAGGCAGTAATTGATCCTCAGTCCTCTTGTTAGATTCTTCTGAATGAGGCTCAGTTTCTGGAAACATGCTGCCGTTTTACATCAAGCAGCTTTCTAACAGCAATTTCATGTCCTTTTAGACTCATAGCAGCTGTAATCATTCAAACCAGAAATGCACAGTTAGAATGAGTCAAAGGTTAGCTTGAAACAAACAGTAATTATCCTCTATGAGCCACCACCACTCAGCCAAACACTGACTTAATATTGCATCTACTTTCTGGAAGCACTGCTTTCTGCATGTATGAAGAGAAAAATGAGAGGATCCTTTAGAAACGTCCTTGCTCTTACAAATGCACTAATAGTTTCTGCCATTTGCTGAAATGCTGAAGGTCAAGATGTACAGTTTTAGTCTGGCTCTCTGCTGCTGCTCTCCTTTCCTTTCCCTGCTGATAAAGTGGTGCATCTTCTGTGAGGCGGTGTCATGGCAACAGTGTCAGCACCCAGAGCTTGGAAATTAACTTCCCAAGCTCGTATTAATGCTCCTTTTTACAGTTTCTGACATGAAAGCAATTATTTTTAGGGTCTTGATAGTTTGAAGGACAGGTGTTTTTATTTTCTCTCTCGTTTGTTTTAATTTATTCTGGGGTGTTTCCGGGTATTTCTCTGTGTTCTGGTGGGTGTCACCACTAATGCCAACTACGCTCCTTTCAGCTTAACTCGAATAAATTTGAGTTGTCATGGATTCTTGGACCAGTAAGTCGAATAAACCTCTCCATGACGGCCTGTTGCCACTTGGATTTGTCTCCTGTCTCAGTATGAGGCCTCACGGGGGCCTTTGCACATTCTGCTGGCAAAACACGATGCCGTCTCCTTCCTGTCAACGTTCCCTCAAAATAGTCATTAGACTCGGTCGAAGAGCCTCATTAATGGCCAGATGAAGAGGTCATAAGTTCTGTTTGCGTCCTAATGAGAAGTGACGTTTCACGCTCTGCTGCGAAGTCAGATCACAGCTTCATCACTTCGGAAACCACAATCAAACATATTGAAATGCTTGGAATTATTCCAGATTAGGCTGCACTGACGGGTAACATTAAAGTTAGTGGTGGGACTCGATTGAAGTTTTTAATTGAGTTAATTGCATGGTCTGTAATTAATTAATCATATTTTAACCAAAAGCTACCAACAAAATAAGCAACATTTTCAATTTCAAAATTACCTTTGCTGCTAAAGTATTGAATAACTAGACATATGAACTCAACATCAAACATATTGTTTTCTGTTTATTTTTATCTAGGTTATTAAGTCATCAGATTGGTGTAAAATGTTATTATACCTATTCAGCTTTGAAGTGTTGATCATTCATGGAGCTTATTTGAACAAATCCCTATTTAGAAATGTAGACGGTGGACTTTAGCATTGTTGATGTCTGCGCTGCTCCATGTTTAGCGTTTAGATGCTGTTTCAGGCTATTTCAGGCTAGCTTCGCTTTTCATGCTTTGTTGTCCATCGCTGTTTGTAAATGTTGCTTGAGTGTCTGATTTACGGTGTACCTGAAACATGAATTACCAAGGTTCCAGCTGGAACTTTTGAATGTAACAAAATACAAGTAATTGCGATAAAATTTTTATTGCATTGAAGTCTTTGTAATTAATTAATCAAAATGAAAATCTTAAAGTTCTGACCTCAGCTAAAATACAAATTTAGCGAGGGCTCAAAAACCTTGATTTTTAGTGAAATCTCAGCTTTCAGCAACTATTCAAATAATGTCATGTGGAAACCTTTTTTATAAGTGCAAATGTGCATTTATTCATCTAGATGGGATCTGCATTTAGTAATAGGTACTGAATCCGTTCATAACTGTGGTGAACTGTCGGCTCGTGCATGGCGAGTGCAAGTCAGAGGTCATACTCAGATGTTTGCTTTTTTCTTTGATCAGTTTAATTGCCTTCACAATGTATTTTGAGCACAAAATTGAAAATGTCTGCACCTCTGCAACAGATGGTCAAGGGTGTGAATTATGATTTGTCTAAATGACAGATGGCCTTCAGATATTTCCATCCTCGTTTAAAAAAAAATACAGATGGAAAATATTTGCAACCATTGACATACTACCAAAAAAGTCAAGTTTTTATTTATTTTTATTTATAAAAATATCCTCTCACTACACAATTATGCTCAACTTTGTATTAGTCTCATAATAAATCCCATTAAAATGTGGATTTGAATGGCCTTGAATACTTTTACTAGGTCATGTGTAGTGCAGTTTCCTAGCTTGTAGAGCTCACTCTTTAAAACATTAGCACCCAATAAAAGCCAGTATTGTCATAAAAAAACTTTAAAAAAAAACAAACAAAAAGCCATGGAGCAGACTGGCACTGTGTTTTTTCTACTTATAGGTTGGGATTCCAACAAATGAGAACATATTAACAGCACCCGTGCAAACATAATTATATCAAGCTCAGGGTTTATTGGATTTAAATGAAAGTTGCTTTCAGGAGCCATTATGGTGTTTAAAAGTATCAGATTGTGTATTTGTGGTGCTCCTCAGTCATCCAGGAGGATCTCTCCTTAAAGTGCACCTGCACATCAGACCTCCCACATGTCTCTTTTTAGCTTCACCACTGCAGCGCCCGTCTCAGATGCAAGGGGCTTTTAAAATTACAGTTAGTTAGAGCAGCGATCTCAAAGTCAAAGGGAAAGTAGTGTAGTAATTGGCTAGAGAGCAGCGCCTTTTTAGCCTCCACTGCTGGAGCGATTATGACACCAGTTGTTCATTTCCAGTATGACCCTTCGCATTTTAAATTCCGGTGGAGGACCAAAACTGGCTTCTTGCTCCAGATATGAATTCATTTTTATTTAACACCTTGCTGTCTTTCCGTGTTGATTGTGTTAAAGCTCTGAACCATCAATAACTTCTTTGTTTGTTGTGCAAATTGAAGGAACAAGGCTTAGATATTTCCCTGCTGTAAAATACTTGATTTGGCTGATTGCAGTTCAGCCAACACCTGTTAATTGAAATCACCTGGGCTGAAGCAAGGAAACCTAAAACACACAGAGCATTGTGCTTTTAGGACCAGGGTTGGGCTTTACATGAACACATACAGACAATAAGCAGGAAAAATTACATTTTCTCAAATGTCTTCATCAAATTTATTAACAATCATATTCGAATACAAACTAAGATTAATCATTATTCCAATATTCCAGTTTCATACAATTGATTTCAGTGTGAACTAACTGTTTTTAATTGGAGTGAATCACAGACAACATCACAGGCTTTTCAATTAATCACTATAAAAAATTATATATATATATATATATATATATATATATATATATAAAACTTCACAACAGCCTTTTAGTTTGTTTATAAAAGAAAAATGTTGTCTACATATAATAGCATTAATTTCATTCAGGTTAATTCCATTGGCTTTTCATTTTGGACTTTGCTTGTATTTTTGGAAGATAATCCATTCCCCCATTAGTTTTGAACACAAGCATTAATACTTTTGCAAGGCAGCAGTGAGATTATATTTGCATGCACGTTGCAAGACGTCACGTAAGGACCCTGTGGAACATTTTCCTGGAAGTTAAAAAAAGAAATATTGGCAGCATTTCAATGACTCTGGGGATGAGCTCTCCTTAGCTGTCAGGCAAACCAGTATTCAATCATGAGCATTAAGTGGAGGATGTGATTTGTGTTTCAGGCGAATAAACTCAGAACCAAGACCCTGCACAACACACTCAACCCCGTCTGGAACGAGACCCTGACCTACTACGGCATCACCGACGAGGATATGGTCCGCAAAACTCTCAGGTACACTCAGCGTCAAAATGACAATGGTGATAAATATCAAAGAAAAGGCAAAAGTACAGAATTATTTGCAAAAACAAGAAAACAGATGGAGCTAGTGGGGAAAAATATGGAAGTTGAGAAGAGAAGTAAGGGGTGAGAAATGATCAGAAATTGCAGTAAGGAAGGAGGAAAATTCAAGTAAATCACAAGAATTAAATTAGGAAGGAAGAGACGAGAATGAAGAAAAGAGACTGAAAGGAAAGAATCAGATTAAACCAAGTCAGAAGGAAGAGAGGTAAAGTGGCATAATTAAAGAAAATCACAGGAACTGGGGAGATAATAAAAAAGCATAAATGCAGGAAGTCTAAGAAGAACAAAGGTTTTAAAAAGTAAAAAAAAAGAGTTGAAGAAAACGGATGGAGACAGGAAAGCCTAGAATAAAATGTTTTTATGTTTCTTCTAAAGATTTTCTTCTTGCCCCTGAGGATAAATAACAGTTTTACAGTGTTTACTTAATGACTGCCTGTTAGGTCCATAAATGGACAAAGTTCCTGTTTACCCAGTTGGTTTCTGTAAGATCCAAACCAAAATAAGCAGAATTTTTGTACTTTCATACTCAAGTGGGAGGCTTAAATGTTTTTTAGTATTATTATTATCATCATTGTCTTTCTTTTCAGTAACGACACATAAGGAAAGACTTGAAGCCAAAAACATTTAACTCCCTGTGAAAATTATGACACATTTATGTAATTTAAGTGTTATTTCACCTCCACTGGCTCCCTTCTTTGCACCAAAGTGTTAACAGCGTGCAATCAAGTGGTGGAGGAAGGTTATGCAACCATATGCAGAGTTTTTGTTTTAGACGGAGCGAGTACAGATAAGTATGTTGGTAGTTTGCCTAAATATATCTCTTCTGTTGGACACATAAAATCCTGCGTCACACAGTGAGACAAACATGCAGCTAATAATTACAACATGAAAGTGAAAACTGCTATCCCCATAAAGCAGGTTAACTCACATCGCTTCACTAGTTAATGACCATTTTCACTCACAATTCTCCACAATGATGGAAAATCTATTTATTGTCACGCAGTATAGGGAAAAAACATCTTAACGGAGAATCAGATCCACATCTACGGCAGTAATAGAGTGAATGGAAAATTTAATGGAAAATAAAAGTATAAAATATATAGTGGGGCTTAAAAAATGCCTTTCATTGAATAAATCATAAAATAAATTGAATAAAATAGGAAGTAAAAACATCTGTATGCTTAAATATTACATGTGGCGTCCCACAGGGTTCAGTACTGAGCTCCAAGCTTTTAATGACACAGAGTGAGGAGTATGCCGTTTTTGCAGATGATGCAACCATGTTTTGTCCTGGGCAAGCTTTAAAGCAGCTCTTGGAAGTTGTCAGAAAAGGAATCAATAAGCTTATATATTGATTTGACGAAAATAAATTATAAAAAAATGTAATATCCATGAATTTATTTGCTCATGATTGATTTGAAAACAAGCAGTAAAAACACAAAATATCCAGAAGTGTGGACATGCCCACACATATACATATATATCAGGGTTACAACTACCAATTAAATCCATCTTCTTTACACCCTTGTCCCTTGGTGGGGTCGGGAGGGGTGCTGGTACCTGTCTCCAGCTAACGTTCCAGGCAAGAGGCAGGGTACACCCTGGACAGGTTGCCAGTCTGTTGCAGGGCAACACAGAGACACACAACCATGTATACACACACTCACACCTAGGGGCAATTTGGAGAGGCCAATTAACCTGACAGTCATGTTTTTGGACTGTGGGAGGAAACCAGAGTACCCAGAGAGAACCCACGCATGCACAGGGAGAACATGCAAACTCCATGCAGAAAGACCCCAGGCCGGGAATCGAACCCAGAACCTTCTTGCTGCAAGGCAACAGCTCTTGGCTCTACCAACTGCGCCACTGTGCAGCCCTAATTAGTCATGAATACATATTTATTTATGTCTCTTTTGTCCATCTGAAGAAGTTGGTATTTGGTCAGACAGAGACAGGCTGTTGCATTTGGGCAGCCGATGCAGTTTCTGACCCTCAGTGATTGACTGCCACTCTTATCGGCGGCCTGCAAACACATTAGTGTGGGTTACTGGCAATTTTATGTCGCACAGCATCAGAATCAGCTGAAATGTTGTCGCTCCGAATCACAACAGAGATCTGAAGCATCAGCATGCGTGAGGTGAGATCTGGTCAGCCATTCCAGTGGACTGCACTCCACATTCCCAAATAACACAACTCATTTATTCCTGCAAATTGAAACATGATTTCAACACGACCCCTTCCCGCTATTATCAGTACTATTATTGATATTGAATGTCTGATTGCACAACATCCAACGCAACCTGTGGCCCTATTACATTATGCCATGGGGCATACAAAGGCAGCATGTTTTTTTCTTTATACGGCTGCTCATTATGCAGAGAAAAGCACTTGAAACAAACAGCATTCATCTACACGAGCCTGAGTGTGAACCATGCCATGTCAGGGCAGAGAGCGCTTACACAGGGACTGCTCTCTGCATTTACTGGAAGCACACTGTAGGTCTGCTGAGAGCTCCGATTATTGGCTTCCATCATAACTTTAATGAAATGCTAAAAAGGAATATAGATCCCAGGCTGAAAAGTGAAATCAGAAGCTCGCTGTTCATCTTTTACCACTGAGTGATTTCTACCTGAATTCAAACTTTCATAGTTTTAGCAACCAGTCTCTGATTGTGTTGTGTTGATCAGTAGTTCTTTAGGATAAAGTTCTTTTCACTCATTTTCTCTTCAGTTCTTAGAACATACTAACCAATAGTTTCAATAGCTTGTTGAGACAAATGGCGAATCAGCTGATCAAGTCGGTGCATTTAGGCTTCTGGACGTGGTGAAGAAGTTCAAACTCAGAATCAGACATTTTAGGTTGGATTTAAGAGACTTAGAATGTGACTTTGTTGGTGCCCGATGTGCTGGTCAGAGAAGATCTCAGAGCATTTTGCTACGTTCAGCTAAGAGCAGGAAACAGAAGTTACAATTCAATTTGTTAAGACTCTAAAATGTAAATATTAACAGATTTAAGAAAAAAAAGAAATGTTCCTGCTCCAGTGATTCTCAATTTCAGCATTCTTAGGCACACTTCTGCTAATGCGCTAATAGAGCAACTTTTTTCTTATCACTTTAGCACTTTTTTTGCTAACTTTGAAATCTCACTTAGGTTCCCCTTCAATTAACTTTTCCTTTTAAATTCACTTGGCTGTTTGTGAACAAAGTTCAACATCTGTGTTGAAATTTTTGGTTATTGTTAGACGTTTACGTTCATGCTCTTACTTTGAAGTCTGTTCGTGCAGCAGTTCCATTTCCTCTTCTCATATTCTCTTTTTTTAATAAACTTTGAGGAAGTGGCAACAAAGGAACCAATGAGATGCACAAAAAATACAACATGAACATTCAAACATGGCTTTTAATTAAGCAAATACATACAAAAATTGACATGTATGAATTATTTTGAGTCTTTTTCTTGATACTCTTCACATTCTCCATCCGTAATTTGATGCAGAAACTGACATTTGTGATCTGCATGAATTCTGACTGAAGTCATACCTTCGTCATTTAGACAAAATTAGCAACTGATCAGCAAACTGATTGCTGATCAGTTTGCAAACTCAACAATTTTAAGATTTTATGCCTCCTAAACCAACATCTCAAACCAATGTCTATCAGTTTCTTATTTTCATAGAATACCAAGATAAATATTCATAAAATGATAAAATCTTGCGTATATTCATACTTAATTGCATAATATTTGTTCTGACAATAATGTTTAGTTCTATTATTATATTTCTTTTGATGCAGTTTAAGCTTTATGGGAGATTAAGCTCCCTTATCAAGCTAGTTGACCCCCTGCTGGTAGATTAGTGTTGGAACCTGATTTCTATCTAACTAATAAATGTTTTTTTAAGTATACAATCATGTATTAAAGATTAGTATTGTGTTTATTTCTAAAGTGTCTCAAAATACAAATCTGTTAAGTTGAATGTCTCACAGAGTGATTTAATTCAAGCATCGTGTGAAGGACAAAAGCACAGAAAGAGATGAATAATTGATTTGATCTTAAATGTTTACATAATAAGGAAGATTTTTCAATCCCAATGAAACAACTTCTCATCAAAAAATCTATCAGTGAGTCTTATTCCACAATTTACACATATAATTATCCCATCATTTTCTGTCACCCTGATTGGGTCTGACAAAGCGCTTCTTGGCAGATTCACTGCAACACAACTGTGTTTCAGCTGGAATCCTGAATAATCTCTTTAATTGAAGCTGCCAAGCATTAATATGAGCTTCACTGTATTCACCTTTTCCTCAATATTTTCTGATCTCTCAGGATCTCAGTGTGTGATGAGGACAAATTTCGCCACAATGAGTTTATCGGGGAAACGCGGATTCCCCTCAAGAAGCTGAAGCCCAACCAAGTCAAAAACTTCAACAACTGCCTGGAGAAACAGTTGCCAGTAAGTGTACAACCCAACTCTTGTATATGGTACTGGGGAAAACAAAACATGTCACATATTGTTTTATGTCTTGATATTTAAATCTCTTTAAAAATCAAGAGTTTTAAAGGGGACCATTTATGCAAAATTCATATTTTTCACATTTTTGTACTTCCATTTGGGTCCGATAAGTTAATGTTTTTTGGTGTCTGCAAAAGTTTCAAAATCCTCTGGAACGTTAAGTTACCAAGCAACCTCAGTCAAGCCTGGCCTGTTACCTAGCAACCCAAGTGGAACTCCTGCGCTCAGGCATTTGGTTTTACCACTGTATTCACTGTACAATGGCTGCTGGAAAAGATGTGTTATATAACTTGCATGTAACTTTTTAGCTAAATTTAAAATCTTGATTTAGCTCAATAATTCCTTAATACTGATTTTTAAAAAGTACTATTTCCACTGGCACATTATTTCTCTTGTAACAAGACATTTTTACATGTTATTGGTGAAATAATCTAATAATTATTGATAAAAAAAAAACCCTAATATTTCTTATACTAGTTTAAAGAAAGAAAATTACTAAAATGTTGGTAAAAAGCTACTAATGTTACTTTTGAACTAATATATTAATCTGAAAGATTTATTTTACAGATAAATCTTTCAGAAGTAATGTTTCACCAAGACTATTATTAATATTTAAACATCACTGGCACCCAATTCAGTTGAACATGCCTGTTATGGTTGTTTTGCAGTGCTGGGCTCAGTGGGCCGTTCTTTAGACATAGATGATCCAGAATTACACTGCATTAATTACAAACCGTGTGGGCAGTTTTACAAGGGTATTCAATCACAGTTCAATGACACTCCACTCCACTCTGGTGCTCTCACAACACATAATCCACTCCTGCACCCCACTTATTGGCTTACTACCTGGTGCTTTAATCTGCTGTGGTTTAAATTAGGTTCTGGTGGGATACAGAGCACCTCTATTTCTATTTCCACTAACCAGCTTTCTTCAAACTACAACTGGATTCTGAAAATGAGTCCAATTGGTTAGGAGTGTGCATAACAACATTAGTTTATCATCCTTCTAAAATATTTTTTGTTTTCCAGCTGAAGGGACAAAATGTCCCACATGTGGACCAGTTTTGAATTGGTCTGACTTTAATAACATAAAAACCTGGAATTTTAACAATGATCAGTGGTACAACGGCGTTTTAGGTAGAAAAAAAGAAGTGTACAATTATACCTGGACATTCTGAAATTTTGAGAATAATCTCAGGATTTTTTGAGAAAAAAACATAGAAATTTCTGAGTTTCAAAAGTCAAAGATTTTCAACCTTAGAAACTCTTTTCTAGCAAATTTGACTTTTGGAACTCAGAAATTTCCAAGTTTCTTTCAATAACATTTCTGAGATTAATCTAAGAATTTCTGAGTATTTTCTATGAGTTTTTGACTCTCAAATTTTTGAGGAAAAAAAAGCATAAAAATAAATCTTTGACTTTTGAAACTCATTTTCTTCTTTTGTTTTTTTTTATTGGAAAATTTCTTTAATGTTTTTGGTGGAAATTTACTCCTTTTTTTCTGTCTAAAATGGCCTTGACACACCGTTGTAGTGGTTAACGATGTATAAAACGATGAAAAAAGTCTGAATTTACACTTTCCTCTAGCAAGCTGCTTAGCAGTGATGTTTTCTGAAAACTTAACCCCCAAAATCAATGAGGAGAACTGCTGTGATCGAAGCGTCTTGGCAGTGAAAGTAACAAATAAGACAAGCTGCAATCATTGTTTTCTCGCTGTTCCCTGACAGAACGGTGGAAAATGGTTCATTATTCTGCAACAAAGTATTGGACGCTTCAGTTAAACGCTGCCATAGTTGACAAAGAAGACAGCTAAATCAGAGTTCAGAAATGGACAAAATGTCTTCAAGAAAAACATGAAACTTTAGTTTTTGTTTATGATGCCAGCTGTAATAACCTGACAAAACTGTTTAACCTTACATCATAGCTAGAGGCGTAGCGGGCACAAACATCACAGTTAAGTTCCCTTCAATCAATAAAGATAATGTTTTTTTGTTGTTGTTTTTAAACAGAAAATAGAAAATATTTTTCAATTTATTAAATTAACTTGATTTTATTTATTGTGTTTGAAAGTCTAAAAAACATGAAATGTAGAAATGATGGGAGGTTTGGTTGTATTTCTTAAACAAATAAAGCAGCACAAACAGGCAGAGCTCGTAGTTTCCACAGTCAGTGACGATCAGCTGGTCCTGGTCCACTGGGTTTTCTGAAGTCACAGTCAGCAACAAGTCATTTCAAAGTGCTTTACATCATAAAAACATAACAAAATAACCAATTATAAAACAAACATTAAATTTTGTCAAAAGTCATCATAAAAATGATCAAGGATCATCAAAGCATTTTTACAATTTCCAGTTATTTTGGAACAAAGGCAGCTCTAAACAGGTGGGCTTTATGCCTTGATTTAAAGGAAGTCAGTGTCTCAGCGGTTTTCTGGAAGTTTGTTCCAGATTAGAGGAATGCCTCTTCTCGATCTGGTTCTGGTGATGCAGAGGAGACCAGAACCAGAAGACCTGAGAGGTCTAAAAGGTTGGTTCAGCAACAGGTCTTTCATATATTTTGGTACTAAGCTCTTCAGAGTTTTCACACCTGATGGTTGGGTGGATTGGGGACCAAAGTTGCAACATTTGTTACAGTTTCAGCTGGTGCGTTTTTCTTTCACACTGCACTGTGCCAAACCAACCAAAAGCTTTGAAAAACCCATTTATCCCCCTTGGGTCAGCAATAAATTTCTATAAGACAAAATCAAATATTTGGGTTTATTTAGGCCATCAAGCCAGAACCTCGAGGTTCTCCGTTGCCGAGTGTCGCTGCAAATCAGCGGAGAACTGACAGCAGCTTCAGACCATAATACGGAGAATCTCCCCCCACTGGACTAGAACTGAACCGAATCACACATTAACCTGTTATAGAAAGCACCTTGGCACTGGAAAGTGCCGTAAGATGCCCTGGCGGAGCTCGGATAACTGTTGTGCTGTTCATAGCTGTACTCAAATGATCAGACCAAATTTAATTTGTGGCAGCAACAGGTGTGTTTCAACGGGCTCCCAAAAAAAAGCCAGAGTTTCTGTGATAAGCGGCAGTTGTCATCGCCTACCGACAGATAAGAAAACAAAAAGAATTTGGCTGAAAATGCTAAACTTGAAGAGAGAACCCAAAATGCTTTATGTGTGCTCATTTCATTGTGTGGACAAAAAGCCAACGGAAGAAAACCTTCTTCTCCAAAGCAACTGAGTTAATGAAGTAGCTACATATGCTAGTGCAGGTTATTTGCAGCTGCTTATTCAAGTCACCATCCCACCCCATAATAACTGTATGTAGCAGTAAAACAATATTGCAGCATTTAAGATGTGATAGCTGCCATCCTCACATATTTTATAGCTTAAGTCCTCTGACGAAAGATGGTTAGCGAGTTGCTAACATGTAAACAAATGGCAGTTCCGGTTTGCGGCGGAAGTCACTCCCATAAATCGCGCAAAGCCTCGTGGGGACTAGGAATAAAGGCAGAGCTGGATCTGTTGAATTAACATCAAAAACATGAATCCAAGAATTCAAAATGGCTTAAATTTAGTAATAGCATTTTGTCTGGGGATCGTGGTTTGGGAAACACTTTGCCATTTCTTTCATGGTAATGATGAAGATCAAAATCGTGGTGGGCTTGAACATCACAAACGACCTGAATCTGGTGATGCAGGCTAACGACCATTGGATCCCTGTAGGTTGTAAACTTTTTGCAGCATAGCAGTAAATGTCAAACATTTGGTTTCTGTAATTGCTGATCAAGTGAAGCAGTTTTAGCTAGTCGTTCATTTTCTGTGTTAAATGAGCCGATACTAATATCAGCTCATTTATTACCAGACTGTAAATCAGGACCTCATTGCAGCTCATCTGGTGCCACCTCAGATCAGCGCTAAGGACTTCTATATGACCGGTAATGTCAATGAATTAGTAAAACCGAAACAGCAGAAAACAATGTTTTGTTGGGTTTGGACTGCAGGAACGTCTTTACCCGAACACTTTCACTGCAGAAGCAAATCGGTGTTATTCATGGAGGAAGACGTCTGATTGATGTAAGGCTCTCTCTCGACATACATCATCATAGTGACAGCATGTGGCTCTGAAAGCTGCTGGTGCTGTTCAGTATTAATGGCACCTTCTCAGCTGTGCAACCTAACTGTGCCTTCATTCATTCCCATACCAAACCACATAATGCTAACTTTGAAACACACCAGAGGGTTTAAAGGTTTGTTTGCAGAAAATATTTTTATTCACTGGATCAACAGACAGATTTTACTTTCACCTCAGTGAGTCTGAAACTGATTCATGCTCAGAAAATGTTTTGTTAGTTTATTTTTTGGCATTGTTTTTTGCTAAATTTCAAGAAATGCTGTGTTTCCACCAGAGTCGTTTCTGTTTTTACAACAGAGCAGCCTGACAGCCCTCAGATCACAACCATGCTAATTATTTTCCCCAGCGTTGATACTTGGGTGCTAATTCTCTGAATCTTTCTAGTATTTAATCTGCTCTTCAATGTTTGTAAACTTGTAATTTACTAAAGAGATCCTGATTCTCTGTTGAACACAAAGCTAGATTTTTCCAAATTGCTCATTTCTGCATGAATAAATATTAATGTTTTGATCAAATAATCAAACACTGCAACATATTGCAGTGTGCTACTGATTGATCCTTCCTGTTTTTGTTGTTTTAGTGGTTTTAGTATCAAAGATCAATCATATTTGCTTATATTAAAGTTTTTTTATGATAACTTAGGGGTTTAACTATTAAAATGGGCTTATAATTGCCCATTTTAATAGTTAAAATAGCAAATTTACCTTAATAGAGGTTGTGGAGATCATAGGCTACATTCACACAGCAAGTCTTGCGCAGAAGAAGAACGTTGACGTCACACAGCAGCTCTCTGTTTACGGAAGTAATAATGGACATTGCCATCTGTGGATCGATTTTAAAGTTAATTCGGCAATGGGAGCTGACAGTATCATCACAAGATCATAGCGAGACGATAGGAGCTAATCAAAAGTAAACACAGCAATAAATGCAGCTTCTGTAGAGACGTCTCTTTGGATGTGATTCACTTCACTGACACAAATGTCTTTCAGAAATTTCATAATTATGATTTTCAGCCATTATTTACGTCGGGATTATCCACGTCTGGCTTCTTCTGGAGCAGAATTATGATGCACGTTTTTCCATCAATGATGTAAAAGCTTAATAAAATGTGACTTGCTTGCTCAGACTCCAGATGCTTTGAAAATAATTGGATACAATTTAATTCCTCATATGTAAGTGACAGATCAAATTTTTGGGTGTTGAAAAGGTTGTATCTGGGTTGCTCAGACCGCCATGAAATGTCACATTTGGGCATAAAAAGTTGATTTGGGTCACCTTAAAAAGACATTTAAAGTATTGGTAATTTATGAAAAATGCATTTATACACCATCTAGTTATGTGGTTGAACTTCTGCTGTTAATTCTTAAACATCTTGTTTCGAAGGAAAACAACAATTTTGCTCCTAAACTCATACCCAATAAGTCTGTTATTTCATTTTAAATCCAGCTGTTTCTGCTTCTTAAGTTCTCTTGATCCAGTTTGTTGCTGTAATGCTCACAGGTAAACCAAGCTGTGACTTTTACTGGTTACAGGAATAGTAAAAGCTCAGGGCAGTGGGATAAGGAGGGCTGTCACAGCTCCGGATGTCGGTTGGGACCGGTCATTTAATCATCTCATACAGCAGCTTGCAGCGTCCGTCTTATTGATGGATTCGGCCCAACAGTGGAGCACCTTGACTGGAGCGTTCAGCTCAGGAACGAGTCAGAAAGAAGCACTGCACAACAAAACATCAAATTTAATTCCAATTAATTTATTCTTAAGTCAAACGTTTTGAGTTTCTTCCCACAAGCTTCTCACATTAGTCTCCTGGGGTTTTGGCCTGTTTATCTTAACAGAACCAGTGGAATTGGGCCAGGTTTGTGGGCTACTTCGCTCACACACACCTTCTCAGTTTTGTCCATTACTTTTTCTAGGATTGAGATCAGAGATTTGTGGTAGCCACTCAAAAACATTGACTTTGTTGTTCTTAAGCCACTATGTAAAAATTGTTCATTTGGAAGACCAATCTGCACCCAAACTTTACGTGGAAATATCGCTGCAATATTTCCACATAATGTCCTAAACACATCATATGGCCAACAGTTGTGAAAACAAGTAACAGAAATTGCATTTTGTCAAGTGCAACCATTCAAATCATCAATACACATTGAATATGCTGGTCAAGAATCAAAGGCAACTCTAAACAGGTGGGCTTTTAGTCGTTTTTAGCGTACTGGATCACCTGAAACTATCAGATTTTTCTTCTTTCCAACTGTAAAGAGACTATTACAGTAATCAATGTAGCTAAAGATAAGCGCATTGATGAGTTTCTCTAGATCTTGTTGGGACATTAGTCCTTTAATCCTGGAAATGTTCTTCAGGTGATAGAAAGCCGACTTTGTAACTGTCTTTATGTGGCTCTGAAAGTTCAGGTCAGAGTTCATCACTACACCCAGATTTGGGGCCTGATCTCTGGTTTCTAGCTGTAATAACTGAAGCAGGTTGACTTCACATGATTCTTCTTTATGTGTAAATATAATTACTTTGGTTTTGTTTCTAGAAGCAATTTGATAACAGTGCTATTGATGCACTTTGTTGATTTTTGTCCTTAATGTAACTTTCTGAATGGTAATGATTCTCTAAAAGCTCTGACATTCATCGTCCTGACAACATAACCTAATTATGTTAAAGGAGATTTTTGTGCATTGCCACCTTCTTCTCTACGTTCTTTACCCTTGAATGGATCGATCCTGGTCAGTCAAAGTCTGACGTAAGGCCAGAGACACATGGAACGAAAAATAATAAAATTACAGTCTCTAACCAAACCTCAGATATTTAAAATTGATAGTAATTTACAACAAAATGGCAAAATAAACTGAAAAACTGATGGCTGATACATTTTTAAAGTGAATTAGAAACCAGACACATCAGCTATGTTCAACGTAAAGTCAAAGAAAGAACAAAAAGTATTTAATGTACTCTACTGTTTACTAAACTCACTCTAGGTTATTGTGTATAAATCTGGGGCAATACTTACAAAACTACACTATATAAGCATATGATTATTACTGGATATAATAATTACACCTATTAATATTATTAGTCAATTAGTGATGATCTTTTTATTATTCATGCTAGTTTTGTTTTTTGGTGAAGTTTAAAGCAAAAATAATTGTTCATCCACTGCAATCACAATTAAAAAGATATCATACTGATGGGTTAACTATTAATTACAGATTTATTGGTGTTTGTATGGATTATACATGTGACTGTACGTGGTTAAGGGGTGGGAATTAAATATGCAAAACAAAGTTTTGACATTATGCTTTGTGCTGTATTTTTATTTTTTATTTTTTCAAAAAATAAACAAAACAGAATTTGACTAATTTTACAGAAACGTCTGTCTTGCAGCTTTCATAGACAACAGCTTGTCTAATTGTTGGACCATCAAAAAGAAAAATTTAAATGTACTTTAATTAACCGTTTGGAGCTGGAAATGGCTTTCTGTGTTAAAGGCCTCTCTCTCAGCTGAACATCCCATAAAGAGAGCAAACACAGTGAACACAGATTACTGAGAGAGTGAATTAGGGTTTATGTATGTTTCACTGTATTAAAAAGCAATTTAGCTGCTTTCAATCAGACTGATGTTAAGGGTTGCATTAAAGGTGTCCGGTTATACTCTGCGCTTAATTCAATTAATAAACATCCTCCATCCGATCTTAATTGAGTTTGCCTCCAGACCACAGCAGCACAAGTGGCTGGGAAATGTAAAGCAAACAGAGCAGCCGGGCGGTGCGGTTATGCTGGAGTGGATTAGTGGAAACTGGAAGAGAAGAGTCATTATGGGGGTTGGAAATGTCCTTTTAAGTCTCACCCACACGGGGACAATTTTAGGTGGATCCACAAACGTTTTTTGTTGTTAAGGCTGTGCGTTCACACAGATTCAGCACCTTACACCAAAAATTATGATTTTTTTTTTATTTTTTTTTATTCAGAGTGGATAGATTTCAGAATACTGGTTTTATGTTTATGTAGCTCCATCTAACTCTGCATTGCGCATGTGCCTCACTCTTACAAATAACAAAAGTTGCATGTTCAGTAGGGTTCCCAGATCTGATGACTTAAAACCTTCCCAACTCCAAAAAACACAGTCCACAGTATTATGGCCTTTGTGAATTAAAAAAAAAAAAAAAAGTTATTCTAAGTAAATTCTAAGATACTCTAGAAGAAACAAGGGAGTTTGAAATAATATTTGGGTAAAGAAACTCTGAAATTTTCTGATTACCGTATTTTCCGCACTATAAGGCGCACCGGATTATAAGGCGCACCTTCAATGAATGGCCTATTTTAGGACTTTTTTCATACATTAGGCGCACCGCATTATAAGGCGCATAGAATAGACGCTTCATACTCTATTATTACACATCCACATTAATAAAGAAATGGTCCCCGAGTACTTTATATAGTAGGCTGGCCCAGTCGTTGTTTCACTCACGGTGTTGGTGTTGCGATATTATGCCCAACTGCTTTCTGGGTAACACAGACCAACCAACACGCTGCCGCTGCAGTCTCTGTCTCTCTTCCCCTGCCCCCCCCCCTTTAAATGTATTATCAAACTTTATTAACAAACCAGTGTTCTGACAACTATCCCAGCATGCACCGCGCACTACTTCTTCTACGGGGAAAAAGAAGTTGGCGGCTGCTTACCGTAGTGGACCAACTACGTAAGCAGCCTACTGCATGTCTGTGTAAACATGACGTCTTTCATTTCGATCTGAGTTAATTAGCGTAGCATTTCTGCCGGATTTTCACAACATATCAGCCACGACAATGGACAGGGGAACCAACAAGTTCATGTCATCTTTTTTGGACGACATCAAGGTGTTTGAGCCACTGGATGCCTCCAACATTGTGCGCGTCACAGCTAAAAGCTACCGATAGATGAGGAAAACAGCAGATCCTCACACCCTCAGCATAAATATAGCTGTGGACGAGATCACTGATGCCTATTGTTCTTGCAAGGCTGGGTAAGTCAGCATTCATGGTTTTGATGGTCCACAATGTACATTAGCATATGTTTACTACTGTAGCTTGTGTTTGTGAGACGGTCACGCACGTGGTAGCTGCACTGTGACCTAAAATGGGCATTAGCCAATGAAACGCGGCCCCTGTGGTAAGGTCCATTGCTGGACCTGTTGTGGCTCAATATTGGTCCATATATAAGGCGCACCGGATTATAAGGCGCACTGTCGGCTTTTGAGGAAATTGAAGGTTTTTAGGTGCGTCTTATAGTGCGGAAAATACGGTAATTTCAGATTTTCTACAAAAAATTTTAAAATTTTCAGTTTCAAAAGTAAAACAATTCCTAGGGAAATAAAAATTCATAAGTTTTGAGATTAATCTCAAAAATCTTCTAGAAAAAATATTGGAATTTCGAAGTTTCAGAAGTTGAAAATGTTCTTTTTGTTGTTGCTAGGTAACGCCAGTGTTACCTTGATACCTAGGTACCTAGGTGATACTGCAGTGCCCTATAAAATATGACTTAATAGTGGGGAGGTTTTTCAAACAGCTCATTTTCCAGTAACTAAAAAAAACCATCAAGCTATTGCCAAAAAATGTCTGGGTGGTTTTTTGGAATTCTTGGATTGTTTTTAGAAGCAGCAGAGACCCAAATGGAAAAAGAAAAACGTGAAATTTGCATAAAATGCCCCCTCTAATTTCGAAAAAGGGTAACTTCAAAGTAACCCTTGAAGTTGCTAGTCAAAGGTAACTTGTGAGTTTCAGGAATATCTGTCAAGTTCCAGAAAAGTACTGGCCATCCAACGTGTTGCAGAGCGATGCGGTTTTATTTCTCCACTTGTACATTGATAGTTTGTTCTCATCTCAGTATCTCCTGTTAAAGAAAACTAAGCAGTTTCAAGCACCAGAGGGAACTCTTTAATGTGGAATCTCCTCAGGAGAAAAGTGAGACTAAGCGGCTCTGACAGTAAACCAAGGCTGCAGCTGAAACATGTTGGCATGCCAGATGAGATAGATGGCGAGCCCACAGGTCCAGGGAGACGACTTGTAAAGTCATCTGTGATTCATGCGGAGAGAGTCGGTTCCCTGGAGGTCTCTGATTAGTACCCTGCTGTGAGCGCCACAGGACGCGCTGCTGAGCAACGTCTCCTACAAACGGCTGTGGACAGGAACGTTTGTGTGCTTCTCACCAAGCTTGCTACTTATTCATTTGAGGTTTTTTTTTTTTTCTCCAAACTTATTGTTCTTTTTGTTGTGTTTTTTGGTTTATAAGGAGATTTTATAAGTAAAATATACATAACACGATTAGGGTAACTGGGAAAAAAGAATTCTGACTTTAATCTCAGAATTCTGATTTTAAATTACCAATTCAGACTTTTTTTCTCAGAACTTTGGTTTTAATCTTAGAATTCTGACTTTTTTTTAAAAAAATGACTGTTTTCTCTCAGAAATTTGACTTTTTAATTTTACCTTTTTTTCACTCAAAATTCTGACTTTAATTACAGAATTCTGATTCCAATCTTAAAAATCTTTTAATCAACATTGTTCACATTTTTTCATGCTCCATCAGGCTAATATTGTCTTAAAACTCAAATCCACCAAATAAATTTGGGACAGCCTTTCAGTGTGGCTGCTGGTAATGTTTGTTCCTTTTTTTATTTATTCTTTTATCTGCTGTTGATTTTTGTTTTAAGGCCTGACACTTTATTTGTTGTTGTTGCACCATACATCTACATACAACAAAGCAAACTGTCATATTCAGGTACAAATACTGAATTAGTGAAAAAAAAAAATCCATAAAAGTTCCAAATAAAGAAGTAAAAAAAAACCTGCAGAAGTCATGGACTATGGATCAAGACCAATTTTAAGAATATAAAATAGTCTGGTTGCTTGTGTAAAGAAAAAAGCTGAGAAGTTTCCACATGAATTTAAATTTGTTTGGAAAAGCTAAGGTAAGATTACCATTTTCCCAGTGTCACAGTAAATACATTTTATCATAAATAATATTGCACGTATGAAGTAGAAAGGATCATTTTAATGCATAACAATTTGAAATGCTCAGTGAAAGAAATCAAACCCTGAATGGCCACATTTCAGAGCAGCCCCATTCACTTCCAAGCAGCTCTTGATAAGCCTGAAGTTGTTAAGCTGCTGCGCATTTTCCCCGCCGATATAAACTTCCTTATTCTGTATAATATGTTGGTCTTCTTAAAAGAGCTGAGGTAAAGGAAAACCCTGCACATATTCACACAATCAGCAGCTGCCACAGTGTTGCTCACAAATTACATTTCTAAGTCAGTGGTCATTGCAGAGAGAGAGAAAAATAAATTGGATCCCCCTTTAGGGGCTCCATGACTGTGATTTTTATACTCTGAAGTATGTATTTTTCTCCATAGAGTGTTTAAAGCACCTTGTCAAGGACTATAAAAGGTTAAATTAAATCTATATAGCATTATTTTAGTTTTAAAAATATCAAACACGCATTATTTTCTACTTGATTTAACAATTGAGCCTCAAACTTGACTTGATCTAAAACAGTTTCTCAACCCTGGTCCTCAGCGCCCCCCTGTCCTGCAAGTTTTAGGTGTTTCTTCTGCCACACACCTGCATTGTATCTCTGGGTGATTAATAGGCTTCTGCAGTATTTGATGGTCATGCAATCATTTGAATCAGCTGTTCTGGAATAGAGGCACATCTAAAACATGCAGAGCAGGGAGGCGGTGAGGACCAGGGTTGAGAAACACTGGTCTAAAGAAAAGGGGGAGCAAAATCAACTTAAATCGAATTGATTTGAATGTGAAAAGGAAGGATTTAAAAGCATAATAATTCCACTTTTTTCCTTTCCGTGTGTTAAAAAACAAACGCATACCGGTTGGTGTGTGGACATCCAGCCGGACCGGTGTCAGTTGCATCACGGCCATCATTGCGCTGAGGAAATAAAACTTTGCAACTAATTTTAAATCTCACTCTCTTCCCTGCCTCATGTGAACTTTCCAAGTTGCATGCCATCTGTGGTCTGAGACGCATGTCAGCGTTGTCAGTGGGATTGTGGGTATGCGGCGTGACTAATGCAGACGCGTATCAGAGAAGCAGCCAGTTTGATATTACAGTCCTCTTCAGGGACAAAACTGATCCTTGGCTAAAAAACATTCATTAAAAAAAGAGTCACTTTTGTGTCAATCTCTTATCTTCTGTACTGATTAAAGGATGGGAAAACATGGAAAATAATGCACATATTAAATAGGTTAATTTTCCACCATATGATTTTTATTTTAAAATGGGGGAAATTTATTTTTGATTGGTTGTTGACTCATCTTCAGCACTTGAAACGGCATCAATCAGTCTATCACTGATTGGGTGATATTCAAGACCCACAAATGTCAAGATAGCAATTAGTTAGCAATTAGTGATTAGACATTTTCTCAAGGATATATAAAATAGTCTGACCTTTTTAATACCTGTTGAACTGAGGCTCCAGCTACACTTTTGTGGATATTTCTTTAAACAGATATTTTTCTATTTTTTAATAGATATCTTTGTCTGTACAGTCTGTTTTCTCCATAATTTTATGGTCACTCATTGTCATTTCATACCTTACTATGAACATTTCCTACCCTCAGTATCAACCATTTTCTTCTCAACCATGATCAATGTTTAATTGCATTTAAACAACAACTAAGTCTTACTTAAGCGTCTGCAGTCATCTTGCATTTCATTCCACTTTTACGTCAGTAGCGTGAGACATGCATCATAATTCTCCGCCAGAAGAAGCCAAACGTAGTAAATCCGGACATAAAGCCTGGCTGAAGCAAGCAGTGCCGACACTTTGGATGCAGTCTTTGTCTTGGACTCCTGTAAACGGAGCGCTGTTGTGTGACATCTAACTTGTAGGACACAGACATCTGACTGCGATTGCATTTAATTTGGATGAACAGCCATCCAAGAAAAATCGGATTTCAGAAAAAAATCTGAATTGAGCACCAAAACCTGCAGTGTGAACATGGCCTTTAAGTCAGCGGTTCAGGCAGGATGATGATCATCTGCACCTGATCTGGTTAGATAGATGTCCCTAAAACATCTCATATTAATGACAAAATCTGTTTGTTTTTCTCTTTTCTTTTTTTTTTTTACTTATTAGGTCAACAAGACAGAGGACAAGTCTCTGGAGGAACGGGGTCGGATCATGATTTCCCTCAAGTACAACACCCAGAAGTCTTGCCTGGTTGTGGGCATCATACGCTGTGCTCACCTTGCTGCTATGGACGCCAACGGCTTCTCCGACCCCTACGTCAAAACGTCAGTGTTCAGACACCTGCACATCCCCTCATGCACAAAACCATTTTATAGAGCAAATTTCACAATATTTAAAAGTCATCTGCAACTTCTCTAAATTAGATCTTAAAATGAGCCTTTTAAATCCATCTATACTGATGTTTTTGGGGCACATTCATACGCACTACAGTTATAATTAGATTTATTTTATTATTTCTAAATGAATAAGCAGCACAGAATATCTTCACATTTCACATCCTTATAAGTTGCCAAGTTTTGTTCCCTGTTCCAATGCATTTTAACTTGCTAACATCGCCTGCCCTTTAATTTATATTCACATAGATATATATTTCCATTGTGCTTCATCAGTCAGAAGTAGCACAAACCCAAAAAATTTGGAAAATGTCTGTTTATCTTTTAATAAGGCAGCAGTCCAAATACCTTTTAATATTTTAGATTTTTAATGATATACAGATCACATAAAAATTGTTTATTGTTGAGCAGGAAAACCTAAAACCTAAAAAAAAAGGGAAAAAATCACAATAAATTAACTTTTACATTTTTAACTTAGTAAATTTTGTGGCCTGCCAGCAGTTTAAATATGTCAGTTTGAACAACACTGCTTTATGCCATACATTTGGTGAAATTTGAATTTGTTAGACACAGAATTTGACTTCTGAAAAATGACTTGAGAACATCTTTGTCCAGAAGATTTCTTAGCTTTTTAGAGGTTTCTTTTTTTTCACCAACAGCCAAAAATATAAATATCCAAACAGAGTTGTTAGCCTAAAATAACTTTGGCACATGAGGATTCACTTCCTTTCCTATCCAAACACTGGAAAGCTATTTTTAGCTCGTGCAAGACAATGTAGAAGTGTCGAAATGGATTATCTGGCAGAGCTGATGTTGTAGCAAAAAAGATGTCGACAACCTGTGATTATCAGCAGCATGAAAGACAAGCGTGCGAAGAGGCCAGGCGAGGGGCTGCAATTTGAAGGAGAGTCCTATTTATCACACCTGAACATTTTTCCCCAAGTCTTTCATCTGGCTGAGCAATGGAAGTGCAATTAATTTCTGACTCTTCTGTGCAAACCCTGAGAACAAAAGCAGGACTTGTTTCAGAAGAGAAAAGCTGGCAAAACATTTTTCAACAGTCTGAGGTGGAGGAAATCTTCATAAAGCCTGAAGGACGCAGTGCAGGAAAATGAGGGATACAAAAGTTTTCACACCTCTTAAGATTCTCAATGTTCAGTCATGTTACAACCTCAATCTGTTTTATTGTATTTTTACATTAAGAAAACCACAAAAACTGACCTTGAAGATACTTATACATGCACAGATGTTACCATTTCACTGTTCTGTATACTACACTGAGCGCTACACTGTCAGGTAGTTCTTTTAGCTTTACATCATGCTGTAATGTTATTCCCTCATCAAAAACATACCTGGGGTGTTACTTTTAGGACTAAAATGATTAAACTAGTTAATCATGAAGAATCAATTTGAAATAATAGTCAACTAATTTAGTAATTGGATCTACATAGGTGCCCTTTGTCACCGATTCTGTTCAATACTTTCATGGACAGAATTTCTAGGCGCAGCCGAAGTGTTGAGGGGATCCACTTTGGTGGCCTTGGGATCGCATCTCTGCTTTTTGTGGATGATGTAGTCCTGTTGGCTTCATCAGATCATGATCTGCAGCTCTTGCTGGAGCGGTTCGCGGTTGAGTGTGAAGCGGCCAGGATGAGGCTCAGTGCCTCCAAATCCGAGGCCATGGTTTTGAGCCGGAAAATGGTGGAGTGCCTTCTCCGGGTCAGGGTGGTCGTCCTGAATCAAGTGGAGGAGTTTAAGTATCTGGGGATCTTGTTCATGAATGAGGGAAGAGGGGAGCGGGAGATCGACAGGCGGATTGAGGCAGCTTCTGCCGTGAAGCGGGCGCTGTACCGGTCCATCGTGGTGAAGAGAGAGCTGAGTAAAAAGCGAAGCTCTCGATTTACCGGTCGATCTACGTTCCCACCCTCATCTATGGTCGTGAGGTTTGAGTCATGACCGAAAGAACGAGATCACGGATACAAGCGTGGAGCTGGAAGAAGTGGCTGGGTAGAGGGAAGTCTGGGCCTCCCTTCTGAAGCTGCTGCCCCCGCGACCCGACCCCGGATAAGCGGCAGAAAATGGATGGATGGATGGATGGATGGATGGATGGATGGATGGATGGATGGATGGATCTACGCAGGGCTATGTGCTGAAAGAACAACAAACTCAGAGCAGTAATTAAGTCAAAACTGTATGGAAAATATATACATTCTGCATTTAAGATGAAAAATCTTCTTTGTCTGTAAATATGTTTTACTCAGAATTCCTCAGTAAGTGGCAGTTTAGTCTCACAGGAGTCAAATTTGTAACAAATAACAATAATAATAATAATAACAATAATAATAATAATTAATAATAATAATATCATATTAAGCACCTTTTGTTATCCAATTATAAAAGATGATAACTGATTAAATTATTAATCAGTTTATCCAAAAATTAATCAATAGATCAGCCTAGCAGTGATGTAAAGCCAATGTAAGCAGAAATGGCTAAGTCTTTCACATGTTGACGTTGTGATCAAGTGTTCACTAAATTAATTCTGTTCCTCCTCAAAAAAAAATGTTACTTTCATTTTTAATTTTATCAATGCATGTTTTGTACTTAACATACAACTAATAGGCCCATATCTACTGAATTATATTAATATTGTGAGATTTTTATGGATATTGGTTATATACATAAAAATGTCACATATCCAACAATTTTCAATAACTTCATAATAGTTTTGGGAACGATATAGAGCCAAGGCTCAGGGAATGTATTCAACCTACCATGCATCAATTTATGGTCAGGATTATCTATTTATGTATTGCAGTTTACATTAGTAAAAGAATAGGGCACCAAACTGGCTCCAGCCCAGAGGCCCAGATTCTTGTAAATCCGGCCGTGGTTAAGATACACACAGGATAGTGACATTTTTTTGCATCATAACTTCTGCTTGAAGATCGTTTCGCCTGGGGAGGTCACTGGTCCCATTACATGACAACAATTAAACCCACTGCATTGTCCTCATCAACAGCGGCCCCAGCTCCCGCTTCCCTCTAGGCGAAGTGGGTGAGCAATAACCCACTTAGCCTCCCTTAAAGACTCTCTGGTATCTGGGGAAATAACTGGGAGTCTGGGTCCAGTGAGCAGAGATTTTACTGCTGCTGAAACTCTGTAAACCTGAGACAATATGACCAGATATTCTTTATTAAAATGAACAAGTTACTGAACAGCATCCACTGGACAGATGCGTTCACAGACGCACCCGGGGCAACGGTGGTCACAAAGAATCTGCTTTCAGCTTTGACTCACCGACTGCCGTCAATGCAAATGGAGAATAAGGAACAAACACCCTGCTGCATGTTTTCAGGAGGCCAGCAACACCTCGATAATTACCAGGAATGTGAGGCGGAACGGTATCGCTTCTTGGTCGTTACACACAACTGCTGCAGCTGTATCGAGACAAGAAATGAGAAAGGATTAGAAAGTCAGTCTCTGTTTTCTGCAGATGGTTCTGTAATTAGTTATAATGTTTATTTGTGCTGAGATTCCTCAGGATACTTTTCACAATTTCAGCGTGTGAGGATCATGACTGGTGAGCAGAGTCGGCTAGTAACTAGTTACATTTACCTGAGCAACTTTTTGGGAAAAAAATACTTTTAGGAGTTTATTGACTGCACTGTGCGTTTTAGTTTTACTTGAATAACTTTATCGTGACGTATTGCCACTCTTAACTGAGTAAAATTTCTGGATCATCTACTCTCTGTGAGTAATGAAGAAAAAGCATTTTTTAACCTGCGTTGAATAAACAATTTTATTCAACATTTTTTCACCAAACGCAGACACATACCTGTAGCTTTTGTTAAGGTTTCATAAGTTTTACAGTATATTGAAAGAAATTGATTTGGAGAAATGTTACTTTGTAATCATGTTATTTATCCGAATTATTTTCATTTTGGTCTTTAAAATACCAAAATTTCCAAATATTTTCATATTTTCCATGAATATCTCTGTCATTCCGTTAAAACTCATCCTTGTTTCAAAAGTCTGGCTGCTTCAGTGAAGATGACCTGGAATGGTTCTACTTCGACTGTATTTATTAGTTATTTATTCTTTTATCGTTTTCAGTCTTTTTAATGCGTAGAAGAAAAGCACCTGCTGTCCTTTGTGTCTATTGGGCTCAGCACTGCCCCCTATCAGTGTGGAAAGGTACTTTCTGCCTCAACCTGCGTATTTATGACCAATCAGACTAAATTCGTCAATCACATTTATTAGATATATTAGACTGTGGAATATCAGCTCTCAGCACATGTGTAATCAAACCTGCAGTGGTGGGTACTGATAGCTAAAAGGTTAGTTGTAAGTAAAGGACTTACATGAATAAAACATCCAACTGCAGTAAAGAAAAAATAAACAAGTTTGACTTTGAATTTAAAAATAATTATACATCATATTATATGAAAGCTATATGTTTATTACTTATTTTATATCCTTTACAGTATTATTGTTGCATCCAGGTCTATTGAGCAGGTTTGAAATCATTTATTGCTGCGAGATGATGCACACTTTCCTCTGTAAACCCATCAGAAACACATAATGATAAACATTTACAGCTAAAACAGCCGTGTGTAAAATAAAATGTCCGTCCTGACTGAGATAAATGGTCTCTAATACCAGCCAGAGGGTCTTAAAGTCAGGTAATTAGGTGGTTTAGTGTGAATAATGTGCTGCAATGTGGCTGGGTCATTAAATGCAAGGTGTTACCACAGCACCCCCTTGAGGGCAGAAGAATATAGCAGTAACTGTGTAATGCCAGGCTGGAGAAACAGAAGCAGATTAAACTTCCCTCTCCTCTGCAGGTACCTGAAGCCTGACGAGAACAAAAAGTCGAAGCACAAGACCGCCGTGAAGAAGAAGACCCTCAATCCTGAGTTCAACGAGGTAAAAACCACAACTTCCCCTAAAAAACCTGCAGTTAGGTTTCATTTATCTCTGTTTTTATGTTTTCAATTTAAAATAAAGGCTCGTCTGGGGATTTTGTTGCTCAGAAGCCAAATCAGAAGAGAGGCACAGTGTGATGATGATGTTGTTCATGTTTTCCTATTTCTTTTCTTTATCATCATCTTTTTGGTAAGAAAGAAAAACAAAAACAGTTTATAAATCTGAAACCTTTTCTTCCTAAATATTTTTATTAGAGCCAATGAGACAGATTACAACAAATGTACAATTCTTATTGAACATATGCACACTTAATATCCACAACACTTGGGAATAAATCAGAAATATTTTGAGCCTCAGAGGTTCAGCAGGATATGAAAGGGAACATATTCAGCAAAATTGATATTTTGCATATTTTTATACTTCCATTTGGATCTCAACTGTTTCTAAAAACAGCCTAAGTGCTTAAAAAAACACCCAGCCACAAATTTATGTTTTTGGTGTCTGAAAAATGAGCTGTTTTGAAAACCTCTGGAATCTAATCTCACAGATCAGTAGGCACTGGTCATTGCCTAGCTCAATTCCCAGCAACCCCAACGGAGCTCTGCCTGTTACCTAGCAATCGAAGTGGAGCTCCACCAAGTTTGGTCAGCTGGTTTTACCTCAGAATGCACTGTACAATGGCTGCTGGAAAAGTTAAATGTTTTGTTGTTCGCTTACCATCCAGAAATCACTTGCTGTATTCTTGTTAGTTGTGCAGGAGTCTCTACTAATGCTTTTCAAAGATGTATGGTTGTATAACTGCATGTCTATTTGCACCCATTTTCACATATGAGTGTAAATGTTGAGTTGGGGGATGTAGCCAGCAGCACATTATTTGGATTTAAAGTGACAGAGGCCCTAAAACTGAAATCTCAATATCTAAGAATGATTTTATGCAAAAAAATGTAAAGAACATATTGCTTTATAGGCCATAAACCTATCCTAACATGTTCAAGGAAGCACAGTAGGTCATTTTTGAAGATGTTTTTATGTTTTTCTATTTCCTCTGGATGTCAGGGTGTTTCAGTTTGGATGTATCCGGCTGTATAGAAATGGTCGAACCTCCCCGCAATCTGGCAGCTTGACATTTCCTCTGACATTTTTGGTGCCCATATTCCTGCATCACCTCTCAGCCTTTCCGTCAGAGTCCAGCATCCTCCCCTGCATCAGGGCAATGATTAAGGTTGAGCAGAAACCTTAATGTGAACTCCAGGATGTTATCTTGTTATGTATTGTTTGGGCCAATTGACCATACCAAAATAATCACAGGTGACCTCCTACTGGTCATTTGAAGACAGATTTGTAAAGATCTATAAATTACATGAAACTGTCTTGGTGATATTTTAGAGCCTTTTCAAGAACAAACTATTTTTAGTTCAGTGTTATTCCCTGAACACAGTCAGATACAGGGCTGGAGATCAGTAAAAACTTAAAGAAAATGTCTGTACACATTAGGTAAGTCTAAGCTAACTTCTGTGTTTTTTTGTTTTTTTTTGCTTTGTTTCCTGCAGGAGTTCTGTTACGACATAAAATATGCAGACCTCACTAAGAAGACTTTGGAGGTCACAGTGTGGGATTATGACATAGGAAAATCAAATGATTTCATCGGTGAGTCTGATTCCATCAGCTCCAATTTCTGCTGTAGAAGACCAGGTTTAATAGGTGTATTGGTATCCAGCAGCACATCGTAGCTGCTGTCCAGCTAAGAGTCCATCTGTTCAGCTTCATTTCAACGTCTCCATAAAAAACAAACTTTATCACCTTAAAATATCAACTTTTATAGACTTCCAGTGATGGAATCCACTAACTAAAAAGTTAGCTACATTAAGCCTGGAGCACTAATCATAAGCACTAGTTCTTCTAACGCTAAATGCTACACAAACATGGCATTTAGTATAAGATAATGCTAAAACACTAGCTTCAATTCAAATTATATAATTAGCTTTATCTCCAATTTAATTTTAGCATAATGTCTTTGTTCTATAATAGTTTATGTTTGAAATGAAGTTATTGAGGAAAAAAAGAGACAGAGAACATGAAGTGAGGAAACAGAACTGCTGTGTAGGTGGACTTCACACACTTCAAAATAAGATCATGAATATAAAAGTCTAACTACTTCATGAATTCTTAAGTCAGTAACCAAAACTTCAACACAGATGTCAAATTTTATTCAACATAAACCTCACTGGTCCTTTACAATTTATCAGAGAAACCTAATTAATACGAAGCTAAGTGCGCTAGATATTTTCAAAGTTAGCAAAAGTGTTGAAGTACTAATTGAAAAATTGTATCACGATAAATGATAAATGATATAAAAATGCCCACACCTATTGAAAAGTTATTGTAAGTTAGTTTTGTCTTATTTCAAGATATATCAATATATTTGCATTAGGAATACTGAGTAACAGTTTGTAATTTTGCAGTGTGTGCTACGACTGAACTCACAATAAGTGGAAAGGCAAAAAGAAAAAGTCCACAGAGATAGTTTGAAAGTTTCTTCTTCATCCATTCTGTCTGTGCGTCATCTTCTAGGTGGAGTGTCTCTGGGCATCAACGCGAACGGAGAGAGGCTCAAACATTGGTTCGACTGCCTCAAAAACAAGGACAAAAAAATCGAACGCTGGCACACGCTGACCAATGAGTTACCCGGCTCAATGAATGACTGAAGGCCTGCACCCGATCCGACCTCTCCACCTGCATTTCCTCAGCTCTTCTCCGTTTTTCTCACATCAGACATCCAACTCCTCTCTTTGGGAAAACATTTTCCTGTCAACAGGGCTCAAATTATACTTTCCACATCTTGTACATTTAAAAACACAACTCGCACGGCTGCTGATGTATTCTCATTTCCCGAGATATTGAGTCAACATGGAGAATGATGGCGGGGTTTGTGCTGTTGACTCGTTAGCTTTTCAGCTTTCTTGCATGATCAGTGAAGATAAAAGAAGCAAATGCTCTCTGTTTGATGAGGCCTTTTACAGCAGCTGAATAAATTTCACCAAACAAAAAGAAGGAGAGAAACAAAACGTGAAATAAAGCAGAAATGTAGGCGGGAACGTGACTGAAAAACTAAGAGTAGCAAATATTTCCTAATGTGCATCGTATCAAACTAACATTTGCTTCTTTCTCACGTTTAGTGTTGTAAAGACGAACCTGTGTGGGAAGATGTTGCTGTTTAATATTGTTGATTTAAGGTTTTACACAACAGACTGAGCAGTAGTAGTAGAGTCATTTGAACATTAACAATCCAATCTGACAGAATATTTAGGGTCAAAATATGGAAATGAGACGGAAATGCATGATAAACACTTTCGTTGACTAAAACCTCTGGCAGAAACTTAACGTCCTCGTCTTGACATGACAAAAATTCATAATCTGTAGCTGCATTTCCATTACACATGCACATAACTTTACAGATATTCTGCTAATGTTGAAAAAACAATTTTGCAATTGGGATTTTTCCATTAAATGAGAAATGTTATTAAAATCACACATGAATATGTTTGTTCACAAGATACGTCATTAAAATAAAAAACATCCTCCAACCACTTCCTGTCATCTTCCTCATCATATTTTCTGCCAGTACTAACATTCAGTTGTTGATCACGACTCATGATGCCAAAAAATTGCTTCCATTGCAGTTTTATTTTCAAATTCACTAATTTTGGTACAGCTGAAAAAAAACACTTCATCCTTGCACAAAACCTTTTTATGATTAAAAATGCTTTTTTATTATTATTTAGCAAATTTATTTTCAGAATTACAATTTGTGCAATTATATGGTCGATGAAAATGCAGCAATTGACAACCTGCTTGGACTTTGCAATGAATCTTCAATCCAATTATTTGTCTACAGAGCTGATAAATTTTGAAATAATCAAATTGTCCAGGTAAGAAAAGTATTCATCACTCCATTTTGAATCACTCCATACTACTTACCTACAAACCTGCCTTCAAATGGCTTTATTGTGTCAGAAAAGTGGTGAAATCTGCCCTTTAAGATTAAGGATAAAAACCACTGAGACGTCTAAGATCTTTTGAGACACACAGAAGTGGAAACATTTACAATCACCAGGCTCAAAAAACAACAAAAAGCATCCTGAACCTGTGGTTTGCTGGGCTCAGAGGCTCTAATCAGCAGCAGAGTGACATTCAGTGGGGACCTGGCTGGTGAAAATCACTTGTCGAACTCTCGATACCATCTGATTGGACAGCTCCAAATGTGCTTACAGTGTAGTGTTTACACTGTTGAAAATGGTTTTCTGCAAGAGTGTGGAAAGGTGACAGGGTTTCTGTAAAGTTTTAAATTAGCCCTTAGAAACTCAAAAAAATACACCCAGATTTTTGGGCTTTAACTATTTTCACTTTTCATTCCTTTCTTCCACCATTTATTTCCAGTTTTTTTCTGGTGCCATTGATGTAGTTCTGGTTAAACTACGAGTCCCATGATGCAGGAAAGCATAAGACATTTTCAACTAGTTCATAGTGTTTTTAAGCATTTTAAATATCAAAACATTCTTGATAAATATTTACTATCAGCTCCTCTGCTATGGGAGTGCATCCATTTATTGTATTTTTGCAACGTAAGTAATTCCCTGTGAGGTTTATTTATTTTACTACTAAAAACAAAATAAAAGTGTAAAAAATAAATCATGAAACACTAAATTTTATCTAAAAATACAATGTGCTGAACACTAAACCTGACAAAATAAGCAATCAATTAATGGCATGATAAATTAAAATTACCTCAATTCTGATGATTAATAGTTTTGAAGGACAGTTTTATTTTCAGAGACATCATAATCCACTTTATTTGTTTTTGGTTGAGTTTTATTTTGGATATTTAAAATATCTTCCAGTTCCAGTGTTAAGTGTTTACAAAATTAAAGTTTATTGCGATTTGAGACTTAACTTACATTTTAATGCCATTATTAAAGACCATCATCATTTATCCAATTAATTACTGGGACAATTTATCATCCAGCAAAACTTCTCGTGACTGGCCTACAGGACACATTGTCTCCTGTATGTAGCAACAAAGCTGCAAAGAGCAGACAATGCCAAGTCCAGGGAACTTGGCATGTTACGTAGGAATATTAAAGGTCACTCACATATTTTTCAGAATTTATTTAGGTAAGAAATGGTCAAAGTGTTGCATTGAAATTATTTAAGTTTGCAGAAACCCTGAGTGAACCCTGACATAAAACAAAATACAATAAAGTATTATGAACACTCAAAGCATGCATTGTTTACAGTGATATGTTTATGCAAAGACAAAAAACAATTTATGCAGAATTTGCAAAAAGATTGATGGGAAGAGTTTTTAACACACCTACAGCCTGTGTTTGATCTCATATGTATCAGACAGAATGTACGTCTATGCTGTAAAAACACTGAATCCTACCAAGTATTTTTGCTTAGTTTCTAGTACAATTTCATTAGTACACTTGTAACCTAGTACTTCACTACCAGTGGAGCTAGTACTTTTTCATCAATATTAAATAATTATGTACTTAAAACAAGCTCATTTATCTTGCTGAAAAGTTACTTGTAAGTTAATTTTCTCTTATTTTCAGCATGCTAAGAAACTAGACCAAAATAGTTGGTAAGATTAGTGTTTTTTCAGTGCATAGCCCTAGTGCTTAGAAATGTTCATTTTGTGTTTACTGACCTGCTCCTATGTTTGAACAGAACTTAAATAATTCAGTTTTTAATTATCTTATGTGGAGGACTCAGTAGTTTGGGATGCATGTCACGTGTTTGTGATTTTTACCACTCTGAGTGCGACCTTTTCTGCATGGCCACACACTCACCACACCACACGTCTTGTAAATTTCCACTGCATGCTCGTTGTAAAACAGACTGGGAAAACCAAACAAAACAAACAAACAAAAAAAAAGAAACAGTTCAAAGATCAGAATTCCTGTCAGGCTCGTCATCTAGCTAACAGCTTCTTGTCCCTAAAAGTGATTGACTCTGTTTGTTTTACAGGAGCATGTCGATGCCGTCGGCGCGGCTGACAGTTTTAGCGATCACATCATTTTATCTCACTGATTACAGCCGGTCGATAGCTATGAGCAGCACTGTTGTCCCTTTGTTTAATGATCTAACCATGGCTTCTCTGTTACTGTTTGAATTATTAGATCCCATCCATTTACTTTGATTTTTTTTTTTCATTTTATCACCTTTATAGAAGCTGGGGACTAACATCTTTAATTCATCCCATCAGGCGTCACGCCTCTGTTTTCCCTAAGTGTTAACAGCCTTTCCAGCCGCATTGATTTATGGCCATGAAACCTTGTTGGCATCTCAATATTCTCCTTGACACGGTGATCCCTCTTGCTCTCTGGTGAATACGTAATGAATACAACCAACACGTGGTTTTGGTTTTGTAACCTGTCTGCCTTTGTGTGCAAGCTCAATATTATGAAACAAACGGAAAAAAAATCTTAAATGCATGCGTATGTTCATGGTTTTGTCATGAGATGACTTTGCCTAATGTTTGATACCGTTTTCTGTATAAACAAAGAAAATATTTGACTGTGGATGCTCTAAAATTACGCTAAGAGTCGGTTTTCTTCTGGAGAACATTTTGTACCTTGGAACACTATCGCATTGCCTGTTTGGCTGCTGTATTGACTATTTGAACGCGTGACTTGATGTGAATTAAAATTCCTCCTTTTGTTTGTTGTTCTATTTCCTTTTTACTACTCAGGCACTTGTTTGAATATTTTCTGGTTTGTTGAATGTATGAATATAAATGCATTGTATCAAATTATATTTTAGTCCTTTGCCAGAAGGAAAGCATTTTGTCTTTTCTTGCTTCTATTGACAGTGTGGTTCTGGAGTTCGTCCATTTCCGTTTGTTCTGGAATCATTTTAATTAGAGGTCACCAAAGGTCAGCCAAGTTGATCTCTTGTGAGATTGTGTATTTGCAACATACACAAAATTGAACAGAACTAAACAAACAAAAAAAACTCAACACAAACAACCTAAAATGTATCGAGCGTTTAACGGTGCAACTTCAACATACAACTTAAAAAAGTACTAAAAATAGTTCAGGGCAATTCAAACATTGTGAATGTTTTCAAAAAAGAAGTCAGCTTTTGACTTGACAAAATAGAAGAATTTATAAAACAACAATAAAAAATTAACTGAATAAAATTATGAATTATTTAAAAGTTTAAAGAAGCGACATTTGTCTATATGATGTCTGGCTACTAAGAAATTATTTACAATAATCAATGTTATGGTCACTGATAAAAACACAAAATTTAACCTCTTGTATGGTTAAATTTTTAATAGTATTCCATGACTGCAAACAAACTGCTTTGCATGCAGTATTTAAAAGTAGGCCCTTTCATTGTTTCATCTCGTTTTGTAATGCTTGTCAAAGTGAAACATCTCAAATACATTAAACCATCACCAGCTTTATATGAGCTGGTGATGAACTCGCTCCCTTACAGAGGGAGATCGTTTATATTTGATGGGTTTTAGTTTTAATTGACAAGAAAAAGAAACGAGGAAGCGAGCAAATTATGGCAGAGGGACTATATTCAAATACTGTCAAGAATACTGGGATGTAAATTTAAATATCTATTTCTACATATCTACATCAAATATCTGTATCACATGTCATGTGACTATTAAGTCTTAGTCACGTAACACAGATTGCTTAAAATTTACATATAGGTCCTGGCCTCCAGGACTTGAAGCGCCACCGCAGCAGGGGCACCGTATGCCTCCTGCGGGAAGGCGTAAGGTATGGGGCTTTAAAGACAAAGTCTTTAAAACGGCCTCTGCACGAATACTTTTGTTTTTCGTCTTACATGGAAACACTTGTGAACGAACCCTCATCAACCTATATCTAAAAAGATAGAGGGATAGACGGAGAGAGAGGTAAAAGACAGAAAAGATAACCTATTCTATCATCTACTATCCTGTCTAACTGGTTCGTTCTTACAAACGTCAGCCTGCCAGACGAAAATAAAAAAGGTTTAGTTTGAATCTACATTAAAAGCAGACTCTGCTCATAAATCCAGCGTACCTTGTGGTAATGCGCATGCGCACATCGATGTTACGTTTCTTATAAATCCCTCATAACTGTAGAAGTTTCATTTAGTGTGTTTTATTTCTCAGAAGTTCACGGTAAATAAAAAAAATAGAAATAAGAAAAATTTAGTTATTTCCACCCAGTGTCCAGAAAGAGGAGGTGTTCTGCTTGTTGCCTAATCCAGCTTCGGTCAGCATCCAGCGTTATTCTTGTGGAGGGTGAGGGAGGTTAGGGCATATTCCGTGCAGTTTTCTACAGAAGTATTAAAATATTAAAAAGGTAGATTAGCTATAGGAACAAAATATCCCGCGGGAGACCAAATTTGTAGTCAAACAGTATTTGTAGTAATAGTGACGCTAAACGGGATTAATGTCTTGTTTACAGTATGGTAACGATATTGGAAACAGCAAAAGTCATTTATGTTAATATGCTTGATTAGCATAGCAGCTTAATTAAATAAAATTTACCATAAACTTCTGAGAAATAAAACACAAAAAAATGAAACTTCTACAGGTATGACGGATTTATAAGAAATCTACTAAGAAGTATGTGACGTGACATCGATGTGCGCGTGCGCATTACCGTAAGGTATGCGCATGCGCACATCTGACAGTCTGAACACCTGTTATTGACGTCAATCTGTGACGTGTGACTCGAGCTTTGACTGCCACCCCAGGATCACGTGATCAGCTGAGCCAATCACCTGCCTCTGATTGGTCTCATTTACATACAGATCTGCCCTCCAGGAAGTACAGCTCCACCGCAGCAGGGGCAACTCCTCCTCCTCCACCCCGCAGAGCGCAAGTTTCCTACCTTACGCCTCCTGCAGGAAGGCATAAAAAGTAAAAGGGCCTACATTCAAATACTGTGTGTCAATAGGACTGTGACGTCACCTGCACCTGATTGGCTCAGCTGGTCACGTGATCCTCGGTTTTCAAAGACAAAGCCCGAATCATACGTCACAGATTGACGTCAATGACCGGCTGAAGCAGAGTCCTTGAATGTAGGCCCTCTTCGATCATTTGGTCACTAACTTTTTTTTACTTTCGTCTTGCAGGCTGACGTTTGTAAGAACGAACCAGTTGGATTGGACAGAGGATAGAAAAGGTTATTCTTTCTGTCTTTAACCTCTCTCTCCTGTCCCTCTATCGTTTTAGATGGAGATTTTAGCATAGACTGAAGATGAGGGTTCGTTCACCAGTGTTGCCACGTGAGACGAAAAAGAAAAGTTTTAGTGCTAGGGCTTTTTTATAAGACTTTGTATTGAAAGCCCCGTACCTTAAGCCTCCTGCGGGAAGGAGCTTTTCTTGCGGGAAGGCGCCTTCTGCGGGAAGGAGCCTCCTGCGGGAAGGCATAAGGTATGGGGCTTTAAAGACAAAGTCTTCAAAACGGCCTCGGAACTAATACTTTTCTTTTTCGTCTTACGTGGAAACACTTGTGAACGAACCCTCATCTTCAGTCTATGCTAAAACCTATATCTAAAAAGGTAGAGGGATAGACGGAGAGAGAGGTAAAAGACAGAAAAGATAACCTATTCTACCCTCTACTATCCGGTCTGACAGGTTCGTTCTTACAAACGCCAGCCTGCAAGACGAAAATGAAAAAGGTTTAGTTTGAATCTACATTAAAAGCAGACTCTGCTCATAAATGCTTGTGGTAATGCTAACATCAATGATGTTAGCATTACCACAAGACGGATGACGGATTTCTTATAAATCCGTCATGCCTGTAGAAGTTTCATTATGTATGTTTTATTTCTCAGAAGTTTAAAGTAAATTTATTTAATTAAGCTGCTATGCTAATCAAGCATATTAACATAAATGACTTTTGCTGTTTCCAATATCGTTACCATACTGTAAACAAGACATTAGTCCCGTTTAGCGTCACTATTACTACAAATACTGTTTGACTACAGATTTGGTCTCCCCCGTGATATTTTGTCCCTACAGCTAATCTACCTTTTTAATATTTTATTACTTCTTTAGAAAACTAAACTGAATATGTCCTAAAGAAAAAAGCACATGAATAACGCTGGGCTTTACCTGAAAATTAACAGCTCGAAGAAGCACAACAGAATCACACTTTTTAGAGGTTTTATCTCTCGTCAAGTTCCTTCTATAAAAGCAGAAACAAATAGAGTGCTGCTAATACTGCTGTGCACATTGTTGTGTCAAGGAGTTTGTCTTGTGCCCAAAAAAGTGATGAAATTGCAATTTTCAGCAACATCTGCCATGTTTTTTTTTTATTACATCAGCATTGCAGAATAGACATCTCTACCTTAATCTCGTGCAAACTAACACAAAGGACACAGACCCTTCTTACAACCAAGAAGTCCTTCATCCTACAACATTTTGTTAGTTTGTTTTGGCCAAAGAAAATCTCCACAAACTTTCAAATTGGTATTATTCGGATTAGGATCCTGTTATCAGTTTGCAAACTGAAAAGTTTAAATTGTAGAAATTGTAATATCATAAATCCTTTTTTCTGTGAGTATTATAATTTTAAACAAAAAACAACAGTAAAACAATACCATTTTAATATTTAGCATTGAAAAATATACAAACTTTGTTGCGGCTGAAAAACCTTTCAAAAAACCTTTTGAAAGGTTTTTTTGAAAAACCTTTCAAAAAACATGTTTGTTCAAAATTGGCATGTTTCCATTAAGCAAATTTATTTCTGTAATTCTATTTTGTGCAATCATATGGTGAATGGAAATGCAGTCATTGTTGTTCTAAATGAATTGTGTGTTTCTGTTGTTTCTTGGTCTTTTCTCTCTTTCTTTTAAGAAGAGCAGCTTTTCTTTTTCTGTCTTTTACATGTACATTTTATTTGAAATAAACCCAAGGCAATTTCTAATAATGGTATTACCATGAAAGCTTTGATACTCTGCTTGTGAAAACAAATCTGTTGAGCTTGGCAGTCATAGCAATTTCTATTGCTACTCTGACAGAACATGTTAAAAAATAAGCAAAAAACAAAACTAATGTAGAGACCGAAGTCAAGTTTCTGATTGTCCACATTAGAGGATTGTTTTTTTTTTTGTTTTGTTTTTTTGCTGGAGCATGAACTGAACTATAGATTATGGCCATTTTTTTCACTGTCAGGAGGCAGACTTTCAGCATATTTCCACAGCATATAAAAGTTTGTGATTTATGTGTTTGAAAGCAACCAAAAATGAAGAAATTTGTGCTTTCATCTATCTAACAGATGGAAAATGCATAGGATGATGGAGCGAGTGCCTCTGGAGGTTCATCGGGTCCTGCAGCCAAACTCTCTGCAGGTAATGAAGAAAAAGAAAACATTACTGCCTGTCAGAAGAGGGATGCAGTAATAAAAACAAGGCAATAAAAACAAAACACAAATATAAGATTAATAGGTTCCCTTTTTCTCAGGTTTTATTGGTAATATGTCAAAAACGTTTCCCACATGTTAGTAACTGCTTTGACTCTGTCTTGTGATTTTTGCTTTATTAAAAAATGTACCACTGGGAGTGAATATCATGTCACAATATGGAAGCCCTGAAACACATTGGAATTAGCTTTCCAATTGAGTTTAAGTTGTTCTAATTTTAGTTCAGGATATAATATCTTAATATCTTTGTTGATCTCACATGTCTATTTATTCAATAATCTAAAACCAAAAAAGCATTTTTGAATCAAAAATGTTGCCTATTTTGACAATTTAATTACAAACCCTCCAATTAGCTCAAGTAAGAATTTTAATCGAGCCCCACCACTAATGATTAACCAACTGCAAAGGAAAAGATTTAATTATTGAGTCTGATTTACCTATTAAATAATAAAGATGTGCAGTTTGAAAATGCACTAATCTTGTTGGTTGTGCAGGAGGCTCCACTTCTGCTTTTTAAAGACGTAAGGCCCTAAAATCTCATTATTTACAAATGTTTTTGTGCAGATTTTGTATAGACCATAGAACTATCCTAACCTGGTCAGGGAAGCATAGTAGGTCACCTTAAATGTGACTGATATTACATTTCATGCATCTTTGGTGCATTTCAGATTATAATTGTACATTTCAGCTGTTAATGGAAGCTCTTATAGCCTATTTAACAAGCGGGTCTCTGCCCACTCGACCAGCAGAATTTTGTTTGCATAGATCTGTGTTTTGTTCTGTCATGGTGGGCGGTTCCTCTAAGACAGGGGTCACCAACTCCAGTCCTCGAGGGCTACCATCCTGTAACTTTTAGATGCGTCTCTGCTCAAACACACCTGGATCAAATAAACTGCTCGTTTCCAGCCTATTGCAGAGAGGAATGAATGCTGGTGAGGGAATTCAAACATTTTGGAGCAGAGGTGAATCTAAAAGTTGCAGGGTGGTAGCCCTTGAGGACTGGAGTTGGTGACCCCTGCTCTAAGACGAGGTCCGAGTTCTGCTAGAAGCTTGATTGTTCTCGGGATTTGATCTGAGTCACAAGGAAGAGATTACAGCTTAACTCAGTTCCCCTTTTTTACACAAACAGGAATGCTGGCTGCAATCAAGGCGAGCTGCAGAAAGCCTGCAATCCGGCTGCACAACTTTCTCTCCTTTATTTTAATTACAATCCAAATGTCAAGGCCAAAGATTAACTTCATTTAATTCATGCCTAAAACCTGCAGCTTGTGTAATCCTTCAGTAAAGGCCAAATATGTGCAGCACCTGATGAAGGGGTTTGTTTTTGTTTTGGTTTGTTGTTGTTTTTTAGAAAATGTCTGATTCATTCCTCCAGGTGGACTCAGGGATTCATTACTCGCTTATGAGTGCAGGCCCAAAATAAACAAGCATGTTAATTAGGAGCTACAGTCATGAGTCTTTGCACCAGTAAAAACAGTTTGAAATGCCACTAAAAGAGGACATAAGACAAATCATTTATTATTTACAAACTCTTAGTAAACAGGAGCATGTGTTTATTGCATTTATTAACATGTTTTGTTGTTTAATATTTATTTGAGAAGAACATGTAAGAAAACAACAGATTTCTCAAATTCAGTTTCAATTCAAGTCAAATTGAAAACTGATTTTGGGAAATAATTATCTAGCTGCCTGCTATCAGAGTATGGTATAAAAAAATGCAATAATGGAGTAATTTCTCTGAGTTTTTGAACATTTGTTTCACTACTATGTCCAGTGTGATGCTAACCAACCCATCAGCAGAAGCTGAAGCCTGACGACACCGCCCCTCATTTGCATTTAACTTTTCTTAACGACAATGCTGCAATGCACAAGGAAAAGTAATAAAAGGAGGCGCTTGTATAAGGAAACGACAAAACAAAATATATACTTTTCTTGACAAAGACGCATGTTTAGGGAAAATGGATAAGAAAATATATACAATTCTTGACAAAAACACGTGTAAGGAAAAGAAAAATTAGTATAAATTTTTTGATGACAGCGCATGTATAAAGGAAAGAAAAACAAAATATATACATTTCTTGATGTCAACATGTGTAAGGACAAGGAAAAATAAAATATATATTTATGATTTTATTTTTTTATCATGTCAGTTTTGGTCCTCCATAGTCCGTGAGATACTGATTACTAATAAATTTCCACACAACCCCATGACTGATATAATAAACATAATCTGTCAATAACAGTTCACCAGTGGGTCACAGTGCATGTTGTGAATAATCAATCAGTTCATTACTAAAACAAAAGACAATTTTACGATTAATTAAACTAAAACTAGAAATAAATTATTTAATTAACCCAGGGCTTTCAGGGTCTTCGACATTGGCTTGTTTTCATTGAGCAAATTTATTTTTGTAATTCTCTTTTGCACAGTTTTATGGTAAATAGAAACTCAGCTACGACTCTGTGTAAAAGGGGCCTAATGCCTGTATGGATATTCTTTAGAAAGCCATTGTCTAACTTCCTCCAGAATGCAACACCCCAGTTTTACACTCTAATTGTTTTTCAGCTCCTTCTGCTTTGATTTTATTTTACCCATGATGCCCAATTATTACAGTGCTGGTCAGAGATGAAGCTTCATGGTCACAGTGAGGAAAAACACCTTTTTACTGTAATCATTTCTAAGTTTTATCTTCATTTAAATATTTACTGAATCAGATTCTTGGAACAACACTGAGTTCAGTCCATAAAACCTCACCTGGTTTTCAGCAGGAATTAATATCTAATAATCATGTCTATAGAATCACAAATCTTTTCTGTTTCTACCTCTACACACAAAATATTTTTTCCATGAAGATTTCATTCAATAAGCAAAAGAAAATAAACAAAACCAGTCAGACTAGTCTGCTACCTTTGTCAGTTTTTATATTCTTGATTTTGTTTCTTTGTGAAGCTCTTTGTGATTTTAATGTCTGTGATTGGTGCTATTTAAAAAACATTTTTTTACTTAGTCGAAAAAAATATTCCAACAAACCTGTTTTCATGTAAATAAATAAATAAATAAATAACTCCCCCTTAAACTTAAGTGGTTGCATTGTTCTTGGTGGTAACAGCTAGCATCAAATGTTTGGAATAGAAAACGATGAGTCTTTAGATTAGGGGAGGTATTTTTTCCCCTCCACATTTATGAGTGAAAATCATGTCAAAGCTTCTGTCTGATTTTAATCTGGACTTTGATTAGACCAACCCAAAACTTTTCCTTTTTTTGTTTCTGCGCCAGGTTGACTTGTAGATGTTTTCTGGATCATTAGCTAAATTTCCATGAACCATGTATTTGTGCAATTTTACATTTTGAAAATAAATTTGCTTATTGGAAACAAGCCAATTAAAATAAAAATAAAAAAAACTTGGATAGACACTAGGATTTTTGGCTGTATCAAAGTTGGTTTATTTCACAAAACTGCAATGGGAACACTTTTTCTGCATCACACAAGTCACATAACCAATAATCTGATTTTACTACTGGGACAAACCACGAAGAAGAAAAAGCATGAGGATGATGGCATGGCATGTTTTATTTTGTGACTTATTGCGTTAATAAACTTAGTCATGTGTGATTTTCTAATTTAGTGGGAACACTGTAACTGCAAAATTGTGGGGGGTTTTTACATTAGTGGATTATTACCAAAGTTTTGGCATATTTATAATGGAAAAGCAGAGACATCCTAACAGCATCTTACCTGCAGGTTGATGTTCTTTAGTTTGCTGACTGTCTGACTGTGTAACCGTGTAAGCCATATTTGTGTCTTGGAGCCCAAATGATTTCCAATGATCTTGTGGAGTCGTTCCTCTGTAATCTGTCTCTTCCCTGTCTTCTAACCCGTCTGTACTGTTGGCATCGTTTGTCTGTCCGCTGGGGCCCACAGAGCTGCTCAGAAGTGATGCATGAAACACTTGGGGCTTTTTTAGACTTGACCGTCACATCTCATCTGATGCAACCTTGGCTGGTGGGCAAACAATCTGGATTTTTATTTGTCCTCCATTCTGCTGCAGCCTTCTGGTAGATTTGTCTTTTGGCATTGATGTTTAAAAGTTAAGGAGCTGTTTATGCTCATTACCACTGCTTTTAAACTGTAAGCTTTGAATTCTCATTTATTCCACTGTTTAATGCAGTGTCTGAGTGAACAAAGACAACATTGAAACTGCAGGATGTAACTTTTATTTTTTTAAAAATCTGTTTTTTAACACATTTGTTAAAATTGTACCCATGTTTTGACAGTATGTGATGAGATGGACTGAAGAAATGCAACGCTCCTGGTCAAAAACAACCAATACGAGCCAGAAGGAGGAAATTTGTGCTGTCAATCATTCTTGTGTATGTGCTGCTAAATATGTTAATGGCGGAGAAACAACTTACAGTTGCGGGAAAACTGTTTTTCCGCTATCATTGGTTACCATGCTAACTGTCCTAGCATTCGTAATAGACTCTGCTGTGGTCAACTATGGCGGAGTGTGAGCGGTGTATATGTGAGCATGATTGAGAGCGCTAAGATCCTCCTCTTGGCTCAGATTGTTTTTCTGACCAATATGTCTGCAGTTAGCACTGGGAGCACCGGGAGTTATCTTAAAAAATTTTTTAAATTACTAAAACTTTGAAAGACATTTTTGAAAATATTGAACACTTGATAAAGAGATGGATGGCTTTATCTACAACATAAAGGATATGAACAAAAACAATTTATTTAATAGACAAAAATAACTGAATGAATCCAACTAAATAAATTACAAAAACTAAAAATAGCAACTCATCATAAATCAGACATTATTTATATATTACAGAAGAGAACAAGGGCCACTGAAAAGAAAACAACAAAAAGTTAGAATTCTGGCTTTTCTCTCAGAATTCTGAGAAAAAAGCTTTTTTTTCAGTGGCCCTAATCAGTTTCCATATGTGCCTCTATCCAGTGCATACAGATACATCTACATGCACTGCATGATCTAATCTTTTTTCTAAGGGAGCATGAAGAAAGAAACAGCTTTGTGTTCCTGACATCGGCCCATATGAAAACCAGAGGTGCTCATTCATCAACTGGTACTGTGAATATTCTCACCCCTGCAGTGTTTAATTATTAATGTTATGGTTTATGTTGCAAGGACAGCTGTGGCTTCGAACGCGAAACAGAATCAAAGGAAACACTTTTCACAGCCTTCATTCAGGTAGACCAGAGTCATTCCTATAGAAACATATGAACTTGCGTTTCATCATGTATTTTTAGAAGCTATGCAGGCTGTCATCTCCTCAGACTGTGGAAAGTAATATGAATTATTATCTCCTGAAAAGTCTGCAGGCTTAGTGCAGGTTTAAAACGGGGGCTCGGGGTATGGAGAGTGTGCGCTGTGATCCCTGGAACCGGTGCGATTCATCAAACTGTAACAGACTACAAAAGACAATGAGTTCTTGCCGAGACTTTCAGATGGAACCGGGGGCAGCCAGAAAGTCAAGGAACAAGCTTTGTGATCAATTTGCAGAGAGTTAATAAAAGGAAATGGAAAGGAAGACAAGTGGAGGGTAACATTTGGTCTGCTGAACTCCGTTTGTCTGGAACCAAGGAAGGGATGTGTGTTAAAACTAAACCCAACTGACTTATTGAAGAGAAAACTGAAAACAACTTTCAGATGGTCCCATCAATGCGGTTTTTCCATTAAATACTAAATGCAATTAAAATCACATGTAAATAAGTTTACTCATGCGATATGTCATTAAAAATATGCCCCGCCATCATCCTCCAACTACTTCCTGTTGTCATCTTCGTCTTGGTCCAGTGAAAACATCCAGTTGTTGATCATGTAACTTATGTGATGGGTAAAAATTTTTTAAATGAAACAATTTTGATACGGCCAAAAAACACTACTTCCTTCTAATGCCAAACATTTTATCAAGAAACAAGCGTTTTTCAAAATTGGTGTATTCCCATTAGGTGTATTTATTTTCAAAATGTTAAGTTATATGGTCAACGGAAACACGGCTAAGGTTGACAATATCAATTCATCTATTTGCTATTTTTCTGGGCCAGCCACCCAGTTTCTCTCCAGCGACACTCTGCAGGTCCTGCAATTTATACTCAAAATGCTTTAAAAAATAAAATTCTAGCCAAAATGACAATGAAAATAGTGAGAAATATATGAATGGAAGAAAATGTTAAAGATTTTCAGCGACAGATTTACAGTGGATTAAAATCTAGAACAAGTAAAACTAAAAACTAGGAAAATGGATCACATCACTCTGGTTCTAAAACCCTTCCACTGGCTCCCTGTCGGTCAGAGAATAGACTTTAAAATACTGTTTGTTAGAATTATGTTTGTTATCATTCTTACATTTGTAATTTTATGTTACTAGTTGTTTTTCTATTTAGAGGTTTAGTGTTCAAATTTGTTGAAACTGTGGAGGCACAATTAAATCTTAGATCTTCCTGGGATACTCCTGAGCTGAAAACATATCTGTGTGTTAATTAAGTTTCTGTGTCCCCCTTCTTTGTTTCTGAATTCGTATTCTACTGTGAAGATAGGATGTGGGTTTCACCCCCCTCCATTCCTTTTCACACCCTTCTTGCTAATAAAAGGGACAAACAACTGAAGGTTTTCAGAACACATGGTGAGCGGCTTGGAGAAGCAGTTCACTGTGTCTTCTCCTTCTGCAGAAGTTTGGTTGAAAACTCATATACATTGTCTGTGGTTCTTTTTTGTATAGGTTTGAGAAAATACCTATCACTGTTAGTTTATAAATCGCTTACAAATCTTTGATGCAACACAGTACATTAAAACTCTGCTGATGTATCAGCCTTCAGTCTTCAGGTTCTGGTCTGATCTGCATCCCAGAACCAAACATTGAGAAGCAGCATTCAGTTTTTCTACTTCTCTAATCTGGTACAAACTTCCATAACATTCCACAGCAGCTGAAACACAGTCCTTTCAATCAAGCCTAGAACAATAAACACAGGAAAAAAGATTAATTCTACTCTGGAATATAACTTATTACTTCTCCTTATTTTGTTACTGCAATCTTATGTTTCTTCTTTGTTTTTTGTATGTTTCTATCATGTAAAGCACTCTGAATTGACTTTCTGCTACAAATAAACTTGATTAAATGCTGGCAGGTTTGCAGAGCTTTAATAACTGGTTTTGACTTTGTTTAATCTTGTAGTTAATATTCAGTTTTAATAACTAGATTTTTATTTGTAGCAGGTATTTATTACAAACTTATTCAAGGGATTTTAAATATAAATCTTGATTCAGTAAGTTATTTATTGAATTGACAGTTTTCCAATTCAAGTATTATCTTCAAACCTGAGGTTCTGAATGTTCTTTCAATCAAATTAAGCTGTACTGTTGTAACCAATTGAAAAATGTGGTTACAACAGTGCAGCTTCAAACCAACGAGGGCAGCACTGAGATGGTTTCAGACAAACTATTGCAGAATTAAACACAGATGCATGTGAAAATATCAAAATTTGCACAGAAGCATAATGATTAATTTATACAGTTTGTCAGCAAAAAAAAGTTTTATTGGGGTTTAGTTACTCTTTAAAGTTTGTTTCAATAAACAGTGGACTAGCCAACTGTGATTTACCTACATTTGCATTTTAATGTTTTTATTTCCACACACAATCACTCTGATTTACAGAGGGGGAAAAAACAATATTTTCTGAATATTGAGCACATATACAACTCATAAATGAATGCTTACTGATTACTTCAGCCTATTAATATTTGAAATGTTTCACTGGAAGTTGTAAATATTTACTTTTTATCCTTTCATCTGCTTTCAAGCATCTGAAAATCGGCAGCAAAAGAGCTGCTTGTCACAAACAGTTTATTTTTCCTCCTCATGTTAACAAACGATGCTGCGGACCGAATTATCTCCCTGTTGTGATGGCGCTGCTCCTGCTCTTGTTTGTCTAATGATTAGCTTGTTGTTTGCTGTTACGACTAATTGTTCTTTCCAATTAGAGCCCTGGCGGGAAAGGCTGTGAGCTCAAAGAAAATAGACATAATTCTCCCTGAAAGAAAGACGGGAGAATTTACTCGTTGGGAGGTTGCTTCAACTAAAGTTGAGAGGATTAAATGATTAAGAGAAACACTTTTGATGTTTTAAAACTGATACTTAAAGCTGGATCCAGACATGCTTCAATTGATCTCAAGGAATTTGAGAAAAAGAATTTAAAAATGACTCTTCAGCATCCATCCCTACGTCTCTGGCCACCGTGATTAAAATTTGTATAGATGCATTTTTTGTTTTGTATGTCCTCCTACCTGCAGATGCAACAATTCACTTCAGTTTATTTCAAAGTGCTAATTCATAGCAAAAATCAAAGTACTTTACATGACAAATTAGTTTATATATATTTCAATATATTGTCTCTGTGTGATTTTTATGGCCATTTTAGGTGGGGAATGTAAGATGTATTCACGTTCTATTTTTCATTTACATTAATTGAAGTGCTCAAGTCCAAAGATGTCACAGGTTGCCCGAGGGTGCACTTTCTTTCTACATTCATTTGAATAGTTAAGTGAGTACAGCACAGTCATAAAGACAAATTTAAATTAAATCAGGTAATCCCAATTTGATCCAGATTATAATGTACGTCAGACAAATTGAATTGATCAGTTATTGGATCAAGTATTAGTAGAAAGGAAAAACTCTCTTTTAACAGGACATTTTCAGATAGACCCAACTTTGAATGAGCACAGAAAACCCTAAAAACTACAGGAGTTCAGAAGTTCTTAACATGTCTAGGGTGTAAAAATGTCAAATAGCTATAGGAAGGCATTTTACATAAAAAACCCGAACAGTTCTGATGTTAATGTGTTTTATTTATAGCTAAACATGTTGAGCAGAAATGTTTTGTTTCATTAATTTAAGTGCAAAAGATTTAAACAAGATTTGGTTAAACCAATCTTTTTGCCTAAATAAGATTTGGGATTTGCATGTGTAAATTGTAAACTTTGAGGCTGCTGGTTTGCTTCAGAGAAAAATGTGCTGCCTACATCAATTTGCACCTACATTTTCTCAAGTGTAGTAAAACTGCTGCTTCCTAGTATTAGACTTCAAAAACTCCAGAGGTTCGAAGAAGTCTACTTATATCCAACAAAAACATCAACAGCAAAAGAGTAGTGCAAAATTATTTTCTCTGATGGATTCTGATTGTTAAGGACTCATCTGGCAACACTGAATCATCCTCATGCAATCCATGTGTGGAGGTGAGATGAACTGAACGTCAGAAAACAAGAGCTGCAACATTCCCTCTCAACTTCTCACAGATGTTTTCCATCCTGCTCCCTTGTAGGGGAGTTGCGGAGTGAGGCCATGTGTGTGAACAGCAGGTAATCCTTCGGATCGCTTGCAGTCAGCAAGTATGTGTGCTGATAACAGATGCTGCTTCAATTTCTTTTTTATGCTGACCTGTAAGTTGTTTCCCTGCTTGGTTTTGTTCTGGATGCACCCAGAAGGACGTTATACTGATCCTAGCACGCAAAAATAAAAGATTGATTGTAGAGGGTTTGGAGAGGCCCATTTTATGGTGTCATCCCCTTGAGAGACCCGATTATGACGTTTCATCTGCTTGAAGAGAACCTAACACACATGACCTTAAAAGGGAAGTAAAATAAACTTTTTTGAGCTTTACATCATGATATTTGATTAATCATTAATCAAAATGAGGATTATCTCCTCATCTTGATTCTGTAGTGGTATAGAAATACATCATTCCATACAAGTAGTTTCCAGGCGAGAAGTTCCGGTTCTTAAGGTGGGCGTGGTGTATATAAGGAGCTGCGGCGTTCATTCAGGCATGTGTCGTCTTTGTTCTCCCACTGTGTGGCTCGCGTCCTGTGGGCTCTGGCAGCGAAAAGCAACAAATCGCTGGCTGGTGCATGTTGCGCTGGTGTTCTCTCTCCCTGCACTTTAGCTGATCTTGGTCAGAAAATCTAAATTGAAGTGTGATAATAGGTAAAACGCCCACTGCGCTGCGCTCCTTCTCTTCCTCATTCTGCGAGTGTGTGTGCGCATGTTTGTGGATTGGCAGGTAAGAAATTAACGCTCATCTAAGCTCCAGTTTGTTCCAGTTTTATTTAAAATGGTGACTAATTTTCGCAGGTCCCCCACAGTTGGACCATTGCTGCTCTGCTCTGTCTGCATTGGTCTCCCGGATCTCTATTTGCAGCTGCAAGAGTCCTGACTAAAACAAAAAGAGATCAACATATCAGTCCAGTTCTGAGATCGTTGCACTGGCTCCCAGTTGCTAAAAGAATAGAATTTAAAATCTCTTTATTGGTGTATAAAACTCTACACAACAAAACCCCAGATTATATTACGGATCTTCTTCAGCCCTACATACCTCCCAGACCTTTAAGATCAACTGAGTCAAACCTATTAGTCATTCCGAGAGTCAGAACAAAATACGGGGAAGCAGCTTTTAGTTTTTATGCTCCAGCCCTCTGGAATAAGCTTCCGGCTCACTGCAAGTCTGCCCCAACTTTGAGTTTATTTAAAACAAGGTTAAAAACATTTCTATTTGAAGTTGCCTATTCTTGAATTTTTTTTATTTTTTTTATTTTGTTACTTGTCTGATTTGTATTGTTTCTCTGTAAAAGCACTTTGAATTGTCTTTGACTGAAAGGTGCTATATAAATAAAATTGCCTTGCCTTGCCTATTTGCTTTCATCTCCCGGATTTCTGCACAATCGTTTTAAAGTTGGACTGCGGCGGCGTCATCCGCCTTCATTGAAGCGTGTTTGGGGTGTGGCATCGGCGAGCCCATTTCACCTCCTGCTTTGGTGGGGCAAGAGGGCCACGCCTGGTCCTGATGTTTTAACTTGTATTGTCTATCGATAGTTAATTTCTATTTCTTATTTTGTTTACAGCCCTTTTTGTTTATTTAGTCGGGTTGATATTGTTTTATTTTGAGATTTAAGATTGTTATATTGGTTAACTGTTTTTGTTTGTTTGCAGTTGCTGAGGTCCGCTGACGGTGTCTTCCTCTTCTGTGTGCTGTGATTCTTGAGTTTGGGTTGTCTCACTGCGTCTGGTGTTAAAGGTTGTTGTTTTTTTGGTTTGCTGTGTTTGGTGGATGTCGTCACCATAGCGCCCCCTCCGGCCGGTAACCTCAGCTACTGTAGCTCTTCTACTTTCTTTGACTTCCTTTGTTTTTCATTCTTAAACTGGTTTTAAAAAGGGCATTTAAAAAAGAATTTAATAAATGGTTTTTGTAAACTTTGAACTGTCTCGGATGTTTCAATCCTTCGCATAACCGAACCTGTGTGCCTTAAACAAAAGGTAATATTCTCTGGGTGAAATTCCCAGGGTGGCAGCGTTGAGCATTCTATTAAAACTAAAGTTCCACAAAAATCTGAGTTCCATCCAGTGTTGCCACAATTCTTTCATGCAAGTTTGAGAATTCCTTTAATCTCCTGTGGCAATGATACGTCTGAGTCGGTAACTAATGTTGCAATTTTGGTTACCAATTGAACTGAGTCCAACCATACTATGAGGCGAGAAAACAATCTTGGAGTATTCAGTTAACCTAGCTGTTATGTGTTTGGACGGTGGGAGGAAACTGAAGTACCTGGAGAGAGCCCACATGCAAACTTCATACCAAAAGACCTTGTGCTGCAAGGCAACAATACTACCAAAAGTGCCATCGTGCAACCCCTCCCTAACCTTGGCTGATGAGGGAAAAAATGCCTCTGGTAACACATTGAGTTTTACGTCTGTCATAACACCGTTTGTGTTATGACATAGGGGTGGACCCAGTAACATGTCAACTCCTAAATAAGGCCAACCAACTACAGGAGTGAGCACCCTTAAAATCTAAAGAGGCCCCAAATTAAACTGCCCATATATCCTTGGACTGGCTCTGTTCTCTAATATAAATGTTTAGTCTCTAACATTATCTAATCCCTTAGATTTAGCAGCCTTTTTATGTCTAGATCATTTATTGGTTAAAACTAACAGGTGTTATATTATGAAAATGGTGTCAAGTTATACAAAAGTTAAAGTTGTGAGGGATAATATCTGCTTCTGTCAGTATTAAGCGTGAGATTGGCAGGTGCCCAAGAAAACTACATTTCCCAGGGTGCTCCGGTCGAGCGCAGACCTGCCCCCCTTCGTTTGAATGGCAAGTTGTTTGTTTCACTCCGACCAGCTGCTAACTATTCCAGTCCGTGAGCAAACATGGGGAGCAGCGTACCTTAGCGCAAAAAGCTACTGCAGAAATGCTAAAGAGTCCCTTCCGCTTTCATAGGTTTTCTTCAAAATAAAGGTACATTAATAAAGAGCGTGGAATTATGTAGTTATCCAGTCACCAAGTTACTAATGATTGTGATGAAGACAATGTACAACAATTAGGTCACCACTTTATCTAATTGTTTCCATTTTTTTTTATATACAATTTGCATCATTTGGTCTCGCACTTTGTACTTTATTTTGGTTCAGTTGCTATTGTTTGTGTGGTTTGGATGTTTCAAAAATAGGAATTTCTGTCATACATTAACAGAATGTCATCAGAGGCTTCTTCAGACTTACTGTAATACAGACAGCTATAGGAAAAATTTCATACACACAACCATAATTATCTACAACTCTTTGATTAAATTTAAATGTATAGGTTACATTTAGTATCCATAATGAAGTTTTTTTTCTAATTAAATATTTTTGAATTAAAATCCAACATGGCTGCTGTCAATAGCATAAAGCTAAAAGTTACAGAAACTAACTTTAAATTTTTACTTTTGATTGTTTCTAATTAAACCAAACATCAATGGTTTGGTTTAATCAATCAATCTGTTTGACTTTTCCCCAACTTTCCGAGTATAGACGGAAAGCACCATAAGAACTTTAACAATTGGGAAACGGTTGAACATTGCATTTTCTAGCAGCAGTTATAACTGGCTAATTGGCTTACCGCCAGCTTACTTTTAAAAACAAATCATAGTTATTACAATATTATGTGATTACAGTGATACTGATATAGCTCCATTTGAATTTAAAAAGCTTTCTTGATTAAAAATTGTATTGTAAAAATTGTAATCTATTCATTTGTGTATTTAAGCCCAGGTAAAACCAGATGCTAACTTTAGCATATATTCTGTTTGAGGGACTGACAAGAATAATATATTCATTGTAAAGTGAATAGTATATTTAGGTACTACATAGTTAATCGGTTTACATAAACAACCCAAAATGATTAATTTGACGTTTTATGTCTGAAACATGTTTCATTTTGGGTAATTTAAGCCGCTTTTACTTTGAAAAGCACCGAGCGGAAGTGGTGTGGGGTTCCGCTGTGGGTTTGACATTAGGTCCGGGTTTTACCTCAGCTTTCTTTATTCCACCCTACCTCCCCGTTTCTTTCCCTGTTTAATGCGCCCCAGCCTGCCGTATGTGTCTATTTATTTATTTATGCTTCCTGCCTCACAGTATTTAGTTATTTTGTTTTAAGTTTTAGTCGTTCCTCCAATGAGAAGGCGTAAAAGATGGAGCTTCATATTTTAGAGCACAGCCTGAAAGTGGCAAGTATAGAGAAAGAGGGGATCGAGATTTGCACCCATGGATTAATAAAACTCGCCTTCCTGGCCTCCAAAACAAGGTAGGCAACTTCAGAGAGGTGTTATCCGTGTAAAACTGTTTTCATGTGTGTTTTATGTGCTTTTCCTGCTGCTGCTGATAACCTAGCCAGCAAACACCGGGGGTTGCATCTTAAAGGGTGTTTACTGGAGCTGCAGCTCGCTCCTGGAGTTGTGTTAATGCTCCAAACATGCTGCTTTTAGGTGTTATTGTCAGAGCAGCTCACAGTTTCAGGGCCTGTCCGGCTTGTGGAGGGTTATGACGAAGCTTTGTGGCTCGACGCCGGTGTTGGTGTTTATGTTGTTGCTTTCTGGCTTCTGTCAGGGTAATTTTAGCCTGATCTGGCAAAGTTCTGCATGCAGATGAGGGCATTTTAAAGGCGGAAACTTTTAATGTAGAAGATCCGGTCGTCATGGCCGTAAGTGGCAGGATGCGGGCCCTGGGTAAAAGCTTGTTTTGGTGCTCTACCCTAGTTGCTACTGGTATACAAATAATGTTATGTTGGCTTTTTATATGTCCAAATAAAGCTTTAAACTCCTTATACAACCCACCAATACCAAATTATTAGAATCAAATTATGTAAAGTATGTATAGAAATAAAGTGTGCGAACACATGTTTTTTAAAATAGTATAACCCGAGGTTTTAAAAAAAATCATAAGGCTAAAAATATAGCTTAATGACTTGAAAATTGAATAATAGCCAAAGAAATTGAAATCACAAAATAGAAAATGAGTACTTTAATTATATTAACCAGTCCAAAAGTGATGATTGTTCAAAAATAATTAATAAAAGAATAACAAGTTTGTCAATAGTAATTCCACAAACTGACTTTCTTCTTTCTTTAAAATGTTCTGTTTCATTCATTGCTAAGCAAGTAAAAAATATCACAATAAGTCAGACTATTTTGGTGAGCATGTCAAGATGCGTGGACATCACTGATTTATCGCATCAGTTTATATATCATATCTTTCTAACATTAACAAGCATTATTGATAAAAAAAAATTAAACTGAAAAAAAATGCAATATTTTGAACTATAGACTTGAACATACTTTTTTTATTAGTATTTAACATTTAAGTCTGTAAATTGTCAATATAAAATGTGTTATTCTTAAACAACAATATTTTTGATATCTTGTCAAATTGTCTTTAACAGTTAAATTTGTAAAGGTGATCATTTTCTGACTTTTATTGTATTTCTTGTTTCAGGTTTTTAAGGAGTTTGGTTTCCATTAAAAGTTGAACATATTGTTCCTTATTTTTGAAAAAGAAGGCCAACTTTTCTGTCAGTGTATTTAATTATGAACATTTCATTTTTGAAGTAATATGTTTTTCTAGCAAAATTAGGACTATTAGAAGTCACTTAACTGATATTTATTATAATAATTAATTATCATTTGTTGAACCCGCCATGGCATTACATAACATTTTTAAAAATTCCCATCTTTTTAGTTATTTTCTGTTAAGATTTTCCCAGGTTTCAATGTAAACAAACATCAGAAACATTGTGGCTAACTTGGTTTTTAATCTGCGCTCTCACAGAATGTTGCAGAAAACTTTTCTAACACCCATTCATGAAAGTAATAGTACTGGTTTTTACTTCTGGTTCTGTTGTGGCTGGTGTCTTGTAATTACCTCTCTGTCCTTCTGTGTGGTGTCCCAGATAAAACTTGGTGCTGCTGTGATTAATTGCTGATAAAACAGAATCCCTTAAGGTTAATCTTTACCTGACGGCATCAAAACTGCCTGAAGTTGCATTGTAGCCAAATGCTGTTAGTATTGATTACAGTTTGGGGACCAATAATATCTGAAGATTTATCTTTCTCAGCTGATCTAATCAATCGTCATCTCAAACTACTTATGCTAGCAACATTCTCCAAAGAGCAGTCTGTAAGATCAACCAACCAACCGATAAGACTTTATTTATAGAACACTTTTTGTGTAATCAAATCTAAGGCAAAGAGCTTTTGTAGAATTTCAAGAAAAAAACAAGAAAAATGGTGAGTTACAGGTGCAGTATGTAACTTCTATAAAAATGTTTTCTTTATATATTGGTAAAAACTGTCAGCATGTCGTGAGACAGATAATCTGTAAAAACATGGATCCTCTCCACCTCCTCACTGAGCTATTATTGCTGTCTGAAGAAATGCACCACTCTTGACCAAAAACAACCAATCAGAGCCAAGAGGAGGGTCTTACCGCTCTCAAACACATGTACCTGCTGCTAAATGTGCTAATGATAGAGAAACTACTTACTGTTACAGAAAAACCATTTGTCTTCCATCATCGGTGGCTATGCCAACTAGCCTTAGCGTTCATGACTTGCTGTGCTAGTTGCAGCGTACCACAGAGTAAGGGATGAGCAGCGACACAAAGAAGTGATTGACAGCGCTAAGACCTGCCTCCTGGCTCTGATTGGTTTTCTAGATATCACTGGGAGAAGAAAGGGGAGCTCAGTTTTTTTTTTCCACAGATTGTCTCTCATATCAAACTGTTAACATGGTGACAGTTTCAAAAACCTACTGAAATTAATATATTTTAATACAAGTTATATACTGCAGCCTTAATAAGAGTTTGGAAATATTCATATTTGCTGACTTTTTTTCTTTCTCCCATTATTTAAATGTTGTCTTTCTTTCGTTTTTTCCCTTCTTTTAACTCCCTTGTATACTTTCTGCCATTCTTCATGTTTTTTTCCTTGGGTCTTATCTTCTCATTGTATCCAACTTTCTTTACTCCCTTCTTCATTGTGTTTCTTATTTTCATATCCATGTCCTTCATCCCTTCCTTGTGTCCAATCTTCCTTTCTTCTTTCTTTCCACTTTCATAGCAATATTCCCAATTAAACCCCATAATTAAACCCTCCTTCGTGCCCTATGCTTAATATACAAATACCTATTGGCAATGGTTTTATTGTCAGCTTCCTTGATTTCTGATGTTTCAGACAGGAAGTAAGAAGAAGTGCTTTTGCGTTTGTTTGTTTTTTTATTGATATTGATTCTCATATTAAGTTACTGCAGTTAAACAGGCCAGGCTGCCTGAAATAAACTGGAAAAACTAACCTTTACAACTTGTGATAAACTATAAACAATGACCATTTGTTTTGCAACCATGAGCACTTGATGCTCTCTGGAGGTCATCTTCCAACTTTAATTTCCACTGCATTTGAAATGGTAACCACTACTTTTTGGGAGTTTTCTGAAATGTTTAGTCTTTCCCTTTTATTGTTAGGGTTTTTCACATGACAAAGATACAAACGTCAGTGTATTTTGTTGGGATTTTATGTAATTGACCAGAGGTGTACAACTCTGGTCCTCTGGAGCTTCTTGCTTGCAGCTGGATGCATCCCTGCTCCAACACACCTGTACCAAATGAATGGCTCGTTACCTGATGAGGGAAGTGGGCTAATATTACCTGCTAGCTTAACAAGTAGCTTCACTTTTGCTGTAAAAATGACCTTTTTTTCTGCATCAAAAGTCCGCCTCCTGCAGAAGAACTACTTTAAAAACTTATTTCTTTTACATATGAGCATAAGTTAAATTTGCAGTTTGCAAAATCACAAAATCTTAGTATTTTTGGTCTGGTTCTTAGTGTTAATGTCTTAGCACTTGTATGTAATAAGACAAAATTAGCAAGCTATAGGAGCGTGTTTTAAATGTGGCCTATTATGCTTCCTTGAGCAGGTTAGGATAGATCTATGGCCTATACAAAACATGTTGATTACATTTGTTGTACAAAATAATTCTACTAATGAGATTTAAGTTCTGCCTATTTTGAGCTCCTTACTGTTACTGGGTGTAACTCAAGAACAAAGCACTTTTCCAGCAGCCATTGTACAGCACATTCAGTAGTAAAACCAGTTGGTCAAGAGTACTGAAGCTCTGCTTGGGTTTCTATGTGACGGGCAGCGCCTGCTAATTTGTTATGTTACATCTGGAAGGTCTTTGAAACGGCACATTTTCCAGACATCAAAAAACAGATGAGTGTTTTTTATTTGTTTGTTTTTAAGCATTTGGTTTGGTTTTTTTAAGCAGTAGAGACCCAAATGGAAGTATAAAAACGCAAAATCAGAATTTTACATAATAGGCCCGCTTTAAGTAAATCATTTTTTGTTGATTTTAAAAAAATGTATTTTAAGTGAAATACTCTCCCTGTGGATCTAGTACTTTTTCATCAATATTAAGAAATTATTTACTTGAAACAAGCTCCTATAAATAGCTTAAAAGTTACTTGTTATTGGTGTTTTATTTCAAGTGTACTGAGGTATTTGCACTAGACACTAGACCGAAAACATTTGGTAGGATTTTGTTTTTGCAGTGTGTAAGTTGAAAGATGAGACGAGAACATTTCTTGAACGAAGTCAAGTTCCTCCCATATGAGACTTGATGTTTGTGGCCATTTTTTAAGTGATTGCATGCTGCTGGCAGCCATCCAGATAGGATTACATAAGTTCATATAATTTGACTGCAGGGCCCGAGTTTTCATTGGTTCACACTGGATTTTTTTTTTGTTGTTTTTCCCTGTTGTTCCACTGAGGCACCAATGTTGAAGTGGCTCCTCTCTGATGAGCCTCTTCAAGTGTTTTCTTTCATCTTTAGAGAACATACAGTCTGTTTTTGCAGATATTGATTTGATTTCTTTTCAAATCTGCGGTTAAGAATTGAAAACCCAGTTTGTCTTTTTTTTTTCTTATTTCTTCTTTGAACCCATTCACAAAATGAAATCTAAAAAGATCATGGAAAAGTCTTTAAGTGCTGCTCTTTCAAAGGAACACAATGGAAACTCGGCAGCAGGTGATTACAGAAAGAAAAAGAAAAGTGCTATGTTTTTCTGCTGCTGTTTACAGCGTCTTATTTATCTCTTAAACAAGCTTCCACTCTGTTCTCTGTTACCTGCTGATCCTCCTAATGCAGGGCTCCTCTTGGCCAAAACCTGAATAAATCTGAGCAGTTCTTCTTCTTCTTGTAGTCATGTTTAGTTTCAAAAGTTTTGCAGCGTTGTCATAAAATATTTGCACAAACGTTTTGCAATAAAATGACATCAAGAGAACAAGGATTATATTTTCTTTTGGGGGGTGGAGATGCTATAAACTAGATTTGGACTTTTTTTGGCTGAAATGATTGTAATGAATCAATTATTGAAATAATTACTAATTTACTAATTAATTTTTCAGGACTCAAAAAAATTTCAATTTGTTGAAATCAGAGCCGTAATTAAGCCAAAAAGGCTTCTGTTGGACACTTGTTGCAGAAAATGTGATTTATTTATTTATTTTTATTGCTGTGGGGCACAGAGTGACTGGATATCTTATTGATTTTAATGAGATTTATTGATTCTTTCACTGGATCTACAGAAGAGAACATGAATTTAAATAACAATTTCAACAACACTTTAAATTTTGGAGATTTTCACATATTAACAGTAATTTTGCTACTACAAATCAAAATTCCCATGAGAAATTTTACATAACTATAAATTACGCATTTTCCCTCAATGTATTGCTTAAATTTTGTAAAAAAAAAAATTCTTTCTAAAACCTTCTGTAAAAATATAAATATTATTTAATTTATCCCTAAAGTGAATCCAGTTTAGTGAGCAAAGACCAACCTTATTTAGTGGGATTGAGGTAAAGTATGATTATTTGTTTGTTAGAAACTGGTGAAAGCTTCCTGAATCTTTTGCCAGATTCAGGGAAAGATTCTGAAAAGCATGTTGAAAATCTCCATGAGATAAATGTTTGATCTGGATTCTGGCTCGGTATCGTCCCGGCCGCTGACGAGTTCAGAGCAGCTCCTGGAAGATAAAGATCCTGATTACTGTCAGGCGCTTGCAGCATGACTCCAAATGAATGTCAGCACCTCTGCAGAATCGGCAAATCACTCGATACGACTTAACAGCTTCAACAGAGGAATGTGTCCTCAATTTGTTTCTCCCAGAAAGACCTGAAATAATTCAGAAATTCATGCTTTAGTTACTTTTATGACAGAATTTTATAATTTTTTAATTAAATTTATTTTTAAATGTTTTTTAAAATATGTTTTAAATATAAAAAAATATTTGCATTATTTTATGTACAGTATAATAAATAAAATTAGATTTATTTTTTATAAATAAACTAATAATGTATATCTCACAGAAGTGATGACTGAAGTAAAAGCCACTTTTTGAAAATAATTTTTCATTTGTAATTTTATTTAAAAAAAATAGAAAAAAAATAAATAAAAACTAAACAAAAACAGTATTAAAATCTGCTTAAAAGGCACCTGAAAGTACTGCATTTAGAAGTACTTTCCTTTTCTGTCTTAAATTAAACCATCCAAGTTGTTTTTTTGCTGTTTTTGTTTTTTAAAATTTAAAAAAAAAATCCTCATTATATACTCGTGATGACTAAACTCTGTTTTAATCACTGTTCTCCACGGTGCGGTAATTTAACCCAGAGCTGTGAATCGTGTGTGTTTGGGGATCATTTAAAGCCTGCATGTGAAGTTCCTAACATGCTCACAGAGTGAGGCTTATGCCAGCCAGACGTGCAGCGGCCGCTTCCTCCTGAAGGCGAATGTGCAGCGTCTCTGCAGTGGTTCTCCTGTCTCGTGTTAATCTGAATGCAGTCATGTCAAAGAGTAAACAAAGTCATTAAACAGAGCTCGCATGAATATGATAAAAGGAGAACGAATCTGCCCAGACCAGAGGGACGACGCTCGGTCCTCGTCATCTTTAATGTCCCCGTTCGACAAAACAAGCCGTAAATCAGGGTGACGTGTGACAGCTCGTCTAATTCAAGAAGGAAATCAGCTTTTGTTCCCAGGCAGAGCTGTTAGAGCCTCTGTGTTGATGTCTTTCTGTTCCTTCACACCGTTCAGACAAATATAAAGTGTAAATATTGAGCGGCAGGCCGGCGAGCAGCGAGGTTATCACCAGACTCATGTTGATGCTGTTTCCCTGTCTGTTCAAGGACATGATGGAAAATCTCTGCTTCTGCTGAAACATGGGTTAAAGTGAACAAAGTGCACTGAAAACAGCTTGTTTGTCACTTAGTCTTTATTGATTTTACATTGTTTTAACACAGAAAACATGGGGCACATTCAACTACTTGCTGGGTAACATTTACCTCAGTTATTTTTTTTATATAAATTCTCCATTTTACCCATTTTCTGTCCATTTGTGTAGTTTGTAGTTTCAATTATAAACATTTTCTCCACTATTGCAGTCTATTGGTTCCTTCATTTTCTCCAGTTCCTCATCATTGCTTTCTTTACCGCCTACACTAATATTACACTAATTAGATTATTTCACAAAGATTTAAACAAGAGCTGTAAGCTCAGCTGGTGGTGAAGTCTAAAAAACTTAAACTACTCAAACCAAGATTGTTTTACCTCAATTATCATTTTCTGTTTGACCTGTTCAGTTCTTCAGAACAATGCCCCATTGAGCCATCTATTGCTATATTTATAACCAGGATGTTAATATTCACTCCCTGAGAACCACTGGTTCGACCTCATTTGTTAAACCAAAAAAAAAAAAAAAAATTGATTAAATGATCAAATTTATGTATTAAAAGCTTTGCCTTTTTTGTTGGGGACGCCTTGCATCTTTTTAGGTCAACTTCCCAGCTTATCTAATTCCTTTATGAATACTTAAAACAGCTGAAGCAGCTCTAAGTGTTATAATAATATTTACCGGGGTTCTTTTTGGGGTTTTTTCTGTTTCAGATGCAAGTTCTTCAGTTTGACGGAGACTCCAGAGGACTACACTATCATCGTGGACGAGGAAGGATTTAAAGGTGGGCCTCTGTCTCTAAGGAAGTTGCCTTGGCAACCGTGGATGGGGATCGCGTTGTGTTTTCTCTAATCGCGTCCAGCGGCGGCGACTTCGGCTGCCACTGTTTGAGCACACTCTGTCGTTATAGATGCGAGGCCAATTGGCCGGCCGCCGTTCTTTGCGGCCGGCTGAGTGAACGAACCCGTGTCATTATGCCGCCGTTTCCACAGTGACCCTCCTCAGTTACTCTGGAGACACATGGTGTGTGTTGCATAACTGCTGCAGGTATTTTACACTGATAAGTGCCTCTGTGTGTGTGTGTGTGTGTGTGTGTGTGTGTGTGTGTTTTGTTGGACTAAGAAACGGGGTGAAACTCAAGCAAGCCGTGTCGGATGACATCAAGTAAACAGAACACACGGTTCTGACCGGACCCTGACAGAACGCTGCCAGTGGTTACAACCAAGAGCTTTTTGTGATTTTTACTTTTTTTTTTCTTCTTTTTTTTTATTGTTGTTGTGTTTAAAGCTGCAATTAAGGATTTTATAAGTAATCAATGATTCTGTCGATTATTCTGATGATTAATTGAATAATCGGATTAATAAAAAAAGTGGTGCATTTTGCAGATTTTCCATTTAACTGTTTAAGTTTTTTTATGCTAAATTAGAAATACACTAAAATATGAAGATAAAATGATTGAATTCCTTTTTTGAATAATAAACATTTTACCACCTATGATGCAATTACAGCATTTTCTTAGTGAACGCTTGATCATTTGTAGCAGAGGAGCTAAGCAGCTAAAAAAATATTCAACATGTGAAAAGACCAGACCTTTCTGCTTGACTTAACATAACGACTTAACGACTGGTCTATTGATTAATTTTTGAATTATTTTATCAAATTTGCTAGAACTATGTAAATATGTTTTTGCCAAGTTGAAGAAGTTTATATATATATATATATCTTAACTGCAAAATGTGTATATTTTTGTACAGTTTTGGCTTAATTACCGCTCTCAGAATGTTTTCTTTCAGCAAACATTTCCTTTTTTGAATCTGAATACTGCAGTTAATCATTAATTGATTACTAAATTAGTTTACAATTATTTAAAAATCAATTATAATTAATACGATTAATCGTTTCAGCCCTACTTGTTTCTTGAAATGATCAAGCTCCACTCAAACCTTTCTGACTTTGAATGAAATTAGATATTTATAAAACATTTATTAAATAAGTGATTTAAAAAGTAAAACTTGTATTAAAAAGCTGATTTCTGCACTAGTTTTGCCAGAGATCCAAAATAAAACAATTATTTCCTCTGTCTGGATGCTGTGCAGCCGGAGGGATTTTTGCTCTTTCTTTTTTCTCTTTTACTTTCGGACACTTGTTATATGATGTAACCGTGGCAACAAGATGTTTTTTAACAACCGGGAGCAGCTGGTGAACTTCTTGAAGCTCAAATAACACCTGAACTTTGACCCCAAATCCCAGAGGAGTTAAAAAAGGAGGCTTCACGGATGCAGAGCAGGACCAAAGAGCTGAGAGAGAAGGAGGATGTTCTCACCATGCCCCTGACTCCAACGTCTTTCTAAACAAAAGGCCAGACAGAGATTTTAAAGACGAGTGGCAAAAGCAAATGAGGTGGATTAGCAGCGCTTGGTGTCATCCAGAGCATGTTGCTGTGGAAATATCGTCTTCTCTGCCTTGAAATTGAGCTGTTAGCATGTCATCCAGCAACAGTCTTTAGTCAGAGACTTCTTCAGATTCATTGCAAGACTGACTGCTACTGGAAATCCTTCTTGGCCGCAGCATCACCAACCACAACTCTTTGAAGATATTTGGATCATTAAATAATTCCTTCTGGAATTATCTTTGAATTTGAATTGAAATGAATTTTCTCTTAATCAGCTCTGACTCGTGACTTTCCTGTTTAAGTACAGAAAATCTGTACATTTTTTTTTTTTTTTTATCTTTTTGATTTAGCATTTATGCGTTGTCAGTAAGAAGACACTGTCCATTCACTGGTGATCCAAACACATTGTTATCCACATATGACAATGCATTTTACTTCAAAAGCTCATTTTGTGTTGGTAAAATGTGTTTTTAAAGTACTCGTCTGCTTTGAGAAACAATAGATGGTTTTAGTAACATTTAAGGATTTATGAGTTTTTATTGTGTGCAGGTGATTTCTCACCTGTTAGAAATAGACTCAATTGGAAAATTGCAACTTTTGCTACCTTTTCAACTGGTGCATTTCACTTTCACAGGGCACTGCGACGGCATATTAGGGCCATTCTATGTAGGGAGAAAAAAAAGAGTATATTTCTAACAAAACTAGAAACAAGGACATTTCTGAACTTCTGAGCTTTAAAAGTCAACTTTTGAAACCGAGAAATTTCTGAGTTTTTTCTAGAAAATCTTTGACGTTTCAAACACAGAACTTTCCAAGCTTTTTTCTAGAAAATTTCCAAGTTGTTTTTTTTAACGGAAATTTACTCTTCCCTTTATTATCTCCATTGACCCTAAAACCTGTCGTACTGCACTTTAAAAAAAAAGAAAAAACATGTTCCCCTCCTCGCCTATGGGGCGGTGCACCAAGAACCACTGAAGGAAACGTCAAAAACCTCTAAAGAAGACACTGAGCGCTACGTCCTTCTTCATAAAAAGCAAACAAAAAGGAGTGGCATCAGATTATAGCAGCTGTTGGATTTCTCTTTTGTTTCAGGCTAAAAGAACACAACCCATTTCTTCCGCTAGCTCTAGACTCGTTCGTCTGTTTTGATTGGATTTACCCAGAATGCCCTGCACTCTAGCCTGCTTCCTGCTTTTGGAGTGGTGTCCATGCCCAGTATAGTTGTTTGAAAACGTCAGACTCCAGTTGTTTCCACAGAAAGGATGAATAAAAACTCTTTCCCCCTCTTCCTCAGAGCTGCCTCAGTCAAATCTCATCAGTGTTGCCGATTCAACATGGCTGGCGCTCAATGTGGTTTCCGGCGGCGGCAACGCTTCCAGCTCACAGCCTATCGGCGTCACCAAAATCGCCAAATCAGTCATCGCGCCACTGGCCGACCACAACATCTCTGTTTTCATGCTGTCAACGTATCAGACCGACTTCATCCTGGTGAGTGTCCTTTCTGACCGTCATAGTGCCGTTTCTTTTATTTAAGGGAAGTCAGACTCCATCATAATGTTTTAAAGCGATGCTGATCTGTTGTTCCTCCGGCTCTATGAAGGGATGTTCAAGTTTTTATTCGTACTTTTGCTTCTTTCTCACTCATTGCCGCCATGTTGGTTATGTAGAAAATGAGAATATAGAGAGGCCCAACATATTAGAGCTGCAGTGGAAGGAATTTACTTTGAAAACAGAATATGGAAGATTGATGAATTTTGAAGAAACTCTCTGAGAATTTGTCTCTGATATTAATCTAAAAATTTCATTTTTTTTGTAGAGAAGTCTTTTTGATGTGTAGTCAGAAATAAGTTTGGGTTTGATGTGATTCACTGACGCAAACTTTACATCCTTTTCATAAATATAATTTGTTTAAATTGTTTATGTCCAGATTTACAGCGTCTGGTTTCTTCTGGTGCAGAATTATGACGCATGTCTCACATCTATGATGTAACAGTCGAATAAGATGCGACATGAGCATTTATGCTCCAGACCCTTTGAAAACTATCGGATATTTATCCGATGTACTTCCACATATGGAAGTGGAACAAATCGGCTTTTTTTTTTTTTTGTTTTTTTTTTGTCTGTTTTAAAAGATCAGAATTGGGCCGTTCAGGTGAGAGTTGAATATGGGTCACATTTACCTTCTGTGTGAATGTCGCCATCGTCTCCCTCTACAGTGATTGATGTATCCAAGCATACTCACAAAGTTTAGTGGAAGGAAAAAGTGCTTGAAAGGACTGGAATTAATCTAGAATTACTGTTTCTAGATTAACTTTTGATGCTGTTCTACTTTGAAATGCGTCTTTATTGCAGGTAAATTAAAAATGTTTAATTATCCACAGAACCAGCTGTGATGTCATCCCTCTCAGCCACTAGTTTGGAGACATTAAAGGAAACATTTGGATGTGATTAAGCTGATGATGATGATGATGATGATGATTTTGATTTAAACTGAACAGGTTGCCGTCACGTCATTCATGCTGGCATAAAGCTGGTCAGCTTTACAGCCTGCTGTAACTGTTGCATTATTTGTCTGTTATGCAACCACTGGCAGGCTGTTGTTTACATCCACAGAGCCCGCATGAAAAAGGCAATAACAGTGGATGAGATGAGCCGATGACTGACTGTCTGATTTTTAAATTGGAAGGAAATCCTCTGGAGTATCCAGAGGGACTCTTTGTTTTTACCGCCTCAGTCCTGTGGAAAAACAAGGTCTGCTGACCCACTGCAGCTTCTGTTTTTTTTTTTTAAATGGGGGGGAAAATAATGGCTGTGTGCGTTGATAATCTGTTACATAAAGAGGATCAGCAGCTCAGCTTCTTGGAAACCAAGGTACCGAACTCAGACCTGCTTCCTGTCTCCACTCTGCCTGCTTTACATAAAACAGACAAATGTTTACTGCAGCGTTCCCCACATCAACTCCTTAACGTCTGACATTGATTTACTGTAGATTTCCAACCAAATCTTTATGGAAGCCAAAAAACAAATCGGATTAAAGTCTGTTTTCACTGTTATGTTGCTTCATGTTAAGATTATTATTCAAATATAACCTAAAATGTCCCTACTGCATGTGATTGCATCATTTCATCTAGGAATAAATGAAAATTAAGTACAGAAAAGTCTTTAATATATTTCTTATTCTATAATCTGAAACAAAAGTAGATTTTTATATTGATTTATATGCATGAGATGGAAGAAGTTGGCCTGATCTATGAATATTAAAGAAATTTTTACTCTGAATTACATTCAATCCCCTTTTTATTTGGGTTTCTAATCCTCATTTGGACCCTCAGACAGATTGTAAGTCCTAATCAGACTAAAATATTTCTACTGAATCTGAATTAGCCTCATTAATTTAAATATTTCTGCTTTATTGTTTGTGAAAATATAAGAAAACATGCCAGCCTTTCATACACACAGAAAAACTAGGTATTCTAATGTTTTTTGTGACTAAAGCATATTTAAATGCATTTCTAATGCTTTTTGAGGATAACTGATTATGAGCTAAAACATTATATATTGGAACATAATAAACAATTATTCTGTTTTTTCCTGTTTTTAATGAGACACATTTTATGGAGAAAATATTTAGTTTGCATATTTGCATTTGCAAGCAGCAAGTAAAAAAAACAAAACAAACATCTGTTTTCAGAAGCTGCAAAGCTGGAAACCAGTGAGAAGCCTTTAGTTACATTAAGACTTGGTTAAAATGATTTAATCAAGTTAATTGCAGGTCTGTAATTAAACTGCAATTTAGTCGAGAATTGTATGCTGTCAAAATAAGCAACATTTTCAATTTAAAAACTCATTTGAGCTGCTAAATTATTGAATAAATAGACATATTAGCTCAACAACAAACACATTTGTTTTTAACCTGTTATTTAGTTTATCCAACCATCAGTTTGGTGTAAAGAGTTTCAGGATCTCCTGGTCATTCATGGAAGTTTAGAAACGTGGACGCTGACATTAGCGTTAGTCTGTGCTGCTGATACATAGTTAGCACTGAGATGCTATTTTAGGCTAGAATAGCTTCGCTGTTTAGCTAACTCATTTTAGCACAACTAGAACAACAGCATAGTGTATTTTCATGCGTCATAAAGCAGTTAATTCTTCTTTGTGACGCAGAAATGAACTCGGGCAGAAGCGGCTTTGTCGCCATTTGTGGACGCAGCTTGTGCATCTGATTTACGGGTGTAGCAGAAACATGTGAATACAAAAGTTACAGTAACATTTTGTAGGCATTAAAATCTAATTAATTTATCAAAGTTAAAGCTTTAATGTCCTTGATTTAGTTTAAATCAATTTCATTGGGTTTTTTGGGGTTGATTGAAAATTATCTCAAACATTAGACATTGGAACATTTTAATAGAGAATAGTACTTTTTTGTTTATTTTATTTCTTTTTTATAAACATACTTTTCTGGAAAGAATATTTAGCTTTTGAGTTTTTGTAAGCACAGTTTCCAAGTGAAGGGTGAGTTAAAGAAAATTAAGTTTTCAGGACCTTTAATCTTCACCCCTTAACCTTAAGTCAAACTAAAGTTTTTGCAACTTTTTCTCTAAATTTCTTTGATGTTTTTATTTTTCCCCCCCATCAGGTCCGAGAGCGCGACCTGCCGATGGTCATGCACACCCTGTCTTCCGAGTTCACGTTGTTCCGGGTTGTCAATGGAGAAACAGTCGCCGCACACAATCTGGGAATCTCCAACGGATTTGTGAAGCCAAAACTTGGTAGTTATTTTTTTTATTAGTATTTATTTTTTAAGCTGATCTCACCTAACCACTGATGTTTTGTCGTGTGTTAGTGCCCCGCCCCATCATTCACCCTCTGTCCAGCCCCAGCAACATGTTCTGTGTGACCAGCTTGGACCCAGACACACTGCCCTCCGTCGCCACGCTGCTCATGGATGTCATGTTCTACTCTGGAGGGTAAGACACTCACTACGCCATACGTATCCCGAAAGGGTTCAACTCTGAAGCTGATCAGGAAGAGAAGCTGTTTTCTGGAGCTCAGTCTAAACAGGAAGCTAACATGTTGCTGCTTTTAGAACCAAAATGAAAAATCTTTTAGTCATTTGACCAAATCTGATGATAGATTGCCTGAATAAAACAATAAAATAGATTAATAAGTGACTAAATCCACATTCTCCTTTTCCAAGCAGATAAACTAAGAGAACAAACAACCACACATTTAAATTTCCTGATTTGACTCTCAAATTTTCTCTATTGCAGTGAAACACCAGGTGCCTGAAATAGTTTCTATATAGACATATTTGATCAAATATCTGTAAAATCTAAAGATATTAGTATACTTGTGAGGTATTATAGTCACAATAAAAATGAAAGTACACCTTCTTTCATTGAATCCATCTAATTATAATAAAAAGTTATACATATTACTATTGCAATTTTATGATTACAAAGTGATATAGTTTTCTTTTGGATGTGTGCTTTAAAATTAATACTATATATATATATATATATATATATATATATATATATATATATATATATACACACACACACACATATATATAAATAAACACTATAAAATTCATCTGAAAATCTAACATTGATGGCAACAAGTACGGTTTTATGGATCTGCTGTATCTTATTCACCTATCAAAGCTCCAGCACATCTGTTTTACTTCTTTATGAACCGTACAATGGCCACTGGAAAAGACAAGCGTCTAGTTGTCGAATTATCAACCAGAAACCACTTTCTTCATTCTTGCTGGTTTGTGCAGGAGGCTCTACTTCTGCTTTTCCAAGATGTACGGTTTAAAGTTGCGCGTCTATTTGCAAGGTTAAACGTTGAGTTTAGACTCAACGTTGTCACGTTATTTTAATTTAAAGTGAAAAGACACCATAAAATGGCTCCTTCTGAAAATAGGCAGAACTGATCAGACTAAAATCTGATTATATAAGAATGAGTTGGTGCAATGAAATGTAATATGTTTTGTATGGGCCGTAGACCTCAGGTTACCTTTAGGAATGAAAACGAGCTGGATGTGACCATAAGAGACGTTGAGTTCCTGAAGGTTTCAGTTTCTTCCCCAGGTCAAAAGAGGTCGGGGCGTCCGGCGAGGACTCCAGTCATATCCGCTTCTTCTCCTTCTCGCTGATCGAGGGCTACATCTCTCTGGTCATGGACGAGCAGACGGCTCAGAGGTGAGCACAAATTAAACTTAATTATCTTTCTTTTTCCCTGAAAATCCCACTCGTTTCCTCAAGATGTTGTTTTTCTCTGCTAAAGGGGTCGTTACTTTTATGTCGGGGGAATAAATTCATGATTGCTATTTGAGGGGGTGATTAGCTTGTTGCTAAGCAATAACGAACCTCTTGGGTGGATGCGGTGTACTTAAATCACAGTGGGTGTCGTTCTGACTCATTCCTTCTCCACCGAGTCCCCCATTTTCTCTCCATGAACTCCCTCATTAAGCTTGGAGCCCATGCAGAAAAGCATCCGGCTTCATGTTCCACCTCGTCCCTAACGGCCTAATCAAAGCCCGGCCATTCAGAACCAGAAGTGGACATGTCATTGATGCCTTAACTGAAATCGTAACAAAAAAATCATTTAAAAAATATGAATCAAACCTTTAGTTTCAGGTTTCTGTAGCATATAGGTCAGAATTGTCCCCATGTTTTCTGTAATGTGCCTTAAAGGAACAGGGGACCCATTTATCTTCACTTTGCAGTTTCCTGGGTTTAACAAGCTGAAGAATCTACCTGTTCTTATTCTCATTTCTATTTTAACCACTGAATATCTTCAATTTACCTTATTTATTTGTGAAACAAGCCAAAAGTAAAAAAAAATAAATAAATGCTTGGATAATTAATCAATAGTTGAATATATTTTATTTGATGGAATAATGAATATTAATGATGGTACAATGGTACATATTAATGTAAATACACCAAATTTATCAAGATGCTCATTTCCATCCACAGTCCCATGAAACAAATATGCCATACAAAATAACATTAACACATAAAATTACATAAATATTTTTAAGTTAATTCCCTGTCTCATAGGGAATGGAGTTTCTGGATAATCAGTTGTTCATCAATCTATCCATTTTTTTCCTAATCTATCACCCCTCTTGTATTTTTCATTACTTGCAGATTTCTTATTCAGCACCTGGCCATTTACTATTTATAGTAAATGTTAGATAAGCTAAGTAACTCAACCTCTTATTAAAAAAAACTATATCCAATAAACCAACAGGTTTTGTCCTGAATGCTGTGGATTATATAGATTTTTTTCCTTCAGATTTAGGAGATCAAACATCACTTGTGTGGCGTCGCTGTTCTCAAAAAAATCTCTTCCCCAGCCAGCGTTTAGTCTCCATGGCAACCAACAACCATACTTTTCTACGAGTGGTGTTTTGTAGAGATGACATTGAAACATCGCAGCTTCACTTTATTGTAGAAAGTTCCTAGATGAGGGAAAAATACATGAAGTTACAGAAAATATTCAAAAGAAACCACATTTACCACCTGACATGTTTCGTCTTCATGATTTCATCTCTTACATATCTCAGATTTGATACCACAAAGAATAAATACAAAATGTAGTTTAATTTATTAAGGGAAAAAAAGTTATTTAAATGTTAAGTCTCCTAAACCTAACAATTGGTTGTGGTGTGTCTCCATAGCAACAACATCCATCAGGGCTTTGTGTTGTCAGTCTGGTTGTGTTTAAGTAATTTCTTGTTTCTACAATTATCATAGTTAGCTGTGGATAGTAAAAAGCATGATAATTATGCTTTGAATGGCTTTGTATATTTTGTCATTATTTTGTCTAATTAAAATGTCTACGGGGTGAGGTTTTAATCAGTTAAGTTTTTAACTGATTTTAGTGATAAATGTTTAAATCTGGATTTTCTTTCAGTTTTAATCTGTCATTTCTTCTCTTCCAGGTTTCCAAACAACGTTCTCTTCACCAGCGCCTCTGGTGAGCTCTGGAAAATGGTTCGAATTGGAGGACAACCTTTAGGCTTTGGTGAGTTCCTGCCGTTTTATTTTGAAGGATTAGTCGACTTCTTGTAGCTCTTCTTAGTCTGAGAGCTACAGGAAGCTTCAATGGCTCCTAAAATTAACAATTTTAATATCCAATTAATTGGTTATTCTGGATGATTACTTGGATAAAGAAATTTAATTACATAAATTATTTTTTTGATATGTTCCTTAAATGAAAGTTGGGGATCAGTTGTGGATTATGGATTATCCACTGTCATATTTGCTTCTGGTTTTGTATTTTTGCACTTAGAATGTGTGAATAATGCAAACCGTTTTTATCAACGTTGAGATGAAGAGTTGATTTTTTTTTTTTTCTGACGTGTTTTGCAGATGAATGCGGCATCGTGGCTCAAATATCAGAACCTCTGGCAACAGCTGACATTCCTGCTTACTACATTAGTACCTTCAAGTTTGACCACGCTCTGGTAGGAAAACCTTAGTAGTCAGTATCTTATATGCAGTAGACAAACACAATGCTTAGCTTTTGGTCGCTAGATGCTGTCTGTTTATAATGGTAAAATTTTCAGCTGAGTGCAGCAGTCTGCCTCTCCTCATTCATCTGTTCAGTCGTTTTTATCATCTCTGCTTTCTTACTACCAGACCGTGTGAACTAAGTAACCTTATCTACTAAAACAAAATTTCTTGTTGCTGCTTCTCTTCCAGGTCCCGGAAGAGAACATCCAAAGCGTGATCAGAGCTCTGCGGACCGAGAGCACAGCGCAGTGAACGACCTTGTTTTGTTTAATTTTTTGTTGTTTTTCCAGTCATTTCGTTCAAACGTTTATCATTGCCCAAAAAGTGCCAAGAGTGTGTTGGTGGGTTGCTGTGGATCAGCTCAGAGAAGAAGGAGGCTTCTGCTGCCATCACTGTTGTTTTTCTCCCTGGAGCCCCCTGCTGGCTGCCAGCCGCCACTGCTTTAGTTTGCGACACTAGATGTTTCTTTACCTCTAAAAGCTGCTTCCTCCCACCAGCACCATACTGTAAAACCTACTTCAATCCTCTCAAGGAAGAATGACGAATGTACTCCAAATCAAAGAAATATTCAGTAAGCTCTCCATCTCTCCCCTCCCCCATCGTTTTCTCAGTGCCAATGTGCTTGAACGCCGAACCCGATGCCTTGTCTGACCGCTGCACATTTGCAGTGAAGGAGGCGGTTTCATAGTTAGACTTTTCATTTTATCTTTTAGTCCATGTTAAACTGAACCAGCAATGACCTGACCCAGTCCTTCACACCTTATGGTTATTATGGGAAGTCTGGTCTGGCGACACATGAAGGAAATCTTAAGATGTGCTTTGAGATGTTTGGTGAATTCACACTGTGAGCAGCCTGGCTGATTTTAGAACCGACTCAAATTTAGCATTAATTTCTCTTCATAATCTAATAAATCAGTACTTAAAATTGGAACCTAAAAGATTTGATTTCAGGTTTATATGGAAAACTTTAAAGACACTCCATCATCATTGCACTGTTATTGTTTGGTGTTCACAGGTCAGCTTTACGCCTCCCAAATGAAATATTTGACAAAACTTTGTCTCTAAAACCTAAACTAGTTTCTGGAAAGTTCTTCTCAGTTCCCAGAACTGAGAAGAACTTTAAATAACTTACAAATTAGTTTTTTTTTTAATTATTATTATTTTAACAGAGATGCATTGTAACAAACCCAACAATTCTCACTTATTTGAAGTTATCAAAATTGTAGAAATGTATAGATATGATGTTTTATCTTATTTCACTATTGTTTCTAAGACATAACAATTTGCATTACCTTATATTAGCCAATCTGGAAAAAAATAATCGCCGTAATGCTTCTGCTGGTTACCATATGATGTCAGAATTATTATTCTGGGTCATATATTATTAAATATCATTTAATTTGTAACTGTTTTGCTCAGCAGAGACATCTAATTGGAAAGAAAAAAAAAAACATGGAAGGAAAAACTGCTAAGTAGCATGAGCACTGACCGCTCTATTAAAGAGCACCAACACTCTTTAATAATAAAAAAAAGGTTTAGAAAATACCAAAATTATTTTTTGAATATTTAAACTCTGGATCTTGGTCCCTGCATGGAAACAGGAAGTTCCAGCTGTAACTTGTAATTCCACTTCTTGGTAACATTCACCTTTTCAACTTGCTTTCACTTTTATCAAATAGCCATCAGCTACAACAGAACATTTTCTGATTTATCTGTTAAAGTTCTGATTTTAACTTTGGGTCTGAACAGGGAGAGAATCAGGCTCAACACCTTCAGTTCTGCCTGAGTCCCCTGTGAAAACAAGAGCCTGATTTAAATACATTTAAAATTATTTTTATTCATAAAACTGATGTAGAAATTACAGAAGTTCTCCAGCCAAGAACAAGCAGCTGTTTTTCCATTTCTAGCCAAAAGTTGGTCCTGACTGACTAAAATTTTAAACATCTTGATGAAATCATGAAGTTGTTTTTGACCAGATTAGGAGAGAATACATTTTGAAGACAGAAACATGAGTCAGCTTGAACCAACATAGCATTAGATACAGAAACAATCATTCATATGAACCATAAAGCATCTGAAGCAAACCAAAATGTTTGTTTCTTCATTTAAATTAACAAAACTCTAAGCTTTCAATGATGCTTTCCTAATGCTTAAATCAACATTTTCACCAGAAACAGCTGGAAACTTGGCTATCTGCTTTTTCCCTTCCTGTCGGGGTTTTTTTGTTGCAGAAAGCTGCAAAATAAAAACTTCACAGATTAATGCGTCCTTAAGGCATTGCACAATGATCTTTAAAAACTTTTTGATTAAAACAATTTTATAAGTAAATTATTTGCTGTTTATCCAGTCAGACCACTTTTAAAACTCCATTGTTGGGCCAATCAGTTGATCCTTTTGGAGTTGTACACTACATTAAACAAAAAAAAAATCCTTCAACTATTACCAAGGGTTTAAAGAAGATAATTAGGACCACTGAATAAAAACAGAATTTTGAATTTAATCTCAGAATTCAGACTTTTTTTTCTGAATTAATTCTTTGAATTCTAATTCTGCGTCAAAATATAATAATTACTTAGCTGTTTCTTGTTTTAGAATTGTAAACGTTATCCACACTAGAAGCCTGTACCTAGATTTGAGTTTTCAGACTAGATTTGGATGAAATTGTGTATAAACAATTCTGAGAAAAAAAAAAAAGTTACAATTCTGAGATTAAAGTCAGAATTCTTTTTTTAGCGTCTCTAATCCTCTAAAGTGTTTACACTTTAAAACCAACTGTTTCACCTCAGAACAGGCCAATAAAAACCTGCACTCTGCCATGTTTTTCTGACGCTGGCGTTGCTCACAGTGTGACGCCGCAGTGAGACTCGATGAATGGTGATCTACAGTCGTAATAAATTACTGAGCCACTTTGAAAATGTGCTGAACATAAGCTACGGTTCACAGGGGGAAGGAAGGCTCCTCTCTGACCCCTGGTGTCCATTTAGGTCTTGAAGCCGCCCCCCTCCGGCTCCAGTCTGCACTTTAACACAGGTCCCCCCGCCCCACACTGACCTGCTGTACTGATGTGAAACCAGAGAGGACTTCTCATTTCACGATGATTTTATCCACGTGGAAGAAGTTGTGACGATGTTCTCCCTGGCCTTCAGCCTCTGATCAGATTAGTAGAAATCATGTCTATCAGTGTTAAAACTCCAGGAAGGTAACTTTTGTTTTTCTGATTGCATTTCAAAGAAACATGTTAAAAGCTTTTCACTTGGAGCTTCTCGTGTGAAAACAAAATAAACGAGCTGTTTTGTTTTTTTTCTATTGAGCCTCTGTGTTTTTACTTACCAGGTGCAATCTGATTTTCAAATCCTCTAGGATTACTTATGGAGAGAAATAAAGGAAAGAGATTAGCTTCAACTCCTGGTGATTTTACTGGAACTTTATGTAATAAATCAGCAAAGGGTTGAGAGATAAACAGATTTTAAATAATCCAATTTTTGGATTTTGAAGATATGATTTGTGGAAAATTTTGATTTTTTTTTTTTTTTTAATAGTTCAGATTTATGTCAATGTACCCAAGGCAGCCATCTTGTTTGACAAGCGTGTTTTTCAGCTTCTATTTATTTGGACTTGAAATTCAGTTTAACTTTACGACAAAACAAAGCAATGTTACCAGAAAACTGTTGTAATGCGAGAATAAAGTGTTAAAATGACCAGAATAGACATTTTTAGAGAAAACAATTGAAAAATTAATTATTCAAGCTTTTTTTGTCATTGAAACAGCTTTTTTTTCCCTCATAATTTTAAGATGTTCTAATGGTAAAATTAAAATTTTATCCTGCAAATATTAAGACACCGTTCTGATAAATAATAAATTCTCATAGATTTGCCCTAATACCCACAGAAGGTATGATTGAAATAAAAATTGCTTAATCTGTCCCAGGTTTGTTCAAATCTAGAAGTGAATCCAGATAAAGTTCATAGGTCGCTATAAAATCATTTAAAAACATAGCTAGATAATGAAAAACAAATCTATTCGCATTTTACCAAAATAAGGTGCAAAAAGTTATGTGAGAGCAACTCAAGAGAAGCCTTACAGTAGAGTTGGGAAACTACAATACAAAATAACATTTTAACAGGAAATTAAACTAAAGTATTGAAGTATTGATTTTACCTTGCTAGCATCAATCTGTTGCTGATACCGACTTTGTATCAATATTACAAATATTTTTGGTTCAAGCCAAAATATTTGATCCAAACTAATTTTGTTTAGTTTGGATCAAACTAAACAAAATTACTGTCAAACATTTGTGCAGCAAAGACACTTGTTTGTGCTGCTATCATTTTAAAGATATTAAGAAAATGACCAGAGGTCATCAAAGGTCAACCAGCCCCTCCACATGAACACAGTTAAGCCAATTTGGTGTGAATCAAATGGTATTAATCTCTGAATAACTGTTTTATAAATTTTTATTTTCCTTAAAATCATAGCAGCACAAATGAATTTTTTTGCTGTAAAATTATTCCTGAATCTTGTATTTTTTTTCCCCCAATCTAAGTAATTGAGTCTAAATTTTCCAGAACGTTCAGTGACAGATTACTGTGCTTTCAACAGAGGAGCCGATAACTGCTGTAATTACACAGATATTTCTAATGTGGCTCTATGCAAGGCGGGGAATAAAACCAGGTAACTCACCCGTCTCCTTCCTCCTGCTTCCTATGATGCGGCTGCTGGGCTCACCTCTGACCCGACCTGAACAAAAAGAGAATGGTCAAGGCGGGGTTACAGGAGCCTGTGTGGACCGTTAGCGTTATCCCTCATGATTGTCTTACCTCTTACATAATCCTGTGGATCGTCTGCGAAATCCCCCAGGTACCTGCAGTTATTCAGCTGAAAGGTCCGACTGCTCCTAACAGCAGTTGGACCTTTCAGGAAATCACTGTGCTGAGGTCAAAGGTCACAGCTTCAAATCACACAGCAAACATCTCAAACTTCCTCTATCTTTCTTCCAAGCACCAGACTTTCTTGATCTTTATCAAAACTTTTTTTTCTTACTTTTTGGCTGTTTAGTTCATTTTCTGTCCAGTTCTTGATAAAAATAAAAAGAACCACATTAGAAACCCTGACAGAAATTTCACATCCTTTCAACACTTCAGGAATCTGTACAGAATTCTACTCTGGTTCCACTTTGCTCTCAGTAGCTGTGTTTTCTCTGACCATTTATTTGTCAACACACATTTTGATAACTCTCGAAGCTTTTTCTCATAATTTTACGTTCTCGTAAAGTCACATTTTTAGTACTGTTAGTCTTGTGACAATATTCTTCTAACTAAATAAAATTTCTTGTAGCCCTAATTCTCTGTACAACTCGCAGAAAAGATGAGTAAAATACAAGGCATTTTCTGAAAATATTTTCTGTCGCTGTAATTTTCTTTTTGTAAAGAAAAGAAAAAAAGATTAAAATCAGATCTGGTATGAAAATAAGATTTTATTTTTTATTTATTTTTTTAAGCCAAAGCGCCCAGCGCTGGGATAAACTGATTCAGTGAATTATCAGGTTTTATTCATCCAGTTGACCTCAGAAACTGATAAGCTTAGTGGAGGAAGATCTTGCAAAAAAATTATATGGATGCATAAAATAGAACAAACTGAATTAACATCAGAATATTCTTATTATATACATCTTTTATTTATTTGCAAATTTTATTTTTTTAGCAAAAATGGTCAGTTTCAGATTACATTATTACAACCTGAGCCCATTTTCTGCTGCATAATAATCCATCTGATCATTATTATTATTGCAGCTCAAACACAAAGTCCAGAAGTACCAAAAACAACCAGAACCCGATTCCTCAGAACCACTTCCTTTTCCAAGCTCTTTGCCGTTTCTCTTCCTTTGTGTCGTAAATAATCTCCATGTGCCGCAAAACGACCGACTGGAGATTTAAACTCGGGGGGGGGGGGGAGTCTATTTAATGAGTCCAGATTCAGTCTGGAAGTAAAGAGCTGGTTCTGGTTCCACCTTCAGTCGTCACCTGATGGATCCCAGCTCACAGGAGAGACTTCACTAGCGCCACCATGTGGTCCACACCGCACGCTACATCCACCACCTGACCTGGAACGGTCACCTTTACAGAGAGATGCACAGATCAGAACATCAGCAGCACAAACCGTTTCCATCTTTCTGTTCACACATCAGTTTATTTTGATTCCTGGTGCGCTCCAAACCCCGCAGGGTTTCCACGGAGACTTCCACGCCCTCAAATCCTGTTTAAATGCTAATGTACGTCTGCGGAGGTGAAATGAAAAGCTCTCCGGGGGAACAAGCAGGTGCAGAGGTTTAAAACAGCGAGACAATCTTTTTCAGATGTGAAACGTTAAATAAACCGTCGGGTTCTGGAGTTTTACAACAACATACAGAAAATATATCAGCAGAGAACAGAAACTGTGAAAAATCTGCTGCCGGCTGTTTGATTTTATCATTTTTAAGTCCAAACGGCTCAGTATTCTGACACAGTCAGGTACAAGAACGGCACTGAAGAGCCTCAGAAATACAGATTAAGACTATTTTAAAGTGAAAGTCTGGCTGCTTGGAGCAAAGTGTGTTGAAAGCATTAGTGGTTTATAACTTTTCCCCAGTACTCTTCATATAGTCATGGGAAGAAGAAAGCCCTCCATGTCAGCTCTAAGGTTTTAACATCAGGAGCCTCATCTATAAATGTCTCATTTAGAAAGAAACTGGCCAAGAAAAAAAAACCTACGGCAAAATATGTTACACACAACTCATGTAGGGAAAAAAATGTGTTGTTAATTTTTTTCAGTCAACAACAAACCTAATTACACTGAAAATATTCTTGTATTTCCTGTATTTAACCAGGTAGACCCCGCTGAGAGCTAGACCTCATTTTCATGAAAGACCTGGACACTGAAAGTATTTAGCTCAAAGTTCATCAAACCTATTGTTTTTTTCATTTTTTCATCTTTTATTGATTCAACTTAAGAAAATGAACTGCATTTGTCTTCCTACAACATTCTTACACACCTAAGCCTGTCATGGCAAATTTTGATGGCAATAAATTGTCCCAGAAATGATTGCGGTAAATTATAATATTGTCATTTTGAGATCATTTTTAACTAATATAATAATAATAGCATAATTATGCAAGTTTGCCCTGTCAAAGGTTACTGTAACTGGAAGGTATTTCAAATATTCAAAATAAAAACAACCAAAACAATAAAAAGCACAAACAACTGAAACCATAAATAACATGGATTATGAAGTCTCTATAAACAAAATGACCCTTCAAAAAACGTTCATCATCAGAATAGCTGATGTAAAACAACTGATTTAATGTCAAACATTGAAAATAAAAAGTTTCTGCATCTTTTAGGTGTTTGGAGCATGAATCTGTCACTAAACCTATAACAGCCAACCAAATATTGCATCCAAAAGTTCCTTTATGAATTATTACAAACGTGACTACAATTTGAAAGCTTTATAGATGAAGACAAGATGGAGACGGCTGTAAAAGACAAAGCTAACCCTAAACACCCGACTTGTACAACATATTTAAAACCTTTAGCCTAAAAACAAAACAAAATGTGATCTGTGTTCTTACCCTCCAGGGGAAGAACTGGTCATCTTTCTTTCCGATACCCAAGCAGCCTCTGACGTTCTTCCCCCAAACGAAAAGTTCACCTCGACCTGAAAACCAAACGGCGACATCAAAGCTGCACACTTCAGTTTGTAACGTCTCGTCTCAGAGTTAAAGGTCTGTCGCAGCAGGAGTCGGCATTACATTTTAAATAGAGAGAAAAAATAAAAAGGTAGCAAGCAATAGGATTGATATGTCTTCTTCAATGGGATCCTGATATTTGTGACGCATAGTTTCCAGTTTCCAAAATGATAAATGGAACCAGAAAAATTTATCTATAAATACATTATCAGTACTTTTAGTCTCACGTAATAAAAATATTTAATGAAATGAAAAACTGGTAAAATCTGGATTTGTCATTCTACCTATTTTGGAAAAATCATTAATTATCAATTTTGTACAAAGTTGTATAGAGTCACTTGCAGTTCCAGAGCCCTGGTTTAGGGGAAAGGGTTTATATAATTAGGAATTTGTAAGTGAATCTCAATAAATGAAATTATCACTGAAAAGTTCATTTAATTCAACAAGACAAACTCCCATAGACAGAGGGAAATATTTTAATAGTAATAATTTTAATGATTCTGGCTCACATGGAATGAAAACCCAAATTAGAATATAAAATTAGAATATAAAATATAAAATTAGACAAATCAAAAACAGATTTTTAAAGCACAAATGTCAGGTTTCTGAAAAATATGCCAATTTTTTTCGCGCAATACTTGGTTGGGGCTCAATGCAACATTTCAAACATTTATTCTCAGTTACAGAATCTTAAAACAGTGAGAAACCAGCGGATGTTTCCATTTCTGCTACTTAAAACATGATCTGACAACTCAAACGTCAAGGAGAATTTCTCAAAAATGTGACCATATCTGAGTCTCACCTGTCACTGCTGCAAAATGGCTGAGGCCACACCTGATCTTGACGACGGCCACAGAGGGGTTGAACTCCGAGCGTCCAAACAGAGTGGGAGGAATCCTCTCCGGGTACGAAGACTCAGAGAGATTCGGACCTTTTCCCAGAATGCCATAGCCCCAAACAAACACCTCTCCTTTTTCTGGAAGAATTCAGAAACGTTAGGAAATGAAGGCTTCAGATACCTGAATGAGTCCGTGTACTTCAGCGTTTTCCTTCCTGGGTTTAGTTAAAGACAACGGTAACGATCACTTTGTGGACTCACCATTGAGAACGGCCACCTGGGTTCCTCCACATGCTGCCTGAACCACCTTCCCACAGCCTTTTAGAGGGAGATGACGCGGAGAGTTCATCTAAACGGTGAAATTACATCAAGACATCAGCAATGACCTCAAAGAAGCAAGAGCCGCTGCCCATTAATCAGTGAAGATATGGGCCGGTTGTTAGATGTAAGGCACTGGATGTGTGGAGGGGCCAAAACTTTATGCAGAGGAACAACTTAAAGAGGAACGATGTACAGTCAGCACACAGCTTCAGTTATCACAACTAAAAATCAGCCATCAGGCCCAAAATCTGGGAGTAGTGATGAACTCTGACCTGAACCTTCAACGCCACATAAAGACAGTTACAGTCGGCCTTCTACCACCTGAAGAACATTTCCAGAATTAAAGAACTAAAGTCTCAGAAAGATCTAGAGAAACTCGTTTCTCTTAAGTCGAACTGATTACTGCAACAGTGTCTTCACAGGTCTGCCTTCAAAAAATTTTTTAGAAAAAACTGCAGCTGATCCAGAACACTGCTGCTGTTCTCACTAAAACCTGGAACACAGAGCACATCACCTCAGCTCTGAAATCTGCTCACCGAGAGAAAAGACTTTAAGAACTGCAAAGCACCACAATATCTGCTGTTGTCATAGCAACCTTCCAGACCCCTCAGATCTTCTGGTTCTAGTTCTGCTCTGCATCAACAGAACCAGAACCAAACATGGAGAATCAGCATTCAGCTTCTATGCACCACAAATCTGGAACAAACTTCCAGAAAACTGGAAAACAGCTGAAACATTGAGTTCCTTTAAATCAAGAATAAAAACCCAGCCGTTTAGATTTGCCTTCCATTAATAATAACTAGAACATTGATTAATTCTGGTCTGATTTACAACTTTTTATTTCTCCTTATTTGGCCACTGGAATGTAAAACTCCTTAAATTGTTGTTGCTGAAATGTGCTATATAAATAAACAACAGCATTTAAAATATCAAGCAAATGAGTTTTCACAGTTATCCTTATGATTAGATTTTTTTAAAAATTGCACTCCTCTCTGCAATCTGTTATTCACAGTTTGACAACTTTCTAATGACCCTACTATCTTTTTTCCTGAGGCATAAGAGTAGTTTTAAAGAAACATGACCAGCTATAAACAGAAATATACACCTGAGCAGTGGACTGGTGGTCTTTAGGACTTTATTACAGTATTGTCTAAAGAAATGAGAACTTACTACTCAGCTCCTGGCTCTGCTCTGACACTAAATCACATTTTAAAAATGATCTTACTTCTCAATTTTTTTCACAAAGTTCTCAGGTCAATTCAGATCAGTTGTAATGAGCTAATTTATCTGGTGTCTCAGGGCTCTTTTTATACGCAGTTCTACACCAGACTCTTCTTTTTATTGATTCTAATAATGGCTATCCACTCAATAAGTAATCCTACCTGTCCTTTGTGGGTTTGTGGTCTCATTCTGCTTGACGCTGTTTCTTCCTTCTGACTGAGCTGCTACAAGACAAAGTTTCCTAGTTATGGGGCGTTGCGTCATACATATTAAATTACATGCTACAACGCCACACATTGACTTCATTGACTGGACTGATTAGCGGTTTGCCTTACCCATTTCATCGTCCTCCTCTCATGTTACTAACTGCAAGCTCGTTTTTGTGAAAAAGCTGCAAGTTTTTGCACATTTAGCTGCATCCGTTTCCAGACCTCTCCTCTTCTTAATCCTTCTCTGCGTTACCCTTTGTTCTTCTACTTTCCATCTTTAAACACCGCTGACCAAGACCTCTGATGTTTTACGTCAGGGTGTGTCTTTGGAAAGGAAACCGAAAAAACGAGACCTGCTAGTGCAGGCGGATGCAACTTGGATACAGGAGTTACGGCAGGTCGTTTTCACATAAAATCAGCTTCACAGACAATCAAAGGAAACCTATTTTATGTTAAAACTGCCTTCCATACTCCAGTAGCAGCTTATATGATCAACCTACGAGTACAACCACTGCATAAAGGCCAAAAAATATAAAGAATAAAGAGGAAACCGGCCCCTGCAGCCCAAACGTCAGACCAGCCCACTGGGAAATGTCCCGGTCCTCCCAATTAGTCACCGACAAAATCATGTTTTGTGTCTAGGGATGCACCGATCCACTGTTTTCACTTCTTATACTGACACAGATATCTGAGGTTTATTATTGACCAACACAGAAAAACAGTGCTGACTTGACTTCAAACATTTTTGTTATGTTTGTTTTTTTTTGGAACTCAGACATAAATGTACTGAATTACAAATGTATTTGATAACTCTGCACTAATAGCTTCACAAGCTTGGTCAAACATGTAAAAACAACACAACTTTATTTTGTTCAGTCAGTGCAAGTAGGAGTATAACAGCCAATGTAAAATAAATAATAAACAATCTGACAAAAACAATAAGTTGACTGCCTTTGTCAAACTTACAAAAAAAGCAAACTCCAAGTGCAATTAAGAATTAAAGCATAATGTAAAGCAAGTAAAGCATTTTTCAATATAGGAGCCAATACAGATATCAATATCGGATCAGTGCATCTCTGTTGGTGTCTTGGTCAAAGTCTAAATGTCAAACCAGTTGTTAGAAAAGCTTCCTGTGCCTGAAGTAATAACTCACCACCACAAACACAGAAGTCTTGTTCAGACCCTGAAAACCTCCCCAGCCGTCCTCACCTGGGTGGACTCAGTGGCCAAGGCCAGCTGTCTGTACTCAGAGTTTCCCCAGCCAAACAGCTGACCGTCCCTGGAAACAGCCAGGCTGCAGTCTCCATATGTGCTGATCTGCTGCACATCCACGCCGGCGAGCTCGCCTCCCACTTCCACCGGGGAGGAGCTGATGTTGAGATGGCCCAAACCTGAGAAATATGAGGCATTATCTACTCCAGTTTTACACTTAGACTTACTTTATTGTCATTGCACAAACACATGACAGCAAATTTGGTAACAAAATGATAAGTGGAGACATTAAAGTCTCCTTTACGTCTATTAAGTTTTAAAAATTAATCCCGGTATCCTCCGCTTTGTTTTTTACAAAACATTTTCAGAGACACAACTTTCTGCATATGGCCTCCTCCATCCAGAGGTTTCTGGCCATTTGACAGTCTTTGTAGTTACTTAGTGAAGAGTTGTAAAATATTTGCATTATTTCTCACAGCGTTGGATAAACATTCCATATACATGTCACCTGTGGATATAAAAACCAGACAATGAAAGAGGACTAGTTGAAATGAAATGGCAACATAGCTGTCCCATTTCTGCAACAAAGGCAACAAAGCTCTGACCCTTTCATAATGAAAGTGAGAATCACAGTTAAACATCTTCTCCTCGGGTTAATGTGTGAATGTCACTGACCCGTCTGACCGTCGGCTCCCCATCCACAGGAATACACTTTCCCTGTGTCAGTGAGGAACAAGCTGTGGTCCTGCCCACACGCCACCTAGAGGACAAAACCCGAAATCAGGAGCTGCTGCAATTTCAACCCGAGCAGTAAGATTCAACTAAAACTAAATAATGATTTTAACTGTGTTAGGACTGAAACGATTAATCAGTAATTGATTATCATTAATCAAGTACTAAAATAATGATCAACTAATTTAGTAACTGATTGTTAACTTGAGTATAAAGATTAAAAATAACACTGGCTGAAAGAACAACACACTCCAAGCAGTAGTTGAGCCAAAACTGTACAAAAAACACATATATTTGCATTTAAAATAAAAAAAAAAAACTACTTTGTCTGTAAATCTTTTCTAACCTGACATTTAAGCTTCACCTGGTGCATATTCTGTAACATTTCTCCAATTAAGTACTTTTTCCTATCCAATTATTAATCGGTTGAGCCAAAAACTAAACAGTAAATGCTTATTTTCTTATTTAAAAAAAGAAAGTGAATTATTTGTTTGCTTGCATCTTTTAATTAATTTCTAACATTATATAAAATAAGCCTAAGTGGTTAAGCGAAAAATGGGCAGAACATGCCAATTTTTTTAATCCAATTAATCCTCACAATAATCAATTAAATAATAAATTACTAAAATAAGTTGTTAGTTGTAGCCTTGGTTGATACTTTATAATTATCCAAACTTCCCAGCTTCTGACCAGGCATTTTTACCAGTCCAATGGCAACAATCAGCATAAACAACCAATATATTAACCAATATATTCTAATATTCAGAACCTGATTTATACTTTTAACCTCATTTATAAAAGGACCATGCTTTCTTTTTGTCACATTGCATATTTTTAACAGACGACTGACCTGGACCACCCTGCTGCTGAAGCCTTTGATCCTGTGAATGATGTGGCTGCCACTGATGAAACACAGGGAAAACAGCGCCATCAGGAGGTTAGCACAGTTACTGCAGTCAGTCTACACTATGGTAAAATGGTATATTTTAATGTTAAATATGACACTTTATAGCAAACAATGTAAGATGATCAAAATATAATAATTTCACTGCTGTACACAACATCAAACAAACTAGTAAAAGGCATCATGGACAAAATGTTGAGGCTGATTAAGAAAACATGAGGATTAGGAAATAATGAATGTAAGCAAGTCATACTTCATGGTGAAGGTGTGAGCACAGACCTGTAGACTTCTTCATCAATGATCTTCCTCCCACACTGGCCGTACGCGTTGTTCCCCATGCTGAACACTGGAGAGGCAGAAAGATGGCAGCAGCAAGGATGCAACAGGATCCATGAAGAAGAAGAAGATGAAGAAGAAAAAGAAAAAACAGCAAATTCATGTTTATTTGCTTCGGCAGCAGCTTCAGGTTAAATTATATATCTGCAAGTTTCTGTTGGAGGAGCCGAGCTGATAGATTAGATTAACATAAATTATCTCTTAAATGAAATAAATGGAAAACGTGAAAGTAGATTTACCCTTGGCTTGAAAAATAAAATCTTCAGCATCTAATAATCTTCAGCAGAACCTTGGTTTAGGTTGGCCATGATTCTCTTTACAAATTAAAAAAAAAAAAAAAACAGACACGTTACGACAAACCAATTACCGGTTTGTATTCAAACTTCCTGGAGAGTGGCTAAAGTCACTATAAACTAAATGTTCCAGGGCATGAAGCTAACTTTTTACACTGTTTGCATGAAAAAAATTTTCTTCAGTGCACCAATCTAAAAATTAGGTGAATGGTAAATGCTTACAATGCAAAAACACAAAATCCTACCAAGTACTTGTGTCTGGTAATACAAATATCATAGAGCTCTTGAAATAAGACAAAACAAAATTAATAGTAACTTTTTAGCAACATACAAGAGCTTGTTTTCCTTAATACTGGAATTATTAGTTCCACTGGCAATAAACAACATGGGAAAATGGGCAGTTATACGTGAAATAATCTGTCAGTGAACCAAGTGCCTTTTATCAATATTAAGGAATTACTGATGAAAAAACAAGCTACTATATCTTGCCAAAAAAATTCACTTTTTGAGCCAAACTGTGGGATCTCATTCGATGCACATAAGACGGAGGTTGATGGCTCAAACTCAGAAAATTTGGGTCTTAAATTTTCTCTCCATCCATGTTTTCCTCATAAAAGGAAAACATGAGCAGAGGTCTTTGTTGTCCAGGATTCGTCGTGGTTCTCACCTCCCTCGTGGTCGGTGAGGACCAGGGAGTGGGCGCGGCCGCAGGACACCTGGACCACTCTGGTCTGCTGAGGCTGGGAGAGAGGCAGTGCCACCGGCGACGGCTCCAGAACGTAGTCGTAGCTTTTATCTGGATGAAGGGAACAACAACAAACTCACAGTCAAAGAAACTGTCTTTTAGATTTTCCGTTTTAGACAAATTTAACTTTGTAACAATACTAAACCCAGACGTCTTAAGGATTTTGGATGGATGGTGCCTAAACACCAATGTTCCCATTACAGAACAACCAGAAAGTATTCAAACACCTTAGTTTTTCCATTTTATGTAACAATGCATTTTTATTTTAACACAAATGAGTAAAATTGTATTTTTCTTTTTTTTTTTCATCTACATTACAACAGACCATAATCTGGAAGTGGAAACAAGTTTTCAGGCACTTAAACATTTAGGTGTAATAGGTAGAGGAGTATTCACACCACTTATCTATTTAAAACTGACAGAAGCTGCTTTTCCATTGACCATATATTTGCACAATTTGACATTCTGAAAAGAAATCTGCTTAATGGAAACACAAAAAAGTCTTGGTATAAGTGAAATAATCTGCCATGGAAATTGGTCACTTTATCACTATTCAAGAATTAATCATTATTCAAGCTTCTATATCTCACTAAGGAGGTACTTGTTAGTTAGTTTTGTCTTATTTTACATGTTATAAGTTTGCACAAGAAACTAAGCATGAAATACTTGGTAAGATTTTCTGTTTTTGCGGTGTAAGAACAGAAGGAGGAAGCAGCAGCAGCCCAGCTCTTACAGCGGTTGTGTTGTGTGCGCTGGAAGCCCAGCTGGGAGTCCTTGTTCAGGCCCATGCCCCAAAGTTTGGTCACGTCTTTGGTTGAAGAAGCCATGAGAGTGAAGCCGTAACCACAAGCAGCCGATGAAATCTGCAACACAAGAGCAAGAGTCCTTTAAGATAACAAAAATCTAAGCTAAGTCACAAACTACAATGTTTTCTACTTGGCTCTTATGTGACAGATCAACAAGTTTTTCAAATGTTTTTATATATAAAAATGTGGAAAGCGGTGTGAAACTATTCTGAACCTATCAAAAAAAAAGAGTCAGTTTTCTCAAAATTGGTGTGTTTCTGTTAAGCACATTTATTTTCATAATTTCAATTTGCGCAATGCTATATGGTTAAAAGAAATGCGGCTAGTGATGTTTACCTGCTCTGCGGTCTCCAGGCGGTACGGAGTATACTGATATCTGCGAGGTTTTTTGCTGCCACTGTCCGGCACCACGAAGCTGGGGATCCCCAGTGCCCCAGTGAAGCTGAAGCCCCAAACAAACACTTTATGCGTCGGCTTTCTGTGCTTGCCGACGTACTGGAAAACTGGCTCGCCGCTCTTCTCCTGCGGTCTGGACGCCCCGCTGAGTGTTGCGTAGCCACACACACGCACGGCCGACTGCATATGGCGAGGGCAGAGACATGGGAGAGCCATCCTGAAGAAACAAGCAGAGGGACACAAATATTAAAGATGTTTAAAAGTAATTCAAATCAACATTCTGATGTAATAAACATATAGAAATGTTTCTAAGTATTTTAAATTGCAAAATAAAATCAGCACATGGTGTCATTTTATGGCTTATAATATTTTTAACAAAAGTTAGTATATCAATAAACCAGTGATCCTGTCAAAATGGGCAATACAGAAATAAATTGTCTAAGTAATTAATGTACCAGATGTTGCATCCAAAAATTAAAATATGCGATTTTAAAATATAAATATAAATAAAATGTGATTTATATTTATGATTTTACTTCTAATCTTACTGTTTTACAAATTAGTTTCCTTTATTATTTATTTTTCTCATTTTATTTAATGCATTTTCCCTTTACTGTCTGTTTTTTTTCAGTCATACCCCGATTCTTTTTCTTTTCAAATATCTTAAAATAAACATAAAAATTCTATGAATTCATTGCCAACAGCTCTGAAATACACACACACACACACTATATATATATATATATATATATATATATATATATATATATATATATATATATGCTAACATTTGTGGATTAAACGTATTTAACGTTTTTCAAACGTTAAAGACAGACAACCAAGTAAAAATAGTAAAAATGATCCCACTACTGAAATATAAAGGGGTGTTTAAACAATCTGTTAACGCCGAATTATAATAAAGCTACTCTTAATGCATATTTACCAGTTCAAGTTTTTCTAATGAAATTGTGTTCTTGGAAGCATTTAAATGAATCTTAAATTTGTAGAAAAAGTTACGGAATTCCACAAACTGCTCCACGTTTTATCAGTGTAGAGTCTGGACTCACCTTCACCTTCACGTTCCTTCCCGAAAAGCAATTAATTGTCAAATCTAAAGAACATGGAGTAGATAAGACGCAGATATAGAAAACGTTTTACTGTCATTATAGTTTACTTTTAGCTAAATGAGACAGAATAGTATACACTTCCGGTACAACTCTTCTTACAGTAAAATGTAGTTCCATTTGGGAAACACAACGCCACCTGCTGGAACGGAGGATATACTTACTCTGTAAAAACAAGACTAAATCAGTTAATCAATTATTAAAGAAAATCATTAGACAGAGCTAAGAAAAGAGACGGGTGAGTTATAAAAAGCTGAAAAATGAAAAAAGTTCAAACATAAAAAAACTATTCATGGCATAAATTAAAACAAAGTGAAAAGTCTTGCACTAGAAACAAACCAATACAGTATGAAAAGTTTAAATCTAATGATACAAATGGCAACAAGAGAGCACAAATGCAAAAAGCATGAATGAAAACAAAACTGAAAACTAATTACTGTTTACCTCTTCAGGATTTTTATATTTTCAAAATTTCCTGATGATATTAATTACATATCCACCTCTCAACCCGCCATCTGAGTATATTTTCAAACATTACATGTTTTCCCATTAAATCATTTTGCTGCACAGATTAAGACTTCTTCATTTTATTGATGTGCACTAAGGACAAAAAGCAGTTCAGTGAGCACAGCTGTGTTTGTTTCAACTGTGCACAATCAAGCGACAATCCGCTGTCGTGCGGGATTAGAGCTGATCTGGAAACGAGTTAATGCTGCAGGACAGTCGGTCAGGTGAGAGCCTGACCTTAACCTCACAGCTCATCGGCCCCGCATCAACAGCGGCTGAACAAGTTGCCAGGTGAGTCAGGTGGAAACGCGTCACCTGAGTCAGCTCTGAAGCTGCTTCTGTTCCTGTCTGAGCACAGAAATACGTTACACACAGGGGGTGAGGAGCTTCTGAAAGTTCATCAGAGGGTGTGAGTGTAGCGTCTAGAGCTGCAATGCGTCTGAATGTTACACGTGGTGTCTGTTTATATTTTACAAACATCACCATTCTGGACTTGACACTACAAAGCTTTACGATTTCCATTCAGAAACAAAAATTTAAGCTGATGACATTAGATTATTGTAGAGATAAAAGTCCTAGAAATCATTTAGAACTGCAGTTAGCAGTTATTTTAACAATTATTTTGACAAGTAATCAGATAAAAAAAACGTGGAACTCTGCCAATTTTTCATTTAACCATTTCTTTTAAACAATATTAAAAATACATAAAATAAACAAATAATTCAATTCCATTTTACATAAGAAAATTAACATTTTACTGCCTAAAATGAGCTGTGTTCCCAGAACTAAATGTGGAGAAGCAGCATTCAACTTCTATGCATCACAAATGTGGTGCAACAAGATTAGTTTTGCTTATTACTTTTTGAATTAACCAATAAATAGGAAAATGTGCTTAAATGGATTCTTTTTCTTTACAAAATTTTAACAGAATGAAGCTAAAACTGCCACTTGAGGAGTTTTGGGCATTACATATGTAGAGATAAAGGGTTTTTATTTTTATTTTAAATGCATAATGATATATTTTCATAGAGTTTTGGTTTAATTACTGCTCTGAGTGTGTTGTCCTTTCAGAAAATGGCATTTTTATGAACCAGTTAACAATTAATTGATTATTAAATTTGTTGACAATTACTTGACTAATCGATTGATCATGATCAATCTGATTAATTGTTTTAGCCCTATCAACAATTCAGCATTTTAACAGCTCCCTTTACCATCATCTATCGCTATACCTCTTGTTGCAGCTGAATAATTGTGCTGATGTCTGAAACAAGTAATTAATCTAACCAGCTGCTAAATCGAGGCTTCGTTGGTTTGCTGAATGAGCCCCCTCATATCGGCCATCCTGTCTAAAAGCAGGTATCTGCCGAGAAGTAGCATCTCTAATCCTTTAAGAGGATAAACTGTGAGATCCAGAGGGAGGGATTCAGGATTCACCGACTGTCTACGGTGGCCGGCACAAGGCATTTCTGCCAACTTAGCAGACTGAGTGTGTGTCTGGTTGAAACCTGCTGCTGGAGTCTTTATTATTATGCCTTCATGGAGCAGGAAGGACGATGCAGGCTGAGGAAAACTCAGTGCAACTTGAATCTGAGAACTGATGGAACGGGGAGTTAAGGTGAGTCAGAGACCCTTTTAAAATAAACACTTTGGGTTCAAAGATATGCACCCAATTTTTGAACCCAAAGATTGGGTTCACCCTCCACCCCCACAGAATGATGTTGTTACTGTGTTGCCATAAACATTTGTTTTAAAGAATTTCAATAGAAAAGGTTGATGGGAATGTTGTCAGCAACATTTGAAATAACTTCCTTAATTTTGCAAAAATTAAGGAGATTTTGCAAAAATTAAAGAGACTCTTCTCTTTTTTTGTAAAAAAGTTTTCACTTGAAGGGGTTTTTGGCTTTTCTGAAAAAAAGCTGATGTGGTAAAGAGGAGACAGAAAAACATTTGCTAAATAAGCTCTGACGTAACAAACTTTCCCATCCACTGGTGGGTCGGTGCCTAACCAAAGGCACGAAACTCCAAACCTAAGTTCTAAGTCCATGCCTATTATTGAAAATGAGTATGAATCTTCCACAACTGCAGTGCATCTGAAAATTTATCTAAAATTTTCTAGAAAAAAATTGAAAATCTGAGTTTGAAAAGTCGAAAATTTGCTAGAAATAATTCAAATTTTGAGAATATTCTCAGAAAACACAAGTATATTTCTGAGTCAAAAGTTTTAAACTTTTGGACTTTCAAATTTTTGAAACTCAGAAATTCACTTGTTTTTTTTCTAGAACATTTCAGAGTTTTGGCAGGAATTTACTCTGTAGATTTTTTTCCAATCTACAGTGGCCTTAATACGTCATTATACATTTGTGTGGGTTAGTGTGGATGAAAACCGGTCCGAAACCGATTCTGTGTGTATTATATTAGCTTTTAAAATTCATCCATACATCTATTTTCCTTACACCCTTGTCCCTCAGTGGGGTCAGGAGGGTTGCTGGTGGTGCCTATCTCCAGCTATCGTTCCGGGCGAGAGGCGGGGTCACCCTGGACAGGTCACCAGTCTGTCACAGGGCAACACAGAGACAAACAACCATGCATACACACACTCACAGCTAGGGGCAATTTGGAGAGGCCAATTAACCTGATAGTCATGTTTTTGGACTGTGGGAGGAAACCGGAGTACCCGGAGAAAACCCACACATGCACAGGGAGAACATGCAAACTCCATGCAGAAAGACCGGGGCCAGGAATCGAACCCAGAACCTTCTTGCTGCAAGGCAACAGCTCTTGGCTCTACCAACTGCGCCACTGTGCAGCCAGCTTTTAAAATTATGTGAAGAAATTGTTTTTTATTCAGGTGGGTGTGTACATGGCCTGGGGATCTGATGAGGTCACAACTGACCAATTAGATTAGAGCGTTTTGAAAGCCTAAATATATTTTTTATATTTCCCAAAAAAAAGCTATATTGTAGTCTATATTATAGGTGAAATTTATCATCTTTTAATCAACTATATGACATCAAAACATGCCAATACTAATATATCTTTGTCCATGTCCAGTCTTACGTCCATCCAGACTGCCATGCCTGCATTGGAAGTGATCTGCAGCCTGATTGGCTGGCTGTGCCTCTACCTGTTGTTCTGCTCCACCTTCTCTCAGCGAGGGCCTGAGTGGAACTGCCGCTTGGTCACCTTGACCCATGGGGTCATCATAGTGCTGCTGACAGCATACGTTGTGTTTGTTGACGGTCCCTGGCCCTTCACACATGCAGGTCAGCAGCGCAAAACACAGAAACTGTGATGTGATGATTCAGTTTGAAGGCAAACATGGCGGATTGCTACTCAGAACAACAAATCCAAAGCCAATTTACGATGGTTCTCTTTGTTTAAACCAAATATTAAGTGGTTTTTATTAAGAATGACTGAGATCATTTTGGAAGTCTTATTCCCAGATGTTCAAAAAGACCAGAAACCATTCTGCTGCAGTTGAATCTGTAGACATGCTGAGAATGGACACAAAAACCGGTTTGGTGGGTGTAGCTTTGCAAATAATAGGGGTTAATAGTACCACACTAAACCTGTAGATCTCAATAAATGATTTGGAGACAGATGTTATCGGTTAAATGGTAACATTAAGACTTTTATATATATATATATATATATATATATATATATATATATATATATATATATATATATATATATATATATATATATATATATATATATATATATATATCTTCTCTGCAGGTACAGAAAACACTGACCTCCAGATATTTGCCCTGGCAGTTTGCCTCGGCTACTTCTTCTTTGACCTGGGTTGGTGCGTGTGCTACCGGAGCGAGGGCCCAGTCATGCTGGCGCATCACGCCGCGAGCATCTTGGGCATCTTCCTGGCGCTGCTGATGGGCGTGTCAGGCTGTGAGACCTGCGGGGTGATCTTCGGTAGCGAGATCACCAACCCGCTGCTGCAGAGCCGCTGGTTCCTCCGCCAGCTCGGACTCTACGACAGCATGCTGGGCGACGCCGTGGACCTGCTCTTCATCCTGCTGTTCGCCACGGTGCGTGTCGGCGTGGGGACCGTCATGTTTTACTGCGAGCTCACTTCGCCCAGGACTTTGCTGATAATGAAGCTCGGCGGCGTGGTCATGTATTTGCTAGCCTGGGTGTTCATGGTGGACATCGCCAGGTTCGGCTACAAGAAGACCAGGGCCAAATACAGGAAGTGGATGGAGAACCACCAGCTCAAAGGCACGAGCGAAGAAAAACCAGTTGGGCACGCAGACAAGAGTGATTGAAAAGACTAACTCAACCGCTTTCACATGTTTTTAACACGCTCCATGTTTTTTTGTTTTTTGTTTTGCCCGCGGTACAGTGGATTGCAACTTTTTTAAAGTCTGTGGGGGAAAAAAATCTGAAAAACCTTGATAAGTACGTTTATTTTGCAAACCAACTAACCATTTAGGGCCCATGTTCTGTCAGATCAGCATACGTTGTCAGAATAATATACACGCAATGAGTACGCATGCGCATTAAGAGGTCCGACCTTTAGAGGAGCTGCCATTTCAGCATACGACACCAGGTCTTTGAGTTAGCTAAATATTTACATTGCAAACTAAGTATTAGTCGGCTTGTAATGTGAATATTTAGTTTGCCAACTAAATATTTAATTTGAAGATAAATATTTAGCTTCAAGCTAAGTAGCTAGCATGCTAAGTATTGCTGATAACAGAACCTCACTTTAAGTCTTCTGTATGATTGCTATTATGGTGCTAAAGGTGCTATGTACAGCTTTGGTTGACATAAAGATGATAAATAGTGTCATACTTTCATTACTATAAGCTTCTATTTGCCAAAATTGTTTTATGTCCATCTTGTGGAATCAAACACGCCCTGAGTTTTAAAATATTTGCCAGCAGGTTGATTTTTTTTTTTTTTTTGCTACACAGCAGATTTCAGAAGACTAAAGTGACCAAAGGGTGAAACCAAAACCCAAAAAGGGACAAGGATGTATAGAAAATTGATGGATGGATTTTGGACATTTAAGCAAACCTTTTCATACCCTTGTACTAAACAAATGGCATTTGTACTTGTTTTTGTAATTCAAAGTGCAGCAGGTAAGTTTTGAATCCGACCTAAAGAACATGCCCAGAAAATGTTGAAAAACTCATGTCCGAGCCAGAGCAGAGGAGAAACTACTGTTATATTATGAAAAACAATAAAAAGCAACACTTGTGGAACAGCTTAAAACAGTTTGATAATAAATCTTCTTTAAGTAGTTTGTGTCGATACATTACATGACATCATGGTGCAAAACAAGGAACAGTGGATAAAACCACGGAGCTGATACACTTTAAGCATTTTACAATAAACATCTTTACAACACGTCTCTCCTCAGTCCATCTTTGCTTTATCATCCAAGAAGTGAAAGCCACAGTGTGATCGGCGCAGTCTTGGGGCCAGTGAGTCCAACCTTTAAAAAGAAGTAATCAACCAAACACATTAGAGGGAGCCAGTAGCAAAAACAATGGAGTTTAATTAACTCCACGCAACTGGACAGGAAGTAAACGGCATCACTGCAAAAACACAAAATATTACTGTTTGTTGGTTTTTTGGTCTAGTTTCTGGTGCAAATATCTTAGCACACTTAAAACAAGAAAACTAACTTACTAGTAGGAGCTTGTTGTAATTAAAAAAAACTTAATACATTATAGCAAGACATTTCCCTGTTATATGTTTTGTCTTCCAGTGGAACTAGTACTTTTTAAATCAATATTAAGGAATTATCTTATTAGCCCCCGTATCTTCCTGAAAAGCTACTTTTAAGTTAGTTTTGTCTCATTTCAATTTATTTGTAGTAGAAACCAGACCAAAAATATCTGGTAATATTTTGCGGTTTGTAGTATTTTATTTTGTAGTACATTACTAAGACTGCACTGATTCAGGATTCTGCTTCATTTGAATGCCTAAAACCAGCCAAGTAAATATAAATTGCTTCCAAATGTGGAATGTACAGTAGCTGAGACTTTTTCCGACAATATTCATAAGCTAGAATGCCTAAAGTTTTCTTCTCCACTGTCACTGCATGCTTGTCCAGGAGGAGTAAATGCAATTTGCCGGGTTTTTTTACACAGAAAGTTTTTTTAACTACCGTAATTTGAATGCACTGCAAAAATCTTACCAAAAATATCTTACCAAATATTTTTTGTCTCGATCAGGGGTCTGCAACCTTTATAATCCAAAAAGCCCATTCTGGGTAAACACAACCAAAACAAACGTACATGTCCAGCTCTAGTGGAACAAATGATTTGTTGTCTTTTACCAACAACAAAAGAGAAATCCTACAACTGCTAAAATCTGACGCCACTCCATTTTTGTTTATATTTTGTGAAGAAGAAAGTTGTGCTCAGTGTCTTCTTCAGAGTCTTTGTGTCATTTCCTTCGGTGGTTCTTGGTGCAGCGCCACCACAGGTGAGGAGGGGAATATGCTTTTCAAAGGAAGTGTAGAAGAGAATCACAGCAGCTGAAAATGTAACAAATGTTGCAATTTTGGTCCCAATCAATCCAAATATATCAGACTAGGAGGTGTAAAAAAAATCAGTGAAGAAATGTGGAACATGCTGGATCAGTTAAATTAGTTCTGGAAATGGGATTTTTCATACAAAAACCTGGAAATGTCCATGTTTTGTCATCGGTGCTCGTTGTTTGTTTGAACGATTTCACCAAACCAAACAGTGAAATAAAACATCCAAGAAATCAGAGTTTCTGTTGGACATGAAATGCTTTTCACAGTGACTCTCATTTCTGCTTAACTCAATGCATTAAAAACAATATTTTAGTTTGTCTGCCTCTCAGTTGTTGAAAACATTTGTGGCTTGGCAGTAACATCTGAGTATCTTTATCTTGGAGGAAATATCATTACGAGATAGCACTTTTACTTCCATGCTGTTGAAGCATCCATGGAGTCCTGAACGCCTCACCATACCTCCCTTTTTCCATTTCATACATCCAGTGTTTACGATCAGTTGATTGTTTTTATAGGGAAAAGTCTCTGCAGGTAAAACATGATAATCATCCTTTGCCCAGTAGAGCTTCCATTATCGGTGGGTTAAAGTGAAGTAAAATCCCCCGTTTGACTCAGATCGGGTCTACGATCACTGCAGTCCCTCTGAAACAAAGCAGACAGGGTGTTTGATGACAGGTGGAATAAAAACAGTCACATGTATGCAAAGAGAGCTGAAACCCACCGTTGTTATCATCTGAGTCTGTAGATCTGTTGTTGTGGATTTGCTGCAGTTCGTTGTACTTCAGCTCTACTTCCTGCAATAACATAAATACAACAAAACACTGTTATAAAAAAATCATCAACATAAACAACAGGATCCAGCATGCGAAGATGCAGAAGCTACATGAATATGAAACTGGACACATTTTCTATTTCAAAATTTCAGGTGTTTTGACAATTTTAAAGAAATAGGGACCAAAATGTTTGGAAAATTCTATTACCTCAGACCTATAAAAAATATTTTTATGCAGAAAGGTAAACATAATGAAAAGCATGTTTAATACCTTCTTAATTTAATAAATGAGATTCACTGGAACACATATTAAAATGTATTGAATTTGATTTAATATAATAGCACTTTGCACCAATCTGATGGTTAAGTAACCATCAGATTGAAAACAATAAATATCCTGATTGTTGAGCTCCCATGTCTATTAATTCTAGTTACATTACACTACATCAACAATTCATTTTTTTATATAAAGAAAAATATAAGCAAAAACATCCTATTCATTCATTTTTCAAATCAAAGCAATTAGACCAAACTTAAACACTGCAGGTAGCTTTACTACCAAACAGGGTTTAATCAGTTGAAACACATTTAAAGATTTTTCCATCATATGATGGAGGTCATTTTAAAACAAACCCCAGTGTGTTTTACCTGCAGGTACTGCAGGTCAGCCTGCAGGAGACGCAGGTGGGTCATCAACTGCCTGCTCAGATCAGGACCGTCGCCCCCTGCCTGTGAGGAGGAGGACAGCAGCTTCCTCATGTCAATTGCGACATCGTCGTCGGTGCTGCTCTCCCCAGAACCGGCTTCAAAGTCCAGACCCGCAAAACCACCTGGTTAAAGACCAGAAGATTTCAGAATCTGGACAAAAACATCTAAACTTCATTAAGGATGCGTTTACACCGGTCCTGTTTAGTCCACTTAAACCAAACTCAAGTCCATTTGTCTAGAAAGTCTGGTTTGTTTGGGGAGATGTGAATGTGTAATTGAACTCTGTTTTGGACAAAAAAGCAAACTCTGGTCTGCCTATAAACCTCTGTCTCAGTTCGGTTGATGTTAACTCGAGTGTGGTTCAAATGCCAATGTGAACGCCAAGAGGACCAGAGACCACTTCACAAGCAGGAAGCGGACTACAGCGCAGGGCATTTTCAGTAAATACAACCAAAATATGGTCTTAGAGCTATCAATAAACTTCGTGAATGCACTGCTGAAAGCGCTAATGACAGTCGAACAACTTACTAACTTACCGTTATAGGAAAATAATTATCTTGCCATCAGTGGTGGCTATGCTAACTAGCCTTAGGATTTAGTACAGGCTCTGCTGACAGAGTGAACACCAGTATGACTGACAGCATGACTGACTGGCTCTGATTGGTAGTTTCTAGTTAGCAATGGGAGCATTGAGAGTAAGAAGAGGAGCTCGACTTTGACACTTTTAATGAACTTTTAGTGCAAATTTCAATAGAACTTTGTATTAAAAGGGTCATTTTTCGAATGACACTTTATGACAACAATTGTAAACATTCATGAAGACTCCTTCATGTTCATGACCATTGTGTTATGTCATGTTTATGAAGGTGTCACGTCAGTCTTATGCACACCCCTTCAAATAAAGTGTTACCAAAAAAAGTCTCTGGGTCTCAAAGAATTTGGTCCGTTTGAGAAAAAGAACTACAGCAGGTAAAAATGTATCAAATGTTGGAACTTTGGTTTCCAAATTGAACCAGGCCTATCATACTATCAGGTGTAAAAATGGCTTCAGTCGCTGACTCACCATTAGGTTGTGCTGACTCAGACACCCCGGTGAGGCCAGAGCAGAGCTGCAGGTCGTTGTTCTCTGGTCCTGCAGAAGACGGTTTGTTCTCTTCTGTCTCCTTCTCTACTTCTCTGCTCATCATGTGGGAGTAAAGCGTCTCCTTCAGCATGGCCACTGCAACAGAAAACTTTGGTTATTATCTACTGGCTTTTCCAGTTTGGAGTTTAAAGGATCACTGTCAGCTTACGAGTCCGCAGAGCCTCTTCAGCTTTGGAGGAGGGAAAGTTTGACTCCATGTCCTCAACCGGAAGAGCGATGCCCTGGCGGGATCCTTCCTGTAGGAGTCTGTCGGTCAGCTGGCCATCCAGGAAGGCCTCCAACTCAGCTTCGTCCACCTCCTCTTCTTCCCCATTTTCCTCCTGCCTGACAGTAGCCGGCAGCTCCTCTTCCTCATCTTCTGATTTCAAGCCATCAAAGGGGTTGATGGGAGATTGAACATCAGGAGAACATGGAGCGTCTTTGTCTAGGACACAGAACAAAACTATTTTGAAGAGCTTAATAAAATAGTAATTTATTTGTTATAATAATATAGTGTCCAAACTTTTTGCCATGGGAACCAAAACTGGCAGATTTAAACTGACAGGTGAGCCACACAATTCATTAGATTAGAAATGCAACAACTAATTTACTGTGATTTAAAAATCTTTTTAAATGACTGCTGACCCAAAAGGCTATGATTGTAACTAATAGGAAAATTTTACTGCAGTAGCCACCATTCAGCCCAGAGGGGCAGCAGTGAGTTGGTTTTAGGCCAAACATTCTTTGAACAAAAATGTCATAAAGATGGCATAAGACCCAATTTATACAGCTCATCTACAAAAAAAGTTCAATTCGGGGTGTTATTAGTCTTTAAAGAGCTAACTTCTAGATCAGGGATCTGCAACGTGTGGCTCTTAATAACTTCACCCAAAACTGGTAAAGAATTTAGCAATATTTTAAAATGTAAAGGTAATTAAGCTAAAATGATATCTTTAACAGTTTTTCCTAAGTGTTTTAATGCAATATATGCATAATGTTTTTTTCTAAATAATGGCACTAATAAAGTAAGGAACATTCTTTGTTTTATGAAATTAACTTTGTCGTTAAACCACTAAACAAAAATAAAGTTGTTTAAAAATCTGAGCAAATTGCCTATAGTGGGTATTATAAAAACAAGTTATCTTGTCTGGAGGAGTCATGTTGCTTTTGGGTAATTAAAATATTTTAAATAAAAAGAAATTTGTGACACTGTAGTATCTCAGCGCACTGATTCTTTACACGTTATTGACTGGAGTTTACACAGCCAATCCAGGAGCAGCATTTAATTTTCCTGTCGCTGATTGGCTGAACCCTCAAGAGTGGAAATAAGGATGATTGTGGATGTTAGTTTCTGTGGTAGCTAATATATTAATCCCTATTAAGGTATATTTGTTGTCTGCACTATGAAAATAGTCAGTTATATACATTTTTATTTTTTATTTCTGCCACAGAAATCGGATATTTATTAATGCAGATTCCAACTGATAAGTTTTCAATCTAATAATAAAGTGTTAAAACTGAACAGTTTTTTTCTTGGATCCACAGATACCAGCTGAATGTATGGTTTCAGTCAGCGTCTCGCTCTGTTTGGGCATCTCTTGGTTCAGGATCTCAACTGCAACCCGTTCGGCTCTGAAACCAAACCAAACAAAAACATACTGTGAGCAGAGACAAACAAACATCACCATGGAGAGTTGAGGCGGATTCAGTGGACTCACTCTGCCTGAGCTGGAGGCCTATCGCTGGGGTGAGCTTTGGCCTTCATGGCGTCAGCGCACTGCGTGATTAGACACTGCCACCTGGATGAGCAGAGGTGAACCACATCCAGGTGAGACAGAAAAACTTTAAAAGTGAAATTTTGTCTAGGATGAAAACTCACGTTCTCCTGTCGGACACCTTTTGCGCCATTAGCTCGTACATCTGGACCCCATTCTCTGACATGGACAGGACAAAGAAGGCCTTGTTGTCTGAAGACGACAGCCAGTCAGTCAGTTATTTCTCTTCTAAAATTAAAGAACAAACTGTGCTACCTGCACTGCTAATCTGCATTTTTGAATTATGTTTTGGGGGACAAAAATCCAGTTGGCAGGAGAATACTCTGGTTCCTTGAAAAAACAAGCAGAATATCAGTACATCTATATACATATACTACCATTAGCATCCTCCAGGGGGCGCTGCTGACTCCTCTGCACCAGGAATAACCAAAGCCATATGCTCTGTATTGTTAAATTTGTAGGCTGAGCTTGCAAATTTGAGTCAAAAAAATCAACTGAAACGTCTCCCGAAGTCTGACTTCCCACTTTGAGAAACTCTTGAGATCCAATATGGCCGCTCCTTCAATCAACAATAGTTAGCTGAGGTGGAAACATCTTTATTTTGCAAGACAGACTTGTAAGAGAAATGAATGTTACATGACGCATTTGCAACTATAAACTAAACCAGCAGTAGGACTCCAAAAAAAATATTTCGGCTCAAAACTTTTGTTTGAAAAATTAATTGTGTTCACAAATTTCAACATGTTAGAATTTATGTAATTGATTAACCAAAATTAACATGTTTAAGACCTGGCACTAAACTAAAGAAATTAAAAGTGGTGTTTGTATGTGGAATGCACACCTTAAAACAATATTTATAAGAGGTAATATGAGCAATGACTCCTTGGGTGTTGCCATATCGGAATCCCGACTACTCCAACTATGCTAACTGGAACGTTGTTAACTCGGGCTTTTGAATCATTGCAAAAATTCCAGGTATTTGAATTTAAGGTATTTGGATTCAAGGTATTTGGATTGACTGACAGCCTTACCGGTTGCTACAGGACGAACCAGGACAGTGCTGAGCTTGATGACAGGGCTGAAACTATGCTTGGCGTCCGGAATGCTGGTCAGGTTCTTCCCATGGAACTTGAGAACCAAACGCTCATCCTGTTTCTGAAGTAGAACCATGATGTCCTCCAAAAGAAGTGTGTAGAGCTCTGAAAGGACGTCATGAAACCTCATTTTCATTTTTAGAAGGTTTCGTCTTTGACCACTAATTTAAACACAAATAAATCTAACTAAAGCTGTATTCTCATTTAAGGTTGTTTATATTTACCAATGGTCTTGTCTTTATTGACTTTCCAGGAGAGCGGGCCCTCATATACCATCTCCCTCTTGGTCAAATCCAGATTCTGCAACAAAAAAAAAGTTCATAGTAAATACTTTCATTGACAATTAACTGATCTACAACAGTGGATCTTCAATTGTTTCTTTAGTTCATATATGAAATGAAAAGCTGTTTCACAAATTAGTAATGACAAAGGTCTCTTTTTTATTATATATTGTTGAAAGTTTTCCAATGTAAACAAATGCACCTAATTAAGGTTTCAATATTAGCTATATATTTCAAAAAATCATAGGCTCAGTTCTTTGGTTGATCTATCATTGCCTTGAAACATTAAACTAACTGAACAATTAGGAAGATGACACAAAAAATCTGGAATAAATGGTGAAGAAATGCCAGATTATTTATTGTGAGTAAGATGGGCATGTTTCAGCTGTCAGTCACTCTTTGTTGATTGAAAATGGACTCCAATGGCAATATGTACTGGAAATCCAGAAAGGGACCCAAGATACCTTGAGGAACCCTAAAAGTAAGTGGAGACTGATGATATAAAACAGGCCTGTTTTTGAGTAAAAAAAAAAACAAAACAATAAAAATAGTCTTATGGCTAAAATCCATCAATGCTTAGACCTTTTTTCATTGACCAATCGTTTCTCACCCTGAGCTCCAGGATCATGGGGTTTTCAATTTGTTTCAGAGACGAGACGTCAAGTCTTCGCTGATAATCCACTAGTCTCTGTTGAGATAAAACAGAACTCATTAAAAGTTAGTACTTACATTAGTAGATCAAATTTATTTTGTCAAATCGTAGAACTGTTCTTTTTAATTTATTTATTGTATTCTTTTCAAATTAAATCAAGATACTTTGTTTTTCTTTTTTCTTTTACATTCAATTGCTTAATTGTATATATTTTGTCTTATTAATTTTACATATATATTTTTCCTATTAATTGAGAAACAATTAGTGAAACATAAATCAAGTTAATCTGGGATGAAATGGCTACGAAACACAAATAACACCCAACCAATACATGTAAACTAAAAGAAGGAAGTGATTCAATGAAAGCCATATTGACAATATAGTTTAATTAATGTGAAAATATGACTTTTACTTTGAAAACAGTGATAAGTGACAGATAAAACTCCCCCTGCTGATTACTGAATATGTTTCATGAATATTCTGATGTGTTAACCTGTTTGTTTTCAGCCTCTTTCACAGCCTGGTTGACGTGGTTCAGGATCTTCTTGCAGCATTCTCCAGCTTTCTTCACCTTTTCCTTCTCTTCACCATCCTCTGTGAAAACAGACAAAATAACTTTACAAAGAAAGAACCAAAAAGTTCCCCTATTAGAATATATATGTATCATATTCATACCAGTGTATTGTGCAATATTGTCCAGTAGGAGCGGGTACTTTGTCATTCTTTGCATTTCTACAGGAATTATGTCTTTTAGCTGCAGCCTGCGACACAAGCGGTTGCTCTCAGCTTCCTGAAAATCAAAGATTGGTAAAAATATCCTTTACAAAATAAATATAGTAATACTTTGTTTAATCAGAAATAAAGCCAGCATCCAAGGAAACCACTGAGGTGATGATGTTGTGCTGACCTGCATGAATAGGTTGAACCTCTGGTTTTTTTTCTGCCTGGTCTTGATGAGCTCCAGGGCATACGGCTGGTTGCTGCAGAACGTTCCTGTCGCTTTTTTTATCTTCTCCTCTTCCTCCTCGCTGAACTAAAGCACATTTATATTCAAATCATTTAATGCTGCTGCATTTTATGACACAACATACCATCATTTTTTCATGGGGATCTTAAATGTTTCAACTAAAACTTATGGCAAAAAATAAAGTAGGTCAAAGTTACTTCAGTGGAGTTTGACGTTACTGTAAAAAATCTTTTAGATTATTTACACAACTGAGGTCACTTTTTAAGAAATGAAAGGATGCTTTCTAGACGCTACTTTCCTGAACTTATAACAAGGTTTCCAGCAAAGTTGAACTGAAATATAAAAAATGCAACTGAATTAAATAAAAACAATTATTAATGGGGAACAACCACATTCCGCATTAATAGAACTAACTAAAACATACTGAAAACATAGATATAATATCCTTCGTTTTTGTGTTTATAAATCTATTTATTATCCGTCTGGCTTTTTCTGGAGCAGAACTATGACTCATGTCTCACACAAACGATATAAAAGTCAGAAAAAACTTTGAAAACTATCCAAAATGTATCAGATTTAATTCCACATATGGAAAAGGCACAAATTTGATATATATATATATTTTTTTAGAAAAAAAAAGTCACATTTACCAGCTGTGTGAACGTAGCCTTACTTTCACACACAAATATTCTGCATATGTTCAGGTATGAAACAGCGCTATATTTGTTCGGTCCTAGTATTTACAGTAAATTCTAATTATTGCCAGTTGTCTCTGAAAAGGTTTTCATAAGGCCAGGAAAGTAAAAAATACTACTGAGAAATGATAATGTGAATCATTAGAAAATGTGTTCTAGTAGAAACTAAAATTCAAAAATCAAGTTAGGATTTTGCAGTAATATGTAGTGTCTGAGATTTCTACTCATTTTATATAGAAAGCACTCTGAAAATAGTATGGGACTCTGTTTTTTATAGAAGGAGTCTTACCCATGCCAGGAGATCATCTCCAATCTGACCAATCACAGAGGTCTCACTCCTCTTCCTGACGGCGGCCATTTGCTCCGTTATTGAAACTATCAAACAGTGAGAGGAAACCTCATTGTTACTGGTGACATCTTTATCAGCAAGAAATACACAAACTGCACAATACGTGGTCAAGTTTGGTTGTAACAACTTGACTTTGTAAAGGTTTTGAATGTTTCTTAGCAAGCAGAGTTGTTGAATTGAGCCATCCATCACCAGGAAGCCTCTAATGTAATAAAGTGACATTACAATGCAGCTGAATGATTTCCTCCAGGTTAATGAAGATGCGCTTTATGTCATCAGGCGGAAGGATGCCGTGTCTACTCAGTCTCTGGCAGAAGACGCCGTCCAGCACCCGCAGCTTACGCAGGTGAGCGCGCTCAGTGATGAACAGCTCTAAGAGATGGAGAGATGAACTCAGTCAGGTTTGGAAATAAACACGCTGCATTTCGGATGGTTCAGTATTAGAGATGCACAAATATGAACATGTAGATACAGTATGAATAGAAAGTGGGAGTAAATAAGTTTGTCTTCTTCCCACCTGTTTTCAAGCTAAATGCATTTTTGTTTGTGTCTAAATACAGTGTTACTATATAAAACATGAACTGGATAATTCAGATAATCTCTTTACTGCATGTATATTACTGTATATATATATATATTTTTTTTTATATATGGGCACGTATATATATTTTCTTAAGGGGAATAATATGCATTTTGTTCTTTAATATGGTTCAAAATAAAGCAATACATTAAACTAAATATGAAAATTTAAGCTAATATTGATATATAAAATTAATGTTCTGATATGGCTAACAACCAATATTTAGTAATATTACATATTTTAAGGCTGCAACTAACAATTATGATTAGTAATCGATTATTCTGACAACAAATAAGAAAAGTTAGAATTTTGTGCAGATTTTTTTATTTAACCACTTACATAGTTTTTATACAATATTAGAAAGATGCAAATAAACGCATAATTTATTTTTTTAATTAAAATAAGAAAACATATTTTATTGCTTAAAATGCAATAAGACATCATTCCTTGGTCAAGCTTGATCCTTTGTAGCAAAGGAAACACAACATGTGAAACACTCAGTCATTTCTGCTCGACTTAACATCATTGATTATTTTTTGGATTACCTAATTAACAATCGGACAGCAAAAGGTGCTGAATAGAAAACATTATCTTTATTTTGATTTCTTAAAGAACTTGAGCCAGGTGAAGTTAAAAGTGCAACTTGAAGAGTTCTGGGTAGAACATATGTTCAGACAAAAGATTTTTTTCAATCTTAAAATGTATATATTTTTTGTACAGTTCTGGCTCATTTACAGTTCAGAGTGTATTGTTCTTTCAGCAAATGGCCCTTTTTATAGTCTGTGTACTCCAGTTAACGATTAATTGAGTACTAAATTAGTTGACTATTACTTCAACAATTAATTCATCACGATTAATCAGATGAATCATTTCCCGACTATTTTGTGAAAAAAACGACTCCCCTGTAGAAACACAACAGCAACAAGATGGAAATAAACATCTGTTTTTAATAACGGTCCAGTTTTACTTCTGGGACTGATGCTGATATGTTAAAAAAACTTACCAACATTGCCTAATTCTGATGTTAACGATGCTTTATTGTGCATCCCTACTGAAAATGCTGTTGCCTCACCGTTGATGACTTCCTGCCGATTGATCTCCTTTGGAGTGAGACTTGCCAAGACGCCTCGAGGGACGAGTTTCTGCCAGTTCAGAGGGTCCTCCTCACTCTCCACCTCTCCTGCCTGGTCGTCCTCGCTCTGGAAGTCAGCTGAACCCACCGTGGGCTGAATTTCCATCCTGTTGCCAGACACAAACTATTATAGAAAACTTTACAAAAAGAAGACATTAGCTGATAAAATACTTTAGGGCTGCAGCTAATGATTATTATAGTAATTCGATTGATTATTCTGATGACTAATCGGAGAAAAAGATTTGCACATGCTGCAGATGTTTCATTTCAAGCTTGTATTATGCAAAATTTAAAATACATTAAAAGATGCAAATGAACAAATAATTCAATTATTTTTCTAAATAAGAAAATAAAAATTTTATTGCCTAAAATACATCAACATAGTATTCCTTTAACACTTGATTATTTGTAGCAAAGGGTGCATCTGCAGCTAAAAAAATTCTAACATCAGTTTCCAACTGATTAATTTTGCATAAACCGATTAATACTTGAATAGTAAAAAGTGCTTAATAGAAGAAACCAAGTGAAGCTAAAACGTCCTCTTGAGGAGTTCTGGTTGAACATATTTACAGATAAAGAAAGTTTTAATAGATTAAGCCAAATCACTTAAAAAAACCTTGCTGTTTTGGGCAACAAGTTAATGTTTGTTTGTGTCTGGAAAATGAGCCGTTTCAAAAAACCCCAAATTATCGAGTCACATTGTGCCGTTACCTAGCAACTCATTCGAGTTGCTAGGTAACTGGTCAATGGCTGCTGGAAAAGACAAGTGTTTTGTACAGAAACCACTTGGTGCATTATTGTTGGTTGTGTGGGAGGCTCCACTAATGCTTTTCAAAGATGTATGGTTGTACAACTGTACATCTGTTTGCAGCCATTTTCACGTGAGTACAAACAGAGCCCTAAAACAGCTCACTGTGAAAGGACCTCACAATGAAAAACCGGAAAAGAGCAAACACTAAATTCATTATCTAAGATTGATTTTGTGCAAAAAAAATGTAATGAACATGTTTTGCATAGTCATTATCTTTTCAAGGAAGCATGATAGATCACTTTTAAAGTAATGATATTCAAAAGTTTCCTTAAAGGTGTAATAAACATTGTCAACTTTGTCTTAGGTTCACAGGAATACATGTTACCAAAAGACCTGCTGCATGTCTCATCTATTAAAGACTGCTCAGGGGAAAACTTACCTGAAGGCATCCTGGTCGTCCTCTCGGTGGTCAAGACCGGACGGGCTGAAGTCAAACTGAGTGCTGATTGGACTAGAGAGGCCGTCCTGGTGTTCTCCAGCCTGCAGACCGTCACTGAGACTCGACTGGATGCAAAATGGAGAGACACCTGCATGGAAAAGATAAAAAAATACATAAAAACCATATGGTCCAGAATGGGTTTGTAGCTTCTGTTTTATTAAATAATATCACAGTTTTTATTAACCAAAGAACATTAACTTTAGCATTGATGTAACTGCTGTAATCTTCTGTAACTCAGAAAATTACAAGTTTTCTTAAACCTGCAAATGAACAAGAAGCAGAGAAATCTTACTGGAGTCTGTTTCTTGTCCAGTCGAGTCGGCGGAGCTGGGACCCAGGGAGGCGACAGAGATGGTGGACTGGGTGCTGGTGTCCGACCCCTGGCTGAGCTGATTCGCTCGGCTGCGTCCAGGGTTCGAGGCAGGATGGTCGGCTGGTTCAGGGATAACAAAGGCCGGCTGAGAGAACTTTGGAGAGCGCTGCTTATTGAGCTCCACAGACTTAACCACTGCACAGAGACAAAACATGAAAACAAGTAGAACTGCAGTATGTTTGTATATATTAATAATTACAGTTAATGAAACCAATAAAAAAAGTTTTTCCTTACCCAAAGTGGAGTCTACTCTGCTCAAACGTCGAGGAGGAACAAGGATGTTGGGAAACCGAGGCTTCTTCCAATCACCATCTTTTTCAGGTTTGCTTCCTCTCTATGTGCAAAACAATAAAAAAAATAAAGATCTGATCATAAGACCGTTGAATGAAAAGGTGAATTCACTTTCTTCACTGAATCAGTGAAAATTATGAGAATAAGGAGGTTGTACCTTAATCTTAGGCAGGAAGGTGATGCGTGCACGTTTTTGTTCAAGGCCGCGAGGCTCCTTCACTTTCACCCCAAGATGCTTCATGTAGGTCAGAATCACATACTGCATAGCTTGGCTGCACAAATCAGACAGAAAACACAATGTTAGGTAATATACGGAAATCAAATACTGTGAAAAAAAATATTTGTATCTTTAAATACTGTTTTTACTGTTTTGACACTTAAATGTTTCAAATCATCAAAGATAAGTAGAGTATCCACAAAGCCCTGTTTTCAAAGTTTATGTAATTAGATTTTTATCAGAAATCAAGGAAAACGCACACATTTATTTGATTCTTGTTTTGTAGCGCAGGTTGTTTTTCTATTAGTAGGGTCCAAAAAACATATGACTAGAAGCTCAAAATGTCTAAAATTTAATTTAATGTTAAAAAACACATTAAATAACTATAGAAAAGACCAAAAAATGGCCTAGTCACATAATTCTGTGACTGTCGTAGCTGTAATGTGACTGTAGAGACCGCTGTTTCTTCTGCAGAAAAAAATAGAAAGACAGACAGAACAGTAAAGCAAGGGATAGAACAAATGATAGAAGAAACAAACTATATAACAAACAATCAAACACTGGCAGAACTAATGAACAACAGAAAGAACAAACAGATAGAAAAAAAACAATGACAGAAAGAACAAATGATGGATAGTGGAAAAAAGTGGGACTCTTTAAGCCTTTAAGAACCTCCTACTCTTTCCCCATTCACATCTCCATCACTACAATGCTTGTCCATGATCCCACAGCTGTTCTTAAGGACTCACCAAACTTGGAGTTCCACCAGGTGTTAGCTAATGGCTGCTGCCACTAGTCTGGAGGAGCTGAGTGTGGGAGTAATGGTCAGCGAGGCAGAAGCCTCGCTACAGACTGCAGGTCTGATGGAAATCTTTGTGTAAATAGGCAGCACTTTGTGAGAGCAAGCGCTTAGGCACCCCAGAATGGTTGCCATGGAGATTAAAGGATTTCTCAAACATACAGGAAAGAATCAAGGCAACATTCCAGATACGTTTTTGATGCAAGGCTAAAAATACTTCATTTTACATAATAGCCCTCATTAAAAACTACTGTTTTCTGTTAACTCAGATTATTTGTGTAATATTGAAATATTTTTGTTGATCTCAAGCATTTCAGTGTGATAAAAAAGCAAAAAAACCACTCCTTTCTTTAAATTTTTCTTCTGGAGCGATATTTAGCTGGAATTAAAAGTGCTTCTGCACAGCACTGTAGACCAATATATACAGGTAACATACACAGGTATTTATAAACAGGCATTTCATGCATAACAAGATAAAATTTGCAGCGCCTCAATTAGAAATGAAAAAGCAGAACAGAAACTAAGATACTTCGCAAAAACAGATTTATCTGACTGCCCAGCAGCTGTCTAATGATGCATGAAAAGAAAAAGTCCCTGATCTCACCACTTCTCCTCTTCTGAGGCTTGAGTCGTGGGCCTGCAACACCACACACACACACACACACGCACACACACACGCACATGCACACGCACACATACATACACATTAAGGTCTGAGGATAAATGAATGTTTTTTTATAGAGTTTACACTCAGACACTCACAGGATATCCTCAATCTTGGCGAGGATGTGTTCTGCACAGGCGCATTCCTTCTCCAGCGCCGGCTGGTCCGTCCCCCGCTCCAAGTCCAGTTTGGACAGCTCGTCTTCAGCCAGGGTCAGACCCATGCTGCGCTTCTGTCTGCAGCGCAAAGACCACCGGTTTAACTCCTTCTGTGTCTCTGAGGGAAACCTTTCCATTTCTCCTGCAGATGTTACCTGAAGTCCTCCAGGTTCTTGAGCAGGTCTGACAGAAGAGAGTCTTGTAACACCTGAGTGTATTGTTTACACAGATCCTCTGGGATCAGCTCCAGTCGTCGCTTTTCTAAAACACAAACAACCAACAAGAACTGTCAACAGTCACATCAGTCAGGTTGTACTTTCACAGAAAGAACTGGTGAGGTTAGAACGTTAAATGCAATTTTTGGGAAGACAATGCACTCATCCATTAGGGAGGCAACATATTTAATCAAATATTATGTAAAAGTCAAATTTTGCACATTTTTGTACTTTCATTTTGGACTCCACTTCTTCTAAAAATAACCAAAACTTTAAAAAAAAAAAAACACCCAGCCATTTTTTGGCAATAAGTTAATGTTTTGAAGTGAATGTTTTGCACTGTCACATAGCAACCCAAGTCCAGCCCCATTAACTAGTAACACAAGCTGAGCTACAGTATGTTTGGTCAGCTGTTTTTACAGATGTATGTGCTGTACAATGGCTGCTGGAAAAGACAAGTGTTTAATTGTTGACTTGCCATACAGAAACCACTTACTGCATTCTTGTGTGTTGTGCAGGAGGCTCCATTTCTGCTTTTGTAAGATGTACAACTGTATAATTACGCATCTGTTGCAGGAATTCTCACGAGCGAGTGCAAATGTTGAGTATGGTAAGTAGGAACTTGGATTTAAAGTGGCAAGATGCTCTAAAACATCTCATTCTGAAATGAGCTCAACATAAGCAGAACTGAGCAGACTCAAATCTCATTGTCTAAGAATGATTTTCTGCAAAAAAAATGTAATAAACATGTTTTGTGTAGCCCATAGATCTACCCTAATTTGTTCAAGGAAGCATCCTTTAAACTCCAAAAAGTTAATTTATGATTTACCAAGGGGGGAATTACAAACATTCCAGTTTTTTGCAATTCTGCAATCACACAAATAAATGCAAAAATCAACAGAGCCACACAGTTTTCTTCACTAATAGATAATTTTGATATTATTGCAAATTTTCCACAAAAATGATCAAAAACATTGGATTTAAGTGACAGCTAACGCCCACCTGCAGAAGGCAGTAGTTCTTACTTCTGCTACACTGCTGCCTCAGCCCTACTTGATGCAACTTATAGTCTGTGATCGTAATGGAATGTGACCCATTTAAGTTCTTTAAAAATGTCTGTCTGCTTGTTATTTTCTCATCTTTTTTCTTCTATAAGTAGATTTTGGAAGAGGTTTTAATGAGTAAAAAATATTACAAATATTTCTAAAGTAGAACCACAAAAACAGTGATTTTGATTGCAAAACAATCACAAAAAAGCCTGGAAGGACTTGCATTTTGTAATTACTCAGCTTATTTTTCTCTTATACAGAGGAATCCAGGTATTCATGGGGTTACCACAGCTGCCAGTAAATACCTAAAATCCAAGAATACCTAACAGTCTAAAAAAGACTTATATAGTTTAAACATCAGATATTTTTTAATATGCGTTATATTAATGTTGGGTTCCCTTACCTAATTCTGATGCTATTGTTTCAGGAACTGGTACTTTTAGATTCTGGAAAAGACAAAAATGTAAATGAGTAAGAATTATGTCAACAATCCAGAGAATTAAAATAGAAAAAAGGAGAACAGAGATTAAACTTACTGATGTTCTATCTAAGAAGAGGGAGTGGAACTCCATAAAGAAGCGCCGACTCTCCTTGGAGCTGGTTTGTTTGTGCATTTCTGCGTAGAGATAACAAAGCTGACGGGGAAAAAAAACACTGCATGAGTTTTAATTTATTCCACTTTCCAGCCTCAATTAAAAAAACACATTATGTTGTCAGGAAGTAGCATTTCTCCATTAATAATGGTCTCCCATAAGGCTTTATATATGGTACACTTACTTTTATAGGAAAATTTTAGTTCTTTAAATATCTCTGTTTAATTTGTCATTCCGGATTTTGTTTTCCAGTAATAAACCCTGGAATTTAAAAGGTGTAATTCACACATTAATCTGAACAGCAGGTCATATTTCTAGATTCTACCAGAAAAACACATTTCCTGTGTTCAGGAAATGTTTTAATGTTGACAATTTGTTATTTCAATTTAAATCTAAAATGCCATCAGGTTGTTAGTTTTACTCAGGATTTGGTTACATTATGTGTACCTCTTTATGTTTAAGCATCACAAAGTCATGCTGCACACACAATACTTTTAAAAATGTTTTCCATTAGTTATGGAGACCCAAGATGATATATATGGATATCAAAAAATATTATAATAATTGAAATTATTTAGTCACACAAATTATACATAATTATTAAGGCATTTCTGTAATCATTTTCCATTCATGGTGCTATATTCAAACTGCCATATGATTGGTCAAATCCCTCAGCAGTTTACCTGCAAACCAATCACCTTGTAAAAATCAGTGTTAGACCCGCCCATTTTAAAAGGTTAGGATGACAGAAACTCATAATATTCTGCAACACAGTTTTATAAAATTATGATATTAATAATATTCTATCCATCCATCCATTTTCTGTACACCATTGTCCCTAGTGGGGTTGGGAGGAGTGCTGGTGCCTATCTCCAGCTAACGTTTTGGGGAAGAGGCAGGGTCACCCTGGACAGGTTGTCAGTATGTCACAGGGCAACACAGAGACAGACAGGACACACAAGCATGCACACACACCGAGGGAGAATTTAGAGAGACCAATTAACCTGACAGTCATGTTTCTGGACTGTGGGAGGAAGCCGGAGTACCCAGAGAGAACCCATGCATGCACTGGGAGAACATGCAAACTCCATGCAGAAAGACCTCGGGCCGGGAATCAAACCCAGAACCTTCTTGCTGCAAGGCAACACCTCTACCAACTGCACCACTGTGCAGCCCATTAATAATATTAAGAAATTAATTAAAATTATTATATAAAAAAATTACAAATATATATCTACATAAAACTTTGGTGTGCAGTGAAGATAAATTTAGATCTTTTTTTTCATATTTACTTAGTATTTCACAAATTGATTACTTGTTGAGTATTATTGATCTACTATGCACAGTATTTATTTTTAGTCTTATTAAATTATCACATATATTCATATATGAACTTATTTAGTCATTTATTGGTGATCAGCATGTGGATGGAAACTTAGAAGTTTACAAACAAACATTGCAAATTCTTCATCAAGTTCCTTAGAAGGTCTTTGGAAAATAATGCAAGATATTCAATATAAAACACCAAGAAGCTACAGAGAATTAACATTATCATTTCTCTTTCCTTTTCAATTCAGAAAGGCTTTGAGAAATTAAAGTTTAAGGTTTTGAAATTTGTTGGCATGGAGAAAATCATTAGATTATTCTTAAGAAAAGTTTTTCTAAATCATACATTTGTCGGATGAATTACCATTTAATGTTCTACCTCTGTATGGCTTAATTTTATAATCAATTATTAATATTATTGTCAATATTCTGAGTAAATAACTGCACTGTCAAATAATAGGTAAGGCAGTGATCTGTGTTTATGAACGTACCAGAGGAGCAGCCTCGAACTGGGACACCACATGATGGAGGAAGACAGCCAGATGAGCCGGTCGAGACTTAAGCAAGTCAATACTCTGAAAACAGCTGCACTCGCCGTTAATCTGAGGACAGAAATATATTCATCAGATTAGCATCATGTGGTTCATTTTCTGTGAAACGTAAAAACAGGTTGTTAAAACTTTACCTGTTCTTGTTGATAGTCAAAGTAGTCGTCCTCCGCTCCAATTATCTGGGGGTTTAGGGTGTATGGAGGGCTTGCCACAGAAGAATGAGGACTGGAGTCCTAATTGACAGATTCAAGAAGAAATGCTGGGTTAAATATTGTAAACACACACACACACAAAAACAAGACATTCAAAAACAATGGGCACAAGAAGGTTGCATTATACAACAACTTAAAGGTTTCTTTGTGGAATTTTTAGGTTACTTTCCACAACTTTTTTCTGAATATTGTAGGTCACTCACTTTCTGAAATACAGTGGTAACTTTCCAACAATTTCCTGGAACTTGAAAATGCATCCATTGATCTTACAGGTTACTCTCATCAAACTGCAAGTTTTCGATCTTGAACCAGTTTTAATTCTACAAAGGCCAAGTACATGGTTCTATTTCTGGAACGACAACAGTTGTTTTTCTCCTAGCAGGTTACTTATATTTCACATTCCCTGGTATTGTAAATTACTTTCCAGTATGCGCACAGAATTTGTAGGACATTTTCTAAACTAACAGATTGTAGTTACTTTCTCATAACTTACAAGATACTATCCAGAATTTTTGCTGAACGTGCAAGTTACATTTTGGCCTTAAATATTACATCTTAGTTACTTTCCTTTAACTAACAAGTTACTTTCCAGAACTGCACACATGTTATATTCCAGGTCATTTGCAGAACTTGCAAGTTACATTCTGAACTAAAATGTTACATTCTACTTATGTTCTTATAATTTACAAATTACTTTCCAGAACTTCATGGTTATATTCTAGAATGTTCACTCAAATTGTGTTTTGAACTTCATGGCTACATCCTAGTTCCTTTCACATAACTTACAAGCTACTTTCCAAAACTTATGCGTTATATTCCAGAACCTTTGAATAACTTGCAAGCTATATTCTAAACTAAAAGGTTACTTTTTACTTATTTTTATGTACAAACTTAGAATGTTTGCTGAACTTGCTAGTTACATTCTGAATTCACAGGTCAAATCCAAATTATTTTCTCAAAACATTAAAGTTACTTTCCAGAACTTACATGTTACAGTCCAGTGTGTTAGCTAAACTTGCAAGTTACATTCTGAACTAATAGGTCACCTTCTAGTCACTTTTCCACAATACATAGGGTTCCTTCTAGGACTAAAAGCTTTATTTTATAGGCCATCATAATAATGAATGGATTCTGAGGATATCTGGAAAACACAGACTACATTCTGTAAACCTTAGGCACTTACAGGTTTTTTTTTATTTTTATTTTTTTTTACCAAATTTACCAGGGACTAACAGGTAACTTCATGACATTTACAGGTTACATTCCAGGACATTGAGGTTGCATTCTACTTACTATCCCATAACTTGAAGGTTATGTTCCAGAATTTTGTGGTGACTTTCAAAGAATACATACATTAATTGATAGAAATTATCAATAGCTTGCAAGTTACTTACCAAAAGATTACATAACAGTAGTTTTCCAGAAATGTACAGTAAAATATCAGGAATCTAGCATGTAAATTTTGTGGGACTAACATGTGAACAAGATGTGAGGACTTATAATGTTTTTGCTAACCAAAACTCAGCTAGTTTGTGTTATTTCATTTGAAGTAGAAAAAACAAGTTTTAATGTCTTCATAAAACTTTCATGTCAAATTCAGAATCTTCAGTGGTTTACAGTTTAAGACAATGAGTGACTTTCAGCAGCACAATTTTTTGGTTCAGGTTTTTCTTATCTTTTATTGTTATAAGTTTTTTTCCCTAAAAGACAAATAAGTAAGGAGAGTTCCAGAATTTAAACTTTCAGACCTTTAGGTGTACTGGCCACCCAAACTACTGTTTTTGTGTGATTATGTATTGTTGCCAGGGCAAACCCAGGAAAATGATTAAGCATCAGTCTGAATCACTCTTATCCCACTAATCTCTGCTCCTAATTGTTGCTGCTGATGTTTGAGCTGTAGCCTTGCAGAGCAGAGTTGCTGTTTCTTTTGGAGCTAGGCAGTGTTTGATCACTTCACTGGAGCTGACTAATTAGGGCACGCTGTGGGCTTTTCGGAAGGGGAGTAGGCTCCCTAGGTCCTGCTTTTACAGGAAGTGTGTAAATATGCAGAAGCAAATAGTACTTCCCTGGAGATTTTATGGGAACTTTCAGTTTCCTGATGTTTATATGCAGTCTGTACTAATGGCCATCATCTAACTCTATCTGACTTTCTTCTGCCTTTCTCAAACGGCCATACAGTATGTTGCACATCTTTCTGTAGATGTCAGTAATTTACATTCCTAAATTGAAGAATTAGTCGGCAACCAAACTATCTAAAGTTCTAATTGTTGTAACATTAAGCTGAATGTTTAAATAATATTACTTTTATGAGTACCACAGCAGAAAGAAGTATATTATACTACTCAATAAAGCACACAACACTAAATTAATGTACAAATATCTGCTAAAAATGATACTCAAAAGATTGAAGAATTACTGTCACATTTTCTTTTTTAATTGTTAATGTTAGATTGCATACAAGGAGCCAACTAAAAATGGCAAGTCCACCAATCCTATAATAACATGGTGTATTTATATTACATTCTTTATCACAGGTGTAGTTATTTGTTACTAGTGGTTTTCCATAAACCCCAATTAATAAGCCATATCTGTTGCACCTTCCACTTTTTTCCATCCACTCAACTTTCAATGAGTATGTTATAACTTTTCGCAATATTAAAATGTTCTGAGACATAAAATTTAGAATTTTTATTATCTCTAAGTCGCAATCATAAAAACTGTATTAAATAAAGACGTCATGAACCTATTTATAGATGAATTTCACTTTCTGAAATGAGTGACAAAAAACATGGACAGAAATGACATTTAAGTTTTTTTATTTTTACGTTGGGAGACATTAATCAATCATGTATTAATCCTCAGATTCCCTGACATCTAAATAAGCTGTTAGTGGCCACACCTGCAACCTCAACATTTACACTTGCAAGTGAAAATGGCTGCAAACTGATGAGCATTTATATAACCGTACATCTTTGAAAAGCAGGCGTGGAGCCTCCTGCACAAACAACAAGAATGCAGCAAGTGGTTTCTGGATGGTAAGTCATCAACAAAATACTTGTCTTTTCCAGCACCCATCAGTATGTGTAAGCTCATGCAGTGGTAGGACCTGCTGACCAAATGTTGTGGAACTCAGCGTGGGTTGCTAGGTAACGGGGTGAGTTCCACTGGGTTGCTAGGTAATGGGAAGTGCTTTGCTGAGGTTGCTAGATGGCGGACAGTGCCTGCTAATTTTTTATATTAAATGTGGAAGGTTTTTGAAACGGCTCATTTTCCAGACGCCAATAAACATTACAAAACAGAGCTGGGTAGTTTTTTAAGCACTTGGGATGTTTTTAGATGCAGTAGAGATCCAAATGGGGAAATAAATTGCAAAATGTGAATTTTGTAAAATTAAAAAAATATATACTCCAACTGTTGTTGAATTCCCTCACTTGCAACTCACCCTTAAGAAGATTCTCAGTAATACTGAACATGTATTTTCAAAGTTTTATTTTTAAACTCAGAATTGGGTTAAGATGGAGAAGGAGATGGGAAATGTGTGTATGTAGGTGTGTCTGAGTAAATCTTACAGTGTCAGGAGCGTCTTCAGTGTCAGGGGACGAGCAGAAATTCAGGTCATCCTGTCGGCTAACGTCTGGACTCTGAAGTGGCGACTCTCTTTTTCCAGACGCCTCTGGAACGGGAGTACTGTGTGTCTAATGCACACACACATGTATCACCACACGTAAAAAACACAAGAGCTGAACCCAAGTGATTGTTTAGTCTGGTGCTGAATACTGGGAAATCCCCCAGAGATTGCTAAGTAGGACCATTTCTTCGCTATTTTTAGATGCAGTAATAAAAGGTTTTTTATGATAAAGGAGTTTGTGTAAGCAGTGTTTCGCTTCAGAGGGGCTTCAACTACAGCTTGTGACTAACATTAGTTCTCGGCCAGCAGAGGCACCTTTTAAAAAAGTCACGCTTTAAATCTGTAGCAGAGATTGAATCACCAATGTGCCTCTGAACTTTGTCCATAAAATACTTCAGTGCAGAGCAAGAAAGAGAATGTTAATATATACAAAAAGCATTTTTTACATTTTATTTAATCAAGAAATCACTTGATGAAAGACATTTTAAATATCAAACAATAAATAAAACGGAAATAAAAACCACACACAAACAAAACCATAAAAACAAAATTCTCCTTCAAAAATTACTACTCAGAATGAAAATTATTAAGCTCATTTTTATTTATCATGCCATTAATTGATTAATTGCTTATTTATTGGGACAGGCTTATATTTACATACTAGAATATGTTACTGACTTATTTCCAGTTAAAAGCTGTACTTACAGCACTGCTGTTGGTTGGCGGCACTTCTTCACCGGTCTGTTCCTTCAGGAGAGTCCCATCATCTCGCTCGTCTTCATCACGAATCCTGGACCCTATGGTCCCGTCCTGAAACATCAACGAGTCTCAGGTGAAGCAACAACCTCCACTAATGTCAAATATGTGTTGTCATTTGTTGCCTGAAATTCACTCTCTCTCCAGAATTTATTTTATTTAATTTAGATACAGACAGTTGCTTTTTTTCAGTCTTTACAACTTTATAAGTTGTTCTATTTCTGTTTCATTTCGTTCATGATAGGTCAACTATATTATTCAGTTGTAACCATGGGCGTAGGTTTGGGTAGGGACGGTAGGGACATGTCCCGACCAATATTCACGGGATATGAAAAAGTCCCGACCAATTTTTGCCATATTGGCTCAAAGAACGTGGATCTACGATCTTTGATTAGCAGCAACAGGCGGTGCGCGGAAAGGAAGCTTCTTAGTTTGACATTAATTATGAGCCTCCGAGACCGTGTCGGAACGGTGCTGTCGGGGGGTGGGGGGAGGGGGAGTCAGTTGAATCGTCGGACGTTCTTTGATTAGCTGCAAAAGGCGGCGGCTAGCTGGGCACACGCGTCTCCTTCTGAGTCTCCGAGACCATGTCGCCACCAAAAAAGAAAAGGACAGACATTAGAAGTTATTTCGCTACGTCGGCTGTAAGTACAGTGAGTGGACCCATAAGTTAGATATCTATCACGCAACGCATTTGTTGTAAAGTCCGGTGTTTAGTAAGGTCAGCACTGAATGTGAGGTAGAATAGGTCTGTTAATTATGTAATATTTTTTCACATAGGATGCTCAGACAGCAGAGCAAGGGGCAGAGCAGAACGATGGAGAGGTGGCTGGAGCTTCAGGGCTCCAGGTGAGGTGTTAGTTCTCAGATATGAAATATACTGTGAAATTATCTCAGTAAATATGGCATTTGAAGTGTTAGTCTTAAATTAATTTAAGCTAGTGTGAATACAAACCAGGTTACGCTTTGTTTGCTCTATAGGAGGCAGTCAGTGTGAGTGCCAGTGACCAGGGAGTATCCAGAGGATTTCTTTTGATCTTACTTGTAACATTTGCTGAATTTTGTAAAGGAAAAAGTAAAGTGTTCTTGAACTGATCTGCTGAGTATGACTGTATCTGGTTGTATAAGATGTATGATATGGTTATGGTTGGGGGGAGGGGGTTATTAAGCCAATGTGGTTTCCCCCCTCTTCTCAAAAATGTTCGGTGCTCTTGGGCATTTCACTGTGCTGCCGGGGGTTGTCAAGGTTGTCAAGGTCCCCACCAAAACTTAGACCGAACCTACGCCCTTGGTTGTAACTGTAGCTTAGTTGGGTGACAGCAACTTCATTGAGTAATAACAGTGCAGTAGGTTTGTAGCAGAGTTGGATAGTAACTCTGTTACATTTACTCAGTTGCATTTACTTGAATAACTTTTTGGAAAATATGTATTTTAGCACAAATAAAATCACACATGACTAGGTTTGTTCAAGCAATAAGTCATTTAAAAACATGCCATGCCATCATCCTCCAGCGACTTTCTGTCGTTTTCTTCGTCTTTTCTGCCAGCAGTAACATCTAGTTGTTGATCACATGACTTGTGTGATGTGAAAAAAGGTTTTATGACATACACTAATTTTGATGCAGCCAAACCTCATCCTAGTGCAAAAACTTTTTATCGAAAAATATGTTGTTTTTTTGTTTGTTTTTTTGTTTAAATTGCCATATTTGCATCAAGCAAATTCATTTTCATAATTCCAATTTGCACAATTATATGGTGAACGGAAATGCAGCTACAGTCATACAGTTACCTAAAACAGATCTAATAAATAGTTCTTATTGTCACGTTTATCATTGTCACAATAGTGCAACCAAATATTGAGATAAAACTAAGTCCATATCAACCTGAGTACTGTCTCTGGGTACTCTGGTCTGTGGTTTTACACCATCAGACAGAGTGCGGTTATTGTGGTTCTGGGGGCTCCCACTCAAAAAGCTGCTCCGCTCTGCGCCGGACAGTGCAGGTGAGTTGGGGGTTGAAAGAGGAAGAGGCATGCTGACTTCTTCATGTTCTTCCTGCTCCTGCGTCTCCTCCAGGGGCATTTGGGAAAGGCCTGGAGGCCTCCCTAGCACCGTCAGCGCTACATAGGAACCCGCTGAGAGACAGTGAGGAAAACATCTGATTAAACCTTTAACAGTTAAATGGCTAAAAGAAGTATATGTAACTTGCTGCACATTTAAAATGAACAGTGTCTATATCGTATCACATAAAGTGGTTTAGATAGCTGCAAGGTGCTGAAGGTTTTCTACATGCTTAAATATATTTGAACTTCTCAGACGCAACTGAATATTTAGCATCATACTAAGAAATAACTGGATCTGTTTGTTTGATTGACTTATTTCTAAGAATAGTTTTTCTATGGAAGTGGATTAGGGCCACCAAAACAAAAAATAAAAAAATAAAAATTCTAACTTTGAGTTAGGGTTTTTGTTCTGGAATTCTGACTTTAATCTCAGAATTCCAATTCTGTGTCAATATATGTCAAAATCTAAATAAATAACAACATTCTTAGGAATATGTCAATTATTTTGTTGGTGAAAGCCTGTCTCAAATTGATTTGGTAGACTTGAGTATTAAGACTTAAATAGTGCATAAACCAGTTAAAAGTCAGAATTCTTTATTTTTTCAGTGGCCCTAATCCTCTTCTGTATTTTTCTTGAAGGGTCATCATAGAAGGGAAATAACAGGATAAATAATAAACAATAGAATCAAGTTTATATAACATAACACAAGCCAGTTATCAAATCATAACTGTTTCTTTAACCACATTTCTAGCAAGTTTATAATTTACTTGCAAGAAAATTCACTAATAGGAGACGTATACTTACATTTTATTAACTTCACAACCTCTTTGTGGTTTGAACGAGTAACTAAAGTCCCGTTAACCTGTTGAAAAAGGAAAAACTAAGAATTAATTTCTAAAAGTGCTGACTCTGATGTGCATGCAGATGCATTATTGATGCAATTACACATAAATCAAATAAAGACACGCTATAGATTTTAGCATTAAGCATATCAATGGAATAAAAAAGCCTGGACAATGAGGCTGTTTTGTTCCTCCATTCTTGTCCAAAGTGACATCATTTGAGGTGGAAATCAATTATTTATGCAACCTGTTGAATAAAATAACCTGCCTCAAAGTTAATCAAAGTCTCTGACTTTGATTAGCAAAAACAATTGAATCAAATGAGGCAACATTTAGATTTTAACAAAAAAGTGTTTTGAAAAACAGAGCTCAGGTAGGTTCATAAAAAGTTTAATTTAAAGAAAGAAAGAAAAAAATGCTAATTTCTAACTTACTTTCAGCATTTTAAACAAGTTGTTACTGGGCTGAAATATCAAGAAAAAATAAATAAATAAATAAAATCCATGAAACTAACAGTAATGATTGTATTATGTTTGGACACTAACTTATAAACAGAGTTTACTTAAAATTGGTGAATTCATTAAAAGGTAAAAGCACAAAATGGTGGAAAAGTGAAAACAGTCCTTTGTTAGGCTAACAACGTTAATACAAGCTAATGCTAATTTATTTGGTTTCTAACTGTATTTCAGTATTTTAGATAAGCTGCAAACAAATGAAATAGAAATTAAACAAAACAACATTAATAACTATCTGAAATGCCTAATTTGATTGAAGCCTATTTTGACACATACAATGTAAATAGTTTACTTGGGTTTTCTAAAATCATCTATCCATGATGGCTGGGGAGGAAAAACCCTTTTTAGAACTTGGAGAAGGAAAATGGCTTAAAGTGACGCATGACGCCCACCTTAATGATCCGGTCTCCTGTTTGGACACCGGCTCTCATTGCAGCTCCATCTGCATCAGAAAAACAAGCAAAGTGAGAGACGCTGCTTTTATAAATGTGCTGTAATAATGTTTGTCTACATCTCTTCCAGCCTTACCTTCCTTCACCAGCTGCACAAATACAGGGTTGTCTCCACTAACTGTCAGACCAAAGCCATTTTTATCTCTTTGGATAATCACACAGCGCTGGACCAGACCTGCCATTTTTACGACAAATGAATAAAAAAAATTGGAACAAATGCTACAAAAGCCTCTAAAATTAAATTATAAATTAAAAAAATCCATCCTGTATGTAGCTGAGATCCCTGGTTTTTTTGTCCCTGTGGTCTGATGGTGTTACCGATTAGAAAAAAAAAAAACTCTGCAGGAAATGACAAATCAACAGCCTGAAACAAACAGAGCTTCAGAAAGAGCAGCAACAAGAGCCACCGAGGATCAATCACACCGACATGCACTGAAGAAAGAAGTTTGCTCAAAAATGAACACCTTCAAGGTAGACTTAAACTTGCAGCTGCCTATGTGGATAAGCTAAATGTCCTATTCTTATTTCTCTAAAAAGAAAATAAACTTATTTTACATTCAAACCTGAACCGTCAAAGACATATAAAAAAGATTGCAAAGTCGCCTTTTATTACCTGCATAAAAGGCCAACTTCTTGTTAGGACTAGAGAAACTTATCCAAGTATTTATCTTTAGTCAAATTGATTACTGCAATCTCGCCTGGAACGTTAGCTGGAGACAGGCACCAGCACCACTCCCGACCCCACTAAGGGACAAGGGTGTAAAGAAAATGGATGGATGGATGGATGGATGGATGGATGGATGGATGGATGGATGGATGGATGGATGGATGGATGGATGGATGGATGGATGGATGGATGGATGGATGGATGGATGGATGGATGGATGGATGGATGGATGATTACTGCAACAGTGCCTTCACAGATCTGCCTAGAAGACCTTCAGTTGATCCAGAAAGCTGCAAAAACCATTTGAATTTTGGGATCTATGATCTCTTTCCCATTTAGTTTTCAAAAATAATATTTTTTTTCATCTGTGAGAACTTCTGAGCTGACAATTTTGGCCCATGTGACAGGACGTTTGGACACCCCTGCTCTAAACATTTACAAGTCTGCTGATAAAAAGCAAATGTCTAAACTTCCTTAAATCTACAATATAATGATTAAGAAAATATTATTTAGACAAACTAGAGCAACTGAAGGATTTCAGTTATACAGACTCCTGTGAGAGCTGAGTGGATAATTGGTTGTCTTCTGGACTCCATGAGAAGCCTCAAGACTTCAGGGTGAACAAAAGGGCAGGAAGGATTAATGTCAACCCCGTAACCCAGGCAACCACCCTAACAACGGGGCCAACACTTACAGCGTCTCTGCACATCTGCACAACAGCCTCACAGTCAAATACTGACAGATTATTCATTTCATTATTCAAACTAAAGAGACAGTGGGAAGAGTGCAATGAGCCAGTTCTTTAAAGTGAGCCGTTAAAGTAGAGTACAGAGATATATTTGTGTCTCACCTGTTGGGTCAAACTCGTGTTTAAGAGGATTTCCCATTCTTTGTGTTTTTGTCTGTGAGAATGCTCTGGGTCCTGTGAAGAAAAGAAGACAGATGAGAAAGAGAGAGAGAAAAAAAAATCAATGACAGAAACGATGTTCTAATTTTTTTTCCCAAATTAAGGCTGTTTTCACACCTGATAGTCCAGTGGACTCGGTTTGATTGGGGACCAGAATCACAACATTCATTACATTTTCAGCTGTTGTGGTTCACTTTTACACTGCACTGCACTGGGTTTGGTTTGTTGATTTGATTATGCTGTTAAAAATCTGTTTCCAAGTGTTTCCAAGAAATTAGAACCTTATTGCACTTCATCCACCCTACATTGAAAGTGAGCTCAACCTTTCTATCTTTTAAATGATGTAATTAGAGACACATTAAACAGTATTACAGTAACAATTTAAATGCATGCTATATCTTGAAATGAAGTTCCCATAAAACACTAGTTTTATAATCTGTATAGGTACTGCAGAAAACAACACAATATTTACACATTTTTAAAGTTTTGAATAATTCTTAGCAGAACAGATTTACAAAGATTTTTCTGTGTCATGAATATATTTTCTAAAACAGCTTTAGCTTAATTAGTACTCTGTGTGTTGTTCTTTCAACAAATGGTCTGCTTTAGAGTCTGTATACTCATTTAACGATTCATAGATTATTACATTAAGTAACAATTATTTTAACAATTGGTTTGTCACAATTACACAGATTAATCATTTCAGCCCTACAAAATAGCATACTATGATTTCCTGTTTGAATTACTTGATAAAACCTTAATTACACTAACAAGGACCTAAACCATCTCCATGCTCGTCTAATTTGTTGTTTAACTGACTTAACCTTTGTGAGAATTTAAAGGTGGAGGTTCATTTATTATTAGCAGAGGCTCCTTCTCTCCTCATTCCCCTTTGCTGCTGCTGTGTCTCGTTCCAAAAGGAGGGGGGGGATTTTGTTTGTCCAGCAGCTCCTCCCTGGACAATGGGGGCCCTGGACTTTAAACAATGGCTCCCACGTCAGAGCCTGCTTACTATACGGAGACTTTGTGGGACAGATTCCCGGAAACAGCGACCAGGGTTTTTGGCACGGCTTCAGCTTCCTGAACATGGGAGAAGGCTGCAAAATAAAACGGAGGGGAAGGAGGTGTTTGTGAGGGAAGGCCAAGGGCTATGCTGTGGAAATTTTAACAAAGCTTGCAGAGTGAAGGATCCTGTCTGAATGCAGGAAAGTGGAGGGAATGAACAAAATGTTGAAACAACAGATTCAGGGAATTAGAATGATTTTGTTTTGTGATTAGACTAAACATTAAGCAAATGTTTAGTCTGGATTTTAGCCTCGCAATCATAGGCCGAACCAAGCTCATGTTGGTTCGGGGAATAAAAAGGTGGTGACCTTAAAACTCAAGAGAGGCTCCTTGCTATGGCTGGAGAAGATCAGAAGCTGATAAGAGATGCAGATAAAAGGACAGACGACATCCTGCTCAGTGGGTGGCGGCTATAGTGGAGCAGCGTCCAAGACATGAAGGAAGCTTCCAGATTCATCCATTCATCTATTACAGGGTCCGCAATCTGCAGGTCCGGAGCCGTAAGAGGTTTTTGATAACTTTGGTAAAAACATAACAAAGAACCAACTTTAGGGGGCATTCCACTTTTTATCACTTCCGATACCAATATCTGAGGTTTACCGGATACCAATCCAATACAGATAAACAGTACTGAATTGATTTAAAACATTTCTGTTTTTAAACACAGACGTAAATGTACTGAATTACAAATGTATAACTCTGCACCAGTACACCACAGTTAAATAGATCGACAGCTTTACAAGCTTGATCAAACATGTAAGACCAACATAACTTGTTCAGCCACTGCAAAATAAATAAGAAACTGACACTGACAAAGACAATAGCTTGACTAGCTTGGTCAAAATTGCAAAAATAAACTGCAACAAACCTTTTAGCAAGTGGTTCAAAAAGTGTAATTGGGAATTCTAAATATAATGTAAAATAAATAATGAAGCATGATGTCACTAAGAGCACAAAGACAGGATAGATCTGCCCTCCTGGATCAACACATAGCCACCGATACCCAATCTAGAAGTTTTTCAATATCAGGACCGATACAGATATTACTATCGGATCACTGCACTATATTAGTGATCTAATAACAAATGCCAGTTTTAGCAGTTTTTCAGATGTTTTTTATTTTTTGAATAATTGCACTAAACATCCAAAACAACCAGTCATGTTTTTTAGGTCTTTTTTTGTTGTTATTTGGTCAGAAACTATGGACTTTTTCAGAATCAGCTTTATAGGCCAAAACTGTGTCCCTAAACAAGAATTTCGACTTTGATTTCAAGTGCTCACAGCGTACAGACATTAGGCATAAATACCAGACATGTAATGTGGTTGTTCGTCTGTTGGGAATAACGTCAAAGGATATTAATGAAACACAGGGCCCTAATATCTCTTACCCTTGCATGTAGAAGAACAAATAAACTCAGAAATGTTCAACTACTCCCTAAGAAATACAAAAACAAACAAAAACACAAACTTGCAGACAAACAGAATAAAAAAAAAAAAAACTTCATTTAAATTTAACTTAAGTTTACTGTAAAAATTAACATTCATGTGAATTCTGCCCCGTTTACTTAATGAATGTTCTTAGATTTAGCTTGTTGGACTTCCAGCTCTCCAGCCGTCCTTCCCTGTTATCATCCCAGAGGAATGGTTTGGTATTTTTGGCATCCGAGGCAGAAAACAAGCAAAGAGAATCAAGACCAGCAGATACAGCTACAGACTGGCACCAGGAATATAACTTAAAGTTCGTAATTATCCAAGTTCCAGACTGAATGAAGGATTTATCCTTGAATCTTTAGGACATTTTTCTCAAACATAATAACCATCAAAATGTCCAGATTTGTTCCAATTGAGTTAATCACATAATATCACCGTGATTTTATGAAATGTATTGGTTGCCATTTAATGTTGGAAAGTTACAACCAGGAAGCTTTAAACTGGTTTGATAAAATCATAATTGACCGCTTTAAAGTTAAAAAGAATTAACATTTTTTTCTTCAGGCAGAACTACAGGGCAAAAGTATTTTCACAAACTCTGAAGACCCTAAATGAAATCTGTTGCAACTAGTTGCCTTCAGCAGCCGGCTAACTAGCATGTAGCAGTAATCTGCCTTGATGTGATTTTTAATTTCATCCTGAACGTAGTTCTCACCATGAAACACAGTGGCGGTAACGTCATGCTATGGGGATGTTTTCCTACAGTCCACATACTTAAAAAAACATAACATTTTAATTAAAATATTACATCTGACCAATAAAAAAAACATTAATACAGAAATAAAGCCTCAATAATGTATGTTTGAAACCTGCTTAAAGTTTGTCAGTTTTCAAAAGGTTCTTTTAATCTGTCAAATGAGTTTCATTGGAACGGATATTTTTAATTTAATAATTTAAATGGAATGTGACTGAAGGCACTTTGCATCATTTGATGGTTGAAAAGCCTGAATAACAGATTAAAAACAATAAATATATTTGTTGTTGAGCTCATATGTTTATTTATTCAATAATTTAGCAGCAAAATTGGTTTTTTAATTGAACATTTTGCCTATTTTATCAAGGATCCACTTTAAAAAAAAGGTTTTTAATCTCAATTGGCTTTTTATGCTAGTAAAATAAAGGTTAAATAAAAATATATACATGGTTTTCAATAGAAATGTAATTCATTGTTTACAGACCATGCAATTAACTTGATTAAACATTTTAATTGAGCCCCATCTCAAGTCGTAATATGACAAACTTACTTAGATTACTTCTGTTTATTCTTAAGCAATTTCTTCACGTTCAACATTGGTTGGTTTTTCTGTTTGCCAGCTTTCTCTCGTTTATTTTTCTCCTTCCAGTGACCTTAAATCTTCACAGATTGTAATTTCAGTCATGACATTTAACAACAAAGGCTTCTAAATTAAGTAGGAACTGTTGTTTTATTGTGTTTTTGTTGCAAACTGCAGCTGCCTGGTTTGATTGTTGTCTAATTATGGATTGTCCACTCAGGTTTCAGTTATACTAGCGACATAATACGCAGCAGAAGCAGTCATGCAGGTTTTTAAATGCCATAGAACAAATACTCAGCTGCATTGTGTCATAAAAAGCAACAGTCATCTCACCAAAAGTTATTTAAAAACATATAAGTTAATGGAATCATGTCGCTGTAGTCAAGTGTGCTCATTTCCTTTGTTTTGACTTCTTGTGCAGTTTTAGTCGTTCTAATGCATCACAATACATTAGTGCCTTCTAACCTTCCCATATTTTCCACAAGTGAATTTTTCATATGAAAATGTGATTTGGATGCGAAGGACCATGTGTTTCTTTAATTTATTTTTTATGTTGTTTTTAACACATATTTAGAGTTTAAGACTTTACAGTTAATCGATTAAAAAATGTAATCAGTTTAATCAAATCAAACTCTGTAAGCTTGAAATATGAATATGTACGCAGTTGTGGTTCATGCAGGAATGCTGCCTCTTTTTGCTGCCCTCCAACCACTTAAAATTGAGCATTATCTGGGTTTAATTACAGCAGAAATGTTGTCTCTCAATACTCAACAGCAACTAAGAGAAAATTACTCCTCTACAAATGCATACAAGTAGTAGCAAATTTGTTCAGGGGACAACTGACAGGTAAGCTATATTTTGTTTTCTGGTTTTTGGGTGCTCCACCTTTGTCTGATGCCACGCTGGGCAACTGCCCATAACACCCATGTCGAAAACTCGGACTGTATCCATATTTTCAGAAAATGTTTTATCTCAAACCAAACGTGTGTAAAGATTCTCAGTTTTCCAGGTTTTTACATTCAGAAAAGTTTAAAGAAAGTAATTTTGCTCACTGAGAAATGTTCCTCTCCATTCATTTTCTATGGAACTTGTATAGCAAGGCAACAGTCATGTGGCCGACACTGCTATTATGACATCAGTGCTGGATGTGTAGGAGAGTGCTTCAAGCAAGAAATCTTATTTGAGAATCTTATTTTGAAGAATAAAAGGAAGAGTATCTCTGTTGGTGCAAAGTTGTTACAGCAGAATCAGCTGAAGCTGTCTCCAACACTTACAAATAACTGTGTCACCATTTTGGGAACGTTGGCTGAAACCAACACATTGGTGCATTTGCCACTGCACTGTACTTGTTCCATTTTCTGATGATAAATATTCAAAGTGGATAAAGTTGTTTCCCTTTATTTCCATTCTTGAGTCAAACTCAGGGCTTTCCCTAAAGACCGTGACGGTCCAAATTATTAACAGCTGGTTATAAATTAACAATGAGGTTGATTATTAGAGCTTCCCAAAATGAATGTTGACATGTTAACTCTACCATCTGACATGATGCAGCTACCACTATGAGCATCTAAATTCAATATAAGCTTGTGAACTCAGCTATAACCTCATAGAGAAGCTGTAAATCCTAGATAATCATGCTCAATGCATGAAGAGCTGGTGTTTGATCATTTCAAAGGTAAAAACAAAAAGAAAACAGAAGTTGCACTGTGTTCACTCTGAGTTATTCAGGAAGGGAGCAGATCTGATGACCCTTATGGACATTTTTCAGCTGTGATGTCACCACTTCCTGTCATGAGGAGGGGGGTGCTTTAAAAAACAAAGATCCTCTGAGCATGTCTGGCTGCCTTTGAATGAAAAATAGGATTATAGATTCAATCTGACTCCGTCTCTCTCCCTCCTCACTGACGTCTTGCTGCAGGAACACATCAGGGAGGATTGATGCGTTTTATTTATTTCACTTCATGCAGTAATTTCATTACAGCTTCCCAGAGTATCCCAGGAAGAGCAGTGGTGTCCCAGCAGGTTCAGCTCAGAGACACAAGGTGTTGACTCAGACATTAAAGGACTCAAACCTTCACTGACTAGAGAACAGTGGACCCACTTTCTATTTACAAAATATTCACTTTTTCTGAACAGCAAATCTAAAATATCTGAAAGAAAATGCAACTTCTGAATCTGTAATACTTAAGCGCAATACTACTTGGCCCACTATTGGCTGATGTTTGCAAAGCACCCAATCCAGGAGCATCATTCTTTTCACTTGGCTCTGATTGGCATAGCTTTTCTCTTATGTGTTCACTGGCTGCTTTACCTAAAGGATATCTGGAAACGATATCCTAATTGCTTGACTGACTTTAATAAATCAGGTTTGCATGAGGCATCAAAGTTGTTACATTAATAATGCATGAGTTTCAGATTTTAGACTATTTGTATGACTATTTGAGTGTGTGCGTGCTACTTTGTAATCTAGAATTTCGAAGATGTTACAATGATGTTACAATGAAGCACTCAGCACCCAGGTAGCCCCAACTCCCAAAAGCAGACCAAAGAAAACAACAAAAAGTTTACATTTGACCAAAATGCCTTCTCTCACATGTTTCCTGGATCTTCTACACTGAATGAGTCACACTAAAAACAAGACTTCTTTAAACAACGGATTTATTTCTGCCACATTAAATGTCAAATTAGTGAAGTGCATGACTAAGGGAATTTATATTTGGTAATTGCTTCAGATTTGTCATTTAAGTCACACATAAAAAGGATCTGTAATCAGATTAAATGTAACCTCAGTAACTTCAGACATAGTCATCATCAGATGTCCACACAGACATTAAATGTACATGCATACTAGGATTTTGTCACATAGCACTTGCTGTTTACCCATTTGATTGTAACAACACAAAAACCACTGCAATCGCTCTATAAACACACTATAACAACTCTGGATTTGTGAACAAATATGTATGATCACTGTTAAATATCACAAAAACACAGCTTACTCAATTGGGAAAATATGATTAAAGGAGACCTATTATGCTTCCTTGAACAAGTTAGGATAGTTCTATGGGCAATAAAAACATGCTAATTATTTTTTTTAACTAAATCATTCTTAGATAATGACATTTTAGTTCTGCCTATTTTGAGCTCCTTTCAGAATGAGCCATTTTAGGGCCTCCGCCACTTTAAATCCAAATAAGATGCTGTTGGCCACGCCCCCCAACTCAGCATTTACACTTACATGTGCGACTATGAACAGATGGGCAATTATCTATTTACAGATAACTGCGCAAACAATTTTCAAAATTATCTGTTTGCGCACTCCACTTTTGCTTTGAAAAGCAGACATGGAGCCCCCTACACATCCAACAAGAATGTAGCAAGTGGTTTTTAAATGGTAAATCACAAAAAACACTTGTCTTTTCAGGCAGTCATTGTATAGCACATACAGAGGTAAAACAGCTAACCAAACATGCTGGAGCGCAGCTTGGGTTGCTAGGGAACTGGCTGAGCTTCACTGGGGTTCCTAGGCAGCTGCTGATTTGTGATGTTGCATTCCAGAGGTTTTTAAAATTCAAACATTAACTTATAGCCAGAACCCAACTGGGTGTTTTTTTTTGTTAAGTTTTTGGGCTGTTTTTAGAAGCAGTGTGACCCAAACAGAAATACTAAATCGGGCAAAATGTGAAGACCTGACAGGGGTGAAAGTTCACAATTCAGCAGGAAAATCACGCTAAACATGCAGCCAGAGATGCATTAAGATTTAAAAATCACACGCTGAGGAAGAAATAAATTCTGGAAGAGCATTTTAAGAGTAAAAAATGTCTAGAGAGCAAGTCGTGTCAAGACTATCTTGACTATCTGAAGTATATGAAAAGGAAAATACAGAAGATAGAACATCAAAGATAGAACAAAAACAAAAGACATGCAGAGACATGGCAGCTTGTTTCATGTGAAAATAATCAACCCATCTTGTTGAGTTTCCCTGAAAATACATTACAAAAAAAATGTACAATTCTTCCAAATACGATGCGTACAAGTGGCGCAACAAATATCTCAAAAGGCCAACTCAGACTCAATTCTCCTCATGTAGAGGCTCTTGAACAAGTTCCAAACTGTGACCTAATCACCCCTGGAGTTCAGCTGTAAATGTAACTAAGTAACAGCAGCAAATCTCTGCAACATGAGCTTGTGCAATACTTTAAACTTACTTTGGCAAAATGAAAAATTCATGCAGGTATTTTTATAGATTCAGAAACACAAAAATTACTTTCTAAATGCAGAGAAGAAAAGCTGATCCTTTGAAGACAAAAGTCCAAACAAGTCAACAGATACAGACTTCTGTTATTTATCTAAAATCCCATAATGCTTCCTTATAGGCAACAAAGACAAAATAGTTTCACATCAGAGTGGTCTGACGTTGGAAGTTGTGGATACACGAGGCTACCAACAATCATTTTCCACCATGTTGTAAAGAGTCCGATATCTGTTTCCAGACGTCACAGAGTTCTGGAATGGTTGCCACACAATTCTTTATTGTTCCCTTTGTTTGTCGGTAACCTTCACAATGTGTCCAGCTGCCCTGACAGTCACTGGTTCCAACACTGAACCCCTGTGACATCTGTTAGTCCAACATGCTCAACAACATCCCAAACTCAAGCAAACCTAAAACCTGACCCCATCAAACTCCAACGTGTCCAGGTCAGTGTGTGTGAGGTTTCTCTGCTGCTGTTATTAAAACTCCAGTTGTCTTGGTTCAGTTGGGGAAGTTATAACATTGGTTACATTTCCAGCTGGTGCGGTTCACTTTCATACTGCACTGTGTCAAACAAACCAAACCCTTTGAAAAACATGTTCCCCCACTCTCCTGTGGTGGCGATCATGCAACAAGAACCACTAAAGGGAACCACACAAAAGCCTCTGAAGAAGACACCGAAAGAATCTTCCTTCATCACAAAATATAAACAAAAATGAAGTGGTGTCAAATTTTATTAGTTCTTAGATTTCTCTTATGTATTTTGGTTAAAATAAAAAACATAAAACATTTATCTCGCTAGTGGTAGACACGTGTTTGTTTTGGTTATATTTACCCAGAATGCCCTGCGCACGACTTTGATTTCTGCTTTTGGAGTGGTCTCTGGTTCGCTTGGTGTCCACATGTGCATTCAAACTGCACCATAGTTCACTTCAACCGAACTGAACTGTCGGTTTGTAGGCAGACCAGAATTTGCTTTTTTGGTTTGATTATGCATTCACACCTCCCCCAACAAACTGGACTTTTTAGGTAAATGAACTAAAGTTCAATTAAAGTTGACCAAACAGAACTGATGTGAATGCACCTCAGGGCGTTTTCACACCTGAGGCATTTAGTCTGTTGAAACTTGAGCTTCGGCACATTTCTCCACTTGGTGTGGGATCGCAGCTACCACACTAGGGTGCAGTGCAAAAGAACCATAGCAAGACCATTTCAAAGAGGTGGTCTTTGTATGGTTCCTAATAAACTCTAGAGCAGTTTGTTTATGGTGTGAGCGTGATATGACCTTAATCTAAAACAGCTACCAGGTATTTGTTGCAAGATGCCTTCTGATGTCCAGATAACTATTTGATTGTCAGATGCGGTAGAATAAACAAACAACTAAAACAACGGCGATGTATCTTTTTCTTACAGAGTAAAGCCTGATGCAGCTTTCAGGATGTCTTCTCAAAATCATTCGGTTTACTTCGCTGATAAACATGAAATAAAAAACAAAACTGGGTCAGGACACAGCATCTGCTTCATGAGTTTACATTTTGTTCTCCAGACACGGACACATCTGACCATTAAACAGACCGAACCTTCTCATGTGGTTCGTTGTGACAGGTTCTGGTCGGCATGGCATTTTTTCCGTGGGAAAAAAAAACAATGAACCATCAGAAAAGTTACACTCCTAAACTGATTCAGACACTTTAAGTCGAGGTATGAGATGAGACACGCCATTGAGTTCACCAAAAATTAGATGACATTTTTAAAAAAAAATTCAAAATTAAGAATTATAATTGTTTTGTTTTGGGGTTTTGTTATTGTTTACATCCAAAGAGTAAAACTTATACAGATCACAAACTATGTAGTAGACTGTGCAGTAGTAAACCAGCACTGACTAATCAATGAGTCCTGTTTTGATTAGTCCACATATTTATGTTCTGATGCTTGTCAAATTCTAAATTGTTTGTAATGCCAGAAAACTGTTCAACATTCTCACTTTTGTGTTTTATAAAATAGAATACAGGCTGTAATTAAATTTTACTTTAAGGAACCAGCGTTCTTCACTACACGTGCTTCAGGTTTTGAACTGGATGTTCAAATGCAGTCACACGCTAAAACCATGGAATAGCCCTTTATTAAAGCCAGAAAGTCGGCTCATAGCAGTAGTCTCCACTCCTTGTGAAACGTCCCAAAACTTTTTGGATGGATTTTGCTTGACAATCCTCTGAAGGCTGCTCATGCCACTTTTCCTACCACACTTTGTCCTTCCACTCAACTTTCTATGAAAATGCTCCAACTTTTTCACAATATTTTCAATATTTATAAGCTATCAATATTACATGAAGTAAAGGCTTGAAATATTTTGCTCTATGTGTAAAGAACCTATGTAATAAACAAGTTTCACATTCAGAAATATGTAACAAAATGTTGAATATTTTCACAACATAAATTGTTTTTTAGCTGTACATGTATAACATAAAATCTCAATAAGATAAGTGAGAGTTTGCATTTGTAATATGACCAAGCATAAAAACGTGAATACTTTTATGAGCAGCACAAACCTGTCAGGGAAAATCAGTTTATTACTGGGTGCTTAATCGCTTTTGTTAGGTTGAATTGTTTTCTCCATTCAGCTTAAGTCCGACAACCTGGAAAGAATGAAGAGACCACGACAATCAGCCTCACCTTCCTGCTTCAACTCCTCGTAAAGTTGTCTGGATCAGTACTGTCTGTACACCCACAGATATAAATTAAAGTTAAATAGAGATTTCATTCTTCCACCATGTTGAATGAATGTGTCTTGAGCACATTTTCACTCTTTTTTTATGAGCACATAATGTCTACCAGGCAAAAATATATTAAAAAAGGGTGGAGAAGCTGAAAATGAAACCTCTAACTGTTTTTCTTAGAGCTGCGATCCTTAAACGTTCCACTGGCTTTTAAAAAGCAATAATTTAATTCTACATTAGAAGGGACACATAGACATTTGCCATATCCTAACAGAGGTAATTTATGATTGAATCATGCCATTTCTTAGACATATAGAAATGCACAAATATAATAAAATAAACTAACTTGTGATGCATATATTGATTTTTAAAAATTTTTTTATCTTTAATAAAAAATTGTTGGATTTTCCTTGGACTACAAAAAAGGATCTGGTACCAAACCTTGACAGCCAAATAAATCTTTCCAGCTAAACCCAGGAAGAGAACAATTCTCCGCTGGTTCTGCTCCAGAGTCAGATCGGGACCAAACCATCCACAATCTTTATGTGGAAATGTGTGACGAAAATCAGAAGAGACCTATTGTTGTGAAGAGCAGCTGAGCGGACGACCACCGAGCTTCTTCCTCCCGGCTGAATATATGAAATCAAGTGACTTTCTTTGACTTTCCAGGGCCACCACAATAAAAATTGAAACTCCAATTTTTGGGGACTTGTTGTTCCTCTAGGACAGAATTTGACTCATGGGTTCAAAAGTCAATGTTGCTATGGTAACTTTGTAACTTTCCAGCAGACAACATTTGAGTTTGATACAGCAGATTTGACAGATGATCCACTTAACTCATTTAATTTAGAAGTGTTCAGCTCTGTCTGTGTGTCATGCTGCTTCTGTTAGGAAACATTTGATGAAAATCCACAGCCAACTGGGCTCTAATTTTTCATATTGTGTAAAACCTATGCACAAACTTTGAAAACATTTTTGGAAATGTGGAAAAACAAACACACACCTGTTTCTTTAAGTAGGTTAGCTTTGCAAAGTTCTTAAGTTAGTCATTTGAATCATCTTTGTGCACATACAAGGAGTCTTTTTTTGCTCTCAGGAGACAAACGTTGAATCCATGTAAATATGGGTGCACCAATGAATATTTGTATATTCAACAGTTCAAGTTTTAATGGTAGTGGTGCTGGAGTGGAGGTTGATTTGTTCTCATAAGACTTAAAGATGATAAACTATGGATAGCTTTTCCCTCATAGGTCGAGGATTCCCTCATAGGATGGATTTTTTTAAATGGCTTTTTAAAAAGTCCATTACAAATAAACAGCAAGCTAGTAGCAAAATAGAAAAAAGAAATCCTGAAATGTGGAACACAATTGGGCTGCAACTAACAATCATTTTAGTAATCAATTATTTTAACAATTATTCTTTGGATAAAATTGGATCAAAAATACTGGCACCTTCTACATCTTAAGCCACTTTATATGACATTAGAAGTACATTTTAAAAGATACAAATAAACAATTTAATGCCTTTCTTAAATAAGAAAAAAAATCGTATTGCCTAAAATGCAGTATAGTTGTCCTTTAAAGAATTTGAACCAGGTGAAGCTAAAAACCTGCTACTTCAGGAGTTTTGGTAAGACATTTACATGCAAAGGTATTTTTGTCTTAAACGCAAAATGTATACACCGTACATTTTAATCTTCTTAATTTAGGACAATCTTTAAAAATTGAGGACATATCATTTTAAGGAGTTATAGCAACTCACAGAGTGATATTTCGAATAGAATAGAATAGAATAGAATAGAATAGAATATACTTTACTAATCCCCAAGGGGAAATTGCTTATTTGTTGAAAGCTACTCCATCTTAGGTAATAAATACAAAGTTTGTAAAGTATATATACCTAAGAGTGATAATTTCAAAATGACTAGACATATGTAAACAAATAAACAAATAAATAACAAGCAGTCACATGCAATATATTAATCAATACATAACCTATAAATGAGCACAGATAATTTTTTTTATCAAATAGCACAGACTTGGGCATTAGAAAGCCTGATGGCAACAGGCAGAAATGACTTTCTGTGGCTCTCTGTGGTTATCAGTTCTATCTGATCCCGACTTAAAATGGAGAAAAGTGGACAAACTTATCCTCACTCTTATAATTCACACAACAAGACTAAATTGTTTAGTTATACAAACGGCTGATGATGTGATAGGGGTTATTGATCCCTCAAATGATATTTAGATCTTCAATGAATGTTATGAACATCTAAGAAAAAGAATAACAATCGAAAGTTCCTCTCCTGTTCGCTCTTTTCAGCCCAGATCTGATGTTGTTAAACTGAGAGCATTTTAATTTCTGTGTTAACATAAAACCCAAAGCACTGCTCATTCCAGTGGGGTTCTTCTGGTAATTAAATATATTAATATGCATTTAAAATCAGATATTAGCATATTTTATAATTACTATTTTATAATTATTTTATTCACTGTCTCACTAAATCAGACAATAATCTTCCAGTTCTGGGTCAGTTAGGATTACCAAAATTATTTCCATCCAGAATAATGGAGGGGAATATATTTTTGGAGATTTGTACTCTGGCAAGTTTGTGAAATAAATTTCCTAAATATTTGATAGAATTGAATGACTCGGCTCAAACGTTTAGTGTTGCTAGGATTCTGGCCCATTCCTCCTGACTTAATTGGTGCAACTGGGTCGGGTTTATGGGCTGCCATGCTCATACACAGCTCTGCTTAATCTCAAAATTGCCATAACATGTTTAACAAACAATCTTTGAGGAATGTTTTGCATTCTTAGCAGTTAGAATAAATACCGGTTAATTTACTAAAATGAACTGAGATGCAGTTGAGGGGCGAGTCGAGTCATCTTGAATCTGTTGGTGCTCATGTATCTGAACCAGATTATACTTATCTTTATTGAAACTGGTTAAAAAGAAAACCATAATTGGCACTTTAGAAGTTCCGTACTGAATGTGTTTTATTATGGCAGAGAGATGTTAAGTTACTGAGAGCTTTCTGAGCAATAAAAAAGGAAACTTTGACACATGAAGCCTTATCAGGACAAACAGATTTTTCCCAAATATAAAAGGAGAAACTGTTCTATTGTAGATTTTTTACAGATTCTGACACTTTTAATTTAAAGATTTAATGCTTTTGGGAATCTATCATGAATTAATTTAGGATGTATAACCAGGGCTGGCCCAAGATTGTACCTGAATATTTTGATTCAACCCAGATTTGGTGAATCTGGGAGAGGTTTGTAGAGTTTACCTGGTTGAGATTAAAACCAATCAGGGTTATTACGAGTTGAGATGTATTTCAAAACAAACTAAAGTTCAAACGTAAAGACAATATTGCAGATTGTAACTCTGGCAAGACAACAATTACACAGTGAAGATTATTGTGTGTACTTTTCCACAGTAAACTTATCAGTTTCTTAAAAACCTCAAATTTAAATGTTAAACAATTTAAAATATTTTAAAATGTTAAATAAAATTGTATTCTTGTCATCTGTAAATAAATATTGAAATTTTAGTCTGTATTTAATCTGTGTTAACAGGATGTTGCAATTATTTTGGGGATTTTTTGGAATCAAGATCAACGATTTTGTGGCGGTACTTTGGAATTATTTGCAATATTTTTCCTTGTTAAACCCCTTCCAAAATCTGAAAAGAAAAAAAAGTATGTAATTATAGTGTGAATAAAAAAAAAGTAAAAAAATCAACTAGCCTTAGAATTCACAACATGCTATGTTAGTTACAGCACAGCAGAGAGAGAGAGAGGGAAGAGGGATGAGCAACACCACATGGAGGATGTTTGATAGCGCTAAGACCCTCCTCCTGGCTCTGATTGGTTGTTCCTAGTTGGGAAAAGGCAAAGGAGCTTGATTTTTTCAGATTGTCTGACTTATATCATACTGTCATTGCATAGTATAATGCATACTGACACTTTCAACAAATATGTAAAAAATATATATATACATTCATAAGTTATGTACTGCAGCTTTAAACCCAAACGATTTTAACTATTTTTGCTGAGAATTTGCAATAACCTGAATTATGCAATAGCAAAAAAATAAAATAAAATAAATAAACTGCAAAGATCTCTTGATTTTCCATGAAATTCCACGAAAAACTGGAGGGACTGGCTTTAGTGAGTAGCTTAGTTTGCTTATGCCTTAGGTCGAGTCTGTGCATAATTACAAGAAATGCCACAAAAGAAACGTTTTTCTTCATCCAATGGATCAAACAATTTTAGTGTGATTAAAAACAAGTAAAAACTTATAAAATATGAAGTTTTGTATGTTAAATGTAGATGGAAGCATTTTGTCCTACCTGTCACTGAGTTCTGGCTGTGTGCCACTCATTGGGCTTCCCTTGTCAGCTTTCGCAGGCTTTCACCCAAATAACATTTTTATAACAGCTGCTTTATTTTGTCTCCATCTGCTCCGAGCACGTCTCAGTCAGCAGGCGGCTTCACCATGAAGGTCTGAACAATCCAGCTCCTTTCAGCCAGGAAGGTTGTTTTTTCCTCTAAAATCCATGGAAGCGAAAGTAGCGGTGATGCTGCTGCTGAAGATCCAGGAGAACTGTAGGGATCTCTGGGGTGTTTCAGAAAGCTGTCGCTGCTTGCATCAGAAAAGACATCTGGAAAACTTTAAGAGCTCCGATGATCCTGTATTATTTTCCCGTCCTCAGATAACCTTGGAGTTGTAAAAGAGAAAATCCTTCATTTTTCCGCAGGAAATACTTCCATGTTGACCCTCCTGTCTTTTCCTGGTGTCCCGGAGAAAATTACGTCAAACTTTGGCTTCTAAAAGCCCAAATGAACTTTCTGCTTTTATTTCCGCTGGTCTGCAGGCGTCTGGTTTCCGGACGGCTCCTTCAGCAGATGGATGGTCACTTTAAAGTTATTCTCAATGTTCAAGCTGCTCTGGTTGTTGCTCCGATAAAGCATGATGCAAATGGAAAAAAGGAAACGCTTTGTGCCCCCTCCCCAAAACACTGAAAAGTGAAGAAACCCACCTTCCTTCCGACGCATTCAGGGCCTGCTCGTATTTTTCTAAATTCATAATTATCCTTCTCTGTTGAGCTTACTTTCGGTTATGGTGATTAAACCCATTGTCTTTGCGCATAAAAAAGTGATAGAAGCAGAACTAATAATTATGTAATAATAATAATAAACGGCAGATATTTAATCTTAAAACAACTTTTAGAGTAAATATGACAGATGTTTTTTTTAATTATGTATTGTTATAAGGGATATTTAATGAATACACATCAATGTAAAAATATTAACATTTAAACACAGTAACATAAAATGTATTTAATGTTAACTTTACTGAGCTTAGTTGATATATTTTTCATACATGTTTTTCTAAATATTTTCTAAACATTTACAATTTTCATAACTGTTTAAGTTTTAATATCTTATAATAAAATTGTAACAGTACTTACAAATATTATAGATATTATGTAATTGTTTGCTTAATACATATTAATCAAACAATTACATAATAATATAATAATAAATTATTATGTCTTTATGACAAATCAGGTAACATCTATCCATTTTCTACACACTCTCATCCCTTAGTGGGGTCGGGAGGGTTGCTGGTGCCTATCTCCAGCTAATGTTCCGGGCAAGAGGAAGGGTCACCCTGGACAGGTTGCCAGTCTGTCACAGGGCAACACACAGAGACAGACAGGACACACAACCATGCACATACACACTCACACCTAGGGAGAATTTAGAGAAACCAATTAATCTGACAGTCATATTTTTGGACTGTGAAGAAGCCAGAGAACCTGGAGAGAACCCATCATGCACAGGGAGAACATGTTAACTCCATGGAGAAAGACCCCAGGCTGGGAATCAAACCCAGAACCTTCTTGCTGCAAAGCAACAGCTCTACCAACTGCACCACTGTGCAGCCATCAAGTAACATCATAACAATAAAATTATGTTTAGCAGTTTTTAGAAGTTTTTTGGTATTAAGTAATTTGTTTTCATTTTATAATTAACATTTGATACAATTTTAATAAGAAGAATAAGAAATTTTGATGAAATATTGCGTAACTTTTCCTCTTCCGACTTTTTTGTGCCTACTTTTAAATATATACTTTTATGAATTTTTATTACAAATTATTCGGTCAAAATAAATACAGAAATTTTGCAGATATTTTATTCTATAAATTTTATTGTAAATTCTAGTTTGCTGTTTTTCTTAGCTCAGTGTTTATCAATATCTTCAGTATTTAAATATCTTAAATACAAATGAGTAAATAACTGTATTTACTCATTTGTATTTAAGATATTTAAAGATATTTATATTTATACTTTAAGAAAAACAATTCCCACAAATGCTGATAATAATTTGTATCCTTTTGTCCATGTATCCTTTTTCTTTCAGTTCACAAATTTCAACTACTTTGTAGATCTATCTCATATCCCAATAACATATGAAGTCTGTGGCTGTAAAAAAAAAAGTTAAAAGAGCATGAATACTTTTGAAAAGTACCAGTCTGTGAACTTAATTATATAGGGGTATCTCAATAAATTGAAATATGTGTTCCAATGCGGCTCGTTTGTCAGATTAAAAGTACCTTTTGAAAAATAAACTTTAACCAGGTATACTTGCATTTGGCCCAAATGTCTGTATTGAACTGTTTTTATTAGTCTGCAATATTCTTATCTAAGAAATTGAATGGAAAGTTTTCAGTATCTGCAAAATCGCTCTAAATAGAAATAAAAGTTTGAAAACATCAGTCTGTGTTCAACCAGAAACCGTGAATCATACTGGTCAGTACATTAACCCACCAGTAGGTGGCAACCGAGCGTTTCGCCATCACAACAAATCCTCAGCATCTTCACGTGAAGAAGACATTTTCAGGCCAGCCGCTGAAGCTGAGCAGTCAATATAAACATTGGGACGTCTTCGGGATATTTGCGTATTTTTAGCAGTTTAGGCTTTAAATTTCTGCCTGTTTGTTACAGAATTGCAACATGACGTGGTAAAATGACCAGGTTTTCGTATCGAGTCCTGATTGTGTGGATTATAAACGCACGAAGGCCTTGATGTTGTCCTGCTAACGGAAGGTAAGAATTGATTTGGTTCATAGAAACAGCTAGCTGGCTAACCAAACGGCTAAAAACTGGTTTATGCTCAGGTTTGATTCATTGGCTGAAGACTTGTCTTGTCTTTTCCTAAATATAAGATCAGATTTTTCAATAAATGCGTATTTTCTGGTGTTTTCTGCAGCGCAGCTGAGGTTTCGAAGCGTTTTGACTCAGCTCTTATGTGGGGGTCGTTGTTTGCTGCAGAACTTCACCCATTGGATTCTATTTTTTAAATCTTTTTTCTGTGGTTTATAGTCTAACCCTTGCAAGTCAACGTTTATAAAACTGCTATTATTAGATTGTTGTGTGACTTTGGGGCTAAATGTTTTGGTTGCAGACAGCTGTTGAGCTCAACAGCGTCTCTTTGGGCCTGGTTCTACTACACCAGAGAGGCCCAGTTCAGGGCTTAGCACCATCAGCTGTCACACAGTTAAAACCTGCTGCGAGCAGGTAGCTCTTATTGTGAATCTGGGCTTTGTATTATACATGGGCATGAATGTTATATTAACTTGATTTATTCCGATCAATCTATTTTCAGAAATGGTAACATTTATTTAAATGAGCTGGTTTTCTTGACACTGAAAAGTTTTCTTGATGCTAGTTTAACCATCTAATTGTTGATTCGAGCTAAAGTTAAAGATTTTAGGGGTAGTTTTCCTTCATTATTCTCTCTACTTTGTGCAGTGAACCAACCAGTACCACTGGCAGCAAACCCACACTGCAGCAGAAAGTTGGTACCTGATTCTTTAGAGATGAGATGATCAGGTTTTTATTGCCAATACATTAGCCAAACCAAGGAAAGGCAAAAACGTACTGCAATGCAACAGAAAGACAAGAGAGTACAATACTATTCAATATGTCCCTAAACTCCTATCTAAATTTTGCTGATCTCAAACCAAAATACACAGAAGACACTGCCTGTTGAAGTGATAATGAAATGAAAAAAAGTATTTTTTTAAACAAAGAAAAGCAGATTTTTTGCTAATGCTATCTTTTGATTTGAAGTCTTCAATTCACCTTTCTCATTTAAATATAGTAAGAGACTATAAATTAGATTTGGATTTAAATTAGTCAAACAGTCAAAACTGACAGAAGTATATTAATTTGTGTAAGAAATTAGAAAAAAATACACAGAAAAATACATTCTGAGCTAGGGTTTAAAAACAAAATTGCAGTTTTGGATGCAACAACAGACCATTTCCAAGCAACGTTTCTTTCTATCAGAAGCTGCAATCAATAAAACTCAATGACAATGCATTAAAATCCATGGAGGTTGTGATTTTTATTGGATTTGTTCCACTTGCCTTTCAGTGAAATAATGATTGGGTGACTGACCTGTGTCATTGTTCTCTCAGCCAATGATCCAACTGGAGAAACCAGTTCTGACTGGTACCATGCCGGTGGTGTGGCCCACCATCCTTGACCTGGGAAGGGATGAGTGTAAAAGGATTCTCCGTAAACTTGGTAAGTTTGACAAACAAAGAATCAGAAGGAAATTATCATTGATAACAATACATAAAGCTTTAGTTGCTGCTGTTTCTCTAAACTTTTAATGTTTCCATATCCAGAGCTGGAAGCATATGCTGGAGTTATTAGCGCCCTGCGAGCTCAGGGAGACCTGACGAAGGACAAAAAGGACCTGTTGGGAGAGCTCACTAAAATCCTCGGGTATTTACTTCATGCAGCTTTCAAATGTTGCACAATGACCGAAAAAAAAATCCTGAATTTATCAGAAGAACTTTTTATGGATTTAAATGAATATATTTTCTTTGTCTTCCTCATTCTCCAAGCATCTCGACGGAGCGCCATCGTGCAGAAGTCCGCAGGGCCGTTAACGATGAACGCCTTACCACTATTGCGTATCAGTAAGTTTAGATCTGTGTGAGCTTCAGCTGTGTTTGTGTAACCATTGGAGATGCAGCGTGGAGCCAGTGTCTGTTAATCGTTGAAGCTGCAAAATACTGCAGATGTTAAAGAGCAACATGTTGTTATCGCAGATAAAAAAAAGCCTTTAAAAATTTTTATTTTATTTTTAGTGTTTTCCAGTTGTGGATAAAGACACAAATAAACCAAATATAATGTAAAAAAAACGGTTTCTTTCTAGACTCCTCCAGTTTTTTGTTTTTAAATTCACCAATTATTGCATACAAGACAAACAGTACAGACAAGCAAAAAGAGGTATTGTTTTTCAAAAACAGTAAATATGCAAAAACAGAGAAATGAAGTGAAAAAGTACCTCTGATATAAACACATGCAAGACAAAGACAACACAGAACATAGCTAAGTGTCACAACGTAATGTTATATTTTGTAATTTGTGTGTTAGATTACATAGATTTTTTATTTTTTGGCAGTTATTTCTTGCTGGTTTTTTTTGTTTTTTTTACTTCAGTATTTCTTGTAGTTTGTGTTTCTAAAACTTTTCATTTTTCCTGATGGGAGTCTGTTTTTCCACATATTGAAACACATTTGACTGATATTTTGAACTACTCACTGTTGCTCTGCCTTTTCTGCAGCATGTCTGGTCCCAACAACTCGTCTGAATGGTCAATCGAAGGCCGTCGGCTTGTTCCTCTGATGCCCAGGTTGGTCCCTCAGACGGCCTTCACCGCCACGGCTAATGCTGTGGCTAGCGCCACAGCCAATCAGAACGCCTCCCTTTTGTTACCTGCTGAAACGGGGAACAAAGAAGGTAAAGTTCTGAAATCAATTTGTTTTATGTCACTTTTCAAGGGCAAAGTTGATTTCTTTTTTTTCTTTTTTCTTTTTGTTGTAGCTTTATCAAATTTTTAGTTTTTGAAGATTTAATTTTTGGGAAATCTGAATTTTGTTTCACCAAAGCATGCCTTTGCTCTCCATAGTTCAGAGTGATGTCGGTACATGTGAGACCGCCATCTTGTTTGATAAGTGTGTTTTACAGCTTCTGTTTATTTGGACTTTCTAATCAACTCTACATACTAAGTTTTTGTTTTTTTTTTCATTAAAAACAAAGTCATGATATTACAAGGATACAGTTGTAGTAATACAACAATAAAGTCTTAATATTACCATAATAAAGTTGTAATATTTAAAGAATACAGTAGTGATTGTTTGAGAACTCAACAAAAAAGTAATAAAGCCTTTTGTTCTCATCAAAATGACCTTTTTACTATAATTGTAAGACATTCTGGGAAAAAATTGTGCCATTATTTTGCTAATTTCTGATGGTATTCTCATAATTAAACAAAATTTCTTGTAGCCATTGTAGCTAGGAGTTGAACCATAGTCCATGGTTCAACTCATAGCAGGGATGAGTGAAATAAATGCCACTTTTTGAAAATATTTTCTGTCATTTTTATTAAAATTGGAAATCAGAACTGGTATCTGAGATTTTATTTTTAAGCCATATGACCCAGCCCAATTATGAAGGGTTTAACTACTTAGTAAAGACAAAAAGATAAATCAGTTTGGTTAAAAACCAACTAGATTGAGAGATAAGATATATGGGGTAGAAATAATGCAGCACTCTAAATGTGGAAAAACAAAAAGTAAAACTATTTGAAACTTGCTTATTTTTTCCAGTTGTTGTATGTTACTCCTACACGAGCACCACCTCCACCCCCACCAGCGCCACAGCGTCGAGCGGACCTGTTGGAGCCACCGTGAAATCCCCAAGACCGGCCAGCCCGTCGTCTAACGTGGTGGTGCTGCCGAGTGGGAGCACTGTCTACGTGAAAAGTCAGTGTTAACGTCTAGTCCACGTGAATACTGTGGAGCAACAGTACGGCCTCTGATGCAACAGAATCTATAAACTGGAACAATCAGAGCAAAGAAAACATTTTCAGTGATGGATGGAAAATTTGTCTGATCAGTAAAAACAGTCTGAAGGGATAAAACTGGAGCTAAAGCCAGAATCCTCCAAAAATTACAACTGAAGATTTCCATCCATACATACATACATACCTCTCCAGAGATATCTACTATAAATTCATTTTTCATGTTTATATTTATACTTGAAAGATAGATTGGAACAATGGAAATGTAAGCCTGGAATTCTGAATGGAAATATGTAGGAACTCTGTTTAACTCATTTATTTTTTCCTTAATGCACATCCAACTCAAGACTAACAGAATGAGAACCTTCTTCTTTTATCTTTTGTGTTTACTTATAACAGCATCAAAAAAGACACTAAACTTAGTCTAGTGTCTTGTTCAAACTTTTTTGATGAGTGCTTGTGTGTTCAGACAAATCTTCTGATTGGCCTGCAGAGGGCACTAAAACCTGTCCTATTTCTCTGGGGATTTTGAAAAGTTTTCTTTATTAGCTCAGAAAAACAGTCAAAGTAGATTTCTGATGCATAGTGTGATATGAAAAGTTGGTGAATTTCTAGACAATCTATCTTGAATGAGTATAGATGACAAAACTGAACCGTGAGGAACCCCACTGGGCAGCTCAGCTATATCTGACATGACAAACACTAAATTTCTGTCTGAAAATGAATATATCCAGACAGAGCACCATGTTATGGTTAGTTGTATCAAACCTTCTGCTCCTCATTCCTCACAGGTGTGAGTTGTTCCGACGATGATGAAAAGCCTCGCAAACGAAGACGCACAAACTCATCCAGCTCGTCGCCAGTGATGCTGAAGGATGTTACCAAGGTTTCCCCACCGGTATCCAGGAACATCACGGTGCCGGTGAGCGGCAGCCCCAAGATGAGCAACATCATGCAGAGCATCGCCAACTCACTGCCGCCTCACCTGTCTCCCGTCAAGATCACCTTCACCAAGCCCACCATCCAGACCACCAGCACCACCACGCAGAAGGTCCGCCATGTCTCTCCAGGTCTTCATGTTACTATGTCTGATTTTTCCCAAACATTCAAACCTCTCGTGTTTCACCAGGTGATCATCGTGACGACTTCCCCGAGCTCTGGCTTTGTGCCCAACATCCTGTCCAAGTCTCACGCCCATAATGCTGCCGCCGCCGCCATGGCTAAGCTGGGCTCCACCTCCATTCTGACAACCCCCACCCAGAAACAGACGGTGGTCTTCCCATCCAGCTCCAGCCCCTCCCCCAACACTGTAGCCGTGACGACAGTGGTGTCCTCTACTCCATCGGTGGTGATGTCAACTGTGGCGCCATGTAGGTCCCTTTACTTGAATTGACTTGCTGATTATACATCTAGACTAGCAATGCGCCACACACAGGTTTTCTGCAGGTTTCACCAACTCAAATTGACAGCGGTGTCGAACTCAATTCATGGCTGCTAGGAATGATGTTTATTGCACGCAGCTTGGTCACCCAAACATTTTGCTAGATTGCTGCTTTTAAAACAAAGCTGTCCAAAAATGATGAATATCTTCTGACTAGTTGAGTTGAACTGATTTGAAAAACAAACTTGAATCCAAACTTATTCACACAGATTAATGTATGGGTCAGCTGCTTCCAAACTAGTTTTTCTCCAATGTTGTTGGTGGTTGTCTATGCAGCTTCTGCTGGAGTGAAGGTTGCGTCAGCAAGACTCCCGTCGCCAAAGACCCTGGTGGGCTCCCCCACTCAGATCCTGGCCCAGTTTCCCAAGCAGCAGTCGCCCAAGCAGCTGCAGCAGAGCTCACCTTTAGGAGCCTCCAGCATCAGTCAGAGCCAGAGCAGCAGCACCACTCCACCGGGAACCAAACCCACCATTCAGATCAAACAGGAGTCCGGTGAGCTGCTAACTTCCCTCTTTTCCTGTTCATTCTGTCTTTCTTTTTTCACCTCCTTTTATCTCATGATTTATTAGTCTTTCCATAGGTCTCTGAATATTCTGCTGCAACAAAGAACTAAACCCCTGAATGAGTTTAATAGTCAAACATTCTTAATTTTTTAGTCAGCTTTTTCTTGAAATTGTATCTTTTATCTTTTTTGCTTTGCCTCATATACAAATTAAAAGTACAAAATTTAGCATTTTACTTAGTTTCATTTTTCTTATTCTATTTTAATTCACAGAAAATTCATGTACTTAATGTTCACAATAAAAAATTATTTCAATAACATTTACAGCATATATAAGTTTTAGTAAATTCTGTGTTTCATAATAGCTACATGATAAAAATATTTACTTCATAGGTATTTATTTTTTTATTTTATATTATTTCAATGTTTTTTAAAGTTTGATATTAAATGTATTATTCTAATATTTAAAATGAAAGTTTAGATCTTTATTTTATTTACAAAAGTTTAGATTTAAACATATTTACATAGATTTAAATATATTTATGTGTTTCATTTACATTTTTTTACAGATTAACTAAATTAGTAGATAATTAAGTTAACACATTTATTTATTTATTTTATCTGTTGCACTGATATTTCGATCGTATGTTGTCTGGTCTGATAAATTTCTCCTCTGAGTTTATAATCTGTACAGCGGTGAGTTTGTCTGAATTGGTGCATTTTGCATCTCCAGGGGTGAAGATAATCACTCAGCAGGTACAGCCCAGTAAAATCCTGCCCAAACCGTCCTCTGTGGCTCTGTCCAGCAGCAGCTCTTCACCCATTATGGTCGTCAGCAGCAATGGCACAATCATGACCACCAAACTGGTCACACAGCCCACAGGTTAGAGTCCAAACCTACTATTCATCTATTTGATCTTCAGATCCGGAAAGTATGTTCTAACAATTAGAAAGCCTTTGTTCATGCAAGGTTTCTAATAAAGTAAATTAACCCAGAGTTGCATCTACTTGTGCAGCTACACAGGCAACATACACAAGACCCACAGTTGGTCCCAATATTGGCGCCAGGATATCTGCCTCCAGTGGAGGGACCACCTACGTCAAGACCACCAGTGGGAGCATCATCACTGTGGTTCCCAAGTCTCTGGCCACGCTGGGAGGGAAGATCATCAGCAGCAACATTGTGTCTGGTGTGTTTACAGTCTCCCCATTCAACGTGTCCGTCAACCTGTTCTTGGATTCCAAACAAAACTTCTTCTCTTTTAGGTACGACGACGAAGATCACCACCATCCCCATGACGTCTAAGCCGAATGTGATTGTGGTGCAGAAGACGACAGGCAAAGGAGCGACCATCCAAGGACTGCCGGGCAAGAGTATGGTCACAACATTGCTGAACCCTGGGGTGAGTCAACAGCCAGAACTAGCAGCAGAACTGCAATACACACTTGAACTCTGATGTGGACCAAAAAAAGGGGAACTCTGGTCAAATCTACGTCTCAGTTCAGTTGAAGTGAACTCTGGTGCAGCTCGAATATGAATGCCAAGAGGACCGGAGACCGCTCCAAAAAATGTGATCAACAACCAGATGTTGCCAATGATGCATATCACAAAGAAGACAACAGGAAGTAGTTGGAGGATCATGGTGTGGCACCGCGAAGTAGCACAAAAAGTCAAAATCAAAAAAAGAATCACAAAATCTTTGAGGGACTGCATTACAAACACTTGACTGCAGTTGTTGCTGGTAATGGTGGCAGAACCAGTTGTTAGGTTAGTTTTCTATTGTGGGGAGTTTAGAATTCATTTAAGTTAAGTTTAGATCCAAAATCTGTAGTTAATTTGTATATTTGAATTGATTAGATTATGTTGGTAATTGGTTAGACCCTCCCATTAATTTGAGTAATTAAAACACACCGGGTGCTGAGTGGAGCGATTGTTTGGCAGATGTTTGGTATGTGGATGGGAGGTTTTTTGTAAATGATTTTTTGACCACTTTCACTTTTCATTTTTTTGTACTTGAAACATCATATTAAGTTTACTTTCATTTTTGACTAAGTTGTAGGACATTTTTGGTAATTATTTTGTCGCTATTTTTTACAAGAAATAAGGAATATATTTTTTCAAACAAATTAAGTCGGAAGTGCGTTCAAATCAAAAACCACCTGTTAACACCCACGGCCTTTGTTGGAATATTGTTTTTTGGAAACGAGAAGGCCGCGACAAGGTTTAACAACTGGTTAAAATAGTACAATTACTATTTCACATTGGGTCAGGTCGATTTGGATAGCTTTTTACAATTAATGTTTGAAGTTATAATTTGAAATCTGCATTTTGCATTTACTCTGGGTTTTTTTTTTTTTTTTTTTGAGCTAAGAATGTGTATTATCTGAAAAATTTCAAATGTGACAAAAAAAAAAGCAGGACCTTGTGACCTTGTACTCTTCAAACAGAGAATGAATGTTTTATGCCAACAGTAGCATGTCCAGCTAATTCCTGAACAAACAGCAAACTAAAACCCTCTCATATCAACCTGTCATTTGGGACTTTCTTTTCTCCTTGTGCTGTTTTGTATGTAAACACATTATGTAAGGTACTTATCATTTTGCCCAGCTCCTCAGAAACCCCCTATTAGTTCACACATGGAGGCCTTCCTGTGGAACGTCAGTTTAATCTCCTGAGACTGGGCAGAGTGGGGACTTAACTGTATCTCAGTGGAAACCCACCATCTTTCTTTCACTTTGCTAACTATTTCCTTCTGCTGGTCTCAGATGGCTTCCACTTCAACCTAAACAGACAGGATTAAGATGATTCACGGATGTTAGGAAGAAGATGCTCTCACTTCATTACGCAGCCATGTACTAGGATGTGATTATATATTTTTTCTATTCTTTTTCTAATTGATCATTGGAATATTCACATTTTTGAGACATAATTTTTGGCATTCATTATCTGTAAGCCACAATCACAGGAAATAAATTCACTGAGTTTAAAATATTAAACTTTTTCACAATATTCGGTTTGTTTTAGCTGTAGATATACATACATTTGTTTTAGCTGTAGAAATATATATTTAAATATTTATGTAATTAATTTCACAGATAGGATTGTATGTGAAATGACAAGTTTCAGAACTTTATCAAGTTCAGAACTACTGAAACTTTATCAAGTGTCATAAAAAGAAACTAAACTTTTAAGTTACATTAAATCCCCCAAATTTTACCATTATTATATAACTTTGTTTAGAAGCCTGACATTTCTGCTTAAAATAATAAATACGTAGATTTTATCGATATTTTGTAATTTTCAGAAATTTTGAGTTTTTAATTATTTGTAAGCCATAATCATGATAATTTCAAGAAATATAGGCTGGAAATATTTCAGTCTCTGTGATAAATTGACATGAGCTTCACTTTCTGAAATTAGTGACAAAATATCTTAACAAATTTAGCTGCATTTGTAGATGTAGCTGTATCTATAAATATATATAACCTCTTTACAAGTATAGTTAAATTGACTGACCACTTTGACTCTAATATTCAGGCTGACATAAAATATTTTTAAATGTCTACAGGAAAATAGGAAGCTATAGTTCTCCAAATAAATACTGTTGCCATTTTCTCCTTGAAGTCCTTGAAATGTTTGGGTAGCAGCACAAATCAATGCTTACTAAAAAGTCAATATGTAATCCAGTCACTGAAAAGTTCCCAAAGTTCCTTTTGTTTTGCGATATAGGAAATGTATATTCTCTTTTAATCATAAATGAGCTAAACGGTTTGTACATTTCAGGGAGAGAAGAGCCTGCAGGCGGTGCAGGGAACCAAGCCGGCCATCATCACCACCTCCAGGCCCATCACTAAGATGATCGTCACCCAACCCAAAGGCATAAGCTGCGGATCTCAATCCACCGCCACCAAAATCATCCCGACCAAGATCGTTTATGGCCAGCAGGGCAAGACACAGGTGGGAGCTCCTGTCAGTTTAACATTCGTAATGTCACCCTTACTTGCAGGGTAACCACAAACACATGACGGCATGTGGACATTCACATCATCGGCCGAGTCGCTTTCTAAAGGAAGTGACTTTAACTGTAGGATGAGACAAGACATTTATTTTTGGCAAGTGCTGTTTTCTGTAGAAAATGACAATTTATGAAGCAAAATGTCTGTAAAACGCAAACTTCTTGAGAAGTGAGTCTCTGATTAAAATTACCAAGAGGAAAGTCCCCCGTTCTATAAGTCGGCCAAAGTATGGTGGTGCTTAAACATTTTCCTCTTCCTCCTTCTACTTCCTAAATTCAGAGAGAAATGAGTCACAGATCGGACTTAAGAGTGCCGTCTGTCTGTCTGTCTAATGTTTGGTCCACTGTGTGTTGAGATTCACGTAGTATGGCAACCTTGAATAAAAATGTTATAGTTTCACAGGACTCAAAAACTTCAAACATTTGTAGCACAATCTGCAAAACTTTGTGTACTGACAAGATAACAAACACAGTATTGGTAGTATGACGGTATGGAGTTGGTGTGCTGCTTCAGGACCTTAGTAACTTAGAAGTTTTTTGCCCTGTTAAAATGAAATAGTCATGTTGAAATTATCTTTAAAACCTTTAAGGGTGACCAAAAAAGCCAAAACAATAAAACAATTAAAAAAAAATTGAAGCTGAAGTACAAAACACATACTTCAGATGAACTCTGGGATGCAAACTGTTCTTTCTTGGAAATGTTTAAACCAAGAACTTAAGTTGGGTGGTTGAGAAGGTTACATCTCTTTGTAACTAAACAAGAGTAGACCAGGGCTGATTGAGGGTTTACGCCTGTAAAATGCAAACTTAATTAGCGGTTCTTCAACCATTTGGAGTCCATTTGGGAGCTTGATCTCTCTGTAAAAGGGACACTGTTTTGCTGTTCAGAAAATTTTACTTAACCAGTAAAATTCACACTATTTTGTAGTGATCCAGGTTTGAGCGCAGAAATCTAACATTTCTTCTCTCATCTGGATAGTTTTAGTTTTCTTTTTCTCTAATTACACACTTAGATCTACATACAAGGACTCAGGAATCAACTACAATTGCAAGTCTTTCCTATTACAAGTTCACATGTGAAAACAATAGCACAGAAAATGGCTAAATTAAAAGTCCAAATGACAATACTTAAAAATGTGCATTAAAAAATGTGTAAGAATAATACGACAAACAGTGGATATGATTGGGTCTACAGAGACCATAGATGAACCCGATTAGTTGAAAGACGTGTCACTTGAAAGAAGAGAAACTGGTGGCCATTTTGGCTCACTTGTGTTGGATAATAAAGTTTTATAAAGAAATTATTACTTTTTAAGTGCAAATTGATGTATTTCTGACCCACCAACACCTAAAAAATTACAAACTATGTGGGTTTTGCTGTTCAGAAATTATGATGTATCCCTTATTAATGATCCTTCAATGCAGTCATTCTTTGGGATTTCACAACAGAAACTAGTTTCACGTAAATGTTTTCAGTGCTTGCACCACTGAAACTTTATTAGGTTCTGTAAGAAGAAATGACAACTAAACTTGCAACTGTAATATTAAATCCCCAAAATGTTACTGTTATACGTTGTTTTTGTTTCTCTAAGGGAATTTCACATTTATGACAGAGCTGTATATTGTGACAGGGTAAACCCCATCATGATACGTTCTTGCTACTACACTGGAACATCCTTCCATGTCTGGAAGGAGAATAAAAACAGTTGGTGCTAAAATATAAAATGTTTTATCACACACGTCCCCCCACCCCCTGTTTTCTGCAGACAGGAAGTCCTTCTTTCAATATCAGACTTGCAATGGAAGTCTAGAGGTAAATTTGTTTCAGTTTTTATTCATGAAGGAAAATGAGGTCACTGAGTCAGCTGGTTGTGCAGACTGGTGTACAGTATAGTATGAGCCGCCCACAACCACGAGCCACCTCCTCGGTTTCAGTCAAGCCAACGTTAAAGCTGGTTAAAATCACCTCAGATGTTTCTAATCATTCTGGGTTTTGACTACACAAAAGTACTTTCAGTGACTAAAACAATCTTAGATTTCAGTTTCTGTGATATTAAAACAGAATTTCACACAGATAATTTACACTCATTTAGACCCATGACTTGACATTTAATAGCAGACAGACGTTACTGGAGGAGTCGGTAACGTCGGTTTTTCTCCTTATGTTACGTCAACGATCACCGGTAACCTCATTTCTAAAGAAGTTTAGTTTATTTCCCAGTGAATTCATGTGACTGGAGCACTTTAGTGAAACTTAATGGACCTCTGTTATGTTGCCTCACATTACACAATATAAATGTTCTTCAAAAGGATAGTTCCCGTTTTATTCAAGTACCCTTTTGTTATCCGCTTTCTGGAAATGTTATGTTGGCTTGTTTGTAGACTTTGCAATTTTTATTTTATTTATTTTTTTGCTTGAGTCATTCCATGTTTGGGGGATCATTCCCTCTGGTTTTAGATGCTGTACAGTTGAAAAGATTTTTTTTAACTTTCTGACAGTCATTAGCATGTGTAACCATGGTGAGAAGGTATTGTTTTTCCAATTTTAGCAGCTGACTAGTATCTCAAAATCTCAAATCTCAGAGGAGTTGAAAAAGAGATTTCATGGATGCACAAAGAGCTAGGACGAGGAAATTAAAATAATCTCTTTCATCGGGCATGATGGGAAAAGATCATATCCCCTACTCCGTCTGTCTAACCATACGGCTAAATCAGATGGATTAACGCCATCAGTGCCAACAACCGATGAAGTCATCCAAGATGTTTACTGTGGAATATCATCTCTGCTGCCTGGATATTAAGCTGTTAGCATGTCATGAGGCTAATATACAGAAACAATTTTCAGTCAGAGACCTCTTCAGATTAGTTGCGAGACTGACTGCTCCTGCCACAGAATTACCACTGGTAACGACCTTTTGAAAATATGTGAATGATACAAGTTACATTTCATTTTCCCTTCGGGATAATTCACATGAAAAAGAGACGGTTGGTTCAAGATTTGAAAAACAAAATGCTTTTACATGTTTGTTTTGTTTGTTACCTCTAGTTTATATTCGGTTATTGTGGGTCGAAAGATCTGTCTGTTATTTATCCATTATGTTTGGGGGTTTTTCTATAGGAAAAAAAGAAAATCAGGTTTTTCATTGGGTTGGGGGTAAATTAATCTATCGATATTTATGTTTATTTAATGAAATGTTTCATTTTTTTTAATGAAAGTTGGATTTTTTTTCACCAATGAACTCTTTAAATTTCAATAGTTCAGAGTGATGACAGCATCTGCCATCTTGTTTTAAAAGCGTTTTTACAACTTTTTATTATTTGCTCTTTTAATTCAAGTCAACTCTGTGACAAAATATCAGGGACAGGCTGTTTTTTTTTTTCTTTTCCTTTTTTACAATAAAGTCATACCGTTACAAGAATATATGTATATGTGTCATAGTAATATGAGAATAAAGTAACCAGAATAAAGTCGGAATATTAGGAGAATGAAGTAGTAATTATATGAAAACTCCTAAAAAACAAATTATCCAAGGTTTTTTTTTTCTTAAAACAAGACAAAAAATATATATATATTTTCTCGTAATTTTAAGACGTCTTTCTAGTAAAATTGCATCTTTATTGAGCTAATAAGAGATTACATTCTCATAATTACTCCATTGTACAACTCGCAGAGGGAATGATTGAAATAAAATCTACTTTTTAAAATATTTTAGCTTTAAATTCTTTTTTTTAGAAAAGAAAGCAAAGAAAAAAATATTAAAACAGGATCTAAAAAATAATCATTTTGAATTTTAAGCCACATCGTCCAGCCTTAATTTTTCAGTATTCAACATGATCAGAACTAATCGAGGTAAAAGTAGCTGGTCCATCTGTTAATAAAGCGACCACTCTTTGTTTTGTTCCAGGTTCTCATCAAGCCAAAGCCAGTTTTCCAGGCGGCGGTGGTGAGTGAACAGACCCGGCAGCTGGTCACCGAGACACTGCAGCAAGTGACCCGTTCTGCAGAGGTCAGCCAGGCTCAGACCTCCAGCCAGGACGGGTCAATGAAGGACGATGCCGCAGTTCTCGCAGAGGCTACCAGCCTGAGCAGCGAAGTGTCCAACAGCGGCGCTCAAGGTACCGATCCATCCCCACCCGGGTTTGTTTCAAACCCACTGACCAAAATGTCCTTTTGGATCCTCAAAAACCGTATTTACTTGTTGATCATCAGATCTGCAGCCTGTAGTGCACCTCGTGTCCTCTAGAGAGCAGGATTGGACTGAGCAGGAAGTAGCCATGGAGTCCATCCCGACCATTATCTACCCAGATGTGAGCGCTTCGGATTCCCAGTCCGCCACCTCCACCATCAAAGCCCTGCTGGAGCTGCAGCAGACCACAGGTGAGGGTTTACGTCACAGAAAAGCGGCAGGTGAGAAACTGAAAGAGAAACGGGAGGTTTTTACCTCCTGTGTTGACAGTAGACCTGGATGACATCATCCAAATAGGAAATCTCCTGATCCTTTTATGTCATCTCATCTTTCCATTCACCCTTTTATGACTGCTCTCAGATTGAATTTTTTATTTTTACACATTTTTATCTTTCAGTGAACTGAGGGGAGGTGCAGAAAGCTAAATGTTCTCAGATTTGATGGCTCAGAAATTTGCAGATGTGTTTTTGTTCACACCAAAGTGAAGTCAGACATTGCTAACTTTTGAAACTGTTAGCAATGTTTATCTAAACATGGCAGAAAAGTCCCCAAAAAATGAAACTGCTTGGTAAGACCCAAAAGCTGTCCTAGCATTTATTTTAAATCCTGACATTGACATCAGCAGTCGATATTTGCTTTTTGTGAGCTTCTTGCTTTGGTTTGTTTGTGTTGGATTAGTAATAAGATCCACCTTCTATTTGTTTAACCTAAAGTTGGAGTTGAACTTCAGCTCAAAACGCTGAAGTTCAACTCAGAACTTCCAAAACTCAAAAGTCAGATCACCACTGAAAACAATAATAAAAATTTTGGGGTGGCCTAGTGAAAGTCGGTACTTAGATCTAATTGATGTGCTGCGACCTGGCCTTTAAAAAAGCCACTCATGCTGGGAAACCTTCCAGTTAAATGTAAATAATTCTGCAAAGGATGGTGGGCTTAAATTCCTCCACAGCAACGTAAAGATTCTTAGGCAGATTCTGCAAACACACTTAAAAGTCCATTTTGGAAATCTTTTTCTGATTTTGAAAAACCAAAAGCAAATGTTGTTTCCAGACACTCTGTAGTTTATGAAGTTCTATGTATATTTTTAAATATAAATTTATATGGTTTCTCATCTCTATGTTTAACTTGCACAATAAAATCACCCCAAAAACAATTCAGGTTGTTGCATCTGAATTGCTGCTGGCTTCGACCCCATATATGTTCATAGAATGACGTCAGAATTATGGCTGAAACTATTAATCATGATGAATCAATTATTTAAATAATTGTCAACATATTTAGTAAGCGATTAATCATTATTTAGAGCATACAGACTCAAAAAAGGCCAGTTGCTGAAAGATGTTAGAGCAGTAATTAATTAAAAACTGTACATACAATATATACATTTTGCATTTAAGATACAAAAATCTTCTTTGTAAATATATTTTACCAAGAACTCCTAAAGTGGCACAGTTTTAACTTTGTGCTAATTAAATCTTATGTTAAGCATCATTTGTTATTACATTTTTAATCAGTTAATGTAAAAATAATCAATTAAAGGTCAACAGCTCAGCCCTACACTGTGTTGATAAGTCAAGTAAAAAGAGATTAATTCACATGTTGATGTTAAAAGGATATTCTTTTAGTTGCAGATGCATCTTTTGCTACAAATGATCAACTGTTCATTAAAGGAATACTGATATTGAATTTTAGGCAATAAAATGTATTCACTAATTAGAAAAGGAATTTAATAATTTGTTTATTTGCCTCTTTTAATGTATTTCTAATTTTATTTTAAAAAAAGGCTTAAGGGGTAAAATAAAAATTCTGCTGAATGTGCCATTTTTATTTGATTAATCATCAGAATTATTGATAAATAAAATAATTGTTACACCCTGAATCAAATCTAGTGTGATCTGAAGACCAGAAAATGTTGACCAAAAATAAGTGCTAACTTTCCTGTTCCTGTAGTTCTGTAGGGAGCTGTATCTGAATTTTTAAAATAAACACCAGTAAAACCAAAGATCTGGTAGAATTAAGTGTAAATAACATCAGTTTAAAGCTAAAAGACATCATTTTTCTGTCAGCAGTGAAGGAGAAGGCAGAGTCCAAACCGAAGCCGCCCACCATCGACCTGAGCCAGATGGCCGTGCCAATCCAGCTACAGCAGGAGAAAGCCGGTCCAGAATCTCCGAAACCTTCGACCTCAGAGACCGAACCCAGCTCTGAGCATGTCACAGCAGGTGATCCTAACAATACATACTTTACTTCCTTCTTCAAGCTTTGCCACATGGTGAAACTTACTTCCTTTGTCTGTTTCCTTTTAATAATAAGCTGCGGTTTGTGCGTGTGTGTGTGTGCATGTGTGTGCGTGTGAATCATGTCATGCCTTTCATGAAGTCATCTGACCTGCCTGACTGTGGTTTCACCGCAGGTAAAACCAGCAGAGCGGGGGCGCCCTCGCAGGATAGCGACACCATGATGTCGTCCGCTCAGCTGCTAGGGAAGCCTTTCAAAAGCAGCAGCCAGGTTACCGTGGTAACAAAACCTGCCACAGCCGCTGCCTCTTCCTCCTCCTCCTCCACAGCTGCAGCATCTCACCTGGTAAGGGTGGGAGATTACACACAAGTTGTTGGTTTAATATGAGCCGTCAGGGATTATTAAAGTAAAAGACAGAACTATTTTCAAGCTTTTCAGTTCATTTTTGTAGCATCAAGTCAGAACAAATATCTAAAAATATATGATCAAAGAAATACTGAGTCGAGTTCAGTTACAAATAGTTAACATCTAAATATTTAATAAATTTAGATAAAATAATTTTGTTACAGCCCAAATCAAGCTATTATTAGTCATCTATAATGATTTACAAATATCCTTGCTTTTAATTTCCTTACTAGTAAAACAAAAGAAAGATTTTGTGAGCATAAAAATTAGGTTAAAGGGAGCTAATATGCAAAATTAATATTTTGCATGTTTTTGTATTTCCGTTAAATGTTTTTGTGTCTGGAATATGAGCCATTTCATAAACCTCCTCATTATTGAGTCACATTGCGGCAATACCTACTAACTCAAGCAGAGCTCCAGCATGTTTATTCAGATGGTTTTATCATCTGACCAAATGTGTTGCTCCATGTGCTGCAAGTGTTGTACAATGGCTGCTGGAAAAGACAAAAGTTTTGTTCTTGACTTACTATTTAGAAACTACTTGTTGCATTCTTGCAATAAGAGGCTCAACTTCTGCTTTTCAAAGATGTATGGTTTATAATTGTACATCTGAGTGATTTTCAGGTGTGAGTGTAAACGGTGAGTTGGGGGGCCGTGGCCAGCAGCAGGTTATTTGGATTTAAAGTGACAAGATGTCCTAAAACATCTCATTCTGAAAATAGGCATAACTGAGCAGACTAATCTCATTATCTAAGAATGATTTTGAGCAAAAATGTTTTGTATAGTCCATATACTTATCCTACACTGTTCAAGCATATTATGTTACTTTTAAAATATGGTTTTACCAAGAAAGGAACTCTAAAATCTTTATTTATGGCCAACAGTTTCCTTTTCCAGAACAATAGAGGTGAACATGATTTTGGCTAAATTTGTCAGAACTACAAAACGCCACAAACCAATCAGTACAGTCCACACAGGAAGCACATTTCTGCTTTCAGGGGAACTGCTTCACCACTTCAAATGATGTACTTTCATTATGGGGTCTGTGAATCACCATCTGTGCCAAGTTGAGAAGAAATAGGCCAAATTTATAACCTGTAGTTCCTTTAAAGTACACAGAAAGTGACATCTCTGCAGGGTCATAATATTCTGAAATATATTCTGAAGATGTAAAGCTTAAAAAGGCAATTTTACCAAATTCTGAGTGAATTATTGATATTTTAGGAGTAGAACTAATATTAGCATGATGGCTGGTGAAATAATAAAGCATTATATATATATATATATATGTATATATATATATATATATATATATATATATATATATATATATATATATATATATATATATATATATATATATATGTATATATATATATATATATGTATATGTATATATGTATATGTATGTATATTTTTTGGGGTTTATATTTCTCATTATTAAAGAAAATGACAATGCCTCTCTACATCATAAACATGCTTTTCTGGGGATGACCAGCATTTTTAAAGAGGGGGCCCAAGCCCCCCAGCCACTTTTTGGGGTGCCACTGGTTGGAGTGTATCTCATAAAACAATCGATGAATACCAATAAATTTGAAAATCTGATTAAATACAGTTACTGTGTGCAGTTTACTGATCCAACTGGTGTCCTAAAAAAGCAGAATACAAAGTGTTTGTGTGGTTATGATTGCTGTGCCATGCAGTCACAACCAAAGTTACAAAGCATTAATAGTTTTTTTTTAAATTAAGTTATTATAATAGTACCATAAAATATTGTGATAAAACTTTAAGCCCCCTAGTCTGGATAATTGACTATCAAATATGGGGATGGCTAGCATTTTTAAAACGGTAATATTTGATTGCTTCCTGTTTGTTTACGAGTCTGGTTGCTTGTTTTCAGCCTGCAGATCATGGCAAAACGGAGCCAGTGGTAGAGGTGGCAGAGCTGGAAGGCGACACTCTGGACCCCCAGACCGGTTTGTTCTACCGCTCCAACAAGGCTCCCTCCGATCCAGTCAACCCACCAACTCAACCTGCAGCAGCTCAGCCACCGCCACCGCTGCTCGTGAGCCAGGCAGAAGCTGAGCCGAGTCGCCCCGTCTCCTCCCCGACCCAGCAGCAGCAGCAGCAGCCGCCACCACCACCGCCCCCACAGCTGCAAAGCAAACCTCAGATCAGCCAACCTTCCTCGTCTTCGTCAACTCCTCCTCTCATTAAGAAAATCCCCAAACCACAGGATCAGACCGCGCCCAAACCTCAACCTTCGTCTCTAAGCCCTCACAAAGACAGAGCGGTGACCGTACCGACCCAAAACGCGGCGAAGACCCCGACCCCCACCACACCAACCAAGACCCCGGTTACACCACAGCTCCCGAAGCTGCAGCAAGCGCCGTCGTCCCACCACAGGCCTCTGCATGCCCCAATGTCACACCCGCCACCACTGCAGGCACACCACCCAGTCAGCACAGAGAAGCCCGCCTCCAGCCAGGTGAGTGAATTCCCAGAGGCAGCTGACAGCCGCACATATTTACATTCATTAGAGTCACGTGAGGCGAGCGGTGTGTGTGTCACGGTGCTGGAGTTTCCCTAGCTTGCTGCTGAAAACAATAAATCCTTTTCATCTTTATCTGGAATCGGAAACTTGGGAGAAATTTATGGCCTTGTTATACAACATTGTTTTGCTACAACCACAAAATGCAATGTATCTTATTAGGAAGTAAGGAGTAAACCGACACAGAGGTGAATAATTGTGATGTGAAACAGATGGTTTAACTTTTTTTCCTCCCAAATAAAACTCTGAATATTAGAGTGCATTGATTCCCTCAACTCTGATACCCCTAAATAAAAACAATTATCTTCCAATGTTAATAGTAAATAGAAAAACAGCTGTTATGTGAAGGCCTCATAGTTTTAATAGATAACAACCAGCATTATAAAGACTACAGCTGAATGATTAATTGTGATGAATTGATTATTGAAATAATTGTCAACTAATATCGTAATCAATCATTAACTGTAAATATACAGATTCAAAAAGAGTAGTGATTAAGCCAAAACTGTACAAATAAAGCATATTTTGCATTTGTCTGTAAATGTGGAATTAATCTCTTAATACAATAATTTATAAATGGTAATAAATAGTCACCCGATCAGCTCTACAGTGTATTGATAAGTAGAGATGATAAGGCTGAACTTTCACGTGTTGATGTTAGAAGTATTTTTTAGCTGCAGGTAAAACCTTTGCTACAAATTATCAAACCTTCACTAAAGCAGTGATGTGCTCAGCATTGCTGGTGCCACCAATTTTATCAGCTAAGATTGGTGGCACCAACTAACTTACTCTTTGGTTGCCTAGCAACAACCTGTTGAGTAACTTGTACGGTAACGGTTCCAAGTTTCGCCACCATGCCTTATAACTGCTTAAAAGTAAAAAACAAACAGGGTGGAGTGGAAAATTTGGATAAAACAGGAAGTGTCACGCCCCAGTTTAGTAGTATTTCATATATTTCAAACAAAAAACAAATCAAGTTATCTATTGATATGAAACACTTCTATTGTGCTACATTTTTCAGCCATATTTGCAGCAATACCAATATTTTAGACCCTCATTCCTCACCAATTTAGTTACAGTATCACTGTAATGTAATAAACTAATGTGGTGTGTCTGATCCTAAATGTCTCTACCACAGCAGCCAATCATCACTCAGAGTGCCACCGTCACCAAGATCACCTTTGGCAGCTCCCACCACCCTACGCCGGTGTTCAGCAGCGGCGAGGCGGCTGCCAAGCTGCTGCCGGAGTCCAGCTCAGGACCTTCAGGGGACAAGCCATCGGTGTCAGACATCCTCAAGATCTCCATGATGGAGGCAGAGATCGACCCCAGCACGGAGCCCATGGTGGTGGATTCCTCCAGTGACCGCGGCCCTCTGGGGAAGACCCTGGACGTCCAGTCCATGTCAGGGACGCTGGACTCGGGTCAGTTCATCAGCAGCTCCGGGGCCAGCATTCGCCACACCAAGCCCCAGCAGTTCAGCTGCGTGCAGGGCCTGGCAGCACAGAGCAGCAAGGACGACCTGGAGGTCATCGAGGTGAGTTTCTGGTTACTGAGCGGCGCAGGTAATAAATCACCCAGCCGGAGCCTGTCAGCATGTCTGTCACATACTGACTTCTTCACGGAAACCTTGTAGAAAACAGTCAGGTAGCTACGATGCTGACTGGGAAGGCTGACTGCAGATAAATCATGCTGTACTGTAGAGATGGCAGAAGAAGTGTTTATAGATGCAGTGTAAAAATAAAAGCTCAGCTCACTTTTTTTTAAATGATCATCTCGGTACCAAATGTCAACCATGTTTCATAGCAAACCATCATCAAAAATCATTCGGACATTTCTTAAGCAGTTAATTTGTCCCCCTTTTGTCAAATAAGATTCATCCAACAAGTGTTTTCTTTTTAGTTCATAAAATGTATTTTTGAGGTAAAAGCTAGACTTGTTTTCCTTCCTGCTGTCTCCCATAACTTTTCAACTGTTATTAATTGAATTGTGGATAAACAAAGGTTAAAACAAGTCATTTATTAATCATTCAGTCTTTCATCCATCCAACTAACTAACCAGACATCCATCAATCCACTCATTCTCCCAGCACACTGCCATCTATCCATCCATTGGTTCACCCATAGGTCAGTCCAACTGTTTACAACATCCAAATATTCTTCTGTGAACCAGTCCATCTAACTGTTCATCCATCTTGCTGTCCATCCATCCAACTGTCCTACATTCTACATCCATCCTGCCATCTATCAGTCTAATTTTTCATTAAGCCAGTAATCATCCACTCCTCATTCTGTCCTTCATCCATCCTGTCATCTTTGCATCCATCCAAATATTGTTCAATCTCCCCATCCATTCATCAAATTGTTTCTCAAACATCCTGATGTCTATCAATCCATCTTTCCAACTATTAATGAATGAACATGGAACATTCATCCATGTTTCTATCCTTCAGTACATCTGACCATCTACCCACATAAATGTTTTTCCTCCATTTGACTATTCATCCAACCATCAAACCATTCAACCATCCAACTGTTAGCCGTTCATCCTCTGGTTCTTCCAAGTTCCAGATTCAGCATGTAGAAATATCTGCCATAAATTCATAGTGATGGCAACCAAGAGAAATCCTGATATGAGTCATGAAAAGTTTTAAATGTTTACAGAAAAATTGATGGTAGTCTCAGTTTAATTTTGCACCGTGAAAGCAGAAAGTCAGTGTTAGCTCATGGTTGCTGTTGGCAGATCCTGAACTGGAGCCTCTGTGATCCATACAGGTGATCCCTCAGTTCTCCATCCTGCCAGACTCCAGCCAGTCTAACGTTGTGGTGGAGCCCAGCGGCTTCCTGGAGATCACCAACTACACCAGCCAGCAGCTGGAGGAGGACAGCCCCATGGAGCAGGAGGTGGACAGCAGCAATGATGAGGCCGCGGCTGCCAGCCCTGCAGAGCAGCCGTAGATGCTCTGAGGCAGGGACTCCGGCACTCCTTCACTTTCAACCAGCAGACTGATTATCCGTTTCCAGCTCAGACCCAGCAGACCATTTAGTTTTTTCTTGTAAAATATTAGTTTGTTAGTCTTTTCTCTCCACAGCTAACGGCCCATGTGGTTTTTATTGCTGAACATGTGAGCGAGGTGAAAGGATTAGCTTTAGTTCAGAACAGCTGGAAAACGTTCCAGCGTGTCAACTTACCCGCAGGACTTTGAGACCTTTACACATTTATAACCTGGAGCTTTTCAGAATATTTGGGTCCACTTTGCATCATTTCAGAAACATATACTGTATTTGTGTTGACAGCAGTCCAAAGCGACTCCTTTCTCATCAGATAAACTGTATTTTTATCCTGACTGAATTTGTAACCATAAACTTTCCGACACGTTTGGGATTTAAGGATTCAGAAAAGGGAACAAAGCTGGAGCGAATTTAATTCAGAGACTCAAAGCAGATCCAGAAAGAGGCCTGGAGCACAGGTTCTGTCCAACTGATGTTTTACACAAACAAGAAGAAACAAGCGATTGATTGTACCATCGTTTTGTTGTTAAGGTGAAGGAAAAAAAAGCTGCAGTGAGAAGGTATACATTTGTCTTGGTATAGTGTGTTTCAGCTGCATTTCTTTTCTACTTTTTCAAAATAGAGGACTAGCTGTGAGAAATCATTTAATCTGCACAATAAATCAGCTGAATAAATCCTTAGTTTGTTTTAAATGATCCATTTATTTTCACATATAAAAGGCAAAAGCAGAAAGTTTTACCCAGAGGTCGACTTACACGAGCGTTTCTATTGCCAAGATCCTTGTGGACGTTCAAGGATATTTTGTTAAGCCTATGATTTTTCATTTTGGCTTTCTAAATTTTGAAACCTCAGTAGCAGTAACCTGGTGGAAGCAGTAAATTATTAATTCTTTTATCATTTTATTAATCTAGCGGTGACAACTTTAAAAGTAAAAGTTTGAGACCTCTTTGCCCCTGCAAGATATCCTGTCACACTCTTAATAGTTGAGCACTCATCAGAAAATGATCTTCTTTATAATCCACAGAAACAATTTTGCCTTCAGTTCAGCTAAATAAAGCTAGTCTTGAAAAACTAGCTTATGCTTTTTAATATCTACTATAGAAAATTTTATATTAACCACAACTTTTACTAAGGTTGAGGTTTAAAAATAAAGACAAACATTTGAAGGTGGTATACATTTTTCTCTACAGTATGTTATTTGAGGAAAATGAAGTTTCCAGCTGTATGACAAGAAAAAAGTAGTTCTAAAACCTTTACTGCCATTCTGTTGCGGAAATTCAATACATGTACAATTGGAAAAGTACAAAACCGACATTTATTATTACAGCTCTATGTGAAAACTTTGCTGGTTCTTTATCAGTTTTAACCAGATATTAAGAGCCACAGGTTACAATCGCTAGGTTAGCCTGCCTTTTGTTTTATATCTGCAAAAGACAAGTCGGCAAGGAAAGCAATCAGACCTCTGTAAAATCCCGTCATAAAAGCTCGGTTTACTTATTTGGGAAAAAGTTTAATAATTTATTATTTATATTCCCCTTCTTGAAAGTACATGCTGCGTTAATGAAGTCCACAGTCAACATCACCTCCATCGCAGTAGTCAGGAGAAAAACACCTCATTAACATGAATGTTTTAATGGCCATTGTTAGCTAAACTATAGCTAAAAGTTTCGCCACTACTGAAAGTTATGCGTTTTACCCTTTTAAAACATACTAAAGTAAATATATACCGCTATACATATATAAAAAAAGAAAGCTCACCGTTTTCACTTGTTGTATCGTTTTCTTTAAGAAGTTAGCACACAAACCAGCAACCATTCCCTCAGGCCTTGAGTTCAGTTACGTAAGGTGGGCGCGAGGGTTGTTATGGCAACATAGACATGAATACGAGTAGCAGGCTGTGTTGTTGCCCAAATATACGTCTGTCAGCAAAAAGATATCTAAGTATGTGTTATATAATCTTGACACAATTGCCGATATTTTAGAAAATTGGCAATAATCGTCTAATTTATAAGATAATATTGGTCTACATCTGAATTTAAAGTAACAGCTCCGCAGAGATTTAATTTTTAGGATAAAATTTAACTTCTACCTATATTTTGTCTAAATTCTGTTATGTTTCAGTGACTTTTTTGATCAAGGGTATTTTAAATTGCTTTTTATTACGAATTTGAGGATCAACACTAGGGCTACACGATATCAAGGAACTACCTTGTTGTCTTAGCTTTGCTGAAAATTGTGATGATGACTTCATTTGTGATTAACCAACCTTTTCCTGACTTGCATTGTTTTCACTCTCATGAAAAACCGACACAAGTTGAGGTGGCTTTAGGTTTCATCTTTCCAACACCTTATCTGCAGCTCTCAGTCATCTTCCTGGGAGTTTTTCAGTAATTCAAACCATGGGACATCAGATCAGAACGACTCACATGGCATCATTAGGGAGGTTTTTGGAATGTCAAGCAACAATAAACCAAACATTGAGCTGAATAGAGGCAACAGCCAGTATCACATGTATCCAAGATGCCCCATGAGTCGCCTCTAATGGCCCTATTGTGATATTGTTCTTACTACAAATACTCTTGCTTCTGGAGTACAATTGCAGAAGCTTGTTGATGAGAATTGAAATGTCTTCAAGAAACAATAAAATCAGTTCAAGTCCAGTTGCTGAAAACGATAATTTAACTGATTCTCAGCAAACTTAACTCAGAAAGGAAGATCATCTTTTATTTAAAGTGCATGAAAAAAGTCAGAATTTAAAGCTGCTGTATTATTTTTAATCAAAATGGGAAGTTGAGCAAGTTATATCAAACATCTAAATATCTGACCAAAAAAGACAAAACATGTCTCCATCTTATGAAAGAAACACACTTGACGCATCTCTGCATGTTTTTTTCTTTTGTCTGGCTTAAATTTTCAGATCAAAAATGTTTTAATACAAGACAACAATAACCTATGTAAGTGCAAATTACATTTAAACCCTTTAAAAAATTACTCAGACTTGATTTAACAGATAACAGGACATGAACCATTTGGGAGAGGTTTAAATTTAATTCTCCTTTCACTTTATTTCCCTTTGGGATTAATAAAGTATTTTAGAATTTGTTGCTTATGTTTTTTGTTGATTTCCCTGAAGGTCTGAAAGTGATGGCTTCTGATTTAAATATCCAAAATTAATAAAACTTCTGACATCAAGTTAACAGATTCAAAAAATTAACTTTAAGACTCTTAAAAATGTAACATATCATCTGGAAATAATAAAAAACTGGTCCTTAGTTTGCCTTTTGCAGGACATGACAACTAATTTGAAATGCAGAGTAGTTTTTGTCCAACTGGTTGCCACCTATTTTTCATTTCAACTTCAATCACTAAGTGAGGTTTAACAGACTGCAGTTAGGGATCATATATTTACTTAAACCTGGCCTGAAATCAGCTTCAGCAGCCAAAAATATATTTAAGAAGTCTTGAATGCACTCCTGCTGAGACTAATAAAAACATATTTACTGCCGTGGAGAGAGCGGGGTTCATAATGGTTGGAGACTGTGAGCTTGCTGTCAGAGGTTTGTTGTCTCAGCTTTCTTGTAAAAACCTCACTGCACACTACATGCCGGCGTTTTTCCTCCTCAAGCTGAAAGTGATCCAGACTGCAGCGGCTGATGGGTTGACCTCAACCTGCACACATGTGGCTTTATTTAGGAGCATGCTGACTTATCAGCCTGCAGCCCTGAACCCCTGCTTGGAAAACGATGACTGAGTCTGACAGAACATCGCAGTTTACGCACACTGCTGCTGACTCATCTGAACAAGACAAAACTACGCAAGATTGGTAAACATTTGCAGCTGGAAGTGTCACAAAAGTTGAGTCAATGATGTATTAACACAGCATGCCTATGTTGCACACATACAAATGCATTTAATTTCCTGTTTTTTAAATTTTGTAAAAACAGTTTCATCCTTTCATGTCACACGTTTGCAATTTTATTCAGTGTTAATCGAACATGAAATTCCAATTAAATATATTGACATTTGTGGTTATATTGTGACAAAATGTGAGCATGACAACAAAATTCTCTCGATTTTTGAGAAATTAAAAAAAATTACTGTTGAATTTATCTGAAATACCCAATCAAATACATTCAAATATATTCTATTGATAATATAAAATGTTTTTTTATTTCCTGAGTAAAACAGTCAAAAAGAGAAAGAAAAGTAATCTTCCTACAGTAATGCTGCTTTACCGATTCTGATGCCACTGAATGATTAAATTAACTAAATAAATAATAAAATCTGTAGGTAGTTTAAAAGTAAAATTTAATTAGAAAAAATAGCCATTAAGGTTCTTTAAGATTTACACCAATAGATGTGCTTTTAGTTTAGTGTGAAACTAATGCAGTTACTCATGCTGCAGTGTGTGCTAAACAATTATTTAGAGTAATAAAGAAACTATTATATGTCTGCATTTCCAAAGAAACGAAACAGCCAACAGGAGAACGTCAGGGCTACATTGTGTGTTGAGTTACCAACTGTATGGTGAGTTTCTGAACATGTGAGTGCGAATAAAGCAACAGCGTGTTGGTGTATCGTACGATACATTAATAAATTACAAATACGTTCAGGCTTGACGAGTAGATTAAAATGTCTCGCAGGTAAAATACAGCTGGAGACAGTTTGGCGTTTGGTGGTCTGTTACTCTGCAGGAAGGTTTATGGGTGAACCGGATCACAGAATCGAGTAGGAGTTTCCTCCAGCAGGTCTGCCATTTGTCATGGGGGCTAGAGCAGCATTCCTCCAGCTTTAGTTGACTTGATTTACTTTCTTTTTGTCTGAGTGCAGGATTAGCTGCTTGGCCCTCCTCAGAAAGTCAGAGGTGGGCTTAGTCATATTGGGGCCCAAGGGTTAATAAAGACAGGGGTCCCTTAATTTTCCTTGCTTGTCATAGCTTTTATACTCATATCTTTGTTCTTCAACAATGAAATATGACGGTTTATTCACTTGAGCAGTGAATACAACTGCTTTTAGATGCACTTCCTATTGGGCAGGTTTTAATGGAATCACGACATGGTCTTCTCATTGTTATTCAGCCAAATCTGAATGAACCTCATAAGTCAGAATTAACATTAAAAATACTTATTTCAGGATCTAATTACGTAGACATCATACAGCAGTGCTCAGTTTACGGAAATAATAATGGGCGCTGACGTCTATGGATCAATGTTATAGTTTTCAACAGTGGCAGTCGACAGTATCGCCACAAGATCACAAGACGAAGGAAGCTAATAAAGAAACAAGCACAGCTAATACCAATGGCCTTCATTGGATCACTGATTGAAACTTCTGTAGAGAAGTCTGTTTGGATGTGTAGTCAGAACCAGACCAGTGATGTGTTTTCATAATTATAATTTTCAGTCATTATTTACGTCTGGATTTACCACGTTAGCTTCTTCTGCTGCAGAATTATGATGCTTGTTACACGTCAATGACATATGTATTTTGGCCCACAACCATTTAGTGGCTCATGGACCAACAGCAGAGTTTTAACCCTTGTATGTAGAAATGTGGTCCAACCAACCCCACACACGTAAAACTTGTATCATTTGCCATTGTCCTCTATGATTGCCTCAGTCCTCACACGCACAAGGTTTAAAATATAATCTTTTAAAAACAGGAAGCCAGAGCAGTGAAGATCTGGCTCCAATATGATCCATTGTCCTGGTGGTGTTCATTCAGACCAGTGAAGACTCTGTTGAAGTAATCAATTCAATAAAAAATAAAAAAACACACAAGTTTCTTAAAACAAAAAGACTGAACAGGAAGAACAATTTTACAACATAAGAAAAAATATAAAACAGATAAAATATGTTTAAAACAAAATCAATGTGTTGGATTTTAAACAAGAAAACAAACTTGTTTGGAGATAACCAGATGATTAACTTATCACAATGGCCAGTTTTAGTGTTTTTAATATCACTTTGGTACAATCAGTGAGAAATGTTCCTTGATGTGACATCTTCTGCTCCTCTGTCCTGGTTTCTAGGTCAAATTCACGAACAATATTTACCCATTATCTTGGGAAAACAAGTTTTATTATCTCCAGATTATGAGATAAATAGTTCCTCATCTCTAAGTGGCGTCAGTAGTATTTTTCTATGCATTACTGCTCTTGGTTTCTGTAGCAGACAAAAAGAAACCCTACAGCTCAGTTTTTAAACTACAACTTTAGTAGTAGCAGTTTACTTAATTGCTAAATTTATGTACAGAATTCTCATAGTTTCTCTATTACATAAACCAAAATTAAATGTACAGTGCTAAAAAAAATTTTCAGCTCAGATTAGCTTTAGATCAATTCCTTATTCAAAATTGACTTTTTACACACATTTTGTGCAACCATTTGGGCTTCTACTGTTTCAAAAAAAAGTCCAAGTGCTTAAAAAAAGATCCTGCTGTTCTCTGGCAATAAGTTGATATTTTTGGGTATCTGGAAACCAAAATATTTTTAAGTCACCTACTTCATTATTAGAAAACAAACGCATTTGTTCAGCTAGTTTTACTGTACAATGGCTGCTGGAAAAGATGGGTGTTTTGTTGCCGACTTACCACCCAAGAAACCACTTGCTGCATTCTTGTTGGTTGTGCAGGAGGCTCAACTTCTGTTTTTCAATGATCTATGGTTGTATATCTCTGCAGTCATTTTCACATGTATCAGGTGAAGACATTGATTTGGAGGTCATGGCCAGCAGCAACTTGCATATTTGCATAAATGTGACAGGCTTAAAACATTTCATCCTTAAAGGAGCTAAAAATAAGCAGAACTTAGTGGGTTAAATCTCAACAGAATTACTTTGCGCAAAAAAAGTTAAAGAAAATTGTTTTTTTTTTAATAGCCCACAGACTTATAATTTTTTTAAAAGTGTACTGGGTCCCCTTTAAATAATTTCCAGGCTCATGTTTCTCTTCAATCCTGGTTTATTATACTTTGGCATCTCTCTGTGTATCTGATTAAATTGCAGATGTTCTGCTGGTTTGACTTAAGATATCTTCAGGGCAGATCTGTTGGACACACTTCTCCAGGTGAAAATAAGAAACATCAGCTAACATCAAAATTACCTTTGAAGGAAAAAATTCATTTTCCAGCCCAAGTGTTGCAATAACTCTCTTACTTGCCTTTTTCGGCAATAAAAAAAACCTCTTTTGTTTTATGTATGGACAATAAAATGAGAAATCTGCCCTGGATTGTATTTATCTCAGGAGCTATAATCAGCGTCCAGCTCATTTAAAATGCTGAAACAATGTTCTTGGCAGAAGCTCAAAGTAGAGTTTATTGCAGAGTTGTTTTTTCAGTTTGTTGCAGAAGCACAAGATGGCAGATTCATGATTTATTTATGTCTGCTGCCCTCTATACTTTTTCTCCACAGCTTCAGATGCAGGAGCAACGTGAGACTTAATGCAGAATCCATACGAGACAATCAGATTAATGTTCCTGCAGGAAGTCAGGCTGACCTCTGACCTTTCTCATGATCTTTACTGATAAATGGGGACAGTAAGTGCTCTGTGGGAGTGCTGGGGTTACTGAAGATGAGAAATAAGATGTGATCTGAATGCAGTTTCACTAACACTGGAGATCAGGCAGTTCAGGCAACCTCTGAAGATGGAGAGCAATGGGATCATTCATCTACAACAAAAAGCTTCTTCAGATGATGGTTTCTTGACATGAAACAGAAACAGAAAAAATGGGCTGGATTGCATGTTATATTTACATGAACATGCTCTGGTATGACTTGAATGCAGCAAGGATTGGTTTGAGCAGCAGAAGGAATGATGATAATGTAAATATATTAAAGCTGTAGCTACTTTAGGGCAAAGTTACAGAGATAACAGGTTAGAGATTGTGAAAATAAGACTGTTTATCCTCCACATCTGTAAATTCATGCTCCATTACGATCAAACCAGAGGCTGGATTTAACTCCATCATGAGGTCAAGCTTGTAGTTTTAACTAAAACAATTTTTCAAAAGATATCTTTTCCATCTGAGAGAAAAGTAGCATTACTTGTCACAAATACTGGATGCGTTATTCAACAAATACATTTTTTCAGTTTAGAAATGACTAATTTTTAAAAAATGACTTGAACATCTATTAATTTTAGTAAAAAAAAAAAGTTAAACATTTTAGAACAATATAATGAAATCAGTATAGAACAATCCAGCAGTATATATGTTAAAATTGATTCCACATACATGCAGAGTTTAATCCCATTTTAAAAGTTGATAGTGCAGCTTTAAATGACTTTCAATGAAGTCTTTGAAAAAGAAAGCATGATATTAAATAGATTCAACATACAAGAAAAAAAGTTCAAACAAGAGAATCAATAACAAGTAGATTTTAGGGCCTGTGGTACCAATTCAAAGGTGATTTGAACAATTAATTTATGTAAACATTGAATAACAATAGCAGTTATAATGTGCTGACTTAAGAAACATTGTTTCAAGTAACTACTTGATGCAACTCATTTATTGAATCCAAATTATTTTTATCTGGATATTTAGAAAGAAAGCATAATTTTTATCCTCGAAATTAGTAAATATCAATATCAAAACAAAAAAAAGAATCAATAGATGGATTTAATCAACATTGTAATATTAGTAAATCCAACATATTTTAATCAGTGATTTCATCATTGTCTATTTAATGGTTTTAAGTTTACTTAATTAAATCAGTAGTTTTACTTAAAGTCTAAAATCTACTCAGTTATATTGTCACTTTTTGTAATTTTTTTAAGTAAATGACGGTCAAACTTTTTCAGTCTATTTGTTCAGCAACAGAACAAGACCGACAGATTTTCATCTTGTAGCAGAAAATTAAATTTTTTAGGTAAATTTAAAACATTGGAATATCTGAGAAGATTCATTTTTATTTCCTTAAAAGGAAATTGAAGTGTTTTTCCCAGATGCTCAGAGTAATTTCTCACTTTCTACTCCAATGATGGGCCAGCGCCTGAGTCAGCAGTGACTCCTTTGATCCCGTTTCCTCTTACAGCACAGTTCTTCTGATCTCAGCAGGACCAAACCAGAAGTCCAGGTTTAATTATGATTCACTGCCCGCTCACAGGGGAGAGGAAAAGTCACTGAGGTCTGTTTCCAATTTGAGAACCACAAATATTTTCCATTCACTTCCTCTGATTCTATCGTTGTTCATCTAATAAACAACTAATTTGAAAAAAGAAAAAGGTGGTGGGATTTTATGCAAACAGGAAGACGTCCTTTGAAAGACAGGAGATGATGCCTTTGAGTGGAGCAGAACAGCTGTGAAAGCTGGTAAAACACCACCTGAACTCTGTTTTCGTTTCTCCAATCTGGTGCGTATGCTGCAGATTTGGTTTGGGACAAACATGGTTGTAATTCAGAGAGCTTGTGAACCAAGTTGTCCCTGCGGACCAGAGGACCTAGTGCTGGAAAAATACCCAGATTCTGCAGAGGTCTAGTTTGATCTACCACTAGCTCATTTATTGGGAACAAAGTCCAAAAGGAAATAATTTTCTGTTAGTTTCTACAGTTTGTTTGGATGTATTTAGTCTCCGTTGATGCATTAAGACAATTATTTGTGCAATTTAGGAGTCTACTTGTTGCCAGAAGTGGAAAAGAAAGGGAATAAAGAAAATAAAGGAAGAATGTTGGGACAAAACATTAAAGGGAAAGAGGGATACAAAGACAAAGGAGAGAAAGAAGGGTGACCACCTTACAAATCTCTCCTAAACCTGCAGAGAGAAAAAGAGAACAGAAAAAACACAGCAACAAACTGCATGCATACATGTCACTAATTAATAAAGGATAACTGCAGCCCAATAGTTTCAGATCGGTGTACAGAGGTGCCGTGAGTTTCTCCAGCTGTGAACAGAAACAAAGAGAAGTTATCACCTTTGGACCTAAAGAGGAACAATCTGCAGTCACACAGATTCAGTTATTACTTCAGTTATTTAATAAATAAATAGTTAATAAATGAATAGTTATTATTACAACTAGAAATCAGAATGAAATCTGGGTGTGGTGATGAACTCTGACCTGAGCCTTCAGAGCAACATGAAGACAGTTAAAAAGTCGGCCTCCTATCACCTGAAGAACATTTCCAGGATTTATGTCCCAGCAAGATCTCATCCATGATTTATCTTTAGTCGCATTGATTACTGCAGTACCTGCCAAAAAAAAAAAAAAAAAAAAAAGATCAGACAGCTGCAGCTGATCCAGAACGCTCACATGGGTGTTGATAGTCTGAGATTCGACTGGATTTGGGACCAAATTTGCAACATTTGTTACAATTTCTACTGCTCTGGTTCTCTTTCACTTGACAAAATGTTTATTGATGTTTTATAATTGGTTTCTGTATTATGTTTTTAATCACGTAAATCACTTTGAAATGTGTTACACAAATACATTTAAACAGTAGCCTAGCCCACCAGGACAAGAGCTCTGAGGAAACCACCCAATATTTTCATCTCTACCTATATTTTTCAGTTTTCTTTCAGGTTTATTTAAAGCTATCATTTTACCCCCATAGAAATACCCATTATATCCACCTGACAGAGGTAAATCAAGGGCTAACTGTGTTATGGCCTGGGAGAGCCTATTTTTGTTAGTTTTTTTGAGGTTTTGGTATAAAAACCTTGCGGGGATGAGATGAAAACTGCATAAGTGACTGAAAGCCACACCGCAGGACAAACTCAACGAACCAGCAAACCTCTGAGGTTTCGGCTTCCAACAAGCGGTGAACCCATGTCTTGTAGCTCATCACTTAGAAATTATTTTGTGGTTGTGCAATAGTGAATTAAAAAGGAGTAGCACTGCTGTGTGAAACTGAATGAACACCACAAAATTCCCTGTGTTTGTTAATTGAGTTTGCAAAGAGGAATGATCATTACTCATAAACACAGTCTAGACAGGTCCAGATTCCAGATAAAACAGATCCAGATCACTGCCAGTATTTCCCAAAGCTCCACAAAGAAAGAAGGAAAACATACACCCAGACAGTGTTTTTTGTTTTGTAGCTTATTTTAAATGCCTTTATTTAACCATCAAACATTCTGACTGCATCACCGCATCTGGAAAATAAGACATAACCCAAACATGTTTTTCTATTCACATGAAAGCCGGTTTTCTAACGAAGCTCTTCGCCCTGACAGTCATTAAGAGTCGTTTTCCCTTCACTGATGTGAAACAGGATGGCTGGTTGATGATTTCCTGTACCACCCTGGACTGTACATTAGGCCCAGTAAGTGTCTCCGGGGAGGCGAAGCGGGTGGAGGGTCTGACTCACTGACGGTGAAAGCTTTTTGTTTGACAGTCCAGATAAAGCCACTCATGAACAACAGAGCTTTTTCATTTCTTAAAAGCGAAACTCTGAAGAAAACAGAGAGAAGGCGGCCATCAGGGCAGAAATGTTACATTAAAAACAGTTCAATAGGTTTAGCATTAAAACGTTAACCTTCATTTAGTAAATCAAACTTATCTGTGGGGTTAAAAGTTTTGCATCGTTTCCAGACATTACAGGTTGGGTCTGATACGGTTAGTTGAAATAATCGTCAACTATTTGATTAATCGTCAACTGGAGTATGCAGATTCAAAAAGGTAATTTGCTAAAAGAACATAATCAGAGCAGAAATAAGTCAAAACTAAAGATTTTGGCTGGAGATTTCGTTTATTTCTTAGATGCAACATTTTGCATCTGAGAAAAAAAGCCCTTATTTGTATGTTTTCTAAACAGAACTCCTCAAGTGACATTTTTAGCTTCACCTGGTTCAAATTCTGAAAAAAACATCTTCTATTAAACAACTTTTGCAATCCAATTATTAATCAATCAAAAAAATAATCAGAAGGGGTTGAAAGTTTCACAAGATATTTGTTTAGCTGAAGATGCATCCTTTCCTTTCCTGTTATTGCATTTTAGACATCTGGTTGATTGTCTTATTTAACAAGGAATTATTTATTTTCATATTTTAACATATTCCCAATATTGTATAAGAAAGTGTTTAAATAATGCAGAGTGTCCTAATTTTTTCTTAGAATAATTGGTAAAATCATAAATAATTGCTGAAATAATCATTAGTTGCAGTCCTAATTACTAGCATGATAAGCTCCAAATGTATTTAAATGAAACGCGTTCCGATGAAAAGGTGGATCTGAAAAGAGTAATTGTAGGCCTGAATTATGAAAACAAATTTGTAATTTGCAGACCTTTCCAGTCAAGGGGAAGTTATACTGACCTAATTAGCATGAACCATGTTCCTCATAAGCCTGTAATGTATTCAAACACATAATGTCACTGTTATCTAGGGAAATCACCTTCTGTAAATTGATACAGAGCAACATCACAGTGGTAAGTTTACAATTTTCCCATTTAAAACAAGCTACTCAAATGCAGCACCGCAAAGTGAAACCGACAGCTAAAAAAGTACCTCTGTTTTGAATGTTTTGTATTATCAGGAGGTAATACATTACTAAATTCCCAGGCAAAGTATCGACAGCTTCTTGCAAAAGCAATTGAAATAGGTTCATAGGTTCTGAAATATAAAACTAACATCATTCATACCTTTATACCAGTATACCGTATGCTGCTGTAGATCAGGGTGTCAAACTCTTGTCGTCAAGGGCTTTTGCCCAGCAACAAAACCATCCCTCAGGCGAGTCCAACACACCTGAAATGAATGACCGAATCACTTCCTCGTTCAGGTGTGATGACGCACAGACGAATCTATTTTTAAGACCCATTTATATCCTAGCTTCAAATTTGTAGCTGAGGTTTTCAAATGTTGCTTCAATATTCCAACATAATGTTCTTTTCTCATGATGCCGTCTATGAAGTGCACCAGTTTCTCCATTTCTCATATTTCACAGTTAAAATGGCACAAGCAAACCCAACCCCTTAATTTCTAGTTTTATCAGAACCAAAACGTCTCCAAAAAATTTGTCGTATCTTCAGTTTATTTCTCTTATATCTAAAAAATTATTTTCTAGATAATCATCTTCAAAGCAAATGGAGCCAAAATGTAGATAAAAATCATTTTGTTTAAATTGCTTGTGTCGAAACATTTTTTACTGCGAGTCTGTGTCTCCAGGTTGAAAGCATTCAGGTCACACGTTTGTTTTTCACTTTTACAGTAATGAATTAATTTCTTTTTAACTAATTCAGCCTGAAATTAAACATGCCATATCGAAATGAAATAGGTTAGGTTAGAAAAGAACACATTTTTGTAGGTCCGAAAACGAGTTCTCGGATACTTTTGGGTCAATTTTTTTAATATTTTAATGGTCCAGAACATTTTTTTTGCCACCAGCTTACTAGTAATTGTGGGCACCGCTAACTAAAACGTTAGCTGCGCTATCACTAGAGAACTTCTACAATAGCTAAAATGCTATACAAATGTAATATTTAATGCAAGCTAATGCTAAACTGCTAAATTAAATCATGTTTGATACCCACCATGTGTCAAAGACACACCGTGTTGACAGCGTACCACTCAACAAGTTCAGAATTGTACACCTACCTTCACGTTTTGCGCTTCAGGAAGTGATTCTTCGGAACAAAACTTACACTCAGTTTCCGTTTTATAGTTTTGTTAACGCTGTTGCTGATATTTTCCTAACTGACCATGGCAGCGCTTCGATCAGAAAGCACGCAGCAGGACATCAGTAGGTTTTAAGCCTTTTACAATAGGACTACAGCTATGCATTCTGGGTGCAGAATAAATGTCACCCATAGTTTAACACAGGGGTGGGCAATCCTGGTCCTGGAGGGCTGGCAACTCTTAAATGTCTCCCTGGTCCAACAGCTGAATCACCTCCTAAGTGCAGTCAGGTTCTCCAGAGTCCTGCTAATGACCTCATTATTTGACTCAGGTGTGTTGAAGTAGAGATACATCTAAAAGTTGCAGGAGACTAGCCCTCCAGGCCTGGAGTTGCCCACCCCTGGTTTAACATGTATCCATGTTATTGGTTAAAAAAAGGATCCAAAATCATACTTTTAAATTTTTATTAACATGAAGAGCACCAGGTGTGTGGCATCAACAGAACATGCTGTAGAACATTTTAAGTCACACAGTTAACAAAATAAATTACTTTTCACTCATAGAAGGAATACAAACCATAGTTTTAGTGTTTACAGACACAAAAGAGAAAACCAAACAAATACAAGATTAAAGTGCAAACTACACTGAGGGTATATTTCCATTTTAGATTAACACCTTCATGTAACCCTTCTGTAAAACTAAAGAGCATTTTGTTTTGTGTAGATGTGTTTTCTTCATTTTTAGCTGAAAAAAACAAATCATTTTTCTTCGCTGAAATCAATCTCAGTACTGAGCTCCTTCAGTCGGTTTTAGCTCTCAAAGGATCAATTCAGATACTTTGTTTAAACTCTGAAACTTGCTAGATGAAAATATATACCAGTCAATTATCTGTATTTAAAGAAGACCCAAGATCAACTTAGATCTGCAAAAAGACTGGAATCGAAACTCAAACTTAGAGGCGATACTGGTTATATCTCTACAGGTAATGTGTTTACATATGTCTAAAACATTTTGTGAATCAGGCTGTAGGGAAATATCTTGCAGTACACTTTGAATAATAGTGAACCATATGTTTATGTCACCATTAAAATGGTTATACCACCTCTAGCAATATTTATTAGAGAATCAAAGTACTTAACATTGTAAAATATAAGATTGTGAAATATAAGACTCTAAGAAAAAAAGAAAAGTGTTGGTTATGAGAAAAATATCACCTTAAAATAAGCTTCAGGAACATTGTGAAACCAGTAATATAAAACTCAAGAAATATTACTCAATTTTAGGAATGCATTAATTCACCTACAGTTTCAAAACTATGAAAAACCAACCACATCACTGAAATTGCTTCACTTCTCCTGCTAAACATCCTACAATGCTGTCCTGCATCCCTATCACCATCACATGACCAAATAAATACCACATGGCCGCCCCTGCCCCTAAAGCTCTAAAAACACAAACAGCAACAAACTAGAAAATCTTGGCCCACTATACTTCAAAAATGTTTTAAATAATGACTAACATCTGTATGTTCGTAACATATGTATCTGTAACGTCTGTATCAGTAACGACTATCAGTTGTCCAGTGAAGAGTTTTAAAGCATGGCTTTCTGAAATGTTCCATCCAACCAAAAGCTGTTTCCAAGTACTTCTTGGCGATTGATTTTGGACAGAATGATAATCTCGAGTTTAAATAGTGTGATTTTACGACATTAACACAATAATTCAAAACAAAGATGTGTAAAATTGTTCGGCTGATTTCATTTGCAACAGGTATAATAATGTGATCTATTGCTAATATTCTTTTTTTTATTATTTTGCTACGTAGACTAAAGAACATTTGAATAATGTGGAAAACTGTTTTCAAATAAACACCAATTTTTTTAGAAGATTATTGTCCATTTTAGTTTTTCTACTCTTTAAAGCATAATAATACGTAACAAGCCGATATTAGGTGGTTAATTTAACAGACTATCTGCTTTGCTAGCCACCGTGCTGATAGCATGCTAACTGTAGCTAAGCAGGCTAATTTATTTCATTTTACCGTTTATTTGAAAGGGACCAACAGAAGAAATACAGATCAAAACAATCCGATGTCTGAATCACAGTGTTTGTAGCCATGGCTAATTAGCAACACCAGTCCCCTGAAGGACCTTTAACAGCTTAACTTAGCTTAATTGGATTTTTTGACTCCCACACCATGACTCAACACAGTTTTACACAACTGGGAAAATTTCAACACTACCACATATGTAGTAGTCACCTGTTGCACAGCAACATGTGGGGGAGAGGTAACACCTCTGGTGACTCATTGAAATTACTTTAATCTATAGAATCAGCATGATTAAGATGTTTTAAAAACTTTGATACTTTATAACCAGTCCATACTTATAAACTTGGGAATCAATGACAATGTGGTATGCCTGAAATTTGAGACCATTTCAACCTAAGAAGTTCTGGAAAAACCACTTTTACAAAATAAGTACTACTCCAAGTCCCTTATGGTGCTAAAATCTACATTTATGAGTTGATCATTTCAATATTTTTATCATGAGTCCAGGGTACAGCTTCAACAAATGTACCAACTCACACATTTAAAGGTTTGTACCCCTATCCTTCTTTGGTTTTATAGATTATTTCCTGTATTTATGCCAACCTTTTGGTGCTTGCTGAAGTTTTTAAAGCAAGTTTTAGCTTTGCAACAAACTTCACATATAGATAAGAGACTGGTATAAATTTAAATCCATGATCTTCAGAGCATGTTTCTGAAAATATGACTTGCAACAGCAGAAGAGTACTTCAGTCCGGTCTCCTGACGCTACGGTCTACTCAAAGTGGTTTAGTGTTGGTTCTACATTCAATAAATAGGTATCAGGAATGCAACATGGTACAAAAAAATAATCATTTAACACTGCTCCTTCAGGCATAGAGATGACTTTTCTTTGTTCAAGCAACACCCATAAAAATATTGGCTTTAAAGCTCTGCACTGGTGCTGGTGACAGTTTCTGGTTTCTGGTGTAAAGTCCTGAAGAAGTGAGCACAGGAGGATTGAAACCTTGGGTTCCTTAAACAAAGCTGGATGAAACTGACATAAAACTCAGTCAAAAAGTCCAACCTTGTGTTGTAAGAAAATATAACAATAACTAGGGCCTTCATTGGCTTGTCTTTTTGTTATCTAGGCTGTACTCCACAACCACGACTTCCTGTAGGAGATGTGCCTGATTGACAGCTGTGTTTGTCAACTCGTGATGGCTCTTTGTAGTTGTAATCCAAACCCAGAGCGTCAAATAGTCCATGAAGTCTCTGAGAATCTCCAGATTACACATTCACATTTAAATCCTTCAACAGTCTCATTAACTTTTTGACTCTGAATGTGATTGTCTTGCTACGCATGAAAGCCTCTGCTGCGCTTCCGTCTCCTTGATCGAAAACATTTAACCAGCAGCACCAGCAGGATAATCACGACTAACAACGTTATCACAACAACCGCCGTGTAGTTTGGGGCATCTGATTGGTGACACATTTCTCGGGTCAACTTCTCAATGTTCACTGGCTCCGGAGACTCCTCGTGAACACAAGTCACGGTCTCGATGTCAGGAACAACGATCGTGGAGTGCTGCACCGTGTGGAGGAAGCCCAGGTTGTCGCAGCAGCTCAGAGGGTTGGAGCCCATGTAGAGGGTCTTTAAGGAGCGCTCCAAGGCGAGGACGGTGGATTGGTCTAGGGTGACCAGGTTGTTGTTCTGCAGGTTCAAGGACTCAATGGCAGAGTCTTTGTTCCAGGTCGGTAGGGTGTTCAATTGGTTGGTGGACAGGTCAACGTGTTTGAGGCTCTTCAGGGAGGTCAGGTCTGCGTTTAGGCTTGACATGTTGTTTTCCCTCAGCAGCAGATGGACCAGTGAATCTTCCAAGCCAAACAAGGAGTCCTTGTGCATGTCTAATCCTGGATTTAAGGACAAGTCCAGTAATTTCAGAGGGGTGTTCACAAACGCCTTTGCAGGAATGCTCCTCAGATTATTTCCAGAGAGGTACAGGAAGTGCAGGTTATTAACAGATGAGAATGATACACAACCAATTGGATCCTGGTGGTTTTGTTCCTTCAGCATTAACCCATGTTGGTTTTGCTCACTGTTACAGATTTGCAGATTGTTCTGCTGGAGCTGCAGGTACTTGATGCTGGGCAGTCTTTGAAATATTTGCTGGTCTAGGACAGCAAGGTCGTTTCCCTGTAAAAAGAGCTTTTTCAGGGAGTGAAGGGAGTTTTTCCCAAACGTCAAACTTTGCAGAGAATTATGGCTTAGATTGATGACCTTCACCTTGTGCAGAATGTCTTTAGATGTGACTGAAAACGAGCTGATACAGTTGTTACTCACATTGAGGACTTCAAGGGATTCCATATTGGAAAAGAAAATCTCAGGTAAACTTTTGAGTTTATTGTAACTCATGTCCAGGAATTTTAAATCATATAAATTTGTGAGGTTCAGGACACTCCCTGTGGTGTTGAGAGTCTGAATATGGTTTCGCGAAATGTTCAGAAATTCAAGCACATTCTTTTCTGGGAGGAGAGGGAAACAAAGCATTTTGTTTTCACTCAGATCCAGAGAGCGAAGCTTAAAGGAATTATCTGACTTTACACTGTGGAAAAACTCAATGCTGTTCTTGCTGAGATTGAGGACCTCCAAGTTGTAAAGATTGAAGTCTAGGATGCAAGTGATTGAATTCTTAGATAAATCGAGCTCAGTCAAATGATTCAAAGAGTCAAAAGCTCCATCTTCTATCTCCAGGATGACGTTGTTGTGGAGACTAATTTTCCTCAAAGATGCTGATCCACTGAAGGTGTTCTGTGCAATTTTTGTGATGCTGTTGCTGTCCAGTGAAAGGTTCGCCAGAGATGGGGATTCAGCCAGGAAGTAGTCTGACATACCTGTGTACAATCCATTGCTTGAAAGATCCAATGACTCCACGGCCGCGAGAGGTCCAACTCTTATTTTGGAGAGTGCGAAAACATTCAGGTGATTCCGGGAGAGATCCAGGACTCTCAGATCCTTCATGTCTTTGAAGAGTCCTGGCTGGATGAAGTGGATCTTGTTGGAATGAAGGTTCAGTTGGTGAAGGCCAGTGTGAAAGCCTAAAGTTTCCAACGAGAGGTTTTGAACCTGGTTTCGAGAAAGATCCAGCATTTGGACTCCTTGAGGAAGGTTGAGTGGTGCGCTCCTGAGACTTAGATCGCTGCAGAACACATCCATCTGGACCTGGAAACAAAGACAAAAACAAGGGTTTGATTAATTCATCGTAAGGCCAGACTTCTTTACCATGGCGTAACTCAGGCTAAGGCCTAGTCCACATGTAGACGGATATCCAGGAAACCATTTGGCCATTTATTCACACATACACTCCATTTTATTTCACTAAAGCACACCGTCTTGTGTTTTATAAATTTTATATTCTAAAATGGTTATTAAAAGTAGTTTGACCTCTCTGTCAGACCACACAAATGAACCTCCTGGCACCATGTTTCATCCTAACAGGAAGTTGTGTTTTTTTGGAAGCATTGAGATTGGCTAACCTAGGTTTTAGCTTTGCACTCCACTGCCTCCAATGGATTTGGCATGTTTAAAACAAAATTCTGGGGTGTAATTCAGTGGGGTTTTGTGGATGAATACTTTTCTTAAACTAACCAATGTAGCGGACATATTTGCTTTTATAAAGACCCAGCTACATGTCTACAAGGCCTTTAAACGTCTAAAGCAGAACAATAATTTCAGAGTCAATCTTCTGGCAGCTATAAAGTCCTTTGAGACACAAGCTGGTGAGTTAGTCTGAGAAAAAGGACCATTGACTGTTTCTTTTAAACTCAATTAACAGAAAAGGAAAAAAATATTTTTTAGCAACAACAAAAACATGACACATTTTTATTTCTGTCATTATCCATCTATTTCCCACCCTAATAAAATCTAGCATTTAACTCATTAGGTGTAGCTTGTAACAGAAACCACATGGCCCCAAAAAGCCTGTCCAAAAACAGCTCATAAAGCCGTCTCCTCCCCTGTTTTCTCTTCCACTCGACTACATTTAACTTCCTAGCATATTTGCGGTGTTATGAAACGGGCATTCTTCAGGGCTCACGAGATGGGTGTAAACAAACATGCCGGTCTATTTACTCAAGGGCAAAACATCTTGTATCTGTTATCAGGCATGGAGGAACAAACAGGGAAGACTGATGAGAAAATGCCACAGAAAGCTGAGTCCATTCTCTGTGATGATGAAGTATGTTTCTAATCTCAGACAAATTGTATCCACAAGCCTGTTTCTGTTACATCTGATTCTTGGTAAGACGTTACACATCAGATTTAGTCATAGGATCTTTAGAAAACAAAGGGTTTGTGTTTTCTTTTTGTAATTATACATACATCCTGTCCTTGTGTCTCGAATCACAGATTAATTTTAATTAACTACATTCTTTGGAAAGCTTAGTTCAGTTTCATCAGTCACACCCAACTGACAAAATCAAGTAGGCTAAAATATCTCAAAAAGCAGCAAATTATGCTTTAACATAAAGAAATTCAAGAACAGATGCAAAATAAAGCCCAATATTAATTGTAAACTCAACTGAGGTGCTATCCCATGATCTTTAACATGCTGTTCATTCCTGAAAATTCTCCAATCAGTTCTGGAAAGGAGAGTAGGTAAAATTCATTCACATCAATGTACATTTCCTATTGCCAATTTTCACAAAAGCAGCCCCATTGGTCTCCAATTTAAAGAGTCTGCAGTAAATTCCCCATTTTTTTTTTTTTTTTTGCATTATAAAGAAATGTTATACCCTAAACCTTAAATGTACCAGCTTTGAACTGCTTAAAAAGAGTTCAGGTATGGTCAATAGAGACTTGTTTTGCAGCTCTTGTTAGTTGGCAACAGAAATGACCGGACAGGAGGGAGAAAGAGACGGGAAGCAACAGGCAACACAGGACGTCAGACCAAAAAACAAACCAGGAATGCTGAAGGTCTTCCTGACCCCTAGCCATGCAGAGAGTGCCTGAAACCTTCCTGAATATCAATGTCCATATTTTTGACCTATTCATTCCTGATATCCTGCGATTTTCAACTCCTCTCAAAAGTCATAAACCTTGATATTGCATACATTTTACTCAGTTAAGTAGGTGCACAACACTGACACAGTAGAGCAGTAATTGCGTTTTTCCCCTTATTCTTTCCCTTTTCCTTTTAAAAATGACACACTGCTAGTCTGACAAGTGTTATCTTACCAGATCTATTTCTCTGTTTCATAGACCTCAATTGTTGTCTGAAACCCTGGGACATCACCAGCTGACTACACTGCTACAGCCGTGACTATCTTGAACATAAATGCAATTGTTCATTTCAGCTCATTCTCACATAAACTGACCAGGGCAGGTTAAAAATAATCTAAATGCATGATTTACTTCCTGACATCTTATATTCTACTTGCAGAGGTGTGAAGAGAGTTTGGGAAACTACCCAAAGTTTACTTTTTCTAAGGCATATTTGAATATTTAGAACATAAGTTTTGTGACTAATTCAAAACCAGAAGGGTAAGAACAGAAAGTCTGAGAAGATGATGTTAAATTCATTTTACATTATTAGAGATGCAGTTGGTAATGATTGATACTGTAGTCTTGAAAAGTAGGAATTTATTTTTTTAGGTGTGTAAATGCTTATGTTTTCTTCGTATTCCAATATGAATGCAGCAAAATATATAAAGTAAAAATGGTATGTACTTTTTATGACATATGATGAGGTAGCATCAGCGGTAAAGTAAGAGCAGTAAAACTGGAACTGAAATTTAGATATTTATAGTAACCCACACGGTTCACATAAAAGCTTTTGCCTTTCATTTACTTTCTCACGTAAAAAAAAAATTGTCTCCTTGGTTTCAGAAAGAACAAAGCGACTCCCTGGGTGCCTGAACATTTTTTGGTTGGCTATTTTTGCATAACTCTGGATGTCTTTATGCAAATGGAAAAAATGGTGGCCCTGGTTATTAATTTTGGGGTAAATTTAAATTTTCCGAATACATTTGACTTGAAGTCTTCTGTTTTTAAACTACACAGAGGAATCTAATCCGATATAAATTCAAGGGAATATGGGAAGGAATCTTGTATTTTCTTATCAGAAATAAATATACTTTAATTGCTAAACTTGCCATTTAAGAGATTAAAAATGGAGAAAACCTATGAATACTGATCATATGGAGTGCGTTTCAAAAGTAATTAAAACGAGCTGCAACTCTCAAATACTGAATACATAATATTTCTGTTGGAAAATTTAAAAGGAGACAAGTGGAGAACAAAATGAAGAAATCCCAAGGTCTACTGCTAACCTCTAAAGTTATTTAACATGGTGGCGACTCTTTTACGCATTTTATGTTCTTGCTTTACAATTTATTTAAAAAAACTTTCAAATGTTAGCAAATCATGAACTAGATCAATAATATTCAAAAGCCACAGCTAAATTGAATCTTAGCTGAATACTTTCTAATTTTCTGTAGCAGCTAGCTAATGCTAGCTTGTACAAAAACATGAATAGGTGGTGATTTAAACTTTTTTTTTATAACAAAAGAATAACATTTAAATATACCAAACTTTTTAAAACAGAATGTTAAGCTGCTAAGTATTCAACTTGTATATCCAAAGATATTCAGCTTTGCTCTCGTGCTAAAGCTAGCCTGTCAACAGAAAAATCTTAAAAATTCAGTTTGTATTAATTTTGGTTTAATCAAATACATAATGTAATAATAAAATACATTTTCAATTTTAAAATCATACCTTATGGGAGTTTTAAACTGCTATGTCTCTAACTTTCTGAAGCTGCTAGCTTTGCTGCAGTGGTAACGCTAGCACAGCGCTAGCAAACCGTTAGCACTACAGTTAATTTCTGATTAAAACTGAAATAACAAGCAAAGGTTTAGGTTCAGCAATATTGTTTCTCTCTCATTTTAATCTAAATCAATTGTTCCCTTCGTATTAGAGCAAATGATGAACATCCCCATAAATTTCCTCCGCAATTGTCTTAAAAAAACTATGGTTTACATAATGTTTGCAAATACTGTTTGTGTGTTTGGGTTTGCCGGTATTTATCAAATACATAAAGGATAACATACAGAAAGAAGAGAAAGGCTTGTTGAGGTGCTATTTTTATCATGTTGTCCCTGTTGTAAAAATCACAGAAGTGAAACTGGAACTGATATCTGGATAATTATAGCCACACACATGACCTCATCAAATGAAAGTGACAAACATTAACTTCCATATGATTCTGACTTATTCGCATATAATCTTTGCCCTTTAATATAATGTTACAGGTTAAATTCATCATGTGGATTTCTGCAAGAAACCAGGAGTGTTACTGCAGTTCAACTTCCGCAATTATTTAACATCATGACAAGCCTTCTTACGTATTTTCTGTTATTTCCATGGAAATTAGTCATCCTTGTGAGTCGATGTCTGTAGTGACTGCCAATCAATTGTAAAAGTCGATTAAACCACCATATCTAACTGTGCCATTCTAGACATGCCATCTCCTTGCAAACCAAATCCTTTACACACCTGTTGTATGTCTGCTTTTGCAACCAAATTACATTCAAAAGACAGCCTTAACTGTGGTACATATAGTTCCAGACATTTAAGTGCAAACCTGAAACAAAATAACGAAATAACTGATTAAGCTGATTTCCCAGTGTTGAGACAGTAAAATGCCTCAACAGCAAGTGACTTTCTGGATTATTTTATCTTCTAGAATGCAAAAACACAAAATCTTATCAAATATTTTCAGCTTAGTTTCTAGTGCAAGTATCTTAGTTCAGTTGAAATAAGACAAAACTAACTTACAAGTAACTTTTAAGCAAAATATAGGAGCTTGTGTATGTAAGTGATTCCTAAATATTAGGGATGTGCCGATCAGGTTTTTTCCTGCCGATACCGATACCGATCACCCATGAGGGCCGATACACTGATACCGATCACCGATACCGATCATATAATTATTTATTTTATTTATTTTTTTATCATAAACGCTACCGGTTACATTATGTGGAAAAAGGAACCATGAATTCACCTTAATTTAGACAAAAACTTGTTTTTAATAACTTTTTTCAAGAAGAAAACTAAACAAAACAGGCTAAATAATGCAAAGAGCCAAAATAAAACCTCTCAACATTGCCAAAAAAATTCAAGTATAAAACTTAACATTCAAAGGCAAAAACAGGATCCATACAATAAACAATCCAGAGTTACTGAATGAAAACTTCCTGATAGCATGGCGGCTAGCTGATTACTGCTAGCTCTGATTGGCTGTTTCTGACTGAGCGGAGAATTATGCAGAACAGGGAGGAGATCGATTATTTTTTTTAGAGATTATCTATCTCATGTTAGGACAGCGAAAGTTTTAAAACGTATGTAAAATTTATTTTTTTAGGTTAGATGCTGCAGCTTTAAACAGATTCGGTGTGAGAGTCACTACCAGGTGGAGCAGAAGCGAAGCTCCGTCTGTGAAATATAACTACCTGTAGCGTAGCAGCGGTTCAACAGCGAGAGCAAAACCAGCGTCTTACAACGCAGCTTGAAGACTTAAATAATTTTCCAGGTTATTTGTTTAGCTTTCTGACCGTCATGCTAATCTGGGTGAGTGTTTGTAGCTGTGCCCTGCTTTACCTGCTATCTGATCGCTCCGTATGTCTTTTTTACTGCAGTGAGCCTCGATGTAGCCAAACTCCGTCAAGTATGGCATTGTTTTTATGCCATATTAGATTCGTTGTGTTGCTGCATTTTGACCTGCTTCACCCCACGTGCTTCAATTTTCCGCTGCAACACGCAAACTTCCCCATTCACTCAGTGCATTATAGTTCCACATCGCTTAGGATTTGTTGCTGCGCGTTTGCGCAGAGTGAAGGAAAGAGGAGACCAGCTGCACAGGCAGGCTGCGAAATGAGATGATCGGTATCGGCAACAAGAGCCAATGATCGCCGATCACGCACTTTTTCACGAAAATCGGCCCGATTATGATCGGTGACCGATCGATCGGCACACCTCTACTAAATATCGATTAAAAAATTACTACTTCCACTGGAAGATTATTTCACTTGTAATAAGAAAAATATCTAATTATAAGTAAATATACGTTTTAATGAATATGAAGTGATTGTTTCATAAACAAGCTCCTATATGTTCTTTAAAAGTTGTTAGTTTTGTCTTATTTCAAGTGTACTGTGATATTTGCACTAGAAAAGACCAAAAATACTTTGCGTTTTTGCAGTGTACCTCTTAAGAAACATCTTAAATTCAGTTAAAAAAGAAAAAAAAATGCAGATTCTCAGACAATAACAACATTACATAACAACACAGATTTGTACTAGAAACCTGACCAAAAATACTTTGTAACATTTTGTGTTTTTGCAGTGTCTAAAATAATCTGAAAGCAAAGAAACAATCTGCTGGTAGTGTATCTGGAAACGATTGTAGAGGCTTACAGATGAAATATGAGCACTAAAATCTTTCACGTATCAGATAAACATTGAACTTTAAATCTTTTAACAGCGATATAAACACAAGCTGAATTCCTGAAATGCTTACATGACAAGCTGGTGATAAAAAACATGAGATATAAAGTTCAACACTCCAGGTAAACAGAATGTTATGAATGGTTTGGTGGTACAAAATGACTCCAATCTACACAAACAAATAAAAAAAATCATTTTCCAAAGTCAAATCAGCCAATTTTTTCCCCCCCATTTGCCAGGATTGGTACTTACAACTTGGCATGGAGTGATGTGTTGGGAAGGATGTGCGGCCACGGCCACACAGCTGGCCCACAGCGGGAAGAGCAGCTGGAAGGCGGCCATGGTCCTGCAGCAAAGAGAGACCAGATCACACAAATTAGACACTCAGGAAGCATGCTGTAGGTGATACGGCTGAAAAAAAAAAAAAGGGGAAGGAAGCGGGCCTTGCGTAGATCGTGACATGCTGACCTTTGACAGTGCTATTTTTGCGCCTAAAAAACAGAAGGGGCTTTTCTCCTTCGTAGAAACACCGCGGCACTTCTCTTGCATTGCATTTCTGTGGTACTATGGAGAATGACGAAGCAATCAACGGGTTTCCATTGGTTCTCAGCATTTAGCTGAGGCTTATTGTTTTGAAACAAGCTAAGAAGACTGTTTTGTCAGACTATGATGAGTCACGATTTCTGAACAAAACAAAACAACGTGTGACAGTGCAGAGCAGACAGACAATGTGGGAGTAATTAGCACTGAAGTCATGGTAAGTACCCATGGTAATGATACGCTGATAAGCACATGGAAATGTCAGTGAAACAAACGCCTTGTTGTGCTGAAAAAGAAGAACGCAATTTCCTTGATTCACAGTAAGTTAAATTCATGTAAACCGGCAAGCCTAAAAGGAAGAGTAGCACAGAATCAGATTTTATTTAAAGTGAGAATAAAGCCACAGATCTTAAAGCTGGGCGGGTGGTTTTTAATGGAGAGGGGGTTCACAGTTTATGAATCTGATAAAGACCAAAAGTGTCTTCATCTCAAGCTGAGATTTTTCTTAAACCTTCTCAACAAGAGCAATCAGAAGAAATAAAGCACATTTAGAGCTTAAAGTCTTTGAATGAAACAACTTTTACTGCAACCGTGAATTTAGATCAATACACATCTACCTTATTTAAACTGCACACTGCAGACACACAAAATATTATGTAAACTTGAAATAAGACAAAACATATTCAATATGAAAGGAGCTAGTACCTTTCATATTGATGGAAAGGTACTAGTTCTACTGGCAGTTTATTTTATTTAGAACACAGGACAAATGTCTTGTCCTGTTTCAAATGTACTAACATATTTGCCCTAGAAACTGGACAGAAATACTTAGTAAGATTGTGTTTTTGCAGGTTATTTTTTGCAAGTGCATGTTGTCTTGGCTTTCCAATTTCTCAAAGAGAGAAGGAAAAATAAACTAATTTTAAAATTTTAAATATTTGTTTTGCAGCAATTATTAGGAAAATAAATAATCACGCAAAGTTTCCTTTTGATTAAAACATAATTCTTAATGGGGTTTTTTTCCCTTTAAATCCAAATGTGCATTTCTCAAAAATGTTCAGTGTTAGTTTGTGTTGCTGTAATAAATATACAATAAACAAGAACAAACAAGGTGGATAGAGGCTGAAAAAGATTGGAGACTGGGGCAGAGGTTCACCTTCCAGTATGAAGACATATGACAATTAAGTGGATTTGTTTAAAGCATGTTCAAGTGTTAGAATGGCCTACTCAAAGTCTAGACCTAAATTCAACTGATTGTCCCTGGCAAGATGTGAAAATTGATGTTTGCAGATGTTGTCCATCCAGTCTGACTCAGATGAGGTAACATTGCAAAGAAAACTAGACAAAGATTTGAAGACGTCTTTGTGTTGGTTCATCATATTTTCTGTTAAAACAAAGTCAGATTTTCAATCTGAAGACATAAAACTCCATCACAGAGCTAATTAAAAATCAATGTCTTTTAAAAGCAGGTTATTGTTTGAAAAACTCTCATATGAAGCCCTTGGTGGAAGATTTTGATAAAAGCAGAGGGCTGCAACTCATTTTAGTAATTGATTATTCTAATGATGAGAAGATTAATCAGATTCACAATTCCTGTATTTTGAACATTTTTCATTTAACCATTTAAGCCTTTTTTGTACAGTGTTAAAAATACATAAAATTTTAAATAAATAATAATTCAATTCTTTTTTAAATAGGAAAATAAAAAAATTACTGTCTAAAATGCAATAACATAGCATTCCTTTAGAAGCAAAAGACTATACTTTTAAGCTGAGGCCTTATATATTTATGAACCAGGTGAAGCTAAATCTATGCCACTTGAGGAGTTCTAGGAATAAAACATATTTCCAGACAAATAAACTTTTGTAATCTTAAATGTAAAATGTTGTTCTTTCAGTAATTTTTTTTTTTGAGTCAGTAAACTCCAATTAACCATTAATCAATTACTAAATTATTCTTCAGACCTGTAATGTTCAGGGTGACATCAGAGGCCAGTCTGGAAATGATATGAAACCTCCAAATTAAGTTTTCTGAGATTGTAAACTCCAGATAGCAATTAATCAATTGCTAAATTAGCTTGTGGCTATTTCAAAAATCGATTCATCACGATTAATCGTTTCAGCGTGGGGAAAGAAAAAAAAAATCAACATTTAACTATATTTTTTATTTTTGGCATCTGACGGAGTTTCTTGAAAAATCCAAGCATTTCTCGCTCAAACTCTGAGTCTTGGTGCCCTGTGTGCCACTTTCTTAAAAACAAACATCCCACATTACCAGTTTTCTCTCTCTCCATTTACCTCAGCGGATGACTAATCTTCTTCTTTTCAGTGGCTCCTGACCACGCTGGTTTTACATCCTTACGCACCCACTCGCAGCTCGGTGCCGGCACCGCACACCAACGGCTCTCAGCTGACTGCTGCCTCTGCATCGGGGCGACCGCGTCTGCCGACCCGACCGGCCATCGTGTCACTCTGAGAGCCGTGCCGCCCAGTTCCGCCCTCTCGCCACCCGGGGGGAAAACTGCCAAATAAGGGGCTGGGGAAGTCCAGGAACAAACCCCCTAAACTCCCACTTTTCCAGTTTCCCAGTGAGAAAAAACTATTCTCGGACCTCTGCAGTTGGAATTCGGGCATTTTAGCTGAAACTGAACCTTCCCAACCTTCCATGTATTTGCATTCTTTTAAAAAAAGGCGTCCTTATTTGGGGATGTTTTGGTGTCTCCACCCAGAGAGAGATCGACTCCCTTTCAGGCCTGTGGGAGTCAGAGGGAGCCGTCATGTGGCTTTTTCTCTGCCAAAACCACACTATAAACAAACTATAAATGATCACTGTAATACTAATGGGTTACAGTACATAAAAAGAGTCTCAAAGGAGTGAAGGCATGTCTCATCCTGATGGGAAAATGTGATTAAAACTCCCATCATTCCCAGGAAAATCATTAAAATGTTTCTCCTAAAGCCTGAAGCAGCAGAAAGATGTTAAAATAAAAGTATCTTTTATTCCCAGTCAAACCTTTTCTGAGCATGTGGAGATCTGAAACCAGACTTAGAAAAAGGCAGGAAACCCGGAGCTGCTGCCTCGGTGAAGCGGTTTGTGAATTTGTTTAGGATGCCTTTCAGGAGAGGTTTTAATCTAACATTCCAATGAGAAAAAAACCCAAGAGAAAGATCTGTGTGAGAACATGCATGCATGCATGGATGCATGGATGCATGGATGGATGGATGGATGGATGGATGGATGGATGGATGGATGGATGGATGGAGCGAAACAGACAAACAGACATTCAGGTTGCTCCCATCCAATCACAGGTGCTTCATCATTTGAACTGCCTTGCTGCTGAGATGTGCAGTTCAAATAACATTTACTGAGAGATGTACTGACTGAGGTCCACCATGTTCACTCCTTCTAACCACACCAGCCCCATTCAGCTCAGCTGAACCCAGAGGAATCATCTGCTCTGGAAAAGCCCCTCTGCTTCCACCAGCAGCTTTAATCTAATTTGACATTCTTTAGTTTTTGTTTTGCTTTTACAGTTGGGCCGCCTGGACTTTAAGTCGTCTTTTACATTTCAATGACAAGCTCTCATTAAGGCTCTCATAGTTAACTAAAACTAACGAAATAACCAAAACTGAAATTGAGAAAACATTTCCGTTAACTGAAATAAATAAGAACTGAAATTAACGGGGAAAGTCTACAACTAACTGGAACTATAATGTGTGTTTATTGTGCGTTTGAAATGATAGATATAATGTCCTTAATTTGTGTGTTTATGAATCAATTTATTAACTTTTCAAACTGATGTGAAATGTATTTTTTCCCCACACCATCAGTTTTCATCAGCTGTTGGCAAATTACAGCGCTCCATAATCCTCCAGGCAGCATTTACGCTAATTCACAAAAATGGCAAAAGCAACAGTTGGAATAAAATAGCAGAGTCAGCTGGTTGAGCAACAATAACTGAATACATTTTTATGTTGAGTATTCATGACCCATATATACATAATCACAAGACTTTGACCTTTTTGAACTTAAAAATTTCCCAAAGTATGAAAAACAAATAATATTTTTATTATATTATGAACTATAATAAAAAATCTAAAACTATTATAAGCCTGGCTCTCATGCTGTCACTTTATCAACAAGCAGCTTCTTCAGCGATGACATCACGTGTCTGAGCCTACATGACTGTCAGCAATCTTCCTCATGATTGGCTAATATATTAATCAGTTATTCTTATTAACAATTGAAAAATATGCTGAGACTGTATTCAAGTTCCTCTTTTAGCTACTTTAAATAACATTTAAAATATGAACTAATATTGTGGTGCGGTCAAACCCCTCAACGCTGCATCAAGCTGAACTAAAAAAAGATCCATGGATGTGCTGACAATAAAACACAATGACTTAAAAAAATAAACTCAAAGTTAACATTTAATGCAACAAACCGAAACTGATTACTAAAAGTCTTTTCCTGATTGAAAAGTCAAAAGAAATATTCAAAATTTATTCTGATTGGTCTGCAGCTGTGATGTTCAGTGGTGCCCTGAAGGGGCCATGGCACGCTCTATAAAACAAACAAACAAAGACACTTATATATATTCAGAGTTGGGTAGTAACCAGTTAGATTTCCCCGAGTAAATTCTTGGGGGAAAAAAATTGACTTTTAGGAGTTTTTTTTTACTTGAGTAATTTCATTAGGAAGTATCCCTACTTTTACTTGAGTAAAATGTAAGAGTACATTTTACTCTTACATAAAGAGTAAAATGCATAACTTTGAATAACTTTATGGTTATTCAAAGTTATGCATACTTTGAATATAACTTCACTGATTTACGAACAAACTTGTTTTAACCAAGAATTCACCAGAAATACAGAGAAAAAGCATCACTGCTGTGCTGACATTTCTGCTTCAGTTAAAAACCTCAGAATCCTGCTGCATCACTACGAGTTATTAATATTGGCCAGGTTTTAGTGATTGAAGCGACATGCTAAAAAAAAGCCTAACATTGGCCGATAGCAATGTTAAATGTTGATATATCATGCATCCTTGTGACAGTTTAAGTTATTTCATTATGGACTGCAGCAGATGAAACATTAAATAAACAAATATTTTTATGATTTTATGTAATAAATTAAAGTTAGATTCATTTAAACATTTAATAACTTTATTGTGTAAGAAATTATACATTTTTATTTACTGAATGCATTTATTGCAGATTTATTTTAATTCATCACACATTTAAAAATATATATTTGGGATGTCACCTTGGTTGGAGTCAGTGACTCCGCCTTTTCGGCGCGTCGCTAGACGCTCTGACGGTTAAATGGTGCGGAGCCGTGCTGAAACATTTCTGAAACAAACTCATTCGCCGAGTAGACACCAGATACACTTCAAGTTTGGATATTTACCAGTTGCTTTCCGTCACAGTAACATTTCTAAAGTATAATGTCGTAATTTAATCAAGAAGAAATGAGGAAAAAAAAGTATTTTTTTCCCGTTAGTGTCGGTGCAGGAAGTACTCGGGTTACATCCCGCTCCCAACAAACACAACTTGACAAAAAAGTCTAAATAAAGCAACAAGAAGCTTCTTACCTGAACATGTTGTCTGCTGGCTCTCGCACAGTAACAGCTGGTTTGGTTTCATATTCACCCCCCTTTTCTCCATCACCGTTTATCTCCTTGCATCATATTACACCTGTACGTAAGGGGATTTATCCATCCCACCGGGAATCCCGGAGATTTTTTTTTGTTTGTTTGTTTCCTTTTCGCTTCAGGTGCAGCAGCTGTTCGCAGCGACAACTCGAAGACAAGTTTAAGGTATTCCTTCATTTTCTGTATTTCCTAACATAAACACAAAGAGCTGAGGAGAAAGTTCGTCGCACATTTTATCAGTAACTTGAGGAGCAAACGAGGACGATGTGTTGCTCTCACCTTTTGGAGTCTTCTGCCACCTGCTGGTGATGTCCACGCACTGGAGCCTACTGCGCATTTTTAAAAGCACATATTCCAAACCCATTTAATAAATTATTTAAGTTACTTTAAATTAACCACAATATATAAACTAATTACACACAAACTGATGTTTTAAAGTCTTTATTTCTGAACAAATGCAGTGATTGGACCAACAAATAACTTCAAGTCAGTGGGACTTAAGTTTGTTAATACAATTTGTTCCCAATCAATTCATTGTAGAATTTAAAGGGATTTTTTAAAATCCGCATGTCAAAGTGAAGGTCCGTGGGCCAAATTCGGTCCGCCATAAGCATTTCTGTGGCGCTCTGGACTCTAAAAGGCTACAGAAATCAAACCCTCAAGATAACATTTGTGTGCTTATATTTTATTTGATCCATCAAATCAAAGTTAATTTTTGTACACTGCCAAATTACATCAACGTGAAAACATGTTTATTATTTCATTTGTAGATTCAGCAATTTATTAACATTTCAACAGTTTGTTAATGAGTACTTTTCTGAATAATTTCTGCCACTACTTGCCCGTTGGGTACATTCATGATCTTGATTTGACCAAAACTGAAAATGACTTTGGCACTCCTTTAATCCATCATTCACTGTTTCTGGCGCCCCCTGATGGAGAACGTCCACCTGCTTGTAAAACCATTTATTTCTTTAATCATTGTGGGAAAATGTGCCAAATAAGGACAGATTCAACTTTTCTATCTTTAACTGATTATTAAAAAACTTGTTACTGCATCTGATTGGATGTTAGGGCCCCGCCAATATGGCTTAAAATTAACAGAAAAAAAAATTGTCTTAATGAGAAAAAAACTTGAATAGTGTTATAATCTGATATGACTAGCTCAGTCTATGTAGTTCTTCCTTCAAAATACACTGGTTTGGAGTTGACCAGTTTGCCAATGCCAAATACATACAAGCTGTCAAAAAAATGTTTGTCAAACAAGATGGCCGCCCTGGGCGACATCTCTCTAAACTATGGAAACCCAAGGAGTGCATTGGTGGGGAAAAAAAACCCTATAGGTTCCAAAAATGAAACCTTCAAAAACCAAAAATCCAATTAATGGATAAAATTGATTTATATTTTAACTCAAAATGATCTTTAATAATTCAACTTAGAATGTGAAGCATTGAAAACACTCAACACTAGCTGCATTTCTATTAACACTGCGCAACTTGACATTTAGAAAATAAATTTGCTTAATGAGAAACATGCCGATTTTCTTAAAAAACAAAACACTCCATTAAAAAGTTTTGGAGATAGAATGAGGTGGTTTTTCTTGGCCGTATCAAAATTAGTTTACTTCACAAAGGTGCAATGGAAACACTTTTTTCCCGCATCACACAAGTCACATCAACAACAACCGGATTTTGCCACAGGTGCAAACACTGAGAAGACAACAGGAAGTAGTTACAGGGATAGTCGGCAGTTACAGGATTATGGAGAGGCATATTTTTTCATGTCTTATGTGAACAAACTTATTCACATGTGATTTTTATTGTGTTTATTTAATGGAAACGCAGCAATTGGGATGTAGCTATTTTGGACATTAGCAGAATGTTGACAAAGTTTTGCGCACGTTTGAAATGGAAACAGCTAGTGTTCAGGGTTTAACAAGAACCAAGGCAATGGATGAGAGAGCAAAAATAATGAGCAGAAACTTTGTTTTATTGACCGGGAGTAGGTTTTATATAAAATTTGAACAGTGGATACAGAGGCGATATTATGTGTATAAAAAAATACATACAATAAAAGGAAAATAAATGAATCTTATTTTCTATTTTTGAGCAGATGTTCAAGTTAGCTGATGAAATGTAAAAGGCACTAAATGTACAACATTCCAGTTTTAAAGACATTAAACAGAGGCCATGGTTATTTTGAGGAAAAAAACAAAACAAAACAATCACAGGGCATTCGTTGTCTTTGTTATGCAAGACATAGTGCAGATTTCACACAACATACCAAACAATTCGTAAATAACACACAACTATCTAACCATCGAAAAACACTGAGCACGCTCTGTAAGACTCGACGTGACTGAACCGTTCAGCCCTGCGTAAAACCCGAAACCCTGCCGGCCATACACAAGCTCAGCCGGATCGGGAGTCTTTCATAATTTATAGTTTACATCACAATTTTTACAACATCACTAAACACTGCGACAAGTCACGATTAGAAGCCAAGTGACCAGCAGTAAAGGGTTTTGTCAGTATTTTTTTACATGTTTGTTCCTTTTCCTGTCGGGTTAGTCGGTGACATGCATGGTGCCGAGCGGCAACAGAAAACAAAACAAGAACCGAACACTTCATGTTGGGTTCAGGACGAACAAGACGGGTCAAGTGGAAGACAACACAGTGCCTGCATCGTTTGGAGTTAAAATGGACAAAATAAGGATTTCTTTTGTAATTTAGTCGTAAAGGATAGTAAAATGACAAAGGAGAGAAAATAAAATAAAATAAAATAAAGAAATTACACAGCCCTTTTTTGGATCTCCACTATTCAGGCGTATATTACAGAAGAAACACCAACTAAAGTTCAAACATATCTAGGAAAGTTGGACTTTGAGTCACTCAATTTGCATTTGATACCTTTTATGGCTTTTATAAAGTCACAGTTCTGTTCTGGGGTTTTATTTTTTAAGATTTTAGGACGGAATGTTCAGCTTAGTTTCAACCCTGAGAAAAATTCATTTTTTTTTTTTTTTATGTAAAAATTAAAGTTTTTTTCTCCGTTTTCACCCAATACATCTTTCACTGCTAAAGGTCTGATCTATTTTTGTTAAATTTCCCTGGAGTGTATGGCCCAAAAATAAATTGTATTATATCTCTGGCACGTAAGGTTAATTTGAATTGTTTTGGTATCAAAAGTAAGACTCCAGAGAAAACTTAAGGGGTCTAAAAATCTACACTCATATTACTGAATAAAAGTAAATGAGTATGGCACACAGCGGTAATTTTGCCACAAAAAAAAGTACTTTGTGATGATAATATCCTGTTCAAAGTATGCAGTTGCAATCCAAAACATTTAGAAAACCACAGTATATAACCTGACCTCTTAATGCACCAAACTCCAGTAAATAAAAACAGCTAAGCTTAGAAATTTTGGGGAAATATTAGTTGATAAAACTCAAGGTGAACTTTCCAAATGAGCAATTTTGGAACAATTTAGCACCGCCTGTGTCATTTGAAATCTCTCAGGTTATCTCCATACCACTTATATATCATCCTTGGTTCGTCATTCTCTCTAATAACTGCAATGAAACCAATAGTAAAAGAATACTTCTACAAGTATTCTGAGCTCAGCGGGTCAAAGCATTCAGTACTCCGGTCAGACATTGTAAACTACGGAGGGAAATTTCTGGAGTAGACTGGATGATTTGGATGATTGGCACGTCCATTGAACCGTCAATTATTCACAACGTCATTCACCAGTCAAAGTGAGAGAGGTGGATCTGCCACTGAAAAGGGTGAAACCAGTCAGAAATCACACAGAAATAAAAAACTACAGGAGCCGAGTGGAAATATTTACTCCACCATAAATTATTACCATAAAACAGCAAAGGTAGGACGCTATTTATGTTTTTGGCTTTGTGAAATAAGCATTATTTTCCTTTTCTTCAGCTCGTGGTTCAGTGAGTATTAATGCTGTTGGACAGAGGAAAGTTTGAGGTTTAATTTTAAAGTCTGCTTGTGTGGACAGGAGTGTTCTTGCTAGGAGTTTTTAAAGTTTTTTTTTTTTCCATTTGACTGCTTTTTGTTGAGGTAGAAAATGTTGTTTCCATCATTTAGATGAGCCTGTATTGGTTAATATAAAGCACGTAGTTGGACTGATCTTATTAATGCTGCTGATATGCTAGTCTGGTTAGAGGACTAAAATGTTTACTAAACGAAGAAATCTTTAATTCTGACCATTATGAACCATTCACACCAATACTTTATGCAGGCACTGTGTACGTTTTAGTGACTGGTTACAAAGAATTAAGACTTTAAGCGAAAACAACAAAGAAATCAGCATCTTTCTGGACCTCTTCAGCAAACTATCGTCCTTCCTCTGGAAAGACACCCACAGGCACACCACACTGGAATGACTTACAGTAAACGGCACGACATTTTCAACTGTTAAGAAAACAAACACACTTATGGGAACTTACTGCATTCGAGATCATGAGCTGATGGCTTGCAGACTGGCTGCACAACAAAAAGTCAACATAGTTAAAAGCAAATTTGGCTTTAAAATGCTTTAAGACAACAGGAAATAAAAATAATTTGGAATGCATTTAAAGCTCAACACTATCTGTAAAATAAAACCGTTCATATTTGGCCCGTTAATGAGGAAAAACATGATACAGACAAAAAAAAAAAAAGACATTTGGGAAAAAAGAATGCTTGTTGTTAGTAAATTGCATGCAAACCGTGTATTTAGAAGTTGTTTTGTTATGCAAAATGACATCTCCCTGTTTTTATAAAAAGAGAAAAAGTCACCTCGGTGCAACATTTATTAACATGCCTAGTTTATTTAAAAAGCAAATAATTTAACATGACGCTGAATAACCAAAACTCCCCCAATAATTCAAATTAAATTAAACCCAAAATTCTTGATTTTCTTTAAGCTGCTGAGATGAAAATCCAAAAGGGGAGTTTACGTATTATTTTTTTAATTTTTTTTTTTTTCAACGGGTACCACGACAACATGCCAGAACTTCACAGAAAGCTGAAGCATTCACAGCAACACGACGTCAGGCGGCTTCTTCTGCGCAAAAACTAGCTGAGTGAGCAGTACCAACTTCACTTCACTTCGTAGATGTTACTAGAACTGCATGCAATGTTCCTGTGGGCCAATATCTAACTTTACATTACTATACGCCTCTACAACACAAGATCACAATGGAGATGCCCATGATGGAGATCAACTGCGGCTTCTGCAGACTGTTGCACCCGAAAGGCTACTTTAGATTTATTTTACCAAGCTGTACTTTCACTACACTGAATCAAAATTGTCATCAAAATGTCATTGAGCATAAAATAACTACAAACAACAGAGGTATTTTGCTTCAAGTTTGACTAAATTTCGAGTCCCTATAGAAGCTCAAAATTATCAAAATTATCCTGTGCAGCCAAATGCAACGGGATATGTTTTTGTTTTTAGCTATCACATCTTATGAACTGTTGCTAAGTGTTTAAAATAGTATTCATAGTGTTTAAATTCCTGAAACTGTACTGCAAGCCAGAATTAAAAAATTTTGCAGATGTGTTAATCTTTTGGATAAAAACATAAAAACTTAATTTAGTGCAAGTGGCCATACGTTTGGACGGATCTTTTTCTTGCACCGTTTGGTTCTGTTTGTAAGGTGCACAGATGGAAATGCTCTACCTAACGACTGCATTCACTTCAGCCCTGTTTAGTCTGCTTTAACAAAACTGCAGTCGGTTCGTCTAGAAAGTTTGATTCGTTTTGGGAGGAGTTAATCAACCTCTGAAGCGGTCTGGATGTTTATGTGAATGCAAATTGGACCAAAGACTGCTCCAGAAGCAGGAAGCGGACTACAGCACAGGGCATTCTGGGTAAATAAAACCAAATTAAATTGCACAAGTCTAACGGTAGCAGGCAAAGCCATAAGAGAAATCCTACAACCGCTAAAATCTGATGCAACTACATTTTTGTTTACATTTTGTTAAGAAGGAAGTTGTTTTTAGTGTCTTCTTCAGAGGTTTTTGTGACATTTCCTTCAGTGGTTCTTGGTGCAGCGCCACCACAGGCGAGGAGGGAAACAGGTTTTTCAAAGACTGGTTTATTTGAGACAGTGCATTGTTGTTAAAGAGAACTGCAGCAGCTGAAAATTTAGTAAAAGCTGCAATTTTGGTTCCTAACTGAACTGAGTCTACTGGACTATCAGGTATGGAAAAAAACGCTAAGCCACCGTCAGATAAAGAAAACTGACATAAAATAATTGAAAAGCAGCTTCATTTTTACCATCTCATCTTCCTAAAGTCTACATTTTTTCTCTGTAGTTTAGACTCCTCTCACATTTCATCACCAGAGAAAGCACAGATGGTGTTGTGTATTTACAGCGCACCTTTAACTTCTGTACCTTTGCTTTTTTTTTTTTGTTGCTTTTTTTAAAGTTTGACATTGCCTGCATTTCATCAGGGTAAACATTGTCGACTCAAAGCACCATGATGTCAGGATCTTAAATGAGGAGCAGAACCTGACTTTTAGGAAACAATCTGAGCTCGTTTGGCTGAATCCCATCATCCTCACCTCCCTGATGTCCCAGCATGTAATTCAAACAGTATGTAAAACATAACTGGGGCACTCTTTTAAGGGGTTAATACAGCACAAAGATTTTAATGAATTACAGAAATAATCTAAACATCTACCTTGTAATTCAATCCATACTTTTTTTTGTGGAAGATTTTCATCTATTTTGGGTGAGACTGACTGAGTGACCTCGGATTTATTGGTAAACATGTTCTTACAGTAAATTATCAGTATAAAATACTCAATTTGTAGTTGAAGTGGGTATGAAACGTCTCCAAGGTAAGCAAGTTGACATCTAGCTGGTATGGAACATCTTAAATGCCAAACATCAGGTATGACGTGATCAAAACGACAAATCAAAAAGCAGCTAAATATGATTTCCTGTGTCTGAAATCAGGTAAAAACATATTTTATTTAATTGTAATAAATCACAAGGAGTTTCCTGTTTCCTTAGGGTGTATTTTACGCATTTATCATTGGAGGTTGAGTGTTAAACTTAATGGGATTCAGCCCTACTCTGATGTCAGCCGACATACAACTCTTTAACTTAAAAAAATGCATATAATTTTGTATGAAACAAAAATATTGTACTCCATGAAATTGAGATAAATAAGAGTCAAACTGATTTCCATACAGCATGCTCAGGAGTTTTAGTTATGTAGTAAGCAATGCCGTTTTCTTTCACTGAAACTGATTGTTCATTTGATGAAACAAAAATCTCGGCATGACTTTAGCCTTCACTTGTTAAGACATGGAAGTCAGTAAATTTTAGCTGACTTGGTGCAACAGCCTGCAGATCTGTAATATGCTGGGCGTGTCTGAGGCGACTACGTGGTTAAGGGGGGGCACAACAATTTAAGGGTTAAAATAAAATAATTTACACTTGGAATGATGTCAATGAAGGCATTATTTTTACTTTGATCCCTGTGTTGGAGAAATTTTTAAAGGCTGATATGATGTAGTATCAACTGGAGTGTTTTCGTAGCTTTTTTTTTCCTTTAAGTCAACAACTAATACATTAGTTTATCATATAACATGCTTTCATAGGACAAAATATGGAGAAAGAAGAGAGTAGAGAGAGAAACTGCACCAGTTCTGTCCCTGTTAAAACCTTTCCCACCCTTCCCAAGAGCAGCTAAATGAGAGGTCTCATACTTTACTATGTTTTCTTTTCTTTTCTTTTTTTTTCTTTTCTTTTAGTTTTTTTTGTTTTGGTCCCCATCTTCAGTTTTTACGGATGTCAGCGTAGACCACGGGCTCCATCTTATGGAACGAGTTTTTACTGCCTGAGTGATCCAACTGGACGTATATCACCGGGCCCTGAAGCACAAAACAAAACGCACACAACAGAGGAAAACCGGTGAGTAGAAATCAAAACATTCAGATAATCAGAAGCAAATTAACAAACAGGTATGGGGCTAAATTGGGACCAGAAAGTTTGTCATACAAAAAAAAAAAAAACTTTCTTAGCTAAAAAATTATTTTAACCGAAACAAAAGAAAAGTTTGAAACAAAGAAAAAAAATATTTAACCTAAAAAAAGATGTGAAACTAAAAATATCTTGAAAACGGGAACGTTTGATTTTTTTTCCCAACCTTTTTTTCCCAGTTTGAAAATATGTTTAAAATATATATTTAAAAATTTATATTTCATTGATTACTACAACAGTGCATTCAAAGGTCTACCTAAAAAAAAAATCAATCCTGCGGCTGCAGTTGAACTGGAACGCTGCCGGTCATGTTCTCACTAAAACCAAGAAGATGGGGCACTTCATCCCAGTTCTAACGTCCTTACACTGGCTCCCTGTAGCTCAGACAATAGACTTTAAAATAAATCTGTTAGTTTATAAATCACTGAACAGCACAGTACCAAAATAACTTAAAGACCTGTTATTGTATCAACCTAAATCGGTCATTTCAAGAACCAACCTGACGAAGCGGCACACCAGAACCAATCGTAAATCTGGGTCTTCACTTCTGACAGACCTGACAACATGCCTGAATTTACAGAAACATCATTAAAATGGACTAGAACCTTTGAAAGAGTGGCACCCGGTGGATTTCTTCGTCCTGGAGCTCCTACCTGCAGCGGACCCGAGGGGCTGGTCGACCTGGTGCCCTCCCGGCTGGACTCTGCCTTCTTTAGCGGCCGCGGAGCTTCAGAGCTCGCGCCTTCCAGGGACGTACATCTAGTTTAGGGTTACGATTTGCAGTGGTGTCGAGCAACCAGCAGTGCACAGTCAAAGTAACATAAACACACATGACGGGACACAAGACAAAAATAAAAGCAATGAGTGATGGGCACATGAAACAAAGCAGCTGTGAGAAGGTCAGAGCTGAACTAATGGGATTTGGATGGTATTATGGCCCCCCCAAATTAAATTGGGGGGCCACGCTGCACTATATTATGCGACTTGCTGCAGCTTAACATTTAATTTATTCCTTGTTAGTTCTAGGCAAATTTATGGCAGATATTATGCATGTTCTGAAAAAATAAGTTATGTCTAAGTAAACATTACATTCGATAGAAGTTACAGAAAGTAATGTTTAAATTCTGGGAAACCAAAATTCAGAAAATGTAATAGTTCTGGAAAGTAAAAGTTCTAAGAGTAACCTGTAGGATCTAGAACCTAACCTTTAGGTTCTACAAAATAATGTGAAAGTTCTACATGATAACCTGTAATTCTAGAAAATAATTTAAAAGTTCTATAAAGTAACCTGTAAGTTATATAAAGTAATGCCAAAGTTCTAGAAGGCAACCAAGAAGTTCTATAAAGTAACCCAAAAGTTTTAAGAGTAACCTATGGGTTTTAGAAAATAACTGCCAAGTTCTAGAAAGTAATGTGCATGTTTATTAAAGAAACATAAATGTTCTAGAAAGTATGTTTTTTTTGTGTTATCAAAATTTTATACATGTTAGTCCTCAATCTAAAAGTGACTTCTTTGATTGAAAGAAAATGAACTTTCTATGTATCATTTCTAAACTGTTACAATGAAAACAAGGCTTAATAACCTGAGGATGCAGCGAAATGTCTCAAGTCTGAGACATTTTCTTCACTTTTTTTTAAATCATGAGAACAAATTTCTTGAGCTTAAATTTTGTGAATACAATAGATAGTTTATATGACAAAAGATAGGTTGCTAAGGTATCTCCATCAGGGCAGGACCTTCTGCTAATATTTTCTAAGTAAACATGAGTAGATAGAGATGTAATAGTCACATAATCCACACAGGCAGTGATTAAGCATGTTTCTGTGAATGAAAGATGCATAAACATTTATACTCTGACTCCATCAAATTTGGTTCTGATCCACTCTTAGCCTTTGATTTCTGTTATTTTGTAAATGCTCCTTGGCTCAAGACAACACAAACCTTGAATGTATGAAGACTAAATATGGAGGCACGCAAGATATTAGTGGTGAGCAATATGGACTTATTTATCACTTAAAGTCAATATTTTGCGGTACTATTGTGATAACGATAAAAGTGATGATAAGGACTAGTTATGACATTATTTTTAGGTATCTGTATGGCAACAACTGTGTGTCACAGCACTTATAGCCCCACAAACACAAATACTGCTCTTAAAAAACATTCCCATTTGTAATGCACTTCTTTAGGACATCAGTAACATAAAGAAGTGTGATTTGTATCATAGAACTGCTCACAATAACTTTATTTTCAAATTTATTTAGATTTATTGACACTTTTATTGAGCCAACAGTGGGGGGAAAAAATTGTTCCTTAAGGAGAATAGCTGACAGGTTACATCAGGTTACACGACTGCATGTAAGCGAATGAATGACGAGACAATGTGCAGCTTTGCTCACAGCAGGTTTGCTAGTGATGTTAAATGAAAATGTTAGAATGGCGTTAGTTGTTAGGACACAGAGATGGAGAACAATGACTGACACCAGAGCAAACAGCAACCCCAAAGATCGCCAATCAAAGCAGCCACTGCTTCAAACAAGAGACCTTCCCCTCTCTGCACAGGTTTAACACCGTCTATCAAGTGTGAGGTTAAAATCTACATTCAGTGTTGACATGCAAGACATGATCAAGCTACCTCAGATACTACAAAGTGTAGTTTAATATTTAACAATCAAGTTAAAGCATCCAAAGTTTTGTTCATTATTCTTTCCTAGCAAGTGGAGAGAAGATGCAGCTCCCATGCAGAAGGAGTTAAAATCAAGAAGAAGACAACTGTCTTCGGAAAAGCCCACAAAAGTACCCAAACCATGCAGCCAATACAATCAACCAGGCGATTAAAGGCCAATAAATATCTGGATTTACAATTAGAATCAACAACAGTGACAATAACTGGAACTTAAAAACTAGATGAAAGAGTAAAATATTAAATATTCCTACTTTTTCCAAACAATTTGATGAACATGGCTGAAAAAGAAACGTTTCTTTTCTGCACTTTTACAAACCGTTTGCATAGAATAGAGCATCAAGTTGTGTTGGGATCAGGCAGAGCAGCGTTACTCACCCTTCGTAATCGTGCCGGTTTTGAATCACCCGTACGGCGAAGCAGGCAGCTATAGCGACGGCGATGAGCAGAATTAAAGCACCACACACTGCTAAGATTACAATCTTAGTGTTGGTCTGAGGGAGAGACTCTGCTGGAACAGCAAACACAGCAAAGCAAAATTTCATATAAATCTCAAGAAATTTGTTTCGTCTTTACAGCGACTTATAAAAATATTCGTGCCCTTTTTCATAATTTCCTCATGTTCTAAACTTTTTGTGTATTTTTTTGTGATTTAATGTGTTGCACATGAAACACACACAACAGTTCATTATAGTGAAGGGGAAAGGAAAAAATATAAGTTTACAAAATGATTCAATACAAATCTGAACAGATATTCTCAACTTGAGTGGTCTGTGCTTTGACTAGGCTGATGGTCAGCAAACTTTTCAATTCAAAGAGCTACTTTTGTCGCCAGTTCCTGCAAAACATGTTGCCTAGAATTCAACAAATGAGTTTCATAAATAAAAGTCTTACTTTTGAAAGAAACTAAAGTAAACAAAAAGCATTATGTAAATAAAAAAAATAAAGAAAAATATGAATATTTTGTACTGAGATCTCACGTCCTCTTTCTCTGGAAAACTTTTTTTCTGGAACTTATTTGGTGATTTGAAAATTATTTGTGCCTTCTTCAAATGAAGCAGGTTCTGAAATCGTACAATATCTCTGACAAAGCAATCACTATGTTCACACTACTGTTATTAAGTAGACATTTCTAAATGTAACAGTTTGATCATTTCAAAGTAACATACCTAACACCAAACAACACAAAACAGAAGAAATTTCAACCCTCCAGATGGGTCTCCAGATGGTGTTTTGTTTTGACTGAACTGTAACCGTGCATTAACTTGGCTGCAAATTGTGAAAGGTTTTGCCATATTGTGTTTTTCCATCATGTTTCCAAAGTCTTTATTATGCGTAAAAAAATGGAGAAAGACTTTTGGGATAAAAAAACAAAACACCTAATAATATCTATCCCCTAGCATAAATAGCCATCAAAGATAGATTTCAGTCACTAAAGATGCAACAAACAGGATTAAAATAACTCTGAAAATTATATATATCGCTTATGTTTTTGGTGGCTGGAGTCATAAAAGTAAACTTGAACTATTTATTGTTAATTATTCTATGTTAAATGCAGAAAGGTTGAACAATTTATTTAAAAACAAAATCTGCATCAGGATATTGTCATTTTTTAAAAGCCCAGGCTTGAATAAATCACGCTGTAACTAAAAAAAAATAATAATTTCATTTATTTTTTTTTTCTTTAACAAAAATTTTAAAAAACTGTTGCTAAAGCTGGTTGGTAAAAATTCAAAGATAAAAACATTTCTGCTATGCTTGTCGAGCACTGAAGTTAATAATGGCATAAAATGGTGACCCCAGAGGGTTGAACTGATGTGAGAATGATAACAAAATGCAGACGTTAACACATTATAAGAATGGTAGTCAGCGGCGCCGCCAGTTATCTTGAGGACCATGACAAAAAATTTTATCCCCCCACACTGCTAATACTAGCACAACGTTCACTGCTAGTGAATTTTACATGCAACAGTCCACATACTGTATGCAAATAGGTTGCCTATTTTTTTATATTAGTTTTAAATTAATAAAATGTCTCTCCCCACCAGCAACAGTCACATCACAGGCGACGTCCAAAATATACATAAAGCAATTCAGACTTCTCAAAAAAATGCTGTTGTTGCATTTTGTTCAAGTTGCAGTATAAAATGTCAATAAAAAATATGTTTTGTCCATATTTATTAAAGCTGTCACCATGTCGTGACAGTTTGTTATGAGACAGATAATCTGTGAAAAGATCAATCTCCTCCACCCCCTCCCTGAGCTAATATTACTGCCTAAAGTGATGTACTGTTCTGACCAAAAACAGCCAATCAGAACCAGGAGGAGGGTCTCAGAGCTCTCATCCAACCTCATTCACTCACTGCTAAATGTGCTAATGGCTGAGAAACAACTTATTGTTACAGGAAAACTGTTTATCTGCTGACAGATAAACAGTCAACTAGACTGAGCATTTACAACAGACTATGCTAGCTGGGGGGAGGAAGAATGAGCAGCCACAAGATTGTGATTGACAGCGCTAAAACCCGCCTCCTGCCTCTGATTGGTTGCTTCTAGATAGCACTGGGAGAAGGCAGAGGAAATAAATTTTTCACAGATTATATCTCATACCAAACTGTCACAACATAGTGACAGTTTTAAGAAATATGTAAAAAAAAAAAATCTATATATATATTTATAAAAGTTTCACACTGCAACTTTAATTTTACTTAGGATGGGGAAAGATCAGGAGGGATGTGGCAACAGATATCTGTAATTTAAATGCAAGCTAATGCAGGACTGAAGGCTGTTTTTTATTATCATTTTATAAAGAAAGTTTGAATTTCTGTCAGTAATATACATATTGTTTTTGTTGTGTAACTGTAAAAAGAGCAGAGAGGTGGGAAAAATCCACTGGAATGATGCTAACTAGCTTATTATTGATCACAGTGTTGCTCACCTTTTCCACTGGGATAGGGGCTAAGAGTTATGCTGATGTTGGGGTTAGAGCTGCTGCTGACTGACTCATCTGTTGTTAAGTGTAGTAAAAGGTACAGGGACAAGTTAAATATATGAATAAGTTGATTAATTTTTTCCTTCATTAAATGCTAGAGAAATGGAGGTAAAAAGTAGTTTGTAGCTAAGCTAACTATGCTAAATGGTTGATAATCTCACACAGTCTACCCACCTCTCTTGGAGAAAAACTGGGTTACACATTGACACGCGTTTATTTTTCTCTCTCTCTCTTTGAAACCTGACTATTATTTTTCTTGGCAGCGTAGTAGCTGCCGTAGACTTCTTGTCTTCTACTAACTGCTGCTAAACACCGTCACCAGCAGGAACAAACCATTTCATGCAGATCCAGGAGGGTGTTCAGTGCAAATGTGTATGTGTGCCTTTTGGTACAGTAGGGGCAACATTTAATTTTTACTGTTAAAAGCAACTGTAAACAAACACAATATGATTAATTTAGCTCTTGATAGGGCCCCAAATTTGTTTATGTTTCTTAAAAAACAAACAAACACAAAAACAAACTAAAACATATTTTGTGGGGGACCCCTGTCGGTCAGGGTCCCCTGGAATGGTCCTCACTTTCTCCCCTTGGTGGTAGAATTGCAGTTTTCCACCTCCCACCTATTTCTGGTTAGTGCACAGGAAGTCCAGTTCACAAGATTATTTTATGTAGAAAAAAGCCTAATCAATTTAATTTCTATAGGCTATTCAGACATAATTATGGTACAGAAATCAAAAAGTTAACTTTAATCATCAGTATTGGAAAGGCGAGCCAAAGCAGACGCTGTGACTGAAAGAGAAAAGAGGAAGAGAGGCGTGTTTGCCTCCAGCTATCGTTCTATTTTAGCATGCTGAACCAACTCCCACCAGAGCGGATCTGAAACGCCGCTGAGCAAAAAAGATGACAAGTCATCACATGCACTTGTTCGCTTCATGTAGCTGGTTACAAACAACAAGCAGACACATCTGGGCCTGCTTGTTCCTTCCTACTGCATTCCCCCTGAAACAACACGTTAAGTGTTCAAACACAAAAAGGAGCATAACTGAACAAAAAGTTGATGCTCCGTCATGCAGTTCAGTTGAATGAGCACCATTAAGGTGATAAATTAAGGAGCTTTTTGAGTGCTTATATTTCAAAACAGAGTCACATAAAGTGCATTTTGTTTCCCACGCTGGACTCTATACCGTTTGAATTTGCAGTTCTGATATTGGCCCTGCTGCCATCTTTGTTTCTGTACCACAGACTGCAGTTAACCAGCAGCGCCCTCTGCTTGATGGAGGCTGAACTACAACACTAGAAGAAGGTAAGTGCCCATCTTTAGTTAATCAATTGGAGTTAATTTTGATCTAAACAGACTCGTAAGCTGATTAATTTTTCTTCAAACTTTTTTACTCTGACAACCCTAAAAAACATCTGTAAAAATCCAGAGCAAATTCCAGTTAATGTCACAACTGCAAGAATTCTGCAAGTCAGGCCGTTACAAAAGGGTGTCAGAAAGACCCATAAGTTGTCCGGTTCTGGGTCATTATAAGGATTACATTGTTAATATGCTGCTCCGCTCGGACAACAACTTTAAAATCATAAGCTATGCTCCAACGTTAGCATCCATGTTTACTTGCGCAAACACTGAGCACTACTTCTTTTTTATGGTGGTTGGCAAAACACTGTGCACGCTCTCTATGTGTGACGTTGTTGCGCTCTCTACTGTGCATGCGGGACACTTTCAGGTCGTTTGCCATTCACACTGGAGAACACATACAGGTCACATTTGGAAGTGTGAACAATAACGCCAAAAAAATCAGATGACAAAAAAATTGGAATTGGGTCACTTCAGGCTCCAGTGTGAATGTAGCCTAAATCTGTTTAGCCTGCAAATACAGAGAAGCTAGTCCTAAATGTACAGATAGACATAAATAAAATTAAGTAAGACCTAAAAAAAATTTAATCTGCAATATCATGAATACCACTTTTCCCGCACTAAAATTCAAGCACTTTTTAAGCATTTTTAAGGTAAATTCTCCAATACCGAAACAATACAACTGAACTAAAAGTTTTAATTCTCTGCTATTGTCCCTGTCCATTCTAAAGAGCCATTCTTGCAGTTAATTCACCCACATTATGGTTTTATGATTTAGAGCCATAAAACTATTTGTTTTTATAAATATCTACAAAAGAAAACTTTATTTACAAAAACACACCTTATTACTTTTGCATTTTAAGATAAAGAAAAACAAACTTTTGGGAAAAAAGAGGATGATACAATTTAATCTCTGTTTAGATAAATATAAAATATTTTGTACTTTTTCTATCATTCTATTGTTGCAATTCAATGCAATTAATTCAGGAAAAATTTGAAAAAAGAAACACATATATGCATATATATGGCATTTATCGTATTATCATTTGACGCAATAAATTTCTTATTATATTTTTATTTACCACTCATAACAAATTCCAGTTAATGTTTAAAACCCCGAAAACTGCCTGTATTGTTAGTTTTATATATCTAATGAAACCATCAATAAATATCAGTAAATTTTAAAATATGATTAAATGCAGTTACAATTCGTAGTTTTATTATATAAATCTCACTTCGTCTTTCTGGCGTCCTACAGAAACAAATTACAAATGGGAATGAATTTCAAGAGCAGTATTCATTTTACTGAACGCTTTTTGGCTGTATTTTCTTTCAGCTTAACATTTATAGTATGTATTTATTTGCAATAAATCAATAATGGTAAATTGAAATGAGCGAAATAAATCTCATTTGGATGACAATCATCAAAAAGATGCTCCCCTTTAATAATATCACTGAAAAGCCGCCATTTTGAGAAATGCTGTAAGCATTTGACAGCCAGGATGAAGTAGTCAGTCTGCACTACTTGCCATTTTTGCCTGTTTTCCCCATCTAAGCTGAATAATTTTTTTTTTTTAAATACAACTTTGGTTACAGAGACTTCATAATCCATTTTAATTACAGGGTTTCCCCCCCATGTATCATAAACCTGGCAGGCCACCAGGCTTTACTTGGGTCCCCGACATGCTAAGCATAGCTTATTTATTTTAGTTTTTTTTATGTCAAATTTTTAAGACTTTATAGTCAGAACTCAAGTATTAATCTCCTAATAACACATAATTATCAGGTGATATTTTCAAATTTCCTGTCAACTTTAAAAATTTAACTCAAAAACACGACAGGCTACTGAATGAATGACTGCACAAGCGCCCCAACCACAGGGCTTAGCAAGTTTTTTTGGGGAAACCCTGAATTATTATTGTTTCATTTGCTTTGTTTTATTTTGGTAGTTTAAAATGTTTTCTGGTTTCAATGTTAAATGTTGTTTAAAAATTAAAGTTATTCATATCTGAGTGGGTATTCTCACATTATTATGTCACTGTTATATTAGTTGAAAATAGTACTGTCACGTTAAGAACATCTACATAGACGAATACATCTTTAAATCTACCTTTCTGAACGACCCTGAGCTCCGTTCGGCCCTGAGTTCCCGACACGTCGGGCGGGTTCTTCACGTCGCAGAAGAAGGTCCCGTTGTCGCTGAACTGAGCCGGACTCAGCTGTATCGAGGCGTCCTTCTTGTTGATGTCTCCGACAAACTGAACCCTGTGTTTGAATTCTTCTTGTCCTGGATATGCTTTTCCGTCAGAAAAGTATAAAATCTAGAAAAAAGGAAAGAATATTAAATCTGAGACTAAAAACAGAAAATGGAAAACGTCAGATGCAGAAATACCAAAGAGGAGTAGAGCCACTGAAAAACAAAAAAAACAAAATAATTCTGACTTTAATCTTCTGAAATCAAATGTCAGAAATCTTAGGTTAAAGTCAGAATTATTTTTTTGTTGTAGTTTTCCCAGTGGCTCTAATCGTCTTCTTTACCGAAGCAGGACCTGAATTGACACAGTCAGAACGAATTGTCCAGAGTGGCAGACGGCTACTTTTCATATCTGACAAAGACAAGTGCGAAGCAGCTAAAAAAATTACAAATTTCTTTTTAAACCTGTCACTCCTCTACTTATTCTCTACTTGTTCAAGTTCCTAATTCGTCTCACACAAAAACCGCACATTATGCAGGATTTGTCTGGGACAGAAAATGATTCAAAAAGTCAAAAGAAAAAGATAAACGTTTCTTTTGAGATGTTCAAACATCTCCGATTCATGGAGTTCTTAGTTTAGAGGATTTTGTTAAACAGGAAAGTGTTGAAACTTCAGGAAAAAAAAAATAGATGCTTTTAGCTCAGCTCATTGTGCAACACACATTCTCCAGATGCTGACGGCATACATCTGTTCTGGCAAGACTGCCCCTCAAATTAAAGACCCCCAGGCTGTGTCATTACATTTTGCAGGAGATCAGAGCAGAAAGGGAGGCTCCCGACCAGACTTGTTTGTAAACAGAAACGGGCTGCTAAAAAAAAACAAAAAAAAACAGGTTGAGAGTCAGGTTTTCCAGTAACTAGACACTTTTTGGGTTCATTTAGGTTTGCTTTGCTTTCCTTTCAGACAACAGATTCCTGAAGGATATTAGTATTGCTCCAGGTGCTTTAATATTTTTAAATAATGAGTCTAGCATTAGGGCTGAAACGATTACTTGCACTAATTGTGATCATTGAAATGGTTGTCAACTAATTTAGTAATTTATTAATCACTAACTGGAATGTTCAGACACTAAAAAAGCCCATTTGCCAAAAGCATAACACAGAGCAGCAATTAAAACAAATCTGTACAAAAAATATGAACATTGAATTTAAGACAAAAAAAAAACACTTTGTAAATATGTTCTTGCTAAAAATGATCAAACGTACACTAAAGGAGTGCTATGTTACTACATTCAAGCAGTATATTGTAAAAAAGAAATAAAATTAATTATTTGCATTCTTAGTGTTTTCCTAATGTTGTACAAAAAAGTTTAACTGCTTAAATGAAAAAGACTGCAGAATGTACCTTTTTTTATCTGATTAAATGATTAATCATATCATAATATACATTTTATAAAAGGTGTAGACCTTTTTAAAATCATGTCATGAATTACTTTCCACTAATTTTTACAACTCATGTTTAGCAATATGCTGCTATTTGTATGTTTTCTATTTTTTTAGCTGCACCAGAAACACTTGTATGAATGTATGTATCTGTATATGTCTGTACATATATGCATAATCACGTTTTAGACCTTTTCTTGCCAAATTCACTGTTGTGTCTTTATGTAATGACAATAAACCTATTTTACTGTCCCTTCCGACAATAAATTGTCTGAAAAATTGTATTTTTCTTTTAAATCAGTGTCATAAAGCAATTTAACTTGCTTGCTGTGACCCGAATATAAACACCACAAGCAGCTTCAGTTTACATGCAGCTTTATGATGTAAACATGCTACAAAAAAATCTGAAAAAAGCATGCAAAACCAAAGCCTGACACCAAATCATCACATTCATCCCTGAGGATCAGTTGAAGCCTTTATTAACATGTAGGACAGATCGCAGTGGCAGGAAAACATCTTGGGATTGTGGGAAATGTTCCAGAAAGGACACGAGCAGCAGCAGCTGGGACTCACCACGTATGGAGCTGAGTAGTACTGACTGTCGGGCTGATTGGACTGGAAGGTCCAGCTCACACTGGTGGCTTTGGTCACCACTTCACTGGAGTCAAAGGTACATCGCAGGACCGCCGTTGTGCCGTTCTGCACAATCACTTCAGAGTCGGCGTATATGGTGATTGCACATGCAGGTCCTGTGACTGTTTGGTGGGAGAAAAGGAAAAAAAAAAGAAAGAATGGTGTCAGGGAATGCGTTAGTAACAGGATGTCAACAGCGGGTCGGTTGCAGAGCTGAAACAACAACAGCACAGAGCTCAGCAGGTGGTCACTGGGGAGACAATGAGCTGCAGGGAGATTAGGTTGAATTCATAACAGAAAAGAAAAGTTTTTATCTGGTTGGTGTGTGGAAAGGTATCGGCCATGTTTACACCCACTTTGATAACCGAAGGTTTATTTTCTTATCATCTAATCACAGCTTCCAGGACCTTATCTGGTTGCAAGAAACATGTATCAACAAGCAGCTGGACTGCAAAAACAAAATATCTTATCAGATGTTTTTAGTCTAGTTTCTAGTACAGGTAGCTTAGTTCATTAGAAATAAGACAAAACTCACTTAAAGTAACTTCTCAGCAAGATATGGGAGACTGTTTTAAGAAAAGAATTCCTTATTTTTTCTTATACAATGGACTAAAGACAGTATTCTCAGAATTATGACTTATAAACTCAGAAAATTAAAGTCAGAATTCTGAAATTAAAGTTAGAATTGTGAGATTAAAGTCAGATCGTTTGTAGCAATGGATGCATCTGCAGCTAAAAACATACTGCTAACATGTTAGCGATTTCTGCTCGACTTAATACAGCGTAGAGCTGGTTTGTTGATTATTTTTGAATTAACTTATTAGTAATCGCATAATAGTAATTAATAACTTGCCTTAAGTAAGGTTCAATATTTCTAAAGTAAAAATGTATAAAAACAAATCACTTGACATATTCAAACATGTGACTTTCACAGCTTTGGCTGCAAGCAAAGGATCTAAAAAGGTCGATTATTGAGGCTGCAGGGAATCCAGAGCATCAGAAAGACAAACAACTCTAACATCATTAAAGCTTCAGTTGGAGACGATTTCACACAAAAAAAAAACAGAAGGAAGTGTTCGTCATTCATTTCCTCCCTGTCAACTGATGTCGGAGTAAGATTGAGAGCAAACCGGTTCTTATTGCATGCATGCTAGACTTCTGAATATAAGAGTTCGTAAATAAAAAAACAAGACTGCAAGTTTCAGTTTGTTAAGCTGCTGCCTGAGGACTAAAGATCTATTTTCAAACTGCTAAGTATGTGTGGATATGCTGCATAAAATATTCCCAAATGACTCAAGAGGAAAATGCAAGGCGCTGATGTTCCATATTCTGCAAAAAAGACTGAACGTCTCGTTACCATTAAAGCTTCTAGTAAGAAAGGTTTTCAGGCTGTTTTGGATTTGACAAACATGCAGGCAGCAGTTTTGTGTTTACATGTGAGCAGATATTTTTAAAGCTCCTTATTGTGGCTTTGATGCTCAATTTCATTTGATCTTATGCACTTTTATACTTGTGAATATGTTGAGCTGCTCTTTGCAATTCGTGTCAACTCAAAACTACTTTATTTATCCCAAAGGGAAGTTGAATATTATTAGAACTCTTAATCATCCCAGTGTCTTCAAAGAGTTGTTGTGGATGGTGATGCTGTGGGCAGAAAGGATAACCAGTAGCAGTCAGTTTGTAACATATCTCAAGAGGCCTCTGACACCATTAGTTGTTGGCAAGCACTGCTAATCCACATCCTTTGCTTTTGACACTCCTCTTTAAATCATTGTTAGAAAGCCAGGCAGAGAGACGCTTGAGTAGGGGAAACAATAAATTATTAATTGATGGAGGAGTTCGGGTGTTATTTTAGCTTTCAGATGGTAATCAGCTGTTCCCAGAAGTAAAAACAATATCTAGTTGCCAAGGTTACGCATCATGATATGCGAATACCAAGCAAACCGGCGACCGCTCCAAAAGCAGGAAGTGCACTATAGAACATGGTATTCTGGGTACAACCAAAACAAACACGCTAGCTAGAGAAATTCTACAACAGCCAATATCTGACACCTCTCCGTTTTTGTTTACATTTTTTGAAGAAGGAAGTTGCGCTCATTGTCTTCTTCAGAGGTTTTTGTGTCATTTCCTTCAGTGGTTCTTGGTGCGGCGCCACCACAGACCAGGAGGGGAACTAGGTTTTCAAAGGAAAACAAACCGCAACAGCTGAAGATGTAAAAAATGTTGCAACTTTGGACTCCAATCAAACCGAGTCTATTGGACCATCAGGTTGGAAAAACCTTGAAACAGTGGTCCCCAAACTTTTTCCTGTGAGGGCCACATAACTTTTCCCTTCTCTGGTGGGGGGCCGGAAATTGTTGATGGGGTGGGAGGGCTTCGTTTCTCAATTTATTTTTACCCAGAAAGCACATGGGCAAAAACCATGAGTGAAACAGTCACTGGGACTAACTAGTATACATTCCATTGACGGAATGTAACTATAATATATTAATTCCTCATATGTTAACATAAAGGCTCGTTTTGAAGTATAAGTTGCTACTTCAAAGAATTCAACCTGGAATGCGGCGTTCTTAACAGACACGTGCTACACATCTGCTCTACCGCTAGCAAACAACCGTACTGATTAAATAACATAAAAGTCAAGCAGTTCCCTAAAAGTCCAACAGATGGCAGCAATGCGCCATGCAAAACAAAACACCCACAGTTTAGAGGACACACTTCCTGCTAAAGAGCCCCCTGGTGGTTGAAGAAAAATCCACATATAAACCGGAAAATACAATACATGAAAAAAAAATCTGAATGCTCTCTGGTATTGTTCAGGGGGCCGGACCAAATGTGGAGGCGGGCCGGATCAGGCCCGCAGGCTGTAGTTTGGGGACCCCTGCCCTAAAACATTGTCCCATATCTTGCTGAAAATCCTAACTGTGCTTTTGAAATAATTTTACCTGAAGATATCCATAACATCCCCTTGAAAAAATCTATACATCCTCCTTTTGCAAAGATTTTATGTTTTTCTTTATTTTAAAACCCAAGAATGTGAACTAAATAGTTTGTTTTTTTTAAAGAATGCCAACACATTTCCTGTACTAGAATTCAATCAAAATAAGTTGTATTTTTTCAATACATCATGTAACATTATTGAGTATAAACAAATTTTATTTATCTGGAGTGGAGGCTAAAATTGATTTAAAAAAAGTCCAGGCCAACACTTGATTGAAATGCAGAAAAATCTTCAATGAACTGAAGCAACGTTGGAAAAAAGAGCGACCTACACTCACTCCACATCAGATGTTACTGCTAAAGATGGGTTTACAAGTTAAATCGTGGGAGGTACTTAGTTGTTCACAGAGTTTTGGTGTCATAGCAGCATGTTGAGTTAAATGAAATTAGGACCTGCTAATGACTAATAGGATTAATTGATTATTCAAATAATCGTGAATTAGTCAGGTAATTGATTAATCCCTAACTGGAGAATAGACTAAAAAGGCTACTTACTGAAAGAACAACACACCCAGAGCAGAACAAAATATACATGTATTTTGCATTTAAGATAAATAAAAAAAATTGTATCTAAATACACAGATTAAATTCTGTTAAAAAAAAATCTGTTAATCTCAAATAATCAACAGATGAGTGTAGATAATCACATCTTTTTCATGTTAAGTCCAACAGTGAGAGCTGAGTTTTTCACAGGTTGTTGTTGGAAGTATGTTTTAGCTGCTACAAATGATCAAGCATTCATTATCTAATTAATTGATTAATCGTCAGGGGAAAAAAACATCAATGACATAATTATTTTCTAAATTAATCTTCATCCAAACTCTCTAATTTACATCAGGTGCTGGTATTTCAACTTTTAACTTTCTCAGTTTTTCACTCTTCATTGAAGCTAGTTAGATAACTAGGATGAAGTGGAATTACCTTAAGATTAAATTAAATTCACTATTTTTGTAGTGTCTTGAGGTGGAATGTTGTGTGATGTAAACTGAATAAGTAGTGCAAACATTACGCTTAATCTAACTACATCTGTTTTCCGATTTGCAAACAAATACTTTTATAACATTTTATAAAGTTGTATAAATTTGCAATTACTGTGCAACAATATTTCAACCGATTATGCTCCCGATCTTCAGATGTGTTGATAATGACGACATTATAACACCTCAACCTGTGTGAGCCTCAGTGAAAGGACAAAAATCTATTTTATCTTGTAGATTTGCACCAACACGGCTGATGTGGTGCTGCAGTAAAAACAACAAGCAGCTTCTGTGAGTGAAGCATAACAAAATAGTTTATTTAAAATACTGTAAATAAAAGCATCCTCGCTGAAATTAACATTAAAGGGTTTTTTTCCCCCACTGGATGACACGTAGGTAAACACGGCTAACATAAAGCCCCTGTTTAATTATAAAATAGCTTATATTAACAGGTATTTTATTAGTTAGAAGAGATTCGAAAACATGTAAACTACCGAACCAGTCAGTGATTGTATCCGACCTGAATCGTTCTTTATCGTTCAGAGCAAGCCGCGAACAGGGCGGCAGCCATCGTCTGCCACCGAACTCTATTCAAATTTCAGTCAATTTAAAGTTTGTCATCTATAACGTCAAGGCGACCAGCATGTGATAGTTAAATAGGGATAAATAGGCAACAAATCCAGCTCCGGGGTGTTTAACTAACATCGGCTGTTACAGTAAGACTAAACAAAGTCGTTTTAATGCGAAGGTCTGGGGCTGGGGGAGCAACCATGATAACATCGCAGGGCTAGCGAGCGTGATTTATCACAGAAAAAAAACAGTTAACGCTGATTCAGGCGTCACGGAACGGGATTTTAAATCAATTTTAAGGTTTAACACTCACCAAATATAACGCTTAGCAAACACCCAGACCATAAAACGCCCATGCAAACGTTCTTCGACCATCTGGGCTCCATTATGTTGTTGTAAATAGGAGTAGCTCTTCGGCCACGACGATGAAGTTAGCTTCCGACTGAGAGCTTCCGAGCAGGCAGTTTGTTAAAGGGATAGTTCAACACTTTAAAAGCAACGCTTAGGTTAAAGGTTTTCCTTTTTCTTTTTAGCGTCTGAACCACAAAATAAAAATTAAAGAGATTTTTAACGCCATATCTTGGCTGAGTCTACAGGCATTTTTACCGGGTCAATATATTGGTCAGCTATTTATTTTCAATTCCTGTTTTTGTTTAAATCTCATAAGCTCTTATACTATGCATATGTATTCTCGTTCATTTCTGGAGAGAACTGCAGGAGCACAGACTATATGTGACTTATATGCTATAAGAACAACTGCCTTAAATCACCTTCAGTCCAAAATAAATCCAAACATTTGTCAGATCTGACAAATGTTTGGTTTTTGTAAAAGTGCAGATTAATTTAGACACAGCTTGTTCAACTTTTACACTATCTGCTAAAAATAAAATATAATATATTTTGGGAACCTTTGGGCTACCATAGTATTTACTAAAGCTAGGAAACAAGTAGCATAGTTTGCTTATTATTAAGGGCTTGATTTGAGAAAACTGAAAAATATGTCTGTCTCATCAATAAAACAGAATCTGTTAAACTTCACTTTAAAACACTTGATGTCTGTATCAAGGTTTTAATGCAGCAATTAAATGCAACTAAATGTACCAACATGTACTTTTATTTACAAGTCAATAGATATTGTTCTATTTACCATGAAAATAGAAGGAAACCAGAAACCTTGGAAAAAACGATCCCTTTGTGTTGCATCTAACATTTTTCTGAGTACATTTTAAGTTAAAATTTGTAGTTTATCCTTAGACATCCAAGGTCCCACTTTGAACACCCTTCTTCTAGCATATGGGGTCAACTTGACCTTTAAATTACATATTTAAAGTGGATCTGTGCACCACAGATTCTATTGAGCTAGACAAGACAATTTTGCAAAATCTCTTTCCTCAACAAAGAATCAGAGGCAAACTTCACAGTCATGTTCATCCCTTTTTTTGTTCCCCCACCTTCTTCGTAGAGCAGATTTATCCTTCTGACTGTTTGTCGCCCCTTGCAGGTTTCCCCAGAAAGATGCATCTAATCTATATCCACACTGCTGAATCAGACAAGAAAAAGTGAGAATAGGAACTTTACGAGCCAATAAATGACACTGGGCTCTTCAAAATAAAGGAATTATAAACCATCCATCCATCCATTTTCTGTACACCCTCATCCCTTAGTGGGGTCGGGAGGTGCTGGTGCCTCTCCAGCTAACGTTCCGGGCGAGAGGTGGGTAGTTTTTGCCTAACTGTACAGTCTTCTGTGTTACGTTTTTTGTTTTTAATATTTTTAACTATCTGCTTCCATTCACCTTTACCTCGCTGCTTGTACACCTTAATTTTCCCACTGAGAGATAGTAACGCACATTTCTATTCTATTACACCAAAACCACAAGCAGAACAACCTACCAATTCAAAATAAATAAATAAAATGACAATAACTTTTACATTATTAATCTTGCGTTTCAGTGTCTTTCTCTTTCTCAATGTCGCATGCTGTTTTTTATTTTTATTTTATTTTAATTATGTAAAGCACTTTGAAATGCCTTGCTGCTGAAATGTGCTACACAAATAAAATTTGATTTGATTGATTGATTGATTGATTCAGTTGTAGCCGTAACTGGGAAATCTCGACTTACTATTCAGAAAAATCAACTGGAACGCCTTCCGAAGTTAGATTTTCCACTGGGAGAATGGGATCAACTCCAACGAAAGCCGACTTCGCATTTCAATATGGCGGCTCACAGTAGTAAGCTCTGGTGGAAACATGTTTATTTCACAAGATACACATGTAACACGTGCGTCTAAAATCAATGTTACATGTTTGTTCAAGGAAAGTAAAGTTTAAAACAAGAGGTATGTCTATGGGTGTCGCTATATTGAAATCCAACTTTTTTTCAGTTAAATTTATTTTGTTCTTTATGTTACAAGATACTTGTTTGCAACATTCCGAACATGTAATAACAATGAATTCACAATGTCAAATACTGTGAAATTTTAATTACTGTTATCAAACAGCCAAAAATACCCTCCGAAATATAAAGGGCCAATCACGAGAATCAACGTATTTAAAGTTAAAACTCAGTTTCACGTAAATAAAAAGACGGCAACATAAATGTTTGACTTTGAAACTGAAGCGTTCAAGATTGCTATCAAGCTAATTTTCTATTAGCCACTAATCTTTTTGATAAACACTGTATTACCAAGACACATGAAAACAAACCTTTATCTTGTCCTTTCTATATTCTTCCTCTTGCTTTTCTGTGTCACTGCAACATTTTTGAAACATTGTTTTGCTTACGAGTGATTCTTGAAAATAGGGACAAAATGGGTTTTAATTTTCCCATAATTTTTTAAAATTATTTCTCAACCTTATTCAGCAAACACAAGAAAAATATACATTGTTGTGCTCACATGACCCAGGTTAGCTTAGTTAGATATTTGAAAAAAATATATTTTGCGTATATTTTATTCAAATTTGGTGCTTTATCCATAGGACCTGTTTTGTCCCTATTCTCAAGAATCAGTAACTTTATGCACCGCAGCGCACATTACCGGTGAAGCATGACCAATCGCGGCCACAAGGGGGCACCCAAGATAATGTTTTCTTTTTGCCCATATAAAAAATGATTTCTACATCATGATCAAATTTATATTGTTGCAAAACAAATTAACAACTTTATCTGGAAATTGTGTGTGTGTGTGTGGGGGGGGGGGGGTGGATGGGAGGGAGGGGTTAACAACAAAGAAATCATCACAAAAAAAAGAAAAGAAAAAAAAAATCAGCTCCACTTAGGGGGGCCCTCTAGTGGGCCTGGGACCCTAAGCAACTGCTTAGTTGCTCATGCTTTAGAAAACATACTAATAAATAGTTAAAATAATAAAATAATAGTTTTGTAAATAGGAGTAGTTCCTCGGCCACGACGATGAAGTTAGCTTCCGACTGCTAGTTTCCGAGCAGGCAGTTTGTCAACACTTTCAAAGCAACGCTTAGGTTAAAGGTTTTCCTTTTCTTTTTAGCATCTGACATGCAAAATAAATAATGTAAAAGATTTTTAACGCCAACTCTTGGCTGAGTCTACAGGCATTTTTACTGGGCTAAAAAGTGGTACAATGACAACACTAACAGTTATCAACTTATTTATTTTCAATTCCTGTTTTTGTTTAAATCTCACTACTCGCTTATAACATACATGTATTCTCATTGTTAATTATGGAGAGGACTGCAAGAGCACAGACTGTACAGGGTGAGCCATAAGTTTCCATACATAGGAGAATGTAAAAATGTATTTTTTTAAATATATTTCAGATACCCAAGAATATGCGATTGACAAAAAAAGCAAAGATTTGAAATTATACTGATGGCTGGATCGGGAAGCAGTCACAAGATTGCACGAAACTTTAACAGAAAACATGGAACGAGCATCACACATGACACTGTGGCATAATTTATTTGCAAGTTTCAGAAAACTAGAAATGTTGCGGATCAATCACGAAGTTGTCCAAGACGTGCAGCGATTACACGGAGTCCCACAAAAATAAAAACGGTTGTCCAATATAAAATGTTTATCTTTTTCTATGTATGGAAACTTATGGCTCACTGTATATTTGTGACCCCAACTTTAAGACCATCTTCAGACCAAAATACATCTGAATATTTGTCACATAGACACAGCTTGTTCAATCTTTATTCTGCTAAAAACAAAATGTAAAATACTTTTAGAACCTTTGGGCTATCATGTTAATATTTACTAAAGCTAGAAAATAAATAGCATAGTTTGGTTATTATTGGAGCCTCTATTGAAGAAAACAAAAATATGTCTGTTCTCATCAATAAAAATAGAATCTGTTAGTCTTCACTTTAAAACACTTGATGTGTTTATCAAAGCTTGAATGCAGCAATTAAAAGCAGATTTTACTGCATCAACATATTATTCTATTTACCATGAAAATATAATGAAACCACAAGGCTTTGAAAAAGATTATCATTTTGAGTTTCATCTAACATTTTTCTAAGTACATTTTAATGTAAATGTCATAGGTTTGTCCTATTTCTGTGGGAAGCACAAAGTCAATTCAGGGGCCACAAATGGCCCTGGGCCCTACTTTCAACAGCTTTTGGGGTAAACTGGAAGTTTAAATTACATATTAAAGGGGATCTGTGCATCACAGATTCTCTTGGGCTAGATGACTAAACTTTGTAATATCTCTTTCCTCAACAAAGAATCAGAGGCCAACTTCACAGTCATGCTCCTCCCCTCAGAGCATCTAATTTGTATCCACACTACTGAATCAGACAAGAAAATGGGAAAATTAAGATTTCTACAGGCCAATAAATGACATTGGGCTCTTCATAACAAAGGAATTATAAACTAATAAGATCTACATAATACCCATTTTTCTTCCTTCTTTTCAAAGTGTAAAAAACAACTAAATACCAAACTTATAAAAGAAAAAAAAGCCCATTTACCAATTATTTCATAAAGTGACACACTCAACATACCATCAATCCAAATGGTTGAACCTCCTATGAAGACAGGTTATTAAATCAATGAGGCCTACTTTGGTAATTGGTGAAGTATGGTATGGAGGATGGAAACTGACATAATAAAAGATAAAAGCAGAAATATATAAATGGCCCATTGAATATGTCAATACACTTAAAATGTACCAAATGATTTTAAAAAGGGGGAATCTTACCTGATGCTTTAATACATAATTGACCTTCATATTTATTAATTTTTCTTAATAATAACTTCTTCATTATTAATCCTGCGTTCCAGTTGTAGTCGTAACTGGGAAATTGCAATTTACCAGTCAAAAAAAAAAAAAAAAAAGCAACTGGAAAGCCTTCCGAAGCTGGACTTTCCACTGGGAAAGTGGGCTCAACTCCGACTTTGCGTTTCAGTATGGCGGCTTGTCAACAGCAGCAAGCTCTGGTGGAAACATGTTTATTTCACAAAACACACGTGTAACACTGTGTCTAAAATCAATATTACAAGCTTGTTTATGGAAAGTAAAATTTTAAACGAAGAGTTACTGTGAACAATGTTGCTCTGGTGTGATGTTGAACCATGCTATGGAAGGTGATATCAGTCAAGCTGGGAGAAAACTAGGAACAAAATGAAAGGAAATCCACCTTTACAAACCCCTCGCCGTCATACTCACCTTTAAATGTGTCTGAATAAACCCTTCAAAAGCAAAGGTGTGAGGGGTTGGGATGAGCAGAGGACCAATGACGGGTGGTCCTCTGCACCTATATCAGGTCCACCAATCACAAAGAATCACCGGCACACTCTAATTACATATTGAAAATAAAAATGCCTCTTCAATAGTAGTCATAGACAATGGTGACTCAATTAAGATTTTTAATCCATTCAGACATCCATCGCTGTTGTCTACGGATGCTGCTTGTGGGTCAGATTTACGGGCGTACCAGAAACACAACAGACGTTTCCAACTGGGGACAAAAACCTGTAATTAATTAACGTGTTCACGTCCCGTTTCTGATTATAACACTTTTACTTGTAAGTTTGCTGCAGTGTAAGCTGGTAAGCAGGTGAGTATTGAGTTAATTTTATGAAAACAAAACCAACACGCTGAAAGTTCTCACCTCTATTATCATAAATAAGATGGTTGATGTTAAGGAACGTTTGTATTTTTATAATTTGTATTTTTCTGTTTTTTCTAAATGTATAGAAACTCATTATTCCACAGAGGAATGAACTATGAAACTTTTGAGGTCATTTAATTCAAATCAGTTCACAGACAACAGAAGTTCTCGTAGTGACAGACGAACCATTTCATGACAGTTTAGTGAAGACAAGCAGCCAGAGGAGGGAGGGAGAGAAAACAGCTCATTAAGAATCCACTTCTTCTGCCCACTAACATTTAAGATCTTCAAAAAGACGTTAAGATCATCAGGTCAAGAAATACCTGAAAAAAGGAAACCATAACAGAAGCAAATTAAAATCCATTCCATCCTATTACGATGTCTCATTGTCTTTTTTTTTTTCCTTCTCTAAGTGTTCCTGGAGTTAAATAGTGTTTTCTGACTGTCAGGGAAAAACTAAAGCCCACAAATTGAGATGTGAAAATGTTCCACACAAGCTCTTAATGATGAAACATTTTTGTTGGACAATATGAGCACCAAAAACAGGAAATCCTTAAAGAAATAGAAAGTATTGGTTGCATTATGATCCTTTTATCCCAGTTAAAGTTTGTGCAAGTATTTCATCCTTCATTATTTCAGGGGGCAGAGAAAAAGACAAAAGAATGACAAGCGAGTGGATTAAAGAAGCGATTATCAAACGCCTTGAGCACAGAGGGAGATGGAGAGATGAAAAGTGCATTAGAGGACAACAAACCTTTGTTTTTGGTTGAGCTAATACAGACAGTCGTATCTACAGTAGAAACATGACACAGGCAGACCCCTCCCATCACACAGAGAGGGGCTTCCAGCCTCTCAATCCACAGTCACACATCAAGTTATTTACATGTTTTAGTAGTGTTCTTCATTATTCCATCAGAGGCTTGAAATGTACACAGCCAGCCAGGACTTCCTGTCATTCCAAACTCTTCCAGTGTGGTTATGGGTCGGATAATAACGTTAGCAGGTCGGTGGGAGGGGCGGAGAGGGAAACCAAACTGAAACCAGTCTCCGGTCTGAGGCCATCATGTCTCTGGAAGCTGGTTGATGTCGGTCAGGTTGGTGTCATTCAGGATTACTTTGATCCGATCCAGGGACTCAGCCTGTCGTATTCGCTCCAGCTGGACCTGCGGATAGAAAACAAACGCTGATTCTGATTTCATTATTTCTATCTGGATCACGGTTCCTAGGCGCTTCTAGAAAACGGTGTGAGATTCCCCCTGCCGGGTTGTGCAAAAGTATTCACACATTGTCCACATTTTCTCACATCTTATTAATCGGTCACTAGGCCTGTCACAATATTAAATTTTGCTGGATGATAAATTGTCCCAGAAGTTACTTCAATAAATGATAAAATGGCTGTTTTGAGACTATTTTCAAGTAACATATAATAATGCAAGAACACATTCTCAAAGATCAGTAAACTTTAAATTCCAATGAACATTTAACACTGGAACTGGAAGACATTCTAAATACCCCAAATAAATAAAACAACAGGAACAACATATAAAATTAATTATGAGGTTTTCAAAAACGACCAAAGCACCAGACTGAAAATTTTATTCATCCAGTTTTTGGTAGAAATAGAAAAACATGCAAATGGAAATTATGGTGCTCATTATAATTTATCATGTGATTAATTAATTTATTGCTTATTGCAACAGACCTTTTAATTGGATAAAAAAAAGGCATAATTTTCATTTGCACCTTTTTTATATATTAGAAATACGTTGAAAGATGGAAATAAAGAAATAATACAATTATTTTCTTAATTAAGAAAATAAATATTAATGTAATAACATTCCTTTGTCCTAGCTTATTTGTTGCAGAGGATGAATCTGCAACTAAAAAATACTTCAAACATGTGAAAAGTTCAACCCTTTCTATTTGACTTAACGTCGGTACAGTTTAGGGCTGATCTGGTGATTATTTGTTGGATACATGGATTCATAATTTGAAAGCGAAAGGTGAATTTGCATCAGGTGAAGCCGAAGCTGCCACTTGAGGAGTTCAGTGTAGAAGTGGGGGGGGTGAGTAGAGATCTGAAAAGTCACTAACAGGCAAACTGTTGCATATGTCAGGACCAAAGCAAGAACTAAACAGCCTCTAGTTACCTGAAGCGTCTGAGAAAGCTTGACAAAGTCCTTCTGGACCTGCTCACTAACGTCCAGCTCAGTCTGCAGCCGCTGGGCTTTGTCTCTCTCGTCCAGAACTTGACTTTCTAATGCACTCTATGGTAGGCACACACAGAATAAATGGAAAAAAAGACACAAAAGACTTCACATTTCACCAGTTTCATTGAGAATATTCAGTTTATTCAATTACTAACAGATTTTTTTCCCAAAAACATGTCATGAGTTGGATATAACAGCAGCACAAACCTTTGCAGCGGCGACTTCTCTGAACTGCTGCTCCAGGCTCATCTTCACGGCCTGGAGGCTGTCCAGCATCTCCGTCTTCTCAGCTAAACAGCTCTGCAGCTGCAAAAACAAACACGATGACATCAGAGGGTCAGGAGGACACAGCTGGCCCAATCACAGCCTTACTGCAGATTTAGAACATCAATATTTCAAACTTGGATGGATGAATAGAGGTGGGTGGGTGGATAGATGGATGGATGGATGGATGGATGGAGGATATGTTCAGATGTACAGATGGATAGATGGATGTACACATGAACACATTAACACAGAGAGGCTGAGGGAACCTCACCTTGTCCTTCTCTGCTTTAACCCTCTCTAGCTCCATCTTCAGGCTGGAGAACGACGCTGCAGAGAAAACAGAGGCATCATTAGAGACAGAGACGCTCATCCTCAAAGGAGTTCTGATTCATGAATTATTTAACCAAGCGGCTGCAGTTTGAGCTCTGCTTGTTAGAAACACACTAACAGACCAAACACAACGAGCTGCTAAACACTACCAGACCGACCGGACCTCCAGAACCGGATGGGCTGGAAAAACAACATCAACACAATCTGGGGTTTAAAGTTGATGGACCCTCAGAAAACAGGCAATTAGTTTAAAAACATGTAAACTCACTTATTTATTTTAGCAAAAAAGTTCAGACATCAGATTTTTCCAGAAAAATATTTTCATAGAGGAAAAATTATTTAATTAGTTTTTAATAATTTGTTATGTTTTGGATCATTTACAATGCTAAGCTGGGAATTCAATCAATCAATCCATCAATCCATCCATCCATCCATCCATCCTTACATAGATATAAATACATCCATGTATTTATTTTAAAATAATTAATGAAATCTAATAGTATAAGCCATAAGAAAAAACAGATGAAGTCATTTTCCTGAATTTAAGGATCTTTGTTGTTGATCAATGTAACATATAATACCATATCATAAAAACATATAATACCCTGAAATACTGTTAAATCCCACTTTTGGACATGCACATTTGCTTCTCAACATGAAATATAAAATCACATCTAAAGCTACAGTTCTGTGCAAAAGTCTTAAATCATCCCACACTTATTTAATTAAAATAAATGACATTATTATCATAAAACTAAAGAAAAAGAGCAGAAAAAAACAGAAAATTTTCCAGAAAGTCTGCAGAACTCCTGATCAAATTTGTTTTAGTAATTCTGTCTTAATATGAAAATACCAAGAAATGAGGGGAGGGTTTAAGACATCTGCATTGTACCGTAAAACAAACCGGTACAAATGTCAAACACACAGTGAGGTGAATTTTCTCACAGCAGAGGACACAAAAGGCCCATCCCTTTGAAGCCTGCTAGGCTCAATCTGATAATTACAGTGCCTTGCAAAAAGTTTTCACACCCATTGAACTTTCTCACTTTCTGTCGTCACATTGAAACTGCAAACTTCATGTGAGAAACCCAGACAAGAGTGCATGAATGTATCATGAAATTAAATAATTTATTGCTTAAATATTTAAAAATCAAAAAGTATTGTATGCATTTGTATTCAACCTGACTTCACTTGAAGTAATCCCTAATTATAGAGGTCAACTTCAGTAAATTGAGTCTATTATGTCAGCTTTATTCTAAACTTTCATATAAAATACACAAAATGTGAAAAAGTACAAAGGCTGTGAATAATTTTGCAAGAAACTGTGTGCTGCTAACACACACAAGCTGTTAAGTTTAGCCTTTTCATACCTTCCAAGATGTCTGTAATACAATGATCAGTGGAGGTAAAACAAAAGCAGAAACAGAGGAGAGTTTTTTAAAATAAATGCCCAGCAACAGCAGGATGCCTGACGTTTATGCTACAGATTCTCACCTATCTCCTCCTTGCAGCCCTCGATCTCCAGCTGCAGGGTGTCTTCCAGGTTCTCCTTCAGACACTGCTCCGCCTGGATCTGCTCTTTCAAGAACAGGATCTCAGCTTTTAGCTTCTCCTCCACGTGATCAGCTGCCGTCCGCAGCGCCACAACATCGTCCCGCAACTGCAGCACCAGGCCCTGCAGATCCTGCGGAACAATCCAGTTGAGAACTTTTTAACTTCTTCTAATCTCAAGATGAGAAGTTTGGGTTGAACTAGTTGCTTCACATTTATTTTTCACATGTTTTAACAATGCAGTTGTTGTATCTTTTTATATTTCCTATATTTGTATTTGTTAAATCATTTATCTGAGAGATTTCCAGGACATGAGCAGAAAATCTGACTGGAACATCTACACCTTTCCACCTCTGTTCTTCTTTTATATTGCAGGAGAAACAGCTGAAACAATTAATTGGATTATTCGTGATTAATCAATTGATGAAATAATTGTCAACTAATTTAGTAATCAATTAAACGTTAACTGTATTGAGAGTTCAGACTCAAAAAGGCCATTTGCTAAAACCCTCCCCCCCAACATATTAGCAACCAAAAAATATGAATTTTGCATATAAGATAAAAAAAAGCCTTCTTTGTCTGTAAATATATCCTTTCCAAAACTACTCAAGTGGAATAGTTTTAGCTTCATCTGGTTCAAATTCTGTAAAAAAAAAAATCTATTAATCACCTTTTGCTATCCAATTATTAATCAGTTAATAAAAAATAATCATCAGATCAACCCCACACTGTATTGATAAGTCAAGCAGAAAGGTTTGATGTTAAAAGTATTTTTTAGCTGCAGATCCATCCGTTGCTACAAATGATCAAGCGTTCACTAAAGAATTGCAGTCGTTTCATTTTAGGCAATAAAATGTTTATTTTCCTATTTAAAAGTGAATTTGTTTATTTGCATCTTTTAATGTACTTCTAATATTCTAATAGCTTAAACTGTTAAATGAAAAATCTGCAGAATGTGCAAATTATACTATCCGATTAATCCATTAATTGTCAGAATAATCAATTACTCAAACAATTGTTAGTTGCAGGACTACACCAGTCCAATTAGATAATTATTTTTTAAGTAAATTAACTGAATTAGATTTAGTCTGTGAGGTGCACTGAAGGCGTACCTGCACAGTGTTGGGCATCTGGAAGTCTTCTTGCTGCTGCAGCTCTAGGTGCAGTCGGTGCTTCCCCTGCAGGCTCTCGTTGTCTCTCTGTAGTCGGCTTAGCTCATCTGCCACCTGCTCCCTCGACTTCAACAAAACCACCTATAAAGAAAAAAAAAAGAAAAGAAAAAAAAATATTCTTCACATCTGCTTGGATCATCATTTCCTCCAGGGTGTTGCTTTTCATTTATGGTGTGATTTAAACTCATATCTTTCGGCTTAAGCATCATGAACAGCAACAGATTTTCCAACTATTGAGCAGGAATGATTTTTGCTCTTACTTAATTTTATTTCTGTAACCGTGGCAACAAAGTTGGGTTGTTGTTTTTTTTTTTTTTTTACAACCTGGAGCAGCTGAATAGTCTCTCTAAAGCTCACCAATCCCAGAAGAGATTAAAAGCCAGAGAAAGGAGGAGGAAGTTCAAACCATCTTCCGATGATCATAGTGGGTAAGGATCACATCCTCTACTCCAACATCTTTCTATTTACAGTTAAAAACAGATAGAACTGTTATTGTCTAATTGAGCTGTTAGCATGTTATGACACCAATGAGACTGCCACACAACAACAGTCTTCAGTCAGAAGCTTCAATTTGTTGCAAGACTGACTGCTAGTGGAGATCCTGCCTGCCCATAGCTTCATCATTCACAGCGACTCTTTGAAGATACTACAATTCATAAAATACTTTTAATGTCACAAAAGAAAACTAAATGTTTCTGTGACTCATATCAATCAAGTTTCTTCTGAGTTTTTTGTTGTTGTGGAAAGTGTTTTTCTTCGTCACTCCCAGTTTATATAGTATTAATAAATATAATTTTCCATTTTACTCTCCAATAGGCCCTCCTTCTATTGTTTGAAAACTTTTTGAAAAAAAGAAAAGTAAATTCTTAATAATAAAGTCCAATCAGTAATAGGTATAAAGGCGTGTAGCGCATCCTAAACCCATTAACCTCGTCTTCTTATCAGTTGGTTGTGAAAAGCAGTGATTAAGTGGAGTAATAAAACCAGCAGACAGGAGCCACAAGCTGCCGCTTAGCTTGGCTGCAAATGATCAACAAAGACAAACTGATGAAGCTTTTCAGGCCGGCTGTCATCTTTTATATGCTGACAATAAAGCCATCAGGCGGGGACAGGCGGTGTGGCGTTAACAGCTGAACATGCTGCTCACCATCTGCTCCTGTGTGCTCCTCTTAGCCTCACTGAAGGCCTGCTGTAGTGTGCTGAGCAGCGCTTCTGATTCCTGGACTCTCTGCATGAGGGCAGACACCTGTGAGGAGAAATCAAAACACGAGAGACTGCTAATTTACACTCATAAAACCTATAAATAGAGAGGTTATGAAACATAAATAAAGAATAGCTGGCATGTTTTTGGCAATAAAAAAAGGCTCTGTAGTTACATCTCACTTCAGAACAGGAAGCTAGTACCATAGCTACATGATAATGGACAATGTGGGTCAGCGTTGGTGGATTATTGTTGTAAAATGAACACAAACTGTTTTCCTGGAGAAATCTGTCAATAGGACAACTCTTAGCAGGCACTCTTCACCACAGGTGTAGTTCACCTGCACTGAAAAACAGGCTGAATGAGTTGGCAAAAAGAACTTTTTAAGTACATGGGTAGGGTGCCAGATCACTAAGTCTCCAAGTTAGTGCCTTCAGGCAGGATTTCACCTCACTTCCTGCTGCTCTCCAGACAAACCACCACATAAATCTTTGCCATCAGTACTTTTGTCTTGGATATGCACCAAAGCACAACGCTTTGACAACTTTCAGATGTCATGTTTGCTTTGTTACATATTTATCCATTTATCCATTATGAAAATGAACACGCCTATCATCAGCTATAACCCTGAACACAACTGATGTAAAAATGTAAAAATGAACAGAAATTCCTTTGAAATTAATGCTTCTTCATAAACTGCAGTCATCAGATTGTGATCTTTGCAGAGCAGAAACGCAGAATATGACCCAGAGGTTTGTGGCTGGCCACAGCTCCATCACCCATCTTAAAGTAACTTCTCACTTACAAACTGACAAAACACACATGCTATTCTAAACTCTTTGGTTTGATTATTTTTTGCAGTACAATGTTGCAATGCAGATACGTCTGCAGATTCTTATCTCTCTGATTTCCTTTTCCACATCAGAGAGCAGCAACAGAATGTTTTTGGTGTTGGAGATTAACTCGAAACAAAGCAGAATCTGTAAAATCCTTCATCACAAACAATCAGTCGGCATGTTGGTGGTTCTCAGGGGTTATTAGCAAGAAATGCAGATAATATCAGCTGCTGCTCTCCTGTTTTAAAGCTGCTTTCTTCCCACTGTGACACCTACAGCTATCTGATGTGAGAAAAGTTATTCAAGATGTCTTGTATTTTCTTCAGAGATAATGCTGTGAAGTGTTTTGTCACATTCTCATTACTAATAACTTTTTGTCCTTTTTTGCTTATTTGCCAACTCAGGCTTTAACTAAATGATTTAATCGTAGAAATTTAAGGACAATTCCTACAAGGTCTGTTGGACTAATTAATAGCATTTTTTCATCTTTCACATTCAACAGATTTGTTTTCAGTTGAATTCTACATAGGTGAGATTATTATTCATTACAATTAATCATTTCATTAGATTAATCGTTTCATTAGATTTATAGGACACATACCTTAGCATCAGTTTCCTCATTTCCTACTTTTACCGATTCTTCTAGACTTTGTTTCTCCGTCATCGTCCTCTCCAGCTGATCGTTAGCCTGACGCAGCATGGCCTGCAGCTTCTTCACCTGCATGAAAAAGAAAAACAGTCAAACTATGGAGACTTCTCCAACACGAAGCATCACAGTTGAATTACACCAATGCTTCTTCAAAATAAACAATAAATTAGGTCACAAAATATGATGGTTTCATAAAAAGAAAGGAATCTGGATTTTCTTTGTGAAAGCAGAGAAGAGTACCTGATCTCGTGTTTCGGCCTCCTGTCCTTGAATGGCCTGCAGCTGCTTCTCATAGTTGGAGCACATGTCGCAGCGTCGGCCGAGCTTCCTGCCAGCGTTTTTTACCTGGTTCAACAAAAACGTTCATGAATGATCATCAGTCCAGATCAGCACTCAGTACATCTGGAGTTCCTCAAGGCTACATTCTGAGCCTTCTCATGTTTTATTTAACAAAAGCATCTTTTCTTTTACAATGTGACCCTCCCCTTCAGCATAAATATTTAGTAACTTTATAGCTTCTTTTGGACTAAATAAACTACATGAAATCACTGATTACATCCAGATGAAGTTGATGTCACTGAAATGAAACGTAAAATTGTGGACACCCCGAGGTAGCCGTTGTCAGAAATCACAAAAATTGGAGACCTTTTTTTAAGAAGTTTATAACTACCTATATAGTTCAAACACCAAACAGTCCCTCCTGTATTCAGCAATTCCACATGGAAATTCACAAAAGAAAATCAGTAGATTGCCGCATTTTTTCACAAATACGTAATTGTGAGCTTAATGCAAATCTTTTGCAAAAATTGCCAAAAAAATTGGGTTTAATGACTGTAGACTCCCAACTGCAGGTGGCAGTATTTCCTACTTCTACAGCACTTCTGCCTCAGCCTAAGTCAATGTCAAGTTAAGTTATTGTACGTAAAGTCACATTTACTGTCATATGTAAACACAAAAATAGCAAAATCTCTAAGGGAGCAACACAAGACCTGTGTTGACTCTGTTTGGTCAAATCCTCTGTTTGCTCAGCATACTTGATATGCATTAATGCACAGAGTGGAAAGCGAAACTCAAGTCCAACATCTTCCTTATTTCTGCTCTTGGGGGAACAGCCAATCACCACAAAGGAAAATGGCTTCCTTGCAAACACAACTAGCATTAAGAGGTATTTCAGCTTCCCAAGATGCATTTTTTTTTTAGATATTTTCGACATGCTTTACAAAAAAACTAACAAAAAAAAGGCAAATAGATGAATTTCCAGCAATAATTTGGAACATTATGACACCAAAAAGTCCAAAGAGCTATTAGTCTATTTTTTAATCACTCCTAATATTTTTCTGAGAAAACAAAAAACTGAATATTTATCTCTTTTGAAGTTCATATTGGGAAAAATACATAAAACTCAACAAAACTACTTTTGATGAGTATCAAAGGCTTAGTTATTATCATTCCATATAATTTGGGATTATGTTCCAAACTGGAATGGATACGGAGTCGCAAATAGGTGGGGGTTCACTGTATTGGTAGAAAGTAAACAGGGAGCTTAAAGCACAGAAAACCAATCTGTGCACCTCTTGCTGCAGCAGGTTCCACTCGGTGTCGCTGACGAGCCGGTAGCCGGACGGCGGTAAGTAGGCAGTGTCCGGAGCGTGGGAGATGCTGGACAGCAGCGATGCTGTCTCCTCCTGTTCTGGCGTCATGGCTTTTATCGCTTTCTCCTGGTCCTTAGTCAGCAGGAAGTGACCAGCCGTCAGCTTGATAGAGCCGATGGACGAGGTCTCACCAAAACTACTGTCTGTCACGCCGCAGTCGGCCCCCACCAGGGGCCCAAAGTCCGATTCGTCCAGGTTGCTAGCCGACTTGGCCTTGTGGTTGTGTCCGCCGAGTCCCTGCTGCGAAGACAGAGAGGACCCGAGGCTGTCAGTTGACTGGACTCTGCGCAGGTTGTCCTTGTAGGGGTCCAAAGGGCCGCCGGCAACAATGTCAGTGTCTAAGGAGTGTATGGATCCATGAGCGCTGTGGTTGGTCGGAGGCTAACAGAAAAAACAAAGAAATAAGAGTTTAGAGGAAAGAAAAATTTGTGGTTCCAATAAAAAAAAAAAAACGAGATTTTAAAGCAAAGCTAGAGAAAATATTTTTTCAGGAAACCTTTTTAAGTGCTACTGAAGTTAAATAGGAACAATGTGACACCAAGAATGAGCACTTTAAATCCAACTAAACTGCTGCTAGCAATGCCCCCCAAGTCAACGTTTACACTCGCAGGTGGAAATGGCTGCAAACAGATGCGCAATTATACAACCGTCTTCAATCCGTCTACAATCTTTGAAAAGCAGACATGTCGCCTTCTGCACAACCAACAACAATGCAGCAAGTGGTTTCTGGATGGTAAGTCAACAACATGTACACTGTATCCGCTGTAGATCAGCCATTGTACAGTGGATACAGCGGTAAAACCCGCTGACCAAATGTGCTGGAGCTCAGCTTGGATTGATGGATAACACACAGTGCCCTCAATTATGACTTAATAATCTGGAGGTTTTTGAAATGGCTCATCTTCCAAAGACCACAAAAAAATAAACGTATGGCCAAAAAACAGTGTTTGCTTTTTTAACATTTGGGATGTTTTTAGATGCAAAAATGAGTTTTGCATAATTTCTGTCAGCAGATTAACCATAAAATAATTTTGTATTTAAATTAATTTATTTAGACATGAAATTTATTTATTTAATTTTGTCCCTTTTAACACTCCATAAATATTTTAAATCAGACTTAAGTAGCAATTCCCACTGTGATACAGTGTAAATTTAAAAGTTACCTAGAACTATAAATTATAGCCCCAAATAAATCTGAGGAAAGAAATGCAGCTTCAGTAAGAAGTAGTTATTTACAGCAAAGGTTCATTGTTGCATGCAGCAGCTGCTGAAACATAACTCAACTTATTTTGCAGTGCCGTTGCCCTTTTTCAAACTGCGCAGCAACAAACTGTCTGGGAGTCACAATGACTTTCAGTTCCTACAGAACCATTACTGAGACCAATTTTCTTTCTTGGTTTGTGTACATCCTACCAGAGGAACGCTGTGGTTGCTCGACAGTTGCTGCAGAGTCACCTTTTATGCTGAGAAATTAGGCAGAAGTGACCACAGTTGCAACAAAATTGATACAAGTGTTGCGACTGATCACAGTGAGATTGGGTTAAAAGGTTTTCAAGACTTTGAGGACTTCAAACAACTTTTTGAAACCAAAGTATTAAACCGCTGACCTAGAGCCAGAGGTTAACCATTAAAAAGAAAGTTTTATAGTTTTAAACCAATCAAAGTTTCAGCTTATTAAAGCAATGACGACAGAAAACTAATTATTAAAGACCTGTAAAATTTCCCAGATGTCTTATATATTTATAATCTGAACGTAAATCACAATGTTTATTCTCTTTTGTGTTTATAAAAACATCCCAATTTTCTCCTTTGCTCCTCTCATTTGTTCCACTTTTGATGCATATTTATATAAAACCAGTAATGGAGACAAAGAATCATAAAAAGACGTTTTCAGTTCGAAGCCGTGAGGAACAAAACACGTGAGGTCAGAGCGTGAAGGTGAAGAAGCTCACGTTTCCACCAGGGAAAAGAACATGCAGCAACACCAAGACGAGCTGCTGTGTGTCTCGGGGGGGATGGATCGGATGACATGACATACCTCCTCAATGCTCAGCCCCAGGAAGTCCTCCAGAGGCTCAGTGTTGTCTCCTCCATCATCCTCCTGCAGGTCCTTCACCAGGCTCAGCCTCTCCTTCTCATCCTCCTCCTGGGAAAAAAGACAGATCTTAATCAGAATTTGTCCCATTTTCCTGCCCCTCCCAGCAATAATATCACTAAGTGGTGACTTTATTAGATAAACTAATATAATCTCATATGATCTAGTCATCAGCTTGGACAAATTCTGCCATCAAAGATAACAACATTAAGAGACGCTGAGGGGGTTTTATGTTGCTAGATAATGCATATATTGTTCTCGCAATCCTCCTCTTTTCATTGGATAAAAGATTTACAGAGTGCGTTTCATTTTTAAAGAGTTGATGGAACTAGGTGTTTTTATTTATTATCTGTACACTCCAGTTAGCGATTGATCGATTACTAAACTAGTCGACGATTGTTGTAATCGATTAATCACAATTAATATGATTAATCAATTAAGTCCTAAAATGTTTTTGATTAATTGTGATTAATTAATTACAGACCCTATAATTAACTTGACAAAAAATTAATGCAACAGTAATAAAAATTCAAATTCAAAAATACTTTATTGATCCCAAAGGAAAATTAAATGTTGTTGTAACTTATATCAATTCAAATTCTTCAAAGAGTTTTTGTAGACAGTGACGGCTATCAAAAACCATCAAATTTGTATTTAGAAAAAGTACAATATTATTGAAACATGACTAAATATCCCTTAAATGACATCAAACTGAGAATCAAAACAGCAAGTAAATGAACAGAAAGACCTCGACTTCTACACAAAACAGCCTCATGGCCTCGTGTGTTTAGCATGGAGGTCCTGGCCTCCTGCGTGTTCCCAAAAGCAGCACCATGTCTGCAGGGAAATGAGCTCCATTAAACCCCTCAAGGTGCCCTGTGGTATCAGAGCATTAGAAGAAAATCCTTTTAGACTCGGAAGCTGTAGATTAGATGGATCCAGTTCATCCGTCCACTCACAGTGCAGCTGGTTTATGATTCATCGCTACTCGGATTACAGTGACCATAAAGCTTTCCTTACGGAAAAACACACAAACTCAAGGTTCCCTCAACATTTTTCATGTCAAGATTCTCTGAATTTTCCTGAGTCAGTTTCCAGCAGTGGTAGTTCTAACGTAATTAGCGACCAGAGTGTCCAAACAGTTTGCAATGCAGGCCAAAATACTCAGACTGAAAGCACTTAATAAACAAAAACTCAAACATTTTATGTGACATTTTCTTAAGCTTCTCAATAATAAAAAGAACATCCAAGATTTTAATTAAAGGAAAAAGTTGCTATTTTTTTGCAGAAAAGGAACTGAAAATGGTGGCATCATGTTGGAGCAGCTCTGTTAGTTCTGATTTGTTCTTTTCCAGACATTTCTTCATCATTTTTTTGTTTGTTTGTTTGAATTGTTAAATATTTGGAAAACTGTTCCCTCTAGTAGTAGATGCTGTGCAGCTGGAAGGATTTCTGCACTTACGTTTTCACTTCCAGATGGTTTATATTATGTGTAACCATGGCAACAAGATTACAATTAACTGGGAGCAGCTGATTAGCATTTCAAAAACTCACATAACACCTGAACTATGACCCCAAAATGCCAAAGAAGAGTGGCAAAAGTAAATGAGGTGGATTAGCAGAGCTTGCCAGCAACTGGTGGTTTCATCCAGCATGTGTTAATGTTAAATATCATCTCTGCTGCCCGAATATTGAGCTGTTAACATGTCAGATCGTCCCAGCCATCCCTTATGGTGTGTAGCACTGGGTAGCAGTGGGAAGGCTGGGATGGTGTTTAACAGATAGCCATGTTCTCTAAAATGTAATGTATATTGATGGTTTCATAAAGATGTTTTTATGATGTAAAGCACTTTGAAAGCACTTGCTGCTGAAATATGCTATACAAAAAAACTTGACTTGACTTAAAGTTGGCGTAAAAAGTAAACTTTTTAAAAATTCAATTATCTTTCTAAATACTTTGACAAATTTCTGACTTTTCCAAACTACAGAGACATTCCATGTCATTGTTTACATGTCATTGTTTTCACTCATCTGTAAAATGGGATACTCTTGGACCTTGTTATCTAGTTGTCATAATGCTGACAATTAGTAGCAAAGCACTGCGTCCCTTTTTCTTTTATATATCATGAGTACATTTAAGGGTAACACTTTATTTGAAGGGGGGTGAATAAGACTGACATGACAATGTCATAAAAATCTGTCATGAACATGAATAAGTTTACATGAATATTTATGACTGTTGTCATAAAGCGTCATTCGGTAAATTATGACACTTTCAATACAAAGTTGACATTATTCAAAATGCCTTTGTTATGAAAACTTGACATTAACCAAGAAATCATTACTGATATTTTTTTTTATAAAAGTATTACTGATTGCACTTTAAAAATGAGGTAACTTTATTAAAGGTAAAGTTTAAACAGTAATGATTTCTTGGTTAATGTCAAGTTGTCATAACAAAGACATTTTGAATAATGTCAACTTCGTATTAAAAGTGTCATAATTTACCGAATGACGCTTTATGACAACAGTCATAAATATTCATGAAGGCTTATTCATGTTCATGACATGTGTTATGTCATGTTTATGACAGTGTCATGACAGTCTTATTCACCCCCCTTCAAATGACAGTTGCCAACATAGGCAACTACTGACTACCATTGCTCGCTGACCAATGGTAGTCAGCGAGCAGCTTGTTAACCTTCAGCATGGAGCTTGTGCGTGTGACGTCATGTTTCGACGTGTTTATCGTGGAACCCTGCTAACAGCCTCAGGCATATTTAGCCAAGAGATTATTGAGCTCATGCATTTTTTCATCATTTACCACTTCCAACCTCATTTGCGAAAACAAAAGTAAACCATCCATCAAACCGAGCTCAAGGGAAAGCTGAAACTTCTACAGCAAAGTGATGAGTGACCGCTGCTGTACCTGGTCCTTCTTCTTCATCTCCTCCACCTGGCGGAGCTGTTCGGAGGACAGCACGCTCTCTATCCTCTGCATGTCCCTCATCAGGAGGCGCTGGGACTCCAGGAACTGGTCGTTGGCCCGCTGCCACGTCTGCTTCAGCTGGTTGTGCTGCTGCCGCTCCAACTCCAATTTGTGACACACTGTGAGACACAGAGGAGATTACCATCAGCTGCACCTTCAACCTCAACCACATTTCTAGAGTTTCGCATGTTAAAGAGGAACAACATCATTCATGAGAAATGTATCTGCCTATGTTGCTACATATATATAACCTGGTCTACAGAGACTTTTCCAGCCACAAAATTCTACAAAAAAAAAAAAAAAATTTCCAAAATACAAAAAGGAATGAGCCAAAATGTAGGCAGGCATACTCTTCAGTCTCAAATTTTCCATGTAACGAATCTGCTACACACGTTTTCTACTTCTAAGCTTTCTTTTAGTCAAAAAGCTTCCACTGGAAGCCCTGAAACGAACCATCATGGAGCTCTTTGCGTAGTTTTTCTGCATCTTCCTGCAGCACAGACTTTTGCGTGTTCAGCACAGCCACATACATCTCCAGGTCCGTACGACACGACTTCTCAGCCTCCAGAACGTGATTCAGCTCCTTCACCTGCCAAAAAAAAAAAACATACATATAAAAAAAAAAAAAAAATCAAACAAACCACAGCTTCTAATCTGGAAAATAAAATGAATGTTGTTTTTAATGGTGAAAGCTTTCCAGAATAGAAGCCAAAACTCTTTTAAAGTGATTTCAGTCTATCATTATCAAGGTTTTCTGAAGGTCTTGGGCTTAAAAAACTATAATATCAGGCTCTTTGATACCAGCAGCCTCTCAAAAAGACGTATTGTTCCAGTTTGCTTAGTTGAATCACTAAAAATTACAAAAATACTCACCACTAATTGAGACTCTTACTAATCGCAGCAATAAGCATCTACAACAACTCTTTGATAAAACTTGGATGATGTGATTGCCAACAATATTTTATTTTTCTTGGAATTAATAAAGTATTTTCAATTGAACTGAGTTGAACTGAAATGAATAGTCCTTCTCTTAAAGAAAGGACTATCGTAAGCTAAATCTAAAGAAATGATAGGAAACATTGTAGCAGCATGATACAGATCACAGAAGTTGAGATAATATATAATTTCTAAAATTAATCAAATACGTTTCTTACAGCCACAAACAAAAAAAAACTGCCATCATTTAAAAACCAAATATTCCTGACTGACCTTGGACGCCTCCAGCTCCTTCACCCGGTCCTCGGCGCTGCTCAACTTGGCCTTCAGCGCTGCGATCTCCTGCTCCATGGGCATCACCACGGAGCGCAGCTTCTCTGCATCCTCCTGAGCCTGAAACATCGACGCATTTTCAAACTCAAACCACTAACAAATACATAGTGCTAGGGCCATTGCACATAGAAAAAACAAAAACAAAAAGGAGGAGTAAATTTCTGCCATAAAACTCAGAAATTTTCTAGAAAAAATATGGAAATTTTTGAGCTCCAGAAGTCAAAGATTTGCAAGAAAAACTCAAGTTACTAAGTTTTTTTTTCTAGAAAGTCTCTAATTTATCTCAAAATTTGAGCTTAATGAGCTTTTCAACTTTTTTATCCATTTATGTATTCTATTTTAGATTTTAAAATAAATCTCTAGTCACAGTTCTTAGGAGCCAAGGTTCTCCTAAGAACCTTGGCTAGAAGGTAGATCTTGTTATCTACCTTCTTCATTTCGTCCTCCAGGTTCTCCTCCTCCTGTCCCTCCGTGAGGCGCCGCCTTAAGTCGCCCATCTCCCGCTCCATTGCCTCTCGGTACTGGTTCCACTGGGCTCGCTCCTGCTCCAGGCGCTGGTGGAACTGGACCTCGTATTCACACACTGTATCTGGAGACAGAGAACAAAAAGAAACATGTAGTTTAGGCGTAAACAGAAACATTAACAGTTCTGTTATTAGGTTTTAATTGCAGACTTCACCTTTATTTTCTTAACTAATGATAAAATAGAATTATAATAAGAAAAATACGTTGTAACCACAGTTGACTTTTTTGGTCCGCATCAGAGTTTGATTGCAAAAGTCACACCTTCCCAATACGAGCACTTTGTGTCTGTATTTAAAACTGTATCACAAATCATAAATAATCAACAAGCTCAATTCATCAAATAATTAAAGGGACTGCCATTAAATATGTTTGTCAGAGGCTGAGTTTACCTTTCATGATGGCCTGCAGCGAGGCCACCTCCTCCTGCCATTGGCTGCGGACCTGGTCGATGGCTTCCTGCTTGGTGTTTTCCGACACAGTGGCCACGGCTTTGATGGTTTCGATCTCGGCCTGAGCCTGAGACAGCTGGGTCTGTACGGTGCTCAGTTCGCTTTGGGAGTTCTCCAGGGCCTCGGTTTGTCTTTTAAGTTCCTCTGGGGGAGCAAGACGAATCAGACACGAATGAGCAAAAATCCAAGACAAATGGGATTAAACAGAACAAGAATAAAATATTTTTATTCCCCTTCACATGCATCTTTAGGAAACTATGGAAGAGGGTTACGGTCACTGAAGAAAAGGAATTGTGACCTTTGATTTCAGAAGATAAAAAAAAAAAAAGATTCAGAATTGCAAGATTTTTTTTTTATTGGCCCTAATCCTCTTCCATTGGAAACCCTTATTCAGCACAGACAAATGTACTTCTACCGTCTTTAAGTTCCTGACCCTTGGTGCTTCATTGTCAATGATTTATGAAGTAAAACTAGTTTCACTATCTTGGGATACCTACGTTCCTTGGTCAGGTACAGCTCTTTGAATTTGGCTCGCTTCTGGTTGAACTCGGCCTCCAGCTGCTGCTTGAGCCGGATGAACTCGGCCCTCTCCTGCTCCAGAGCCGCCACACGCTGCTGAAGCACCTCTGGAAGACAAGAGAAGGAAACAAACACACAAACGTTCGTCAGCTGCTGATTGCATGCAACCACAGAGGATGCAGCAAAACAGAGGAAAGCAGTATACTGTTTAATTATAAGAGTTTTAGACAGCATAATCAACATAACAAATCAAAAAATTGTGAAAATATGGTTGTTTAACTAGAAAAACAAATCAATTATTTTTATAAGGTAGCGAACTCTCTTTCAGTTGCTAAACAAATTGGAGCTCTGTAAGCAAAAACTGGTCAATTTATTTTAAGTAAAAAAAAAGTCACATAATATTTTCCATTAATTTCAAAATGAAGATAATGGCTGTCTTTGTTGCCATCCTGATTTCATATTACACCAAAAAAACAAAAACAAAAAAAAAAAACATAATTTACAGAATCTAAAACCTCAGCAGAGAAAACCACTGAAAATATTCATCACACTTTAAAGCCTGAATTTATATACAGTTGAACAAAAAAAGCATTATTGGCGTCTCTTTGCTGTCAATCTGATGTTAAATCTGATTGACAGCAAATCAGATTTTATTTTAAATAGACGAACTTAAATAACTTCCTATGCTTATTAGATTAAAATTAGTTCCAATCGATTAACTAATAACGCCTGCTCAGATCTTCTTTAGTGTTGCAGTTTGGCCGCCATCCAGCAGTGGGCGCCACTGGTCATCCGTACATAAGCGGACCCAACTGACACAGAATTAAAGATGGCTATCCCACAACAGGAAAGTGAAGTCGTCCACAAAGTGTCCGTTGTGGGATTCAAAATACCTTTTTATCCAATTCTGTATTTAAATACAGACACTCGACGAACTTAAGTTTCACCGTAGAGATATATCACATTTTCACGGAGTGGACAGAAGAGTCTGCAGTCCTCCTCGTATCCATAAGTGTTTCACATATTTTATTTTTTTCATCTTTCATTTTTTAATTCAGGTTTCTGTTGTGCTGTATTTTACAAATATGTCTAAATTTAACAATTGTCTGTTTATTCGGTCAGTAGCTAACAAAGTAAACTCAAAATATGCTAAAATACAACAATGTACTTTTTTTTAGTTCAGCATACTATGGCAAATTTAGCCATTTGTGTTAAAGAAAGATCTTGATAGAACATAAGACTAGGGTTTTGGAGAAAATGGCTGCTTATCAATTAATCTTTAGTTGATCAATAAGATTAATTGATCATTTGCCTGAAAGAAACAAAGACATTCAATAAGGAGTCACACTAGAGCTCCATTAGGGAAAACATACAGGAAGTCCTTCGATTGTATAGCCATGATATAAATATAATATAATATCATCATGACTTTTCACTCCTGAGGTCTTCCTAACTGGACTCACATCTGCAAATCAAACAATAATAAATATTTATCTTGCAATTAATCAAAATGAGAGGTTAAAACATTTTTTTAAAAGAGGCATGTTTTAGCTTCATTGCTAAACTAGAGCAGAGACTGTGTCCTCTCCTAACCAGCCTGACAATACAATCAGTCACAGGTTTTTCCTACAGCAAGAGCGGCTCATACCTGATTTAATTCCTGTCACTTAAAATCAGCAGGACGAGCAGGGAGACGCCAACATTCTCACATGCAGACAGACAAATGGAAACCTTTACGAGCCACAAGCAGCAGATAGGTGCAGAGTGACTCTGTTGGTCATGTGATAGCTGAGCAAACTCCAACATGGGATTTTCACATCGATTCCTTGTGTTTTCAAGCACAAACTTAAGTTCTGTTGCCCCAAACAGTAACAACTGTACATAACTGTACTGTAAAGTACATAAAAAATGACCAATATAAACAAAAACGTTAACTAGCCAACACCACAAAGTACAGCAGTCTTCAGTGTACTCAACAGAAGTAGATCAGAGTGACTAAAACCAAAAGTTGGTTAAAGTTTTTTAATCCAGTGAAATATTGTTAGTATAAAAAAACAACACAATATTTAGTCATGCGTTTAAGTTTAAAAGGTCAATACCAGTGATGACATTTCTCCTTCCTCATCCTATTTAGAAATGATCAGCTGACTTTAAAATGCAGAATGAAGGTTGTGGGTTCAAATCTGAGGTCTTTTTGTGTGGAGTTTGCATGTTGTTTTTCCTGTGGATTCGCACCGGGTACTCTAGCTTCCTCCCACAATCCAAAAACATATCTGTTAGTTTGAATGATGTATCTAAATTACCTTTAGCTATGAGTGCCCTATGATTTTCTGTCTTGACCTGTGATGAACTGGCAATCCTTTCAGATTAGTAGCATATACATTTTCACATAGGACCAACTTTATCCCTTAATGAACTACATTATAACATGAAAACTTCTTTTTTGTATTCAAAAATAGCTGGATGGTTGGAAACATTGAAATGTGGAACCAAAAAATTGTAACGGGGGCAAATAAAGATAAAAATGGCATTAAGGTCAATCTGATAATTGTTTCAGTCAGAGATTACTTTTTGATTTTGGAAAAAAAAAATAAGGAAATTACGAATCGCAAAGAGAAATACCAGAAATCATTACAAGTAAACACTGAGTTTTACGCTAAAGGAAAGTATCTAAGACTGGCACATTTATAACAGAATCAGCTTTCTTGGCCAGGTTTCTGTGCACAAACAAAGAATTTGACATTGCAATACTAATGTCAAATATTGAAAATCTATATCAGATATGGGCACACAGCACAGGGAAATTCGAAACAAGCGACCAAATGTAATATTTGCAATCAGACTTTTTATGTAAGGCATGTGAAATTCTGCAACGCTTTCCAGCTTCTGACCCACAAAACAAAAAATGTAAGAAGCTCATGACCCTGTCTCCTTGTTGTGGAAACAAGCAGTTCAAAAGAGGTATAACAGCAACACAATCATCATCAACAGCCAATAAATTAACCAGTTTTATAAATTCCAGACCTATTTTTCTATGTCTTTGTTTTTTGTTTTTTTCTTTGTTTTACCATTTTTAAAATGCATATGCTTTTCTGTTGCTATTTTTGGTTTTTATTTTCTCAACTGGATCTTAAGCTCTCTCACACCTGCATACAGGCAACCACATCTTTGGGAACTGCTTCTCTAGCCTACTTACTACACTTAGCATACATACAGTCCATTCTTGATGCAATGTTAATATTGCAATGATATTCTACTGATTATGCAGCTCTATTAATGACTGTCTCCTTTTCGTTATCTAGATGAGGTTAGCACACATTTCTAAGGGTATGTTTAGCAACATTAGCAGTTTGGAAGCAAAATGTTGTTCATCCCTGCAACAAAATTGAAAAAGAATGTCTGCAGATCCCAATCGAAGAGGATTGGATGCTTTTATGAAATTTAGTTTGGCTAAACAAAGCCTGAAAATTATGAAAAACTCAATGATTAACTTTACTATTAGTAACATCGATAACATAAACACAGCTTACTCAAATGTAGAAGAGTTGGCTGGCTTGCAAAACAAATACAATATGCAGGTGCAGTCAGTCTCACATGCAAGTCCAACCCTACATACTCAGAATTTTACATTTGGCTGATATGACCCACAAGAACTGCATGACAGGCTTAAATTTCAGGACCAGAACCGACATTTAAATCAAATTGGTATAAGTAGATAAAGCTCACATCTAAACAGCAGCTAGAAAGAGTGGTGGTACAGAGAAACTAATGTTATTTTGTTGGGTTTATAGGTAGGTAAATTTGGCAGTAAAACACCTGTTGTGTCACTTAAATCTTTAGTAAAACTGAAATTGATAATGTGATGTTCGTAAGAGCACATAGTGGGTGGTAGTAAATGTTCAATAAGAGCCAGTGACACGTCGCACTGATGATGCTAACTGGCTAATGTTGTCAAGGATGCAGAGGCCGCTGCCTTCGGGTCTGTCAACCGTCAACACTCCCCCCTACACCCGCCACCAGAGAAGGGCGTCAAACACAGGACAGTTACCGTCATGTTGGGACGACAGAGGGGAACCCTCGGCCTCCTCGGCCATGGTTTCCTGAGGGAAGCTTCAGGCAGTTAACAGAGAGGTGGGAAACAGCTAGGAGCGCCCACGAAAACAAGCTAACATCACAACCCGCTGTGAAGCTAGTCATGAAGGAAGGGAAGAGTTTCTGGTTAGAGTTTCAAAATAAAACCAATCTATTTTGCTTTGAGGACACTTAATAAAAACTTTAGCATGTTTACGTTTAAGAAAAGACCGATCAGCAGAAATAAATTTAGCCAATTTTTTAAATGTCTGTAATAATCGCAAGATAGGCATCTTTAGAATATTTACAGCGTCAGTGCTTTGTTTTGAAGGAAACAGGAGCATTTCCTGTGAATCATGCTGTTTTTACTTTCCATAGACCGAGAAGTACGCACCCCGCGGGCTCCGTAGAAAAGCGCAGACGTATCATTTCTACTGCGTAGAAATGATACGTCTCCCATGTTGTGAGTGGCATGTTGCCTTTGGAAATGTGTCCAAAATCAAAATATATTCTAATAAAGCACAACATTTTAATTTCAAAATAATTTTGCAAATGTTTGTGTCAAAATTAACAATATTTGGAAATCAAAATAGGTCAGTACAATCAATGAGGATCAAAAATTGTATAAAATTTCACCTCTCAAATAAACCATAAAAACACATAATTACATTTAGTTGTAAAATCTAAGCAATTTTTTGTCCAACTACTTTGTCCTCACGCTGATCTCAATAATAATAATAATAATAATAATAATAATAATAATAATAATAATAATAATAATAATAATAATAATAATGTTTATGATGTGTGAATTATTATTATTAATATTATTATTATTGTTATTGTTGTTGTTGTTGCTGCTGCTGTTGTTGTAATGGGTTATTACAGCATTTTTTGTAATTTTATTTTCTAAGATTAGTTTTGCCCTCAATTCAATGCTGAAAACCAATGTGTCATAAGTTTTTTAAATTTCTTATTGTGTGACTATTTTTATATTTGTGTAAATCTACATGGTTCAATGGGGCCTGTCACTCCTCTTCCTGGTATCTTGATTTCTTTTAACTTTCCCATTGTTTTAAACCAGAAAGCAGTGAACTCCAGGTGTGATATTAAAATACATTTACAGGTGTGACTCTTTTTTAAATGTGTCAGTTACTCTTTCAAACATTTGTGGAAGGAAACCCAAGACATATGACCCAGATATCCCAGATATTGACAAATTTATGTAAACTTCTGAATTTGAAGTTACAAATTTGTGGTGTCCAAAGTGTGGCCTGCAGACCATTTGTTTTGTGGCTGCTAACCACAATACTGGAAGGCAACAAATCTGGCCTGCAAGCAGAGGTGTTTGAAAATTTTGATGGAATTTTTCCTAAAATAAAAAAAAATATATTAGACCCACAACTCAAATTATTGCTCATTAATTAACATTCCACCCATCAAAAAAAAACAAAACAACAACAACAACAACAACAAAAAACTAAAACAACAACGACAAAAAAAACAAATAAAACTTTCCCAAAAATAAGGAACTCATTGGTCTCTGTTAAAATAATTGGCTCCTTTCAACAAAAATCTGGCCAATTTGTTAGTTTCAATAAGGCAAGTTTAGTTTAGTATTAAAAAGTTATAAATAAAAAAGAGAGGCACTGAAAGTTATTTTTAACTTTGTATTGAAAAAAACAAAACAAAAACAAAAAAAACAAATACAATTTGTGCCTCCAAGTGCATTCCACATAACAATTTTGGCACCTTATGGCAAAAAGTTTGGATACTAGTAGTTTACAGTTTTCAACTAAACAAAGCTGGTTGCAGAGCTTTTTGCATGTGTCTCAATAATAATGCGACTTATAATATGTCACTGATAGTGACATATGATCTGGCTGCTCACCTTGAATAAAAATCAGGTTTATTCATCAAAAATACATGCAACTGTGTGATAATCTGAAATGTGATTTATAGTAAATATGTGCAAAGTACTGTTTAATCTGATCCTGATAAAGTGGTGTTACATGGGCCACAGATAAATGTGTTACCAGAGGAACTGAAACTTCAAATGGCTCAGATGTGCATGACTTTTTCCTCCCTGGTTTAAACATTTCGGCTCTCTTAGTTGGAAACATATCCATGCATATATTTGGAAATTTTTATGTTTAAGTACAAAGATGCTTGAAGCCCTCTGTACAGATATTTTGCACTTCTGTGACTCTGTCACATGCAACCCCCACAAGCTGGGGTCAGCGGAGCATGGAAGAGTCTCAACCTGCAGGTTTCTTCACTGTAACGGAGAAAATGAGAAGCTGCTATGCAAAATTTCTGCACATGATGACTGTTGCCATAATATGCCACCCACTTTCATCTTCAGTTGTCTGAGCCTGACGCCTGGTTCTGACCCAGCCTCAGATCTATCAGCTATTTGCTCAAAAGGTAGGACACATTATTGTATTTTGGGGGGATTTTTCAGCTAAAACTTTAACATGTTATGTCAGCCTAATAGTAGACTTGCCTAAGTTCTATTTGAGAAAAATAACAGTTGTTTTCACAAAAGGCTGGAGCTGATATAGAGAAGTCTAAATATGTCTCCTTAATTGTGAACAAGCAGTATGTGTTCTTGGAAGCGATCAGGAAGTTGCTGAGAACAGAAAATGTGGGGAGGAAAGATAAATGAGGAAAAAAAAATAGCATTTTCATGGAAACATTAAGCGGAAACATGTTTCCAGATGGAATCAACCGTTAAATTAAAAACTGCCTCCTGTTTTCATGTTAAAATACAAACTCTTACAGCTCAACCAGCTAAAAAAATATGTTAACACTTTTCTTTCTTTTTTGCTGGCAGTGCATGAGGCGGACTTCCTCACGAAAACAGTCCCTAGAGGCTGTCAGGAGGCTTGTTTGAGACTCTCAATTCAGATGCTGACACCAAAATAACTTTAACACTTAGTCAACGCTGAAAAAGAGGAAGTGGTGAATGGTTGTCTTTCCGATCCACAGCCTTGTATACTGAAAAGCAACAGATGAAAACCAGTTGAACTAAGAGTGTCGTTTGTATAATTTTTTATTGTTTTTGATGGTTTGTGGTGTTCGGCAGAGATTCCATGGCTCTTTTACGCAAATACATCTGGGTGCTGGTGATACTGGGGATGGTTTTTGTGTCGCTGGTGATCAGCCTCATCTTCATCCTCATCAACAAGTGTATTTCCAGAAAAGGTAAGCTGAGATATATTATTTTTATCTATTTTCTGTCGTTCCCTCAAAATATTAGAATTTTTCAGACAAAAGTGTTTGAAACACTTTTGGCTTTCTGACATATATGGTGTCATTGTATCCAGAATATCAACAGGAAAATAGAACAAACATCTCAGCAATGTGTATCTTTTTTTAATCCAGCCAAATAAAAAAAGGTGGTTGTTTCTTGCACGACAATTGGAAATATTGACTAGTAATCACATTTTAATCCTAGATAATGCCATCTTAATCCTATATAATTCCTTAATTGTCCCAAAAAGGGAAAATGCAATCCCAGCAGCAGCAAGGTGACAGGTAATCAAAGCCCAAAGGTGCAAAAAAAAAAAAAGATCCATGAAAACAGAATAAAAAATAAATACTGTACATTAAGGGCAAAATGATGTGCTACTGAAACGTTATTTAAAATGAGTAAAAACAGCATAAATACAAGCAGGGCATTCCAGTTATAAAGTCTTACTAGAGGAATTAAATTTTCTATTGCTGTCCTATATCCACTTATCAAAGATACATTCAGTAATTAAACTCCTCTCTGTGTTCTGGTTTTATGTTAAAAACCACAAAACATAACAAGTAGTGGCAATAAACAATATCTGTGATAAGAGCTCGTTGTGTCTCTTCCGAATTTACATAAATTCTGTTTTAGACGCACAAACTCTGACTTCAGAAAATAAATGTTCCAGATTAGTTGCTCAGCTTTATGTGGGTCCCATATGAATGTTACCTGGACTGGACATTTCTTACCCATTGTCTTGATTTGTGGTTATGGAGGTGGTGAGGCAGACACAGTGAAACCAGAATGATGATTTAATAATGAATAAACCAAACAATCCAGGCAGCACAGAGGAGTAACAGCAACAGCTCTGACTCTGGTACACAGTAAAAATGCCAGTGTTGAATTAACACCCAAAAGTGTCTATGTGTGTCCAAGTCAGCTGGTGTTAAATTGAACAATACAGAGTGTCACATTAGCATATACAACAGTGCTGGTGTTAAAATATATTAAAAGTAACACCAGTGTAGTGTTGATCACAAAACATAATGTAGTGTTAAAAAAGTAAATAATTGACCCACAAGGTGTCGATATCAATCAAATCCAGTAGAAAATATTCAAAACAATACACAGAAATGGAAAGTTTAGCTTTTCTTAAACCCATTTCAGTATTATAGACCAAAGTTAATTTAACAAAAAAATGGGTGTCAATCTTTTAACACTTTCAAAAGTGTTACTTTAACACCTGCTGACTTGGACACATATAGACACTTTTGGGTGTTAATTCAACATTGGCATTTTTACTGGTACTTAATCCAGGCAGCACAGGCGAGCAACATACTGGTAGCAACCGGTATGACAATAGACAGGAGACAGACTAGATGGTGGACAAAATGAGGACCCAACAAAGAACAAGGAACACAGGTGGGTTTAAATACACAGGGAGACAATCAGGGAAAACAAGGAACAGGAGGACTCAGTCAAGGGGCAGACAGGACAACACAGAGACTCAACAGAACACAGAAACCTAAATAAACACACAGAAAAAAAAACAAATCCTCACACCCATGTGGGCCTCATATGTAAACGTCAACTGTGATCAGTCTGATTTATGGATCTAAAACTCAGTTCTGCAACTTTTTCAATCCAGAGACGTTTTTGTTCTCACGCCGCCAAATTTAAACTCATTTAGATCTCTTTCCCTCTTTGTTAATGTCCATGGTGCAACAACCAATTATTACATAATTGTTACAAAATATTTCAGTGGTTTCATTCTTGTTTAGTTTTTGTTACATCTTATTATGAAGCAAGTTTGGAGTTTTGGGTTTACTGAGTAACTCTAACTTGACTTCACTCATGGTCTGACCTCCTTTGTTCTGCTTCTTTAATGGCGAGCTTAATTTATAAGGAACAGTTTTGGTTTCAGTTGTTGCAGTTTTGCAAAGCAAAATTTCACACATTGCAAACTAAAAGTAAATCCAGAGTTCAACAGATATGCATCTTTATATGACCGGGTTTGACCAGAGCTCAGGCTCTGTTCTCACTCTTCTACTTCAGTCGTATTTTAAAAAATATATCACTTTTCTGCTTATGGGAGCTGCAGATAGTTTTATCTATGTTATTTACCAGACAGAGTGTGTTTCTGTGACCAAAATGTGCAAAAATAGGGATTAAAATAGTAAAAAAGTACATTTAGAAAAAATATTGAAAGAAGTAACCTGCATAATGTGAAGATATAAATAGTAAAAATAACACATTGTAATCAAATAAGTGCATGGATTTAGCAGTAAACAGTGTTGCGGATATAGTTTTTCATAATATTTAGATCTGTTTGCAGTGATCAGATGAAAATTATATTTTTAGCTTATAATTTGAAATATTTCCTTTGTCAATAAAACACTAAAGTTTTACTATATTCATCATGATCAAAATGATCCTTTATCCTAATTTTAGAGCATTAATTTAATCAGAACTGGTGATACCAATGGTCCCCCCAAAAAACAGGGAAGAATTAACAGTTTGTATCAAAAGTTGGCCTGAAATTGAAAGGAAAACAGAGGTTCAGTAGAAAGAGCCACCATCAGGTAGCATTAGTCCAGAACTTGATACCTGGCATATCAGATTTGGGTTTTTCAATAAAATATCACGTGTTTGCAAATAAAATTCTTAAAACATTGTGTCATCATAACCTCTTATCATTACTGTCACATCCGCTTGCAAAATCAACTTCATGTCAAAAAGCTGCAGGATGGACAGCAAAAATCATCATTCTGCTTTATAACTTCCTCACAAAGTTATTATAATATCAGATAAGATCATTAAATATATTAAATTGTCCAGCTGCACCTCGATTTGCCTTCAGCAGATTAAACTTCTTTTTATTTCTTGTGCAAACAGACAAAATAAATAATAAAAATATGATCCATCCTCATTTCCCTACATTCTTTCCCTACAAGTCTTTAAAAAAATAAAAATCAAAAAAATCAAAATAAGGCTTTTTTGAATGTTTCTGTGTTTGTGTTGACACTTTTGCTTCTATTTTCATTTTGATGCTTTTGGCTTATAAACTCGGTGATGTTTATTTCAGATAAAAATTAAGCCATCCCATCTAATAATGCAGCCACAGTTTTCTTCCCGATGCTCTTATTAAGGCTAAAAGCACTGATTAGAAGAATGCTTCTTTTTATTTGCTTTGATATCAGCTTTAATAAGCAATGAGTTCATTGAGTCATTTTTTTTGTTTAAATTGACTTTATGTCTAAATTGAAAGCCCTTGACTCTTGATTGATAATTTTTACACATTCTTTTTTTTACTTTTTGCTTACAAATCTGAATGTGTTGAACAAGTAAAATTAGAAATAGTGCATCCAAATATTTTTTATGATCCCAGAAAACAAGTTAATGTTATAAGAGACGAGCTGAAAAAACATCAAAAGGCTACCATAAATTGTTAGTTTTTCACTACTAAACCGTTTTAGCAAACAATTATATATATATATTTTTTTTTAGCAAAAATCAGCTTCTGTGGAACCTGGTTCTAGTGATAATGAACTTAAATAATAATGAAACGAGGAAGTGAAACACAGAGAGAAATAAAAAGAGATCTAAATTAATAAATAGAAAGGATTAAAACAAGAGAAACAGATGGAAGTCCAAACACCTACGTTGTTTCTCCTTTATGTTCTTGACTTTTAATAAATTTTCCAATATAAATATTCTTTCTCTATGTTTGACTTTTTCCAATCAACAAATCATAAAAGAGGATGAACATGGTGTCTAAAGTATGGTGGAGGACGTGTGGGGATGTGGGCCTGTTTCTCTTTCCACACAAACCTCATGAGAAGAATGTTAACATTTCAGAATAGGAGGATATTTTAAAAGACAATTTGAAGGCATCTGCTAGAAAACTAAAAAATGATCTCAAACTGATATTTTATTTTGATAAAGCAATTTATTGCTAATCTGGATACAAAATCTTACCAAGTATTTTTGTCCAGATTCTACTGCAAATATCGTAGTTCACTTCAAATAACTTATAATTTAGTTTATAAAACTACATTTTTGTTTTAATTATTTCATTTACAACATGGGAAAAATGTCTTATTAGTGAAATAATCTGACAATTTTGTTAGAACTTTTTAATCAATATTAAAGGATTATTGACTTAAAACAAGCTCTTACATCTCGATGAAAAGTTACTTCTAAGTTAGTTTTGGTCTTATTTGAAGTGTATGAAGATATAGTAGAAACTAGACCAAAAGTTCTTCAGTAAGATTTTGTGTTTTTGCTGTAAAGTGCGACTACAATAAAAGATGAATTTCTTAAATTAGCTCTAAACATTCTTACCAGAATTTCCAACAAATTTGTTTCCATCTGTAACATAAGCATGTTTCTTCTGAGACCAATCACAGATGAGAAAACCTGAACATTTTTAGCATGTTAGAATGTTATAAACTGTTTCCATGACTTTGACAAGGCTGGTAGTAAAGCCGTAAAATCCGCTTCAGAAAAAAATCAGGAAGAAGTGAACAAAGTCTGGTGGCTCAGTTGGTTGGAGTGAGTTCTCTCTCCTCCTGGTTTCCTGTCCATTTACTGGTAAATAAAGGCCTTAAAATAAGAAGTGGGCAAAGTTTCCTCTTTACTCAAAACAGCCTCTGGGTGTTTAGTTAACCTGAAAACCCAGAACTTGCTCTTTTTCTGTCACACATGAGAGTCCTGAACAGGAAAAGGAAAACCAAACATCATTACTACTGTCACAAATACTTCTGAGGTCTTCAACTCCATAGAGAACCTATTATAATTGTATGAAATGCTATTATTAGAGCACCCTGTGGATTTGATCGGCTCAGATGAAACTTTAATGATCCCTGTGGCGTTGCTGCAGTAGCAGCAAAGCCAGGCTTTGGAGAAACGAACCCAGAGCAAACAAATGCAACAAAAGACTCTGCTTTATGAATAATATTAGTACATTTTGAGAAAAAATATTAAATGTTTCATGAATAAAAAAGAAAACAGGAAAACCTTTGAGTTTGATTAAACAACGCTTATTATTCCAGTGTAACATTTAATTTGTGTTTATTGTGTTTTTGTCCCTTTTAAGCTCTTTAACACATACTGAGGCTTTTCCACTTACTTCGGTTTTAGTGTTTTATTGTTTCTATTGTCGACTTTTGTCCTTTCCATATTTTGAATGTGTATTTATTTATTGCTACAGCATTTTGTTGCAGATGTTGTTTAAAAGTGCTTTATAACTAAAATAGTAGTGGTTGTACTAATCTGTATTTTGATGATTAATGTTTGGACTTTTGAGAAGATAACACATATCAGCCTCTTCCAGTCTGCTACCATGATATGTATTGTATTAATGTTATTTGTTTACATTTGTACAGCATCAAATAACTTGAAATAATTTTTCCTTCTTTCTTCCAGGAGGCAAACACCGAATTTTACAGCTCCAGGAAAGACCTAACGTCAAAATCGAGTAATGTCTTCTCATACGTGTGATCTTAGTTTCTCTGAATAGCAAAATCACATCCTGATTTGAGGCATCCTAAAAACAGGAACAGCTTTTTTAAAGTATCAGTGTAAGGATCAGACAGGATCAGAACAAGACATAACTAAAAGTTTTCCATAAGCAGAAACTGAAACAAACACTTAAACACGTTGATCTACAATATTTTTCCAATGAAAATGCTAAAAAATTATCTTCCTGTCTTGATAATGTGGGTTATTTGGATCAAGTAAAATATTTATTTACTGCTGAAAATTTACAATTTTTTCAGGCAGGTGACAAATCTCAACATGATTCTGTATTAGGTGGAATGATGTGTGTGAGGCTCTGACGCAACAGAGTTTTATTCTCCTCTGAAGTAAACCATTGAACCAGCAGCTTAAGCAACACAACATGTCTGTAGGAGTTGATGGGAAACTTGAGGCTATTTTAGCAAAGCGCAACAACAAATAAACAGTAACCAAGCCACAAGATGAGTTATGACCCCATTCAGAATTTTTAGTTTTTCGATGTTTGTTCATGACCTCTAGTTTATTTTAATTACTAGAGAGAACTCATTTATATTCACATTTTGTTCATTCTTGTTAATTTAGGAACTAATATTAAGGGGAGTTGAAAACATATGTATGGCACATTTTCCAGACTTTTTTTTGTAAACATTTTTGAAACAATGTGGATTATTTTTTCTTCTAGTTAGTTGAAGTTGGCTTATCATATAAAATCCCAATAAACACATTGTGGTTAGGAAACATTACAAAACTGGAAAGTCCTATGTGCCATGAATTCAAATGGAAGTTTTTGCACACCAAGTACAAACTGAAAAAGCACAAGGACTGGTCAATGGATGAGACCATGTTAACTACACTTAGCATTGCAAGAAGTTAAAGATGGGTCTCTAAATGTTATGCATCTAAATACGGAAGAAACATCTTTACAAATAGATTTTAATGAGGCACCCTACAAAACACTGGAAGCTCGAGCTTTTCACTGCAGCTGCCATAAATATCTAGTTGTGCAAATGCTACATTGTTTTTGTGGTTTGCGTTGGCAACGAGGCTACTACTTCTCCAACTTATCAAAAAGAGTTCTGCTTTAGTTCTTAAGCAAAACTATTCAAACTTCTAATGCAAATACAACATACTTATTGTTCATGATTATTTCATCAGCTTTTCTGATAAAGCCCATGGATAGTGACTGTATTTTCATGCTTTCCACTCATCTAATGCACCATTCTTTCAGAATGTTAGTTCAAAGAAATTAACTTGAATATTTCTTTGTTCTCAAAACTTTTCAGGAGCAACAAATATCAGCTGACACAACCTGTCACTGACACACCTCCTCTTCCCCCTCGGACACAGTTTCTCACAGCAGGTAAAGCTCATTTTCCTACCAGTACATTTTATGGACAGAAATTGGACGGTGGCACAAACTGTTTGCAGGAACTGAAAAAAGAAAGTGGCGCTATATGACAGGTGACCTATTTGACAATAAACTTTGAATCCCATGCAGAAGGAGAAAGCCACATATTCGCTTTCAGTCAAGCCTTCTGAAGCCAAGTTCCTTTTAATTCAAGCCACACAGCCATGTCAGTTATTTGAAAATCCCAAATGTGAGTGACATTATAAATCAGAGTTTTGTGCTTATTTTCTGGGCTTCAGTGAGGTTGACTAAAATGAACAGAACAAAGTGAATTAAAAGATGTTGAATTGAACACTGCAGATACTTTCAGAGTAATTCTTATATGAATATGTTTGTTAATTTAAAACCTAGAAAAAAAACTTTAATGTAATCTGTAATAAATTAACTTTCAATTTATGTTCTCAACTCTCCTGGAAGCTTGAATGTGACATAAAGACTCAAATGAGATTATGAGACATGTAGAGTTTATTTACATTCCTGGATTCTCTGAGTTTAAAGAATGAGAAGAACTTATAAACACTATGATTTGTTATTGCTTACAGCCACACATTTGTCTCTAATATATTAATAAAAATATATAATCTAGCAGCCCAAGCTAAGCTCCAGCATGTTTATTCAGCTGGTTTTACCGCTATAGGCGCTGTACAATGGCTGCTGGAAAAGATAAGTGTTTTGTTGTTGACTTACCATCCAGAAGCCACTTGCCGCATTCTTGTTGGATGTGCAGGAGGCAACACTTCTGTTTTTCAAAGATGTACGGTTGTACAATTGCACATCTGTTTTCAGTCATTTTCTCTTGCAAGTGTAGACATTGAGTTGAGGAGGCAGCAGCTCAAAGTAGGCAGAACTGAGCAGATTAAAATCTCATCATCTAAGAATGATTTTGTGCAACAAATGTAATGAACATGTTTTGTTTAACCCATAGATCGATCCAAACCTGTTCAAGGAAGCATTATAAGTCACTATTAAAACAATCTGCTGGTCACCTTTAGATAACACATCAACTAACCAAGTTGATTTGTGTTCTGTAATTCTCCACATGTGATAAGAAACTACCTAAAAAGAAAGTTTATTGTTTCAGACGCCCAAAGCTATGAGAACCTGGCCGAGGAATGTGAGCATGACGACCAGAGTGACCACGACTACGAGGAGGCCCTGGACCCGAAGCTGAACTGCGTGAAGGTGCAGGAAAATCTGCTCTGCAATCATCCAAACACAAACTCTGGAGTTTCAATCACTCAGAGCTACGAGAACCTGGCTGAGGAGAATGACTACGAGGAGAGCGTGGATCCACTGCCGGACTATGTCAAAGTGGAGGATGAAACCGAGATTCTTCCCCCTCCTCTTTGCGTTTTGGATCCAAATATGAAATGTAATTTGTCTTTAGGTCAGAGCTATGAAAATCTGGCCGATGAGAATGAGTACGAGGAGAGCATGGAGCAGCAGTCGGACTATGTGAAGGTGGAGGATGAGGAGGAGTTCCCTCCTCATCAGAGCAACGAAGCGAGGGACAACGCCTCCACTGCTTCCACCGAGGACTATGACGATATTGGCGAAGATGAGGAAGACTATGATGATGTTGCATAAGATCAAGATAAAGAAAAAGGACAAAGACTTTTTCCCTCCAACCTTCCTGCTGAGAAGAGCTTTCACAGATTTATTTTGTTTCCCATCTTTAATTATTTTTCACATATTTTAAAAAGCAGGACAGCTGGAGATAACAGTTCGCTTTTGGACACTCAGTTTTACTTTTTGATTCCTACACAACTTATTTACTGATCATTTCTAGATTTGTTTATAGCCGTTTTTCAACCATTTTGATTTAAAACCTTGTGAACTGTTTTTTTTTTAATTTTATTTTCAAAATAAAACATGTAATTTTTATGTTTGTAAATTGTACAGCATTGCATAAATGTGATTGTGTTTACAGTAGGCTAATTTTTGTCCGTCATGATTTGTGACTGAAGAAGTGAGGATGCAGGATAAGGTGAGGTATAGTGCAATAATGATGATTTTTAATGAAAATCCAAACCAAGAGAACAGAATTCAGGTGAGCAGCAAGGCTAAGAGCTCAGACACTGGTAGCGCCTGGTTAAAGAGGTAGACACAATGACACAGACAAGGACCTGACAGGGAACAAGAGACACAGGTGGGTATAAATACACAGGGAAGGTAATCAGGGGAAACGAGGGACAGCAGGGGACAATTAAGGGGTAGACAGGACAGCTGAAAATGACAGAAACCTAACTTGACACAGAGAAAAAACCAAAACCTTACATTAACATCTCTGCTGTAGAGCAGAGATGAATATATACAAGAAATGTGAACAATAATAATAATAATAATAATAATAATAATAATAATAATAATAAATAGTATTAAATAATTAAAGAATTGCTTTATTTTCAAATTATGTTCTTTTGAACATATTCTTGATTTGTTTTTCAGACCGTGAAAGAGAATACAGAAAATGTTCATTTTTAGGGTTGGCCAGACCTGGAAAGAATATATTTTGAGGTGCCACAATAAAAAAACAAAACAAAACAATCAAAAATAAATAATTACTCAAAAATGTGTGACTAGATTAATATTTACAAAATAAACACTGGCAGCCTATTCATAAAAAAAAAAGAAAAACTGTGTATAGTTTGGTATATCATTAAGTTGATTTTATGAAATTGTAGTTACTTTTATCTCTATGCATACTATCAATAATGTTAACAATATTGAATAATCAATAAATTCTACCTTATGGAAACTCTTTGGTTTTAATCACCACGTCCTTCCCAGGAATTTTACAAAAAAACAATATATCTAAATCAACAATTTCCCAGTTATCCTGATAAAACCTACTTTTAAATACAACCAATTACTAAACTCTACTAAAGACTTTGGAACTATTTTCTATGTATGCAGGAAAATAGATTTAAATAATATAAAGTTAAGAACAACAATGCTTAAGTTGGGAATAAAGCTTGAGGTGAGATTCATATGTTTGCAGAAACAGTGGGAACAAACTGTGTGTGTGTAACTTAGCACAGAATGCTAGCATTAAAACTTTCTTTACTTTTCTTGGTCATATTGACTTAAATATTGAAAACTCTTGATAAATCACATCAAAGAATAAAATAAAGTGAAGAAGCCTTTCTGAAAATTTCATAATGGAGTTTGAGAGATTTGTTTGTTAAAGAGCTGTGAAAGTGCATTTTTCTTTAGATGTGTGTAGCGTGGAGATAACTAAAGCATTTGGAAACTAAATCCTCAGAAGTTTACAGCTCCCCAAACTGCTATGAAGTAAATCTCCCTGACATGAACTTCTTCCTCAGACTCTAAAAACTGCACCGTTTAGACAGATTAATGTTTTATTCATAAGCTGAGGGAATAGCCCAAAACGTAAGTGAAATATTTCTGATGAATATAGTCTGAAATAATCGGGGGAAAAAAGTGGTGGTAGAGGAAAAAAAATTCACGTGTAAAATGTAAAACCAACTTATTATCTGATTCAAGCAAAAATAGAAGTGATCCACTGAAATTAATCAGCATATCTGCAGATATTACAAATTTTTTTCTTATTATGAAGTTAACATTTATCCACTGCAGCAGTGCATTAGGACCATTGTAGATAGAAAAACGGAATACATTTCCACCAAAAAAACTCATAATGTTTTTCTTTGTTTCTGTGCAAATTTTGGCATTTTTGTGTAAATTTGTTTAGTTCTGATGAAATATTTTTCCTAAAACTCTCTCAGTGCTTCCCTCTGGGTTGAAAAGTGGCTACAGCAGTTAAATTTTCCTGTGGTTATGATGGCACAGACACTCCCCTCCCTCCAGTAACGAGTTACAGAGCAAGCGCTGAGCAATAGTGTTTCTCAGTTTTGCGCATGTGATTTATTTCCAACTAAGACACGGAGTGGAATAACTGTGTAAAAGTCGCCAGATTTATCGCTAGTCGCTTTAAAAATGTATTTACTTGTTTAAAAAGGTCTGTATAGGATCTGAAAAGTTGCTAAATATAGCAACAAAGTTAATAACTTAGCAGTTTAGCCCAGCCACTCAACCCCAAACGTGGCCACTCCACTCATTAATTCCGCCCATTTTTGGCTTAATTTTTCAAAGTTTGTCTGGCGAAAGGGGTACTTACCCTTTAAAGCTGAACTGTGAATATATTTGACCTTTTATGGTAGAAACCTTTATTGTGTTTTTATTAGCATGAACTACTCCTACACATTTATGTTGTCATTGTTACTCAAGTCAAGATGAATAATTTCAATTTTTTTGACATCTAGGATGGACAGGAAGTAGAAAACACAAAATATATATTCCATTTAGGTCATAGTAAGGTCATTATTTGACCTTATGCATATAAGAGTAATCATTTGCTATCCTAAAAAGGAAAGTTTATCCATGATATTAAACAATTAATCAATGAAATTAGTCTCATAATCTATCAAAAATCAATCTCACTGGTTTTGCCCTAATGAAGGAAATAAAAATATTATTACATGGTAATTACACTTATTCATACATTTTACTCTTGACTAGAAATAACTGTCTTCAAGAAATGTTACTACAATATCAGCAATGATATCAAGTATCTAATATTTTTCATAGTGTCAGTATCCAGTTGAAGATTTTAGTATTGTGATAACCCTAACTTGGGTACATTCCTATATTTTTTACACAACTAAAATAGATGAAGACCATTAAAAGCCAGTTGGTTTTCTTTATTTTTTCTTCACCGATCTTTTGAGAGGTTCTGTTCCTTTTAAACGTGTCTGACCATATCAACATCCTTTATTATGCCGTATTTAAAGAGCAAAAAATAATATATATGCTTTGTTGTTGACTTCCACCTCTTAATTATTTGCTTGAAGCCTTTTCAACCTTTCAATTCAGTTGTCACTGCTGAAAAAGCCTTTCAGGTGTGAGGAAAACCAGAAGATCAAAGAAGTACTACCTTCATTACTATTTGCTATTTTAAAATAATGGTAGAGTATAGGTATTGGCTTCATCCACTCATAAAACAATAGGTTAGTTGGTTCTTAATTTCAAGGGACCACTCAAGCAAAAAACACAACGTGTAATTTTTGGTCTCTAGTCATGATTCGATAAAATTTTTAGACAGCAAAAAAAACACGGTACTTTCCATTTTTGACAGATTCATCATCAACTCTGTTCTTCAGCCCACAGGAAAGAAGAGGAGCTTTGTTTCCTCAAACCAAAGTTTACACAAATAACCAACGTCTCGTTGCAAATGTGGGGGTTTGAGAATCCTGCAGCCAAGACAAAATCTAAACAAGTTTGGAGGTCAGAAGAACTTCAAGAAATGGTTAAACAGAACAGGATTCCTAGAAGCACACAGTTGGCATATATTGGGGAAAACCAAACTGTTGCTCAGATTCCTCTTTCAGTAGAGTCCAACAAATTATAATAAATGCTTAAATTCAGCAGAAAAGAGAACCTCTTCTATGTTGCTTTTTCTTGCTGAATCATTGTCAGAGAATGGTCAAGCCCTCAAAAGGTTATGAGGGAAACTTTTAAGTTTTCTAAGGGGAATTATTATGGATTAAAATGATATAATTTCAGTAGGATCACAGAAGGATTGTTGCCTGTATTTCTGACTTAGGGATGTGCTGCGAAAGAAACACACAGAAGGAAATAATGCACAAAATATGAGTCTGAAAAGCAGAAAAACCTTAGCATAAAATAGTGATGAGACAAAACAGTTGTTTGGTGAAGATCGATCCAAAGTTGCGAGTAGTCTTGGGCGTCCCCTAGTGGCTGTCTGTCCTTATTCTGATTCCAGCAGTAGATATTATTATAATGCAAAATAAAATACAATTAATGACATATTAAAAATAAAATAAAATGGAATGAAAACAAAACACTAAAACAGCCGTGAGCCATTACTCTTCTGACCTACATAAAGTGACTTTCCCCCTCACTAACCACATAATAATAGCATGTCAGTCATAATTTACTGCAATAGTCATACACTTTAAACATGTGGTTTATTTAAATGAGTAGCTATGCACTGGAACCAAGCCTGGAGTCTAAAAAAATAGATTATTTAGAAAGGTCTGATATCTTTTACACTGTTTATTACTATAAAGCTTTTGTAAACATATATTCTTCCTTCTAAGTAAATATTTCTCATTCACAACATCAGATTTAGTTTGAACAAAATTATATAATCAGATGATCAAAAATATTAATTTGCATACTAATTTTATCTCTGATACTTTTCAGATTTGGAAGTCTGAACTTCAAAGTAAAATATGCTATGCTGCTAAGCTTTGGTGTCCGGTTATCTGAATATTAAAGATAACGTCAAAGCTATGTTCTGTTCAACTTTGGATAATTTTGGATAATGGGATATATTTCGTACCATCTGAATCTGAAAAAACAAAAATCAAAAGTGAAAAAAACTTTAATCTGAAAAACAGTTTTCAACCATTTGTTCAAATCTCATTTTTCTTAGTTAAAAATTATTATTACGCTTAATAAACTTCATGGCCCCAATTTAGCTCCGTACAAATCGAATGCAGAACTATAAGAAAAGCTTTTATTTTGGAAGGATCTAAAGGAAGAGTTGTGGTTTTGCAGTTTGACGCCGCGTGCGGGCGCCTCGCATTCCAATGCCATCGAGATGTGAGTAGAGTGCGGCGGGACTTCGCTGCTTCCCAACGCGTCTCTCCGTCTTCCAGGCGCAGTTTGTACGGGTTAAAAATGTCCAACTCCAAGGAAGGGAACTCCTGTCCCGACGGCTACCGGGCTTTAAGCACTACCGAGCTGAGGGAGCTTTTACACAGCGACGACAAAATGGACCAAATTATTCGACTCAATGAGAAGGTAGGCATCTTCTGTTACACGCTCAAACAGCCAAAGTACCGCTAAATTCATCCGCTAATTCTCCTTCTTTACCACTTCTGATAACCGTTTAAAATTTTAATTATGTGTAATAACTGAAGTAAAAATAAACGTGTGTTTTCGGTGGGCAGTTAGTGTGAAGCAGATATATGTGATGGCTCATCGATTGTCTGCGTGGCGAGCGGTCAGATTTCCAATTTGTCCCCCCCCCCCCCAAGGCTTCCCCACTCCCATCATATTTAAGGCTTTAAGTTTTGATTTAATGGTCACATTTATGCTCTTTTAATGCATGTTATTGTGTTTTGGTCCCTCTGTTGGGAGGAAGCATCAGATGCAGTGTTGAACCCCCCATGCAGCGCTGTTCTGCTCTTTGTGGTTTACATTGGTCCATACATTGAAGGATTATATTATTCATTTATATTATATATTCCCTATAAAATATTCACTGGACGAAACAAATTTCAGGAAAATTCAATCTCAAACTTCTTCAAAGCAATCATAATTAAGTTTTTATTGTTTTATTCCTCATATGTTTCTACCTTAATAAATAAGGATAGTAACAATGATTAAAGCTATTAGCTTGACTTTCCTCTAAAATCAAGTCACTTCATTTTTAATTCATTGCCACCAAAATAACAACGTCATGGTCAGTTTTTCAGTTTGTTTTTCTGTTATGTTGTCAATTGTTGGCTGATCGTGATAAAATCAGCCTCTGTGCGGGCGTGTCTCTGATGACATCACAGAAGGTGGTTCTTTTGAGTTTCAATTTGAGTTGTTCTTTATATTGTCTTTATTTTCATGCTTTTAATCAGTGAGGTTGCTAATGTCTCAAGTTCTTTGCAGCGTTTGATTGCCTTGTATTTGACTCAGTCCATGGGAGGTTCTAGGCGGGGTCCAACGGGGGCCAGCACCCCCTGTTGCCATGTCTGAAAAGTTGCTGCTAATTCAGTTTCTTATGATGATATGTGCTGACTCAGAATCAAAAACTAATTACTGAATTAGTTGGATGAATCAAATATTTCCTTCTTTCTTTTAACAATAAATTAAAAATTAAGGTGTTGCACTTTAAGCTTCATATTTTTAGCTTTTCTTTTGTTTTGTACCCACATGAAAAAACACTTAAACATGTTTCTTTAATGTTGCATTTAAGTCCCAATGACTTTTTTTCTGATATTTTGTATTTATTTATTCATTTTATAACAATGAACATAACCACTAGAGGCAGGATGAATCCCATCAGAGCCCTGTGCGTCTCAGCTGTGAATATGCACAGGAAACAACAATTTTATTCAAATAAAAAAAGACTCAAACACAATTTGAATCTTTCATAATCTGAAAAAATCAATTAAAAATATTTGCACCTCCTGTGATGTCAGTGATGCATCTCGGCCCAGAGGAGAATTAGCATTTTTGTTTCCTCAGGGCGCTTTTATTAAATAACTTTTTATTTTGTAAAACCCCATATTTGATTGCTCAGCTGTTTTTGTTGTGAGTGGACATTCAGTTAGCAAGTTAAAACTGCCCCACTGTATAGCATCTTTAATTTATTTAAAGTTAATATCACCCTCTTAACCACAGCTGCTGCTCCTCTAACCCCTAACCTTTCCTTAAACTCTGTCTTGATATTAAAAATTCATAACCACTGCTACGGTCGCTTTTCCTCCCACGCTATGGGACTGTATTAATACATTTATGTCCCCCGCAGCACTGGGAATGCAAACACACACTCACACTCACACAGATGAACGCAACTTATTGTGCCAACCAGGGGGGTCCGAAACTTTTTCAAAAGCTCTGTTTGTGAGGTCTTTTTCTTTAGTTTTTTTTCCTGTGGACAATAAAAAGCCTACAGGAGGCTGGGTGTTCCATAGCTATGGGTGTGTGCAGTGAAACATAAACCAGCGTGGGTTTAGTCATCCTGCAGTCAGTCGTTTGAATGACTGGGGGGGGTATTAGATTAGAGAATTAAGAACCTAGTTTTAAAATCCCTGAACTGGACATTTAGGTGTGTGACCATCATGTCCCAAAGAAGGTAAAAGCTGAATAATGTTGAATTTAGCTCAGAAAATTAAAAACACATTTTATTTGGGGAATAGAATCCGGGTTTAAAGATTTGAAATTTAAAACCCTGGGATGATGGAGATTAAATAGTTGAATTTCTGACTCAGAGCTGCTGGAGCCTGGGGCTGAGATTGTCAGAGTCAACGGATGTGGTAATTAATGTGCCATTAATACCCAATACAGAGCTTGTGTGGATTGGATAATCTCAGCGATTATAGCTGGAATCACTGCAGGTGGATGCATGAAAACATAAACAGCCTCTCACTTCACTAAATATGTACAGATTGAGGAAATGATCGCGCTCTGCGGATGAACAGTTGGTTTTGGATCCTTGATTTCAAGGATCTAGTGTTTTCATTGTGTGCTTTGGTTGCTTTCCGCAACTTTATTTTGCTACATTTGTAAATTGAAGGGAAAGCTGTTGCTATGTTCTTAAGTGATGCGTGTACTTTGGGTTTTTAACCATGGACAATAGGGTTAACGTGACCAACCTTAACCTTAACCCTAATCCAGACCTTATGTGTAATGTTTCTCATCCCGTCTCTCTGCTCAAACTGTGCGCCCCCTTGACGAGTTTGTGTTAATTATGGTTGTTATGTAAGCTGCTTGGCTTAATCTCCGGTAATGAATGTGAATCATGACTGCTGCAGTCTGCCTTGTGCGGTATAACTCCTTACTGGAGATGCATCAGATGACATTTCACTCAGCCAATTAAAAGTCTGCAACGAGTTAATTCCCAAGAATGGCAATGGAGAGGATGGAAACTCCTTATAGGAAGTTGTGTGTTGATAATAGTTGATAATAAAACATTGGATCGTTTAAGGGTGTTTTCACACCTGGCTGTTCAGTAGACTCGAACTATCAACATTTGTTATATTTTCAACTGCTCTAGCTCTTTTTCTCACTGCACTGTGTCAAACCAACCAAACCCTTTGAAAAACCTGTTCTCCTCCTCACCTGTGGGGGCGCTGCACCAAGAATGACTGAAGGAAATGACAGAAAAACCTCTGAAGAAGACACTGAGCGCAACTCCTTCTTATAATTTTGAACAAGAATGAAGTGGCATCAGATTTTAGTAGTTGTAGTGTTTTTCTTTTGTCTTTGGCTGAAAACCATGATCCATTTCTTCCGTCAGCACAAGACTTGCCATTTTTTTGGTTGTACTTACCCAGAATACCCTGTGCTACAGTCTGCTTCCTGCTTTTGGAGTGCGTCTCCGATCTGCTTGGTGTTCACATGCGCATTCAGATCACCGGAGTTCACTTCAACCAAACTGAGACAGAGGTCTCTGCAGGTGGACCAGAGTTCACTTTTTTGGTTCAGTTACACATTCACACCTCCCCAAAAGGTCAACACTTGTTAGTGAGCAGTCATTAGCTATTTGAGAGCAGAGGTGACTTAAAATAAAGTTGATTTGTATAACACATTTCAGCAACATGGCAAATCACAGTGCTTCAGATGTTAATAAAAGAAAAAGCATTTCACTGCAGTAACACAATAAAGTCAGACTAGAATTAGTCAATGTTCCATTTACTACAAATCAAGGGCATCTGTAAATAAGTTTTTTTAGCCTTGGTTTAAAGGAACTCAGTGTTTCAGCTGTTGTGCAGTTTTCTGGAAGTTTGTTCGAGATTTGTGGAGAACAGAAGCTGAATGCTGCTTCTCCATGTGTGGTTCTGGTTCTCTGGATGCAGGACAGACCAGAGCCAGAAGACCTAAGAGATCTGGAAGGTTGATACAACAATCTTTAATGTATTTTGGTACTAAGGCCTTAGCTGCAGCTAAAGGAGAACGCTGACACTCTTGCAGTAATCAGTGCAACTAAAGATAAACGCATGGATGAGTTTCTGTAGAGTAGTCCTGAAATACTGAAATGCTCTTCTGGTGATAGAAGGACAACTTTGTATCTGTCTTTGTGTGTCTCTTAAGGTTCAGGTCAGAGTCTATCGCCACATCCAGATTTTTGAAGTGCTTTTATTTGCTTTTTTACATAAAAATAATTGATGTTTGTGTTTGAAAGGTGCTAAATATTAGAGATTCAAATCTTCTAGTGATTTGATTCTGATTTTTAGGGTCACACTTGAATTCATTTTTTATTCAGAAGCCAATTTTTCTATTCAAATGGTCCAGATATTCCGTTTAAATTATGTGACTGACAAGAGAAAAAGACGGTGTACACAAATAGAATATTTATTTAAAACAAGTCAGGTTGTATGCTGTATCAAATACCATCAGTTTATGATTAAACAAAAATAAGTTTGTGCATAAAATTATGAGACTTAAATTATCAATATTAACTTTAAAAAAATGCAATATTATTCAGAGCATTTTGAATCAAAATTCCCAGGACAAGGATTTGGGATTCTTAAAGATTTCTTTTTTATTCTGCACCTCTAATAAATGTCTTTTTTTGTAGATTTTCTAATAATTCTCATTAAGAGTGAAGTGTTCGAGTACCAAACTGGTGCCAGTGTTCACTTTGTTTCTTCCCATTTTTTCTAACTTAAAAAAAACACCCATAGTGGTGCTCTCTAATCTTTGCATCCCAGCTCAATAGGCAGTCATCCACATGCTTTAGCCGACAATTTCCAAATCCGTTTGTGGGTTTTGTTGTTCTTTAAAATCATGCTTAAAGGCAAAACCCTGTGAAAGATCCAACAGAGTAGACTCCTTTTGTCCTGTCAGGATGTCCTGTCATTTCACCTCCAGGCGATGTGAAGTAAGTCTGAAAATCAAAGCATCAGACGGAGGGAATACACGCAAACTTTAAATGGTTTCTCATATCAAAACAGTGAAAGTGTCACTCAAACCTGCCAGCTTAGCAAATGAGCTGCAAAGCCAACCGATGACACATCGCACATCTTCCTTTGATCCGCTTCTGTAATAAATCTCGTCGTATCAGCTTTAAACTTTTCCCTAATGTTCCAAAAAAAGACGCTGCCTTGATATTTACAGGCCAGCCCTTGGTTTCTTCAAGTCTGCTGCAAACAGATTCCCTTTCATGGAAGCAACTCCGGCCGCCGCTTTTGTCCCAGGCTGTGTGTTTAATTGATGGCTGCAGACAGCGGAAACCTCGTTAGGACTCAGACTTGTCGAGGATGAAAGAGAAACGCCCATTTGCTTCATTTCATGCGGCCAGACGAGTGAAACCACAGCAAACAACGACAGAGCTGCATCTCGTCTTCTCCAGAATCCCCAAACATCGTTTGTGGAGGATAGTAAACGCTGTCAGAGTTTCCCCTCTAGCCCAGGCATCATAGTGCAGAAGATGCGCCGTCCCTCAAGACGACAGCGGTTGTTGTTGGATAAACAAGATGAAAACGAGACGTCCTTTTTATTCCTGTCGGGGGGGGGGGAAGAAATGGGCTTTTTAATGTCTGAAAGGATCGACAACTGTGTGAGACATTCTACAAACTCCTAGGCAAGCCGCAATAAGCAATAAATAAATTAATCGCATGATAAATTAAAACGAGCTCTGTAATTTTCATTTACATGATTTATCATTTTTCTTTTTTCTCTCGCTCTAACAAAAACTGGATGATAAATCTACAGTCCGGTGCTCTGGTTTCAGACAACACCTTTTTAGAAGGACAGTTTTATTTAGAAAGACTTCACAATTCATTTTCATTTGCTTGTTTTATTTATTTGTGCTATTTGAAATGTCTTGCACATCCTTATTCTAATGTTCATTAGAATTTAAAGTTTGATCTTTGGGAATGTGTTTTTGTATTATTATGCCATCACTGGAACATGGTCTCAAACAACAATATTATTGTTTAACGCAATAACTCCTGGGATAATTTATTGCCATCAAATTCCTCTGACTTCTATTGATTAATGTTTTTGGGCTTTTGAAGGTTAATTTTTGAACATCTGGATTTTTTTTCTTCACCATTGCACTTCCTTGAGTGATGTCTGCCCATTCAGGGCGATCATCTTGTTTAAACAACATATTTTACAACTTTTATTTAATTGGAATTTGAATTAAGGTAAACTTTATAAGTAATATTTAGTTAGCGTGGCCCTGATACTCTGTCATATAACTCACAAAAGAAGACATTTAAATAAATCACTTTTTAAAAATATTTTTGTCACTTGTAATTTATTTTGTTAGAAAACAAAGTGAGGAAAAAAAAATTGATTGGAAAAAATCTGAGGTTTCATTTTTAAGCCATATCACCAGTCCTAATATGTGGGCCATTCTGTGAATTCCTTTGAACTTGGGACCGGCTTTTAAATGACCCATGAAAATGCAAGACAGATGCGGTGTGCAGCGGCGGGTCCTTCAGGCCCAAAGTGACTGCTGACCCTGTTGAGTTAGAAACGTATCCGCCCGAACCGCTGGGACGGACGAGTTTTGTCTTCCATATCCTCACAGCGAGGACATGGGAGACAGCAATCATTTGAATTATTTATGGCGTCTTTTTATTGTTGTGGTGACAGTGTGACTCTGGACCCCTCCCCCATATGTCCAAATATCTGAATCCCCTAAAAGCAGGACAGCTGCATTGAGCTCTGCATCCCAAAACGATCTTGCTTTCACGCTATTTTAATGCTTCCAGGTTTATTCTGCATGTTTGGCTGTTTGACATTTGTCTTCAGTGGCTACAGATCAGCTTAAAGTAAATCTTTATTTTCACTTAAGCCTGGCAGCTCGGCTTTATGGGCTGCGATTTTAGCGAAGACCAAAATGTTAATGTGTTTGTTCTGAGCAGCTGCAGGGAGATTGCATATTAAAGTATAAATAGCTGATTCTCTCAGGTCTGTTGCTATCTTTTCTTTCACTCCTCTTCGTAGATTCACGAACAGCGAACCTGATACATGTGATTCATGCATCACCTGAATACATACAATACAGTGCCTTGCAAAATTATTCAGATGCCTTGGATTTTCTTTTTTGCATGTTTTTCACCTGCAGATGGAACTGAATATAATAACACTTGAAAATAAATATCCTTTACTGTCCCACATTCTGCAAATTCACGGGTTCCAGCAGCAAAGGAAGCAGGCAGGTTTAAAAAAAGGTATAAAAAAAAAAAAATAAAAAAAAATAAAAAGATTAGTAATTAATTAATCAGATTTTTGTCACAGAAGGAGCTCTCCTGTTAAGCAACAACTTCCTGCATAGGGTAGAAAACATTGGGTGTATTCACACCATCCCTGTTCAGTCCACTTTAATCCAAATCCAGTCCGTTTGCCTAGAAACTCTGGTTTGTTTGGTGAATGCTAATAGAACCATTGGTGAATTCTGGTCCGCCTACAAATCTGGATCATGGTTTGGTTGAAGTGAATTCTGGTGCTGTTCATATGTGAACACCAAGCAGACAGGAGACCACTCCAAAATTAGGACCAGATTACAGCGCAGGTAATCCATGCTAGCAGGAGAAATGACTCCAAAAAGACAAAAAGAAAAATCCTACAGCTGCTAAAATCTGACACTACTCCATTTTTGTTTACATGTCATGAAGAAGAAAGTTGTACTTACCAAAGATCATCTTTCTTTCTTCAGAGATTTTTGTGTTGTTTCGTTCAGTGGTTCTTGATGCAGCGCCTCTGTGGGCGAGGAAGGGAACAGGTTTTTCTAAGGGTTTGGTTCATTTGACACAGTACAGTGTGAAAGCGAATTTCACCAGTAGAAAATGTAACAAATCTTGCAACTGTGGTCCCCAATCAAACCAAGCCTAGAGGAAAATCAGGTGGGAAAACAACCTAAGTCCAACAGTAGTAATGTTTTAACCAGTCCTTCTGTCTGCCTCCACCTTCATTGGTTCAAGGTGACATCCAGAGCTTGATTTGTAAAAAAAAAAAAAAATTAAAAACATGCAAACTTATGCAGTTAATTTTATTTGTACATCTAAGAAATTGTGGTTGTAATATGAAAATATGTATTTTAAGCAGAAGTTTTTCGCATCTCCCTGACCGACTGTCACTTTGAGAATATGATTTCAGCTGCAAAGTTATTCCCCAGCAGGTCACTTAACATTTTGGACCTGTTGAGTCTGTGCAGCATTAAATGATAAGATGACCTGCCGTCAAGCACTCAAACCTGTCTTCAGTCAGGCTGCGTTAAGACTAGCTGCTCTGCTTCCTGTACCTGCAGAGAGGATGAGCTCTCACAGGATATGGTCTCTCACCCATAAACAAAGCCCATCTTCTCATCGGCTCGAACAAAGTCAACCAATGTCCTATATTTGCACACAGAGACCCCTCCTAACCCCCACAGATTGTGTTTGAGTTTTCTCTTGGTTTCCAGGGAGTCCTGCTGGTGTTAAAAGCAAACATTTATCAGCCTCCAAACTAACCACAGAGCTGGCCTCATTTACAGCAGATTTCCTTCAAGCTTTTTCAGTGAAACGTTCCTAGTCTGGTGCGTCATTGTTGCTTCATATTAGAGGCACATTTTGCCACATGTTTTTAGAGTTTAAATCATCTTCTTTGCTGTCAAAATGAGCATTTAATTTTTTTTAAAGACTAAACTGGTGGAAAGTATGGGAGTAGTTGAAGTTAGGCAATGGTTAGCTGTGGGTTTGGATACTCTGTAAGGTTTTGTTGCACAGTGAGCATCTGAAGAGATGACTCTTACGTGCTGATGTGCGGAAGAACAAATCCTAATTGTGTAGAAAATAATACGCAGATGAATTAAGATAAACTAGTAAAAAATGCATAGTTTGCAGGATCTCCTGACTGAACTAAGCCTTTTTATATTAATTTCCAGTTCAGTCTCAACAAATTTGACATCATGAACACTTACGTCCTTTTTTTATTTGTAAATGTATACATTTTCTTTCTTTTTTTTTACATGCCTTTGTTTGAACTTTATGCTTATAATATAAACTTTAAAGTGGAAATCATTGCTTACATTTTATTTTGTGGCATACAATGAATGTAAACATTAGCCAGAGTTTAATGTCATAAAAGCAAAATAAACTTGTGGACGAAGATTATACTTTTAGAGATCGAAGAATAGACAATATATTTATTAAAAATGTGTAGCTAATTGTAATCGTATGAGTTTTTTTCTCTTCTTTGAATGTCCTAAAAATCACAATATAAATTTCATGTATTAATGTTATTAAGGACAAGCTATACAGGTGTTACTCCTGATGCAACCAGCAGACCTGTACTAGAAGAAAAATGAAACATTTTCTTGCGTTTTGGCCTTTCATCCACATGAAAACTCTGCTTAATATAACTAAAAATGATTATTTATAAAAACTCTGACAAAAGGGGAAACTTGTGAAAACTGGATTTGTGTTTACGTGTGTTCATAGGAAAACTGAGATTTAGGATGCCACACATTAGTCGGTGACAAATAATGTGCCAATATATCCACATACTAGTTTTTGAAATTATTCCCAATAAGCATTGTCTTATGTTTTAATGACTTTATATTCTAATATGCTACTCAAAAGTTGTTCAGCCTATATATCTGTCCTCACAAATTATGTTTAATGCCTAACAGGAAGTTGTGGTTGTTTGAAGCAATCTGATTGGTTAAATTATTGAATTATTTGCTTACAACAAACTCATATATCTCGCTGAAAAGTTACTTGTAAGTTAGTTTTTCTCTTAATTCAAGTGTACTCAAATATTTGCACCAAAGTAATTTGTAATATTTTATGTTTTTGCAGTTTACACTGTTTTACTGTTACACGTAGATCACCACAACATAACTGTTTGAAAAATTGTTCAAATTTGTCTTGAATATAACATGTTTTGGCATTTTTCAGCTTTCCAAAAACAATCATCTTTAAAAAAGATTCTGGTAACAGTGCGGTTTTCTTTCTCTCAGACCTAAAATACTTGGTAAGGTATTGTGTTTCTGCAAAAAAAAAAAAAAAAAAAATCTAAGATGGGGACATTGTAACATTTCCGTGTGTGGAGCAGATTTATTTTCTAAACCAGAACTTTAAGGTGTCATCTGCACAGTCTTATGCACCACAAGCCCAGACTGCACAGATGTTTTCCATGCATGACTGACTCATCACGTGAGTCCGAACATCCGTCATGTTGTTAAACGGAAAACAAATTGACCTCATTTGACTCTTTTTCTTCTTTTGCAGTTCCAGGAGCTCCAGGTTGATCGGGAGATCCAGCTGACCTCCAACCGGAGCCTGGCCGAGGAGAGCCTGGCTCGACGACCCCGCCTCAACAACGGCAAGCTCCAGCTGGCAGAGAAGTACAAGGAGCTGTCCAACCTCGTAACCACATGCTGGGAAAAACAGAGTCAGCTGGGTGAGTTTGCCTTGCTGCCGAGGAGACATAGATTTAGGGATGGGGAGGGATGGGGCGATGTGGTTCTGGTTTCATGCAGCTGAAATGTCAGTGATGGCAAGGTCACTGGTTTGTATCTACGGCCGGATCGATGAACGCAGCCCTGCAGCCCTCAGCAGTCTGAAATGATTCAGTGGAAACAGCCAGAGAAATCAGTCAGAAAAGGTCGCGTCCCAAACACTTAAGGTCACAGCTAATTACACACAGTAACCCACAGCGGCTCCTCGGTGTCTTCCCTGGTAATGGCAGGAAGACACCCAAACATGATGGCTGCACTTACACATCGAAAGCAGAGCTGTGCTTTACAACGGAGTTATAGGTCAGGCTAAGAAAAAATATGAATAAAAAAATTAAATTATGAGAATAAAGTCAGAATATAATGGGAATAAAGTAATAAAATTACAAGAATAAAGTCAAGATATTACACTCATAATATCACCAGAACAAAGTTGTAGTAATGTGAGTATATTATAGGAATAAGGCCATAATAATAAGAGAATGTCAAAACAATGAGAACAATGTCATGATATTAGGAGAAAAGCATCAGCATCAGATTATCAGTTGCTTTAATTTAATAAATTTAACTTTATTCTCAAACTACTTTATTGTCATGTTATCACTTTACTCTTCATTACAACTTAATTTTCAATATATTATCTTAGTCTCGTAATATGACTTTATTCGGGGGTCACCCTGAACAGGTCACCAGGTCATGGGACTTTATTCTTCCTGTATTATAATGTTATTCTCATAATATTAAGACTTTATGCTTATATGATTTACTTTATTCTGGTGTGAGTTTATTCTCAAAATATTGTGACTTTATTCTCATTATCACTGCTTTATTTCTTGTAATCTTATGATATTATTCTGATAATTTTATTCTTTTCTTAGCCTGGGCCTCATTCTCTGTAGTGTTTACATCCCACTCAGCTGTCTGTCAGCCTCTCGGTTCAGAGACTGAAGGCAGCTTCCCATCAGAGTGCAGAGAAGCCTCTGAGTGTCACGGAGTCGAGCCTTCATCTGCTCAGAGAAACCTCAGCATGACTGGAGTTCGGTCATGGGAACCAAATGGAGCATATCAAATGCCAGCAGGAAGCTTGCAGCAGTTGTCAAGGAATTTGCGGGCTAAAAGACGGGGAGGGGGTGCCTTGCTTCTTTTTGTTTCGGCAAGTTATTCCTTCTCAGACGACGTCGCCTCAGCCTTTCTGCTCAACTCTTATCTGGGTAGAGAAGCTTTAAAGGTTCGTACACGGCGAGTCGAATCAGAAACGGGTGATGAAGTCAGCGTTCCATAATGTCTTCTGCTGCTTCAAGTTCAAGTGTGGCGTAATGAAAAGGCCAGATTTCTGCCTCAGCTGCAGTGATGGAAGTTGGGTGGAATGCTAAACTTCCTGTCGATGTGCGCGCGGTGCACAGATGCTATCCCACCTCCCCGGCGAGGCAGGCAGGATGGGCGGGGGTCAGTCTTTGCGTCCTTCCTGCGCGTAACATCTGATTCTCATTTGGCTCCGTGAGCGGCTGGGGGGGGAAGCGGACCAGAAAGATGAATGAAGCAGCTTTTCTTGACGTAAACGTTCCCAGTGGAGGCAAACTGAGGAGCAGATTGTTAGACGCATCCTGCTGTTTCACTGAGGAGGATCTGTGGGTGGGAAACGCTGCCAGAGCACTGCAAAAAACTAAATCTTACCAAATATTTTCTCTTATTTCAAGTGTACCATCTTACAAGTAACTTTTCAGCAAGAAATATGAGTTTTTTAAGTAAGTAATTCCTTAATATTGATGGAAAAACGTACAAGATTATTTCACTTTTAGCAAGACGTTTTTCTCATGTTACAGATCAGCGGTGTCCAAATTTTTAGTATTGGGACCAAAACTGGCAAATTCAAACTACTGGAGGCCGCAAACTGTATTTAATTAGTTTAATGTAATCTTTTTTCTTTCTTTTTTTGTTTTACCTACTTAATAATAAATATATAAAATAAACAAATAAAAAAGGGGTTCATAGTGTTTTCTTATTGAAAAATAAAGCTTTTTCAAATTATCTGGCTTATCAATTGTTTTCTATTTTGTTGGCCAAATTTATACCACTCTTGACTTGTGATTGGGGACCAAACACAATTAACAGCAATCATGTTAAGGGCCAAAAATGGCCCCTTGGCTACACTTTGGACACCCTTGTTATAACTGAAATAATGTGATTTATTAAGGAATTATTGATTAAAAACAAGCAACTACATCTTTCTGAAAAGTTAGTTTTGTCTTATTTCAAGTACAATAAGATATTAGGACTACTAAACTAGACCGAAAATACTTGGTAAGATGTTATTGCAGGGACTCCAGGTGGAGGAGAAACCTTGAACTGTCCTGGTTTTGAGTTTCTTTCTCTTAAACGTTGCAGCCACCTTTAGTTTACTTTCCTCCACTATTACCTAGGCCTGTCGCGATAAACGATAAATCAATTAATCGCATGATAAATTAAACCTATCGACCTCATTTTAAGTATCGGCTTTATCGTCTCTTCCTGCCTTTTCGTCTTTCTGTTGATGACACTGAATGAAAAAAAGGCTCAACTCCGGTGCTCTCCACTGATCCTCCCTTCTTCATTTAGTGTAATGCCCAGGGCACACAACATGAGTTGTTGGCCCATTTTCAAAACCTGAGAGACCACACATTAGCAGACAGAAATCCTAGGTATCACGGTTCGATCGGGTTCGTCGTGCCGTGTGGTGTCCAGCCACCTGGGGACAAAATAATGGCTACAAATCCAGTTAACCAATTTTAAAACCAGGCATTAATCAATGCTTTACTAGAATCTACCTGTGATCCATGTGGCTAGAGTCAGCGTAAAGTCCTGACTGAATGAAAATCATTATAACCTATTTATGTACGTTAACGAAGAACAGCTGAAAACTTACCGGGTTTATCAACTGCGGTAGCAATTTGGCTCCAACTCCTCTCCTTGTCATTTCTATATTCTTTGCACTAAATGTGAAATAAATATTAATCCATTTTATTTTTGTTTTTGGTTGTTTCATTTATTTAGTTTGTTTAGTTCCAGTGTTATGTGTTCTTTTGAAAATAATGTGTATCTATCTATGGCAGGAAATCGCATGCATTATTAGTCATTTCCGTTAAATCAGTGTCAAAAGGACTTGAAACAATATTATCGTTTATCGTAATAATTTTTTAGACAATTAATTGCTCAGCAAAATTTGTTATCGTGACAGGCCTACTATTACCTTATAAAATGACTGATGGTGCAAATTCTGCGACGTGTTCACAGCCGTTTGTGCTCATAAGAAAGGTCACAGAAATGCCTAATCTGAGAAGGCTGGTGCAGAAATCCTGTAACCTTAACAGCAGGAGTCCCCAAAGGGTTTGGTTTGGAGCTACATACATTTGCCGACTGATTCAGACGTGATCTGGACCAGGTGTAGACCTGAGGCGTAAATGTTCAGATTATGGACAGACGTGGGATTAGTGGACGAACAGGATCATGAAGAAGGAGGAGCCCAGAAGACATGTCAGGGAGAACAAAGGTGAATTGATTAATCAGATTAGTCATGATTAATCAATTATTCAAATAACTGTCGCATAATGTTTTATAGATTAATTGTTAACACAAAACGGCTTGATAAAGTAATTAATGTGCCAAATATTGCATCCAAAAAAAAAAATTAGAACTTTTCTAATTTATTTAATAATACAGTGTAATGTAGATTTTTATTTCTACACCATTGATTTATATGGAAGAAGATTAGAGTCTCTGAAAAAAAAACATTAAAATGCTGACTTTTTTTTTTTTTAAAGAATCTTGACTTTTTTCAGGATTCAAGTCAGAATTACTCTGGGTTCTGCAACAAAAGACAGAATTCTTTTATTCATTGGCCCTAATTTTCTTTCATAGATTAACATTTACCAAATTTGATGTAAACGTCTTTCCACTTTGCCTTGAAGTCGGTCTGTTTTCCAGTTAAGCCTCAGAGGCTGACAGTTTAAGGTGACTCCACATATATATATATATATATATATATATATATATATATATATATATATATATATATATATATATATATATATATATATATATATATATATTGGCTCTGCTATTTAAAGCATAAAACACACTGATGTGTTGTCACCAGCCAGAGATCAGTGCTCTAAAGTTGGCAAAGTCTATTTTTAAGTAGTTAAAAAATAGCACAGAAATGAAAATATGACAGCTGCCTCTGCTAACTGTTTAAGGCAGCCGGAACAGGAAGTGTTTTGTTGTGGATAGTAATGTCTTCAAACTTGTGCATGGCTTTCCATCAAAAACTAGTTTTTAGATATTTTTAATTTATCTCAGCGTACTATTTTCTCAGATGAGTTTTCTCTGAATTGGATCCATTTACTCTTCAGTGTTTTTTATTTATGTAACTTTGGATGTCATTAGCAGGTGTAACAGTACACATATTGGTAGGAAAAATATTCAGTGCATGCTTATGTGCGCATAAGTTTTTTTATCTCATTGTATTAAAAATGTTTTGTGTTTCAATTTTGTCAATTTTGTATTTCGTTATAACTAGATTCTGCTCCTGACTTTATTTCCTTGCCCTGGCAGTTAAACTCTTCCATATTTTAAGGTTTGTTCTTATGTTAAAAGTGAAGCAGACAGTTTCAAATTACACGCCTCAGTGCTGAATTATGGCTCTTGTGTAAAACATTCAGGAACATTTACTCTCTATTTCTGCATGGCTCATCAGCTTAAGAGAAGTTTGAAGACCTTGAATGCATCACTGGCACTTTTTATATTTAATGCGACAGCTCAAATGTAGCCATCAGGGTTAGGTTAGGCCTGTCACGATAACCAATTTTGCTGAGCGATTAATTGTCTAAAAAATTATTGCAATAAACGATAATATTGTTTCAAGACCTTTTGACACTGATTTAATGAAAATGACATAATAATGCATGCTATTTCCTGCCATAGATACATACACTTTATTTTCAAAAGAACACATAACACTAGAACTGATTAACTAAATAAACAAAACGACCAAAAACAAAATAAAATGAATTCTCAGTCTCCATTAATAAAAAAACGTACTTGAAAAAAAAACTAACCAACATAAAACCAAAGTGGAAATAAATACTACATTCAACCAAAAGAGTGCAGATTATGAAGTTTGTATACTATATCGCCCTTCAGTAATCACTAGATTTAGATAGAGAAGATGGGCATCTGACTACCTGATGCAATAGTTCACACTGCACGACTTTTTGCCCCTATTTTCCCCTTACAACAATCTTAGAACGTTGGCTGATCTAAGATTGTCGCAGGTGATTTCGTAACCGATCATCCTGCAGAGTGTTACGGTAGATCGTCGTGGCTGCTCCGATCTAAATCAGGGGTTTCCCCCGACTGGGAGCATTTACGTTGAATGTGACAGGTAGCCAATCAGAAAGCGGGGATTCTCCTCCGTGCTTTCTGAGGGAGAATCCCAAACAACTGACACAGCGCAACCCGGAGTCCAGCGGACATTGGATATGATATGTGGAAACAACATTAATATTTATTCAACATTTCGTGCAAAGAATATAGGGACAAGGGGAGGAGTTGGAGCCAAATTGCTATAAACCCGGTAAGTTTTCAGCTGTTCTTCTTTAATGTGACATAAATAGGTTATAATGATTTTCATTCAGTCAGGACTTTACGCTGACTTTAACCACATGCATCACAGGTAGATTCTAGTAAAGCATTGATTAATGCCTGATTTTAAAATTAGTTAACTGGACTTGTAGCCATTATTTTGGGCTACAAGTTCAAAATAATGGCTGTGTGGCTGGAGACCACACAGCATGATCGAACCTGATCAAACCGTTATACCCAGGATTTCTGTCAGCTAATGTGTGGTCTCTCAGGTTTTGAAAATGGGCCGACAGTCGGCTGACAACTTGTGTCGTGTGGGGTGGACATTGCACTTAGGAAATGAGGAAGGGAGGGTCAGTGGAGAGCACCGGAGTTGAGCCTTTTTTCATTCAGTGTCAAGAGAAAGACGAAAAGGCAGGAAGAGACGATAAAGCCGATAATTAAAATGAGGTCGATAGGTTTAATTTATCATGCGATTAATTGATTTATCGTTTATCGCGACAGGCCTAATCAGGGTCATAATTACATAATGCTTTAAGTTGTATTTCTTAATGTTTCTCTATAAATGAGAGGAACTCCTATCTTAGAATTGCAGGAATTCATTTTATTATTGTTTTTCTACCTTATTACATGCCTTTTTCACCCTAAAACAGTTTGAATTTAATTTAAAAATCCAGCAAACTCATGGTCCCAGAGACCGGAACAGCATAAATTCAACTCCCCTTCAGGCCTTTAATGCAGTAAACTGAAAATGCTGTGTGATTGTAGGAGTAGTTGCATTTAAAAAAAAGCAGGGAACTGTTGTTACTGAATGACTGAATAAAAATGCTTTGAATTAAAGGGTTCTGCATGATTTATACAATCTTTTGGGTGTGCTGCACCTGAGCTCCCACACTCGACAACTCATCCTTTAAAATCTGGTTTAATAATGTGCTGAAAAGTTGTTTTAACAGTCTGTTCAGAACAAAAGAGTTTCAAGTCATTTCTCATGAGGTATTCAGGACCATTTGTGCCTTCTTGTCAGTGATTGATGAGCTCTCTGTATGTGCATGGCAGTGACTCTCCTTTCACATTATCTCCTTAAAACACTCACTGTGTAGCTCTTCTCATTCTGCTCATAGTGACTCTCCCTGTTGTTTTTTTTAATAGGAACCTTGATTGTGTTTGATCATCCTCAAACCAGTTTCACTAGCTGCGTTTCCATTACAACTGTGCACAAAACTTTGTCAATATTCCGCTAATGTAAAAAAACAAAACAATTTTGTAATTGCAGTGTTTCCATTAAATAATAAACTCAATTAAAATCACATGTGCGATAAGTAATTAAAAAACACACTTTGCGCCATCACTGTTCAAACCAGTTTCAATAAACTGTAGCATCTGATTTTATGTAAGCAGTGTGTGCTTCTCTGCAACGAACCAGACTGTGTTCGATGCTTCTAAACTGGGTGGGTCTTCACCAGTTTAGGGCTGGAAAAACAGCTGTGGGTGGAGTTGTTAAGATTTGGGCTTACAACCCTGACTGTGCTCTTTACCTGTTAAAGGTTCTTCCCTGCTGGAGAACATGCTGACCAAATGTTAACTTCTCTTCTCTCCCGTTGACAAGAACAGGAATGTAGCTGGTTTAATTTCTGTCAGACTTCATAAAAATGGGACTGTTTGCTGTCAAACCACATTGGTTTGAACGAAGGAGCAAAAGAAAAGCTTCCTCCAGAGATCCTGCTGTCATTTTGAGGTTTTAATTTTCAGTGATGACTCCGAGTAGACAGGGAGTGTCTGCGTGACTGTTTCTGTATAAAGTTTGTGCCGTAGACATTTATGAGGTGTTGGGTCAGATCGACTCTGTGAATGTTTGAGTTTGCTCAGTGATACATTTTTTATCAATAGAGAGTGGTAGACGTGTAGCGAGAGGATGAGGGGAGATGTTGAGGGTGTTACTGACAGCTGGTGTTAGTTCAGTGAAACTGTGAAACTGGAAACCATCTGCAAGCTCGTCTACAGCACTGCCAGCCTCTCTGCGTGAAGTGATTACAGCTTTGTTTATTTTTAAAGCAGTAGTTGCAGTACTTGTGGAACTTTTACTCTAAAGCAATGAGCTGAACATGGCAAGTTCAGTATTTCAGTTCATTACTCACTAAACATGTACTCTAACTCCAGAAAACACAGAAGGAATTCTTAATGTGTGGATCAGAGGCATTTTTCCTGTTTTAGTTTTCAGAAAGTAATCTATGGAAGGTTTATATATAGTCAAATGTAGTTTAAATCTAATATTCTAAGTTTGAAACACATTTTCTTTCTGTTTAATAGGGGCACCTATTGCTGTTTTTTGGGCGATATCCGATTACTGATCTTTAAAAAGCCTGACTTGTCGATTCTGATTGTGGCCAAGGCCACAATCGAAATAGCATCCCTACTGGTTACTTTTGTTTATTAGTCAGAATTGAGTTACTTTACCAACCTTTTAGGTTTCTGTTGTATCAGACACAAAGTGATGTTCATCTGGACTTTGAAGTAAAAAACATAAATAAAGGAGCTAGAGCAGAGCGATACGTCTCAATGCGTTAAAACTGACTCTCCTCTTAATTTCATGGTTTGAAATCAGTAGAAAGTGTTGATATGAACATAAGGTAATATAAAGAGATTTTTACCCATCAATTTTAAAAATAAAATTACAGATTTAGTTGCATTTAATTTTGGTTTGGTTTAATTAATATTCAACAAGCTGAACAGAAAATTCACATCGGGCCATCATATATCAAGCAGATCAAATCGTGTAACTTTTCTGCTTTGATTTTTACTCTGGTTTAAAGTGATTGGAGAGCGATCAAAATTTCACACAGCAGTCATCACATCCTTTCCTTTGAGGGAAACTATTTTCTGGATTAAGAAGCAAAAAGGTTGTTCTAAAAGTCTAATTTCCCTCCAAATCAACGCCTTCCTAATTACCTCATATTTTCTATTTTTTTCATCTATATCCAGAAGACTGTTTATGATAAAGGTGGAAGCTTTTTTTTCCTTTTAACTAACAAAAATCTGCTGTGGTTGAAGTCTTTTGAGACAATATATTTAGAGTAATCAGTGTTACTTGTAAATGTAATAGAATATTTAAACAAAAAGTTGGATCAATGTTTACTTGTTCTCTTCAGTGCAGTTTGTCATTTTTGCTGTATCTGGTTTCTGTCGCAAACTTAATGAAATTACACAAAACATTTAAACAGACATGGACAAACCTGTGTAAGTGTTTGTAAGACGCCTTAAAGTCCAGCAATGAACCTTTCGGGTGTGACAACAAAGATCATCAGTTATCATAATCAACAACAGCAGTAAAATAAAGTAAAATGAAGTTTTATATTTTTTGCAGAGAAAATGTCACTCTATAAAAAGGCGTTACTTTTGGTTGGTGGTGTTTTCCAAGAAGCTGTGAAGCTGTTATCACACATTTTGTTGCGTTGTGTGTTTGAAAGGCCATGAATGGGTCTGAAGTGCTGGAGGGCCATAATTCACAGCTAACATGATGGATGATTAGTGAGAATCATTTTATTTATTTTTCTCTCTTTTTTTTTTTCCAAGCCTCTGAGATGTCCATGTCCTTCAAGGCAGCTTTTTGTAAACTCTGAGCACCCAGCAGCCGCTGGCTCCCTGAGCTCCTTGCAACCATTCAGCACAGTTCAGTTAGCAGCCTTTCGGGTGGAAAGAATCGTGGTCATTATTATTGACTGATGGTATCTTCATGTTTGTGGCGTTTCCAGCTGCCGCTCCATCAGCGAGCCTCATTGATATTCAGCAGCTTCTGACCGGAGACGATGTCACTGCCAGTTCAGCTGTGCAACGTGGAACTGTGTCGTGTTTAAAGGGCAGAAGGATTTCTGTTAGACGGGCGGCTCAGTGATATCACTAGTGTTTTTGAACAACAGGGCAGTTAAATAACTGATGAATTTCTTTCTTTCCTAATTTTTTTTTGGTCAGTTTGCAATGTTTTCAATTAATTTATCTCCAAAAATGTTGGTTAATTGGCCTGTAGAGCAAATTATCTTCAAATTTCTTTATTGACAAACAATGTTATTCATTCAGCAGCCTGCCATGTTTTTGAGTTAAAAAATGTGTACAGTTGATAGGAAATTTTAAAATATCACATGATAATTATGCGTTATTGGAAGATTAATGCTTCAATGCCAACTATAACCTCTTAAAAAATGCAAACATTAAAAAAAACCTCAAAGAAATAAGCAATGCTTTGCCTGGTGGGTGTCCAAGTAAACCCTGGTGGCCCACCAGGCTTTTTAGTGCATGGTGGGAAAATCCTAATATGTTAAACTGATTGGTTAGTTTCTACCAATAAGGAAGATGAGCTGATTGCATCGAGTTGTTGACTTTCATCTAAGCTGGAGGCCATAGTGGGAGGGAATCTTTTAGCAGAAGTGGGTACTGTATGAGTGGACCTCTGCCTTAACCAGCTGGGTGTTCAGAGAACATGGAGAACACAGAAGCACTGAGTCATGGGTCGTTTTTGAGACAAAAAAAACTACTAAACTGACATTAAAGTAGCTGAAGCTCTACTAATGACTTTCTTCTAAGAAATGAGAAGTAGACTAAACTTAGAAAGCCCATTTTTACTCATACTGATGACTCAAGGCACTTTTACACTAGAGTCACATTCACCCAGGGGTACTCACAAGGCCCAAACACTCATGCACAGATGAGTAAGCAACTCTGTGTTAAAAATCCCGGGGAATCGACATCTGGTGTCAGGTCTCATTCAAGTTTTGTCACCTGTGGAACAAATGACAGTGAATTTAAGCATTTAAATTGTTGTATTTCACACAAAGCATAATCAGGTTTTATTTATTATTTGTTCGTTTAATGAAAGCTAAAATAGCTAGTTCTACTCTAGATAGATTATATACTAGGGCAGGGACTTGAACACATTAATTTTGATAAATAATAGATGATAGATTTTAACGCAATCGCCTTTTATCTTGTGTCCAGAACCTTAGAACCTTAGTACTTAGTACCATAGCACTTTTCTGGTACACCATTAAATCTGACGCACAAGTGACATCCGCCAACAACAGCAACGGATGACAAATCTGCTTCTTTTGGCCCACTGGGGTTTAATTTTTCCTTAAAAAAATGATCAGACAGGACACTGGAAAAGACTATTGTGTTCAAGTTGTGCTAAAATTAACTGGCATGTCGGTAAATCTATTCAAGCCTAAAATAGCCTCACAAAAAAACAACAAAAAAAAAACAATAAACATCTATTGTTGACCTCGTGGGTCTAAACATTCAATAATTTAGCAACAAAAGGCTTTTTGAATTGGAAAATGTTTCTTATTTTGTCAGTATAGGTTATTTAATTAATTACAGAGCCTGCAATTAATTTGATTAAAAATTTAACACGAGTCTCACCACTAATTAATACTAAATTTAATTAATGCAGAACTGTCAGTGATTTAGCTTGCATTAGTTAACATGGGGATAATTGTTTCCACTGCTGCCTCAGTCCGTGTAAATAAAGAAGCTGCTCTTTCTTCACAATGTTAAATCTCTGCAGCCGAATGCCGATCAATCTTTGCGCTGAGATATAAGAAGCCTTGCATTGGAGCGTGCTGCTATTATGCAAAACCGATATGCTGTGTTTATCTGCACTAAATCAAATGGAAATTGCAGCAGGCTGCTACACAGTGACTGCTAAAAACATGCCTCCACATATTGCGGGAGTTGGAGCTTACAGCGTTCTGCTATTTACAGTATATATCAGGTTCCTCGCTCTGAGTCATGTGAAGCCTTGTAATGCCAGCTGAGGAGAAAAATGATCATAAGAAATCCATCTTTTGAGCTCGTAATACTAGATCTCAGGATTTCAATCAGTGTGCAAAGACGGTTTTGTAAACAGACATCTCCTGTTAAAGAAAAAGATGTTTTGTTTTTTGACTTCTAAATGTCCTGGTAGACACAGGCTGAAGCCAAGGACAAAAGACAAATTATCTAACAGTGTCATGGAAAATACAACCCTGATTCTTTAACACACATTTTCACAATGTTGGGGCATTGACTTACAGTATGTCATATTTACAGCATAGTTAAACACCGACATTTTGGAGTGGAGCTGTAAAACATAAGACTGGAGAAAAACAGCACCAGCTCTGATAATGACTCACCTGTCCTCCCAAAATCCTTTGGTCTGCAAAGTTCAGTGGTTTCTCATTAGCGCTCTCATTAGAAAACCTATACAGTACGAAAAAAATTAGCTAAGCTAAGAAAATTATAGTCAGAGTAGTTACTTTGGGCCAATTAAGTTGCACAGAAAATATTTCTTGGTTGTTTAGAAGCAAGTTTTACCATGAAAAAAATCCACTGTACTGGCGCAGTCAAGAAATCCTTCTCATAAAATAACATTATTATGAACATATATATATATAATTCTTACCTGTGAAAGTTAAAACAAATAGATCCAGTTTGTCCTGTAAATTGGTTGAATCAAGTTCACTCGTCATGAACTGGAGACCTCTGATGATCACTCCACCGCCACATTCAAAATGGCGGCGACGAAACGTACGAGTCGGCGTTCAATGAGGCGTCTCCGTATTCATGTCTGTGGTTTCAGTGATTTGACAGTGCAGTGAGAAAGAACCACAGCAGCTGAAAATGTAACAAATGTTGCATTTTGCTCCCCAATCAAACAGGGTCCATCGGAATATCAACAGTCTATAAAAATGAAGCCCAGAACATTTTAAACAGTATTTAGTCTCCATTATCCCCAAAATAAAGTCATTATTTTCTCTGACTCAGCAAGAAAGCTGTTAATACTGGTGTGGTTTTATTTTAAAGCTGCAGGCTGTAAAACCCAAAGGACCAAAGGAGGTGGATTTAAGCAGGCATTGACTGTGCTTTGGCTCTGGGAGTGGATGGGACAAGAATCCTTACAGACATCAAAAGTGTCCAGCTTGTAATGCTAAAGTACTGATGTTTAGGAAAATGATGGGGAATACATTCATCTCCTTATACAGACTTACTTAATTTACAAAGGTTGTACTTAGGCTCAGCTTTGTTGCAGGTTGTACATCCAAAACCAAGACATTTAACTCAGGTTTTTTTTTTTGCAAATCCACGCACATCACAAGAGTATTTAACTTTTTATATTGCAGAAAGACTATGGAGGTTTCCGAGGGCCTGTTAATATGTTAGCATCAGCTGTTTCCTGGGAGCTTTCCGCTCCTGCTTTGCAGCATCCACGCTAGCTGTCACATCAATCAGTGCTGCTGCAGCTCCAGCCTTATGAGGACACGCTGCCTGTTTTGACTCCACTTCAACTCAAATCAGTGTAGACGACTACACTGCTGACTCCAAACCTGCCTGAACGCAACATCTGGGACTCGAGGGCCGGCGGTTCCTGACAGGAGATCAGATTGTTTTGCTGTGGCTAAAACTTTTAATGGCTGTCGGCCTGAAGCAAGAGCTCTGAAATGTGAGACTATGACCAAAGCTACAATATATTTGTTAATGGATATTTAATTATACAGGTGTGACTCTAAGCTACTAATCCAATTAATCGTGATTAATCAAATATTGACATAGTCATCAACTAATTTGTCATTAATTAATTAACTGGAGTATACAGACTTAAAAAATTCTATTTGCTGAAATATATTCAGAGCAGTAATGAAGCCAAAACTGTACAAAAATATATGTCCATTTTAACCCAGAACTCCTCAAGTGGTAAAAATCTTATCTAAATGAATCAGTTAATTCAAAAAATAAACACCAGATCAGTCCGAAACTGCATTAATGCAGGGTCAGACAGTAAAGGCTTTTTTCACATTGATGTTAGAAGTATTTTTAGCTGTAGATGGATCCTTTGCTACATTTCTTTTTTATTGTTTATTTGACATAGACACAAAAAACATTTCAAAACCTCATCTCCAATATCTGCATCACTGCTACGTTACTGCATTTTAGGCAGTAAAAGGTTTATTAAAAACGCAACTGAATTATTTCTTCATTTGCATATTTGATGTATTTTTAACATTGCATAAAATAAGCTTAAATAGTTAAATGAAAAATGTCCAGGATGCACCCATTTTAAACATTTTTGTTGTTTTTTTTGTTGCTGTTTTTCAAATTTCCTGATGCATCTGTGAGAACTGATCTGCTCCATGCTTTAAATCAGAATGAAATTAAGTTGTGAAAATCTACCTTTTTACATTAAGGACAATTTTTACAGCAATAACAAACAATATTACACCTAAAATGCTTACAAGAAGCTTTAGTACCAAAGAAATGTTGAGAGATGATGGGGAGGTATTTTACTTAGATTTGAACCGTTCCTGGCAAATTATTTCAGTATTTGCATGTGAATTTACAAGATACCTAAACTCTAAATGATTCTGCATATTTAAATATTTTCTTTCAGCTTCAAAAGCAATTTCCAAGTCTGGTTTTTCAGAAATGATGATAATCTCACAGCTTTAACCAAAGAACCAAAGTGTTTTTAATCTGACAAATCAACAGACAGATAAAAACCTGAAATGTAAATAAATCTCAGTGAAGCTGTTAAACAAAGTTGCCTTTTCAAACATTTCCAGGCCACATAACCTCAGGCAAGTCATTCCGGATCTATGAGCCGTGACTTTAAAGGCTTTCTTATCTGGGAGTCTGGAAAGAAATAATCAGATTGAAAAACCAATAAGTTCACACAGAGCAGACGCCAAGATGAATGAAATGTGGTTTGTTTGTTTCTCCTAAACCTCCGGAGGCTGATTGTGAAATCCGCTTTAAACAACATGGAGATGCTGGAAGACACAGCGGTAGGGCTTTTCTTCACCCTGCGTGCTTCTTCCTATACAGTCGTTCTAATTTTAATAAATCAACTAAAATGTCATTTTAGCCCAAACAACGGTAGTTTTGCATTTCAGTGTAGCTACTGTGTGAATGCACTAAAACATACATTTTTGATGTAAGTAAATGTTTCAACTTGCATGACGCAGCTTCAGATCTGAATTTTAAAATCAAATATCATAAATAATAAAACATTAAATAACATGTTAGATAAACGAAAGCAATGAAAAGAAGCTTGGGTTGCTTATTGCTTTGAGTTGTGAAGTTTTATGTTTAAGTGAGTAAATCTAGTTGGGTTTGTGTCTGTCTGTAGGGTTTTATCAAGTTTTCCTCCAGGAAATATAAGTTTGCTTATATATATATATATATATATATATATATATATATATATACATATATATATATATATATATATATATATATATATATATATATAATTTTTTTTTTTTTTATTCATTGGGAGAAGGAATCGTCAGCTGCTTTAAATAGCAAATGTGTGCAAAACTGTTGATATTCTGCTGTCGAAAAATCACAACTTCGCAATTGCGGTGTTTTGTGTAAAAAGGCAGTATCATTTGAAATCGTCTTTTTGAGCATTACATCGTGTTATAATGTTATTCTCTCATCAAAAACATATCTGAAGTGTTGCCTTGATTCTTTCATGCATGTTTAAGAAATCATTTAATCTCCTTGACAACCAGTCAGCTGTGCCAAACCTCTGTGTGGGCCTATCTCCGCCTTTGAGATGGAGCTCCGTCTCAGAACTGTAGTTTCCAAGGTTTTGAGCTCCTTCAGACTATCCAGCAGCAATTAGCAAATACCTGGTGGAACTGCATATCTGCTGAGTTCATTATAGGAGCTACTTCTCAGAGCAACACTGGTAAAAATATTGTTAAAGGTTTAATGTGCTGTTGCAATAACTTCCTGAAGGCACAGTTTCAGAAAGAGCAGGCATTTTTCAAGTGACATAGGCCCAATTTCAAGGCATTAAATCAAGAAGTAAATCTTGTAAGGCATATTTATAACAACTGAAGGTAGCATAGTTACTTGATTGTATTATAAAGTGGCTTTATGTGCCTGGAAAAGACATAATTCTCTGTTTATTTTCTCTATCGTGTGGTTTTGACACCATCTGTAAAACCTTGGTGTATTGTCACATCTGTAGCCACCAGACTTTTATATGTAATTTCCCTGTCAGCAAATGGATTCAGCTGTTTAATATTAATGTGAAGTAAGCTTTTGTCACATAATGTGACGGTTTACAGAGAAACCTTTTGTTCTTGTATGTCTTTCTTCTTCCTGAAGCCTCCTTAGATGCGGTGATGACAGTTTCACAAGGTTTCAGTTTACTAAAAATGTTTCAAAGTGTCCCAGGAGACGACTCATGCGTGTTAGTTTTATGGCTCTTTTGTGAAATGAGCAGAAAGTCTCCGTAGAGCAGTGGGGCGGCGACTCCATTGTCTCATATCACCACCCAGACAAAATGTTTGACTCCAGCACTGACACCATTCGCTTGTTAAGTGAAATTTGTGCTGCACTCAGTAGGCCTCAGGTCCACTTCCCTCATCTACTCCCAAAATATAGGTCGAGTACAGCTGCTGTAGGACGACTTGTTTTCTCGGCTGTCGCCTCTCATTACATCCCCATCATCCCCCTCTCCAGGGTCTGCAGTGTTGGGTCGGGAATGAGGCCCTTCCTCCAACGCAGGGGTGTCACACTCATTTTTATTTTGGACCACATCCACACCTGTCACAATAAGCAATAAATAAATTAATCGCATAAATTAAAATGAGCTCAATAATTTCCATTTCCATGATTGTTTGTTTTTCTCATTTCTCTCTCTTTTTTTCTATCAAAGACTGGATGATAAGTCTTCAGTCTGGTGCTTTGGACTCATCTAACAGCTTTTTTTGAAGGACAATTTTGTTTACAGAGGCTTCATAGTTAATTTTATTTATTGCTTTTGTTGTTTTGTTTTTATTTATTTATTTATTGATAGTCAATTCGATATGTAGAATATTTTCACTGAACCTCTGATCCAGAACTGCACAGAATTCTGGGATATGTAGACAGAGGGAAAACTTTAGCCGCTCAAACTCTCACGGCCAGCTAAGCTCGTTAGCTGGGTGGCTTCAACTAACCAACTCGCTCTCTGGTTATCTAGCAACTCACTCTGGTTGCCTAGCAACAATTTGTTGAGTAAATAGGGCAGCAGCAGTTTCAGGTTTGTCCACATGTGCCTCATAACCGTTTAAAAATAAAAACAATTCTGTGAAAACCGCAGCTAAAACAGGAATGGTTGTGCCATCAGCTTAGCAGTATTTCAGATATTTCAAAGAAAAAGCTAATCTATAAATATTGATATTGACAATTATTGATATAGTAGTCCAGCCCCACTATATATTAAGTGCGAAAAAATGTCACTATGGCAAAAACCCGGGGGGGGACTGATTGATGTAATTTGAGACTATAAGAACTACTTTAACTTGATTGATAAAATAATATTTAAGTAAACAACTCTTATTTTGTTCTATTTGTATGTTTCTCTCTAGAGTCTAGAGGGCCACATAAAAAGCTGGATTTGGCCCCCGGACCTTGGGTTTGACACGTGTCTCTCTACTCGTAGGGCTGTAATGCGTTATGTGACAGAGAGCAGAGCGTGCCATTTGTTCAGTCTAAAACCTTTTTAAAGTGCATTTATCTCCCCTGAAGACTCGGGGAAAATGATCCGACTGTCGAGGATGAGATTCAGAGATGACATCTTATTGAAAACGGATTGCCAGCATGCATTACTGCGCTCTGTCTGGATGGTGGAGATTTCCCTGAGGGGATCGGAGTTATTAGAGTCATTACCGTGACCTTTATTTGCCCCGCGGTCTCCACTGAACTTGGCGTGACTCGTCGGCTGTCGCATCGTCTCTTCGAGGGACAAGACACACTTTGCAGTCAGACGGGTCAAGCCTGTTCAGAGTGATTACCAACCGCGATCCACAGGAGGTGGAGGCACGCTGTGAGTGTGACAGGAAGCTCCCCTGCAAACATATTTATCAGACAGGCTGTGGCCTTTTATTCTCCCATCTGATGGACTAAAGTTCCAACCGCAGTTGTAGGGATGAGACTTTATTTTTAGTTTTAGGGTAAACATATGAAAACGTTCAACTGCCAGAGCTTGGAAATAAATTCTGGAGCAGAATCTCGTTTAAATTAGAAAACTTTCCTTTAATGAGATTAAAACACTCACTATCGAGATTTGTGTCTCATTAAAACCAAAATATTTCTTAAACAAAAATCGTAGTAAAACCACAACAGCTCTTGGGATTTCTAGATGTCGTCTAGAAGAAGAAAGTTTTGTTGTAACAAAATCTAAAACTCAACAAGAAAATTTCTTGTTAAAATGATATAAAACTCATTTCGTTTTAACAAGAAACTTGTTTTGCATTTCATTACAAGAAACATTCTGCATTTAAGGAGATTTATATAATTAAAACATTTCTTGTAAAAACCAAGATATTGTTCTTTCTTTCCTTTTCTTATTTTGGTCCTTGTATCCTTCCTTTTCTTCCTTCATTTTTATCCGACATCATGTCTTTACATTCTTCTGAATGTTTTCCCTCTTTCCTCTTTTTGTCCTTCCTTCTTTCCTAAATTGTATTTCATTATTTCCTTTCATGCTTTCTTTGATTCCTACTCTTTTTCAAGCATATTAAGATTATTGTGGTACAAAAAATGTATCTTTGCATTCCTTGTTCATGTGTGTTATTTTATACTGCTATCATGTTTGAAATAAATACATAAATAAAATATAAATTCCTTAAATGTCTTTCTTTTCCTTCCCTCTTTCTTTCTCTTACCTCATTTCTTGTCATATTTCTTTACTTTCTATTGAATGTCTTCCCTACTTCCTCATTTATTCCCTTCCTTATTTCCTTTCTTTTGTCCTTCTTATCTCGTGTCCTTCATTCTTTCTTCTTTTATTCCTTCCTTGTGCCCTTACTGCCTTTCCTTCTTTCTTTCCTTCAATCCTATCTAATTTATTTTCAAATCTTACTTTCTATTGCATGTCTTCCCTCTGTCTTTTTTCACTTCCTTTCTTGCGTCCTTCCTTGGTTTCTTCTATTTCTAATTTTCCAGGCTACAGATATAAAGTTTGCAGAAATGTCTGCTGTAAATTATTATATTTTCTACTCTGTTCTAAAGGATAGTAAAGGTCTGAGAACTGGAGGAGTTTAAAATCATGATTTTAGAGATTCCTTTTCCTTCGTCCATCTTTACCTTACAGTATTTAGTTTAGCAGCCGTCAACCTCTTCATCCTTTTCCTCTAACATCTGCGTGTGAAGCTCAAACGGTTTCTGTTTAAAGTAATTCCTCTGCTTGTTTGCTCCCTGCTGAGATCTTTGAGCGCTTCGTTGAAAGCAGGTCAGTCCAGGTCCGGAGGGAACCCGTCCGTTTTCATCTGCCAGCACACTTTCCGGTCCGGTTTATTGGATCTGCTTTGACCCTCTGTGTTCACACCCACTCATGTCATAAACGGGTCGCTCTAATTACCAGTTTCCAAGTCAACAAATTTATATAAAGGAGGTTTTTATCGAAGCTAACGCTCGGTTCCTCAGGTCCACCTACCGTTCTGTGGTTCCGGATGATTTCACCCAGACGGTTTATCATCTCACTGCCAAGCTCTGTAATCCCCAGAAATGCTAAACACGCTAATCTTTTCCACGTCTCCCTTCCAAACCACAAGACGTAAACAAATTATCACACATTTACTCACCTTCGGTTCTCTCAGCTAGATTAGTCATTTAGTCTGTAAAGTTCTGACTTGTGTGCAGGAAAAGCTACTTTAGATCTTAGTGCAGCGAGCCAGGTGGTCTTTGAGGGAAAAACCTCATAGATGTGCATGTTTGATTTATTTATTTAGGTTCACATGGATAATTAAAGCCAAATCACTTTGCTTAAAGAGCCAAATCATACTAGGAAAAATTTTTATTAAGTTAACTGTAGGGTCTGTAATTAATTTATCACATTTTAATCAACAAAATAAGAAGGATAGGGTGCTTGAAATCCTTGAATTTAAATTAGGTGTTTTCAAGGTTAATTTCTTTATAAAGTACTTGAAAGTGATTGATATTCAAACTGCACAGTTTGGTAATAAAGTTCAATCTATCGTTTGATTAAAAGCTTAAATTTGGAAACGTTATTTATTTACAGTAGAAAGCTGATATTTTCAGACACATTTTTTTCTCGCTGTCTGAAGTTAAATCATACTAAACTTTTCTCATTTTGGTTTAGTTTGACCACAACTATTACTATTTGCAAATGCCAGAAAACTTAAAACATTACTGAGAGATTTTTTTGTAGCTTTCTTTCATGTATATGTAAATATGTATATGTTATATTATGTGCAGCACTTTGCAACATTTGATTAAAAAAGTGCTATACAAATAAATTAAGATTACTACCTGCCTTTGTATATGTAAATATTTTTCTTTAAACAAAGAATGTGTAAAGTAATAGATATAACAGAAAGGCAGCAGGATCAGATAAGTTTATTCTTCTGCTCCCCTCCTTTTCAACAATGCATTTAGAATAGTTATCTAAATACATATTTTATTTGAGCTGAGTGTAAATATGTCTGAAAAAGCTAAACTTGTCTTGCAGTTTAGTGAGGAGTCAGACTCACAGCTTCGCTTTTTAGTTGAAATCCTTTGATTCAAAGAGGAACTACATCCCTCATGTATTTGTTTAAGGCTTTTCCTCTTTCTTATTGTATTGACAAGGCCGTGAATAATTCAGCCCTGTTACATAACGTTGTGTGTGCGTGTGCGTGTGCGTGTGTGTGTGTGTGTGTGTGTTTGTGCTCAGAAATATGTTAGAAATGATGTAATTAGGTTTGGATTTGTGTTTCTTACATTGGAGTAAATATAAGCGACCTAAAGTGACGAGGAAAGACAAGACGTTAACCGGTTTATGTAAAAGCCTCAAACAATGATTCGCTGCTTTTTCCCATGTTTTTTGAGGCCATAAACTGCCCACCGCCTCACCAGTGCATACCAGGAAGGTTCTCTGTGATCTGGAAAATAATTCTCTACGCTGCGGTTTGTCGGTTTCTGGATTTCTCCTCCAGCTAGCGGTGAAGTCATACTTGATGGCTCCGCATGCATCAGTGATGTCTCCCTGTCGTTGCAGAGGCTCGCGGGCCGAGGCGCAGCCTGCAGTCGTCGCAGAACCTCCTGCAGGAGGAGGTGGCACGTGCTGAAGAACACTCCGAGGTAAGAACAACGCAGCTCTGCCTTTTCTCTAAAATCCCTCCTGGAAATTCAAAACAGAGCGTTACTGCTCTGGCAGCGGTGTTGCTGGGGGCTTTTATTTTGAAATAAATAAATAAATCTGCAGGCTGGCTCTGAGCAAGCCCACCCACTTCAATGCAATCTGCTGTATGAAGCCGCTAGGCATGCTATACATACACCCACCCTACGTCAGCAGCAGCAGCCAGTGGACTGTTAACATCCTGTTTGCTCCCCTTAAGGCTTCATTTAATGACAAACAATACGATGCTTCTCTAACTAAAACTAAATAAGCAACAGAGTTTAATCTGAACCAGATGGCGTGAATTCGGTGTCTGAAGCTGCTGTCAATAAAAAATGCTTCACAGTCTTTGTGTGTTTAAACATATTCAGAGCAGATTTGGGGGAAAATTTCCGACTTTGTCTTTGTCTGTGTGACTGAAGAGAAAAATGAGAGCAAATCGGGTTTTATTTAGGGCCACAACTAACAATTATTTTATTAATTGATCATTCTGATTTGAAAAAGGCATATTCTGCCCATTTTTCAGTCAACCATTTAAATCATTTTATATAATATTAAAAATACACTAAAAATGCAAATAAGTTAATTATTTTCACATAAGAAAATAAATATTTTACTCCCTAAAATGCAACAACATGGCATTCCTTTAGTGAACCCCTGATCTAGGGATGCACTGACTTAAGCAAAGAAAAAGGGCCAATATCGATATCCAATATTAATGCTGTTGAGGCCAACAGCCGATATTTCCTAATATTATTTATCTTTTGTACATTTCTCTAGTCTTTTATATATAAAAGACTCTCTCTCTCTCCCTCTCTCTCTCTTAGTTTAAGTAGCACCAATTCATAGCAAATGTCATGCAAACAAGTCATTTCAATTAAATCACACATACATTCCAATTGATAGTTTTTTTTACAGTTCACATACTTTCATACTTCGTTTTAAATCTAAGTATATGAAATATATATGCACTATAAAAACTAAAAGCTTAAAGCGGTTGTATTGTTACAACCATATAATTTTGGAAACAATTAATGAATTTATCAAATTAAGAGACTTAAGTAATAAAAAAAAGCTCAGCTAGATTTTGAGTTCAAGGTTTATTTTTTTACCAACTTGAGGTTAGCAATGTCACGGTTGCTAGGCGACAGGAGGGGCAGGAATAAATCTGAAGGCTGGACCTCGTTTCTGGTCCTTCAAAGAATGTGTCTGAATTTGGACACATTCCTACCCACTCCTCAAAAGGGGAAAAACAGAAGAACACGATCTTCATAAGCCATAAAGTAGCTAAAAGAAAAGAGCTTCTCATCCATATTTATAGTCACAGTAATATTCATACCATTTAAACCTTAAAAATTGAGTTTGCAGAGCAGGGAATGAAAATCAGTCATTATTTGTTGATTCAGTTTCCCTTTGTGTCAGACAATAAGCTGAGCTGCTTTGAAGCTGAAGTCTGAAATAGAAATCTGCTGCTTCATGATTAAAACATCTGACGACCTGAGAGCAAGAGAAGCCTGATCCCCAGAACTCGCTGGTGTGTTTCTGAAATAGTTTTACCAAGCGACATTGATGCTTTCACAGGTGTCTAAAAAACACAAACAGCTGGGAGTTAAAGCTGCCACAGGGCTGCCTGCAGGCCTCCCGTCACTGATCCACACTGATTCTCCTTCATGCATGCACCAACACGACCGGGGTGAGCTCACAACACAAGCAGCTGTAGAGTCAGACCTCTTGTCTCCAAGTCTGTGCAGTAAATGATTCAAACTGTAAACCCCAGATTACTGTGGTTTTAAATGAAGTTTGGATCGATAACTGAAAGGCTGCTGCACATTAATGTCGCAGTTAGTCACATACTCACGACTTTGGAGTTCAGCTGGAGATGAAACATCAGTAAGTAACAGGTTATCATATATGTGCCAAAAGTTCTCAATGTAGACAGCATAAGTCATCGACAAAATAAAAAATTTGATACTTCAGGCACAAAATGTCTTCGATTTAATCTCAGTGATTAGAATTAGGGGTAAAACAATTAATCATAATGAATCAATTATTTAAGTAATTGTCAACTAATTTAATTATCGATTAATTAATCGGAGTATACTGACTCAAAAAGGTAAGTTGTTGAAAGAATAACATATTAGTAATTAAGCCAAAATTGTTCAAAACAAAAAGCGTTTGCACTTAAAATAACATTTATTTGTCTATAAATATGGTCTATCCAAAACTCCTCAAGTGGAAGTTTCAGATTCATCTGGTTCAAATGCTGTAAAAATAAATCTTTATTAAGCACCTTTGCTATCTAATTATTAATCTGATTTAATCCAGCTCCAGTCCATTTAGCTAGAAAGTCTGATTCATTTGGGGAGATGTGAGTGCGTAGCCAAACTCTGGAACACCTACAAACTTTGGTCTCGACTCAGTTGAAATTAACTCTGGTGCAGTTCAGATGCATATGTGAACGCTAAGCGGATTGAAGATTGCTTCAAAAGCAAGGCATTCTGGGTAAATACAACCAAAGCAAACGCACTAGTCTTGTGCTAGTTGGGTGAAATGGCTTACAGTCTTTTTCTAAAGACAAAAGAGAAATTGTACAGTGGCTAAAATCTGATGCCACATCACATCTGGTTTTGTGTTGTTTCCTTCAGTGGTTCTTGTTGCAGCGCCCCCATAGGTGAGGAGGGGAACAGGTTTCTCAAAGGTTTTGGTTTGTTCAATTGTACAGTATGAAAAAGAACCACAGCAGCTGAAAATGCAACAAATGTTGCAATTTTGGTCCCCAGTCAAACTGAGTGTACTGGACTATCGGGTGTGAACGGCTCTTCCTTGGTTCAGGGCTGTAATGAAAACATAACACCTTGGTTTGGGTTTTGCTCTTAAATTGAGATCTGGGTGGATAGGATGTGAATAAGATGTGATAATAAGAACATTATTAATCTTAAGTTATTAAAAAAACTAAAAATTAATGGTTTTATTTTTGAACAATTTCTGGTTTTAGAGCAGAAGTCAAGTCCCTCAGCCTCAAATCAAACCTAAACAGAGTAGCTTATGACTCACATGCAATGTAATCCGTTTCTTTTTAATTAAAGAACCAAATGCAAGTCTGTTGGTGTTGCTGAAATACCCACAATCCTTTGCTTACCTGCCGACCTCCATGTTGCTTATTTACAGAAGAAAGATGCCGCTGCTGTTGCAGGCACACATTGATCCACAGAGGCTGCCGCCCCCACCTCACATGGCTGCGATCAATAGTTTCATGACTGACTCAACAAACGAGCCGCTCACTGATTGATTAAGCAGCAGCAGCAGCTTTCAGAGAGCCTCAGCATGGATATATCAGATATATCAAGGCGGCTTGATATATCTGATATATCAATTCCTATTTTCTATCTTATTAATCACAAGTTTTAAGAAGAGATGGTTTATGATTATTGCATGGAACAGATGAAAGGCTCTCTCCTCTGTGTTTAATCAGAGCTTCAGAGTTAGTGTGCCTGAATCAATACAATCAGGCCTCTCTGCTGTCTCACTATCAGCTTGAATCTAAATCGTCTCAGATTGAGACCTTAGAGGGCAAAAAGATTTAAGTTTTCATGGTTGACGGAAATCTTTACAGCCTTTCATAGTCATTTTATGGTGAAGAAGATCTGGGGCTTTGTGAAATTGGGTCCAGACCGTTAAGGTTTCAGGCCAAAAAACCCCTTCTTCTGTTGCCCTGGGTCTCAGGTACCAACATGAACAAACAAATCTGATGGAGGAATCGAGAACTTGATGTATTCTTCCGTCATCCTATAAATCAAATCTGTCAGCCTGTAGGTCATCTGACAGTGGGTTTTTTTTTTTAATGAGGTGGAGGAAACGCAGCTGAAAGGTTTGAGGGCTTTTTAACTGTTCCTGTGAAATATTTTGTTAAATCTTGTTTCCTGTCAGACTCACAAACACAAAAACACACATCGAAATAGGTATACCAATCAAGACCAAATTCATCTCAGAGTGTTGTAGATGTTGTGGTCGTCTAAACCATAAATGGTGAAATAGTGGAAAAAAAGATGTTTCATTTTACAACCGCAAACTGTTTCACTGGAACTTTGTGTAATAGACATAAAATTAAGTCCATCGATTTTGCCATTTTGGATTTTTTTATTCTTTTATTTGAGTTTCTAATGCTTCTAATGCTAAAAACAGCCCAAGTGCTTAATAAAACACTTACCTGTTTCTTGGTAGTAAGTTGATGATTTTTGGTGTCTGCAAAATTAGTTTTAAAAACTTCCAGTATATGTGACATTCAACAGGCATTGTGCCTTTTGCTAGCAGCCCCAATAGATCCTGCAGCATGTTTGGTCAGATGGTTTACCTGCTGTATGCACTGTACAATGGCTGCGGGAAAAGACAAGTGTTTTGTTTTTGACTTATCATCCAGAAACCACTTGCTGAATTCTTGTTGGTTGTGCAGGAGACTCTACTAATGCTTTTCAAAGATGTACGGTTGTTTAAGTTTGCATTTGTTTGCCCCCATTTTTACCTGTGAGTGTAAACGGTATGTTGGGGGGGCATGTCCACAAGCAGCTTATTTGAATTTAAAGTGACAGAGGCCCTAAAACAGCTCATTCTGAAAGGAGTTCAAAATAGGCAGAACTGAGCAGACTAAAATCTCATTATCCAAGATTGATTTTGTGCAAAAAATGTAATGAACATGTTTTGTACAGCCCATAGAGCAATCCTAATCTGTTCAGTAAAGTGTAATGGGTCACCTGTAAAGATGTTTGTCTGACTCCGGGTTGAGTAAATAAACTAATAAACAATGGCATGTGTTTTTTTTTTTGTTTTTTTTTTTAATGAAGCATAACAGTTCAACCTTCAAGACATCTTCTCAAAATCATTTTTGATTTTCTGCTCAAATAGTTTCACCTGAAATAAAACTCATACGATGATTAAATTATCCATGTTTTCTACTGGGTCAGAACTCAACATTTGCCTCCTGTGTTTACATCTGGTTCTCCTGCTCCAAACTCATCTGTCCAATAAACAGACAAAACCTTATGGCTTGGTTTGTAGTGACAGGTTCTGGTTTGTTTTGTCTTTTTCTGCATGGAAAAAACCAAACCACCAATAAAATTTACAAGTTAACAAACTCAACTGATTCGGACTAAAGTAAATGAGCTGCAGGTGTACAAAAGCTCTTAACTCCTGGTTTTGGCACCAGAGTTCAGGAATATTTCACAGGTTTTTTTGGAATCTGGACTAAATGTGATTATCTGCTATTCAAAGCCTAAAATACTTCAATCAAGCCACAACAGTGTTTGATATCTTTAATTTTATGATTGGTATTTTAACTATTAATGTGAGCATCAATCATGAGAAAGACTAAAAAAACCCAGACTTTTAAAAACTTTAATCTATTTCATTCCTTTTCATCTGTGAAGAGAAATAAAATCCTAAACCTTTTCTAAATAGGAACTGAAATGTTCTTCTGTTTCACAGTTAATGATCTCAGACCAGAAGAACTCAACTGATGTTTTCTCACCAGTCTTATTTATAAGACTGTTTGCATTGATAATGAGGCGAATGCTGGGATCTGTGGGAGATAAACTGTCTCTCTGCACATTGGTTGTCCACAGAAAGTCAGAATACATCATAGAATAGATCAACCATTTACCAGAAGAGATGTTTTTGATGGTTCTATATCAATAAAAACTGAAAGCTCAGCAAAAACTCTAATTTTAGGAAGCTAATATATTTATCGGTATTGATTGGTGACCAGATGAGCCCTCCTAAAACACCATCTGGTCAGCTGGGAAAACAACTCCCACTGGGATGACCCCATGGCCTCTAACCATCTGCACAGGACCTTAACCTTTAAATAGCAGGCCTACAAGAAGTACCGCCCCCACACCCAGCCCCAGGTGTTCAGCCACCTCAGTATGGATAGATGGTCATTCCTGCTGGGAATACAGACTAATACACCAGGAAGTTAAGTCTGGGTCATGAGAGAACCTTAATAAATTACAAAACATTAAAATGTATTTCTGTGCAAAGATTAACATCCTAAAACAATTTAATAAGCAAAAAAATATTTAAAGATGACCTATTATGCTTCCTTGAAAAGGTTAGGATATGTCTATGGGCTACCCAAAACATGTTCATCACATTTTTTTTTTAATCAAAATCATTCTTAGATAATGCGATTTTAGTCTGGTTCGTTCTTCCTATTTTGAGCTGTTTTAGGGACTCTGTGGGACACTTTAAAGCCATAGTAAGCTGCTGCTTACTTGTGTTGCAAACAAATGCACAATTATATGACAAAAAATCTTTGAAAAGCAGAAGCGGAGCCTCCTTCACCATCAACAAGAATGCAGTAAGAGATTTCTGGATGGTAAGTCAAGAAGAAAATACTTGTCTGTTCCAGCAGCCATTGTACAGCGGTAAAATCAGCTGACCAAAACTGCTAGAACTTTGCTTGAGTTGCTAGGTAACAAGGCTGGGCTTGATTGGGGTTGCTTGGTAACATTGCACTTTGGCTTTACAAATTGGAGGTTTTTGAAATGGCTCATTTTCGGACACGAAAAAACATTAACTTATTGACAAAAAATAGCTGGGTAGTTTTTGTTTTTCTTTTAGGTGCTTGAGCTGTTTGTAGAAGCAGCAGAGATCCAAATGGAAATACAAACTAATTGATTTATTGTTTATTGGCAGGCTAGAGCAATGTTGACGCTTGATATCAAGCATCTAACTTCAAAGTACTCAACTGGCCAACTTGAGGACAGACAACTTGCTAAGGAGGTAGGACTCTTTAGCAAGTTGTCTGATGATAGTTTGTCTGCTCTGCTTCCCAGGAGCTGCTGGAGAAGTTCATGGAGGGCAACGTGAGTCTGGATGAGTTCCTGGATTCGTTCCAGAGCTACAGGAAGACCTACCACATCCGCCGGGCTCAAACAGAGAAGATCCAGGAGGCCGTTCAAGCCCGGAAGCAGTCCAACAAAAGCAAGAGACCCGAGGAGAGCCAGGTTCCGGAGGTGAAGAAGGACTCCGAGCCGCAGCAGGAGCCTCAGCGGCCCAACGGCTTTGTGGCACAGGGGCCTCTCAGAGTGTTCCAGGTCCGATATGGCCTGACGCCGGCCATCCTCGTTCCCCATTACCCTGTTTCCCCCCCTGCCTCGGCGCCGAGCCATCAAAACCCTGCCTCTGAACCCCCAGTGGGCCAGACCCACATCTTGAGCCCAAGCAGCCCGATCCCAGGACACGGCCAGCCAGTTGGCCTCCGGGTCATAGGCCAGCTGCCGGGTGGCTGGCCCGCTAACGGGCGGCCGGTCCGGGTCCAGCAGCTCTACAGACCCAACCCGCAGCAGCCCGAGCCGCCATACCGATAAGCTCCAGCAGTGGGCGGTAAAGAGACAGTTAGAGAGGTCTTCCAACCCGTCGGAGCCAAGCGGCGGCTGTCACAGTCACCCAGGCAGGCAGGCAGGACAGAGGTCCAACGTTTCTGTTGTCCCTCCATGGCCAGGAAAGCATGAGCATAAAGGTAGAGAGGTGGCAGACAGGAGAGCCGGGGATGGGCTGGGATAACGGCTCGGGTTCATCTCTGGTGAGCTAATCTCCTCCAAAACATCCACTAATCTGCTTTTATTACTTCATAAAACCAAAACAGGAACAGCTGCTGTGTGCTGGTTTGAACCCTCCTGGGTCCCTCAACATTTTCTGCATTGTTGATGCAAATGTTTTATTTATTTTTTTCTTAGGGAATTTATATTCTCTTTTATATAATTTTTAAAATAAATGGAGCAATCTGCACCCCTTAATCATTTTTATGCCATTCTGAATGTGTTCTTTGGTTATACCAGCTCCTGGGCCAGTCTTTAAAAAAATTCAGCCTTCTTCAAATTAAACAAAATTGGTGTGAAATCTTTAAAGGCCAACAAAATTATAACGACAAAAACAAAAACTTCTGCTGCATAAACGTAGCACAGATCATTGACACCATATTTCAAATGGTTTTGTAAATGTGGACCAGCTAGTTGACCTTTGAACTCTGAAGATATTTATGTCTTTAAAATCTAGTGGCACAAACGTAAATTTGACACCAATTTCGTTTATGTTTTCTTTTGTTCTTTGCCACATTGTTTAAAAAAACAATGTGGCAATGTGGTTGCAGAAAAGTTTTCATCCAGATGAATCTGCACAAATCATTGTTTTAAACATGCCAAACCCATTGGGGGCAGTGTAGCACACAGCTAAATTCTGTGAGCCAATCGGATATCTTCAAAAGAAACATAACTTCCTGTTAGAATCTAAACATGGTGGCCGGAAGTTCGATTGTCTGAACAGATATATAGGCTTTTTTTAATATCGTATTGGAATATAAAGTTATTAAAACACAAAATGATACAGATTGGGAATCGTGTCAAAGCAAGTATGTAGATTAATTGTTGCATTATTTGTCGCAGACTGCGAAGTGCAGGACCGTAAATCTGTTTTCTAATGTACACACAAGCACAAAAACTGAGTTTTCGCAAATTTGATCGGAGTTTTAATAAATAAATGGAGTTTTTGTGTGGATGAAAGGCCAAAGCAAATAAACATTTTGAGTCTATGAACACAAGATTTTCTATTTGCATATTTTAATCACTTAAACTGGAATTTAAGGGATTAAAAAGTCTGAAAATGTGGGAATATTATTTATTTAAAAACTGCAGTTTATAATGGGACTAAACAAATTGGTGAGGGAAAAAAAATGAAGGGACCTCATAGAGTTGACCCATAAAACGCAGCCAAGAGAAGCTTTTTGTGTTTTCCAGCCTTTAGATAAGAGACGACACTGCTGCTATCGAAGCCCATCCCCATGGAGAACAACATGTTTTTAATCGTTAATTCAAATTATTTTCTAATATATTTTGTATTTTACAACAATGAATATGAAAGCACAGAGCAAAGTCAGATGTTGGAAGAAGAAGAGGAAAAAGGATCTTATTGTTAGTTCATACAGCTTGAAACAAAGAGAAGCTCATCCAGCTGAACGATGACGTCAGTAAAGTGGCGTTAGACATAAAGTCCTGTTGTTTTCCGTTTAAGACAGAGACCTTTATGCTTGGAGTCATTCCCAAGATTGGGAGCGCTGCGGGATGTTGGAAGGAATGCGGCTGCAGACTCATCTCTTTCAGCCTTTCATTAGCGCGGCTCGTCGGTGGGCGGCTTATTTATTCATGTAAATTCAGTTTTTTACGTCCAACTTCAAAGCCCCTTGTTTACCAAATGAGGAGCCGCTTCCTCCTTTCCAGGGAAGCAACCGTTTTTATTCCTGAGCCGCAAAGTGCGAATGTCACCGCTTCCCCACTGCCTGTCCTGCAGAAATTTATGAAAGACAGCAGTTTGGCTCTGTTCTTAAACATAAGTTTGTTCATCGCTCATCGGTATCTCATAAGTGCATGCTTACAACAGCTTGTTCAAGTACATGAAAATGCCTTCAAAAAGCCAGTGCCCAGTTGCATAATAAACAGGGAGGGGATTTAATTTGACTTCCTCTTCTAATTTGAAAAAGATCCTTAAATGGGGGGAAAAGTGAAGTGAACGTTTGTTTCTGTGTTTATCTCTTCATAACAAGGAATTAATTTTCTGCTTAGTAGCTTTTCAGTCTCTGAGCTTAATGTGTTTTTATTAGGGGTGCACCAATTTCCTTAATTTTGGGAGACCAGCACTTGGCTGATACTTCCCTATGAAAAGGTCTTATTGTTGCTAGTTTAGTCACCACATTTAGCGACTTTTCTGACAAAAAAAAAAATCTGAATTGTCAGGTCTGGCCTTTTCAGTTCAACTTCAAAAATATTTTGTTGAACCCAAATGGAAATTAAATGTTGTAACTCATTAATTTGAAGACTTATTGTAGATGGTGATGGCTGTTGGCAGAAAGCTCTCTTGCAGCCGTCTGTATTACAATGAGTTTGAAAAAGCCTTTGACTGAAGACACTGTTTTCTCAACACATTCTCATGAAGAGAAGGCTCAGAGCAGTCCATAATTTTCTTCGTTTTATGAAGAATCATTCATTGAGATCTTAGAATTTGAAAATGTGAATTTTTAAAATTATGCAAACATCTAAATTTTTTGAATTTAAACATTTTAAAGATCATTGATCAAACAGAAAACTGCAATCAGTGCATCCCTAGTTTTCATGAAAATGATGCATTCTTAGAGCTGAAGCTGTAGCTAATAGATGGCTCATGTTTGTCTTTAAAGGTAGAGAAAGGTTAACCTAAATTATCCTTTAATTTCAAACTAAATGCTAATGATTTCTACACAGAATGATGAAGATCCTCCTGCTAGTTTCTGTTGAACAAAAAAGCAATAACTTTCTCATGCTTCCCCTCCTCCTCGGCTCATTTTGACTGAGGAACCGAGTGGCTTTTCTATTTTAGGCTTGTCTCTGTTTTGTCTGCTTTGTTGACAACAAATTGGTTTGTTTTGAGGGGGAAAAACACAATACAGTTCAACAACAACCTACGGAAAATCTGACAGGACAAGGAAAAAGATTGGGAGGTGGAAAACATTCGGCCTTTTTTGTTCTCTCCTCACAGATTAAGTTTTGTTGTTTGTGTTATTTAGTAAATTGAAATGCAAATGAGACCTAAAACTACATCCCTGTTTATCATAAAGTATGAGAAAGGCTGCATGAAAAGAATTTGAAAGAAAGCTGGAAATATGCAAAAAAAATATTTATCCAGATTAAAGCTTTCTTGGGTTGTTAATGAACAATATTCTTTTTTTGAGTTAAATTGACCTCACATCTTTTAATATTTTTACATAAAAACTCACCCTTTCATAATTTTATTTACAAAATTATCAATTTTTATCCATTTTCAAAAGAAAGAAAAAATATTTTGAGCCTCAAAAGTCACATTTTTTTATTTTATTTTAAAGACATCTTATAAAGTTAGATAACTATCTAGTTTAGGAAATTTATTTTTAAAGAACCACTAATTTTCTCTCTATATTTAGGGTTTAAAATAAAAATAAAGATACACATTTGCAAAAGAGGATAGCTTTTTTTCCTGCAGGATTGAAAATTATGTAAAAAAACAAAAAAACAGATTCCAACCAAATGACAAGAAAAACAGATCTAAAAGCATATTACTGGTACTTTTAGTGTCACTTTTTCTGGAAATTAAATGCAAATATTGTAGAAAAACAGTTAAAAACCTACATTTGTGATATCTATATTTAAAACACTAGCTGGTCATTTTTGTGTCTTACCCAAAGTCATTATGGTGCCTCAGGTTTCAAGGTTTCAGAAAACTGATTTAGGGTAATTAATCTTCAACTCTCCTAAACCCAAAAGAACATTTTGTATACTGCAAAAACACCAAATCCTACAAAGTATTTGGGTCTGGTTTCTAGTGCAAATATCTTAATACAGTTGAAATTTGATCAAAGTAATTTTTAAGCAATTTTTTAGTCAGCATTTCATTAATATTGATTGAAAAAAGTTAGTCCCACTGGTAGAAATAAAATGATCTGCCAGGAATTATTTACTTAAAACAAGCTCTATACCTTTCTGAAAGGTTACTTGTAAGTTAGTTTGGTTTTATTTCAAGTGTACTGAGATCTTTGTAGTAGAAACTAAAATACTTGGTGTACCTCTTGTTACATTGGGCTTTGATGCGACTGGGTTCTGGCTTCAAACATGCTGTGCCCACTCAGGTTCTTATAGGGAAACAAAAACGGCTTCATAAGTTGTAGTTGTGGTGGCGATGAACTCAAGTCAGACTAAAAACATCAGTGAAACCAAATCACCATCGACTTTCCACTGTTGCTGTGAGAGTTTACTAAAAAAAAGTTTAGAGTTTTGTTGTTTCTCACAGTCCTGATTTCTGTTTTTCTTGGTGTGTCGTAGTGACGTGTGAAACTGGTGGTTCATGTCAGACTGGATGTGTGTGAAAACTCAAATATTGATGTGAAGTGCTTTTTTTTTTTTTTTTTTTTTTTTTTTTTGTCCAGTCTGTACCTAAAGTGTGTTTTCTAAAGAGATCTCGTCCCAGCAGCCTTCTTCTTGTTAAAAAACCCAGAGCTAGACGTTGGCCAGCTTTAAACGCCACGCAGAAATCTGACACGAAGCCGCTGCAGGCGCTCGTCAAAGCTGATCAGCGGTGCAGCGTGTAAGACTGAGCTAATAATATCCCTGTTAGCTGATGCTTGTCGCTACGCTGGCGTGCGCGACACATTCAAAACACGATGAAGGTCGTCGGCTCATCATCAGCAGTTTGATGTGATCGTGGAACCAGCGCCAGCAGGTAAATAACTCTGGTTTCATCTGCCAGCAGAAAACATAATTATCCTTAAAATGCTGTGGATGAGCTTTCTGCTGCAGTGACTGCTACTTTCCAACCCAAGACCATGAGGCTAAATTATCTCATTTGATATTGTCCACTACTAAAACCAAAATGTGTGGACATTAACTGCATCCAGAAAGTGAAGCAGTCTGATATTGAGAGAGCTGGAAGGAATCTGGCTGCAAATACACAAAATAAGGTTAGTCAAGAAATAAAATTGAAATCTGGTGCTAAAGCTTAGGTTAATATGCTGTTTTCAGCTTAAAGACACTAGTTTTTCTGTGAAAACAGTTGATCGACATCAGTGTTTTTTGCATCTAAAGGACTAAGGATATTGGAATCAAAACTAAGACTAAGACATGATTATTAGATTTTCCAATTAAATTAAGATTAAAATAGGGTTGAACTGGGTTAAATAATATGCATTCAAGCTCTGAAATGATCCCGACTATCAGTTTCAGACTTTGTGAAGGTCTTTCTTTGTTTTTTTTCTTTTTTACTAATCTTCAGTCTAATAACAAACAGTATTTGGAAAAAAAAGATTTTTACACACTCTGCAAAATGAGATTCACAGATTTTTTATTTTAATCTCTGCCATTAAATTGACTAAAGCTTTTTGTTTAAGGTGAGTCGGGATTAGCCAGAACAGTGATTATATACAGACCTATTCAATAAATAATATCCTAATATTATGTATTTATTAAAACGTACACTGCGCCGTTACCTAGCAACCCAAGCTGAGCTCGAGCCTGCTTGGTCAGCTGGTTTGACAGCTGTATAAGCCATACAATGGCTGCTGGAAAAGACAAGTGCTCTGTTGATTTGCCATCCAGAAACCACTTGCTGCATTCTTGTTGATTGTGCAGCAGGCTCCACTTCTGCTTTTCAAAAATGTGCGGTTGTATAATTGAGCCTCTGTTTGTAGCCATCTTCACATGTGAGTGCAAACGTTGAGTTTTGTGGCCAGCAGCACATTATTTGGATTTAAAGAGACGAACAGCTTATTCTGAAAGGAGGCAGGACTGAGCAGACTGAAATCTCATCTAAGAATTTTGCAAAAAGAGTAATGATGTTCAGGCCATATATCTATCCTTACCTGCTCAAGGAAGCATAATAGGTCACCTTTAAGACTTTTGTACTGTACTGTTCAGAACTAGAGTTTCACTACTACACATGTCCAGATTTATAGCGGTAATAAATGTCGAGCAGCAGCAATAAAATCTTCACTTGTCTTCCAGTGAGCAGGTGTGTGGCTAAAAGGTCACTGTTTTACATCAGTGGTCCTGATGGGAGGGTAAGTTATGACCACTCTGAGATCTCTCCATCTGTCAGTGAGGAGACTCTCACTCATTAAAAGCTCTGAGAGACAACTAGAAACCAGGCCGCCCACTGAAATATTTATACCCAGCACATTAGGCCATACTGTACTGAGACGTAAACATGATGTCCATCGCTGCTGGCAGCTGAGGCGGTCGGTCTGAACACACAGATGTTTCCAAACGTGTGGGTGGACTCGGAAAAGTAAAGTTTCTGTCATTCAGACATTAAAATTTTGACGTTAAAAAAAGCAAAAACGTTTTTTGCGTCCGAATTTAGCTCAGGAACCCTACAGGACGGAGCAGCTGCTTTGCTCACTTTGGGGACTTTATCTGGTTCTCTTTAAAAGTATTTTTAGCAACGTGGCTCAGAGGACGGCGTCAGTCTGTTGATCCATCATGTCAGTCCAAACTGAAATATTCAGGTCGATGGATTGGGTAGCGGTCCTTTGTTCTTCCCCTGAAGTTTAGCCTGACACTTCTCTCTCTCACCTCCATTAAGTCACCTCAGGATTGAATATTTACGTTCGATGGATGGTTATTTTAAACTTGAACTTTTTGTGTTTGGACAGAATATTTGTTTTCAAGTTGAAGTGGGTGGTATTCGCTCCAAAAAACTAGCATAAACTCCAACTTAATATGATCAATATGATGTCATATTAAACAATCGAAATTTGCTTCTACAATAAAATAAAACAAAGAACATTTAATTTCCACTTTTGAAAGAATATAATTTACTGTCCTACACATTAGCCGTTAGCATTTTCCTTTTAATCATCTCTTTTTACCACATTCAGGTAAGGATATTAAACTACATTTATGCTCAGGCAGAGTTTAAAATCCACAGGGTATCTTTATTCTTACTGGGTACTGAAGTTATTGAATCAGTGTCTAATCACACATCACGAATCGATTATAAATGAAAGTAGCTGCACAGATTAATTAACAGCTAAATGGTTAATTGAAATGCAGGAGGGCTGTGCAGTTGTTAGCTTTAATTGGTCAAAGCGAACACCGGTTACTTTCCTACTTCCTCTTTGCAGACATGTAAATAAACCCATTCTATCACTTTCCCACAAAATGTCTTGATTTGTATGCCGGTCACTGCCTTTTGAACTGCATTATCAGTGCCAAAACCACAGGATATCTTATTAACACTTATTTCTGAGGGTTTTGTTTCAGATAAAAAGAAAAATTCAAGAAAAGGCTCTGAAACTCCCATTTCCTTCCTGACCCACATTGCGTGGTTCTGCTGGTTAAAAGGAGGCTGCTGGGAAAGTTCTTCTGCATGCTGAGCTTTACATAAGCTATCTGCTAAGTACCATCAGGCTGGTTTATTGTTGAAGAAGACTCTCACTGGGGGAACATCTCTTGTTGCTACAGTTCTGCTAACATTTCAGCATTCAAGTGACCTTACACAACATGTTTACATGTGAAATATTCATCATTTGCTTCCTATGTGGATCCAGGAGATGTGAATAAAAAACATTTGGAACTGGAGATGAATTTGTACTTTTGTTTTCAGTTGTGTTTTATGACTGGAGTGTTTTATTTACATGGGGAAAAAATGACTTTTCTAGGAGAAAGAGGTCACATCAAATTAAAAACAAGACACGACTACAGGGTCTATAAAAAGTATTTGACCGCTTGGATTGATTTTATTTACTAATCACATTTGTTTATAAAGATTTTATTTTTGGAAAATCAGGATTTATTTTCACTAGTGCTCCTTGTTCTTCTACAGTTCAGATTGATGTCAGCCTGTCCAGCACCTACCATCTTGTTTTACATGCATGTTTTTCAGCTTTTACTTAAACTTTGAATTCAGATAGGAAAACAGATAAGAATGATTGAAATAAAGTAGGTTTTTTAGCTTACTTTAATTTATTTCATTTGCAAATTCTTTTTAAGAACGAAAGAAAAAAAGAAGAAAAAAACATTAAAATGAGAAATTGAATTTGGTCACTGTGTGGGGGGAAAAATCTTTTTTTAAGCGCTTAAAAAATAATCTGTATTCAGTTCATATTCCTGTATTACTAGTCTATGCCCTGCTACAGAAACCTGTTCTTGCTAGCAAAGCTTGTTCACTGCTTGCATATACATAATACCGAGATTTTTAAACCCGCTGTAATTTTGGAGCAAGTGCTGCCATTATTTTCTTGTTTGTATCAGAAAACGACATATGCAAGAGAAGGAGTTGGTGCCAGTATTTATGGGAGAACGTTTAAAAGAAATTATATGCTACATAGTAAGGCTAAGAAGCTAATAACTTTTACACTATTCATCATGCTGCTACTTTTTTAAAATGTTTTTAATATTCTTTTTTCATATGTAAAGTTAAGTTAGGAATTAGATCAAATCTTAAATAATATTGTTGTCTTTTGACACCTAAATCAATCAAATCACCGTCAAGACGGTAAAATGACGTAGGACCGTTGACGGATTTTGGCGTTACCAGCGCGGTTCTAGAACCTTAAGTTCACCATAGCAACAGTAACTAAGGAAGGGGAAGCTCTAGCCTTTAATTAGTTGAGTTGGAAGTACGCACTTTCTTCGTTTTAAATCCACCTTTGTTGGTTTCATCAGCTTCAAATTTACCAATCCGCCTCAACTGTTCATTGTTATGCAGATGAGGCCCAGTTAACTTGTCTCCCGCTAATCCAGATGGGATCAAAGCCGCAGCAGAAGCCTCGCTGACAGAAGATGGTCCTAAATGAACAAAGAGGCTCCGTCTCTGAGAGAATAACGTGTTTTGGTTCGCCCGGTCTGCATGATGAGGAGGATGAATTTAACCAGGTGATGTTGGTTTCTACCTGCTGCCATTCCTGAAATTGTGCGACAGTGTGAGCTTCAAGAATTTAATGGCTGGAGCTTTTTCTCTGAGCATATAAGCTTATGAAAGAAAGATTGCTGGCAGAACTGGGACAGATTTAAAGGGAAAAAAACAAAACAATCATTGTTGAAGTAATTGTGTGATACACATCATCACACAGCAAATAAGTGGACTGATGCTCTCTAGTGGTCGGGGCAGCAGGCGTAGCTGACTTTTTTTAAATATCAATTTGGTCAAGAGAAGAAAAATGTTTAAAAAGCAAACACGTAAGAGGATTCAGAAGTACATAACTAATTAATACAATCTTATTTCTAAAGATTCATAATCTTATACATAATATCTTGTGAAGAAATTGCAAAAAATATCACTATTTTATAAAAACAAAAATACCCTACTGGATAAAATGTTTTTCTTTTAAATATTGAAACAAAAGCACCACAAACTCAGTTTAAATTAATATATATTTTTAAATGAGAATAACTAGTTTTCATTAAATATTTGTGGAAAATTTCTTTAATTTATGATTTGTTTCCTATAAGATAGCTCATGCCAAAAATAATACCATTCAGTTGTCATATTTTGTTTATGTCTCATAAACAGACAATGTTCCAACTGGACAGGAGGGGTAACTCGTAATCTGAACGTTGTCGGGTTGATTCCATCTTTCTCTTGCTATATTACTGAGAAAGGCACCTAATCTCAAATTCAATTTGGATTGAAAAATACTTTATTGAGCTGAAAAGAAAATGAAATGTTGTTGTAGCTCATATTAATTCAAATTCTTCACAGGTTTATAGTCCCAAATTGGCTACCAATGTGACTTTCAGTATTTGATTGTGTGCAAATTTTAGTGGTATCACTAGAGAAGTGCAATATAATTTCTGAACTTTTATAATAATCCCAAACAAACATCAAAGTTGGGTTTTAAATGACACAACAGGCCGCCATTAAGCTGGTGAAATCTCTAAGCTCCACCCGTAACCATGTTGGGAGTTTCTCAATGATGGCTAAAAGACTGGTCAGTGGTCGGAAACTAAAACAATTACCTCAATTACCATAACGCCAAGATAAATGGTCAAATGTCCAGCCTGAAGCTTGAGCTTGTAGAAAGAATTTTTAATGAGTGGATTTGTCACAGACTACTGTCATGGTCTACTACAGAAAGCCTTTGCTGCTATCCAGCACTCTTTAATAAATTTGAAAGTTGTTCTTAATACAAAAAAAAATACATTTATGTATTTTTCCAGATCCATAAAGCCACAAAACAAAATGAAATAGAGCTGGTTTACATGTATAAGTATCTTGGCATTTTGATCATCGACTCCCTCACTTTCAAACTCCATGTGGAAAATCTCGTAAAAAACCTCAAATTAAAGTTATTATTTTCAAAATAACTTGTTTTCATAGGGTACTAGAAAAGCGACTTGTTTCTGTCTGTGTTGGAGTATAGAGATATCTTGTACACAGTTGCTTCCTCACAATGTCATAGGATGCCAGCCTGTGTGTCTTCTCGAGGTTCATTTCAAACTGCAAAATGTCAACACACCACTGTGATTTCTACTCACGGCATGGTCTGGCTGCCTGAACGAATTTCCACTGGTTAACTTTTATTTACAAGACATTACCTTGACTTCTGCCAGCCTATATCTGCACTGCAATTACACTGAGAAATGTTCACTCAAACCGGGTTTCTAATTTTGTAGTTATGGGTGATTACTATGGCAATAATGAGCAGTAAGACAAATTACACTGAAAAAATCGCTTTATTCCAGCTGAGGATCTTACGTTCCCTGAGATATTACAACCTTGTACATCTAGACTGGCTATAACTAAATTATGACATTTATAGCTACCTTTGCCGTTTCCACGTCATGTTGAGATACAGGACCTGCCAACATGACTGAAACACCACAGGGTTAGTGTTTAAAGTGAGATTGTTCTCTGCTACATTCCCTATAACAGCCTTTAGAGCCCACAGTTTCTCATTAGAACAGGATCAGCCTGTAATCTTCTCAAGAAATGCCCACTGTGCCATTCACTGTTTTATTTTTTTTATTTACACCGTATCAAAACCTTAATGTTTTGATACAGTGTTTATCCCCATAAAAACTCCAGGTGGGGTCTCATTGTGATGAGCAGTCTAATTCCAGTCAGTTGTCAGTTTTCACCGTTCTCTTTCACAGCCAAACCTTTCTGTAGTCTGTAGTGCTTGAAATACTTGAAACAGAGTAAATGTGTCTGTGGGTTTCATAAAAGTCAACCTACATGCTGATTCCTTGACTTTATTTGATGGCATATTATGAAAAAGAAAGAGTAGATTTCCGCCAAAAAAAACCCTCAGAAATATTCTAGAAAAACAAATAAATTTCTGAGTTTGAAAAGTCAAATATTTGCTAGAAAATACATGGAAATTTAGAGATTAATGTCAGATATTTTCTAGAAAAAAGTTTCAATTTGAAAAGACCTGTGAAGCTCCACAAATTTCAAAGTTGAAATGTTTTGACTTTTCAAACACATATATTTTTCTTTTAGAACATTTTTGAGATTAATTCCAAAATTTCTGAGTTTTTTGGCAGAAATTTTCTCTTCCTTTTATTTTTATCTTCAGTGGCCCTTATAGCTTTCACCTTTCCTCTAGAATAGGTACGTTTCACATTTTTGTGACATCTACCGGGTCAGGAATGTCGATCACCTGGAAGCCCAGGTTGTCGATGCCCAGCTTGAGCTGGTTGATGTGGTTCTCCTTGTTGGGGGTTCTCTGGTCTACGTCCGTCTCAAAGCAGTGCACGCAGTGCGGCGTGGTAACTCGGACACTTTTGGAAAAGTTTGAGAAATCCACTCGATACTTTCCTGTTTTAGTGCGGGAGATGATGGGGAGGAAGCTGTAGCCCCACTGGATCTCCTGTGGGACATACGATGTTCGTACCTGGCATGATGAGCTGGTGGACTCTGCCGTCCCGTCTAAAAACACCACCAACTCAAAGTCCTGTAGGGGGAGAGTGTCGGCGGACAGCTCGTAGAATGGACTCGATCTGTTAATGACGTGGTAGAGCGTCAGCGGACAAACAAAGAATAAGTTATCCTTGCCAGCATCAACCATGAAGTCAACGTCCACCTGATCCAGGATGATGGTCTCTCCATCTGGAGTGGTGGTGGTCCTCAGCAGCTTGCCATAAATCTGGCTTCCAATCAATAAGGTCTTTCTAAGGTTGGCCACTCTGATGAGGAGACACAGACTTCCTTTCTTCAAACAAATGACCGCTGTGTTGCTGAAGGTGACAGTCTTTGCCCTTTTCTTGGGTAAGGAGATCTTGGCCAGGATGATGCCACACATAAAGCAGTTGATGAAGACACCAACTAGAGACTGGATGATAATCAGAGCCACCGTGCCAGCACAGTGCCCAGTCAGCGCCCTGCCACCATAACCAATGGTGGTTTGTGTCTCTAGTGAGTACAGGAACGCCGTTGTGAGGCCGTTAACATTGTCTATACAACGGACATGCTCCTCTGTTTGGTTCTGCGCCGTCAGGTCCCCGTTGCTCTTTGCGATCCAGTACCACAACAGGCTGAACATGAACCAGCTGCCAGTGAAGGTAGCCACAAACAGGACGAGGACAAAACGCCAGCGGATTTCCACGAAGGTAGTCCAGAAGTCCACCACAAAGGCGAAGTGGTTACTATACTCAATGTTGCCAAACTCGATGTTGCAGTGCCCATCTTTGGTGACCAGACGGCTTTTTCGGGTTCGGTGTCCAGGCGGCTGGATGTGACCTGGAAGCAGCTGGAACATCCTGGAAATGTAGAAATAAATGCAGAATTAGTAATCAAACAATATCTATGCAATAACAAAACAAATATTGTAATATCAGACGTAGAAAGAATAATTACTGGTATTCACTCCACATCAACTAGACAATCTATCAAGTTAATATTTATAGCACATTTCAGCAACAAGGCAGTTCAGTGTTTACATCATTTAGACACAAAGATCATAAATTAATGTCAACAATTGTGTAAAACATTAGTAGACATTACTTTTTATAAAGTGCCATCGTTAAAATCATCAATACACATCAAATGTGTTGGTCGGTGTTCTATTTATTATGGTTCCAAAGAAACTGAAGAGGTTTAGTCTTGATGTAAAGAAACTCAAATGAACTTGCTTCTTCAACGTAGCTTGAACAAAGCAAACATTCTTCTGACAAGTAGTAAATAGAACTTTTATTGAAACTTTGTAATCACATTTTTGCATGTTAGGTTGCCCAACCCAAGTAGAAAAACATTGTTTTTAAATAATCATTTATGTACTAAAATTTGTATATAAATTACTGTTTCTACTCAGAGTTTGGCATTTTCACATTCCAAGTCAGACAATCGACTGGAAAACCTTCAGAAATTGGAATTAAAACTTGAAAAGTCAGAAATTTTTCACCAGTTTTAACCTCTGACTCCAATGAATTATTGGCTTCTGTTGCTAATAGCAGTTAGCCTGGTCAATGAGAAATGTTATTGATAATTTTCACAGATTTTCCAGCTTGTAAGTGAAAAACAGTTTTGCTACCATTTCTGAGATCCCTAAAGACCATTGGAAGATTACGTTTACAGAAATTCTAGTTAATAAATGTTAGGGTCCCTTAAGTAATACTGGACTAGTATTAAAAAATGATGTTTATTTCCATCTTCTCGATGTTGGGGAAGTGTAATGTCAGCTATCGGCCATAACAGCTATGTTAATATGAGTATATTTCTAATATTGTTGATCAAGGAAAAAGCTATATTTAAATTCAAAATTCAGAAATTGATAGCAAATTGAAATTAAAATATCTGAATTGTTTCATACTTTTGGATTAAGTAGTAAAGCAAGACCTCTGCAAATGAACATGCACATTTTTATCATCATTGTAAGAGTGCATCAGGGTAATTGTGATGCATTATTGAACAGAATGGTGGGTTGGTACTATTTCAAACCAAATGGTCCAATTAAAAGGTTCAAGGTCATGCATGAAGCTGGCATACTATAAATATATATATATATATATATATATATATATATATATATATATATATATATATATATTTATTTATTTATTATCTGAAGAGTTGCTTTATAATTTTTTATGACCTGTAATATCACCATGGTTTTGTCATAATTGTCGAACTGGAAACATTTCTTGTTTTTTTTATTTCCTATTACTAAAAACTTATATTGTTCTTCTCAATGATTTCTGAAACATGCACATACCATAAATATTAAGTACACCTGTTTATTCTGCAAAGCTTCTATCATTATTAAAAGATAATTTACCAATTAGCAGGTCAACAAACCTTGTCTTGCATTATTGGTCCAGCAGCAGCAGTTCACTGTGAGTTTCAGTAAAGTTTGGACGTACCTGCTCAGTGAGACTTTGGGCCCAGCGTTCCCCTTGGATCTGCGCTAGAGCTTTGGACTCCTTTCCTTTTAGCTGGTGGCCATGGAGGCGTTGGAAAGATTTTAATCCACAGTGAAATTTCCTAATCCCAGCCACATGCCACCATGTACGGTGGCCTTATACAGCTGCAGGACTCCCGGTGGGCGACTCCCTTCATGGTGTTGACACTGTAAATGCCTGGCCAGGACGGGCAGGAACGAATATTCTGGAAAACAGCCGACTGAATGCCTTCAGTAGGGTTTTCTTTGTTGGGGCAGTTGGTACGTCACTTGAGGCAACCGAAGTTGGCCGGCCCGAGCACTCACGCTGTTTTTGTTTTCAGTTCTTGAGAACATTTGGGATTTACAGGAGGCCACACAAAAGATCCCTCCAGTTGCATTTCATTCGGCCCCCTCCCCCAGTTCGAACCTGCTAGGTTGCCCCACATTTACATCAAAATGAAGAGCTGCAGAGACACAAAGACCTCACTATGCCTTTTCTGCATGCTGCAGTTCTTACATCTGAGAACCATCTGCTGTTCTTCAGGGAAATGTCTTAGATCTGTAAAATATACTTCCAGTGGTGTAAATAAAGCAACAGGAGATGATTCGACTAATTAGCATTTAAAAATATATATATTTTCTAACTAAACAGAAGCAAGATCTGTTCAGCAGGTGCATATTATGCACAATCATTTTTTTGTGTGCCACATTAATGCAAATAGGATACCATTTGGTTATGTTTTGATTTTTTGTGTTTTTTTTTAAGAATGCACATCAGACTGTTGCATCCTAAAAGCACAAGGTTGCATTATCACATATCCTTCCTCTCTGCAGCTCTTAGACTCTACAACCATCACTGCTGCCAACAATCTTAACCAGTGTTTACATTCCTGCTGTTATTTGGACATCCTTTCTCATTTAAAATAACGTCATAAAATGATCAGAATAAAGCCAAAATAATGTGAGGATAAAATCATAATATTATGAGAATAAAGCCAGAACAAAATCATAATTTTGTCTTTATTCTCATGAAACTACAAATTGATTCTTATATGACTTTATTCTCATAATACTATGACTTTATTCTTGTAATATATCTATTTTAGATACTGTCACTTTATTCTCGCAATTTTTTTCTTATTTTCTTAGCGTGGCCCTAATACTCTGTTATTGGTGCCAACAGTTGATCAAGAAGAAGAAAACTTTTTATATTTTCTTTTTTAAACATCTTCATTCACGGTGGGCATTTATTTATTTTTTCAACATTTATATGTGATCTATTTAACACCCACACAGCAGGTTGAACATCTGGGTGACCTTCACCATCTGAAACTTTTCTTTGTTCTAACCTGTTAGTGGGCTTGTTTTTGTACCTCAGAGATACAGGAGTGTGTTTGAGTGGTTTTAGCAGCGTGCCTCACTCTTTTGCTGGTGAAATGCATTGCGATACAGGAAGCTAAGTCGGGGAGGAAGCGCAGCCTGTGGCATTTGTGGCAAGTCACAACTAAAAACCATAATCAGGGCAAATGAACACAATCTTTCAGTGACTCTGGATTTAACTCAAATAAAAGGAAAACTTTTATTTTTAATTCTGCACTGCACTTTTTAATTATAGAAGTTATTTCACTCTTGGTTGCATGTTTTTGGGTGTGAGTGTTTGTTACCTCTCTGACAGCTGGAGGGCAGAAAGTAGTTTTTCTCTTCTGTCTGATGTAGCGGATGAGTCTGTATCTCCTTTCAGACGGTAACAAGAAGAACAGATGATACCCCGGGTGGGTGCGGCCCTTAAAAATACCTTCTTTTGTAGTCGGTGAGTGTAAATGTCTTTGAGGAGAGGTATTGGTGTGTTGGTAATCCCTCACCACCTGCTGCAGGCCAGGAGGCTCTCTTTTCTAGATGAAAGTTGATGAGCAGGTGGTAAAAGAAAAGAGCTACCTTTAGCTTCCTGAGGAGGTGAAGCCTCCGTTTGGCCTCTTGATGAAGTATTGGTCAAAATGTTGGGCAAAGGAATTTAAAGGTTCTCACTCTCTCTACCTACCAACATTTCTTAAAGATCACAATAATATCCTTGGTTTCTTTATATACTCAATTTTGTCTCATGCACATCATTCTTCCAGTTGTCTCACTGTTTAAAGCAATATTTTTTTTGTGTTAATTTGCTCATACTTTTATTTTTTTAAATCTACAATGGCTGTAATACACTGTTGTAGTTTTGACTGCACTGCAACCTGTCTGTGTGTTGACTGTGTTGCGTTGAGTTGTCTAATAAACTCTAAACAGGATTTTAGCAAGTGTCAAAAAATATTTAGTTTTTTCCCCAATACCTTTTATTTCACCAGGAGAAAAATAATCTTATCAAAATTAAAAATATAATTTACAAAGGTGTCCTGGGCTAGGCAACAGTAGAAGAAGATAAAAAATAAGACCTTTTCAACTTTTGTACATCTAGATACAACATTTGAATCTAGTAAAACAAATCACGTTAAACATGTACAGCCAGACGTTTCCGTCTCCTTGGTCTTCAAGAGTCTTAAAATTAGCTGTAAAATAAACGCAATGTTAGCTAGGACGAACGCTTACAGTGATTAAATGGCTAAATGGCGCCATCTGGTGCAAAGTTTCTGAAAAGCACTTTAGGTCAATAGTGCAAAACAATACTTATAACGTTAATCCTCATAATATTAATAAAGTAACATTTTATAGAGACTTTTTCTAACTGTCCTGTAATTATTAACTTCAACATCTTAACTTACTAATCATCACCATTTCTTTGAGAGTTACACTTTGGCATAATTTAAGGAAAACTGACACTCTTGAATATTTATCTGTGTAGAACGATGGACTTCTACAGTTTGGAAATGTCCTTACAACTCTTCCCAGAGTGACGGGAGGCAACACTTGTATTGCTGAAGTCTTTGTTGCTGATTTTCCTTCTTGGTGTTATGGTGGAGCTCCTTTCTGCTGCTTTCACTTTTACGGATTTTAGCAAAAAAAAAAGTTCAGTTTTTGACATATAAGTTTTTAAATGACAATAATATTTGCTGTTCCTTTTACATGAGATAGTAAAATTTTAGGTGCAACTGGCACTTTTGCACATCCCTGCAGTGTTTGTTGGTTTGTCAATCGTGATTCATATCCACTGAAAAAATTAAGAAAAAGGCATGTAAATATAAAAAAAACTATGTGTTCCCTATATTTCCAAAGCTGCAGCATCTTCCTTACAGGATACTAAATAAAAAAAATAAGACTCGACTTTCCCTAATTTGAGCCCTTTCTACACAATATTCTGCTCCAGCATGGGCTCCTGTGTCAGAATGCGTCGGAAGCTTAATCCGCTCAGGTCCAGCGTTTTGAACTCTCCGTCCAGGATGAGCTCTGCCACGGCGCGGCCCACCGCCGGCGACTGCTGCAGGCCGTGGCCGCTGAAGCCAGTGGCAAAGTACATGTTGTTGATTAGAGGGTGAATGCCAATGATGCCGTTCTGGTCGAACGTGTTGTAGTCGTAGAAACCGGCCCAGGCGCTGGTCACCTGGCAGGAATAAAGGGCAACAAGTCGGACCATGAGAGGCTGTTTTTATGTTAAAAAGTCCAAGAAAACTGTTTTTAGCTTCTTAGAGAACAAGCTGTTTCAGGGCCATTGTCACTTTAAATCCAAATAAGCTGCTGCTGGCCACGCCCCTGGAATCAATGTTTGCACTCACACATGAAAATGGCTGCAAACAGATACACAGTTTTACAACCGTGCATCTTAGAAAAGCGTTAGTAGAGCCTCCTGCACAACCAACAAGAATGCAGCAAGTGGTTTCTGAATGATAAGTCAACAACTAAACACTCGTCTTTTCCAGAAGCCATTGTAGAGCACATACAGCGGTAAAACCAGCTGACCAAACGGGCTGGAACTCAACTTGGGTTGCTAGATAACAGAGCTGGGCTCAGCTGGGGTTGCTAGGTAACAGAGCTGGGCTCGCAAACCAACTTAAAGTAAATTCTAAGATTCTAATTGGCTTCATGTGGCCTTGTGTTCTGGTTGTCTCGTAGTTGAAACTTGAAGTAGCTGTAATGACGAGAAAGTACAAAAAAAAAAATCATATTTTATGTAATTTAGGTGTGTATTGATATTTATGCATTCGACTCTTGGAGAAACTATCAAACTCCAGCAGAAATATGTTTTGTGTAATGTTTTTATCATGGTTTGTGAAACTGAAATTAAAGCCAGAGGCAATTTTTTTAAACTTGACAAAAAATGATGTGCTTTTCATAATTTAAGATCAAAAATACATTTAAACATCCATCAATATGTCCTGATTCAGGAAGCAGCAATAAATACCTGCATGTCATCAGCATAGCTGTTTCACCTGATGCAATAACATTATGTCTAGATTAAAAAAAGTATGAAACCTAAAATTGAGCCTTGAGGTACCTTCAGTTTCTCAAAAGCTGGAACTCGATTGGCCAATTTGGGCCAAACCTTGTCTTCAAAAAACTGATGGTCCACTTCCAGATTACTGGTGTCCGGCTCCTCCGCCTGAGAGGAAAACGATGTAACCTCTCAGTTACAATTCAGACAAAAAGATGCTGCTCAGAGATGAAACTGACCTCCTCGGGCGACACTCCACAGATGTAGTTTCCTCCCAAACCTTCCCTTCGGAAATAAACTCCGGAATAGTCAATTAAGAAGGGAGAGTCGAGTCCTGGGCCATCAGGACAGTGAACCACATACACATACCTGGAAAACAACAAAAACACCTATCCTCTTAACATTCTAAGATATAATTAAATACTCCTTTAGAAACAAAAAGGAAATCCTGAAAAAGCGGCTGAGGTCGGAGACCGACCTCTTCCGAGGTTCCACAGGGACTGAAAATCCAGCGAGGGAGTCTTTGGGGCCGAGGCCGATTCCCACCATCTTTGCCAGTTTCCCAGAAAACGCTCCGGCTGCGTTCACAACAAGGGCACATTCCACCGGCTGGTACTCCAGGCTGTTCAGCATCTGTACCTGCGAGACACAAACCGACTGATGTAGTGACCTGCACTGTTGTGTTTATTAGCCTTAAATACAAGAGGTCAGGGGAAACCTTCGCACAGCAGGTCACACTGCAAAACACAGAATCTTACGAGGTTTTTGTGGTCTAGTTTCTACTGCAAATATAAATAAGACAAAACACAGGAACTTTTCACCAAGATATATAAACTTATTTTAAGTCAACAATTCCTTAATATTGATGAAAAGAACCAGTTCCACTGGCAGGTTATTTCACTTATAAAAAAAAATATTTTTTTTTTCCATATTGTGAATAAAATAATGTGCTAGTGGAACTGGTACTTTGTCATCAGTATTAAGGAATTATTGACATAATACAAGCTACTAAATCTTGCTGAAATGTTACTTGTAAGTTAGTTGTCTATTTCAAAGTGTTCTAAGATTTTGAACTTGGTAAGATTTTTTATTTTTGCAGTGTTCAACACAGCTGGGATCACTTTGACAGAGAAATGAGGCCCTGACGAATAGTTTACATCAATTACTGCCTCCATGCGGCGTGGCACAGAGATCATGCTGTGGTTCTGTGGAGGTGTTCAGGAAGTCCAGGTTCCTTTCAGAACGTTCGCTTTGGACTTCCAGCAGCATGAAGTCTGAGCTTCTCTCTAGGATTCTTATTCACAATTAAAATGTAATGCTTGTGGATGGTTTTCTACCACACTTTTTTCTTCCACCTGACTTTTCTTTAAGGATGTTTTCACACATTTGAATCATTGACCCTCAGTGTCATCTGCAAACATTATACTCCAAGAAGACTCTTCAGTGAGTCTTTTGAACCAAATTACATAGAACATCTTACTGTTTCCTATCAGTCACTCTCAGTAAGTTCTGGATGTTCCACTTACTTTGACAGATTTTATTGTCTTCATGTCTATTTGTTCCCCATTTTTTGTCATCAGAACTTGTTTCACGTGTCTAAAATCTGTGGATGAGAATAAGATTAATAGATTAACAGACAATAAAAAAACAAAGATTTAACATATTAGATGTAACATGTTCTCTTCTCATTTCAGGTTTTAAGTTGTTATGTTTGTATTAATCGAAAGGAATACACCAGCTTGTTATCATGTTAATACTACAGGGTATAATGGGAGGACAAAACGAGGCGTTTACACAAATCAACCTAAAATGTGACCAACATCTGAAGGTATGACCCACCTGCAACTTCCCCGAAGCACTGAATGACCCCCATGGACATGGCCTTCCTCCTGAAGGCGTTCAGGAGAGACCAGGGGTCGAACCAGCCCTCGTTCTCCAGCCCTGCATAGCACCAAACCCCCAGAGTGAAGTTAAACCAGCTGCAGAACCAAGTTAAATACGGTTTTATCAACAGCCAAGGCATCAAAATTAGCTTGTTTCCAGTTAGCAATCCAAAAACTTGGAATTATCCCAAACTAATAAATCATTCTGGGTGACATTTAAAAAAAACAAAAAACAAAAATACCCCCACTAACTAGCATTTAAAGGATTGTTACACAAATGGCTTAGCAATGTACGTCTGCTTGGTCGATACTTTGTGGAACCACAGTTAAAGCTGCAAGTCTTTCTGGGGTTTGTCTCTACCAGCTTTGCATGTCTGGAGACTAACATTTTTGCTCATGCTTTGCAAAAATAAATCAGCCTCAGTCAGGTTGGATGGTTTATTTTGCAGGAACAATAGGTTGCATAAATTAGTTACAAAAACATAAATATCTTTACATTAAAAACACTGTTGCTACGATTAGGAAAAAAAGAAAAATCTGGTAAAAAATTAGCAGTTAAGCATGTTAACACCTCCCCAATTAACTCTATATTTCAAATTTATGTATCAGTAATGCTTCCAAAATGGGGAAACTCACTTCCATGAGAAATGTTACAAACTGCATTTAGTTACAGCACTACACAAATGTAGCGGGCAGGTGTGAACAAACCAGTAAAGTAAACAAGGCAGCTTCACAGACTCAGCAAGGCCTGTCTTAGACAAAGAGTTCAGAGCAGCTCACAGGATATGTTAGTCTTTTCTGTGGTCTTCCTCTTTTCCTCCCTAGCAGCTCCGGATTCTGTCCAATTCTTCATTGTCAAGTGTCAATCTAGCTGTCATTGCTCCAAACTGCACATCGCTGCAAGTCTTGTGAACTTTTTTTCTCTCTTGCAACTAACCTTAAGTCATCATCATCATCATGTCTGTTAGAGTTAGGGTTGCTTTGGATGCTTGGTACATGCACTCGTCCAGTTTTGGTGCTTTTACAATACTGTCTTTAGAGATCACAATATCATCTGCAAACATCATGATCCACAGGGATTCTAGCCAATCCTCATCTGCCAACTTCTCCACTACTCCACAGAAGAAAGGACTCATAATCTTCTTGAGGTGAGACCTTGAGGAGGTAACTTCCGTTACATTAGATTCTTGTTTGTTTTCCTTTCTAGTTTAGCTTTAAGTGATAACATTTTGTTTGTTTGATCAGCCTCCAGCAACTCGGCCACAAATGCAAAACACCACGGCAAACTGAGGTTAATTAAATCATACTAACTAAACATTGTGTCATGAATTAGCTCAGGCTATGGTGCTCTTTATTCATTTAGGGCCTGAATAATGCAGAGCACATTGCTAAATTAGATGCAATAAATCATGTACTGTTACCGTATGAAGCCAGTGCCACGCCCTCTGTATTTATCCACGGAAATTTCTCCTTCACTTGTTGCGGAGAGAAGAGGGAAACTTTAGCTCCTGCACACCTGGAATCACACGACGAGATGATTAGCAAGGCAAACCGTCTGAAATCCAGAGCACATCTCGCCGTCAAGGCACCTCTGGGTGTTGTAGTTCTGCTCCATGATGTGAGCCACCTCCTCGCTGGCTAAGAACAGATATCCCGACTGGTTGAACTGCAGATCCACAGGATCTTCATTCACAACGCTGAGATGTTCCTGATGGGAAACAGAGGAGATGATTCGATCCAGACTTAAGATAAAACAAAAGATGACCGCTACTTTTATTTGTAGCTCTCACCTTCTTATGCACAACCTTTCTAACCACTTTTCTCTTTATACATTACCACTCCCAAAATATTTCCATAAAACTTGCTTCAGTACTCGGTGATTGAAATGCTTATAAACTTTGACCTACGTTGATGTTCCTCATGAAGTCTGCAGACTCCAGGGAGAGGTGGATGTTCTCCAGCAGGGAGAACTGCTGGCGGATTCCTCCCGCAGACAGAACCGTGGAGGCCTGGGAATACTGGACACAGTCAAGAGGGTTAAAAAGTGGTTTTACATACATTTGTTTTCTGTGTAAAAGTTTAAGAACTGATTTCCCCCTACTGTTTAGAGCCAAGGATCTCTTTGATTGTATCTTATCTTAAAGATGTATAGAAATCCTCCAAAAAACTGTGTCCTTACTGTTGGGTCCCTCTCTACAACGAGGACTCGCATCTTTTTGGAGAACTTCTCTTTCTGCTTCAGCCAGTAGGCGATGGACCAGCCCATCACACCGCCGCCAACGATCACGATGTCCGCCGTCTCAGGAGGGAGATTGGGGTTGATCTCGAAGGGCATCCAGTTGCTGCTCGGCAGACCGTCTGCCGCCTTCTTCTTCATCGCTGCTATCTGGGCTTTCAGCTCTAAACAAAAAGTGTGATCCATAGATGTTTCTGAAGGTCTTTCAGTGTTTTTCACAAATTTTCTATCTTGTCAACAACCAGTGTTTTTTGGTTTGCTTGAATGACTCTTTTGGGTAAAAAAAAATTAATAACAATAAATAATAATAATAGATCTCCTAAACTCTACAAATAGCAGGAAATGCAAAGATATAAAATCAACATGGACTTTTAAAGAAGTTGATCTTTGCTTTATTTTCACCTTATCTTCTTATGCAAACCATTATTTAGAAACAGAACCTTTGCTGTCAGCTTGTCTAGTTTTGTCAACCTTCAATATTGAATAAAATTTTTTTTAAAAGAATACAAATTGGAGAATAACAAGAAAACAATTCTTAATGTATTTATTGTAACTATATATGCCGAATAATTGGCGAGGTTTAAAATGTTCAGGAAACGTGTCTACTTGTGATATAAACTCTGCGAGGAGCTTTATATACTGAGTTTATTTAAGCTATGGCTGTATGTTAAATGGGATCTGGCTCACTCCTTTTTAACTACCACTTCTGTCCCAGGTCCTTCAGGGTTCCCACCATTAAGGAAGTCGTTCCGTAAGGCTCCACCAGTGCTCAGCTTCTGGCAGAAAGTCAGACCTCCACATCGGTCTGGCTGCCATTGTGTCACCGCAGTGCAGTTGAGCGATCCATGGGTGAAACATCCACGAAGAGTCCGCACATTTCTGTGCAGCCGTCTCCACGCACACATCCTGGCTCTGAGATCAGTTAGTTATTCAGCTCCAACGCTACTAAGGTGGAAACCGGACCGAGATGTCGGGGCAAACGAAAGGTCATATTTCATCTAAAACGAATGAAAATATGCAAAGTCTATAATCTGACAGCGAGGTCAAGAGAAAGTTAAGTAAAATGAACCGAAAACATTCACATCCGGTTTGACATGTCTGCCGTTCAAAATAAAAATAAAGACGTAAGCTTTAGGGAAACAAGACAGACACAACGTTACTCTAAATTCTACAAAACTAGTTTACAATATTATAAGAAATTAGACTCTATACGCTGTTAAATGCATCGTAGAAGTATTTATAAAAACTATCCGTCGCATTTATTTTATATCTTTTGAGGTTTGTTCACAGTTACCAGCTGGATTGATTATTTTCCCAAAACTTTTGTGATTTTGCTTAATGTATAAAATTATACGAAACATGGTTGCAACTATGAATAAATATATATTGCAAGATGTATAATTTATAGGTTTGTTGTTGTTTGCTACTTGGTGGCTAACTGGAATGAGTTGGTTTTTATGTCTTTTACATTAGTGATGGAAAAATAGAGCAGGGGATGGATTTTATTTTGAAAATGTAGCAGGAAATGACAAATACGTAAATGTTAACTTGAGTTAACTGAGATGGGAGGCAGTGGCTTTCACGTCACTTAAATGAACCAATAGTAAAGAGGATCGGCCCACTAATTTATATATCCGTGTTCTTTTTAATATTTTTGCCTTATTTTAGATTTGAAGATATTTGAATGCAGTGTAAAGCGTTTGGGGTTCCTCTGTACTTGATAAAGTTCTGTACAAGCACAAGCCATTTACCATTTAATATTTTACAGCAGATGACTATCTAATGTATATTTTTTGTAAACAGATAAATAAAGCAATAGATAGCTTTCTAATCTATTATATTCTACTCTAAATTAAAGTTATAAAGAACTTGAAAACCAGTGGTGTTTTTATAATTTTTAAAATAAAAATATTTTGAATAAAAAAGAATGCAATAAAGAATTATGGTAACAAATGAAAAAATATAATTACTATAAATTTGTCCAAATACCAGTGATCGCATTCAAAGGCTAGTCAACAATTACAGTTTTTATATTAACTAACGGTTCAACAATATAATATGCGCAGCAACCCTTATTTATTCATGTAACTAAAGTTCCGTAAAATGTAAAATTATTAAGCAGTAAAATAAAACAAGTTTACAGTAAAATAAGAAACCGAAGTAGATCTCTTTGAGACTGATTCCTACGGAACCATTGTTCAATAATTAAAACAGCCAAACCTAACTTTACTCTGAAAAATCCTTGCGGAAGTAGAGTTTTATAATACAGTGGACCTTGGCGTTTATTTTGTGGCGTCAACCGGAAGTGGATAGTGAACTGTGCGGTTTTTGACGCACTGTTTTCTGTTCCCCGGGGCCACAGTGTTTTCAACGGGACTCAACTTCGGTGCTCACTGGTCCCACTATGGTTGCTTGACCCGGGCTGAAACTCCATCCGTCCGCTTCCATCTTGCCCCGAAAACCATTCGTACGAACTTTTCTGGATAAACTTTTGGACTTGTTGGATCAGTTTTATGTCCAGAACTAAGGATGCAGCCCCCACCGAGAAAGGTGAGATTTCTTTTTTTTTTTTCCTCCTTTTTTCCGCGGCTGTAGCCTCCTAAGCTAGCGTTACTTCGACGTAGTGGTGCATATTTAATGGTTGGAAATGTACGCTTTGTTGCTGCTCGCCTGGTTCACACGATGGACTTCCACTTTTGAACATCATAGAACACATACACTGTTGGTTTCCACATCAAAACCTCTGCGGTTGTTTGTTTAAGTCAGTTAAAAGGAAGAAAACTTATTAAAAACACTTGATGCGCTGCAGTTTTCCCTTGTTTTTTTAGCGCTCATCAAACGTGCTTCGCTCGCTCTGAAACTTAAAAACGGTTCTTCAACTATTTCCTTTCAGCTGTATCCGAATTAGAAACAGTTTCTGACTTATAATAACTGAGATGCTCTGTTACTTTGAACTGTAATATTTAGCATAACCTGTAGTATATTAAATTTGTAAACTTTTTGGGATATTTCTGTTATTTTCTATAGGATGTAGGGGTTATAAGCTATTTAAAGTCTTAAATACCCTCCAGGAAGCATTGCAGTGCATGTTTTATCATTAAGATAAGCCTTAAAAACACAAATCCCTGCAGACATCAGTCTCTGTGCAAGTATGTGGACATAGTATCATATTTCAATAACAGCACAGACCATTTTTGTCCCAGTCCTCTTAGTAAATATGTTTCAGTTTACTGAAGGCTCATAAATCTACACTTATTTAAAGTAATCCTGACAGTATTTTTTGTATTTTGACATGTGCTTTAACATCTGATGACCAAAAAGTTGTTAAAAACGTCTCAAACAGACATATTGACAGATTATACCTGGTTATACTTCTACATGCAATTAAATTGCACTTTTAGCTGTAGTAATAGCCAGTGTGCAGCTTTACATGGGGAACATTTGCCAAATTGTTTATATTTACTAGAGATCTTAAAATAAAATTCCTTGCAGATACTTTTTTTTTTCTGATTTGAAAGGCTGAAAAATCAGATTTGAATGAAAAGCGGAGGATATAAATCAAAATTTTCAGCATTAATGTAACGATTTGAGCCATTCAGGTGAAAATAGTCAATTGATTTGTGCAACACTGCTCACCTTTTATGTACAAATTCTATCTGGGGTTTTTCTTTCAGCGGTTGCTGCAAATATATAAGTGAATATTTAACTTCAGAGCAGCTGTTGATAACACTTCTAATCACACCTTCTCTGAGTTCTCTGTAGTATTTGTGTCACTTCCAGTCAGACAGATACACTCTATCCTGATCAGTTAGTACTGCTTCACTTTATTACTTTCTGTAATTGTTGAATTATTAACCACTAGATTTGCATCAATGTTAAATTAACACAGATAATAACTCAGATGCACCGACATGACAATTTGGGCTGATGTTAATACTGCCATTATGACGAATATCCAATATTTACCAATATTATATATATATATATATATATATATATATATATATATATATATATATATATATATATATATATATATATATATATATATATATATGTATATATATATATATATATATATATATATATATATATATATATATATATCTTCCTAAACTTTCCAAAGCAAAAAAGCAATCACACTGCTTACGTTGCTTCTTTTGTGCATATTTTGAAGTATTGCACTAGAAGAGGTTGATAGAAAATGCAAATTTTGAAAAAAAAAATAAATCAATTTCGCAAAAAGAAAAAAAAGTTTGTGTGCTTGTCTGAGCTGGTTTCTGGCTTTTCTGAAAAAAGACGTGGTGCACTAAAGGGGAGATGGAAACACATTTGATAAATGATAAACTCGGCGCCCTCCTAAAACACAAATGGCAAAAAAAAAAAAAAATAGAAATAAACATTGGTTGTTGATAACAGTCCAGTTTCACTTATTGGACCAACACTAATAATCTTTAAACAATAAACAATAAGACAAAACCCAATACTATTATTAACATTGTCCAGTAACAATGTTAATGCAGACATTTTATATCCCTACTTTAAACTGTCCAACAATGTTCATGATGTTTATTAAAAGGCAAAATACCTCAGATTATTTTGTTACTGATGATATTTACTAGCTCAAGCTAGCTTCCAACGTTACTGGAACATAGCTTCTGCTCCGTTCCAGTAAAAGTAGCTTTATTTGAAGCCCAGCTGAATGCAGGTTTCATGGTGTGATGGTCAATCATTTTTTCTCCTGTGTATTAAAATGCATCAAAACTAATTTTTTAAAACGTTAAGCCACTTCATCTTCTTTAATATGCTTCTTTCAGTTTGAGATTGTATAAAAAAGTTCAGCGCAATATATGAGCTATAGATGAGTGTGATTATGTTGTTTCCACGTTTTGTGATTCGAAGCTTCCTCTGTGAAAGAACCTGTAGCTCAGGTTATTACAGTTTTCTCTGTTTTGTTCATTTTCACTCGTAGAACCTTAGAGCCCCCTCAGAGCAAATATGTGCACCCAAGTCCCTTTTATGTGAAATACCATCAACCAACAGACGGTAGCAGATGAGGCTGCAGTCAGTCTGACTCCAGTTAAAACCTTTTGTTTTAATGTCTTTATCCACTTTGCAGCACAAGAGAAATTTCTTGTCAGTTTGATCTTGCAGCTCTAGAACAGAGAAAAGTTATAAAAATAATTTCTCTCCTAATTTTAAAATTCGTAGCTTAATAATTTTTGATAAGTTGAAAGGATTTTTGCCTAGGTGAGCTACACAGGAAGTGACATCATCATTCTGCTGTATTGAAGCAGCTCTGCCTGCTGTATTGTTTTCATGTGGTTCTTCTGTTTGCTTCTAGACTAGCTGTGTTAAACAGGTGAGGCCAGAATTATTCATACTGCTGACTAGGGATAAATCAGATAAACGATAAATCAGCTCAATCATGGTTAATCAAGTATTGAAATAATTGTCAACTAATTTAGCGAACGATGAATCGTTAAATAGATCATTCAGACTCAAAAAAGGCCATTTTGCACAAATATTAAGAAATACTGTGCAAAATACATACATTTTACATTGAAGATAAAAAAACAGCCTTTTTTGGATTTAAATATGTTTTATCCAGAACTCCTAAAGTAACTAATAGATTTAGCTTCACCTGGTCCAAATTCTGCCAAAACAACTGATTTGTTGGTTTATTTGCATTGTTAATATATTACTAATATTGTATAAAATGAGTATTTCGAACAAACATGTTGTGAAACAGTTCTTAATGTGTGGAAAAAATAACGCAGTTGAGGTAAGATTTGTCCGCCTAATTGCAGGTTAAAGTTAATTGAGTTAAGTGGAAGGTGACGGATTAGTGATGCATTTCAATTTTTTTTTATAAAATGTTAGTAATATTCTTGACACTGATTCATCTTTTGAGAGATGCTGGTCTCATTTCTCAGCATAAAAATAACTTCTCGGTTGAATAAAAATAACTTTAGATGTAAGTCTGTTGGGTGTATGAAGGATTTTGACCTTTACTTTACGGCTACCTCTCGTTTAATTCAACCTGCCTCAGTTTGCCGTTAAATCAAAGCGTTTTTAGCGTTTTATCTTCAGGAGTGTAATAGAAACCTGTCATGAAACACAGCCGTCAGCAGGTCTGTTAGCCACTTCATATCACAGCTGGTTTGGTTTGTTTTCCCTGCCAGGTAAGGCTCACCCAGGAGCTGAAGCACACTCAAGCCGAGCAGATGAGCCAGTTACAGATAAAACACCAGACAGAATGTGACCTGCTGGAAGACCTAAGGTAAGCACTCCGGTTCACACTAAGGTTTGGATAATTAAATTACAATTCGTAAACGGATTTATCTTTGAACATCTGAAGCATTTAAGTGGAACAAAACAACAAAATGAGTAAATCTGTAAGGAACCAAGAATTTTTTACTGCACCATGTAGTCTGAGGTAGTTTTTTTTTCCATGTTTGCAAACTATGTGTAAAATTGATCCAAACTTCAGGGTCTGAATAAATCACCAGACCTTTAAAGTGAGGTTTGGTATCGGCTGATGCGATCTGATACAGAAGAACAGCACTGAGTTGACTTAAAATGTTTTGTTTTTTCAAATAGACATAGCTTTACTAAATTAAAGTTTATTTGATAATTCTGCACCAGTACAGCTCACCTAAATACACCTGAATCTTCACAAGTTTGGTCAAACATGTGAAACAACACAACTTGAATATGTTAAGTCAGTGCAGTTAGGAGAATAACAATGTAAAATAAATGATAAAGAATCTGACAAAAAAACAAACTGCAGCAAACCTTTGTTCTAAAGGTTCAGGAAGTGCAATTAGGAATCCTAAATAGAATTTAAAATAATTTTTTTTTTTTTATTATTTTTTATGCTCAGAGCACAAAGAATAGAATTAGACTGAACAGATCTTATGGATTGGAAACACTGTCACCGATACCTGATCTAGAATTGTATTCAATATCAGGACGAATACAGATGTTAATATCAGATCGGAGCATCTCCACTTTAAAGTATCTTAACAGGGTTTCATCTGAAACTTTCAATGTGATGAAATGTGAAAACTCAGTAGAGATCAACTGTTTGTGCCTGAAATGAGATCAGGCTTGATGATGTCAGGTCCTGTAAACCCACGCAGGAAACTTCAGCTGCGTTCACGTAGAGCCCTTTTCAGGCTGAAAAAACCAAAGGGTTGCGGTGATGTTTTGTGCTAAACTGCCGATCTCTGGCTCCCCGCTTCCTGTCTGTGGTGGGTGCTGGCGCTCTGGCCCTCTGAGCAGCTGGAAGTTCAGGTCACAGAGAGCTGCCAGATGTTCCCGCCGCCCCAAATCATTCGCCGCGGGAGGTTCTGTAGCTTCACTCCATCAGAAACGACGTTCCTCTCTCTGCTGAAGTGATTCAGCAAACCGGAAGCTGGTTGTGGTTGTCAGCAAAAGCTCTGCATGGGAAAATGGCAGGAAGCGATGGAGGAGGGGAGAGAGAGGGAGCGATGGAAACGCGGCGGAGAGGAAGAGGCGGAAGATCCCAGGAAGTACGGCAGATTGTTTAGAGTCAGGGTGGAGCAGGCGGCCGAGTCTCGACATGTTTAATGACTTAATGATGATTTTGCTGCGGGAGTTTTTCCCAGGGCACTGACCTTGCTTCTTTTCTTAGACGTTTTCACAAGCCTCGCTCGAGATGTCATTATCCTGTTTATATCTGCGTTATAAACAAACCAGAAAAGGTTTTAAAGCCACCAGGTTCCTCTGCGCATCGTCTGATCTGTTTTTAATGTTCGTGAAACCTGCTGGAACGTGTTAATTTCACAAAAACAAACCGGAACGAGTCAAATCTGAGGCAGCGGATTCAGTGGAAATGTTTTACAGTTTGACCAATTAATTAATTAAAATGTGGTGACTGTGGAAGGAAATTAAAGTAGCAAAAACACTGCTAAAAAGAACTGTTAGAATTTGAGCTCTGGAAATATCTGCAAGCAAACAGAAAATCAGATTTTCTGAAAAAAATACCGGTATAATATTGAATTATATTTGAAATATGTCCTTTCACAGCTCTGTTTTGGTCCTGTTTCTTGATCATTTTAAGTTGTGGACAGAAACCACAAATAAATGTGCATTTTGGCTGCGGTAGAGTAAATATTTCCAACTCCATAATATACATGTAGTACAGCAGAGTAAGGCTTTGTTTCTATTGAGTGGTGCTTCACACAAGAAGGTTTCTTGCACCGTTTTTACAATGGAAACAGACAAAATGACGCAGCGACCCGTTACCTACCGTTTAGTGGAAACGAGGCATTCATTTTTGTTGGTTTAAGATACCAACCTTAAAACCGTCATCACTTTGCAAATATTCAACGGCAGAACCTGATGTCTGCATGTTAGAGGTCTTAAACAGATCCATGATTAGCTGAACATATTGGCCCACATATGTTGTAATTTTCCTCTTAACCTAAAAGTTGTTGTTTGTGATACGTAAAAACTCATAAATAGTTCAAAAATTGTAGATCTTTGTTACATATTACACCTGCGGAGGTCTCCATCTTTTCACCCGTACAATGCATTCTGGGCCGATGATGCGGGAAGGTTACAGTGGAATAGAGTTTATACACAAAACTCAAGAAGTCAAGGAAGTCAACAAAACATCTGGATTGAGGCAAATTGCCTCAAAGTTTTCATGTGCCATTATACACCAGATATCTGCTGAAACAAACAAATATGGTCGGCTTGTGATGTACTGAAGCTAACACCATTAGCAGGAGCTAACACCATTAGCAGGAGCTAACAACATTAGCAGGAGCTAGTGATGGGTAGATGAGGCGTCATGTATCGTTTCGACCCATAGCAAAACTGTGTCGATTCTGTCTCGATACTGTGTCACTGAATACTGACATCTGCTGGACATTAAAAAATCCTACAGGCAATGTAGTGATTTGATGATCTAGTCCAGGGGTCCCCAAACTTTTTCCTGCGAGGGCCACATGACTGTTCCCTTTTCCCGTCGGGGGCCGGTCTTAGTTTTTCGAGAAAGAAACCTTAGAAAAATTTTGTTGACGGGGGGTGGGGTGGGGAGGAAGAGTGAAACTGTGGACCGGGGGCGAGGGGGGAATTGGATTACTGCCGACGACATATTCGCGTTTGTAGATAGATTTTTACCCAGAATGCAAATGGAAAAAAAAAACGTGAGCGAAACGGTGACTGGTACTGACTAGTATATATTCCATTGAGGGAAACTAAGTTTCATATCTGCTCAAGAGCCCCCCTGGTGGTTGAAGAAAAATCCACATATATATGAAAAAAACACTGAATGCTCTCTGGTATTGTTCAGGGGGCCGGACCAAATGAGGAGGCGGGCCGTAGTTTGGGGACCCCTAATCTAGTCCATATGATAAGATTTAAGTCTTTGTATTTTATTGAATATTATGTATTGTATTATGTCATATCTTCAGTTACATTTAAAATAGATTTGATAAACGGTCAATAAAAAATGTGAACATGTACCATAAAGTGAAAATTTAAGTGAATGTGTTTGGAATGAGGATGCTTGTGGACTGTTTTTTCCCCCACAGATTTTATTTAAAAAAAAAAAAAAAGTTTTTACAACATTTTGAAATTTAGCTTGTTATGCTTTCTTGACTAAACTTCTCCTGCTGTAGAAAAAGATGAAGTAAACACTACATTTACAGCGAACCCTTGTTTTTCTTAGGGGTTGCGTTCCGAAAATAACCCGTGATAGGTGAAATCCGTGAAGTAATTACCTTTATTTTTTACAGTTATTACACAGCATAAATAAATACTCTACATTGAAACCAAATAACAAAACCTGTTTTCAGATCAGCAGATGTGCGTGTGTACCAATCGGGCCTTAATGTGATCCGGAGTCGTGTCATTAAATCGTCTCCTCCAAGCTGCTTTTTGAGACTCACAGCTGTATCTACGGCAGAGCGATGGATCTCGTCAAGCGAGCCTCTGGTCGGGTTTTGCGCTGCCTCTGGCCACAGTTTTTTTTTCCAGCTGGTATTCACAGTTTCAGTTTCCATCTCCTGAATGGCCAATCTGTATTAAATACCGTAACTTTATTGGCACTCAGGTAGAGAAGAAGCTCGGAGACTGTTTTTACCAATCATACGGTCAATCAGGACGCAGAACACTGTGAAAAAAAAACTGCACAAAAAAAATCTGCGAAGCAGCGATACCGTGAAAGGTGAATCGCGTTATAGCGAGGGATCACTGTATGCAAAATAATTTATAAAAAGCACCTGAGTAATTTGTAGAATGGCTGTATATGTGAGTTTATCTAGGTTTATCTGGGACTTCATTCTCATGCCTCATAATGCCTCAACATTGAGGAAGTGGATTTATTTAAATAAGACAGTTTAGTCAAACATATGCGACACTTAACCTGCAGAACATAATATGAAAGTAAACTAAGAGTCAGTTTCAGCTGAATTTGGATTCAGACAGATTAAGTAGAAACTGACGAGAACCGGATGAAACAACAACAATGAAAACAAATTTATTTTCCAATATAAGATCAAAATGGTCCCACACTGCGGAAACCTTTTGTTTGAGGCTGCTCCATAGTTGACACTGTTCCGTAAAAGTTCAAGAATTCATTTGGCAAATGCATTTGACAGATTGACAGATTGGCTTCCTTATAAACACAGTTTGGCGCTTTAATGTCATTTCGGAACAGTTCCTGTATCGATCACGTGACTTGCTGAAACCAATACGCGCACCGACACGGGTTTTGGTCTATAGGCTTGATCCATGTGCCGACGCATCGGTGTTGCCGGACCCATCACTAGTAGGAGCTAACGCCATTAGCAGAAGCTAACACCATTAGCAGTAACTAATGTAAAATCTAACTGAGTGGAAGCTAATAAATGACAGTAAAGCATATTTAAGTCTTCTTAACAACCATTCTAATATATTTGAGAAAATGTTTTGATCCTGATTATTACCATGAACAGCTTGAGCTGCAAACTGCAGCTCTTTGCCGAGAACACTTTCATCTTCATCTCCTCTTGTTATTTCTACATTTCCTTCTACTTGAACTCACTCTGATTTAAGTGAAATTGGCTGAACATTACTCTTTGCATGAAAATTACTGTTCTGGCTGAAAGGCGCTAGTTTTGTAGAACCTAATAAACCCCATCTACCCAGGATGCATTGCAGTGTAAACAACACCGTGATGTCTGTGTGACAGTATTTTATTTAAGATTATAAACCTAAACAGATTACAATATTTTGACCGTGTTGGTTTTACATCTGATAGAAATATTTCTCATAGTCTGTGTTGTAACTAATTATGAATCCTCTTAAATACATAAAATTTATTGTAACATTAACTGTCCCTTTGCACAGCTGGCTAAAATAAACTCCTCCTTTTATGAGGCCATAACTACATCTGCTTTTATCCCACAGAGTATTTTTACATTCTTCACTTCAAAGTCCATTTTATGCACTGAAAGTTTCTGATAAGAGTTTACACTGTGGCTCCAACGTGTTGGAGTTTATTATCTCAGGCAGCCATTGGGTTATAACAATGACCTAAATATTATATGTGATGTTAAACTTGTTTTGTTGCACCTCAAGTGCAAAAAAATACAGTTTTCTTTGCCAAGCTGCATAGAATCTATAAATTTAAGGTACCAAAGTCACATTTAAATGAGCAGCAGTAGTGGTGTCGGATGCTTAAATTGTTCTGGATCCTCACTGCAGTTTCTCTTTCGTGCCTGCAGGACCTTCAGTCAGAAGAGGGCAGCGGTAGAGCGGGACTACGCCCAGGTAAATGAAAACGTCCGCTTTGTTGTCCTTTTAGCCCCACTGCCGACGCTCGTTAACGCCACCGCTGGAGCGCCTTGTCATTTGGGACGCTAAAAATAAATGGTTCTTTACGCCCTCGAAAGACACCATCTGACAGCTGGGTGAGGATGTGGCATTTAAAAAAAACTTTTTTGATTCACTTGTGGCCAGATAAGCCATGAAAGTCGACAAGCCTCAGAAAAAACATCCCAGCTTCCACTGCTGGTCCGGTATCTGACTTCCTCCTCACTGTCGTGTTGATTTTTTTTTTTTAATGTTTGTTTGTCGTTTGCCCTCCCCCACCCCCACCCCTTTCCTAAAGACACGATTGGGATATTTGGAAATCCCTCTGTGTCCCAATTGGCTTTGGTTTTCAGCCCAGTGAGGAATCTGTTCCAGAGCTGTAAAGAGTGGGGCCATGTTTGTAGTTTTCAACCAAATAACCCACATCTTAACGCTGATTTATTTTGTTTTGTGTGCATCTGTATAATTACATTTAACATCACAAGTATATGTATTTAATACCATATTTATTAAATATTATAAAGACTCATTAGGCCTGTCACAATAAACCAATCAATCTCAAGAACCCAATAATTTCCATTTGCATGATTTATATTTTTTGGATGATTTTTTGCATGAAAGTAAGACTGATCATTTCCATGACAATTTATGAATTAGTTTTTTTTTTTTTCATTATTTCAGTTTTCAAAGGTAAAAATAAATCAGATGTTAACTGATTTGCTTTCACATACCATATATTTTTATCTGCAGTCCCATGCTGATTAAAGAAAAAGCAGTAAAAGACATAAATTCAAATGTGAATGTCATTAAAAAGTAATATATCAGAAATTGAATTTATAACCACTCCACACAAATGTTTAGTCCTTAGTTTTGATGATTGTGGCTTAAAGCTAATTAATAAATATAAATACATAAGACCAAAATAATATTTTTAATGTATGAATGAGGGGCTGACGAGGTTGTTGACGTAGTTCAGAGTATCTGCTCTCAATATGTGGGTGGAGCTCCATGAATTACTGCATCAATGCAGTTTAGTATGGAGGAGATGAGCCTGTGGTTCTGCTGTGCTATGTCACCATGTGTGTAGTTGAGACTGAGTCTCCATTCCCTTCACCGTCTTTCACAGGGGAGCTCTTCTGTTTGGTTTCTGTTTTCTTGCATGTTTTATGTAGCTTCCTGTTGCCTGCTTTCTGGATTCAGTGATTTAAACTTGTTTCACAACAGAAGGAAGTAAAACATACCTGCAGTCTGTGCTGAGATGTGATCAGTTTCATACAAACAAGTGGAGGAGAGTTTTTGTGACTGCTCTGTTTGGTCCACGTTGCCTCGTCATTTTCTACTCGACTTCAAAACAAGCAAAAATGTATTTCTTTGCTGATGATATTCTACGTTTGGTCAGGATTCAACAGGATGTCACTTCTTGCTCCAAGCTGTTTTCCTTTATTCAGGATAAAATTATTTCGGACATATTTTTCTTACAATGGAGAATGTTAAGTACGGCACAAAGTATTCATCTTTTTATAACTTAGTTTTTGTAATATGTAGAACCACATCTATCCAGAGACCTTTACTGAAAAGTTGACTTTGCTGCACTCAAATCAGCTTTTATTTAGTTTATTGAACTCAACTAATTATATCAAGCATTTTGAAGGAAAGTGACCCAAATCCTGGTTTTTCAACCAGGATTTGGTTATTAAACCCAGAAAATTTAAAAAAATTATGTTTTTTGTTTTTGTTGTTTAACACAGCAAACACTCAAAATCCCTCCTAAGTTTTGTATCTATGATATATAATTTTCCTTTTCCTACAAAAAAGTAAATACAAAAATTTGGAACTACTTTGCTTGATTTTAGTTTTCTTTTATTTACTTGGTAAAAGTTTGACTTGATAATAGTGACAAAAAGTTTGGACATCGGATCCTCAGTTTAGGCAGAACAGTTTCAGAGCAACTAAATACACCATTTATTAATTAATAAGAATGATAATTAGTTCTCCTTCAGGGACAAGCTGGCTGTTTTTCTTGTGTTAACTAGTCTGATCTGTTGGTTATGTCTGATTGTTTATTCAGTGTTTGAATCGAAGTGGGTCAGACCTTCTCTGGAACAGTTTGCTCTCTTTAGCAGCTCTCCTCCTTTCAGATCAGTCTCTTATTTTCCTCCGTCTCTTACACCTGCAGGCGGCTTCGGCTGTCAGCCATTGCTATTCATATCACACGCTGCGGTGAAGAAGCCCTCCTCTGTGTGGCTCTTCCTCTGTCATTCAGTGCGTCCATTAGTCCGGCTCAGTCCGTGATTGTCCCTCTATCTGAGGCCACAGTGATGGCGTCTGTAGCAACTTTGAAGCTTTGGCACCCGGATTGCCCATATCAATGAGTTCACGGCTGCTGCCTCGCCGGCTTCAGGACCGCATAAACCGGCCCTGACTTTTAGAGGTAAAGGAAGACAGATTAGGGCTTGTTGGGCCTTAAAATAGTTGTTTTCTTAAAAAAAAAAAAGAGAGAGAGAGAGAAAAAGAGTAAAATTAAATCGAAAACCTGCTTCTATTGGAGCCAGAAGTGAAGTAAACGCATTGTGCTATTGTCAGTTCTGTCTGTTTGAACAGCGAAGCCTCAGACTGCTGCACAGATTTATTTTTGGCGAAAGCTCTGGCACTTTACCAAAACAAATCTCCTGAGAACAATTTTGGAAGAGCAGATTTACCTTCTTTTAAAGCTGCGGTATGTAACTTTTATAAAAAAAATATTTTTTTAAATATTTGTTGAAAATGTCACCATGTCGAGACATATAATCTGTGAAAAAAATCAAGCCTCTGCCTTCTCCCAATGCTAACTAGAAACAACCAATCTGAGCGAGGAGGCGGGTCTTAGCCCTGTCAGTCATTCTCCATTTAGCGCCGCTCTAACCAACGCAGGCTGACTTGGATGATTCACAGCCAGCTGCTTTTACTCAGATTGAGTCTGTGTCTTTGTTAGTTTTAGCTGTTATCATATCACTCTTCTTTAGTTCTCCTTTTTGTTTATTTGTGGCTTTTAAACATGTTGTGGTGTCTTTCTGTCCTCTCTAACTCCAGGCTAATTTAAGACTGCCAGTTTTTAAACAGTTGTAAACGTCTTTAAGGAAAAGTATTCATGAAAAGTTTCAGTTTGACTTTAAAAATGACCACATCACTGAAGAGTTTTTCATTGGTGCTGTTTTAACTGAGCTGCACAGAGAGGCAGCTTTGATAGTGTTGCTGCCTTCCAGCTGGAAGGTCCTGGGTTTGAATCCCAAACTGATAGTCCAGTAATTTGCAACATTTGTTACATTTTCATCTGCTGCCATTTTCTTTCACACTGCACTGTCAAACAAAACAAACCATTAGAGCAACCTTTTCCCCTCCTCGCCAGTCGGGGTCGCTGCACCAAGAACCACTGAAGGAAACAACATGAAAATCTCTGAAGACACTGAATGCAATTTTCTGCTTCCCTAAATGTAAACAAAAATGGAGTGGCATCAGATTTTAGCAGTTGCAGGGTTTCTCTTTTGTCTTTGGTAAAAAAAAAAAAAAAAAAAAAAACACAATCCATTTTCCCGCTAGTGCTAGGTTAGCACATTTGTTTTGGCTGTATTTACTAGAGGTGCAGAAAAAAATAAATTCTCTAAAGACAATTCAAAATGGTCAAATGTTGAATTTAAAATGTGTTGTATGTCTTTGCTGCTCTTATTTGTGAGCATTTTGCTTATCACATTACGCTTCCATTTGGCCGATGTATATATTTTGAATAAGTCTTGGATATTTTTTATTTAAGAAAATATAGGCAGCTAAGCTAACCTAATCATGGTGATTTAAAGGGACAGGATGTGTATTTTCCAGGCAAATAGTGCCATTTTATAGCATAATCAAGTTACTTTGTTACCTTCAGTTGTTAAAAAAATGTTGAATATATCAAATATGACTTAAAATAAATTTTCTTTCCTGATTTAAATCCTTGAAATTGGGACCCTGTCTCTTTAAAAACTCTTGCTGCTTCTGAAACCCCGCCCTCACGAAGCCATCACAACTCTGCTCCTGTGTTGATCCTGGTAATCTATTTTTAAATGCCACAAACATGAATTACATGAACTGAAACAAATGATTATAATAAATAACCTCTGTGCCGATCCCACTTGTCATATTTCTGGCTCTGCTGCTTCAACACTTTATGCTGAACAGATAAAACACACGTTAAACAAAAGCTGAGACTCCACAGATTCCAACATTATGCGTCACAACGCTCCACACCAAAGCTGCTTCATCTAACAACAGTCATAAAATGTGTCTTATTCTACCTGTCTTTCCATGAAAGGACATTTTTGTTAGTAAACAACACTACGTTTGATCATGATTATGCAACTTTAGAGTTGACAACTAAAATTAAGCTTGGGTTTGAAAGGGTTAAATTGCTGGTTAAGTTTAATATGGTTACATTTATTCTCAACGTCTTTGTTTTCTTTTTTGTTTTGTTTTTTTCTTTCGTTCTTTCAGGCTCTCCAGAAGTTGGCGAATCAGTATCTGAAGAGGGAATGGCCAGAGAGCGTTGCAGAAAAACCAGCAGATCACAGGTTGGTTCAGTTTATTCTGCTTTCTGTGATCGTTTGCTTCTGTCTGTCAAAACTTTAGATAGAAGTGCTTCTATTTTTTTGTTTCATACTTCAACTTATTGCGCAAACATTTATGAGGAGTTGGGTTTTTTTATTGTCGTTTATATTCTTTTCTTCCTGATGTGAAGTAATGTGCTGCTCAAGGACGTTTGACTTAATCAGTACGTTTACTACTGTTATAGAAGTTTAGTTTACGTGGTGCGTAGAAGCTGAATACGTTTGTGAATTTTAATACTCTACATTTATTTCCTTAAAAGATTTAAAATATTTTGCTTTAAATTGTTCCTCAGAAACCAAAATTTCAACTTAGGACCAATAAAACCTATTCTTATAAATGAGATATGGTTTTATTTTACATCGTCTTTGTGCTGAAGTGTCAGAAAGAGGGAATATCTTAGATGTTTGTCTCTGAGATTTTATCTAAATTGGTTGTAAGCCAGAATCATCAATGCTCATTTATGTTTGTGTTGAATAACTGGGACTTTTCAAGTTTATTTACTGAAACAAGCTTTTCAATTACATTAGATTTATGTGTTTTGCTGCTTATTTTTTAACCTTCCTGTTACTTGCACAGAAGATTACCCTGTATGCTTTTCTCTAACTGCAAAGAAATTACATAAACCAGTTGCTCTGAACCATGAATCATTGTTTCCTGCATGTTTGTGCTCCTTTCTCCTCAGGAACATGTTCTGTGTGTGGAGAGCGTACCTGGAGGGCACCGTCCAGGCCACGCAGTCCAGACTCAGCGCCTGTGATAACTACAAGCTCCAGGTCGCAGACGCAGCCAAGACGGCGCGGCTGCAGAAGGAGCAGCAGCTCAGGAAGGTAATTCGGGTTAATTATACAACTTTGCTGCGGTTTCACTCACTTCTGGCCTTTTTAAGTCAAGTCAAGTTTATTTGTAACATATTTCAGCAACAAAGCAGTTTTAAGAGTTTTATATCATAAAACACCATACAGTCACCAATTATGAAACATGCAATAAACATGACATTTTGTCAGATGTCGTCATCAAAATGGTTCAGCAAATACACATCAAATGTTTTGACCTATGTTCCAGTTATTATTAATCAAAAGCAGCTCTAAACATCTGGGTTTTTAGCCTTGATTTAAAGAAGCTCAGTGTTTTGGCTGTTTTGCAGTTTTAAGGAAGTTTGTTTCAGATTTGTGGTGGGTAGAAGCTGAATGCTGCTTCTCCATGTTTGGGATAATGCCCTGAGGATGCAGATGCAGAAGCCCTTTGAGGTCTGGAAGGTTGATACAACGACAGCTCCTTTGGTGCTAAGCCCTTCAGTGATTTATGAACTAACAAAATTATTTTAATCTCTATTCTAGGGCTGAAACGATTCCTCGAATGATTCGAGTACCTCGATTACTAAAATTCCTCGAGGAAAATGTACCTGCCTCGAAGCTTCGTTAATTTATGTTTTATTAGTTAGTGCACTGTGTTCCGGCCGGGACTTCATTTGCGTTGCGCGGAGCTCTCACTTCCGCCTCTGAGTTGTTGACAAAAGTTAAGTCTCAGCGGCATAAAGTCCAATCTTCAAGATTGGCCCGTGGGGATTTTATTGATTGATGATAATGCCCGACTTTTTATCGTTTTTGGGGAACCAATAAGCATCCTTAAAATGACTGGGGGAATGCCTGGAGTACGGCAGCATTTCTCCTCCGGGGCTGCTGGTTGAAAGCGAACGGCGGGAAGAGCGCTGAGGTGAGCGGATAGCCTGAACAGGGCGGGCGGCTGAGTAGCTGATGCTTACCGTGTAAATGTAGCTTTACCGACGAACCGCACAATAAATTTCATATCCCGGTCTGAAGAAACGGGTGGCGGAGCGCATCGTACATGGCTGGTAGATGAGTTTCTGAGTGTGACCAGTGAAGGTGTCGTAAATATCCCGTATTGCTTCCCCCCGTGTTCGTCCCCCGGTCTAACGGTTCGTCAGTCCGCTGGTCTATTTCCTCCCCTCCACCCCATGTTCGTTCATTCGCCCTCTCCTCCCAGTCCAGGCGGCATTTCCCGTATTTTCAAACCCAAAGCGTGACAGGTTAGGTGGCAAGGTGAGTTTAATTAATCTATTAAACTCACTGAAGATGAATACATAAACTAAAAGCTGGATTGTAGACATTTTTTATAAGCATATTTGTGAGCCTGCCTCTTTGTTATTAAATTCAATATAATTTCAGATTTTTCTATAACTTTTCTTCTGGTTAACTTAGAAAGTGAGCTATTATTGTTACAGGTTAGTTTTCTAAACTACAATAAAGCAACTGTTAGGGATGCTCAAATATGAAAAATTGGACTGATATTGATATCTGATAGTAACACCGGTATTATGCCAGATTTACCAATATTTCATTTTATAATTTTTTTTATCCGATTACTCGATTAATCGTAAGAATAATCGATAGATTACTCGATTACTAAAATATTCGTTTACAACAGCCCTACTCTATTCTCTGAGCTGCAGGGAGCCAGTGGAAGGATTTTAGAACTAAAGATAAACACATGGCTGAGTTTCTCTAGATCTTTCTGGAAAATTAGTCCTTCAATCCTGGAAATGTTCTTCAGGTGATGGAAGGCCGACTTGTAACTGTCTTTATGTGACTCTGAATGTTCAGCTCTGAGATTTCTGCCCTGATCACGAGTTTGTAGCTGTTATAACTGAAGCTTTTTAATACTGCAGTCCAGGATCTGTTAAAAACTTTACATACGTTAGCATGAACCAAGACTCATTTTTTAAAAATATTTTTTTAGGTAAATTTTAAACAAAGTTTAAATTTTCACTTGATCTGTGGAGATGTTTGCATTTAAAGACGTTCACACTTGGTGATCTCACTCTCTGTGTCACATTTGATAGCGGAAGATGAAATAAAAGAAATATTTCACAGCAATTGCCATCCTTCCCTTTTCAACCAACCACAAAAAGCAATTTTCTCACTGAAGAGCACACCCACAGAATCACAAAGTTGTTTCTGTTCTAGGATCTGCTTCTTTCATCAGAGCAGAACTGAGATGAGGTTGAAACTGTGACCCCGGTCTTTAAAGGTTGTGTCCCAGATGTCAGAACCAGCCTAATTCTACCCATTATGCTTCATGATGTGCTACACTGATGTTTAAAGAGGGAGCTTTGAGCAGTTTACTGAAAGGCACGCGATCATTTGGGGGCAACCGCAGCTAATAAAAACAGTGGAAAAAGAAGATTAAAGAGGTGTTCATTAGAGTCACTAAAACACAGCTTAGTTTGTGTAAAATAATCTGTCACAACCTGCAGCTTTGAGAAGCAGATAAAAAACAAGTTAGTCATTTTTCCACTTGAAGGTTTATCTATACAAACTTCAAGAGGAGATATTATAAAAAATTTACTTTTTCAGCTTTATATCGTGTTATAATGTAATGAATGCCCTTATCAAAAACATACCTGAAGTCTTGCTTTGATTACTTCATGCATGTTTGAGAAAACCTTTAATCTCCATGGCAACCACTCAGGTGCCTTAAAGGGACTTTATGTATTTTCCATAGTCAAGTAACGAGGTTACCTTCAGTTGCTGTAAAAATGTGGTTTATATTAACATGACTTAAAATAAATTTCACTAGGAGTGGCATATAGGCGTGGGCATGTATTGTATTGTTTATCATTTATTGTGATTAATTTCTAATTATAATAAGAATTTAAACTTATCGTTGCCATGATAAATTCCAATTAATTATTTTTAAAACTCACTAAAACTGTACTGATATCCAGTGAGAGTACCAATAAATATTAAAACATTTGAAAATATGATCAGTACGAGATAGAAATCAGTCCCTCCAGTATTTCCAGTTGCTTTTGCAATTTTTTTCTTTTTCAATCAAAAATCACTGATTTTATGGAGCTAACTTAGGAATATGTGTAAGAAATTTTACAGTTCATTTAATATAATGGGAAATGTTTTTATTCCTTTCCATTTTGATCAAGACTATAACTTTACATTAAATAAGGCTGAGGCAGTGGAAGTGGGAAATTCTGCCACTTACAGTTAAATCACTTAAACCTGATTTTTTTTACATGTATATATATATATATATATATATATATATATATATATATATAACCATTTTTGCTACAAATTTACAACAAACTCACAATTATGCCTTAATGCAAAAAATTTGAGAATCTGTTGATTTTGTGTGAATTTCCACAATTGCAGAATCACAAAAAACTGGAGAGACTGATGGATGTACTTTGGCTATATAGAGATAAAAACTGCTTTGATTTGATTGATAAAATAATATTTAAGCACACAACTGTTATCTTGGAAATTAGATAAAGCTGGTGGAGAAATATTCCAAAAACCCTGCAGCTGGGAAAAACATCAACTCAGAAGAGCAGAATTCAAATGCAGTCCATTCTTTTCAGATTCTGAATTGTGTTTTTTTTTTCTTTCTTTCTCTCTCTCTCTCCTTCTTTGTGTCGGTCTCTTAGATAAAACTGTCATAAATGCATTAAAGTTTGGGATTGCCTGTCATGATAAAAAAAAATACTAGACAATAAATCGTCGCAGAAGTTATTGTGATAAAAGATAATATTGTTGTTTTGAGACCATTTTGAAGTAATAAAATGGTAACGGGATAATAATGCAGGAACACAATCTCAAAGATGAATAAACTTTAAATTTTGATGAACAATTGAGTTTTTTTCAGTAGACAGAGAGAAAAGATTAAAATGTTAAATTATGCAAATGTAAATTACTAAGCTTGTTTTAATTTGTCATGGGATTAATTGATTTATTGGTTATTGCAACAGGCCTGGTTGCAGTGTGACAGAACGTGAAAGGCTTCAGGTTGCTTCCTGATCCTTTTGCTCAGAAACATTAGAAGAGCTGCTCTGTGTTTCACTGCTCACACCTCACAAAGCTGCTCTTGTTTGCCCTACATGTTTCCTACATGTCACATGTATTCAGCTGTTTTTTGTGCATTTTTATAAAGAGCATTTGCATGTTTTTCCAGGTGGATAAATCATTTGAATGTATGTGTTGTGTGTGTCTGTGTTTGGCCCCGCAGTGCATCGAACAGCTGACGGTGATCCAGGCGGAGCTGCAGGACTCGGTGAAGGAGCTGAGCAAGAGCAGGAAGAAGTACCAGGAGGCTGAGACCATGGCGCAGGCCGTCCGGGAGAAGACCGAGCTCGAGGCCAAGTACGACAGATCCAAACCAGCTTATCTGAATGCTCACAGAGCAAAGTGTTGGTTAAAATCACTTCCTGTTGGGCTGTGGAACTCCAAAATGCTCAAAGCTAGAACATCATGGTGCAGAATTCTCATAAAATTCCCATTTCATTCACACTTCCCAGCGACTGATTCACTCCCTAGCTGGACACGCCAGAACCTGTGCTCTTTTATCCCAAAGATGCCTGATCTGCAGATATAAAATCTGTTTTTTTTATGGGTTTCAAACAGAAAAAATGTCTCAGACGAGTCCAGGAAGCTGTCCCTCTCCCCTTCATCCTGGCACAACATGAGCAGCTGGCACCGTGACTCACTGCATTTCTGACATTTTTCTGCCCATCAGGAACGTTTTAAAAAAGCTGTGGCTTGACTTCATAAAGAAATGCTTTCAGGAGGGATTAACTGCTGGAGAATCGCTTGTTCTTATACCAGTAATACTTTCTTTAGGACGCTGTGAGCAAACACGTCACATAAAGTCTTATTTTATTTCAGAACAGTCTCTTTCCACACAAATAATGAGGAAAAATGTTTCTTAAAAAAATTGTTTTCCAGTTTTTTAACCTCTGTCACACAAATATGTTGCAATCAAGATGTTTTTTCTATCAGTTTTAGTGAATATTTCCGTTGCTTCTCTGTGTCAGGTAAATGCCCCACAAATCCCTCACATCTACAAACAGCAACAAGATGGAAACAAGCATCAGTTAATCGGTTAATATTAGTACCAATATGTTCTAAAAACATAAGACCAACATCAACCGACCCAGATGGCAATACTGATAATTTGTGCCTCTATGGAGGTAAATTGGGATCATAGAGATTGTTAAAAAAAATAATTTTGAAACTGAAAAAATTTAGAGACTAAAAAATGATACAAGCATTTTGGCTTTAAAAATTGCCAAAATGTGCCAAATATATCAATTGTTTTTTTTATATTTACTTATGATAGATCATTTGTGTTTTTGTGACTGAAAATCAACAAAAATAGTAGAAAAAGATTTGAAAATAAAGTTCTAAACAACTTTTCAATTTGAAAGATTTTATCATTTTAGTTTTTCCAGTCTGCATTGTTTTCAATGTATCTCTTTATGCATCCTGAGTCTTTAGGAGTCAAAAATAAAAGCAACTTTGCTCAGCACTCCATATTAATCACTTAGCTTTGCTTTAGCTTCAACTGGCTGTTAGAAATTTTGCTTGTTTTAATTTAAACCACCTTTTCACTGTAAAATAAGTATTTCTACTGCAAGTTTCAACATCTGATTTTTGTATTTTTCAGGTCAAAACTAAGTCTCTTCCAGTCACGCTCCAGTCTGCAGAGGGCCAGTGTAAAGGTAGGATATTGACACCTTAGAAGAGCTCCTTCTTATTATCTAGACAATGTTTAACTCAGCTAACTGTGTTTTTGCTGGTTTCATTTCAGCTGAAAGCAAAGAGAAGTGAATGCAACTCCAAAGCAACTCATGCCAGAAACGACTATCTTCTCACCCTGGCGGCCTCCAACGCTCACCTGCAGCGCTACTACAGCGCAGACCTCCAGGACTGCATCAAGGTGCGGCCGCCGGTTCAAACCGGATCTGAACGGCTGCGGATCCTCATGTCCCACAGATATAACAACACTTTCTGTTTTCCTCCCGTGTTTCAGGTGTTAGACGGTCGAATCTACGAGCAGGTTAAAGATTACCTGGTCTCGCTTTGTCACACTGAGCTGGAGACGCACCAGACGGTGCATGACTCCTTCACCCAGCTGCTGAACAGCTCAGCCGGGGTGAGTTTTTTCTGCCCTCACCTGGAATCAAGCAGAGCACCACTTAATATTTATCTTTAAATAAATTATTGCATAAAGTGCTTCAGTTCTGACATAATAAGTTGAAGTTTAACTCTCAACAAAGCCGCCTTATCTAAAGTGTTGCAGCTTTGTGGTTGAACTATTGGGTGAGCTTAGAAAAACAGTCAGAGGTCAAACATGTGGGCACATTTCACTGTAGTTATGGAGGGCAACAGCTGCAGCTGCAGGAAAGAGAGCTGATTGTAACCATTAGAGGAGCCTTTATTGCACCCAGATGAAGGTTATTTAACAGATTCTAATGCTAGAATACTAATGAGCCAAAGTGCAAAAAAGAAAATACCTTTACTGCTTTTATCGTATTCTAAAAGACAGAATTTAAAATGGCATAAATGACTTTTTATGTATATTTATCATTAGAAACTTTGACTTGCCAAATCAAAAAATGTCTTTGTCCAACTTATTGTTTTGTTTTGTTAGTTTGTTATTTGGAGAATCTACAATTATTCAAATTCAAACGAAATCTGTTTACTTTTATGTTTTTTACTTAAAGGCCTTTTAGATTTTAAACTGAATCCGAGGTTTTCAAACTGGGTCTGGTTTAGGTGGTGGTGGAGTATTAAGACCATGTGTATTAAAAGAAAAATAATGCAGCTATAGAGCACATTTTCTCAAAAAAAAAAAACAAAAAAAAAAACAACTTTCATTTCTAGATGAATTTGACACCTTAAAGGGAAAAAAAGCACAAGTTTCTCTATTTTTACTTCACAGTTTTGATTCACAGTGGGGGTTTTTTCTATGTTAAAGTGTATTTTTGATGCTTTTTTGACCGACAGTCAGACAAACCCAACTTTAAGAATCTTACAGTCATAGTAATTTAAATGAATTCAGTGGTAAATTGTAAAGAGTTTTTTTTTTTTAAATAGATCAAAATGTGTAAACGTCGGATCAGTTTCATGAACCTGAGCTGAACTCGGCTGCTTCAGGTTCTCCTGATTAACTGAAGCGGTTAGAGTTACTTGCTGCTGCTCAGTTACACGCTCCAAAGCCGCTCACGTTTGTTCGGGTCAGTTTGCGTCTCTGGACCCAAAGAGGGATTTTTATTTCTTCTCACCACACAGTATGAGCAAATCATTGGAGCAGGAGAGCAAGGGAGTAGAGCACAATTCAGCAACAAGGTAGTTCGAAACACTTCTCATGATCAAAACATCAGACAAAACATCTTGGTGTACTGATATAACATAGGAAAGTGATGAAAAGTTGTAAAGTCCAGAGGAAAATCGTTAATGTTTCAGTTCTTATTAATCAAAAATTTTTTAGCCTTGATTTAAAGTAACTCACTGTTTCAGCAGTTTTGCAGTTTTCTGGAAGTTTGTTCCAGATTAGAGGAGCATAAAAGCTGAATTCTGCTTCTCCATGTTTGGTTCTGTGAAGACACTGCTGCAGTAATCAATGCAACTAAACATAAACACATGGATGAGTTTCTCTAGCTCTTTCTGGGTCAGTAGTTCTTTAATCCTGGAAACGTTCTTCAGGTGACAGAAGGCCGACTTTGTAATTGTTTTTATATGACTGTTAGGGTTCACTCCACCCTAAGAGTGAACCCTAGGGAGGAATGAACCCTAAGAGGTTTGAAATGTGATTTCAGGCCTGATTACTAGTTTCTAGCTGTAATGACTAAAGCTGTATGCTGACTCTAAATTGTTCCTCTTTAGGTACAAAAATATTGAATGCAGTTTTGTTTCTGCTTGGTCCCAGTTTTGGCACCTCCCGGCATCTACTCAGTGTTTGAATTGGTTCTTGTTTCTAATTTGCAGCTTCTCCAGGAGTTTCACCAGCAGACGTTTGTGCAGAAGAATCCTGTGTTTCAACAAGCCTCAGATTTCCTGTATCAGCCCGTTGACTCAGACAAGGTAAATGCTGATTTTCTGTTATTTGTCTGCCCTTCCAACTTTACAATCAGTCATCTCCTCCACAAGAAAATTAAAACTGGAACTCATTTCTATGCATGTTTTAAATGCGTTCCACTGCTCTGTAAGCTTTCTCAGTTCTGTAGGTCTGCACTGCCAAAACCTCACACATTAACCTCTAGGTGTGTAAAGATGCATACATTCATGCTTTCAGGACGCTTTGGGTTGCCTCACATGCGTACAGAACGAATCCAGTGTTGTTTTAAACCTGTACACACCCAGAAGGTTTGTGTGCAGAACTAATGAGCAGAATCTGGGTTTCCATCTGCAGCTAGAAAAACGGACACGTAAAGTCAGAGGAAAGGTTTTATTTTGCAAGTGAGGTGTTCAGCTCCACCATTTATTCATTATTGGATCACAAATAATTATTAACAGATAAATACTCAGCTGAAACTGAAAAACAATATGTATAGATTTACTACATGTATTTGTGTCTGTTTGTGGTGTTTACGGCTTTTATCAGTCTGGAAAAATCTAGAATTTTCTATGACCATTTCCCAAAAAAGTGTGAATAAAGAAAATTAAATATGGAAAATTGACAGTTTATCATTATGTTTTGTTTTTCAAATGACAATAATAATATGGGTTTTACTTCGTTTTATATTTAAGTGACACTTCTTATATTTGACTAAAACATCACAACTTTCATTTTAAACACTTTAGTCATCAGTATTTTAGTTTTTGACTTATAGACTAAATCTACTGTCATTCAAAAGTTGAGAAAGTCCATTTAATGAGTTTTTTAGCTTTAAACAACTTCAGATTCAACTTGAACAGAGTTTGGTAGAAATGCCACACTAAAAAAAGCTATTTTTGGGAATTTTTACAAATAAAATAAAGGTAAGAGTAACTTTATAAGCTGCTTTACACATGTATTTTTACAGTGTGATGCTTCAATCTTTATTAGACTAATAAAAGAGTTACAGATGTGGAAGTAGAGCTGGTCTGAGGGGGTCCACATGCCAAATAGGAAGTGAAATCAGAAAAAACATGAGGTGATTTTGGCATGTTGTTGATTCAGGATGTGTGGAAACCAGAGGTGTTCACAAGTCTTTTTCTTTTAAAGTCTTTAGGGCTTAGATCCAAGTTAAATTTTATTTTTGGGACTTCAGTGCAACTTGAGTCAGAGTCTCGAGTTTGAGACTCGTGTTTCATACTCGAGTCTCAGCAGATTGAGGTGAATATTTTATGGTTGAGTGTTAGGAAGATTAATATAACTAGAAAAGAATCTAGAAATTTGAGTCTGGAAAAGTATTGGATTATGGAATGAAAACAATTCAGTTTAAGGTAGATACTTCTGACTTTATTCTGACATTAATCTTGGAAATTTCCATAGAACAAATCTAAAATTTTCTAAAGAAAATGCAGGTTGGGAAGCAGAAATAGATGGGCATTATGCTACTTGAAACGCTATTGGCTAATGTTAGCAAAGCAACCAATCCAGGAGTGACGGTCCTGCCTTACCTTAAATTTTTGAACAGCCATATTTTAATATACTTATATTTAAAGCTCTTCTCCTCTCCCTCTTTGTCAGCCAATGTTACAGAAACAAAATATTTTGACATTGAATTTTGGGAAACTCCAGACCAGACCTTCAAGACCCTGAGAAAGGAGGATGCATGTATAATATTATAATTCATTGAGCCACACCTGTGTTTTTTAAGGATTAAATCCAGGCCTCCATTGGTTAATAAATTTGATTTCCATTGATGATTTTTGTGTGATTTTGTTGTCAGCACATTCAACTTTGTACAGAACAAAGTATTCAATGATAATATTTCATTCATTCAGATCTAGGATGTGTTATTTGAGTGTTCCCTTTATTTTTTTGAGCAGTGTATATATATTTTAACTCAACCAACCACAAAGCTTTAAAGTAGTTTCTATCTTGAGGAAAGAATAATGTTTTATTTTGATTTGTACAGTTTGGGATTCGAGGTTTTCATCTGTTGATGCAGAATTTCTTTTACTTCATTTGGTTCAAACCATGAAAATAAAATTTATTCCACCGAATATTGTCTTGCACAATCAGGGAGCATGCTAATTTGCACTTGTTCATTATTTATTTGATAATTATATGATCTGCTAAAGCAGCCGACTAACCCTTGTCCTGGTTAAAGCGATATGTATACGTTACATGTGACCTGGTCAGATTTCCATGGAAAACCCCCACAGGGCTGACGGACCACACAGGCACCAAACCATCATCTGCTGTTAGATTATATCTCTGATTTTACACCCAGCGATTACCTGTAGTGGTAAAGGTTAGTTGTGAAATCAGCTGAAAGTGCAGAATTCAGGTTTTGACACAAACTGTTCACACTGTTTGTTTTCCATGTGCAGCTGTCACACATTTAGCCGCTGCACAACTTCTCTGAAGTGTGGGAATAAAAGCTGACTGTCGGACTGCAGGACCAAATCTGGGTCATCGTTTCATGCCGAACAACAGCTGTTGTTTGCTGAAGCTCTGAACGGTTCTGCCGACCCGCTTTGACACGGTGGAACGAGCCAAAACAAGCCATAAACCTGAGCTTGTGGATTTTGGCACATTAGTAAAACTTCTTACTATGAGAACATTTATTCTGCTTTTTAAAACATTTTAATACAAAATCACCAGTTTTACACTTTTTAGAGCTGCTCAGAAGTTTTGTAAAGTGAAATATTTTTAATGCCTCTTTAAGTTGTTCAGCCTGACCTTTTGAATGATCCAAAATATTCTGTTTTTTTGGGCCTTTTATTAGTTTGCTCTTGGAAATGGGAAAGAAAGGAGAGCATTTAAGAAAGGCAGGGAATAACTGCATGTACTGTATCTGAAAAATAACAGTGGAAAGGCTAGCCTATTAATATCCAACAAAAACTGTTACCAAGATTTCCTGTGCTTACGTTATATCAGAAAATAGAAACCTCAAATAAACTAGTTACAAAGTGACGATAGCTAAAATTAGCACTGAAATACAGCACTTAACTTGCATGAAAATTAAGTGCTGTATTAATCTTAACATGCTTTTTGAGCATGTTAAGATTATTGTACAAAAATATGTCTTCTGCATTCCTTGTTCATGTGTGTGATTTTATACTTCTATCATGTTCAAAGTAAATACATAAATAAAGCAATAATTAGTAATGAAAAGATTTTATAACCCACCTTTATCACAAATGCAGACCATGTAACAGAATAATAACAATAATATTGTTAATAATAATATTAATTTGGGCTTAATAAATTGCTCTTACTGTGAGAATAAAATCCAGACTCTAAGGGGAAACCTCTGTGCCTCTGTTTTTATAAGCCTGAAACTTTGACTGCCTTCATGAAGTCTAATGAAGAGCGTTGCTTCACTTCAAACCAGCTGTTTCTCATTACTAAGTGTTGTGAGATTTAATATGGGCTTAATAGCAATTAATATCAGAAACGCTTCAGAAATCATGTTTATGTAGAACAGGAAATGCATTCATTTCCTCTTTTTATGTGATTTTATTTTCTTCCATTTATGTTTGTTTTGAGTTCATTATTGGGTATACATAGGTTATATAATAGGTACAGGTATTTGAATGTTGTGAAAAAGTTCTAAATTTTGTCAATTTTTTTTGCGAAATATTTCAAGCATTTTCTTCTTGTAGTTTTGATATTTATGGCTTCCAAAGGATGAAAACTCAACCTATTTCATCATACTTTTTCCTTCCACTCAACTTTCTACCAGTATTTCTGGATATAGCACTCATCTTTTGATGATATTCTAATTTTCTGAGTTGTACGTCTTTTTTTTTTTTTTTTTGAGATCAAAAGTATTAGAAAAACTTTGCAGACCTTAAACCTTTTTGTTTGAAAACAAATGCCCAGCTTCCCTTTATTTTTGTTTTTTTATCATTAGAAACACCCTTCCCTTTTTCTAGTTCGTGAATTTTATTGGAAAAATATAAAATAGTTGCTCAATTTGTTCTTTTTCTAATACAACTTAAAGCTATGTTCTTTGTTTCACTCTGGTAATCAGACATTTTGGTTAGAATGCAAAATGTTATCAGGATCTGGGAGAAAATGTGTTGAAATTCCTTTTGTAAGCAGATGTTTGCAGATTTATTCACTCCTAAAAGTTTGTTCTGACAGTCGTAAACAGCTTTCCCCCCCACAGAAACGTTTCTATGACTCGCAGAAATGTCGCCCTCTTGTAAACAAAGTTTCCGGTGGGTGTCGATCACGCCGGCTTTGTTTTGAAATCTTCATATTTATCATGTTTACGAGCAAGTGGGACATAAAATCCAGATAATATGAATGATTCAACTAATGTCAACAGTGGTTTATAGAAAAGAAGGAAATGCGTCCAACTGGGTTGTTAATGACGGGAAAAGAATTTTAAGAAATCCTAGAAATCAGTGGATTACCAGAAGTGGTTGGATTGTGTTGTCTTTGTTTGGATTGATTGATTCTTTGTTTTGCATGTTTTTTATTAGGAAATTCCAACACAATGCGGCATGTGGAAGCGTTTACACTGAGCTCAGAAACAGCTGACGGGAACGCTCACTCTCTGCTTAAACAATGCCTCAGACCAACACAAATCAGAAAATAAAAAGGATACATGGTTCCGAAAGGGTTTCCCATGGTTGTTTAGCGTTTTTTAGCATGTTGTGTTGAAAGTGAAACCCAGCAGCAAGGAGCTTTATTAACTGCATGATTGTTGCAACACAGAGGTGCAGCTGTTGATTAAAAGTTAAACTCTAAAATTGTTTATCAGTTATAGTTTTTTCTGGATTTCTACTCAGGCTAGATTATGTGATTTAAGGATTTTCAAGGTTTGGAAACGTTGAAACAAGAAGAATGAAAAATGTTTGAATTTCCAGGTTTTATCTTCTTTTTCATCAGCTAAAGGTTGCATCCATTCATCCATTCATCTGTTCTTCAGTCCATCCATCCATCAGTTATGATACATTTTTTCATATCAAGGTTATTGTTAAGTTTAGTTTTTATGTTAGATAACTCTGTGGTTTTGACAGAAATGAAGAATGTGAATCAAATCCATCCTAAAATGGCCGCTAAGTTTCATTCTGACTTTCTCTTCATCTCCTCAGACCTGCTATGTCTGAAGGACATTGTCCCTCATTCACGTCACTTTGATTGGACGATTTTTTACCCTGTTTTAAACAAACACAGGATCCAAACATATTTTAGGGTGTTCCTTTGAGATGAGCCTGGAGTTCAGATGTTCTCCTGATTTTCTAACGACTCATGAAAGAAGGAGCAGATCGCCCATCACTGGCGCTCCTTTTCTCCACTGCTCCATTGGACAACACTGGACAATTTGTTCGAACTGCAAATGCTCGTGTTGTTTTGATTGGAGGCCAAACAAGCAGCAGCCTGTTCCTAAAGAAAACTTTAGTGGTGCAGCGCCTCCCTCTCTCTCTCCTTTCCTCCGTCCAGCGCCGCTCGCTGCCGACGAGGGGATCCGGTGAGGAACAGAGCTGGATGGGAAGCAGGCCGAGCCCTGTGAACGGGCCATCTGTGAAAAGGAGGCATTGTGTGTGTGTTTCATCAGAGTGCACTGACCTCAGCCCCCCACCACCCTGGCCTCTTCCCTCAACACACACACATGCACACACTGCCCTGATGTCATGTGGATCCATTTACTCAAAACTTAATGAAGAGAAAAGTTTACACCATAGACACACTGTTACATCTTAACCCTGTTTTTTGTCTTTATGACTCAAAATGGTACTTTCTATAAAACTAGGGCTGGACATTTAATTAGTATGTCGTGATAGATGTGACTAATATCAATAGATGATACGTCTGATAGAATATGCAATTCCACTGAACCCCGATCCAGAACCGCACAGCATTCTGGGGGATGTAGGCAGAGGAAAGACTTTAGTCTCTCAACCTCTCACAACCAGCTAAGCTACCTTTGTGGGATCAACTAACTCATTTTCTGTTTGGTCACCAACAGCCTCCTGAGTAACTCATTAACTCACTCACTCTTTATATAAAACTAAAATAAAATTTCAGTATATATATATTTTTTTACCTTCATCATATTAAATCTTTTCAACAGCATCAGACCGATCCAAATATATATACGAAGCTTTTTATATTTTTAAAACCATCTCTTTGTTTTTATGCTGTGTTGTCGAAAAATCTTATTTTTTTATTAATTTTTATTATTGTTATTATTTTGGGAAGGAGAAAAACATAAAATATGTTTGAGCTCAGTTTGGTTTCCATGCTGAGAAGCAGATGCCAGTAAGCTCCAGGCTGGAGTTGTGGGCAGCAATTTGTAAGTTTGGAATCAGACTGAAGGGGAGAAATAACCTAAAATGATTTGCACATGTGCAACAGCGCCCCCTAGAAGAATACATTTACATCAAAGAGAACTTTTTTGGAAGAGCTGCTTTTTTTTGTATTTTATTTTATTTTTTTTATTTTTGCAAAGATTCACAGAATTTCTACAGGAAAATTATACTTAAAGTCTATCAAAATTATCAAGTTTTCAGGATTTAATCTTTTTCATGCTGGTGTTTTTATGTCTCAGGTGATGGAGCTGCAGAAAGAGAGCGGAACGGCCGAGGAGCACAGCCTGGATAAAGAGGCGAGGAAGTGGGCGAGCCGCGTAGCACGAGAGTACAAAAGCATTATCCACACACAGAGGGTGAGGAGGAAATCAAACACAGCTTGGTGTCTCATATGCTGTCCTGTAAAAATATCACTTAAATCATTAAATGTTAGAAGACATGTCCACTTTTTTCTCACTGTCTGATGTTAAACCAACTCTCTCTTGTTAGAATCACTATAAATTATTTCTGTTTGCTAAAAAAAAAACAGAGGAATGAGGAAAATAATATGAGATTTATTTATTAATTTCTTCAAATTCAGATATTTGGTCTGATTTTTATTTTTAGATTAGAAGTGCCTGAGCTAAAATATGGAGCAATAGAGCTTAGAAATAAAACATCCACTGGACAAATGTGGATATAAATATCGTCAAAAGAAATCTGAATATAGAATGATGTTAGTATTTCCATATTTTTCTGATTACTTTATCCAAATGATAAGAACCAGAAGAAATTGTTTTTATATTGATTTAGTTTTAAATTGCATATTTTATCTTTAACATTTTAGCTGCCAGTGGTGTGTGTGTGTATATATATATATATATATATATATATATATATATATATATATATATATATATATATATATATATATTTATTTTATTTTTTTTTGCGTTACTTGCAGATGAATGCACAAGTCAAAAATGGCCATGTCACTGTTTGTGAGATTTTAAACTGTGTTGTAAAAAAAGGTTTTAATCTCGGGTCGTTTTAGGTGCAAATAAAGCACTAAAATTTACCCTTTTTTCTTTAACAGAAGGTATCAAAGATCACAAACTGTATTGATGAATGTATATTTAGTGTAAGATAACCCAGTGAATGTTTAAAAAGCTGTGAAATGGGCCTTTTTTATGTCATATCCCCGATTCCAACGTCTTTCTGGTGTTTTCTAACCAAGCGATTAGTCAGAAACTTAAAGAGGAGCAGCAAAAGCAAATGAGGTGGATTAGCAGAGCTTTCCAACAACTGATGGTGTCACTCAGGACATGTTATTGTGCTGTCTAGATATTAAGCTATTAGCATGTTGTAACAGTCATGAGACTGTCATACAGCAACAGTGTTCAGTCAGAGGTTTTTTTCATTCTCTGGCAAGACTGACTGCTACTGGAGATCCCTCTTTTTGCAGCATCATCATCCACAATGACTTTTTGAAGATACTTAGATGATTTAAGTTGCAACATTTAGTTTCCCTTTGAAATAAAGTACTTTTGAAATGAAGCCCTGAGAACTGCATCCTGTTCTTCACACAGACTCTTTACCTGACTCGAGTAAACAATTACTCTAAACTTGTGTTATTTATTGTTTCCACCTGTCAGTGGGAACTTCAGTGTCTTGTGCTCTACTATCTGTGTCAGCTGTGAGACTGAATATCTTATTGACATGCAGAGTGTGTATTTATGACATATGAAAATAACAGTCCTTTGCATTATTATTAATGGTACAGCAATGAAATGCACTGTTCAGCCCATATTTAGTCAGCATATTATTAAAAACATACAAGGGTGCTAATATAGCTACCAAACAAAAACAATATTGGTCACCTTCAGATTAAAAGCTCTTGTTTTGAACCAAAGCAACATAATTATGTTTTGCATTTGGAATTAACACTTGGTTTGTTTGGGATTTTCTATGGATATTGGGCCATTTAAAGTCCCAGATGGCTGTAAAAATCCAGGATTTGTTTAGAGCTTAGATTTCCAAGATTTATTTACCATTTATTGCAAGATTTACACTAATAATGGGAAATCATGCAGTTTGGATTTGTGGATCTAAAGAAACTCGCACCAAAATTTAAATATATTGTTGCTGAGCAAAATTAGTTTTCTCTACAGTTTTAACACATATCTGTTCCTTGATCTCTAGTCTGACGTGTTGTTTTCCTTCACTGAACTGGAATCTGTCCCTCTTCCTGTCGAGCTGCAGGACGTGTTAGTTTAGTAAAAATAAACCCAGAGGTTGTAAATTTATGCTTGATTATACCACCATGTGAGAGATGACTCAGGTCAGAGTTTCATCACCTCTTATCTCTTTCATTTTCAGATGAGTCACACTTCTGTTGTTCACACTCTGGATGTCTGTGATGTAACCATGACAATGTTTCCTCGTGGTTTGCTTTCAGGCCCTGGAGGAGTACGGAAATCAGGATACGTCTGAGCAGAGCGGCGGCGAGGTGGAGACCAAGATGGAGGTGGCCCGGCAGAGTCTTCGGCGGTCAGAGGTGAAACGATGAAATCTCCTCTAGCGGTGCTTTCACACCTGATAATCTGGTAGACTTGGTTCGATTGGGGATCAAATTTGCAACATTAGTTACATTTTCAGGACTGTAGTTCGCATTCACACTGCACTGTCAAACCACTCAAACTTACTGAAAAACCTGTTCCCACCACTGCCTGTGGTGGCGCTGCACCAACGTCTACTGAAGGAATCAACACTAAAACCTCCGAAGAAGACAAAAAGCAGAGGCTCTTTTTGGTAGGACTCCACAACATGTTGCGTGTTGCTCCTGGATCGAGTGCCAAGAATAGCATCTAGTTCATCATACCAAGGAAACTTGTCCTTCGCGTCTCCTGAACTTCTACTTGTCCTTAGCATGTCATGGATTTTGATGTATTGATGGCGAAGTCTTTTTACCTTGGTGCGGCACTGTGCAACTGTACGTCTGACCACAAGCCATTTTTTTCACTAATGGTGGAAACTCACGTTTGTTATGGTTGTTATGACACAGAATGCCCTGCACTGTAGTCCACTTCCTGCTTCAGGAACGGTTCCTAGTCAGGTTGCATTCAGATATGCTTTCAACCGTGCAAGGGTTCACTTCAACCGGATCGAGACCTAGGTTTTTAGGCGGATCAGAGTTCACGTTTTTAGTCCGTTTTGGAATTCAAATTTGCATTCTCGCCTCCCTAACGAATCGGACTTTCTAGACAAATTTATTGGAGTCTGATTCAAGACTCTAATTCTGGGCTGGTGTGAATGCACCCTAAATCTCACTCTTGTTCTCACATATACTGTTTCCAGCCCGCCATCTGCTGGTTAGAGAGGTGAAGTGACATGCTGAAGGTCTAATAAACCTTTCATTCATTCATGTGGAATGTCCATTAGAGGAAAATTTAAGCCAAGGTAACTTTATTTATATAATGCATTTCAGTAACAAGACAATTCTAATTGCTTTATATGGAGAAAATATAAAAAGGAGTAAATTGAAGTTGGAAAGCTAAAATTAAAACCATTGATGTTCCACTTGTTAATCAATCAGCTGGGTTTTTAGTCTAGATTTAAATGAACTCAGTGTTTCAGCTGTTTTGCAGTTTTCTAGAAGTTTGTTCCAGATTTGTGGAGCGTAGAAGCTGAGATTTGCTTCTCCGTGTTTGGTTCTGGTTCTTAGGATGCAGAGCAGACCAGACTGCTCAACTAATCATTTCAATTAGTTGAAATGATTGTCAACTAATTTAGTAATCAATTAATGGTTAACTGTAGTGTACAGACTCTAAAAAGGGTAATCTGCTGGAAAAAAAATACGGTCAGAGCAGCAATTACCAGAAATATAAAAACAATATGCACTTTTATTTTAAAAACTCTTCTTTTTCTGTAAACATGTTATATCCAGAACTCCTCCAGTGGCATCGTTTTCAAATTCTGGCTCAAATTCTTAGTAGGAAAAGATTTTCTGTTCAGAACCTTTTGCGATCCAGTTGTTAATAGGTTCATCTAAAACATAATGAATGGATCAGTGTATACCAAATAAATGCTGTTATTACATTTTAGGGATGAACAATTTTATTTTCTAATTTAAAATGGAATTCAATTATTTATTTGTGTTTTTTTATCTTGTATAAAAAAGGCTTATGTGGTTAAATCAAAAATCTGCAAAATGTGCCTGTTTTTGTCTCTGATTAACCATCAAAATAATCGATCCAATAATAAATACCTAAAATAATTGTTGGTTGCTTTGCTAAATTAACAGTAGAAGCTGTAAATGTCTTGCTGCCACATTGGTATGCAAATAAAATGGCCATTTATCATTTAATGGCAGACTGTGAAAGTGAAGGCTGAGGCCCGATTGGACCTCCTGCGGCAGGCGGGAGTTGCCGTGGAAACGTGGCTGAAGAGCGCAATGAACCAGGTGATGGAGGAGCTGGAGAACGAGCGCTGGAACAACCTCAATACCCATGATCCTTCACTTTCCGTAAGACCCCAAACCTGACTTATTCAAGCAAAACTCAATGTTTTTGTCTACTGTTATGGAAATGGCTCTAAAAACAGTTTTTGTGCTTAACTAAAGTGACATTTAGCAGAAGTGAAGATGTAATTTTTTTCAGGGAACAGCTGATTTGGAGCGGGAAGACGAGGAGGAGACGGAGGACAGCGGTGAGGTGTTGGACGACAGCAGCTCCAGTCCCTCCAGCACCCTGAAGAACTATCCGCTCACCTGCAAAGTGCTTTACTCCTACAAGGTAACAGAGAGCTGACCGAGCAGCTGGAAGAGGACAAGGTAAACAGTGGAGTTAGATTATAACAGAGGAAAACTGAAGTCAGTTTAAACTGCTGCCTGCAGGCATCTCAGCCAGATGAACTAACCATCGAGGAACAGGAGATCCTGGAGGTCATTGATGATGGAGATATGGAGGACTGGCTCAAGGTAAGATGATGCTGCACATTCATGTATGTGTATATAGAAAGTTTGTGCACCCCTGTTTCATTCAGGATGAAACAGGGGTGCAGATATGAGTCCATATGAGGGATTCTTTAGGAATCCCTCATAAGGATTGAAACATGGCTCTGTCTTTACAGATATATATTTATTGACACTTTTATCTCTGCAGGCCAGAAACCGCAGTGGACAGGTCGGTTATGTCCCAGAGAAATACCTGCAGCTGCCGTCCTCCAACAGCCTGCTGAGCATGCTGCAGTCGCTCGCCTCGCTGGACGCCCGCTCCCACTCCTCCAGCAACTCCACCGAACCCGAGACCGAACTGCCTGCCAGCTCCATCAACGGAGACTCCAGCGGTGAGGCCCACAAACCCAACACTACTGCTGATCAGCATCAGACAAGCATATAACATGACAATAATCTGTTTATATCAGTGTCGTTTGCGAAGGCTCTGTACGACTACGCGGGTCAAACGGCCGAAGAACTTTCGTTCCCCGAAGGCGCCATCATCCGCATCCTGAGCAGAGAGACTCATGAGGACGACGGTTTCTGGGAGGGGGAGTTCAACGGCGCCGTCGGCGTCTTTCCTGCCGTCCTGGTGGAAGATCTCACTGGAGTCATCGAAAACGGAGATGGACAGAAAGAAGGCGGCGCGCAGGTGGGCTGCTGATACTAAAACACGGCCATATGGGTGCTTGAAGCCTTGAAAACTTTATGTACAGTTGAAACCAGATATTTTCATACACAATAAAAAGACACAGATACATTTTCTTTCTCACTGTCTGAAGTTAAATCAGACTTTCTTGTTTTAGGTTAGCTTTGTCCCCAGTCTTGTCTTAGGTTAGAATTGTTTAAATTATTTTCATTTGTAAAATGCCAGAAAACATTTTTAGATTTTTTTTTTTTTTTTTTTTTTGGAACTTTCTTTGTCGAAGCATTTAATTTGAGCAGGAAGGCTCTTAACCTGAACATAATTTGCTTGGATTGTTTCAATGTAATGAATATCTATTATTCTTAACTTCTCTATGACTTATTGGTCTGTGTAATTGATATAAAGTTTGGCTTATGTATTATACACTAAACAAGGTTATTGAATTTTTTATTTTATTTTATTTTTTTGTCAAATTCGTTTTTTGTTCTCCGACCAGTCAGGTGTGTGAGAGACGTTTCAAAACATCACATGTTGCTATTTTTAACTTATACTGTCCCCGCTGTAGAATGTAGAATACAATCACAAGATGTTATTAGTTACACTAACAAATAATCAGAGTTGGGTAGAAATGACTTTACTCAGTTACATTTATTTGAGTAACTTTTTGGATAAAATGTACTTTTAGGAGAACTTTTACTACCCTGTACTTTTTTACTTGTACTTGATTGTGAAGTATTGCTTCTCTTGAAAAAAGAACAAACATGTTCTAACCAAAAATCCACCAGACAGTTTTCATAAGTTTCATAATTTTTATATAGAAAGAAATTGATTTGGAAAAACAAATATTTCACCTGATTTTACTTGTATGAAATATGTTTTATCCTGATCCTTAAAATACCAATAGTTCCACTCCATCTGATGATGTAATTTTTAAGTATAAAATGTTTTTCATCAGTTACTCTGTACTTTTTTTGCTCTTACTTGAGTAATTTCTTAGATTGCTGCTTTTTATTTTTACTTGAGTAAAAATATGTTGAAGTTCTTCTACTCTTAGTTGAGTTCAACTTTTGGTTACTCTACCACCTCTGAATATGATATGATATATTGAATATGAGTCTTCTCTTAGTTTGTTTGTATTGTTTTTACCTTCAAAGAAATGTAAAAGTTTGAAAACTTACCTTGAAGTGCTTAAAAAGTGTTTGAATTTTATAAAATGTAAAGATCCCTGTATAAATGGAGCTGCTGTTGTGTTTAAAGCTTGAATTGTGCAGAAGTCGATCCAGTTTGCAGCGTGTCGGTTTGTGACGTTGCGTTTTGCGTTTTAAGGCTTCTCCCTCGGCCGTGGCTCAGAGCGACCGCTCCCCCTGCAGTCCCTTCCAGGCGGCGCCTCTCCACAGCAGCCCCCTGCAGACTCCCACCGCCGCCTCTCCCGGGTCCAGTCCGTGCAGCGCCGCCGCCTCTCCTGTCGGCCGGCCGCCATCTTACCACAACGGACACCACCGGCCTCCGCCGGCGCCGCACAAGAGCCCGTATCACAGTAAGATCAGCTGCTTTGTCTGCGGTGAAAACAAAGAGCTCACAGAGATGAAAGATGAACAATCTGAATGTTTGTCTTTCCTTCAGGTCCAGTTCAAGGATCCCCTCAACCTCCTAAATACCCAGAGAGCGGCGCCGGCAGCATCAGACCTGTAAGCTACAGTTTAGTAATAAACTCTCACCAGATGGTGGCGCCAGAAAACAAGAGTTGCATAACAAACTAAATATGTTGTAAAGTTTGATTCCACTGTTTATTTTGGACAAACACTGAAAAGATTAATTGTATTAATCATGACTAATTGATTACTGAAATAATCTCTACGTAATTGATTAATTGTTAATTGTAGTAAAGACTCAAAAACAAGCATTTAATGAAAGAACAAAACTCTGAGCAGTAGTTAAACTCAAAACTCCTGTGTATATTTATTTTATATATATATATATATATATATATATATATATATATATATATATAACTTTTTTTTTTTTTTTTGCTTCATATAATAATGAATTGGAGCTGTCTTTATTTTATTGTTTTGGTGTTAGAAATGTTTGAAAACTTACCTTGAAAATGCTTAAAAAGTGCTCGAATTTTACTGTGGGAAGAGAGTGCAAACCCTGTAGTATTATTTTGTTGTATTTTTCAAACAGAGTAGGGTGTATTTTCCTTTTTTTTAATTTTTTTATCATGATTGTATTTTGAAAAGCAACTTTGTTGTGATTTTGTCTGTCCTGTTGGGTGTGTTGCAGGTCCGTGCAGCTCCTCCTCCCCCAAAGCAGCATCCTCGCGGCCAGGTAAAGCGCCGGGAGGAGGTGGAGATCACGCTGGTGTGAAACTGCTCTAACACCGACACCCCCAAATAAACCGGAGGACGCTTAACGCCCCGAGAGAGCCTGGAGACGTCCGGAACCTCAGAGGGTCGGAATAATGTGCCTTTATCGTCTGTTTTTCCTGCTCAGTTAACGCAAACGAGGAACATCACCTGCTTTATCTGCATCTGGAATATTTACAATACCAAAAAAAAATTACATTTTCTCCTAGTAAATTAAGGGAAGTTTACAGAAAAGGAAACAACTCGTAGTCAGCAGAGTGGATTGCACTTTAAGGAACACTTTTAAAGCCACGTTGACTTCCTGGAGGTGATTAGCTCCACATAATTTACTGATTTTCAGTAAGTTTGGCCTCATTTAAACCGGTTCACGTTAAATTTACAATTTAAAATTTACCCTAAAGCTCATTAAGAAAACAAATTTAACTCTTAATTATGTTTTATCTTTTCAACTTTTAATAATTTAAATTCTTGATTATGATGATATGTAATTTAAATTTGCGTCCTCATCTTGTGTCTGGAAGTGGGCTGTCGCTTTTAGATTCAGCACAAAGTCCAGATAAAACGTTGAAATTCATAATTAAAAATGTGGCTTAGTTGCAGGTGTTAAGATTTTTGTACAATGTAACAGAAAATCTTAGCTTCTCCCATTATAATGTGATTCGTTTTATTTTCTAATTTCTTAAAAAGATGTAAGCATTTAAATACCAGCATGGAAATGAATGCAGAAACAGTGTCTCATTAAAACGGCAGTTTTCTCATTGGGAAAAAAAAAGAAAATATATTAAAACAAAGTTTTTTGTTAAAATAAGAAAAAATGTTAAAACAGAAAAAGTTTTCTCCACAACATGAGAAAAAGACGTTAAATAAACGGCACTTGTCAAAAACAGTAAAAGTGTTGTAACGAGAAAGTTTTTTTGTTAAAAGAAAAAATGTTGAATTGAAAAACTTTGACGCTGTAATGAGATATAAAAACATGCTCCTCTGACAGATTTCTTGCGTAAGAGATATTTTAGTTTTAATGACATAAAATAAATCTTGTATTAGTATTTTGTGTTTTTGATATTGTTTAAACCAGAAGGTTTTCTCGTTTAAAAGAGCTTTTGCTCCTGAGTTTATTTCCTGGCAGTTAAGAGCTTCCGTACTCATCTAATGAATATTAGAGGCAGGATTTAGCTGCTGATGCTAATCACCTCCTGGCTTCTTATTTATTTGTTTTCCTGCTGAAAAAGAAATAACTTCCCCACGGTCCATCTTTTCAATCCCAAGCTGAAGAATACTGTGATAAACAATAAAGTTCGATTCATTTTATGGATATTTTCAGGCCATTCATGCTTTTCTTGGCCAAAACCATGCTTTTAAATTCTACTTTCAACTTGTTTGGTTTTATTTTTCAAAGTACGAATAAGATGGAAATCTTCCTAAGTTATAAATCTGTCAGAAACTACAATGCTATCCTCATTTATTTTTTATTAAAATGCATTAAATGTCACACTTTTCCATCTTACAGATTAAAATTAGTGGCAGATTGTTATTATTGTATTTTTTTTTTTTTTTACATTTTTATGTGCCCAATCAGAGCGATCTTTTACTGCTAATTTTTTTTGTGTTCCTGATAAAGTAGCAGCTTCCTGATCACATGACCCGCCGATAAAATAAAACTCTGGTCTGATCCCGACTCCACACGGCCGAGGCCGGTCCTCTCCGCCTTCAACGCATCGTAACTGGAAACAGTTACACCAACAAAGGGAAAAGTGGCAATTCTGTTTGTTTTTCTCCTTTCAGTGACTTCCTCTTTGTTTTTTTGTTTGTTTTTTTATGCCCTTGTTTTCGCTTTAGAAGCAGTTTAAGGAATCCTGTAACGTAAACACACACTTAGTGTAACGTCTTGTTGTTTTTGTGTCCTGACGTCCAGATTTGGATGTTTTGTGATGTTCGGGGTTTCTTCGCAGTCTGAGGGAAAATAAAAAAATCTGGAATATGATTTCAGGATTTTTCAGGTCTGGAAAAGTGGAAAAATAAGAGAAAAGAAAAAAAATCTCCAGACTTTGTTCCCTAAATGCTCAGCTTCCTTCCTTCTTTATGTCCTCCCTCTCAACCTTCTGTCTTTGTCCCTTTTTTCCCTTCCTTGTGTCATCTTTCCTTCCTTTCCTCCCTCCTTCAGTCCTTACTTCCATCTATTTTTTTCCATCCTTGATGGCCTCCCTTCCATCCTTCCTTATGTCCTTTATTCCTTTCTTGTATCCATTCTTCCCTCCCTCCCAGATTCCTTCTTTGTATCCTTTTTCCCTTCCTTTCTTTCTTGTATCTCTCCATCACTCCTTCCCTCCTTCCTTCCTTATGTTTTTATCTTTAAAATTTTAGGAATTAAATCTCGAGTTCCTTTTTGATGGAAGCCGTTCAGGAACCCTGCAGATCATTCAGATTGTTCCATCTTAATGTTTTTTACCATCTGGGGCAGCTAGCAACCACTGGCCGGAGCTACTAGCAGCTACTAGCTGGAGATGCTAGCAGCCGCTAGCTGTCCCATTTCATAGCGAAGCACTTTCTTCACGTCTTCTTGTTCCCTCTCAGTATTGTTGATGTTTAAGGTTTGTTTGAAAGCCGTATTCGTATAAAAGCATTTATTTTATCAGCTCTTTGTGTTATTTAGCCTTAAATAGCCACCGTAGTGTCTTTACTGCTTCTGTTTTTGAAACATGAATAGTTTACAGAAAACTTGGAGATGGATATCTGTAAAAAAAGAAAAAATAATAATAGCATTTTCTCTGTTTCACTAGATTCAGAAATAAAGACCTTTTTATTAAACAGTAGATAATTAGATCAGAGGGAAAGAGATATCTGTCAGCCTCGTTGCTGTGTTCTCATTGATCTCCTTGAGATCTGAATGACATCAAACTTATTTTTGAAGTTTGCGTTTACCCTGTTGTATTAAAATAAAATCAGACTGACGTCTCGTTTCCATCAGAGACGTTATTGTTGTTGTTTTAAACCTGCTACTGGTCCTGATTTAACGCCCAGTCACTGATAAATTCCCATGTTTAATGTTGGCTCTGCGGACATTAAATCTTCAGATTTACACACCAGTGGATGTTTGACTGTATTTATTGTGTACAAATAAATGTGAAATAAAGATAGCTTAAACGAAACAACCAAGACTCCACTCTCTTCTCTGGTTTGTTGTATTTTAATATTTTATATAATAAAGTCTGCAAAGATCTCAGAACTTCAGGCATGTTAGAATGGCCCTTAGCAGCTGGAGGAAGTAGGAGACTTGAGGCAGAGAAACAGTGCAATCCTACTGGGAGTTTATTCACCAACATTTAACACACAGACAACCCTGCTTACAAAGGCCTAGGGTCTCAGCAGCAACTACCCTAATGTGGCCAACATGCAGCCTTTTATAGTCCCTGGCTGTTCCAATTAACAAACCCACCAAGAAACAGGGTAAAACAAAATACATACACACAAACAAACTGACAAAATAACAAAATCTTCAGAATAATATACATTACCAAATGCTATTCATTTTAAGCATCTCTAAAAACACATTTCTATCGGTATAAATATGAATCCAACATTAAATTTATAAAGTGCATAGCTCTATGGCTCCCCCTCTTCCATCTACTTTGACCTCTTCCGGAACCTTTAAAAGATGCTCTGGCCCCTGGGGAATCTTTTAGCCTGAACACCCTGCAGAGGAAGAGACAGAGGTAAGCCACACCCACACAAAGCCTTCAAACATTTCAGTGCATTTCAGACAATCACCATATATTATAGTTTGTTGTATTTTAACAGGACACCATCAGTTCCAGCTGAGATGCCACTGCATAAAAACACACAATCAATAAAATACTTCAATCTCTGTATCCGTGTCTTTTATCATTCAACATGCATTTTTTAATCATTTAACACACATTTTAAGTGTTGTACTTCCAAGTAATGAAGACCTTCATTACAAGGCATCTTCCAAATCTCAGCTTGGATTTAAGGGACGAACAGATGAACATTTCTGCAGTTTGTGTTTTTACAATGAAGAGAAAACTGGACCATCTATGCTCCAAGCTTCACCTCTGGTCTTAGACTGGGGTCTGCAACCAGCAAACCTTTGATATCTAGCTTAAGATTGTGTTAAATAAATTGGGTTTTTTAGACACAGAGATAATAAAATTTGTTCCATTGTCATACAAATTAGCCATTTCCCTTTAAATGTTTGGCATCTGAAACTTAATCATTTTAAGTGATTAGGATAAATAAATAACATTAATTGTTCACACTTGTTTTTTTTCTCCATTTAGATCTTAAAAGGATGTAGTTGTACCAAAAAATCCTATTGTTCTAAATCTTTAATAGAGACTATTTGCAAATTAATTTGCTAAATTAGATTATCACATGCCAAAGTCAGCTATATGACACTTATTAAATATATAGAATAAAATGCAGTACTGAGGAAAACACTTAAATACTTAATTTCTAGTGAAACATTTATTGCCATTTTTAATCCAATCAAATCCTAATATCCTGAAAGGGACAATTAGGGTTATTTCTATATTGACAACAAAAGTGAATGAATGGTTAAATATATCATTGTAATCCAAGAGAAAAGATTACAATTTATTTGAAAAGATACGTTTTTAAAATGTTTTTGTTTTCAGGAAAACAAATCACGTCATCCAAGTGTAAAAAACAAAGGATGGCATCTGTCTTGTAGTTAGCATCGCTTGTTCCGGTATTGTTTTATTTTGTAACAACACCGGAAGTCGTGTGCACTTTCGCCGCTGGGGCTTGACACTGGTGTGGAAAAGATGGCTGCTTCGGCGGCAACAGCGAGTTCTCCCCCCGGTTTGTGTCCAAATTACGCCGTGGTTTGCTCGTTCCTGGAACGATACGGAGCCCTGTTGGACTTGCCGGAGCTCACCTTCCCTCAGCTGGAGAGATACCTGCAGGACACATCCTCAGGTAGGGTAAGAAAGCCCGCAGCAGGAGGCTCGGAGGACGCGGAGAGGCTCCTGCCTTGCATTAATGATAATGGGACTGAGCTAACGTGCTAACCGCTAATGTTAGCTGTTATTGTGTGGATTTTTTTAACCTTCGTGTTTACTTAAACTCAATTCCACCGCCTCCCAGCCATGCTATTCAAGGTTTTAAACGTCTCCCCGCATATTTCCATGTTGATTAAAACGTAAACATGTCGATTTGTTCGATGTTTTCTGTCACTTTTTAGCTTTTGAATTGAGCTTAATTTTTCCCCAGCCTTTATCTGCTTCTCGTGCAACAACACAAGCATAAATGTGCGGTGAAAACACTGTCTGTGTGTTCGTGGGCGTGATGCGAGTTCTCGCAATAAGCCGTGTAAAACTGTATGCTGCTGATAAATCGGTCAGAGTGTTACACGGATGTTGGATTATGCACTTTATTTACAGTTAAATATATTCTCAGGTAGTGGATAGCTGAGCTGAGGCTAAGTTAGCTGCAAGGGTGACGAAATCCGGCTTAGACTTTCAAAATAAAACTCATTTAAATACCCAAGCAGACTTCTCATCATGTATTTTCCTATTTACAAGTAACTTCAGCAAGTACTTGTATTACTTAGGCAAGTTAGTCTTTGTGAATAATATTTTAATCTATTTTAAATGTGTGTTTATGTTGTTTAAAATGTCGATACGTTGTCTTCCGGTGCTTATTGTGGCTAACTTGACGCTTTTCGTGCGCTTCCTATTTGAAGTGCTGCTGATTGGGGTTTAATTTCTACCTCTCATTAACATGTGCTCAAGCTGCACTGTGGAAACTTTATTTTATTAAATTAATCGTAATGAAAAATCCTAAATAGATCCAACGTGAAGCATTTTCTCAGAGCAGCGTGATGTGTTCATTAGATTAGATTGAGTTTATCTCCACTCTAAGGAGCTACTTTTAAATGCTGACATGTAATGGCAATAAATCATCTAAGGGGGGCGCTATGTTATTGTTTAAAACAACTTGTAGCAACAGGTAGAGAAAACGCACCCCTTCATAATATTGAAAACCTGCAGCTCGTAATGTTACAGAATGTCTTCAGGTGTAAAATTGCCAGAATTTTAAATTCAAACATACAAAAATACCTGATTTTATTTTTATTTTAAAATAAATCATCCTTTTTTGAGTGTGAATCAACCCAAAATTACAGAAAAAATGCTTTTAAATTTGAGTTTTAAATTTGTCTTTAAGTTTGTGTGACATGTTTATTTGTAAATTATGGAATAGATTTACAGTCATTGATCTTTATTGCTGTAAAATTCTCTCTGAACTTCATGGACCGCTCAGACAAAATGATTTGGTTGAAATAGTTTTCATTTAACTGAACAGGTCGTCTCAGTCAAAACAAGTAAATTCACTCATTTGTTAGAAAGTAAATTAATAGAAAGGGCAAATATCCTTTGTATTCATTTGAAAGCAACATATTTAATAAAAATATTAAGAATGATATAAAGATAGGAAGTTTGTTTATAGATCAGTAATAAAATTCAATCTTAAATGCTCTTGTGGTGGCGCAGGGGCAAAGCACAACCCATGTATTGAGGCCTTAGTCCTCATGCCAGTGGTCGCAGGTTCGATTCCTGGCCTGGTGACATTTGCTGCATGTCTTCCCCATCTCTCATAACCCTCTTTCCTGTTGAACTACTTTTGAATAAAGGCCACTAGAGCCAATAAAACCTTTAAAAAAATGCTCTTGTGATAATATTTAATAAACCAAATACTAAGCAACAATGTTTAAAATTTTGATTTCAGTGTAACTTAATCCATCCATTTTCTTATACCCTTGTGGGGTCAGGAGGGTTGCTGGTGCCTGTCTCCAGCTAACATACCAGGCAAGAGGCAGGGTACACCCTGGACAGGTCACCAGTCTGTCACAGGGCAAACAACCATGCACACACACACCTAGGGAGAATTTAGACAGACCAATTAACCAGATAGTCATGTTTTTGGACTGTGGGAGGAAACCAGAGTACTGGGAGAAAACCCACTGGGAATTGAACCCAGAACCTTCTTGCTCCAAGGCAACAGCTCTACCAACTGCGCCACTGTGCAGCTCTGTGGAACTTAATTTTCTTGCTTTTTTCTTATAGATCCAACTTATTTTTTTTACCTTCTATAAAAACAATTTTTAATATAACTAAATTGTTTGGAAAATGTTGCCTTTTTTATTTATTTATTTTTTTAACTTTTATCAGCAAAGTCATTTTTTTCTTATAGATTAATCTATAAGAACCATTTTTTATTGTGTATTTTTATATATATAAATATGACTGTAAGAATGTATCTAATTATTAGTGTAAGCTGTCTTTCATAATTTTATTTTCAAATTTAAAAAGATTAAAAAAAAAGTAGTCCATAAAATTAACCAAAAATTCCTTATTTATTTCATTTATTTGTTTTCTATCAGGGTAATAGGTTTACAGTGTATTTTTATTTGTATTTGTATTTTCTCTGTTATGTTTTCATTATGTTTCACTTATTTATTTAATCTCAATTTTCTGGTTTTAAATCTAGAGAGACTCATCCAGGTGTTTGTCTTCCTTTACATTTTCCTCCTGTAAAGCACTTTGAATTGTCTTGCAAATAAGCTTCTCTTCTTAGAACCAAATATTGATATCAGCCCAGAGTTTCAGGTCGGTGAATCCACGGTGAGGAAGAGTCAGCATGTTGTTTAAAAACTTGTTAATCTGCTCAGATCCAGTTGTGAATCTGTCATCCAGGTAACGTTTCCCTGTCTCCTCAGTTCCAAAGCTGCTGGTTGATCTTCATGTCAAGTTGCTAAGGAAGATTGGGAAGTCGGTTTCTGCAGACAGATGGGAGAAATACCTCGTCAAGGTAAGCTCTCAGCCTTCAGGCTGCTTAGTGGAAAAGGATGAAGTTTGCTTTTATGATTTTAACTGTCTGCAGAAGGAAGAATGGAAAAAAGAAATGTGGTTTTCAGACTGTTTTATGCAATATTTACCTACTTTATGTATCACATTCTGATTTTTAGCACTTTAGCTTCAAGTTCAACTGGCCCTCTGGTTCATTTGTTTGAAGATCATAGAATCTAGCTTCTTGCCATCAGGTCAAAGATGAAACTGAGAAATGCTTTTGCATCAATCAATCCTGAACCTGAGCGCTAACCAGGATGAATTTCTATTTTTTGCTCATTTTTCCAGAGTGACTGTTTGTATATAAATATATGTAAAGACCAATGCTTTAATGCAGAACAAATCTCAGACTTGACTTATCATAAAACAGCTGGGTTCTGTTTTCAGCTGCAGATTTTGCTTTAAAAATCAACATTTTCCCAATTTCATAAATTAAATCAAGACGCAGTTGGTTATAAGTACGTGAAACTTTGCATGTCTTGTTTCTGTATCATTCAATAATAATAAAACAAAGTATCTGACATTACTCAAGTTAATAGTTTAATGGTTTCTCTTGGTAAATAGTTTTTTCCCCTGGAGTTTCAGTCAGTCAGTTTTGTTTTTGTTGCAGATATGCCAGGAGTTCAACACAACCTGGGCGTGGGAACTGGAGCAGAACGGCTACAAGGAGCTGTCCATGGAGTGCAAGACGGACATCCTGAAGGTAAGAGTCTGCTGGGCCCACTAATGAAAGTTTACTTTTTTATGCGTTTAAACTGAATTTAATTTCAGTTGATAAAACTCAGCAGGTTTGGATTCATGACCCAGTCCCTTCAGGATTTCATGATTGTTTGTATTTTCTTTGTTTCTTACTATAAAAATCACAGATTTTGTGGTTTTATTTTAGAAACATTTGCAAGGTTTTTTGCAATGTTTCTTCCTCAGTAATCTGCTTCTATCTGCATATATAAGAAAAACATGACAAGCAGACGGATTGGACACAAACATTTTTAGTCTTTGAAGAATTTAATTAGCTCAATTTTAGTTACTGGGCTTTAAGCTGACATTAAGTAAGGATGAGGCAGCAGCGACTGAGTATAATGGCCTCGCTAAGAAAATAACAAAATAAAATTACAAAAATAAAGTAAAACAATTATGACTTTATTATCAAAATATTACATTGTTCCAATATTAGGGCTTCATTCTTGTAATAGTACTACTTTATTTTCTTATAACTTTATTTTTGTAATATTTAAACTTTATTCTTGTAAAAAAAAAAAATTCCATCATTTTCCCTATTTTCCTTGTTCTGGCTTCAGTATTTATGTGAGATCCAATTCGACGAGAATGTGAAGTTCAAGACCGCCATCAACGATGAAGATCCGGACAAAATGCGGCTGCAGCCGATTGGCCGGGACAAGGACGGGCAGATGTATTGGTTCCAGCTGGACCAGGACGACAACGTGCGGGTTTACGTAGAAGAGCAGGATGACCTGGACGGCGCGTCCTGGAAATGCATCGTTAGGTTGGCTGGCATCTAAATGCTCCAACCACAGTAAAACAATGTCTTGATGTCTGCAGACTGATCAGTAAAATGTGTTTATTTTTCCTCCTTTAGAACCAGAAATGACTTAGCTGAAGTTGTTGCTCTCCTAAAGACACAAATCGATCCCGAGCTGCTGAAGAGAGACCTGGAACAGAAAAGTAAAGCAGAGGGGGAGGCGGACAAAGACAAAGGTTGGACTGCTGAAGCCCCATTTTTACACCCTGATCATGAAATAATCAACCACAGGAGCACTTTTGGAGATCAATAGAGGAAAAATCCACTGCACAGTTAGTTTATTCCAGTAATTTTGTTCAAATTCTTTCAAAATAAGCAATAACTCAATTAATTGCGTTATAAGGCGCAATCATTTTCTCTACAGACAACAGTCTTTAGAGAGACCTGCCCCTCTAATGTCATTGAAAAGCCGATACTTTTGAGAAACGCTGCAAGATAGTTTACATTACCTGTCCCTTTTGCCTGTTTTCCCTGTCTAAGCTGAAGGATGATTGTTTTTCAGAATGCAATTTTGGTCACAGAGATTTCATAATCCATTTTAATTATTGTTGTTTTGTTTATTTTTAAAATGTTTTCCAGTTCCTCTGTAAATGTTTTTTAGAATTTTTTTTATCTTTGAATTGGTATACCAGAATTAATAAGCCTACACTTTTATTAAGTCATTAAGTTGAAAATGGTCTCAAAATAAAATTTTATCATTTATCGCCATAATTTCTGGGACAATTTATTGTGACAATCCTACATAGTCTTGATGAATTAGTTTTTCGCCTATTAGCCGTAACACAAATATTAATGGAAAGTTTAGTGGAAGAAAAGAATCACATTTTATTTATTTACAAAATATTTTGATTTAAAAATCCAAAATACATTTCAATTAATTTTTGAACTGAAATTCAAAGATTTGCATTTGAATTAAAATTTTAAATTTTGAATTGAATCCAAACCCATCTCATGCTTTATGTCTTGTTTTTAAGGCGACACAAAAAAGGCTGACGATACGTCGGATGAAGACCTGAAAGACAAAAATGAAGGAACAGAAAACTCGGAGGTGAAACCAGAAAGCAAACTGCCACTAAACGGCGTCATCGAAGCTAAACTGGAGCCAGAACTCGTTTCAGAAACCGTCAGCACCAAGGCTCAGAGCATCAAAGAGGAGCCAATGGAGGCGGCGGACTCCAAACCGCCTCTGACCGACCCGACGCCACACTGCACCGCCGTAAAGGGAGAGGAGGTGAAGAAGAGCGGCTCGGAGGAGATCCAGCAAACCCTAAAAAATGACCAGCAGGCCAAAATCCCACTGAAGAAACGTGGAATGAAGTTCAGCGAGGACTTTGGTGAGAAAAACGGCACCATCACAGCACAAAATCTCTCTGTTCCCGAGTCAAATCTGGAGCAGAAAGTTCAGAGAATAAACGATCAGGTGAACGGCGAAGTTTTGCCTCCAGTGGACGGAGAACCCGAGAAACAGAGAAGTAAAGATAAACCCACGGAAAACCTTCCTGCTGCTGCTGCAGGCGGCAATAAATCACTCCAGGATGACTTGACAAGAACTGAAGAAAAGAAAACTGAAAACAGAGAAACAAACAAACCTCCCCAAGAAGCAACGCTGGCGTGTGAAGACGGGGACAAATCATCCAATCAGGAAGAAGAGGAGAAAATGGACGAATCCGAACCAGCAGAGGTCAAAGCAAAAGAAACAGGTGAAGCAAATCCTGATGGAAACATCAGGATTTCTGTTTCCTGTGTGGAAACGGACGTATCCGAGTCGAAAAAAGAGTTGAGTGTTGGCGAGTCGGATTCATCTGAAGCGAAAGACATGAAGGAAAGCAACAAAACTAAAGACATGGATCTTGCACAGGAAGTTTCTGCAGAGAAAGATCTGACGAAAAAAGATTCTGCAGAGAAAGTTCAGACAATAAAAGATTCTGCAGAGAAAGGTCAGACAATAAAAGATTCTGCAGAGAAAGTTCAGACGACAAAAGATCCTGCAGAGAAAGTTCAGACGACAAAAGATCCTGCAGAGAAAGTTCAGACGACAATAGATCCTCCAGAGAAAGTTCAGACGATAAAAGATCCTGCAGAGAAAGTTCAGACGACAATAGATCCTGCAGAGAAAGTTCAGACGACAAAAGATCCTGCAGAGAAAGTTCAGACGACAAAAGATCCTGCAGAGAAAGTTCAGACGACAATAGATCCTGCAGAGAAAGTTCAGACGACAATAGATCCTGCAGAGAAAGTTCAGACGACAATAGATCCTGCAGAGAAAGTTCAGACGACAATAGATCCTGCAGAGAAAGTTCAGACGATAAAAGATCCTGCAGAGAAAGTTCAGACGATAAAAGATCCTGCAGAGAAAGTTCAGACGACAATAGATCCTGCAGAGAAAGTTCAGACAACAAAAGATCCTGCAGAGAAAGTTCAGACGACAATAGATCCTGCAGAGAAAGTTCAGACGATAAAAGATCCTGCAGAGAAAGTTCAGATGATAAAAGATCCTGCAGAGAAAGGTCAGATGAAAAAAGATCCTGCAGAAAAAGTTCTGGTGACAAAAGTTCCTACAGAGAAGGATCCTACAGAGATAGACTCTGCAGAGAAAGATTCAACGGAAAAAGATCCTGTGGCGAAAGATCCAACAATAAAGGAGCTAATGACAAAGGATCCTGCAGAGAAAAATCCTCCAAAGAAAGATCCAATGACAAAAGATCCTGTAGAGAAAGATCAGACAAAAAACTTCTCTGCAGAAAAAGATCCTGCAGAGAAAGATTCGACAAAGACGTCTGTAGGGAAAGATCCTGTGGCGAACGAACAGTTGATAAAAGAGTCAATGACAAAAGATCCTGCAGAGAAAGTTTCTCCAGAAGAAGATGTTGTAGAGAAAGATTTGACAAATGTTTCTGCAGAGAAAGATCCTACAAAGAAAGATTTGACGACAAAAGATTCTGTAGAAACAGTTCAGTCAAAAAATGTCTCTGCAGGAAAAGATTCTGTTGAGAAAGATCTGGTGACAAAAGTTCCAGTGGAGAAATATTGTGCAGAGAAAGATTCAACAAAAAATGTTGTGGCAAGAGATCCAACAATAAAAGATTTAACAGCAAAAAATCCTGCAGAGATGGAGTCTGCAAAGAAGGATCAGACGACAAAGATTTCTGCAGAAAAGGGCCCTGTGGCGGAAGATTTGACAAAAGATCCAACAAAAGATCCTACAGAGAGAGATTCAACAAAAAAAGATTCTGTAGAAACGGAGTCTGCAACGAAGGATGTGCTGAAAAAAGTTTCTGCGGAGAAAGATCCAGCAGAAAAGGATCCTGTGGCTAAAGATGCAATGAAAACAGGTCCTGTAGAGAAAGACCTGTCGGAGAAGGATTCAACAATAAAGGATCCTTCAGATAAAGATCCTGCGCAGAAATCTGCAGAACCTAAAGCTACGATAATTCAGTGTGCTGATGCAAAAACAGACAAACCAATAATCACTGACAAATCAGGAGAGAGAACAGAAGCACCTCATGTTAACAAAGACAAATCAGAGTCAGGTACACCAAACAGAAAGAGTGACGACGTTGAAGAGGTGAGTTCAGAAAATCGACAAGACGTAAAGAAAGATTCAAACTGCAAAGATGGTACGATATGCGACTCCAGGCTTACAGGAGAAGAATCGGGTGATGAAAACAATCAGACAAAGATGCAAACCGATGAGAAAAACTCTGAACAGAAATCCTGCGAACAGACAGATAAACCATCCAGTCCTGCTGAGAAGAAAAAATCCCCCAAAGAAACAGGATCTAAACGGAAAGAGGAGGAAGTGTCGTTGACAGCCAAAGAGCCACCATCAGAAAATAAGAAAGAAATTTCGCCTGACAAAGGAAAGGAGGATGATTCCCAAAAAAGTGAAATAACGGATGAAGAAGCTCAGAAGCAAAACAAAACTGAGTCGAGTCCAACAAATTCAAGCAAAGAATCAGAGTCCTCAAAAGAAATGCCAGAAAAACAAACCAAAGGAGCAGCCGGCGACGCGCCTGCAGACTGCGGCAGGAAACCAGAACAGGTGCGGAACGGCGACGGGGGCTCTCCACCACAAGAGGGCGCACGTCGACGAAATCGGCCACCAGCGCACAGGAGAAGAGCCGAGCTGCAGAGGGAGGATCGCCACGGTGACTCGGAGTCAGACACGAACACGGGGCGGTGTCTGAGGCGGTCGCCGAGGATCTCCAGGCCAACGCAGAAGGCCGTAGAGGTTCAGGAGAAGAAGACGGAGAAACTTCCGCCCACTCCTCTTCCTCAGGACCGTGACGAAGACCAAGACAAGAAAGAAGAGGAGGAGGAAGAGGAAAAGGCGGATGTGAAGACTGTTCAAAAGAAACCCAAAGAGAAAAAGGCTGATCAGGAGGGCCAGCCAAAACCCAAAGTAAGACCAATATCTGGTTATTATTTCTGATCATTTTTAAACTGATCCAGGGATTTTTTTTTTTTGTTACTAAATTGAATTGTTTTGTTTTCAGGGGAGAAAAAGGCGGAGAACTCGGTGGTCCAACACTCGAACGCGCAGGAAAAGGAAAAACTCTGACGACGAGGACGAGAACAGCGAGGAGTCATCGAGCGAAGAGGAGGAGAGCGAGGAGGAGGACGACAGCGACGAAGACTACAAGGTCGAGCGAAGCCGGAAGAGGAGGAACCGGAACCGGGAGAGGCGGAGCTCGGACTCGTCCACGTCTTCCGACGACGATCTACCTCCAAACGACGACCCCTGCAAACACTGTGGTCTTCCAAATCATCCTGAGCTGGTGGGTGGGCGGGGCCTCTGCTGGTCTGCAAACCTTCAGCCATTCCTTGAAATATTTAGTTTTTTTCTTGATCACCAATTAATGCAGACAAAACAAACAGTACAAATTAGCAAACAGATAATCTGTAAAATAACCAATCAGATAAGCAAAGAGAAGAAAGAGCAACAAAGGAGAAACAGACAAAACACAGAACAAGTGTTGTCACAACAAAAATGAAATTCTTTATATATGGGTTAGAAGGCTGTTTTTCTTTTGTAATCATTTCCAGAGTTTTGCATTGAAATTAATTACTAAGACCTGCAACTAACAATTATTTTACTAATCGTTTATCCTGACGATTAATTGATTAATCAGATGAGAAAAGTCAGCACAATCTGAAGACATTTTGTTGATATTTTGATATTTTTCACTTAAGCCTTTTTCAGAAATATTTTAAAAGATGTAAATAAACGAAACGAGCTGATCATATAATTTCAGTCGTAGGGATTTTTACGATCCAGTTAAAAGTATTTTTCTACCAATGAGGCGCAGTCATGAGTCAAAGATACTTTAGCTTTAGTTAGTTATGTTTTGTTCATTGCAGCTATGGGTATTTTATTTTTTTATTTTTTTAATAAAACTGCATTTTAGGGTAAAAATGTCAGATAAAACCAAAAATTTTCATTTTTACTGAAAATCCAAAAACTGGGTACCTGATTGAACGACCTCTAGGTTAATAGAACAAAAAGAGACAAAAACATCCTTAAAATGATAACGTTTATATAAAACGGAGCAACAAAATGTATGAGGATGCAAACAGAATCTTTTGTGACTTGATCTGACCGTCTCCTGCAGATCTTGCTGTGCGACTCGTGTGACAGCGGCTACCACACCGCCTGCCTGCGGCCGCCTCTCATGGTCATCCCGGACGGAGAATGGTTCTGCCCGCCCTGTCAGCATGTATGTTCATGTCAGACTCGCTAACCACAGATACCAGTGGGAAAGAGCTCTGAATGAGGGATGGATGTTCTTTTGTTTCCATCTGCAGAAGCAGCTCTGCGACAAACTGGAGGAGCAGCTGCAGAACCTCGACGCCTCATTGAAGAAGAAGGAACGGGCCGAGAGGAGGTGGGACTTTCTTCTTCTGCTTTCAATTATAGTTCTCATTTCTGCTCTCCCACTGACCCACTACAGCCTTCTGTTGTCATTGTTTATGTGCTTCTTTACACCAGAAAATGATTGATTGACTAATGACTGATTGGTTGACCTAAACAGGAAGTCTGCTTTTGACCAAATATCACTACAGCAGCTTTAGCCCCAGCAGCTTTAGCCCCACCCACTGGCTTTAAGAAGGAAGACCAACATACCCCACTAGGGAAAAGCATGTACCTCCAACATATCAGAATTTCTTTTTATTTTTATCAATTACTTATTTGGTTTTAAATGTAATTTTGTATTTGTTTACAGATTTAAATTAACATACTTCAGTAGTCATTCAATGAGTTGCTTATTTTTTTTTATATTTGGCATTTTGGGACCTCCATACTTGACCGCCTTTCATTTGATGCATTTAATAAGTTCACATATATTGTGCTGTATGTTTTAAGCTATAATCACTGAAGATATTCCTGGCAAAAAACACCTTAGAATAAATTGTTAGGGTTTAATGACATGTACAAAGAAAAATAATCCATCTATAGTTTATCGTTTGGTTTTTCTGTTTTAAAACAAAATCGCAAGAAAATAAACTTCTTTCCTTTTTCAAATACATCCGCTGTTCAATCCACAATTTCCCAAATGGTGCACCAACAAAATATAAAGTTGTTTTTGCTTAAACTATTAAAATAAAATAAAAAAAATCTGAAATTCAGTTTTTCTCATTTATTTTATAAACGACTAAAACAATTTTTTCCCTTTATTATATTTTGAAACGGAAAAACCAAAACAAATCAGTTTTGAAATTAGGTTTTGAACTGCAGCAGCTGTTTATAATTGCTTGATGCGTTTCGTACTTGTGCAGGAAGGAGCGGCTGATTTATGTGGGAATCAGTGTTGAGAACATCATCACGCCTTCTGTAAGTACAAACCAGGCCTGGCCGGACACCAAGTGGCTCGCCTGCTCCTGTTTGTGAAATAAAAGATGTTGAACCCGTCGCAGGTGGAAGTGGAGCAAGAAAAACCTGAGATCGTCATCAAGGAGAAGAAAGAAGCAAAGCGGAGTAAGAGCTGGGGTCGCAGATCGACGAGGGCCAAGAAAACCATCAGCTACAGGTCTGAGGCAAACATTAATACAACTGTCAAGTTTTTTGCTCTCTTTAAACCACCTCAGCTTCTGCCCAAACTTGAAAAAGCTTGTTTCCCTCAAAGAAATGCAGGAACCACTCATCTCAGCGACATCTTTTATTTATCTTCTCTTCTTGTCTTTAGATTATTTCAGTTGACAGTGTAAGACCACCATGACTTCACATAAGTAGTCAGAGAAGTCACAGAGCAGGTTGAAAACCTACAAACAAATGGAAAAAAAAAAAAAAAGAAAAACAATTACAGATCACAATGAATTAACTAGTTTTCCAGGTAATGTTAACAATCTACTTTTAAGCTGACAGTGAATGAACAAACAAACTACATTCCAAACACATAAAACCCATTACATCACCAAGGCTAATTTGGTCTTCTGTATGCAGATTAAATGATATAAACTGGGCATAAGGTCCAGTTCCTACCAGTGGTCTTTGTGGAAGCTTGAAGCTCTTTGTCTGCAGAGATCATTGTGAGCACAGGTGTGCCAAGTTACCTTAGAGACTTCAGATGGGCCTGAGTCGTGAAGGGGATGGGTGCGCTTGATTCTCTGTGATGCGTGTCCCAGTTGGGTGGAAATGGCAAATGCACTCACAAGTGTAACATTTGCTGTTTTAACTTGACAACAGAAGAAGAAAGAACAACCTCTTTCACGGTTTTAACTTGAAAATAAGTCATACACCCCAGATTTCATTTATAAAAATCAAAGTTTGTGAAAAACATATGCAACTTGTGCAACATCTTGAAATTTACGGAGTGGACTTGCAGCTTTATTTTTGCTGCAGAAAGCATCCAGAAGGGGGCGCACATGCAGAATAAATTGTGGTGGGATTACTGAAGAAAATGTCTGTGAGACATTTCAAACATTCAATTTTATTTTGGTTTACCTGGTTCCTTCTGTAGAACACAACCACAAAAAACATTAACAAAGTAATAGATTATATATAACAGCAAATTAAAATGATCTTTTCTATTTTGTTATTGTTTTTATTTCCAAAGTGTGGTGCTGAGAAAGTTTGAGAACTTGAAAATCCTTGAATTTTACTGTGGGAAAGTGTATGAACCCTGAACCAATTTGGGTGAAACTGTAAATGTTGTGATTAAAGTTCTATTAACCCTGATTCATGTAAAGTAAAACTATCCTTGTGAAATTGTTGGAAAAACTCATTAATGCGTACTGATACATTAAATTACAAACACACAGTGTGCGAACGACTGTTTTTGTTTTACAGATTTGATGAATTTGATGAAGCAATCGAGGAGGCCATCGAGGAAGATATCAAAGAAGCAGAAGGTGGAGGTAGGAAGGATCTTTATTTCTGATAAGTTTAATACTTTTGGAAATGTTCCATCCTGACTAAAAACACCTGAAAAAGCAGCTTTTTAATATTTGTATTTCGTATTTTTACATAATTATTAACGCAGGAGCTGGTCGGGGTAAGGACATGGCAAACATCACAGGCCACAGAGGCAAGGACATCTCCACCATCCTGCAGGCGGAGGAAGGGAAGGAGAACGGCCGGCCGCCGCGACCCAACGCCGCCCAGCGCAGGAAGAAGCGCCGGCGACTCAACGACCTGGACAGCGACAGCACCGTGGACGAAGAGGAGAGCGAGGAAGAGTTTCGCCTCAGTGAAACGTACGTTTTAACTCCTCGGTCTCACCCTCAGCGCCGTGGTTTCCTATCTCCACTGAACCCCTCGTATTCGGTTTCAGCTCGGAGGAAGAGTTTGTCGTGTCCGACAACGAGACAGAGCCGGAAACGGAGGCGGAGTCGAACGGCAGCGACCACGGCGGGCGGCGCCACTCGTCGTCATGGAGCAGGAGGCCACAGAAACGCAGGCAGAGCTCCAGGAAGAGGAGGAGACCCAAATGGTACTCAGACGATGAAGAGGAAGAGACGGATGATGAAGTGGAGGAGGACGACATTGGTAGGAAGACTCTGGAGGTTTTTAATCGTGCTGGACTTTAACTCTCTATGTTTGGCTGATAAATGTGAACAAGGGAGGAAATGAAAATTAAACCTCTGTAGATTAACAGTGGTGCTAAACGGGTTGGAATCAATTAAAAATGATGTTTTAATTATAAATCAGATCAAAATAAACAGATTTTCACATGATTTTTAAAGGGAGTTTGGGTCTGAAATACCAAGTTTTCATCTCTGCTTAATAAAGAAAATATATCTGTCTATCTGTCATCGGTCCATTGTTTATCATCCATCTATCGTCTCCATTAGTTGGTCAAACCGTAAATTCAACTATTTATTCATCATCCATCCGTCAAGCTAGTAGAGTTCTAGGAAAAGCTGCAAAAAATGTAACTAAAAATGAAAAATCTGTTTAAATTTATGCATAAAATAAAACAAGATCCCTAAATATAAAGGAATCTACAGCTTAAAGTCTTGTTTCCAGATTCTTTATAAAAAAAAAACATTTATAATAGTTTATTTTTACTAATTGAGTCTTGATTTCCCCTGCAGAGACAGAACGGTCGAGTGACTACAGCGACAGCGACCTGGACATGAGTCGGCGGCGGTCCCGGCGGAGCCACAAGAAGGAGGTGAACTACTGCGAGACGTCGGGGTCCGAAGGCTCTCAGGCTGGAACCAACCGGGCCAAGATGAAACCCAGGCGGTACCAGGACAGCTCTGACAGCGACGGTCAGTCAGAAACCGCCTCTGCTGCTAATCGGAGCAGCAGAATGCCTGGAATGTAATAAGAACATTCCTTTAGCTAAAAGTGACCTTAAGGAGTTCTGGATAGAACAGGTTTACAGAAAAAGGTTTTCCATTTTAACTGCAAAAGTACAGTTTTGGCGAATAGCAACTGTACACTCCAATTAACAATTAATTGGCTACTAAATTAGTTGACTGTTATTTCATCACTTAATCACGATTAATCCATTTAATCATTTCAGCCCTATTGTTGTTTCATGCAACGTTTTTCTTCCTTCCAGCGAGTTTCTCCAGAGACTCTGAAGACGAGTCGAAGGACCTGAAGGTGAAGCGAAGAGTCGATTCCTCCGAAGAAGACTCCCGGCAGCGGCGCAGGCGGCTGGCGCTGAAACGCAGGCGAGCGTCTCGAGACTCTGACTCTGACTCTGACTCAGACGACTCTTCAGAGGAGGATCGGCCTATACGAAAGCGAGTGAACCGCATCGACTCGGATGACGACGACGATGAGGAGGAGGAGGAGCAGCAGGAGGAAAAGCCTAAGGAGACGAAGGTGGAGGAGGAGGAAGAAGAGAAGGAAGATTCAAAGGGAACAAACTCATTGGACCGCCACACGGCAGAGAAGCAGCCCGCAAACGGACAGAGCGAGACGAAGAACTTGGACAGCGTCACAGCTCCACACCTGGAGACGCCTAAAACTGTGAGTTCCACACCGGCCGCCCCGAACGGACTGGCAGGACAGGAAATGGTGGCACAGGACGACGACGAGGACGACCTGTTAGGAGTCACAGACTTGGTGGACTACGTCTGCAATAATGAACAATTGTAAAAATGGTGTACCTTTTATTATTTTTGTGGTATTGTATTTTTATATTGCTTAACTTTATTATTCCCTCCCCCTTCCAACAGTGGTTGTTGTTTTTTATTTCGACATGGAGCTTCATTCTCGGCGCCAACGCATCATCAGATCCTCCACTGCCAAACCCGTCATTTTTCCTCCCAGCTGTTTTTCTTTTTTGTAGATTTGAATCTGTTGAAGCACTAACATACATTTATAAAATCTGGCACTGAAACAGTTTGTATTTTGAACATTTGGTTACTTTTAGATTGCTTGTCTGACCTAAAGTATCATTCCATACTAAGGCTGCACCGATGGCAGCTTTCTGGTTGATTGATGATCTTTGAAAAGCCTGAGCTGCTGATGCTGATGTTCGTTTTTTGTTTTTTTTGTTTTGTTTTTTCTTTTCCATAACTGACGCTGTATCAGTTGCTAAGTTGGTAACAGTGGGGTGGAGGTGGACAGTAGAGGTGAGAATATTTTATGATTTTTATGCCAATTTTTGGGGCCATGATTCAATTCAAATTCAAAACGATTACTGGTGGTGATTTCTGTTTTAATCTCATGATCTACTCCAGTCTGCTTTGCAATTCAGAAACACAAACTGAGAACCGCATTTTAACAAAATGGAGACTGAAAGACAGATTTGTTTTTGTCGGTTTTGGAACATTTTAAATCGATTCTGAATCATAGTAAGTGATAAATTGGGATTCTTATGGAAATCAATGTTTTTGTTTGACATCTCCAGTAAATATGATTGGTTTCACATGCAAGTAACGGCCGATTTATCTGTCCACCAGCTTTTCCACTGGAACATACATGATTGCAAAGTCTTTTAGGGATTTTTAACAGTAACGAATAAATATTTGAATTTGCTCAATCTTTCCAGCCTACAATGTTTGGCTTAAATAATATTTCCACAGAAATTAAAGCTTCTAATTTGCGAACTGCAAGTTTACTGTAAAGTTGCAGCTAGTTGTTAGAAAATCTAACCCCTAGTGGCAGTCCAGGTGTATTTCTGGGGGATTTGTAAGTTAAAATGTGTTCTAAATATCTAAAAGGAAGAAATTTTATTCAAATAAATGCGCCCAGTTGAAATTTTTTTTTAGCTTGCAAAAATAAATGTTTTCTTGTACAGTGGAGTTTTGATTTCTTGGCTTTGTCCTGTTTTTGGCTGGTAAATTGTTCTCTGTAAATTACATATGGAATAAGCTAACCCTTAAAACAGCTGGATGACGCCAGCCAGCATCTGGAAATCTGTGTTCTTTTCCCACCATCCGTTTTCCATCCGTCTCGTGTTCAAGGTGTGAATGTATCCAAGTGACCAACCTGTATTTTTTTTCACCCCTCCCTTCTTTTTGAACTTTTGTATTTGAGTAATAGCGTAGATTTTTGTACATTGTATACATTGTGTAATTATTTGCATTCTGTGTATTGCCATCAGCACCAGTGGTGAGCTCTGTTATTGAGAATTGTTTTGAGGAAATGAAAGTTAAACTATTGTCCCTCCCAATCCTCAGATCTTGCAGTGTCTTCATATTTCATTTATTTTATGTATTTTTTTTATTTGTATATCTAAACCATTATTTGAGTAAAAATGTAAAGTTTCTTATTTTTATGTACATTGTCCCTCATTTTCATGTTTAAAATCATGCATCTCCATCGTAACGTTATTTTCCTCACTCTTCTCCAGATCTTCCAGCACTTCTTTTTTCATAATCTTGAACTCGAGTCGGGTTTTCTGGATTTATCTCCAAAGGTTCAAAATTATGACAAAAATCTGTGTAATAAGCAGCTTGGAAGTAGAACTGAGAAGTTTTTCACAGGAGGAATGGACATAAAAAATTAAAACCAATGACTATACTGACCTCTGCTGGAACCAGTCTGTGTGTATATCTGTAGTTTTGGCTGTAATATATTTAGAGGCATTTTGTAATCATGAAAAAGGAAATATATTGGGCAATTCTTTGGGATTGCATGGGTTTCTATTAGTGTTGTTTTTTTTGTAGGGAAGTAATATTGGCACAACAATTTTTATAGCAAAATCAAAAAATCTGGGCATGTTTTACAGATGTGTGTCTCCTGACCTGTTTTGTTGGTGCTGAGGACGTTGTCATAGGCATGTGCTGACCAAGTGAAGGGGAATGGGATGACCTGATTTGAGAGAGAATATTGTAAAAAATTTTGTAAATTACTCTTGAGCGCCGTCTACAGAGGATAAGTTGCTCTATTGACCGGAAATGCAAAAGATCTCTACAAGCTGCTTACAGTGAACACAAATGTTACGACATCCAGCCTTCAGCTGGACAGAATTTAGCAAACCCAAATATAATAGTATAATAAAATGTGTTCTGGTGGGGTGAGTTGAGAGATGTATTGATACATATTGCATATGAAAAAATTAGAGAGGTCAGTGAAAAAAAACGGTGCCAACGACTGAAGTGTTAACTGTTTCCTTTTTACCTCATGATGAAGCTGGAAAGAAAGAAACCCTGTCCACTGTGCATAGTTCCTAGTAGACGGATTGTGTTTTGTCTGCTATATACTTTGGTTTGTTTACTGCTATTTCTTATGGATCGGCTCTTGTACATTTCTTATAATAAACTGGGTTTTAAGCCTTATGTTTGTCTTGCATGGTGTTTTCTTGTATGAGTTAGTAAGCACATAAATGTTGTATAAAATGTAAGTTTCTATAATGCAACTCAAACTAGAATTTTCTTTACTTCTAGATTTAGTGTGAGTCTAGTAGTAAATACATAAGTTCAGCTTAAAAGTGTAACAAATCAATCAGGGTTTTTTTGTATAGCACATTTCAGCAATGCAGAAGTTCAAAGTCCTTTACATCATAAAAACAAACATATACAGTCAACTTGGGTCAATAGATGATGAACTAAACTGTGAAACAGACCTTGGAAATGTTCACACTTTTATTGATAGTGAAGTGTATCCTCGATTGTGTGTTGCCTGTTTAACATGTTGACTGAATAGCAGACATTTATTTTTCTGATCTAAATCTAGATGCACAAGAAAACAGCAGCAACTACACTCACCGGCCACTTTAGTAGGTACACCTGTCCAACTGCTCATTAACGCAGATGTTGAATCACCCAATCACATGGCAGCAACTCAATGCATTTAGGCATGTAGACATGGCCAAGATGATCTGCTGCAGATCAAACAGCATGAGAACGGGGAAGAAAAGTGATTTAAGTGACTTTGAACTTGGCATGAGCTGGTGCCATATGGGCTGGTCTGAGTATTTCAGAAACTGCTGATCTACTGGGATTTTCACACACAGCCATCTCTAGGGTTTACAGAGAGAATGATCCAAAAAAGAGAAAATATCCAGTGACAGGTCTATGGGCGCAAATGCCTTGTTGATGCCAGAGGTCAGAAGGGAATGACCAGACTGGTTTGAGCTGATAGAACGGCAACAGTAACTCAGATAACCACCCATTACATCCGAGATATGCAGAAGAGCATATTCTCACAACACGTCAAACCTTGAGGCGAATGGGCTACAGCAGCAGAAGACTGCACCAGGTGCCACTCCTCTCAACTAAGAACAGGAAATTGAGGCTACAATTCACACAGGTTCACAAAAATTGGACAATCGAAGATTGTAAAAACATTGTCTGGTTTGATGATTTCTGCTGTGACACTCAGATGGTCGGGTCAGAATTTGGCATCAACAACATGAAAGCATGAATCCATCCTGCCTTGTGTCAATGGTTCAGGCTGGTGGTGGTGGTGCAATAGCGAGTGAAATATGTTCTTGGCACACTTTGAGCTCATTAATAGCAACTGAGCATCGTGTCAAAGCCACATTCTACCTGAGTATTGTTGCTGACCAAGTCCATCCCTTTATGACCACAGTATACCCATCTTCTGATTGCTACTTCCAGCAGGATAACTTGCCATGTCATAAAGCGCCATCATCTCAGACTCTTTCTTTGAACATGACAATGAGTTCACTGAACTCTAATGGCCTCCAACAGTTTCCGGATCTCAGTCCAATAGAGAACCTTTGGGATGTGGTGGAAAGGAAAATTCACATCCTGGATGTGCAGCCGACAAATCTGCAGCAACTGTGTGATGTTATCATGTCAATATGGACCACACTCTCTGAGGTTTTCATTACCGTTGAATCTATGCCACAAAGGATTAAGGCAGTTCTGAAGGCAAAACAGGATCCAACCTGGTACTAGCAAGGTGTGTACCTAATAAAGTGGCTAATAAGTGTCAATTCATGTTAGTTTCATTGTGTTACTTCATTGTGATTTTTTTGAATCACAATAAAGAAAACAGAAACAAGTTCAGTTCACTTCAGTCTCAGCTGATTTTAAAAAGAACATTTGTTCTGCGGAACAGTGGAAGAGAAACCTGAACATCTAAATACATCAATACAAATATTAAAGTCAAACTACTAGAGGCCAGAGAAGTTCAGATTTTCGTGTGGAAAAGTATTTCTGTGTCTTCAGAATGAAAGAAAACATCAGCAGTGACTTATTTTATGGTTGGTGGAACACAGTCAAAAATAAACCAGGAATTAAAGAGAAACAAAACAAGAAACCCTGATTGTTACGCCCCCAAGGTCTAGGGGTCCAGGGGCAGTAACATAAAATGAGTCTGGAGCGACAGTGTAAAGTAAAAATGATTTATTACAAAATAAAGTTTCACAAAACAATACAATTTAACCCAATTAATGCAAAAAAAAGAGAGGGATTAACAAACTCAATAATGTCAGGAGCAAATTAAAGTTAAAAAAAATCCAAACAAGTCAGTTTAAAGTAAACTCAAAACAAACCACAAAAGGAAACAACACAAAGAAAAGAAACCACATGCAAAGGAGAGGCTGCGGGAAGCACGCAGCCTCCCAAACACCGGCTTCTAACTCATATTTAACTGGAGCAAAGTCAAAGTAACTAAACTGAACAAACAAGAACAAACAAAGACCAAGCTAGCTTAAAGTAGTTGCAACCACCAAAAAAAAGAGAGGAGGCAGCTTCACAGAACCTCTTCAAAATAGCTGCCCCCCTAGAGGAATGAATTTAGGAGCCTTTTATATGGTGCAGGTGAGCCTCATCAACGTCTGATTGACTTGACAATCCTCTGCTGGTCCAATGGTGTAGCTGCTTTCCTACAGCCACCAGGCAGCCAATCAGGAAGATGTGCTCTCACAGCTGAACCTGCATAACAAAAGGGAGCCTGCACAGCCTCAAGAGGCCAGGGGCCGTAACACTCCCCCCCTTAAATTACAAAACCATGTTTTGTAAATACTTAGTGCAAGAAAAAAAACAACAACAAAAGAAGCATACTCACAACCTGGAAAGGCCATCTGCAAGAACATTTTCTGTTCCTTTCTTGTGTCGAATGTTGAGTTTGTATTCTTGTAGCAATAATGCCCACCGCATAAGGCGCTGATTGTGGTTGTACATGCGTGACAGAAATACTAATGGATTATGATCAGTAAATACATCAATCGGCAAACTACTGGACCCAAGGTAAACATGGAAGTGCTGAAGAGCCAACAACAGAGCCAGGGTTTCTTTTTCAATGGTGGAATAATTTAGTTGATGCTTGTTAAACTTTCGGGAGAAGTAGCAAACAGGATGATCTAAACCCTCCAAATCTTCCTGTATTAGCACCGCACCAGCCCCGACAGCGCTGGCATCCACCTCCAGTTTGAAAGGTCGGGTCAGATCAGGTGCAGCAAGTACTGGTGTGTGGCAAAGAAGAGATTTGGCCCTCTCAAAAGCATCTTGGCATTCATCTGACCAAACAAAGTCAGTCTTTGGGCTAAGTAGATTGGTTAACGGTTGAACTACTGAAGAGAAGTTTCTGCAAAAGTTCCGATAATAGCCAACCATGCCCAGAAATCTACGCAGCTCACGTCGTGTTTTGGGTGTGGGATACCCATTAATTGCCACAACTTTAGCATTGAGGGGACGGACTTGCCCTCGGCCTACCTCTCTGCCTAAATATGTTACAGTGGCCTTGCCAAATTCACACTTTGCCAGATTAAGGGTCAAGGAAGCTTGGGCCAAACTATGAAATACTCGATATAGTGTTTGCAAATGTTCCCACCAGGTTTCAGTATATACCACCAGATCGTCTAAATAAGCACTGCAGTTGGAGATGCCACGCAGTACTATGTTTATCAGCCTCTGAAAAGTAGCAGGGGCATTACACATACCAAATGCCATAACCGTGTACTGCAAAAAGTTATCTGGGGTCACAAAAGCTGAAATGTTGGAAGCCCTTTCAGTCAAGGGGACTTGCCAATAACCCTTGAGAAGATCCAATTTTGTAACATATTTTGCAGCTCCAATATTATCTACACAGTCCTCAATCCTAGGGAGAGGATAGGCATCAGGTACAGTGACAGAGTTTACCTTGCGAAAGTCTGTGATAAAGCGTGGTGAACCATCTGACTTGGTCTCTAACAAACAGGGTGAGCTCCAGGGACTTTGACTAGGTTTGGCTAGACCATGCTCAAGCAGGTACTCAATTTCCTGTCTCATTAGCGAACGTTTTGTGGGATTAGCACGGTAAGGATGCTGTTTGATTGGCTTTGCACTTTGAACATCTATGTCATGTTCTAGCACTGTTGTACGTGTTGGTACATCATTGAACAAACATGTGTACTCACTGATTAGGTCCATTATCTCTTTTTGCTGTTCAGGGGATAAGTGGTCAAGCTGGCTCGCCAGAGATTTTAGCATTTCTGAGTTTGGGAGGCGAGGACTTGAACAGATGGGATAATTCACCCTTAAACCATCAACATTGTCTGACTCATCTACTTCTAGTGAAGTTGCAACTACAATTGGGGCGCACACCCCATTAGGTTCTGGAGCAGATCGGGAGTGGTACAACTTAAGCATGTTCACATGGCAGACGCGAGTCTTGCGCCGCCGATTTGGGGTACCAATGACATAATCATGCTCCCCTATTCTCTCCAGAACTTCATAAGGCCCATCGAACCTGGCGGATAAGGCCGAACCAGTAATAGGTAGAAGTGCAACAACCTGATTTCCTACTTGAAAAACTCTTTTGACGGATGTTTTATCATAACGATGCTTCATCCTTCTCTGGGAGTCAGCTAGATGTTTTTTTGCTAGCACATTAGCTTGGCTTAGGCGCTCACGAAAGGCTTGCACATACTTGGTCACACTTTTTTTAGAACCTTCCGCAGGAACCAAGAAAGATTCTTTTAACGCTCTTAAAGGGCCACGGGGGGTGTGACCAAATACTAATTCAGCTGGACTGAAACCAAGGGATTCTTGACCTGCCTCCCTAGCAGCAAACAATACAAATGGAACCCCCTCATCCCAGCTTTTCCCAGTTTCCAGACAGTACTTACGCAGCATTGACTTTAAAGTCTGATGCCATCGTTCCAAAGCACCTTGAGATTCTGGGTGGTAAGCCGATGAAACAACGTGCCTAATGTTTAAGGTTTGAGCTACCTGCTTGAACAACTTTGACTGAAAATTTGTTCCTTGATCTGTTTGTAGTGTTTTTGGTAAACCAAACACAGAAAAGAACTTTGTCAAAGCTTTAACCACAGACTTCGCTGTAATTTTATTCAACGGGATGGCTTCAGGGAATCGTGTGGCAGTACACATAATTGTGAGTAAATATTGATTTCCACCTGTTGTCCTGGGCAAAGGTCCAACACAGTCTACTATTACATGGTCAAATGGTTGGTCCATCACCGGAATAGGGCACAGTGGAGCAGGGGGTATTACCTGGTTAGGTTTACCAGCAATTTGACACACATGACAACTGCGACAAAACCTGGAAACATCTTGTTTCATACCAGGCCAGAAGAAGTGCTTTAACAGAAGTTGGTATGTCTTGGTAACACCCAAGTGACCGGACCACTGGCTTTCATGAGCCAGAGACAGGACCTTCTGTCTATATGCGGCTGGTATAACAATCTGTTTAACCTTACCCCAGTCTAAGCTGCCGGCATCTGATGAAGACCATTGACGCATTAACACACCCTGTTCCACAGTGAAAGCTTGCTTCTCTTTATTGGCTTGTTCAGCACTTACCACCTGCTTGAAACATCTTTGTAATGTCTCATCAGCTTGTTGAGCAGATGACAAATGTTGTCTGGTCAGGGGGAGGGATGCTTCCTCCCAGAGTGGACCAGGCTCCTCCAGCTCCCCCAAATCTGGAAGTAACGAAATGCTGTTACTTTTGGGTTGTGCATCACCCTCGCTAGAAAATGGAGACATCAAAACAGAATCAGAAATTGAAATATCCGAGTCTTTGCGTGCCTGTGCACGGGTGACCACACAGGCTGGATACAGCCCAGAGTCTAGTGAGTCTGGGGTTGTCTGGTTTAAAGGATTATCTAAAACCTCCAGACTTGGAAGTACTAAACCTCCAGCAATGTCGTTCCCCATTAGCATAGCCACCCCATCTATGGGTAACTCTGGGCATACAGCAATAGGGAAACACCCGGTGACAAGTTTTGATTTTAGATAAACTCTGTGGACTGGTCGTGGAGCATAGCCCATCTCTATCCCCCTCAGAACAGAATTGTATCCACACGCACTTTCAGACGAGAAAGGCAAAACATTTGAGAGAATGATTGATTGGGAACATCCAGTGTCTCTCAAGATGTGAACTGGTTTTAAATCAGAGGGATCAGATGCAAGTGAGATCAAGCCATCAAAAATGAATGGTTCAAAACAAGGATCAGGTAATTTGCCACCACAACCAGTGCTCTTATTACGGGGTTCTTTTTTCACAAAACCAACACCTTTAGTTTGTTCAGAATTTGGCTGCGATTTGTGTTTTAAAGCTAAACAATCAGCAATGACATGTCCAGGTTTGTGACAATAGAAACACTCACGGCTTTCCTTTGGAACTGTGGGTTTAACCAATGGAAACTGTGGCACAGAGCTAACATGTGACTTTACATTAACAATGAATGATGACTTATGGGTAAGCACATACTCATCGGCAAGAACAGCAGCAGATGCAAGAGTGGTCACCTTCTGTTCATTTAAATACAACACCACCCGATCAGGAATGCACTTTTTAAAATCTTCCAACAATATTAGCTCACGTAAGGCATCATAATTGTTAGCCTTCGATGTGGCACACCACTTATCAAAGAGAATGCCCTTCTCTCTGGCAAACTCAACATGTGTTTGTCCTGCAGTTTTCGTTTGCTGTCGAAACTTCTGTCTATAAGCTTCTGGGACCAATTCATAAGCTTGTAAGACAGCAGCCTTAACCAGATCATAATCCAAGCTATCCTTTAACGGAAGCGCTGCCAACACCTCTTGAGCTTTACCAGAAAACTTACATTGTAACAAAAGAGGCCAGGTTTCCCTAGGCCATTGCAAAGCGCCAGCGATGCGTTCAAATGCTGCAAAGTATGAATCAACCTCAGATTCTCTGAAAGCAGGTACTAAAGAAATGCACTTACTGATGTCGAATGGCGTAGCAGACATGGAGGTGGAACTTGGTGTGACAGAGGCAGAAGGCGCTTGAGTCTGGGCCTCCAGCTCAAGTTTGCGCAGCTGTATAGCTTTCTCTGCCTCTATTTCCAGCCTCCTGATCTCAAGCTCCAGCTGAGCTTTTCTATCCTGGGCCTTTTCCTCAGCCTCCATCTGCAGACGTGCCAACCGTACCTTCAAACGAGCTCCATCTCGTCCTTCTGAGCTCACAGAAGACAGTGGGTCATAGCGAGGGAGTGTACGAGGTGTCTTTCCCCGTTCACTCACTCCTACCTCCACACTAGAACCATCCTTGAGGTCCTCCACAGACAAGGCCTTATGGCTTGGCACTGCAGCAGCCTCAGGCAGATCAGGCTCTTTGATCACACCAGTCTCCATCAACCTGCCCACTACCAGAGCCTTTAGGTCACGTTTAAGGACCTGTTTTGGGACCTGCAGCTTAAAGTGCTCCACAATTTGCAGCAATTCACACTTGCGGCAGCTATGTATAAGCTCAAAGGAGGGGTTAGCTAAAAAGTGCTCCAGATTAAATGGTACTGACATAATTAGTGGATACAGACAACCCAAAATGTTCCTCTTTTAATTCCAAACACTCCAGACATAGGGATCCTCCTTAACGAGGGATCCCGGACAAGCCCCCAATTATGTTACGCCCCCAAGGTCTAGGGGTCCAGGGGCAGTAACATAAAATGAGTCTGGAGCGACAGTGTAAAGTAAAAATGATTTATTACAAAATAAAGTTTCACAAAACAATACAATTTAACCCAATTAATGCAAAAAAAAGAGAGGGATTAACAAACTCAATAATGTCAGGAGCAAATTAAAGTTAAAAAAAATCCAAACAAGTCAGTTTAAAGTAAACTCAAAACAAACCACAAAAGGAAACAACACAAAGAAAAGAAACCACATGCAAAGGAGAGGCTGCGGGAAGCACGCAGCCTCCCAAACACCGGCTTCTAACTCATATTTAACTGGAGCAAAGTCAAAGTAACTAAACTGAACAAACAAGAACAAACAAAGACCAAGCTAGCTTAAAGTAGTTGCAACCACCAAAAAAAAAGAGAGGAGGCAGCTTCACAGAACCTCTTCAAAATAGCTGCCCCCCTAGAGGAATGAATTTAGGAGCCTTTTATATGGTGCAGGTGAGCCTCATCAACGTCTGATTGACTTGACAATCCTCTGCTGGTCCAATGGTGTAGCTGCTTTCCTACAGCCACCAGGCAGCCAATCAGGAAGATGTGCTCTCACAGCTGAACCTGCATAACAAAAGGGAGCCTGCACAGCCTCAAGAGGCCAGGGGCCGTAACACTGATCAACAACGAGAGAAGAGAGAATAACTATCCGGGTTTAAGGAACTCTACAGAGTCTCCAGTGTACCAAAAATAAACTCCAGCCAGCATTGGCTGTGTGAATCTGGTCTGGACTCTGTGGAGGAGAGTCATGGTTTCAGAGACGCTGTAGAAGGACAGAAGACCTGCTGTGTGATCCAAGTACACTCCGACTCTGGAGGAAACAGGACCTGAGATGGAGGTCCAGATGCTGTTGTGACCAAATCTAAAACTGTTTTGGGAGCAATCTAAGGCCCAAGATTTGTCATTACATCCAAATACACATTCATTCCCATCTCCAGTTCTGCTGATATTCTTGTATGCGACTGCTATGAAAACGTTACCTCTCCACTCCACCTCCCAGTAACATCGTCCAGTCAGACTCTCTCTACTCAGAACCTGAAACCATCCAGTGAATCTGTCTGGGTGACTAGAATAAGACTGATGTTGATTCATCACCGTCACCTTCCTGTTCCCTGCTGACAGTCCCAGACGCTTGTGTGCTGTGTTTGGATCCAGAGTTACTTCATATGAATATCTTAAGAATTCAGCTCTGCTCTTTGGTTCTGGTTCTGATTGTAAAACATCCTCAGTGATTTTCAGTGAGATGCTTGTCCATGAGTCTGTCAGGACGTCCTGTAGTTTCTCTCTGAGCTCTGACACAGCTGATGTCACGCCATCAAAGTGTCTCAGAGGACGGATGTTGATGCTGGATGAGCGCTTAGACTTACTGAGTGCTGGCAGTGAGGAGTAGTTGAGGAGAAACTGGTTGTGATCCTCTGTGTGTGAGAGCTGCTCCAGCTCAGTGTATTTCCTCTTCAGCTCAGTGATCTCCTGCTCCAGTTTCTCCTGAACATCTTTGACTCGACTCACTTCAGTTTTCTGCTGGGATCTGATCTGCTGCTTCACCTCAGAGCTTCTTTTCTGGAGGAGACGGATCAGCTCAGTGAAGATCTTCTTATTGTCCTCCACTGCTTTATCGGCAGAGATATTGATGGCCTCCACTTCCTGTTGAAGCAGCTTCACATCTTTCTCTTGGTCCTGGATTCTCTGATGGATTTTTCCTCGTCTCTCCTCCAGCTCTCTCTGCCTCTCAGTCCTTTCTGCTGCAGCTGAGACTATGTCATGGCCTTTATGTTCCTCCATTAAACAGAGACTGCAGACACACTTCTGATCAGTGCGGCAGAAGATCTCCAACAACTTATCGTGCTTAGAGCAGATGTTCTCCTGGAGGTTCTTGGACGGCTCCACCAGCTTGTGTTTCTTAAAAGTAGCTGAATCATAATGAGGCTGAAGGTGTTTCTCACAATAAGAGGCCAGACAGATTAAACAGGACTTGATGGCTTTCAGCTTCCTCCCAGTGCAGAAATCACAGGCCACATCTTCAGGTCCAGCATAGCAGTGATCAGCAGCAGCAGATTGGAGTCCAGTCTTCTTCAGCTGCTCCACTAAAGCTGCTAACACAGTGTTCTTCTTTAGCACAGGCCTTGGTGTGAATGTCTCCCTGCACTGAGGGCAGCTGTGGCTTTGTTTCCGATCCTTCCAGTGTGTTTTAATACAGTTCATGCAGTAGTTGTGTCCACAGGGAATCGTCACCGGGTCCTTCAGTAGATCCAGACAGATCGAACAGGACAAAGTTTCTTCGTCTATCTGATTCTGCTCCATTTCTTCTGTCACAGTGACTGTGTGAGTTTCACTTCCTGAAACAGAAGGCAGAGAGGCTGCAACCAATCAGCTTCCACCTTCAGTAGACGTTGGTCCCACTCATATAAGGCGTGTTTGAGCAGGAAGTAGATGGAGGAATGTCAGGCTTTGATTCCACAAATAGTTTAAAGTAATGTCTACATGGCTTGGCAAGAAATTTCTGTTCAAAACATCAAAGTCAGCAAAACTCAGAACTTTAAAATGTAATCTAATCAATGGAGGCATTCATATAGCACCTGTGCACAATCTGTGCTTCTGTACTGCTGTGACAGACTCAGAAAATGAAAGGAGTGGGTGAGAGGTGTCTGTCTGTTCCCTATTGCAACAGCAGTTTATTGAGTTTTTGCGGTTGTAGTGATGGACTCTGACCTGGCCCCTCAGAGAAACATGAAGCCAATTACAAAGTCATCTTCTATCACTCTGACCAAGATTAAAGAACTAATGTCCCAGAAAGATCGAGAAACTCACCCAGGCATTTATCTTTAGTTACATTGATTACTGCAACAATGAATAAATGTTAATTTATTCATTCATTCATGTTTTAAAACTCAATTAACTTATTTATTTCAAACAAAAGATTCAAGGCCACCTCTGGATCAGCGATGTGCGGTCAGGGGAGAACTCTCCTGTAATCCTGAAAAGTAAAATAGATGCTATGAGAGAACATCAAATTTTTTGTATAAATTAGTTTTTTTATTTGTAATGTCAAGAACAGCGATTTTTTTATGGCTGTCCTTACACACTGTCCAAGTGTGTAAGGACAGCTTAGAGCTTATTAGAACCACACTGCAGGGACTTTAGATTACTGAAGGTAGTAACTGGATCACAGGAGACAGTGGAGTGGAAAGTGAATTTAAACAGCGGATATAAGCTTTTCCAACACTGTGAAAAAGTATTTTGACAGAAATGTTTGAAAACAGACGCTCTACCAGATATGTCGACTTCAATCATAACTGAAGACCTGAGAGTACAAAGGTCTTGATGAGTATATTGAAACAGAAAGTTTAAAGTACATGGAGTTCTCATATCTGCCAGTAGAGGTCGTCTGCACACATCAGCCCCAGGAAGGTGTTGATGCTGCAAGTTCCTACAAGATCAACATACTTTCCATGCAGATCTGCTAGTAACAGTGAGCACCGAATGCCATGCTAATTGTCTTGTTCATGAAAATGACCAGTGCAAAGTAATCAGTGCTGCTTTTAGCTTGACATTTAGTTTAATCTGAGTGTAAAAGTTAAATAAAGGTCACATGTTCATGTTATGTAACAGGTACAACGGGACTGGCAGGATTTAATGGAGCTCTTTTTGGATAATCCAGACTTCAGTGAGGGGATTACCTGTTATTTAGATAATTTATTGTGCCAAGGTTTTGGGTAAAAATATTTACACTTTACTTTCTTACCAATAAATTCATATGGACAGTAATTACAGAATTATTCAACAAAGTTTTATCAACCTAAAACAAAACTGAAAGATCAAAAAGTATCACGTTTACATTTTTACAAAACGTATTCTTTCACACAACACAGGTTTATATTATTGACATCATTTTAGGATAAAAAATTATGTAATACATACTTTTTAACAATTTAACAGAATAAATAGAATAAATAGTTAAAAATAGAGATTGACATTAGCTTCCTCCCAAAACCTTTCTTCACTTTGCAAATGGAAAAATAAACAGTTATTTTTATTATGTAATTTAATTTTGAATGTTTTCAGCAGTTCTAAATCCAGACTGAAATATTTTATTCATTCCTTGTGCTACTGACCCTTTGAGTAATATAAACAGGCATCTCACTTCCAGGCATATTTAGTTGTATAAGGAGTTCAACCCCACAGCATGATAGCACCTTCACTATGCTGAACAACCACAGCCATTGATCATTTTGCCTACAATCTTGTGGTTTTGGTTATTTTGTTACTGACTTTTTCAGTATGAAATTGAGTCAAATATCAGTGGTGGTTTCATACCAACTTTGTGTCAGTTTGTACTCTATTGAGATCTCTTAATTTCTTCATATTTAGACTTGTGTAATATCAAGTGCTATCACATTTTTCAGCATGGCGTGTCTCCTTTGATGGGCTCTTGGTTTGAATAGTGCATGTATATTTGGATGATGGGTGTGAAATTCACTGATCCACTGAGTCAGAATGGCCGACTTTTTGCATAACATCACCATTTAAGGACCTACGAACTGTCTGGGAATTTATTTTTAATGCTCTGAGTGTCCTAATGTGATCAGGTCATCATTAGCCAAATTAGCCAAAAAGTAGGTCATGCCATCAGATTCACTTTCAGTTTCAGCAAATGTTGCAAGAGATGAAGTCACATTATTGTTGGGTCACTGTTGCAGATGACAGGGATATCAGAAAAACAAAACAATAAACTCAAAACGTCCAAAACATCAGTGACAAAAATTCTTTGTTTACCTTTTATTCCAATCAAAATACTTCACATATTAAAAATGAATGCCTTTTTATTACATACGTACAAAACCATGTTTCCTAGAAACATAATGTATTGTACATTTTTCTGACAAACAGTAAATCAGAAAAATAATTTCATAGCAACATGAGCTATTAGCAATAGCTTAAATTTGATAAAGACAAACAATACAAATAAGTTGTAAATTTACTACAATCCTCAGCACCCTGTGTCAATACTTCATTCAAGCAGCTTTCACTTGTAGCAGCACATATTATTTATGCAGCAATACTTTACTAGAAAGATCTAAAGACCAACACATTATTTTCATCTAAAATAAATTAACTTACCATGATTGTCTGAAACCTCAACAAAAAGTTTTAAAAATAACAGAAACACTTTGGTGGATTCAAAGCCATCATAAAATGCAACCATATTTATTAATCTATAAAATAAAATAAAAATAAAACTTTTGTGCTTAATTAATTTAAAACAAAGATAATTAAACAACATTAAATTGCTGTCAGATATATAGAAATATATCAGAGTATCAACTATCTTTAGAAAGGCAGGCAGGTGGGTAGGTAGGTACAGTACAGCCATCTGTTTCTGTGGCTTTCATACATAATTTTAACTAACTTACATTTTGATTACATTTTTAGTAAATATTTGCACGCTGTAATTGGAATAAACAGAAAACTCATTGACAGAGGTTGTGCTATCATTTTACAGTGTTCGTAGATTAACTTTATTGATCCTGTAAGAGAAACTGTCACCAAATATTAACCTGACTGCATTTAGCTGGTGTGTTCAGACATTCTTGGAAATGTTTATTAGCACTTGGTGCAGGTATGAGTTCACTGTACTGCATAGAAAGCATAAATGCTATTAATACGATATTTATGGAGCCATTTGACGCATTTAAAACATGCGGGTACGCATTACGTGAAAAATAATCCCAGACATATGTAATCAAAACAAATTACATTTTATATGAAATACAGTTTTTTCTTTTGGATTTTTAATGATAGGCATGATATTAACTTCAGTGCATCAGCCATATTGGTCTATCTTGAACAGTTATGGTATTTTTGGTCACCATTGAGTTTTTAGTTATCACTAAAACATTGCATGTTTTAAATCCAACTCCTCATCTGTTGGTTAATTTTTGCTTCTCACAAATGACGTAAATGAAGTGGTGAGAGCAAAAGTTTCTGTCTGTTCATGTTCAGATTTGTTATTCCTCCCACTGGCCTGAAAAGTCACAAAGGTAGCAAAATGTTTATATCTACTTCTAGAGCAGGGGTTCCCAAACATTTTCTCCTGGGCACCCCCAGTGGGTTCCAAACTATTTCTGGGCCTCCCCTATGGCTTACAAATAGCTGTCTGGTTGAACGACGTGTATGAGCGAAGGGGGTGGGGGGAGGATTCTTAGAGACTCCCTGTTATACTCAGCCCTGGCTCCAGATGAACAAGGGGGGGAATCAATTTTTTGGGGGGCAAAATGAATCATAGCTGAACATAGACAACAACACCAGTAGCCTACAAGCTACAAGCTTAAGGTGCTGTATTGATATTAGCTAGTCATCTTTTAGCTAACTTTACCTGCATCCAACAGCTTTACTCAACAGTTGGTTAGTTTGGGGGAAAAACTGTGAAAAGTTATTTGCGTTTTGCTGGTTTGCTGCCATGATTCTAACACAAACCTACGTAGCTCTGCACAGCAGCAGCAGGTCTCCTCCAGGTGTAAACCCAGCGCCAGCGTCGTAGCGTTCATGTTGCGTTTAAAGGCGGCTAACGGATTTAACTGCTGATAAAAGTTACAAAGGACACAGATATGGGAAGTGTGGAAGCCCCTACTGTATCAAATTAACAGAGGAATAACAGAGAGTTAGCCATTCTAAGCCGTTCATCCAGACGGCTTCCGGCGCCCCCCCTAGGGGATGCGCCCCACAGTTTGGGAACCTCTGTTCTAGAGCATAAACTTTCCAAAAGGGTTTTTGATGCTTCATCAAGCCCAATCTGGTCCACAGTCACAGAGAAAAGTCTTAATTAGTCAGAATTGTTCTCCCACTTAGATAAAACAAAAATCTACTGTGTCTTCTCTTTCTGTGTAATGGAGCTGTTCATCCCAACGGTGCTCTTTCCAGAAAGAAAAGGGACGATCTTCTCGAACAGGAGGATGCAGCTCGCCATGCCTGCAGGCACACAGCAGATTACATTTTAATGCAGCCTTTGTGTTAAATATGAAACTAAAACACAAATTAAAACACTATAAAAGTGTGTGTGTGTGTGTATGTATATATATATATATATATATATATATATATATATATATAAATATATATATAGTACTAATAGTACTATTATGTTTAAAAAACTGTTATTTTAATTCTAAACACACTGACTGTGTTTATTATATATAAATGTATATTATTTATATAATTATTTATATTCTTATAAATAATATTATTTCTAATAATATATTATTTATACAATATAAATAATACTATAAATATTATATTTATTATTATCATCATCATAAATATTACAATAATATTTATTGTTACAATAATATTTATTATTAAATTATAATTTAATTCTATAATTAAATTAATAATTAATTATTATTAATTATTTGGCTCTTGGGACGTGGAATGTTTCTTCTTTGAGATTAGAGAAATCATTCCCAGGAGAGATCTCTCTTCATGGGTCCAGTCTTCTAATGCCGCTTTCGTCAGCGTAGACGTTGAACTTTTAGACTCAACGGTCTCCTTGTCACCGCAAACTTCCCCAGCCGGGGAAGTCTCTTCTTTGAGATAAGAGAAATCGTTCCCAGGACAGATCTCTCTTGATGGGCCAGCCTTCTAATGCCTCCGTCATCAGAGCAGAGGTTCAGCTTTTGGACGCCTCTTTTTCCTCCTTATCGCTCCAACCCTTCTCAATCTGTGCACTTTAGGAAGATTGGAGAAATGGTTCCCTTCATCACTGTTCTCGCCATCAGACCGACCTGAGTGATCTGTTTGCTGTGGCCTGATGACTTTTCAGACCGATCTGTCTGAAAACTCGTAGAATGGCCTGATGAGTTTTGCAGTGAAGTTTGCTTCACAGTCGGGGAAGGTTTGAAGAGATACAAGTCAAATTCATCGTACTCATACTCATCCTTGTAACTACTGATGTCAAAAGTGACCCCAGGAAGTAGCTTGTTAAATAGCTTCCTCACTTCTGTGGTGATCAAATAACCTGCTCCAAACGTCAGGGGAAAAAACATGGTGGTGACTCCGATCTGTTGCATTGTCAAAATATTTTTCAAACACGGTGCTAACAATCAAAGAGCTGCTTGTATATAACCTCCTGTTTTGAGATCCAAACCTCGGATGTTCTTTGATCTATGTCATAGATGAGGTCATAGCTACAATGAGTCTTTGTAGTTCTAGGGCAGTGGTACCTTTTTTGAGGAACCGAACCCCCCAGTTTCATACGCGGATTCACCGAACCCTTCTTATCCCCATCAAACCCAGATTAAGAACCACTGTTCTAGGGGAATGACTTGCTTCTGATCGTTGCTATGGAAACGGTCAAATCAGTTCTGCATGACTCAAACTATTAACCCTTTGCAACTGCATCACTTATCGCCATGACGGACTTCAGAAGGGTATATTTCAGGAGGCTAGGGATTAAAACAGGGATTTTAATGGTTAAATATTAAGTTTAGATTGACAATGGTATACTAAAACCATTAATTTAAGTAGGATTTTTCATCATTATATCAAGTTTAAAATTTCAAATCATAGTTGACTTAAAAATATCTTAAAAGTAAAATTAAATTGTAAATTGTGACAAGAAATTTTGCCTACTTGGAGAAGAGCTACAAAGAAATAATTTTGTATATATAATAATCTGCCAATGGAACATATATATATACACATAGATACACATTTATCATAGAACCCCCAAGAATTTAAAACTACTTTCACCCCTGATCGTTACCCAATGTTGGACCCAGCCAGTAGATGAAGCAGTACTCCAGGTATGTGTGGCCACTGCAGGGGAACTGAACAGAGAAAGCCAGGGCGGGATTAAAAACGGCTCCGGAAATACTCCCACCTGCAAAAAAATAATAAATAAATAAATAAGGACAAAACATAAACAAAAGCACATACAGGTGCTGGTCATAAAATTAGAATATTGTGATAAAGTTCATTATTTTCCATAATGTCATGATAAAAATTAAATTGTCATATATTTTAGATTCATTGCACACCAACTGAAATATTTCAGGTCTTTTATTGTTTTAATTTTGATGATTTTGGCAAACAGCTCATGAAAACCCAAAATCCCTGTCTCAAAAAATTAGAATATTATGAAAAGGTTCTCTGAACGAGCAATAAAAATAATCATCTGAATCAACAAAGTAACTCTAAACACCTGAAAAAGATTCCTGAGGCCTTTAAAAACTCCCAGCCTGGTTCGTTACTCAAAACCGCAATCATGGGTCAGACTGCTGACCTGACTGCTGTCCAGAAGGCCATCACTGACATCCTCAAGCAAGAGGGTGAGAAACAGAAAGAAATTTCTGAACGAATCGGCTGTTTGCAGAGTGTTATATCAAGGCACCTCAGTGGGAAGTCAGTAGGAAGGAAAAAGTGTGGCAGAAAACGCTACACAACGAGAAGAGGTGACCGGACCCTGAGGAAGATTGTGGAGAAGGGCCGATTCCAGACCAAATTAAATTTTCATCTCCATAAAACTTTTCAGCAGATGGAAGCATGAAGTGCTCCAAAATCTTCTGATAGCTGCTGCATTGATCCTGCCCTTGATAAAACCCAGTGGACCAACACCAGCAGCTGACATGGCACCCAGACCATCACTGACTGTGGGTACTTGACACTGGACTTCGGGCATTTTGGCATTTCCTTCTCCCCAGTCTTCCTCCAGAGTCTGGCACTTTGATTTCCGAATGACATGCAAAGTTTGCTTTCATCCAAAAAAGTACTTTGGACCACTGAACAACAGTGGTCCAAAGTGCTGCTTCTCTGTAGCCCAGGTCAGGCGCTTCTGCCGCTGTTTCTGGTTCAAAAGTGGCTTGACCTTTGACCTGGGGAATGCGGCACCTGTAGCCCATTTCCTGCACACGCCTGTGCACAGTGGCTCTGGATGTTTCTACTCCAGACTCAGTCCACTGCTTCCCCCAAGGTCTGGAATCGGCCCTTCTCCACAATCTTCCTCAGGGTCCGGTCACCTCTTCTCGTTGTGTAGCGTTTTCTGCCACACTTTTTCCTTCCTACTGACTTCCCACTGAGGTGCCTTGATATAACACTCTGCAAACAGCCGATTCGTTCAGAAATTTCTTTCTGTTTCTCACCCTATTGCTTGAGGATGTCAGTGATGGCCTTCTGGACAGCAGTCAGGTCAGCAGTCTGACCCATGATTGCGGTTTTGAGTAACGAACCAGGCTGGGAGTTTTTAAAGGCCTCAGGAATCTTTTTCAGGTGTTTAGAGTTACTTTGTTGATTCAGATGATTATTTTTATTGCTCGTTCAGAGAACCTTTTCATAATATTCTAATTTTTTGAGACAGGGATTTTGGGTTTTCATGAGCTGTTTGCCAAAATCATCAAAATTAAAACAATAAAAGACCTGAAATATTTCAGTTGGTGTGCAATGAATCTAAAATATATGACAATTTAATTTTTATCATGACATTATGGAAAATAATGAACTTTATCACAATATTCTAATTTTATGACCAGCACCTGTAAATATGCTCTTCAAATCCAAACTTGCTGAAACCATATATAATACAGTTATCCACATTTGGTAAAAAAAAAAAAATAAAAAAAATCATGCAATTCCATGAAGAATTATTATTCATTAAAGACAATGTTTGAGTGAACAAAGATCACATGTGAAGTTCCTCAAAACTTCATTCTAAGGTCAGGTAGGAACTACAGTTGATGCCTGAGCTAAAGCTAGCGTCCTAGCTCAGATTATAGAGTATACTCATGTTGATGATAATCATTTTACCTGAACATTAATCTATTGCCAAATCAGCCAATTGCCAGAATGGTAGGTTTACTGTTAAATCAAGACAGATAAACTTTTTTCTGATTTTATTTTCTGTAAGCCATTTCTTTATAATAGTGTCTTTAAAGGTCTTTGTGAGAATATGAATAAATAAAAGACCTGCTAAGTCACAGATCCCAGGAAAGAACGAAACAAGACAAAGTTTCTCTGATACTCAGTGGAACAAACTCCATGTCTCGGGTTTTTATGGAGTTTGTTCCACTGAGTATCAGAGAAACTTTGTCCATAAAAACCCGAGACATGGAGAAACTATTCAAAAGGAATGAAAATAATTCTGGTCTCTGGAGTTTTCCTTTAAAGATGCTTTGTCATTTAATTCATAATACATACTGCTTATCAGTTTTAAATGTGAGATTATTTTCAGTTTCCTCTGTTGTCCTTCTTGCTGAAACAATTAATCAGAGTAAATGATTATTGAAATAATCGTCTATTTTAGTAATGATCAAAGTTAAGACCCGCCTCCTGGCTCTGATTGGTCGTTTCTAGTTAGCATTGGAAGAAGGCAGAGGAGCTCGATTTTTTTTTTCACAATTACAGTGAAGCTTGAACATGTGTAAATATATGTTACATTCTGCAGCTTTAAATACAAACTGTACGGATGAAAGTTGAGTAGAAGTTTGACTTAATTATTGCTCTGAATGTTTTTGTAGTTTTTTTTATTTTAGTCAGTATACTCCAGTTAACATTAATAGATTTCTAAATTAGTTGATAATCGATTAATCGTATCAACTGTAAAACATAATAAATATGTTTTTATTTATTACATATTTGCATTACTTTTTTTTTTTTTTTTTTGGTCCAACACACCTGCGTAAACCAAAGCGGTGATGACGGCAGCGAAAAAGTGAACTCGGAGTTTCTCCTCCAGCTTGTGGATGTGCATGGCGGTGGCCTGCACCGCGAAAGCGCACGCCAGCTCCACGGCAGCAGCCTCCAGCACAGTCCCACCGAGCGGGTCGAAGCACCGGAACCCGAACTTTTGGTGCTGGCGGTGCATATCCGACAGCCCCAGCGACCAAACGGAGGCTGCAAAGGACCGTGCGGCGACCGCCGCTCCGAGCTGGACAGCGATGAGGAGAGCCGCGGCTCTGCAACTCGCCGTGCCGCGGCAGACTCTCTCCAGAGCCGCAGCGGGATTACACGTCGCTTCTCTGAAAGTTGATAAATGAACAACGGTGACGACATAAGTGAGAGTCAAGCTGATCGCTTGGTCCAAGCGGACGGATTCCGCGAGCAGCTTGAGTTCCTGGGTGCAGCAGCAGAGTTGGAAGGTGGACGCCGCTTCCAGCAGGTAAATCCAACAAATACCGGGGAGAAAACGCGCCGCAGCTCGGCGAGTCGCCTCGCAGAGTAGCACCGCGACGGCCAGGACACCCAGCGAGACCCACAGGTCAGCCATGTCCGCGGTCCGGAGCCTTACAGGCAGGTTTATCCCGAAGTTTGAGCCGCTGGTTGGACAGAGCGCAACTTATTAGACTAGTTACCCGTGGCGGAATGTCAAAGTCCGGGAGACCCACGTTGTCTCCGCTGCGTCAGTTTTTATTGTGAAACAGGAAACAGGATGACTCAACTTTCAAATTAAAGGGATGACCAACAATTTGATTCGGCAATGTTTTAAACAATTATCCAAACCAAAATGTACACTCTGTGATAGAAAAATAAATTTGTTAGAAACATAATTTACAGACTTACTTAGGCTAAAAATAAATCTGTAAGTTACTTTTATTATTTTTAAGCACTTTTATGTATCATCTTTTATTTTTCACTATATCCATACATTTCTTATGACTCCAGAAATGGAGGATCGTGAATAAAAAAAAAATAAAATCAATACATACATTATATTTGTAATGTTATTATTGGTCTGTTCTTGTTTTTGGACCGTTCTTCTCGTTTGGTCACATTTTTTTAACACTATTTGATCAAATGGTAGTTAATTTACTCTGAAAAAGGGAACTTCAGGTCTTTAAATAACCTAGGTTTATTTTGCTGTTGGATCAATTTTCTTATAAAAGAAAAACAACAACAACAACAAAAACAGGAATGTCCCAATTAAATTTTTAAGAAAGATTTTTGTCTTTTATTTATGTTTACTCTTTCCAACTGAATGACATAAGTTCAGCTCTTTCTGTGAATAATCCAGTTTTCCTTTTTTTTGGTATTCTTTTCCAAATTGTCTTCATGGAGAAAATATTACAATAAGTAGACAACAAATTTGACATTCAGTTTACTCAATTTAACCTATTTGTGTGTTTGTTTCAAGTCTTCATCTAAATAAACTCTAGTTTTTCATTTTATTTGACCAATATTGTGAGGGGTAAAATACACTGAAAGTCCAACAAAAAGATTAATATAAAATAATTTACTCCTATTTTTTCCATATTGCAAATGCAGCCTTATATGAGAGAAATCTAGACTTTGCTTTAGAGATAAAATCAGAGCTATAACCGTTAAGCCGGTTTTATTTTGACGGTTCTACCGGAAGTGCTGGTGAATGCGTTTGAAACACGGTTAACTTGATCTGTTTGGGTGCAGCACTGGCTGAGAGAGGCTCAACGCTGGGCGAGAACATTCCTGTTCCAGCAGTTTGACAACTTTACTGAGAAAGAAACCAGCGGGAGGGAGAACTGAACTGTTTTCACTGCGCTCAGTGGGACGTCTGTGGGTTAATAAACGGAATAAACTTAAAAAAACAAAAAAAAAAACAAAACTGTTTTGGTTAATAATGGAAGCTGCTACAAATACCCAGAGGTGGGCAGAATAGCTAAAAAAAAAAAAAAAGGCTACTCAACAGTTTGATCATAATATCTTATTTAACTTGTGAAAAGGTAAATCAGACAGAACAGTAATATTTAGTTATGAAATTATGGTCTTTAAAAATATCAATAATAATAAAAATCAAACTTTATTTTTTGAGCACTTTTTAAAACAATCAAGTCTGAAGCCAATACTTGCTGCATGTACATGCTAGAACAGTGAAAGAAATACTCCCAGTGGCAATATTTACCATTTATTGTTTACTTGAGCCCCAAATGTTACAGCAGCGAGAAAATAACTTTGGAGCAGAGGTAAGTAGCAACTTGGCAGTAGTTTTACTGCATCTTAGTTTTTACTTTTACAGACATCAGTCAGTTTTTATCTGAAGTGTTGATATGGAGGATAGCTGTATATGAACCTTTGAAACAGGTGAACTTTCTGCTGGTTTGTGTAACAGTAATCTTGTTTTAAAGGTTCCAACTGAGGTGAACTTTGCACACCACACTCTGCTTTTTAATGTTACCATGTTCCTTTGTTCTCTTTGACTCTGGGATTTTACTGCAGGTCTCATTCTTACTCAGCATTTTCTCCACGTTAATTTTTACACTGAGCAACTTCATACCTTTAGGTGTTGTACTGAAATATCAAAAAGTTGACTTAATTTTCTGTTTCTGTTCAGCTTTATGCTTTTAAATCCAGTTAAGCTCCTTTTGCATTTTGAATTTTATTTCAATAATTCAATTTAAAATCTCATTTCATGACATATTTTGTGTGTTTCTTTTTATTTATTTAATTGCATTTATTCTGCCTTCCAGCTAGTTAAAACCAAAAATCTGTTATTTAGGATCACATTTCAATATCTTTAACAGCAAAATGTGCTCCCACTGAAGGCATATATGCAACAAATACTTGGTCTGGGCTCCTTTTGCATAAATTTCATCAGGGTGATTAGCTTCTTGGTCACTCCCTTAAAGGGGTCTTGCTTCACAATCCTCTCCACACTTTTTCCTTCCACCAAACCTTCCAAGAATATACCCAACAGACCTTTTGTAAAGGGTGTCACAATATTATCTGTATTTTCAAAATGAATTTGAGCATTTCAGATATTTAATCCAGGGCTATATTTAACTGTGAGAGTAAAGTTTTTGGACATATTTTTAATAAATTTATTAAATGAGTCACTGTTGGCATGAAACATATACAGAATATTTCACCAAAATGTCGTATCTCTTTAAAGAGGCTGACATCCAGCTGGACTCAACTGATGGTGTGTTTTCATCACCTTGGCAACAGGTGGCGATGGATGACACCGAAGAGCAGGGTCACCAGTATGACTTATGTAAATTTGCTAGAAAGTCTATAGTGCTTCCGCTTTATTTTCAAAATAAATCTAACAAAACTCTGCTTTGCTCTTTATATTTTCTATCTCGGCTACAGAGTTTCTCCAGATATGGCGGGAAAAAATAGACGAGAAACTTAAATTCGACTATTAATAAACGAGTGGCGCCCACAGTACTATACTGGCTCTGTTAGTGAACGCTTAAAACGGAGATAGACATACATAATTAGCTTATGTTACTATAAGCTAATTACATGGAAAGATATTAATATGGCTTCCCAGATCCATGTTTATACCATTGAAATAAATTTAAAGATCTTACTATATTTGTTGTTCCGGGTCTGTGTCTGCTTTAGAAACAGAGTTTTCTCACCACAAACCACCTTAAAAAGTTATTAACTTTAGTTTGAAACAAAAATAATAATACGAGTCATTTTAGATTCTTCTCACAGTAAAAATGTGAAGGACAGGAATGTTCCGACACAAATGATCAGGAACATACTTGGTATTGTGACTCTAGGGGGCGCAGTTTCTTCTTTATTGCCTTCGTATGTTTCCCTGGCTAGAGTAAACGCAAATTATATCTGTGTGAAGAAAACAACTTGATGCACACGTTAATTTCGTAAAGTACCGTTTATAGCCAAACATCGCGGATGAAACGGAGTGTAATTGCAGATTTTCGTGCATATCTGACTCGGTTCTGTTACTAGGCAACGTTTGCTGTGAGGTTGATAAACATGGATAAACATCCATCCGTCGTTTATACCTACTTCTTCTACAAGTCATTGAAGCAATCGCTGTGTGGAGAGTTTCTTACAATTTCTTATCATGATATGTACTGACACAGAAACCGTAACTAAATGACCAATTTAATGTTTTACTTTTGCAATTTTACTTTAACAGTGCATTTGAATTGAGGCGTTAAGACACAACAGACTTTTAGGGAGTTGTTACACCTGATTAGGGACCAAAATTGCTAAATTTGTTATATTTTCAGCTACACTGGCTTGCTTTTCTACTTGTTCAAACCATTTCCCCCTCCTTGCCTGTGGGGGCGCTGCACCAAGAACCACTGAAGGAAACACAAAAAGACACTAGAGGCAACTTTCTTCTTAATGAAATGTGAACATAAACGAAGCTGTGGTAGGACTTCTCTTTTGTCTTTGGTAAAAGACGAGTCATTTATATTCGCTTGCACTACATTTACGTGTTTGGTTGTGTTTACCCAGAATGCCCTGCGCAGTAGTCAACTTCCTGCTTTTGGAGCGGTCTCCAGTCCACTTGGCATTCGCATATGAAATTTCTTCATCCGAACCCAGCACCTGGTTTGTAGGTAGACCAGAGTTCGATTGTGCATTCACAGCTCCCCAAACAAACTGGACTTACACAAGCTGGAGTTGGATTAAATTGGCCTAAACAAGGCTGGTGTTCAGGAGTCTACAACTTGCACTTCTGGAGCTACAATCGGCTTTTTGGTTCACTTAATATAGACAATGAAATATTGCTCTGTTTTGGGGCATTGGATGGCATGTAGTGTAAACGTACCAGTCTGAGGCCTTATGCTGCATGTTTTCCTCTTTTCTCTCCTAATTCCCAATAATTTACTATTCAATAAAGGCCACCTGTGCTGTGTGTGGTAATTCGGGTCTAGAACCACCACGAAATTAGATCTTCTGCAGCTTGAATCCAAGAAGACAGTGGAAGTGAAGAGGAAAAGGAAATCCATATAAGGCTTGTAACATGTCTGAGTACCACCACATCTTTTCTTCCCTCCCTGAATGTGAACCAAGTCTGCCTGAGGACTTGGTTCAGAGCTCTGCTGTTGGATCAGATTGTTGGAGGCTTTGTTTTTCTATAGAACTTTTCTCCTTCGATTAGATTCTTTCTTCACTTTTCACTCACAAAACTTCACCTCTGGAAGTTCCTCATTGCGGTAAATATTTATGTTTCTGGTTTCTGATTAGATCCAGAATAGCTCCTGACAACTTTGGCTAAACATAAGGAACAAATTAATATTTTTATTTATAGATATGTCGAATGCAGGTTTACATTCTTCCATGGAATAGTTGCATTGCATTGCCTCAACAGAATAACAACAAAAGTACCAGTAATATTACTGCTATTAGCTTTGAAACAGTTTTTTCTTTTTCTTTTTCTTTCATTCGTTCTTTCCTTTCCTTTTTTTATGAATTACATCTCATTGAAAAAAGAAAACTAAAAGTAGAAATAAAATGGTTATTTTTAAAAAATGGCAGCAAATTTCTCAGATATTTATCAAAAATTAGAAGTTTACTTCTAATTTAAGTTTACTTCTGAAGGCACTTTACAAAAAAGTTTCAATTTCAGTTCAGTCACACATACATTCAAATTGATCCAAGTAATAAAACAGTGCATCAAGTTCAGTTCATTCTTCAAATTTGCTTACATTTTTTTCTAAGGAAGTCCAGCAGTCATGCAGCTTTCACTCCTCCTGGACAAGGAAAAACTATCCTTTAACAGGAAGAAATATCCAGCAGAACCAGAACCTGGCTCACTCAGATGTGATGATAAACTTATAAAACTTGTATTCTGATTATATTTTTGATTTTGGTGTGCCACCCCAGATGATCACTGGGCCCCCTTTAGATCTGGAGACGCCCCTGGTGTTCAGTTTGTACCGTCATTTATAAGCCAGCAAAAATGACGCCGGGTTTATTTTTGTACTTTTCATTTTCTGATTTTTACTTAAATTTAAAGGGAACCTGATGTTTCCTCCCCTTTTAAAGTCTTAAGTCTTTCACTTCCGGTTGTTGCATCGGTAACTCTCGCTCGCTTGACTCCTCCTGATCAGCCGATCTGCTCCGAGCGACAGCCGGAGAAGGAGCTCTGCACTGCGGGTTCGTCTCTGCCGGCTCACCGAGAGCCTGGAGGTAGGAAGACCGGCCTGAAACAGAAGCGATAAATATGAAAAAAGATGGGAAAAGATGCTGGTGTCGATGTTGTTACGGGTTATTCGCCTCTGAGCGGATCTCTCAGAGCTCAGCGGCTCCATTCTTTGTTTATAGAGACAGTTATGAAGGTAGCCGATGAGACGTGCTGTTTGACGCAATAAATAAGCTTTAAAATTGGTAAAAGGCCTCAAAAAGCTCCAAAAAAACGCGGAGTTATTTAAAAAGTTTGGTGTTTATATGAGTGAAGGATTTACTAACACAGAGGCTGACTGTTATTTCGACTGGTAAACACAACATGGGATGGATTATTTAATCTAAAGGTCCCAGATTATTCATTTGACCGTCATGTTTCAACCTACAGCTGCACTGTTCAGAAACAGTCAGCTCTGCTGTTTCATTTTATTCCAGGAATCATGATGCATTCAGTCCTGGAAGGAGGGAATGCAGCTGGAAAGCAGATATTTCTGTCAAAGTATCCACACGTGCCTTAATAATTCAAAATACTATCAAAAAGTTATTTTGCGTTATTAATATGGACCAGGGGAAACTTGAATAGATTGTGACATATTCCAATGAAAGTGATGCATTCCAATATCTTTGTGTTGATTTTTGATGTTTTACAGCAAATAAAAACCCAAAATTCAGCGTCCCTGAAAACTACAGGAGATATTTAATTCAAAAAAATATTTAAAAATATTTTAAAAATGGCCGATAAAGATATGGAGAAGACTCCTGACCTTCAACAGCAAACTATCAATGATAATCAACAAGGAAGGTGAAGTATTACTAAAGATGCTGGCTGTTGAGACCACTCTGTCCATAGCATATTAATAGAAAGTTTAGTGGAAGGAAAACGTGCACAAAGAATGCCTCGTAAGGATTGTGAGGGTAAGGGGCGTTCACGAGTTTTAGGGAACTCCACGGTCACCACGCATGGACAAATGCCCACAGTGCAATAAACACCAGTCTTAAAACAAGTTTAAAAAAAAAAACTAACTATAGAAATAAAAAAAAAATCAGCCAATGGAGCTGGTACTTTTAATTAAAAGTCTAGAATTAATGATATCAACAAGCTCCTACATCTTGCTGATAAGTTACTTTTAAGTTAGCCTAGTCTTATTTTAAGTGATGCTGAGGTATTCACACTAGAATCTAGACAAAATGCATTGTAAAATGTGGTGTTTTTGCAGTGCAGGACTATGGTCTCTATTTTTGACATTTATTATGTTAATCTGTTCCTGTCAGGGGTGGAATGTGACAAATTTATAAAAATAAAAACTACACAGGACTCTGATCGTTCTGCTCAGATCAGGCCAACAGGGAGGAGATGAACTCAGCATATCTGAGCACACAAAGTTCCACAATTGCAACAAATCTCGTCCACTAACAAGATATCTTGTCATATTTACATATCTGACTGTTTTAATCTGGTGAACTCCCGTTTGGCCGACGAGAGCTCTTGGCTCGTTTCAAGCTGGAGTCCTATTAACGTTTCCAGGAATTGTCTACAGCTGGAATGTTGACCGTTTACAGCACTGTTATTTCCAAATTTTGAATTCTTCCCTGACTTTTCATGTCAGGATGAGTTGAAATGTTTCACTCTTTTTTCTTTAGCTACCTGGAGTAAGGAGAAGAATACCTGGATTGTTGCAAACTGTTCTGAGAGCCATCAGACCCATTAATGAAGAAGACACAAATGTTACTTTAGGCAGTCAAAGTAACTGAGCTTTCACAACGCCTCAGCAGCACTAGTGTGCCAAAACCCCCCCCCAAAAAACCCCACATAATTCTGATTTTCATTCACTGCGATTCAGAATCGCTTTAAAATATCCCAAAATTGATTTTAAAACTAAACGATACAGCAAATCCGCCACATTAAGTATGGCGGACACCGACATATCACAGCAACGGGCCAACCCTCTCAATGAGGCGTTCATGGGTCCATGTCTATGGAGGAAACTAGAGTCAGAGATGACTCAACTGGTCTGTCTTCCTGAAGACGTTTGGACACAATTAGCTCTTTACTGAATTCCCAGGAAGACCGAGTTTGACATGACGCTCATCGCGCGAGAGCAAAGTTCACAAAATGAAGATTGAGCAATACGGGAACAGCGCAAATGGGCAGGGCTAAGGTCACTCATACCTGTGATTGGTCAGAAGTTTGTTGCCATGTTTTATGCAGAAATGTGTTCGGACAGGGTTGTTGATATAGCACTTTGTATTGCCTTGATGCTTAAAATGTGCTATATAAATAAAACCTTTACCTTTTAATTACCTTCAGTTCAACTAGTCCTATTCCGCTGACATTTTTTTTTATCTGTAGACAACTTGAATCCAACTCAGTGAGGAATTATCTACATTTTTTTTAAACGATTATCCACTAAATAACTAGAATAATAATGAGGCTGTCAAATGGCTAAAATCCTCGGGATGGAAATTGCAGCTCGTTTTGAGGATGCATGGATTAATATGTAAAACTTATTAAATGTGAAATAAGACACTTTATTGTTTCTATTTGTCATTCTTCCTTGTAACTGTTATAGACCGGGAAGAGCCTTTATGTACCCATAGTTTAAAGCAGAAATCATTGTAAGTAATTGTTTTGAATCCAATAGTAAAAGATAGTAAAAGATTCCCACCACTGATCTCCTTTGTGCAAAAGGAGCCCGAACCAACATTTTAGGCCAAATATCTGTAATAAAAATCCTTTTTAATTGGCCTGATGAAATATTTTCAGAGACATTGAATTTTGGGCTTTAATTTGCAGTTAACCAGAAAAACTGAAATGGACAGAATCAATCTGTGGACAGAGTGAATCACCTTTTTAGCGGCTAAAATGCATGAATGTTTCAGTAACTGGAGAGGAAGCCTGTGAGCCGACCCAGCAGATGAGTTACAGCGACTTTGTCCTGCGCTCTGCTCCTGTTGTACAGTGAGAATAGGAGCTGGTGCAACTCTGCCTCCGGCTGTCTGCGGGAAGGTTTATCATATTATTGGATGTACAAAGGACAAAAAACAAAGATTGGATATTACAGGGATGAAGTTTCAGGTCTGGCTCTGCTGAGTTTGACCTGAAATCTGCTGGAAGGAAAAACTCAGGTTGGAGGTAGAATCTGACCAGCACCTATTGGGGGATTGAAAATGGATGATGCTGCAGTAAACAAAATAATGATAATCCTACATTTCTGAATGTGTAGTTGCTGTTCAGCTGTATCCATAATAAAGTTTATTTATGGATTTTGATGTGGTTCAGAGGAAGCTTCAGGCCTGGTGCGGCTTATTTGCATTAATGCTTTTGCAGTGCAAACGATGCTTATCTCCACATTGTTCCTGTTTGTGTTTCTGTCAGTCATGTGCTGTTTGTTTGGTCATGTGACTGTAATGCAGAAAACTCTGCCATGTGATTGTTTTTTTATGTCTGAACTGTTGTATTGCATTTTATGTGATTTTAACGTCATTGACGTGAGACGTGCGTCAAATATATCAGGTCTGTAATATCCTTACAGACAAAAGTTTTATGTTAAATGCAAAAGTTTTATATATATATATATATATTTTTTTTTTTTACAGTTTTGGCTTAATTACTACTCTGAATATGTTGTTTTTTCAGAAAACAGTTTTTTTAATCTGTATTCTCTAGTTATCACTGATTAACTGATTACTAAATTGGTTGTCGATTATTCCAATAATCAATTAATCTGTTTAATCATGGCCAGTCCCGCCTCACTGCAGAGCTGCAGAGGCGTTTCAAGGTGTGTTTTCTGCTTCTCAGGTGTGTGTCAGGAGGATGGTGGTTGACTCATGACGTATCCAGCGATGGCGTCCAAGTTCTCGCAGCGCCTGCTTGGCCTCCGTGCCAAACTGCTGCGGCGCTACGAACATGGGCCCTTCGTGCGGTGTCTGTCGGGTCTGTATGGCTGCCGCTGGAGACGCTACGAGAGGAGCAGAGGTCAGCCAGAAGATTGCTGCTGCAGCAAGGTCAGACACTGTGGGGCAGCTTAAATGCTGATTTCACTGGAGTCCAGAAATAGTGAATTTTGTGCAAGAATATGAACAGAACAGAACCATGGAAAAGTGTCTCAACTCTTTGTATTCTGCTTGCCTGCAGCCAGGCTGTTCTGTAATCTGCCTGAGGGGAAAATGTTGCCAAATAAGCTCAAATAACTCATGATCAGGATTATAGGAAAGCCTGGCTGCTTGGAATGATGACATATTAAATAAATTAAGGATGTTATGAAGGAAAAGGTGATGTAATTTCCTTCAGTGGTGATCAGATCAGACTTTTTCTACTTGGCTTACAAAATTGTTGCCAATGCATAAAAATGCTCGGCATGTTCTGAAGAAGATAGATTTAAACTACGGCTAGGAACTTGTTGTGTTAGTTTTGATTCATTGGTTACATAGATTTTAACATGCTAAAAATGTAACTATGTTGAGAACCGTTATTTGCATTTTGTTTTACATACAAAAAGTCAGAGTGGAACCTTAGTATTTTGTGTTTTTGGTACAGCCATAAATCTGAAAGCCACATCCGTAAACAAAGCGATGGACGACAAGGTTGATTCTCTTCGTACCTTGCAGGTTAATTTCTGCTTCAAAAAATGATCCTACAAACCGTGTTCAAATTCTCAGAGTTTTTAACAAAACAATTAAAAGGAAAAACAACTACAAAAAGAACTAGAGGTTTAAAGTTAGATATATAAAACTTAAATAAAATGTATTGGTATCAATATCAGTATTAGTATTGGCAATACTGGCCCTATACTTACTTCATAACGGACTGATACCAAAATATGCAGAATGCACATATGTAGTAAGAAATACTGCCACCTGCAGGTGGGAGTTTGTCACTTAAAACCAATGTTTTTGACTATTTTTGTGCCAAATTTTGCAATAAACTCACAGTTATGCATTGGTATGAAAAAATGCAGGGATCTGTGGATTTGTTGTGGAATTCCACAATTTTGGAATCGTAAAAAACAGGAGGAAATGCCTAACTAAGCAACAAAGCAAACCAGAAAAGCTAAAATAAAATAGTGAAAAAGTTCAATATTTTCCATTTTCCGATTCCAATTTGTGCTGCACATACTTATCAAAAAATAAAAGAAAAGAAAAACCAAACACAGACATTAAAGAATCATAATAAAAATAGAAATAACATAAGAGCATCAACTCAACTGATATTTTTGGATTAGTTGAGTATTTTCGAGAAGTGAAACTCTTATACATGGAGTTACATAATTCAAGCCTTCATTTCTTTTCATTCTGGTGACTACGGCTCGTAGAGCGTGAAAATATAAAATGAATCATCTGATAAGGTCAGAATATTGTTGTGTGATTTTGATGGAAGATTTTGCGTAAACATCCTGTTTGGTTGTGGCGTCCACAGCTGGAGGGAGCGTCGTTCGTCCTGCTGGTCGCAGCTTTCTGTCTGACGCTGCTCTTCCTCTACTTCTGGGGACAAGCAGAGAACGACTACAATGACTTTGACTGGTGGGTCAAACAGTTTGCTCTGTGTGCAGTAAGTCTACACAGCCTGGAGTCGTTTACTCATGAACCTGATGGAGGACAGGAGGGAGTATTTGTTTAGGAGCAGATTACTTCTGTTGCATCTCTTTGACACGCAGCTCATCTTCACGCTGTTATCATGCTTGTTTTAAATTATTCACTATACGAATTCCTGGGAAATTCTCTCTCGTTGCTTTAAAACTGAGCATGGACTTGTTTCTACAAGTCCTCTGGAAAAGTTTCCAGTTCTGCTTGTTGCAGGCCTAAACACAGCCAGATGTTCACTGATGGCTGCTGTGGTTAAACAGATTCAACCTTTCCTACACTTAAACTCATTTTCTAATTCTAAGTTCCTCTTTGTTGTTCTTCTCTTGTTGTAATTTCTCAGAATTTTGTGGGATACTTGAAACATTTAGTCTGTTTTCTGAGTTTTATGAATTGAATGTTATTTAACTAGTACTAATCCTCCCCCCATCCTGCTGCTGCCAATTAACCTTAATAGAAAGAAAGTTCAAAAACATTTTTCAGGGTTCAGTGATTCTTTTTCATTTCTTTCAGAAATAAGCTTAAAAGGTGATTTTTAAAGACTAACATTTATAAACTGATATAAATTTGGTCAAAATTTACTTTGTTTATTTTTGTTTTCTCTCTTTCTCCCCTTTTTTTTCTTTGTTTTCTTTTGGTTCTTTGTTTCTGTTTTTTATTTTTCTCTTTTTCCTTTTTTTTAACTTAGTTTCTTCTTCTTTGTTTCTATCTTTGTTTCTTTTTGTTTATTTCTGTCCTTTTGTGTGTTTCTCTGTTTCTTTCGACAATTTTGTCAATAAAACTAAAACAATTTTTTTCTGTCAATGCTTTATTTCATTAAATAAATCTAGTTTTCATTCCGACTGTATTAAATGCACCCTCTCTCTGCTCCTGTGCTGGTTTGAAGGTTTAACTTTGGTCATTTGGGGTTCTGGTTCCCCTGGTCTGTGGTTCTGCTGGTCATCTCTGCAGGGTTCTTCACCTACGTCACTGTGCTCATGGTGAGGCGCCGACACGCTGTGCATGTAGTTGTCACCTTTTTATCTAGATGTTTTAGCAGAGTGTAAATGATCCGTCTTTAAATAAGGTGATATTTACATGTGAATGCTGCAGCTTTTCTTTATTGTCCAGATGATGCTAATATTTCTTCTGAGTTAAAATATTCTGTTTTAAAGTGAAGGAAAATAGTAGATTTCAAACCTTAAGGCTTCAAACAAATTAGAAACTATTTTAAGTAAAATTATTATTTTTTTGCGAAAGATTTAAAAGCTAAATCGACTTAACAGTTAATTAAAATGACAACTTTCTAGTTTGTTAAAGACTGTTGTGTTTTCATAATGCAGCATAAACGCCATGTGACACCATTAAACTGGTGTCACAGATCATGTTATGAATTTTTCTGTAAATACTAATTGTTTTTATTTCCTATCAGAGGCAAAACAGTTTTTTAATATGCATTTCATAAAAAAATACAGAATAAGCCCCTCATTTTTCAGGATTTTGCAGCTTTTAGCTGCTAATTCAGGTTGATTAAACTCTGCGGAGCTGGAAGCCATTTTGAAGAAGTCCGGAAAACACGCAGCGCTTCCAGAAACGTAAAACTGAACAGCCTGCAGCGAGTGAAAAGCAGGAAGTGAGTAAAGTGTCTCAAGCTGTTTTTGTTCTTTCTTTCTGCAGCTTCTGGCGGTGTGTTTACTGTCTGAAGGCCAGAAGCTTCATTTACATTGGAGTCACAAGGTAACCTGAACTCTGCACCAGTTTGAGTTAATATCAGATTTAAAAAAAAATGCATTTTACATTACAATATATTTAATTCAACATAAGTCTGCATCAGAAGCCAGACTTTGCTTGCAAAGTGCATTAAATTCACAACTTTCCATCTTATATTAAAGTAGCAGTCAGCCAATCTGACTGAAGACTGTTGGTTTTTGACAGTTTCATGACTGTAATGACACTAACAGCTCAATTTGTGAACAGCTGAGATGATATTCTACAACGTGTCCTGATGACATCATCGGTTGTTAGCCAGCTCTGCTAATCCACCTCATTTGCTTTTGCTGCTCCTCTTTACATCTCTGCCTGGCCGTTTGGTTGGGAAGCCGGACAGAGACGCTGGAAGGTCAAAAGGTCCTGAAAACTGAAAAAGAGAAAATGATGATAACGTGACAACTTAATGAACGTCCTTGGATAAACTTAATTGGATTACTTGAAACAAATCAGCTCAATTTTTGTAAAAGTTGGATCACCTGTTTTTCTTTTGAGTTTAGATCAGTCATCAGGCTGAAAACTGTTAAGAACAAATAAGTTTGGAATGTTTCATTCATAAATTGATAAAAGTTTGAAGTGATTCTTTGTTCTAAAACCTAAAGTTAGATTTACAATCTTAAGTTTCCCTAAAACTGACTTCTTTCAAAGAGTCTCGTCAGTTTTTGCGCCTCAAGGCAAATTTAATTAATTCAGACCGTGAAGGCTGCTGACCTCTGACCTTTGACTCTCCTTCTTCCTGTTTGTATTCAGGTTGGGATCCTAATCAGCCTGATCTTCTCCGTCGCAGCCACCGCCGTCTTATCCGACCTGTGGGGAGAAGAATGGACGACTCTGCTGCTTTCCTTCCAGGTAACATCTTCCTCCTCCTCCTCTTCTTCCTCTTCCTCATCACCACTGATTGGTGTGTTTGATCACCTGAGCAGGTGACGGCGCCGTACCTGCACCTCGGCGGCGTTCTGCTGATGACATCACTGGCCTGGCCCGTCGCTCTGCACGTCTTCCGCATGAACAGCAGCGGTGAGGAGACGCTTCGGGTTAAAAACACTAAAAAAACTTGTGTTATTTTTAGTTCTAAATAGAAACATTTACTCTGGTGATCTGGCTTTACTGTCAGTTTCCTAAAGACTTTCTGATCTTCATCGTGATCTGCTCTCATCTGGAGTCAGGAAAGTTGATTCCAGATTATTCCAGATCTGGATTAAATATATAAAAGAACAACTAAATGAGAGTTTTCCAGACTGTATTCCTAATCCCACTGACCAAACATCCTTGTTTCCTTGTCTCCTTCCTTTCTTCTCTAATTCTTCCTTTCTTTCTGTCCTTCCTTTGTTATTACTTTCCTTCCATACTCTGCTGTAGAAAAATCTGCTATAATTATCACAAAATGTTTTTAATTTATTCTAAAATTAAAAATTTAGGAATGAAAATTCTGGAACTTTTTGCCCAGAAAACTTTTTTTTTGACACCTAAACTCACAGCTTCTCTCTCTGCACATTTACATGCAGAATATATGAAATGATCTGATATGACTACAACAATTATTGAAATGAATCTCTTCTTAATCTGTTTGTTGTTGTTTTTTTCCTAATCCGAGCAGTTAGATGGTGTGGTCAACTTTTGAAGCGTTTTAAAAGCTGACGTTTCTGTTGCAGTGAGGCGGGGGCTGATCGTGGGGGTTTACCTGTCCGTCCTGCTGACCCTCTACCTGGTTCCTCTGGGCTTGTACTCTCCCTGCATCAAACAGAAAGGAACGCTGGGCCCCGCGCCAGCGCTGATCGGTCACCGGGGGGCGCCGATGGTGAGCGGGCCGCCTATCAGAGCTGCTAAAAAGATTCAATGTAACTCTAGAAGATTAAATTAATCACGTGGTTTTTATGAATGAACCCTGATCTGAGAGTTTTTATTCATTAAATAAATGAAATCAATGGATCCCATCAGAAAGAATTAAAGTCTATAGAACTTCATATATCTAAAAAAAATCTGAATATGAACTCTGAATACTGAGTTCATTGACATGAAATGAACTCATGTCAATGAACTCATTGACATGAGTTCATTTCTATGTACTACTGAATACTTGGTCTGGGCTCCTTTTGCATGAATTAATGCATCAATGCAAAGTTTCCCTGCAGTTATCCCTGTTTCTGGTACACTTCTTTCCACTCAACTTTCTATGAATATGCCTGCATGCAGCTCTCGCAGCTTGTTTTTTAGTAACGACCTTTTGTGGCTTCAGTGTTTAGTCTTCCCCATGAGTGTGTAGCTCATAATTTGGCCAGAACATAACATTTATATGTTAAAAAGCTTATTTTATTTTTTTTTTCTAAAGATGATTATATATAATATAAAATTTTGGTTTTTTTCTGATTATCTGTAAGACATTAGAATGAACAGAAATTTTGTAAATGAGTGTCCAAAAATAAAATCTTTTAGTTTTTGAGTTGCACCTGAGAAGTTCCAGTCAAACTGCGACTCTGACCTTTCATATGTTTTTAAGTCTCTCGAGCTGAAGCCTCTGTTTGTACGCTGACTCATTTAAATATTTATCCTTCTGGATGCGAGGGTTCTGATTCTGCCTCTCCTCCGCTGTGCAGCTGGCTCCAGAAAATACACTGATGTCGTTCGAGAAGGCAGTGGAAGCCGGAAGTGACGGCCTGGAGACGGACGTTGCAATAAGGTCCGTTTGACGCTGATGAGCCAAACCTCAACGCTGTCAAAACCTGCTGTAACTGATTATTCTAACGATACAATATTCTAATATTATAAAGATTAATCAGTTATTCTGACGATTAATTAATTAATCAGGCAAAAATATTTGGCACATTCTGCAGATTTTTAATTTAACCACTGAAGCCTTTAGAAACACAAAGTATTAGAAACACATTAAATATGCCAACAATCAAATCTTAAATTTAAAAAAGGTATTTTTTATACAGTTTTGGCTTAATTACTGCTCTGAGTGTTGTTCTGTCAGTGAATTGCCTTTCCTTGAATCTGTATACTTCAGTTAAGACGATTAATCGATAACTAAATTAGTTGACGATTATTTTAACAATGGATTAATCACGATTAATGGACTGAACTTAATTGTTTCGGTTATTTAATGTAAAAGGCTTCTCTGTGTGGTTGCAGCTATGATGGCGTGCCCTTCCTGATGCACGACCACAACCTGCAGCGCACCACCAACATCCAGGAGGTTTTACCAAACCGGACCGGCGACTCTGCTGCCATGTTCACCTGGAGCGAGCTGGAGGGCCTGAACGCCGGCTCCTGGTTCCTCTCCGTGAGTTTCTGCCTTTGAAAATTTGTGAACCTCTATTTGGTGTTTCTAAGACTTGGAAGTGCTTGATTCTTGTATAAAAACTTTATTACAAAACTTAGTAACTTTGTAATAAAGTGCAATCCAGTATTTGGTTAAACACCTAAATTTGGAAAACGTCACAGTTTAAATCAGATAGTTTCATACACCTAATAAAAAGACACACAGTTTTTCTGTAGAACATAGAATACTATCACAATCAAATTATTAACAGTAACAAATGATATATAATAGTGAATTGAAACTGTCTTTTTTTGTTCAGTTGTATTGGTTTTACCCCCACAGTGTGGTGCTGAAAAGTGTGGTCCCTTAAAAAGTCTAAGCATTTTTAAGGGAAACCTTCCCTTAAAAATGCTTGAATTTTACTGTGGGAAAAACGGATAAAAGTGCATATAATCCATATAATAGGATTTTGTTGATTCAGACTCTGCCTCCTACTGGCCATCCACTGTAAATGCAGAGGAATACTTACATTTATAATAGATTTTTATTTCTTACATACTGGATTCCCCTCTACTGAATAAATGTACTTAGAATATTTGTTTTTTTTAACTGCAGCAGTGTAAAGACATGTTAGAAATTAAATATTCCTTTTTTTTAACGCTTTTTGGTCATTTTTACCTGGCGTGCCAATGAATTTGGAGGCAGCGTCAGAAGTTCAGCAGCTCTAGCTGGAACATGTGGATCATATTTTCCTCATGACTGAATCCAGAGCAACATGCAGTCTGCCAGCAAATGGAAAACGCATCGATCGGTGTGTTGTCACAGAAATAACTGGGCTTTGATTTCTTTTTTTTTCTCTTTGTACCTTAAAGCAAAATCCATTTGGAACAGCCGGTTCGCTGCGGCAGGAGGAGCGGCAGCGAGCGGGAAACCAGTCGGTCTGCAGCCTGCAGGACTTCCTGCAGCTGGCAGGTCAGGCTCAGAAACTGGTGATCTTTGACCTCTACCGCCCGCCCTACGGCCACCCGTACAGTAACAGCTGGATCCAGCGAACCCTGGATGTTCTCTACAACGTGTCGTCCATCCAGTCATCGCAGGTAAAACTCATTCAAGGCTATTTAATGTCTAAACTGCTTTAAATGTTTTCCTTATATCAGAATTAAAATGTATTTTCTGTAAAAATAAAACATTTGTATGCATACAAGGACAGGGCAGCTGGTATATTGTGATAAATTACAATATTAATAATTTAAAAGTAGCTTTTTTCATGTAGTTCAGTCCAAAAACTGAAGCTAGTATATTTTTTACAGTGATTTATTTCATGTTTATTAGATTAAAATTTAAGCCCAAAATTTAGTTTGTCAGGAAGTTAAAAGGAAGAATTTAAAAATTTGACAACCAGAGTTTTTTCTTCCACTCAACTTCCCATTAATTTGCTTGGATGCGGCCCATTGTAAACAACAACCAGCTTTCATCAGTGAACTCATACTGAAATGCAAGATAAGGCTGAATAGTCTAATTTAAACCAATTTAATGCTAAATATGTTCATATATAAAGTAGGGTTCAAACAATTCATTTAATTGTGATAAATCGCTATTAATCGATTACTGAACTCAACATCAACAAATTTAGTTACTGATTAATCGCTAACTTTTGTTTTTTCAGCTGCTGTTTTTGATGTAAAGTTGTTTCCCAGTGGATGAAGTCACTCTGGTCAGCAGGCACTAACGTCTGTAAGTTTAGGTTCTGTGGCTGCCGTCCGATCAGAGGTCCTGGGTCCACCAGTCGGATCCCGATCTCCAGCAGACGTCCGGGACTCGACTCCCTCTAGAGGAGCTGCAGCGTAACAACATCGTCAGACTCAACCTGCCCTACAGCTCCATGTCAGCTGAGCTCACCAGGTCTGTGTGTTTGTTACGGAGCAGCGAGGGCCCGCTGGGTTCTCTACCAACGCTGCTGCTGTTCTCACCTGCAGAGAGTATTCAGCGGTGAACATCAGCACCAACCTGTATGTGATCAGCCAGCCGTGGCTCTACTCTCTGGCCTGGTGCACTGGGGTCCACTCGGTCACCACCAACGCCCCCCAGCTGCTCCGGACCCTGAAGTCCCCGCTCCTCCTCATGGTGGGTCCGATGTTAATCAGAGATGTTCACTAAAAGGTCTGAAGTGCAAAAACGTAGTGCACTTTATTCTGAAGGTAATATTTATTGGTAAAAAATGGGACTAAAGCTCTTCAACATTTTACCAAAAGTGATTTTTAAAATGCAATATTTTTTATTTAGCCACTAAAACATACTAAAATAAAGTAACTACAAAGTTTCCCTCAGTGTATTAGTAGCCTTGTTTGTTTATTTTAAACAGGGATTTTATTCCCCAGTATCAGTGAGAGTGAAGTCGGATGAAGCTCGGTTTATAGGCGACACACTGAACTGGGTGAAAGCAGGTGTGAACCCGTTGCAGTGTCTCTGCACCTGCTGGTTGGCCTTCCAAGATATTATTTCCCTAATTGATGCATATCCAAATTAGTGTAACTTTTTTAACACAAAAACACGGTGGGCCGCTGGTGGTCTGCTCTACCTCCCCTACCAATGGACTTAGCAGGTTTTCCCTGTGAAGTCTCAATAAAAAAGAATGACTGGTTTTGAAAGTTAGGGCCTGACTTTTTACTTTTACAAATTATGAGTCACACAAGTTATTTTAATATTCTCCTGTGAAAAAAACAATTCAAACATTTAATTCAACACTTCTGCTTGTGTGTGTCAGAGTCCAGAAGAATACAACCTGATGTGGATTCTCACCGACGTCCTCTCCTTCATGTTGGTTGTCGTCATCTTCTACTTTCACAGGTGAACCAACACTTTTTTTTTACCTGTCTGCATCCTTATGAGACAGAAATTGAACAGGTATGCAGATAATTTATTTTTAATTTTTTCAACGGCAGATGGCGGGAACAAAAACTCGCTTTCTGCTCGGACCGAGAAGTGAAGCAGGATAACGGCAGCTGCAGGCAAAACAAACCAGGTGACCTAAAAGTACAACTCAGCTATCGGCATTGTGTATTATTATTAACTACTGTGTGCACAAATATTAGGTGAGTATTTTTGGATCAGTAACGAATACAAAGCTCCACTTGGAGTCAGAAATTTATCCCGGTTTTTTAGACACTTTCTTGCAGCAGTGCTTGTCTGCGTCTTTCAACAAGACCGTGATTTTTCTGCAGAGTAATGCTCCATCTCAAGTATTAATGATAATTTCTCTCTCTGATCATTTCATAGAGATGGGCGACATCTGGTCAGTCTCCAGCTCAAACTGTCAAACAGAGAAGATGCTCAACCTGGCAACCGTGATGGAGCCCTCTAGGCAGAGCTGATCTGGCAACCTCTGACACTGCCAGGTTTCTGTCATACTGCAACCAAATCACGTCAATGCCAGAAGACAACGCCAAACTTTCTACTCAAACATCAAATATTCTCAGGTTAAATTCCATTAGTGGTTTTTACTTTAAAGGGGCAGTATTATGTAAAAATCAACTTTTTTGAGCTTTCCATCATGTTATAATGTTATTCCCTCATCAAAATCATACATGGAGTGTTGCCTTGGTTATTTCCTGCATGCTTGAGAAATCGTCAATCTCCATGGAAACCATGCAGCTGTGCAAAATGCCTGGTTGAACCTAGCCCCGCCTTCGAGACGCAGCTCCTCCTTGGAGTTGCAGTTTTCAAGGTTTCAAGCTTCTGCTTCACAGAGCAGCCCTTCCCCACGACGCCCCCATTCTGTTCCTTCAGACTAGCCAGCAACAATTAGCAAACACCCAGTGGAACAGCGTATCTGCTGAGCTCATTATAGGAGCTACTTCTCAGTGAACCACTGGTAAAAATGTTGTTAAAGGGTTAATAGAGGAGCCATGTTGCGATGACTTCCTGAAGGCAGAGTTTCAGAAAAAGCAGTTTCTTAAAAAGGCAGAGGCTCAATTTCAAGGTGTTAAATTACAAAGTAAAATGTATTTTAAGTCATATTTGATATATATAGCATTTTTACAACAACTGAAGGTAACATAGTTACTTTGATTGCGCTATTAAATGGCACTATGTGCCTGGAAAACACGTAATACTGCCCCTTTAGTAATGATAAAGTTGCACCATAATAAACTGCCATTAGCTTTGCTTCACAATGTGACTGATAAGAAACTAGTCTGAGAAAACATCAATAAACAATTTATATCTGTAGCAGCCGGGCTTCCTGACTGGATTCATGTTCCTACCGATGGAAACAATAATGAAGCTGGTTTAGTTGCTTAAAGATAGATTTTTAATGAGAATGATTATTTTATGATAGATAGTGCTACAAATACCAACTTTTTTCACATGTGGAAGTTCCTTATTTGGATGGGAGGTTTCTGTTCCTCTACCATCAGTCTCAGCAGTGCTGCACCATCCTGTTTGTTGAGCCCAGTTCAAAGTTTTTTAGCATTTTGTGCCAAAACCTTGACAGAAGCAATCTGTATGAAGAAAATCCAAAATGTCTGGATAGTTGATCACATTGAAGCTCTGAAGTCTGATGTGTATGTTTTAGATTTTAAACAGCAGCATAAAGAACTATTTCTTTCTGTGTTGTAGGCATCAAAGTATTTTTTATTAAAGAACCCAAACAAGCAGAGTTTGGTCAACAGTCCTTTTCAAAACTGTTCTATCCAGAACCTTAAATTCTTGTGCTGAAGCCCAGTAATCTGTCCTGACTCCTCCTACCTAAACGTGCCGGTATAAATAGACCAGGTATGTAGCGGTGTGTTCTCCTTCAGTCTCCCAGCAACCAGCACAGCTTTTTGGAGGCCTGTATCCTTTTCTCCATCTGGGAGCTTAGTGTTTATTGGTGAATGTTGAGGCCTAAGCATCATCTCTGTGCGGTGAGTTCTGTCTCAAATTGCCACAGAGGTTCATGTATGGGTAAAACGGTCAGGGAAATAAAGTAGCCAACAGATACAAACATGCAGCAAACAGGTGTAAATGTGTACAAACAAAAACCCACAATCAACGAAACAAATGCAAATGAAACATGGCCTAAATATGAAAAGCTGCAGTTGCTCCACAAAGCTAGTGATGGACCGATCTGATATGTATCAAACCTGATATGGAAAAAAAATCTAGATCAGGGATTGGTGACAATGTATAAGGGCAGATCTATTCAGTCTAATTCTATGCTTTGTGCTCTGAGCGACGTCGTTAAATTTGACACACCTTTTCTTCCTTCCTGTAACTGTAGACACATAAGTATGTCTACGGTCTTCACTGAGGGTCTGGTTCCATGCGACTTCGTTTGTCGACTCCCCCTTGTGGCCAGCAGCGCTTCAGTCTTGTAAAGCGAGTTTTCAGACTTGCTATTTTTACTATAATCATGGCATTTCTCCTTGCTCCTATTTCCTGTGGCTGCAGTGTTTTTTATTTGCAGTGTTTTTCTGTTGCATTTGTTTTTTTGTGTGTCTGCGTGTCCTGGAGTTTGCATTGTTCATGAGTTTGCTGCGTGTTTGAACCTGCTATGTGACAAGAAGAATGTTGACATCACACCACAGCGTTCTGTTTCAATTAGTAATAATGGATGGAGCTGTTTATGGCTCAATTTTAAATTTATTCAGGATTTTTAAATTCAATATTGATTAAGAACCAGTTCCACTGGCAGATTATTTCACTTAGAACTAGACATTTTTCTCATTTTATAAGTCAAATGATCTGCTCAAGGACTAGGACTTTTTCATCAATATCAAGAAATTACTGACTTAAAATGAGCTCCTATATCTTTCTGAGAAGTTATCTGTAAGTTAATTTTATCTTAAAGTGCACTAAGATATTTTTACTAGAACATAGACAAAATACTTGAAAGTATTCTGTGTTTTTGCTGTTTTTCTAAATTATAATCTTCAATGATCTTTTTGATAAAAGTGAAGAAACCATATTTAAATGAGAAATGAATCCAACTTTCTTTGCAAAATGTAATTTATTTATGGCTACATAAAGTTATGTCACATATCTTGATAAAAGTACTTTGTACATGGATGATGTCCAGAAAAGTGAGACATGATGACTTCACACTCAAATTATTAAATTATTTGTATTTAAACATAAGATTAGAAACAGATTCCTGTGGTGTCCTTTAGGAACAGATGCTCTGAAAACCAACCTTATGAAACAAAGATGGCGTTTTAATTTAGTGGCACACCTGCAGAACAAATCACATTTCCTTTAATCTAAAACCACATATAAACTTTATCCAACAGAGAGGAAAGATGATCTAAACAAACAATTATGCTAAATACATAAAATGACTGGAAAAAGTCGTCTAATTTACATTTTTGTGGGAGATGAATATTTTTGTTTTTGATTTCATGACGCAGGTTTTCACTGTAGAACTAAATTTAAAACTGTATTAGTTAAAGGTGTAAAAATTCAACTTCAACACATATGTGAAGAAACTCACTGGGAGTTAATGTTTAGTCTAAAAAAGGAAAATAGTTGGTCTTGGGCTCCATCGTCCAGAATAAAATTAATTTTATTGCAGTAATGCGTAAATTAAAAATAAAATGCTTACCCTACTAGAGAGGTTAGAAATGGCCTCATGTGACATATGGCCTCATTGCTTCATTTCAATTTCAGGTTGCAGGATTAACATTAATTTAGACCTTTTTCATGTCACAATAACTGGTTTCAATGTATTTCAGTGGAAACTTGTGTGACAGACCAGTACAGAGCAGTGTTTAATTGTGAAGTTTAAGTAAAATTATGGTTTTCTAATGTCTTACAGGCTAAATCTAAAAATGTATGGGTCAATTCTATTGCTGAAATCCATTTTATTTGGTGGTTGTTCATGCTGCTAATTATATGCGACTGCAGTCAGACTTCTGTGTGAACTGTTTACAACCACAAAACGGCCTGAATGTACAGAAGAAGAACATAGATGTGACTCAGCAGTCGATCAGTTTACGGAAATAATAATACGGATCGATTTTAAATCTGTTGACCAATGGGAGCCGACTTCATCACAAGATCATGAAAAGACGAAGGAAGATAATAAAAAGAAAGCACAGCTAACAGCAATGGCCTTTTGTAGAGAACTGGCTACAACTTATGTGGAGAAGTCTGCTTGTACGTAAGAGTGGTGGGATTGTGATGTGATGCGATTCACTGACTAACTTCTTTCATAAATTTCAGAATTATATTTTCAGCCATTGTTTACATCCAGATTTACTGTGTCTGGCCTCTTCTGCTGCAGAATTATGACTCATGTTTCACATCAGTGACGCAAACGTTGAATAAAAAGCGAAATGATCGTTCAGACTGCAGACACTTTGAAAACTATCATTTAGTCGAAATTGGGAATTCAGACTGCAGAGAAAAGGTTGGATCCTGCAACTTTAGGATGCACCTCTGCTTCTACACCTCTAAATGAAAAGTCTGAAATACCTCTTGCTTACATCCATTGATTGAGCTGTTTGGATCAGGGCTGCATTAAAAGCTGCAGCATAAGCATTTCCACATCATCCCTCTTTATTGGTCTGTCACATTAAGTCCTGCAGACAAAGACACTCAGCTTTGTAGTTGTAACATGACAAAGTGTGTTGATTTTCCTGGGGTGTTAATATTTTTTGCAAGGCTGTTAATCCAGAAACAGCTGAAACAGTTCAACACAGAAAAGTCCTGAAAGAGTAATTTTAAAGGCAAAAGGTGAGTTTTTAAGACAGGACAGAAAAATGAAAGGTAGGTTTTAGTTCAGGAGTGTGGCCTGATCACTTGCTGTTTCCTCTGGACGTTCGCTGCTTGGTCATCGTTGTCAACATCTGGCTGATGTAAGAGGTCAAAAGGTCATCCATCTTGTATCCCTGGAGTAGTTGGAGAGACAACAGGTAATTAGCTGCAGGACTAGCGGACAACACCTGAGAATCACCTGCAGGGCGTCTGTCTGCATGTCTTTCTGTCATGTTTCTATGTCGACGGTCAGAACTGTCCTTACTAAGTGAATTCAGACGCTCACCAGAGACGTTTCGCAGAGCAGCTTGCTGCCTCGCACCAGGTTCCCGATGGTGATGTGGAAGTACGTGTTGCCGCTGCTCCAGTTGGAGATCTTGGTGAAGGGATGAGTGGTCAGGATGTCCTGCAGGATGAGGGATTAGCACAGATTAACATGACATCTTCATAAAGTTGTAAAGATAAAACCGTGAGATCAATCCTCACCTTAGCCTTCGGATCAATCAGACTGACTCCGTGTTTATTGATGGCAATCAGGAGAGTTTCTGGGTAATTTGGATCTGTTGTTTGCTGCAGAAAATCAAAAACATTACATGTAGCAAGGATCAAAATATATTACTTTTGGTCTTGTTTACAACTACTTTTCTGGCATCTTCACCTTGACTTCAAAGAAGGCGGAGCCAAATGTCGGCCATTTGTAAATGACCTTCAGGAAAGAGAGTTTGGCGTCTTCGGGTGTTTTTCCCGACTGTTTGTTAAAGAGCGTCATGATGCACTGAGGAGAGAAGAAAATCTAAAACGTGAGTCACATAAACTCATCATTCACTAGGAAAGATGCTAGAAATCCATTAGTTTGTGGATCTCTGCTTTCAACTGACTAAAAAAGAAAAGAAAAATCAATTCTTTCAGCTAAGACTTATTATCAAAGACAACCTGCGTAAATATAAAATTAAGTTTTAAAAAGTGAATAAAAGCATTCTAAACCAACTTGGACATAACAAAAATAGTACCTAATCTGGTTCTGCTTCCCAGAAGAAATTAATAAGTTTTTTTAGATTACTGTGGAGGAATTTTGGCCAGAATTATTTTATTTAATTCACATTGGAAGATTTTACAGCATTCCAGTCAGATTTTAGTCCAGACTTTGACTAGGCCACTCCAAAACCTGTTGTTTTTGAAGGCATCCGACGGTGAGTTAGCTCTGGATTTTATTCGGCTTCATTACTGAAGATAGCTTGAAATGTTATTTTCTTATGTGAACTTGTTGATTGGACTCTTCCCTTGAAAGAAACGATTTCAAAACAACTTTTTTTGTTATTGCAGGTTAACTTTGTTTGATGATCTGGAACATTTAGAGCTTGTTAAAAAATACACAGAAAATAAATCCAGGTCTCAGAAAAAGGCATCTGAATCACATTAACGAAACCAGATTTTATTTCTTTTTCGTTCTTTGTGCTGCTGAAAGTAAACCTGGTCTCACTCGGTTCTGCTGCTCTGCTCACCTTCTTCCAGTCGTCTGGGGACAGATGTCGGATCTGGTCCTGAGGGACGAGGTCCTTCAGAATCTTGGGAATATTCTGGAAATGGGATTTGTCCTCTTCAAACTTCACCCTGTATATCAGAGCCGCCAGCTGGTGCACCTCCTCCCTCGAACACTTGTGGTAACCGCGGAGATACTTGGGCAGCTCCTGCACAGAAAAGCATTTTTTTTCTTTAAGTACAAGCAGGGAAACAAAACTGAAGGCTGCTTATGGTCATCAGTTATTTTACCATTAAACATTCAAGCACAAATCTAAATTTTAAATCGTTAGTTTAATAATAAATCTGAAAACTGGGTCCCTTTCTTTTAATGAGGCAAATCAGCAAATATTTTTTTATGTTTTGGATTTCTGAAGCAAGAAGAATATTATCATGAAAAAGTTAAAAATCCATCACTCATTTCAGAAAGTGAATCTTATATAGTGTTATAGATTCACCACACAGAGTAAAATACATAAAGCTTTTATTTCTTGTATTTTTTTTTACTACAGCTCACAAGGAATGAAAACCCAAAATTCAGTGTATAAGAAAATTACAACATTGTGTAATATTTAGGGGAGCAACTAACAATTTTCTTAGTAATCAAATATTCTGATATCAAGTAGTCAGATAAAAATGTGGCACATTCTGCAGATTTTTTGTCTTTTACAATATTAAAAATACATTGAAGTGCAAATAAGAGTAATTCATTTTAAAATAAGGAAATAAAGATTGTCTTGTTTCAAATTGAACAACGTAGCACTCCTTTAGTGTACGTCTGATCATTGCTGAAGAGTCTGGTTGCTCAGAGTGCTGTATCCAAACATATTCATAGAAAGTTGAGTGGAAAGAAAAAGTGCGCCAGCAACAAAGGCAACCGCAGCCTTGAGGAGATTTATTTCAGACATGAGAAAAATGACAGAAACAAGCATAAAGAAATGAATGAATAAATAAAACAAATTAAAAATGCGAATAGTCCAAAAACAAAAAGAGTAATGTCAACATAACATGTCCAAGAGGAAGAAGCATTTGCTCGGATGAATCTGAAACATGGGCTACAAATGTTGCCTTCATTGTGTTAAAGGCTCTACTGAACCAGTAATTCATGCAAAAGGAACCCAACCAAGAACTGAGTGCATAGAAAATAATATAATTCTGAGAAACCTGACATTTCTGCTTAAAATATCCTTTTTTATTGATCTTATGTAATATTTAATTTATCTTAGGTTCTCACTATAAGTCATAATTTTCAGAGTTACAAGAAATAAAGACTTAAAATATTTTACTATAATATTTGAGCTTTAATTTCTGAAATGAGAGCTAATAATGACATTTTTCACAATATTCTACTTTATATGAGTTAAAAACTGAACACAAATTAAATATGAAATCCTCCAGGGATAGAAATAGAATCCATATTTTTACATCTTAGCCTCACGTTTTCTGAAGAACTGTGTTGAGTAGACACATTAATTATGTTTAATGTCCTGTTGAAACGTTTCTGAAAGCACCTGATAGTAATGGAAGATGGAGTCGGCCATGGAGTCTTTTCCTGGCACCGTGTTGGTCCACAGCTTCTTCATGAAGAACACCTGATAGGTCAGTGAAGGCACCGTGCCTGTAGAGCCTGCCAGAAGAGTCAGAGATGCTCAAACAGTCTGAGCTTCAGAGACGAGAGCAGCTGTCCACCTCCATTACCATGTCTCGCTTTCTTGATCCAGTCAGTCAGATGCCTCACAAAGTCAAAGAAAAAGTCGCCGTCTGGCACACTGATGACCTGAAAACAAAAGAAAATGAGAGATTCACAAGAGTTGAGGTAAATTTTTTTTACAAAGAAGCAAAAGATACATATTTAATATTTAAAGAGAAAAGGACTGAAGGAACTGGAAAGGCTTCAGATTTTCTTAAATGTAAATCTCACTCACTACGCCGCTGATATTTAGTCCACATCTAACAGCTAAATGTTGATATTTTATTTTATTTTATTAGGACACAAACTGTAGGACCAGACTAAGAAATAAAAAATGTTATTATGAGAATAAAGTCAATATTCTGAGAAAAAAGAATCATACAAAAATAAAGCCGCAATATTACGATAATAAAAGTCTAATAATTTGAGAATAAAGTTGTAATAACGAAATGGTCAACATTATGAGAAAAATCATAATACCAGAAAAAATTTCTTAGTTATACAATAATGTCACAAGAAGTTGTAATTATACGAGGAAAAAAAGAAGCTTGTTTCTAGTAATTTTCCAACTATCTTCTGGTAATATTTATTCTACTAAGATTATGACAATATTCTCATGATTAAAAAACAAATCTCTACTTTGTTGCAGTCTCCTCACCTTGTCTGTGATCTTTACAAAGAGACTGAAGCCCTCGGAGGATTTGAGCATCAGTCGACCGGAGATGTTGTGGCAGAAATCTTTAGCCTTCGTGCTCGACTCCACTTCAAACACCTGAGATCACAAGAAAACCAAAGAAAACGTTTGTTTACCAAAAATGATCAAGAATTTGCCATTTGGTTCCAAGTGTGCAGAGTTTACAGACAAGCAGTGCAAATATAGAAATAGTAGAGGAAGTTAAGGAACAACATGTAGATAGATCTGCAGCCAAGTTTTCTTTTCTCTTCAATTTAAGAAAGAAGAACAAGTGTTTTATTTTGTAAAACACTTATTTTACATTTTATCAAAGCAAAACTGAGAATTTTCTGCAATTTTTTGAAAAGTTTTACAATAATTTTTTAATAAAGCAAATCCTGAACAAAGTTTAGATCTTTCAGTTCAGACGGTTCCAGTTTTCCAACAAATGTTTTGAACCCGTGTCGCCTCTGACCTCATCTGAGTCATCAGGGAAGTAAACCTTGTGGAAAATCTGCGTGGTCTTGTGCTGGATGGCCTCCACCTCCACCAGGTGAGGAGGGTACTTCCTGGATCCATTTCTGCACAAATCAGGAGGAAGAGGAGAGATGAAGCAAGAGGAAAAACAAGGATGGGGTGGAAGAGCAGCCATGTGGTACCGCAGGGCTTTCTGCAGCCGCTGCATGCAGTCCGGCGCCAGCGGGAAGTGCTTCTTGGCCTGGAGGAACTTCTGGACGTGGGGCAGCAGGATGTTACTGGGAGGAAACAAACCAGTGCAGAGCCACAGCAGCTCCCAGCCCTTCTCCTCACTGAACCTTCACAGAGAAACAACAGCATCAGCTGACAGGGCAGACTGAGAGAAATAAATGTATCGCTGGCCTTCAGTTGAGATTTACTAACTTGATGTGATTGTCTGTGAGCTGTTTGAGGATCTGGCAGTAGATTTCATCCTTCAGCGGCTCCGCCTTCAGCGCTCCTTCAAAAATCTGATCGGTGAGCTCGTTGACGGACCGCGCCCGTTTGGACGGGTAGTCACCCATGTATTTCATCACAGGTATGGAGACGGTCAGGGAAAAAAACCACACAGGTGCAGAGACGACACACCGAATCCGAAACACTCAACACACCTGATAAAATGCTGATTTTTAATTAGCTGTAATAAATCCACATTTAATGTGAGATATGCTGCAAAACTCAACTGTTAGAGAAACAAAAATAATATTAAAACAAGTTTCTATATCTTGCTGAAAAGTTACTTATGAGTTAGTTTTGTCTTATTTTAAGTGTACCAAGATGTTTGGACTAGACCAGAAATACCTGGGAAGACTTTGCGTTTTTGCAGTGAATTTCCTTCAGTCTTTTCTTACTCTACGAACCTTGAAGTAGTTTAAAAATAATTGTTCTAATTAATTTCTGTTGTATTGAAGTGCGATGTGATTAACGTGAGAAGCGAAGGATATCTATGAAGGCCAGAAGGGCCTCCTGGGAGAGTTCGTCGTGCGCCAGGACTTTCTTCAGCAGCGGCTGTTTGAGAGGCTCCCTGACGCAGCTCCACAGCCGCTCCTTCCCTCGAGCTTTGGACATCATCACTCGGCTCAGGGTGCTCTTCGGAGGCGGCCTGGAGAGGTTAAAGGTTAAAGCAAGCACCCAACCCATTCTGTGAGAGGGATTTAGTTGGTCGGGCACCTGAAGTGGTCGTAGGAAAACTCCTCCAGGGTGTAGGCCCTGGATTTGTCTTTTTCAGAAAGACTCATCTGAGACAAACTGAGAGACTCCCTCCTCTGATCAGGAGTCATCGTCACCAGAGCCTGAGACCGGAACAGGCAGGTTAGGATAAAAAAGAATAAAATGACAACATTTACACTGAGGAAGGTAATTATTACACATTATGTAATTTCTAAAAAAATATCCAGGGTCAGGATTAGATTCTCAAATTAAAGGTGAGTTATTATGTTTCTTTTAACAGGTTTTGATGGGCCTATTGCCTAAACAAAACATGCTCAATACATTTTTCACACAAACCAGCTGATCAAACATGGTGGAGCTTAGCTTTGGTTGCTAGGTAACGGGTGGAACTCTGCTGGGGTTGCCAGGTGAGGGGCAGTGCCTGCTGATGTGACTTAACAATTGGAAGGTTTTTTAAATGACTCTTATTCCAGACACCAAAAAACATTAACTTCTTGCCAAAAACTCAAATGGAAGTACAAAAACGTGCAAAACATGAATTCTGTGTAAGAGGTCCTTGAGTTTTTGAAGTGTATGCATGGTTCTTTACATACAGTGTTCTTTGTGTGTCTCAGTTTTCAAAGTTTGTCCCTATGCCAACTTTTAGTTACGCAATCTTTTATGAACAAAATCTACAAGAAGAACAAATCAGGACTAACAGAGCTAGTCCAGCATGATGCCACCATGAGCGGCGCTGTTCCAGGATGGAACAGAACCATAATAAGTTCAGACTGAGCGTTAAAGTCGTTCACCCTGATGACTGGCTCTTACCACGATGTCGTATTGCGGCCTGGTGATGGTGGGCAACACGTAGACGCAGTCGGCAGGGAAGTCTCCTCTCTGCTTGGTCCTGTCGTTGACGCCGTGCGCCCAGCCGGAGTTCATCACATGTTCTCCGTCATGTTCATCCAGGATTATCAGATCCCCCTTACAGAAGCTCAGGAAGGTGGAGTCAATGCCAGCTGCAGGACAGAGGTCACAGCGAGAGTCACAGCTCGGTTCAGGACAGCAGAACCTTCCCCCAGAACGATCCTGAAGCTCACCAGGGTTTGGACAGTCCAGCAGTCCCACCACGTATTTGGACTTCTTCCTCAGACCTTCGAGGAAGGTGACCACCAGGTCCCGGATGTCCTCCGCATTGTTGGAGGTGAAGGTGTACTCGTCTCCTTTGATGGTGGCCAATGTGAAACTCTGACCTTGCAGTTTTCCTCCTCTGGACAATGAAAGTTTAAACTTTAAAGTGATTTCCGTAGCAACAGCTTCAAGAACATGGTAGGGCTGCAACTAACAATTATATTCGAAATCGATTATTCTGAGAATTAATTGGATAAGCTATTCTCCTACCTGCTGCTGGACACGGCTGTGATTTCTGGGAACGACAGCTCCAGAAGAACCTGCTCCTGCTCATCCACAAAGTAAACCCCAGTCCAGTTCACCGCCACAATCACATCATTCTTTGGCAGACTGGGCCCTGTAGCAGACAGTTATATCCATTTAAAATCATCAACACCACTCCTGTGTTTCTGAAACATAGATAAGAATAACCTGACCTCCTTACCTGAGAATTTAAATGCCTCGTAGAAACGTGAGAAGAGTAAAGGCCACTTTAACCGAGCGAAATCCACAACATCCTCCCTCACCTTCTGAGTGTTCAGCCTCCTTTTGTGGTATAATCCCTGCAGGACGAGATGCAGTGAGTCACCATCGCTCAACGGTGAGAAATAATACTAAAGATTTGTTGTTTTAAAGGTGACCTATTATGTTCCTCTGAACAGGTTAGGGTTATTTAAAACATGTTCCTTTTAGATAATGAGATTTTCGTCTGCTCAGTTCTGTCTATGTTTATCTCCTTTCAGAGTGAGCAGTTGAGCAGGTACCTTTTTGTGGGCGTTGATGATGAGCTGAGCCCACTTCTCTGCAGTCTTAGTCGAGGTGACTTCTCTGTCGGGGATGTAGGACGGGATGAGGCTGAGCAGGCGCTCCTGGAGGATCTCAGAGCCATAGTCCACAAAGTACTGCTGAGAGGCCAGCTCAGCCAGATCTTCCTCCTGCAGAGGATGGATGCAGTTTAAACGAAAATGTTTAATATGACCTGAAAATCTGTTCTTATGCAGTCCTGCATGGTGCCTGTGCTCCTCACTGCTAGATTCTCCACAGTTCATTGTTAGCAGTATCATAACACAGAGAAAGTTAGTGGGATCAACAGGCAAGTGAAAGGAACACTTAATGCTTCAGGACAGAAAAACTATTTGGACAATTTTTTTATCATCAATTTCAACACCTTTCCAGCTGCACCAGGTAGACTAACATCACATTAAGCCCTAAACATTAGGAGTGGGTTGTACTTTTGGCAGCACAGAGTATTTTTGGGGCTGATTTCTGTTAATGTTTCATTGTGGCAAATGAACTTAAAATTGAGTATCTTGGAAAGTTAGAATATCGCATTAGACCAACCAAAAGCTGAATTTAACTGGAAGGTCTGTAATTTTAAACAAAAACTATAAACTGTCAAAATCTTCAATTTAAAACCCCTTTTGCTGATAAATTATTGAATGAGCTCAACAACAAAGATATTTGCTGTTTTTAATCTGTTATTAAAGTTATTTAACCATTATGTTGGAGCAAAGTAAAATTTTTAAGTGTTTCAGAATCTCCTGATCATTCAAGGAACTTCTTTAGAAATGTGAACTGTGGACGCTGACATTAGCATTAGCATGTGTAATGCTACATGTTTTGTATTGAGATGCTATTTTAGGCTTGAATAGTGTCACTGATAAACTAACCCCTGTTAGCACAACAATAGACTTTTCAGCATCCCATCAGACTAATTTTTGAAGCAGATATTTCAAAAATGGATCAAGAAAAGTAGCTTTATTATCCATCACTGATGTTAGCGGATGTCATTTGTGCGTCAGATTTACAAGCGTGTTAGAAACATATTCTGATTGGAACCTTTTTTTTTTTGTATGTAAAACAACAACAACAAAAAAAGCAATTGATTACTTTTAAAAATCTGTGTAATTAATATATCAAAATTAATGTGTTATGGTCCTGGCCCTAATTTTAACACAAGTATGTGTTAAAATTAATAAAGAGTATGTCCATATGCTGAAAGTATACGGACTGAGCAGTTGGTTTGGGCTCCTTATGCATGAGTTACTGCATCACTAAAGGATGTCACAATGAAACAAGGACTTCATAGCCCAGGTAAGAAGTTTCTGATGCTTCTTCACTGTTATACTTGTTACTTCTGCACATTTTTCTTCCACTCAACTTTCCATTAATATGCTTGGATACAGCTCTCTGCATGTAATGCTTATCTAACGATCAAGTTGTTAGTCTTTTCATGGAGGGCGACAATGAGTGTCTACTGGATTAAAAATCACATTTCCTTCATCAGACATGAAAAACAAATATTGAAATGTATAACTACATAATGCATTTTGAATCAAGTTACTAAAATTATCACATTTAAATCTCTCAAAATGTCCCTGAAAGTTAATTTTCACTGTAAAAACAGCAGAAGATATCAAGAACTCTCAAACATCTATCTGCTTTGTCACAGAGATTGTGGCTGCTGACCTTCTCACAGCGATACTCTCCAAACTTCACTCCTCTGACGATCTGCTGGTAAATGAGGTTTGTGGCGACGTAGTCCTCCGTGGGGTCGTGCCAGGGGCTGAAGATCTCCTTCCTGAAGAACAGCCTCCAGGGGGCGTTCCTCTCCTGGGCGCCCTGCTCTTTGGCATACTGCTCGCACTGCGACACAGCATCCATGACGTGGTCGCTGCCGCTGCCCAGAGACGACACCTGACGGAGACAAGCGTCCGTCAGTGGCGGCGCCGCAGTGGATGACATCATGGGGGCATTTCGGGCCATACCTTATCGAACAGAGCGATGTACAAGGAGAACCCGAAGCGGTCGCGCAGGTTGATCTTGTCCGCCAGGGCGTTGCAGAGCTCGAAGGCCGTGGTGGCAGAGTCCGCCAGCAGCGTCTTGGTGGTGCCATCCATGAACGTCACCGGCAGCATGATGGGCTTCTTGGACTTGGTCGCCTCAAGGAAACAAAATACACAGAAACTCGCTAATTATACTAACTAAGCAACACTAGAAGCATGTTGGAGCAGCTCTGTTATGTTGGTTCTGATTTATTCTGTTTATAAACTTTACGACAGCGCTGCACCTAGCAATGATCTTAGTAATGGATTACTGTATTGATTAATCAGATAAAAAATGGCCACATTCTGTAGATTTTTCATTTAAACACTTAAGCCTTTTTATCGAATATTAGAAATACATTAAAAGATGTAAATAAACTAATAACTTTTTAAATACAAAATAAACATTTTATTGTCTTAAATGAAATAACAGCATTCATTAAAAAAACTTATGGAGTTTTAACTGTTAAAATTATGTCTTTAAAACCTGATTTTTTTCTTTTAAAACCACCTAATTCCTATAAGACATACAGATTTTCCCAAATCCCAGAGAAGCTGAGCAGGAAGCTTTTTGCGGTTTGGGCTACAAGTGAGACATGAAGGTCTATACCTGCAGCTCCAGCCAGGATGGCGGCTGGGTTCGTGTGCGGTTCGCAAACGTCCTCCTCAGCCTCTCTTCGCAGTACGGAGCGTAACCAGGAGGACCGTTCTTCAGAAAGGTTCGTAAATACTGACCACACAGCAGAAAAAACATTTTTATCAAACACACTGCTGGAAAAGGCAGATTTTTTCTCTTTTATATTTTCTCACTCCTAAATGCCATATGTGCCATTGGAAAATAAAATAAACTTTTTAAACTCATGTATTAACATACATTTTATTTTTTAAAATGCTTCAATTAGCATTTTCTCAGGAAAACAAACAAATAAGAGTTATGTTTTCTTTCAAACGCCTAAACTATAGTCCATATTTTTCACATTAAATATTGATTACAAAAAAAAACACCAGTAAAATGAGAATAAAATAATTTCCCCTTAAACATTCTTACTTTGACAAACTTCTCGGACGGAGCGAAGCAGCCGACACAGAGAGACAGGAGGATCCATCCCCGGGCATGGCTGCTTTTGGATGGGTTCTGAGTGAGCTGTTTGCAGATCTGACAGTAGATCTCATCCCTGCAGCAGAGATGAATGAATACAACACACACACACTCACACACACACAGTATCTGACACTTCAGTCAGAACTGGTGGATCTTGTTTTCCTCCTGAAGTTTGGAGAGAGAAGAGTGTTTAAGTCTTAAAGCAATGCAGCCATTTCTCAATAATAAATCAATTCTATATAAACTCCAGAGTTCACTTAAAGCTGATCAGACATTCAGCTTTAAATGTATTTTAATATTTTTTTTAACCAATTATTGATTTTTTTTTTGTAAAATATTCTGTGTCCTTATTTTTAAATTCTTCAACTTTAATATTATGGTTTAAAACTATTTCTGCTAAAAATATTTTTCATTTTTGGATTTTTTTAAACACAAACAACAACAACTAGGATGATTCTGCTTATTTACAGCAGATGCAGATTCAGAAACTGAATGTAGCTTTTTTTGAGAGTTTACTCTAAGTTTAAGTAAATTATGCAATTCTGGGACATTACTGCTATAAGTTTCTGCATCCAAATTCTCACAAATCAGTCCTGTTTGAACACAATCTTGTGCACGACCTAACAACCCATCATTACACACTGGGGGATAATTATACTGTATATCATCCATACCCGCACCACCCAAACAACAGCTGGGCTTCAGTGCAAAACCAGTTGGTGTTTTTATTTTCACATAAAAAAAAAAGATTTATGTTATGTTAAGTCAAGAAAATGGCTTGACTTAACAAGCCATATTCTAAGTTAAATATTCTAATGTAACTTAGAATATCAGAAGACACATTGTCAGTGTCTACCAAACTGCAGCTGGTTGTCAACACCACTAAGGCTTTGGATGTGCTCTGCAAACCTGAGCGTTGGCCGTAAAATGCCATTTCCGATGATGAAGTGGAGCTTCTCCAGGTTGGAGGTGGGTCGATCCTCCAGCATGCTGTTGCCCTGCAGGCTGTAGTCCACGCCCTCTGTCAGCCGCCTGGTGACCTACAGATGATAGAAGGAAAACCTTTCAGCTTTAAAGCTTTCGGATAAGGTAAATAAAGGAGTAAAAGACTTTTACTGGAGGATAAATTGTGAAAATAAAGTATTAACACTAATTGTTTATTAATAGATTGTTAGATTAAAATTAGTTCCAATCGATTCACTAATGAAGTGCACTTAGACCTTCTTTTAGTGTTTCAGTTTGACCACCGTCCAACAGAGGGCATCACTGGTAAGTCAAGGGATGGTGAACTTTCCAGAAGGTAAAGAGAAACGGCCCAAACAGTGGCTAGTTTGGGATGCAAAATGGACTTTAAGTGGTTATGTTTAGAAAAATAAACACTCTACAAACTCCTTAAGTTATCACTTCAATGGCGCTCATTCAGCTGACCTGTAAGACGGAGCAGTGACAATTTCTCAATCAAAAATTATTGAAGTGCTACAAAGGCGAGGATGTCATGACAGAAAACCTGAGGGCAAAACTGAGAAATCGCAACATGATGGAAAAAAACACATGATGTCACTAAGGAAGGTTGATTTTGAGGACTGCTGTGAGTTGATGCACTTCATGGAGAGAAGTTCCTTCAAGAGCAACAGACGGTACTGTGTGTTTAACATTTTTCATTAATGTCGTCTGTTATTTTTCTACTCAGCAACCTTAGAAGTTCCTGTTTTGTTATGTTATATTTCACAAATATGTCCTAGTTTTATAGTGTGAGCAAACCACAATTTTCTACTTATTTAGTTAGTATTTAATACAGCGGACATAAAAAAGTGTTGAAAATTACAGTAGATTTTTTGAATTCAGCTTATTATGAAACATTCCACTCCATGAAAAAGGAGAACATTTCCACAAAAAAACCCTGAGATTAAACTCGGAATTTCTTTAGAAAAAACTTGAAAATTTCTGAGTTTGAAAAGTCAAAAATGTACCAGAAAAAAAAGAAAATCATTTTAAGATTAATCTAAAAATTGTTGTTGAAAAAATATGAACATTTTCGACTTGTAAATTTTCTGATTTTCAAAAGTTGAAAATGCGTGTCTTTTGTAACTAAGACTTTTTGGTGGAACACTGGCCCCTTTATGCAAAATAACCCTGAAGGTTTTAAGAAAATAGATGCTTTTCAATTAATTGTTAGTCAGTCAATAAGATCAGTTTTACATGAATTCAATCGATAACTTGCATCCATTACATAGAACCAAAACATCTTCTTCGAAGGTTTCTGTAGATTTTACCCATAATGCCTTTGTTTTTACCACTGAATTAACCCTAATCCAGTTTGTAAACATGAACAAACCTGACCTCTTCTGTTATCTTTGATTTCCTCTTCAGAGTTAGAGACACCAGCTTATGTCTGACACTGTTCCTCTTCTGAGAGTCTATGGAGCTGTTCTGCAGAGACAAAAGTGGATCAAGTTTCCTTCTCAGAAAATAAGCAATAAGACGCTGAGCAGCACTGCCTCACCTCTTCCTCCACCTGCAGCTCCTGCAGCTCCCTCTTGTAGGTCCTCTTGCCGAGGGTTTCGTAGATCTTGGTCATGACGGGGATCTTCTCACTGCCGTCGTTGATGACTATCTGGCATTTTGGTTCTGGCAGGTCACCCATGAACCTCAACACGGTAATCCACACGGCTAACGCAGCCTGGAAGACATGGAAAAAGAGGTTTTAATCAGATCTTTGATGAGCTCATCATCATCACAGGGTACTCTCGTGTGACAATTTTTCAATCACAATGTTTTTCTTCCACTAAATTTTCCATGAATGTTCTTGGATAAAGCACCCTACATTATTTATCATGTTTTTCAGAGGTATTTTGTTTTGATTGCATATTTTTTAGTTTTATATTTTATTTATTCTGCTGTTTGCACCAGGGATATGAGGGAAACACTGACATCTACCACTTAGCTGTGATTCCCCTTCATCCTGGTTTCTAATAGCCATAAAATATAAAATAAATATGATATATTGACCCTTTTGGGTCAGTCTGGATAAACCATAAGTTTAAAAAATAAAAGATTTCCCTAAGTGTTACATAATTTAAACAAGAAAAGTTAGATTTCTAACTGCATTATACTCTAACTATGATCAAATCAAACTTTATTTGATTCAATCTGTCTGTACAACTGAATCTGAATGAATTTAACTTATTTATTACACGTTTTTCTATATAATTGGATACAACTTTTAACTGTTTATGTTGTGACTTGAAATGACATCTTTTCTGAATTGGCTCAATATAAATAAAATGAATTAACAACATGCACACAATTTTCCACGGACGCCAGAACTATTTCTGTTCACATTTCTGCTCCACCCTGAACTGAAAACAAACATGGCCGCCCCCTACGGCTTGTTTCTTTACTACAATCTGATCAGAAGCTGAAACTCACTAGCTGGTCTCCTTCGTCCTCATGAAACAGCAGCGGTTGCTTCAGCGGCCGCCTGATGTAGGTGTGAGTGGAAAGACCCTGGAAGTAGGTGGCGGCAAACTTGGAGAACTTGTAATCGGACAGATCTTCCTCTTCCTCGTCGGGTAATGGCAGAGCTTCATTCAGCATCTCTTCTTCTGCTTCCTCACCGCGAGGAGTTTGCTCCAAATCCTGAGGGAACACAGAAAAGTGGGACGTCACTTTCAGAACCTCGATACTAAGAGTTACTATCAGGATAAAAAAATAAGGAAATTATTGTAATATGGAGAACATGTGAAACCCACAACCATTTTTGGTGTTATGGGTTTTATAGTTTGGTAAGGTAATACATGTATGCAATGATGTTGTTTGATAATGGTTGTTGTTTTTTTTTTTTTACATTTTAGAGGATATTCTTAACTCAATTCTTCACTATTCTCAGGCTTTCTTTTCTTATCTTGACTTCTGCAGATGTGAGTTAGCAACAAACTAACTCACATCAGGTACAATGCATCAAATGGTTTTCACTGTGTTTAAATAAAGTTAAAGGTTGCTCACAACCACCAAATCAGTCAATGTGATTGATTAAACTGTTTTAATGATGCTTCAGGTACATTTCTTTGTATTTGAATAATTTTATCTAACTTTCACCAAAGCTTAGACGTATGACGGCATATTAGGTTCACTGTACGTAGATAAAGAAAAAAAAAACAGAACAAATTTCTGACAAAAAAAAAAAAATCTGAAATGAGTTTTTCCTTGCAAATTTTCAGTATGGAGCTCAGAAATTTCCAAGTATTTTCTTGAAAATCTCTAACACTAATCTTACGAATTCTGAATTTTTTATTGCAAATTTTTGACTTTTGGAGCTCAGAAATGTCCTTGTCATTTCTGGAAAATTAATATCAAAATTTCTGAGTTTTCTGGCAGAAATGTAATCAAACCATGAACATGTACTTCAAACCCAGCCGGTGCCTGTCCGTCCTGGTTCGGGAGCGGTCCGGAGTCCCCGAGGAAACCAAACATCCGGTCCACCATGTCGGAGTGGTCGACAGGCTGCTCTTTCTCTCTCTCCATCTGATCAAGCAGCTCCTTCTTCCTGCGCGCTTCCTCCTTCGCCTCCCTTTCCCGCTCCTCCTGCTGCTGGGCCAACTGGAAGAGCCGCTCCTGGTGCTTCCTCTCGGCCTCCGCCTTGGCCCGCCGGACAGTCATCTGGTTCCGGAGCTGTTCCTCCTCGGCCAGGCGCTGCCGCTCAGCCTCCAGGCGCCGCTGACGCTTTAAGATGAGAAAGCAGAAAAACACGGTTCACATTCGAAGACGTTAAAACTGCCTGACTTATTCAAAACTCAAAGAAAAAGTTTGGCTAGAGTTTGGTTAAGTTTGGTTATTGTTTAGTTTCAAATTAAAAAGCCCTCCTTATTTGTTGCTTATTTTGCTCTAATACTTTTTTCTATTATTATAAATAATAAATAATAACATTAATAATAACAGTAATAATAAAGACATGTAGAATATACAAGATTAAATAAAACTGTGACAAGCATATTTAAGGCCAACTTAGTTTTTAAGACATTTAAGGAGGTGCGAACACACTGAATAGAAATTATTAGTAGTATTACAAATAAGAATAAATATTTAATTTTTTGTATAATTTATAGCCACATTGTATTTATATTCATGAAAATGTTGTAGAACAAAAATTATAATTTCTTTATATTCCGAAATTATACAGAACAGAAACTACAAATCTTTGAAACATAAAAAAAAATGATGTAATTAAAAAAAAAAAGATTTGTAGAAACAAACAAAAAAAAACCCAAATACAATCAAAACTTGTATCTAGAAATAATTATGAGTTTTACTGCAGGATGAATTATGTTGATCCCCCTTTATGAAGTCCAGCGTAGTTGATTCAACTCATGACTTTTATTTTGTTGTAATCTAGTGGAGATGTGTCTGAGCAGCTCTGATATGCTGCTTGGAGTCCACAGTAGTTAAATTAAAAAACAGTGAATACATATCAAAATGGTAAACCTTTAATCTTTTCTTTTTCAAAGACACTTTTATTTGTTTAACAAAACACAAACAGAACACAGCAGAATCATTTAAGGCCCACAGGTAATAATAGTTATACTTTCTGACATCACGTTTCCCAGGGCAACACACAAGGATGAGGAAGCAAAAAAGATAAACCCACAATAAATCAATATAAAAACAAAAATACAAAGCAAGTGAGAACAAAACAATACTAATAATAGTAATAATGATGTGAAGCGAATGCTGCTCCAGCTCATTTTCAATGAACACCATTGTTTTCATTCATAAAGGAGAGCCAGCCAGAGGCAAAGCAAACTGTGCCACTTATTAAGGCCCCCAGGCCAGTAGAGGGCACTCAAGAACCTTCGCTTGTATTCATGTTTATCAAGAATAAGCCAACTTATACTTAACTGCTCCATAGTTTTTAAAAAAGCATATTTAAACAAATTAAATATGCTTTAATTTGCTTAATTAAAGCATATTTAATTAATATGCTTAATTAAAGCATATTTTAGTTTATGATGTAAACTAAAATGAATTAGTTTACATCATAACATAAATTAATTTAAGATTAAAAATAAATAAGCAAGTAAGCATGTAAATAGAGCCCAATATTTAGTTTGCAAAATTAAAATGGATTATTTTAGTAAATCAACCAAAAACATTCCTTGTGCTTCCCACAACCACTGGACATTTGAGGATAAAAATATTGTAGTCATGCCGATTTACAGATATGTTGCTGTTAGAAAATTATATCAGGTCTTGTTCCTGTTCCTCAACCCATAAACACAAACAACAGAGCATCTCTGTCAGATATGACTCAATACAATGACAGCGAAATGTATAACAAAACATCTGAGAGACATGATGCTTTAGTTTTTAGACTAATAAACCTTTCAACATCATCAAATGTATGTTTAAGTCTGAAAATGTTAATTATTTTCTCTGCAGTAGGACATAATATTAAATAGTAGATTTGTTATTACTAAATTAGGAGGCAAATGAAACATGATTCATTCAATTGATGGTCAGTGGCTCAGAAAGAACTGAGCTTTTCACATCTGGATGTTAGAAGTATTTTTCAGCTAAAGATGTATCCTTCACAACAAATGATCAAGTATACACTATGGCATTTTAAGTATTTCAAATATTGTATAAAATAGGCTGGTTAAATGAAAAATCTGCACAATGTGCAAATTATTTCTTACTATATTATTATATTACTCAATTAATCATAAGAATAATCAATGACAAAAATAATTGTTAGTTGCAGCCCAAACATTGTTTAAACGCCTTTATTGATCTAATTTTAATAACATTACATATGAGGCAGTATTTCCTATAGAAATAAAACATTTATGTTTTATAGTAATAATGTGATTTTTTCTTTAAATTCAGGTTTTCAAGACACAATTTTAACAGTTAAAACTGGATTAATTTATAAAAAAATATTTGGCACCTATTCTGGTCATTCCCGCAACAGAAAGAATGACAGCTGGATAGAAGAAGAAGAAATGGGGAATGTTGGCAGCAACATTGAACCAGGTCTTTGATGCTATGGCTGATATGAAAAGGGAAGGATAGCTTTCACACAGGCCTCTGCTCCTTCCTAGTGTAATTCTGTTATAAATGTATACAAATATTAAAAGATTTATTAACAGGCACTCCCTCACAGCCAGTCTCCATGTCTTTCTGGCAGGTCAATGAGGTGTAGGTAGCAGTAGTAAACGTAGTAACCATTTACCTCGGCCCTGAGCCTCTGGCAGAGGCGTCTGGCTATCATGCCTCTGGTGTAGGCCTGGAGGGTCAACACGGCTCGGAGGCGTCTCCAGAAGGTTTGCCGGACAAGGAAGCCCCGGCAGCGGGCTTGGATGAGGGTGATGCGGCAGCGAGTGATCCGGTAGCTTCTGTAGTACTTCCTGGACCTGCAGACCGCCTGAAGGCGAATGAAGCCTGACTTCATCTGACAGAGAAACATTTATTCCAAAAGTCAAGATTTTTCCAGGAAAATTTTCAGGATTGGTCTATGGGCTGTACAAAATATGTTTGTTACGTTTTTTTTTGTATAAAATCATTTTTAGATTATGAAATTTCACCTTTTTAAGCACTGTTTTTAGTAGCAGAAGAACCTCAAATGAAAGTACAAAAGTGTACAAAATGTGACTTTTGCATACTACACTCCCTTTAAGAATCAATATTTTATTGTCATCATTCCTTAAGCTATTAAGAGAAAACATCTCTTTTAGCATCTAAAAAAACCACACACAAAACGCTCCAAGAATCAGAACGACTCACAATTTGGTAATTCTTTCTGCTCCTGTACCCCCTCCAGACCTTCTGAATAAAAACCACAGCGCTCCTGAGTCTGCGAAAGTTTGACCTGTCAAAGAAACAGAAAATACACATTAAACCACAACTCCATCATGCAAAATCAATTCTTTGAACTTCAATAAGTAGTTTTTAATATACATTCATAGATATTTATACAAATATTTTCATCTATAGCTCAGCTGTTGGTCGCCTTTTTTAAGTTTGTATATAAATGATCTGCTATATTCATGACCTGTTGCAGGATTAAAGATGCTGAAGACATGGTTTTATTGTATTTAGTAAATATGTTTAAACTGTTTCAATGCACTTTTCTATGTTTATGGAGTCAGTTGCAGCATGGTTTGAAAACTCACGCTTCAAGATGATAAAACAGCTTTGATTTCTTTTTCTTCAAAAACAGTATTTGACTTACAATGTTTTAAATAAAAAAATATCAAGCTCAAAAAATAACTTAGGTGTTTGTAGAAGTTATATTTATAGTAAACTCACCTGCATGCTTTATGCCACAGATTGGATAGGCGACTGCCACAAGCTGGCAGCAAATTGCTTAGGAAGCATTAAAAGCAATTTAATCAAATATAGCCCTTCAGGGCGGTTTTACTTTAAAAGGATCAGCTCAGTTTATGATTTTATGAAGAAAATGGAAAATGAAAGCAAATGTTGTGAAGAGAAGAAATTTAAAAAACTTATTTCTCAAAACACACGGCTTCCATGATTTCTCCACTAACCTCACTTTCAATCCACGCACAGATTTCTGGATGAGGATGACTTTATCGGTGATGGCTTTATCTCTCTCGATCTCCAGCTGCATGTCATGGTGATCCTGACAGGAAAACACAAAGTGAGAAGTAAGAAAAAAAAAACTTTACCAGGACTGCACAGAATAACTCAGGAGGCTCGACCAATTTTTAATGGGGATGATAAGATTTATGACCATAAAAAACAATTTCATGCAACACATTGCAAATCAGAAAAAAATGATCTACATTAGATCTCGCTGAACTGTACTTAAGCACCATATTTCATCAACTGATAACATAGGAAAACCAACCTTTAAAAAAATCTTTGTTTTTCCAATCTGCCAGTCTTCCTGTTTTCCCAACCGGGCTGAGACTATCTGCTGACAGGTTCCCTTCAGGTCATCCTGAATGAAAAAAAAGTAACTAAGTACTCAAAAGTGAGGAATAGCAGATAAAGAAAATATTCAAATGGTCAGAAAAATCCAAGAAGGTCTGCATTAGGAAAATGTTTTAACAAAATCAGGACAAGTTACAGTTTAAGAAAACTAGTAGAACACTGTTTGTTTTTACAAAAACAAAAACAAAACAATTTCAAGATTTCATTTCACTATTGATGTCAATATCAAAATAAAATCCATCAAAAATGCTTTAATGCTCTGCAAACAGAAGAATATCGATGTAACCGTGTCCACAGAGATGTGATAAAAAAGAGAATAAGATAAAAACCAAAGAGACCGTGCTGTTTACCTGTATGTGAGAAGGTTTGATTCCAGGCATCAGGACTCGATATCGATCCACAAATTCAGCAAAGCTGTATCTGATGGGATAACCTGCTCTCCTGATCCGGATCGTCTCCATCATGCCGGAGTAGCGCAGCTGGCGAATACACAGCTCTCTGTCAAATAACTGAGGAAAATAATGCAGAAACACACGACTCATCATTATCAACTAAAAAGAATACTAATACAGGATAAAAATGTTGCAAGTTCTGATTGATTTTGTCATTATTAATTTACAGACGGGAAGATTTATTTGTATTTGGCCAAAAATGGAGACTGGAAAAGCTGCAAGTCTATAGTTTTGATACGCATTTTCAAACATAGCATGACTAAAGACAGGATTTGAATTTAATTGTGCCAAAGCTGTGAAAATGGGTATAACACCACATTTAAAAAATTATATTTAGTTGTTTTAATTGTTTTATTTTTAAAGTTTTCAGTTGAATTTGTGTATTAGAGCTCAGAGTGAAGTTAGCTTTTGCTAACAAGCTGCATTCTGAAAGAAAACATCGGCATTTATTAATTGTGTCCAGAATTTGGAAAGAAATAAAATATAAACAAAACATTATCAAAAATTTGGAAGGTGGTAGTGTTATATAGCTGATAATGTTTGTTGTTTATTTAAAAGGTAACAACACTGAAGTGGAAAAATCTTCTAAAAAAATGTCCACTGCAGGGGAAGAAAAGAATAAATCAGATTTTAAAACAAAATTTGGTGAATGCAAATGACAGAGCAAATGCTTATTTTAGGAAAAAATGAATGTCAATTTGATACAGGCAACTTTTATTTGCAAACAACCTCCTTCTACCAATTCTGATAATCACATTTACTTTCATCTTCATGCTACATTTTACTCTTCGAAAATCTCAGAACAGAGAATCAATAATATATTTTTTACAGATTTTACAATAAAAATATATTAGTCCTTTATGGGGTTCACTGCTCACCACAGTGAGTTTGATCCTTACTTAGCTTAACCTAGCATGAGGGATCTCTTTGTTTGTGGAAGACTCCATAGCAGTCACTGGTTAGAGACTCTTACCATTGGTTTCTTGAACTCGTTGGGCTTTATGCAGCGAACAAAGAACGGCTGACACACGCTGAGCGTCCTCATCAGCATCTCGAGGGAACGTTTGAACTGGCTGCTCAGAGTTGGAGAACGCTTTCTTGTTTCAACACCCTAAAAATACAGTGTAAAACAAACAAACAAACAAACTGGTAAAACAAAAAAATATTAATAAATAAAATAAATAACTAATAAAAAGGAAGAAAAATACTGCAAACCACAAATTAGTTAACAGTATTGTAACAGTAAAAATGCTTAAAAGAAAATCAACTAAAGGAAAATTAAAATCATGATTGAATCGGACACAAAATGTAGAAGGGATTGTCATAATGTGCAGCAAGTACTCCGACTCATACAGTAAAATCTTTCATCCCTAAAATAGGATTGAAAATACGGTCATCGAGAATGGTTGATCACCATTTGTCCCAATAACACCTGAAACTTTATGAATAAAACATTCAGTTCTGTGAAATGTCCCCTTATTTTAACCAGACTTTACAAATCTTTTTACCAAATAATGGTAGATCAGCTGACCAACATACTTACCCATATTTCAACTGATAAAGATAACCAATTTATTAAATGTCATATATTTATCAGGAAATTCACAACATTAACAAACATTGTGTACAATGCACAACACAGGACAGGGGGCACACGTTGCTGTAGCACAAAGAAAGTCAGGGGAAAGGAAAAATCTTCACAAGATGTCTGTTAAAAAGCTGCAGTTTCTTCAAACCTCAAACGAGTTTTCTCTTAATCTGCTCCAGTTACATTCCAGTTGACAATGCAATATCATAGATGCCTGGAAATGAGTCCCCGTGCATGAAGATGCACAAGATATTCTGGCCAAAACTGCACAAAATTAATCTTTCTGAAAAAGAGTATTAAATCTGGAAGATTTTGAGACTTACAGCATAAGGAAATATTTTATTATTGACACCGATACGACTTTTAATATATACATATATTTAAGTAGCTTATAAAAGTTGCTGTTTCCTGCAACAAGCCATATTCCTGTGGAGAAAAGGACTAACGAGTGGAGTGGGAGGCTGCTAGTCACGCTGCTGGACTTTGGTTGAAGTTAAGCAAACACAGACACGACAGTTTGTCGATGTTACCTTGGGAGCGGAGGTGCTCGACTGCTGATAGCCACAAAGAAACTGATGTTTAAAAAGTAAAAACACAGAGGAGACAGAAGAGTGAGAGGATGTGTGAGGTGCAGCGCTGCACCACCCGTCATCACCTTGAATGACAACAGAAAGGAAGTAGGCATTACCATAGCAACATCGGCCTGGAAGATCTGCTTGATGAACTTGTTCTTGGACGAGTGGACGAGCTGGATGATGTCGGTGTGGAGGCTGTCGCGGTTTTTCTCCAGAAATCCTGAAGGATGAATGAAATGGGAAACACTGAGAGGGTTTGGTTGACTCATTCGGATTGAACAAAAGCTTCATACACAAACAATCTTGACAAAAGATTAAGTCTGTAAGCTTTGTGCAAATTTTCTGATAAATATGCTCCAAATGCATCATTCTTTGTCTGAGCAATTTCTGTTCTTTTTTTTTTATCATTGTACAATTCACATGATTTACTATAAGCAGGTTCATAGTTGGAGGTCTTTATAGACTAACTGGTTATAAGATTATCTCTGTTTTTCAACAAACCATCATGTCTTGAACTTCAGTCTGAATTAACTCAAAAGAGTGCATGATAGCATTAGGTGGTGCATTTAAAGAAAATAGTTTTGATCAGATTTGTAGGTCTTTATATATGTTTAAAGACATTTCAGATGTATATAGCAGGATTTCTGATGGATTATGAGACAGATTAGTTTAATATAATTAAACATAACTCACTATAATGCAGATAAAGACAATAAATTAGAAGATTAATCTCTGATTGGGGTGAACAAACCTCTGGACTCATAATGCACCACCCCAGCAAAGTGTTGGATGCCAAACTGGGTTTCGTAGCTGTTTTTTGGAGGGATGTAGTTGGTGTTGAGTTTGTGCTGTGAGTTGAGCTTATACAACATCGTAGCATCGGTTCCCTGACAAAAGATGGACAAGAAACTGTTTTCAGGCTCTTTACACCACACATAACTTTGCAGAACAAAACTGTGTTTGATCCTTTGAGTCGTACCTTTGGGAACTTGCTCTCCTCATCGATGAGGGAGATGATGTTCATGGGTTTGTTGGCGATCATGTCCAGCGCCTCCTGGTTGTCTGTGAACTCGATGTGCTGCCAGTTGATGTCCTCCAGGTTGTACTCCTCCTGCTCCAGCTTGAAAACGTGGCGAACGAAGAACTGCTGCAGGTTCTCGTTGGCGAAGTTGATGCACAGCTGCTCAAAGCTACACAAGCAGTCGGACAATTCAGAAAAAAACACCTTAAAAGAAGTTCAACCCTCGAAAAGAATAATGATTCATCACCTGTTGACGAGAAAATTCTCAAAGCCGAAGATGTCCAGCAGTCCGATAGACCTTCTGATGACACTACTCTCGCAGGAAGGAGGTCGGTAAATGGCTGCATTGATTTTATCTACTATCCAGACAAACAGTCTGCCGTAGATCCCCTGCATGAAAAAGCATAAAATCAGAAAACCTACATTAGCTTAGCTGCGAGAACACAAACCTATCTGGAGACAGACTGAAGGACTGATCTGAGGGGACTCTGCTCCATCAGCAGAGTTACTACTCTGACAAAAAATACACATCCTGCAAACAGTTGCACTTATTAAATTATTTAATTCAGGTGTGATGAAGCAGAGTGCTTTAGATAGATGTTAATAGGTACTGGAGAATCACACAACAAACATTTTTAGATATCTGCCTATAAAATCATTTGAAAACCATTTTGTTCTTCTGCTTCACAATTATACACTTTTTTGTGTTTGTCATACAAAATCTCAACAAAAACATTTATGTTTATGGTTGTAGCTTGACAAAATGTAAAAAAGTTAAATATGAATATGTGGGTGTGGAGTCCTTCAAAAACATCACAATGTTCCCAAGAAAGCTTTTAAATGTGACATTTGAACCTAATTTCAAAGTATTAAAAAAGCTTGTCCAGAACAGATCATTTTGGCTCCAAGCTGATTGCCTGATAACTTCTGGTTTTAGCTGCCTTACAGTCCTTGACTGTTTATATTATCTGCAGAAGGAGAAACCACACATCAGTGTGCATGCAACATGTTAAATTTCTCATTTATTTACAGAAATTACAGCACATACAGTACATAATGGCACAAACATTTGGGCCTGCCTTTCTAAAATAGGGGATTAGCTTACAGTCCAGTAGCAAATCACAGACAGTTGTTTACTGATGAAAAAAGCAAAAGCAAAAACAAAATAATTTTTAATATTTTTTATGACTGAAACATACTGAAAGGTATAGGTCAGAAACCGCTCTGCTCACATATTTTGTGAGTTTTTGTTGATGAAGCTTATATTAACTGCAGTTAATGCAAGAATAAAACATTCAACCAAACCTCTAGGAAGAAGCTCACAGCAACACAACTCTGTGTTTGGATTTATTAAGCTGCTCTTTAAAGCATAAATAATAAATACCTTCACGAAGGCGTCCCTGACGTCCAGACCTTGCTCCACGCTGAGAGGCGTGGTGACGCTTTCACCCCGGGTGATGAGGGTTCGAGTGGTCAAACACACCATCACGTCCTTCGGCTCCACCTGCAGTACAGAACCACACAAAATATGTTGCTTTTTCTATTATGGATGGGCTCTTTATTATCTGTGCTGTGAAGACTGACATTCAGATAAAAGGGAAATGTTTGCTGTCAGACCACACAATCGAATTAAACTGAAAAATATATAATTGAATTTAAATCCGTCTGTAATCAGATACTATTGGATTGGTTATACATTTATGGACCAGAAAGTGACATATTTGTGTAAAGTGCCATGAGAGAGCCTTTGTTGTGAATCAGCATTGTATAATCTATTAATAAGGGTCTAAAAAGGCTATAAAATAGAAGTTACAGTCAGAAATGAAGTTCTGAATGCTAAATTCTACATTTTTCTACTTTAAACTGAAAATATGTCCAAACATTTTAGCACTGCTAACTAAAAAATTAGCACTAACTCTAAAGCATCAGTCATAAACACGAGTTCCACTGATGCTGAAGCACTGGCTTCAATACAGATTATATCTGCCCTTGAAAAACTTCAGCCCTTGAGCACCAATTTAACTTTGACAATATAATTCACTTTTTATAATTCCCTTAGATATTGAATTTATGTTTGTCTTGTTCTCTACTTTCTGTGTTTTATTTTGTTCCTGTATGTTTCTTATTTTAAATAAAGTTTTTTTGGGGAAAAAAAGATGTCCCAATAAATTAAGAAGCATAGATCCATTTATAGGCAGTATTGCTAGAGTGGAGCAAACCTCCATGAGTGAAGCAGCAGTCACTAGGTCAGGAGATCTCACAACCACACAGGCGTCCAGATTGTCGTACGTACGAGCTGCAGGTAATGAGAATACAGTTAAAGAACCTCCACGCCTCCACAAATAATAATGACTCTGAGGCGTTCACATACCTTCAAACCGAAGGTTGCCCATATGCAAGATGGCCGCCAGCAGCTTCGAAATCTCCACGTACTCCGTCTCGCTGAACATGAGCACCTTCATGGCCGACAGGATGCTGGAATAATCAGCCAGGTCATCGCGGCCATCACATTCAGTACAGTTACCCTGGAAACAGCAAGGACAGGGAGGCTTTTACAGTTCTTGGTCAGTGCAGTGTCATTATTGAGTAACCTAACCTTTGGAGTGAATCAACCACGCTACGTAAAGTGAATTTTGTTAGACGTTGACGCTACACATGGCTGTAACAAGCAGGAAGTAGAAGTTGGCAGCTAGCATGAGCCACACTTCTCAGAAAAATGGAGAGAGTCCTTTCTCCAGGCCCAAGGTGGACAGGAATGTTTGCAACATCAGAACTTATTCGGACAATTTGTTTCCATCTTTGGCTCATTATCTTTTTCAGAAAAGCTGAAAACTACCTCAAGCAAGCGTAAAAACCTTTTTGCAAAATCAAGGAAGTTATTTCAAATTTTGCCGTTTCTGTCAACCTTTTATAATGTGGTACTTCAAAATAAACATAAAAAATGCTGATGGAGATGCGACTAATGTAAATGTTGGCCTAGAGATTTGATACAGTTGCACTATAGCTTCGTCAGGAAATAACAACAAAATAACTGACTTACAACTACTTTTCCGTTTGAAAAGAGAATTCAACACTTAACTAAAACTACCCCTTATCTCAATAAAATGACACGTATCACTTACTGACTCAAGGTTAAGAAAAAATATTTCAAAAATGGTATTCTAGTAATTTGTTAATCTTAACTGAACTAAAGTCGAAAAGGTTTTGTCTGGTTTAAAACTGTAAAAATGGCTGAGATGCTTTATACGGTGCTTGTAAATAACAGTCAGTTTTACCGCAGTGAGGTAGCAGTAATCCCTGGCCAGGCCCAGACCCAGCTTAGCCTTCATCTCCGGACCCATTCCTTTCAACATGCAGTAAAAAATGTGGTAGTTCCTCTCATCGGCTGCCTGCAGGAGAGAAAAACAAATCAACATTCATGTTAGTTTTCACTCTGCTCTGTTAGAATCACATTTTTTAGATCAATTCAGAAAATCTCAGAAAATATGGAGATGTCTGCAATACCTCCAGCATGAATCAATTTTAGGTATATTTTTTATTTAACTATATTTTTCAGAAAATATTTCCTCTCTTTATAGAAGATTCCAGTAGTACAGAAGAACATATCAGATCAGAATACAATTTAATTTCAGGTAAAACTGTTCTGGAGTAAATCTGAACAGAATCATCTGACCTGTCGACACACTCGAGATTTCTCCAGCAGGTATTGCTCTATCTTGGCCCCTTCGATGGCGCCCCGTTTGTTGAAATGGATGTCTATATACTTCCCAAAGCGACTGGAGTTGTCATTACGGATCGTCTTGGCGTTTCCAAAAGCTGAACAGTTAAACAAATCAGACCAGGAGATGATGAAGTAAGCATAAAAGGGTGCATTAATTTCTACCTGCTTGTTTATAAAGTGGACAAACATAAACTTTGTGGATGGTGACTGATGCTGACCTTCGAGGATGGGTGTGGCCTCCAAGACTTGCTGCTCTATCCAGGAATGCTGACCGCTGATGGCTGCCAGGAACTGAAGAATCAGCTTTGTGCTCTCGGTTTTCCCGGCTCCAGATTCACCACTGTCAGACAAAACCAATTCAAAAAATATATATAAATAAAAAAAAAGAAGAGAGTGAGTTGCTTGTTCCCTTTTCAGGAGGGAACAAAGTCACACCTGATGATGCAGCACTGGTCCTTGTTGTTCCTCTGCATGTTGAAGTAGCAGTTGTCTGCGATGGCGAATATGTGCGGTGGCATCTCTCCGATCTTCCTGTTGGTGTAGAGGCGGATCTGGTCCGGAGTGTAGATGGGAAGCAGCTGATAGGGATTCACTGCCACCAGGATCGACCCGGTGTACGTCTGGGAGGGGGCGCAGAAAAAAATAAAGTAAAATAAAAACTTACAAGATCTAGATCTACAAAAAAAGGATGTTTAGAGATTTTGTTTTGTCATGCTTTTAGCGTCTTCTAATTTCTTTGACACTTAGATAAAATTAGCTTACGCTAATGCTAATTTTGTTACAGCTGAAAAATTAACTCATGGCAGCGCAAAAACTTGGAATCAAAAAACATAATTTTTTTTTCAATTATCGTTTTTCCATTAAGCAAATTTATTTTTGTAATTTCAATTTGCCCAATTATATGGAAGCATAGTTAGTGTTGCAGAAGTCTATGAAACTACAGGCACCGCAAATGTTTTTGTTGTGAACTTGACATGTCACTGACGTAGATGACGTGTTCGTTGTAGCGGATGAGCAGGTTGCGAAGAATGCCGGCTTCGTTGAGGTCGCCCAGGCGGATCATGTCTTCGACGCCGTGGATGGAGGTCGGGTGCATCGGCTTGATGTTGGTGGCATTCTGGGGAAAAATCCAGTGTTCCTGCACAGGGAAGGGAAATTAGGGAATAAATCAGTACTTTTTTTATGGATTATATTGATCGTCACTTTTTACTGTGTTTAATTGCTATTAATTAATTTCTAGAATTCTGAATTAACAATTTTAATGGACTAGTAGAGTGAGCCGAATAGGTCTCACAGATTTATCCTCCTGCTGGGTCGAGGACTCACCCGGCCTTCATCATCCAGAACCTGGATCTGTCCAGAGTCGCAGAGTTTCACCACAGCTCCAACGGGGACGTCAAACTCCCGACCTGTCTTAAGGTCCAACCACACATAGTCCCCCTGCATCAGAAAGATCAAGGCATGTATGTTAAGATTTTAGGCAGCAGGAGAAAAAAAATGTAAGAATAATTACTATTAAAACTAAAAAGGTTTTATGAAAAATATGTTTGTCATACTCTCTGGTGTATGTGCCTTAAAAGTATTTATACTCCTTTTACAGGCGTCTGGAACTGTCAGATGTCTTCCAGTTTGTGCCAAACGCAGCCGAGCTGAATGATTCTGTGGTGAATTACATCCATAAAACTGCTCTAACTTCATTTTTTAGTTTCCGTGACAATAATTTCACTTTTAAAAAAATTTAACAAAATGTATCCAATTAATATTCAGAAATAGAAGAGGCTTTAATTAGTTGTATTTTGACAAACGACATTCAACAAAGTTGGACAAGTTGAAAGAACAGGAAAACTAAAAGCACAGAATGAGTTACATGGCAAAACCTTGGCTGCATGCACACAAAAATATACATACTGTTCATTTTAATATTTACACAGTACTTATTTGTGAAACCACCATGTTGAAATTTATCCACCCTAGGACTCAGTTTCAGAGTTGATAAATCTGGTCTCCAAAAATGCTGGATGAAATGACAAAGAACATCTTAGAAGGAGATATTTTTTTGTTAAAAAATACTGCTGTCAATCATCTTGATGTAACAGCATAATATTGAGGGAATAAATCCACATAATTATATAACTACTAAGGTAAAATTTCAATCTGAAGCCCAGAGAGGAACACTGAGGACACCTAGTGTCTAAAGGTGGAGGTGAATCCAGAGAAAAACATTTTAAAAATCAGCCTAATGTGGGTTTGTTGTCATGTAACCTGTTGTTTCTGTTTGGATCTGCAGGTTGAATAAGCAGGAAGTATCAGAATTACAAAATTTTTCTGCTGTCAGCTGACTGAATGGGAGGATTTAGTTTGAAAAAGGCTTAACTTCAGGCCAAATGGGTCACGATGGGCCATTAGGAAGAGACGTAACAGAGTTTAATTTTAGAACAAACAGAGGATTTAACCAATTTCTAGTGAAGTTCAGAAAGAAACAATCATCTGCTCTGTTTTACAGGTAAATTTATCTATGTAAACTTAGGTGAATTTGAAAACAGGGAAATAATCCATTAATATTTGATGCACATTTGTAACAAGGCATCTTCACTTTGCAGCAAATCAAATTTAAGGTTTTCTAAGACCTTTTTATAAGGATTTTTTTTTGGCTCTTGTGGCCTTTATTTGATAGTTAATTGACAGGAAAGTGGGTAATGAGAGAAAGGGAAGACATGTGGCAAAGGTCGCCAGGCCGGGAATTGAACCTGCGACGGCCGCATCAAGGACTAAGGCCTCCATATGTTGGTTGTGCTTAACCCCTGCACCACCACAGCACAACCCAAGACCTTTTTAATGCCACTTTAAATGCCTGACTCGTCTGTTTAAAATCCACTTAGTTTAGCGCTGGAGTCCAAAACAAATTTCTGCATGTTTAAGTTCAGCTGAATATAATTAATTCCTGATGGTGTCATCAGGTCTTCACCTCTGCTTTAATATTCTATGTTTAATTTGCATAAAATCTGCATATTTCCATGACAACTGAAAGAGGAAATTAGGCTCTCCAGCCCTACATTCAGGATGTCAGTAATTTATGGGATTCTTAATGCTTATTTTAACCAATGTAACCAAGTTGGACATTTTAGAAGTAAAAAACATTAAGAAAATGTCTCTGTGATGAGGAGAGAAAATCCTGATGTCTTTTTCAATCTGATCCTTACACTGTAAAACATTTGAAGGTGGTTTAACTTGAAAATGAAAGTCCACCTCCTGCCTTGAAAATACAATTTCAGTCAACAAGAAAATTGTCTTGGTTTTAACTCAGAAATTAAAGCTCATAACATTGACTTAACAACAAAAGACAAGTTGTCTAAACATTGTTTTTAAGTACATTAATCTTGAATTGTCAGTTTTAAATGCTGCAATTTGAACCAAATAATTATTTCACAATACGCAAGAAAAAATGCCCTCACCAACTTAAAGAGCACAGATTCTCTATTATTCTTACTCACAAAATCAACTTAAAATAACTACTTATTCTACTTTAGAATAATCTAAATTATTGCTTCAAATTGCATGAACAAAATTTCTGATCTGACCGTAAATTTTATTAAACATAACAATGAATTGTGCTCAAAAACATTCAGTGTGAAGAGGACATTATCCTCAAGCTGTGCAAACTGTCAGTTGCATTAAAATAAATATTTGCCTTAACAACACACGAGTCAGCTCAGTGTAACACACTTCCATCTCACTCATGGAGATAGGATACAAACCATGCCACTAAGCACACTGGGAAATAGTTCCCACTCCTGACCAGAAGACAGTAGATATAACTAAATGGAGCTCAAATGTTGTAAATGATTTCTGATCATTTGGATTTTAAACAGACTTCCTCTAGCTATGTTTGTACTGACTCTCTAATTGCACAATTTAATGTTTTGAAGATAAATTTGCTTAATGGAAACATGTCAATTTCGTAAAAAATCTTTATGCTAGGATGAGGTGGTTTTTCAGCTGTATCATAATTTATTTATTTTGCAAAACTACAATGGAAACGTGTTTTTTGCATTAACAACTGGTTGTTGCCACTGGTGGAAACCACAAAGAAAAAGAAGACAGGAAATGGTAGAATGATATTTTTAATGACTTGGTGTTATCCATGTGTGATTTTCATATTCAATGGAAATACCGCAATTGCAAAATATTGTTTTTCCGACATTAATCGAATATCTTCAAGGTTTTGCAGACATTTATAATGGAAACGCAGCTATAGTCACAGTTATGAATGGATAACACAAATGTTTAACATTTTAAAGTAAGGAAATAAATAGTTATATATCCCTCTTTATGATGTCTGTAATTTGTAAAAATGGATATGGACAAAGCAGAAAAATGCTACAGGATAGGTGAATAAATGACAAAGTGAACTCCATGCAGATACTCATACTCTTTTTTACAGCAAAGGTGAATAAATGTGTCCGTTTGTTCAGTTAAACTGATAAGACATCAGGAGAACAGTGACCATGCAGAAATACAACAGAAAAAACAAAAACATGCAACATGTACCAATCAGCTCGTTCCTACCTGCTGCAGAATGACCATGGTTCAGGTCTGAGTTTCCCCGAGGACATCAGAAGTCACCGTGTGAGGGAGACCTGCAAAGATAAACAACAAAAAAGATCTCAAACAACTTAAACAACATATTTAAAGCAATGCTGCACTGCTAAGAAACAAGTTAAAAAAATTTATTATAATTAATAAAACCTTATTTTAATTATCAAAATTTTCATTTCTGACTCTAGATATTTTTTCTTTATGTTGTCATGTTTTAGTTAGATTTTTAAACAGACTAGTCAAGCATTTTCTCAAGTCTCAACCTTATTTTTACACATTCATGGGAGTAAAATATGTTTATCTGATCCTCAACCTGTAGGACTTCTTTGGTGATCTCTATATCATTATACTGGTGAGATTAGGGCTTTAGGTTTTGAAGCCTTTCAATGCCTGGATGATTAATAGGTCAGATTGAAATGGCTTATTAAACAATAAAATCTCTGAAAATGTTCAGCCTGAAAAGCAGTGAAAAGCAGATCAAGTTTGGTGAAAGACGTTCAGAAAGCGTTTAATGCTGGCAGAAGTATGGCTGCGCATGGCTGCTACCAGCTGCACGGCTCAACTGGAAACAACAAACCAGTACGGGAGACTGTTAAAGGCTTACTCAGATTCCTGGGGCTAATCCTATGGTTTAAGTACCAGCCACAGTTGTTGCAGCTATGACTGCTGAATCACTTAGTGCCCCCTCCCCGCTGAGTCGTCCTTCTTTTGTTCCCTTTGTTTGCAATAACGCTGAAGTAGCATATGGCCAAACGCCCCCAAAGTAAATTTCAATAACTAAATAGATACAAGCACTATCCTGTCACCTTCTGCAGTGTAATAATGACTTCAGTTTCTGTGTTTGCGACACTAGTCTGAAGGAAAATTCAAGTTTGGAGCTGGAATAAAATAATATATAATAATTTTAAGAATCTCCTAAATCAAACCATATTTGGAGTAACTGTTGAAATTAATCCGAGAAAACAGATTTTCACTAAACTTTAAGGAAACACTTTTCCAGCATTTTTAAGGTAAGTTTTAAAACTTTTAAAGTGCTGCACTTTGGAGATAAAAACTGCAAAAATTAACTAAAAACAACTGTTTCAATTCAATATTATGTTATTAATAATTTCATGTGGTAGTATTATATACTCTATAGCATGGAAAAAGATACATTAAAATATAAAAAATATTTTGTTTTGAAATGTCTCTCTCACATCTTATACACCTGACTGATCCAAGAAAAAACAACAGATTTAGCAAAATCCCCCAGTTTCTATAACTTTAATGTGTAAAATATAAGACAAACTTTATTTTAATTACACAGTTCAAAAAGTCATTTAGCCATTATGAATAATATTCATTAGAATAAAACAATTCAAATAAATCGTGTTACAGCAAGCGACTTTCCTGCTCAAATTCAACGCTTAAAACACAATATACAAAGAAAGTTAGAAAAGTTAGTAAGTAGAAATAATTTTGGTAATTCTAACTGACCTAAAATAGGAAGTGTTTAGTCTAATTTAACGTCAGATAGTGAGAAAAAAATGTGTCTTTATAAAAATATCTGGCTTCAACTGTAAATAACAGTTGAAAATTTTGGTTTTTAATCAAACTTTATAACAAAACTGTTCGATTTGAATATCAAGCACGTCCAAGAACTTGATTTTGAAATTAAGTACTTTCCAAACCTTGAAAATACCTAACTGGAATTCAAGGATTTCAAGCACCTTTACCAACTCTGAAGGTTTAACCAACATTTCTAAATGTTTCATTATTTTTTTTTTGTTAAATTAGTAGTATGAAGGAGCTGCTTCTGTTTAGCCATAATGAATAATTAGTGTATGTTAAGACCGTCTTATCCTGAACTGCAGGGAGCCAAATTATCCGCAGTCTCCAACACAGACATATGGATCTGATTCTCCTTTAACCTTTAACCACAACTTCAATTAGACCAATTACCATCCAACAGGAAAGGCTCTACCAGATTAACTGATAATGCCTCAATGCAGAACACCCAGATCAAACTGGAAGCTTTCATGTTTATGTTTTTCATTGAAGTACTAAAAATACATCAAAATATTCATATCCCTAGTATTTTTCCACATCTTCAAACCTCGAGGTGAACGGATGTGACTGACACATTACTGCAAAGTGGAGGGAATGATTAATACTTTTCAAAATTCTTATAGAGGTTTTTCTGAAGGTTAATGCCCCTTTAGAAAACATCTAAACTGATCACTAAAAACAAACAAAAACAAAGCAGACAAAGGGAATAAAAAAAAAAAATCTGAAATCTGGAATAAAATGTCACATTGCTCCTGAATTAAAAAGTTCTTGAGCAAATCTAGATGAGTGATTTAGTCCTCACAATATTTAGAAATAACCATGATGATAACCTCAAGGATTCACCACGGACACAAAACTTCAATAAATAAGAAACACAGGGTGTGGCCAAAACATTATGACTGGAGTCGGGACTCTTTTTAATGTAATTAATCACTTTTTTTTTTTAGTTTTCTTTGTCTTGTTATGATCTTGTAACAATACTGTGGGCTCGCATGGCTCAACAACTTTCAACAACTTTAAAACTAATCCATTGACGGCAGTGTCCACTATTACTCACCTAAACATTTCGCTGCTGTGTGATCTCTTCATCATTTTTCTGTGCATGTGGGTTGCTTTTGGGGTCGTAAACCGGTCACACGGATCTCTGACTGCAGTCAAATTTAATAGTAGCATGAATAACCATCTAAAAAATTGGATTCCACCAAAAAATTTTAATTGAACATCAAAAATTGCTGTGTGGACGTAGCCTTAAAGGAAATCACAAAGCTGCTTTTAAATCCTCCTACTCTTCATTGCTAAACAACCTCACAGTTTTTCAATTTTACATTTAAACTGCAACCTGGAAATTTGCTGCACAATTTGGCCTCTGCAGTTTGGAGGTGTGTGTGCTTCACTTGAGCTGGAGCCAGTATTCCACAGTGAGCTCAATCTCAATTATTCAGTTGCTGTTTAAAATATTTAATTAATACTTGGACTGAAGATGCATCTGATTATTACAGATTTCTATAAAAAAAAAAAAAGAATTTTAAGGCTTTTAAAATAAACTACAAACTAGTTAATCTTCACAGCTCACAAGACTCAAAGTCAACCTGCTGGAAGATTTACACACAGAGGCTCATTAAAGCTCCTGGCTGTTAATCTGTCTGTGGTCTGCATTGTTATTCTAACAAGTACATGCGCTTCACACGTATCACTCACATGGCAGGGATTCAGAGGCACCGCTGGGTGGGACACTTTCATCATCGGCCAAGAACGTCTGGGAGACTCGCCTCCATCAAGATGGCCGAAATTCAGTGTCTGAAATAATATGAGACGAGTTGAGAAATGTAGGTGCTTTCTTCTCTAATGCACAAATAAATACAAATGTTACAAAACATAAACAGGACAATGATCCAGCATTAAGCAAAGCAGTTAACCTTAATTACATTTTGAACAGCTGCAGTTCTTAGGGTTAAAGAGCTTTACATGACCTCAGAGGAGGCTTACATGCTTTACATCTGCACCTCCAATCACCATGGTGATGCAAGCTGTGTGAAACAAGAGCTTTTATTCACAGCTACATTTCTAAAAACTAGCAGTGAGACTCAATTGAAGTTTTTAAACAAGTTAATTGCAGAGTCTGTAAGTTTCATGAAGGACTGATCGTTGATAGAGCTTCTTTAGAAATGTGGGCTGTGGACGCTGACATTAACATTAGGGACATCTGTGGTGACGCCACGTTTAGCACTGAGATGCTTTTTTATCCTGAAGTAGTTTAGCTACAAGGCTAACTCTTTTTAGCACAACTTGAACACAACAATAGTCTTCTTCAACAACCCATCAGATTGTTTTTTGAGGCTTTGTCGTCCATTGCTGTTGTGGATGTCACTTGTGCATCAGATTTATGGTAGTACTAGAAACACGCACATACATAGGTTCCGACTTAGGACTTTCGTGCGTTAAAAAAACACACAATTAATTGCAATAAAATTTGTAACATAAAATCTATGTAATTAATTGATTGAAATTAACATGTTTACACTTACAGCCCTACCAAAAACATCAAGACTAAGATTGTTTTCACCCCGTGTAGTATTGTAGGCTCGATTCGATTGGGGACCAACATTTATTACATTTTCAGCTGCTGTGGTTCTCTTTCACACTGCACTGTGTCAAACCAACCAAACCCTTAGAAAAACCTATTCCTCTGCTCGCCTGTGTTGGCGTTGCACCAAGAACCACTGAAGGAAACGACACACAAACCTCTGATAAAGGCACAATTTACCTATTCACAAAATGTAAACAATAAAGGAGTTGGGTCAGATTTTAGTGATGGCTGGATTTTTCTTTTGGTTTTTGTAAAGACAACCAGTCATTCCTCCCACTAGCGCCATACTCAGATGTTTGTTTTGGTTGCATCTAACCAGAATGCCCTGTACTGTAGTTTACTTCCTGCTTTTGGAGCAGTCTGTGGTCCACTTGGCATTCACATGTTCATTGTAACTGCACCAGAGTTCACTTCAACCAAATCAAGACCAAGGTTTGTAGACGGAGCAGAGTTCACTTTTTTGGTTCAACTTCACACCTTCCCAAACAAACCGGATCTTCTAGACAAACGGACTGGAGTTCAATAAACACGAACTTTACAGGGCTGATGTGGCTGTACCCTAAAATCTCACACCTATGGGAGTAAAAACGTATACAAGTGAAACCAAAATGTCTACCATAGTGTTGTTCAGATTCAGCTGTTGAGGACCAGTATCCAAAACGTCTATCCTTTTGATAATTCTCTGCTTCAACATGCCAAATAATCAGACAATTGGTTAATTTGAAGGACTCTAAAGAACTTGATTACACACTAAGGATGCTGTTTATCCATTTCATTAACCAAGTCCAGTCCTCATGCATTATGGCTCCAACACATCTAATCAAATGAATGAATCTCCTCACCAGCAATCAGCTATGAAGGAACTACGTAACAAGTTATTTGATTGAAGTATCAGGGGAACATCTGAAAGTTGTAAGAGTTTGACATCCCTTATTTTTAATTTTTCTTCATTCAAGACATGATTTGAATTAATGGGTCCATATCCGGCCTCTGCAGAACTTGGCTACACTTGGTGACATACCAGCTCCCTTTAAAAGTAACGTGGTGTCAAAAATACAAAAATATTTTAAACATTAATTTCAACTTTGTTTGAATCTAAAGGATGTTTATTGTTCAAAGTAGCTTCATCTGCTTCTTCTTGTTTCACTAGATGAATTCTTTGACTGATAATTACAAAAACATGCCCAACCGATTAACTGTGTTCAACTAACACTCATTTGTTTGATAAAACTTACAGCTGTTCCACTTTACAGATCGTTACTTTAAAGGCACATAACGGCTGCTTAAGTGCTGGCCCAGGACAAAGCGAGCAATAAGAGGCTTTAATCTAAATCTACAGGCGAGCGGCCGCACTGTGGCCTGGCTGAAGACTAATTCTTAACCCACGTTCACCTGCCACTCTTACCTCACTGCAATCTGTGTAAGGATTCTGCTCCTTCCTCCTGTTCTGGTTCTGGTAAATGCTCCACAGTTGATATGATTATTTAACAAAACACAAAACGGTGGAGGTTAAATTGACTTGTGTTGCTCCAGTCTCTTGGTATGCAGTTTTTTAAAAATTGTTCTCTCAGGGTTTTTCCTCCCTGAGAAAGCTGCTGAAGCTGTGGCTCCAGACTCCTACAGGCAGTGCAGCGTTTGCGGCCCAGCTACTGCTTGATGTCTGGGTCAGCGGTGGAGATCTCAGGAGTCTCGGTACTGGGTCTCATTCATGGCCGCTGATCCTGATTAGCTCGGAGGTGGAGCCTGCTGGTGGCAGAAACAGAGACTGGCCGGGTGGAGGAGGAGGAGGTGGAGGTCACAATCTCTTAGCTGTGTGGAGTATTTACCCTGACCAAATGTGTGATGATTTTTTTTAAATGTTGAATTTTGGAGTTTGCTTTTCTGTCACACAAAAACAACAAATTCAGGATATATTTTCTAGTTTTATTTCAAAGTCATGCCACAAGTTGACATTAAATACAAAAGAAAAAAAAAAGTATTTTAGATTGTAGCTATAAAATAACCACAGTGTAACCGAAAACCAAATTCAGCTAACACGCAATAGAAAAAGAAAAGTAAAGCTCACACTGAAAGTAACGCACTGACAAGCACACGGTACAGAACATACAGCACGGCTCTCCGGTACATAGCTATCAGTAAACATATCAGTCAGGAACGCAAGTTAAAGTGGATATATAAAATTAACAAGCTTAGAAAATACTGATAAAAGATACTCGTTACAAAGACGGTAGCATCTCCTAGAAGAGTCACCATGCAGTAGGTTTTCCAGCCTCCAGTCAATAAACATTGGCAGAAAAATACAAGAGAAATCACAAGCTCATTCCTTGAGTGGACGAGACTCAATGTCAGGTTTGTTTTATTTTATTTTTCATAAAAATCTCAGTTTATCGAATCGGGTGCAGTCCAGATGAGAAACCAGATGTTTTCTCTCTGATATTTTGATCTACTTGATCACATGCAGCGCTGGGCAAAGTGACGCAACTGATGTGGCTTTTAAATCCATCAATCTTAGAGTCGAGAACGGACAGAAGTTGACTTACAGAAGCAATTTTCGGTTTCATTGATCACATTTTTCCTGCTTACATCATAAAAACATGTGAATTTCTGAATCCTCCTTTCACTGAACTGATCTGCAGATTCACAACCATCAAAGCCCTGCAGAATTAACCTCTTATAAAGTAAAGTAGCTCCATATTTTCCTCTTATGAGGAAATGCAAAGGCCATCATTGTTTCTTTAAACTGTATGTTTTAAATCATCAAATGCAACCAGTTTTGATGGACTGGTTGCATTTAAAGTCCAAATTCAGAGCCAATATGTGGCTGAGACACAGTGTGTCTGAATCAACCTCTCACCTCCACTAAAGACTATTTTCTATCAAAATGTAAGTCGCTGAAACCATCAAATGTCATATGTGGGGTGACAGGGTCACCAAACCAAATCCATTTAAACTCCAGAAGCCTGAAAGTGAGTTCAACTAGTTGCCATTTTATCACATATCAAGGCAAGCATGACGGATGTTACATTTTTATCTAGTTTTAAAAAAGTGAATTAGCATTATTTTCCAAAAAGGTGCAACAGGTAAAACGTTACACTAATAATTTTGCTCAAATCTCCTTTAAAAAGGAGTAAATCTGCGTCCAGTTCAGTGGAAGAAATGCCATAATTTAAGGCTCTAATAGTTCACATTAGCTAGCACAAACAGTGGATGATTCACTTGTAACTATAAAGAACTGATAGTGTGCATCAGAACAAGAATCAAACCACCTACATACTGCTGCTACTTTTAAATACACACTGCAAAATGCAGATTACTGCGTACAAAATATTAGAAAACTGGATACTGTCTCAATGCATGCAAGTGTGCAACAAAGGCGTTTAATTACACACAGCATGTTTATCAAAGTAGCAACAGCGAATCATGTTTGCCAACTGTGTCTGAAGGAAAATCATCATTCCTGTGATTCGAGATGAAACAAGAAGATCTGAACGCATTTTCATTGTCTTTTTTCCTTTTTTTGCTACATGCACGGCCGCTTTTTGATTCATATAAAAGTCACCACCGTTCAGAGAATTTGGGCTTCATTTAAAAACCTGCCTTGGAGTGACCATGCAGAAAATGCTTATATATGCAGAAGACTGAAGCAATATAGCAACTATCAAAAAGCACACTCAAGGTCCAGACACTCCAGTCGAGCTTGGTTAGTTTAGTAGCTGGAGGGTTTGTGTGTGTGCGTGTGTGCGTGTGTTGGTGTGTGTGTGGATAACAGTGAAAGCCGTAACACTTTTGGCAAAAAAGTTTGTATTATGCAACAATTATAAAGAAGCATTGCAGTGAATAAACAAAGCAGGACACAACGGAGAGCAAAACATTTGATAAACATTTTCGTACCAAAAATTTTCGAACTCACAGTTCATAAGACACAACGCAGCATAATGTAACAGGCCTCTGGTCTATTTGGCACTGCTGTGGCACATGATCTTAAAGAAATATGCCTGAAGGAACTCTTATGATGACTGTGTTTCTACTAGGGGTGCACCAATAAATCAGCCACAATTTCCTTCACTTTGGGAGATGAAAAACTGATCTTATCGTTCTGAAGATTAGCCTCTGTCTCCTTAAAGTGTTAACAGTAACAGACTTAGTGACTTTGACGCTATATGTACCGACTTTTCAAACAAAAAAATCGGAATGGGCAGGTCGGGCTTTTTAAAGATCGTTGATTGACCAGAAAAGTGCAATCGGTGCACCCCTAGTTGCTACAGAAGGAGAGAGAGCATAAAGGCTTAGAAATGTATTTTCATGGCATTGTCTAAAGATGAGCTGATAATTATCTCATTATCTCGAGATAACAAGGCTTGTTTTGTAGTGAAAACATATTTTACACACTTTGAAACTCTTCTCTTTCTTACTTTTTCTCCCCATCAGAAGGTACACCTGGCTCACTTCTCTTTTGCTTCTGACCAAACTAACTATTGGAGCTATTCCTGCCTTTTAACCGTATGTTTTCCTTTCTTTTTCTTCCATATAGAAAGTACACCTGGTCCAGTGTACTTTCTGTTGTTTCCGTCTTGTTGTTCTGTCCTCTCAGCAACCAACCACAGTTTTTCCTTTCCACTGTCACCCCATGTTTACCTCTTGGTTGAGTGTTCTTAGACGTAAAACTAATGATTAATTACATTTTTGATGATTACATTTTTAAATTTGGATTGAATTGGACTCCATTTAAAGGAACCTGCTGAATTGATTTAAACTGAATTTTGACTAAATTGAATCTGATATAACTAGAAATCATCTGTGTTTTTAACTGGTTTGTCTTTTGGAGTTATATTGCATAAAAGTCTTGAAAAAAGCCTGTTATCTCGAGAAAATCAAGACTGCTTTTAGTTAGTTAGTTAGTTAGTTAGTTAGTTAGTTAGTTAGTTAGTTAGTTAGTTAGTTAGTTAGTCTTTACATTTAATATTCTAATAAAACTAGTCAGGGATGGAGTAGCGACTTCCTGAGCACAAATCTAGAATATTAACACTGTTAGTGGTTCAAAAATGCTCATTATTAGTTTTTAATCTTAAAAATAACTCATTGATGACTAATCAGATGTTCTGAAAGTAAACAGATTCAAAGGCGTATTCTTATTTTTGTGATTTACAGTGTAAAAACTTTCCAGCTTGGTTTGCAGACCAGCTCGACTTGTTCACTGCCTCTGATTTGTTTTTTTACGTCTTTGGTTTGTTTTGATGCTTTAACCTCAGTGAAACAAATTAATTTACCTAATTAAATGCTCAGCCAAATGAGTCCTGGCTGATTTTACAGGATTTGGGGGCTGAATGTAGAGAGACAACATAAACAGGGGGAGCAACAGGGAGAAGACAGGGTTATGTTTAAGGCGTCCTAATTTGTGCTTCCTTCATATTTGTGATTGAGTCAGAAATCTGAACATGCAGCTGCCTAATTTTCAAAACTTCAACCAGTTATATTTGATGCATTTCTAGGATCTTCAGTTACTTTTTAACCCAGTTATGTCGCCACCTGACAATCATTCTCATTCAGGACAACCTTAACACAATATTCTGTTCAAAAATAAAAACAGAGCTGCAAGAAAACAGCTGAACTATTATTCAGGACCATTTGGCTTAACTAGAGCAGAACTTGGCAGCTTGAGAGGAACTTAAATCAAACCTACCAGGTTCTGATCCATAAACACATTTGTGTGCATTAGATGCTAAACTCTGTAAATAAAGATCGATTTGACATTTGGCACGACTGATTTCCCACTACACACTCTTCATCCATCTCTATGGAAGTTATTAGCTGTTGGTTTTGAGGACAATGCAGTATTATGCTAACAAGGAGATGCTAACAATGTTCAAAGTGCTGTGAAAAAGCGTTCACCTCCTTAAATATTTCTCGTTTTTGTCATATCTACATGTTTAAGATCATCAAATAAAAGTCAATATCAGACAAATATAAAGTAAAAGTAAATAAAAAAATGCATTTTTTGCATTAATTAAATTGGAAAAAAAGAAAAAATATTCAAAATATAATTCCCTCTTGTTTCATCATGACTAACTCAATTATTTTGGGTCAATCTAACAAGGCATAACCAGGCATGCCTGAACTATCTGACCTGTAGAAAGAAAGCAGAATCTGGTAAGGACTCAGGTGATCTTTGTCTGATATTATAATTTGCTTAGTGATCAGAAGCATCTAAAACCTCTAAGGGAGCAAATCCTTTTCAGCCACACTGTTCAGTGAGTTCAGTGCAGAAAACTTCAACAGAACTTTATAAATGGGTTTGGTGGGTTTTCGTGTTTTATCCTCGTCTTTGTGAATAAAATCCAAACCAATCGTTCAGGGTTTGGTTCTACAGGTCCAAACGCTGGAAAAGGAGCAGCTTCCACGTCCTGTCCAACTGAAAACAATAAGGAGCACAGCAAAGAGAAGTAGCACCTAGATAGAGGTCAACATCTGCTGCTAATGTTCAGATGCTAGAGGCTTTATGAAAGCATAACAGTAATAAGACATAGCTGCTGCTTCAAAGCCTTCCATGTGATCCGAACTGGACGAGGGTCATCGGGTGTCGACATGCTGACTCCTCAAAAGCGAGCATTTCCATGACGATCCAGATAAAAAGAATAAATAGATATAGTAACAGTTGAGCAGTACCGTACAAGGCCATGAACATATTGGAAAATAAGTCATGCACGACACATTTATAGGGATGCTGTACACAAAACAGGGTTCCTTCACATGGAAAATCTAAAATACTGTAGCAGGTTAAAACCTGCAGAAACCTCAGACCGTTTATAACACTCTGTCTAAAATATCAAGATTCAACAGGAACTTATGATATTTATACTGTGGGCTGTAAATAAGAAACATGGAAAAAAACAGAGGGGAAGGAAGAAAGAAAGAGACAAAGAAAGTATGGTAGGAAGAAAAAAGAATGAAAGAGAAGAAGGAAAGAAAGAAGGAAGGAAGGAAGGGACAGCTGACAAATTAGGAGAAATGTTTTATAAATGCAAATATTCTCTAATTTTCCCATTCAGACCAGGAAAACCCTGAATTCCAGACTTTTCTAGACTTTTCCAGACTTTTCAACACTGTGCAGGAACCCTGACAATAACTGGAGCGACCAGTTTAAATAACGCCATATGTGACCACTGCAGTGATAAAACAAAACAGAAAAACTGATGTGATAGTTTCTCACAAGAGACTAGCCTTACATTCAAAGGAAATGCATTGATGATAGATTACAGTTTAAACCCTAACTTCTAACAACAAAAGAAACAAACTCCAGCAGTGCATAAAACTCAAGACTGCACTTTTGAGTCAACAAAACCAAAACAAAGTTCATCAGGAGCAAAAAGCTCACACCATGTGGCCACATGACCGATGCAGGAAGAGTCATGGTTAACAAGAGAGAGATCCGTTCATCCATCCTGCCGAGACCGAGACGATGGCACAAGCTGATTGGCAGAAACGTCTCCGCTGATAAAAACTTCCTGTTTCTTTGTCTTTGAAGTTAATTAAAGTGCAAGGTGTTCTGCTCACACCTTCCCACAGAAATGTGACTTCCAGATACAAACAGGATCAACAGATCTGCATTCACCCACATCTGAAGCAAAGGGGCAGGAAGTGAGACAAACACACAAGCTGCGTTTCCAACCACAAACTTTGACGACATTCCACTAATATTGAAAAAACACAATTTCATAATTGTCTTGTTTCCATTAAATAAGAAACACAATTAAGAATCTCACGTGAAGAAGTTTGTTCACGCGATAAGTCATTAAAAAAACATGCCACGCAATGATCATCCAACTACTTCCTGTCGTCTTCTTAGTGGTTTGCACCAGTGGCAACGTCCGGTTGTTGGTCATGTGACTCGTGTGATGTGAAAGAAGTGTTTCCGTTGCAATTTCATGACTGAAAAACCACCTCATCTTAGTGAAAAAACAAGTTTATTTTTGTTTTTTAAATTGGTGTTTTCTACTGTAGTATGTAACTTTTATAAAAAATATATTTTTTGCACATTTGTTGAATCTGTCGCTATGTCGTGACAGTATGGTATAATACAGATAATCTGAAAAAAATAAAAAATACAGCTCCTCTGCCTTCTACCAGCGCTAACCAGAAGCAGCCAATCAGAGCCATGAGGCGGGTCTTAACGCTGTCAATCACCCTCAAGCTATTTAGCTGAGGCTACTTAGAATAGCCCCCAATGATAGCAGATAAGCTGTTTTCTTATAACAGTAAGTTGTTTTTCCACCATTAGCACATTTAGCAGTGAGTATATGAGGCTGATTGACAGCGCTAAGATTCTCTTCGCTCTGCTTGGTTGTTTTTGGTCTGAAGCACTGCATTTCTTCAGACAGCAATAGTAGATCAGGGAGGAGGTGGAGGAGATTGATCTTTCCAGTTTGTCTGTCTCATATTATATTGTCACTACATGATAGTATGAACAAATATGAAAAAACATCTTTTTTTTTAAAAAGTTACATACTGCAACAGGATACATGCCATTTTGAAAAAAACTTGTTTTTTGATAAAAAGTTTGAAGTGGTTTTTTTGACAGTATCGAAATTTGTTTATTTCACAAAACTGCAATGGAAACATGCATCACACAAGTCACATGACCAACAACTGGAGTTTGTTACATACTGCAACTTTAGGCTAATTTATGATCAATGGAAACGCAGCTGGCGTCTTCTCAGAAGCACGGCCGCTGTCTTCAGCGAGTCTTTCGGGTCGACCCATCGGACTCTCGTCAACGGAAGCATCAGGCAGTGGTGTTGCCATTAAGAGATGAAGTGGCACACGGGGTGGTGGTTTGTGGCTAGGCCAGAAGGTTCTGAACGGGACGTTAGAGAGCGAAGGGCACGGCTCATCTTTGGTCCCATAAAGCACTTGGTTTATGTGAAGCTGAATCTTTGCACTCCAACATTGGGGAAAACAGGGGAAACGATCAGGAGCCCCGGTTGCTAAGCTACGACTGGATAAATGTGCAGCACAGGCAGAAACGTTTTCAAGCCATGCAGTTTGCAGATCGTCCAGAGCAACCGGCAGCAAGTTTAGAAGTGACGGGAGACGGGGGAGGCGAAGACTTTACACGTAAGCGCAGGAAAAGAAAGCTCCTGGTAGAGGGAGGAAATAGCTGCTGTTGGCTTTTCTTTGTAAAGTTCAGGCTGGATGCTCTCTGAAGCAGCTGCAACCTGACGAGGAGCTGAGGCGTCTGGGCAGGGGGATTGAGCTCTGACAGGAAGGTGGGACAGAAGGCTGTAGATCAGACGGTGCCAACACTGAAAACAGTTTTCACAGAACTCCTCCCCCCGTCTCCTGAAACAGGAGAGACCGACTCAGCCTTAAGGCATTGCAGAGCCCTTGGAAAGATTGGCACATGCATGGAGAGTGCAGAAATGTGTGCATAATGTGTTGCAAGACCAGGGTAAACTCAGTTTGTAGTAAATAATTTTGGATAATTCATTTAAAGGTGACCTATTATGCTTCCTTGAACAGGTTAGGTCTAGGGCAGGGGGTGACCAAAACGTTTTGCCATTGGGGGCCAAAACTGGAAATTTAAACAAATGGAGGACCACAAAATAAAAAAAATTAAATATCCAAATATTTGTTTTATGGGATCTTTTTGTTGTTGTTGTTTTACCTGCTCAACAATAGTTTTACCGGCTCATTACAAATTTGGCACTAAATCATTCTCAGATAATGAGATTTTAGTGTGGTCAGTTCAGATGTTTTAGGGCCTGTTGTGACATTAAGTGACAGGAAGGGAGGACAGGAGGCTGAAAAACGCAAACAGATGCACAACTATACAACTGTATATCTTTGAAAAGCAGAAGAGGATCCTCCTACACAACCAACAAAAATGCGTTGCCACTGCACGGTCTGTTCAGGAAAAACAATCTGTACCGCTGGCTAACTTTCGCATGCACTGAAGAAAATACTTCTGGATCATTCTCAAAATATATATTAACATATTCATTTATATTAGTTAAAAAACTACTTATGCTATTTTTCTGGACTATGTTATAATTCTCTTAATGAATAATACATTTTATAATTTGGTTCATAGATCATTATTCAGTAAAAAAAAATGTAGTAGGACTGAAGGAACTGTGAGATACTTATCGTGGACAAAAAAAGGACCTTTACTTTCATAACAATCATATCTTTTATGAGATTAGCTAAAGGTGTTATCAATTGTACAAGACTATATCCTAATATTACTCTATCGTTCTTCACGTGTGATTCACAGATACAAACACTAGAAGGTCGTTTTTAGAAAATAGTCTTTCAAAATCCAGTAATATTGTATTTATTCTTATTTTTAGTTATTCTCTTTAAAACTTGTACTATTTACTTTTATTTATAGTTTATAATAATTAAAAATATTTTTTATTCTTATTTATTTATTTATATATAACATCTACAATAACTCTTTGAAAATGTTTGAATAAATAGGAGTTTCAACAGTTTTTCATTTCCTTGTGGGATCAATAAAGCGTTTTTGAATTGAATTAAATAGAATTTTTACAATTACAATGATTACCAAAAGAAAAAACAAACAAACATACCTTTCTTGGAAGTATTTCTTTTAGCACATGAGCAAATTAGCCAATAAATGGATCGTGGAGTTACAAGTCAACAAGAATACACTTGTCTTCTCCAGCAGTGTTAAACCCAGCTGACCAAAGGTGCTGGAGTTGGGTTGCTAGGTAACAGAGCTGGGCCTGGGTGGGGTTGCTAAGCAACGGCGCAGTGCCTGTGGAATGTGACTTAACAATTGTGAGGTTTTTGAAACTCATGATTTTATTTCCAAAAACCGTTTTTTAAAGCGCTTGCTTTTAGAAACAGTTGAGACCCAAATGGAAGGAGAAAAATGTGCAAAATGTGAATTTTGCATAATAGGTCCCCTTTAACTGAAGCTTTCCAACATCAAAACCTGTGGAGTGGCCCAGTTTCAGATAATATTATGACAATAAATAACATTATCCATTCTATTCTAGCAGGAATTTGTTAAAACATAACCCTTATGGCACCTTGTACCTACACATATGGATGCAGGTACTTTGAAAAACTCCCCAAAAAGAAAAAGCAGGAAAACAAAGTGAAGGACAGTGAGCTCAGAAAGATGGGTGAGCTTCCCCAGATTCGGTAATGAGCTCGTCAGATGTTGGTGAGCGTGGTGGAGGTGAAGAGGCGCACAGTGAGCATGCCCGGGATGTCGTTGTCCTGGCGACTACCCTTGTCACGGAGGTGAAGAGTGTGCTGCTCCTGCCGCTCATTGGGCTCGCTGAACAGGACCACCTGTCCCAGGAAGGTGTCCATGATCATGTTCTTGTTGTAGATCTGAGCACCGCTCATGGAAAGTGAAAACAAAGGTGGGAAACAGAAAAGGGTAAGAAAAGGGAAGGAAACACCTTACAGAAGGAAATGTAAGAAGAAGAAAGAGAGCTGCAGAGATTTGCAAACAAAGAAGTAGACCCAGAAGCTTTTCAAATTTGATTGTGTTGCAAACAAAACATTGTATTGGTACTTTATGTTATAGCCTAACACATAAGCAAAAAAAAAAAATAAAAAAATACCGCATGATAAAGCTTCTCACTCTTTTCTACCAAAGACTGCATGACAAATATGTAAAATGTTCATTAGAAATTAAGGTTTATTGATCTTTGAGAATGTGAACTGGCAATATGCCACTACTTTTATATTATTTGAAAATGGGCTCAAAACAGCAATATTATTGTTTATTGCAATAACTTCTGAAACAGCACAATTCATTATTGTGGCAGGAAATAATATGGGTTAACTGTATTAGCACATACAGTTGAAACCAGAAGTTTACATGTATCTAATAAAAATACATTTTTTTCTCCCTGTTTGAAGTTACATCATATTTCTATTACTTAAATACTACAATAATGACAACCAGAATATGTCAGAAAAGTATTTGTTAATGTCAATATCGTTTTATATACAGAATTATTACTATCTGTCTGACAATGAGGGAAATCTCAGATGACATCATCATCTGAGATGTCATCTGAGATATATCAGATGATGACATCAGAGTCATCATCACCTGATGTCATCACACATCAGAAGCTTTAAAAGCTTCTGATAGGTTAACTGAGACATTTGATTAAATTGGAGATTGACCAGTGAATGCTCCCCCACTCAGCTCCTTCAGAGTAGTCAGCAGGAATTAGCAAACACCTGGTGGATTTGTACATCTGCTGAGCTAATCATACAAACTACTACTCAGTTCAATGCTGTGTTATGGTCTTTACAACCATAATAGTTGTAAACAACATAATGGAGGAGCACTGTTGTTATGACGTGCTGAAGGCATTGTCAAAAAGAGCAGGAGCTTAAAGAGGCCCAAATTCAAAGCATTAAATTGAGAAGTGTATTTTTCTTGTCATATTTGATATATACACAATTTTTATAACAACCAAAAGTACTGGTGATACTTGATTGTGCAATAAAATTACACTAGAAAATACATAATACTGTCCCTTTAAATAAACTCAACCAATTTAACTTGTTGGATATTTGTGCCCTTACTTGCAAAATAAAAAAGGAAAGCAAAGAGCATGATTCTTAAAAGTTGAATATTTTGTGTTATTTCTAAGAGTTTACATTTTTAGATGTTAATGTCTCAGTAAATTGTAACTTTCATTACAAGAAAAAAAACATCAATCACCAAATCACGATTCTTTGCAATCGAGGGATGCAAAAACATTAGGGGCAACAAATATCCCCAAGGCCGCATTTTAGACAAGTTAAAGTTTATTTTAATGTTTTTTTCAGTTTATATTCAAAGACATGCTGTCATGGGATAAATGTCAAAATTTATCCCATGACGGGATACATTTTTTTTCTCCATATGACCCAGCTCTTAATCCCCATTTGACTGTTATTACATGGTTAAACCAGCAATGTCTTTTTTGGTAAATATTAATATTAAACAGTTCATGTTTTGCTTAAAACAGCAGAAACAGTTTGTTTCTAAGTTTTTAGAAGCAGCTGAATATTTAGTGTTTAGGCCTTGAATTGCTCGTGGCTCCCGTAGACAAGCGGATCGACCTGCAGCTTTACTCTAAACCATCCTGGGGTTTAAACTCTGAATGAGTGCTGAATCAGCAGAGTGACTGCTCACCTCGATATGGATGGCTTCCTTGGGCTTTTTGCGATAAAACAGGCCTTTGATGTCAAAGTTTGGGCAACGTGTGTCTTTCTGCACTGGTGAACGAACTCTCTCTCCTTCACAGGTGATTATCACGTAAGAATCCACAGCTGCAAGAAAAAAAAAGTCAGAAAATTACATAAATATGTAATTTTAACTTTTTCTGCAGATAAAAGTTTGATTATGATCTTAACCTAGTCAAAAAATTAAGAATTTACACTGACTGATTAAAAAGGTTCAGATAAGACTTGACAATTATTTATCTGTATTTGTTGCTACTATGGATTTTGTTCACAATTAATGAGTTAAGGGGTTTACAACGTAATTAACACTGTGATAAATAAAAGTGTTAGACATGATGTTTGCATGAAATCTACTTGAGTTGCACCAGTCAGATTACCAGAGACTGGAACAAGTTTCTCCCTGTCTGGCAGGGCAAGGACTGAAACAACTGCTTATTTCTTTGCTATTTATTAAATGTATCCAAACTATTCTCAGAGATGTTATCTTCGAAAATAAATAGTATTCTAAACCTTTTAGTATTTTAAAATGCCTCTTTTTGATTCCAATCCAACTCACATTCATTTTAAAGCACTTTAAAAACAAGACAGTTGGCCAAAGTGCTGCACACTGACAACACAAAGAAACAATAAAAAATAAATAGAAGTAGCAGTAAGCCAATACTTCAAACTGAGTTACAATCCAGTAAAAAAAAAAAATATTTTAAGAGGACACTGGAAAACATGAGGAGACTCCAACTGTCTGATGTTACAAAGTAAATAATTTCACAGTTTAGGTTAAAAATGTCATGATCTGTGTTTCTGTGTATTTATTTTGAGGTTTTTCTGTGTTTATTAGACTGTTCCCCTGTGAGTCTCTGTCTTGTTTGATCCCAGCTGTGTCTCGTTTCTTTGATTACCCTCCCAGTGTATTTAGTCCCACCTGTTGTCTTTGTATCTTGTCGGATCCTTGTCGTGTGTACGTCGGAAGTCAGTTGTTGTTGTCTCACGTCCTGCTCTCCAGTCGAACTGTTAAGTCCTGGTTAGCGTCAGCTCTTGTTTTCAGTCCTCTGTTATCAGTTACTACCGTTAATTAGCTGTGCGCTAAACTCTCTGCCGTGCCGCCTGTGTTAGACTGCTTATAGCTTTTCATCATTAAAATCATCATCATCATTTCCTTCACGACCTGGGTCTCTGCGTCTCTCCTCACCACCTCTCACCCACCACACCTGACAAAAAAATTATTCTTAGGTTTTTAAAGGTCATTGACTCTTCAGTTATAAAAATCAAGAGGGGGATTCTCGGGGGATTCTTGTTGCAAAGTGATTCGTCCTTAAATGTTTCCAAGTTATTTCCACTATGTCATCACATTTTGACTGTACTGAAATAAACCAGATTAAAATAGACCATATGTAACTGACTGGATGGATTTGCTTTTTCTATGAAGCACTTTTTGTTAATAAATTACGTTAAAAAAAGCTTATTAACTGCTTTAAGTAAACTGCAGATTTTAATAATGAAGTGGGCTTCAATTAAAAGGCATATTAAAGTTACTGCTAAAATGAAATCAGTAAAAGAAAAAGTACAAGGAATGGCAGCCAGGAGGCACTGTGGTACCTTTTGCTCCATCCTAAACACTAGCTTTGTTCGGGGTTCCCAAAAATTTCCAGGCCACGATCCCCCAAAGAGCGTTAACCTCTTGCTGGGGACGCCCTTTACTAATCGACACACAATGCTACAAAATATGCAAAGAAACATCAACTGTTAGATGGCCATGAGATTTGTTTCAGAAAATCTTATCAGATAATATATTATGACTTTATTGTCAAATAACACAATTTTTCATTACAATCCCCTCTTTTGATAGGAAAATATGTAATATTTTAGATTAATTCCATCAAATCTTATTTTCTCATTTTTTTTCTCATCAGAATATTTTAGATGCCTTGCTAGCGATGCTAGCTTAAGGAGCAAAGCAGCTTGATGAATTTGACTGGCAGCCAATCAGAAAATGAGCATCAGAAATAATGATTTATTTTAACTTATTTTCATTAACAAAAAAAAACTGAAAAAAAATTTAACATAAGAAATGTATGGGATTCAATTTCTTTATTTTTGAATATTTTTCCCTCATTTTCCCTCTAACTTTCTGCGGTTTCCACAGCAGCCCCTGGAGGCCCCCACTCAGACTGCAGCTGCTGTTTACCTCCGTTGGTGTCCTGTCCCTGCAGCCCCTCAGCACTCACTACATGGACCTGAGTGACCAGCTGAGGGTAGCCACACATCCCTGTCCAACAGGTCTGAGGAGGATCGTCCAGAGTCAGCTCTCTGCAGAGAGAGAGAGTTTATAGAAACACTGAGATATTTCAACCTGAAGGAGCTTCTGCTGCTGCTGGTGCTGGTGCTTTCCAACAAAGCAACAAGCACGTTCTATTCATTTTAAACACAAACAGAAAGTTTAAAGATTCAATGTTTATGACATTAGAAACAAAACTGATAAGCTCATTATTTCTGCATCTTTAATGAGTATTTTTGTAGAGTTTTAAGAGTTAAGATTTAAATGACCATAGAACCTGGCAAAGATCAAACCATCTTTATAATGTCTTAAAGAGGTTGAATTACAGGTTTTCTTGATTGCCCCTCATAATTACTTGCAGTCTGAAGGCACATCAGTGAAGACCCGGAGCAGAAATTCTCCCTGCTGCCCGGGGTCAAAGGTGGTGGGGATGATGACATATCGACCTTCCTTTAGCTCCTTCCTGAGGAAGACGCAGCGTGAGTTGATGTAAATGGAACCGGCTACTTTCTGCTGGGCTGTGTGCATACGGTACTTTCGATTTAGTTCCACCTGCAGATTGACAAGATGTTATAGCAGAAGTTTGAAAAAAATAGAAGCAATTGTGTTTTTATTGCTTTTTTCTCTTTCTTTTTTTGGTGTTTTACCCTGTGGATATCGAAGCCGATAGCAAGATTTTCCCCTTTGCCTTCTTTGGGCATGGCTCTCTTCTCTTTTTGCTGCAAGCAGATCAGCACCTCGTCCTCCACCTTCTTCACGTCAAACACATACTGGTAGGAAAAAAAACAAGAATCTGTTATTACCCTCCACAGCTGGTGACCAGTGATGAGTTCAGCTTCTATGTACCTTAAATCTGGAAAGAACTTACAGAAAACTGCGAAACTGATGAAACATTGAAACACTAAAACTAAAAACCCACCAGTTCAGAGTTGCTTTTAAACCATAATAAATGGAACATTAATCAACATATTTGATGTGTAATTTTGTAACTGGATTTACAATTGGTGATTGCATGATGTGTTTATGATGTTTTTATGTTTTTCATGATGTAAAGCACTTTGAACTCCCTTATTGCTGAAATGTTCTAAAACTTGAATGATTGAAACTTGATTGAATATTATTGCTATTTTGTCTATTTTTGTCAGCCTGTATTGTGGAAGGTGTACTGCTGTAAGATAGACTTTAACTAGGAAAAAATTTCATTGTTGTTAGAAATGAATAAAAACAAAGTTAAAATTTAACTTAATTTTAATTAATTAAAATTAAGTTTAATTTTAATTCAATTAAAATTAAGTTACATTTTAATTTAATTTAAATTAAGTTGTCATAGATACAGAGTCTATCACATACATTAGATTTAATCAAAATCATAAACCGTAACATTTTGATTAAATATGATATGATGGACTATACAAAGGATTAGGCAGAAAGGTATATAGCTTACAGTGCATTCAGGTTGTGCATTTTTATTTAACTAAGTAACAAAGTAAAGTAATAAAAACAATATTTTTGAAAATAAGTAATCAGTAACATAACTGGATAACTGTCTTGGGAATTAATCAGTAATTAGAAACTAATTACTATAAAGAAGTAAGACTGGACACAATAAATTAATAACAACCTATATTCCCATAGACACGTGATCAATATCAACAGATAATACGTCTGATAGAATATCCAATAATTTCACTGAACTGTAAAGAATTCTGGGAGATATAGGCAGAGGAAAGTTTTTAGCCGCTCTACTTCTCATGGCCAGCTAAGCTAGGTTGGTGGCATGAGCTAATTCACTCACTCTTTGGTTACCTACAACAACCTGCTGAGCGACAAGCAGTTACAAGTTCTCCCCAACTTCAGTTGCCTAGCAACAACCTGTTGAGTAAATTGCACAGCAGCAGTTTCATGTTTTGCCTCCGTGCCTCATAACTGCTTACACATAAAAATCAGCAGCGTGGAGAGAAAACTGGATGAAACAGGGAAGTTTGGCAACACCAGTTTGGCAGCATTTCTAATATTTAAAACAAAAACTGATCAATAATTATCAATGTCAACTGATATAAACCCCTTATATAGTGACACATTTTGCAGCCATAGTCCAGCCCTATTTCCAAGTAACTTGACCAACACTGCTGCTGACCGACCTGAGGGTTCTGCAGGAAGGTGGTCTTGTGGTTGATGCAGCCTCCCGATCGGTTCCGAAGAGGGTCCTGGCGGTGGATCCAGGAGCCCCTCATCACCTCCTCCTCCCAGGTCTTGTGGATGCTCAGGTAGGAGGTGTTGATGAGGCGGCAGAGGATCAGGTCAGTGAAATACTGGCAGAAGTCATCGAAGTTCATCCTGCAGAAGGACAGGCAAAGAGGAGAAGATAGACCGGAGAGAGTCGAAACCGGCTAGAGGAAAAGAGGAAGTTCTTAAATAGATTCAAAATGAAAAGAAATCAGAGCAAAGAGGAATGTTAACAGGTTACAACAAGCCTTTCAGCCTAAATGTTTTGGCTCATCAAACAAATATCAAACAATGATAAACTAAGTAAAAAAAAAGCTTTCTTTATAGATTTAATTGGTTAAACAAAAAATCCATCCAGACCAACTCTGCTCTACTTAAAATTGCAATTGATTCCGTTGGTCAGTCATGAATTAACTGTGATTAACATTATTTTTTCACAAGCGAAAGCCTGCCTTACAAACAAAAGATATGCTGCAGTTACTTTTAAGTTGGAATAAGTTTTCACCATATCGTCATCCAGAAATGAAAAAAAAAGAAGCACAAATTATAATTTTTTGGATTGAATTACGGTTCATATGAAAATCTAAATTGGCAGTACAGTACCAACTAATGCACTGAATAGTGCATCTAAAAATGGAAAAATTAGAACTTTTCAAGCTTATTTGATTCTGCAGTGTAATATAAATTAATATTTATCATTTTCAACAGTATTAATTTAACATTATCACTATTATTTGATTTTCAATTTTATTTATTTGATGCTGGCCAGGAAATCTTAAATTCTCTCTGAATTACACCTAGCAATATTAAAATCTTTTGTATTTAATAGTAGTACTATTAGCAGTATTGTGTTGCAGGATCATCAGTTTATTGTCTGATAGTCACATTGGTACAAAGTGTTAGAAGTATTGTGGGTCTCACCAGAACTCGCCGTCATCCTGCACGGTGACGCCCAGCTTTTCTCTCTCACTCTTGCTCACCTTGTTCCACTCCTCAGAGCTGAAATCAGCAGGAACACAGCACCTCATTGAAGCAAACCCGCATTTCTTTTATTTCACACAGTAACTATACGCACAGTCTATCGCAAATATTAAAACATGTCGTTTTTTCTTCTTTCAAAGTTGTACATTAAAAGAAACTCAAAACAAATTAAAAAGTAACACTTTACCTTATCTGACTTGCTTTAATACAAATTAGTTCTATTTATAAAGTGCTTAAGAGTTTTTGCTAATGCCTTTGTTTATGTTTTTTCCAAACATTACAAAAAAGGTTCAAATTAAATGGGACAGAACATTTTAAGATCAATAAATGATGATTAAATGATATTTGATAGATTTTAAATGTTAAATGAAAAAGTTACTTACTTTTTCAGACAAATTAGCATGAAAATGTTTTTGTTCAGTATCTTATTAACCTAACCATCTAGATACTACTACAACTACCACTTCTGCTACCAATAATACTAATACTAGTAGTAGAGGTAGCAGGTAGTACTACTACTGCTGCTTCTACTGCCAAACTGATACCACTACTGCTGCTATTACTAATGCTTCCATTATTACTACATCAACCACCACTGCAACTGCTATTAAACACTGATCATAAATAAATACATATAAAATCAATAGTGCACAAATTCCATGTAATAAAATAGCCTACTGCTACCTCTACTATTGCTACTTAAACTAACCACCATATAAGTAGCAGTACTTATTACTGCTACTTTGTCTGCAACCATTATTACTGCAACATTTACTACTGCTGCTATTACTAATACTTCTATTACTACTACTTCATCAACCTATTAAACAACTACTATTAAACAAATAAATAAGTAAATAAATGAAAACAAATAATGCATCAGTCACACATGATAAAATGGAATGCTCCTACTACTCGACTATACTCATACTACTATTACATATATAATAACAATTAAAAATAAATAAATACAGTGAATCAGTCACATGACACAATGAACAGCTTTAGTTTGCATAGCTCAAAGCTAAACCTTAATGTCTGCTGTGTGTTCATGGCTCTGGGGAATCATTACAACTTCTCTAAGTGTGTCTCTGTTTATGATCGACTGCTCCATTCTAACAGCCTTCCAGCCTCCACTCAGCAACAGGTTTGATCAAACCTCAGCTAAATAATTCACCGACAGTCAGTGAATGAGATGATTCACGTTTCCTTAATGACATCTGTTTCTTTCACTCCCATCAATAATTCATATTCCATTATTACCCAGACTTACCACCTCCCTGCTTGGTTTCTGTGGAGGGAGGACCTTTATGTGACTGTTATCTGTTCCTCAGTGGAGCAGAGATGGACGAGTGAAGCAGAAATCCTGAAACCAGTCATCTGAAAGGGCTGAATTCACTCCCTGTTGTTCACTGGGAGGCCCATTAGCTTGATTGCATTTCCATTTTTTAGTGTCTGCGTGACATTTCCCACTGTTTTGCTCTCTTGTCTACAACGTGTGCATTATTTATGGGCTGATCTCTGTCCAGTCATCTGAGATTTGCTCATTCTTTTCATGCAGTCTCTTAGAAATTAGCGTGTCAAAGTCAGACTCAGAGGAACGTCTCACTTTTGGAAATTAATTCAGAGAAAATGTTTAGACCGTTGCATAGCAAGGTCACATATTAAATGATATATTCATTGTTTCTCCTCCTTTAACAAACACAGACAATTCAGTTACATTAAAATTGACTGAATTGACAGCAGCTTCAAGAGGTTTGAAAATGAAACATTTGCAGCATGTGTTTACCTGTCACTCCACGGGCCGCTCCACTCCTTCTCCCCCCAGGGGTTCCTCATGCGGATCATGTGCAGCTTCTCCGATTTGAAGAAGGCCAGCAGACCGTGACCGAGCCGCACCTTCCGAACGTCTGTCACAGCATAGGCGTGGCCTTTGACTAAGCCGCAGTCCAGCCGAGCCTCCATGTCCTCCACTGTGGTCGCCTGGATAAATGAAAGAGTCAGGAATCTGGAAGAACCAAAAAGCTAAAAACAACATGATCCTTTCTGTGAAATCCATAAAAAATAAACAGCTGGATCAGTGGGAAGATCTTTGGAAAGCATCTATGTTGGAATGTTATTTTCTTTCTTTAAAATTTCTTTTCACTATTTAACATCAGTAATCATCCGCTACTTCAAGGTAAAGATAATGTTATTTATGTAGCACATTTTCAGCAACAAGGCAATACAAAGTGCTTATGGCTGCAACTAACAATAATTTTAGAAACCTATTATTGATGCTCCTGGATTCTAAAAGTATGATGTCATAAACTTTACGTTTTTAGTTCCTAGAAGTCTTAATGCGGGATATTTCATACATTACCTTACAGAATATTTCTACTAGGGCGAAACGATTAATCAGAATAATCATGACGAATCAACAATTGAAATAATCGTCAACTAATTTAGTAAATAATTAATAGGTAACTGGAGTGAACATTCGCAAAAAACACCATTTATTGGAAAACACTCAGAACCACTCAGAGCCGTAATAAAAAAAAAAACAGTAAAAAAAAGTCTTTAAATGTATACTGTATATAAAGCTTAAATGAAAAATTTGGATGTGCCAATTTTTTTTTTTACCCGTTTAATCAATTAATCACTAGAATAATCGTTAGTTTTCTAAAGAAGCAAACTAAGCCAGATGTCTGATGTCAAATGAGGTCTGAAGCTATGAGCGTTCGGTGAAAGACTTCGTTAGCTCACCCTGATGGAGCAGCTGATGAGGCCGTCTCTGTTGTGGACCTTGAGTACTCGTTCAAACAGCTGATTACGAGACGCCTCATCTGTCGCCATCTGACCCTCTAGAAGGTCCACAGGCTCTGAAACACCACCAGTAAAATCCACCAAGGCGTCTGCTGTGTTTCCCCCATCCAAGGCCTCGTAGCAGCCGTAAACCCTGCAGGGAAAGGAGTTCAAGTTCAAGTTTATTTGTAGAACATTTGAGCAGCAAGGCAGTTCAAAGTGCTTTCCATCATAAAAACATAAAAACAGTCATCAACTGTGAAACAAGCAACATATTTTGTCAATTGCCATCATTAAAATCCTCAAGCAAATACACATCAAATATTTTAATCAAATACAAATATGTTGATCCATTTGCTAGCTCTAAAGAGGTGGGGTTAGCCTTGATTTAAAGGAACTCAGTGTTTCAGCTACTTTGCAATGTTCTGGAAGGTTGGTTACTTATTTTTATTTCATTCAACCTTTATTTAACCAGGTGAGTAATTAAGAACAAATTCTTATTTACAAATTCAACCTTTGTTCCATATTTGTGGTGCACATAAGCTAAATGGTGCTTCTCCTCATTTGGTTCTGGTTCTGGTGATGCAGAGCAGACCAGAACCAGAAGATCGGAGGGGTCTGGAAGGTTGATACAACAGCAGCAGATCTTTAATGTATTGTGGTGCTAAGCCATTTAGTGATTTATAAACTAACAACAGAATTTTAAAGTATATTCTTTGAGCTATAGGGAGCCAGTGGAAGGACTTTAAAACTGTGTGATGTGCTCTATGTTTCTGGCTTTAGTCAGAACAAGAGCAGCAGCGTTTTGGATCAGCTACAGCTGGAGAATTTACTTTTTAGGCAGACCTGTGAAGACACCGTTAGAGTAATCAATGCAACTAAAGATAAATGCCTGGATGGGTTTCTCTAGATCTTGCTGGAACATTAGTCCTCTAATCCTGGAAATGTTCTTCAGGTAATAGAAGGTCGACTTTGTAACTGTGTTTATGTGGCTCTGAATGTTCATGTCAGAGTCCATCACTACTCCCAGATTTATGCCTGATTGGTGATTTTTAGTTGTAATAACCAAAGATGAGTGTTGACTCTATATCATTCTTCTTTAGGTCCAAAGACAGTAAATTCAGTTTTGTTTTTGTTCTGATGAATGAAAGTTATGACACATCCACACATTGATTTGTTCTAAGGATCTGTTCAGTGCTTAGATGGTATATTACGATGTTTTCGTAATATAGAACTGTGTTTCATCTGCGTAGTTATGGTAACTAATCTTATTTCTTATTTCAGGAATGCCCCTGAGAACTTACAGCTTTAATGTGTAAAACTATAACGTAAATCATCAGCATCTCCTCATCTGAGGCTGAATATCTGCTGGTACTGATACTGACTTGGCGTAGGCCTTTTCCACCAGGGCGCTCCAGAACTCGTTGCTGTCATTGGAGTGGCAGTAGACGAGCTGGTTGTCTACTGTTGGCAGCCGGTCGTCAATCACAACGTCCACCCACTCACCAAAGCGCCAGAAGCGGAAGTGGAAAATCCCAGCATACGAGTCAGGCTTTTCTGTGTCCCACTCCTGCTCCTTCCAGTCCGGGATGACCTGGAGCAAAATGAGGTGGAAGACACGGTGTGAGCGGAGGTTTTAGTAAGATCACGTCCCGTCATATCTGCTGATGCCTTTAGTGTTTGTGAACTAATTTATACACTTACCTAAATTATCACACCACATCAATTTTGTAAATTGTGCTTATTTTATTATTATTATTTATTTATTTTTTTTACAATAGGCAGAAAAAATGTTAACAGAGTCAACTAGAGCCGTATTTTGACATGACAGGAATAAAATGCTGTTATATATAAATATTTATATCTATATCTATATCTGTTCCAATATTGAAAAAAATTCTAAATTGTTTATAACAGCTTATGAGGGCAGCATATTCAGTCTAATTCTATGGTTTGTGCTCTTATTATTTATTCTACTTTACATTTGCAATTTATAATCTCACTTTCTGAAGCATTTGAAAGGTTTGTTGCAATTTATTTTTACCTCGTTTGACCAAGGCAGTCAACAGTTTTTGTCAACAGTTTTTGTCAGTTCCAGTTTCTTTATTTTCTTTATTTATTTTACATTGGTTGTTTACTGACTGAATAAATTAAAGTTGTGTTGCTTCTACATGCTGGAAGCATGTTTGACCAACAAACATCCTGGTGCATTGAAGTGTGCTGTACTGGTTCAGAGTTCTGAAATAAATTTGTAATTCACTGTATTTATGTCAGTTTACACAAAAAAATCCGTTAAGTCAATTAAGCACTGTTTTTCTTTATTTGATCACTATCAGTAAGTGAACACATGAGCTGTGCAGAAAGACAATGACATCAAAAAATGGCTCAAAAAAGGCAGGGGAACTTTTCAAAAGGGTCAGACTGGTTTTAATGTTTTTCCTCATCATTGAAAACTGTTTATTCTATATAATCAGGTTATCTTTCTCTGATATTTAAAAAAAAACAGAAAGAAAAGAAATCTTTAAGGGAGCAAATACGTTTTTCCCAGTTCTGTACAGACAGTGGTAGAACCTCTAACACTATGAACAGTGAGCGACAGCATCATGTGAGCGAAGTGACAGGCCTCCAGCGGGTGTCCCTGGAGATGTCAAGATTAGCTAACTGAACAGCAGCTCCTGTCAAACCTCTCTGCAGGAGGCAACTCTGTGCGGATGGAGAGAATCCGGCCCTCCGCTGCTCCAGAGCAGGAGGAGAGAGACGCATCACAGTCATTTGATGGCCCTTTGGGTGGTTATCTTTCATGTTTCTATTGCTCACTTTATCTATCTAAGCTTTCATCTGTAGTGATGAAGCAACATAACTCTGGGAGTGAGGTAATTCACCTTAAAGGTGACCTACTACTCTTCCTTGAATATGTTAAAATAGATCTGTAGGCTATACAAAATATGTTCATTACATATTTTGCACAAAATCATTCTTTGATCATGAGATATTAGTCTGCTCAGTTCTGCCTATTCTGAGCTGCCTTCAGAATGTGCTGTTTTAAAGCCCCTGTCACTTTAAATCCAAATAAACTGCTGCAGGCCATCCCCCCCCAATTCAACATTTACACTTGCATGAGAAAATGACTGCAAAAAGATACACAAACGTACAACCATGCATCTTTGAAAAGCAGAAGTGGTACCTCCTGCACAACCGACAAGAATGCAGCAAGTTGTTTCTGGATGGTAAGTCAACAAGTAAACACTTGTCTTTTCTAGCAGCCATTGTACAAAGCACACAGCGGTATTTCAAAAGTTTCAAAAGTCAAAGATTTTTGAATTTTGAAACTCTGAAATTTTCAAGCTTTCTAGAGAAAATTTCTCAAGCTTTGTCTAGCAAATTTTCAACTTTTTAAATTCTGAAATTTCCTCCTCCTTTTTTTCTTCTATGATGGTAGTAATATGCCATCATACTACAGTAGTTGTACAGTAGGGAGTCAAATGGAAGCAGAAAAAAGTGCAAAATGGGAATTTTGTATAATAGATCCCATTTAAGACTGAACAGAAGTACACAGTGACTTGCATTCCCCTGCTATTTCTAAAGTCCCAAGAGGAAAGAACTAACGTTTTTTTTTCTCATCCTTTTCCACGTGACCAAAATCAACACATCAGGGACTGACTTTTTCATAACAAATATCTGCAAAGTGAATTATAAGTTTGAGCGATCCAGATGGAACTTCATGTTCTGGATGTGCTGCTGTAACCAAGCGATCAAAGTCAAAAACAAATGTGTGACAAACAGTTCTAAGTACAGCTCCAAGTACAGCTCCCAGGGGGCCGGTGCTGAGCTCTGCTTCGAAATGTAATTAGATCCTGTTTTCTCCTGGCTCATCTGTACCCTCCCTCTGTTCTTTAACGCTGCTTAGGCGTGAAGTCATGTAAACTGTGGCAGTCAGCAGAAAGAGACGGAGACAGTGGACAGAGAAAAAGTCAAGATTGGACACAGAAGCCGATTTTAATCCAGCCTGCAGTTGTTGTCGTCCGCTGAGTGCTGTGGGAGAATGTCTGCAAAGACTGAGCTGCATTTCCGACTGGATGCCCAGCTGACAGAGGTGATGCGCCTGCGGGTCCAGTCCCTGCAGCAGCGCAGCCAGAAGCGACAGGAGGGCGAGCGCTTGCTGCAGCCCAACGAGGCTGTGTACCGGCTGGACTTCTCCAAGCAGTCGCTTCGCTTCTCCCACTGGACGGTGCGGCTGGCGCAGCCTGGGCGCCTCACCATCATAGCCATCTCGCAGCTCTGGACGCCGGACCTCACCAACCTGATGACGCGCCAGCTGCTGGAGCCCGTCGGTGTGTTCTGGAGAGCGGCTACTGAGGACACGCCCGCCCAGTGCTACGAGGCGGACGCGGCTGAGTTCGGGGAGAGGATCGCAGAGCTGGCCAAGGTGAGGAAGGTGATGTACTTCCTGTTTGCTTTTGCAGAAGGATGCAGCCCTGAGAGTGTCGACTGCTCCATCACCTTCATAGTGGACGCTTAAAAAGTGCAACAAACTGAAAGAACTCAAAGTTTTACCTTTCTTGTGTGATTAATTCAGTCATAAACTAGTTGGCCAAGTTATTTTATGAATTCAAGAACATTTGGAACCAAATTTGTTGTTTGCTTTTTATCTCTGCAGCCATTAATGATGGGAATAAATACAGTTAAATCAAATAACAGCTGTGTCCTGGTTTTATTTGAATGGCTCATACACTTTTCCCACAGTAAAATTAAATACCCTATATACCTAACTGGTCCAAGACGAAAACACAAATTTCACAAAAAAACATATCCCTCAATTTCAATAACCTTGTTTACTGTATGAAATATAAGATGAACAATAAGTCACTGAGTCATTTGTAATAATTAATATACACTACATTGAAACAAACATTAACCAAATGGTGTTAAGGTAAATGATGTAAAAAACAAACAAAGAAAGTTAAAATAATTTTGGGAATGCCAACTGACCTAAAATAAGTCAGATTTAACTTCAGACAGTGAGAAAAACTTTATGTGTCTTTTTATTAGATGTATGAAAAAAATCCAGTTTCAGTTGTAAATAACATTTAGAAACTTTGGCTTTTAATGAATCATCAAATTGTACTTTGTTACAAAACTGTTCAATTTGAAAATCAAGCTTAATACAGAAATTCAGCACTTTCCAAACCTTGAAAATACCTAATAGAAATTTGAGACTTTTCAAGGCTTTCAGACGCCTGTATGATCCCTGTATTTGTCATTTCTTGGGTTGAGAGCTGAACCAAAATGTTCCTTTCTGACAAACATTCAGCCCTGAAGGGTTTGCCTGAGCCCGGTCCCACATGAGGAAATGCACAGAGACAGAGTGAGTATTCCCCAGCAGATGAGCAAGCCGCCACATAATGGTGACCCTGACAAACAGGAGGAAGAAGGAAGCTCGCTCCCTCCTCTTCCTCCCTAAGGCTCACCGTGGCTTCTACAAAACACCTCAGGCTCTGCTCAGGAAGCATGCCCGAGAGGCACCTGAGAACATGTGAACGTGTCACAGATCAGGTGAATCTCAGCTCATTTCTTGTCAGCTATAGATTTTGTGGAAGCACAAGAGGCTGAGTCTGGTTTTACCCCAAAAAAATTTCAGCGCGCTCTCAGGAGTCCCAATTAAAACCGTCGCGCCTGCAGCCTCTGAATCCATGAATATGGATTATTGTTCGGTCTCCTCATTGCTATGCATCATTCTGCTCATTCTTGCATGTCACTTGTTGACCAAAACCCAAATTGGACCAAACAGGATTGTATTTTAGCGGTGGCTGTTTTTTTAGCTCGATGAGCGTAACAGTGACCAGGAGAGTGCTGCTTAAGTTTTCATCAGTGACAATTGGTTTAGTAGAGCATCAAAATATTCAACATAGCAAATTATTCATGTCTGATTTAGGAGAAAATATTTATTGAAAGAATAGTTCAAACATGTAAGTTAATAAATCCTCTTTATAGGTTTTCTGTATGGCTCCAACGAGTTATATTTGTATATTCACACTTTAATGACTAGATTTTATGATTATTAATAAGAATAAGAATGATACAATGTACGCAATATAATTATTATTTATTTTATAACAAAGTTGTTTTTAATTCTATGTCTACTGCTATTGGAATGCTATAAATAATAATGTTAACAATAATGATGTTGATATAATTTATATTAATATAAAGTTAAAATTAATATAACTACAATAAATAATCACTGTTTCACAATAGCTGGCTGTATGTTTTTATGATGTAGCTCTTTGAACTGCCTTGTTACTGAAATGTTCGACACAAATAAACTTTAAATAAATAAATATTAAATTTTTATTGCAATTACATTCTGACAGTTTTTTTAATACTACTACTATAATTATTCTAATAAATAGAATAATGATAGTAATATTTTCATTACTATTATTATCATTATTATGATTGCAATTATTGCATAGAATAATTATTATTCTGATTAATTATTATTACTGTCATTATATTGCTGACAGCACATTGGCTGGAACACATTATCTCTCTTTTAACTTATTTCTAAAGGACTACCTCATGTTTAAATGTCTTCTGTTTCCTTTCTATGTTAACATTATTATTAATTTTGCCCTTTAGCGTTTAGTTTGTCCAAACCAAGTTAACAGCAGTGAGTAAAGCAGTGCTATCAACAGTCTTGACTGGGATTCTGTTTTCTGTTTTTAAAACAAACAAAAAAGTTTCTCAGGTTCTTTTTCTTCATGCAGTTTCGTCACGACATAACCAACAGCTGAACAGTTTTTTTTCCAGCTTCAGGTGAGAGTTTCAACACCTCCTTGGAGGGCGTGAATGAGTTGAAAGTCAAATGACAGTTTGTCAGAGTGCTAATGGAAAGAAGAAACAAGATGTGCTTCTAACAGAATCTCATCATTAAGGTTTGTGCTTCTTCACATTAAAATTGAAATCAGCTAAAACATGAGAGGTGGCCAGTTATGAATCGAGCATACGCTAATCTGTCTGCAGCTAAGTCAGAGTTTCACAGGGTCCATCCATCCATCTGTCACAATGCATTGTCACTCTTTCTCCATCCATCTGTACTGGCTGCTAGTCAGAGCAGTGTAAACAACCTTCTGCAGGTTACATCCTGATAAAAATCACATTTAGCCTAAGAGCTTCCAGTTTGTCCTCAGAGACTCCACACCATGTAAACAGGGAGGTGCTTTAGTGCTCTGATCTTTACATTGTCAAATAATGGTTGCTAATGGATACAAGCATTCATTAGAGGATAATTAAAACTGCACTTTAGCAAAGTATTGAGTTCATATATTGTACATCTTCAGAAATGTTTTTCCTCAATGTGTTCGTCATTAATGGAAAGAGACAGACATGGGATTATATCTACTTATTGTTATATATACTTTGCATCCAAGGAGCAAAACTTTGACAACCTTTTAAAATGTTGATCTTCAGGCTTCCTGATGGATCTCTGATGCTTTTTAAAGATGGTTTTCAAAGATACTACTTTGATACTTAACTTTTTTTTGTTGATCTGCACTTGTTCGGTTTGATCATTTTTAAACTCACGCTATGGTGGCCCAGAAGGGCCAACAAAGTGCAAAAGCCATAATGAAACAACTTAAGCCTCAATGGAAGATATGTTAAAAAGGAAGTTAATGTAACTTTGTACTAATGTAACTCCATTTTAGTAAACTTTGTTGCAGCTCTCTTTTGCTATGTTGTTTCTGCTTGCTGATGCACGGTGGCTTTTATTTTTGTTGTTGCTTGTTGTTGTGTTTGTAGCTCCGTTGCTTTTGTTGTTGCGTTGTGGTTTGGCCACTGTTTCACAAATTAAAATGCATTATTTTAGTCACAGTGGTTCAGTTGGTAGCACTGTTGCCTTTCAGCAAGAAGGTCCTGGGTTCGACTCCCGACCCGGTGTCTTTCTGCATGAACTTTACGTGTTCTTCCTGTGCATGGTGGGTTCTCTTCAGGTACTCGGGCTTCCTCCCACAGTCCAAAAACTGTCTGTCAATTCTCTCAAAATTTTCCCTATGTGTGTGTGCATGATTGTTTGTCTTGTCTGTCTCTGTGATGGACTGATGACCCTGCCTCTCGCCTGTTGATAGCTGGAGATAGGCACCAGCACCCCTCTCAACCCCGATGGGAGGAAGGTGTAAGAAAATGGATGGATGGATGTTATAGTCACAACTGAAAAATGAACAGGAAATGATCGAAGCACTGCAAAAAGTCCAAAGAAGAAGTTTGAGATATTTTGAAAAACTGTTCATAGATACAACTTCACAGGATTACAAGACAGCCTTGCTCCAGAAAAGTATAAAGACATTTTTGCATTAATTTTGTTAAGTTTAGCTTCATTTGAAGACACACCAAAACAGCATGAAGTTAAAGCCCGCGTTCAGAGATACTTACTTTTTGCCACAGAGACTCTCTGGATGCTAGGCTGGAACAAGCTGCAACAAACCAGCAGTTGCCCAACTGTCCCTGATGTAGATCATGTGCACTGATGCCATCCACAAACAGGTGAGGGTCCTCACACAGTTCCTAAACACGGACAGAAAACACTCAATGATTGCGCCATTTATTCATGGAAAAAACCTTTCAGAATCTATTTTAATGACAGAAAACATTTCTCAAAAATGAAGAAACATCAGGTAATTAAAACAGATTATCAACAGTTACACAATTCAATACATTAATAAGCTTCTATATAAATATTCACATGTGATAATATAAATAAGTATACAGTATTTAAATGTTAATTTAATAAATAAATGCATTTTCTAACATTTTTTCTAAAAATAAAAAATAAAAAAATATAAAAAAATATTTAGGGTGCCAATGTTTTCAAATAAATATTTTTGAATATAATACAAACAAATACACTTATAAGTTAAAAGAAACATAATTAACCATTTTTTCCATCTATGTTATTATTTCATATTTCTGTTTAGCAGCATATCAACTCATTCTATCTGTGAGCCTTAGTGGGCGTGGTTAACACTGCTCTGGGCAACATGATTGCTCTGCAGCTCAGATGGTTAACCAATCGGTTAATGTGTTAGCATTTTGGTGAATGACGGTTAAGTGATTAAGTTATTTTAAGACAAACTACAGGATGGAGATTGAGAAATGTGAGGTAAAATACTGAAATACCCAATTTTAAACATGTAATAAAATAAAATCTCACATAATTCTTTCAACATTTAATTATTTTATTGTGCTTTTAATAAACTTAAGAAACTTTTTCATAAATAACTGATACATGTGATACACACTGGTAGTTTCCCCCCAGTACACCAGCCTAATATTTAACATTTTTAAATATTTAAGTGTTAAAATAACATCAAAAGAAAAGCAGTGTACGATTTTGGCTTTCGTTTGATTCAGAACTGTAATGATAAAAGCATATAAATAGATTATTGAGGCCAGTTGATAAATTAGAGACAGACCATCTGTCCTCATGCACCGTCCTGTCACACTGCTGACCTTTTCCACAGGAGTGGGAGCTCAGCTTTGCATTTGTGAAATCACATTTCCTGCTGCTTCTGTGACGAGGTTCATTTTTCAGCCACAATATGCAACGACTGAGAGCCCTGAAAACGCACTCAATAAGCTGCTGAACGCTTACACCTACCCACACACATGGAGAGCAGAAAATATAACCCACACATAAGCACACGCACAACCACGCTCCCCATGGTTAATGTGATAGTGTGTGGGATGGTTAGCTACTACAGGAAGTGAGCCGCCAGGGGCCTCTCAGACATACAAACTCACTGTTTTGTTTAAAAAAAAAGCAAAAAAAAAAACATGTTTTAAGATAAATGGGAAAAAACCATTGCAATGACCTGGAGAGACTGGTTTATACAGTCAGAAGACAAAAAGTTATTAACTGAACTGCTTCTCAATGAGACAGAAGTACTTGTAGGAAATGGAGGTAGAAACTCCGATTTGCACCGTGTTTCTCTTCTTCTCCATCCCTACCAGTATTAATTTCAGCAGAACTATGCATCATCATGGCAGCAGCACTGCATGCTAATTGGGAGCTTTCCACTTGCTAAATAGAGCCAATTATTGTCCTGGTCTCTGCAAAACTTTGTTCTGGCAAGGCGTGCAGAGGCCCTTAGAGGCGTGCAGAGACCTTAGGGGCCCAACCTTCTCACAGAAATGCTTTATTGTGCCATAAACAGAAGAGATATCTGTCTTTTACTTTCTGGAAAAATACTCCTGTTCCGTTGCAGTAAACTGCAACCCAAACAACACCTGAAAAACGAAGAAAGTTGGTTGTGCAGAAGGCTTTACTAATGCTTTTCAAAGATATATGGTTCCATATTTGTGCATCTTTTTGAAGCTATTTTCACGTGCAAGTATAAATGTAGAGTTGGGAGGCATGGTCAGCAGCAGCTTATTTGGTTTTAAAGTGACAGAGACCCTAAACACCCCATTCTGAAAGGAGCTCAAAATGGGCAGAACTGAGCAAACTAAAATCTCATTATCCAGGAATTATTTTGTGCAACTAAATATAACAAAAATGTTTTATGTTCTCCATAGACCTATCCTAACTGGTTCAAGGAAGCATAATTAGGTCACCTTTAAGCCCAGTGTGCAGCTTTACTGTTAAATATCAGCACTTGTGCTAATGTATAATGTCATGTGTATACACACAAAGGGCTAGCACCACACATTCACAACTTATACAGGATGCAAGCAAGGTCAGTCATTTGCTGACTCTGCAAAGCTGAATGCTGCAAAAGCAAAGTTTTAATCAGAAGCAGAGGCCACTGCAGTGAGGTCTCGACTGACTCCCTCATCCCACGTTACATTCAGTAAATCTGGGTTACACTGAGGGTACAGTGAGTAGGAGTGACGTTTGGCCACTGTACATCTGAGTTAAGTTATTGAGGCACGTTTCTTCTTCCTGTCTGCAGTAGCATTGATTCCCAGAGACTGAGCAGCAGTGAGAACTCCCTGTGGTGGCCCGCCATCCACAGACAGGCGCAGGTGGAAGAGTAATAGGGTATCGATCAGCGCCCGGCCCTGTAGACACTAAAGTAATGTGAATACTGTGGCTGAGCGCAGCCTTGTCAAACACCCTGCCACTAAAGACTTTCTAACCAGTTTCAGAGCCTTTTTGGCGCCATTCATCAGCCAAGCCCAGGGGGAAAGGATCCATCAGCCTCATGCAACGGCTCTGTGCAACAAACTCACTCTCTTTTTGTCATCTTTTATCTGTTTCTATCTCTCCTCCTCTCACTGAATGTTTATCTCTCTGTAACAGGGCTGGGCGATAAGGCTTGAAATAAAATCTCAGATTTTTTTCATACCAAATCTGAGTTCTGATTTTTATCAATTATTGTTCTCACTTTCTTTTCTAAAAAAGAAATTACAAAATAACAGATTATTTTTTAAAACGTGACTTTTATTTCAATCAACGCTTCTATGAGTTGTTCAAATCTTCAAAAGCTAAAAATCAATTTATCGATAAAATTAATTAATCGCCCAGCCATTCTCTGTAAGTATCCTGCTGCTTTTGGGGACAAATGTGCAAATTAACTCGAAGAACAAAAGCCCAGAACTTTGTGAAGATGCTGCTGAAGATGGTGAAACAGAGTCATCATCCAGAGTGAAACCTGTCCTGTACCGACATGGGCAAGGAAAGAGCCAAAGGACACAAGATGGCATCAGGAGGAAAGAACATTATGTGGAAATATTGAAGTAACAGGAAATTAAACGCTTGAGCTCAGATTGATCTTCCAGATGGACAATAACCCTCAGCATACAGCTAAAGTGATTGCAAAGTGGCTTTGGGCAACAAAATCAATGTTTTGGCCAACACAAAGCCCTGATCTCAAGCCTAGAGAATCTGTGTGGCCTACAAACCAGACCCAGTTCACCTGGTTCTACCAGGAAGAATGGGCCAGAACTCCAGCAAACTATTGAGCGAAGTTCAGAGGCAACACTACCAAATACTGAGAAAATATATGTAAACTTCTGATTATTAATAAATAAATACCTGACATGATATGAATTTTAAACAGAAGGGACAGATCCTAAGTTGAATTAAAACAAAGCTTAATCCTTAATCTTCCCAGTTCTTTTTCTGAGTTTTGTGGCCCCACCTGACCTTAACGTCCAGCCAGAGCTGAAATGCACTTCAGGCTAAATCTGAGGGCGGGTGTGCAGTGTTTAAAACAAGCTTTTCCCAAAACCTTCATTAAATTTTGATGGTTCTGAGCATTTCAGTCCCTCAAAGGCACTCTTTCCTTAAGTAGTTTAACGTCTAACTTCATTATCATGCACTCCCCACTGAATAATACAGTACATCCAGAATGAGCTTTTAGTGTCCGTTGGGAAGAACAGCAGAGAAATCCAAGATCTGTTTATGCGTTCACTGCACTAGTATCAGTAAGTTAAGGAGCCCAAATTAGTCAACTTTATCGGGTTATAATGCTACATCAGGAACTGCGCCCTAGACTAGTCTCTGTTATTGATGTGTGATCTTTCCTGAAAATGAAGGCCGCCTGTCAAGGTTAGTGTCTCTTTGGAGACGGTTTTACCCGTCATACAGAACCACTTCTAAAGATCTTCACCCACATTAGCAGGGGAAGAGATGGTAACTTAAATCAGCAGGAAGCTTGCACAAAGCAGGAGAAATGAATATTTATGAAAGCAGTACAGCTGCTTGCTGCAGGAAGTTAGGAAAGAAGTAAATACTGGTTGTAGCAGTATATTCCAAAACAGACAAAGGGATTGTGTTGTGGAGGTAGATGATGAAACACCACATGCATGAATTTAAACTATGTGGGATCCTATTGGTCCACAATTTTTCCTTCAACTGAGTCTTCCATTACTGTGCCTGGATATGGAACTCAGTGAAGAACTTTTGTAGCTTACCCTCCTTGTGGAGGGTTTTTGTTAACCATTTTAACCATTATCAACTCAAATTCAAAAAATACTTTATAATCTTTTTTTACATATTTGTCAAAAATGACACCATGTCATGACAGTACAAGACAGACAGTATGAAAAACATCAAGCTCTCTGCTATGCTACAGCTTCTTCCTGATAGCGTCTCGAATGCTAGGCTAAATAGCATAGCCACTGTTGACAATGGATAAACAATGTTCCTGTAACAATAAGTTGTTTTAGCACATTGAGCAGTGCCTGTACGAGGATGACATCACGACATGGTGATAGTTTTAACAAATATGTAAAAACTTTTTTTTTTCATATATATATATATATATATATATATCTGAGAGCGAATGTCTCAGACAATGGGGAACAGAGGACGAGGTGCTGGAGGAACCATCATGGGAAGACAAGCCCCTACATGGGATGTACCACCGACAAATAAATGAAGTGGCTGATATCAGGAAATCCTACCAATGGCTGGAGAAAGCTGGACTCAAGGACAGCACAGAGGCCCTCATCCTGGCCGCCCAGGAACAGGCACTAAACACCAGAGCAATAGAGGCTCAGATCTACCACACCAGACAAGACCCAAGGTGTAGGTTGTGCAAGGAGGCCTCTGAGACAGTCCAGCACATAACAGCAGGGTGCAAGATGCTGGCAGGGAAAGCATACATGGAACGACATAACCAAGTGGCGGGCATAGTGTACAGGAACATCTGTGCCGAATATGGACTGGAAGCCCCGAGGTCAAAGTGGGGAACACCCCCAAAGGTGGTGGAGAATGACCGAGCTAAGATCCTGTGGGACTTCCAGATCCAAACAGACAAGATGGTAATGGCGAACCAACCGGACATTGTGGTGGTGGATAAAGAACAGAGGAAAGCCGTTGTGGTGGATGTAGCAATACCAAGTGACCACAACATCAGGAAAAAGGAGCATGAGAAACTGGAGAAATACCAGGGCCTCAGAGAGGAACTGGAGAAGGCCTGGAAGGTGAAGACCACAGTGGTGCCTGTGGTCATAGGGGCCCTCGGGGCAGTCACCCCCAAACTGGAGCAGTGGCTCAAACAGATCCCAGGAACAACATCAGACATCTCAGTCCAGAAATGTGCAGTTCTAGGCACAGCCAAGATACTGCGCAGAACCCTCAAGCTCCCAGGCCTCTGGTAGAGGACCCGAGCTCAGAGGATGAAAGAGACCACCCGCGGAGGGTGAGAAGGGAATTTTTTATATATATATATATATATATATATATATATATATATATATATATATATATATATATATATATATATATATATATATATATATATATATATACCAAGGAGATGCTCTGTTCCCACTGCTGTTCTGCATAGGCCTGAACCCCCTCAGCCAAATCATCAACAAGACTGGCTACGGATACTGACTCAAGAATGGGGCCACAATCAGTCACCTCCAATACATGGATGACATCAAGCTGTACGCCAAGAGCGAGCGAGACATCGACTCACTGATCCACACCACCAGGATCTACAGCACTCACATTGGGATGTCATTCGGACTAGAGAAGTGTGGCCGGATGGTTACAAAGAGAGGGAAGGTCGTCCGCACAGAAGGGGTCTCACTCCCAGGAGGAACAATAGCAGACATAGAGCACAGTTACAAGTACCTGGGAATACCACAAGCAAATGGCAACCTCGATGAGGTCACAAGGAAAGGAGCCACAGCCAAATACCTCCAACGAATAAGGCAAGTCCTGAGAAGCCAGCTCAATAGCAAGAACAAGATCCGTGCAATAAACAGCTATGCCTTACCAGTAATCAGATACCCTGCCGGAATAATTAGCTGGCCAATGGAAGAGATAAAGGCCACGGATGTTAAGACTCAGAAGCTACTAACCATGCATGGAGGGTTCCACCCCAAATCCAGCACCCTGAGACTGTACACAAGCCGTAAGGAAGGAGGCAGAGGACTAGTGAGTGTGAGAGCCACTGTCCAGGATGAAACATCCAAGATCCATAAATACATCAAGGACAAAGCCTCAACGGACGATGTGCTCAGCGAATGTCTCAGGCAATGGGGAACAGAGGACGAGGTGCTGGAGGAACCATCATGGGAAGACAAGCCCCTACATGGGATGTACCACCGACAAATAACTGAAGTGGCTGATATCAGGAAATCCTACCAATGGCTGGAGAAAGCTGGACTCAAGGACAGCACGGAGGCCCTCATCCTGGCCGCCCAGGAACAGGCCCTAAACACCAGAGCAATAGAGGCTCAGATCTACCACACCAGACAAGACCCAAGGTGGAGGTTGTGCAAGGAGGCCCCTGAGACAGTCCAGCACATAACAGCAGGGTGCAAGATGCTGGCAGGGAAAGCGTACATGGAACGACATAACCAAGTGGCGAGCATAGTGTACAGGAACATCTGTGCCGAATATGGACTGGAAGCCCCGAGGTCAAAGTGGGGAACACCCCCAAAGGTGATGGAGAATGACCGAGCTAAGATCCTGTGGGACTTCCAGATCCAGACAGACAAGATGGTAATGGCGAACCAACCGGACATTGTGGTGGTGGATAAAGAACAGAGGAAAGCCGTTGTGGTGGATGTAGCAATACCAAGTGACCACAACATCAGGAAAAAGGAGCACGAGAAACTGGAGAAATACCAGGGCCTCAGAGAGGAACTGGAGAAGGCCTGGAAGGTGAAGACCACAGTGGTGCCTGTGGTCATCGGGGCCCTCGGGGCAGTCACCCCCAAACTGGAGCAGTGGCTCAAACAGATCCCAGGAACAACATCAGACATCTCAGTCCAGAAATGTGCAGTTCTAGGCACAGCCAAGATACTGCGCAGAACCCTCAAGCTCCCAGGCCTCTGGTAGAGGACCCGAGCTCAGAGGATGAAAGAGACCACCCGCGGAGGGTGAGAAGGGAATTTAATTTTTTATTTTTATATACATATATATATATATATATATATAAAAGTTACATTATGCAGATTTAATCCTAAAGGGAAATTAAATGTGTTCAGGGAAAATGCTTTGAGTAAAAAAGTAATTTTTCAAAATATGCTAATAAGGTCAAAATAATCTAAGTCAATTTAACACTGAAAAAAACAGAATAGCAAAAAGTTATTTTTGCAGTTTTGTTGTTTTTATTCTAAAATGCTATTTTTTTATGAAAAAATCATAATCCTTGGACCTTTACATCAACAAACACAACAGAGTAAATGACGACACAAATCATCTCCCAATGAAAACGGAAAAAAATCCTCCTCCTCCCAAGCTCTCTCCCTTCTTCTAGTTTTACGTCTGCATGACTGACATCAGTAGCGCAGACCAAAACATGTAATCTGTGTGACCCAGTTTCCATGGCGATGCACGTTGGCAGAAGGAGGTTACACCATCCAGAACCACGGCCTGCTGCGCAAGGGGGATAACAGCGGCAGGGGACTCGGCTCGCAGAGTCCTGAGGCCCTGCATCTCATATCATCCACAGCTCCAATACATCACCGGCTTATACACAAGGAGAGTGCAGTGGAGCAATTACTGATTACTGCTGAAGTTAGCGGGGAATTAAAAATGATTAGTCATACTGTGGGGTTAATAATCTCCAATCCTGCAGGGACCTTAAGTACTGATAGCTGACTCATTTTGATGCTTTTAAAAGGCAAAAATACTCCTCAGAATTTATTGCAGGTTGCATCATCAGGAGACCCACACATGCATCACATTTAGCTTTTTATAGAGTAATAGTAAGTCTTGCTACATTGGGTGCAAAGTTAAACTGAAGGTGTTTGATAGCTGTGAAGATGTCTTTGTATTTTCAGAACACAAGAAAAACCTCTATTTCAATCACAGAGCGTATCATATGAAAGACTTATTCACCAGGAGACAGAATACTTGTAGCCATTTTCACAAAATTAACAAATGAATTTTACATTTCCTATCAACGGAAGACAGAAACACATTTATGATATGCAGAAAAGATAAAAGCAATAACAGTTGTGCGTACATAATGCATATGCATATAAAGCTCTCTGTACTTGCTAACTTCTTTTAAGCAACCATTATTGCAGCATATCTCAAGCTTGTAAAGATATTAGAGCCTGCATTAAAAAAGACCTGAATATGTAAGTCAGATTACATGTTTGAGGAAGAAGAAAAGTGAAATCCCTCTCTTATTACTCCTTCCTGTATGCATACAAATGCAACTTTTATCACTAGATAAAGAAATATTCTGCACCGGGAATCAGCGATACTTCGTAAATTACTGAGATTTAACAAACCACAAAAAATATTTACAATTGTGTGAAGAAATTCTGACACTCTACCTGAAACATATTCAGTTATATGGAAATTTAATATCATCTTCAGAAATACTTAAAAAATTAACTTACAAATGAAAACAAAACTTGAAGTCAGCAGTACACTTGGGCTGATTCCACTGCAATTAGGGCAATCCCAGAATTCAGAAACAAAGTTAACATTCTAGTGGTAACAAACATTATCATAAGAATGCTAACATTCTAAGTTATGTTCAGAAATCTAAGATTAAAGTCAAATTTGTTTTTTGTCAGTGGTCCTCCTTCGTAAATTTGTCATTAAAATATTTATGCTAACAAAAGTTTCCACTGGAGGGTCAAATTTATACCATTCTTGAACTACACTCAGCTGGGCCACAAATGGCCCCCTGGGCCACATTTGGACACCCCAGACCAACTCACCTGAGGCCTCTTCCAGACCACACGTCCGATCCTGTTGCCCTGGTGAAAGAGCGAATCGTCAGTGGCGGGGAAGCGGGGGTCTTCAAACAGGAGGCCACTCTGCAGGCACTGCCTCTTCAGGGTGGAGTACTGCTGCCCCTCAAAGGCCTTCACAGAGGTAAACATCCTTCAGCCCTGAGGGGAACCACAAGGGTGACAAGGTCAGATCATTTCCTCTACACTGTAATACATACTGATGCTGCTTTTCCATCCTCTACGTTAAATGCGCAACATGTCATCATCTCTGCAGCAGTCTGAAATACCTTCACAGTGGAAACAAAAACTCATTGAGCTCTGCTGTCCTGAGCGCAGCCTCTATTCACCGGGTTAAACTGATTAATCTGTCGATTCAGTGATATCCTCTGGGGTCTCATTACCGCTGTTGTGTATTGAAGGAGCTGAGCAGACATTGATCAGCTCAGGGCATGCAGAGGGATAGAGAGGATAATCAATACGGAGCCACGGGATGAATGGTTCCATCACTACCTACATTTATAGGTCAACACACAAAGGTAAACACCTTATTTTACTCCCTCTAGGGGGCGCCACAGCAGGTGTCACACAAGCCATCCATGAACATTGTCTGTGCTCTTCTTCTTCTCCAGCCTCATATTCAGCGTCTGTCCAGAGCATTAATAATAAACTTTTGCGAGGCCCAACGGCTCAAGGAACTAAACTGTGTAGTATTGACACAGACAACTTAGTTTGGGTCGTCAGGTACTTTGTTACTGAGAAAATGTAGTAAAAAAACAGTTGTAAGGAGTAATCGGTAGCGATTTGAAATGTTTTAACCAAAGTAAACACGAATGTTAGGAAATATCATGTACCCAGTTTGCTTTTTAGGTTTTATTTTAAAATGTTGGCTCTTGGGATTGAAACATCAAATAAAGAAAGGACCACATGTGTGGATATCAACCAGAAAGCAATCCTTATTGTTAGCATTAACACCTGCCTTCAGTATGATCGATGTTTCACTTTAATATCCTGGAAGTCTAGTTCAGCTAGCTAACAAGCTAGCTGACTTTTTGAGCAAGTGGTAAAGTCAATTACTGGGGGAGTGGGAGGTTGCAGTTGGAAGCTAAATCTGACAGATGGCCTTACTGTCTTGGCTCACGGCTGCGTTGGGGGAAACCATGCTGTCATCTGGCCACTGTGGAGAGCCAACAGCATTACCTGCAGAGAATGAACCCTCAGAGTCTACAGGGCCAAACACAACAACAACAACCACCTCTGCTGAAACCCGAAAGTAAAAGATGAACTGTCAGTCGATACTGTAATTAACGCAGCCATGCTAATGAATCTTTGTGTCTCAGATCTTCTAAACCTTCAGTAATAACCAATAGAGCTGCAACCAAACAGCAGGGATCTGGAGACACTAATATAAAACAAAGCATGTTTCCACTTTAGCTACAGATGCATCACTTTTTTCACTACCGACACTGATATCTGAGGTTTGTATTGGGCGATACCAATCCAATATAAAAAAATAGTGCTAAATTGACTTAAAAACTAACATCAATAACGGTCGATATTAGTCTTTTTTTTTAACATATCAGTATCGGCCAGATAAATAAACAGGCATAAATAAACTGGTTGTTGTTTTCCCCAAAGTGTCAAAACTGCAGTGAAATATATTGTAAATATCGGTTACCGATATTTACCGATAACCGATAAATATCGGTTATCAGTCACAACTGCAATATTAACATTGGATATCAATGTCAGTCCAAATTTTCATATCGGTGCACCCCTACTTGAAACTTAATTTTTTTTTTAAACATAGACATAAATGTACAGAATTACAAATGATTACTCTGCACCAGTACATCACATTTAAATGCACCAGTAGCTTCACAACCTTAGTCAAACATGTAAAAACAACTTGTATTTGTTCACAGAGCAATTCGGAATATAACAATAAACAATTACGAAACTGACAAAAACCTAAAGTTGACTACCTTGGTCAAATACGTAAAGATAAACTGCAACAAATCTTTCAAAAGTTCAGAAAGTGCAATTACGAATTCTAAATATAATGTCAAGTAAATAATAAAGCATGATGTCGCTCAAAGCACAAAGCATAGAGTTAGACTGAATATTCAGCTGGAGTGAAGACAGATGTTTGGGTGATATTTGATCTATGAATATTTAGAACTTCGACTTCAAGGGAAACTAAAACAAATGGGAGAAAATTTCATGGGAAGTTGGTAAACAAAATGGCTCCACTTTATACCAAACAGGACTTCAACAACCGGTGCGATGTCCGACGCATTTACATTGTCTCAACTCGACAAAATGAATCATTTCTGGTCTGGTCCTACAGATGAAGACAACAGACAATAAAGGACAGTTTGAAAAACAGTTTGGCTGAAAACACAGCACTGACACTAGGTCGCAGTTGTGCTATTACTGTATATTGTTGATCTCTGACAACAAAACTATCACAATTGGAAGGTAAAACCCACTTGTCCACTTTCATTCCCCTTATTACTTACTAAACTGCATGAGAAAAATGTCCTCTTGTGAGGTGAGGGAGTCCAGTGCAGAGGCTGCAGCAGCTCTCGTCAACCAGCTGCCCACCTAGACGCAGCAATGTTCTGCTCTGAAACCGACTCACAAACATAAAAACTGAACACGAACGCTAAAACCGGCAACAAATGGCCGCCACTTGGTTTGTTCCAGGCTGTTGGTCAGCAAACGTCAACACTGATCTTATTTAAGTGCCTCATTCTGGCAGAAGTGTCACACAGCAGGGATAATGGTGTAACTGAACCACTAATATGGGGAATACAGACATAAACAACTGTAGTGCCTTCTAAAAGTATTCATACCTCTTGAACTTTTTCACATAGTACAACCGGGACTTTAACAAATTAAGTTTGATTAATTAATAACATATGTTTTAAGGTGTTAAAAACATTTACACAGACAATCACTTTTTTTCTAAACATACAAAGTTTCCAGTTGGAACCTTCATATCTGCATGTTTCTGGTACTCTCGAAAATCTGATGCACAGGTCATATCGGCAAACAACCATCCACTGGGGTTTAACTTTAGCTAATTTTATTATACTACACCACAAAGGTATTGAAGGTTTGGTAGTTTTGAATAATTTTAAAGTTTATTTATGAAAAAAAGCATGAAATGTATTGATTTGTTATGACAAGAATAACAATCACCAGCATTCATAAGGAGACATTTAACTTTAAACTTTGCAATCATAAAAACAATTATTTGCAAGAAAAGAAAAAAAATGCAATGGTTCAACTTTCTGATACATCTTAGCCACAAGATGGCACAAATGAGTCATTTGAGCAAATCACTGTAAAAAAAAAAAAAAAAAAAAAAAAAGTAGCCCAAACATCAGAGTGGCCTGGGCAGCACCATGGACAGCTCCTGTGGGATAACTGAGCCCCAATGGCTCTAAGGAGCCAACCTCAACTTAAAAATCACACAAAAATATTTACTCTACATCTGAACTCTCCATCCCCTCCCTGAAATATGGTGTTGGCAGCATCAGGCTGTGGCAGGAACATGAACCTGGTCAGTGTTGGTATATCACATCAAATCCCAAAAGTGTAAACACTGTATTGTATATTCTGCCTGGTTGGCAGGGACGTTCTGCACACATTTTCTGACATATGGACATTTGAAACAAAAGCTTTTAGTTATTAAACATTTTGAGTTAATAATTAAAAAAATGGGCCAAGCCAAAGACATTATTAGCACAAAAGAAGAACCTCTGTGTATTTTTTCTGATGTGGATGAACCATAATTAAGAAACTAATTTGTACTAATAAAGGTACATATTTAGGTGGAAAAGTAATTATATTCAAATAAAATTCTAGACTTTTTAAGAATTCACTTGGCTATTATTTGGTGAGATCTATCTTAAATATACATATATTTCAAACAGAAATGGAGCTAATAGCGAAAATTCAAACTGGAAGACTCCATCCCCTCCGTTCGTCCATCGGCGTCATGCTCATCTCCGACCTCAGCGCTGGACCTCACCTGACGTGTCCAATCATCAATCAAGTTCAGCATAAAAGGATCCACACCCAAGTCATCGGCCGCTTCCCAGCTGCGTTCAATCCGTTCATCTGCTCGCCACAGCTCCTCAGCCAGCACGTCTCATCTTCTCCACAGCTTCGTGATTCTCCGTCCTTCTACCTCTCATCCTGCGTTGGCCTTTTCTTTTCCCCTCAGACGCTCCTCTGTTGCAAGAGATGTTTCTCCCGACCTCAGCCTCGATTATTTCAAGCAGGCTCACCCGCCTATCTCTCACCTATCTGGGGTTTCCCGTACTCCTCGTCCCACCTTCAAAAAACGTCATAATAAGCCCCGTCACCTCGTTACCTTTTAACTTTTGCCATGACGCACGACGCAATTGCTTCCCGCACAGTCAGTGAGTCCAGCTAGCTAACTGCGGAGCTCTACGTGGAGGAGACAGCCTGTTAAAATATGCCACGTAAAAGACGACAGAAACGAAGAGAGGATCCGACGGAAGCAGCAAGGCCGTCTTCCTTCGCCCGCCAAGGTCTCGCTGCACCGATCCACGTCACCTTTTTCTCCCAGCTCACCATCCATTCTCCCTCCATTTCTCCACCACCGCTCTCGCATCGTCTTCACACCGTTGCCACGCGATGGGTCAGCCACGTCAACAGCTTCTCTCTCTTCCGCATGCCGCCATGGTCAGCACCTTTCCGGATTTCCCTCTCTACGCCCATCTCGGGCTGTCGGGGTAAGACGTAGCATTCTCATGTCTCATTCGCATTATTACGAACTGCATTTCAATTAGCCTATTCTCTCCCGAACTCGTAGGCCACTCAGGCTGCGCCCAATATTCTCGAGAGCTTTTAACTGCATGTTGAAGAATCGATTTGTCGTGTTTGGGGAGGCGCTTTAAAACGCCATTCGAGCTCTAAGATTCTTCACCGGGTTTACTCCCGTGCGACAGCTAAAGAGACCTGCTGCTGCTGTCTCAGCTCCGTGTGTGTTCGAATTATGGCAGCAACCAGCAATTCGCAGAGCTTTGCACAGTTTCCTCAATTAACCGACTGAGTCGAGCAAGCGTTGGAGGCAGGCAACGTTAAATAATAATGAAAGTTTATACAATGTAGCACCTTCAGCTCGTCGACTAGTGGCCTGTAGCCCGCTGATATGTTCTAAAGAGTGTAGGACCCTCGTTATTGAACGCTTTGGAAATGTCCTCGTATGGGTAGTTTTACTGCAGTGTACCTTCTGCCCCCATAAGCCAATGCCCTCATGTTAAACTCGTCTGGAGTCGGGGCAGCCTAGAGGGATTACTCATTCATATATCAGCACTCGTATGCGCACTCAGCTACTGAGAGCCATGCAGCCCATTGTCTCGGGTGTGTCGGCTACCGCATTTTTTATTTCAGCTCCATTATCAGCCAACTTGTCAACCGAAGACTATGCTGTCTTTGACTGTGTCATAATTCAAGTCATATTGCCAATTGTCTCTGCACGAGTACGTATTAATCATCCAGTAATTAGGAGTTTTGCCTCAGTTGTGAGGCATCACACGCTGTTCAGTTGCTGGCCACAGATCGTGAAGTTGACTTAAATCCCTCCATGACAATCTCGGTACAATCGTTCCAGACCTTATCAATTAAACAAGCCATGAATTCTCGCTTGCATCATCCATTTCAGCAGCTCAAGTCCTCAGCATTTTCTAACTCGTTTCACTGTCTAACCTGTTTCCGGAGAGTAATGTCAGCAAGCGATCCCGATCATCGCTCACTATAAGTTGTGTTTTAACTATAAGCCAATCCTCCACCATCTGTCTCATGTCTTCTATCGCCACCATTTAATTTAGCATACCTGCGTGTTGCATCTGGTCATTTTAACACCATTGCCGATAAGCTATCTCCCTGCCTGTGCTGTGTCCAGTCCTGCTATTAGACAAGTCACCCATTTCAAGCTTAATCTCATCCTGCCTGTATATTTCCTCAGTTTTCATCCCCATTCTGAGTCTCGGCTTTTTCTTCATGCTCATCGTAGTTCCAAGCCCTGCATGCATGCAACCTTGAGGGGAGAGAAAAAAAAAAAAAAAAAAAAAAAAAGTCTATGTTCGACTACGTTCACCAGTCTCGAGGTACTCTCTTGGCCTTACGCTAACATCCAGTGCCAGACGAGCACTGCGCAATTCTCTGGTGGTGGTTGGTCAACCTCATGCAAGTGAATGTTATCCTGTCAATATTTCGCATATCTTTCCCCTCTGTCCTTTACACCCTTAATTTAAGGTTTCTTTCCAGTCTGTAACACCCAGCTGGCCTTCACCCTCCTGACTAGCTCTGTGCCTTCTCAGTCACTCCCTCAAGCTGACCCGTACCCCCAGGCTGGCTCCGCGCCGCCTCAGCTGGCCCATGTCCCAGCTGTTCCTTCTGTCTATCCAGCGAGGCGCCTCTCCAGCCCGCACCTGTCATTCAGCCTTTCTCCAGGCTATTCTGCTGCCCCATACCCCCCAGGCCGGCTCCGCGCCGCCTCAGCTGGCCCATGTCCCAGCTGTTCCCTCTGTCTATCCAGCGAGGCGCCTCTCCAGCCCGCACCTGTCATTCAGCCTTTCTCCAGGCTATTCTGCTGTCCCGTACCCCCCGGCCCCGCCCCGCCTCAGCTGGCCCATGTCCCAGCTGTTCCCTCTGTCTATCCAGCGAGGCGCCTCTCCAGCCCGCACCTGTCATTCAGCCTTTCTCCAGGCTATTCTGCTGTCCCGTGCCCCCCAGGCTGGCTCCGCGCCGCCTCAGCTGGCCCATGTCCCAGCTGTTCCCTCTGTCTATCCAGCGAGGCGCCTCTCCAGCCTGCACCTGTCATTCAGCCTTTCTCCAGGCTATTCTGCTGTCCCGTACCCCCCAGGCTGGCTCCGCGCCGCCTCAGCTGGCCCATGTCCCAGCTGTTCCCTCTGTCTATCCAGCGAGGCGCCTCTCCAGCCTGCACCTGTCATTCAGCCTTTCTCCAGGCTATTCTGCTGTCCCGTACCCCCCAGCCCGGCCCCGCCCCGCCTCAGCTGGCCCATGTCCCAGCTGTTCCCTCTGTCTGTCCAGCGAGGCGCCTCTCCAGCCCGCACCTGTCGTTCAGCCTTTCTTCAGGCTATTCTGCATCCCCACAAGCTGACCCGTACCCTCCAGCCCGGCTCCGCGCCGCCCCGTATCCCCATGGCTGGCCCCCATTCACCTGCCCGGCTCCGCTCCATCCCAGTAGCCCCCAAGCTGTTCATGCTCACCTGCCTGGCCCCGCCATCACATTAACCACCAAGCTGTCCTGCTTCCTCCTGCCTGGTCTCACTCTCGCAGAGTATTCCTCCGCTGACTCTGTCTCCAGCCTGGCATCATGTTATGGTTTATCACTGCTGGCCTTCTTCCACCAAGTTCCTCGTGGCATCTGTCACCTCATATCTGTTCCTTCCATCAGTGCCTCACCTTTTCTCGTGATCAACATCCCTATTGGCTGACCACTTGTATGCTGTGCCTTTTCTTTCCTCTCAGCATTCTCCTCCTCCTGTCCCCCAAATCAACTCACAGGTTCAGAGTCCCACTATGGACTCTTTGCACCTCAGTTTCCGCGTTCCGGGCGGAGCGGCTCGATTGTTTCCGATCCATTACAATTATCATTTGCACTAGGTGCTTGCAGTGCTTGGCCAAGGTTGTACATCGATCCGAAGCCCCAACAAGTCAGCTGGAGAAATGTTTAAGATGCACGCCTAGTTATACATTCACTGACACGACAGTGAGTTTTACTTAAACTTTGTGGCTAACATTAACTTTAGCTTATGCTAGTAGGCAATATTCTCTGCCATTGTTCTTGTAAAAATGTGCTAATTAAGTATCTAAACATTCTAACGGACATGTATTTATTCTATTTTCAAGTCGTTAGTGTCAGAGATTAACGGGGGAGGTTACGGTTCGGGCTTTAGCTTCCGAAGCCTGACGAAGCTCAACAAGCCTCATAGCTTAACAGTAGCCCAGCTCTGGTGTCAGAGATCTGCTTCAGCTGACCGTTCAGGTTCAAAGTTGCTGCTTTAGAGAAATGTAACCATGTTGCTTCATGTCTGTGTTATTTCGCTTTATTACCTTTGCATGTTTCTTATGAAGAGCTCAGATAAGACGGTGTTTACAGCAGTATGTACAGGTGGATTAGTTGCCCTTTCCCTCCTCTCACCTTAGGGCCTCGGCCCCGGCCTCAGCCCCTTTTGGGGGGGAGAGCATCCCTAATCAGAGTCGGGGGCGTTCACCCGAGATCACAGTTCAAATATTCCGCCGGGGCTCGAGTGCCAAAGAACTGTCATTCATTTCCTAAGAACCGTTATTAATTTTGTCTTTAAATCTTCAATCATTCATTTCTACGTCCGAGTTTTTCGGCATGTCCCAGCATGGCCTGCCCTACGGCTGGCCCATGTCCTAGCCTTCCTCTCATTGTTGGCCCATGTCTCAGTTGTTCTTCGCTCATATTTTCAGCAGGGCTCCCATATAGCAGGCACCTATCCTCCAGCCTGTCTCCAGATGATCGTGTCCCCCGAAACTGATCCCATCTCCTGCCTGGCTCCGTGCCTTCAACTATCCTTCACTTTCTTGCCTGGTATTTTTCAGCCTTTCTCTTAGAATGCCTTCATTCTTTGAATGGGCTTCATGATATCATGAAAACCCCTCTAGCAATCAAATTTGATTCCTCCTACCAGCTTCTCACCTTTGTTAAGAAAATAAATTTAAAATAAGCTAATTTTAAAACTGAGCATGTCTTGACTCAAATGGCCTAAATTGTGGTTTTAAATCAGTGACTTATTCTGGCCTGTTGACCTTTGTTTTGCCTGTGGCTGCAGCGGATGGTTTGCTAGGATCGTTTGAACTGCCTTTTGTCTGTGTGGAGAGCAGTACAGGGGAGGTTCCGGCTTTTCGCGCCCATTTGTGAAAGGCCGTAAACTGCAGGGGTTTTAGGCTTCAGATAAGGGGCCAGAGATGGCTCCTGGATTGGATGAGCAAAGATACGCCTTATTTGAATAAATTAAAGGAGATAAAACTTTCTACACAGAAGTAACACATTAGATTTGCTCTGGCAACTCTCCAAAGATGTCTTTGCTTTTCTTCTTCTTTCCATTTATGTCAGGTAAATGAATGTATGTCTCCGTTGTTCGGTAGTTTCTGTGCATTGTCTTATATTGGATTAAACTCTGTAATTCTGTGACGTCAACACGCATTGTTTTCCTTGTGGCTACACATGGCCCGCCGAGAGGACCTGGGATCCAGAGGAAGAGGGAGCCAAACTTTTTCCAAAGTTATCCAATTTAGATATTTTCTTCCTTAACACCTTCTAGACTTCTGCACTCGTTTGGCGACTACCAGTACTGTGATGTTTCTCTCCGCACCCTCAAGGCAGCTCACAAGTTTTAGGTCCCCCTTTTCTTCGGGCCTCGGCCCCGGCCTCAGCCCCTTTTTGGGGGGAGAGCATCCCTAATCGGTTATCGGGATGTTCATCGAGTTCACATCAAATCTCGGCTCAGATCAGCTGCCGGGGCCCGAGCGCCAAAGAACTGTTATTCATTGCTGTCATTAAATCTTTTAATTGTTCCTTTTTCTTCGTCTGAGTCTTTCCAGATTGAAATGGAGCTAATAGCGAAAATTCAAACTGGAAGACTCCATCCCCTCCGTTCGTCCATCGGCGTCATGCTCATCTCCGACCTCAGCGCTGGACCTCACCTGACGTGTCCAATCATCAATCAAGTTCAGCATAAAAGGATCCACACCCAAGTCATCGGCCGCTTCCCAGCTGCGTTCAACCCACCACCTCCCCTTCTCCACCCTCATCCTTTGGCTCCAGGATGGCACTCTTTCCAGACCTCCACCACCAGTGTCGGGCCCCGGGGGAGAGCATCCCTAATCGGTTATCGGGATGTTAATCGAGTTCACATCAAATCTCGGCTCAGATCAGCTGCCGGGGCCCGAGCGCCAAAGAACTGTTATTCATTGCTGTCATTAAATCTTTTAATTGTTCCTTTTTCTTCGTCTGAGTCTTTCCAGATTGAAATATTAAACTCATGGCATCAGACTGTAGCTATCTGATGCTACAATCTGATGCATAGTTTGATTTTCATAGAATCAAACTATGAACTCTTTGCACTTTTACAAAGTAAACTTACTAATTATATAATACATTTAAATGTTAAACAGTTTAGGATATTCTCATCATCTCTGCTGAAAATGTTAAGTGAAATTTAAAAGGGTGATACAATGTGTTTGCAACGTCAGTTGTTATAACGTGCTGTATACATCAAACATAAATTAAGAAATTTTACTTTGCAAAGTGACACCTTGAAATTGTTGTCTGTCTCTTTAAGAAGCTCCTACTCTTTCTGACACGCCACCTTTAACACGTCATCACAATTCTCCTTCATGAAGCTGTTTACAACCATTCTTTAAAGCATTCTATTAGTAGTTCCTATAATGAGCTCAGCAGATGCTGAAGGAACTCAGACTAGCCAGGAGGAGCTGCGTCTCAAGGAGCGAGGTCCACCCAGGCATTTTCCACAGCCGAATGGTTGCCATGGAAATTAAAGGATTTTATTTTTTTTCAAACATGCATGAAAGAATCAAGGCAACATTCCAGGTTTGTTTTTGATGAGGGCATAACATTATATCATGATGTACTGTTCAAAAAAGTCAATTTTATTAATACAAAAAATGTAACATATTAATAATAATATGCATTTATTACACAGTGCTACACTTCCTTTGAAGATTGTGATTGTTTTTGCAAAAAAAAAAACTGGTGATAAAAAACAGTAATTTGATCTCCTGAAAAGAAGCAAAGTCTGAATATGACACAGCAGATGTAGCTGGACCGCAGTGGTTCTCCACAGTGGGAGCTTGTTGCTTTAACTGTTTTATTCTGGGTACAATGTGGCCATGTTGTTGCTAGTGACTTCAGGCAACTCTCTGAAGAGACAGCCTCGGCACTGATGTACAGCGAACATAAAGGACTGAACCCATAAGCCGTTTTTCATCTTTAGAGCCACGACAAATAATTCACACTGCTAAACACAAAGAGCAGACATAATTGGAATGATCTGTATGTTTTGTTGCTGAACTACAGGTGAGATGGCACAAAGAAAACTGAACTACAATGTAAAATAAGAGACCATCGGATGGCTCAATGATACTACACAGGATTCCTATGGATTAATGGATGTTTTGGACAATGGGGAAAGAAATTAAATCTGTAAATATATATATATATATATACTATAGTTAGCGATTAATCGATTACTAAATCAATTGACAGTTATTTCAATAATCAATTCACCACATTTAATTTGATTAATCGTTTCAGCCCTACTCAATTTTTTGTCCAAACTTTTCCATTAATCAAATTTCCATATGCCTCCTGACATTTCCTGACTCTGTAGGAACCCTGGATGAAGAAGGAAGGAAGGAAGGAAGGAAGGAAGGAAGGAAGGAAGGAAGGAAGGAAGGAAGGAAGGAAGGAAGGAAGGAAGGAAGGAAGGAAGGAAGGAAGGAAGGAAGGAAGGAAGGAAGGAAGGAAGGAAGGAAGGAAGGAAAAACATGTCTGCTACACTCTGTGTCACTTGTTGTCAAGACAAACATATTTTCCCTGTGAGAAACAATGATTACAACTGTTGACAGAACTGATGCACACAGCAGGAGGCAGCTGACTGTGGCAACATTCTGGTCAGAAATCAGAGAGGAGAGTGTGTGCTTGTGTTAGTGCTGGGGTGACTTATTGAGTCTGCTGCTGCTGACAGACTGATTACACTCAGAAGTGAACAGGGAGCAGTAATGCACCAGTATATACCACGGACAGGGAGGGAGGAAGGGATGGGTGCGCCACACCATCCCTGATCCAAACCAACGCAGCCACTGCCTCTACCACCACCAACCCACCCCACTCCCCTTCTGCATCAGAGAGGAGGGCTATCCCAGCTTCCCATCCTCCCAGCATCGTGATCTCCCCTCTGCAGTATCTCCTCATATCAGCTACCAGGGTTTGGCCCTGACAAGGTTCACTTTGGTAACTTATCTAACTTTAACTGCTATTATTCATAAATTTTTGGGGGCTCCAAAATACCACAAAACTATTTAACCATCATTTTTGTTTCCTAACCAATGATCTTTAGACATGTTATTTCTTAATATTTACATGGATCTAGTTTTATAGGCTTTCAGCAGACCATAAGGATATAACATCAATACATTCCTCTAAGACCTGAGGCATGAACATTACTTCTCAGTAGAATAATGAATCTAAGAAATATTAATCCATTACTCCTTTTTTCTGCAGGATACAAGCTCCTCAGCACCATATACAAAGTTCCACTTTGAAGGCAGAACTAACGAGGTGTTTTTGTTCTCTAAGAGAATTACCAGTATTATAAAATTGCTTCTGCAAGTAAATAACTATAGCAACGGTGGATTTGTTTTGGTAGAGAACTGTGCTTCTGAAATATTCAGAGCTGCAGTTAAACCATCATCACACGCCTGCGTATGACACAGAATACAAAAACAAGCAAAGCATCTCACAAGGAAAAGCAGAAGAGGAGGACTAGGGGGTTCTGATATCCAGGATGTATATGTGCCGCTATTTTTGCGCATCGAGGCGCACAGACCCTTTCACACCGGTGAAATGTGGTGCTAAAATAAAGCCGACCCCTAACCTGCCCCTTCAGTTTTGGCATAGCAACCCTTGTGCAGAGACTGTATAAATCAGACTGCTACAGGATGTCAGGTCTGCAGAGGTTCGTGCGGCTCACCGCCCGCCGCCTCTCCATCTCCAGCAACCCTCTGGAAAGCACCTGGCTGCCCGGGAAAAGCAGCACGAACCACACGCACTGAACGGTTACCTGAACCGAGGCCTCTCCCGTGGCAACGTGGGTCTCTCTCGGGTCCTCCTCCGGGGGCAGGGGGAGGGGGTCCAGCCGGTCCGGCTCGCACTCTCCGGGGGGGCTGCTGGGATTCCTCACCACGCTCTCCCTGGTCCTCTGACGGAGCTCTACTCCAGCGACAAGCAGCTGCGCCGCAACAGGAAATTCACCTACCCAGATTTCAAAATAAGACACACTTTGCTGCCTTTATCATAATTTTAGTCGTCAAAACCAGATTTAAATAGTAAATAATGTCGGTGACATCAACAAAAAATGTTAAAATAAAACAGCCACTAAAACTAGCTATCTTGCTAATGATAAAATGTATCTATTTTGATTTCCAAACGGCACTTTGAGACATAACTCTATTAAAAAAAAAGGTTTTTTCAACATTGTCGTTACCTTTACAGTCAATTATTTTAATTTCAAGAGTTTATTAATAGATAAAATGCAGCAAAAACAACAAATTTAACAAATATTTACCAAGCAGCAGCGGTTGGCAGCTAACCTAGCTTCAGAGCGACAACCTACAATTTAGCTGCTAATTGATTTTGGTGCGTCCAATTCCTACGCAGATTTTCCGAGTTCCATGTTATAAAAAGTATTAATTCCACTTTACTAAGGCCGACATTTTTTTAATCATTGCTTATCGTGTTTCAAAATTCAATAAAGGTTCCTCCCAATACATCAGAATTATTTCAGTAGTTTATTTCAAAAAGAGAAACTTACACATTGCCCAAATTGATTCAAACACACAGAGAGACATATTTCAAGGGTTTATTTGGATCATTATGGCTTATTGCCGATAAAAAGCCAAAATTGCGAAGGTTCACAAAGGAAGTCTTCTGTGTGATCTGCCTGAACTTGACGGAGGTCTTCATTTCAACCGGAGAGGATGTTGCGCTGGGGGGGTGTTTAAAGGATGGATGGTAGGATGCTTACAGCGCATGCGTAGATCTTACAGGCCTGCTGTAATCCCTTCTGTCACAAACGACCAGAGGATGCAATATGCTGTAATTAAAGAAATAAAGTATCCGACTAATTACAGTCTTCCACGTGGTTTACTTCCGTCTGTGTGTAACATCCGGGCGCAAATAAAAAATACAGATGGATGATAAATCACAGCATTTTTTTTATTTCTGTTAAAAAAAACAACAACAAAAAACAATTGCAGTAACTAAGACATAAAAGCCAAATATAGTGGTGGATCAACATAACCAGGTTACATAGAGTCCCAATTTGAATCTGAAAATATAAATGTTATGTTTCTTCTTTACATGAGTCCTTTGAATATTATTGATAAAAGTAAAATTTGAGGCTCAGAAATTATTGTAAAACATCTCACATTTGAATTGTTTATAAGGAGTAATCTTAAACCAACATACGAACCAATGCAAACATACATTTCTAGGTGTAGTATCACTACATAAGAAATTTATTTGGCATGTCATTTAACTGTTTTTAAAGACTTTTACTGTGACACATTTTCAGTTTGTAAGAATTTTCTTCATAGTGACTTCGGTTGCACCACAAAATTTCTGGTGGTCTTCAGCTATTTAAGTTATTCAGTAATTTTTTTTTTTTTTTACCAAGTCAAGTTAAGCTTCAGAAGCCCCTTAGATCAGTTCTGAATGTTATACTAATCATAATATGATTGGAAAGTTAATTTATTTATGTAAGTCCACCACCTAGTGAAACACATTATATAAATGAACAAGACAAAGACTGATGTTTTAGCACTTTTATTTCTCCTAATGAGGATGACTGTATGGTTAAATGTCATAAATTCATAAAATAAAAAGCATCTGTAAACATGTTATCACTTGGCTGTCATGGGCTGTTTTGTGTTGTTTCTTTTTTTTTTTTTTTTTAAGAAAACTCTACTAAGTGAAAGTATCTGGATGAGTTAAAGTGTGGTTCACATCTTGAAATGACTGGAGTGAAACCAATAACTGGATATTTTCTATCTTGAAATATTTGAGAGCTGAAACAAGCTGTGAAAATGGCTTCAGGTGCCACCATGTGGTACATCATGCAAGTCATTTCCAGAACTAAATCAGGAATGCTTGTATTATCATGTCATGCCTCTCAACTTAACTAATTGTGCATCTTCAGACTGAAAAAAATTACAGCATGTGAAAACAAAGCATGTGAAATCTATTCAGCCACTCATAACTCTGTTTGACCCTGAAAAGAAACGACTGATGCCTTATTTTGAATGCCAGTAAATATTTCTAGACCAATTCTGTAAAAAATTTTGTATATGGCTCCAAATCCTCAATTTTTTTTGTCAATTTCATTAATAATTGCAATTAGAAATTAAAATTCTTTCATAAACCCAAACAGGTTGTGTTATTTGAAAATAGAGAGGAGAGATTATTTTACTTCCACCTTCAGATCTTAAAGCTTTCTGCTTTTTTTCCCAGTCATATTTTATCCTCTTCATCTGTTGATGCTCATCATGAAAGGGTAATTGTGAGACTTCAGTGGGTTTTCTGTAAATCATAAAAATGTTGAGAAACATCAAGAATAAAAATATAGTGCAATAATTACTTTTTCAATTATCTATATTACAAGAAACATACCTAAGAAATGCCCCACTCTGTTTTCCAGTCTTATGACTTCCAACAGCTTGATGATTTGCTTCACTTTTTTATTATTTTTTTCAGTCAGCAATACAGAGTTATAACTTAAAAGGCAGAAATATCCTCTGATCATTTGCTGTTTTTTTCTGTTCTCATTTATATGAACAAGGGATATACCAATTTAGAACAGTGTGGGAGAGAAAGATAGAAAAAACCTTGTGCATAGCAGTATATACATGTGTATTGTTAAGGAATGTGGAGATAGAAAACAAAACAAAAGCACACAAAAAGGCTGATTAGTACATTTGATTCACTTTTAAAAAATAAATAAATAAAAGAAATCAGAAAAAAGCTGAAGTATATTTAAAAGAGATTCAGTTCATAAAAAGACAAATAATAATACATAATATAATGCAAAAATACAATTCTCTCTTAAATTCAGTTTAATTAACTATCTTTAAAATTCAAATTGCAGTCATGTGAAAACATATGAATATTTAATATAAATTTTAACAGTATTGGGAAATTAAAGCAACATAAATAAAGTGAAGATAATACCATTTAATTTGTTCTATAAAATGTAGTAAAAAAAATAATAATCCGTTTCTTTCTGGGAAGAAATCAGGACACGATAAGATTCACTCCAACTTAGACCTTGACCTAGACTAGGTCAAAACTTTGACCTAGTCAAAGCCCTGATCTCTATCCTTTTGTGTGGTGTCCTAACTTTTTCACAACCATACATTGCTTCACATATTTCTAAATTTTTATTAACACAAAAGACAATACAAAGTTTTGAATTTCCTCATACACAACATGATATGTCACACATGCTAGAGAAGTGTAAATAATAAATGTTTTTATCTTACTGAGCACCCTGCACCTTTATGGAGATGGATGATAGGAATGTTAGAACTTGTCAAATGTAATTCTGAAATCTGCTGAAATGTGTAATTTTAGAGTCAGTGTTCCTGTTGTCTGAGCTTTTTACTGCAGTTTTCCAGGAACTAGTAATAATGAAAACCTGAAGGATACAATCATAGATGAGCCATAAACGTAGACGTATTCATACAATTTAAACTTTTTCACATTATATCACATTATGAGCACTAACTTCAACCTATTTTTGTGCATTTTATGTGATAGAGAAACACAAAGTAGTGCGTAATTTGGACATACATGAAAGGCAAATAATAAAAAAACAAAACAAAACATGAGCAACCAATTAAAGGCACCTTATAAGTAAACATATGGAGCTGTTATGTTTCTGGACTCAGAGGACTTTTTTAGAGAACATAAGGGATAAAAACAGCATCATGTAGACCAAAGTTTAAAAGCAGAGTTAGGTTCCAAATCAAGCCTTCAACATCTCCCAGTTTCCCAGCAACTTCTCAGTTGCCAGTACGTTTGTACGTCATGCAAGTGAATGTGCACAATTGTCTGCTTTTTCCCACATTTTGAGTTGCTTATGCCATGTTGACCAAAATTAACTCTATGGGTCTCTTGACATTTAAACATAAGTTCGTCATATGAGCTTCAACATGGAAAATGTTTGAACAAGTTGTGATAATATGCCAAGTATATTATATTTATTTAGATTTGTCAAACTCTGTGCCATGTATATTCATTTATTATCCTCTTGTGTTCTGTTCTATGTATTTCGGTTTATCCTCTAGTTCAGTGTTAATATGCCCCCCCTTTGTTTTTAGTTTGTGTTAATTATTCACCATTTCAACATTTCCTCTGTATATAGCCTCACTGGCTGTACGTTTCTATATTATTTTTACCTTCTTTTATTCTGGTTGTATTTTTGACTCACACTGATTTAATTTTGTTGAGCATTTATTTGTTTTACTTTGTACAGCACTTTAGTCAATGCAAGGAGCTGTTGGAAGGTGCTATATAAATAAAGTTTATTATTATTTTATTATTAATTGGTTAATCTGCCTGTTTTTCTTGTGCAAGTTCTATAGGTTTTCTGTTTTAATGATTAGACTTTCATTATGGTTACCAAAAGTTCCTGCCTGCAACTTTGGTCCTACTTTCAACATATAAAAACATGTTGAAAGTAGGACCAAATGCATGTAGTGCATGTAGTACTACATGATGCATGTACTACATGATGCAAGTAGGAACCTTCATGATGCGTGTACTGCACGACTAACACTACATGCATCACCCTTAACCCATGATGACACACAGTGGTGGCAGCATCATGCTGTGGGGACATTTATTTATTTATTTTTTGGTGGGACAGGAAAACTGGTCTGAATTGATGGGAAATGTAACTAAATACAAGAAAATCCTGGAAGAAAACCTGTTCGAAGTTGCGGAAAACTTGAGATATAATTTAGATCAGAGCATATTTATGCGTTAAGCGGCCTAATCAAAGCCCAAATCCATGGCAAAACTTGTAAGTTGATGTTCACTGTTGCTCCCCATCATATTTGACAGAACTTGGGACTATTGTTTGAAAAAGAATGCAAAAAATATGCAATTTCTTAATATACTAAAAGTTGTTAGAGAAGTACCCCAGATGACCTGCAGCTTTAATTCGCCTACTACAGGAGCGCCCAAAGTATGGCCATATTATTTTGTTTGTCCCCATACTACAAGTCAAGAATGTTCAAAATTTGACCAACAAAATAGAAAACAACTGATGTCCCCCAAAAAATGTGGAAATCATCTCTATTTCTTTTAGTAGCACAACAGTCCTAAACCATTTCTGTTCTTTATCTTTAATGATGTACAGATTTCATAAACATTTTGTTTATTATTGAGCAGGTAAATCTAAAGACATAACAATAAATTTATTGAAATTTGCGGGCTTTGGCCGTCTCTGCAAAAAGTTTGGACACCACTGGTCTTTGTGTTGGTCTGTTACATAAAATCCCAATAACACACCCTAATGTTTTTAACTGCGACACTGCAAAATGTAAAAAAGTTTTCATGAGTGCAAATACTTTTGCAAGATGCTGGGCAACAGATCTTTAAAAAAATGCTTACAGTTTTTATTTGAGTTCACAAAGACTCAAAGTTAAAGTTTTGCACAAAGGCAGGCACCAAATGACCTGCTGCTTCATTTTGTATGATGAACAAGTTTATGAAGTTTCAGACACACTTTGGGAAGGAGCTGGCTGGAGTTCCACCTGACCGCACCAGGGAGTTTGTGTAGTTGGGGAAAGTTGTGTAGGATGGAGGGCTGTCCAGTTCAGAAGGAGACCCAATGCTGTTGCTGGACAAGTCGTCGACGGAGGGTTCCTACAAAACAAGAGCTTAGTGGTTTATCTGCAGTACTTTAAAAAACATCTGGATTTTTAAAACACTCTCAGATATGAAAGAAAGTGTAATTTCACAATTGAGTTGACAAAAATACAAACATTGTGTCAGCTGGTGACTAACACTGATTTGGGAACACATTAGCATCGTCCTTCATTAAACTTTCACAAATCAAATAAAGGTTTCACAAATCTAAAGCAGGTTTTAAATATTCTGCTTTTAGTGAAGAATACTATAGTTCAGGGACAATATGGCTGAAAAATGTATCATAACTTGATGATAACTTGACTGACCACAAGTTATCAGTCAAGATAGATAGATAAGTTTTTTTGTTTTAAATATCTGAAATATTTCTAAACTGGTGGTGTGGTCTTTTGTGTTTATCCACAATTTTCACTTCATGCCGTTTTCTATTTTTAAGCAGTTATGAGGAACGGTGGCAAAACCTTAAATTGCAGCAGCGGAAATTAGCTATTTGTTGCTAGGTAACCAAAGAGTGAGTGAGTTAAGTTGAAGCCAAAAACTGTAAATAAGCAGAGTGCTGAGAAGAGTCATACCTTTTGTTGGAGGACATAAAGGGAAGTTACTGCTTTTATCCCATTATGTTCCCTCATTTTGGGAAGCACATCATCTGTAAAGGAAAACATGTTACTACAGAGACGTCAATTTTAGCTGAACTCTCCAGAAATTTTATTTTTACCTTTCTGTTTAAGCTGTTTATGATGAGAATGACCATAAATCCTGGACTTTCTAGTTTCCTGTCTTGACCTGAGATTAAAAAACAAACAAAAAAACATTGGTAAATATGCAGTGGATGTACATTTGCATTTGTACGGTTGATGGACTACGGAGGTAAATTGGGGTCATAAAGTTTATTCAAAATAATAAAAAAAATAAACTGAAAAAAGTATTTTTTTTTTCCTTTTTAACAAACTTTATGACCCCAATTTAGCTCCATAATGGTTAATTAACAGTATCGCAGTTTACTTTTTAGAAGGAGTCCAGCATGCACACACTGTTACCAGCGTGATGAGGATGAAGATTCCTCCAGTGGAAAGCATGATGTACACGGAGCTTCTCCCTGGTGAGAAACAAGAGCTAATGAATAAATGTTTACATAAGTGAGGCTTGTTTATTTTAATTACCATTTTAACATCTAACCCGAAATCTGACAGTAAAGCTGCTTTTGTTACGACACATGCTCTGTCTGTGATGTGTAATCCCAAAAAAAGGGGGACATTTCTATGCTAACCTCTCCAGCAGAGGGCACCAAAATCTTATCAAAGCTTTGGTGCTCTGATTCTGGTTTGAAGATATTTGATTCACACTTCCAGTGATTTTCCCTCAGAATGTGTGCAAGTTGTAGTTCTAAGGATTTTTTTTTATTGAACAACCAGAAAGCTTTCAGCCCATCTTTCTCTCACGTTGGTTTCTTGGGACCATGTTTGCTAACAAGATTTTAATGGTTCTGGCATCAATGATCCACGTTGCAACCCTCTTCCTATCTCCTTTTTTTCTAGGGAAAAAAAGGAGGTGCAAATTTGTGAGAAAAATTCAGAAATTTTGAGATTAATGTCTGAAATTTTCCAGAAAGACAAGGAAACTTCTGAGCTCCAAAAGTCAAAAATTTGGGAGAAGAAACCAAAGAATTTTCAGCTTTTCAACCTCAGAAATTTCCACAAAACATTTTTTTGTATATTTCTGAGATTGATCTCAAACTTTCTGAGTTTATTCTTGCCAGTTTTTGACTTTTGGAGCTCAGAAATTTCCAAATTTTTCTAGAAAATTGCAGAGATTTATCTCAAAATTTCTGTCTTTACTGAAGAACATTTTTGGACATTTTGAGCTCAGATGTTTAAAAAAAAATTCAAGGAAATTTCTAAGAATAATCTCAAAATGTGGGGGAAATTTACTCTTCCTTTCTTTCTGTCTCCAATAGCCCTAATACGCCATCCTAGCATCCCTCTAATTTAATTGACTTTTCTGAGTCAATTAAATCTCATTTTTGGCAAAATACTCCCTTACCTAATAATTGTGATTTCACAAAGTAAATTTGTTGGAGTTTACTCTGTGAATTGTTTCTGGGTTTTTCACTTGAACTATTTGTGTCCCTGTAAAAAAATAATACTGGCCATGTCAGCATGTCTAGCATACAGGCTTAACTGACAAACGTATGTTATTACTTACTGTACACGGCCAGTCTGATTGGCAGGCTGGTCATGTTGCCCAGTGGGTTCTCTACAGCGCAGCTGTAGATATCCTCATCAGTCATCAACACTCGGCTGATGGTCAGGCACTTCTGATCAGGTGACAACATGAACCGTGTTTCATTGGCCAGGGGTTTCCCACCTTTAAACCACTTGTAAGTGGTTCTGGTCCCGTTTTCATGAGAACAGTTAAGGACAAAGTTTTCGCTGAGCTCCAGGACGGATGAGGCCTCCATGTGGATGTACGGCCTGGATATGGGCTCTGGGTGAGGGTGAGAGCAAACACCAACGTTCATTAATGTAAACATGTACGGAAATGTAAGCACAAAACTTTGTCAATATTCTGCTATTGTCAAAAAAACACAATTTCGCAATTAATGGTGTTTCTATTAATTAAGAAACTGTATTAAATTACCATGGGATGAATTTGTAAGTCATTAAAAAACACGCAGTGCCATCAACCTCCAACTACTTCCTGTTTTCTTCTTTGTCTTTTCCACCAGTAGGAACATCCAGTTGTTCACTATGTGACTCGTGTGATGTGGAAAAAGCATTTCCATTGCAGTTTTGTGAAAAACTAATTTTGACACAAAACTTTATCGAAAAACAAACGTTTTCATTAAGCAAATTTATTTTCATAATTAAAATTTATGCATTTATACAGTCAATGGAAACTCTGGATACAAGCTGTTGAATTAGGTCAATCACTTTAAAGTGGATGGATATTTATGCAGTCACTTATTTTATGATATATATTTGTACTTATTTGTCTTTTTTTCATAGAAATCAGTTTTACTTCTGATATAAAGTGTTCAAATTAAGTTGCTTTGTCAAAAAAAAAAAAAAAATTTGCTGCTTATGATAGATTTACAAAAGGAAAAAATTGTAAAACATCACAGGGGTGAATACATTTTTAATGTGCTGCACAATCCTTCCAATTTAGATGAATGCATTACTTTATCTTAAAAATATCAATAAGACATATTAAAGTTTATGCTCCCACTGCTGTGGTTGCCTTTAGGTAATAAATGTAGGTTTAGATACTAACAGATAACTTTCTCATTGAATAATGCGTCTCAAGCAGCTCGTTCTGTCTCTTATGAAACAAACATCTCATTAATGGAGGTCAGTGAACTCCCAGGATTCCCAGCATAGCTTATCCCACCTACAGTAAGACCAGAGCCAAAAACAGAATACCTCCATGACATTCAGAACATTTAAACATCTCCAGTTGGGATAAAAACTTTAGAAACTGAAGATTTTGTTTCAATGCATTGAGTTTGGGAACTCAGAAAGATTGAAAAATTTAATTAATCCTCAGTGTCATGTTTGAAGAATACTTAGAAGAAAATACATCAGTCTTATGCCCAGAGTCCAGAGTTTTGAAATTGAACAAAAAAAAAAAAAAATTCAGTTCCATTCAAAACTATTTTATTGATCTCAAAGGGAAATCAGCCAACATTAATTCAGCAACTAATATTAATTGTAACTAATATTAATTCAGATTCTTCAGAGTTATTGTGGATAGTGATGGCTGTTGGCAGGAAATATCTCTTGTAGCAGTCTGTATTACGGAGAATATTAAGAAGCCTCTGAAGACACTATCACAACTGAAAAGAAGCTTTGATACTAAAAAATTTTTCAAAAATACTTTTCAGATTCCAGTTTCTTTTTCACAGTTTCAAAATATTTCTTAGCTTCAAATAATTTTGTTTTTCAGTTTTATTTATTTATTTTTCTATTGAGCAAATTTTATGGCCCGAATTTAGCTCCAAAGTTAGAACCTTGAATAAGTGATCAGCAGCTACACCGAGCTGTTTCTGACCCTACCATCCACAGTGAGTGTGATGCTTCCCTCTCCAGTAAAAATGTCGTCTGTGATGGAGATCTCCACGTCGTAAGTCCCGTCATCAGACAGTCTGAGGTTGTGGAGAAGCAGAGTCCCGTTCTCAAACACCAGAATCCGGTCTTGATACTCAGGCCTCAAGGTCCCAATGATGTCAGTTCCGATGGACTGGACCACGGTGACCGCCTTCTCCCTCTGGAGCTGCCACTTGATAACCGGCAGGTCGAGGCTGAAGCTGCTGTAGCGGACCGACAGGAGGGCCTCTCCCCCGACCGCTCCTCTGATCAGAGCGTTAGGGATGGTCATGTTGACGGCTCCCACCTCACCTGCAGAACAGCATGGAGAGTTTCACTGGACATTAGAAACAGTATAGTGGATGATGTTTTAAAATTCAAATTAGAACAAATCGCTTCTAAATGATATACAGTTGTTATAAACGGGATATGTCTCAAATTTTGCTGGACAGCAAATTATTCCAAAAGTTATTGCGATAAACGATATTATCGTTATTTTGGAGACAATTTTCAAGTAATGTAATGGGAATGACATAATAATGCAAGAACACAATCTCAAAGATCAATCAACTTTAAATTCTAATGAACATTTAACACTTGTCATCCAGTTTTTGGTAGAAAGAGAAAAATAATAAATCATGCAAATGGAAATCATTGAGCTTGTTTTAATTTGTCATTGATTTATTGCTTATTGCAACAGGTATAGTTATAATCGGTTTTAATTTTTGCTAAAAAGAGGAATTATCACTTCCGTATTTATTTTAGTTCTAGCAGTTAAATGCTTATGTACCAACAATGCCTTGGTTGGCACGTGATTTCTATTAAATCCAAATTAATGCACTATTATTCAAAACACAACACATCTGTAAGGGTTTTCAAAATCTAAAACACGGAAAAGCAGGTAGGATTTATCCAACAACTGTACAGAATAATACAGCTGTGTCACTCTGGAGCCTCATTGCTATGGTAACAGCTGTTACACTATGGGATGGGGCCACATGGAGCAACAAAAGTTGGCATTGTTTGTTCAGATTTCCCTCTTGGCAGTCCATGAAAAGGGCAATCCAGACACCAGGCTAGCGCTGCAGAAACAGAGCAGCTTAGTGACCCACAATAACATAATAACACGTAAACACAGCTGAAAAAATCTGACACTGCCACTTCTGATACGGACTGTGGAGAACAAAACAAGCAGTCGGATACAATCCAGCATCTCAACAAATGCTGACATTGTGATGAGGTAAAATAACTCAACAGGGTGTTGAGAAAAAAAAACTGGACATTTGTTGCTATTTTTATTATGTCCTAAGCATTTTATAAATGTAAAAATTTAAAAGATTTTAAATTTGTAATCTGTTCTCCCTGCATCATAAAACTCTTCCTGTAGTCGCTGCTTAAGGTAAAGCTGTGAAAGTAAATATGCTCTCATGCAACAGAATAAAAATGAGCAACATAAACATGCATTTAATATTTAATCATTGCTTTTTCAACGTATTATGGTTCTGACACAATAAGTAGTAAATAATTGCATGACAAATTAAAACAAACTCAATAATTTCCATTATATGATTTAACAGTTTTTTTTTCTTGTCTCTCTTTCGACCAAAAATTGCATGATAAAAGACTTCAGTCTTGAGTTTTGGTCTCAATTATACCTTGTTTTGAACGACAGCTCAGAGACCTCATAATTAATTTTATTTGTTGTTTCTGTTGTATTGTTTATTTATTTTGGATATTTAAAATGTCTTCCTGTTCCAGTGTTAAATGTTCATTAAAATTTAACGTTTATTGATCCTTGAGAATGTGTTCTTGCATTATTATGCCGTTACTATTATGTTACTTGAAAATGGTCTCAAAACAACAACATTGTCATTTATCGCAAAAAACATCTGGAACAATTTATCATCCGGTCAAATTTGTTATGCTGACTGGCTTAGTAGTTCAGTTGTGCTGCAAATTTCCAAGTATTTTATCTTGACGGCGTTTCTTACCTGAGTTTAAGCAGCCAAAAAATACGAGTGAAAAAATGTGGTAGATCTTTTTTCCTTTGGAAGGAGCGTCCTTCTCTGTCTGCATCTTGAGGAAAAAGCTTTGTTTTTCTCACAGACTGTCAGCATGATTTATGGCTCTGGGCAGGACAGAGGACACAGTCACTCATTCAGGCCAGCCTGGAACTGAGTACGTGTTGTTCTCCAAACGCCACTGTATAAGCAGAACAAAAGTGTGTGTGTAAGCGTCAGGGTTCAGTCAGTCTTGTTATAATAAAACAAAACTGCGTTTAATTCATGCAAACTCCGTTATGATCAGAATCAAACTACTTTCACAGCGCGAGCTTCAAATGCTAGCTGATTAAAAAAAAGAGAGAGGATTAGCTGTTTTGATACTAACGGACAGGGAGTTACATTACGGCTACATTATATTTATTAAGTGTACAGACCCCTGCCAAAATGCTAGGTTTTTGTTGACATTAGTTCTACTGGCACTAAGGCCCTATATCAACATAGAAGCTAAAGAGTTAAAGCTAAAGCACTAAATTCAACCATGTCTCAACAAGTGTTACAACACAGTACATTCATGTAAGTGGAATATTCTTCTGTATGCCTCATTTGTTTGTTATTGTTTTGTTTTACCATTTACACAGTAATAAAGATACTTTGTCAAAGTATCTTTATTACTTTGACAAAGTAATAAAGATTACTTTGATTTTTTGATTTTGATTTTTGATTGATTTTTTTTAAATCAAACATGATTTAAAAAAAATCATGTTTGATTTTTTTTAAAGATAAAGTCTGATCTTGTTTTAAAAATTATATATATATATATATATACATATATATATATATATATATATATATATTACCTTTTATCCTCCGATTATTAGTTTTTAAATAAGTCCGAATATCCATGCTGCCCGAAAAAAGCAGGTCTGTTCGTGAAGACAAACATGAATATGTGAGTAAGTGACGTAAGTGACCTGCCACTCTTTTTTTGCAGTTGGCCTGTGATGACTGGTTGATTTGTATGACTGACAAATGGAGATAGGAAAAAAAGAAAGTTGACCATTCTGAGGTTTAAGAAAAACAAGTCATTAGAGTCAGCCGTTTGTTGTTTTGCAGTCAGACGTTGATCGGGTCTAGCTGGCTCTCACTAAACTGTTCTTACTGCATTTTGTAAACAGTGTTCTTTTTAGTATTTTTATCTATATTTATAATGGTAACATTGTTGATGTTACCATTTTAAAATAACTTACAATTAAGTATTGGCAAGGCTCAATATAATTTTCACAGGAGGCGGAGCACTGTTAGCAGCTGCTGAACGTAACTAAAAAAGTTACTTTTAATGTAACTTAGTTACTTTCCAAATCAAGTAGTCAGTAATCTAACTAAGTTACCTTTTCAAGGAGTAATCAGTAATCTGAATAAAGTTACTTTTTCTAAACTAAAATTAGATAAAAGTCGACAAAAAGAATTTATATGAATTCGAGACTTCAAGGTTGCATCATCACCAGCAACCAGTGAGAGGGAATTCTGTGTTGCTTAGCAACAGAAAGTAGTCAAACAGAAAAAAGTTCCCCAGTGAAGACAGCATGCTCGCTTGTTGATGTTGTTGTTTCTCTGGACTATAACCACATCCAGCTGCTCTTTGTTCTGATTGGTTCCTGGTCCGTCTTTCCCAGCATGGCGGAGCTCATCCTGTGTGAACCTGTGGAGCTCTACAACCTCCTCAACCAGACCCGGAAAGTGCCGAGGCTGGCCGAGATCAACTACCTCTGTCTGATTGGTGAGATTTCAGCTCCAGTTGCCTGGGTTTCTGATGGTTTTATTCATTTGTTCCCATTGCTTCATTGAAACTTTTATGTTTCTTTTCTAGATGCCCAGGAAACCCACGACTTCTTGACGGGTCATATTATTACAGCCAAACATGTGAAAATGGTATGACATCATGTTTCTGGCTGGCTGTCTGTCTTCAAAAATTTATTTTACAGCAAAAAAAAAAAAAAAAAAAACATATTTTGTTTATATTTTTAAATTAGAGAAACACTATTTTGGTTTTCATGTTTTGTACACTTTCTGCAGTAGTATATTTGGATCCTATTGAAAATTACATCAGAAAAAAAACAACCTTTTAAAAATGACCTCAGCTACATTGTTCGAAAATATGACAGTGTATTAAAGCCTCTGTAGAGAAAATTCCTGCCAAAAAAAAACAAATTTTCTTGAAAAAAATAAAATAAAATAAAAAAAATAAATAAATTCTGAGTTTGAAAAGTTAAAAATATTTTACTTTTGAAATGCAGTAATTTCAGCGGGGTTTTTTTCTTGAAAATATGGAAAAATTCTTATATAGAAGTTATACACTGGCAGCTTTAAACTGAAGATATGATTGTTCAATATGAAGAGTTTTGTGCATGACTGATTTTGCCTTTCACTTCATATGATGATAAACTGCAGGCTGGAGATGGTACGTTCTACCTGCCAGATGCAGTGCAGCTCGACACCATGCAGAATGTTGTGATCTATGACGACACCACAAGCTCTTTAGAAGAAGAAACAAGTAATACTGGAGCATCAGTAGCCATGTATCGGTATAACTTCTTCCCACACAGCAGCAGATGTTAATCATCCTCACTATGATTTTAGGTAGGGCCATTGATTGTGCCCAGGAGCTGGGAAAATCCTACTACCGTCCAATTCGAATACTAGCAGGAGGCTACAGGCTGTTCTCAGCTATTTACCCATTTTTAAGGACTGAGAAGACTCTTTACAACATCTGGGTAAACCTCACTAAGACAGACTGCTTTATTTTTACACATCAATCATTCAGGAGGAGTCTCAGTATTTGTTCAGTCCAAAGTTCTTCATTTGCAAAATGAGACAGAAATTCATACGGTAAAACAAACAGATGAAACGAAAAAATGTAAAAAGAACACATGGTAATAAAAAAACCTAGGAAAAAACAAGATGAAAAGGTTTAACTTTTAAAATTTAACTTTAAAGGGAGAATGCAAAACAATAATAAAATAAATAAAATTTACATTATGTGCTCAGATATATAAGTTTAAAACGTAACATTTTAAAAAATACAGTATGAAGTCAAGTAAATTATAAAACATAAGGCAAAAAACAATTGGTGCATAAGGTGTACTGATTTATTTATTGGACGATTTATGTATACCTGCTTTTATTTTAAATTTGTCAGTTTTGATCCTCCATACTTTCTATATGTAGGTATATAGACTATAATGGGTGGTTTTATGTAGATTCAACCCAGAAAGGTGTCAGTGTATATCAGTGACGTGCGGTGAGGTTCATTGCTGGTGAGGCACTGACTTACAACTTATATAGACACCATGCATGTTATTGGACGTACGGAAATTTCGCGCAGGCATACAACGCTATGTCATCCATAGGAGCGTTAACTCAGTGAAACTTTGAAATGTAGGTATTAATTTCGTGCTCTGATCCACAGCAAAGGGAAAGAGGTATTCTCCACGCTGCACGCAGACTCGTTGCCATAGCAACTGACAACAATGCCACTTCATGTTTTAGGATTTAACACCAAAAAAAACATTCAAGAAATTTGCACACAGAACAGAATATTCAGTATGTTGTTGTAGTACGTTTTAGGCTTAATATTTTATTAATAATTAATTGCTGTGGTAGATTATCTACCGCTTCTACTTTACTGAATTATTTAGACATACAAACTGTAGCCCACAAAACGCACATATCATTAAAAAAAAAACAAAAAAAAAAAAACATCTTATTGCGGTCTTACCTTTACTTATCAATGAAATCCATGCACCGCTAATTCTGCACAAAAATATCCATTCATCCAAAGCCAAGTCTATCTTCGGCATGTCTCCGTTTAAGAATCATCACTGCTCTGGTGTTGTTTATTATCTCCTGCTTCAATTGAAAATCACTTTAGAAAACTGTTTAAGTGTAGAAATGTAGTCTTTCATGTTGACGTCGGAAGAGAGGAGAAAACAAATCGCTGTACTTTATTTATTTAGTGTGTAGCTAGCTCCATGGCTAGCTCTCAGTGTCTTACTCTGCAGTTGTGGAGTCACATTATCTGGGATCATGAGCGCCCCCAGCGATGAGGCAAGAGAACTGCCTGCCTCACCTCGAGTCTGTTCTCTGCCGTTTCTGATCGTTCCTCTACAGAGCCTACGGAGCCCCCCAGGGGACATGGGGATTTTTTTCTTCTTTTGCGTCCCCTCGCAATAATGTGCTGATCAGTTCATGCGGCATAATTGAATACTGTAAGCCTTTCTTACGGTGGCCGCTGTACTTTCTGCTTTAATACAAGGTTATGTACGTTTTTTCCATGAATGTTAATATCTCGTTGTGAAATATCAGATGTTTTATATCTTTTTCTTTAGTATAGAAAGGCACAACAAACTTATGATATAAACAGAAACTTTCCGTAAGTAGGAAAGAAATAAAAATACATCCAAACTATTTGGACTATTTCTGAGTTATTAACGCGGGGTAAGTCATCTGACAGTATTAATTGTGTCTCTATTGTGTTCGTAGTCTGAATGGTTTAAATGACTGCTTTCAGTGCCGTTCCATCTTAACCTTAACAGACATAAACTTGCAGTAAATAAATCGATTTTTCAATCAGTTTTTTTGCACCAAAGAGTTAATAATAATAAACACGTTTTCACTGAGGCTCTGCAAGAGCCATATGAATTAAATAAGTAATTATTGATATGACAGAAGCAGCGTCTTTGACACCTGCTGTGGTGGGCGTGTCGATGTGTGCGTGACTGTCATCAAGTATGAATGGGAAGATTAACAAAGAGTTAATAATAATAAACACGTTTTATTATTATAAAACACGGCAAACTAGTGGTGGTAGAGGGCCGCACTGGGTTAACTCTGGGAATCTCATCTGTCCGTGTATCAATCAACTCCAAACATTTTCTTTGTTCTGTCACAATTATCGATTTATTCCATTTAGATTACCATGCTCCAAACTTTGCGAGGATTGACCAATACACACAAAGCCAACACACCAGTAATCTAAACGACTAAACGCAAAAGTATTGCGAGGGAACGCAAACGTTTTGCGAGGGAACGCAAAAGAAAAAAAAATTCCCCATGTCCCCTGGAGGGCTCCGTACTCCTCCGCACACAAAACACGATACACACACTTGGTGACAAAACACTGTACATTATAGGCATAAGCTAAATTATGGAAAATCAGTCCATATATTAAATGTTTTTTAGTCATTTTATTGCAGGCGTACAGACAGGACGAACTTGCTCTCATAGAATGGCAGCCAGTGCAGTTAGCGAGAGGTTGCGCAATCCCAGGTGAGGCTCAGCTCGCTGCTGCCTCACCGGCTTCGCTTCTGAGCATCTGAATGGGAAAATGCGAAAATCCAGCGATTTTGAAGAAAAAATAATCAGAATTGGTTAAGCTAAGTAAAAAATAGGTACTTTATAGTACAAACCACAGGGTAAAAATAGCAATATAAATGGTTTTATTACTATTCTTCCATGATGACATGGTGAGGCTCTGCCTCACCAGCCTACCCTGACCGCACGTCACTGGTGTATGCACTTACTCTTACTAATTTGATTTAATTTAAATATTTCACTCCATATTATCCACAATTTTGTGATATCTGCTACATAAAATATTTATAAAACACATTGAAGCCCATTGTTGTAATATGATAAAATGTGAAAAAGCCTAAATCCTGATGATCTTGTTTATAGAATATGCTATCCACTGCAGAACATATAAACCATCCCTCCACCTTTAGTTTTCTCTGTAACTTTTACAAAGAGAAACGATAAGATCTGAGCTGCGTCCAGTTCATCATAGTCAAATATATGTGTGGATTCATCTCAGGAGCTTGAAAACTTGAAGCTTTATCCTTTGGAGATTATACCTGGACTGCTGTATATGGGAGACCTGAAACAAAGCCAGGGCTCCCTGTGGAACCTGAAAATCCGTGCAATCGTCAGCATCTCACATTTCACTCAGAGTGACTTTTCACAGTAAGACCAGTTCAAACTCGCAAACGTTTCAAAATCCTTTATGAGTTCCTTTCATTTTTTTTGTAAACGTAATTGTTAACTTCCAGGTCTGAAAAAGAAACCCGGGAGATCCTTGACATCCCGCTGGCTGACGAGGTGGAGTCGGATTTATATTCAAACTTCGAAACAATATGCAATTTTATCAGTGAGTATTGGACATGTTTTTGTTTATGTGGCGTGGATGTTAACACATTATCATGTAATCTTTAATTATTATGTTAAACATAAATGAGTCAGAAAAGAGTTAAATTCGTGCATTTGCGCCGTTGCAGAAAAAGGAGTAAATGTATGCTAAAATTTCTCAAAGGCTTTTAGATTAATCTAAAAGGTAGTGTTTCTAGAAATTTTTGGAAGTTCCTGAGTTTGAAAAGTCAAAATTTAGCTAGAAAAAAAAATCTGAAATTTTCTAGAAAAATTTCAGATTTTGAAAAGTTTCAGTTGGAAAAGTTGAACATTTGCTAGAAAAAATCAGACATTTTCTAGGCAAAAATCCTGAAATGTTTTTAAAAAGTTGCAAATTTGCTAGAAAAACAGCTAGAGCAAACTATAATGTATTATTATTATTTTTTAAATCAAATGGTAACTTCTTTGTTGTTTAGGTTCTCACATTGATGAAGGATCTCGTGTCCTGATAGTTTCCAGGGAGGGCATAAGCCGCTGCAGCGCTGTGGTACTCGCATTCTTCATACACTACTTCAGATACACACTGGAGGCAAGTATGAATTATACAGAACAGTATGAACACAAATCATGAAAGTAAAAGAAAAAAAAGCATTATTTTATATCCAAGTAACAATTTAGCCAATGGTTTCAACTTAATTTACCATATGTGAAATATTGTTTTTAATGAAGAAAAAAAAAACTATGAAAAACTGTACTTTTTTTTTTTTTGCTTTGTGGTCAAAAATGACTCAACAGGAAGTAAAATATTTTTAGATTTGCTCTTCATTTTAGAAATAGTAAAATGACAAAATTATTCACAAGAAAGTGAAAACTTTTGCCCGTTTTCTCATATTCTGATATTTCCATATTAACTACAGATGATCAATTGAAGTAAAATTTCCTTAAAAATACCAAAATAGCTCTTTCATCAAGCGGTTTTTGAAACTCAACATCAGATTCCATGTTCAGCATTATTAGTCACCAATAATGTGGAACGATTATTTTCTTAGAATCTTCACACCATGGATTACACTCTGTACTCCACTCTCCACTGACTCAACTTAAAAATAATTAATGTAAAAGTTATTCAGAGCATGACTGTAAACACGTTTTTGTTTAGTTTTTGGCATTGAGACATATTGCCAATTTTAAGTGTCACAATGTGTGTCCCAGTGATTTTATAGCCCATAAATGGAATGACTTTTGTATTTACATGTGTAAAAAATAAGTTATTTTTACCCAACATAAGTAAAAATTGCAATCATTGTTGATTTTTTTTTACTGGTGAAAAAAATGTAAAACAGCATCTTTGAGGTGTAGAGATGAAATGGTGCCTACTAAACTCACAACATACAATCCCATTCATATCTCTCAGTGTGTAAGTGATATTGTTTCAAGTTAGGTAACTTGAGTTTGTCAACAATTATTGTATGACTGCTAACAACTACATAACTAAAAACATGTGGAATTAGCGTTTTCTTATGTCATTTAACAAATAAACTCAATAAAGGAATAAATAAAACTAGGGCAACCCCTCAAAACAATATGATTTATCCTCTGGTGGAGAGCACTTATTTTAGTGGTGTTTGAAACTATGTTATTTGGACTTTCAAGACAAACATCAAATTATTTTAAAGATGACATTTGTCTTGAGTTCCGAAAGACTGCAAAATTCAAGTATGCATAATACATTATTTTGTTGATTTGCCATTTGTAGGAAGCCTGGACATACATTACTAAATGTAAATCCACCGTGAGGCCCAACACAGGATTTCTACAGCAGCTGTGTCAGTGGGAGGTTCTCACCATTGGAAAGAAAGACACTGATTTGTCAAAACCTCCATTTTTATGAACGATAATACATGTCGCAGTCAATCTGTCATGTATGTTAATTTGTTTGACAAATTCTTGGACATTTATTTTAAATAGGCAATGTACAAAATTTCCGTAATAAACCCATGTTTGTGGAAGAGTGTGGATTTTATGATGTACTTTTTGTCTCCTGGGTGATGCCTGGGGCACCTGGTATCCCAAGTTTGTGATACCTGGGACTCCCAAACCTTTTGTCACCTGGGTCAAAACTGTCAAGCAAAAAGCACTTGAAGGCCAAAAAATCAGATTTTTAAAAAACATATTTTATATTTAAATATTAAACATATAGTTAATATATGGTTAATTATTTTCATCAAGAAGCATGTCATTTTAATTGTTTGATAATTGATCAATTTATTAAATTTACATTAATTTAAGATCAAATAAATAATTTGTACACCCCTGCTTTAGAAGAAGTCACTTAGGGATATTGCCAGTCACAATATGGCGGACGAGCTAACGTATAGTTCCTCCGGCGTGAATGTGAGGTGGAGTCATAATACGCTGATGCTGATTGTCTGAGAAGACATAACGGAATCACGAGGGTATGTTCTGATTGGACGAACTAGTAAATAAAAATTGCTTAAAATTACTATAGGAACAATGCTACCGACATACCGGATGTAGTTCTAAAAAATAAAAGTGTATGCACCTACAGAAAGGAGAGGCGAACAATGTTTTAAAGTAGTAAATGAAAGTGGAGCAGTTGTAGCAGCAGATACCAGCATTTGTCAAAGCACGTTCATAGTTGTTTTGCATTTCCCGAGCGTCTTAAGCGTGATGCTTTTATTGCGAAAGGCATCTGCTGGAAGCGTGTGTCGTTCACGGATGTTGTTTTGACGGTTACAACTGTTGCAAGAGGAGCGTTCGATTATTTCATCATTCCTAGAGATTTCCAAGCATCGGAGGAGAAATGTTGTTCAGTCCAACGAATTTATCCGAATGTTTTCGGGAATGGGAGGATTTGGAGAAAGATTACCATAATATTCAGGTTTGTTTAGTTATTGTATCCGGCCATCGTAAACAATAAACGCTTGCTGCCCGGATAAGCTAACAGACGGTGTAGATGGGGAGACTGGCGGGTGGGATCCACCTTTAGCAGATAAAGATTAAATGATAATTATCAGGAACATTTAAATACATTTTTTAACAGATCGGTTCATATGTGACAGATTTGATCATGTGTTATTTTACTTGCAACTACATATCTGTTGAAATGTTAAGAAGTTAAGAAGGTCAGAATTAGCTTTAATATATTTCACAATAATCCTATTTCATGGCATTATGCAGTAATTCTTGCAAAAGAGACCATATAAATGAACTTGTAATTCCAGAAACTTGAGATTTTGTGTTTAAAACTATCTTTTTCCATTGATTTTATAAAATATTTTGATTTTTTTTTAATTTGGGTTTTTTTTCTCTTTGAGCCAAATTAATCAAAATAACAACTCACTATGAATAATGGATGTTTAAAATATACTAGTTTCACTTTCTGAAATAAATGATAAAAAAATATTGACTATATAAAAAGTTTTTTTCGATTAAAGCACATCTTTTTTGTCTATTCTGCTGTGTAGATTTCATTATATCATCTTCCTAAAACAATAGGCTTAGTCATTTTTTGCCATTTTCCCTCCAAAGCATATTTTGGTGGTGATTTATTTATTTATTTATTTATTTATTTATTTATTTATTTATTTATTCTTATATTCAAAAATAACTGTTTGCAAAAAAAAAAAAAAAGACTTCTGGCATTTTTTAGGAAGCTAATACATTATATTAAAAATTACTTAATTGTTTTACAGCTCTGTTCTTTTTTATTTCTAAATAATAATAAAGAAAACAAAAATATGTATATTTTTGTTTACAGCAAAATTATTAATAATTCTCCACTCTTTTGTAGAATAGAATAGAAACAGCCTTTATTGTTCTGCAAAGGGGAATATTCATGTGTAATGGCAGCATCAGATATAAATGTTAACACAAAAAGTGTAAGATATAAAAAACAAGATTAACCATAACAATGACAATAATAAAAATATCAAACTAGCAGTCCGAGGGATGTGCAGTGGAGTCAGATCATCACTTTTCCAAAAATATCTATATAACATTGAAAAAGACAGACTATTTACAATACAGTACATCAGTGCAGAAAAACGAACGTGCAACAACGGTAGAGACGTTATTTAAAAATGAGTAAGAATGCCTCGTTAATCTACTCCACCTGCAGGAGACCCATCGTTTATATAAACAGAAGCTTGAAGAAATGACCAAACTGCAGAGCAGCTGCTCCAGCGCCATAGCACGGCAGAGGAAGAAACTGAAAGAGCTCAGTCTTCAGTTGAAGAAGTGAGTGTCAACAGGAAATGGGGTTAACTCAATAGCAGATGATAGATATATATATATATATATATATATATATATAATTTTTTTTTTTTTTTTTTTTTTTTTTACATTTGTCAAAAATCTTTTCCTCTATCAGCTGCAAAGGACAACGTCGGACTTCCAACCTGAGCCCAGAGCTGATGAAGTTCGTCTCTGCGATGGAAGAGTCCATCAAAGACAAAGCGCATGCTTTCTTTGAAATGGAAGCATTTCTGCCAAAGAAGAATGGGTAGAAAGACATTGCATGGCTTAAAGTAGGACTGGAGTTTTATCATGATACCTTGTGGGACTATTGTGAAAATAAAAACTTTATTACTTTTTTAGATAACTTTATAGCTGTGACTGAAAAGCACAGCACTTTTTAATATGTTTCTTTAGGACACCAGGCACAAAAAAAACTGACGAATAAACAAATAAAAACTAGCCAATGCACTCTAGAAAGTAATTTAAACTAACTGAATTAGACAAAGTGTCAGTATGAAATTAAACTAAACCAGAATGAACAACCCAAAACTATTATAACCCTGGTTCAAATTTGTTTGTATTTATTGATACACCTTTACACAGAATACACAGTGGGGAAAAATAGTAAGAATGATACCATTAATTTGAATTGATTGTGACAGCAATAAATCAAAAATCTTATTGTGATTAGAAATTTATCACAATAAATGATAGACTATGCGATAAATACCCACCTCTTGTGTAACGTGTAGAACACTGCATATCTCGACTGACTGATTTCTGCGTCTTCCCTGTTCAGGCTGTACCTCACGCTGGTTTTGGGAAACATTAATGTAACACTCCTGAACAAACAGGAAAAGTAAGTTGCATATTTTCACTGCAGACGCTTCAGAGCCACTTCACCAAAACTCTCCTTCTGTTTCTCCCCACCCATATAAAGGTTTGCATATAAAGGCGAGTATGAGAAGTTCAAGCTGGTTGTGACCTTCATCCTGTTCATGTTCTCCTTCACATGTCGCTTTTTGCTCAGCTACAGGTAGGAATGGTTTAGATTTGACTCAGTTAGTGGATTTTAAATGTGTAAAGCAGCAGGAGATGCAGTGTGTATTTGTTTTTTGTTGTTGTTTTTTTGTGATGATGTAACGCATCCCTCATTGTTTCAGAGTCCTGGACGCTCTGTTCAACTTCCTGCTGGTGTGGTATTACTGCACACTCACCATCCGGGAGAGCATCCTCATCAGTAACGGCTCAAGGTCTGTACCTAGTTTCATCCTATGTTGGGTTAGAGGCCCAGTGAGGGACCTAAAAGTCTAAAGAACATCCAGCGTTAGGATTAAACCTAAAGATTTTCTTATATTTTCTGTTTGTATATTTAAAATAAATGCCTGAAACTAGATAAATTAGTAGCTAATACTTAAAATGTACTTGTACTGTTTGTACATTTCGCAATGCTCAAAAACCCAGTTTCAATTGAAAATTCCAATACAGCAAAATTATTAATAATTCTCCATGTTATATCATAGTGCATAACAGGACTGTGGGACAGATGTCAGGGGCCAGGAACCTTCATCAAAAAGACATTGTATGGAGCTCTGGTAGAGCCAAAAAAAGTATAAGTACTTATACTCGTAAGTACTTATACTTATAAGTAACCCCTCTTTTACTTGTAAGTAAGAGGTGGTTTTACTTTTTTGTCAGTAAAATGTGCCTAAATAGTGCAGAAATACCTACTCAGTGGAAAATGGATTTATTTTATGAAAGTTTTTTTTTTTTTTTTTTTTTTTTTCAAATTAAATGAGAAATTATTCACCTAATCAGTGAACACAGTCAGCTGCACCACAAAAACACATAATTTTACCAAGAATTTTTGGTCTAGTGTATAGTACAAAATCTTAGAACATTTGGAATAAGATAAAACTAACTGATAAGTAACTGTTCAGCAAGGTACAGGAGCTTGTTTTAAGTCAATATTTCTTTAATACTGATGAAAAAGTACTAGTTCCACTGCAGATTATTATGACCAAATTGTGTGCTATGTTTTGTTTCCAGCTGGTACAAAGAAAATTTGCAAGATTGCTTTCAGTAAGGCAAACTTGATGAGCCCTCCTTAAGTTTTGGATCTAGAATAATTTAGACATCCCTTCCTAGCAATAAATCTGGTGACTTTATTTGTTTAATTAATGCATTGCATGCTCAGTTTATTGTTGAGTAGGTACAAAAAACATTTTTTCTTTGACCCTTACATCCTTCTGGCTCGACACAAAGTTTAGACACATTTGGTTTGGATTAAAGCGTATTCATGTGTTGGGATGAATTTGAGCGATTTTGAAAAGATTAGCTCTAGATGCAATCAACAAAATGTGAAAAGTATTCAGGGGAGGAAACTTTTTGCCAGCTCTGAGCATCTTTTGCTGTTTCAGGATCAAAGGTTGGTGGGTTTTCCATCACTACGTGTCAGCCTTCTTGTCTGGAGTCATGCTGACTTGGTAAGACCTCATCTGCACTCCGACCCATCCTCCACAGTTCGTAATGTAACGAACCGTATTATTACTTATCGATCGGCTCAACCTCATCACCTCTCTCACCTGGTGTGACCTTTGTTCGCAGGCCTGATGGGGCCCTGTACCAGATGTTCAGAAATCAGTTTCTATCCTACAATCTCTATCAAAGTAAGTGTGTCTCTGCCAGTTTCACATTAAACAATGGGTCTAAACAAATATTTTTTTGTTTCAGCCAATTATTAATTGATTATTAGAATAATTATCATATAATTTAGTAATTGTTAACTAGAGTATACAGACTCTAAAAATGGTCAGTTGCTGAAAGAACAACAGTCAGAGCAAATATTAAGTAAAATTGTACAAAAAATATTTACATCTTGCAGATGAAAAAACCTTCTTTGTAAATATGTTCAACCCAGAACTATTCAAATTCTGTAAAAAAAAAAGAATTGCTGGCTAATTATTAATCCAAATATATATATAGATAAATAGATTAGTAGTGCATTGTTTTTAGCTGCAGATGCATCCTTTAGTAGGAATGATCAGCTGTACACTAAAGAAATGCTGTTGTCGTATTTTAGGCAATAAAATGTTTATTATTTCAAAAAGCAGTTGAACATTTATTTATAATATTGTGGAAAAAGACATTGAATGAAAAATCTATAGAGTGTGCCAATTTTTTTTATGCGATAAATCATCAGAATAATCGGTAGAATAATTGATAATCAAAATAGGAAACACTTTATTTGAAGGGGGTTGAATAAGACTGACATGACACTGTCATAAACACATGTCATGAACATGAATAAGCCTTCATGAATATTTATGACTGTTGTCATAATGTCACTTTTAATACAAAGTTGACATTATTCAAAATGTCTTTGTTATGACAACTTGACATTAACCAAGAAATCATTATATCGTTATAAAAGAATTACTGATTGCACTTTAAAAATGAGGTAACTTTATGTTATTAAAGGTAAAGTTTAAACAGTAATGATTTCTTAGTTAATGTCAAGTTGTCATAACAAAGACATTTTGAATAATGTCAACTTTGTATTAAAAGTGTCATAATTTACCGAATGACGCTTTATGACAACAGTCATAAATATTCATGAAGGCTTATTCATGTTCATGACATGTGTTATGTCATGTTTATGACAGTGTCATGTCAGTCTTATTCAACCCCCTTCAAATAAAGTGTTACCTTAAAATAATCTAGTGTAAATATGCAAATGCCTGTTTAAAGGAAGATATTTCCAAATCTAGATTATTTATCTTTTAATATCTTATTTTAATAGTTTAAACAAGGCTAAGAATTTACAATATTTTTAAATTGAATATTAGAATATTCAGCAGAAAGTCGTAAAGTTATTGTAAGAAGCATATTTTTTTTTCATAATTAAATGGGTGTGGGTGGCATCTTAGTGACCATGTTAGAGTGATCCATTGTGATGTTTTGTTTCCTTTCTGCAGGTTTTGTTCAGTCCCTGCAGTACTACTACCAGAGTGGCTGTTTGTACCGACTCAGAGCGCTGGGGGAGAGACACAACATGGACCTCACAGTCGGTGAGTAAAGGCAACACGTTTATACTTTAAACAATATCATGGCACTACAAAAATGTGGAGAGAAGTTGCCCTGAGTTGCTGTTCGAAGCAGTCAATGAGACACCAGGGTCTCCCGTAATCCCGCCCGAAGGCTTTGATAAATGAAGTTGACAGTTTAAATTAATTTATTATGTGCTTCAGCACAGTAACAGGAAATAGTTTACCAAATTGTGAAATAATCTTTTCACAATTAAACAGTTATTTCATTATATAAACTGTCATTTTTTTAATTAAATAAATACATTTAATTGAGATATTAACTAATTAGAATTCATTTATTTCTGTATTTATTTCCAGTTTTAAAATATTATTCACACATTTAAATAATTATGTAGTAAGTTATTTATTTATAGTAATTTGGCACTGCCCGTACAAAAAAAGTGGATTTATTTAACTATGTATTTGTAATAGGTAGGGATGGGAGATATATCTGCATTTAAAGTGGCAGATATATTGCCGATTTACTTGTAACAAATCAGCATCGATCCGATAAATAAAACTGGGTCGATATTAATGACCACTGTTCATTTCCAACTTGTTGCCGTTTCTGGAGAAAACAAAAACAGCCTGTTATCAAAGTGAAAACACCGCATACACCTTTATATGCATTGATATTAATGGAATGGTGGGAGTCAATTAAAACTAATCAAGTTAACTGCAGGTTCTATAATTAATTTATCAAAATTAATCACATTTTAATCAAAACCAATTGACAAAATAAGCAACATTTTCTATTCAAAAATGTTCAGTTTTACTGCTAAATTATTGAATAAATAAACTCAACCATAAAGATATTTATTGTTTTTAATTTGTTATTCAGTTTAGTCAGCCATGAGATTGATTGATTCTTCAGAAATGTGGACTATGGATGCTGACATTAGCTTTGGGGATGCTGCTATATGTTTGCATTGAGATGCTATTTTAGTCTTGAATAGCTTTGCTGATAGGCTAACTCCTTTTAGCACAACTTGAACATAGCTATTGTCAAACAAAAATTTCTGAGTAATTACGTAAAAAATGTAACATGTTAAAAATCCATGTATTAATTAATTGAAATTAGCACATTAAAGTCCCAGACTTAATCAGCACCCATAGTGGAAACCATCTTAGCGCTGTCACAGAAACTAATACATCTTGTTAGCTTCTGTGCTAACAAAAGAGCACAGAATCTCTTGGAGTTTCAGCCTGTCAGAGCCTAGGAAAATTAATGGTGCTTTTGGATTGGCTGCTTTGCAAACATCAACCAATAATGTGTGAAGTTGGATTTCAGCTTTAAAGCTGCATTTTAAAAACATATTTATCTTTATGCTTGATGAAATAATCTATGCATTTTCTGTGAATAATTAGGAATCACATTTTATAGAAAAAAAATCCCAGAACAGCTTAATCTGCGAATACAATTTACCATATGTATAATATTGGTAAATATCAGTTATTAGCACATCATAACATCTATATTCATAATGGTCCACATATTCTAATCTGTGACTTTCTCCCCATTTACTCAACATCATTGGAAAATAACAATTATTGGATGAGGAGAATGTTATGAGCAGAAGTTTCTGTTACTCTGTTACAACAGTTTTCTGGTCTCTGCTGTAGAATGTTTAAACTCAGCCTTCGTAGCAGCAGGAAGCCTGTTTGATGTCAGCTCAGTTTAACTGTCCTCTCTGGGTGTTCAGAGGGCTTCCAGTCCTGGATGTGGAGAGGCCTGACCTTCCTGCTTCCTTTCTTGTTCTTCGGTCAAGTATGTAGCCTCTGTTTTAAAAGTGACATCATTCAATAAATCAAATTCATAATTTTTTTTTTCTGAGTTGTCTTGTTGAGCTTGATTTTTTTTCGGTTCCAGTTTTGGCAACTGTACAACAGCATGACGCTTTTCGAGATGTTCCAGCTCCCAGAGTGCAAAGAGTGGCAGGTTAGTTTCCCAAAAAACGTCATTCTCGTCCCATCAATTGTAAAAAATCTAAAGTATTCACATATCTTGAACTTTTCCACATTTGTCGCATGCCACATGAGGTGGCCACATTGAACAAGTAGAAGATGCTCTTCTCAGATGACATCACAACTAATTTTTTCAGACAGCTGTATGGTTCATTTGGTCTTTTCCTTGTCAGAAACTTTCCCATTTCTTGATTGCTATGCTAGTTTGATGAGCTAAACAGCTTATTGAATTTGACAGGCAGCCAATCAGAAAATGAGCTTTAGAAATAACATTTAGATAAATTATTTTAGCTTAGATTTTATTTTACAAAACATGATTGAATAACAGATACATTTAAGATTAAAAAAATATGGAATTCAATTTGTTTTACTTTTGAAATTTTTCTCATCTTCCCTACAACTTCCTGAGGCTCCCACAGCACCCTATGGTGGTCCACACTTGGACAAACACTGGACAAACATAAGTTATTGACTCAGGAGGAATGAATATAAATGTATGTCACACTAGTCAGATTTTTATGCTTAAAAATAGCTGAAAACCAATTACATTTTCATTCCACTTTACAAATCTGGTGGTTCTGCCACACAAAACCCAAATCACATACATTTACATAGAGTTTGGTTTTAGTGCGGCTAAATATGTTACAGTGTGTCGAAATAAAATGACCTCCAGTCTGAATTTTCCATGCCTTAATTTTATTTTGCCATCCAGGTGTTGATGTGCGGCTGCTCCTACCTGGTGCTCTTCATAGGAAACCTGTTCACCACACTGGGCGTGGTTTACCAGAAATATGTAAACAATGCAGACAAGCCCAAGACTGAATGAGCGCGCCGCAACCAGAACGGATCACCAACATGGCCTCAGAACCAAAACCAAACAGAAACCCTTGTCAGAGTTCTAAGGAGCTAAATTTGGGCCATAAACTTTGTTCAAAAGAAGAAAAAAATTAATTAAGCAAAAAAATGTGAAACTGAAAAAGATGTTCAAAACTGCTCTTCAGATTCAATGTTTTTATTTTCCCCCAGTTTCAGTTTTTTTTTCTTTTGAACAAACTTTATGGGTTTAGCTCCATCGAGTTCCTCTGTCATGACCTCCGTCCTTGTGGACCATTTCACTGTTCGAATGGGATTTCAGATTCCTGCGTTTTATGTTTGTCTAAATTGAAATCAAATTAACGTTATTATTGTATTGACTATTTTTTTTTTTAAATCAAGCAGTTTCTTCATAGCTTTCTTTTTCTTGCAGTAGGAACGACCGTCCATTTCAGAGATTGTGAAAGTTTGAAGGGACGTGTGTAACTTGAATGATATTTATTTAAAACTTTGTGACTTTGCTCAGGAGCTGCTCCGTTGTAATAAAGAGCTCTGCAAAATAAAAGTCTCTGAACCTTTTTTTTCAAATCTTTTCATGTATGGAAAATTAATTCCTCTAGTTTTAGAGGCAGCTGTAAGGATTTTTTTTCTTTGACTTTCTTTCTTTTTTGTTTTTTTTAGAACAGTCATGATGTGTAACCATGGCAACAAAGTATCGTTTTCACAACTGGGAGCAGCTGGTAAGTGTCCAAAACTCAAATATTTGCTGAAATATGACATCAAATCCCAGAGGAGTTGAAAAGGTCCAGCGACTGTCACACAGCAACAGTCTTCAGTGAGAGGCCTCTTCAGAGTTGCTGTGAGACTGACTGCTACTGGATACCCATCACAATCTATAACAACTCTTTGAAAATAATTGGATGATATGAGTTAAGACAACAATTTCCATTTGGAATAAAATATTTTTGAATTAAATTGAAGACAGCTGCTTTAACAATAGAAATAACTTTCAGGCTAACATTGCTAAGAAATTGTTCTTGGGGAAGTAAAAGTTAAACTAAGTTGTCTGGGCCTATACTTGTCAAGTTCCCGCTTGAAATCGGAGTTGGTAAAATTATTGATTCATCAATACTTTGTTGTTCATTTGTCCAATTAAATATCAATTCGGGAAAGCCTGTTAATCGATTGGTGTCACGCCATGGTGAGCAACTCTGTCTTGCGCAGCTTGCACCGTCACTATTCAGCTCAGTGTCATTCATGTAAAACAGTTCTTCATTGTGAGTTTATTTACGGTTGGCAAACAACTATTGTTGGACATTAAACCGTTATTATTAATCTAAATCAGATGATCGGATGACAGTGGTTCCCCCTAAAGCGCAGTTTACTGATCTTGTTCTAAGTTTCGTAGTTTGACGTCATTTGCAATCAGTGCCAAACTGGCCCCACTTTGGACAATTTATTACAGGAGCTTTATTGTTAGGTGAAAGATATTAGATTTATTAATTACACACAGATGAATGTTTTCTAATATTCTCTTAATTGTGATTTTCCACTTGCAACTAATAAAACATGACATATAAAATTAAAACATTACATTAGTGCAATAAGAAATACAGATACGTTGAGAATACTATTCTGAAAATAAAAGTATTGAACGCATATTTCAATCTGACAAGACTGATCTGAATGCATATTCTAATTTAACAAGTCAAAAGTGCTGCAATTTCTTGTAGTACATCAATATAGCCGCTAGATGGCAGCAGTGACCCATTAATGCTGACTGTAAAACTGCTAAAAAAGCCTCATCAAAGACTTGTGTTGTGGTTTTATTCTTGTGTTTCAACCTTTTTAGTTTATTAATGTCTGTATTTACGATCATCTTTTTTACTTATTTGGTAAAAAAAAAAAAAAAAGACCACAGGATTTAAAAAAGGCCTTTAGCCCGTGCTGTTTTTTTTTGTTTTTTTTCCCTCTGGACTGCGTTTTTTTTTTCTGGTTTTTCCTTGGACTCTAGTTTCGTAGGGAGAAATAAAGAGAAGCTCTTTGTTATGCCTACGTTTGTTTTGGAAGTTTTTTAAAGCAGCATTTATGAAAACGTCCGAAAGTCATTCAAGAACGTACGTTCAAACAACATTCAGAAGTATGCGCTTTGTATAAGAAGAAAAACAAATTATAAAAAGTAAGAACAGCCATAAAAGTTTTAAAGATATAAAAACTAATTCAAGTGAAATGACAGCAAAAAAAAAAAAAAAAAAGAAAGAAAATTAATTGGGAACGAATGTTCAGAGTGAATGTTAAGACGTTTGCTGAACGTCAGGTCCGAACTTCCGACTTTCAGACTACGTTCACGGATATCGTACGAACATTTGCTTGCTAGCTGGGAAGTTTTAATAAGTAACTCCACTTAATAAAATTCCTCATAAATATTGATTTATTGTAGTGGTTCTCAATACAAGCCACGTGTTATTTAAATTATAACTTAAGTTACTTTAAATTTTTATTTTAATTTTTTTCACGTTAAAGCCTATAAATATGTAGGAATTGAATATTTGGTATCATAACTTAAACTTAAAGGTCAGCACCAGAGTTTTCTAGAAAAATATTAAGATTTTATTTTGTGGTTTTAAAGGCTCTACGTTGAAGATGGCAAGAAATAAAGGCATACTTTATTTCTTTTACTGTCAGCTGCAGTAGCCCCTCTGCTCTCGGCTCCCATACAGAGCTGTCGGTTAGTTGTAATGCTCAGCTGCTCCCGTTTCAAACTCTCCTTATTAAAGTAGAGAGCAAAATATAATTGAAATATTGGCTACCTTTGACAGAAAAAGGAGTTAAGTCGATGAAAGCAATGTAGCAGTTTAGCTAGTTTTGATTTCCAAGGCATAAGGTGGCAGTTTATCATGATTCAGCCAAAGTAATGAAATAACAAACTGTGGACTGATTTTTATTGTCAGTGTGTTTCTTCCTATTGAGCACTGAAAGTAAATAAAACGTGTTACATGTCTTTTGGTTTAAGTATTTACTTACTGAAGGGTTTTTTGTTAGTGCTGCAGAGCCACAGCAATAGCTAACAGCTAGCTCCTCACTTCAGCGGCTCAGCTCAGCTGTTGCTCCTCCTGCACTTTGGACTGCAATTCTAGACTTTTCCAAGATTGGGGGGATCCTGATCCCCCCACCCCGGGATTTACGCCTATCGTTATACTGTTGCATATTTGGACAATTCTTCACTCTACGTTTTAGATGCTGGCAACTGCAAAAATGCTAAATCTTACCAAGTATTTTTGGTCTAGATTATAGTCCAAATATCTTAGTACACTTGAAATAAGACAGAACTACCTTGCAAGTAACTTTCAGCAAGATATAGGAGCTTGATCATATCAATTATTCCTTCATATTGATTACAGAAAAAAAATACTACTTCCACTGACACTTTTTCATCAACATTAAGGAATTATTGACTTAATACAAGCTCCTATATCTTGCTTGTTAGCTGTAAGTTAATTTTGTCATATTTCAAGTTTACTGCAATATTTGCTCTAGAAATATCCCAAAATAAGTTGAGTAAAAATTTTAAATTTTGCAGTGTCCAGCATCTAAAGCGAGTGAATAATTGTCCAAACATGCAACAGTATAACCAAAACAATAAATCAGAGCTAGCGTAGCAGAGCTGCTCCAACACACTGCCACCATGAGATTAAAAGCAGATAAACAAAGTGATCTGTTTGGTTTATTTCAACATAAAAAAACATAAAACAATCTTCAGTAATGAGCTTTGACCTTTGTTGCAAAACCTGAAAGGAGAGGATTGTGTGTTTCATGTTGTTTATGACTCAAAGAAAGCAGAGTGTGAGGCATAAAAAAGAAACGCATGCATGGATGATCTGAGGGAATAATACCTGAAAAATTTAAAATAGGAACCAGCTTCGGTTCCAATTTACCACAGCAGAGCTTCTTCCCCCAGTCAAGCAGAAAGGCTGCAGGGCCAGAGTGTACGGTACAGGAGGAGGAAGAGGAGCGGATCGGGTGGTACCAGCAGAGGAAGAGGAGGAGGGCCCCCTTTCATCTTTCTCATTAAAGCCAGAGCAGTGGGGGCTGTCGAGAAGGAGCCCAGGGACATGAAGATCGGGCCTGAGCCTCACATCTATGGGGCGACTTTTGTAAAGTTACACAATTAACAGCAATATTTAGGTTTATGCAGTCAGTCATGGAGAAATGGCTCATATTTTCACCATGTTACTCATCATTCATAAATGTCAGCGTCACAAACTACATATTTAATTCACAAGTTAAATATTTAGCTTACAAACTAAATATCCAAATTAAATATCTATTTTGCTAACTATTTATTTTCCAAGCATTTAATTTCCAAACTAAATATATAGCTTGCTAATAACAGTAAAATAAATATTTAATTTGGAGGTACATATTGGTTTGTAAACTAAATATTAAACTAAATAATTAGTTGGGAACTAAACTAACTACTTACTTAGCAAGTATTTAATTAGGTCTGAACTAATTATTTAGTTTGGAACAAAAATATTTATTTGCAAATAAATATTCAATTTGGAGCTAAATAATTAGTTTGAAAACTAAATATTTGACTAAATATCTATTTAGTTAGCCAAAAAAGAAGTATTTGACTAAATATCTTAGCTAAATGTTTAGCTCAGATTTAAACATTTAAATATTTAGCTTGGAATTATATTTTAGCACAATACATATTCAATTTATGGCTAAATATTTAGTTAATAAACTAAATATTTAGCTTCAAGCTAAATATTAGCTTGTGAATTAAATATTTTTAAGTAAACATTTATTTAGTTATATTGTTAACTCTGACATTTATAAATGTTTGAATGGAATGGTGAAAATATGACTTTGAAAAATGAACACCCACAAGTTTTTCTCTATGACCGGCTAAATAAACCCAAATATTGCTGTTAATCTTTTACTGTATAACTTTACAAACGGGCCTTCGTGGCCATCAGGCAGCAGAACGAGGAGGAAGTGGATGTCAGACCTTCACCTTAAACTTCCCCGCCTTCCCTAGGTGCCAAGATAAAGACCTCTTATCTATGCTCACCTTCCCTCCCGGCTGGGGAGCGACTCCAGCAGCTGCCAGGAGGCTGAGGGGCCCTCCATGGTTGAGTGGCTCTGTCAGAGAGAGGATATGAAGGAGCAAAGCAGATGTTAAACTGCCATGTGGGACTGAGTGATTACCACAAGGAAAAAAGCTGATCCAGCATCAGATAGACCAGGAGTTTTAATAAAACATTCAGACCAAGATTCTTATATTATATTTTGAGTCTTTTTGTTTGTTTTTTCTTTCTTAAGCCTTTAATCAAGAATCCAGACCTTTTTCATTTATCTATTTCTTCTTTTGAAGAATTTTGTTTTGTTCACAGGTTCTTCTCCGAGTTTCATCAATTAGATTAATCTCAAAATTTCAGAGTTTTTTGACCAGTCTGTTTGCCTACAAAGTCTGGTTCATTTGGGAAGGTGTGAATGTGTGGTCAAACTGAAGCAAACTCTGGTCCGCCTAGAAACCTCTGTCTCGGTTCAGTTGAAGAAAACTCTGGTGCGGTTTGAATGCATATGTGAACGCCAAGCTGATCGAAGACCACGCCGAAAGCAGGAAGTGGACTACATTTACCCATGGCATTCTGGTTAAATGCATCAAAAATGAATGCTCAAGTCTAGCGTTAGCAGTAGAAATGGCTCATCGACTTTTACCAAAGACAAAAGAGAAATCCTACAACCACTAAAATCTGATGCCACTCCATTTTTGTTTACGTTTCATGATTAAGGAAGTTGTTCTCGGTGTCTTTGTCAGAGGTTTCTATGTTGTTTTTATCTGTGGTTCTTGGTGCAGCGCCACCACAGGTGAGGAGAGGAATAGATTTTTCAAAAGGCTTGCTTTGTTTGACAGTGCAGTGAGAAAGGGACCCACATCAGTTGAAAACATAAATGTTTCAATTACTGGACTATCAGGGGGAGTCTTTTCTTTTAGCCCTAGTTTTTACTCCAAGTCTTTTAGCCTACTTCATGTTGGCACTAAGGTTCTACTTTTTTTTTTTTTTTTTAGTGTGGAAGTTACATTTTTACATAGGACAAGTTGGTTTGAATAGCATTTTGTCTTTTATTAAAGGAATTCATCTTCATAAAAATGTTTTTTTTTTTTTTGCATTTACTTGAGTTATGTTTGATGTTAAAACTAGTTTGATGATCTGAAGGATTTGCACATAAGAAATCCCCAAGGACGTTAATAGTTTTTTACAAAATAAATTAGATTTAATTCCTTTAAAAATTTGTTGAATCAGTCCTCTAATGCTCTCCAGAGGTTAGATTAGGATGCTGCAGGATCCTTCCTTCTCCTGCACCAGGGCACGGTTAGTGTTTTTTCTGTTGACTGTTTGGGAGAAACGCGAAGTGCATCCGCATTAAAGTAAACGCTTCAACAAAATAACAGATTCAAAAAGGAAAAAGACTTTTTGCTCATGCAGCGCTGGGTCTCAGATCTCTCCCCTCCTCGTTAGCAAATTAAGTCCCATGACAGCGACTCCTTCACCTCCCGAAATACGAACTCTGAGACAAATTAAGCATGCATATTTAATGGGACAGGAGCATGATTACAGCCTCTTGTTAACTGAGACCGTGAGCGGTGAGGAAATCCAAGAGTGAGAGCTTCATGGCCTGCAGAGTTTGAAGGGAAAAAAGAGAATTCATTTTTATTACATGGCGGCTCTTTGGGAGTAACCCTGGCAGAACTTCCCCCCACTCTGCAGGGCTGATCTCACTCGGGTCGGTGCAGTGGGTTTCTATAACAACCACAAAAAGCAGACAGTGTAGTAGACGAGCTTGGCATGAGCCTTTACAACCACTTGAACCATCAAACAGCATTTTGGAGGAGGCCGTGCGCTGCCAAGTGGATTCAGAACCTCAAAGCGTTTCTTTGTCAGTCTGCAGTCAGAACTTTACAATTTTAAGCAACTCAGAAATTATTACACTTATGGAAACCTTTACAGATGAGTTGAACATCAACAACTGATGATGTTCAACTCATCAGTTGTTGATGTTTTATTTAGATAAAATCAATTGAGTATTATTAGTAATCATATATCGGAAACGGAGATTCAGTTATTAATATTGTATGAATGATTTTTCTCATGTCCACGTTTGTAACAACACAGTAAACAAAAACCCCAAAACAGATCTTTTTAGATCTTTATGTCTCCTGCATGTGTGAGAACAAAATGACAAGAATAAAACTCAGACTCTGTAGTAAATAGAAATATGTATAAAACTCCTCTAATTGTTTATATTTACTGGACTGAAAATACTTAATGCTGCATTTCAATTACATCAAAACTCGTAACTGGGAAGTCGACGTGACGTAATTTCCCACTTTGTTGTGTTTCAGTTATCGGATAAGCCTTTAATTTACTAACCCAACCTTGCAACCGCCAGCAAACACAATTACCACATTAACCAGAGCTGCTCACAACTCATCGTGCAAATAAACAAGGTTTTACTGCTTGCTATATACACATTAAAAAGTACTACTTGTACTTTTACGTGACTAAATGTGGAAAAACAACTAAAACAACAAATACTAACAATAAAAGTAATAGAGTTTACTTCTAAAGCTGAGAGTACCAACCATATTGAAATCCTGAGTGCCAGTTAGGTTTGTGAATATTATTTCTGTGTTTGGACCTCAAATTGCTTGGAAATAGCTTCATAACATATCTCTAAGATTACTTTTGTTGTCTTTCCAATCTGGCATTGTGCTTCCACACACCTTTATCATCCAGATCAGCAAACTCCTGTTTTTACAGAGATACTTATCCTGATGTTTACCAATTAAAACATTTTATTTGCCTGACCTCGCTTCTACTTTAGCTCTTATTTTCTTCTTCTTAGCTTTCTTTGTCAAAGTTTTAGATGTGTTGGCTCCCTGATGAGTAAGACTCCGTCTGATTTACTTTGGGGTTATTTGTCACGATGTGCAAGAAAAGATCAGAAAACTAACTTTTTCAAACTGTTTGGGTTTTGTGAAAACATTGTTGAGCAATGTGTCAACAAAACAACAGTTGATGAGTTGCTGTCTGCACAGTCCACAGACTAAAAGTTTTATCTGGAGGGAAACAGGAACTTCTCTGGAACACTGCAACTCAGAAATGACCTGATTCTGCAGATACTTCTGCGCTTCCCAACATTTCTTGGGAGCAGATCTTAAAGTAAATAAAGTGTGACCTTCAAAACCTAAACTGCAACATTTGTTCTTGTGATTTTTGCAGAATTTTCTTGCATAACATATCTTAAGAAGGCATTTCTAATGGAGGAAAATTACATGAATAAATCAAGTATTATCACACGTGCAATCAGAAAAGCAGGACATTTCCACATAACATGACTGGATGCATTTTACCTCAACAGTCCAAACTTAACAGAATTTAGGAAAAAATAAAAGATTGTTTCTGTGGACCTCTATCAGTGGAGAAAATGAAAAAAAAAAAAAACTTCTGCTGATTAAAAAATCTCTTGGATTCTGCACATTCAGTATGCTTGGAGGATCTGGGTCAACAGTTTGCTATGAAGCAAATTCTCCTTCACTCCCTTGAAATATGCACATTTTAATTTAGAGTATGTGGAAAATATGTATTTTAAAGGTGTTGATTTGTTGAATGTAAGGTGTTCCTTAAGCTGAGTAAAGTTAAGCTGTAGGTTTGGTAGAAACAGAAATCTCCGGTACTTAGAACGCTGTTACTCTTCTTTTGAATATTGTAGATATTCGCTACTTTAAAAAAAAATCATAAATAAGCACATTTTCTTCAAATAACTTTGAATTATTTAATGTCTTTGCTTCCCAATTGACATTGAACTCAGACTGGGAGAACGGCAGAGAAATCAAAGTTTAAAGAAGGTCATAGCATTAATAATATCACACCTCAGTATAAATCCAGCAGGTTTTTATAACTACTGGATCCACAGAATTATTAGGAAGCATTGTCCTTTGGTTACAGCTGAGCTTTGCTCCTCTTTTTTCCCCAGTAGTCTTTTATATATATGTATATGTATATATATAATTATTTACTTCTGTGTAATGCTTGCTGTAGCCCCAAACCACAGAAAACACCAGGGTTCCACTGTATCATAATAAGTTCTTAAATTGGACCAGACTTCAACTCGACCCTCAACCTTTTATATAAAAGTTCTTCTGTTCTGATCATGAATTTTAAATCCATAATCTCACATTAGAGCCACCCAAAGCACTAAAGATGAAAGCTAAAACATGAAAAGTAACATTTACATTCAACCAGTCAAGCTTTCCCATTTGTTCATGATTATGAAAGAAGGAAGAACAACTTGTAGGGAAGAAAGAAAAGAAAAAGCAAACAAGCAAGGAAAGAAAAAAATCATACAAACAAGCAGACAAATACAGAAAGAAGCAAAGACAGAGAGGCAAATATAGAGACGACATGCCACATTATTCAGACGCTGTACATTTGTGAAGATTGACTCACATCGGCATGCTAAACGCTTGGAATGAGTTGGAATGTTGGCCTTATCTAATATGTTCATCTAATTTTCTATAAACACTTGGGAGCATGCACAGACTACAACATTGACCTATAACACATAAAACAGAAAAAAAACTAGACAACTCTGTGCTTAGTGGATAATTTAGAAGAGAACTCTCTTAAAAGCTCAGAAAGTATGAAATACCAACTGATCTAAATGACGGGCTATAAGAGGAGGTACATGACGATAACAGACATCATGTGACAAGACTTGCATTATGATACAATTTCCCCACAAAACCTCACTAATGAGGAGTGTAAACTTTTATTCGTCACCTGCCTGTGCGAGGCATCTCCACCTTCTCACACCGTCACACACAGCAGCATCCCGTAACGTCCTTGACCCACATGGATAAAATATTTGGCCCTGCGGGACACAGAACGAACAATGAACTGGGTCAAAAGGTTCGCTCTCACACACATGGGGGCTTCTTGGAGGCCAGATGGCCAATTTGGTTTGAACTAAAGAAAAATTATTCTCCACACATCTTGTCCTACATCTGAGTGGCTGCAGTCGCCCAGCGCTGTGCAGCATAAGCGCCTCCTGCAGAGCACTCAGCAGTCAGGTACAGCATGACCACTGAACAATTACACACCCAGCAGTTGACTGTGACCCACAGGAGGATTTCCTCCCATAGCTTCTGGAAGACTTTCTGCATCATTGTGTGCGAAAACTATTCCTGAAGAAACCAGTTGAGATACGGCAGGAATTTAGACTTTTGACTAAATTTGATGAAAACATATGAGGTCAATTTCTGTGTGAAACAGCTGTTGCATTTGTATGAACAATTTGGCTGAGGGTCAAAATGCTAGTTTTTCAAAGGAAAAGGAATTCCATTCATGACATGTAAACACAGCTTGTTACAATTTAAAGGACTTTTTCATTTTTCATCTGTCTCGAAATTAGTGTATTTTGCAAAACTACAATGGAAATATGTTTTTTGAATCACAAGGGTTGTGATCAACAACCGGATGTTACTTCTGCTGGAAACGTTGAAGAAGATGACAGGAAGTGGTTGGAGAACGATGACACGACATGTTTTTAATTACTTATCATGAGAACAAACTTAAGTGTGTGATTTTATTTGCATTTCCTGTTTAATGGAAAAAGTGCAATTGCAAAATGAGCAGAATATAGATAAAGTTTTCTGTGCATTTGTAATAGAAATGCAGCTAATAAAAACAGTTTAATGCAAGGAAAAAACTGAAATGACAAGATAATAAAAAAACAGTTGAGAAACGAAACAGGAACATAAATTAAGCTAAAAGTCTAAACACCTACAAACTGACAGAAAACTGTGCAATTCTTATTTACAAACAGTTATTGAAAAAGTACATATGTACGTATGTAAATATCTCATTTTAACTGTAATTGTTGAAATTAAATTTCTGTGAAGATCACGCCCCTAAATGCTTTTTCAATTCTGTCTCTGCCTGGGATGTAACTTCATTAAAATCTAATTAAAGTTAATAGTCTTGCCTACAGACTGTGAAATTTGCAGACTCTAACTCACTATCAGCACATTCTTTGTGTGTAATGTAATGCTGTCCTGAGGTCATTAAACTCATTTTCCCATAGATAACACAGAAAGCTCTTCACTCTATAGGCAAACACATGTCTAAAATCTCTAAAAATTTATAGATCTGATGCTTTTCAGTGGAGAGAAGAAGAGAGGATGCCCCCACACAGATCCTGCATATATAAATCTGACAGATGATGAGTTTATAGGAGCAGATGAAATCCCCACATTGTTCACGTGACAGGGTTGAAATATTCCGTATCTTCCTCCGTTTTTCTGCTGAAAAGCTTTCTGTCCACTGTCTGTTGTTTCTCTCTGCCTCCTCCAGCTGCCTTTACTCGCTCATTGTTGGTTTTACTGCTTCCATTGTCAATGCCCGCTGGTCACCGCTATTTCCAGTTTCCCCTGGTTACCATTTCACTTTTAAATCCGGGTGCGCGCCCACGCTGAGCCTAGGTGTAAACAAGCAAATAAAACAAAGCTGCTGCGAGAGCGCAGGCAAACAACACAGGCTTTAAATAGACACAAATGAGGCTCCACTGTGTTACCGGAGGTCATACCTAATGAACCACGCCTCCTGTGGAACATGGCGGAAACAGATAAACAACAGAATTGCAGTGTTTTTCCTTTCACAATTTTTTTTTCTGATTCAGCTTTTTGAGTCATGATCAAATGTTTGGCGACGTATTAGGAGGAGTAAATTTTTTGGACAAAAGCTTGGAAATTTCTGAGTTCAAAACCTTGCGAGAAAACATAGAAATTTTGAAGTTAATCTCAGAAATTTTCTAGAAATTTTATTGGACATTTCTAAGTTTCGAAAGTCATAACTGTTCAACTTTTCAAACTCAGAAAAGTCAAAAGTTTTTGACTTTTGACATTTTCTGGTCATCCGAAATTTTCAAGTTTTTTTCTAGAAAATTTCTAAGATTAATCTAAATATTTTTTTCAAGCAAAATTTTGACTTTTTGTGATTAAAAATTTTCACATTTTTGTAGAAATTTTCTGTGATTAATCTCAAAATTTTAATTTTTTTTCTAGCTAATTTGCCACTATTCAGTCACAGATTTTTTTCCTATAATTTTTTATTTTTACTTTTGCAGATGAGAAATTTTCTTGTTTTTTTCTGAGATTTTTTCTGAGATTAGTCTCAAACTTTGAGTTTTTAGAAAACATTTATGACAACTTCCATCGCCTTAAAACGATGCAAATCAAAATGTATAAGCTCTATTTATTCTGCAGATGTTTGTGTCACTTCAGTGTGATGAGTTTGTTTTTCAGCATGGGATTTGACTGAACTGTTCAAATCAAATTAAAAATTGGATTTTTCCAAGGAGGGTTATCGGATATGATTGAATATATGATTATGAATATGATTGAAACAGATAAATGATATTGGTTAACCTCTCTGAAAATAAAGACATTTCTTTCTTTCCCAGAGGGCGGGTCAGGAGAGTTCACCAGGAACATGGTTAGAAATGTGATTATTACAGCAAATCTTATCGGCACCAGAGTCAATATTTGCAGAGTTGTCCTGCTCTGGGCAAGAGGCGATTATTGGGCAGAAACAATGGCTCACTGTTTCTCATGTTCAAGAACATTGGTGTTGAATAAATTCTGTGGGACTGGGAAAGCATTGTTGAGGAAAGAAAAACATTATGACTAAACCAAAAATACTATCCAGGAGTCCAAAGCTTTTACAGCTGGTAAAGAAATGCATCAGTCAGTCAGAGAAAAGTTCAGCCTTCAGATCAATCCACTTTGCTACATAAAGGCTCTAAAACTCCCTCAGTAGTGCTGGATGTAAAGTTTATTTTTCCTGAAATAACCAGAAAAGTCCAAAATTTCATCTCACTGCTGAGCCCATGCTGGCTGAACAGATACTGCGGCTAAATTATGTCAAAATTACAGATGGCTGCTGCAGCATTACTCACTCTGCAAAGCAGAAACAATGAGAGAACAGTAAATGGCTGGCAGCTGCAGGACTCTCCATAAAGACCAGTGTGGACAATGAAAACCACCACAGCCACTGATGTGTCACAGCTGTCTGTGGTGACCGCAGAGGACAGCAAAAATGGATTGTGAGCAACACATCACAGCAATAAAGCATCGTTTGAAATGGAAAAGGCTGAGAATGACTGAATGAAACTCCAGCCTGCATGAATAGTAACTTTACATCATAAAAGAGAAAATTAAGACAAATTAATCTCAGAATTTAATGGCAAAATTAGAAAATACAAGTTTAAGTAGGTAAATAAATGTGATATCACAAGTAATTATTCAGATTTGAGTAAAATGTCTGATATTCAAGCAACTGCAGTCTTTAGTTTTACTGGGGAAGTTTGGGGGTTTGTTGGTGTTTTGTTCTAAGTGCAAAATAATAAAACACAGTAGACTTGGTTATGGTTTATGGTTTTCTACTTCATTAATGTGTTCTGTCCAGCAGTGCAGCACTCTGAATTGTTGGCTGCATTGCTGAAATATAACTTCATTAGAAATTGCTTTGGTTTATTTCAAACGTAATGTAATGTACAATAAAGGGAGAAATAAAGAAAAGGGGGGAAAGTGGGGAAAAAGGCGTAGAGGAAAATAAAATAAAAAGAATACAACATTTCCAATAAGGCTAAAGAAATTGCAGCTTAGCTAGTTTTACTGGGGTTTTTTTTCTTTGTTTTTGTTTTAAATACAGTACAGATTCACCGAGTGGAAAGCATAAAGCCAAGATTTATCCACATCCCTTTGATGCCACATAACAGTGAGACTTCTTCCAATAGTAAAGTTTAAATCATTTAAACTTTATTATCTGTATTATTAACAATTCCTAACAGGAGGATAAAACCTACGAGACTTGAACTGAAATTTACCTCAATCTACATTTAAAACATAGCAGTAGGCTGTGAGTATCTGTCACCTTAGGGAATGCAGCGCGCTGGACGTTTTAATGTGATCGGCTGATTTATCGGTTTGGGGTTAATGGTGTTAGCGACAGCACTTGGAGCTGTCAGTCACATGCAGGGGGTCGGCTTCATGGGAGATCAATCAGGCGCTTGTAGCGCAGCTTTTAGAGGATACAGCAGAAACTGGATCTCTTCTTGTATGAGAGCCGTTAAAAGGTCTGTCACCGGGTCCAATGGAGACGTTGTTTATATGCCATATCTGGGTTCTGCAGGTTTGGAATAGTGAGAAAAGTTTAACATGTGTGTTGATCCAGACAGTACATTAAGCACAGTTTATTATTCAAATTAGTTTTAAAAGTTTTCTGTCAATAAAACGACAGTGGAGAGAAAAAACTCTTTCTTTGTCAAGTAAATGTATTTGTTTAGCTCATTTCAGCAACAAGGCATTGCAAAGTGCCAGTACACCATAATACGGTGATTAGTTATGAAACAAGCAATAAACATTACATTCTGTCAAATGCCACTGTCAAAACTGAGGAAAAACTTAAAGTTAACAGCTAGAATAACAAGAAATAATGCAAATTGGAGAGTAGTAGGAGAAGAAAGTGAGGGTAAGGGGTCAGTTGTGGAAAACCACAGAGACAAAGCCAACCCCTTAGAATGAGGCATGGCAGAGCCAAAACATCACTTTGTATGTAATTAATCTATAAAATGTTTCACTTGGTGTTTATGGCACTTAAGTGAGCTTTTATACAGTGTCGTGTTAGGACCATTGTCGATGAAAAAACAAAAACGGAGGAGTAAATTTCCCGCGAATAAGCTCAGCAATGTTTAGATTAATTTAATTGTTTAGTAAAATTTGAAATTTCTGAATTTTCACAGTGTTTTTGGGCTGGAAACTGTCAGATCAAGCAATCCTGAAATAGTTCCTCTGCCCTCCTCTGGCCTTTTTGGCCCGGCTGGTCGAACATCTGCAGCAGAATGACTCGGTTCTCCAGAATCTGGTTAATCTCTCATCTTTCTGCTCCTTCTGTAAACCAGAGGTTCCAACTGGGGGGTAATCGTGTCTCCTGCTGCTGATCACATCCTATGACAGGTTTTGCCCTGAAGGAAGCCGTCATGTTCCCAGTGACCCTCCTGAAAGATTGTTGCCATGGCAATAAGATGCCTTAATGAGCTAATGAATCACTGCGGCACACCTCAGCAGTGAGGGCACAGAGGGAAGGAGGCAGAAGGGGGGATGGGTCAGGTTGGAAAAACACACACACACACACACACACACACACACACACACACACGCACACACACGCATACACATACACTAAATGAAACAGTCCTGGGGTCTCAGGTGGCAGATTGTTCCGAAATGTAGTGAATCAAAATTTGGTCAGAGCAGCTCTTAATCAGCCAGCGGCAGTACGTTCCTCATTCATCCTCCTCTGATCACATTACTAAGGCATCTAGAGGTGTCCAAAATGCAAGCCAGGGGCCATTTGTGGCCCTTGGCATAAGCTTATGAGGCCCCTCGACTGCAGATTAAACACCACTTTTTCTGTTTTATACGTTCTTAGGATGAGATCTTCTTAAATAGAAAATGTTCAGTAACACAGAAAGTATTTTTACTTTATATTAGCCATGTTTTTCACTTTGATTTTAATGTTATTGGACTTTTTCTGGTAATCCAGTCATTAAGCTTAGGTAAAGAGAGCAAGGATTTTTGAAGAAAGTTCTCACTTTTATTGTTTAGAAACCTGAAACCATTTTCAGAAAGCTGTGCACCCTGACAGTGCCAGTGGTGGTACTGCACCAACAACCACTAAAGGAAACAACATAAGAGCCTCTGAAGAAGACACTGAGCTCAACTTCCTTCTCCACGAAATGTAAACAAAATGGAATATTGTCAAATCGGTAACACTTTATTTGAAGGGGTGTGCATAAGACTGACATGACACTGTCATAAACATGACATAACACCTGTTGTGAACATGAAGGAGTCTTTATGAATTTTTATGACAGTTGTCATGAAGTGTCATTCGGTAAATAATGACACTTTTAATGCAAAGTTGCTCTAAAAGTTGCATTGAAAGTCCATTAAGAGTCCCACCTTTTCATTAAGTTATCATAATTTACCAAATCATGCAAAGTCGGCACTTTTAATGGCCTTTTAATGCAACTTTTAGATCAACTTTGCATCAAAAGTGTCATTATTTACCGAATGACACTTCATGACAACTGTCATAAACATTCATAAAGACTTCTTTATGTTCATGATAGATGTTATATCATGTTTATGACAGTGTCATGTCAGTCTTATGCACACCCCTTCAAATAAAGTGTTACCGTCAAATCTTAGTGGTTGTTGTCAAACGACCAGGAGACATTATGTGTATTCAAACTCTGATGCCGACCACAAAAGCAAACTCTGGTCCACCCAAACCTCTGTCGGTGGAGTTGAAGTAAACTCTGGTGCATTTTGAATGTATATGTGTATACCAAGTGGACTGGAGGCCGCTCCAAAAGTAGGAATCAGACTAAAGTGCAGGGCATTCTGGGTAAATACCACCAAAACAAATGCACTAGCCTAGTGCTAATGGGAGAAATGACTCATGGTTTTTTTCCTACAAACATTAAAATCTGACGCCACTCCACTTTCTTTACACTTTGCAAAGAAGGAAGTTGCGCTCATTGTCTTCTTCAGAGGTTTCGTGTCGTTTTCTTCAGTGTTTATTAGTTTAGCACCACCACAGGCGAGGAGGGGAACAGGTTTTTCAATGGGTTTGGATAGAAATGTAACAAATGTTACCATTTTGGTCCCCAATTAAACCACGTCTACTGGACTATTTATTGTTAATCTAACAATAAATCATCATACCAACACCTTCCACTGTAATAGTTTATCTTTTGTCACTGCTTATTCATACCTAAGAGCAATGCTTGGCTCATTTACTGTGCTAAGCAAGTAGTTATACAATTGTATTGGCTATTTTACCTGATCTTTTTTTTTTTGCTTTCCTTTCAATGTAGTCTAAATACTGTGATATATTTGACTGTTTTTCAGTGATTTGTAAGTCAATAACGAAACTTTAAGTTAGCAGCTGTTTTCTGTTGACTATTTTTCTGTCAAAATTCTCATATAAGATTGCTGAATATTTCCCTTTAAGAGTGGGATTATTATTAATAATTTCCTTATCTAGCTTGTTTGCTTCTTCTGCAGATTTTGTGAATGGCCCCTCACTCCCCTGTCAGTCTGTCCAGATCACCAGTCCCTGACTTCGTCTGGCACTCCTGTGGAGAAACACTCTGGCCCCCCAATCTGTGTGAGCCGAGCAGCCAGTGTGTGGGCTCACCTCAGGCTACACACACATGATGATGATAAACTGCAATGTTCTGCCTCAGTTTTCTTTCCCCTTTGTGCCGCTACATGATTTAATTCACTGCCCTAGTCTTTACCTCTGCTGTTTGAACAAGTTAAAGCCTCTTCAGTCGAACACTGACGTCTACGTCAGCGTGAAAAAGATGTGTACGTTTCTGCCAAAAATCGTAAAAAATTATTTGATTAAACTTGGAAATTTTCTTAAAAACCTTGGAAATTTCTGAGTTCTAAAAATATTTTCCAAAATTTGAACATTTTCTACTTTTGAAACTCAGAAATGTTCTTGCTTTTTTTGGAAATTTTATTTGATTAATCTCAAAATTTCTGTTTTTCTCGCAAATTTTTGATTTTTCAAACTCAGAAGTTTCCATGTTTGTTCTAGAAAATTTCTGAGATTAATTTAAAAATTTTGCAGTTTTTTTTTTTGGGCAGAAACGTACTCCTCTCTTCTTTCTTAAAAGAGAGGAGTAAATTAAAATTAATTTAAATTTTGCAGTTTTTTGGCAGAAATTTAGTCCTCCCTTTTTCTACATCGTGCATGTATGTCACCCTCGAGACTGGAAAAATACACATCTGTCGTACATTTGAGGTGTGAAATATTACACATGGATGTAATTAGATGGAATTAGACAGAAAACATCTTTTCACAAAATCTGAATTCCTGATCCTCCTGGACATCAGCATGAGACCATGTGTTTATTGCATTATAATTGGACTGAATCAAACAGTACATACTTATACTTTGGATTTAAAATCACAATTTAAAAAATCCACAGGTTTTTTTCTTTATTTGCAACTTCTACAGTTTTTTGTATTCTATTTTTTGTATTTATGCTATAAAATATATTTTACATTTGTGGAGTTTCTGTTTTTAAATGACCAAGCTTTGCTGGATTCCCTGTGTTGATGAAAGCAGTCTAAAGCCTTGTAAAAACACGTGAAATGATGAATGTAAGAGTCTTTTCTTTAACTCTATCTTTAACCTCAGCTGCTTCCCCACAGCAAACCCACATTTCAGCTGAGGGAAGTCACTGTGGTCAGGTTCAGAAATATGACCTTCTGAATTACTCACTCCATCTTTCCATGATCTCATGATGTTATGCTGTAAGAAAAGGGAATGAGTAAAAACATAAAGGATGTATTTTTTTTTGAGTTTACAACCTTTAAATCAGATTGTTTCGGACTTTTTATACAAAAAAGTGTAAATGAATGTAAGCTCTGATTGTCTTAGGTGCACTACTCTGGATATTTGATAACTGCGAAAAAAAAAAAAAATTACCAATTTATTTTGTTTTGTTTTGTTTTGTTTTGTTTTGTTTTTATAGATCTACATTCAACCCTTGTAATACTTTAGCTGCGTCACCAGATGGAGACAACATTCACACTAAAGTCATTAAAATTCACAAAACAATGTGAGCCTAGCTACAGCAGTGCTAGGTTGAGCCTCTCTTAAGACGGTTATGTAGAAATAGTTTTTCAAATCACAAACAGTGTTTGAAATATACATGTAGTGTAAAATAATTCACTAGTTAATTTCTTAATTTGGTAATTCACTACTGTGCTAATAGTAGAGCTAATTTTTAGCTTAGTGATTTAGCTAACTTTGAAAACCTTTAGTGCAGTAAGTTCCCCTAAATTACTTTAGGGAATTTACTGTGTTAAAGTTTTGTTATTAACTCCAGAATTCTTCAAGCAGTTAGAGATTTATATTCATGGTCTTATTTTGAATTTGGTCAACACTGTTCACACAGCAGATCCGTTTCCTCTCCTCCAAGCTCTTTCTCTCTTATTCCTTTTGACTTTATTTTAAGCAAATAAGATACAGGAACAAAATAAACAAACAGACAATAGAGAACAAGATTTAACCAAATACAACATCTACTGTCAAAATTAAATTAGTGCTCAAGGTTTGCAGTCTTTCAAGGGCAGATAGAATTTGAATTGAAGTTAGCCTTTTAGCACCTTAGCATTAGCATCTATGTAGTGTTGATGTAGCACATTAGCGTTAGCAGAATTTGTGTTTTCGATTACTTAGCGCATCTTAATGTTTAGTTAGCAGTGTCCACCACTGTATTTTTTATTTATTTTGCCAGTTTAAATATTCATTAATTGATAAAAATCGATGACACAATCTCACAAATAGACTAAATGTTTTTCTTTATAAAATCCTAAATTGTGTGTAAACAAAGCTTTGCTCAACAGTAGAAGCTCTTTTGGGGAGCAACTTGTAGATAACATTTTAATGTACCCAAAGTCACAGTTCAGTTCAGTTCAGTTCTATTCAGTTCAGTTCAAAAATATTTTAGTTATCCCAAAGTGAAATCAAATGTTGTCATAACTCATATCACACAAGTATCTCTCAAGAGTCATAGTGATGTCAGTCTTGCAAGGAATCTGACATACTAATATTTGCTACAGTATGCTGACAGGAATAGGAGTACTGTCTGTCATGACAGATTTAGTTGCATTGAACAAAGCTTTAAATCTTCCCTTTGACTCCCTGACCTGTCATACTGGACACATAATATATCTCTCTAACTTCTTCTTTTCCTTTCTGCTCTCAATCTAATCAGTAGAGATGGTTGAAATGAAAAGAGGCGAGAAATAAAGGTGAAGGCAAAGAATATAACAAAGAGGCATAGTTGATTTAAAGTGGAGCAGGAGAGAGGGGTTCGGCAGTGGGGAATTGTCATTTTTTTCACTGCCTTCCTCCAAAGCTCTCCTACTGAGGGAAAAGAGGAATTTCAGATGAGGTTTGGGATTTCTGCCCACTTCAAAGACATTTTCACACAAGTCCTCAGCTTTCTTTTCACTCTTATGTGAAACAGATTTCACTTCCAAGGGGCAGAGTAATTTGTGCCACCCTCCCTTTAACTCTGTGAACTGTGGATTAAAAAGAAAAATATAGAGATTTACTGCAATATCACAGCACCCTTATGCACTGCAAAGCTCTATTTTGTTTCTGACTTGAAAGCTGCACCCAGCATTTACAGCCGAGGTCAGAGGTTTCCACTAACTCACATTGAGCATAAATTATTTACCTTTAACTAAGTATTTGAACTATTTTTTTTATTTGCAGCATAAAATCATTCTTGTTAAAGGTCATACAGGATTACCAGCAATATTTCTATTTGGTAAATACAAGAGTAACTTTAAAATCTGAAGTTCATATACGTTGAGCATGAAGTGACATTAATAATTCAACTTCAAACCATTTATTTGAACATTTTATTTTATTTAAAACTACTTTTAAACTTCTCCTGTTCTAGGTCATTTAGAATGATCAACATTATATTTGCTAAATCCCAGAATAATTTCCTTTAAAATCAGAATCTTACATGCATTTCCTGGTATTCCGGCCCTGTCTTGGCAGAACTGGCGTAACTGGGTCAGGTTTGTGATGATGATGATGACGATGATTATATGTAATCTCCTGCCTAGAACTGCATTTACTGAGAGTTACAGTATATATTTTATGATTGCTGTGAAAATATGTCTTTATTTTCTGCTTTGTTTGTCACACAGAATAAAGTATCCTGCAATAAATGCAGTAATTTTATCGCAAAGTAGATTCAGATCTTGGAACGTGGCTAAGAACAGAATAAATACTAAAAAAGAGAGACTAAATGTTTAAAACAAGGTTGTTTTTGGTCAAATAAGATTAATCCAGATGAAACGGACCTGTGTCTGTTTGCAAACACTTTTCTGCCTGTGAACAAGGAGTCAAAGTTGAGTTATGGGAGCACATGGTTCCTGCGGACCTTCGGTTTGTTACGCTCTCCTGGTGGACTTGTTCTTGCATGGCAGGTGAGGAGAAATAGCCGGTCATGCCATCTGTTGAGGCCGCAGCACATGGCGGTCTGCACCCCTCCCGAGGAAATGGAGCCGAAACAACACCGACTATGGCTCAGAGGGCACCAAAGCAAAAAGAAAAGGTTGAGTGATGGTCTGGATAATCTCCGGTCATGACTCTGCAGACACTCTGCTTCTGTTGATGGATTTAAAATGTTCATAGAAAGGATATTGTGCGTGGCTGTACAACATGTGTGGAGACTAATCTCTGTGGGGGCGATAAAAGGCAGGACGTTAACAGGTGACCGCTCTGCACTTCCTGTTTCTGACCAGCTGTTAGCTCTGGTTCCTTAAAACTTACCAACTCCTCAGAAATGTTATTGCTGTTCCATTTAGACTTTACTGACAGCACCTGAAAGATGATTTTTTTTTCTGATTTCTTATTAGTTAGGAACCAATGTGCACCAAAGTTACAATCATGGGTTTTTCATTATAGTTTAGTTGTGGCTTTTCATTTAAAGTTTTATTCATTTTTAGAGTGTGTTTGCTAGTTTTTATTACTAAAATATTGTTTAGGTTTTATTAGTTATGTTAGAAGTTTTAGGTTTTTCATACTTTAGGTCACTTTTAGGCGCAAAATTCAAAAAGGTCAGAGTATTGTATTGTGATTATGTACATTGATTTGGGAATGAATACTCAACAGAAGATAAAATTTTCAAAACATGACTGGTGTTTTCTCTCAACTTTTGCTGTCACCATTTTGCAGCCCAGTATAAGCTCCACCGGCAGTATAGAGCTGTAACCCACAGTAGTCATAATATTAAGACACAGTTTTACCAGAATGTCTTAAAATCATGAGGAAAAAAATTGTTTCAATGAGAAAAAACTTGGATAATATTTTTTTCATTATTTTTTGTGTTGGAGTTCTCATAAAACCACAACACTGCTACTACTTCATTCTCCTAATACTACAAATATATTTTGGTAATATTGAGGCTTTCTTTTTGTAATTAAAAAAGTATAAAACATTTTATCCTGACCTTAATATTTTCTTCTACAGTTGACCTGATTTCAGAGGTCAAATAAGTAGAGGTTATATGGCTGTCATGGGCTGAATTATGGAAACCCAAGAAATTGGTGAAAAAAAATCCTTATTTTTCAAAAATCAAATGTAGCATCAACCAAGAAGCTCATGGTAACTCTGCAGGAACTGCAGAGATCCACGGATCAGGTGGGACAGTCTGTTGACGGGACATCCATCTTGTCAGGGGGGGCTGAAAACAAAACCATATTTTCATATTTTTGTTTGCAAAATTTTTTAAAAACAAGCCTAAATTTCCTGTGTACAGTTATGCACAACTTGGTCCAGATAATGTTTGTGTTTAAAATGTGAAAAAGTTCCAGGGGTACAAATACGTTTTCACATCCCTGTTGACACGAGGAAAAAAAAAATCTTCTTGTTGGAAAGCAAATCAAAATCACAATGAAATATTTTCCAACATGATAAATTATGCATATTCAAGAAGAATTACATAAAGATGTTTTAGATTTCAATAACAATGCTTTGAGTTGTGAGGAGGTAAGCCTGAGTAATGTGGCTAACTAGGGCAGGGTTTATGCTGAAGGGAATAGAACTGGTGGAGAGAGAGCTTGTGATTTTTTTAAGAGAAAATGTGTGGGCAGAGGGGTTGAAAAAGCTCCTTTAGGGGGATCCTGTTAAAAACCATCTTTTGAGTAAGAGGTAGATAGAAGTGCAGGAAGGCTTCCTGCAGAGAAGCTGGCTTATTTCCAAACCAAATATTCCCTCATATGCAGAGCTAGATACACTTTTGCACATGTGCACCGGCTGCTGTCCTCTTTTCAGCCCCAGGCTTTCTTTGGGATTATTTTGGAGTTGACAAAAGCTGATTGGGTAATGATTCATATATGTGTTACCTTCATATATGATGAAGAGATGGGGGTTGGTCTGTGAGGCACACACTGAGTTGTGATCATCAATCTTGCTAAATCTGAAAGGTTTCCAGTTAGTGAAAGGGCTCATAAAGCTCAAACGTAGTCTGTGGTTTACAACAACATGAATAAACTAAACTGTGATTCGATAGCTTCGGTTGACATAAATAAAAATCGAACGACTTTCACTTTGTCAAGTCTCAAAGTACTAATTTATGTTAAAAATAAAATTATGGGAATGGCATAAATGATATAAGCATTCTTCTTTACACACATATCATCCAGAGCATTTTGTCCCTCTAGCTGCGTTTTCATTGACCATAAAATTGTGCAAACAGGATATATGTTTCATTTTGCTTAAAGGAAACATGGCAATTTCGAAAACCTTTCTTTATTAAAAGATTTTTGCGCTGGGAAGAGGCGGTTTTCTGGCTGTATCAAAATCAATGAATGTATTTTGAAAAACTGCGATGGAAACACTTTTTTTGTATCACGAGTCATCAACAACCAGATGGTACTGTTGGCAGAAACAACAAAGAAGATAAATGGAAGTGGTAGAAGGATAATGGCACAGGATGTTTTTAATTACTTACAGCATAAACAAACTTGTTCATGTGTGATTTTAATTGAGTTTCTTATTTAATGGAAACACCTCAATTATGAAATTGTGTATTTTCCAACATTAGCAGACCATCGACAAAGTTTTGTGCACATTGGTGATGAAAATGCAGCTTCTTTTATGTTCTACTTTGGTGTGTCACTTGATACCATTACTGAACTTTGTGTCATGTTTTCCTATTGATTAGACATATGAAAATTAAAAGTTGAATTTCTCTAAATAGGTGCAACATAATGCTACTTTTGCTGCTACCACAGTCAAGATCAATTATCCCTAAGTCAAGACCAGTGCCTCACTCTATAAAAAAAAAAAAAAACAACAAAAACATAGAATATGATCAAGTGTTTCTAAAATCGATCTGAAAGACCCACATTCCCATAAAAACACCCACAAATTCATGCATAATAATGAGCAAAAAATCTAACTTTGGAAGAAGTTGACATCAAATGCCCTCTCCCGTCAATCGCTCAAAGTTAGTACTACATTTGCTTATTTCCCTGAATACATTCCATTAGCTGACAAGCTGTCAAGAAATAGAAGCTAGTGCTCTAAAACATGCAGCATTTATTGTACACAAATAGCTAACTTAATATGTATAGCTAATATTGACTAAACCTCTTTGTGTGAGAATATGGTAAAGATTTTTGATGCAGAGGCAGATTGCTAATATTAGCTGGCTAGCTAGTGTTGCTAACATCACTTACACATAGCTTACTTTTCTTTGTTCTTCCTTTCTAAGTGGTAATAAAAGTTTGATGTCTCTGAAAGTGAGGCATTGCAGAATTTACAAGTGGCTGTATGCTTTTTATGGATGCTTCTCCAATATATTATTTATGATTTATTTAGCTGAATTGTATTACAGAAGATTTATTTTGGTGATGTATCTTGGAGTCTGAGAGAACAGTAAAAATGTTTTATGTATTTTATTTTTAGTATTTTATTTGCTGACATCACATACAATTTTTTCAAGGTTTCATCCAACAACTTTCCTGAGGTGTGCATGGTGGCCATCTTCTGTAACCTAATAACCAGCAGTTATTGTTCCCTAACCAAAGGATTCCCATCTGCATATCTACTCTAATCTAGTGTCCACATGTGATGTAGACAGGCAAGCCGGGTGACGAACTCCAAGGACCTTTTTTTTTTTCCTGCAGCTGTTATCCAAGGTGACCCCATTCAGTCACTGATAAAAACACCACAAACCTGCTCATGTTACATGTTCACTGCTTCCATTGTTTCCAAGTCTGGACCAGTCTTCTTTTAACTCTATATTTCTTGTGCCATGTTGGCTTGTCCAAACCCCCAAGTTTTGATAATAATGTGATGTATGCTCTTTCAGATGAGGAAACCATCTGCTAGATGTGTGTTTATTGGAGAAACGTGTAGGCGAGCTGGAAAAGTGATATTTCAGTGGTTGCTATGGCTCACTTAGTTATCAGAAGAGTTATGTTGGCTCATTTATAACCATGCATTTAAGTCAAGTAGGTAATAGGGCAAATATGAAAAAACAATCTTTAAAAAAACTAATTTTCAGTAAATTTAAAAAAAATACACAGGAAACTTCTCAAAATTAGGATGACCAAGCACTGGGAGGTAACAGTCCAAGACGTGAAATTTACTAACAACAGCAAACGGCACCTCAATGCCTTTAATTATCCAGGAGTGGTGGAGTTCAAAGTAAGCATCAGAAATGGAGAAGAAAGCAGATTTTACTGACTTTGAATGTGATTTTATTGTTGGTGCAGGTCAACTGGTCTGTGCATTTCAGAATCGGCTGATCTAATGGGATTTTCACTCAAATAACCTTCTGCCAGATTTACATATAGAATGGTTTCAATTATCTTTTTGTACAAAAATTCAAACATAATTCACAGTTCATTAAACAAGTCAGAATTTAGGTGACATGTGCACCATAAATCCCACAACTTGTAAAGAAGTATTTATACCTTTTTAGCTTTTATCATAATTCTACGTTACAGCCACCAAGTTTGATGTGTCTTATTGGATTTTTGATGTCATGCTAAGACAAAGTGAATGTGAGGTGGAAGGAAAATGATGTGGTGTGAACTTGGTTTGTTTGGGTTTTTGGGTTATTTCTCGGTTTGTATTTTTGATCATTTGTCGTCTGTGTCAGTTATTTCTTGTTTCCTTTTTCCTAGTTGTGATTTAGATCAGCCTTTGTTTCTGCCTTAATACTTCTGATCAGTCTATTCTTAGTTGTTGTTAATTTAGTTTTGTTTATTCCCCAGTTTGTTTACACCTTCTTTCTCCTCTGTGCCATCTCTCTCTCCCTCAGCTAGCTGCTCGCTTTTCACAGCTGGACCCTGATTCTTATATAAATCTGTCTATTGTTCAAGCTTCCTGTATTTAACCTGCTCTCCTTCACTCACTCTTCACTGATTTCTTCCACTTGCCTTATGTTGATCGGTCTCCGTTAGCTCCCCGTGTGTCCCTTTCTGTTTATTTTTTTATAACGATTAAAATGTTCAGTTTTTAGGATTTTTTTTTAATTAAAACATTATTTCATCATATCCTCCCAGATATCTGCTTTCTCTTTGGTCCAATTCAATGTAAACAACATGACAGCTGCATGGTTTTCAAACTTTTCACAAATGAAAATCTGAGTGTGAAACCTCAAAGTTATTGACACCACAGATGAATTTATAATGAGACATATTTACATGGAGGTGGAGTTTATGTATTAACTAGAACATTTCTGAAGGAATTTATATGGGGCCTGCCAAAGTCTGCCTGTATGATGCTACAAATTATCATCAATGCTAAAGTAAGCTGCAATGTACTCAATAGCATGTGGAGAGTCACAAACATGTTGAGTCACATGGACTTACTCCATTCTGTAAGTTAAAATTAGTGTACAAGTTAAAATGAGCCAAATTGCTAACATTAGCCTAAATGCTGTCGCTAGCATGTTGTTTTACATTTTCTTCCTCCATTCAGTATACTAAGTGTGACTAATAAATAAGAAAAATAGATAAAAGCTATTATTAGGGAAAAGGCTAATGCTAATGGGGAGCAGTGAAATGCTAATGTTGTGCAGTGTATTAACTGACAAAAGAGATGTAACTTCTATCATGAATACAGGTTAGCCAAAAACCCTATAAATTACAATGAAATACTGCTACTTCTACTGCTACTGCTACTGGGGAAACGACCCATAATCGTTTCCCCAGTAAGTTTCCCCAGTAAGCCTCCCAGGGGTAAGGTGGATAGAACGTTCAGTTCCAATGGTATCAATGACATCAGGAGTGATGTCATCACTCTATGATATCACAAGGGAATCTCTCTCTTGAATGTAGCTCACAGACAGAGTTTTCTCTGATCCGTTCCACAGTTCTATCGCGACAGATCACCCTTCAGAGCACATTCGACGTTCAGAGAAGCAAGAAACTGCTAGAATATAGACATGAAGCAAAAACAGATTGTTTGCGAACATGAAGCTTTTCCAGCTAAGCTTTCATGGGTCGACATGGTAGACTTCAACATCCAAGTCAACTACGACGCTGTCATTTTCCCTGTTGAAGATGACAGCCCCATTGAGCCGGAAGAAGAATCAGAGATCCAGGGGGAATCAAGTCCTTCCGGCGACTTTGAGAGTCCAAGATCATTGGAAGTCAAGCAGGAAACAACACCCTCTGCTGGCTTCAAGATCACCCCCTCAGTGGAAGACGTGGCAGAGACTAGCCAACATGTCAAAGATTTGACAAAGCAGGTCGACGATCTTAAAACAGAACTGCAGAGAAAAAATTTTGAACTCCATGAGGAAAGAGACAGAAGGATTGCATGTCAGTCTGAAGTCAAATCCCAGCAGGAGGAGATTCAAAGACTGCAAAAAATGTTGGAAAAAGAACGTCACCTGCAAGTCAAACGTGAACAGGTTTCTTGCACTTCCAAAGTTACAACTGACAAAAACGTTCTTCAACAGCTGGAGTACTTCAAGTGGGAGGCTGCAAAATACGCCTCCCGCAATAAAGGTCTGATTGAAGTAATGGTTGAAGAATACCGAGTGAGACTCAAATATGAGGAGCAGCTCAAAAGACACTCTGAGCAAGCTTCCAAATTTAAGGCTCAGGAGGAAATGGTGAAATCTTTGCAGGGTCAGGTTGCGGACCTGAAGGTAGAGTTGAAACTTGCTCTAGAAAACAACCATCCCAGAGTCTCCACCCGACCAGAGGTCCCCCTGCAAAGAGAAGGCTCTCTACAAACAGAGGAGACCAAGGATAGACAGACCTCCAATCAACCAGGGAGGTCTAAAGAAAGATGGACCTCCAATCAACCAGGGAGGTCTGAAGAAAGACAGACCTTGAATCAACCAGAGAGGTCTGAGGAAAGATGGACCTCCAATCAACCAGGGAGGTCCGAGGAAAGACAGACCTCCAATCAACCAGGGAGGTCCGAGGAACGACAGACCTCCAATCAACCAGGGAGGTCTGAAGAAAGACAGACCTTGAATCAACGAGGGGTCTCCATGCATAGCCTGGCTCAGCCTTTGCACCGACCTACACTCAGGTTGCAAACAGAGGAGTCCACGCAAAGCCAAACCTCCACACAAACATGGAGGTCAGAGGAAAGACAGACATCAATGCAATCAACCTCCACTGGTTGCATGGAGGGTCTTCATGTTGGTGTTGGCACAAAGGCCAAGCTAAGCCCGGCTCGGCCTTTACACCGACCCACACCCAAGTGGCACTAACCTAGGTCACTATCCTAGCCCAGGTTTTGCCAACACTTTGCATTAGGAAAATTTGAGGCTTTGCACAAATTTGGTAAAGCCTCAAACTGTTTAACACATATTCATCCATCATCTAACATAACATACCTATGTATGTTAGATGATGGATGAATATGTGTTAAACAGTTGACAATAGAATACGAAACAGAATTTGTGAAAATTAATTTGGCTCTGCTACTGCCCAGAAACAACCAATCAGAACCAATTGCAGCTATGCAATTGGCAGAAAAACAACCTAACATTATATCATCATTATTTATAGAATGATTTAGAAAACAAATTCTTTACAGGCTTGTCAAAACTATTTCAACCCATATTAGAACTTTGCATTGATTTCCCTTCATAGCTGCGATTTTGCCTAACCCAGACATTTTCCTTAACCCAAACCAATATTAGTCTATTCCTAACATTAACTAAACCTTAATTCACATCTTATCTCTAATCATTACCCCTGACCCAAAGCAATGAATCCATCATATTAGGACAAGTCTTTGGTCCAAATATGGTGGACCTAATATGACACTGGACATATAATGGTGCGTTCATACTAAACACATTTTGACTGTCAGGTGCATCTAGTTTACATTCAAACTCTATGTGGAGGTGCGTCGAGGGCCGTTGCGGCGCTCTTCGAGCGTCTAGCGCGGCGCCATTTGAACCGTTTGGAGCGTTTGACGTGTCCAGCGCATCAAATACTTCACATAGACTTTGAATATTAAGCAGACTCGCCTGACGCTCAAAACGTGTTTGGTGTGAATGCACCATTAGAATGTTTAGTTCCTATGGTAACAATGACATCATCAGTGATGACATCACTCTTTGATGCATCAAAGGAATCTCCCTTGAGTTTAGCACACAGACTGTTTTTTCAGACCTGTTCCTTATAAGTTAACTTGTAAGTTCCTGTAACTTTTAAGTTATGAATCTTCTACAGGAGCATTAAAATTATTTGAAGGCACAGAATCAGCCCAGTAGGTTCACATTCTCAGGTGAGAGACTCACCTGGTGTAAAGTAAATTTTTTGGTATTGGAATTGCACAGAGGATAAATTACTTTAATCAAAGCATGTCATGAATATATGTGCATATATTCCATCTTAAGTACATAGCATAATAGTTTTTTTTGGTGCTTTTTCCAGCACTAGATGATATAACATAAACAGCACTATTCAGAGATGCAATGAGTTTATATCAGTGGCCCTGATGCCAACATCTCCAGAAAACATATTAAAGATTGTAGCATGTGTTACACACATCAGGGCTGGTGTCGGTGTAACAGATGCCAATTTTCCTGTAAAAAGTCTAAAACAGGTAGGAGTGATGAGGCAGAAACAAATCTGTGCTTCACTAATCCTCCTGGAATCTGTTCTGGTTAAATATTTAACATTTCCAAACAACAACATTTCTGATCTTTCTTCAAAATAATCATTGTGTCCAAGTTATTTTCTTTGTCATTCTAGACAGTATGCTTATTCCTGTAATAAACCGTTTGGTAACACTTTATTTGTAGGGGGTTGAATGAGACTGTCATGACACTTTCATAAACATGACATAACATCTGTCATGAACATCAATAAGCCTTCATGAATATTTATGACTGTTGTCATAAAGCGTCATTCGGTAAATTATGACACTTTTAATACGAAGTTGACATTATTCAAAATGTCTTTGTTATGACAACTTGACATTAACCAATAAATCATTACTGATATAAATTTGTTATAAAAGAATTACTGATTGACTTTAAAAAATAGATATCTTTATGTTATTAAAGGTAAAGTTTAAACAGTAATGATTTCTTGGTTAATGTCAAGTTGTCATAACAAAGACATTTTGAATAATGTCAACTTCGTATTAAAAGTGTCATAATTTACCGAATGACGCTTTATGACAACAGTCATAAATATTCATGAAGGCTTATTCATGTTCATGACAGATGTTATGTCATGTTTATGAAAGTGTCATGACAGTCTTATTCAACCCCCTTCAAATAAAGTGTTACCAACCGTTTTAGATCCTTTAATACAGAGGTACAGCTTATATCACACACTTAAGTCTCAGAATAACCCCCATCTGCTACTGCATAAAAAATATACAATATATCTGGGGGGGTTTTCTGTACACCAACATTTTCACAGAAAGACACAATATAGCTAAACAGATTCGACTCATGTAACAAAAAACAGTCTAAACATGTCAATATTACTTTCCAACAACTTCCAGAACCATTTTATTTCAAAGCTGATAACTGACAGTGTATTAAGCAATCTGTAATATAAACAGATCGCAATTCAGCTCCTGTACAGTAGGTTTATACCTCAGCTAATTAGAACCGCCGTCGCTCTTTTTCCTCCCAGCGCCCATTAGTTCAGTTGTTATGACAACGGTAAATAAAACACAAAAGTGAAAGGACTAGTAACAGTGTGTTCCACCATGTCTGTAGTTCTAAAGAGCAGCTCAGAGGGACTCCAAAAGTCTACGTCTATTTGGAGTGGCACTGTTTTGTGTCAGACTTTTGTTTTGAGTTGAATTTGACTTGTTTTGTGTTAATTATGTCGCCACAGTTACTCGAAATGCCAACAAAAGCAATAGCTCCCCTCACGGGATCGAGCCGCACGTTTTGATGTATATATTGTGAAGGGGACATGCAGTGGTACGAGCCGCATTAATGGTACTAGGAAGAGGCAGTTATTTTGAGGTGTAGAACAATAGGTGCCTGCCTATGCATTGCTATGGCAGGCCCCAATAAGGTGGCATCTGAAAAGTCCAGATTCTATTTGTGGAAATTCAATTAGAAGTTGCCAAATATAAGTGTACAACACAGTTTTTACATTTTCATCTGAGAAAATATGCTTTACTGTGTTCTGATGTTGTACAAAATCTCAGCAAAATATATAGTTTGTTGTTGCAGCATGACAAAATGTGAAAATGTTCAAGGAGTGTGACTAGTAAGGAAGTTTTCAGCTTTAATTAGCTGAAGTCTGCTAGAGTGTGGTCAGTTCCAAGCAGAAAGTCTCAGACAAATAGAAACTAGGTTAAAATCTCTGCAGTCACAATCAACTGTGAGTTTTACTGTTGTGAAAACAACAAGAGGGTGGTATGTCACAGCTTGTCATCTGCTCTTCTTCACAGGATGGATGAACCTTGGTACCTGCTGACTTTAGATCTCTCAGCGCTGTTTGCGCTGAGAGTGGTCAGTTCCAGAACCACCCAGATTAGCATTCAGTCTTAAAACTCAAAGACATTTTGGCTCTTGAATGAAAGCAACAAACCCACCCAGTTTTTCCACCTCACTACAAGAACTATGCCGGTGCATTATGTGATAATAGAGCCATTGGTCAAACTAAAAACTTTTTATGCAGCCATTTTGAATCTAAAGGAATGGTCTCTGGTCTGCTTGGCATTCACATTCAAACCACACCAGAATTCACTTCAACCAAGCTGAGTTTGTAGGTCGAACTGGACCTCCATAGGCAAATAAACTACAGTTTGATTAAAGTGGACTAAACAGGACTGGTGTGATAGAAACTATTGATAAATCTGCTAATTAACAAAGCCACGTAATCAAAACAACAAACTCTGGTCCGCCTACAAACTTGGTTTGGTTGAAGATTAGCGTTAAGTCTTACAACTTAACTCTAAGTTAAGATTTAAGACTACACACCAGAGTATTTGAACTCTGGTGAATGCCAACTGAACTGGACACTGTTTCAAAAGCAAGAAGTGGAATATAGTGCAGGGCATTCTGGGTAAAAACAATCAGAACAAACATGTTAGCCTATCGCTAGTGCGTAGTGGAAGAAATACTTTGTGGTCTGTTATCAAAGACAAAAGAGAAATCCTTCAAGTGCTAAAATTTAACGCCACTCTATTTTTGTTGACAGAAAGTTGTGCTCAGTGTCTTCTTCAGAGGTTTTCAAGGTTGTTTACTTTAGTTGTTCTTGGTGCAGCACCGCCACAGGCAAGGAGGGGAAAAAGTTGCTGAAATGTTTGGTTTGTTTGATACAGTGTAGTGTGAAAGAGAACCACAGCAGCTGAAAATGTAACAAATGCTGCAGTTGTGGTGCCCCGTCAAACCGAGTCACACCTGGTAGTCACACTGGAATAGGTGCGAAAACACTGTAAAAAGTCTATCGTGAACCGCTCCAGTGAACGCTAAAGGCCATGATCCGAGGAAGCTAACAGAACTGCATCATCCACAAAATGCAACCTCCACTTGAATGCTGGGGTCCTATCCACAATTAATTTCACCTCCTTTTTGCTCTTTCTTCATGTTTATATACTAAAAAAAAAAAAAAAAGCTGTGAATTTTTGTGAGGTTGAGGCACACAACTAAATGTCTGCAGTTTAAAGATAAACCATATCAGGCCCTAAGTCTTTTTTTGTTGTTGTGCTTTTATAAAATATTCTGCATCTGCAAAATTAGTCCTAAAAGGACTCGCCACCTCCAACTGATATGGGAGGAAATAAGTTGTGTGAATGCAGCCAGCGGGACCTCAAAGGTGTGGCGCGATAAGGCAGCCATGTTTAATCTCAACCTTAAGGACTTCCTTCCAAGAAGAAATGTGAATTTAGAGCAGGAGAAACAGATAAGCTGCTTTTTTCAACAGGAATAGGAGGAGGACCCCGGCAGGACCTTAATTGCGTCCCTCCCCTTTTCCTCCCTCCCATTCTTCCTCTCTCCTCCTCCTCCTCCTCTTGTCTCCTCCGGGCTGCTGGCGAACTTCTCTTCCACACCGACTCCACTTGTGTTCAGTTTGTATTTGGACTGGATAGGAGAGAGGAGCAAAGAGAAGACATGGCTTTCCTACGAGCGTTTCTGCCGCTGTTTCTTCATATCTTCCTGCTGAACCGAAGCGGTGAGTTAAACCGCATTTTAATTCCTCTTTTTATTATTTTTATTTAAAGAAAAAAGTTTAAACCAGGCAACAGACGGCGAGTTTTACTGGAAATTTAGCTGCTTTTTTTGGATGCTCTTGACATTTCTATGCGCAAACTCATGGACACCGTTCAAGTATAACTACGTGCTAAATAATAATAATAAAAAAAATCTCGCTTTGCACTTACATTTGCAAACAGATAAGTAAGTATATCCAGCTGGTCTAGTTTTTTCTTGTTTAACTTTTAGTTTGAGCTTTTTAGACCTTAAAAAGCTCGGGGCGTTGTAAAAACCCTAAAAGGTGTAATTAATTACTGCGTAATTGATGCTGCTCATTAGCACTCCGAGTCCTGGCTTCAGCCGATAAAAGCCAGTTTAAACACTCTGACATGTGATAGGTGTTTTTAAAGGCTTGTGACCTTGTGCTCTGAAGTCTGGAGAAGTTATTAAAGCCTTAATACGCCTTGCTTTGGACCTGTAAAGAACCACTGTTCATGGCCGCAGGGCTAAAACTGAAGGACTCAGAGTGCAGTTTGGGTTTTTTTAGCCAGTAAATGTGATGGAAAGCTTTGTTTTATGGTTATAATGTTTGTTTCTGTTCATGCCTGTTATAATTCACTTGTCGTGGGAAATAGTTGGAGGTTATCTTTTTTGTAAAAATCAAACAGTTTCTGATTTTCATTTACTCAAATTGTTGCTTTAGTCTGCAACGGAAACATTTCTTACTGAACTAGTCTGCAGTATTAACCCATAAATAATTAAAGTAGAGCTCCACATAGCCAAGTATCTGTGCATTTGGGTTGTTTTGTGTCAAGAAGTGTTGGAATCAATGGTATCAACCTTTCACAGGTTGCTGAGAAGGAATTAACTGTGATGAAAATCTAAAGTAAAAAGCACCAACAGATAAAAGTAAGAGTTGTTTACCCTCTCTTGACGTTTGTTGCATCAGGAAGTGCAGTGGAGATCGTCTCAGGGAACCATTGCTGGTGGCATTGTCACAGCTTAGATCTGGGAATGACTTCAAACCAACCTAACTGTGTTCCAGTTCCAAGTTCAAAACCAGTGGGGGGTTAGTGGGGGGGGGGTCTCATTAAAATGCTCAGTGACCAGGCTTATGGGAACCTCCTCTTTCCAGACAGAAGCTGATTTTTTCTGTTCCCAGTTGGAAATACAACAAGAAGAAAGACCAAGCAGAGTCAAAAGTGTTCACCATGCATGTGAAATTTGGTGAACGTTTCAATAAGAAACTGTTTGTTTGACCTTGTCACAGTTTATTTCTGATTAAACTTGTGCTACATTGATAGGGCATTCTCTTTGTAGTTAGAAGTTAGATTTTCCCTGTTTTAAAATACAACAAGAATTTCCTCTAAAATCAGAATTCCAGCTCTAAAACAGATGGGGGTCCTCAAATATTACTGAGTTCAAAATCCAATGGCTGCCATCCATGTCAAACTAAAAATGGTCATTTATTGGCATTACTTTAAATTGCCTGTTGTCAAAATTGGAATGAAATGCCTTAGGGTTGGACGATATGGCTGAAAAACATGTCACAATATAAGCGTTTCATATTAGTCGATATCAATAATTGTCTTTTGATAATAAATGATAAAAATAATTTTTTTTAAATATCTAAATTACTACCAAACCGGTGCGTGACCTTTTCTGTTTTATCCACAGCTTTCACCTCATTGCATTGTTTTCTTAGTTTTAAGGAGTTATGAGATGGTAGCAAAACCTTAAACTGCTGCTGTGCAAGTTACTCAACTGTTGTCGCTAGGTAACCAAAGAAAGATTGATGCCACCAAACTAGCTTAGCTGGCCTTTCTTATGAATCATAGTTCAGTGAATATTCTATATATTCCATCCATCCATCCATCCATCCATCCATCCATCCATCCATCCATCCATCCATCCATCCATCCATCCATCCATCCATCCATCCATCCATCCATCCATCCATCCATCCATCCATCCATCCATCCATCCATCCATCATCTTACACGCTTAACCCTAGCGGGGTGGCTATGGGTGCTGGTGCCTATCTCCTGTGGTATTTTCTATGTATTGAGTATTGAATATTCTATCAGATGTATTATCAATTGATATTGATCACTTGTCTGTTGCGATATAGCCCTAACACACCTCCTTGGTGAGTACTACAAGGTGTATAGTAGGGACAGTAAGCTCAGATATATATGCACCATTTTGTGCCCAAACAAAAGTTGGTTAGAAAAACTACAGAGGCAAAATTACCAGGACCCCAAAGGAGTATATTATTGACTTCTGTTGCTAGTAATATTACAACACTTAGCAAGTCCCAAAGAATGCTCAATGATGGGATGTTATTCCCAGACTAAGCTGCAACGTCTGCAAAAAGCCAATCCATAACTGCTGCAAGTAAAACAAACTGAAGACAAACTATTTCTGTGTTTTGAAGCAACATTTTCACTTAAAGAGTTGGGTTTAGTATAACATATGTGAAAGACTTTGGAAGATAGACATTCTCAGAAGTTTAGATAACTTTCTTCAACTACACATGTAAGGTAGCCATATTGGATTTTGATGTTGTGGTCTGTTTGAAATTCAAATTTCCCAAATTGGGACCTGATTTGTCAAACGTTTCTATATACTGTAGGTGTGGGTGATATGGGCTTAGAATACTGTCATGATATTATGATATGTGGTACTATTGTGACAATTATATATATTGTGGAAAAATAAACTATTATTACTACATTTTAAGGTAACTGTAGTACTTGCATGCCATTTATGCACTGCAATGCAGTGTACAAGTGTAATGTGTAAAGGCTAATGTTCTACTTCTGTTTAAAAATCGTGGCACTGTGAGTGTTGGTCTTGATCTGAGCTGATGTTAAATGGTCAATTTTTGTGTTTTGACCAGTAAAGAACCATTAACTTGATGTGAAAGTCCAGTTGTGATGATATGTGTCCATGTGAATGCTTGTACTCCTCCTGGTTCTGTGAAACCAGTCAGAATCTCTCTTTATTGTTGTTTTTTTTCTTTTACAAACTCAAGCCTCATTTCCTCTAATTGCTCCGGTTCTGTATTTTTGCTTAAACTCCCTCAGTTAAGGCTGCAGCTCACTGTATCTTTATCGGATCATTCTGCAGAACATTTTACACCTTATTAATCCACAGATACTTTGAATTGAGATGTATAATCTGCCCAACTCTGTGCAGCTCAAGGTCCTGCATGCAGATGTGTTGCTTTGTCTGGAACATGCTTGAGGTATGCGAGGTATTTGGTTTGTGACTTTTTAAACAGAGAAGCCACTCGCCAACCAAACATTTCAACTCCAAATTTAGCTTATGAGGGTTTGTTGACATAATAACAGGTTAGTAACTGATGCAGAGCGTAAGTGTTACGCTAAGTAGAGTTATAGCTGTATTTTCTTTGTTTTTTGGAAGGAAAAATTGCTCTGGTTGATCTAGATTAAAAAAAAAACTTGAGATAATAGTTACCAATGTTTTTGTCTCCTTTTCCTTTAGAGGGTTAATTGGCGTGGTCAGCTGGGGACAGGATCTGGGTTTGATTCAGGACTCCCTGTCGGGATTATTTCTCCTAGCTGGCCAGGGAACGTCTGGGAATGTCACAGAGGGAAGAACGTGGTAGTGGATACAGGGATTTTGTTTTAGACATAATGTTGTAAGTTATGTTTCCACATTTTTGTCCTTAACTAATTGGTAGAATCTTGTAATGATGCTGTGCTTTACCGATCACCTCATTTTCAGAGTTACTTTGTCCATGTTCTGGCTTGTTTTGTTTAATGTGAATCGATTCTTGTCAGAAGGAAATATATGCAGACTCATTTCTGAACTAAAAAAACTTCAATAAAATACAAACTTTTAATGTAATCTATTACATTTTATTGGCAACTCTATATAGTAAAGTATTAAGCAGGTATTTTAAGGAAGCATTTTGAAAACATCATAGAATCTGATTCCAATTTTTGTTTCCTTTTCTCTAGAATGAACTGTAATGTTATCTCTGCAAATTTGAATTTAACCTTAATATTTTCAAAATTCAATTCAATCCAAATTCAAAAATACTTGATGGATCCCAAAGGGAAATTAAATAATAGGAGGATGTAACTTTTATATAAAAAAAGTTTTTTACGTATTCATTAAACTGTCACCATGTCATGGCAGTGTAATATGAAACAGATAATCCGTGAAAGGATCAATCTCCTCCTTCCTGAGATACTATTACCATCTGACGAAATGCACTTCCACTGACCAAAAACAACCAATCGAGCCAGGAGGATGGTCTTAGCGCTGTCAATCAACCTCATGTCTTTGCTGTGCTAATTGCGAGGAAAGAACTTACTGTTACACCTAAACCATTTATCTGCAGTCATCGGTGGCCATGCTAACTAGCATTAGCATTCACAATAAACTCTGCTAGCTGCAGTGTATCAGAGATCAAGGGCTGGGGATGAGCAGCGCCACAAGGAGGGTGATTGACAGCGTTAATATCCCAAAACAGGACCAGTTAGATTAACTGGTCTTTAAATTGTCCTTTATTTAAATGAGAAAGTATTAAACCTCCTGTCTAAACTTTTCCTACCCAAGTGGAAGCCTCCCTCTTTCTCTTTGTCTCACAACAGGACAGCACTCTCAGTCCCGCCCTGATCCCCTGTTTTTACCCCATCAGCCTCGTCTTAATTGGGTTACCTCCATTACATCCTCATCTCCCCTCTCCCTCCTCTGGAGAAGGAGTAAGCTGTCTGTTTCTGGATTAGGTTGGGGGGCCACTCACACAGACCCCGGTTCCTCCAAATAACTTTTAAATCAGGCACCGTCTGAACCGCCCTGCTCCCTAACGAACCCTGAAGGACACTTAGTCAAATACAGTTTGAGGCTAAAAGCGTTTCTCTTGTATGGAAATGAACCCAACCGGTGTGTGAGGAGAAGCCCAAACATTTAGCCATTTAGCTCAGTAGATACAGCACACACGCACACACACTCACACACATACCCATATTGATTTCAGAGTCCAGTGTTCATCAGCATGATGGTCATGTTCTCCTGTAATAATGGGTGAGTGAGCCGTGCTGTCGTGCAGTAAATCTCTGCGTTGGCAGAGCTTTTATGTTGACATACACAGACAGGAAAGGATGGGCTTTTTAATCCGTGCTGTAATGAAATATTTCTAACTAAACAAGTCTTCATCCTTTGCTGCATTTAAAGGCAGGGTGGAATCGATAAAGTCGCTTTCTTTCTGTGTAAAGTAGCTTTTGCAATCAAAACATGGACAGGCTGTTTTTTATGCTGGGAAAGTAAAGCTACTTACAGTAATCACAAATTAGACAATAAATACTTTCCTACCAGAGGTGGGTAGTAACTAGTTACACTTACGTGAGTAGCTTTTGGGAAAAAATTTGAAGTTTATACTAAGTTTTCCCTTACTTTTTATTTGACTTATTTTATTCAGAGACATGTCTACTCTTGGGCCTTGCACATATGTAGCAAATATCTCTGCCACATTTTTTAAAGAAATAATATCATACACACAGGATTGCTTTCAGAAAAGTTTTCATCCAAATGAACCCACACAAATCTGGCCTGAGCGTTATTTTAAATGTGCCAAACCCATAGAGGGCAGTATACCATAAAGCTGAAACCTATGTCAGCCAATCAAATAGCTTCAAAACAACCACAACTTCCTGTTAGGAATTACACATGGTGCCGGGAAATTTGTTTGTAAGCCCAGTCATACTTCGTGTTATTCTTTACATCTGTAAATCTTGCGCATGCTCACAGCGCTGGAGGGCAAAAGACTACAGGGCCCCATTTTGGACATGGGGATTTTTTTATTTTTTTTTATTTCCTCGCAATACTTTAGCGTTCCCTCACAATACTTTTGCAAACTTACACAGACATAAACATGCAGTGAATAAATCAATTTTCAATCAGTTTTTTGCACCAAAGAGTTAAGAATAAACACTGATGCTCTTTAAATGTGCATACATTTGAAATTTTAAATTGACATTTGTGACTGTATACAAAATAGACCAGCAAATATCGCAGTAAGTATATTGCGATGTAATGCAAAAGTATTGCAATAGAACACAAAAGAAAGCATTTTTCTCATGTCCTCTAGAGGGCTCCGTAAAATACGATTCTTTTACTTGTCATTCAAATAAAATGAAACTTTGAGATGTAGGTGTTATTAATTTATTACAGTGTGCACAACAAAGGGAAAAATAATACGGAAATAGGGAAATAATAGGGAAAAAATGTTGAACGACTTAAAACGATTCAAATTCTTCTTTTTCTCCCTGTCAAGTGTAGAGATATATTGACGTATTATTGGTCATAGACTGTTTCCCATGTAGCCACACAAACACAGATACAGAGTTTTATTACAACTTCACTTTGGTTGGAGTTTAAAAATAATACATTTTAGTTGTATTTAACTGAGTTTTTGTGTGGATGAGAGACCAAAATGCATAGAAATGTTTTAGTTTCCAACCATATCTGCCTACATGTGGGCTCGCCCTTACATCAGGATCCTCTACCAATGGAAGTACAAGTAACTTCCCTGAAAGAAGAACAAGCTTGTTTTAACCAAATACAAAGATATATACAGTAGATCAGATACTCAGTACTTCAGTAACTTTGTTTTTTAATGATCTCTAGTCTCTAAATACTTTTCCTTTCTGGTATGTCTTGGCTAAGTGCTCAGCTTTGATTCTGCCCCCTCCAATTAGAGCAACTTTAGACAAATTGTGACATTAAACCAGTTTCTCAGTTTTCTCCCGGGGTTTCTTGAAAATCTGTCGTGTAATTTCTTGGAGAGCTTTCATTCGCTCCAATAGCCAGTCAGAGCGTGGGATGACTGTGGGACGGTTGCCATTCTTCAGCTGCAACTACAGCTCTTTGACTGGGCAGTGCTCACTTTTTTTCTTGTCTGGCATCACTACTAAAGACAAACCCTCTGAAATATCTTTGATTTGCTCATATTCATGGCTGTACTGTCAATTCTTTAAAAATATTTTTGTGTGGACATCTGTAGATGAATTTCTGTTTTTCTGTTTGTTTTTTTGTTGTTGTTTTTTCTTTTACCATTGGAGCAAATATGAAGCTAGATTGATCTGAAGATTTTATTTGTGGTGTCACCTGAGATTAAAAACCTGTCTCTGTGACTGATTAACTACTATTTGAATGTGGCTGAAGTTGTTTTAGTTGGTCTGTGAGGATTTATTGCCAGTGGAGTTAAAGACAACATGAAGGATGAACAGTTTTTACCAAAATGTTATTGTTGGCAAAATTCATTGGTACTGTAATCTTTTTTTAATCACAATTCAATTTCCAAACCCTTGCATATAAAGATTTTACTTTTGTTTGTTTTTAAGTATTTTATTGAATATATGGAAACAGAAAACAGCCAATCTAAAGATAAGTTTGAAACTGTTGAGACTTAATTAGCTACAAAATTCAAAGTGAAATAAGAGAGCAAAAATGATTTAGCTCATATTTTTCTTACTATTCTATATTTTAATTGGCTTTGAGAAGAATAAAATAACAAATTTCAGTTGCGAATGTTAAGGAAAACAAGCACTTGTTGCAAGGTCAAATGGAAATAGACTCAGTACCCAGAAAAAGTTTTTTCTCCTTGAATTCAAACCAGAAAACATTTTCTTCTTTGTGATGCAATACACATGTTGTGTTTAATATTCTTAAGTTTAAAAAGATGACCCAGAAAAATAAAAAGCTGTTTTGTCTCCTTGTCTTCTTGTTTTTTAATGGATAAATTTACTTTTCTATGACAACGCTGGTTGAGCTGTTGATAAGAATATCTAGTTTTGGAAACTTTATGGTGGTTGGGCCTATCAGTTAAAGTAAACACAGGCTGGTCGTCTTTATCAGTGTCTGGGTGCCTGGGAATGCCTCCGACGGGCTTGTCTGCATGCTGGAGGAGGAGTGCAGCTGTTGGCTCCAGTTGTCCATGTGGGATTAGTGCGTTTGCCTGAGTGATAGCCGGCCATGACAGCCATATAATCTAATGTATTGGCTCATTGTTTTCATTAAAGAGAGTGTGCTGTTTGATCCCAGTAGAATTATAATGCTGCTGCCCCGTAACTTTCAGGCATATGTCAGCTAATTCAGCCGGCGCGCAGGACAGTGCGTGGGGCAGTCAAATCCCACCTTACAGATATTTCATCTGCTTAGTTTAACTGAGCTTATGTCTACATTCAGCAGTGTCTGTTATCACACACAGAAGACTAAAGCTATAAATAAAGGCTCACAGTTATAACCCTTATCCTGTTTGTTTAGGTTTGAGCAGGGAAAATGTCTAATAAATCTCAAGGAATTTTGGTTAGTTTTGTTGTTTTTTGTGGATTAACCAATTGACTTAACATGTAACATTGATTTTATACACACTGTTACACGTGTGTCTTATAAAACTAACATGTCTCCTCCACACTTTACCGTTGTTGATGCGAGGAGCTGCCATATTGGATGTCAAAGTTGGCTTTTGAGAAATTCTCTGACTTTCTGAGTGGAAAGACAACGTGGAGTGGTACCTTATTTTGGTTTTCTGACTCAGAAGTTAGAATTTCCCAGTTCTGACTAAAAATGAAGCATATGTTTAATATCTCCTCTGAGAATGTTTCCGTCCAACTTCCAAAAGTTTTGAGCAAATTTTTAAAGTTTGTTAGATGTTCATATAACATTTTTGTTCAGTCTAAGTAAACATTTATATTTATCTTCAAATTTACCTGTAAGGCTTTATGATATTTGGTCTGGTCTGGTGGACCCAAACAACACTGTAAATGTGTCGGGTATGTGGTCATCAATTTTATTTTTCTGAATTACATTCTTCACAGAAAATAACACAAGGCCAATGAGTCTCAGGTTAAAAACATAATTACTTTTATTCGTTTTGCTATTATAAAAAGTGAAAACGGGTCCCATACAGCCGAACAGTTAAGATGTTGCAAAAAAAGAGGAAAAAATGTGAATTATCCAAATCTACTGGTTTGGAATGAATTATCTAGGCTATTCAAAATGTAATTTTGTCTAATGTTGTTACATATTAAGGCTGTAACAAACAGGAAGTAGAGACTCCAAACTATCATGGACCAAATGCCTCACAAAAAATAGAGAATCATCCCCTTTGTGCTGAAGGTTTGGAGTGAAGTTTCTCTTTTTCAGGTTTTTGGTAAGGCAGAGATTCACCAGTGAATGGGAATGTTCGCTATGTCACAAGTTATTTGACAAATGTGTTTCCATCTCTCTTTAGCGCTTAAGCTCTTTCAGAAATTACAAAAACCACCTCAATCGTGTGTAAAAACTTTTTAGTGAAATTGATAGTTGTTTCAAATTTTGCTGTTCCTATCAACTGTTTCTTACTCATAAGCATAAAACAAGATGGAAACGTTGCTGATGTTAACCTTATTTTCTATATTCCACCTGCGGTTCACACTAAAGGAAATGTGTTATATAACTTTAATAAATAAAGTTTATCAGCAGGAGGTTTCTTATTTTGGTTTGATCAGTGGTCATAATTCTTCACATTTTCCTCAAAGGTGAGAGCAGTGTCAAAGTAAATATGCGAATAAATGACAACATAGGGAAGATTTGAGTCTTAATTTCTTTGAAAACAAATTTAAAAGCATTCATTTTATTTGGTACAAATTGGCAAAGAGAACTGACAGGCATTTTCTGACAACCTACGTAAAATGAACCACAGACAACTTATGTGAATTTTTACCAAGCTTTCATGAAAGGAGAAGATGCACCGGACGGCTCCAGCGAGCTGCAGACCACGCGATAATTTTAACACGCCTTGTCGTTTGTTTTTTGCTGTGTGTTTTAAGCGGATCGTCAGATGTTCTGAATCATGTTTTAGGAAAATCAAAGAAACAGTTTCTAGCTGGCAGGAGCAGAACTGACAGCCACCCTCATGCCTGCGTTAAAGGGCTTCCAGGCGGCTTGTCTTGCATGTGTAGGTTTGAAGTCTGACTGGGGTTTTTAGACCCAGCAGCTGCTTCTGTAGTTTGATCCAAACCCTTCTGGGAGGGAATTTCTTCTCTATCGACTACCTTTCTGGTGCTGAAGAGCTGCTTGAAACATCCTTGACTTGCTATCCTCAGAGCATATCTTCAGACTTTACAAGATTGGAGATGGTTATTTAAACACACTCAAGAAAAAACACAGAAAGCTAATGAGAAAGCTGGTGTTCTGGTCTCAGAAATGTGATCAGTGTCTCCTGTAACAGAAATGATTTTGTTTTTTTCTGTTTTGCTGAACAGTGCTTAGAGGCCTGTGCATCTGAATCACAGGTATTGAATTTGGCTGACCTGCATGCACAGGATTGATTATTTCTGTGCAGCAGTTTGAAAGGGTTTTGAGGTATGCAGAGGCAAGTTTTTACTGGCCTTGATCCTCCCACTAGCATGATTTTTTAACACATATATGTATTTTTAATGAATGCTTATTTTGCAGACGTTATACTTTATATACACGTTATAGGCCCATATCAGCTGAGTTGAAATAATATTTTGGGACTTTTATGAATATAAACAATACTCAAGTATGTGAAAATTATGAAGTTATGGTAATTTATTTTGGGACAACATGGAGCTAATGGCCAACGAATGTATAAAATCTACCTTTATCTGCTGGTATCATCAGTTCATACCCAGTTATGTGCAGTACTACTTATTAATGTAATGTATCTTGCACTATTATTTAGTGGAAAGGGCACCAAAATGGTTTCCAGCCTGGGGTCCACTTCCTTGTAAATCCGGCCCTGCATAGACATACAGTTTATGTTAGAAACAGTTACAGTTAGAAAGATACCAACTGCACACCTGTTTTTGTTGATTTTATGTAATTTAGTCATTTAAATAACTGTAACCTGGAGTCATACAAAGCTAAACTTGGAATATAATGGCTAGAGATGCACTAATCCGATATTAATACGTGTATCGGTCTCAATATTGGTTATCGTGGCAATGTGCCCTGATCCTTAACGCGGATCTATTCAGCCTAATTCTGTGCTTTGTGATGAGTGATGTAATGCTTTTTTTATTTATTTTACATTATACTTAGAATAACTATTTGCACTTTCTGAACCATTTGAAAGAAGGTTTGTTTAAATTTGTTTTTACATGTTTGACAAAGCTAGTCAACCTACTGATTTAGTCAGTTTCAGTTAATTTTTTTTATTTCACATTGTCTGTTATACTCCTAATTGCACTGACTGAACAAATTAAAGTTTTCCATGTTGGATGACATTTGTGAAGTTGTGGGTGTATTTAAGTGAGCTGTACTGATGAAGAGTTATTAAAAAAATTAATTCAGTACATTTATGTCTGTCTTTAGAAAAAGAAACATTTAAGTCAGTTCAGCTGTTTTTCTGTATCTGATTGGAATCGGTATATATTAAATCTCAGACATCTGTGTCACAAGTGAAAAAAGTAAAGAAGTCTGACCATTTGAAATGATTCACTGCAATAAATGAACTTTCCAATAAAGAGATAATGAAGAAGCAAGTAGAATTCGCATTATTTTGTGAATTATACATGAAACATCTTGCTTATAAAGAATAATATTTGTGAAAACGTAGATTAAATCAGGGTTGTGTTCATGTTAATGAAAGAGTGGAGTCTCTTTCTTTGTTTTAAAACAAGATGTTCATTAGCCATGCTTCAGTCCTCAGCAGATCTGGCAATTTGTCTCTGAACTATGCCCAGGCAAAATTGGCCATCTGCACATGACGTCCCTTCATATTTAGAAGGCCCATCTGTAAGGACACATGGCACTCTCCTGGGCCGGGGTCCAAGTGTTGGCAGCAGCCCCTCCGGAGCCAAAGGGACAGGGGAAAAACACCCTCCAGTGAGAAACTGTTCCTTCCTCTTTTCCCCACTTTTCTTTGGTCTGCAGAGCCTCAACAGCAGCTGCTCATACCTGACGCCCAAAACCTTGGACGGACCACATTCTGCATGGTGGAGGGGGGTGGGGGGAAAGACCGGATTCATGTTACAAAGAAATTATACAAAAGGTCTTCGCCTGCCTCCCGCCTTTTCGAAGTCTTAGTTCCCTCCCCCCCTCACCACCACCACATCGTGTCTCCTGAGGCACCTCTCTCATGCCCCACGTCTTTGTTGTGTTTTTGTCTTCTGAGTGTTGTGGACGGAGCCTGGGAATATTTACTCTTCCTTCTAGTCAACAGTTCTTTCAGGAACAGCAGGAGTGCACATGTAGCTGCAGCAGAACCACAGTTTTAATTTTTAAACTAGTTTTCGAAAAGAGTTAGAGTTATATTTAAACATATTTTTAGATGTTGCCATGGAAAGGTTGTTCTGCAAAAATACAAAATCTTACCAAGTATTTTAGTTTCTTCTAGTTTCTTGTGCAAATATCTCAGTAAACTTAAAATAAGACAAAGCTAACTTACAAGTAACTTTTCAGCAATATAAAAGTTACTTGTATATTGTAACTTTAATTTGATGAAAATTATTGATTTACATGAAATTATTGATGAAAAATACTAGTTCTGTTAGTAGATTATTTCACTTATAATAAGACATTCTTTTCCATATTATAAGTGAAATAATCTGCCAATGGAACTAATACTTTTTTTTATCAGTATTAAGGAATTATTTACTTAAAACAAAGTCCTGTATATTGCTGAAAAGTTATTTTTAAAATAGTTATTTCAAGTCTACTTGCAATAAACGTGATCAAAATTAGATAAGTCATTATCTAATAACACAACTAGATAATAAGGTCAAAGGGACAGTGAAATGTTTCTATCTAAAAAAATAGAGGGAGACGTCAATAGGTTAGCTTTGCTAGCTTGACTTTGACAACCTTCACACATAGATCTGCTGCAGAAAAATAAGGTGACCCACACACCATCTTTCTGCCAGATCATCAGTAAAACAGGTGTTTAAATTAGCCAATCAACCACTGCTGTGTTCAGACGATCACTTATTAATAATCGCAAAATAAACATCAAGCCTGAAAACATTAAACTGTAATGTGTTCTTTGTGTGGAAAATGTTTGTGTGCTTTTTGGCATTGGATCCCAATACTTGAACTTAATCTCTCCTATGTTAGCTAATGGAGATGTTGTCAGTCAATTGCTACGGTAGAAAAATCCTACAGATTCCCAATAATGCTAGGTCTGATTACGTCACCTGGAGCGTTGCATCATTTTTTCAAAGTTATCCATTAATCAGTTAAGCTGTAAAAAAGCCTCTCGTTGAACTCTGTTAGCTGCAGAGTGGAAACCACAGAGACCTCTTTTCTTCCTTTGGGCCTGTTTGAAATGTGACCACAGGACTATGTCACTGCTAAGAGCTTACACTAGTATCTTCAAGCATGTGCTCTGGTAATGTATGCAAGATAAATTTCCTCTGCGAACAATGCACATGCCACAGAGCTTCTCCAGTAATTGCACGAGGCGTCCCCTCAGGCCTTGTCATTGTTCAGAGGAATGCCACGTTCTCTGATTACTTTTGTTGCTGGGTTTTGTGTCAAATTGCCAAATCATGTCTGTCACTGTCTTACATTCAGAAATGCCTCAAGAGCTTGCAAAAAATAGATTTTGTGCTGCGTGTCATCCATCAATGTGGTTAAGTTGGAAAGTGATATGACCACATATGATGGATTTATGAAAATAGCAAACATGGCAGCTGTCTTCCTGATGTTTATGGGTCAAAGAGTGCAGAGACTGCTTTTACAAAACACGAGACTAGTACAGAAAACACTCAGATGTATTAGTATTAGAGTGTATTTGCTAGTTTTTATTAGTTATTATTAATTAAGTATTGCTTAGTTTCAGTTTAGTTTTTATTAGTAATACTAGTAGTCATTTTAGCTTTGGTTTTGGTTGCAGAATTCAAACAAGACGTAGTATTGCATTGTGATCTTGCATGTGACTGGGTAATAAATACTCAACAGAAGATACTATTTTCAAAAAATGTTTTCAATTATTGTTGAACAACCAACAGATTCTGATGTTTTATCCCAGCTTTTGCTGTCGCCATCGCGTGGACTGGCATAGGCGTCGCCAGGAAGAGAACAAAGTACCATAATTTGGCGTAAACTGCTTGAGTGGGGAAAAAATATCAATTAATTTCACATCAGTTCGAAAGGCCTGTAAATAAATTCATAGACACAAAAACAAAGGATATTATATGTATAATTTCAGTATGTTTTAGTTAGTTTTACAAATGCATGATACAGTTTTGGTTAGTTGTAGTTTCTCCCCATTAATTACCATTTTTATTTATTTCAGTTAATGAAAATGTTTTCCCAATTTCAGTTTTTATTATTTCATTAGTTTTAGTTAACTTTTTTAACCTTGCTTTGGTCACTACTGCTTTGGACAATGGCAGACTAAGTTAGACAGGCCAGATTTCATGCTTTCGAGAGGGAAACCCTGGAAACAAAACAGAGGAAACTAATCTTTTGCTTTAATTTCAAGTTATTAGCCAACATTCAGTTTTTGTCTTTCCTTCCCTGGAGATAAAACGACACCGCTCTTCCATTCTGGCGTAGCTCCAGCTGCCTGAAACATAGACTTGCATACAGCCACATCTGTTATGCTGAAATGAAATGTGTTTGAATGCAGGCTGACTTTGATGGCGAAGCGACATGTCTGTGTTGGGTGTGTGCATGTGTACATAAATATTCATGACGACCCTGAGGCTCACCAGACCCTCCGTCATGGTGTTTGTCTTCTGCTAATGGGCTGTGCCATGCTCTGAGCCTGGCGTGCAGCTGGCACCTTCTAAACCACGGAAAATTAGCTGCTTCAAACCAACCAGCTTGTTGGAGAATTTCACGGATTTCTGGAGAATTTAAAGCATGAAATTTGCACATTAGTCTATTTCAATATGGCACACTGTGGAAAACAAAGTTTGTTTAATGTTATGCATATTGTAGGAACATTGTTTCTGTCTGCAGCTCAGCAATAAATGGTAGCAACTCACATTTCATGGTTGGAGTGGAGTTCTGCCCTTTAGCCAATTAAAGATCCAGACTAATTGTTTCTGTCTCTTCTGCTGTTCAGTTAGTGGTTGCAAGGCATTTGTTTGGCAGATTCCCCAGAGGAACAATCTCTTGGGTTAACTGTCCCTCAGGAGCAACAAGAGGGGCAGAAAATCTGCCCCGCCGGGGTAAAACAGCAGCAACTGTTGATCCAATCCTGGAATCTGATGGAATGTTTTCACTCTGTTTGCATCTTTGCATGAGGTTAGCAAAACGATGCTAACGCCTGATTGGTTAACCCATATGAAAACGTAACTGCAGACCAATCACGTTGAATATAGCAGTGTCAGCCACATTTACTGACTTTAACTGCAAAATACATTTATATGCACAAATGGGATATAATTAAATGAAAAAAAATATATATAAAAATGAAAAAAAAAATATATATATATATTTTTTTCATATATATATATATATTTTTTTTCATATATATATATATATATATATATATATATATATATATATATATATATATATATATATATATATATATATATATATATATATATATATCAGGAAATCCTACCAATGGCTGGAAAAAGCTGGACTCAAGGACAGCACAGAGGCCCTCATCCTGGCCGCCCAGGAACAGGCCCTAAACACCAGAGCAATAGAGGCTCAGATCTACCACACCAGACAAGACCCAAGGTGTAGGTTGTGCAAGGAGGCCTCTGAGACAGTCCAGCACATAACAGCAGGGTGCAAGATGCTGGCAGGGAAAGCGTACATGGAACGACATAACCAAGTGGCGGGCATAGTGTACAGCACATGTGTCAAACTCAAGGCCCGCGGGCCACATGTGGCCCGCCATGTCATTTTATGTGGCCCCCCAGCGTTTTATAGGTCCATGATTGACTTAAAATAGGTTTTGAGCACAAATTGACGACAAACTACATCTCCCATAATGCATTCCGATTGTTACCAGCCAACATTACGGCTTCTCGCCACTAGAGAGCAGCAGAGTCACCTCAAGCTGCTTATTGATTTTACCAGCGAATAAAACTGAGACTTCGACAAGCTAACATCAAAACGTCCAAGAAAAGAAAAATCGATTTACAAGTAAGACTGTGAATGAAGATGTGTGTGAGTTGGTGTCAGGGCGGCAGGTGGCGCTAGACTTTTTTTGTTATCCGTTATCTTGACCGACAACATTAAAAAAATCGGTCATGTACTATTTTTATCCTGAAATTATAATCATATTAACATCGGCTATTTAGCCGCATTTTATGTGGTTTAGTGAATATTCACCGTGAATCCTGATCTCATCACAAATTAAGCAGATAAATGTATCTACATTTTTCTCCGTAGTGACAAAAAACCACTGACTGAGGCCCCAATAACTTTTAATAAATTAAATTAAGCGACTTCACTTAAATTAGCATCACTTCACCCGCTGGGGTCTGAACGCACTTCCTCCTGGTTCCCATCTGCAGAAAAATCTGCGCTAATTCATCAGTCAGTTGGATCTGTCTGATCCAAACAGATCAACTGAACTCTGAGTGTTTTACCCTGCGGGGTCCGGTGTGCGCTTTAAGGATTTTTTTTTTTTCGCTTCTCCGAAACGGACAGATGTCACGTCTGCAGCTCCTCCAGAGCGCCGCTCTCCTGGGTAACGTGAACCCAGAAGGCTCCATTTGTTAAATCCGCTGGATGAGTTTTTTCCAGCGGTTTCTAATTCTTCGCAGTGGCGTAACGTAACTGCCTCCGCAGTGGTTGAGCAGCGCACTGCGCATGTTACAATCTAATTAACTTTTGCATCGTCATTTATTTCCTCAAGATAAACTGCCGGCTCCTCAGATGGATTAACACAAAGTTGCATTCTCTTTAGTTTTGTCTGGTCTGTAATGGAGACTTGAATTTAACCGCCATTTCAAACAAAGGTTTCGAATGCGCTTCCTAACCAGAAGCTCCAAAGAGTTAACAATATGAGGTGTTCAATTTATTTTTAACATTGTATTTTCATACATTTTATGCTAGGGGTGCCCAAGTCTAGTTTTCCAGAGCTACCATCTGCAACTTTAGATGCGTTCCTTCTCTAACACACCTGGATCATTTACTCATTATAAGGCTCTACAGAACTGAGTTGCTGCTAATGAGGGAAGTCAACCTTTTGCCTGGGGTGTGTTTTAGCAGGGATGCATCTAAAAGTTGCAGTCTGAAGGACTGCAGCTGGGCACTCCTGATTTGTACCGTCAATGTGGCCCTTTGAGGGTGGCCAATATGCTGAAGTGGCCCTCGGTGAAATTGAGTTTGACACCCCTGGTGTACAGGAACATCTGTGCAGAATATTTGACCTCGGGAAGCCCCGAGGTCAAAGTGGGGAACACCCCCAAAGGTGGTGGAGAATGACCGAGCTAAGATCTTGCGGGACTTCCAGATCCAGATAGACAAGATGGTAATGGCGAACCAACCGGACATTGTGGTGGTGGATAAAGAACAGAGGAAAGCCGTTGTGGTGGATGTAGCAATACCAAGTGACCACAACATCAGGAAAAAGGAGCACGAGAAACTGGAGAAATACCAGGGCCTCAGAGAGGAACTGGAGAAGGCCTGGAAGGTGAAGACCACAGTGGTGCCTGTGGTCATCGGGGCCCTCGGGGCAGTCACCCCCAAACTGGAGCAGTGGCTAAAACAGATCCCAGGAACAACATCAGACATCTCAGTCCAGAAATGTGCAGTTCTAGGCACAGCCAAGATACTGGAGGAGAACCTCAAGCTCCCAGGCCTCTGGTAGAGGACCCGAGCTCAGAGGATGAAAGAGACCACCTGCGGAGGGTGAGAAGGGAATTTTTTATTTTATTTTTTTATATATGTTATAACATCTGATAAGTATTAATTTACAAAATTCTCATATTTATCAAAATAAATTATTGATTTTCTTGCAATAAGCAATTGTTATTAGAATTTTAATATAAATTAAACATTTGCATATTGACTTATTTTGCCATAAATATTTTACTTCCACAAATGTGAAATGAGTGTAAAAAAATCTTAAAATGAATCAAACTCATAATCTGAACTTGAAAATATATGACTTATGCAACATTTTAATTTAAGTATATTTATTTAGTGTATAAAATAATATAAAATATAATAAAATAAAACAATCACTTGTTACACAAATTTTTTCCACTAAGCACTGTATATTTCAGCTTTAGTAAGTAATCTTACGTGTGTTTAGTTCATAGGTATGGCCTGATCAATTTCTCTTATTCACTCTCTTCAAAATGGGAAAGAAGAGAGAACACAGTAAGACAGGAAAAGAAGTAAAAACAAAAAAATCTCACCCCCTGGTTACCAAATCTTCTACACATGTTATTTTAGGGCTTTTGTTTGCATCTTTAGCAGTGGAAGCAGTCTCTGATGAAACTCCAGGCCTTGTTTTGCTTCTTACTGGCTTTTCAGACTAGTTTTGTAAGCATCAAGAAGCAGTTGACCTTTTACACCCAGCTAGGCAATCTTAGCGGCTGTGTAAACACAGGAGACAATAGCAAATAAACACTTACCTGACACTTATCTTAGCAATCAGTCGCCGCGAGTTAACGTGAGCTGGTGAGTTTTATGTTGGCACCACCACACAGATGTCACTCTCAGTCAGAACAAGCTGGACAATAAGGGCAGAAACAGAAGAAAGAAGGAGACTTATGGTATTTTCACACCAATAGTCAGGTAGATTCAATTTGTTTGGGGACCAAAATTGCAACATTTCATTTTCGTTGATAAGGTTATCTTTCACACTGCACTGTGTCAAAACAAACTGCACCAGAGTTCACTTCAACAGTACCAACACCTGTAGCAATAAGCAATAAATCAATTAGTTTAAACGAGCTCTGTAATTTCTGTTTGCATGATTTTTTTTTCTGATTTTTTTTTCTCTCGTTCTACCAAAAACTGGATGTCAAAAGTTTTCAGTCTGGAGTTTTGGTCTCATCTAGTCCTTTTTTATTTTGGAAGGACAATTTTGTTTACACAGATTTAATAGTTTGTGTAATTTGTTGTTTCTGTTGTTTTGTTTATTTATTTTTGAATATTTAAGATGTCTTCCAGTTCCAGTGTTAAATATTTGTTAAAATTTGAGAATGTGTTCTTGTGTTATTATGCCATTACCATGATACTATTTGAAATTAGTCTCAAATAAAAGTATCATGCCTATCGCAGTAACTTCTACGACAATTATGTGTATGCATTCACACCTCCCCAACCAGACTTTCTAGGCAAATGGACTGGAGTTTGATTAAAGAGGACTAAACAAGGTTTGTGGGAATGAACCACAGAGACATTTGAAGAGATCAAGACAAGACCCACCAGTGTCAGGAAGAAAGTTCCATCGCTGGAGGAAAACCTGAGCTGGTAACCCAGTGAATGCTGGTAGGTATTACTATTGTCTGGGAACTGAATTATTCCTTCAGAAACACAAGGTTTGCATGAATAAGAATGAGAATCTCTCTGCATTTTGTCACTCTCTGCTGCTCTATGAGGAGTCACCGGGCGGACGTGTGGGAGGAAAGTTAGACCGCTTGCAGCATTAAGTCAGTTGAGCTGAATTTAAATGAATCAAGATCAAACCAGTGTGTCTCATTCCAAGTGAATACAAAGACCTCAGCAGTATGCCGGCTGAATAACAGCAGCTTTCTGTGGAGGGAGATGTTTAGTTAAAGCAGAGTCTTAATGGTGAGCCCTTTGTTGTGTGATGTCACAAGTCCTGACATGCTAACAGGCTTTGTTGGCTGGACGGCAATGTCAAAGTGGAAGAAAGGATTTATCAGGGAGCCGTGGTGAAGAGTCGACTTCTAGGGCACTTTGGTGCTTGGCAGAGACAGCCAGCATCTTTTGAAGATGTATCTGATGAAAGCTGTAACGTGATCCACCTCCTCAGCTCAAGTTTTGGGACAGGAATCCGCCCAAGGGCGGGGGCTTCTTCTGCAACTGCAATTTAAGAATAAACCCATGTCAATCCTCAAAGCTAACATAATCCCAAAGGGAGGAAAAAGAGTTGAATAAACAATTGGCTTAGCATCATAAAGATAAAGCCTGTGACTAATTTCTGGAGAAAGTTGTGTTGGTACAAATAGTCTTGTTATATTTGTTTTTTACCGAGTCACATAACCAGATTAGTGCTGTGAAAAAAGGAATTACCTGTTTGCACATTTCTTCTGTCATGTCTGTCGCTGTAATTTACAGTTTCACTCCATAAACTTTGATAAATATTCACAACATAAAGGGTAACAAACTGAGTTTTTACAGAGGAAATATGATCAACTTGGAACAAAATGGAAACGGCATCAGTCAAGATTAATGTAGCTGGAAAATGCTCAACTTAATAAACAACTTGAATGAAACCCAAATGAACACATCATGCATCCCTCTGAGGAAGCCAAAACAACAAACAAATTAAAATTAATCTTCGTTATCAGAGGCAAACTGTTCTTGTGACAAAAACAATATTCATCAAGGATTTGTTTTGTGCAGTGAATGTGCTGAGTGTTAATGATTCATAATGTTCCTCACTACTCTGTTTCTACACCTGGAAACAGGTAACATATATTTTAAGGAAGCTTTTATTTTTGCATTTGTTCTTTAATTTATCTTGACAAATAGTTCTTGATTTGGTTTTGGTTGTATGCCTGGCAATAAAACGGTGCTATCTACAGAAGCACCAGTCAGTTCTCTTGCAATTTTCCATAATTAACAACAATCTAAATATTATCTCAAGCTTCCCCACCTTGAGTCGAGCCTTCGTAATTTTGTTAATTTGATTAAGAACTGGAAAATGTTTTAAGTTAAATAATCTGCCAGTGGATCTGGAATGTTTTCAGCAATACTAAGAAATTAGTGTTATAATTTGCTGTAAATGAATTTTGCCTTGTGTAAAGTGTACTAAGATGTTTGCACTATAAACTATACCAAAAATATTTGGTAAGGTTTTGTGTTTTTGCAGTGCAAATGTTATTTTCATACGAACTCTGGACTTAAAAACCAACTGTCCCGTTATAACGGATCCGTGCTTGAATGAACTATAGATTTTTATTTTTCATTTCACGCTTACAGTCTCATCTTTTCAGCTCTTTGAAGCAAAACAAATCTTTGGGTCTATTTCTGTGAGTATCTGCATGGTTTAATCAGATTGTTTCCAGTGAAACTTCTGTTTAAACACACCAGTGAGGATTTGTCTTGTGAGTTCAGTTCCAGGTCTGCTTCTTCTTTTTCTTAACGTTAGTTTGCATTTAGTCTTTTTCCAGCTTGGGGGCTCTTCTGAGATCAGTACAGTGTTGTTATTCATTCTCCTAATGCATCAGAGTTTACATACACATCAATACGCTGCTATTAACCTGATTAAAGCTGTAGTCTGGATAAAACACTGCCATGTTAACAGCATTTCTTGATTACATTAGCACAGGGGTCTTCAATTAAGATCCAAGGAGAACTCAAAACCACTGCAGGAAGTAACTGTTACAGGTCTTTATTCAATGCTGCTCTTAGATATTTTATTTTCTCTGCTCTTTGCCCAGATTTTGGTGGGTTTGAATGATTACATCATTTCATTGCACCACTTTAGATTGCTTTTAGTGCACTTTGTATGTTTTAAACTTGCCATTGAGGAACAGAAGTGAAATGTTTTCAGAAGCTGTTTGCACTACATTCTTTATAGTTTATTAACTTTAAACTAAACAACAAGATTGATCTTTGTTTTTGTGTGCAGTTACGAAATTCAAACTTTGATGATCACATTGAAGATTGCTGTCTTTACATTCTTACACATTAATAAAATCAACTAACTTTTTAATTAAATAAATAAAATAAGATGTAGACTTCTGCTTTCAGAATTTGTGGAAGCGAATAGAGCAAATGCTTTTTTCAAAGTTATTGTTTGGAGCTTTAAACTAGCTGCCTTTCATGTTTTGACAGAGTTTAGGTTAAAAGATTAAAATTAAGGCAACAGCAAGGATTGTGTTGTTGCCTTAAACTTTCTTAGTCTTTAGAGGGACTTTAATGTTGCTTCAGAGTAGGTATTGGCACCGCTAATTTAAAAGTTAGCTGTGCTAATCCTAAAGCACTAATCAATAACAATACTTCCACTGAAGTGCTAAATCAACATGGTGTTTAGCAGAAGCTAATGTTAGTGCAATAAAGGACTGATTTTCACCATATTGGTTTACATATGTCAGTAGTCCATGTTGTAGTATGTAGCACATCATCCTCAACAGGGTCAGATGTGTAATTACACACCTCCCTGTACAGTTTATGCTTCAGGAAGTGATTCTTTGGAACAGACTTTTCACTTATTGTTTCATTTTTTATAGCTGTTAGATTTTGCTAACCCTTTTGGCAGGACTACAGTAAAATTTAAGCTTTTTGCTGTAGAACAATAATGCATTCTGGGAACAGAATAAACACCACCCACTTCAAAATAAGAGCATGAATATAAACAACTAACCAAAATTTCAATACACGTTGAACTTGACTCAACTGAAAGTTTACAAAACAGCCAAGAAGCTAAGTGTTAACTGTAAAGTTAACCAAAGACGCTCATGACAGAAGCATCAGTTTAGTTTTATTGTTCTGTTTTTTTAATCACGTATTGTTCCATATTTTTCCATTTGTAGATAAGAAGTCTCATCTTACTGAGCCAAAGCCACAGAAATACCTTTCCAGACTAATAAATATGAATAGCTTTTTCATTTGTTCTTCATTTTCTGTAGATCGGAGCATGTTGTGTTATGTTTGAGATCTTTTTGCCTGCTTTGTGTTGTCAGACATTTTGTTTTAAGTGAGAACTTGATTCTACAGATTCTCTAGTAAGTGGTGTTGAATGTGGCTTGGAAAATTGCAACCTAGCTTATCAAAAAATGTGGTTCATCCCAATTTATCTACGATTTAACAAGGGAGATTTTAAAAGGTTTGAAATGCTTTTCTCTTTACTCTGACATTGAATTTAGTTTAATTATCTGAAACTGCTGAAAAATACAAAAACATAACACTGTCTGTGTAATAGAAAATTTCAGACTATAAAGTGGTTTATCAGTCTTTGGTTCCTTGCAAAGACACATGTTTTTCTCCTGCCTGTTCTCTGTTAAAGTTGCTAATAATGCCATAAAAACATGTGAGTTCAGCTTTAAGATCCCTCTGGAGAGGGGATTAACCCCATGTTTAATTTTCAGCATGTCATACTTATCTAATATTCAGTGATATTGATGAAACAGACCCCATCCGGACTACCACTTAATAAATAATGGCTGCTTGATTGTCTTACACTCATCAGCTGATTGTTGCAGTTTTATATTGACACTATAAATCGTAAGTAATTACAAACATGACGCCAAACAAGTAAGACTGTTGTTGGAAACTGTTTCTGGAGATATGAAAGCAGTATGAACAAGCAGCTCCCTGACATAATGGGATTCTGCAAAGCCCCCTGCAGGGCAGGAGGAGTCATGACGCCATGGGCTTCCTTCACCTCCAGCCAGTTTGGCATCTGCTGCCCAGCAGAGACCAGGAACACGGATATTGACAAGCTTTACAAACACACTACTGCTTTTTAAATAGAACATAACAAATGTCAAAAATAACTCTGGATGCTTAAGGCACGCTTCACACATTAGTAAGAAACTGTCCTCTTAGTAAGATCAATAAAAATAAGTTTTTTAATGCCACACCTTCTGTTATGGCTTAAATGTAATAAATTCATGGTTTAAAAATAATAATTTGGTTTTAAATATGTAAGCCACAGATGCAGCTATGATGACAAATAGGTAAAAAGATTAAATGGAACCATAACTAATATCTTCAACTAAAGTAAGAATGTGATAAGAGCTATAGATAATCTCACAACTAGTGCATTTTCTATCGCAATGATTTTCCATTCTTACAAAAATTAATTTTGAAATACTAAGTGCTATTTTCCAGATTTGTTTCCACATTTTTTAATAAATAAATGTATTTATATATATAATCTATTCCACATTTTTACAAATTGATATATATATATATATATATATATATATATATATATATATATATATATATATATATATATATATATATTATGAAATGTTTTTAAAAAGTCATGACAGAAATGTACAATAGAAATTCACATTTTTAATACCTTTTAAAAATTCATGATGGTGCTAATAGAGGTCTTAAAAAGTCTTAAATTTGATTTTAGCATCATGTGTCCAAGAATCTTACTGATGTGCTTTGTTGTTTTAGAATTTGCCTTTTTTTCAGTTTTGTTTTTTTAGTTTCAGCCATAATCTGCTAAAAGTCTTTCTCTGTCATAACTTTGTTCACAGGTTTTTACCTGGTCAAGTTCTCAGTTTATCTCTGAAATTAAGTTTTTATTCTTTATTTTATTAAGTTTGAAGTTTATTCCTCCTTGATTTATTTCCACACTTAACATTTTTAAAGACAGAAGGTGAAAAAAATAAGAACTGCCAAGAGGAGTCGTGGTATTAGTGAATATTTTGACTTTTAGAAGCTTTTTCCCCTCAGGCTACAAAAAAAGTCACTGCATAACACATTTCCCACAATGCCTTGCTCGCTGGTCTTTCAGAGTCTACATCCTAGTTTTAATATGGTGGGATTCCTCAGAAATGTCTGAAGTCCCCCGGCCAATGTGGCGCTGAAAACTTTTTATAACCGTTTCCACAAGTTCCCTTGCATTCAGGCGGAGGAAGTCACGCTGTTAAGAAGTGCTGACGGGGTTACGGCGGCTGAAGCAGCCTCATCTCCGCAAACTCAAAGAGTGACGAAAAATGAGCTGACACTTGAATCAACTTTAATGGACTTCATAACTTCTTAAGCATCGTGAAGTAAACTTATTTTTCCCCTTTTTTTAAGCTCTGACTCAGCCTTTTCTCACTTATCTAGCCTGCATGTTCTGTTGTTCAGCCTCTGGGGCTTTCATGTGCTGTCTGTGCTCCCAATCTGCCTCTAGCTTTTGCCTCAGGCATTTGATCCCTCTCATCTGAGGATGGGATCTGTCCTTTACATGCTAAGCACATTATTTTTGCTTTACTCACTTGAAAAGCTATATAATAAATAGTTAGAGATATTTATTACTGTTGCAGTGTTCTAAATAATGCAGGTAAAACTTTAAATATTTAGGTTTATGTTTTGGAAAAAGATGTAAAAAAGGTGGCTTAGAGATGCAGCTCAGCAGGACATCAAGCTTCATTTGGCTATAAGTTAACTTGCTAAACTTCACAGACACAAAGATTCAACTCAAACTTAAAGGATACCACATCAGGACTCTTATAGACACGTTGCAGCATGACGTCAAGTGAGCAAGATCCTGGCCTGAGCTCCCTGCTAGAGGGCAAAAAACTGCCTTCGATGATGACCACCATTGGTTTTAGCTGGCAAGTTATCAACATAACACACTAAATCTTAAATCTATATATAAAGGAAAAAGGGATGCAGTGTTTGCTACTAATTGTCAATGCTACAACAACTAGATAACAAGGTCAGGAAAAAGTTTTAATTTATAGCGGAGACAGAAATAGGTCAGTTACGCTAGCTTGACTTTGACAACCTTTGCATGTAGATGTGCTGCAGAATTTGGTGTGTTTTGATTCAGTTACAAGAAAAGTGGGACCCAAACCAACTCTGACAGAAGATCAGTTTGTTTAAATGAGCTAATAAGCTACTGCTGTGTTCAGACGATCCCTTATTAATAATTGCAAGATAAACATCAAGCCTGAAAACAAAACTGTAACAGTGTTGAATCCTGATACAATAGTGGAGCTGTTGTCAGTCAGTTGTTATGGTAATGGGTTTGTGTGCAACGTAGACGACACAGAGAGCAAGGAAAAAGAAGAATATAAGTGGTTTTGAGTTATTCTTCAGTGGTTTCTTCCCCCTTTGCTGTTTCCCCACTGCACTAAATGAATAATAGCTCCATCTCCAGGTTTCATTTTGCTAACAGATCTGTTCTACTGCGGCAGCACAGCTATGGATGGAAAGTTAAAGATAGCATGTGTGAAGTTTCCTAATTTCCTAGTATAAGCAATATCATGGAGCGTGTCTATAGAGCAATAAAGTATGGAATTTGATTAATGTATTTTTCAGGTTTTAGATATAGAAAATAGTTTTTATTTCCTGTCACCTTGTTCACATAATGAATTTGTTAAGATAAGTTGTTTGCACTTGTTGCTTTTTATGTTTTTTTATATGCAGATATGTTATGCATGTTTTTTCTTCATCCACAACATTGGACATTGCAGTTATTCATCCATCTGTCTGTCCATCCATTTTGCTGGTTCATATTTAAAGGGATTTTTGACTGGTACACAGAAACAAGAGCACATTACTCCATTGTTTGCCTTATTACACTGAAAAAAGGGAAAGAGGTTTGTCAAACTTACTTTATTTAAGTTTGTGTAGCATGACAACTTAACAAACTTCATAAATTTACTTAGATAAACCTAATTTAATTACTTGTGACCAGTTAATGCACATATTTAAGGTGGGTCACCTGTTCTCTTTTTTCAGTGCACATAAGATCCAATGAAAGCTGATGGTTTTTTGTAACAGTTCTTTGGTCAGCAGAACACTGAATTGTTTTACAAAGTGTTTAAAAGCATTTCCCTATAGATGATTTAAATAACTTAAAGATTAAAACAAGTAATTTTATGTTTTTCACATTGCATAAAAGAAAATGTTTTAAACAACTCAAAGTTTCTTCAGTTAATTGTTTAAACCTTACTTAAATAACAGTTTTATTCCTTGGCTTTTAATCCGGTGTGATATTTACATTAATTGTTTGCATTTACTGACTTAATTTTGTTTCTGTTCTACTTTTTGTTGGTCAACTTTGTGTTACAGCAGGACATAAATAAAAATGGAATGACATTTATACATGGTGAACAAATTGACTGAATAATTGAAAAAAATAACTTTGAAATTTGAAAAATGAAATAAAGAGGTATTTGTGCATGTCTTCCCATGCTTGCCTGTGAAGAACACCTCACCCTGTGGGAGTGGAGATGTTCTCCAGACAGACTTCCTAAAAAAGTATCCAATCAAATTACTTCAATTCAGTTAGCACAAAACACAATGAGCGTTTCATTAGGGTAAAAAAGAACAGCTTTGATTTGATTAGATGTGTCTGACAGGAACCTGGGGAGCAAACATCAAAGATCTGTTTACTGGTTTTCAAAGAATCACAGCTAATAACACTCCATGCGTACCGCGCGGCGTCTCACCGCTAAGCTGTTGTGTCAGGGTGGTTAGCAGTCGCCCGGTAATTCCTCGGGTCGTCTTAGCTCACAGATCAAGGCCGCTGGTCTGTAACTTTGAACTTGACGTTTCAAAAGGGAGAGGATAAAGAGATGCTTAAATATCAAATCCTCCCCAACTCTCTCGCCCTTCATATTGGATGCTGTTAAAAGATCAACCGCTGAATCAAAGAGGAGTGTTCAGGGGGAAGGATTTCCCCTGTCTGTTTGTCAGTGGAAGTTAATTTATGTATGTTTCAGCTAAGAAATGGGTTATCCAACTTTCTTTTTTTGTTTTCCCATGATAATCAGTAGATGTTTACTGATAAAACCAGTGTTGTATCCTCAAGCTCCCCACTTAAGAAACCATGTGCACCAAGTTAAAGGATTTTTTTCTCTCATACTCTTTAGCTTTTCCTATTTAACTGTTTTATTCAAAAGGGATTCAGCTAAATGTAAATGGTTTTATATTTGTATTTATTTTGCATTTATAAGCACTAATGTAAGATATCAGAGCAAAAGAGCTTAATCTCAGGCAGGACTGTTTAACTAATAGTCCTGCCTGACTAGTATTGCTTTTTTTGGAAGGACCTCATTACAACTTTATTTATTTGTCTTACTTTGTTTCATGTAACAACCAATCACAGTCTAAATCATAACTTTATGATTTATTTTATTAAGACTGAAGAAATAAATCATACCATATTCTACGTTCTAAGTAATTTGTAAAATAAGATAAGTAGATATGACTTCAAGGCTGCACAGTGGTGCAGTTGGTAGCACTGTTGCCTTGCAGCAAGAAGGTCCTGGGTTCAAATCTCTTCCTGTATGGAGTTTGCATGTTCTCCCTGTGCACACATGGGTTCTCTCTGGGTACTCTGATTTCCTCATACAATCCAAAAACATTAATGTCAGATTGATTTATCTCCCTGAATTCTCCTTGGACTGTGTGTATGGTTGTCTGTCTCTGTGCTGCCCTGCAATGGACTGGGGACCTGTCCAGGGTGTCCCCAGCCTCTTGCTCTCTGACTGCCAGGACCCCTGGTGACCCCACTAGGGATAAGCATGTAGGATAATGAATGGCTATGATTTCTTTTCATATGTGGATTCACACTGCACCAGAGTTTACTTCAAACAAACCTATAGGCCGAAGTTTCACTTCGCTTTTTTTGCTCTACATCAGAGATAGATTACGCATTCACACCTCCCCTAACAAACCAGATTTTCTAGACAAAAGAACTGGACTTTGATTCAAGTGAACTAAACAGAGCTGGTGAGAATGCACTCTTTTTGACACTCACTGGAAATTAGTTAAAATGCAGATTTCTTATAAAGGAAACAGTCCTTCATTCTTAAGAAATTCTGCTACTTATGTGTTTAACTTTCATCTATTTGAGACTGAAAATGGAAAATTTATGGTCGAAAGACGTCTGATTGGTGCATTGTGTTGTAGTACCAATGGTTACCTGGACAGTAATCTTTGAGTGGAAAGTTTCCTTTGTTGAGCTGGGTGTTGAGAACTGAAAAAAAGAGAAATATTTTTGCCTTTGGGCATCCGCCAGAGGAGGTTTAGAGGAAGTGCAAGATTTTTTTTTTTTTATAGCTGCACAGGTGTGTGTGAAAAGGAACATCAACAGAAATTTCCTTGTGTGTGGTCTTGTGATAACGTTTCACTAAATCCGTCTTCTCTTCTCCCCCCCCCTCCCCACATCCCTGCACTCACACACATACCCACACTACCCACCCATGTTTGCCCTCTCTTCCTACAAATCACCCTGACAAATGGACTTCCCACAGGTGTTGCTAACTCCCCCTTCCCAACTGCCCCCATGCTCGGCTGCATGGGAACGGGGGCAGCTTTAGTATTATCCACAGCTGCTTGTGTCAACGTGAACCACACCTCCCCTGGCCCTGCGGGACATAGTGCCACTCGACGACTGGGAATCCAGTCATAACGACGACCCAGGCTCAAGGTTTTGGCATGCTGTGGCCCACTGAGTCAAACAAGTGGAGAATATTGTCTGCTGAGCCCTGAGAACTGGAGTCTCCCAGTCTGGAGATCAAGATAAAGTCTGGCCCAAACCGCTCACCGCTCCCATATCAAACAATGCAACTGGTTATGAGTTCTGAACACAGATGTATCTTTGTTAGATGTTGAGTTGCCTGGTGTAGGAGTCTCAGTGAAGCTGAAAGAGTTGGTGGTTATCAGTTCCTGACAGTAGTTTCATGTAATAATCAAGACAAGCCTGTTGTGAAAATAGAGTTTTAGCTCCGAGGAAGGTTAATGTCTAGCATTTGACTTTTACTGATTGCTTACATGTATACGCGTTCCAGGCTGTTGTGAAGCAGAGAAAGTAAAGTGGAAGGAAAATGAACGATTTTCAACATTTTCCTCAGATAAAAGGTTGAAAGGTGTTGTTGTTGTCCACCTGTGTTTGGCTCCCTGGACATTTTGCTGCAGTTACAGATGAGAGTCTTTTGAGGTATGTTTCTACCAGCTTTGTACGTTGTTTTTTTATTACTTTGTAAAATAGCTCATGCTCACTTAGTCAGATTGGATGTTATGTTGTTCTTCTGGTGGGTGAACCTTCACCCCAGTTTCTGACAGAGAGCTGAAACAATGACCCCAACTACACATGTTTCAACCTTTATTTATAAGATATTGTAACATATTAAAAACTTTTGCTAACTGAATCTGTGTATTTCCCACCAAAATACAGTTTATACCATTTTCCATTTAGCAGAGAGCTAACATATCAAAGTAATTGTCATTTTCATTTAGTCACAATATACTAGACTTTTTTTTTTTTTACATACAATCTGGAACCCTTAAACATAAACCTAACGTTACAATAAATCTTACTATTGCTTATGGTTACATAAGCAATAACATAAAATATGGCAGAACCAACAGAAATTACAATAGACAATAGGACAATTAGCTTGTTAGCGACGACATGCTAACATAGTTATCTTAGTCTCAATACAAAGTCTACATAACACTGGTTAATGCAGTCACAAAAATGTATATAACAAAACCTTTATGGAAATAAAAATGTGCTTGGTGGACATTACATCGCTGTAATTATACAAAAATGCTTCGGGTCTTCATGTTATCTGTGAGGACCACTTTAGCAGGTCAAAAGATAGCTACCCAACAGACTCACAAGCAGCACTGCCACACTGTGGTGTAACTTGATATTACACCTCAATTTAACAGAACCTTAATAGAACTACGGTTTTTCATACTAAGGTTAAATAACTCACATTTGGGGTTGGTTTATTGCATTTTTTAAAACTATAAGTTAGTTTCTGCTTCACCTCTCTGTATTATTTTGTGTTGGTGTATCATGTTGGTTCTCTAGTTTTGCACAGCTTTGTAAATCCCCTCATGCTGCCTGCTGGTATCGACTGGCAGCTAAAACCCACATGTGCTTTGTTTGCTGCCCTTTCTTCACAAGTTTCCCTCCCCCACTCCTCCACTGTCTGCTGTGAACTCTTCCTAATCTGCAAGTGGTTGTACTTTGCTCTTTCACAGAACATTTATGAAATCATTCAGTCGGTTTACAGAATAACCAGAGGTAACATCACCTTCTGAAATTTTTGGTTGTTTTGTAAAATATCTTTTTTTGTATCTTATTGACTCTGGATTCTGTTGGATTCCACTGTGGCCCAGCAGCTACAGAGCTGTCATCTTATCTGTCTTTTATCTTTTGACCAACGATATCACTTTTAAACCAACCAAACATTGCCTTTGATTTATAAGGGAACCAAGCAGATCTTTGCCAATTACAAACTCAAAGAGAAAAGTCTTAAAAGGGAACAAGGAGGTTACCTAATTATTTGTAGACAGCTGTGTTTTTGCTCCATGGTGGAACAGTGGTTAGCACTTCTGTACCACTGAAAGGAGTTCCCAGTTTCAAACCTCAGATACGGTGCATTCACACAATCTGTCAAACTTTAGTTTGTTTGCCTAGAAAGTCTGGTTTGTTTGGAGACTGCTCCAAAGCAGGAAGTGGACTATAGCGCAGAGCATTCTGGGTAAATACAACCAAAACAAATGTGCCAGTGTAGTTCTAGTGGGAGAAATGGCATGTGGTCTTTCACCAAAACAAAAGAGCAATCCTACAACCGCTAAAATCTTACATGTTATATTTTTGTTTACATTTGGTAAAGAGGGAAGTGGTGTTCAGTGTGTTCTTCAGAACTTTTCATGCCATTTCCTTCAGTGGTTCTTGGTGCAGTGCCCCTACAGACGAGGAAGAGAACAGGTTTCTTATAGGGTTTGGTTGGTTTGACAGTTCCCAACCCCACTAAGGGACAAGGGTGTAAAGAAAATGGATGGATGGTTTGATAGTGCAGTGTGAAAAAAAAACAAAAAAACACAGCAACTAGAAATGGAACAAATGTGGTTTTGGTCCCCAGTTGAACCGAGTTTTTCTGTTTCTTACACTGTGTTTGAAATAGTCTGCCATTTTTGTTGAATTGTTCATCTTAGTTATGACCAGTCCAAGTATAAAAGTCACCACATTCACTGGAAAAAATGTGAATACTCCTGTAAGGTTAGCATTACCAGGTGACAGCTAGCCAGTTGTTTTGTTGATTTTACCAATGATTTGTTCTCTGGATAAAAAATTATTAGGCCATTTTAATACTTTGAGATCATGTTCTTGTTACACCCCAGCATCACCGATCAAGGATTGTGTCACACTGGATCTATGAGCAAATGTGAACAGTAAACGCTCTACTTTAACCCATTTTTGAACAAACATCCATACATGTTTGCTTGAAGTACGAGTGTATCCGTTTGGATCATAGCTTAATGGTGTGCTTGTGATTCCTAGTACTACATTTGATGTGTTCAAATGTCTTAGTTAACTTCAGCATTCTCAAATTTTACATAATACAATTGGTATTTCTGACCTACAGCAGATAATAGTCAAAATACAATACCTGGCCACCAGAAGCCACCAGTTTCAGCTTCTCTCACACCGGAAAAAAACTGACTGGTAACCTCTGACCTCTGACTTTCCTCTTCAGTGGGAACCAGTACAGCCACCATTCATTAGCAGGTCAAACGACTGCAGCGGTCACAGATGTTTATCTGATACGGCTCTGGTTAGCAGTATAAATGACACGCTTGTGGACATGCTAATTTCTGTCTCTTTTGAACTGAAGGAATGCCAATGCAGCCACAGCCTCTGCAAGCTGGATCAAGAGATTTAAAGGTCCCTTTTTATCACTGACCATCAATGTTTCTGTTGTTTACTGTTTACACTTGTGTTTATTTACATGTTGAAGGAGAGTGGGGTTTAAGTTACCATTGGTATGTGACATTGTCTTCAGTGCCTTTGATGGACTGGGAACTTGTCCAAGGTGTATCATGGCACTTTTCCATTCACCTCTAGTGGGAACAGAAATGAACTGTTTCTTTTGTTTTGTAATAAAATAGAAAGGAAATACAATTGCATATTAGGCATAATGAGTTTTCAGTAGTAGTAGTACTACTACAGCAGACTGAATAGATGACACTAGAAAAATAATTGCAGATTGGTGTAACTTGAGGTACACCAATCAGACTTTTGTGATCTGATTTAATAAAACGTTGACAAACACCACTTTTAGGTAGCTAATTTTTAGAGCTGAAGAATGCTTTAAGGCACTGAAATGAAAATAAAGAAATAATAAAAGTGGGCAAATAGTAAATAATGAGAAACTAACACTCATAAAATTGTAAATGTATATATATGTAATAATTGAATTCAATTAAAAAATACTTTATTGATTCCAAAGAGAAATTAAATGCTGTTGCAACTCATATTAATTCAAAATTCTTCAAAGAGTTATTGTAGATGGTGATGGTTGTGGGCATGAAGGTTTTACTGTAGCAGTCTGCATTACAGCAAATTTGAAGAAGCCTCTGACTGAAGAGACTCTGTTTTTCTAATATTCATGAATGGGGATGGGTGGGTCTTTGTTTTTATTGGACACATTAGCAGATAGCTTTTAGAAACAGTGAGTGATAGACTGTGCTGCAGTGAACAGCGTGAACGGATCAAGCTCTGTGTGATGCAGATTGGTGTGTTCTGTACAAATGAACTATGTAATCCAGTGAACATATCTTGTGAATGAATGTACTAATACTAGATATTCAGCACACTCAAATGAACTATGTGCTACAGGATGAGGTCCACCGGAGTCCCAAAGTCTTAGAAATGCTGTTATGATGACTTCCTGAAAGCAGAGTGTCAGAAAAAGGAGGAACTGCTTAAAGAGACAGAGGCCTAATTTCTTTCATATATGCAGCATATTTTTGACAACTGGAGGTAACAGAGTTACTTTTGGACTATAAAATGACTGCATATGTGTGGAAAACATAAAACTGTCACATAGTCTAAGTGATTTCTTTAGTCTATTGATCTGTCAGTAATAAGGCCTGAAAAATCTGGTAAATCAGTGATAACTTTGATTTTAATGTCTTTATGTGACCCATTTTTGTGTCACTTTCCTCATTGTTGGAATCTCAGTTGTTCAGCTGTGAGTTTCTGGTAGAAGGATGCAGATTTTTCTGGTGTCTCTGTGGAAAACCAGCCTGGTTATTCAGCAGGTTCAAAGATTTTCAGCGGGAATGAGAGAGTTCTGTCCAAACAGTATTGTTTTTCTCTCTGTGTGTGTGTGTGTGTGTGTGCGTGTGTGTGCGTGTGTGTGTGTGTGTTGGGGGGGTTGTAGGTAGGACAGACCTGGGCACATGCAGTAAGTAGCCTTTCCTCCTCATTAACCCAGCAGTGCACCTGTGATCACTCTGATATTCTCTTTGAGAGCATTAGGGTTCCCAGCAGGGGATTTGCTGATGGGGGTGTTTGGGGTTTTGATCCTGGTGAGTTGGGTGTGGCACGCTCGCCCGACAGCTCGCCTCATGTCTGCTTGATGGGATAAAAGAAGAAGGAACGCACTAATAAGCCTTTGTTGCAGGGCAGGCCCTGCTTGAATACAAATACACGCAGAACTTTGCAAACGATTCCAAATGAAGTAATAAATAAAGTTCTTATAGACGCCTTCAGAGAAATAGACGTGCAAATTGTAATCACTATTAAAGCTAATTGTATAACTAAATGCAAAAGCCTCCCAAACTCAGCAAGAACATTGTGAAACAGATAATCCTCTGAATATATTCATTTTGTTGATTGATAATGTGGCTCTGTATGTAAATGAGCAGAATTAATCAGCCCTCCTTTGTTTTCTTTACTCTGTTGCAAGTCGTTTCTCTGCAGCATAACTGCACTGCAGGATGACCTCCAACAATTTAATTATCTGAAAGTCTCTGTGAACCGTTGATACTCATGAAGAAGAAGTTGAAACCAGGAGTTGATTTAGCTAGCTCCAGGTTTGTAGTTTTTCCAGCATGTTCAGCACAGTGATGATGACCACAGCGGCTGGAATAAGACGGCCTTTGTTGGACCGCAGCATCTAGTCGGTTTCTGTCGTCAGAGGTCTAATTGGAAAAAGGTCTTCTATTTATAGTGTTAGGTTGACGGCCAGCATCTCATACCTCTCACCTAAATGTCTTCGCTTTCACACTTTTTAATAAAGATAAAAGAGGAACCACTGCCATTTACACACTCAAAATGTCAGTTTTGTAAACTTTTTCCAAACTGGATTCCCATGGTGAAAATTAAGTTTACTCTCTGAGGGTTGATCAGTCACACAAGGCTGCAGAAAACTTTATCACTAACTTTAATGAATGTTTAGTTTGAAAACTTCCCTGCAGTTCAAAGTTCAGCCATGACAACAAGGCATCTGCTATTTCTGTGATCTGTTCCTTCAAACTGTCATTTTTTAAAACTTTTTCGATGGGTTTAGGTAGCAATTCAGAAGTTCAGGAGAATTGGCTCAGCTGTGTTATAAACAAAAAGAAAAAGCACATCAACAGATGATGCACTGTAACCAGAGTCTTAAAAACCAACTTTAATGTTGAAAATGCTGAAGGTTGGCTCTGATTTAACTCAAGATTTTTACGTTCCCAACGGTGCACACTTGTAAAAAGACCAGAAATACAGCTTAGTTTGGAAATGTAGACCATTGGCACTAACATTAGCTTTAGTATGTCAGCATTGAGATGCTATTTTAGTCCTGAATAACTTCACTGATAGGCTAACTCGTTTTAGCACAGCTTGAATACAACCATAGCACTTTCTAGATCAGATTGTTTTTGAAGAAATAATTAGTCCTCAGTTGACCAAGAGAAGCGGTTTTGTCGTCCATTGCTGTTAGTGGATGTTGCTTGTGCATCAGATTTACAGGAGTACCAGAAACCCATTTCGTCTGGAACCTTTGTATGTAAAAAAGAAATGAAATTAACTTCGCTAAAATGTTTAACATGTTAAAATCAATCTAATAATTAGACAAAATTAAAAGTCCCAACCAAAAAATTACACATAAGCACAAATAAAACTAATTGACTTGCAAACTAATTGGTTTGCAAGTCAATTAGTGTTTACATTTAAACACTAATTTTTACAATAACCAAAAAGGGGACTTGTTGTGCCTCAAGGCAAGCCTCTCTGCTTATCTCCTGCTCGCGTATTTTACTCCACCACAAGTAAAATACTTGGTGCTGGAGTCAAGATTTATTTTTTGGTTTTGTTTTATAAAAAATGCTCCCTGCGCGTAAACAAGATGAACTGCATAATTCTCCTTCTTTTATCTAAGCATACCAATCCATTTGGTGAACAAAAATCCCATTACATGTCCCTGAGCTAATGTTTCATTTTTAAAATGGAAGTCAAATAAAATTATACTGAGTGTTTTCCTCTTAAACCGAAGCATTGCTACCGGTATTCCTGAGCTACTGACCTAAATGTGTTCTTCTTCCCAGGCCAGTTTGAGTTAATGTTGCTGTAACTCGAGTAAAAGATGATGCATGCAGTTGTTAGGGTTGTTGGAGAACAAATACGTCATTTCATTAATGTTTAAATTTCCAGCACTTCCCTGTAATGCACAGCTCAATCACTCCATCACTAGCTTTCACGGAGCTTTGTTATCTTCAAGCTCCATTTAACTCTTTGGTTTCTTTTTTTTTTTTTTTTTACACTGATAGCTAAAGGAACTCCCCCATGAAGCAGTGTTTAGCCCATTGACCTTTAATTATCCATCCTGTAGCTGCAGAGCAACCTGCATGCCAGAGCCCAGCAGCTCTGCAGGGGGCCTTACTGGTGGGTCGTAGACGCAGAGGAACACGCCACACTCACTGCTGAACATCAGATACAAGCATAAATAAAACATTCGTGTTGCTCCTTTAATGAAGTCTCACCCACCGGGTGTAGTGATGAAATATTTACGCAGCTGTAGAAGAAGTTGCGAAGCAGAGGGAATGATTAGCGATTCTTTCAAAGTCAGAGATTGCAGCTTTTTTTTCAGATTTTAAAATGACGTGAAGCATCTGAGAAAAATTTCCAAATTTAAAAAAAAATATTGCTTGAGTTCAGAATGAAAATACGAAGATGCCCCAAATCCCTTAAAATTACATGACTATTTCAATTTCATTGATATCTTAATATAAAAATACTGTTTTATATAACTTAGCAAATCAACAACAATCATATTTACTTAAAATAAAAAAAATAACATCATCATTTATTCATATAAAAATATCAGGCATTATTCTCTTCTGCACTTAATAAAAAATGGACTTAAGCTAAAAAATATAGGACATAGACTCAATAGTCTTTAAATAAAGGTTCCCATTGTGCAGAATTTGACCCATTTTGTTCTGCATTTTATGGGGCAAAACATGCAAAAATAAGCAGGTGAATGGGTGGGGACAGGGGGGTGATACAGACCTTAAGCTTTATCACAATATTTTGTGGAATGTTTGTTATAACAGTAAAGATTATGGTAAAAAAACAAACTATTTATTACTTATGTTTAGGTGACTGTATGGCTGTGACAGCATGGCACAGCACTCACATCGCCACAAACACACATTCTTGGAAAAACATTCCTATTTGAAACAGACAGGTTGATTTACATCACTAGACTGTAAACAGTAACTGCATTTAAGTCAATAATCCCTTAATATTGATGGAATAGTATTAGTTTCACTGGATGATTATTTATCTTATAACATGGTAAAAATGTCTTGGTATAAGTGAAATAATCTGCCAATATTATCAATATTAAAGAATTACTTGCTTAAAGCAATCTCCTAGATAGTTTTTCTTACTTAAAGTGTACTAAGATGTTTGAACAAGAAACTAGACAAAATCCTTAGTAAGATTTTGTTTTTTTGCAGTGTACTACTGCAGTTCTGTTTGCAGACTCCAAGTTTTGTCCATCAAAGTATCCCAGCCTTGTTCTCTCTGTGGGCGTCTTGAGCTGAGAGTTTTCACCTCCTCATTGACCTTGGAGGACCGATAAAGGCTCTGACCTGGATCCCTGATATGCTCGGCTGCATTGAAAAAAAAAGAGGCCTCAGATACATAAAGAGGTGTCTTTGAGGAGATTTGCAGTACTTCCTTATCTCTCTGTGTGTGTGAAAGAAAAGAGCTCCAGCCCCCTCACTGTCAGACACATCAGGAACAGGCTGCAAGGAGATTTGTGCCAGATGCTGCTTCTGAAAGCACATCAGGTGGACAAGGAGCTCTCATCCCCATAGTGTGTGTTTTCTGTGTGGTGGCATGTATGTGTGGCCTTTGATGTCAGCCAGTAGTGGGAGTCCCCCAGGTGTTCGGCAGCACATCAGGGCAGCATATTGAGAAACACTCCTGCATGTTATCCACTCTTACATGTCGGCTTTTTACACCCTCCTCTCTCTGAGGGACTCTTAGTGTCGGTGTAAAACTTTCTGATTGGGTCTGCAGGAACTAGAAGTTTTTAAATTCTGATCTGTTCACATATTTCCTCTTGTAGGCCTTTAAATGCTGATTTTCTCTCAAAATACATGCAAAGAAATTTTTACTTTAAAGAAACTTGCAAAAGTATTCATAGCTCCTAAACCTTTAGTAATTTTTTGCACCGATTGCATTTTTATGGCCGATCACTGATCTTTGAAAGGCCTGACTTTCGATTTTTAGCGGGATTTTTAAAAAATTTTTTTTTTTTTTTTTTGGTGAGGTGACTATTATTTACCATACATGTGCAGACAGGACCTTTTGGGCTGGTCAGTCTGTCAGCCCTCTCTCACGGCAGAGAAAGGGGGCAATGGCTGATTTTTAGACCTTTGTAGAGGAACACAAGATCGGTTTCACACTTGTTTCCAAATATTAAAAACGTTTTTCAGGTTCTTATTGTTGTAAAATGTATAAAATTCATATTCTACTTACATAAAATACAATTAAAATACATAAAAGTCTCAGATTGCAACATGACAAAATGTGGAAAGGTTAAAAGGCAATGAATAAATGTAAGGTATTTTATAAAATCATGTTTTCCCTTTATTTAAAACCGTTTGTTCTGTGACTTTGTAACACAGTCCACACCTTTTTAATTTCTTCTCAAATCTCCAACAATTACCCTGATCCGTACAGTGAAAATGAGGGATTTAACAGCATTTCCAAGATGACATTTTTATATTCTTAGAAGGATTCAGTCTAATTTCATGCCTCATGGAGCTTGTGAGAGATTAGTGTGAGTAAATGAGGCCGGTTTGTTGTGTCAGAGGTGATTTGGACTCTTATCAGAGGCTGAGCTGCAGATCTGCTGCAGACCTAAGCTGACAGCCTTAATGGAATGGGAAAATCCAGTAATAGTGACCACTTTAGTTAGCATCTCAGGGTATTGTCTGCCTGTTTGGTGCATAATGAGTAACTGTATGCAAAGGCTGTCCTGGAAGTGCCCCCCTCATTTGGTTCTTTATTGTCAGATTAGTGGTGTGAGGGCATTGTGTGAGTCTGTCTCTTAAATGGAACAACTGAAAGGTTATTATCTGCCTTTATTCTGCTTTCTTTGTGAAGGCCTTGAAGTGTCAGAATTGATTGCAGAGATGAAAATTGTCCCAGTGTTTGTCTGGGTCAAGATGCAAATGGTTTCTTTTGCTCTAGAAAGTTAGGTGTTGTAAATAAGGTGCTGAAGTTCTGTGAAGGTCATTAATAAAAATGTTAAAAATTCTTTATTGAAGAATCAATTTGCAACACAGTATTCATGGATTTTTCTGTGGAACGTGAATCCAAATTATCTACTGAAAATGTGCCTTTTCACGGATTTTCCAAGCACTTATCTAGTTTGTTTATATTTAAAAAGTTAGCTATCGAACTAAACCAAAAGTTAGCTGCGCTGTTAGCGCATTAGCAGCTGTGTGCTCACCACTGTCTAACATATTCTATTTAAAAAACAGTTTGGGAAGCTGAAATACTTAGCAGCAATGCTACTTGACACACTGTTGGCTGGCATTTGCAAAGCAGCAAATCCAGGAGGGTATTTATTTTTAGTGGTGCCAGTGTAAATGTCACCAGGATTGGTATGGAGCGTAAACCTCTTGTGTTTACGCTCAATTTCACAGCAGTTTGATCAGCTAACAAATAGATTTGTAAACAGAAAAACAAATTGTAATCTCAATATGTTTTACTTTTACAAACCCACAATTGAGTTCTAGTTAGGTCTAGTCCCCCCTCCTCCCTTTATTTCATTATTTACTGTTTTTATGTGTTTTCTCAGTTTCAGCCTTTGTTATTTTGTTAGTTTTTGTTAACTATAATAGTTTCAGGTTCTGTCATCAAATACAGAAAATAAAATGGAGTCCTGTTCTTTATCCCTGAATGAATTATCTCTGTATCACGCAGACACAGACAGCAGACAGACTCAAATGTATTCACCAGCACCCCGACAGGCAGCAGTTTTGGTTGTCAGGGTCTGCAGATCATGGGTCATGTGTGTTGGTGCTGCATTAAGTCACAACAGGAACAGATAAGAGCGGCCCCAGGTTGGCTTTGGGAGCCAAATCCGCAGCAGCCCCCCAGTGCTAATCGGATTAGCTGAAAAGTTAGCAGTATGGCCCCAAGGAGACACAACGTTTTTTACACTGACTTCTGCGACATTGTGTCTTCCTCAGCCTCCATAATCTCCTTCTTGTCTCAAAGCCCTTTCAGATCATCTGTATCGCAGTCGACAACAACAAACTGGAGGCGAGGTGAACTGGTTTTAACCTCTGCTGGGTGGGGGGTGGAGGTCTTTTCCACCCAGGTGGGGGAACAATGGCGTGCCAGTTTCCTTAAAGAAATGGTTGGGTGAGCACCGCCAGAGGCAGGCGGGACAGAAATGAAAAAAAATGAGTTGAGAAATTATTGGTGGTGACGAAAAAGAGGAGGAGAGGGAGGAAAAGGGTTGGGGGTGGTGGAGGCTGAATGGAGGCAGCAGGGTGGCAACTGAACTCCTAAAGCGCCTTCATGCATGGTCTGCTTCAGCCAACGCTGGAAACATGTAGCAGCACCCTGAACTTTAGATCCGCCTGACTGTTCCTACTTTACCATTTAAAGATGTTTGTTAAAAACAAAACATTACAGTTCCTGCTCCTGGGTGAAAATGAAATGTCTGCTTTTGATTTTCACAGTTGTTGTCTGTATGATGTGTTTATAATATTTGTATATTTTCATGATGTGACGTGCTTTGAGCTGCATTGTTGCTGAAATGTGCTACGCAAATAAATTTGATTGATTGATTGACCTACATTCATATGATTCATATTCATATGACATCTTAGTATGGTCATTGGAGATAAGGAAGAAAAAAGAAGTAAGAACTCTATTTTTTAAATGAATTTCCTAGAAAGAACTTGGAGATTTCTGAGTTTGAGAAGTCGAAAATGTGCTGGAAAAACATCACATTTTGACATTAATTTCAGAAATTTTCTAGCAAATACTTGGAAATTTTTTTTGTTTAAAATATTTCAAATCTTCAACTTTCCAAACTCAGACAATTTCCAAGAAAACTTCAAATATTTTTTCTGGCAAATGTTCAGCTCAAAAAAAGAATAAAGAGGCCCACATTTTGATGCCACCACCACCATGCTTGACAGATAGTTTGCCTTTTAGGTTTTTAAACTTCACCAAACATGTTTTATGTCTTTGTGGCTAAACAGTCAACCTTTTTCTCCTTGGTTGTTAAATTATGCACCTTTTGTCTCTTCCACTAAACTTTTCATTACTCTGCTTGGATGTAGCAATGAACTGCCAGCTTCTTTATCAAGGTATCAGTGTCTAATGTTGGTCTAATACATTATTAATTATTCTTATGTAGCATTCTTTTTTGTGATAAAGTGAATTTTGGGTTTTTATTTACTGTAAGCCATAATCTTCAAAATTGAGAAATAAATGTAGAAGGAATATAAAAATATATGAGTTTTACTTTAATTGAATCATAGAATCTAACTTTCTGTGATATTAACTTATTGAGATGCTCTCCCATATATTTAAGCCTATTTTTTTTATCATTTTTACTGTGTGTATTGGTGAAAATCCATAAGAAGTTCAAACTTCAGCATTTAATCCCTTTGTCTTTAAACACCATATATAGTTCAAATAAATAAATAAAAGGCCCAAATTAATGATAGTAATGTCTATGAGGACTGAGCGTGAGAACAAAGTCCCACTTGCTAATGAGTTGAGGAAATTAAGTTACACTACACTGAACATAACAAAGCACTTAGCAGCAGTGTGAGAACATGGGAGAAAAAATGGGGTATTCTTTTAAGATCCCCCAAAAGCAGATTAAAGAGAAAAAAATGACTTTCTTTTGGTGTCATCCTTTTTTTATGATTATTTGTCACTGCATGAATGGACCAATAGAACAGCTGCCAAGTTCAACATGGCTGAAAAAGCTCTTGGCACTCTGAATCAACAGCCCAGCGTCGAACTGGCCAGCCTTCCTTCAACTGCATTCCCAAAATGATGCCAAGGGAACCAATTTTTCTGGCCAAGATGTGGTTTTGTGGCTGCAGTCAGTCAGGCAGAAGGAAGATGAAAACGATGCCATGTAGAAAAGAAGCCTTTTTTTCTTCTTTCTTTGTGCCACCGTGTCTCCAGATTGGCTTGGGAGGACAGTGATCTGCCAAGCCCACTGCACTGAGAATAAAGCTAAAGGTCAAAATTAGTTAGAAAGAACACAGTTGCTGTGAAATGGAGGCTTGATTTATTGTAATTGTGGGTTTTCCACTTGATTTATGTGCATTTAAATGTGTATTTCAGTGTGGGGCAAAGTGGAACTGACTATGAATGACAACCTGGAGGTGTACCTCGGTGACCCAGCTGAGATCCCCTGCCATTACAGCTTCACTGGTGTGAACGAAGAGCCCAGCTTTGTCATAATCCAGTGGTTTGTGGTGAGTAAACTGACAGTGTCCGTCTGGAACTAGCTGTTCCAGAAACAGTCATGGTTTCTGCTTCACTTGTAACATAAAGCTTTAGATTGCTGTAATGTTCCATGGAGAATTGCGAGTTGATGCCTAGAATTTTCACATTTATCTGATTAATCACAACACAGCAGCAGTGGTGGGCAACGATAATTAAAAAGTTAGTTACTCTGACACTAAAATACTAATATAAACATTAGTTCCACTTTTTCTAAAGGGTATCACCAACACAATATTTAGCGGAAGGTAATGCTAAAGCGTTAGCTTCTATTCAAACTATATCTGCCCTTAAAAGGCTACAATCCTTGAACACCACTTAAAATTTTGACATTATGTACATGTTCTATAATTCCCTTAGATATTATATTTGTGTATATCTTGTTCTCTACTGTCTGTTTGTCCCACTATTTTGCTTGAAATGAAGATATTAGGGAAACAAAAGAGACAATTTAAGGAGAGGAAATGCTGTGTATCAGTATTCACCCTCTTTAAAATAAGAGCATGAATATAAGCTTCTAACTGCTTTAAGAGCGCTTATCAGTCGATAGCCAAAACTTTAACACAGTTCTTCAACTTAATTCAACTGAAAACCAAATAAGCTTCTTTAAGTTCACAAAGAAATCTCGAGTTTAAGTTTTAAGTTCACAAATAAACGCTTTCGAATTTATCCAGGAAAATCAACTCGAGAAGCCAGGTACGCTAATGTTAACAAAGTTAAAGTTAGTAAAAATGCTACACATAAGGTTAGCTGTGCTATTAGTGCATTAGCAGCATTCTTAGTGTAGATCGTGACTAGTTTTGATAACCTAGATTGATTGCTATGTTCGTTGACAAATTAGAAAAGTAAACTCTTCAGTGGTTCATTTCCTGCTTATCCAACTTTAAATTATATGTGACGACTTGTAATACTAGTCCCTTTTAGAAAACACTTCAAGATGAGTTTAAGGCTTCTTTCTGCCATCTCTTTGTTTTGTGAATGGAACGCCTCTGGAAGGCCCTTGACTGTTCCTACCTGGTTTCTCTTCAGAGATCTGCAGGAAATGGCTCACGGATGCGGATCTTCTACAGTGACATCAACCAGCAGATAGTCGACAACAACACAGACTACAGCGGCCGCATCGAGGTGACCTCAGACCAGAGAGGAAACACACTCCTGATCCACAACGTCCAGCTCTCTGACGAGAAGGAGTTCTTCTGCCAGGTCAACGGGCAGGAGGCTGGCAATGCCGAACGCAAGACTCACCTCAGGGTTTTTGGTAAGACAGCACACAAAAACGACAAAGTATAACCTAATAGAAGATGTAAACACCTTAAACATCTTCAGTTGCAAATGTATCTGTTATAATTTACCAAATATCTCGTTTTTCAGCTCCTCCAGAGGCTCCAGAAATTGAAGGCGTCCCTAATGGGATTTCTGTGACCAACACGATGCCATCTAAGGTGGGTCAACTCAGTCTGAAGGTCAACAAATGCAATAAAATCCTAAAAAAAATCTGGATAATTGAAACCAGGGGTGAAAGTAGGTGGGTACGGTCGGGTACTGCGTACCCCTAAAAGATTTAGCGGGGGTACGCAGTACCTGCAAGAGAGGGGAGTGGCTGTCTGCTGTAAAAAAATCAATGGGTTCACTGTGCAACCGTGAGAGCACATCAGCCGTGACTGATTAGTTTTTCAAGAACAATCTAAAACACGACTTAATCAGTTAATAAATAGCTTTTTCCCCATTTCATGTTGTTTCTGAACTGTTCGTGCTTTGCTAGAGCAGCGGTGCAATAATACTTGGATCGCGGAAGGTTTTGAGTCGATCTCGGCATTAGGTGACAAACTGAATGCCGCCAGGATGCTGAGACCAGCACATCCTCTGACTCATCAAAACGTTCGTAACTTTAGTAAAGAACAACAGCAAAAAAAATAAAACATCAACTAAACGTGTTCAAATTAATGACCCAACAACAATAATAATCTCAGTAATTATTGTTTCAACAAGGTGTTACGCAATTCTGTGCGTTTCGGTTCCATTACCAAAATAACTAGCAGAGCAGGAGTTTAAAATTAACTAATCAACCACCGCTGTGTTCAGGGGAGCGCTTATTAATAATTGCAAAATAAATATAAATCCTGAAAACCTAGTATCGTAACGGGCTGAATGTTATGTTTTTAACGTAATCTCTGCTCGGCTCGAGGAGCTCGGCTCATGGCAGTTGCCATGGCAACAGGTGTGCTTAAATGACAAAGAGACGGAGAGTAAAAAGGAAGGAGTTGTTTACCTGTTTGGGGTATTTTACCTTTGTTTTTTCAAAGGTTTTGTTGGCTCTAGTGGCCTTTATTTGAAAGTAGTTTGACAGGAAGGAGGGTAATGAGAGAGGGGGAAATGCGACCACTGCCACAAGGACCAAGGCCTCAGTATGTGGGCTGTGCGTTGCCTCTGCGCCACCACAGCACCCCATTTTCTCTTTGTTTATCTTTGCTGTGGCTCATCACAGCCACTGTAGTTTCTGAACATTCAATAAACATCAAACTTGGACTAATTATCTCGTTCGTCTGTGACTGTATGTCATTCACAACAAACACGGTAAATATGTTTCATTAAGTATTTAACAAACAAATGGCTTCTACCGCAATAGTTATGTGAAATTAAATTAATTGTCTAGTATTAAAAAAAATAGTTTGGTGCTCTCTGGCATCTTGCTTTGAGCTCATAGTTTGAGAAGGTTTCCTCTATCAAACTATTTTATTTTTTTTTTTTGCCTCTTATTTAGTGGAAATATTGATGTTGATGAGACTTAATGATAACCTTTTTCAACGTTTATAGCTAAACTGTTGAAAATGAGGCTCTAACATTCACAAATTGACTTTATATTATTATTATTATTATTATTATTATTATTATTATTAACAAAACAATAGCAATAATAACAATATTAAATTATAATAACTTGTTATTAAATTATAATAACATAAAGTTATAATATAGCTATGTTATATAACTTTATATAATATTGCTATTGTTTTTTAAAAAACTGTTATTTTAATATAAAAACACTGATTGTGTTTTTTATCATTAAAAAACACAATCAGTGTGTTTATTATATATATAAATATGTGTTTATTTTATATAAATATATATTTATATAATGATATAAATAGTAATATAAATATTATTTATATTATAAATAATATTATTATTATTTATAATATAAATAATATCATTATTTATAATATAAATAATATTATTATTCTTTATATAATAATATAAATAATAATAATAATATTTATCATATTTATTATTATCATCATAATAAATATTATTACAACAATAATATTTATTATTCAATAATAATTTAATTATAATATAATTAAATTCTATAATTAAATTAATTAATAATTAATTATTATTAATTATTCAGCTCTTGGGACATTCCACATCCCAAGAGCCGAAATGGGCTTTTTCCGTAGGGTGTCTGGGCTCTCCTTTAGAAATAGGGTGAGAAGCTCGGACATCTGGGATGGACTCAGCGTAGAGTCGCTGCTCCCTCACGTCAAGAGGAGCCAGTTGAGGTGGCTTAGGCATCTGGTCAGAATACCTCCTGGACGCCTCCCTGGTGAGGTGTTCTGGGCATGTCCCGCCGGGAGGAGACCCCAGGGAAGACCCAGGACACGCTGGAGGGACTATGTCTCTCGGCTGGCCTGGGAACGCCTTGGGATAGGAATCGTTCCCAGGACAGATCTCTCTTGATGGGCCAGCCTTCTAATGCCTCCGTCATCAGAGCAGAGGTTCAGCTTTTGGACGCCTCTTTTTCCTCCTTATCACTCCAACCATTCTCAATCTGTGCACTTTAGGAAGATTGGAGAAATCGTTCCCTTCATCACTGTTCTCGCCATCAGACCGACCTGAGTGATCTGTTTGCTGTGGCCTGATGAGCCACAGCAAACTGCCCCAGCCGGGGAAGTTTCCTCACTTCTGTGGTGATCAAATAACCTGCTCCAAACGTCAGAGTTAAAAACATGGTGGTGACTCCGATTTGTTGCATTGTCAAAATATTTTTCAAACACGGTGCTAACAATCAAAGAGCTGCTTGTATATAACCTCCTGTTTTGAGATCCAAGCATTCATAACCTCAGATGTTATTTGATCTATGTCATAGATGAGGTCATAGCTACAATGAGTCTCTGTAGCTCTGGGGGAATGTCTTGCTTCTGATCGTTGCTATGGAAACGGTCAAATCAGTTCTGCATGACTCAAACTAATACATATATATATATATATATATATATATATATATATATATATATATATATATATATATATATATATATATATATATATATATATATATATATATATATATATATATATATATATATATATATATATATATAATTTTTTTTATTTTTTTTATTTATTTATTTATTATTTGTCATAGAACCCACAAGAATTTAAAACTACTTTCACCCCTGATTGAAACTCTTTACAAACCCCTCCAGGTGGCGTCATGTGAGGTTCGAAATGGATTTCCTAAACCCAACATCACCTGGTACAAGGATAACGAGCCACTGATGCCTCAAGTAGGACGTAAGTTTTTACTGCTGTGGCTTTTTCTCCTTGTCTTAGAGTATTTATATCGAATTGTACATGATTGGTGTAAAGGTTTAACCACTGGCTTAGCAACAGGTTTGCTGAAAATTTTAAAATAAGAAATACCCACAAAATTATCCATGTATCAGTACTGCTAGCACAATTAGCCTGTTAGAAACAGTGCAGTCCTTAATGGGTAAGTACTGAAAAAGTGCTTGCCTGGTAATTACTTACATATTTCTAAAGCTTGGTTTAACTTTGCTTGCTATAGGTTAGTACCTGTAGAATCAAGAAATCCTGTAAATAGAACCTGTCTGACAACATGAAGTAGGTTAAAAACATGCGTCTTGCTAGATATGAAGCTATTGTAGCTTACAGGACCTTGTGTTGTTCTTCTCCTTATTTTCATTGTCATAGTCATTGTGAGAAAAGTATTGATAAAGGTAAAAAATGTGGAAATGTTTGATGACCTTTACAGGGTCTATAAAGAGTATTCAAGCAACCCACCCATTTTTTGGTAACAACTCAAAGCTTTTTAGTGTGTGGAAAATTAGTTTCTTCAAAAACCGCCAGATTGATAAGTCACAATCAAATTATCACTGCCCTGTTATCCAGCAACCCCATCCAAGCCCAGCACCATTTTTTATTTTTCATATATATATATATATATATATATATATATAGAGAGAGAGAGAGAGAGAGAGAGAGAGAGAGAGAGAGAACGCCCAAGAATGTAAAACTACTTTCATCCCTGATTGAAACTCTATACAAACCCCTCCAGGTGTGGGCCAAAGCCGAGCTGGTCAGCTGGTTTTACTGCTCTATGCGCTGCACAATGGCTGCTGGAAAAGACAAGTGCTCAGTTGTTGACTTACCATCCAGAAGATACTGGCTGCATTGTTGTTGGTTGTGCTGGAAGCGCCACTTCTACTTTTTAAATATGTATGGTTGTCTAATTGTGTATCTGTTTGCAGCAATGTTGCAATGTTGAGTTGGGAGTTGTGGCCAGCTGCAGCTTATTTGGATTTAAAGTGACAAGAAGCCCTAAAACAACTCATTCTGAAAGCATCTCAAAATTGACAGCACTTACCAGATAAAATCTCATTATCTCAAATTGATTGTGTGAAAATATGTAATTAACATGTTCAAGGAAGCATAATAGCATCTACACCCAGAGGATGCTGACTACTTGAATAATCAGGTTTTCTAACATTTTCAGCCACAGAAGCTCACATGAGCTGATTCAACCACTTCATTTTGACATTGTTTCTTGCTGTGTTTTCACTGTTCCAGAGGTAAATGTGATCATCCTGGTGACCCGGGAGCCCAGAGGCTTCTACTCTGTGCAGAGCACCCTGGAGTACAGGATACTGAAGGAGGACAAGGACTCCCATTTCTCCTGTGAGGTCAGCTTCTCTGTCCCGGGAGCCATCAGGACGAGGATGTCCCAAAGCATCAATGTCACTGTTCACTGTGAGTTTCATACGGTTATACTGACCTGCAGTAGAGCAGTAAGTCACTAATTAAAGTCTAATGCTGACTGTCTCACCTCGATTCTTGACTGTAATTGTCTCCAAGTTTTGTCACCATAATTGCCTGACAACACTTTAATTAGTTCAGCTTAATGCTTCCAGCCTTTGCAGTTAGATAAACAGTTTCCTTGCTGTTCTGTATTGTTTCCAGTTCTGTTGCTAATTTCAGTATTTTCACATCAAACCATACTTTTTTTTTTTATTTGGCTTGCAGTTCACTTGCTTCTCCTAGGGAGTTTATTGTTTTACATTCGGCTGTAAAAGATGCTAATGTAATTTAACTTGCACATTGTGAGTGGAATATTCATAAAAACGCCCACGTTGGAAATGCTAAAACCAGTAAATCTGCAGTGCTGGGGAAAACGCCTGGAAAATGGAGGAAAACTGGTGCACAGAGGTTAGACGTTCAGATTTAAAATCTCTTCATCCCTTTCTGATTTGTCTGTTTGCTCACAGTTTGTTAAAATCTGAATATTTAACAAAGCTTTTCCATCAATCTTAAAAATGAATCTTAGTTAAAATTCAAGGACAGAAAAAACATCTAAATTAAAATAAGTATGCCATTTGGGTGTAAGATAAACAGTCCTGACAAACTAGCAACAACTCCACCCAAAAACAGTAGAAGAGAGCAGAGAAAAGAAAATTAACTTGCTTGAGTTTTAACATTGAACATGAAATGAACTCCCTACTGAACAACAGTGTATCAAAAAATTGGGTTATACTCTTGTTGTTTCTCTCCATGGAAATCTTTAGTAAAAGGCGAAAGATTTATACAAATTGAAGAGAAACAAGAGTGCATGACCTGCTAATGGGTAGGTGTCCCATTTCTCCTGTCACCATACCCACATCACTGACGGTGCTATTCGACTGAACAATGCTTTAAGGACACAGAAAAGCTGGCCACGCCTCTATTTTTTTAACCAGTTTAAAGCCTTTTTTATTTTTATTTTTCCCATTTCAAAAGTTTTTTCCAGTGGCAGTTTTTTTTTTCACTTTCAGTTTCAAACTTTTTCCAATTTTAAAATAAATGTAAAGTTTTAAATTTTTAAAGTTTTAAATTTTTAAATGTTATTCTTATGAACAAATTTTATGGCCCCAATTTAGGTCCATAGCACTCAGTTTTTTTCAGCACAAAGATTTGGTCGTTCAGACATGCAGCAACACTCGATGGCCTCGTTGAGGACTAAGGCCTCAATATGTGGGCTGAACTTTACCACTGCACACCACTTGCATGAAATCATTCCTAAATAAAGAGATTTCAATCTGCTTTGTTGTGCGTAGTTTTAGAATGAGGTGTTAAGGCTTTGCACAGACAATGCACTGAAATCATAAAATAACACAATGTTCCAAGTCCCACCGTATGCTGTAGATTGCTTCTAGCTGACAAAGTATTTTAATATTGAACAACAGAAGGAGCACCACACTGAACAGCAGAGGGGATAGCACCGTCAGTGAAGTGGGTATGGTGACAGGAGAAATGTCTTGTTTTTCTTCAATTTGTACAAGTCTTTTGCCTTTTACTAAAGATTTCCGTGGAGACAAACTGTAAGAGTTTAACCCAATTTTTTGATACCCTACTGATTAGTGGGGTATTCTTTTTGTGTTAAATATGAAAACATAAAGTTATTACTAAAATTCAGAGTATTACAGTTCCTATAATCTCTGGTATTTTGAAAATACCTTAAGAATCAATCAAGTCAACTTTTGTTTCATAGACATGCTTTTATATATATTTACAATGAAGAAATATTTTTTAGAGTGCATGAGAAATGCTAAACACAGACTGAAAATGCTGTGAAAATGTATCAATATATTTTTTCCCACATCACATGCACAGAGTATTGATGATATTTAAACAGGACCAACAGTTTTGAGACTGAAAAAAACAAACATTGAATCCTAAAACTAGTTATGAGCATTTTTTTACATTTTCAAAACTTTTTTTTTTCTTTTGAACAAACTTTATGGCCCAAATTTATCTCCATAGGGCTGAGTTCTCGTTCAGGACAAAGCAGAGTGTTGTCGCCATAAAAGCCTACAACAAAATAGGAAAAAGTCACTAGATTTGTCGATGGTCACTGTTTTGTAAAATAGTCAGTGATTTCTGAGAAGTTGCTAAAAATAGTGGCAAAGTGCTTTGCTACATTGCATAAAAGCATACATAATTTTCACATCTAGAATTCATTCAAATTCAAAAATACTTTACTGATCCTACAGGGAAGTGATGTGGAAACTCATATTAAATTCAAATCTTCAAATAAAGTGGTTAAAAAACATAGATGAGGCCAGCTTTTTGGTTCCCACAATGCATTGCTATAGTCAAATAGCACCGTCATTGAAGTGGGTATGATGACAGGAGAAATGGGGCAAATACACCATCAGGTCATGGGCTCTTGTTTCTCTTCAAATAGTATAAATCTTTTGCCTTTTACTAAAGATTTCCATGGAGAGAAACTGCAAGAGTTTAACCCAATTTTTTGATACCCTGCTTGTTAGTGGGGTGCTCATTTTATGTTAAATATTAAAATACTGAATAAGTTAATAGTAATGTTGAAGTTTACAATGTAGTGAGATATTAAAGGGTGATGCACTGTGTGTGGAGCCTAAAACAGCTTACTATTTAAAACTTAAGTTAATAGTAAGGTTGAGATTCACAAATCTTGAGATTCATGCTAGTTACATGTTAAAGGTAACCTACTACGCTTCCTAGAACAGGTTAGAATAAATCTATGGGTTATACAAAACATGCTTGTGACATTTTTTGTGCAAAATCATTAAATTAGACTTCAGTCTGTTCACTTCTGCCACTTTCAGCTTTCAGATACTTGTTTTAGTGTATCACCATGTTCTCAAATTGCACTAAATACTATTTTATGTCAGAGTCTATACTGTAATTCTGAACATTGCTTTCAAATCATTAAATACTTTAATGTTGAACATAGAAGGAGCACCCCACTCATCAGCAGGATGCCTTAAAATTTAGTTAAACTCTTGCTGTTGCCCTCTATGGAAAAAAAAATACACCTCACAGAACAAAAAAAAATAGTAAAAAGCAAAAGATTTATACAATTTGAAGAGAACCAAGCCATGACCTGCTGATGCTGTAGCTGCCCCATTTCTCCTGTCATCATACCCACTTCACTGACGGCGCTATTTGACTAAGCAACATAAAGACTCAAAAATTCAAATATTTTACTATTGTCTTTATTATCTTTATATTTAGGTAATGCAAGATAACAAAGTTTGCTGGACGATAAATTGTCCCAATTAGTTATTGCGATAAATGATAATATTGTTGTTTTTAGACAGTTTTCAACTAATATAATGGTAACGCCGTTATATGCAAGAACACATTCTCAGATCAATAAGCTTTAAGTTTTAGTGAACATTTAACAAAGACATTTTAAATATCCAAAATAAATAAACAAAGCAGAACAACAAATAGAATGAATTATGAAGTCTCTGTAAACAAAACAAACAAAATTGTCCTACAAAAAAAGGGGCAAGTTGAGACCAAAACACCAGACTGAAGACTTTTGCCTTCCAGATTTTGGTAGAAAGAGAAAATGCAAATGGCATTTATTCAGCTAGTGTCAATTTATCATGAGATTAATTGACTTATTACTTATTGTGACAGACCTATCTGTCTCTTAATCTGTCACAACATAGTGACAGCTTTGCCAAATATGTAAAAATATATTCTTTATGATTTTCTATTGATTATCAGCAACAAAAGTTGATTTGGGGATTTAGTTACTCTTTAAAAGTGGCTTTTTGAGTTTTACTTTGGAGAAGTCATTTGTAATGTTGACTGTGTTTTTCCAGTTGGGTTTTTGTTTTTTATGAACATCAGATCATTTGCATATTTTGCCAGTAAACCCAATCTGCAGGTTCAGCTGTATCAAATAAAACTTCCTCTGGTTATTGTTGGAACAGTTTTGTAAAAAGCCAGACTGGATCTGTCAGCATTATGGAAATGATCTTGTGAAGTGACTTTACCAGCATGCTGAATAAGCCTGCCTAATTTATTTTATTTCTTTGTGTGTGTGTGTGTGTGCGTGTGTGTGTGTGTGTGTGTGTGTGTGTGTGTGTGTGTGTGTGTGTGTGTGTGTGCGTGCGTGTGTATGCGTGTGTGTGTATGCATGTGTGTGTGTGCAGACCCCACCACCATGATGGAGCTGTGGAAGGATTCGCCGCAGGGCTTGGTCAAAGAGGGGGATACCGTAGAGCTGCGTTGCCAGGGTGACGGCAACCCCCCGCCGATCTTCATTTTCAGCAAGGAACAAGTAAGAATGGAGCGTCTTTTCTCACCCTGCGTCCCCCGAGAGTGTGTGAGTGACACACAAGAGACACGTAGGGAGTGTTTTTGAAATGTAGCACCCACAGCGGCAGACACGAGCGTGGAGGGTCTGTGAGTACAGATCCAGACCGGGTCTGAGACCGGAGGCCATGTTGGCGAGCAGGGCTCGTTCCCACGTCAGACACACCAGAGACACATTCATTGTGTCTCTGGAGAACACAAAGGCTCAGCTGACTGCAGGCTGAGCATTTCCCAATCAGCCGGTTGGCAGATGTGGTCAGACAAAGTAATTTGAAGAAAGGGAACATGTGGTGGAAACAACACATTTTAGACATATATATTCAGGCTTAAAGCTGCAGTAGGCTAAAATGGTTTTTATATATATTTGTTAAAAACTGTCACCATGTTGTGGCAGTGTGGTATGAGACAGATAATCTGTGAAAAAAAATAAATCTCCCAGTGCTGCCAGTGCTAATCAGAAACAACCAGAGTGAGATACTTAAGTTTTTGAGTTTTTATGTTGCTTAGTCAAATAGTGCCGTCAGTGAAGTGGATATGATGACAGGAGAAATGGGGCACCTACATCATCAGCAGGTCATGGGCTATTGTTTCTCTTCAAATCGTATAAATCTTTCGCCTTTTACTAAAGATTTCCGTGGAGAGAAACTGTAAGAGTTTAACCCAATTTTTTGATACCCTGCTAATTGGTGGGGTTTTCTTTCTGTGTTAAATATAAAAACATTAAGTTATCACTAAAATTCTGAGTATTACAGGAGGTGAGTCTCGTCAATCATGTTTGTATGTGCCTCTCAGCTGAGGCCCCATCTCCCCTCTCCCTTGGAAACTAAATGGAGTTTCCTTTTCAGGAGCCCGATACGCTGCTGGAGAGCAGAGGTGATGTCCTGATTCTGCCGTCTGTGTCCCGGAAAGACAGCGGCATATACCAGTGCCGGGTGCTGGACTCTGCTGGACAAACAGAGATCAAAGAAGAGGTCACGCTCACGGTGCATTGTACGTAGGAAAACATTTCATGCGCCTACACACCAGGAACTGTATTTCTGCAGAATTATTCTGTACTTTAGTATTTAGAGACATTAGAGTTCAAATTCTGATTCAGGGCTGATGATAGGATATTTTAGGTTTTGTTCTGTGAGGCGTAGAACATCTTTGTGTAGAAATGTGATATCCAGCATTCTTCCAAATAGCTAAATCTGGAAAATTAGACATTTTCTGGAATAAATAAGGACATTTTCAAGTTTGAAAAGTCAAACATTTTCTAGGAGATTGAGCTCAGAAATTTTTTTGGAAAAACAAAAAAAACAAAAAAAAACAATGTGGTAATTTCTGAGTTTGTGTTCATGTGTGTGTGTACATGTGTGTGCACGTGTGTGTGTGTCATGTCGTGCTTCATCCCGTTTCAGATTTGGACCCGGCTGTTGTGGTTCCAAAAGAGTTGGAGTATATGGACAAAGGTGAAAATCTGGTGGCATCGTGCAACGCCCTGTCCTCTCTGAAAACTGTAACCATGTGGTACAAGGTAACTTCATTTCAGTTTGAAGTTATTCCCTGTTGCTGGTGCACTTTTTCCTTCCACTAAGCTTTCCGTCAATATGCTAGGATACAGGGATTTCTGAGTGGCCAAGTACTTTAGCTGGACTAAATTTCTCACAAACTCTTGAATGGGCTTTTATAAAACTCTCAACACTGCAGTTATTCCCTGTTGCTTATGCACTTTTTCCTTCCACTAAACTTTCCATTAACATGTTTGGATACAAAAACATTCTTTAGCTCACTGGACAGCTGTCCAATCAGCAGTCTTCCCCCTGATTGTTGTATAATATGTTAGTGTTGTTAGTGAATTGACCATTGTGATGATGTTCTGATGTTCCGGTGGCGTCGCTGACCTTGGGGTCGTGTCTGGATGTTTGCTTTGGGTTTGTTTAGGAAGGGAAGCAGGTGGGTCACGGCAACACGCTCCACCTGAACGACGCCACCTACGAGACGAGCGGACGGTACGTTTGCGAGGTGACCGTTCCCTCCCTGCCCTCCCTGCACACCAACGGCTCGGTTAACATCATCGTCCAAGGTCAGTGAGCCACTGCTGTTAACTTCCTGTTACCCTTTAAGGTCAGAGCTTTGAGTTCTGATAGTTTCTACAGGAAGTTTAGGGTTATGAAGACGTAAATGAAACAGGGTGAAGTGTTTTTATGGGTATATTACAGCACGTTGGTGAATGTTTACTAGAACAGGATCTGGTGACCATCTTGGTGAATGTTTCTGGTGGCTGTTCCTCCAGGCGGGCCTCAGTTGGCCGGCGTGGAGGACGAGGTCCAGCTAGAGGAAGTGGCCGGCCGCACGCTGAACCTGAGCTGTGAGGCCCGCGGGCATCCACTGCCCAGTATCACCTGGAGCATCACAGGCAGCCAGGTAACCGTTCATCCAACCGTACATCCAACTGTGCATCCAACTATTGCATTGTATACAAACTCGACAACGCTTCTGATAAAACTATCCTTGGCTGGAGTCTAATAGTTGGTAAAGGCAGCACTAAATAAAGACAAATGTACAAACATTTGCTTTGGAAGTTTTAAAAAAGAGACTTGCTGGATTTGTTTTCATGAAACCTTTAGTTACACCTAAAGGAGATTCAGTTTGTCCATTTTGAAAGAGAGATGTCGATAACTTTTGCATAAATAAAAATGTCTCTTTCTCTGTAGAACTGGCAAGAAGTGATGAGCAAAGCAAACGACCACATTACTCACAGCATGGTGTCGGTCAAGATCAACTCGGACGTCAGCGCCATTTGTAACGCGTCCAACAACCAGGGCACTGAGGTCAAGGTCTTCAGCATCAAAGCCAGTAAGCGTCTCTTTCTTATATGTATGTTGAACAACATGCAAGTTAAATTTTCTGATGTCAAATTGGGAAATTGTTTGACGAATGTGTCACAGCTGTTTTTCTTCCTCCTAATTTAGCCCATTAAAACTGAGTTGTTGTTCAACCATAAATTGTTAAATTGATTGTTTGATTTGCTAAAGAAATTCTAGACATTAAATAATATTTCTCACAGGATAAATTCACTAAAGAGTTTTTAATAAAGTTTTTAAGTCTGACTCATTCATTTTAGCTTAAAAGAGAAATTATGCAATACTATAAAATTTGTTTGATTCATATTTTTGAATTAGACATTTGAAACAGGTTTGAGGTTGTTTGCTTCTGTTATTGTGTTAATATGGGCTGATATTGATTAAAATGAAGAGAAACACCTGAAAAACACCTGTGGAAAATTAAAATAGGATTCCTTCTCAGTTTTGGAAATACTGGGATCTGTGTTTTTTATTTGCGAAAGCTGAAAAAGTTTGAACTGACAAGACACAACCATTGATGTACACTCCCCTTCAATAAGATAATTTATCTGGCATTGTGGAGTAATGTCTCATGGCCTGCATGAATCGACACACAGTTCTTTAACCCAACCCTTTTGGTTAAAAATTATGTCAGGTTTTCTTAATCCAGCATGATCCAGATTAGATGTTGGAAACTCTGAAGAATAAAGCAGAGCTCTTTTGCTGTAGTTCATTCAACCTGCCAGGTATTTGCTGCTGTCGACTCTTGGCTCATTTTATCCCTCCAGCAATTTGAAGAAAAGATTCCCAAGACGAACACATATAAAAATTCAAATGACTGTATGTGGTCTTTGTGTTTTTTATTACACCCAAAAATTTGGGTCAAAATGGCTTACAAATTTAAGGCATTTTTTTTTTTTCAATTTTTTTTACTTTCTTTAGAATTGGAGAGTCTATCTGTGTCCAAACGTTTTTGATAATTAGATTGAAAAAACACTAGGCTCTTTCAAATCCCTCTCACCTCGAGTCAGTTAGTGAGAGACGGGAGTATCGAGGGAAGGGACTAAGATTGTTTTCCCAAGTTGTATATGCCAGCATTGTCGTGGTTTCTACTTGTTGAAGTCAAGCTAATTTAGGCTAGTTAGGGCTCATATCAATATATACAAAAAGTTGGAAATAGCTAACTTAGAAAACACCCATACCTTCTCCTTTCTAATGTGTTTGTTGATTTGATCAAATCTTTGACTTTGTCTGAATTCATGATTTATTCCATATCTACATGTTAAGGTTGTCAAAATCCAGCTAGGAAAGCTGACCTACTTCCCTCTCCCTCGCTATTCTTTATTTAATTTAAACTTTTTAGAAGCCTCTGAAATGTGATATCTTGATATCTTGCTGTAGTGTTGACAGTAGTAGCAAATAACTGTGTCCTTTTTTTTATATGTCGTGCACATTTAGATTTATATTGACAACTTAACAGCTAAAAACATTGTAAAAACAATGCTATCACCGGCGAGCAGTTTTTAGCCCTCCAGCAGGGAGCTGGGGTGGGACCTTGACGTCACGCTGCAATGTATCATGGGCATCACTGTCAAGTTTGGTTTGGAGATGCTTCGTTCATGCTCCTCTAACTTTAAAATAAAGCATTGCAAAAATAACTCTTTTTACACTTACTTATGGTGTGTTCACTGATTAGAAACTGATGCGAATTTTCAGTTTCTGAGCAGGCCAAGGCAAAAACCGACCAATTCTGGTCACCAGCTGAATTCTTGTTGCATCTTTAACAACAACCAGCTGATAAATGATCACAGTTTGCTCTTTAACCAAATGTTTAACACAGTAAAAGCAGGTTTGCACTAATCTTAAGGGATGTGTGTGTTTATGTGTTGGATTAATGTTGGTGGACGTAAACTTCTTCCCACTCTGAGTGTTGTTTTACTCGTCCACAGTTCCCAGGGTCACCCGCACTGCTCCCTTCTCTCCCGGTAAGACGATTACCGCCCTGCAGTCTCTAATGTTGCAGCTTTCCAGCTCAAACGCTTTCCTCCCAATGTTCACGCTTTTTACCAACATCCATATGTGACAATGCAGGGCTGCAGTAGGCCATGCATTATTTACAGGCATTCCACCCTAAGACTGTCTTTAGCTTGCTGGCAGATCTTTGAGTTAGCCCTTGGCTGTTTTTAAATATTCTGTTTGATTTTTAGAGTTAAAAAAAAATCCTAACGCCAGCAAATCCCAGATACTCGGATCAAACACGCTGCAGCTGTAAAATATTATTTGTTTATCCCAGAACTTTTTAAGTAAACAAAAATCAGCAATGTGGAAAAAAGACAGCCAGACATTAATCGTGTTTTATGGTAGCTTTAACATACCGGGTTAATTTACACTTCACCTTTGAGGGGGTTGCAATTATCAGGCAGTTTTCTGACTTAATCTGGACTGTTAGTTCGTATCGTTAAATCTTTGCAGGACTCTGGGGGAAAACACGGAGTCTGAAATAAAAACAACAGAGGGAAAAATCTGGTCCAGAATGTTCCCAAACAACTTTTTACTGCTTTTCTTTTTGTTTACGGCCATTCTAAACTAATGCAGTAAGAATAAATTACATCATCAACACTTGGTGCAATAAAAAGGTTAAATGTTTCTCTCACTTTTTATTGAGTCAGTACATTTAAAGACTAATCCTATTACATTGGAAGGTAACTGTTCACTTAGTTCAAAACTGATGGAGTCCATTTATGATTGATAAGTGAAGTGAGGCACAGATTCTTGCAGAAATATATTAGAGTTTTTTTTTTTTGTTAGGTTTTACTACAACAGTTCATGGAGTCTTCACAGAGTGATTCAAGTGGAGCTATTTGCTGCAATACTGATTTTTTTTCTTGTGTTGCTTTCAAAATAGTTTTTCTCATCATAAAACTTCCTTATAAAGTCTGGAGCAGTGTTGCTAAATTGCAGCTGCATCAATTGGTTTATATTTAACTTGTAGGAATGTAGTTTGGTTTATTTGCAGAATATCAAAGACTGAAGCTTCTTCTGGTTTAGATGGGTGACAAAAACCATGTTTATATTGACCCTGGAAAACCTGGACATACAAACACATGAAAAAAAAAGTTCAACCCATTAGATTGTTTTGTAGGAGCAGCTTGGAGATAAAAATATGTTTTCAAATTTATTTTGGGTTTGTAAGGTTTTATGAAAATCTATGACGGAGTATTAAGGCCAGACTAAGAATCTTTTTTTTAAATATGAGAATAAAGTCAGAATATGAAGATGACATAACAGCAGAATAAAGACTCAATATCACCAGAAGAAAGTTGTAAAAATAATAGAAAAAGTTGTTTTAATGAGACCAGAGCTTTTTATTGAAGATCTGATATTAGTTTATGATTCTTTCTTCTAAATAGGCATTTTGATGATGGTTTTAAAGTTCTGATACTGTTAATTGTCTGATGTGTTTAAAGATCAAGTATTTATTCATAAACTGATGTTCAACATTCCGTATTTTAATTTATTATTTAATTATTTTGGTTGAATTTATCGTAAAATTACTTCTTCATTCTCTTAATATTATGATTTTTCTTCTACTATTAATTTGACTTTTTTGGCAGACAACTTTATTATTACAGCTTTTTTGGTGTATTATGACTTTATTCTGATAATGACTTTATTCTCATAATATTTTGACTTTATTTGAAAAGTCTTTTTTTTCTTAGCCTGGCCATAATACTTTGTTGTAATATTATAACATAAAGTTATGCAGCATTCTTTTCAAATTCAAAAGCACTTTATTGATCCAGAAAGGAAATTTAAATATTGTTGCAACTCATAAAATTACAGACGTGCACATGCTTTAAACGTAATAAACCAAAAACGTGAAAATATTTTACTTTTTGAAAAAATTTGGTTCAAGTTTGGTTATTTTTTGACTCTGTTGGGGGAATTTTATTTGCAAATTTCCAATCAAATTTCCTTCCAAGACAGAACAATATTGTTCAGTCTTTAAGTTTGGCTGAAAACACAGAAGAGAAGTCAACACTTGCATATCTGTTTTATTTGAAATAGAGATTTTGTAATTTTGCAACACTGGGCTTTACAGGGTTAAACTTGAGGGGTGTCCAAGGCGTGGCCCGGGGGCCATTCGCGGCCCTCTCAATGACTTGGTGCGACCCTGGACCACAACTAAACAATGGCATAAATTCGGTTTATCAGCTCAGGCGGTGATGGAGATGCATAAATCTGCTTGCTTCGTTAAAATATTGTGTGATTAGTTTATTTTTGAACAGGCAAGTATGAAATATAAGACTTTTTAAAACAAAATTCTGAGTACTTTAGTTCGACATGTTTCAACGCCGTTCTTCTTCTTCTCTTCCATGTTTGTCTGCTTGCTCCATCTGCTTCATCCTCTCTGGTGATCCTTGCTCTTCTCTGAAGTGTTTCTGTATTTTTCTGCATGTTTTCTGCATTAACTGCATGATGTGAGTCCCTGCCTGATCTATGAGTGGAAACTTTGTAGCAACACACCTGCAGAACCGACTTACTTGTGGTCAGTCGGTTAATAATGACCTTTTTTCACATAACTTTTGTTTATTCAAAAGGTAAAATCATTTAAAATTAAAAGTTGAAACATTTCATCTGTAAGCGAACATAACTCTTTTTTTTTTACAACACTGTAGATCATGTCTAATGGTTGCTATGGAGATCTAAGGTACTAACTTTCCGCTCTTTGTGGCAGTTTTTCAACGTTGAGCTTAGAGGCTGTCAGCAACACGTGGGGGTGGCACTCTTAGCTCCAAAGTGTCCTTCACGTTCTGTCATCTGTCAGACTTATAGCTTTTTAAAACCTTGTGCACCAGTGTGAACCTTCACACCAGAAACCAAATGAACAAAAAACAAACCATCACGTAAGACGCATTAGAAAAAAATATTTTTCTGAAAGTTTGAGTGGTACATATACAACCTGTTTATGTTGTAAAAAAAAAAAAAAAAAAATTGACCCGTTTGTGATTATTTAGGCAAATAAATAAAATCTGAACAGAAACCTTGACAGTGGATGTCTGCTTCTGTGTGCAGTTGAAGGCAGCGGGGTGATCATAGTGGTGATCATACTGTGTTTGCTGCTTCTCGCCTTCCTGGGAAGCATCGTCTACTTCCTGCATAAGAAGGGAAAGATCCCCTGTGGACGTTCAGGAAAGCAGGAGATGTGAGTACCGCCTCGCCCTCTACTCCTTCTGCTGCACAAAATTTCAATCATATCTTTATTTTTCTGCATAGAACCCTCAAAAATTGCATTTGTTGGCAAAAGCCAGAAATTTCCCAGCTTGTGTGTGAACTAATGGTTGGTTGAAGGGAATGGTTGAGCAACCATTCTCAATTTGCATGCAGACGCACAAAATAGATCCCTGTTGTATTTACACTCTTATTTAGCTCTTACCTTTACAAAGATAAAGGTAAGAGCTTTAAACTACTCAGTCTTAAAGCAGAGAAAAAAAGCGTTAACTCAGTTCGACCTTTCAGATTTGGTGTTTACCAACCAAATCACTCAAAATTCCGCAGCACATCTACATGGAGATGCTTGTCATAGTCAAGCTAGCATAGCTGACCTACTTCCCTTTCCTTCGCTTTTTTTATGAAATGTTTTTCCTGACATGGTTTTTTAGTTGTCATAGTTTTGACAAATATTAGCAAAGCACTGTTTCCCTTTTTCCTTTTATATATCACACATACATTTAAGATTTAGCCCATTATGTTAACAACTTGGCCACTAAAACCAATGATTGTTGTTGTTGGTGAGCAGTTTTTTGGGATTTTGTGCGGGTGATGTCGTGTTTCAACGTGTCTATAGCACCAGTTCATAATGTCTGTGCTCATCCGGGCAGCACCAAAGAGAAGCCCACCAAAGACGACATCGTTGTGGAGATGAAGAACAACCCAAAGAACGAGGATGCTGTGCTGCTAAAAGCCGTAAACGGAGAGAAGAAAGGTCCCAATGACCAGGTAACTGTAGTGGTGAGTGAATACACCTGCAGAAAGAGAGGAAAAGCAAAACCGAGAAACCATAGCAACAAACACATGCATCTGTAGCAATAAAAACTACATCACTGAAAATTACACGAGAAAATCAAAGTTTAGTAATGTAAACGTATGACTTTTTTTCTTGTAAATGGACGACTTTTCAACATTAGAGAATATTGGAAGTGTCGCCACATTATTTTCTAGATATAAAACTTTATTAGAAATTGCGTTTGGTTTATTTCAAATGTAAAAGAGACAGAAAAGAAACAGAGGAAGGAGGAGGAAAAGGTTTCAAGGGAAAGGAGATCAGAGTAGAGGAGTGAAAAAAGGATAAAGAATACAAGTCAACAGTCTGCTTTTACACCTACAGAAAGAGAGAAAAAACAGAACCGAGAAACCATAGCAACAATCAACATCATCATGACTGAAAATAGCATATTATAAGTTAATACAAGAAACTAGGACTTTTAATATCGTAAATTTTTGCTTTTAATCATGAAAAACTCATTTTGTTCTTGCTAGTTTACCACTTTTCAACCTGCAAGAATGTCGGAAGTATTTTATTGTACATCAAACACTTCAATAAAAATTTTTTTCTGTTTTTTAGTGGAAATGTACTCCTCGTTGCCACTTTCTTTCTTTGCTCAATAATCCATTGTGAAAACTTGCTTCTGAGTGAAAGCTGTTGTTTTAAATGTTTGGGACCTCGTGTGAGTCTTGTGGAGTTGACCTCTCCTGAATGATTTGAGTAAATCTCACCTTCTCTTCTGTCTGTGCAGTAAAACTCCTGAAGGTCGTGAGGAGCCGCAGCAGGTCGCAGTATCCAGACGGAGGTTATTGGCACGGAGGTGACCTTGGACGTTCCCACTGACCTCCTCCTTGTCTGGACGCTCCCTCGCTGTTCCTCCCTTCATTTTTTGTTCTCAGCAGTATTCAGCAGGTTTTCCCACACACTCACACACACACACACACACACACACACACACACCCCCGCACACGCACACACACACACACACACACACACACAGAACACACACAGAACACACATTTCCCAGGTGTGTTTGTACAGATGTGTACCTTCTGAATGAGTCTTTGCTTCAGCATTCAGTTCTCTCATTAGTTTTCAGCTCTTTGCTGTTGTTTAGTGTTTGTACGATGGTGAATCATCCTTCTTTTTTTATGAAAGTGTAAATATTATATGTAACCAGGTGAAAAATGGGTACATGTCAAATGTATTTTGTAAACCATGTTTTGCTTTTATTTCACCGACTGGTTGTAATTCTTGTTTTTGTCAGCATGTGGTGCTGTTGTTACAGAGAGGTCTAAAATTACCGGAAGTAGAAAAAAACCTCGTTTATGTACTGTGGCACTAACTGGTAAAACGGAAGAGAAGGACATTTTTTGATCCGAGACCTGGTGAAGAAGAGACTCTATGGCCACATGAGAGAAGAATCCAAGTGTTCGGTAATTAATGTTGGAACTGAATTATCTTCCGTGGACAAAGCTACAGAGATGATGCTAATGTCATGTTTTTCTGTTTGTCCTCGTCTAGAGGTGCCACTGCCGTTTGTTCAGCCGTGTAAGCCATTATATGCTGTTCGATTTCAGCTTTTATGTGAAGCTGCGTTCTACTCTGTTGAGTGCTAACCGCATTGTAAGCCCGCCATTTCACTGAAGCTAAAGCTTTCTACCGTTCGAAATACGGGCCATTTATTTCTCCATATATTGAATCTCATTCTTTTATTTTTCTTACACTCACGTTTTTTTTGAGAATAAAGAACCCCTTCTATGTGAAGCTCCGTGTGCTTTATGAACCCCGGCTTTACATATTGGTACCAGGAGTGGGGTCTCGTTTTTAAATTTTCTCTCTCTGTGAGGGCATGTATATGGCGGTGCAGCGTTAGCATTATTAAACGGCAGTGGTGAAGAAGTGGCCTACACCAGAGTGGACCTGGGTATCGCGTCTGTGTGGCGACATCTGTTTCGAGATCGGAGGAGGACGTTGCTGGACAGGTTGTGCTGGCGTGGTTGTGAGGGATTTCAACCGAGGTGATCGTCAGACCAGAACGCATTCTAGGCGGGAGAAAGCATCGCCCAGCAGCGGTCTTGGAGCAGCCCAGGAACATCCGGTGGATTCGGGATTTCAACCAATTTATCCTTTGCTATATAAATTTCTATTGACTGTTACGTGAACTAAAAAAAAAAAAAAAAAAAAAAAAAAAGAACATGTCTGACCAAGGTGAAAACTTTGAGATGGATGAAGAACAGTTGATAGTGAATAATACCGAGGATAATGAACAGGATGGTGGACAGAACCATGAACAAAATGACATTGATCAAGCTGGGGTATTACAACAACTAAGTGAGTTAGCCAGAAGACAAGAAGAAGTCATGACAGTCATATCATCATTAAATACTGAGCCTACCAGATCTTATGTCTATGTACCCAGAGAAAGGCACATTTCACCATTTAGTGGAGACCTCGACAAAGATGGGAGGAGTGTAGATGAGTTTATTGAGGAAGTAGAACGGGTAACTTCTGCTAGAAACCAATCTGCACCTGAACAGTTCGATTTTGTGCTGTCATTGTTAAGAGGCTCAGCTCTGGAGGAAGTGCGTTTACGCAAAGTTGATGGTGATGTTGTAAAAGACCTGTTTGTCTACCTAAAAGATGCCTTTGGAGATAAACGTAGTGCTTCCCAACTTTTACAAAACTTCTACAACTGTAAGCAGAAGGAGGGCGAGGACATACGTGACTTTTCACATTCATTATCTCAGGCCTTCAGTTTTGTACGGAAACAGCATCCTGATTCCGTGGTTAATGAGAACACAGTGTTGAGAGACCAGTTCATTGAGGGCCTCAGAGACCTCTCACTGAGACGAGAACTCCGAAAATACGTAAGAGGAAAACCTGCATCTACTTTTATAGAGGTGCGTGAGGAAGCTTACTTGTGGTCCTTAGACCAAGCCCCTAGCACAAAAATAGTTAGGAGTAAAGTGAAGACCTGCAGTAATGTAACGGCAGAAGCTCAATGCTGTGCAGTTAAAGAGACAGGCAATCCATTGTATCTGGAAGATGCGATGAAAACTCTTAAAGAGCAAGACAAAGCCACTAATCTAACTAGACCTAATGAGAAGTTAGTCTCAATTGACGACGTTCTTACAGTGCTCACTGAGCAAGGGAAAGTGATAACAGAACTCACTAAAGCTGTGAAAGAGTTGACATTTCAGAGCAAAAACCCTAGTAGCCAGACACCATCCAAGGTCAAAACTGTTCCAAGATTTACCCCTGACGGTAAGCCGATATGCTTCAAGTGCCAAACTGCTGGTCATGTTGCCAAACAGTGTCCCCAGAAAAGACATAAAAACTCGGATGAGTCCCCTGTTTCCGGTCAGTCGGGAAACGAGAGACCCTGGTTGCAGTGAGTCGGGTAATGCAGGGTCATGTCATAGACTCACCTACACTGGAGATCACACGAGAACAAATCCTTGAGCGTGCCATAGGAAGATGTCCAGTGGTTGATCTAAAACTTAATGGCAGGTCAGCTCATTGTTTACTGGACACTGGCAGCCAAGTCAGTACTATGACAGATGAGTTTTTCAGAAAATATATTGGTGATGATGAGAGCATGCTAGCTACAAATAGTTGGCTCAAAATAACTGCTGCAAATGGACTTGACATTCCTTATCAGGGATATATTGAACTGGAAGTTGAGACAATGAGCTTAAAGATCCCAAATTGTGGCTTCTTGGTCCTGAAGCCTTCAGTGAATCCTATTGTTTCTGAAGAATGCATAATTGGTATGAATGTCATTCACAGATGCAGACAGCTAGTCACAACAGAGTTTGACAACACTTTGGGTGGATCTTTAGACTCTGGGTGGAGGACAGCTTTCCAACAGGTACAGATCTGTTGCATTGAGAGAAAGGCAATAGTTCGGGTTGCAGGTAGAAACAAGGTACGTATCCCTGCATCCTCGGTGTCCACTGTGTTTGTAAAAGGTCACACTAAAACCTCAGATGCAGCCTCTCAGTTGATCATTGAACCAGTGACTACTCCTTTACCACCCGGATTAGCAGTTATCCCAACACTTGTCACAAGGACCAGCCATGTTCTTCCACTTCAGGTTGTTAACTTCTCTGCTGAGGAAGTGTGGTTGGGCCCCAGAACACGGCTAGGCGTGATCTCAAAGGTTGATCCTGTTGAGAGTGAGCAGATGTGCCAAGTAAAGTTTCAACGCATCTCTGCCGATGTTGAACAGGTTTCAGTTGGTTCTAACACAGTGCAAACTGACAGTAAGGTGCAAGCCATTTTGGAAAGACTTGACATGGGGGGCACAGAGGAAGAGCGTGTTGCTCTCTGCGCATTGCTGTCCCGTTACATTGATGTTTTTGCAGATGATGATGAACATCTGGGTCACACGGATAAAGTGAAACATGAGATCAAGCTGGTGGATGATGTGCCTGTCACACAGCCATATAGACGTATACCTCCTAACCAATACCAAGAAGTACAAGAGCATATCTCTAAACTGTTGAAAAAAGGAATCATACAGGAAAGTGAAAGCGCTTACGCCTCACCAGTTGTGGTAGTCCGCAAAGGTGACGGCAGTATACGCTTATGTGTAGACTATCGAAAGCTAAATCTAAAAACCAAGAAGGACGCATTTCCATTGCCTCGTATTGATGAGAGCTTTGATGCATTAAAAGGTGCCAAATACTTTTCCACAGTTGACCTTGCCAGTGGGTATCACCAAGTGGCCATGGACGATCGAGACAGACATAAGACTGCTTTCACCACGCCTTTTGGGCTGTTTGAGTATGTGCGCATGCCCATGGGGGTGTGTAATGGCCCTGCAACATTTCAAAGATTGATGCAAGCAACTATGAGCGATTTGATATTCGACATCATGTTGGTCTATCTGGACGACATTTTGGTGTACTCACCAAGCTTTGAGTCTCATTTGGAACGGTTAGATCTAGTTTTTAAACGTTTGAGAGACACAGGATTAAAAGTGAAGTGGGAAAAATGTCACTTTTTGCAGAAGGAAGTAAAATTCCTTGGACACCAAATTTCTGCAGAGGGTATCGCAACTGATCCCTCCAAGGTAGCAGCAGTCAAGGAATGGCCCGTGCCTGGCACTGTTAAGGAACTCCAATCATTCCTAGGCCTATGTAGCTACTACAGAAGGTACGTTGAGGGCTTTTCAAAGATCGCAGCCCCACTACATGACCTTGTGAATCAGTGTCGAAGAGCCGCTACTACAGCCAAAGCCAGTCAAAAACTAAGTGCATTATGGGATACCAACAGTCAAATTGCATTTGACACTTTGAAAGAAAAGCTTGTGACAGCTCCCGTTCTGGGTTATGCAGATTTCACTTGTCCTTTCATTTTGGAAACTGATGCTAGTGGTCAGGGTTTAGGAGCTGTCCTGTGCCAGCAGCAAGGTGACGAAAAACGGGTCATTGCATATGCAAGTAGACGGCTGAGAAATGCAGAGCGAAATGATAAAAACTATAGCAGCATGAAATTGGAGCTGCTTGCACTTAAATGGGCAATAGTGGAAAAGTTTCGGGGGTACTTGCTAGGCTCTAAATTCACTGTAATATCAGACAATAATCCCTTATGTCATCTAAAAAGTGCAAAACTTGGGGCTATTGAACAGAGATGGGTAGCGCAGTTAGCTGCTTTCGACTTTGATGTGCAGTACCGACCAGGTCGGTGCAACTCAGCCGCTGATGCACTGTCACGACACCCATTAGCAGGGGAGCCAGAACCAAATGATGATGAAGAATTTGATGATTGCATTGCGATTTGCAATTTGATTTGTAGAGGCACTGCTTTGGAGCCAGAGCTGGTTACAGCTGGGGTCAAATGTTGTCAGGTAAACCAGATCAGGGCTGCAGAAACTGGCAAGTCCGAGTCACATGCTAAAGAGGCTACCCCAACTCTTCCAGGTTATTCCAGGGAAGAGCTGCGGACATTTCAATGTCAAGATCCAGTGATTGGTGTTCTAACACGGTTTTTGGATCGAGGCAGCATGCCAAGTTCACATGAAAGGAAGAATCTTCCTGATGCTGCCAAATCATTGTGGAAACAATGGAAGCACATTAAGATGCGTGATGGATTGGTGTACAGAGTGGTGAGGGATGATCGTGTTGGAGAGTGTTTTCAGTTGCTTGTTCCAGGTTGTTTACAAACAGCTGTTTTGAAGAGTGTCCATGACTCTATGGGACATCAGGGAATAGAGAGGACATTACAGTTGTTGAGACAGAGAGCATTCTGGGTCGGGATGCACAAAGATGTTGAGCAATGGATTAAGAACTGTGAACGTTGTATTCTCACAAAAATGCCCAACCCAAAGATTCACCCTCCAATGAAATCCTTTTTGGCAACACGACCTTTAGAAGTGGTGGCAGTAGATTTCACACTCCTTGAACCAGCTTCTGACGGCCGCGAGAATGTTCTAGTCATTACCGATGTGTTTACAAAGTTCACCCAGGCGTTTCCTACACGAGACCAAAAAGCAGAGACCACAGCCAAAGTCCTCTTAAAGGAGTGGTTTATGAAGTACGGTGTACCTGAACGTCTTCATTCAGATCAGGGCCGTAACTTTGAATCAGAGGTTATTGCTGAGCTTTGCAGAATGTATGGTGTGAAAAAGACGCGTACAACACCCCATCACCCAACAGGGAATGCACAGTGTGAGCGTTTTAACCGCACTCTGCATGAACTGTTGCGCACACTTCCACCTGACAAAAAGAAGCGTTGGCCTGAACATTTACCTGAACTGGTTTACGCGTATAATGTCACTCCACACGCGACTACAGGGTATTCCCCTTACTTCTTGCTCTATGGGGTAGATCCACATCTTCCTGTTGATGCATTGCTTGCAAATGAGAGTCACCATGATAAAAATCTTGATTGGCTTGCTGTACACCAGCAAAGACTCAAAGAAGCACATGAAAAAGCAAAAGAGTATGCAGAGCAGAAAGCAGCAAAACGCATTGCTCGGCATAGTCACAAAGTGTACTGTCCTTCCATTGAAGTTGGAGAGTATGTTTACCTGAGACACAGACCAGCTGGTCGTAACAAAATTCAGGATGCATGGAGTCCAGTCGTTTACCAACTCATAGGCATAGTAGGCACAACTTGCACAGTACAACCTGTAGAGGGAGGACCAACAAAAACGGTTAATAGGGCTGACATCAGGTCATGTGTTAATCTGCCAGACACAACCCAGGGACACATTGAAAACACTGTAACCAAACAGACAAACACAACTGAATCTCACACTGACTCATGTGATGAGTATGATGGGGGTATAGTCGTTGAAGAGGTTTCTTTTGACTTGACTCCTTGTTCAGGTGTAGAAAAGTGTAATACTGGTGAAAGTGTTCAGAAGCGAGCAGAGACACAGTTGACTTCAGAACGTGAACCTCCTGTGATTGAACAGGTAGAGACTGAACAGGTTGGTAATGAAACATGCAATATTGACCAACAGTGTGAGATACCACTATCTCCTCCTTGCATTAGACAAGCTCCCATACCTGCTCCCCGCAGGAGTAAAAGAGTGAATGCAGGGAAACACCCAAACCCACATCATGAACCTAGGTCAGTGTTGGAGCCAGAAATGAACTCAATGGTTTCACAGATTATTGCAAGCTTAGGTTCTGTGTTTTTCAGAGAAGCTTTAAAAGAAGTAAAAAGCAGTTACTTTGTCACCGAGGACGATGACGGTTAAGCAGGGGAGAATGTAACCAGGTGAAAAATGGGTACATGTCAAATGTATTTTGTAAACCATGTTTTGCTTTTATTTCACCGACTGGTTGTAATTCTTGTTTTTGTCAGCATGTGGTGCTGTTGTTACAGAGAGGTCTAAAATTACCGGAAGTAGAAAAAAACCTCGTTTATGTACTGTGGCACTAACTGGTAAAACGGAAGAGAAGGACATTTTTTGATCCGAGACCTGGTGAAGAAGAGACTCTATGGCCACATGAGAGAAGAATCCAAGTGTTCGGTAATTAATGTTGGAACTGAATTATCTTCCGTGGACAAAGCTACAGAGATGATGCTAATGTCATGTTTTTCTGTTTGTCCTCGTCTAGAGGTGCCACTGCCGTTTGTTCAGCCGTGTAAGCCATTATATGCTGTTCGATTTCAGCTTTTATGTGAAGCTGCGTTCTACTCTGTTGAGTGCTAACCGCATTGTAAGCCCGCCATTTCACTGAAGCTAAAGCTTTCTACCGTTCGAAATACGGGCCATTTATTTCTCCATATATTGAATCTCATTCTTTTATTTTTCTTACACTCACGTTTTTTTTGAGAATAAAGAACCCCTTCTATGTGAAGCTCCGTGTGCTTTATGAACCCCGGCTTTACATATATATTTTGTTATTTAAGATATTTTGGCTCAGATTTCCATTTCACAGCAGCGTCTGGCTCGTGTGCATGTTTTCTATAGTTTTTACTTTAGCGTCCAGGTGAGATTTGAAGCAGGACTTGATGGAGACCAAACGTTGTAAAAACTCGTCCTACATTCGACCAAAACAGCTTATTTTATTTTCTGCTCTGCAGGACCGCCAGTGATTACTTCACTGGTGGCCATCTTTACCAAACTGCTGTCACGTTCTTGTACTGTTTGTAAATATGCTTAGGTTAGAGACCTGCTAGACCTCCTGAAGCTCAAACAGGTCAAAGTTACACATCTGCTGTGCCTGTTTTTTTATTTTTTACATCAAACACTGAATTTATTTTATTTTGAAACTGTTTTTCTCTGTGTTGCCACTGATTGGTCAGAGCCTGAAGGTCCCATGTGTTTTTGCATGTTTCATACCGCAACAGTTTGAACTGACGATGCTTTTATACAGAGAGATCACTGTGATAAACACAAGAAGGTTCATGGTTTTCTTTATCTGAAGTGTTTGGAAACAAAAGAATGATTTTTTTTTTCTTTTATAAAATCCATCTTAAATGGTTAAATTTTTCATCTTAAATGTTTCTATCATAATTCATTTAATTAGCTTAATTGAAATTTATAAAATGTATCCAATTTTGACAAATTTAAATGCAATCTCAGTTTACACTAAAGTCAAAAATCTGACCCGACCACAAGATGTTTTTTTTTTTATTATTATATACAGATTTAGATTTTGAATTTTAAATTTTTTTTCCCCAAACTTTTTTATTTGATAAATTTCATAAAACAAACAAGGAAATATTTAAGATGTCCAGTTTAGAAAACAAGTAAAAAACCTTCTTGTGTTCGTTATTCACTGACATTATTTGGTTTCTTTTTTTTTATTTCTTAGCTCACGGTTTCATATTTCAGGAAAGCGGTCGCGCCGCTCTGCGAGTCGGATGTAATTATAGTGGATGGAGCCACGAACTGAGGTTTAATCTAAAACAGGCAAAGAAAACATGCAAAAAATACTGCTGGGGTCCTTTTAAAGGCTGGCGTTGTGAATATTTCTCACTGTGTATTTTATTTTGAAAGTTTTCTTTTGTTACCGAGAGTGCTACACTGCCCTGATGACTTGCAACATTTAAATTCGTAGTGAAGTATTTTCAGTTTTTCATTTTTTATGTCCCACTGAATGACGAGAAGCGATGCCGTCGGTGTTTGAACAGATTTCTGGTTGGATCCGTGAATCTTTATTTGTTCAGTGGTGAAAAAACAGAGTTTGAAACTGATTATCTTTTCTACATGTGTATAAATTTAATGCTCAACATGTGATTCTCTTGATGCTTGTTTTTTGTTTTTTTACAAGATGCCAAATAAAAGTTCCACCTAAAGAAAAGGCCTTGACTTGTTTCTGCAGAGCTTTCGAGTGTGTAGTGTGTGTGTGTGTGTGTAGAAGTGAGCGCTTCCAAACCGCTGTCAGCGCAAACTGGGAAGCGCTCCGAACGGTAGCTCAGATTTCCTTCCTGGACAGAAAACACATCTGCAAAGAATTTAAAGCTGCAAAACAAACGTTGAGTTCAGCCGCTCGGTGCAGAGCCTGCAGGCCTCCAGGTGACGACGGCTCAATAACGACCGAGATGAAGCAGCTCAAGAGGTTTAAAGGCATAAAACGGTTCAGATCGGGTTTTGTTTTACATTTTCTGCTCAGATACGTGACCTCCCGGTAGCTGATGGACTTGTGAGGGGAAAGGAAACGTTCAGCTGCTGTTTAATAAACTGAATGTTGGTTCTCCATGTTTGGTTCTGATTCAGGTGACAGAAGGCCGACTTTGTAACTCTCTTTATGCGACTCTGAAGGTTCAGATCCGAGTCAGTCACTACACCCAGATTTCAGGCCTGATCATTAGTATCTAGCTGTAACAACTGAAGCTGCATCGTTCCTCTTTAGGTCCAGAGAGAATATCAGCAGGACAAATATACTGCTCAAAAAAATAAAGGGAACATTTCACTTTAATTTTGTGTGTGGCTCCAAATCCAGGCCTCCATTGGTTAATACATTTGATTTCCATTGATGATTTTTGTGTGATTTTGTTGTCAGCACATTCAACTTTGTACAGAACAAAGTATTCAATGAGAATATTTCATTCATTCAGATCTAGGATGTGTTATTTGAGTGTTCCCTTTATTTTTTTGAGCAGTGTATTAGTCCACAGCAGAAGATGTTTTTAGATCATTTTTGTACTATGTAGTTCTTTATGGAAGTATGAAGTAGGTTTTCTGTAGATTTTACTCGTCGTGGAATAATGGCATTGAATTTATACAAGTTGTTTTTTAGATCTTGTTTTTGCCTTTTAAGTATGAAACAGTTTATTTCCACTAATTTCAGAGTAGACAGCCAGCACTGTTAGTTAAATAATGAATGCATAGGCAAGAACAAATAACCCATAGTTAAAAATCACAGAAATTTCAAGTTACTCAAATATACTTTAATCATAGTTAATAGCCTTGCTTCCTTATCAACTGAAGCTAAAGTTGACTTTTTATCCTTTTTCTGTATTGAGGGTAGAATTGTTCCATTACTGTAGCAACATTCTCAAAAAAGTTACCAAAATAAAATCAAATAACCTCAGAGGTAGTTACAATACACATTGGTAACTTTACTTGGTTGGCCTTTACAATTAATATCCCAAAGCAGAAAATAATTTATTTTTTACACTTTTATTATTATTTTATAACCAAAAATAGAAATACATGAACGGATTGGGGTCTAGAATTTTCTATTAGTCCCTGAATTCACCACTTTCTAGGTTTGCGATGAGGCAAAAAAGCACACATTAAATATCTGTTGAACAAACCACACGCACCAAAGGTTAAAGAAAAATACAGTTTAATTAAAAATCTTAATGGCTTAGGCATGAAAACATGGCGGCACAATGAATGCAGAGGATATTAAAAAGACAATAAATAAAATCATATCTATACAGGTAATAAAGCGACGAGTTTTTAGTAGGCAAGTTCCATTTGACGAAGGCCAGTTAACTGGGTAAACCAACACACACAGTCACAGAGAGAAGTCAGCAGACGGGAACCGACACCAAGTCACTGATGGTTCTGCTCTCAGAGTTCAGATGTGGAGTGAAACGACAACATGAGGGGCAGAGGAGAGTCCAGACGGAAATGGAGCGATTCGCCCAGTTCTGTGACTGACAGGAGGCACAATAATTCACCTTCTCCCACTAAAACCAGTTTAAACCTTAGTGTAGAGAAAAGGACACTTCAGCCACCCTCTGCTTACACAATTTTATATGAGGAGGTATTCTTACCAAGGATTTCAGAACATTTAACCTACAAATTTCCATTTACTGATGCAGAATCCTGGAGAATTCATAAAAAAAAAAAGCTTAATGACAAATAAATCAGTTTTTCTTAAATAAATGAAAACTGAATTTTGCATTCTCTGGTTTTCCTTGTCTGACATCATCATTGATGACGGCTTCGACAGAAAACTGAACAAAATCCAAAATCCATACGGGTGTAAATACTTTTTCACAGCAGATAAAAGAGGTTGATAACAGTAGCTGCGTTTCCATTACAAGTATACGCAAAACACTCTTGATAATCTGCCAATATCAAAAAACATAATTTCGCAGTTGCTGCGTTTCCATTAAAGACACAAAAAAACATCCATCATCATCCAACAGCTTCCTGTTGTCTTCTTTGTCTTTTCTACCAGCAGTAACATCTGGTTACTGATCACGTGACTCGTGTGATGCGAAAAAAGTTTTTCCATTTCAAATTTGCACAACACATTAATTTTGATCCGGTGAGAATCCATAAATTCTTGACCGAAAAACATCCGTTTCTTTTTAAATTGGCGTAGTTCCATTTAGCAAATTAAATTTTCGTATTCCAATAAATTACATGGTCGATGGAAACGGAGCTACTGTGATGTAATTTTTCCCATATAAATACCTTCTTTGTACCGACATTCACTTTTTACACCTTTATCTGTTCATATTGCTTTGCAGTGGGAAAAAGTACATTTTGACCTTTTAAAATCTCAAACAGTTTCAAATCTGACCCACAGATTTGCAAAATTTAAACGTAAAACCTGCAATCTTCCCAACGACCAGCAGGGGTCACAAGAAAACATCCTTAGTGAGTTTCTGCTTGATATAAAATCTAATTTTACAAACCATGGCGTGAGTTCAGTAAAACAGACTGGAAACCTGGACTTTTATCCTTTTCACAAAAAAATAAAATGCATGACATTTGTGCTCTGGCGCCACCTAGAAATCTTCAGATCCCAGTGGCTCAATTTATACTAGAGGATTCACAAACCTGAGAACAAGTCAAAGCTTTTTAAATCAGTTTTTCTCCACCTTAATGGTTAATAAAGATGCTACTATGGCATTTGAAAAATAATATACAATAGAAGTAAATTTAAGTCTTTTTTCAAGTTATTTTTTCTAAAATTTTCAGTTGAACAATTTTTAAATTCACAAAAAAAAGAATAAATAAACAATAAATTGCTGATAATCTGAGCCACTAACCATGAAGCCTTGCAGATGAAACACGTCTGCTCCAAACAGAAGAAAGGATGAAGCCACAACAAAATGTCAATATGATCTTAAATATGCAAAACTGGGGCTTTAAGTTGGGCAAAAATTTCATTGTTCCAGAAACATTTTGGAATGCTCCGTCCTACAATCTAGTAAAAACAAAAAAGCGTAATAAAACATTTACACATTCATGTGGAATGACTTAAAGTCCGAGCAGATGGTCACAGGTGAGATCACATTAAAACCAGGGCTGCACAAAGTGCTGCAGATGTATTATTACTGCAGTGTCTCTGCAGAACTGCTACCGATGTTAAACTATTTAAATAACCTGCATTCAGGCTTTCAATGCCACTTGGACGTCTGGTGGCTCCAGTCGTTTAATGCAGCATAAAAACAGTTCTACAAGGACGTTTGGATGCTACAGCAGCAACTCCTTTAATAAAACCTTGTTCAGATAGAAATGTCATCATCTGAGGATTTTGTTTGCTAAAATCTGAAAGCAGAGCAGACATTTTATTTACCACAGGTCATGTCATTATGTTTTTTTTTCTAATATAAGCTGATGACACTGCAAAAACAAAAGGTAAAGTATTTTTGCTTTAGTTTGTATTGCAAATATCTTAGTTTTCTGTTATTTCAATTGTGTAACTTTTCAGCCAGATATAAGGGCTTGTTTTAAGTAAATAATTATTTAATACTGATAAAAAATATATAACTTGTTCCACTGGCAGATTATTTCACATATAAAAAGACATTTTCCAATGTTATAAGTGAAATAATCTGCTAGTGAAACTAGAATTTATTTTGTCTACTTTCAAGAATTATTGACTTAAAACAAACTGCTATATCTTGCTGAAAAGTTTATTTTCTCTTATTTCAAGTGTACTAAGATATTTTACAGTAAAAACTAGACCAAAAATACTTTGTAAGATTTCTTGCTTTTGCAGTAAAATTGAATTGGATTCAAAAAGCAGAATCAAATGCAGCTGCTAAAAGGTCTACAAAGTAGAGACGCACTAATTGGTCCATCTGAAGTCAAAGTCAGACTGTTTCTCCTCGATCTGCCCCGGTCAGTCTACTGCACGTCCAACACTAGAGATTCTTTTGAAATGCTAGTTGCTAAAGTCTCTCAATGCGGAGCGCTGAAGTCACAAAGCTGAAAACATCCTTTTCCAATAAGTTTAATTTGCACATGATTAACTGGAACCAAATTGAAAGCCTGAATTTTCAACGAGTCGCATCAGCAGAGAGAGAAAACATGCTAACATTGGCCTAGCTTAGTGTTGTGCTGGATGCTAACTTGTAGGAACAACTATAATGATGCCGATTCTTTTTATGTGACAAACGTGAAGTGAACGCATCTCTGATGTCATTAAAAGGTACTCGGGGGGCTTTTAGGACAGAAAAGGATCATTTTCCCTCAAAGGTGAACGTTGGGTGACTGCTGTGTAGGTCGAGTCAGACACAGGTTTACAAATAAATGATAAAGTTGTGGCGATTTTAGGAGAGATTAGCTTAATTAATCCATGTTGGAGCTGTAGTGCGTTATTTTACTAACCTTCACAGTGTTTCAAGACAGATCCACGGCACTAATTTCACTTTAATAGAGTATTGGACTAGATATGGACCTATCCTTCCTGTTAAATGACTTATTGGGGAATCCTTGACTTCATGGAGCACGACTGTTAGCTTCGTCTCTCCGTTTTCACTCTGTAGAGAGAGTGGGAGCTTCTCTGTGGATATTTGTGGGTCACTTACTTGTGGGATTCAGTTTCTTGGGAACTGGGTGATGCGAATGGAAGGTTGTAATCTGCCGCCTGCGAGTGGAAGTGGATGTAGGTTCGTTCATCAGTCAGGAACGCATGCAGGTTTCTAATCTGTCCATAATCTGCTTGGGGATTCAGAGCCCGGTGAGGTAGATCAGTCGGGGACAGGACGTTTAGGTAGGAGCAGACCTGTCCTATTATTCTAGGAAGTGTTTGACATAAAGCAGCTGAGACGGAAACCATTCGAAGCTGACCTGCAGGATGGAAAGGCCAGCTCTGCCTCTTTATTTACTTTAAAAAGACCTGCAGGGTCTGGACGACAAGTCAGGATTCTGCAGGGAGATTTTTACACAGCAGGTCTTGATGAGCAATTCCAAATTATTTTTACATTTTAATTTTTTAACTGAAATCTTATTTATTTTTTCTGTGGTAGTTCAAGCTACTAATTAAATGCAATAAGTTTTCTGTGTGAACAGCTTCTGTCCCAAAGTAAGCCATGTGCACAGACATGAACTTATCTTTTTAAATCTGCTTTTGCTTAATTTTGTTGTTGAAGCACTTTGTGGTTTTTATCTTGGTTTTACTTACTTATGTCACACAGCAGAGCTCTGTTTACAGCAGTAATGATGGCCGCCGTCTATCGATCAATTTTAAAGTTCTTCAGAGTCGATCGCATCGTCACGAGAACATGACAAGAGCACAGCTCTGTTTGGATGTGAAGTTGGAACTAAAAGTGGTGGACTGTGATGTGATGCGCTTCACTGACACAGACGGCTTTCATAATTTCATAATTAGAATTTTCAGCCATTGTTTACATCCAGATTTACAGCATCTGACTTCTTGTGGTGCAGAATTACGATGTAAAAGTTGAATAAGATGACTTGTTCCTACTGCTGACGCTGTGAAAAATATCTGACATAATTTAGTCCCACAGATAAGTGGAACAAATCTGATTTATCTTAGGGTGAAAAGATCAGAATTGTGCCGTTCAGACTTCCATGAGAAAGTCGGATATTGGCCAAAAAAAAAAAAGAAAAAAGAAAAAGAAAAAAATTGGATTTGAGTCATATTTTCCTGCTGTGTGACACAGTGGTGCTGCTCGTCGACTCCTCTACTAGTTGCCTCTCCAAACCACTTGATAATCGGGGATTCACTTTTCCTAGTCTTCCTTGCCTCCACCGATACGTTGGCAATGAGTCAAACCTGAATGTAGAGACACTGTTGCCCGATTTTCCACAAAATAAACTGGAAAATGTTAGAAAAACATAATTAAAATGGAATTAATTTCAGTCATTGTTAGTTCTACACACAGTACAACATGTGAGGAGAGTACTCAAAGATTAAAGTACTTGTTGACCCAGAAGGTGATGGGAAATGGAGCCACAACCCTGCAGCACGAGAACGCACGCCACAGACTTCTACTCACTAATTTCTGATTAGTTACAGATTTGCACACCACAGTTTGCGGAGAAGCAGCGAACTGAACAGCGACATGATGAAAGTTTGGCTTCACAAAGCTTCTTTTACACGTTTCAGATCATTTAAGCCGAAAGAGATGAACCAATCAGCTGATGGGGAATCCAGTTCCTTCCATTTCCAGCTGGGGGCGGCGTAGAGTAAGTGTTGAGGCTTCAGGATCCGTCACAAAAAAAAAAACAATCCTGTTTTCACACCTAGAATCCTTTTAGAAAAGCAAATAATACCTGACGCAGTTGATTACAATTAACTTTGGATGTTTTTCCTTAGATCTGGTGTTTTCCCGCGGAAAAGTGCTCGGTAAATGCTATCCACAATAATGGCACAAAGCGGAGACGGGATTGGGCGGGGAGCGGAGCAGGACCTGAGTGACTATGTGGCGATGTGGGCCGTGGAGGGGACGGAGACGAACTCACGCAGGATGTTTTTGGCCGTCTCCAGGTTGTTCTGGGCAATCATCAGTGCTTTCTGGATGTCCTGCTTGGAGTAGCCTTGGGATATCAGACATTCGATCTCACCAGTCAGGGCCTGGTTGCCAGCGGCGACGGTGGCGGGAGCAGCAGGTGGTGGAGGAGGAGGAAGAGGAGGAGGCGAGGCGGAGGATGGGCCAGGGAGTTCGGGCAGCGGAGCGGAAAGGTCGCGGTTGAAAGGTCGAGGGCGGCGGTCGGAGTTGGCTCTGCGTGGGAGGGGCCGGGGCGGCCGGTCCGACTCGGCAAACGCTCCTGGAAAAATCAGTTCAGGAAACAATGACACAGCAATTTACAGAAGCCGAAAGCGGACGTTTTCCACAGATACTTTTCCTCATAGCGAGTTAAACAGATTGGTTTGTGAGCTAAACCTGATTCCAGCCTTCACATGCCGTTATGGCGTGTTATACAAAACGTTTAAAATTATAATCATTATTTATAAATAAAACAAGGCTTTCTTTAAATGTAATTTTATTGTTAAGTTTGCTTCCATTCTTTTAAACATTATCATTTGATGTCATGAAATCCATCAAATTATATTCGTATTAAAATTAATATATTTGATTATTATCGTTAAATTGCAATACCGTTTATAAATTAAAACTACATTGCTGTAATTCATTTTTAAATGAAGTGGTTTTGCTATTATGAGATATTTTACTTCAGTCACTTTAAGCCTTTAATTATTACCAACAATAATTTTTCTTTTATTTATTTATTTATGTTTTTTTTTTACAATAAAAACAGGATCATTGAGCTTTTTTATGAGTCTACTCTGTGGAACAGAATCAAATATCTTGTGTGTCTGGTAGGTTTTTAAGACATATTTGGGAAGCTGAAATCTGTTTTTCTTTTTTTTTTTTTTTTTTTTTTTTTAGATCAGTTAATCAGTATTTTTTGGAAACAGAAAATCTAAATACACTGGAAAACATGGATGAAAAACTGTTCTCAGAAAACTCGGGCTTTTCTCCTGGTCTTAGATTTCTATAATACAGTTATTGTACAAATAATTAATAAGGTTCAGGAAAACTGCAAAACATTAAAGTAACTTTCAAAGAAAACTTTATCCATATGAGAATCTGGTCGTGAATGTTTACTTTCTTTCCAGCAGAGGGCGCTGCAATTAAATGTGAAAATGGAGGAGCTCAGAGTGACTGAAAGGTTGAAAAACAATAAAGGAAAACAAGCCAATGTTGTTAAATCATTACTTTTTATAATAAGGACTGGACTTTACTGAAGATAAAAATGCTAAAAGCTAAATAAACTAATACCAGAGATTAGTTTTAAAATTAAATTCCTAATTTCTGGGTTTTTTTCTTACTATTCTAAATAATAACTGTGTGTTTTTTGAGGTGTGTGAGACAGAAACCAGTTCAGAACCAGTTCAGACCCAGTTCAGAACCAGTCCATTTACCAGTCAAAACCTAGGGCTGACTGGACGTACCAGCTTCCACTGAGGCGTCCATGCTGAGCGAGTTTAAGGCTGCGGAGGGACAGCTGATTTCAGACAGGATCCTTCGGGTGGGGGCGGGGGGTACCACCGGGCGGGGACGGTCGAACTCGTAGATGTCCTCCGCTTCGCCGTCTTCCTTTTTGTCCTGGGAGGCTGCAGCTGGAAGCTGGTCGAGTTCTGGAAGACCAAACAACGTGTTAACGATCAGCTTCAAGTAAAGGCAGCCAGCCACTCTGAAACTATGAGATGCACAGTTGCATTATTCTAAACACCCTTAAAAACACCAAGTGGACATACACTCTGCACAGTTATCAGGCAAGTTGTTTTTTTAAGAAGATTATTTTATTAATTACCAACTCCACCGCTCTGTTACTCCAAAATAAACCTCAAACATGAATGTTTAAAGGGTATCTAATATGCAAAATTCACATTTTGCATGTTTTAATCCTTTAATTTGGTTCTACAGTGCTTCTAAAAACAACCCAAGCTCTTAAAACAAGACCCAAATGGTTTTTGGCAGTGAGTTCATCTTTTCTGGGAATGAGTTGTTTCAAAGCCTTTCCATTAAGTCACTTTTGACAGGCATTGCCCCGTTACCTAGCAATCCCAGCAGAGTTCCAATCCGTTTGGTCAGCTGGTTTTACCGCTGTATGTGCTGTACTATGGCTGCTGGAATAGACAAGTGTTTACGTGTTGACTTACCATACAGACACCACTTGCTGCATTCTTGTTAATTATGCAGGAGGCTCCACTTCTGCTTTTCAAAGATGCACAATTGTACAATTGCGCATCTGTTTGAAGTAATTTTCATGTGTGCAGCAGCTAATTTGGATTTAAAGTGACAAAGGCCCTAAAACAACTCATTCTGAGCAGATAGAAAATCTGCCAAAAAATGCCAAAATACTCACTTGCCTAATAATTGTACACAAAGTATAAGTACATATTTGTTATATTTATGTAATGACTATCACAATGAGGAAAGTGTGATTATTAAAGTCATACTTTCAATTTTGAGTTTTGTTATAAAGACGCTGCTGTGCAGATCAGTTATTCTTAACGCACTCCAGCAAAGATGGTTTCCCATAAATATTTATCAAAGTGCTTGTGAAAGTGAACTGAAGCAGGTTACCCAGATCAGAGGCCTGCGTTGTGTCAGAGGAGCCGGCCTGACTCTGGATGTTGAACATGGATTCGTACACTTGAGGGTCATCAGAGTCGTCGTCGCCCCCCTCACTGCCAGCAAAACAGATGTAAGAAAAAAAACATAAAAACACGGCTTGAGGCAGTTTACCAGGGGATTTAAGTAGAATTATTTCAAATTTAAAACATAACACACATTTTTTAAATCAGTCCTGTAATAAAGACCCACTTTGCTTTAAATATTTTAGTTTCTCTTAATGGATCCACCAATCTCGGAAGCAGCCAACTTGACATTAAACTCTGGGTAAAATTCACACATTTTTTTTTTTTTATAGCAAAACCCAGTTTAATTCTTATTTTGATATGCTTATTTGTGGTAATTATACCTCAACCCTATAGGTGGATTTTCAGACCGCTGATGTTTTACATAGGAAATAAAATACCATCTGCTGAAACCTGGTGGTGAAACTGAAATAGCATTAACATCAGTTATGTTACAAAGTACATTAGTAACATTTACAACACCTCAGCCTTTTCCTGACACACTTCTGTAATCATTTACAAGAACAGGGTGTGTGATTAATTAAATTGTGTACATAAATGGACAATAGTCTGATTTTGCTCATAAATCACATCTACTTCAATTTTTCCACCTCATTTAGGAGCATCTCCAACCAACCATCTTCTCTTTCTGCGATAAGACACAATTTTCAATCACACAGAGATGTAAACATGCATGACTTCCTTATCTTTATTTTTCATATTTAAATGTGGCGTGTCAAGGAAGGAGTCTGGTATTCCCTTATGTGTGCTCAATTCCACGTTTCATTCAAATTTATTTGCACATGTGTAGCTTTCTTAAATGATCTCATGCAAAAACAAATAAAAAAAGCACAAACACACAAAAAGTGCAAAACAATTGAGCAAGAAGTACAGCTTTGTGAATCTAACCCTCGTTAAAAGAGAAATGTCTGTTCTTCTCATGATCAACAGAAACATTCTGCACTCCTTCATCCTTTCATCAAAGGGACAAGCTGTTCTCCAGCTGCATTCATCTTCAAAACCTCTGCATCTTCTTCATCTTCTTTAAATTATTTAAGAAGGGGGTTCACTGGGTTCAGGAGGGTTAAAACATAGCCGGAGCAGTGGAGCCCCCTGCTGCTCACAATGTGTAGTACATGTCAACTTTTTAATGTATTTAGAAACCAATGAACTCAACCAGTGAGTCGGTTTATTCATCTTGTACGTTGATTAATTATGTAGACATATGATAAATGTTAAATGACAAAGAAAGTAAAATTAAAGGACACAAGTATAAGAGACACTGGTTTTATTTTTCTTTCCCAACCAAAAGAGGGAGACAAAGTTTCTCTAATAATACGTGGCGTCTATTATGTCTCTGAATGCGTTGACAGAAACATCTGCAACCCAGATTAGCTGGCTGAAGTTCATCAGAGAGGCAACAACAGGACCAGTTGTGTTAAAAATTGCTGTTTCTCTCACTGACCTCCTATTTCCTCACACTGAAGAGCAGCTGAGATCTAAGTTTGTTCTCTATCAAAACATCGACATGGACAATAAACATCTCACTCCGACACACGCCACCTGGTGGCAAATCAGGAGTTGCATTAGCGAACGTCTGCCATAAGTCTCCTCTGATTTCTACTTAATCACTTTTTTAATAAAAAGTCGATAGAGTAATTTGAAAAGTCACTAAATATAGTAAAGGTGCTGCAGCCCCACTCAATCCTCTCCTGCTCATCATCATGGCCATGGCCACACCCCTCAATGTATCTTGGCCCCACCCACTTTGTTGGAATTTTTTTTTTACTTTGCCGGGGGCGGGGTTTTGTTTTCACAGGAGGGTTAGTTACACTTCAAATAAATGCATCTTTTATTGATATAATGTAATTGTACAGTAAACATGTGTAAATATAGTTTACTGTTCTTCTTTTGTTTGCTTTAGTTTTAAATGTATTTTCTTTGTATTTAAAGCCATCATTTGTTTATTATTTTATTATACCATGTTCAACAAAGTCAAACTCTACTCAACCTCATCATCGCTCTTATAGATTGTTATAGATAACAATCTATAACCTGTGGCTGAAGCAGGATTTTCTCCTCTAATTCGACTCAAATAAAAAGAATGTCTAAAATTCTCAGAATAACCTGGAGAGACTTTTTACACATCTTGTACCAGAAGAGCCAACAGATCTGTCACTCTCTATGCCTTCTAGTTGCAGAGGGATCTGCTTGGTGATGCAGAGCCCTAAAATGTAACCTGGTTTGACTAATAGGCCCTCTTGTTTACCTGACGTCGTTGTGGTTGTTTGTCTGGGCAGGAGGCGGGGGCACCAAGGAGCCCGCCATGACCCAGGGGGCACCAGAGACCGGCAGGGAGGTGGGACTCATGTACTCGTTCTCCTCACCGTCTGATGATGGCTTTTCTCCAGCTGAGGCCGCTGACGAAGTCAGAGACCTGCACAAAGGGAAACCAAGGATTATCAATGCATTCAGCATTTTCACTACTCATAACTGCTTAAAAATAAAACACAATGGCGTACATAAAAAACAGCAGATAAAACAGGAAACGTCACCTCATCAGTTTGGCAGCGTTTCAGATATTTAAAACAAAAAACTCATCAATAATCATCTATCGATATGAAACAATTATATTGTGATACATTTTTTCAGGCACAAGTTTTACGGTTTTCTTTAAAAACCTCCCTTCCTCCACTGGGCTCCATATAAAATATATAAAATTTAGCAAACTGAAATTCTCACAACAGTTTTGCAAGGAACAGCAATTTTTCTAGTTTTTAATGAGACTTACAAATACATATTTTAAACTACGGTGATGAAACTGCAGTAGAGCTGAACTGCTGTTAAATAATTTCTGTTTCGTACTTTCTACAGTTTTCCAAGGGTATTTTATTAAAGTCCAGCTCTAAATATGACCTCCAGGGGGAGCCAACGTGCAGAAAAAAACTCATTCAAATCCTGGTTTTGTGTTGAGCAGAGCTGCATACCTGGCAGACAGGCAGTAGATGGCGTTGGTGGCTGCCTGGGTCCTGGTGCTCTCCCCGTTGGTGCTGCTGCTCTGGGGGAGGGAGGCCTTGGTGGCGGGCCGAGGAACCATGTAGTTGGCCGCCCAGGCGGGCTGGTCAGGGGTGGAAGGCAGCGGTCTCCTCTGCAGCCTGGGGTCCTGGACGGGGACCGAGGGTCGCTCTGGAGGGGGGGGAGGGGGAAGCTCCCTCACAGCAGGGGGGGGAGGTAGAGGCTTGTCTCTGTGAGTGACCGCAACCTGGGATGTAAACACAAGACGGTGCTGGAGTTATAAACACGCAGGAGACGTGGAGATGCAGGAATGTAAACGGGTTCAGTCCGTTTACAAATACAACAATATAAACAACATTTCTGTTATTTCACACCAACTAAGTTCATATTTAAAACACACAAACAGCAGACAATCACTATATTCATGGTTCTGATGCTTGCAAGAGCATCATATTAAAGAAAGGAATCACTAAAACTTTCATTAATTTAATTCAGAAAGTTAAATTTCAAATCTTATACTTCAAGATAACTCACATCATTATGAACAGCAAACAAAAACCCAAAATTATGCTAGCCTGAAAGTTTGGTTTTACAAACTCAAATATGAGGCCTTTTTAGAATATTCTGAATGAAATTTAAAACCTCTCACGACAGAAATGTACAAAAGAAAATTGCATATTTTATACTGTATTAGAGCCATGAGTTTTTGCACAAAATGCATGCAACATCATATAAATCGCCAACAGACGTGAGAGCCAGAGGCCAAGGTGAAAGTTGTGCAATAAATTTACACTTTCTGATGAAACAACCAGCTCAAGTCACAGAACAGAATAAACACGTCTACATGCGACTCAAACGCTTGTTTGAAAATATTTAGATGTTTGTGATTACTTTTTTAAATTACTATGATTAATTTACATTTCTTTTATGAAGTTAAGACATTTTCAGGCCTTGATTGTAGATACATGAACATTTTTTAAGGACGTGCAGACACCCTATAGATACGAGTAAAAAGTGATTTTCTGTAATGAAATATTACAACTAATGCTGCTGTCCAGCAGAGTGACTCACAGAAAACACTGTTGCTAAATGCCTCTGTTCACAGACAGAGACAAAAAGATTAATAGAAAGTTGAGAGGAAGGAAAGATGAGCTGGAGTGGTTTCAATCCTTTGAAGCCACTTCCGAACCAAATATTAACATCTGAAACATCTCTTTTGTATAAAAAAAAAAGGGGGTTTATTTTTTTTTTCCATTTATAGTAGATAAGCTCTGTGATTAGTTATTGAATTGATTTAGGACATTTTCCCAGTAAATACAGTAAGGACACTTCATTTTGTCACTCTTTGATCAAAGATGTGCAACAGTGTTTTTCTCAGAATCTTTAACAGGAAAAATAAAAAGAACTCTCCTTTCGTGTTGAGAATTTTGCATGTTTTTTGGGGAGATTTATTTGGGATATGTAGTCAAATCCTGTGGATAAGTTTCATGGAAAATAACAGTCCCTCTTGTGTTTCTTACTTCCTGATAGAGCTGCAGCCACAGGGCAGCAGCACAAAGGCCAGCTTCATCAAACATTTGCTCATTTTACTTTGTGCTGTGTTTACACAGCTCTGACGGAGCTGTCAGTAGAAACCATCCGCAGGCCGGCCGGTCGACCTAGGGTCTGCATGGAAACGCACCTTGGCTGTGGTGCCCTGACTCAGCACGGACCTCTGCTGCAGCAGGTCCAGCCGTGGAGGCACCGGAGGCAGCTGAGACACCGGAGATGCCGGACGTTCCACCTTTAAAGACACAGAGACGGTTTTAGAGATCCACCATGAAAGCAGAGAGAACCAGAAGTGCAGGCCGTACCTTACTACTGCAGGCCAGCCTGCTCATGACCAGATGGTCCTCCAGACGGTCGTCCTCTTCCTCATCGTTTGCTACTGCTTCGGCTCGGCTGGAGCCCTGGAAGCCGGCGAAGGAAGCCCCGCTGGCTTTGGGGTGGAAGGGGTCCACTACGATGGGCTCCGTGCCTTTGATCTCACAGCGGCAGAATGGACAGCCTTGACCCTCTGACTCCTACAAAGGATCACAATTAAATCCAAACACACAATAAAGCTGCTAATGCTCTAAATAAAATGGATTACTTTGATTCTTCACAAAAAAATCTAGAGGATAATGAAAAAGTATCTCCCTTTATTCCATTAAAATATTCTTGGAGGGCTAAAAAATACAGAGGAACATTCAGAAAACAACATGATAACTTGTACGGTATGTAAATATAGCACATTATTCCAAAAGGACAAGTAAAAACAGTAGGTGCAGTTTGTTGTTCAGGTTAAACCTTCAGTCAGTTTTAGGCTTAAATGATGCATCTAAACAGTTCAGTGTGTAAAAAACAGTCCTTTCTGCTTGACCTATCAACACATTGTAAGGCTGATCTACTTATTTTTGGATTAACTGATTAATAACTGGGCAGCAAAAGGTGCTTAAGTTTAGAGAATTGACCAGATGAAGGTAAGCACCACCTGGTCCTGTGTGTGAACTGTAATTCATCAAAATAAGAAATGGTTTTCAGTTTGTTTTTTTTTTTTTTTTCAAAAACAGAAAATATTTAGTTACCTTCTTCAACATTTACTATAATAAAATGTAGGGAAAACCATTTATTTCACCATTGTGCATATCTGATAGTTTGCAGGAAACAGAACCCGCTACCTCAATCTAATAAAACAGGAAATGATCTTTACTGCTTTAAGGTAGTCAACTGGAAGGAAAAACAACCTGAATCTGACACAGCTGGACATTGATTCCTACCAGGAAGCAAACTAACAATCAGATTATCAGTGCATACCGATGTAACCAAAGGTTATACAGTGGAGTCGACGTCCTCACCTGCCAGGCGGTCAGACAGGAAGTGCACATCAGGTGTCTGCAGGGCTCAATCTTCACATCTTTGTCGTTTTCGGCGCAAATCTTGCAGAGCTGGAAGGTGGAGCCCATCTCACAGTACAGCTCGTACTGCTCCTGCAGGGACAACGACCAGAAAATCACCAGTAAAACTTCCTGTTTAACACTCACAAGGCTTCTGTTTGATGACCATAAAGCTGCCAGCTGTATCTCCGCGGGATGATGAATGCCTGAATGTACTTCGTAGTGAGAAACAAACCAAACCTGAGTAACTTTGATGTGGTCCTGAGGAGAAGGCTCACACAGCCCCGTCAGGTCTGGGTTCTGCGCACGGCCGTCTGGGAAAAGATAGCTAGAAAACCACAACCGCAAGCGTTAACACCAACAGAATCATACAGGTGCGATTCTAATTCCACATCCACCGAATCTCACTCAGGAACATTTTCCTTACTTCTGTTAAAAATTAAACTCCATCAAACATCCATGTTCATCCCTGCTCACATCCAGTATTATGTTTTCTATTCACATAGTGCCATTTTAGAGCGCAGTCAAGTTACTACGTTACCTTCAGTTTCAGAAATTTGACTTTGTAATTTAACATCTTGAAATCGGACCTCTGCCTCTAAAAATACCTTTCAGAAAGTCACACAATTTTCTCTCTACTTCACATAAAATTGAAACAAAACACATTAAAGCTGGCGGTATGAACTTAAATAGTTAGAAGAATGAAAACTTCAGCAAGTTTTAAGAATTCAGACAGTCGTTCGGGTCGCACATCCTCTTATTGTGGCGTCTGAAGGGGAAGTGGTACGCCATGCTCCCACATTGAGAAAGACGAATGAAACCAAAAATGACAGGATCGAGAGAGTTTAGAGACGTTACTGCTCCACAAAGACAGAGCTGCATTACAGGGAGATATTTACTTCATTAGGTGAGACACTTCAAGGAAAAAAAAAAAAAAAAAAAACGTACTAAGAGGGGAGGCTTTTCATGCATCGTTGTGGTGTGGAAGAATCTTGTTCTTTCTGGCTACTAACTGATGGACTGAGGGTTGCAACAGTCAGTAATGACTCTGAGTGAAGCCACAACCAATAGAAAAAATATAAATTATTAATCTATTGTAAAAGATTTATTTGAGAATATTTGAAAATTAATAATTGAACACCTTTTGAATGCTGACGTTCAAAAGGCTTTGAATGTCAGCATTAGGATGCGTTTTTATTGTGAACCAAGACTGCTCAAACCTTAAAAAAAAGCTGAATGTGTTGATGTTCAGAGGATTTTCAGAAATCTTTCCTAGAAAAAGGAGAAAAGAAGAACTGAGTCTCAACAACCCACCAATTAAGCCTCTTCCAATTAATCAATTAATGGCAAAATAAATTAAAATGAGATTGACAATTTCTATTCTGATGAGATTTTTTTTTTTTCAAAGAATGAGCCGTTTTAGTGTGTGTTGTCACTTTAAATCCAAATAGCTGCTGCTGGCCACACCCTGTGGTGGAAAATTACTATAAGTTAACATCTGCTGATCATGTTATATGAAATGCTTGTGAACTCTCACCAAAAGAACTATTTGGGTTACATGTACAAGGTTGGAAGTTGTTTCCCACAACTGCATGAGAGCCACTCTGTCTCACCCAATTGTTTTGAATTCCTTATCCTTGGTATAAAACTCATGTGTTGTCTCTGCCTGGCAGAGCTTTCTATCCAGAACTGCTTCATGATTGATTGTCCTATGAGCTCTCTGAGTTGTGCACAATTCATAAATAAACCTGGTTGAGTGATTTTACCTGAACAGTGCTTGGTAGTAATTTTTTCCACAACAGCCCTAAACTCAACGTTTACACTCGCATGTGAAAATGGCTGCAAACAGATGCTCAAATATGTGCTTGCTGATTAGTTACATTCAGAAGGTTTTTGAAATGGCCCATTTTCCAGACACCAAGAAAAACATAAATTTATTGCCAGCAAAACAACAGAGTGTTGTTTTTTTAAATGTTTTTAGAAGCAGTATAAACTTAAATGGTAATACAAAAATGTGCAAAAAGTAAATTTTACACGTAAAAAAAATATCTCTGGAGGATTTGATATAATGTTCAAATGTGACTCACAATCCCTCTCTGTATCCATCGATGAGGGCTTGGAAAAGCGGTTTATTGTGGGGAATAGTCTGCAGGATGTTCCCGTCGGCTGTCACGTAACCGATCGCCCACTGTCCCAGCCGAGTGCAGCTCAGCCGGAAAATGTAGCTGAGAGAAAAGAGAAATATCTCAACCCAGAAGCTTCAGCCGACACCCATCAGCCCTCAGGTTACATGAGTCTCACCTGCCAGGTTTGTGGATGAATCTCTGCAGCCGAGCCTTGACTTCGTCGTACGTCAGGAAGGCCATGTAGCCGGGATGTGTGACTGCTAGGCTGTTCCAGTTTCTCAGAAGAGACGACCACGGCTACAAAAATGCACCAAAATAAAAACGTATCAATGACTGAATGTTACTTTCGACTAATTCACAGTTCAGACATGCTCAGAAAGCCCCACCTGAAAGAGTCGGGTGAAGATGTCGAATTCAAAAACAGAGATGTAGTCGTTGCAGGTGAGGTCGATGGTGGACTTCAATGCCATGGCTTCCAAACCAGAACTTATGGGGTGAAACTCATGGAGAGCCTGGCGGAACATCCTCCAGGGTACAATGGTTCTGAAACAGAAATACATAAACAGAGGGGAAATAAACAGAGATGCAAAGTTAAGGCTTTCTGAATCAGAATCAGAATTGTGATAACTCGCTATGAATCTGACTTCGGTTTCAAGTGTTCATAGCATACAGACATTAAATGTAAATGTAGAAACCTTAGAGTAAATAAATAAAGATAAAACAACCTGTACAATCACATTTTACATAAAGGAAAAAAACAGAAAAGGCAGGTTGTGACATGTTCATAAGAAGTAGCAGCCTGAGGGAGGAAACCGTCTCTGGGGTAGCTGTTGTTGGCAAACAGGTTGTGTCCACATGTGTGGCGTCTTGTTGTTGGCTGCCCTTTTTCTGACCCTTGACCCTAAAGTTCAGTATGAGTTAATGACGGAGGGATAAAAGGAAATGACAGATGGACAGATTAAAGGATGAAAGATAGAACAGATAGAAAGGTAAAGAAAGTAAGAAGGATCAAAGGAAGGATGGAAGGACCAAACGAAGGATGGAAAGATCGATGAAGGAAGGATCAAAGGAGGGAAGAAAGGATCAAAGCACGGAACAAAGGATGGATCAAAGGAGGACTCAAAGGAAAGAAGGAAAGATCAAAGTAAGGATAAAAGGAAATAAGGAAGAATCAAAGAAGGAATTAACAAAAAAAGGAAGGATCAAAGGAGGCATCAAAGGAAGGAAGTATCAAAGGAGGGATCAGAGGATGAAAGGATAAAAGGAAAGAAGGAAGGATCAAAGGAGGGATTAAAGGAAGGAAGGAAGGATCAAAGGAGGGATTAAAGAAAGAAAGAAAGAAAGAAAGAAAGAAAGAAAGAAAGGAAGGAAGGAAGGAAGGAAGGAAGGAAGGAAGGAAGGAAGGAAGGAAGGAAGGAAGGAAGGAAGGAAGGAAGGAAGGAAGGAAGGAAGGAAGGATCAGAGGAGGGACTAAGTGAAGGCTGGAAGGACCAAATGACGGTCCAAAGAAAGGAAGGCAGGATCAAAGGAAGGAAGGACCCACGGACGAATCAAGGGAAAGAAGGAGGGATCAAAGAAAGAAAAGGAGGGATCAGACTAAAGAAGGAAGGATCAAAGGAAAGAGTGAATGATGAGAAGTAGGGATCAAGGAAAGGAAGAATCAAAGGAGGGATTAATGGAAGGACGGAAGGATAAAAAGAGGAATCAGCGGAATGAAGGAAGGACCAACGGACAGATCAAAGAAAAGAAGGAAGGATTAAATGGAAGGATCAAAGTCAGAATCAAATGAAGGAAGGAAGTAAAGATCAAAGGAAAGAGAGAAGGATCAAAGGACGAACCAAAGTTCAGCTCAAAGGAAGGAAGGAAAAAATCAAAGGAAGGAGCAAAGGAAGGTTCAATGGAAAGATCAAAAGAAGGAAGACTCAAAGGCAGGAAGGAAGGGTGAAAGGAAGGAAGCACTAAAGGAAGGATGGATCAAAGGACTGATCGAATGCAGGAAGGAAGGATGAAAAGGAAGTATCAAAGGACGGATCAAGGAAGGAAGGAGGGATCAAAGAAAGGATCAACCTAAACTTATGGAAGTCCATTTTCTTTTTTCCACTCTCATCCAGACGTGGAAAAACATCCTAAGAGTCCAGCAGACTGTCAGAACCTGACTCGAACATTGGAACGACTTCAGAGCTAAAACAACCATAATGACTCCTCCCTGTTCTCTATTAAAAACAGAAACTCACTTGTCTCCGAATGACCTTCTCCAAAATTCAGCGGCGTCAGCTTTGGTAATCCGGAAGTTGTCCCCCTGAAACAGGCCGTTGGGAAAGATGGCCTTCAGCTCGGCCAGCATGTGACTGAAGATCAGAGACAGCTTGGTCAGGTTCCTCCTGAGGGAGTAGCAACAGCAAAAGAGACGGGTTAGCTGAAGCTAGCTGCAGCTGAGTCACAAACCTCCCACCAGAGTACATCCACCATGACTGACTGGAGGAAACACTCTGAGAACGATTAAATTAGAAAGATTCAGCAACAGAAAATAGCTTTTAGTGAATTAATGTTTCTAAATTATTTTTATTAATTTATTAAAGTCGTCCTAATTTAGGACGACTTGTCACTCAATGATTTCACTGAATGACAAGTGGACTTGAGGAATAAATAAAAGTTCTTCTGTGGTTCAGTTAACAGAACTGACGCATTTACAGAGAATCGAGGAGGAAATGCTCGATAAAATCAGAGGAAGGATGAACTTTTGCTGCTAATGCTTTTCTGAGAAATACAGGAAGTTGGTGTGATTGTGACACTTCAGTTGCTCTGTTATCTGACTTTTAAGCAGCTGTACATCACAGTGTTTTTTTCGAGGTTGAACAACTTTACGTTAATGTGCGAAAACTTTACAGCAGACCTGATTTAGCAGGAGGAGATTTGAGAGGTTACTGTTAGAAAGATCGGTTTAAGTCAAAAACAACTTTCTGAGAGATAACTGAATTATATGTTAAGCATTGGTTAATTGATAATGAAAACCCAAAATTCTGTTTCAGAAAATTACAATATTGCATCAGAGCTATTTTAAAGAAGGGTTTCTAATACAGAATGGTATCTTACTGAACATTATGTTCATGTACTCAACAGTATCTGGTTAAGGCTTGGAATGGAGCAGACCAGCCCGCGGTTCTGATGTCTCTCATCTTCCTTTTGACAACTATGATATTCTCTATGTGGGTCAGGTTAGGTCAGTCTGTTGGCCAGTCAGTCACAGAGTTACCATGGTGACTAAAGCAGGAAGTAGCTGGATTTCCACTGACTATATAATTGTGCAACTTGGAATTATAGAAATAAATTTGTTCAATGGCCAATTTGTGTTAGGATGAGGCTGTTTTGTTGGCTGTATTTAAATTTGAGCAGTTTGTAAAACTGCACTAGAAACACTTTTTTTTTAATTACACGAGCAAAGTTGAATAGTAACTTGTTACATTTACTCAGTAACCCCATGGGAGACAAATAAATGATCTATTCATACTAGCTACATTTGATTTCCATTTGAATGGTTTATCATTTTCTATTTTTTCCAAAAATTGGATGATAAAAGTCTTCAGCTTTGGTCTCAATTTTTCCTTTCTTTTTAAAGGACAAATTTGCAGAGACTTCATAATTAATTTTATTTATTTTCTACTGATTTTTTTATATTCAAAATGTCTTCCAGTTCCAGTGTTAAATGTTAATTATAATTTAAAGCTTATTGATCTATGAGAGTGTATTCTTCGACTATAATGCCATTACCACTATATTACTTCAAAAATGTTCTCAAAACAATAATATAATCATTTATTGTGATAACTTCTGTGGCAATTTATCGTCCAGCAAAATTTGTTATGACAGGGGTAATTTTCACTTCACTATGCTGAATTTTTAACTTTTTTTTTTTTGAGTAATTTTATTTTGAAGTATCGCTACTCTTGAGTAAAATTTCTGGATACTTACTTTCAGAAACTTCATTGAATGGTGAACAAGCATGTTTTAACAAAAAAAAAAATCACCAAGCAGTTTTGTTAAAGCTATATAAGTTTTATATTGAAAGAAACTGTTTTTTTTATTCATACGAATTATTAAAATGGCAAAATTTCCACATATTTTGGTCCATCTCAAGATTGTAATTTTTAAATATCAAATGAGAATATTTGTGTTTACCTCTGTTGCTACCATGTTTTTTAATGACTTATTGTGTGAACAAACTTATCCACATGTGATTTTAATCATGGAAACACTCCAATTGCAAAATTGTGTTTTTTCAACATTGGCAGAATATAGACAAAGTTTTGCATACAGAAAGCGACTGGTACCTTTGGCAGTGTGGGTCGGTACCAAGTCCAAAAGTAAAATGAAACCAGCATCTAAAGCTTGTCAACAAGAGGAAGCAGGAACTTTTCTAAACCTTCCCATTAGACTATTGTGTTGACTGTAAACTCCAGAAAACTCAGTTAATCAAAACCAGCAGATGACATGGCAACCCAGATCATCTGGACTTTAAGCACAGTAGATTCTGCATCTCTCCACTCTGCCTTCAGTCTCTGAGAAATCCTAAATTTGCATTTCATTTGCCAATTTCTACCCCGGGTAAGATTCCTCTGACTCGTCTCCGCTCCAGGATTGGCTTCACACCAGAAATGTGACACTTGCAGACTGTGTGTGGTGACTCCAGCTGCAAGCCGCTGAATCTCCACTAAACTCCTGAAAGGTCTCTGCTTCACAATCCTTTTCATTCTACCACACTTTTTCTTTCCACTAAACTTTGCATAAAGTTCTCTGTGAACAGCCAGTTTCTTTAGCAATGACGTTCTTAAGGAAGCTGACAATGTATTCATCTGAACGATAAATTAATTATTGCGATAAACTATATTATTTTTGTTTTGAGATCATTTTCAAGCAAAATCTTGACAATGGAATAATAATATAAAAACCAAATAACACTCAACACTGGGACTGGAAGATATTTTAAATATCCAAAATAAAATATGACAGCCAAAAACAATAAATAAAATGGAAATAAAAACAACTTAAACCAAAACCATACATAAAGTGGGTTATGACGTCTCTGTGAATAACACCGTCCTTCAAATAAAAATTACGTAATAATCATAATGGAAAATATCTAGCTCATTTTAATTTATCATGTGATTAATTAATTATTATAATAGACTTGCCATTTATTCATTAAGTATTAATTAAGTCAAAACTACAGAAAATAAATTCATATTTAAAAAAAACTCTCAAAAGTAGCATATTTTTAGCTTCACTTGGTTCAGATCTATTAAATGAATGCTGAGGTATTACATTTTAAGCAATACAAATGTTTATTTTCTTAATTAAAAAGGAACTGAATGATTTTTTTGCATCTTTTAATGTATTGCCTATATTGTATAAAGAAAGCTTAAGTAGTTCAATGAAAAATCTGTAGAATGTCCCATTTTTAAATCTGATTGATCAATTAATCGACTGCTAATCTAACAGTTAGCTGCAGCCTTAAACACCTGAATGGTGATACTCAGATTATACGACGGGTCAGAAAACAGCAGCAGAGCCAGATTAGGAAAGATCCCGCCATCACAATCTTAAAGGCTCATTTTATGTCCTGGATGCCAGGGTGAAAGGGTGATTAGCTCTGAACCATCTGTCACTCATCCAAACGTTGCTCAGCGCTTCTTGTGTTAGCCCACCTGGCCTGGGAGTTCTCCTCGTACATCCGCTCCTTGGCCTCCTTGAACAGGCTCATGGTCTGCTTCGTCTTGTTGGTGAGGTTATCGATGACCACGCGGAAATACTCGTTCTCCCCGAGGATCTCCATCTTCCCCTCGTACCTGGACAGGATGGTGCGCAGGTGCTGGTAGGTGTCTGGCAGCAGGTCCAGGATGTAGGGTGGGCTGTTCTTCAGCGCCACCTTGGGGTTCTGGCACAAACGCACCACCTGCACAGGAAACACAGGGGAGAGGTGACTTAAAGAGACAGTATTGTGTGTTTTCCAGCCACATAGTGCCATCTTATCGTATAATCAAGTAACTATGTTAACTTCAGTTGTTAAAACAATTATTTTAACGACTGAAGTTTGACTTTGTCATTTAATGCCTTAAAAGTGAGCCTGTCTCTTTAAAAACTCCTGCTCTTTCTGAAACACCACCTTCAGGAAGTCATCACAACATGGCTCCTCTATTAACCCTTTAACGGGGGCAATAAATTCATAATATATATTGCGATAAACACATGATCAATATCACATCATTTAGAATTTTCAATAATTTCACTGAAGTCTGATTCAGAACTGTGTTGCATTCTGGGTATGTATGCAGAGGAAATGTTTTAGCTGCTCAACCTTTCACTGCCAAGCTGTGTTGGTGGCATCAACCCACTCACTCTTTGGTTTCCTAGCAACAACATGTTGAGTAAGTTGCACAACAACAGGTTCAGGTTTCACCGCCATGTTTCACAACTGCTTAAAAATAATAAACAACAGTATGAAGTAAAAGGAGAAAGTGAGTCCAACAGCTTGAGACAAAACTGTGGATAAAACATGAAGTTTGGAAGGATCTTAGATATTTAAGATGCTTCCAAACTCAACAATAATTATCTATATCAACTGATATGAAGCACTTATATTGTGATATGTTTTTCAGCCATATCGCCCAGCATCAATCGCATAAATATTTTAATCGCTGGACGTTGTACTTCTTCAGATTAGGCACAAGAGGAAATTTAGAGGGCTAATATATAATAAGTAGATAATCCAAGATACTTTGAGATGCTGGAATTGAAAATTTGTTAAGCTAAGCAAGTGAAAATGTTAGAAGATTTCACAATTTGGCCTGCAAATCAAACCGTATGTGATCTCTGGTCAGATTATTTTATGCAATAATCTTGATAAAACTTGTTTGCGCCTTTTCACGGTAGAATTGACCAGAATCGGCTCCAATTAGGGTTGAGTCAAAAAATGAAAACTAACACTTCTTTAAACGTTAAACATCAACAGACAGCATTTTCTGGGCATATTTGCCATCTGTATGAGGATGTTCTTAAGTTGTCAACAAAATATTTTTTCCAGAAGTCTTGAAAATCATCATACGGAGCAGTCTAGGGAACATGAGAAAAAAAAATTATTTTGTGTTACCTTGCAATATGCTTACTGCAATATTTGCTGGTCTATTTTGTATACAATCACAAATGACAATTTAAAATTTTTTATCTCTTGCGAGGGAACGCAAAAGAAAAACCCATTTCCCCTATAGGGCTCCGAGTCATCAGGGTGGTTTTGGCTGTTATGTTTTTTTTTTTTGGGGGGGGGGCGGGGGGAGTTTGGAGTCAGCAGTGGTAACTCTGGAAATTTTTATCTGACATTAAAATTTGTTTAATGGTTTGAAGCATGAAGGTGTGATGAATCAATCCAAAACAAAACTAAGAGGACACACTTTTTCCAGCTTTGTATCATCTTCCAACCAAGTCTGCAGACTTTATTAAAGAGGCGTTACACATCTGGCCGCTATATAACCCAGAAACAAAAGGATTTAAAACTTCAAACAGGACAAAAGGGATATCAGCACATATCCTGTAGGTGTAACTGATGCAGCACAGCACACACATTTCACTGTCTCCCTGCCTTATCTCCTCTTACTCCGGCCCTCCTGCAGTAATATCTTCTCAAGTCTCGTCTTGTCGTCTCTCTCTGCTTTCTCCTCTTATCTCCATCTCAGCCCAAAGCTGACGGCGAGAGATAAAACCACAAAGACGGCGATAAATGGGACCAAAGTAAACCTTCCCCTGGCCACAGATGCAACACACAGACGACACCTCTTTCTGATCCAACACTGGAAAAAAGGGGGCTGCTCTCCTAATGCGACCTACTTCACGTTATCCCAATTAGGAAATGCATCAGGGACACCATTGTAGTCCTAATTTGGAGGGATTCGGTTTTCTCATACAGTTTAGATCAATGCTTCCTAAACTTTGTAGCACAGAAAATAACAGCAACCGATCCAGATTATGAGTGCTTGCAGTAAACAAGTGCTGCTAAAATCACTTTATGTCAAAACAAACAGTCTCAACAACCATTATACTGCTTATTTATTCATGTTTTTATATATTTTAACAGTAATGAGAAAAGCACGAGCTTTTTAGCTACGAGAGCAATATTATTATAGTTAACTAAAACGAATGAAATAACCGAAATTAAGAAAACATTAACTGGAACTATATCGTGAGTTTATAAAGCTATCTAACACATAATGATATTATAGATATAATATCCTTTGTTTTCATTTGTATGAATGTAGCTTTTCGAACTGATGTGAAATTTATTTATTTTTCCCCACACAAGCAGTTTACGTCAGCTGTCGGTAAACTACGGTAATCCGTACTCCTTCTGGTGGCGCTTACAGCAGTCCGCAAACTGGTGACAGCAAAAGTTTGGATAAAACACCAGAATCAGTTGTTGTTCAACAATAACTGAATAAATTTTTGAAAGTAGTATCTTCTGTTGAATATTCATTACCGAATCAATGTATAAATAATCACAATATTATACTTTGACCTTTCTGAATTCTGTACCTAAAAATGAACCAAAGTATGAAAAAAACTATAAATAATACAAAAACTAGACAATCTTTAACTAATTATAACTAATAAAAACTAGTAAACACACTGTAAAATCTAATTAAAACTAACTGAATTAGACACACAAAAAGTCACAAAGAAATAAAACTAAAACTATTGTAACCCTGGAGCAGAGGTGTCACATTTCCCAAATTATCAACTCAAAAAGACTTGTGGGCCAAATTATATTTTAAAAACATAAATAAAATCACAAAAACAATGTTGTGATTCATTTTACCTGATAAAAACAACAATAAAAACTAAGCATGCAATATTTTATAAAGAAAATAATTTGGTTGGATTTAAATATTGCATTACTACAAAATTTAAAAAAGGATTTTGCACTATGGCCTTATTGGAAAAAAAAACCCCTGCTGTATCCAAAGTGCACAAAGGAGTGTTACCACAGATCCTTCCTCCAGCAGCTCAGACTCTATAATCATTGCTCCTCAACAAATTCAGTGAGTGTTTACATTTCTGCTGTGATTCACACAGCTCTGTTGCTTGCACAGTTTTATCTTCACTTACTGTAAATAGTCTTAGTTACAAACACATTTTTAATTATCTTACACACCTTGCAGTTTTCTTTGACTCAGATTAGTCTATTTTTGATAACTGCATAGTATTTTAGGTTGTAATTTTGCCATTACTGTACAGTATTTAATTCTTTAATTAGCTTATATATATATATATATATATATATATATATATATATATATATATATATATATATATATATATATATATATATATATATATATATATATATATATATATATATATATATATTACTTCTATCTTTGTGTGAATCTCCACTGTGGGACAATAAAAGGATATTTTTATTTCTTTTCAATTGAAAAGTCTTCTGGGATCAAATGGAGAAAATAAATAATAGAAAAGAAACCCCATCTAATCTCACCAATAAAAACAGGATTAAGGTCACTCTTTTTTAAAATGTTTGTTGAATTTAGCAAAGTTTATTAAACTTATTAGAAGCAGGCATGGGTGTACTCAAGTCTGTTTTTGAGTAAGTCACTGGAAAGTGTGGTTATTAAAATACTTTGTGTTGAATGTAATATTTTCCATTGTAACATAGGTTTTCCAGTAATTAAAACAAAATAACATTTGTCTATCATTCTAACTGTTCCACATCCATTCATGTCATAACATCAAACTTCTATGCATTTTATCCAAATTTGATCTGACATACCAAGACAAAGTAGAGCTTGATTTTAAAGTGGGAGGAAAACTATCCATGGTTTTCAACATTTCTAACAATTAAAAATAAGAAAACTGTGGTGTGAATTTATTTTCAGTCTCCTAAATCAAATTTTGTAGAAGCAACTTTGGCTGCAGCTTTGAACATTTGAAGACAGATCAATGATTCTCAGTTGGACATAGGTTTGGACTTTGACTAGACCATTGTAATGGATTAATATGCTTTGATCTAAAACAGTCTAGTCCATCTTTGGCTGCAGTCTTGGATTTTGTCCAGGACTGTCTCACATTTATCCCCATCATGAACCTGCATTTATGTCCCTGTTGGGAAAAAAAAACAAAAAAAAAAAAAACATCTCCACAGCATGCTGCTGCCACCACAATGCTGGATTATACCAATAATTTTACGATTTACAGCATGTTCCTGTTGGCCAAAAAGCTCTGAAGTGGACTAGAATATAACAGAAATATCAAAAAATCTTTCAATGATTATCCCAGTTGAGATAAATTCACATTTTTCCACCATCCTTTCTCCCACATTAGCGCTTCAAACGATCTCTGTGTCATCTGTGTCAGCTGTGGGCGACTCCATCCACCAGCCCGATTAGTGCATTAGCATGCATGCAGTCGGATCATAATGCTTACAATTACACACTCCAAACAGTTCTTTAACATCTTAAAATTGCTGACACTTTAACTGAGATCCTGAAATATTTTGGATAAGGTCAATCTTCCACATGGCTTTTGGCAAACGGCTAACTTGTCAATTTATTTGATATAGGATATTATTTTCAAACCTAACCCTGCTATAAACTTCTCCAGAACTTTCTCCCTGACCTGTCTGCTGAGGGGTTTTTTCTCTAATGTTCTCCAAAGAACCTCAAAAGTGTTAAATTACACTCTGGTGGATTTTATTTTCTAATTGGTCATTTCTAGTTGGATTCCTTTACACTTAATTTAGAGGGATCCGATTAAAGAGAAGTAAATAAATACACTACTTTGTGTTGGTTTATTACATATAATTCTCAAAAAATATATGTAGGTTGGTGAATATATTTTCACATTAGGTGGGATATCCAGGAAACCCGTTTGATTTGTTACTTAAATGTTAATGATAAATGTTGGTTATAGCCCTGATATGATCATAAATCTAGAAGAAGGAAGTGAAAAGTAAACACTTTATGATGCATAGCAACTGATAACAGCTTAAAGTCACAAAAAAACAAGTTTTTATGTCAATATTATAGCGTTTTTGAACCTAGAGACAGTTTGTACCTTATCCATGAGCTTCCAGCATTTCTCCACCATTTTCTTATCGACCACAGCGGGCTGGTGAGGCTGCAGAGGCTGTTGGTGGGGCTGAAAGGCGTCCTTCATCAGCCCGATGAGTCCGGCGCCCCTCCTCGGATTTCCGGCCATGAATTCGCTCGATGACCGGGGGTGTTAGCCCCGCAGCAGGGGTTCACAACCTGGGAGGGTGGTGGTGGTGGTGATGAGGAAGGGGGTGGTCTCCCTGACACGTTTCCCAATAAAGCAGCCGCTGTACTACCGCCCTGTCCGCTCTGAACAGTGGGGACGGTTTGTCATGCAGAGGCTGTCCGGGAGCAGAACAAAAAGCCTGTTGTAGCTACAACTCAGCGGACCCAAAGCAGCGAGCTAACGGCTACGGCAGCTTAACGAGAAGTCTCCACTCGGGGTCCGAACCGCAGACATAACCTCCGTGTTGCTGTTTATGCCGACCGAAAGAGAGCTGACTCCTCCTGGCGACGGCGAGTGAAACCTCCCTGAGAGACGAACCCGGCTTGTAGCAGAGCAGGGTGTTAAAAACCACACGGAGCCACCAACGAACAGCCTGAGCAAGAGCTAAAGTAAACACGGATGTCCGGCCCGATTTTCAAAATAAGAGCACGGTCAGCAAGCGCGTAATACTATTTACAAACTAATTACAGGGAGCATTAAACGTTAATATAAATATTCAAAAAAGTTATTAGATATAAAATAATAAAAATGTTTGCTAAATATTTTTGATCAACAAAATATTTGTTGATCAAAAATCAACAATCAACAAATCAACAAGAAATCAACAAGAAACTTGCTTTCTCTGGTAGAAAGCAAGTTTCTACCAGAGAACATCGGCCTGGCCTTTTTAAACTGTTTCACAGCTGTCAAAACAGATGACAAGGTCGTAAACAGAAAACAAACTTTGAAGGATTATCTGCGGGCCGAGTGAGCATTTGAATGTATTAGAAATAACATATTCCTGTGGAAAACTTGTGTTTAACAATCGGTGTTCTTACTGCAGATCTACTGTCGCCTGTCTGCCAAAAACCTGATCCAGGCAAGGAAACTTCTGTTTACTTTGAGACTCTCTGAAGACTGAAAATCCAATTTATAAAAAAATATAATTGGTTGACTTGTCGGTCATCTTTTCATTAAATTAATTTTATTATAAAGTAATTTATTTAATGTACATATTTTATATTTAAATTCCTTGTATGAAAAAGTTAATAAAATATTTAAATTACAAGTACACATTTTTGTATTTCACTGTGTTATATATCACAATTTATTATGGTATATAGTAAATTTTAAGTAAAATAAATGTTCTTTTATTCTAAGTAACACATTTATTATTAAAAATATCACGTAAAATTCTTGATCACATTATGAATACTTAGAAAAAACAAACAAAATATATCACATTACATAATACAAGATCAACGTTTACAAATAAAGTTTGATACTCATCTGATAAAAGTTAATTTATTCTGGTATATAAAAATCTAATGTAAACTATATAATGGTTTATTCTATTGATGTCTTACAGAAATTAATACAATCACTTCGTTCTCCACTATGAAGATTAAACGTGCACTCTGTCGCCATCTAGTGGAAGTTGTAGAAATAAAACAATTTTGTAGCAATTTGATGGACAGTTTTTCTCCATCACCGTCATCATAAACAAACTGAAAGAAAATACTTTATTTTAAGAACACAGGCGCAAAGATTTGGATAAACTGTTGTGAAAGTTTGAATTAAAAAAAACCCATATAAAACATTGCTTTACAACAGTCTTTGGAATATCAAAGCTGTTTTGCCTTGTTTTGCTAAATGGCTGAGCAAAAGACTACAAGCATTCACTTCAGTCAAGGACACTAAAGACGTGTTGAGTTTTCTCTTTATCGGTCTGATGCGTTTATACAGGAGTTCCTCTGAACGTCAAAGCGATATCAAGCAGTTTGGCTCCCAGCTCCGCCTGCTGCCCTGCAGGCAGGAACTCTGCAGACAGTTCTCTGTAGGTGCTGCAGACTCTGCGCTCCTGAATGTCTTCTCTGTGAATGGCGTGTTTCCATTTGTGCCTCGCCTCCCCGTACAGTGCCACCAAACACCTCCTGGGAAGCCGTACGGCCACGTGGATCCCCCCCACCAGCCCGCGCTCTGGCAGGCCCTCCTCCAGAGACATGGTGAGCACAGTCTCTGAGAGCATGTTGACCGTGACAAGCCTTTCACCCCACAGCCACGAGTCGTCTAGGTGCGAATCGATGGCGGAGCCTCGCTGAGGGTGGTAGTCTAGGTTACACTGCTCCACCGGTTGGAAGCCCTGCAGGTTTGGCTCCTGTTGCATCCGCATCACCAGTTTCTCGCTCAAACCAGGGAGTCCATTGAAGTTAGCTAGACGCACTTTCTTTTTCTTGAAGTTCACCTTTGGACCATAGTCCTGCAATCATACAACAGTTTGATTGGCTTCATTGACAAATCAACAGTGGTTCATAGATTTGGGGCTAGAAAATGTGGAGTATAACCTGTTTCCTTCGACCAGACTGTGATGGATTCCAAACATCCTGATCCATGGAGCCAATCAGCTCCTTCTCCTCTTCCTCAGATATGAAGTTCTCCCACAAGAAGACACCGGGAAAAGGAAAAGATGCACCTTCTCCATCTCCATCTTTGCAGACAGCGAGTTTTGTTTCAGCATCATAGAGGAAATGGTGCACAGTCTTCTTCCCAAAAAACAAAACAAAAAAGTTAAAGCTGCTGCCTTTCCTCCTTTACCAAAGGAAGACTTTAAAATATTTTTTTATTTTTTGGTTTTAAATTAATTCAGTATAGTTACATGAACATTTCTGCCAGTGAGTGCAGAAGTTACAATGCACACATCCCCGTTGACTATTAACTACACATTTATTACTAAAACTATGGTGTAATAGATGTAATAGCAGCGATTGAAAAGTGAATATTATTTTGTAACAAATAAAAATTCCAAAGACATAGTTAAAACCTTGAACTTTTCTACTAGACTTGTCACAATAACACAATTTGCTACATAATAAATTACCCCAGAAGAATAAACGATAATGTTGCTTGGGAACATTTTCAAATAATAATATAATGGTAATGGAATAATAATGTAAGTTCGCTCTCTCAAAGATCAATATACTTTCATTTCTAACGAACATTTAACATTGGAACCTGAAGACATTTTAAATATCCAAAACAAATAAACAAAACAACAGAAACGACAAATAAAATGAGTTAGGAAGTCTCTGAACAAAACTGTCCTTCAGAAAGCGCCACATTGAAGACTTTTGTCAGTCTGGTGGAAAGAAAGAGCAATCCATCAGTCATGCAAATGGGAATTGCCGAGTTTGTTTTATCATGGGATTAATTGATTGAATTAAATCTATCTCTCTAAAGAGAGAGCAACTCATCAATCATGCAAATGGAAATTGCCGAGTTTGTTTTAATTCACCATGGGATTAATTGATTGAATTAAATCTATCAGCAAGATTCTGTTTGTATTCAGAAAGTGAGACATGCGGGACATTAGTAACATAAAAAAGAGACAATGCACACGTTTTAGCACAGTAAACATTTTGATTAATGACGCAATGTCCTGAGAAGGCTTCCGTAACTTGTTGTCAATATTGTTTATTTATTAGAATAAGCTAAATTATGGTTGATATTTTGTACCTCCGGTTCCCTTGTCTCCGTCTGAGTTTTCCCTTTGAACTTTTCACATACGAGACATCGTCGGATGCCTTTACAGCCGCATGAAGAAACACCATCATTGTTGATATCAGGCGCCATCATTGTGCTAGTGCTTCTTCTTCTTCGTTTATTAGGAACTCACGAGCCACAGCGAAACAGAAGGCGCGCCCCCTACTGAATGTAAAATATTTTAAGAGCTAAATTAAATTAAATTAAATTAAATTAAATTAAATTAAATGACCATCCCCCAGAAATTTAGAAGCATAATTAAAACAAAAAAAAATTATGTGACTTTAAGAGATTAAGAAATTTAAGATATAAATAAATATAATTAATTCTCATGTTCAAGGTTTTGACTTAAATCAATTTTACATTAAGAGTTCAGAGAAAGGGGGCAGTTAAAAAGGGAAAAGTATTTTTAAAGATTAAGAGTGACAGGACACACATTTTATTTAATGAACATGGAATTATGAAATTAATTAATCTAATTAATAATTAACAGGAAATCAATCATTGGTAGAATTTTGGATCCCTTGATATTTTGCTATACTAGGTACTTTGAACGAGAAAACTTTGAAAAATTGGGGGTAAATATGAATAACAAATAAGATTTATTTATTTTTTTATTTTTTTACAACAAGAAGCAGAAATAAAACATATTATATTGTATTTATCTAGGTCACACATTTACTTAAATGTAATTTGTCGTGAATTCTTCACATTCCTTGCAGTCAAGATAGAGGGGAAAAAAACATCCCGGGCGTTCTTAGTTCAAGCCACGCCCACCGGATGTAGACGCAGTTTCCCCGGGAAGCTCAGTTCCCGTAGTGGTGCGGAGTGAAACAGACCTTAGGTGAGTTGTTGTAAGTAAATTAATCTATAAATCTTTGGAAGTTATTAAGACATTTGTTATCCTGGAATTTATTTATAAAAGACAGCAGCATGAAGCATAACTACATGTTTTTTTGTCGTTATTAAGGTTAAATTAGAAAAGAAACTTAGCAGTTTGCGTTTCCAACGCGGTTAAATTTGGTATTTGTAAAATACTTACCAACCAGGCTTTTAAGTTTAGCCACTGTACTTTTCTGCTCTTATCTGTATTCATCTCAAAGGTAGCGCAATGTTGATGAAAGTGTATTATTACTATTTAATACTGGAATCTTCAGTGAAACATCAAAGCTCTATTGTTGTTTTTTATATATGCATGATCTCTTTAACCGTAGACTAAGCTATTTATACAAATATAAATCTAGAAGCAGGTGCTATTTAAAGCCTGTTCTTTAAATCTGGCTGTCTTTATTTCTAAAATCTAACTGTTCCTGCAGATTAACGATGGAGAAAATTACAGAGAAGCTTCTGCTGGAGAAAGGGTCTCCAAAAACCAACAAGTTGGAACAGATCAAAACTCTGAAGTGAATAACATTTTCAATTTTTGCATGTTCTTATATTAATTTACCACTGTGTCCTCACTTTATCCAGATGTTTAGATACAAAGTGAAGCTGCACTCAAAGAATCTCAATGTTATTCATTGACTTGCAAACCTACCTTCTGAGTGCAGCAGAGATTGAAACATGAGAACAGTATTATTGTATTGTAAATGAGGATGAAACTATCATGGAGGAACAGAGTAAATTAAAGAGCAACTCGCTGATTCTCTGCAACTTTATTCCCTCATTTTAGCAGCTTTAATGTTCCTTCAAAACTGTAGCTGTGGAGCATCTTCCCTTTCTATCAGAGACTTAAGTGTATGAATAAACTGCTACATGTGGGGTACCCCAAGGCTTTGTTTTGGGTCCACTTCTTTTATTGAAAGATGTATACACACTTGAAAAGCTAACTGGCCTCTACTAAACTCTAAGCGTTGTTTGCATGTACATGTTGAAGAATGTAACTTTAACCAAGTAAAGCAAAAGGGACTTATGCAAGATTGTAGAGTCTATATCCCTGTGGAAACACCAATTTAATCGTATCATTTATTTATTTTTTTTCAGTCTGTCTAAGATGGCGCTGAAGCTTGAGGACCTTCCTGTGAAGCTGTTGTCATGCCTGAAGTCGTTGGAGCGTTGGGATCTGTCTGGAAACAGGCTGCAGGAGTTCCCTAAGCGTTTGGAGCTGCCTGCGCTCCGGTACCTGGACCTGAGCGATAACCAGATGGAGGACGTCACCACCCTGGAGTCCCTCAGGGCTCTGGAAGAGCTCAAGATGGACGACAACCTTTATATCACTGTAAGCTTTCTGTCACGTTCAAAGGATTTTCTTTGGTTCTGTAATGTAACTGAAAGGCACATTTAATGAAATACTAGTTACTTCTTTGATGTATTGTTTTTTTACACTGACAGAGCAAGTGTACGCAGAATTAACCTTTAGCTTCTTGCAGATGTTTTCCATTCAGCTCAGTAGTTGCACATCTGGAAGATCAGCGGGTGAGAAGGGGTGTAAATGCAGCTGCTTAACTTTCAGATGGCTCACTGTTTTTACTGATGAGACTTGATTCTTCATCACTTTATCAACCAAAACTCATTTCATAAAAGTTACAAATTATTTAGCACGTCATTGAGAATATTTAGTACTTTATACCCCAGCAAAAAATTACTTGAAACTAAGAGAAATATATGGACCGAAATTGAGGCCATAAAATGTGCTAAAATGTTTGAAACTGGAAAAAAAGATTTTAAACTGAAATAATAAAAAAACCTTGAATCTGAAAAATAGTTTCTAAAATGTTTCTGAGTTTAAATTTCTGTTTTCAGGTCAAACGTTATATTTAAGTTTAAGATTTTTTTATTACTTTTGTTTCAATATTTCAAATTTTTTTAAAATTTATTTTCAGTTTCAAAATGTATTCAAAAAACTTTGTTGGTCAGCAGATTTGCCCAGATCTTAGGAAGGATTTTGACCCAGAAACCTTCTAAATCCTTTTATGTGTCTGGGCAGCTCAAAATTTTGTGTGGAGACTGACTGGGCCTCTCCATGAGCATAATTCACTTCCTTAATATATATGCTCAATATGTAATGATAACTGGATGAAAATAAACATTGGTTGTTAATATCATGTTGAAATGGCCGATACTGATATTCATGCAGACATGTTGTGCATCCCTAATTTAGATTTTAATTAACGCTTACGCTGCTGAAGGAAACTACAAATAAACAGTTCGAAATTGGATTTTAAAGGAATAAAATGTGACCTTGTTGTGTGTAAAGTTGGTTAGCTTTGTTTTAATTTTGCTTGCTCTTGTGTTTTAGGTGAGTGATAATTACAAGCTGTTTGTGTTGCTGCCCAATCTGCGGATTTACAACAGCAAAGATGTCACTGCCACTGCCAACCATTTGAGATACGTTTACAGCGACAACCTGAGGACCAGGGTATGAAAATGATGTATTAATGTAGGGAAATGTTCATTGGCATAAATTAAACATATTTTTTTTCTGTTTTTAAATAATGATGATTTCATTTATTAGACAGAGAAATCTACCACAACCAATCTTATTGTTGCAGTTGTCAAGAAGTAATGACATGTTTAAGAAAGAATAATCATTTGTTTTTGTCAATTTAGTGGTTTTCTATCTGGACATCCACAAGAGCAAAAATCAAACCTGTCATTTTTAAAAACTCACAATGGTGACTGATCAAATTCTAAGCTGTATTTTATTTTTCAAAAACTTTATTCCTAATAATGAACAACAACAAGACACAAAAGTGTTTACATAACAACAGAAAATTAGCCTGGGGAAGCATGAATAATTCAAATAATAATGAGAAGGAAATGACAGAGTCACAAAAAGAAAACAATAATTGTACATAATGGGACATATGTACCAAGTAGCTTCATGTAAGATAGTCTTAGACAACAGATTGTCCTTAACCCTCATTTGGGAACAAACACATATATTGTTAAAACTCAAAATCACCAGAGAAATTGGTGTAATTGCAAAATGAATAATATCTGCCGATGTCATCTTAAACAGCTGTGATTGGTGCAGAGAAAAAGTTTATTCGCATGAAAACAAAGATCTAAAAAAGAGCTGAAGTTTTTCAAAGATATGAAATCATGCTTTATAATTGTAAATGAAAGCTCTTAACTTTTGGCAGTAAAATTCCTCCATAAACAAACCAAACTATGTGGCGATGAGTAGAAGTGAACTGTTGCTAAGGGAGAAAAGCTAACAACTGGCCTACAGCAGTAATCATTGGGCCCATGTGCATCTGCAGTCTGGTTCCTTTTGCACTACGTGCTGCTTTTGACTCTTTTTAGATGATTGCTGTTTGGGAGAGGAGCTTCAGTCTCCCGGATCCCGTCTCTGCTGAGAAACTGTCTTCCCTCGAAAAGAACTTTGTGAGCGCCGCTCGTCAGCAAGTTAAATTTGGCCCCACTTCTGTGGCTGATTTCACCAAATGGAGGGTAAGTTCTGAACGGTTTACACTTTCTGCAGCCATGACGGTCATTTTACCGCATGTTGTGATCTACAGGTGGAGATTCTGGCTAAGGAGTATCTGCGCTCTCTGGCGGAACCAAAGGAGGACTCGGACGATGAAGCTCACACTGAGAATAACGACAACACCGTAAGAACTGCATTAATGCTCGTTCTTTATCAGATCTAGCTGCTTTAATGCTGCATTTCAAACTTCATACTGGATTTGTTTACCTCAGGATGTATCTGAGGTAACAGACGGACCTGATAAGGAAACAAGTCCTAAGAGGAAACAGACGGATACAGCAGCAGACGCCTCCATCAGCCTGACACCCCGCAAAAAGCTGCGTGCCGACCTCCCTGAATCACCCGCTGAAAGCAGTCCTCGCAAATCCAGCCTCCGCCTCAAACCACTGGCAGGTACCCAGAGCAGGATGAGTCCCCTGAAGCCGAACCGGGGTCCCTCAACCCCCAGCAAGACAGAGACGAAGGCAGAGACGCCCAGGAGGAGCGCCAAGGTCCAACAGGTCAAAGAGGCGGAGAAGAAAGATCACCTGAGCAGAAAGGAAGCAAAGGCTGCACAGCTGCACAGAAACGTTCATGTGCTGCCCATCATAAAGGCTTGCAGCAAAACAAAGGTAATGTAAGAACAGAGACGCTCCACTCTCTGTTTTTTTTGTTGAACTACAACATAATAAACTACAGGTTTTTCCATAAACTCAGTCCCTTCTGAAGATAGGCATCCCCGTATTATGATGCTGCCACCACCATATCCCACAGTAGGGGGTCAGTGTGGTCAGAGTGACATCTTGGTGCAGATTGCAAAGATAGTTAACCTGTTGATGTTTATTTTATGACAAAGCTAATGTTTTATTGCAGCTTCAAGTGTTTCCTTTGTGTTTGAACGTTTCTGATTTCCGCTCTTTTCTCCGCCTGCAGCCGGTCTCTCTGAAGCCGCTCCATGCTCTGCAGTGCCACAGTAAACAGGACAGCTCAGATGACTTCTCCACCCAGCTGTGGGCCTGCGCCTTCCAGCCGCAGTCAGAGTCCAGTGGTACCTCCTCTTTTTTTTTCCCCTGATATTTTTCTAGACAAAACAGGGTATAAGAAATATAAAAAATGGAGCGACTGAATTCACTTTTCCTACGTCGACAGCAGGAAGCCGATTGGTGGCAACATGTGGAGGAGACTCGGTTTGTGTGATCGACTGTGAAATGGGGAAGGTGATGAAAAAGTATAAAGTTCCAGGAGAGGTACGTTTAACAAAATAAATAATTTATTTTGTTTGGTTTTTTTTGTAGAAAATGGGTTTTGTTCATTGTAGATCCAAAACTTCCTAAAGAAAACAATTCTGCATATTTGCTGTGTTAAAAGTATGTAATTTTGAAATTCCTTAAGACTTGGTTGAACAACCTTTTCCTCAGTCTTTTCCTCAAAAGCAGGAGTTTTGAAAAAGCTTCTGTAACTTCATTAAAAAAAATTGGTGCAGCAAAGATGGCTTTTCAAAAAAAGGCTCTGGACAGACAAGGTTCTACTTATAAAAATCTGGTTGTAAAAAGACAAATACTTAACACTTTCCATTGACTTAAGAAAATTAAGTCTGTAATCATTCTACTCTCATCAGGGCTGGAGGATATGGCTGAAAATGTACCACTATATAGGTGTTTCGTGTCTGTCAATATCGATAATTATTATTGTTTTAATATCTGAAATACTGCCAAACCTTTCTGTTTTATCCACAGTTTTCATTTCACTCCATTGTTTAGTGTTTTAAGCAGATGTGAGGCACAGTGGCAAAACCTTAAACTGCTGCTGTGCAAGTTATTCAGCAGGTTGTTACTAGGTAACCAAAATTGAGAGGAACTTGAAACTGCTTGTTACCCGCAGGTTGTTGCTAAGTAACCAACGAATGAGTGAGCTAGTTGATATCACCAAACTCACTTAGGTGGCCATGAGAGGTTGAGCGAATAAATCCTTTCCTCTGCCTACATCCCCCACAATGCTGTGTGGTTCTGGATTGGAGTTCAGTGAAATGATTGAATATCCTATCAGACATGTTATCTATGGATATTGATCATGTGTCTATAGCGATAAATATTGTTACTGATGTATTTGTCCAACTCCAACCTGATTAAAAAAATAAAAAAATTGAATAAAAAAACTGTGAATTATCTTCATGCTTGTCGCCCCTGACGACAGGAGTTCTTCTCCCTGGCCTGGACCACTGTGTTGATGTCCAGAGGTATCAGCGCTCCGTCTCAGCCCTGCAGTATCCTCGCCGCCGGCGGAAAGAGAGGACTCGTCAAGCTGATCTACCCCAGGAACAACATGGCGTACGGCGAGTTCAGAGCCAGCCGGAAGTCGCTGTCGGTGCTCCGCTTCAACCACCAGCAGGGAAACTTCCTCTTCAGTGAGTTTTTACTGACCGCATGTCATTTCAGACCAAAAGAGGGTGTTTTTTTCACCTCCAATCTCACTTTTAGTTAAATTAAATCAGCAGAAGAAAAGGTTTAAATAGGAAAATGACTATCCAGACTGTCTGGGTTGAACATCCAACACGGTTTTAACATCCACCTCTTCATCATCATAGAGTTAGACTTTTTAATTCCCTGGTTAATTAAAAATTCAGAAGTTAGTTAAAAACGGCTGATATGCGTCTTCTCTGATGTGCATCTCGTGTATTTCTTGCTAATAGTTACAGTAATTCAGTACGTGTGTGTGTGGGTGTGTGAAATGGGAATCCTTAATTTCTAATTTTGCTGGATTTGCAAATTAGCCTGTGGCTAGAAAACCTTCATACAAAATAAGAGCTGCTTATCATGTTTTATCATGTAACATTTTTTATTGGGCTGTCCTTGATTAAATAAACTTGAATAGAATAAATAAACAGCACAATCAAGGGTATCTGAAGTGTGGCACCCTTCAGACACACTTCCAAGGGCCATTTATGGCTCTTGAAATTATTTGTTTGGCCCCTCATCACAAGTCAAGAATTTTCCAAAAAATTGGAAATTGTCTGTTTTTCTTCAAAGGCAGCAGTCTGAAGCCCCTTTTTAGTTTTGGATCTTTTTTGATATTCAGATTTTATTTTTAAAAAAGAAGTTTGTTGTTGAGTGGGTACAATCAAAAGAAAAAAAAACCCCATCACAATAAACATTTTTTCATTTTTAATTTAATGAATTTTGCGGGCCACCAAAGTTTGAACACCACTGTTTTAAATCATCCCCGCCTTGTTTGGGAATTTGAACATGACTTTATTTTTCCTCTGAGTTTATCAGATCTTTATATAAATGTTCATTCTAGCCTCACTGTTCAGATCTTTGTACATTTTTACACACATCTCAGCTATCAACAATGCCCTGCCTCATTCAGTTTGGTTCCTCTTTTTTATTTATTTTTGTCTTTTACCAACTTCAGCCTGTGTTTTCTTACAGCTGGCTCCTACGACAACAAAATAATCATGTGGGATATCGGAGGACTGGACAAACATTGCAACTTCAAAGTCATGTAAGTTTGACTGAATGAAGTTCTTTTATCCCAAAACCATTTCTCTGGAACTTTCTCAGGATTTTATGTGATGGATCAACATAAAGTAGTGTTGGAAAAGGAAACGGGACATCATGAATTTGATCCACATCTGTTAACACTGTAACTATTAGTCATGCACTCTATGAGGCTGGCATTTTACAGAAGACTGGCAAGAAGAAAGACTTCCTGTCTGCAGTTTGGCACAAACCTAGACCAAAACAGAGAATGGCAAGAAAATCAACCCAAATTAACCCTTCCCTCTTTGAAACATGGCTGTAACCGTGTTTCCATCAGTTTTTTATGCGCATTTTGAAGCATTACATTAGAAAAAGTAGATGGAAAGGGTCAAATTTGGAATAACTTCCCCAATATCACAAAAAAAGTTTTCACGCTCGTTTGATGTGGTTCTAGGCTGTTCCGAAAAAGAGTTAATGCAGTAAAGATGAGATGGAAACACATTTGCCGATTAAGTTCTGACATAATGAATGCTCCCATCCACCGGTGGGTCTGCACCTTACCAGAGGCACAAAACCTCCAGCGCACAGAGGAGTCTCCATCTTTCTGAGGTGTATGCCAGTTCAGAGCCATGCGTACCTTTAACATTTGAAGGAATTTTGCTTAGCGTGGCCTGTTTGAATCGCTCCGAACTGGAAGATGGAAACATGACAAATTTGCATTTTCCTTCTTTGCTCAAAATTTACTTCACATTTGAATGGAAACACAGCTACTGATTAAATCTTGTTTGGTTGTAGCAAATTTTCCCGTCAACAGATCCACAGATTAGAGATCCTTCCTCATCCATCAGGATAGGTAAGGATCATATCCCCTACTCCAACATCTCCCCAAGTGTACAGCCATACAGAGATTTAAAGAAGAACTGGAAAAGCAAATGAGGTGGATTAGCAGAGCTTGCCAACAACTAATGATGTCATCCAGGACAAGTTGCTGTGGAATATCCTCTGAGACTGTCATACAGCAGCAATATTCAGTCAGAGGCCTCATTAGATTTGTTGGAGGTCTAACTGCTACTGAAGGTTCATTCTGAAGAGTGACTATTTGAAAATACTTGGATGATATGAGTTAATTTCACTCAATAAATAAAATGATTTGAACTGAATTTGAAGTGTTGAAAGATCCAAACCAGTCCAGATGTTTTTAAGGGTTTCTCTTGAACTCCCTTCTCGTCCTCCCTCCAGTCAGCTGTTGACGCTGGAGGTCGGCACCACGCCTCTACACATCTGCCTGCCGCCAGCCTCCCCAGACACACACCTGCTGACGGCCTGCGAGGACGGCCTGTTCTGCTACAACACACAGCTGGGAGCCAACAGCACCGCGAAAAGGTGAAGGAATTTTAGAGGTTCTAGGATTAATCAGGAAACACGTTGCAAATCTCCATGACGACCAGTCAGCACTGATTATTGTTGGTTTTTTTCTTATAAGGTCAAACAAAACGGAAATAACTTTCCCCATTTACAAGATGGAGGACAAACAACAGAACTACCACACTATCGATGGGTTGAGTTTTCTCACTGACGATGTAGTGGGTAAGTTAGATTTCTTTATTATCAGATGCAGTTCTGGTTAAAGACCACATGATGGTGCTGTAAGATGTAAGTAATTACTTCTTAGACAACTATAAATGGTGTTTATTGTTAAATTTTATCCTGGTGGTTTGAGGTTCCGAGTTTAAAACACAGACTTCTCTTGTTTCTTTTTGCCGCCTGCCTATGGGGGGCACTACTCCCAGCCTCTAAGAGCCACACCCACGGGTCCATTTACCTGTGGAGCTGGAGCGGCACCAGGAGTCAGCGGCCGGACAAGAGGAGCGGGTCGGTGTGCGCCGTGGTTCTGGCTGAGCTGCAGTGGGCCCTCACCGACGTTCCCTACCTGTCTCTGAACACCTGCCCAGGTGAGTTCTCCTGGACCTGGCCGGATGACCCGTTTATGCGCTCCTGGGTTCCTACCGACTGGAAAACTCCAGAATCTGATTAGAGTTCAGATCTGGAGAGGAAAACAAAGGCTGAAGATAATGGTTCTGTTGGCCTCAGGCTTTTTCTCAGAGATTATACCCATCTAGCTATCCATACATTTGTTTGTCCAAAATGTAATTTTAACATCTCAACTGTGTAGGATCCCTGAATAACGCAGTACATACACTCTCTTTGCCATCGAGTGTCTTTATCTGTTTGTTTTCTATCCAGTTAGATTGTTTTTAATGTGTAACTAATTTTTTTGGCAAGCCTCTTCAAAAACTACATCTCAGGTTTCTCCAGCTCTTCAGGTCTGACGTCACATAATGCAATCATTAGCAGGACGCTGTAGAACCTTCTGTCATGCACAGTTAGACATCAGCCCTCGAGGACTGGAGTTTGACATTCCTGATTTATTTGGTTGGCTGGATGTTTGGAGCCGGCTGCTTAATGTTCCCAGCTGTTTGTTTGTAGCAGAAGCACTAACTTCCTGCATGTGTCGTCTTCAGGACGGGCCTACATAGTTTGTGGTGACGACAAGGGACAAATATGGACTTATCACATCACCAACCTCCAGAAGAACAGCGGTCAGAGAGGGGAAACCATTCCACCCACTGAGGTATTTCATTTCTACTCCATTTTTTCCTTCTTTCTCTCTCTGTCTACCTTGATAGATTACTGTAGAAGAGTCAGAAGGATAAACATCGCTTTGGGCAGAACAGTTGGTGCTTAAAGTAACGATATGCCATGCAAGCTAGTGGCAGAAATCTGAGAAGATGGTGGCTGGGCTGAACTGGACCCAGATGATGAAAGAACTCATTTTGTAAACAAGCAGGATGTAAACAAACCATCTGCAGTCATCTGTTGACTGCTAAACGTTATGTGCAAAAACAGATGGTTATTCACATTTTGGATTGCTCAGATTACAAGCCATAACCTAAAAAAACTGATGAATAATAACAAATATGGATCTACTGAACAGTTTGTCCAGGTATTTTACGGTCAATATTTGGTCTGAGCTCCTTTTACAAGAATTACTGCAACAATGTGGCTTAGCATGGAGGAGGTCAGTCTGTGGTTTTACTGGGATGCCCATGAAATGCAAACTTCACTGTCATCTGAAAACAGGACTTTGGACCACTGAGCAAAAGTCCACTTCTTTTTTCTCCTGATCCTAAGTGAGAATTAACAGCTGTAACCAGTCTTTATCTTTGGCCGCACTCCAAACATTGTGAATCTGCCCCTGAGCTCTTCAGTTAGCTTTATTGCAGCTTTCCCTTTTGCTTTTGCACTGTTTTCTACTGCACTTTTTCCTTTCACTCAGTTTTATACCTAGAGGGGTTGGCACCGCTAACTAAAAATTTAGTTGTGCTAACCCTAAAGCACCAATAATAAATTTTTGTTCTGCTAATGCTAATGTGGTATTAGCATAAGCTAATGCTGAAGTGCTAGATTCAATCATGCTGACACACAACATGTTCCACAACATAGTACATCTCCAATAATGAGTCATATTTGTTACTGCACACCTAAGTAGATGGTTTGCGCTTCAGGAAGTGAGTTTTTTTGGAACAGACAAAATGTTGTTCATGTTGTCAGTTTTGTGGTTGTTGAGTATTGCTAACTCTGTTAATAATTTTGCCGAAATGACCATTAATATAAACGTCTGACTACTTGAAGTAGGCATGAGTTTTCATGAGCTGTAATTAAAAGTAAAAGAAACAAACACTTTAAATATATCACTCTTTGTGGAATTTACCTGTTTATAAGAAGCTTAATTGTCTTTACTGAATTAGTCAAATTAATGAAGCTTTGATGGTATTCTAAATTGAGCTGCACCTGTTGGTATTAATGGACTTAGTCACTGAATTTCATAAATGTCTAAGAAAATGCAAATATTTGACATCAGACAATTTTAACATTTTAATTTATTTCAAAAGAAGAAATAACGTGAAGAATAAATCTAATTTTAAGATATTCCATTTGCTCTCATGCGTTTTCTCGTTTCTCTAGGTGCTAGAATGGCCGACCCTGATGAGGAAAGGCCTAGGTCAGATTGAGGGCCCCTCCATCAACAGTGTGGCAATGGACCCAGAGCTTCACTACCTGGTGGCACTCACTGATAAGAACTTGGCGGTCATATGGAAGAGTGAGGTGTTGTCCTGAGGAACACGAAATGTACATAATTAACAACAACTTTCAAGCAGGTTTTCTTCTGTCTGAAAAGAGGCGGTGTTCAAATTTTCTTCCAAAAGATGATTCGGTGATCTGTTGGAACATCAACATTTTATCCAGACTGCAAAGATCTTCATCCTTCCTCTTCTTCTTAATGTCTTCAGGAAGTTGGCATGCTGCTCCCCATATTCAGAACGTCTAATACAGTTACAAATTTGCTCTCTGGAAGACAATGTCAGCTTGCTTTTTTATAGCAGTTTTATAGTTTTTACCTGCTATTATTGTATGCATAGTTTGGTCAAAATAAGACACAAATTGAGATTTAAAAATGTTTGCAGAAAATATCTGTGACTCAACTGCTGTTCAAAACTTAATATTAAAACTTAAAATTCTCTGTGACAATTGCTTGGATTTTTGCATTTTTATTTCTGGTGACTGCAGTTACAACATGAAGGTTTAGTTTGTGTGAGCTCCTCCTTGTGCTACTATCGCCATCCAAAGAAATGCTAACTAGCCTTAGCATTCATGACAAGCTTTACTGACGGGGAGAAGAAAATGTGGGAAGGAGCTTTAAACATTGTGTTTATTGTTTGTCCATATTACATACCGTGCAGAGTACAGTATGTGCCGTTGTGAGTGGGGCGTTGATTATACTGAGCTCCGCCTCTGACTGACTCGCTGATTGGCTGAGCTGTCTCGTCGTTACCGTACATCTTTGACCTACTGACCAATAAGGACAGAGGCCTTTCTGTACCCTGTCTCTACTGTATTGAGATCAGATTCGTGCCTTTGTGCGCAACGACACAACCCTAATGGCTTCATAGCAGCTGTAGAATTCCGTTGTTCTGCACCAGGAACGGGCCAGTCCTGTTCGAGCTTACAGCTCGTCTCCAAATGCGACCGGGACTGGCAGGCATAGCGGCGGAGATGCTGAGCGGTGTCACCGGCAGGGCCAGGCCGAGAATCGGCAGCCTCTTACTGACTCCCGCAACCAAAACATTACCGGCGCTGCAGTCAGGCACCGGGAATCACAGATTCCGGTCCACATCATCAGCACAGGGTGTCTCAGAACTGGCAAGAGAGCGGTCGAAGACTGTCACTTCCTTTTACAACCAGTCCGCCATCGATGTTTCGGCAGAGAAGGTGAGGAGTGGATTTTTTTTTTTCTTTTGCTCCCTGCTCATATGCGGCGGTGAGGGAGTGTTAGCGCAAGCCGGCTGGAGCTGGCTTGAGCTTGGTGAGCAGAGCTAGCCGTTATAGCACCGTCGGTGCTACATTCAGTGAATGAGGAAATGCATAAAATAATCATTTTTAGTTCGGACTGCTATCTTAACTATCAGTTAAGGTTGAAAGCAAAAACTACATCTATTGTACTTTGTTATACAATAAAATAATTTGCTTACATAAGTAGTTAAGCGCTTCAACCTCGCCTTCTTAAAGCCAAATTGGAAAAATGTGATTTAGACAATGAAATAAGCGTATGGCTAAATTTTATTTTTAAAAAGTAGATTCGACAATGTTTCCTAATTACAGTACTCTAATTGGAATACATATTACTTATACAAATTGAATATATTTTAAAAATATCTTAAATTAAGAATCAGAACCGTTACGTTACGCTCTGATTTCCTCGGTTGTCTGCGCGTCCTTGAATGCAGCATCGAGAGGACAAAATGTTTAGCTAGCTAAACGATCTACTACTAATTAATAGTACCAATGGTTGATGAATAATGGTGGAGAGCGCGAATCTTTTACTCCAGCAAAGCTCACAAGAGTGGAACAATTTTGTGTTATCAGCGTTATCAGCTGAGGAAAGGTTAAGGTTTCAAATTCGGAGATTGAATAACCCAGTTATTACTAGAAAGTGAGTGTCTTTGTTGCTTCTGGTGGCTAATCTGACCTTTTGACCCTCTTTGAATTTTCATTTCGATTAAAATAGAAGTGTAAATTAGTAGTCCGACTAATTTCAGGATTAATTAACAGAAACGCCTTCAAGTTTGATAGATTAGTACATCTATTAGTCATAGATGTACTTTTTTTTTTTTTTTTTTTACATAAGACTCAGTTTTTTCTCACAGTCGTCAACACTTTTTCCTTCCTCTTTGTTCTTTGCTAACTCAGATGTTTTAGTTCCTTACACTCAATCATTTTCAGTCAGGCTCTTACCAATTATCTTGTTATAAAGTGGGTTTTTTTTGTGTAAAAACAAAACCCCAGGTGTACTTTAAATTCTTTACATAATATCTGTGAAAGTTTAAATATCTTCAGTTTCTAAACAGTTTAGTTGAACAAACTTTAACTTCATCATTTAACTGGACATTAATTCTGCAGAGCAGTTCCTAGCTAAGCTCTGGTCACCAGACAAAAGGGAAAGCTTGAAATTGCTATGTGCATTGCTGTGGTCGGACCAGGAGAAACTAGGTCAGATTGTTCCCCCTGACTGTCCTCCACTTGTACTTACAAGTTTTGCATCTGCTACACCTTGCCAAGAATTTTTTTTCTCAGGTTCAAATTAAGGTAAACAGACACAGCATGACTGTTTGTCAGTAAGGTGTGCCTGCTGGGACTCATTTGTTGTTATGAAGGTGAGATCCAATCTCTGGGGGAAGCAGATGTAGCATGACTTGTCTGTTTTTTTTGTTGCTCTCTAGATCAGTGTTTGATAACCCTGGTCCTCGAGGCCTTTTGTGTTTTAGGCATTTCCTTGCTTCACCCTAGGTGATCTCAATTGACAAGTGTTTAGTGAACTGCAATCAGCTGAATCTGGCATATTGAAGAAGGGAAACATCTAAAACTTGCAAGATAGTGTGCATTGAAGACCAGGGTTGGGAACTGCTCTAGATAAAATCTTTTTTGCTACAAATTTGCAGCGCTGTGTCCTTTCAGATTTTTGCCGTTTTGGGTTTTGTGCTGCACCAAAATGTGTCAGATCAAACAAATTTTGATGCCTGACTGAATTAACCAGAGTAAATACAAGACGCAGTTTAGTTTGTTACCAACCTGCCCTGCTGCTGCGAAGCACTTGAAAGCAACAACTGCTATAAAGTATTTGCGATAACTTGAGTTTAATTGAGTTTCTTACATCGTTGTGCAAGAGCGGTGCTTCCATCAATGTTTGTTATGTTCGTTTTTAAGTATCTCATTAGAAAAGGTTGATAGAAATGGCAAAATTCAAGATAATTTTGCAAAAAAGTTTTTACGCCTACTTGAGGGGGTTTGGGCTTTTCTGAAAAAGAGTTGATATGTTAAAGGAGAGATGGAAACACATTTGCTGAATAAGTTCTGAAAAAGCTAATTTTCTGAAGACTGGGAGTTGATGGGAGTCACGAAACCTTGAGAAAAATCTAATTCCCAACTTCAATCTCGCACGGGAAAACTCTCCATTTTTTCTGATATATGTGGTCCGTGCTAGTTTGCAACCTCTACTTCATGTTTATTACAACCATACAGAACTTCAAAATTTGACGAAACTTTGCGTAGTCTGGTTGATTTGCTTCACACCAGTAAATGGAAGCACAAATATTTCACATGTTCCTTTCTTTTTTTCCCTTTTTTGGCGACAGTTCAAATGTTTGCTCAAAATTCGCATTACAATTGGATGGAAACATGCTGTAGCTATTGATGAATTGTGGGAGTAGTTTTGGTAGGTCGGCCTCTGCTGTTAAGATTTCGTACTTTTGCCTATTTTCTCCATGTGTATTGAAGGGCCTCACTGCTGTTCTCTAACATCCCAAAATCTTAATCAATTGCTTTGTAACCTTTCCAAGCTTATAAATGTCAATAAATTTGTTCCTGCTCTTGAATTTCATTTGATCGGGATATGATGTGTTGCTTTGTAAGGTTTTCAGTCTTCTTCATGTTGTCACACCGGTTCTGTTTAAATAATCTCTTGATTTTACCAGCCTGGCAATAGTCAATTACGTCTTTCCTAGTTGATATATGATTTATGGATTGCAGGCAATAACATTTTTATTTCATTTTCTCCTAAATTATAGTCAGCCATAATTAATCTTTTAGAGTGTAATCACAGGAACCTGTAATTTGGTGAGCAGTTGCTGAAGAGTTTTATCTTAGCGTGTCCCACATTTTATGCAAGAGCTTTCAGGATTTTCTTTTCCCCATTTGCATTTAGAAAATTATCAATTGTGTAAATCAAAATAACTTAGTATGAGTTACTTTAATTGGATGTTGAAGCCAATGAACGAGTTTATAAGATTGCTTATAATATTATCCAGTAATCGTTCCTTATAGATGCAAGCAAAATACACTCTTACTTAAAGTTTTGCTTTTCATGTTTAATTAAAATAAAAAACATGTTGTTTTTTTATGAAAAACAGATTTTAATTGACTTCCTTTATGATTGTGTCTGCAGGCCTCAGTGCGGCTGACCTTAGCGACCCTGCTGTATTCTGGGAAGTCTCCTGATGGACACCACATCTTGGTAAACACTTCACCCACGCTGAGAGTAAATCATCTAACCGCAGTGCCTTCATGCCCTGCAGCTTCTCACTGTGTGTGTGTGTGTGTATGTGATCCCAGAGCAGTGCCAAGTACCTTCACAAGGAGTTGCCTGTGCGGATCGCCCATCGCATCAAGGGCTTCCGCAGTCTGCCCTTCATTATCGGCTGCAACCCGACCATTCTTCAAGTGGTAAGGACACACTCCTGTAGAAACTCCTTTGATAAAGTCAGTATTTTACTTTTTTGAGCTAAATATGAAGGAACCCACTACAGCTGAGGTTATAAGGACTGGGGCTGTCCTCATGAGTCAGTGCTGAACTTTGACAGACCGGAGAGAGGTGTGGAATCACTGGTGGAAGTTTTAATGAAGTATTTCGGTGAAAAGACTGAGAGGAACATGAAACTGTCAATCATTTAAAATTCATGACAGAAACACAAGCTGTGTTTCCATTTAACATTTCGAAAATAAATCTACTTAATAGAAACTCCACAATTTTGCATTACACTCTCATTTTTATATATAAAGTTTTTGCATTAGGTTTTTTTCAGTTGTATCTAAATCAGTGGTTCTTAACCTTTTTTGAGGTACCGAACCCCCCAGTTTCATATGCGCATTCACCGATCGAACCCAGGTTAAGAACCACTGATCTAAATTAATGTATTTCGCAAAGCTGCAATAGAAACACTTTTTTCGCATCACAACCGGATGTTACTACTGACAGAAACCACGAAAAAGAAGACAGGAAGTGGTAGGATGACGATGGTGTGGCATGTTTTTTAACGACTTATCACGTGAAGAAACTTATTCATGTGCGATTTTAATTGCATTTCTTTTTTAATGGAAACGCCATTGAAAAATTATGTCTTTTTGATTTTAGTGGAATATCAACAAAGTTTTGCGCACATAATGGAAATGCATCTATATTCAGAGACAGACAAGATTTAGTAAATCTAATGTCTGAGAGCTAACTTTAAAAACAAATAGAATTCAATAAAATTTATATTACTGGCTGAGATAACAGCGATGCTAATAGATCTGGTTCAGAAGTTCTTGCTTCACTTGGGCACAGCCGGCCTAAGGTATAAGGTAACAGGGCTGCTCGTAGTGGCCAGATTAATTATTATTAGTACTAGCAGTGAAGACTGTGTGCCACTGATTCAGTGAGGTACATTAAGTCTGGAAAATATTGAATGTATTTTCCTGGTCCTGCTAAGTGTGGAAAATATTTATGTTTTCAGTCTTTGCTCCCAAAAATTGATGGAAAACTTGATTTGAGTCTGGAAAAGCAATATCTTGACATTTTAGAGTAGAAATATCCCTTATTGTTACATTCAAAAACATAAAGGCTCACAAGAAAGATCAAAAAGTGTTTAAAAAAATATATAAACAATATTAATAATAATAACATACTGTACAAGATTATAACATAAACAGTTTTGTTTCATTCTTTTCATATCAGAGAAGTAATATCCTGAATTCAAATGGGATTCAGTAATATTGCGTTTTTAATTGTTCATGCTGCAAAATGAAAACAATCCAGATTTGTATTTAAATTTTAGATGTTGTTATTTTCATCCAAATAGAGAAGATTCAGTGCTACAGAATCCAACGTTTCTGCTGAGTCTCACTTCTTGAATCCAGCGCCTGCAAATATTTATTACTATTACATGGTTGTTCATAATCCCAACGTCAAAACATGACCCCATTTCCGTGACGCTTCTGATGCAGCAGTGAGGTGTTGTAAATCAGGCGCTAGAGCCAAAACAAATGAGTAAATCAGAGGCATAACCTGTGTGCTCTGGGGTGTAACGTTTCACTAACTGCTGATCGGAGCTGAAACATCCACCACCGCTACAGGTTCACCTGTCCTGGGAATGAAAGGCCTTCCCACTGAACACAAAAGTTCCGTGCTAATCAGGGTTTTCCAGTTATTTTGTGCTGACGTTGCTGATCCCACAAGAGTGGAGGAGCTTCTGTCTTCACCTTTCTGCAGGATTTACCTGCTAACTGTGGCAGTTTACTGCCTTTTCTTTCCTTTTTACATCATTTTAACCACATAAATGTTTGGTAAGGTGAAAAATCAAAACAGAAAGATAAATGCTGTGTGATTAGATTTAGTTTTAGTTCCTGCTGTTCTGTCAGATCCTCTGCAACAATCCTCAAACAAACTCTCCTGTTTGAGAACAAACAGGAGAGTTTGTTCTCCTTGAATGCTCCAGTTAAAGAGACTTCATGTTGATGTGTCAACGCGTCGTCGTGTTGACACGCTGTCAACATGACGACGCGTGTCTGCCTGTTGTCATGTGGACATGTTTACATGTTGACATGTAGTTTTGCTGTCGCGTTGATTTGTTATCGTGTTGCCATGTCATCGCGTTGCATCAAGACGTAGCCTTACTCATTAAAGTCCAGGGTTGAGTCGGGGACACGGCAAACATATGGAACTGAAGGAAACGTGTGGAAAACACCGGTCAAACCATCACAGTGTCCCACTAAAGGTACCCCACCCTGAGTGAAACACAGTGGAGGCAGCGTCATGCTGTGGGGATTTCTTTCTGTAGCCGGAGAGCTGAGTTGATTGGAGAATGAAGACAAATACTAGAAGATGAAAACTTACACAAAAAACTTGAGACTGAAAGGTTTACCTTCCAAAAAGTTCTAGAATAAATCAGACATTAATAACTTATTATATTATTCTTTAGAATGGAAGGTTTTGACAAATAAAGCCTTAAAATAAAAAAAACATAGATGCAACAAAGTGTGTATTTGTTTACTAGGTTTCTACATTAATCTTAATTTCAAAAAGCTTCAGAAGAAACATTAATCCAGGTCTTGTTCGTGTTGCAGATCCTAGAAAAAAAAATCTGTAATGTTCTATAGATTGATTTTCGACAAAAATTGGACTATTTTACATATTTGGTTAGTTTATTATTGAGCAAATAAAAATAAGAAAGGCACAATTTATTTAGTCTAAAAGTCTTATTGAGAAATAAATATTTTTGTGGCCCCCCCAAGAGCTTTCAACTTGATGATTTGTGCCCTCATGGCAAAAAGTTTGGACACCGCTGGCCTAGTCAAAGCTTTGACTTAAATCTAGATGAGAATCTGTGGAAAGACTTGAAAATTGCCTGAGGTTTAGCTTGTTGATGGATTTTTGAAAAGTGTGAATTATTTTCCTTCTGCTTCACTATTATGTTCCATTTTTCTTGCTGATCTCACCTCATAAGAACCCAGTAAAACACACTGAAATTTGTGGTTATAATGTGAAAAAATACAGGAACATTTTAGGGTATGAATACTTTAAGACAAGGCACATCTTTAAAGGTTGTAATGAGGCCGTTTCATAATGAATCCGGCTGTAAAGTTGGGTGCCAGAACATCCAGCGGGAACACATTGTTCTTGGAGGTTGAGATTAAACAGGCAGCATTCCTCTGCACAGGCTGCACAGCCGCTCTAATCAGCCAGAATAAATGCTTCTGTGGAACAGAAAGAGCTTTTTGTGACATAAAAGCAGAGTCACCGTCTCTTCCAGCCAGTTTTCTCCCTCTAAGCTCTTCTCACCATGTCGATGAACCTTCACCTAGATTCCTCATCTGGTTGCATAAAGCCTGGCTCCTTTCTTCATGGAATCAGAAGAAATGGAGGTCAGCTCAAATATCTGTTAGCAGATGAATTATAACTGTTGCAAAATGTTATTTACACAGAAAGAAAACAGAGGAGGATCCTGAGAGCTTCTGTAATGCGACCCATGTGAGAGTTTGTTGGAGTTGCAGTGCGGTCGGTTCTGGTCATGTGACTGAGATCCGTCTCTTTTGCTTTTTCTTGCAGCATGAGCTGTACATCAGAGCCTACCACATGCTCAGCGACTTTCCCCAGGTGAGTGTCACGCAAACAGGAAATACTGGAACGGCACACGGTTTGGGTTCATGAGTTCAAGTTCAGCATTTCTCAAGGGAAGGAGGAGGGGAGGGCGGGGATGTTCAAAGTGCAGCCTGCGAGCCAATTTTGGCCCTTTGCATAATGTGCTGTGGCCCCCAAAACCAACCACGATTCAGTAGTTGAGCAAATCTGACCTGTAAGCAGGTAATTGATGCAGATTGACTTTTTATGATCTTTTTGACATTTTTGCAGATAAAATTGTGTTTAAATAAAGAATAATTTAGGCACAAAACAACTTATCGCTTATTAGCAAGATTCAAGCAATCATCTTCATTTTGCAGTAAATTGAACCACAAACATTGAGCAACTGTCCCTCAGATTTGGGTGAAGAAATCAGTCTGATTTACAAAAGCTTAGTTTGTTGTTGAGGAGATAAAAGTAAAAAGAAAACACAAGAACTTTATTTTGATGAGTATATTTTTTACTTTATGTTTATGGCCCGCAAGTGCTTTCAGGGTAACAACTTTGGCCTCCCTGGTAAGAAGTTTGTACACCCCTGTTACAGATTATTTGGTTTAACCCGTCATGGACTAGTGAAGCTAATCTGCTTCCCTCCTGTCTCTTTGTGAAAACAGCTCAGGTGGTGCATGAAAACCTTTTTACATTTACGTACAATGATTTATGCATTTTTATGCATTTCCTACCATTTGACTATTTAATTAAAATTTTGCATGCTTAGCTCACTGTTGAGCAAGTTCAAATACATTGTTTTATATAGTTTTTTAAATTTTAGTTTTTAACAGCAAACAAAAAGTACTTTTAACCTGACAGTTTTGGCCTACATGATAAAACACTGCAGACCTAGGTGAGAAGCTGTGTCTCATTTTTACTCCAGTCTGCCGGTTAATAAGAATTTTGTAGATAAAGTGCCAGTAAAAAATATTCATCTCTTTGAATGTTTCATCTTTTTTATTTCTCTTAAAAATCAGTCATGATAAACAAAATTAGGCTTTTCTGACAAAAAAAAGTTTAGAAAAAAAAACCTATAATGCCAAAATAAAAATATTTATGGTTAAATAAAAAAATGCAACATAAAATGTGTGAGTGCATAAATATTCACCCCCTTCAAGTTGGTATTTAGTAAATGCACTTTTGGCTGCGATGACAACATTGGTCAATATTCAGGGCCTTAGAAATTGTTTTCTATCCATCCCCTGACTTTGCACTACGTTTCAATAATCTTCTCTCTGATTGGTTGAAGTTTTTCTTCTTGCTGTATTGGCAGCCATGAATACTGGTTCCTTTTTACTGCAGTTACTGGAGACAGTTACTGCATTCAGGTGATCTGCGTTCCACTCAATTTGACTATAACCACTAATTGGCTGGACCTCTGTTGAATTAAAGGAAGTGGATATTTATTCAGTCACTTACTGTGTTATTTTGTGTTATTATGCAGAAATCAGGTTTCATTTTGACGTTAAAATTGTTTTTCTTTTTGTCAAAATCATTTTGTTGCTCATAGTTGATTTGTACAAGCAGTAAAAAGCATAAAACATCCAAGGGGGTGAAAAGTATTTATAAACACTGTAGTTTACTTTAAAAGGCAAAAAGTTCAGCTCAGCATCACATCCCGCCTTGAAAAAATGACTATAGGAACAAAAGGGAATATTTTAAGCACACCTCTACAGATGGATCTTTACAACCACTTTAGATGTCATGATGTAAAACAAAATTCCTTGACTGAAGGAAATCATTTTCAGACTCAATGTGAGGTTTGTTTCTGTGGACAGATCAAGGACCAGGAGGTCGAGGCTCGTTTCTGTAAACTGGTGCAGCAGCTGCTGGACGACCACAAAGACGTGGTGACCATGCTGGCCCAGGGCTTCAGGGAGTGTCGACGACACATCCAGGCAAGAGATGCACTCTGATCGTTATCACTATTTACAGGAGTAATTATGGTTGAGGGTTTAAAGAGACAGGAAGACCAGGAGCCTCGTCAGTTACCGTTTCTGTTTTCTCCATCATCCAGGATGAGACCATCATCAGGAACTTCTTGGATACGACGCTGTGTTCCCGTCTGGGAATCCGAATGTTAGCCACACACCATCTGGCTCTTCATGAAGAAAATGTATGTTTGACTGCTACATGAATTAGTATTTATATATAGACTTTGTTGCTATATTTAGCAACTTTCAGAGCACTTCTAGGACTTAAAAAAAAATAAGTGACTTGTGACAAATCCAGAGATTTTTTTTCTGTTATTGAGACTTTGCCAACAACCTCTGACTTGCCACCAGAGGGCGTGTGTCTTACTGATATGATTTTATACCTGAATGGTTGTGTGATGGAGTTGCACCATCGTTACCAATAGAAAAATTAAACTGCAGTAAGCCACCATTCAACCCAAAGACGGCAGCACTGATAAAGTTTTTACCAAATAATGCAGAATTTAAGAACAAATGTCAACAACAGCGTATTAGGACCATTGAACATAGGGAAAAAAAGAGGAGTAAACTTCTGCCAAAAGTAAAAAAAATGTTCAACTTTTATAAGATTAATCTCAAAATTTCTGCTTTTCTTTAGCAAATTTTTTGACTTTTCAAACTCAAAAATTAACTTTTTTAATTCGCTGTCATACAATTTACACAGCAACATAAAATAGCGCCCAATTTATACAGCTTATCTCCAACAAAAAGGTTGATTTGGGGTTTAGGCTACAGCGCATATGAGGGAGTAGTTTTGGTCTTGGATCTACATTTTGACAAAAACATAAAGTCAGTTAAAAAACATCACCAGATTAAAAGTTCTCCTTTATTTCCAGTGCACTGCAGCTGTGTTTGCTGTAAAAAAAATCAACCAGACAGTTTCAGCTCATCCTGTTTCTCTGCTCTAGAATGAACTCCCTGAAAACATGAGATAATCAGAAACATTTAAATCTGGACTGAACGCATTTATTCTTTTATGCCTTTTAATATCTGTACTTTAATTTTACTTTATTATTTTTATTTCCTTTGAGCACTTTGGGTTGTGATAATTGGTGTGCTACAAAAAAACACTTACCTTTTCTGATTTTTGTAGTCGATTCTGGTTTGCTAAAGTCTATAAATAAAAACCAATAATTTAAAGAAGCTGATGGTACAGCAGGTGTTTTTCTGTGACAGGAATGACATTTCTCCCATGTTTGTCTTCCAGGCGGATTTTGTGGGGATCATTTGCAGACGCCTTTCTCCTAAAAAGATCATCGAGAAGTGGGTGGACTTTTCCAGGTGAGTTTGTTTGCTCAGTGCCGTCAGATGAGTTCCTGTTTCTTTCAGCTCTTTTATTGGTAGAGGAAGGTCAGAGGTCAGCTGATAAACACATGTGGATGAGATATGAGCCATCGCTCTGCTTGCCATGAGTCTTCCTGTCAAACGGTGCTTCTGGAATCCATCAGAAGCTTCCTGCTGGGTTTGGACCGCTCATCAAAGCCATTCGGAAGATTTTCCTTTTAGAATTGAGGCACAAATCAGTTATTTATTTGTTTTAAAATGCCTTAGTGATCATTTTACTGTATATTTGGTTGAGATGTTTGCTCAGCTGACAGGACAATTTCGTGAGTGTAAATGTCTTAAAATTTAGCCTGATGTGAATCAAGTTTAAAAATGTGACTTTCCTCATCATCTTTGCACTATTTCAGGGACTCAAAATTCTGATAGGAATTATTTTACAGTTCTGATTTGTGGGTTATATTTATGACAGCATGCAGTATTTTTGTGCTCTGAGTAAGCTGAACATGTGCACAAATATTCAACGATATTCAAGACCTGTGGAGTTTGTTGGGAGCAGTGATGTTTATGGAGTCTAAATAGTTACTTTTCTTCTGAAAGTAACATTTCAAGAATAGATTTCTACAATAGTTTGTCTACAAACATCAACAGTGTTTTGTACTTTTAAGTTATTATTTAATGAAAGACTTTAATAGACATAGTTTCATTGTTTACATAAAGTCAGTTTGTGTTAGAAAATTTGTAAGGTTGTTCTTGTTTGTCTTAACACCAACCTGCCAGCAGGACTAGAGGTGGGAATTAGCCACCTGGCTTTAATCTCATGTATTTATGTGCTAATCTTTATTAATCTCTATTGAAAAAATTAACATAGCTGAACATAAATCGTTAATCAAAATAAGCGTTTTTTCCTATAAAATCAACTTGATTTCAGTTAAAATCACTCATTTACAGTGACAAAGATTTGAAATTGGAACAAGCTGCTTTTCACTACTTATTAGATTAGATTAGATTAGATTAGATTAGATTAGATTAATCTCTCCAGAAAGTTAGGAATTTAAAGTAACTAAAGTATAGGGTTTTTTGGTCATTTTTAGCTATTCAAGTCAAAAAGACACAACGCAAAAAAAACAAAAAACAACCAAAAGTGAATATAGAAATAGATAATAAACAATATTTGAATTCCTGTCAAGGCAAGAAGTCGAGGTGTGGACGGAAAAACGTGTCGGTGGAAGTGAGCCGTTACGTTTTTTATTATTGTGACATTATCAAAATCACAACAGCAACAACAATAAACATAAAAAATGAAAAAAAAAATGTAAAGGGTAAAATGAAACAAGAAAAAATAAATGAAAACACTAAATATAGCAGCAGTGTTATAATACTGCAGGATAGATGGAGAAATGGTCATTGTGGTTCATTCTCTGTGTCGTCGACAGGCGTCTGTGTGAACACCAGTACGGTAACTCTCCCCGGGTCCGGATCAACGGACACGTGGCGGCCCGGTTCCCCTTCATCCCGCTGCCGCTGGACTACATCCTGCCAGAGCTGCTCAAGAACGCCATGAGGTAACAGACCGGGAATGATAGCAGGAAGGCAGGAGGAATAAAGGAAAGAGGGATTAGTAATGAATGATGTTTGTAGGAAGGAGACATGAAGACTGAAAGATTCAACTGTTTCTTTTTCTCTTCTGAAACTTTAGTGGAAAATATCACCTCCCTTACAGACAATTACTGAAAACTTTTCAGTGATCAGAAGATCCACTGAAAGTGGTTAAAAAAATGCAAAAACATTGTTTAGTTTGATGGTTTTTAGGCTCTAAAAACAGAATAAAGACTACTGAATCGATCTCCTGTGTCTTAAGTCACTCAGAAGTGTTTTGAGTTATTTTTGTTTTTAGGGCCAACATTTCTGTTAGTGTTTTACTTTTTTATTGATGCTCCTCCTTCAGAGCCACCATGGAGAGCCACCTGGACACTCCGTACAACGTCCCCGATGTGGTCGTCACCATCGCCAACAACGACATCGACTTTGTCATCAGGTCAGTGGCTTCAGGTCTAAATGCACGAGTTCAACTCTGAGACCAAACGTTGGCCAGCAAGATAAATGTTTGCCAAAAAAGAGGAAACTTGTGTCTTGCATTAATGTTCAGCTAGCTGGACTTTAACTAGGCCATTCCAACACCTGAGCATGTCACATGTGCTCACCCTGCAGGAAGTTGAACTCCGATTTTATCGTCCTGTGTTTGAACTCAGGCATCTTCTCGACTTCCCTATCCCTGCTGAAAAACAATCATCCTCTCAGACATGAGTTCCCAAACAGCGTTTAGCTTCTGACCGCACAGACAAACGCTATAAGATATGTAAAGAAAGTTTGACTTTTACAATGTTTTTTTTCTCACTTTATTCTCTATTCAGTCATTATTACATTCATGCTGCTTCATAACTTCTGATTTTACTTGGCCAGTATCAGGTGTTAAATTACGACTTTATTAATCTTAATTAATTACCTAATAATATTTCATCACAATCCCTTGTCTTGTTAATATGACAAATATGTTATATTTTATACCAATCACACATGAAAGTTTAAACGTTCCTTAATGGAAATGAATGGATGGATGAAATGAATGGATGGATGAAATGAATGGATGGATGGGGTTTTCTTATTTTTGCAATCTCCCCAACTTTCTGAAGCTCGTCTGGCGCCCCCTAGTGACACCCACTTTAAAGACACTGCCCTAAGCAGAGAGTGTAGTCAATATTTTTGCTTTTATGCCAAAAATATTGGTGTTACAACCCCACCCTAAAATTCCTAAAGTAAATTCTGGCACTGGGCTTTAACATAAAACTAAAAAGTAATCCGAACAGTTGAGTAGCAAAAATATAATTTATTTTACAATCCAGATAAAAAAACAACTACAGGAGAAAAAAAAAACACACAGGGGAGCTTAAGACTTCAGGGTCTCCAAGGCCAAAATAATAAACAAAACACCCCCTTATAACTATAAAAATAAACAACCACTTGCTAAAGGAGAACTAAAGGAAAATACAAAACCTAAACTCCCTTACTAACAAAAAACAGGAGAAAACAGGTTATAACAAAAATGGCAGAGAACCCCTACCAGCTTCCACCTCTGGATAGTTGTACACAACTGCTCACAGCAAAATAAGACAGTTCTCTCACACACACACACACACACACACACACACACACACACACACACACACACACACACACACACACACACACACACACACACACACACACACACACACACACACACACACACACACACACACACACACACACACACACACACACACACACACACACACACACACACACACACACACACACCTCTCAAGCAGAGTCACAGCTCATGGCCCAGGTCAAACAAAAAGAGCAGATCTGACATCTCCAGCTTGCTGCTTATATATGGCGGCTGACGAGCCCCAACACACTTCACCTGCAGCAATCAGGCAGAGCTGAAACAGAAAACACAGAGCTCTCTCAAAAAAAGAGAGCCCCTAGAGGTCAGTGACCGTAACAATTGGCCTTTATGCGGAATGCACAACTAATATTTGCCATCACAACAGTTTGTCTCAAGCTGTTTGTCTTTGTCTGAAACGTCTCCCTGCTGACCGTCTGCTGGGCTCCTTGGTCTTCATGCTGCTGGTTGCTCTTTAAAGATGAAACAGAACTGCTACATAAAAGGGAGTGAAAGAAATCTGAGTTACTATGTTCCAGTTTTTATTTTCCTCATGTCTTTTTGCTCCCCATTGATACCCTCTTGGTTAGTCAAATAAAATCCCCCAAAATCCATGAAAGTTAGTAGTTTCAGCATCATAGAAAGAGGAATATCTACAAGTTAGGAGTAGTAATAGTCCTAACCTGACATCTAACCTGGCCTGGTGACTCCAAACAGCAGCTCTGCTTTGCACAAATGCTCAAACCCCGTTTAAAACCGAAGTACTAACCGAACCATTAATTTACGTACCATCTTACCACCAGTACATCGTTGTACAGAACGGTACATCGTTTTACCTGCAGTGGTTTCCTCTGGTGACGGTTATGTTTTGTGTGCGTTCAGGATTTCAGATCGTGGCGGCGGCATCCCTCACAAAATAATCGACAAGGTGATGGATTACCACTTCAGCACTGCCGAGGAGAGCGTGCAGGACCCCCGCATGAGCAACCTGTTCAACACCATCACTAACAGCGGGAACCAGTCCAGCCCAATGCACGGGTAAGAATGGGACCTGCAGACGCACTCTTTCGTTTCTTTTACATTCGTCACTAATCTGGCCGTTTCTTTTTTTTTTTTTTTACTCTTGTAGATTTGGTTTCGGCCTGCCCACATCCAGAGCCTACGCAGAGTACCTCGGCGGCTCCCTGTCTGTACAGTCCATGCAGGGCATCGGCACCGACGTCTACCTGCGTCTGCGCCACATCGATGGCAAAGGAGAAAGCTTCAGAGTGTAAAAGTCGCTCCCTGTAGGTCCAAACGAAGGAATCAGGCCACGATAGAGGGTTTTCTTCCCCACGCGAAGGCAGGCAGAGATGAGGTTATATGTCTGCTGAGTGGCAGCCTTCAGATCGCTCTGTCAGATCTTCTTTGTTTCGCCTTTTACTGATTATAAGCTATGTTAGCTCTCGATTTAATGATTTCGGTTGTCTTTTGTGTTTTGCACCCTGTGGCATGTCGTCTCTTAAGATTTGGCGGTTCATGAATTCTTGAATGTTTTTGTTTATCGGGAACTTTCTCTTAAAAGAAGAACTTCATCATTTAAGAGCTTCACGTTGATGTTTCTTGTTTCGAAACACTCCAAGTCTGTCAAGGTCAGCTCACAGGTTTCATGAATCATTACCACATTTAGTGTTTTTTTTTGTTTTGTTTTGTTTTATTTTTCAAAATCTAAAGCTTACCACGGAAAAATGGTGAGAGTCAAAGCAGTAAATGAGTTCAGACCACGTCGTTGGAGTTAAAGGAGTTTTGGATCTTGTGACTTTAATAAAAAACACAGATGAAACGTAAACATTCAAACTGCCAAAACTCAAGTTGCTTTCAGTCTTTCTGCTTAGAAGAATGTTAGATCTGTTTTCTGGACTGGAGATGTTCATCTGCCTTACTGTGCAACTGAACTGCATGATGACTTTTTACTTCTCTTTTTTTTTTTTTTTTTATTCTACTGTCTGATGCCTTCATCGGTTCACACAGATGCACACCGTAGCACATCCGTTTGTTGGTTTTCCACTATTAGATTTTGTGTGGTAATGATTGTCTCTCGCACCGATCACAGCCGTTTTTGACATTTCAGGAACAACTCACAAGCTAACAATATACCAGAGAAGTGTTTAACTTTTTTTTTTTTTCCTAAGTGTTGGAGTTTTGTTAAAAGTTTGCGGTCTTTGAGATAGGTTTCCATTTGATCATGTTTATGAAAAGCTAACCAACTGAGTTTGTTGCACTATAATACTTTTATGTTGTTTTTTTTTTTTTGCTAATTTGCATTCATTCATTCAAGTAGCAGCTTGAGTCAGTCAGATTTCCAGTGAGGGTGAAGTGTGCACACCTCCAAATTGGGCATACGGTTGATGGGAGTCCAGTGGAAATGATCAAATTCTCCATCTCCTGCTCTTAGCTCGTAGAGTTTTAATACAGTCAAACTTCAATTCTCAGCCTTGATTGGATCTGCGAGCCCCGCCAAAAAATATGGAAGGTTATGAATATTGTTGATGGAGCCCTGTATCTGCATTGTCTTATTATGCTGATTCAAAAGCACTGATTGTATTTGTTCTTCTACAGTATGGACTTAACTGGTTGGGGTACAGAAATCTCTCATTTAAAGGAAAGTACCACAGACATAAAGCGTCCATGTTGGATTAATAAGGCAAATAAAGGTAGAAGACAGAAGTTATTAACTAAGAGCTCACTAAAACAATGTTTTGATGTTAGATTTAGCAGATTTTCAACATCTGGTTTCAAAGTTGGGAGGGAAAAGAAAGCTAAGATGGCTACGTTGTGTTCTTGAATGCACAAAAGTGACTAAACTTCCCCCCTTCAGTCAAATAAATGGTTAAAAAGCCTTGATTCATGTGGTTTGGAAATTTACAACATAATAAACCCTATGAGCACTCCCATGATTGTGGCGAACATTCCCCAGAGTGGTGCTGTTGTTATGCAGCAGATCCTCCTGAATGCTTCATTTACATTTTCTTTTTCATGTAGCAAGACTTCTGATTGCTGCATTCACTGTCATCCTTTAAATGTGAAAGGGCGTCAGGAACCCAGCTTAATCCCACGTTTGCAGCTTTCCACAGTCTAAAAACTCTCCATAGTAAAGTTTTTTTTTTAATAACATGAAAACCACAAATAAGATGCTCAAATATTTTTGATTAGCAGCTTTACTTGCTGTCAAAATATCTCCTGAGTATTTGTAAAGTTTACACACAGACATTTAAATTAATTGTTGGCTTGTGAGGTGTTGCGAATGTATTTTATTTGTAAAATAGAAAACATTTGCTTTCATTTTTTAAAAGGCTGCAGTATTTATTTCTCACCTGATTATTAAAAAAAGAGATCATCATTATCAGTATCTACATTTCTTGGTTAACTGGTGTATATGAACTGATGTTTTTATTGTAACTCCGAAGGTCTTGGAAGTTATAAAGATGGGGAAAAAATGTAGCTTAAGCCTATAAAGCATTAATAGTTTATTAGTATCCTTATTCCAAAATATTGCTGGAACAATGTTGAAGGGAGGGAGATTTTCAATTTGACGGTGCCATAAAATGTGCACTGATGCCCTCTGCTGGTCTGAAAGAGTTATAGCAGGGAGAAAACTTTGAAGATAAAAAGGCTATTTTTTTCTTTTCCTATTTTCTTTTTCATTTTGGAATCGGTTACTAGATTTTTAGATTAAAATAAAAGATTATTTGAAAAAAGAGAGTTATGTTACTGAGAAAAATATGCTGTCATGAGGAGTTTTGTCTTCTGGACTAACGCTGGTTTCTCATGAATTTTGTTTTGTTCAAGATTTTGTAGAAATTAAATTTTGCCTGTTCACATCTTTGACTCTGAGCTTTCTTGAACACATACTACAGTGTGATTTCACATTACATGCATTATCTTTGGATAGTAAAGTCTGATGTTCATTAGTCTAACTAACATACCTGCTATTGTAAGACCCCCACGGCTTTCCTTTATAGCTCCCGCCACGACAATTTAGCTGACCTTAATATTTTCCGTGTTTTATTTTCGTCATTATTGTTACACTTAGTGTTCATATGTGTGTGATGGACATTTCTAGAAATACGGATAAATCGTGAACCGTACATTTAACAGCCAAATACAGGACTATTCCGTATTTTAACGGGACGGGAGCAACCCTGATTATAAGTCAACCTGCCAACGGGACTAGAGCCACTTAGCTGTAATATATTGTATTTGCCTATAAATTTTAATATCTAATGTACCGTTTTTAAAAAACGGATTTCAAGCAACAAAAAAATATTAACTAAAAAGGAGAATGTCTGTATACGCTATATGAAGAAAATGATTGACAGCGTTGGTGGGCGTGGCCAAAACTGTCAACGTTAGGACACAACAATGTTAGCCTAACAAAGTCATTTCAAGGATAGCCAGTGCTAAATTGCGTGAGCAAAAAAAAAAGTAAGGTTCCACATGCAATAAATGGGCCTACTGCACACGATCTACAATCATTCATTTAGCCTTTGGACTAAGAATTTCTTTTGCCGGTTGATGTAAGTTCAAGACAGTAAAATGATGCTGGGATTCTTTCTGATGCATCTTTTCCACGGCTATCGGTTCCACCCTTTGCCTCAATGTCGACTTCTCTGTGACTGAACAGTCGTCACACAAGACAAAGAAAACATTGACCTTTGTTTTATTGAACAGTACATTCCAGGTTCTGACCCGTGATCTCTGCAGAACCCAGCAGGGTCCACAGACATGAAAGAAACGGATTGAGTTACTGATGACTTTACAGAACAGACAAATAGAAAAAGTGCACTTTTGTTTCTTCTGAGAACAAAAAAGAAAAATTAAATAAAAATGAACTGAGCGGCACTTTGGTCTGTCATGTACTTTTTGGAATGTGACAATAATTTGGTTCATGTTCCTTAAAGAAAGATAAAATAAAATTTAAACAGTTCATCCAGAAAACTCAAGGCAGTTTTTCTGTAAGGCAATAGGAACAAGTTCAGATATTGAAGCATTTCAAACAGAATCCAGGCAGGTTTGTTTCCTTTGTAACAGGCAACAGAAGAAACTTTCAGAAACTATAAAAGCACAGTGAAGTCAGTCAGCTGTGGGATAATTTAATGCAACTTTTAAAAAAATATTTAAACTTATCTGCTCTGAATCAGTCAGCTTGCAGAACCAGAGGAGAAACACTCAACCGATGATGAGACCAGGAAGTAAACATTTCATTTTCAGAGAATGAAAAAAATGAATCTAAATTATTCACAACCCACAATCATTTCTCTAACTTTGATGATTCTGACTTACAGGCAATAAAAACCCACAATTCGCTTTCTGAAAATCTAAAATATCACATCAGACCTTCCTGAAAAAGAAAATGGCTGTTCAAAGACTGGTTTATCCACACAAGTTGAAGTAAATTAAGTGGAAGGAAAAAGACTGGAAGTTGGGTTATGTTTACTGCATTTTTTTTGTTTGTGTCTAAACCACTCCAAAACCAGAGACAACTACTACAAGGAAGCTTTAGAGCACTTCATGCTTGAAAATAACAAAAAAACCTCCTCTCATAGTTTTAAGACATTCTTCTGGTAAAATTGCGGCTTTATTCTGCTAATATTCTCGTAATTTATCAAAAAAATTATTATATATCCTAGAAGGAATTATTGAAATAAAAGCAACCATACGAAATTATTTCCTGTCATTTGTAATTTACTTTAAAAACAAATCAGAATTCAGATCTGGTACAAAAAAGTCCAAGTTGATATTTTAATTTTGAGAAAGAGAACTTTGGGTTTTCATTCTCTGTAAGCAGAAATCAACAAAATGAGCAGAAATAAACCCTTTTCTTTGGGTATGAAATTGTTCTACATTAGTTTTTAAGCATAATGCAATTTAGTGAGATGCAGTTGTAACTATCTGCAGGTGTGCAGAACCAGAAACGTTACTGTTAAATGGGTCACATGTGACTTAACTTTACCGTCCGACTGTTCCTGAAATAAACAAACGTCTCCATCAGAGAACGACGCAGCAGCAGAAAACCAAACGGAAAATGTCGTTGGATCTTTATCCTTCTGGGTTTACGCTGTACGGCGCCCTCTAGGGGACGTTATTTAATTTGCGTTCCCTAGTAGTAAATCAGCAGATAAACTCTGGTCTACTTTGTAACAGATGTCAATTTAAAATTTAAAATGGGACACATTTACATCTTTAAAGAACCTCAGTGTAAACGTCTTAATACATTCTTAACTCTTTAGTGCAGAAACTAGTTAAAAATTCATATTTTAATTCATGTTCAAGTTTGTTTTTGTAGGACAGCAGATAAAAAGTCCCTTAATGACTATTAACATGAAAAATACACAACCACACCTGAAAATAACTCTAAAATAGTCTAAATAATTTGGATTTATTGATTACTAAAAGTTTCTGATGTGTTTATCCTTTAAAGTAGAGATTGAAACTTCATGTTTGACCTGTTTTATTCTGGCATTTTGCACATACGTTTGAGGTGTTTCTAGCTTATAGAAAAAAATATATATAAAAAACTTCAGAGATCTCAAAGGAGATATTAACATACAAGTAAATGTCTTACTAGTTGTAGCAGAAAGACTTTTAGTACTCAAGATGCTGCATGAAACGACTAGTAAAGACATTATTGTGTGATGACGTGTTAGTGCCTTTGTAGACAGAAAAAAAAAATTAGTAAATGTTCAAAAAAACAGAAATTTTTAGATTGATTTTAAAAATTTCTAGAAAAAAAATGTGGAAATTTCTGAATTCAAAAAGTCAAAAATTCGCAAGAGAAAACTCAGAAATGTTAAGATGAATCTCATACATTTTCTAGAAAATCTTGGAGATTTTTGAGTTTCAAAAGTCAAAAACATTTGCCTTCCGGAAATATTCAGTTTCAAAAGTCACTAAGGCAAAAAAAAAAAAAAGTTGCACACGCAGTAAGTAAATGGGCACGAGGATGTTCAATTTTTGGAAATTCCAGAAGTTCCAAAAGTTGAACATTTATGACTTTTGAAACCAGGAAATTTTCAAGTTTTTTCCTGAAAATTTCTGAGATTAATCTCAACATTTCTGAGTGTTTTGGCACTAAAATAAATTTACTCTCTTTTTTTCCATCTACAATGGCCCTAATACGCCCTGATATTATTAGAAAAGATCGCAAAAGATAAAAATTCCTCCATGTCCCCTAGAGGGCACCGTCATTTTGCACACCACGGAAATGTAACATTGCTTCTGAACAGAAGCATTGCTTTGGCATCACTTTTTCATCACAGATTATGGTTAATCCAACTAAAAGCCCACCTGACTAAATGAGAACTCTCTTTGGCTGAGCGGGAAAACTAGGTTAGTTCAAATAGAAGCTGCAAGTCAAATCCTGAAAGATTCCACTGATAAGAAGAGATGAAGACAAGAAGGTGCTCATTTCCAAATGAAGCTACCGTTGTAAATCAGAGGCAAAGTGCATTTTGGTACGGAATAGCCCTTTTTGTTGTCTGTAAACTTTTGATAGTTTTGACTTCAACATGTCTGCAGATCAGGGCAGGATTCCCAAACCGTTCCCTTTAGAAGAACTTGGCAGGCTGAGGCCCGGCTCTATAAATATCAAATATGGCGGAGTCTGTAGCGCCGCTGTGAGTACTCTCCTCACACCATCTGCAGGCCTCTCTCCTGGCCGTCCAGCTGCACCTTGATCTTGTGCAGTTCCTCGATCTCCTGGTGGTGGCGCTCCGTCTTGTGGCCCACCAGGGAGCGATAGAAGTGGATGGTGAAGATGAGGAAGATGATTCCCACCGGGACCATGATGATGGTGGAGGCCAGCGCCGCATGCCAGCCGCCACTGTCACTCGCCGGAGCGCTGGTGGGGCACTCCTTGGATCCACAGTCGACGGGCAGGAACTTGATCCAGCAGAGGAGCACGACCTCGGCCAGGAACAGCAGGATGCCCAGCGCCGTGGAGAAACCCCAGGCCAGCTCGATGTAGTGGTGCATGCGCTCGTGCGGAGACTCGCTGACCGAGTTGAGGTTGTGGATGTTGCTGACGGCCTCCACGTTGGGCAGGATGCAGGTGCTGATGAGCAAGGCGAAGAGGTGAACGGCCACCAGCACCGTGGTGCACACGGCGAAGGAGATGAGCAGCTCTCGAGGGTAGCTGTACTTCATATCCAGCTCCACCTCCACCATGGCCACCTGCAGCACAAAACCCCGTTAGAACAAACTTCAGAGTGAAGACGCATCGATCCGATATGAATATCTGTATCAGCCCTGATACTGAAAAATAATCTATAGCGGGTTAGAGGTTGGCAATATGGACTTAAAGTTTTATCAGTACATTCCATGGTATTATTGTGATTAAAGTGACAATAAAAACATTTTATTACTGCTCTTTTAGGTAACTGTATGGCTGCGACTGTGTTACAGCGATTATAGTCCCCACAAACACAAATGGCGTTACTAGGACTTTAGGACACCATTCACATCAAGAAATATTATTTGTATCACTAAACTGTAACATTAAGTGGAATTGATCATATTTTCAAATGTATTAGTATTTATTAATAATCTCATTTGAAAAAAACAGTGGAGAAAATAGTAAAACTACAAATCCCAACATTACACACGTTTTTAAAGATCTTAAACATCATGATTTGGAATATACTATAACTATAAATCAAAGTTCTTACTGTGAAAAGATGTGAAATATATCACAATAAATAGTAAACAATACGATACATGCCCGCCCCCAACCTCCAGTACAAAAACAAAGCCATAAAGTGGAAACTTGCAACCATTTCCTGGTTTCAGGGATGAGTGGTGAATCAAAATGTTTTCCGGTCTTTAAGTCCACACAAAAACACACTTCCTACAGAAGGATTTTTTTTTTTTTTTAGATGTACCATTGCAAAGCCAGAAAGCAGGGCGGAGGTACGGCTGCTGGCCTTCAGCTTGGCCCGGCTCAGGTAGAGCTTCCTCCAGGACAGGGCCTGGACTGAGTGATGGTTGGAGCTGACCAGCTCCAGGTAGCTGCGCCGCACCCAGTCCCTGTAGTCCATGCCCCCGTTGTCAGGAGGCGGCGGCTCAGAGACCCCGGGGACCGGGGAGCCCATCTGCACGCTCAGCTCCCGGCTCATGGCACCTGGAGGATAAAAACACAGAAACACCGTCATCAATGCAGCTTCATCACCTTTATTTACCCAGTGGTTTCAAAATGGAGGACAGATATTGAGGAAACATGAAGAACAAAAAAGAAAAATCATTTAAGATTTTTTTTTTATGACATTTGTGAATTTTAACATTTGTGAAGTCTCACAAATGTTACAATTCATCCGGTTTGGAGATTGCATAAATGCATTTTGTTATGGGAATGATAAATGCATGATAAATGATAAATGATAAAACATACAGTAAAAAATATGTCTAAACTTCCTGACCAGTTTAAATACAGTAAGTTATCGACAAACTGGAACAAAACACAAAATTGTCATGATTTTTGGTAACGGGAGGATCGGTCTAACGACTGGTGTCCCTATGAAATGACGGCACTCATTTTAATTTATGCAATTAACTGATTTATTGTTTGCAACTTATATTGTTAACTTAATTATTGAGAGACAGGGAGGTTTATACAAACTTTTCTCTTCTTCCTGCTGTCTTCTCACTTGTGTTGATTATGTTTGAAGATCAATGTTGAAATTTGTTAAATCAAGTGAATAAACTGATTGATTTTCACTTCACTACTAATCACTTCCATGTGTTGCTCAATTAAGATGTGAAGTCTGCAGAGACTGAAGGCTTCAACCCAATAATAAGATATGAACAACTGACAAAAATGTTGATAAAATGCACTAAAATAAGTAAAAGGAGGAATTTATGCAGCATTTTATCCCACGGTCCTCTGGCCCACAGCAGAGTACTGGCATCTGAACACCAGCAGCTATTTTTGACCGTCTCCCAGCAGTTTTGCAGTCTGTGTTCTCCTGTCAATCAGCTGCTCTAACTCCAAGTTTCTATTCATGTCATCAGTAAAGACCTAAAATATTCCCACAGTCCTCAGTTAAGCTTATTAGGACACAGAGTCTGTATGTCGCAGGAATGTTTTACTTCACGTTGCTGCTTTCTGAAATTCCAGAAGAGTCGCCGTGGGAATTAAAGAGGAGGAAACAGGAAGATAAACAAAGAAAAATAAACTATCTTCCAGCAGTACAAATACTGTGACAGGAAAAATTTGAGCAAATTTTTCAAATAAAAAATATATAATAAATATCATTATACTGCAAAACGTTATGCCGTTATGTTGGTGTTACTGTTTTGAATAGAATAAATACAAATAACTTTATTGCCCCCCTGATGCAGAAATTCAGATGTTTGAAAAGCAAAGTGACAGACAGGTTGAAGCACGTAGATTCACACAGAAATAAAAATGTAAAAACAGAAAGTAAAAAAGGAAAGACTGTACAGTCAGGACAAATGTACAGCATAAGAAAAACATAGTATGCAGTTATCACAAATAGCATACTGAGGCTCAAAGAAATATGGTAAAATTTAGCTAAATTGAACCAGCACCCTTTCGTGGCCCCACTAGGGATTGTGTATGATAACGGAGGGATGGATGATTGAGGAGTGCCTTCATTGCATATATCATTTGACACACAAAAAATTGCACTTTTACAGAATATTATTATGCAAAACATATTTCTTTCCAGTTTTTGATGAATGCTTATATTTCTTTCAATCTCCGCTATTACTTCACAATCTGAATTTTAAACCCTTAACATTATGGGTTTTTTTTTTAGAAAAGAAAATCTTTTCCACCCAATCACACATCTGCAATCCGGATCAAATCAAGTTTTTGTTTCATATATAAAGTTGTTTATTAAATAATTCCTCCATTTGAGACCTGGGCATAGAAAACTCACCATACAGAATACATATTTATAAATCCTTGGAGATTTTAAGCCCTTATGTCAGGTTTAGCAAATACAACCTCTCTTTCTACGTTTGTTTTAGAAAACAAATACATATGATGTTTTCACTCGAGTTTAGTATATTTATAAAAAATATATGCTAATTAGTAGACTCAGAGAAGTCTATTTTGACATAATGACAAAATATCTTCAGTTAGTGGAAAAACAATCAAAGAAAAAAAATTGAAGGGATTTATATATTTGCTGAGAAAGATTTAAACCGCGTTGTCGTGTTTATTCATCATTCCGAAAGTGCTTCCTTGAGTTTGGAGGACAGACAGTTCAGCAGATCTCCTTTACGCCTTCATGTATATTTAGAAACCTGCTAGAAGTTAGCAGGATACGTTTACAGACTTATATAGAAAGTTAATTAAAAGTACTACAGTTATCTAAGTTCTACCATGAAAACAGAAGAAAGGAAAGCAGATAACTAAAAGAAAATAATAAAGCAAAAACATTTAAGCAGCTTACATTTAAAGATAGACAACGCAAACTCCTCGGCAAGTTGTCAGGCAATCTAAAAAGACTCCTCTTGCTAGCTTATATAGCTAATAACAGAACAGTTTGAAAACAGCAAAATTATCAAGTTTTTGGTGAAATGTATTAATTAAAGTTTATTTTTCTTACCTGTTCACAAAGGTGCCTTCGCAACCTCAGATATAAACTGAACCACAGTCTTGTCTCTACGCTGTTAGAGAAAGTAAAATATCCCGCAGGTCCGACCAGGGCTTAGTACGTCTTTTTCTGCAGGCGACGACGACCTGTTTTTCTGCTTCTGCAGTAAAAAATTCAGGTCCGTCAGTTTAAAGCCTGGAGCCACAGCGAAAAGGCACACTTCCTTCCGCACTGCCACCTGAAACCCGGTCGCTATGGTTCGGATGATTTCGGGTGGGACTGAACAGAAAAGGAAAGCTGCAAAACTCATGGTTTCCGGTTTTGTGTGTTGCTTTCAAAATAAAAGAACATGCAAACGTTGACAAAAACCTGACGTAACGTAAAAGCAGGGGCCTCATTGGTCTGAGGGAACGGCACGTCAGCACCTCCGCCATATTGTAAGTGGCCGGTTTATGGCCGGTGTCTGTTGGAAACAAATACAAACCTGTTTGGAAACAGACTTTTCCAAATAAAAGAAATAGTAATTAGTTTTTTTTAAATACAACAATGAGAAATGAAAGTAGGCAATTAGTTGTTTAGCTTAAGTTGCATTATTATTAATCATTATTATTATTATTATTATTATTATTATTATTATTATTATTATTATAATACAATATAAAAACAATTATATTATTATTAATGACTTTATCTTACCTTGGGTGACTAATGAGACTAATGTTGCTTAGTTTACTCAAGCCTTGGATCAGCAAACTAAAACTGAAATGATCCAAGTTTAGTTTAGATCAAATTCATCAAACTCAGAATGGCCTAGTCAAAGTTAATATTTAAACCCAATAGAGAACCTATGGCAAGACTTGAAACCTGATGTTCATAAGTACTTTCCAATCAATCTGACTGAGATTAAGTTGTTCGGCAAAGAAGGATGCCAGTCATTTCAGTTTCTATATATCCAAAGACGATGGAGACACCCTTCTACAAAGTATTGACTCAGAGGAGCTGAATATGAATGGATGGCTCAGTTTTTGGAATTTTAGAAGTAAAAATTTGAAAACCATGTATAATTTTCCTTCTACTACACAATTATGTACAACTTTGTGTTGAGCTATCATTAAAAAAATGAAGACGTCAGGACAGCCAGACAATAATTAATACAGAGATTACTTAAAACATTTATTGAAGATCATCATAAAGTACAAGTGAAACATCTGCAAAAAGGGCAAGAGTTGCTCCATATGTAAACTCCAAAATCTGGATTCAGAGATTTCAGTGATGAGTTGAATTTAAGGCACAGAAACAACACGAAGTCCTCCCAGTTAAAGGGTTTCTACACCGTTGTCACTTATAACTTTTAAGATGTCATTATTTATTCTAGTGCTGTTGATAACTTTCTGTGAGTTCTAATTTCTGTTTTGGAGAAATACAAAGAGATGATATAAAAGATATATTTTAAAAAAGCCAACAAACCATATTTCTTTGCTGCGCAGAACAAATTCAGTGTTTTTAAACCTAACGAGCATCACTGTCCAGGGAGCTGACTAAGCAACACAATTATTCAAATTTAAACTGTGTCCTGCAGAACTGAGTCCAAATATTATTGTATACAGTAAACAATACAACCAACCAGTGGAACATATCTGATTTATGAACATTTCAGGACGGTAATAAGAGTTTATCTTTCTGTGTTTGTGCATTTAGCAGACACTTTTATCCACAGTAACTACCAGAAGAGAACAAATTAATGCACTTAATATCAGATCTACCAATAAACTTCTCAGAAGGAAGACCACTAATCAGAAGAGACAGGTGGCAGGCATAGAAGGGAAGTGGAGAAAGTGGTACAATCCTTTTGTGTTTTGATAAATTTATTCTTTTTATGCTCTTTAGGTTTTGGGCTATTTCAGTTAAAGGGGGAGTATTAGTGTCAATTTATAGAATAATCAAGTAATATGTTACCTTTGGTTGTTTTAATTTGTAATTTAACGCCTCGAATGCCTCTTTGTGAAAACCCCTGCTCTTTCTGACACTCCGCCTTCAGGAGGTCATCACAACATCGCTCCTCTGATAACCCTTTAACAATGTTTTTCCCAGCATTGTTCTGAGAAGAAGCAAAGCTTCTTCTCAGAGCTCAGCAGATGCACAGTTTCACCAGGTGTTTGCTAATTGCTGCTGGCTAGTCTTAAGGAGCTGAGTGAGGGAGTGACAGGGAGAGGCAGATGCTTGAAAGCTTGGGAGCTGCACCTTCGAGGAGGAGCTGCGCTTTGAAGGCGGGGCTAAATCCAACCAGGCATTTTGCACAGCTGAACGGTTGCCATGGAGATTAAAGTATTTCTCATACATGCATGAAAGAATCAAGGCAGCACTCCAGGTATGTTTTTAATGAGGCTATAACTTTATAACACAACATAAAGCTAAAAAAGAGTTACTCTTACATAATATTATCTTTTCAGTATTATCTCACAGGTCTTGCTGTATTAGTTCATTCCTTTGTGTTTAGTTTCTTAGTTTATTCCTATGTTTTGTTTTTCTAATTGTCAGATCTTTCCCCTTTTGGTTTGCAGATTCTTGAGGCTCTGCTTCTACTGTACATCCCATTGGAGAGTGATAGTGATAATGTCATATTTTTATAAAGTTGAGCAGTTAGTCAGACAAACATGATTGGCAGCACCTGGCTGCTACGTTTACATTTTGTTTCATAAATACTGAATCTGGGGTTAGATTTAAATCCCTTTAGAACCTCATTAAGGCCCAAATTATTACTATTATGTCCTGAAATGTGAAACCCTTCGGTTTAAAGACGTTGTCGTTTCTTTTACTCTTTACACCAGGAATCCGTTTTGTATATTTACAACAGATTTAAATGTAAAACGTGTCTGATATTGGTCACTAAACATCTGCATTTTTTGGCAATCTTTTGCTTTGCCTGCAAAAAGTCTAATGACTCTGAAGGACTGTTAGTATTTGTTAGGTGAGAATGGAGAAAGCAAACAGGAAGGATTAAATCATTCTCCTCAGACACTTCTCGTTCAGTTCTTTCTTGTTCTCGATGAGCTTGTATTTGTGCATTATCTATCTAATCACAACGAGTGATTGCTGTATATATATCACATCAAATTTTCTACTCATGTGCAACTCCAAACCAGCAGCCATTAGATACTACATGCTGGTGTGAACCCTACTGTATCAGCACAGAACGCTCTGCCCGCCATGCTGCCGCTGATGCTGCAGATGTTCGACTCCCAGAGGTTTTTATGGGTTTCCTTCAGGGTTTTACTGGACAGTTACTACTGTGGTGTTGTGAATGGACTCCATCACAGCGGCCAGGCGGCTGCACAGGTCGTGGGCCTGGTTGACGTGAACTTTTGGCGGATCTTTCAACACCACCGTCCCACTGGAGCCGTCCAGAACCCGCGGCAGCAACTCGCCCAACTTTACCTGCAGCGAATCTGCAGAAAACAGAAAAATCAAAATTATTGTTTGTTAATTTATTTTTGAAATGGCTGACATTGTATGTTTTAATTTTGTTTGTGTGTTTTAAGGCATTTCGTGATGTTTTTTGTAATGTTTGTAAAAATGTTATAATTGTTGAAGTGGTTGATTTGAAATTTGTGTTTTGACTTCAGGAGTTTTATTATATATTTTTTTGTAATGTTTGTAAAAATATGATTTTATTGTAATATTTGTGATGAGATTAATGTGAATCCTTACAGAAACAAATAAACAAATAATGACAACAGTGAAACTTCTCATTATCTTCTCATGTTATTGTTAATAACTCACCATCCATGTCCTGACCCAGGCAGCAGCACCAGTGGCTGCGGATGTTCTCCATAGCATCCCGGTCCTCCTGGGACAAAGCCGAGTCCCGGCTCATCAGGTGAAGGCAGGGAATAACGGCTTCGTCCATGATGGACAGACCCTCCTCCACTTTGCCCTCCTCGCCGCTGCAGAACAGCCGGGACGCACTGTCGTTCAGCGCCTGATTGGTGGATAAGCACAGAGAATACTTGGGTCAAGGTCTCCACTTTAATATTTACACAAACATAGTTTTATTCTTATGAAATATTTTAGATGAAGTCAATGTCGAGGTTGAAGAACAAGCTTTGTGTTGGAACTTGTGTTCAGATCCTACCCTGTATGGAGGGTCAAAAGGGGCAAAATTAAATAATTAAAATGCAACTTATTATCATCAGTGCAGATAGTTAATTAAATAGATATTTATTTATTTTGTATTTATTCCTGCTTGTACAGCAGCAGGAATAATTCTGTTAAAATAAAATAATTCTGTTAAACTCACCCAAGGGACGGGGCTGTGGGAGGGGCTTCCACTGACCTGCTGAACTCCACTAGTTTGCAATCAACTCTTCAACTTCTAGACTGTCTGCTAATTGTGAAGTCTCTTTAAAGAACTCATCAGAAAGCTCATAAAAATCCTCCATTACAAGGGCCGCCATGATTTTCAAAGCACGATGATATACTAGCTAAAACAACAAAAATAACTTCAGCTTCATGGTCCGAATCCATCAAAAATTAAACATCTACCTTAAATGTGAATTCATAAATTGTGTATAAACCGCAAATATGTGTATTTGCATATGGGAAAAACTAACCCAGCCTCAGTCCTGCTGCAGAGAAAGTCTAAATAAGGGAATATTATCCCACCAGTCACTCATGTCTAAAGTTCTGTCCTAGAAAAAAATCTACTTTAGCAGCTGGCCGAACGCCAGAATATGTCAAATAAAAGTGACGGGTCCCAGCCATGATTTTGATGACCCTCAAAGTTTCCTCTAGTGTAAACCAAGACCTTTTAGATAAAAAAATATTTAATCAAGTTGCTGTTTTAGGCTGACAACAGAAACAGCTTCGTTTGGAAATGCTGCTTTACTCACCGTGAGGCACTTTCTTCTGTAAACTGCAATAAGAGCTTTGTTCACACCACGTTTCTCTCCCTTTCCCAGCAGAGCAGCGTTGGTCTCATACGCATGAGCCAAGTAGTTCAAAGCCTCTCGCATCCTGTGACACAGTCAGAAAGAAACCAAATAAGCACCAAAAGCCACAGCCGCTCTTTAACTGTGTCTCAAAAATTAGAGTATTGCATAAAAGTGAAATATTTTTTGCCAGTCATCTCAGAAAGTTGTTTTTTTTAATATTTCAAGCTTTTATGATTTAATGAGTTCCTCCCACCCTTCTTCCTTTCACTCAAATTTTAATATGTTTGAATACAGAACTGTTGACTGTGGACTGTCTTCTGAACATCTGTCCAGTCAGCAGCATAGTGCAGCTGACTGACCCAAAGTGAGACACTATTCAAAGACTCAGGAAACCTTAGCAGGTGTTTTGAGTTAATTAGCTGATTAGAATGTGACACCATGAGTTTTCAATAATTACAGTTTTCATAGTATTCTAATTTTCTGACACTAAATTTTGTGTTTTCTTTATCTGTCTGTCACAGTCACCAAAATTACAAGAAACTTGGAATTCTTCCAAGATGACTAGCAAGAAGTGTTGCACTTGTAAACAATATTCCAATTTTTAAAAATGTACTCGTACATTTCTTGTGATTGAAATTAAAGTACATCAATTAATTACTTAACAGAGGCATTTATTTTATTTTTTTCAGCATTCTTCTGTTGTTTTAGTTCACTGCCATTCAGTAAAGGAGAATTTGAAACAAATGTTTTTAACCTCATTTGGCTCTGGACTTTGTTTAGGCCATTCTAATCATTGCTCTAGAAACATACTATTGTAGATCTTGCTGTATGACTAGGGTCACAAAACTCTGACTGGCTTCCTGTCACTGTGTGGTTGATGTGTTCAGGATGATGTGCAGCGTTTGTTTCCATCCACTCATAGTACTAGTTTTCTACTAATAAACTGGTTTTAGGGGGAAGATACTTTTGCAAATCGCAGTATAGAAATAGAGGATAATTCTGCCTTACTTTCCATGCTGATAGTGCTCCAGTCCAGTTAGCAAGTAGACAAACACCGTCCTGAAGTCCCTGTAGTCGTCATGCCACTGCTGCAAGAAAACACACGCACAGACACACACATTAACCAGTGCCTGTTTAATCTTCCTCTTCTTTTGTACCATTAACAAACAGTAGGGATATGCATCGGGTAGCCATGGTTTTGCTTGGTGTAAAAATGTAATTTGTTTGTTTGTATGCATTTTGGAGCAGTTTTACTGCTGAAAGTTCAGCAGGTTTCACAAAAGGAGAAGTCTACTGAAAAGCGCAAAACCTCATGCATCCTGTGGTTAAAAGAAACCCTCTTTTTATGCGAGTTTTGAACTATTGCGCAATAAAAAAAGGTTAAAGTTGAGTTTGTACTCAGTTTTAACTAGCTGCTGTAGTCATTATAAGAATCCTTAAATCCTGAAATCAACAAGCTGGAGGAGACAAATGATTATTTAATTTGTAGTAACTAACAAAAGAAACAAGGACAAATATTGTCAAACTGGGTTGGATAAACCCGACATTACCATGTATTCCTCCATGTCCATGTCTTCAGGCTTAATGAGGCGAAGCTTGGCTCGGGCTTCCCTCATTATGCTGATGGCCCTGCATGCACAGGAAGGACAGCTGGAGTTTAGTGGTGCAGGTGAAATAATCTCACAACCAGTAGGTCTCTGCTTTGGACACTAGATGGCAGCAGATGAACGACATATGGCTGTTTTCAGCTACAGGCACATGAGAAAAATCTTGGTGTCCAAAGGAACATTTCTCTTCATCAAAAGACAGGTTTTTCCTTTATTAGGGTTTTAGTTGTGTGGTTTTTTTATTACAGAGATTTAAATTCTGATCAAGCCCACGTAGCCAGCAAAGTTATTATTAAAACTAATGAAATTACGAAAACTGAAATTGAGGAAACCTTTTTGTGTTTACTGAAATAAACGAAAACTGTAATTAATGGGGGAAAATAACTATAACTAAACAATATTTAAGTAACAGTAACAAATAAAAACTAGCAAACACACCATAAAAACTAACTAAAACTAACTGAACTAGACAAACAAAAAGTTACAACAAAATTAAAACTAAAGTATAATGAAAAATCCAGAACGATTATAACCCTGAAAGAAGAGCTGATTCTGTTTGCACACCTTTCGTCAAAGCTGAGGTTGCGGTCTGTAAACTGCTCCAGCAGCGTCCTTTCGATGACACGCTTGGGCGCCTTGTTCTGAAAGAAGTAAACCAGAGCGTGCTGCAGACGGGCGTCCTCCTGGGGCGTGATCTCCTCCTGGGAGAGCTCATACAGCCGGGAATACTCCTCATGGAAGGCCTGGAACACCATGGAGAAATATGAGTTTCCATGTGTCACTAGCTGCCTTTCTCTTACAAATGTGAGCAAATCTTTGTCTAATGTAAAAAAAACAACAACAAACAAACTGAAAATCACACTTGAAAAAGCTTGTTCACTCAATAAGTTATTAAAAATAATGGCAGCAACGGATGTAAACAGTTATGAAATGTATCAGGGGAGACATCGATGTCTTATTCAGTCATTGGAGCGAGAAGCCCATTATACTAGGGAGGGCGGCTACATATGCATAGCTGCTCTGTTTTGGTACATCTATCTTGATACGGCCGGAAAGCCACCTCATTCTAGAGCAAAAACTTTTTATTGAAAATCTGAGTTTTTTTCTTTTATTTCCATTAAGCAAATTTATTTTCATAATTTCAATTTGTGCAATTCTATGGCTAATGGAAACACAACTAGTTATGCAGGGTCTCGGCATGCTGCAGGTTTAAGAATTCTCTGCACTTTTATGCACAATTTGAAACCCTAAACCTTTATCATTATTAATAGAACAGAAGTGTTTGAATAATTTAATCCAGGTTTTACTGCATGAACTTTTCCATTGATATTTCAAAAATTACTTATTTACAAACAAAAACAAAAACAAAAAAAGTCCTGTGGGAATGCATGTTTTGTTTCTTATCCAAATTCGAGTATGATGGAGAATGACGATAAACATTTAAATATCTTACCTTGATGAGGCCAGCCTCAGGGCCTTCTTTGTCAAACGTTTGTCTTGCCTTGGCTATGGCCAGGATGACACCCTGCATGGCTGGGGTAAGCATCATCTACGAAATGAAAATGAGACCATTGCAAATGCTTAACAAACTAGGTGTCACCTTTAAAGATGTTTAATGAAAACAGTCCTGTAAAAAAAGAGAAATAATATTCTTACTTCAGAAAGTCAGAAGCAATACCCCATAAACTAAGATCTCTATTCAAATCTAAAGGCTTGCATGTAATTTCCATCCATCCCTCCATTTTCTTACACCCTTATCACATGGGGGTCAGGAGGTATGCTGTGCCTATCTTCGGCTGTCAACAGGCGAGAGGCAGGGTCAGCCTGGACAGGTCACCAGTCCATCGCAGGGCAACACAGAGGATGTGTGTATGCAACCATGCACACCCACATCTAAGGAGAATTTATACAGACCAGTCAACCTAACAGTCATGTTTTTGGATGGTGGGAGGAAGCCAGAGTACCCGGAGAGAACCGACCATGCACAGGAAGAACATGCAAACTTCCATGCAGAAAGACACTGGACCAGGAATCGAACCCAGGACCCTCATGCTGCCTCTCTACCAACTCTCTGCCAACTGACTGTGCATGTCATTTATTTCTCACTAATTCAAACTTACACATCTTGTGCAAAAACACAAACTCAACAATCGTTCTATCAGAAATGAGCCATTTGAATCATGAATGAAAGAGGTTATCAAGCCCACATATATGGCTTAAATTAACATGGAGTTACCCTGATTAAAAATCTTATTCCACATTGTAACTTCCTCACCTCTTCGTTGTATCCGTCAGCATCGGCCCTCACCATGATGCGGCCCACGTTGGGGATCTCCACCTCTGACACCTCGTTCTCCGCCTGCCTCTGCCTGGCTGGAGCCTCCTGCTGCTCCTGCTGCTGCTCCACGTTTCCCGGATCTGCTCCGGGTCCGGGAGTCTCCCCAGAAGCTCCTGGTTCATCGTTTGCCTCTGAGTTTGGTCCCAATATCTCCCCATGCACACACGCTTCAGCCTGGTTACAGAGGTCTGCATCCGAGCCAGAGGTCTGACAAAGACACCAGGAACAATATTAGAGTTTTTGGACTTTTGTGACATGATTTAATACTTTCTAAAGTCTTTACATTGTTGAATATCTTATAGCGCTGCAGAGCAAGTTTCTAAAGGGTTAATTATTTCTTCATTGTAGTTTCATAAACTAGGGGCCCCAAACCAGCTTAGGGCCCCCACAAACCTAGGAACCACCCTGTCTGCAGGTATACCAGCAGTGGGACTGTATAGCCGGGGGGATTTGAGGGTGTTGGGACTTTCCCACCTGACTCTGCAGCCCTGCTGGGTCCGGGCTCGGTTCCAGGGTGACACTGCCTGTGGGAGTGTCGGTGGGATCTGCTTGGCAGCCATGACTCGCAGATGGGGGCACGATCTCAGACTCCTCTGCTGCTGAGTAAAACAGACAGAGGCCTTCATTCAGTCCATGTATCAGCAAAGTTTTTTTTTTATTAGATATTAGATGAAATTGGGTGTCGTTGACAATGTGCCGGAAGGGCAGATCTATTCAGTCTAATTCTATGCTTTGTACTTTCAGTGTACTTCATGCTTTGCTATTTATTTTGCATTATATTTAGAATTTCTAATTGCATTTTCTGAACAATTTGAAAGACGGTTTGTTGCTGTTTATTTTTGTCAGTTTCTTCATTATTTATTTTACATTTGCTGTGATGATACTAATTGTGCTTACTGTACAAATTAAAGTTGTGTTGTTTTTGCATGTTTAATCGAGCTTATGAAGATATAGCTGTATTTAGGTGTGCTGTACTGGTGCAGAGTTATCAAATACATTTGTAATTCAGTACATTTATGTCTGTTTAAAAAGGTCTTAAGTCAACTCGGCTGTCTTTCTGTATCTGATCGGTATCGGCTATTAGATATCTGTACTGGAAGAGGAAAAAGGTGGATAGTTGCATCGTTGAAGGCAAAATGGGTCTTTATGGAAACTCATAGTTGCTATTCTTATTCCAGTTAGTGTAACACACCTTCAGGCGTCTCTCTGGGTTCACAATCTGCAGTCTTCTCCTCTTCTGAGCAGGACCGGGCCTCTGAAGTCGCTCCTTGCTCCACCTCTTCAGTGGAAGGTCCAGACTGTGGTGCTGGCTCCACAGGTGTTAGCTCTGTGTTCTCCACGCTGGAGCTGGGAGGCTCCACCGGGGTCGCAGACTCTTCCTGCGGAGTGGCGGTCTGGCAGAACTGCTCCTCCCACTCGCTGAGCTCCTGCTGGAACCAGCGGTTGTCTTCTTGAACGTAGCGTCTGAGCGCGGCCGGCAGGGAGTCCATGCCATGCAGCACCTGGCCTGTCTCATCATCTGTGTCTTCTGGGTGGAACGTGTGGTTAGTCAGAGGGTTCACTCAACAAGCACAACATGTTTTCATATTTTATGGCTGCCATTTGTAAAGTTACAGATAAAAAAAATAACAGCAATAATTTTTTATTTAGTCATAAGAGAAAGAACAACGGGCCTCTGAAGGCGCTCCTTGCTCCACCTCTTCTGTGGAAGGTCCAGACTGTGGTGCTGACTGTGGGGCTCCAATTTTAAAGTCATTTTTTCACCATGTTATTTAATAATTTATAAATGTCAATTTCAAACTAAATATATAATTAGATAGCTAAATATTTAGCTTTAAACTCAATATTTAGTTAGCAAGCCTAATATTTAGCTTCATACAAAATATTTAGCTAGCAAACTAAATATTTAGTTTCAAATTGAACATTTATTTAGCAAGCTAAATATTCAACTTCAGGCTAAGCTAAATATTTAGTTTAAGCTAAATATTTAGCATGTTAACTAAATATATAGTTAACAAACTAAATATTTAACTTCAATCTAAATATTTATTTAGCAAACTAAATATTTTGCTTTAAACTAAATGTGTAGTTAGCAACCATGACAGTCTAAAACCCCCAAATTATTTCTGTTAATTTAACACCCCAAAATAAGTGGACATTTTTATAAAATATGTTCAAATTAAAGGCTGGATTTGTAGAAACTTTGGGATATAAATCAAAGGAGAACTGATGAGTGTTGCTACAGCTGAGAGTTGTTGTACCTGTGATCAGCTGGGGGAGCCGGTCATCGATGTACATCAGGCAGTATGCGCTGGCGTTGGTCATCCCCCCAAATGAGTCTCGCTCTAACTCCTCCCACGAAGACTCGGTGATGCTGACGTCGTTGTACTTCATCCAGCGCTGGTTGGCGTGGTCGTAGATGTACGCCCAGTAATGACCTGCTGAGGCCTGACCTTCATGAACAAGCACTGCATGCAGTCTGTAGGGCACCTGTTGAAAGGACCATTTTATTTTACTTTTTTTTTTAATTAGCCTGGCATACAGTTTGTCATTTCCTTCATAAATATGAACAAATACTGCACATCAAATAGTCTGTTCCAGTGTAAATATTACACACATATTATTCTGACACAAAAATACGCTTTAATTTAATTCATTCCACACTGAAAAAAGAAAACAGGTGATCCAAAATAAAAAGAATTGTGTTAGTTTGTTACATCAAATCAAGTTTATCTATGTAAATGTATTAAGTTCACTAAGGTGTTATGTTAAACAAATGTAAATAACTTAAGTTTCACAAAGTTAATTCCTTAAATGCAACAAATTAATTCAATTTTTTAAAGTTGGAGGTCCATTCTCTTATTTCAGTGGACTGTAGCTTTGATTGTATGTTTAAGGCATTTAGCTCCATCCATCAACTCTATCCATCCAAAACAGACAATCCCACATGCTGATGCTGCCACCACCATGCTTTACTGTAAGGATGAGGTGTTCAGTTGGGATTTCCACTGAAAACCCAATTAGATACACTAAAATTTGAGGTTGTAATGTGACAAAAGTAAAATAGTTCAAGAGGTGTGAATACTTCTGGAAACCAGTGAGGTGTTTTTTTGTACCCATGCAGAAAATGAAGTGAAAAGAAGTGTCACCTGGCAGAGACTGTTGTCTGAGTACATGCCTTCGAGTGTCTGAGTGAGTTTGTCTATGCTGGTCTTTAGCTCTGGAACACAGAAACAACACGGAGCCATGATGGCAACCAAATTTACAAAACTGTCCCTCTGATAAAGAAATTTAAAAACTATTTCTTCTGTGTCGTTGGCGTACCGTTTATGTCGTGCTCTACTTCAGTCCTCCAGCGCCGCAGGCAGGTCTTCACGAAGTGCAGCTCTTCTTCTGTGGCGCTGTGAGGTGCAGGGTGGGGCGGGCAGTCAGTCGGGTGTTTGCACTGGGTGAAGGGCTTGTAAATGGGCGTCTGCTGGCAGTTGGAAACACTGGAAACCAGGCTGTCCGATGAGTCTTTATCTCCAGGTTCACTGATGGAAACAAGAATTTAAGTAAAAATGGCTCTAGAGCTAAAAAGCTCAGGGGCCAAATCCAGCACGCCATATCTTTTTATGTTGGTTAAATATGTTTGAACAGAACATTTCAGCAACAAGACAGTTTAAAGTGCTTTACATCATAAAAACGCAAATATAAAAAGTCATAAAAACATCATACAACAACCCACTGAAAAACCAATAGCAAACATCACATTGTGACGAGTGCCATAATCATAATCATCAAAACACGTCAAATATCAAAGGAACCTGCTGTCTTTGGCGATGGCGTCGGACAGCGGGTGGCTCACAGTAGGAGGGGAAGATGTGGTGAGTCTCGGATCTTCAGCCGGGGAAACGCTGGTGGGTTTGGTGGTGGCGAACTCCAGAACGAACTGGAGCATGTCGGCCAGAGGGTACTTCATCGGTCCAGAGCCGTAGCTTTTATAACTTAGACCAGAAACAAAACACATTTAGGTAAAGACTTTGTTCAGATGTTTAGTTTCTCAGCTTGAAGGTTGCTTGGTCTTCAGTTCTTACTTTTTTATTCTCCCTTAAATGTGTCTTGTTTCCCATTCTAATCATTGTTAACAAAAACTAAGTTTATTTCTTTGGCTATCTTCATTCAGCAGATCTTGATGTTCAGTTCTATAATTCAAATCAGATTTGGATTGCATTTGGCTGCTGTGTGTACCTAGCCTTTGTTTTCTGCAATAATAATAATAATAATACTAATAATTGATGTTTTTATTGAACTCCTCAGTTTCTTACCACTCAAGTTTCTGTTGAAGTGTGGCAAGTTGCTCCTTGAGCTTCTTCACTTCTCCTCTCCTCTCATTGGTCCGTTCTATGTTTTTGTGAAGATATCTGTGAAATAAAACATGCATGTGTATCTCAGTTGATAAAAATAGCATAAATAAGTTGTTTTATTTAATTTCTTCAACTTATATATACATTTTACAGAGAGTAATATATGATTTGTTTATTATTTTTCCCTTTTGGATTGAATTATTAAAATTCAAATTTAGTGAGGCACAGATTAAGATATTTCTGAAAGTTTTCATTAGATTAAATCTGATTTTTGTATTACCTGTCCATGTAAACAATTTGTGGAAACTCTAATTTTTTGTGTATCTTCTCGGGACGCCCGAGCTGAGTGTTGAACTCGAATCTAGAAAGTTCAAAGGTCAGGACCGGCGGTAGTTTTTTAAACCACCTCTGCAAGTCAATAAAGACACAGAGATCCTTAGCAGGAAGACAGAAACTTTCGGAATATTCAGTATTTAATATTTTGACTTATTTCAAGCCGCTCACCTCTCGGCCAGACGTTACGGCATGGTCCGAGTGCAGCGACTCGATCTCCTTCTCAACCATCGCCCCTTCCAGGCATTCGTCCAGGTTGTTGAAGCCGTTGACTTGCAGAGGGTACTGACCAAACTGCTCGATGTTGTACAGCGTCTTCCCTGAACCGAACCACACAGATTGGAATGAGACGGAACCCCGGTGGGTGACGGCAGGATGAAGAGTCGTAAAGCACTCACCTTCATGTCGCCTCTCCGTCACAAAGGTGCCGTAGAAAAGCTGAACCATTGGGTTTTGCTGCTTGTCTTCTGCGTTCCTGAACATAAAGATGGATGTTATATTTACACGTTGATTCATAAAAAGTTAAATGTGACCTATTTTGCTTCCTTTTAAGGCCATTAGGATAGCTCTTTGTGTTACATGAAACATCTTCATTACATTTTTTGCACAAAATCTTTCTCAGATAATGAGATTTCACCTCCTCAGTTCTGCATGTATTGATATTCTTTCAGAGTGAGTTGCTTTACTAGCTCAGCTTCCAAACTGGAATTGCCAAAAATAAATTTGATTAATGAAAACATGCCACTTTTGAAAAAAGTTTTTAATTTTTTTGATAAAAACTTTTCCCTAAAAGTTGGTATATTTTTGCAAAACTTCAGTGAAAACTCTTTGAATGACAGAAGTCACACTAGTTTGTATACAGAAGCAACCTCCTTGGAGAATGTGCAGGTGACTTCACCAGAAGGTTGAATCCGTAGCTCTAATTTAAAAGTGTTGACTACAATTTTCCTAAATAGCTGCATACATAGCAGCTCCCAAGTAGGCTGAGCTTGTCCCCCCTAAGCCTGATTAAGACACCAACATCTCTTCTGATGACTGATAGATGATGAGCGTAGCACCATGCCTGAATTATTTGTTTACATCCATCACATCCATGATTTTTAATGACTTATTTTATAAATTAATGTATTCACCTGAGATTATAGCTGCATTTCTTATTTAATGGAAACACGATAATTGCAAAATTGTGTTTTGTTATCATTAACACAATCTTGACAAAGTTTTGTGCACATTTGCAATTGAAAAGCAGCTGCTGACAGCTTTAACTAATGACTTACTTTCCGTTGGCGGCCAGTTGAAAGGCATCTTCTAACCAGTCGAGCAATTTGTGGGAAAATTCGCTGACATCCTGAAAGTAGCAGACGAAGACATTTAACTGTCTGTAACAACAAAACATCCATCCGTCCAGCCATCCGCTTTAATTCAACCACAATGGAGGATTCCACAGCACAAACAACCTGTGTAAAGGTACATCATGAGTGTAGACTTTGACTAGACCTCTCTGGACCCTTTATTTTTCCATTTAAGCAGCACTCAGAGGTGAACTTAAATTTGAAATTTGCATCTAATTTTGACATTTATTTCTCAATCTGACAACTTGAGACTGTTTACGTGTCACAGCTGCACATTCATAAATTCCTGGCAGCAATGGATCCATATTTCAGGGAAGCTAAACTGGTCTGCAGCTGATAATGAGGTGTTGTTGGACAGTCTCTGCTCAGTGTGACTGAGCTATGAAACACTTGTTCATCAACAAGTGGGTTGGATTCTTCAGCTATCCTGTTTCTAGGAAAGAGCTGGAAAGAGCTGTGTTTTGTACCTGCTGAGCCTCGCTGGTCCGAAAGGCGTCGCGTAGCAACTCCACCGCAGCAGAGGGATCCACAAACCTGCGAGTGGATCCCACCATGAGGGCAAACAGGCACCGCAGCTCCTGCATGAAAGCAATGTTCCTCTTGTCCTGTCGTCAGAAAGTCTCGGTCAAACATCAGCTTAAAAACTGTCATAATGCTTTTGAAATTTAGGTCATTTTAAGGACAATTTATATACAAAAAAACAGTTGTGACGTGTCACAGGAAATCCAGGAATCTACACTTTCAGAATCTTAAATAACTCAAGATGCCCTCAGGGAAACGTGTTCCTGGTTTTGCCATGGCCAGTCACATTTTGCCTGCAGGAAGGAAATATGTAGCAGAAAGCTAACTACTCACAGCATGGCTCTTACACTTCTCCAGAATTCGTTCTGACAGATGGTAGTTGAGAACCAGCCTCCTGAACACAGGTAAGTGGAAGAGTGACTGCAACAAGATGACAGAACAAGCAATTTAACAATCTTTTCACTCCTGACAGTCTGGTAGATTTGGTTTAATTGGGGACTAAAATTGCAACATTTGTTAGATTTTCAGCTGCCGGGGGTGGCTTTCTCACTGCACTGTCAAACAAACCAAACCAATTAAAAAAACCTGTTCTCCTCCTCACCTGTGGTGGTGTTGCACCAAGAACAACTGAAGGGCACAACATGAAAACCTCTGAAGAAGACACTGAGCACAACTTTCTTTCTCACAAAATGTAAAAAAAATAAAAAATGGAGTGGCATCAGATTTTAGCGGTTGTAGGATTTCGCTTTTGTCTTTTTCAAAAGACCATGAGTCATTTCTCCCATTACCCCCAGACTCTTGTGTTTGTTTTGGTTATATTTACCCAGAATTCCCTGGCTGTAGGCTGCAGGAATGCCAAAAGCCACATCCCGTTGAGTATGCATTCAAACTGTACCAAAGTTCGAACTCAGACCGAGGTTTGTATGTAGACTAGAGTTCGCTTTTTTGAGTTTGACTACGCATTCATGCCTCCCCGACTTTCTAGGTAAATGGACTGGAGTTGGATTAAAGGGGATTATACAGGACATGTGAATGCACCCTGAATCAACCTTAAAGTTTGTGCCAGATGTGGATAATAAAGAACATTTTGTAAAATATGACTCTATTAACACAGGACGTTTTGTTTCATTGCTGATTATGTTTTGTGACAAATGTCAAAGAGTTTTACTTGTTTGTTACAGGATAACTGTGGTCGATACCATGATAACCTGGTGAGTGGAGAATGCTTCTAAGCGTTCCCATTAGAGAGGGAAATTCAGTTATGGTTTATCTCATGTAATTTATGAGCCGCCCATTGAATCCTGCAGTCACTCAGCTTTGATCTGAACCAGAGGAAATGGTGTTAACTCAGAAAAAAGGAGAGCATTAGTATTCCAACAACACTTCCTCAGATAATACCGCCTGGCGTTTAAATGGAGACAGAAACATATCTCAGTTTAACAGACACAAACAATCCCCTTCTCCTGTCTCTGTCTGCTGTGGACGTCCTCGCATCGCTCCGCGCTCAATTAACCGCAGAGGTTGCGTACCTCAGAGAGGGTTCTGGTTTCTGTCGAGCCACCTGATAGGCCTGCATGGCTTCAGTCTGGAATGGACTTATAACACAATTAGCAGCTGAGATAAAAACTGTTTGCTCTGATTTAGCTGAAGGCTGCCCCCCTCCTCTCTCCGGTTTGTTTTTCAGGTCGATTTTTAACCTCTTTATCAGGAAATAATGATGAGGAGGAAATTTGAGCAACATCCCCTTGTAGCCACGTCGTTGACGCTGCTTTGGAGTCACATTGGACCTCGCTAAACAGCAGTAATAAATTGAAGGATCTGGGAGACTCGTAAATTTGGCAAGAAGCAGAAACAGAAATATAAAAGCTTGTTTCAATATTTGAACAACTGTATCTACATTCATTCTGCTCCCTGCTAACACAAATATACGATGGTGCTGGTGTGTGTTGTGCTTCCATTCAGAAAAGTGACAGTAAAAATGAACAGGAATAATTTTGGTTATTTAGCCTCTCATAAGAGGAAAGAAATGGAGGTTTAATATTTAAAATTTCAAACCTATATTTTTCACATAAAAATGTCAGTTTCAAACTAAACACATAATTAGCAAGCAAGCAGTTAGCATTTAGTTAGTAAGCAAGCTAAATATTTAGCTCTAAACTAAATATTCACTAAAAAATCCACTACTGGAAGTGGACTATCAAAATAAAAGCTGGACCTTGCAAAGTATAAACTCCTGGTGGTGAGTCAGTGCAACAGTAAACATCTGTATTCTTTTCATAATCTTTTCATAGGCTTATCCTATGAAAAGATTTATAGATATCAGTTTCAAACTAAATATTTAATTAGCTAGCTAAATGTTTATTTCACAAAGAAAATATCCCTAGATACACAGGTCAACTTAATGAAAGCATAAACGATAAAATACCTTAGGTGCATGTATTTTAAAGGAAGTAGAATCATTTTCCCACCTTTAAAATGAAATTATAAGATTGGTTCATGCCTCTGCAATAAAACAATTTTATTAAAGGCTTTTTAAACATTTTACCAGATATTTCTGAGGCTGAGGTATTTATGCTTTTTGTTTTGAGTGTTTATTTTACTTTTCATGTGCAATACTTTGTTGAACTCATTGTGGAAAGTAGTTTGAACCTATTAGAGTGAATGGGGAGTAAATCACTTTCAGGTTTTGTTTTTAAATAAATGAAATAAAATTGTATATTGTATTTTTTTTTTTTTTTACAGAATTTCTGCAAAGCTGAGCCATTAAGTTGAATAGTTGTGCAGCACTTTGCCACATGGAGTACAGACGCCCAGTAGGAGCTTCAGCACACTACAAGCTTCTGGTTTACAGAAATGATTCAAACGTAACGTGAGGTGTTTACTCTCACCTGGATGACAGCACTGAACCAGCAGGTGTTTCCTACGTTGCGTATGCCGACGGGCCAGTCATCCTGACGGATCCAGTCTGCAGGGCTGCACATCTCACTCTGCGCTTCACATCTCTTCCTCTTCATTCGCGCTGCATTTTCTTCAGCGCTGGCTTCCAGAGCTCTGTGGGACATCAAATTCTCTTTATGAAAACACCAGACTGACGGCTATATTAAATACAGGAAGGCTATAAAATACCTTAAACAGAGAAGAGATTGTTTCACATCATTAGATCGTATCTATGAAGGACAGATCCTGCCAAAATTTTCAATAAACAAATACATAAGACTAGGAAATTGGAGTACTATGTACTGTGATCATTGATGTCAGTAACGCGTCACTTTGTAATGCATTACTGACATCGGACCACTTTTTTCAGTAATCTAACGCGTTTCTATTTCAAATCCAGCAATCAGATTAAAGTTACTTATCCAAGTCTCTGTTTGCTACTATTTTATTTTGTAATTTCATTGTATTTCTTATGCGTCTTGAGGAGCGACCACAGTACGACAGTATCAGCAGCGACAGAAACGTAAACAATGGAGGGAGGAGAGAGATGCACATTTTGTTGCTGGACAATCAGGAACTATTTTGAGTTTCTGTCAAGTCCAATGATTATAAGTGACTTTGGGCTTGTTTTTTTTTTCTAAAGTCCCCGGTTGCGGTTTTTTGGGCTTGTTTTTGAACATGAAGTTGCTCGTTTGGGGTTGGAAATAAGCAGAGACACATAATGAGACCCAGATGTTGTCTGACACCCAGGTAGTTTTAGTCAGGCTCTTTTAAAAAATCTGTAAAAAAGATGATTAAATATTTCTATTTGGACAGTCCAGACATTTGTCTACAGGCAGTACTAATTATACAAATACAGCTTACAATGATCTTTCTCTTGGTATTTGCTGCCTAGTGCTTTTTTTTGTTGTATAATTCTTCGTAGCAGCTGCGTCCTGTCATAGTGGACATTATCTCAGCTGTATTTAAACTTGAAAACAGGGGAATCTACGTCTGTCTCATCCTACCTGTTGAACTCACGCTCTTCTTGCTCTGCATTGTGGGATTCCTGCAGGCTGAGTTCAATGGCTGTCTGCAGTTCATCTTTAGGAAGTCCTAAAAAAACCCAAGAAATATCAGGTAAACTTAGACCCAACATATGCATTTATGCGTTTCATGTTTGTTTAGTTTTAAAAACTAATTTTACAAGCATTTACTTAAATGTATCTTATTAAGGAATCTGTTTTTACACTATTACCTACAAAACTGGTTGATACATTGTGCCTCACATTCATGCCTCTTTTTCACATTATCTCACAAATTAAATGTCTTTTATTAAGATTTTACATGACAATTGAACACAAAACAATATATAATTTAAAGCTAAAGAAAAATAATACATGACATCTGAAAAGTGTGGCCTTTCTGAGCAGTTTGCAGTTTATAAGTTTATAAATGTTGTGTTCTTCATCTCTGTTTGAAATCAGAGGTTATTGGTCAATTTACAAAAATAAGAAGTAACCTTATAAATTTCACGCTTACAGCTTTCAATCTTTTTTTAAGTTGATAAATTTCTTATAGTATTTCAGTTACTATATCACCATCATCCTTCATTCTGCCTTCCTATACTATTATAAATTAAAACATGCACGATGGCACATCTAAGTGCTTTCCAGTCAGATATTGCCGCAGTGCACCTCTCTGTTTGTCCCAGGTCTCTGCAGACGTGCCGGACTCCTGTGGCTCTGCAGAGTCCTGAACCTCCACAGTCTGGGTGGTCAGTAGTCCCACAGCATGTCCGACATCCCCCTGGCTAGCCTGAAGGGGAGAGAACAGAGAAAACCTTCCCAGAAAAAGACTCCAGTAAGGCAAGACAAACATCGTTTCTATTGCAACTACTTGGTTTGAACCCAGTTTCTGCTTGATTCAACATTCTGCAAATAAATTTCCAACGTACTGCAGATCCAAGATGTCCATATTTGCAACCTAAAGAAGGTTATGAGATGTTCTCAAATCTTGAAGACTTTTGTAGATTGAGGGAGGAAATGATCAAGTTAAGAACAGATGCTGATAGAGTCTTACTAAAGAAGCCTGAATCCTTTGGATGTATACACTGATCAGATCCGGAATTTGAACTAGACAAAACCCAGGAAGTACCCTGCTAATTGTTGGTCAGTGTGTGTGTGTGTGTGTTACCTTCAGGGCTTTGTAGAGAACCTGCTGGTCCTGGATGCCAGTGATCTCCTTCAGCTGCTCCATCAGCATTTTGAGCTGTTCACAGAAAACAACTTGAGTTTTTTCTTGCACCACTAGAGCACAAGTCCAGAAACACTCTGAGGAATCAGTAGACCTGACCACAAACCACGTCTCACACAATATTTGAATAGTAAATAAAGAAATTAGATATTATATTTGTTTACATGTTGACGCAATGCAATATCATCCCTTCCGTTTTGAGGTTGTGCTATGCCTGAAGGATTTAAGGATCAGATTTAAGCAGCTAAAAAATATATTCCTTTGTCACATACTGGAGTGAAAAAAGTAGTTGAAGTCTAGAAAAAAGTCCCTCAAAAAGTCTAAAAACAATTTTTACGACGTAGAAAATACAACTGGGAAGAGAAAGGAAGTTTAAACCAAATATTTACATCCACGGTCATATTTTTCCTTTTCCCCCTCATTATTACACTTTTACTCAAACCAAGGAAAGGCATCATTGCTACCTGCAGCACTGCAGCACTGCACAGAACAAACTGAGTTATCATAGTGCTGATAAATTCATTATTTCACACCTGTTTATTTTGTTCTTAAAGTTCTGAGCCAGACTTCCGGTCATCTCCAAACCTTTGCAAACACAAACCATAATACAGGAACCTAAGAGATGCACTCAATTTAAAAATAAATCACCTAATTCTGCACAGCAAGAGGCACTAAATAAAGCTGGCTGTCCCGGCAGCAGGTGCTCATGTCATTGTATAGCTCTCTCTCTCTCTCTTTCTCTCTCTCTAACACAGAGAGGAAGCCAGGACCAGGCTGACCAGACTTATATGGAGCCCAGGGGGCAATCTGAGACCCACTTGGTTTGCCTCTATTTTAGGGTACTGACATGGATAGCACAGGCTTCTGTTTATCATTCTGCTCACTGTGCCACTGGGCACCAGGGTGCCTCTTTTATCCTCCCAGACACACACCACCAACAACCAAACACCAGTAATGCAAGTGAACCTTTTATTTTTTTTTTTAGCCACACCTTAAACAACACATGTTAAACTATCCATAGACTGCATTCAAACACCACACAAGTAGATTGCTTCATGCACTGAGCAGCAATAAATGATCTGTTTATTACAGTAATGACAGTAATGGACGACAGTTGAACCAGATTTAAATTTAAACGTGAATTTAACAAACATGAATTGTTAAATGACTGTCATTTAACAATGGAAAAAAGCCACCAGATATCAGCAGTCCACACGTTGAACTGACATCTACATTTAAAAAAGACTTGACCAAAAATATAACCTAAGTGCCCTAGGCATACATGTTTAACACATGCCAGATGAGAACATTTTATTTTTAATATTAGTTTAGTAAATTAAACAAAGAAGAAAGTTAAATTTGTTGAATAAAGGCTGAGTGGAGTTAGACGTGTTGACGTTAGTAGACGTTAATCAAAGTCTCCATCATATTCTCACCGAGTTCGTTGAGTTTTCTCCATTTTCACTTTGTTCAGCTCTCATTGCAGATTAAAATTAATAATAATGAAAATCTGGATTTATTTATGTCTTTTCCCCTCCAAAAAGTGCTCGCGACAGACTCTCTCCGTCGTTCAAATCGACTCCATCTGTCACGCGCCGAGAGCGAGCAACCAGCTGCGGTGCGCTTTCTTTAGAAGGCGCGCGAGGAAGGACACGCGCACTGACAACCCAGTAACCCTATAAGCAGCAGCTTACTTAGGTTCTGGAGGCCATAGAGAGGCAGCGCGGCCCGCTAACATACCGGGTTCTCTTAATATGAAAGGATGTTTTTCTGTTCCTGAATAGAGGATTCAAACTTGTCTGAATCCTCTATCAGACAAGTTTAATGAGTAAAAGAGGGGGGGGGGGGGGGGGAATCGGCCGATATAGACACAGAAAATAATGCAATATAAATGTGCTTAGATCAAAATGGGAGAAAAAAAACAACAAAAAACCCCCCAAAAAACAAAATCCTGAAATTCAATTAAAATCGTCCAGTAACAGTCGCCATTATAACCCGAAGAGCCATTTTGATCTCAGGTCAGACATAGAAAAAACGAAAAAAAAGAAGAGAAAAATAATGTCATATAACTTTTTGGAAAAATACATATTAGATGAATATCTACTTTAGGAAATTTGTTGTAATTTTAAAGAACCTCCACTCTATCTCTGTGTTTAGGTTTTAAAATAAAGATAAACAACAAAGTAATGTGAAATACCAAAAAAGCACATAGATTCCAACCTAATAACGAGGAAAAATAGATATAAAAGCATATTAGTGGTACTTTCAATGTCATTCTTTATGGAATTTCAATGCAAGCATTGCAGGGAAAAAAATGGTCAAACCTGAATTTGTTATTATATCTATATTTATTTAGCTGGTTCCTTTTTATTTTTTAACCAAATTATTAGGAACCATTGTCCAAAGAACCCTGCACCTTGGTAAATTGCTAAAACGTGACTAATTAGTTGAGCAGTTTGACTTAGTCTGTTCTGTGTGAAGATATCTGAATAACAGTATTTCTTAGCACTACTGTTCAACTCCTAATTTGTTATTGTTAAAAAGAACATCTGCACAAGCACCTTCCTAAATGACCCTACTAGTTTCTATGGTACTGAACCAGCAGAACCTGTTATTTTTTTTCCTCTTCTGCACGCTCCACTATCATTCATATCATCTTACCAGCGCTGTGGGAAATCAATACCAAACCAAAATGTCTGCATAACACCACATATTGTTCCTGAACGCCACTCAGTTCAGATACAGCTGAACGTTTTTGTGGATATTTCTGCTGTTGACAAAGTGGACGGCTTTTGGACGGCTGGTTCTGGCACGATGATTCTGGTTTGGATCGTATTGTTTTTATCAGGTAAGACTGTATTTTACAATTTGTAGGTCTGAGGCTGTAGAAATTAGTACTTATCGGTTAGATTTTAGATGTTTAGTTTCCACACAGAAATGTAAGTTAAAGAACATTTTCTTCATATTGTAACTTTAAGCAGTTACATGGTGCTTCAAGTCATAAATATAAATATTAAAGTAATATAATTATTTCTTTTGAGCTGCTGTGCTTTTTCATTGCAGTTTAATAAGCATAAAGCACAACCAAGAATATATTATTATTATATTACTTCATTTTAATTTGCCTAAAGCTACAGAAGCAAGACGTTTTACCTTCTAGTGCAGTTAAATTTTAGCAGTCTATTGTAGAGTGGAGGGTTTTTTTTAGCATGAATGAAGTTTACAACAATATCTCAGTTGTAGTTCTGAACATGAGTAATGGCCAAGACTTCTTTCTCCTATGAAGGCTTTTTCAAATTGGGACCATTCAAAGTAACTAACCACATGTACCATTATAACAGATGAAGATTTATTATAGCTATCAGTATATATATTTTGTTTTATAGTTAATCTGACTGAATGTGTGCCAGAGAAGCCAAAGAGATCCACTCTGAACCAGCTGACCAGAACCCTGCTGAGGAAATATGACTGTGGAGTTCGACCCGTCCACAACTGGACCAGTTCTACTACAGTCTACATAGACCTCATACTACAGTCTGTCCTCGATGTGGTATGTCACTTCAACAGGTTTAGCTTATGTTGCTCTCTCAATTATTGTGGCCTGCAGGTTTTTGACAAAAATCCTTTGTGTACTGCAAAGTGACCTCAGTGATGGTAACCTTTTGAGTAACCAGCAAGTAGCCATTAACTTTACTTTCTGATTTCACTAGAAACCAAAAGTAACTTCGGATTATTCAAAAGTAATCTTTTGAGTAAACAGCAGGTAACCATTAAGGTTCAGAAACTAATCTGTAGATTTCTGTTACACTAGTCTGGATATTCTGTTAAACCTGCTAACTGGAGGAACCAAAATCACCAAAATGCCTGAAAAGGTATACCTATAAATTAAAGAAAATAGCCTGTAAATTTCATAACACAATAGACTCCTCTAAATCTTCATGCAAGTTTCACAAAGCAGTCTGTTGATTCTCTTACAGTAGTAGTAATGTTTTGCTGCAGTAACCTTGTAGCTCAGAAATCATAACCCCAAGTTATAGAACTTTTTCTTTTTTTTAGAAAGCAACTCTTGGTCTCAATTTCACAACTTCAGTAAAAGTGACATGGAATGTTTAAATCTAATCAACCGTCATAATGCTTCAGTTGTTAATACATTTTTTTTAAATCACGTCAACCTCTAACTTAATTTATAATCTGTAACGACAACCACTGAGCGGTTTTGTTTGTTTGTTTTCCAGGATGGAAAGACCCAGAGCATTACTACAAGCATTTGGTACAGACAGGTAGATGTTCTCTTAACTGTTTAATTTGTTTCTCATTGTTAGGTTTAGAAAAGTAAATATTTTGCCAGGCTTTAACATAAATTGGCTGTTGTCAGATCTGGAGGGATGAGTTCCTCGTTTGGGACCCGGAGGACTTTGATGGCATCACTGAGCTCTCTCTCTCTTCTGACGCCATCTGGGTGCCTGACATCATCGTCACTGAATTGTAAGAGGAATATTATTGTTGTGCATCTCTGCTCCTCGTCATTATAAGTAATTATATTTATATTTTTCTTACATAGTTCAATTTTTAGAATATCTTAAGAAGATATCTGTTTGCATCAATGAAATGTGACTTGATTCTAATGTCCAGAACTGAAGCGATGTTCATTTGAAATTTAAAATTTCAAATTTTGCATTTGAAAAATATAGTAAAAATGTCAACACGTTTAAGGCATCGTTTTATTTCTTAAATCCTGTTATTATATTTGTATTCAAATTACTAAACATTTAAAAGAAATATTTAGATTTGATCTAAGTTACTCAGCAGTGATGTTTTTACTTTCAGAAATGAAATAGAAGAGCAAATTGTCCTTCTACTGTCTGGTGGCAGTTTGCAGGAAACTCCAAGGGTAAATCAGCTGCAGCAGGCCCTGGACATTAGAATCAGAGACCCAGTCTAAACCTTAAACTAAAACTAAATATGATGTGGATGATTAACCAGCACAATTCCTCTGTTTCATGTGTCTTTTTTAGTGTGGAAGAGGGAAAGTCTCCTCCCATCCCCTACGTCTACGTCAACTCGTCTGGTTCTGTGAGGAACTACCGGCCGATCCAGGCGGTGCTGGCATGCAGCTTGGAGATGTACGCCTTTCCTTTTGACAAGCAGAACTGCAGCCTCACCTTTCGCAGCTGGCTTCACTCAGGTTGGCCTCCAGCTTCTGCTCCTGTAGCTAACAGATGGGACATGATGTCTGGAAGATGAAAGATACATCAACCATATTAACAGTCAAACAACACAACTGTAAAGAACACAGATGCCAAAGTTTTAGGTACAAATCCAAAATGCAACACAGCGAGGCGAGTCAAAAGGCTTTCCGTTTTTTATTTTTTATTTTAAATATTTATTCAATCATCAGTACCTTGAAAAGGTTAAATTAGATCCAGAACATTTCAAAGATCACAACTATGGCCTTCAGCATGTTTTTAGGGTTTTTATATGACAACATAAATTAGCATAAAGGAAAAGTATTCATGGTTTCTAGAATTTTCTACATATCTGAAAAGTGTGGCATGCACTTGTTTTTACCCTCAGATGTTTGTTAGAGAAGAACAGAGACAAAGGAACCCAACAGACAGGAAGACCTTTGGGAAAAAAAAAGAAAAACATGTGATGCTTACACATGTGGTAAGCATCACATGTGTAATGCTTACACATGTGATGTGTAATCACATGTTACACAACATTTGATGTTGAATCAAATGTTTCACAACATTTGATGTGAAACATCAAATGTGTGCCATGTACTTTTGCAAGCGGTTTCACATGTTAAACTGATGTAAAAACACACATGTGAAGGTACAATGTACAACGAGACATTCAAGTATTTCCATTTTTTAAAATATTTCTATGGAGTTAAACACAGGTGTTATATGTTATTATATGATATGACTTTCACATGTTACAGCACAATAACACGTCTCACATATTCCAACTCAATTAAATTGTTTTGCCTAATTCCACAAGCTCGTTGGTGCAGTCTGCAACAAAACAAAGGCCACAGTAGAGAAAATAAATTTTCCCTGCGTCCTGTTGTTGGGTTCCCATCTTGCCGCCTCTAGTTTTATTCTCCTTCCTGTTTTATCTCTCTCGGCAGTGAAAGAAATCGACCTAGCTCTGTGGAGGAGCGCAGAGGCCATTGCAGGCGATAAGAGGGAGTTCATGAATGATGGCGAGTGGGAACTGCTGTCCGTTCCATCGCAGTACTGGCAGATCCGCCAAGACGACGCCGACTATGCTCAGATCCAGTTCAACGTATGTTGAACACACACATTTTCACCCTGAGAAAACCATTTTTATGAAAGTAATTATAAAGGAGGACAATAAAATGGTTCACATAAAAAATAAATCTTATTTAATCTTAAGTTAATGGTTATTGCATATGGACGGAGTAAATGCGGTGTGAGGACTGATGGCTCGTCGTAAACCGCGGCCCTTTAAAACCGTGTAGCAAAGTGTAAAAGCTTGAAGCAATTGGCTGCGACCTTCACGGATTGAGCCGCTGAGTTAATTCCAAACGATGAAACGGCGGCAGCGGCTTCTGGCGAGCAAAGAGACGGATGGAGAGAGGAGCTGATAGACAGGGCAGGGTGAGCAACCATAATGAGACTGTCTCAGTGGCTGCCTGATCAATGGACCTCTTGTTAGTCGAGAGCAAAATGGCTCCATAGCCCAATGCAGGTGGAGAGCAGGGAGGGCGGCTGTTTATTCAGCTCAAAGAACGAAGGCTTCTCAGTAATGGAGCATTTCATGGCTCACTGTGTTATTGTACGGCTGGTGGCAGCTCGGTCCCTGTGCCACATGAAAGATACAGTGCTGGGAAGAAATGGGCCTTCTTACAAATTTAGTCTGTTTTTATTTTTTTTGACACAGTTTCAGATCATATGCTCAAAGCTTTAGGTTGGCCCTTTCTTAAAAATAGGGTCAAAATCATTGTTTTTTGTTTGTTTGTTTGTTTAGAAATATTTGAACTCAGGAACTTCTTTCTGCAACATTTCAATCAAATTTAGATCTGGTCTTTGATTCAGCAACTCAACATTTTTATTCATCCACTCAAAGGTCTTCTTAATTATTTTGGATCATAGTCCAGCTAAGAAAAGCAAGTGAGGCAGAGCTTAAAGCTGCAGTACATATCTTTAAAAATATATATGATTTTTATATGTTTGTTAAAACTGTCACCATGTTGTGACAGTGCAATATGAGAGAAAAGATCTCATATCTGTGAAAAGATCAATCTCCTACCACTCAAAAACAACCAATCAGAGCCAGGAGGAGGGTCTTACTGCTATCAATCAAGCTCATGTACATGCTCACCTCTCTAACATCAAAACATAAAAAATCAGAGGAGATTACAATTCAAAATCTGATCATTACAACTATAAAACTTTGACACACATTGTCCCTAAAATGCCAAATTTTCTTTGTGCAGTGTGATTTTTTTCATTTTCTTTCAAGCAGAAACTTACTTTTACTTTGGCTTACTTAATTTCTGACTGGTTTGCAGGAGGCAACCAACCTTCATATGTGCAATTTTAATTTAAACCTGTTGCTCTCTTTGGATTTTAAGCCAGAGGTGTGCTTTGATGTTACAGTTTGTCTTGGGAAATCACTGGGAAATTGTGTGTTTCTCTATTACTGAAAGTGACATATGTGGCAATGGAGGAGTTGAGGAACACATCCAGTATGAACAACGCTTTCGTGTCTCACCAGCTCCTCACCCTGTGCACTTACGTTTTTGTGCAGCTGCTGATCCGCCGGCGCCCCCTGCTGTACGTGGTCGGCCTCCTCATTCCCAGCATCTTCCTCATGCTGGTGGATGTGGTGAGCTTCTACCTGCCTCTGAACAGCGGAACGAGAATTGCCTTTAAGATCAGCATTCTGCTGGGCTACACCGTCTTCAGGGTCAACCTGACAGACGAACTGCCTGCCACCGCTCTCAGGACTCCTCTCATCGGTACGACGTCTCCTCATGTTAAGAAAAACATTTTGTTTTCCACATCAATGGATTTCAACAAAATTTAAATCCGTTTTTTAAATCATAAAAACAAATATGAATCTTGTAATCCTAACGCAGTTTAAATCCACAAACTGATGCAGGATGATTTGGATTACTTAGCCTATCTTAAGAAGGAAAAATGGGGGATCATTTTTCAAAGTCAAATTTTTATCACGTTATTCCTTAATTTAGAAATGTCACAGTTTTAAACTAAATATTTTATTAGCAACTAATATAGTTTTTAAACTAAATATTTAGCTACAATGTAAATAGCTTGGTAAATCTCTGAGTTAAAGCTAAATATTCCATCAAGCTAAATATTTAGCATCAAAGTAAATATTTTACTTACAAACTACCTCTGAGCTAAATATTTTAGCTAATATTCAAATTCACTTGCCGATAACCAGAAGTGGACTACCAAAATAAAAGCTCTGTCTCGTGATATAGAACTAACGTAGTTAATTTGCTAAATATTTAGCCCTGAGCTTGCTAGCTAAATGCTAACTGCTTTCTTTCTGATTAAATATTTAGTGTGGAACTGATGTTTATTACTGACAGACAAACATGGAGAAAACAACTTTTTCCTCTTAAGACGGGCTACATAACCCAAATTATTGCTGTTAATTTTTGACTGACTTCGCAAATGACACTCTATTATTATGCATGAAAGAACCATTGCAGTAAGAAGTTAAACGGAAAATTTAAGCAAAATTATGTGTTTAAAACTAAGAAACTTTTGTTTCGAGAAAATTACCTTGTCCTAATATCAGAACAGCAAAAGCAGCAGGTAAAGTCACTGTATGGTTGAAAAGGAGAAATTGCTGGAATTGTCCTGGCAAACCAGAAAACACTTTTCTCTGCCTCTTTGGGATAATTGATCCGCTGAGTGAAATAACAGGGAGCTGATCGGATCTGATCTCCTTTCAGGTGTGTTCTTCGTGGTGTGCATGGCCATGCTGATGCTCAGTCTCATCAAGTCCATATTGGTGGTGAAGCTGCTCCATCACAGCGAGAAAGAGGTCAAGCAAATGTCACTGTCTGCCTGCCTGCTGGACCGGTACGGCTCAGCCGGCCACAGCCTCAGCGAGAGCGCTTTGACCTCCATCAAAACCCTCGACAACATCTACGCGCCTGGAGGTACGCAATAAGCTTTAAGACCGATCAGCTGTCAGCGGGACAGCACAGATATCTGACACCTTTCTGTCTTCACTCTACAAATAACAATAAAGACTTTCTGTGGGGAAGTTCAGCCTAGCACGAGACTTCTGCCATTTTCAACGGCCGTTTTGCTTCCCTGCATGTGTTTGGATTAAATAACAGGCAAGAGGATTACAGCTACTGATAAAACGTGTAAAAATGCTGAGCTTTTCTGAGTATACAAACTTTAAACTGAGAAATCTTACTATAATCTCAAAATTCTGACTTTTATCATGTGAGATTAAAATGAATCTTTTTTTTTTCTAATGACCCCAATCTTCTTCCAATGAATCTGCTAGTTAAACCTTATTCTTACATTTTCACAGATTATGAACTTGAAAGCTCCCTGGAGGAAGATCTCCTGTCCCTGAATGACGTCCCAGATCCTCCGTCTGGACTGGAGTGGCTGCTCCAGGAACTGGTTTCCCTTCGGATGGCTTTTTCCCAGGAGGACAGCGAGTCTTCAGCTCAGGCCGAATGGCTGTCGCTCTGCCTGCGGCTCGACCGCTTGCTGTTTCGCTTTTACCTGCTGGTTTTAGCCGTGTACACCGGTACGCTGCTGCTGCTGTGGGCCAGATGGAGCTTCACTTGAGCTACAGCACAAATACGATCACTTGGTGGTTCGGTTCAACAACACTGATTGGGAAACTCGTTCAGAAGAGAAGTCATCTGATTTGGACAAAGTCATTGTAAATGGTATTACTAAGTCATAGATTTTGTAAACAGTTATCCAAAAGTTTTACATTTCTTTGCTTTTCTAAAAAAAATGACCATGCTTTGGGGGTTCTGAACTCCCTTTTATTGCAAAAAGTGATTGAACAAAAGCTTTTAGATGCTCTGATTTACTCCTACAAATTTCAGTCTGTATTGTTTTTGTTTTGTTGCGTCTACTAAATAATATTTTTTGTTTTATCAAGTTTCAGTTGGCTTCTTTTGTATGACCTGCAGAACAATCTGCAGTCTTAGTAGCCCCAGATTCAAGTTCAGACTTTGACACTAAGAAGCTAGGGACGTATATTTTTGATGTAGAAATATTTAATTGGCAAAATTAAACTTTAACTTCTCATTGGTTATTTTTAATGCATGGCATTCCACAGGGTTCTGTTCTTGATCCTGTTTAGTTTGTGTCTTATTTGTTTCCCTTGTCTTATTTTATATGATCATCACCAGGTAATGTCAGAAGCTTTTTTTGTGGTGAGTCAAGCATCCATCAGGCATCTGCAGGTGATGAAAAATGCTATTATATGTATTTTTTGCATTAGCATTTGGCACTAATTAATAGTTTGACTCCAATATATTTATTTTTTGTGTATTTTTATGTCATTTGCATAGAAATTTGTGAACCACTTTGAAGTGCTTCATTAATAAAGGCAGCTTGTTATTTATTACTATCTGAGACATCTCACTGGTACGCTGATGACATTCAGCTTTGTTACTACTGTACATTTTAAACCCTAAAGAACTCTAAAGCTTTTCATAAGGCCATAACATCCTGGTTGTTAGAGGTCAACAAAAACAAAACAGAGGCTCTTATTTGGTCGGCACTAAAGATTTTTTTATCTAAAAAAAACATCAATAAAGTCTCCTCCATGTGGGAGGATGAGTTATGCTCTCATGACACCAAACATGAACGTCTGGGCCTCAATTTCAAAAATTATGAAACAAAAACATCACAGAGAGTCATCGTAATCACAGCAGAACATGGTGGCAGCATCATAATATGGGGTTACCTTTTCTCAGGTGGATTTTGAGTTATTTTTTTGTCATCACAGATGCAAACGTGAATAGTTAGAAATCCTGGAAAGCAGAAAATTGAACAAGGATTAAATTTTTCAGTCTATAGATGGATGCAGAAAATGGTCACATTAATGATGTGACAACAAAGACAGAAAACTGAAATTCAATTCAAGTTTTAGTTTAAGTTTGTGCTCAAAAAACATTCATGCAACAAACAAAGTTCATGCAACTTTGTTTGTTTCTTGCAATTTTCCTCCAAAAAGATTTATACATTAACCAAGAAATCATTACTGTTTAAACTTTACCTTTAATAAAGTTACCTGATTTTTAAAGTGCAATCAGTAATAATTTTATAACAAATTTATATCAGTAATGATTTCTTGGTTAATGTCAAGTTGTCATAACAAAGACATTTTGAATAATGTCAACTTTGTATTAAAAGTGTCATAATTTACCGAATGACGCTTTATGACAACAGTCATAAATATTCATGAAGGCTTATTCATGTTCATTACAGGTGTTTATGACAGTGTCATGTCAGTCTTATTCACCCCCCTTCAAATAAAGTGTTACCAATTTATTTGTTTCACAGTTGAAGTGAACAGGAAACATTTCAGAATAAAAATGGAAAAGTTTTTTTAATCAACTTAAAATCCAGATTTTTGTAAATAGGGTTTGATGAACGCTTATTAGGGTTCTATGCCGCCTAGAACAAACTTTATTTTTATATTAATCTGACATATTTGTTCCTTGTGTCTTCAAGGGTCACTTTTGTTTAAATCAAATGAGTTCTTTAAAAAAATGAGTCACATTAAACTCTCCCCTGCTCGTTCTGTTATTCTTCCTGGTCTGTCATTATGTTTCTGGACAGCAGTGATTCACTCAGAGATACGGTCCGACACTGAATCTCTCTGGAGAGAATCCCTCACCGTCCGTGTGCTGTTACCATATCATTTTCATACTTTAATCTCCGTCTGCCCGCCACAAAACAGATCAGTAAAAACCATTAATATCTCAGCTGCTGCAGCTCTGCTCCCCGTTGGTTTTCTAACAGCCGTGATAAGAATATTAAAAGTGCATTTACAGGAAAGCAGCTGCTGGAACAATCCATGGTAATGCAATTCTGGAGATATTGGCAGTGGATCAGGTGACGCTGTGTTATGCAATAAAGACCTAAGAATTTATAGCTGCTTTATACTGATTACTGTCTTATCTCCAGTAATAAGAGAGCAGAATTTATATTCTGTGAATTTGTGTTGCTTTAAATATAAATCACAAGTTTTTTTTATGTTTTGCCTTTTATAAGACAAAAAAGACATTCTGCTACTGCAAGTCCTGCTGTGCCACGATACCGCAACTTCTATCCTGCTGCAACACCTGAGTCAAATGACTGCTTAATGAACAGGCCTTGGCAAAACCTGCTGACAACCCAAAGAGATAATTCAGCTTTTTGATTCAGGTGCTTCAGAGCAGAGATGCATCCAAACGTTGCAGGAGAGTAGCAGTCGAGGATTTGGTTTGCTGACCTTGGCTTCATAGGAATGAGATTTTTCAGTCAAAATGTCAGGTGACAGAAATGTTCTTCATGCTGAAATAATCATATTAGTCGGTGGCACTTCCTTTGTGACATGCACACATAAAAAACAAAAACAAAAAGTCTTAATAATATGCTCCATCTTCAGAGATGTTTGGAAAACTAAGGAAACACATATGTGAAAGATCTTCTTGGAGATTTTTCTCCCTGTCAGATTTCTCCTGCATCAGTTAAATCAGTGTTTTTTATTGTGGTGGCCTCAGAAAGTTGGAGGAAAGAAGAAAAAGCTAGCAAGAAATATAAAAAAAAATCTGACATGGAAACGACCGAAGGAACCAGCTCTGCGAAAGAACCATGAGAACTGTAGGAATAAAATTAAATTTCATCCAATTAACATAAAATATTACATACATTGATAGTGAAAAGTTTTTTTCTTTGGTAATAAATTAATAATATGATAACATTTTCTGCCACAGAGTTCCTGGCTATCTAAAAATCAGATGGTATCAGGCAGAATTTATGTTAAATGGATGTAATAATGACTGAACAGTGAGTAAAAAACATTCTACTTTTCTTTACATGCTTTGTCTGTGGGTTTACAGAGGGGGTCCCCGGCCACAGGTTGATGCTCTTTGGGGGAAAGTTTGGGAAGTCCTGCGCTAAATAACTTAAAGTATATCAAAAACTCAGCTTTAATTTTATTTATTGAAGCAAAAAAACAAAACAAAACAGATTTTCCTGTAAATATTTGGTATTTTGCCAAAAATACCTTTGGAGCAGAAAAAAAAAAGACATACTGAATTTTACTTTTTAATCCCATAAAAACCTCTAAGTTAACTCTTTTCACTCAGCTCCAACTGTCATTTCTCAGACATGATGTGAGATCTATAGATGGACTTTCTGCTGCAGTCACCTCAGTGAGCTGCTGCTTTATGGAGCGGAGAGGAGGGGCTTCACATGGATACGCCCTCCACAGCCCACTGACACCAGCAGGGTTTCATAGTGGAAGTGGATGAAGTGATGCGTGAAGCTGATGGATATGGAGGATAAGGGAGTCGGGCTTCCTGAGGTCTTCCATCAGAACGACAGGAGAGCCGTCACAGCAGCAGAGACCCAGGTCGGCTCTGAACATGAGGCTGTCATCGGGCTGGACGGCGCTTCTTTACCTGCTGCTCCATGGAGCTGCTACCTTCTGCACAGGTACACTACACTCTACTTTAATACACTGTAAAAACTGAAATATTAACGCCGACCTAAGATTAAAGCACCAGATTCAGTCTTAGTGTCCGCAGAAAGTTCAGAAGTCATTTTCTAATTGTTAAAAGCACATTTTTGTCTGTTGAGTAAATAAATGGAAATATCAACAGCATGTCTAAATTTGAGAACTTATTCAGGTATGACTAATGCAATTAATTTCTGAAAATGCTCAGACTAGTGTAGTTCTGTCAAAATTATTGTTCAACAATAATACTGACAAAAATTTTAATCAGTACAAATGATTAGTTTACTATAACTTGTGATTTATTATTTGATTATAAATAAATAATAAATCAAAAGAATGTTGCAAGGTGGGTATTTCGTTTTGCAAATATCTATGAATATAGTTTAAGTTACTTAAATTTAACTTTAGAAAATATTCACTACTACTCATTGTGCTATTTGTGAAAACAAATTGGGGTTTAAATTTGACCCTAAAGCAACAAAAGGGAAAAATCCATAACTCATACAATGTTAAATTTAAACATATGTTTGTAAGATGTCCACAAGTATGTTCACCATGTTTGATGGAAGTAAAAGTTGTTGAGAAGTTTTAGCTGAACTTTGATATTGGGATTTTTTTTTAACTTGCAGTTTAATTTTACCAAAAGTAATTCACTAAATCAAAGATAGTCCCCAAAAAGTACAGGAAATTCATTTACTTGCTTCCGATAAGAGGTGCTTTAAGATTTCGTCAAGTTTTAGTTGACAGATTTTCTGATTTCACAGGTCTGCCTTTAGAAGGCGTTTGGGCTGCAAAATTAAGTGAAGCTCCAAAATCTTTTTGATAACTGATTACATTTAACGAGGAGAACATCCAGTCAGATAAGTAACATAATTTAAAAACTGTATTTTATATTTACTGTGATTATATTTGGCAAATATTAACATTCATTTCAGGATCTAAAACATGCACGTGTGGCAAAAAGACTGAAGAAATTTAGGGAGATAATACACTTTTTATTGTAACAGATTTAGTAAGGCTTTAATACTTTATATTATATTAAATAACTTTTTTACTGTTTTGTCCCTTTTACAACAACAAGTGAATGTTAGCAGAATAAAATGTCCTTTGTTGGTTTTGGTGTGAAGTAAACGCTGAGTTATAATTCTGTAGAAAAAAATAAGCAGTGGAAGCATCAATGTTTTCTTTGTGTTGAGGCTGCTGACATAAAATCCACTGTGAATGTCTCTAACAACCCAAGAGATCCACACATACAAAGAAATCAACACAAATTAGTCTATAAATTAGTTGAAATAAAAGGAAATGTCAGCAAGAGAAAAGCATTGAGCTGAAATGTGTTCCACGCTCAGCGGCTTTCGTTGGTAATAACACAATCAAAATGTTTCCTGAACGGAGAAACTGGTGACATGCATTATTACTCAGGTGACCAATTCTTCCACTCAAACTTTCATTAAATCTCAAAGGTTTTCTGCTTTTGTCTCACTGAAAAAATATCCGGTTTTGTTATTAGATTCTTATGAAGAACATTAATATACATTCCTCAACTCCTCCATCCTTCAGTTATGTGAGATCTGCCTACACTATCACGTTTCCACCTTCAAATTTCACATTTATTGTGGTTTTTGAGGGTTAGGTGGAATGAAATTTCCCTTCGAAACATGGTGTAAACAAACATATCCAAAAATTTGAGATTTGGTCTTTGGTCCTTAAGGAAGCTTTACGACGCTTTTTTTCAGCAGTGGAGTCTTGTGCAGTGAAAGCCTAAATAAGCTATGGTGATTGAGTGAATCTCTTGCTGTTTTCATGGAAAAGCTGGACCTGCCAATGGATAAACAGACAGATTATTGAGATCAGTAGCTGGTGGTGGCTGGTTTATGGTAAGATTATGTTCTCTGCACATTCAGATTTTGCCCCCAGTGGTGTGCAATGGTACATTTAAATGATTAAAAGTATATCTGTGGGTTGTGCTGTGGTGGCTCAGGGGTTAAGCACAACCCACATATGGAGGCCTTAGTCCTCGATGCAGCTGTTGCAGGTTCAATTCCTGGCCTTGATGACCTTTGCTGCATGTCTTCCCCCTTCTCTCATTACCCACTTTCCTGTCAATTAACTATCGAATAAAGGCCACTAGAGCCAAAAAAAATCTTTAAAAAAAAAAAGTATATCTGTACTTAAGGGCATTGTTATATTTAGTTTCTTGTGTTATATATTGGCAACAAGAAACCTTTTTTTTTTAATCTAAAACAGCTGAGTTTTTTTTTCTCTCAGTGATAGGAAAAAAGCAGATGTCAGTCAATTTCTATTCTTAGCTTCATTTTTTCATATATTTAGTGCATGAATTCCACTTTTTAACACATGACATAATTTGCAGACAACATTTCCATGATTTCTGTTCATGTGTGGATTACCATGGTTGCTACATGCCTCTAGTGGGAATTTAATTTATTTTTGTCTGTTCTAATGTGAAGAGCATTTTTCCTTCCTGTTGATCCACGTGTGAACGTAAATAATTTGCTGTTTTCCAGTTAAAAAGCCGCCCAGTAACCCTGGAAGGTTTGCCAACGCCACCTTGGTGCGGCTGGCTGACTTCCTGAGCGCTGGATATAAGAAAGGAGTGAGACCTGTGAAGGACTGGAGGACGTCCACTATTGTTGCCATAGACCTCATGGTTTACTCCATCCTCAATGTGGTGAGTTCTGCTCAGAGTTCGGTGGTTCAGGAATGCCTCTGGACTGATCAACGTCTTACTGGCACTTAAGCAACGTGACAGATTTTAGACTCTCGTGTATTTCTGTATCTTAATAAAGGATGAGAAGAACCAGGTATTGACGACATATGTGTGGTACAGACAGGTAAGAGCAATGACTATTGAACCGTCTGAGTTAGGGCTGGGTAATATGGCTGACAAAAATGTCACAATATAAGCATTTCATATCAGTGGATATCGATAATTATTAATTTGTTTTTCTGTTATAAATATATGAAATCCTGCCAAAACTGGTGACCTTTTCACTCCACGCCATTGTTTATTATTTTTAAAACGTTATGAGACATGGTAGCAATACCTTAAGCTGATGCTGCGCAAGTTGCTCAACAGATTGTTGCTAGGTAACCAAAGAGTGAGTGAGTTGCTGAGTTTCCTCTGCCTACAGCCCCCAGAATGCTGTGCGGTTCTGGATGGGAGTTCAGTGAAATTATTGAACATTCTTTCAGACATATTAGCCATTGATATTGATGATGTGTCTATTGTGATATATATTGTTATTGATTAATTGTCCAGCCATAGTCTGAGTGAATAACTACTTATTGATATTTTGTGAAAAACAATGTTTTAATCTCTAGAGATTGGAAAAAAAAAAAAAAAAAAAAAAAAAAACTTCAAGCAGACAGTGGGCCCTTCAGATGAAGTAAAATATCTTGGTGTTTTGATTTAATTTGATCCAAATCAGAATTAACTGTTTCAGTGCTCTCATGTTTTATATTTCATCATAAATAAAAATGCAATTTTGTGTAAATTTTTATTCTTATTGATCAGGTACTTTTTTCTCTAGTGTTTTAGAATTTCAGTCTTTCAACAGTGTTTATGTCTGATTATATTGATCAGGTTATTCTTCTTTGTTTTATGCACTATAAGTGTATAGCAAGTTCTCTGCTGTTAGAATCTGATTATTTATGGCGTTGAATCTTTCAGTCATGGACAGATGAGTTCCTGGTGTGGAACCCAGAGGATTTTGATGAAGTCAAACAAGTCTCCCTGCCTACAGCTAACGTCTGGGTTCCTGACATTCTCATCAACGAGTTGTAAGAGATTTCCTTCACTTTGGCCCTTCCGCTGCGCTGAATGTGATCATACAGACATGGTTTTGCATTTGCTGTGTGTGACTGGCAGCGTCGATGTGGGGAAGTCTCCAGATATCCCTTACGTCTACGTTACACACGAGGGTCTGGTGCAGAACTACAAGCCCATCCAGGTCGTCACCGCCTGCACACTCAACATCTACAACTTCCCGTTCGACGTCCAGAAATGCAGCCTCACCTTCCAGAGCTGGCTCCACACCAGTAAATCAGCATTTATTCACAGAGGAAATACAAAATGTTAATTGATTGGTTGAGATCAATAGCAGTGCTGTACAAACACAGACTTGCATCTCTACAAAGTTAATTTCTTTTTGCTTTGCTTTTCTTACGTAAATGTTTCAGATCATCAAATTCATTTTAACATCAAAGATAACCTGAGTAAATATAAAATGCAGTTTTAAAATGAGGATTTCCATGGAGGCTGAGAAGTGCAAATGTGATGCACTGCAAACACACGAATGATGCAAACCCCAAAACACACAGACACACACACACACAAAAACATCAAATGCAACAGAATAACTGTTGCATTAGAGAATAATGCTACAATCTCAGATAGTATGTTCACTGCAAAGCAGTGTAAACAGAGTAAAACCAGAGTAAATATTTTAGTACACTTAAAATAAGACAAAACTACCAAGTAACTTTTCTGCAAGATATATAACCTTATTTTAAGTGAGTAATTACTTAATATGAATAAATATTGTTATTTTAAACTTATAACAAGACATTTTTTCCCATTTTATAAGTGGAACTAGGACTTTTTCACCAATATTAATAAATTATTGATTTGAAACAAACTCCTATATCTTGCTGAAAAGTTACTTGTAAGTTAGTTTTATATGATTTCAAGTGTACCAAGATATTTGCACTGCAAAGTAGACCAAAAATAATTGGTTGTGTTTTTGCAGTGTTCTGTTTATTGACATGCTATATGTTTTTTCTTTGAACATAAAATCATTTTTTTTTATTTTTATGTTTTTGCTTTAAAATTTAAATGTTAGATCTTTAAAAAGACAAAAAAACAAAACAAAAAAAAAACAGAAAATGACAGATTTCACCTCCAAACCAGCACACTGCATCCCGGTTGTGTGCAGAAGCGTTGTTTTGTCTGGCGCCTCCTGCTGTGGTTTAGGCTCACAGAGCGGAGGGGGCGAATGAGAGCGGTTGTCAGGCCTGCTTCGAGCTGCTCCAAACATTGTGTTTGATCTGCAGTCGATGACATCAACATCACCCTGATGCGAAGCCCCGAGAAGCTCCGGGACGACAAGAGCGTCTTCATGAACCAGGGAGAGTGGGAGCTGCTGCACATTCTGTCCAATTACAAGATCTTCAGCGTGGACAACGACGACTACTACGCAGAGATGAAATTCCACGTGAGTGTGCAAGGAAAAACTACTGAGATTAAATGTTAAATGTTTCTCAGCAGATTGGAAACATCAAACAGGACAAATATCTTTTAGACGTTTGCTTGCTTTACGTTTTGTATTCCACATTCTGATGAATTTTGGGTTTGGAGCTTATCTAGACGGATGACTTATTCTCAGGTCACACATTCAATGCGTAAATTAGTAACAAATTAAAGTTTAAACAGTTTTTTGTCCTGTCAGCCAGGCTTCTTATCCGGCCTAACATGCAGCTGCTTTCCCCAGGTGGTGATCCGACGGCGGCCGCTGTTTTACACGGTGAACCTGCTGCTGCCCAGCGTCTTCCTGATGGTGATGGACATCGTTGGTTTCTTTCTGCCTCCAGACAGCGGAGAGAGAGTATCCTTTAAGATCACTTTGCTGCTCGGCTACTCGGTCTTCCTCATCATCGTATCCGACACTCTGCCTGCCACGGCCATCGGAACGCCACTGATAGGTGACCGGGGTTCACGAAGTCTAAAAGGAGTTTCCATTTAACCAAAAGACTATTTCATTAACTCTAAAGAAATGCAACATCATTCTGAGTGTTTTTTTGTTGTTGTTGTTGTTGTTGTTTTTGTGCCAACAGTACATATCCAAAACTAATTTACTCAATGCAGCATATTGAATTATTTATATTGAATTGTTCTGTCTCATTTTAAATCATATCAGATTGTCTCAGGTCAAATATTTCAACATGGCCATGCATTTCATCAAACCTAATCAAACTGCATCACGCTATGCTATTATATTATTTTATACTGTCGGATGTCAAATTATTACAAATCATATATCATTCAAAACTATTTTATTTTGTATTGTAAAATATTCTGTTGAGTTAAGTTGTGGTGTAATATATTTAACTACATCATATCAAAAAGCATCAAATTATGTATTATTTCAGATTTTTACTGTATCACATTGAATTTGGACAACAACCATGTATCCAACCCAACAGGAAGATAATGAATACTTGCGGGGGTTTTTTTTTTTAACAAAAGTCTAATTTTTAGCACTACAGAAATTACAAACACAACTCTTTACTGTGCAGCAAGCTAATGAGATGCTACAAACCCGTGGTTAAAATGCTTCCAGATTGTACTATTCTATATCATCTCACGTATCTCACCTAACTTGGCAATGTATCTTATCACATTATAATGTATTATTTCATTTCATATTATATGTTCACATCCTATAGCGTGTCAACTTCAAAATGATTGAAACCTGTGGAAGACCTATGTTTCCAGTAATCTTTGGATTTGACCAACATTAGTGTCAAAACATTGGAAGTTGAGGAGAAGCAAAGCCAGATGGCAAAGAGCAGAGGTCTTCCATTTCACATCATATTGAAACCAAGTTGCATTGTACTGTATCTCCAAAACGTCGATCTTTGTGCTCTTACCTGCAGGTGTGTACTTTGTGGTCTGCATGGCTCTCCTGGTGATCAGCCTAACAGAAACCGTACTGATTGTTCGTCTGGTCCACAAGCAGGATCTGCAGCCACCCGTCCCCCACTGGGTGAAATACCTCATCCTGGAAAGAGCTCCGGTTCTCTTCTGCATCCACAAAAAGCACCGCTTCTGTGCGAGGCTGTCGTCTCAGGCTTCAGAGCTGGACCGCTCCAAGGAAAACAACTACGGGACGGGTAAGGTAACAAAGCCTCTCCTATAAAAGTTTAAATCAATTTCATTTCATTTCACTTTATTTTGCCTTTCATTCACTCAATAATAACTATGTAACAACTAAAAACAAAACAACTAATGAAACAGAGGAAAAAGTAGCATAAACTTATAATATTCACACCTATTCACATTCAAGGAAAGTTAGCTATTCAGCTCAGAAGACAACAATGACGTATTTGGGCTAATGTAAATAGAAAAAAAAAAATTGAATAATTTTCCACCAAAAAAATCTCAGAAATTGTCTAAAAAAATAGAATAAAATTTCTGAGTCTGAGAGGTAAAAAAAAATTGCTAGAAAAAACTCTGAAATTTGAGATTAGCCTCAGAAATTTTCTTGAAGAAACTTGGATATTTTCTAGGTTTCTTAAACTTAAAAATTTCTGAGTTTTTTCTAGAAAATATCTGAGATCTCAACATTTTTAAAACTTTTTCTAGCAAATGTTTTACTTTTCAAACTCGACTTTTCAGGTAAGTTTTTTTCTACAATATTTCTGAAATTAATCTAAAAAGAATCTGGGTTTTTTGTCTATTCTAAATGTTCTATTTGTTCACGCTGTCTTTTCCTTTCGTCAGTCACGTCATCTACAACAGAATCTTTAGATCTTTTGAATAGAAAAATTGGTTTCTGAACTAAAAATTATTTCTGAATGAAACTTTTTTTTTTCAAATTGTGACCTTTAACTTCAAAATCGAATCATTAGACACTGAAAGATTTGCATCTCTATTTTAAGTTCTACCCCACACTTCCACACAATATGTCAGATCTAGCGAAATAAGAATCAATCTTTGAGCTGCTTTAATATTTTCTTCATAACCAATTGCTTTATTCATAGATGTAAGAGGCTAAACAACAAAATTACACCTTTGTCTCATTCTGCAGCCCAGTGCTCCCTCCACCACACCTGTGAGATAGGCCAGAGGCTCAGCCAGCAAGACAGAGAGAGTGGGATGCTTGGACTTCGCCTGGCCCCATCCAGGGACAACACTCCGCCCGTCATGGACAACATCCTCCAAGAGGTGACGGCCATTCGGCATTTCCTGGAGAAGAGGGACCGGTGTCGGGAAATCGCCAAGGAGTGGCTCCAGGTCGGCTACGTGCTGGACGTGCTGCTCTTCAGAGTTTACCTAGTGGCAGTGATCGCCTACAGCATCACACTGGGCACTCTGTGGTCGGTCTGGCAGGTGGCCTGAGTTTCGCCCCTCCACCCAGTCAGCTTAGGTCAATCACAAATAAGTATATCAAGTATAAGTGGCTGAAGCTCATCGGATAAAGGAGGCATTCATGAATAGAGAAATAACTCCTCTAGATGAGGCCACCATGTAAATTCAGAGGACGAGACACTAAAATGTCCTCGTAAACATTGTAATTTAGACCTAATCTGGTAGTTTGAAGGCATATGACTCAAAAGTAACAAGAGGGGCTTCATCAGGAGGAACACAAAAGCTTTTCTGAGACGCTCCGAAGGCACATTGGCATTCTGTCCCAAACTGTTTCAGGTGCAGTTAATACGGATCATTACAGGGGATAAAACAGGGATAAAACAGTGAAGTCAAAGCTAAGTTTTATTCCAGATATCTACTGAGTTGAAGAAAACAATGATACGACTAGAAAATGAAAAACAATCATCTGAAGAGGAGAAATAATAATAAACTTAGTTACCAAAAGAGAAACTATATAAGAAAAATCTCTGAATATATAAACGGACGCTAACGTTTGTCCTATATTGCTACACAATTAATGACTTAATATATGCAAATTGGTAAATTCTTTAGGACTGCTTTTTGCATTTAGACCTTCCTGGACCTGAAACTTAGGAAATGTGAAGTGGGACAGTTTTTGGAGAGCTACACATTAAGGCTGTTGACACAAAGTTTCTTATCTCTCCACATGAAATATAAAACAAACAAACAAAAAAAACCTGACAGCTTTAATATTACTTGCAGATTTAAAGCAGTTTAAGATTTAAAAAAGAGCTCTGCTCAACTTAGTGATTTTTCAGTAGATAAATGTAGATAAATGAAATTATGTATAAGCAGACAAAGAATGTGTGTTATAATAAAATATTTAATCTCTTTGTTGCAAATTACTACAGACTACAAATGTAGGCAGCAGTTTCTGGTTCTCTCTCTGTTCTGCCTGTCCCCCACAGCGGCGGACAGGAAGCTACAAATACCCAATATGCTGGCATTTATATAGCAAAAGTTAGCTAGTCTCTGCATATTAGCTAAATTTAGCTAATGCTAGAATATAAGCTTATGTTAGCTCGCTAACTTTGGCTAATCTTGTAATCTGAGCTAACTCGTAGAAAGCCAAAACTTGACTTTTACGTTCTCGTCTGAGGTTAATGTACATTTTGCATTGACTGATGCTGGAAAATACAACTTGGCTAACATGGTGTAATACAGCAAGACAGTAACAATGATTTTTTTTTTTTTTCAGTGCAACATTGTGCACATACATTTTGGTTGTGTTTTTGTGCCAACGGAAAGTAATGCTGTGTGTAATGACTGGGGAAAAAAATGCTGTAAACATTTCTACTATGTTCTAAAATATATCTTCAATTTTGAAGACATATTAAAAAGACAAATTTAACATGAAATCATTTTATTCCTCTCCAATTGTCTTCATGTAACTGTGAGCACGATTTAAGAAAAGATACATTAACAAAAAAAAAAGAAACAATTGAATTTTCAGGTTATTGAGTGTATAAATAAATAGTTTTGACACAAAATAAATGATAGATTAAGCATTTAATAAGAAAAACTTACCACTGATGTTTTAACTGTATTATTTACCTAACTGCTCTTTCTTGCAACCATTATTATTTAATAGCAACTCTAATAAAATTCTGTTATGTCTGGGTGTATAAAATGTATACTACAGTTTACTGGTATCCAGATTATCTGTAACTTTACCAGCAGCCTGTAGTTCACACAGTGACCACATGATGGCACCATGTACAACAACATCCCCCTCCTTCTACAGCACCCACCCACATGTGAACCCTATTTTTCAATCAAAAGGACTTTAATATTGTCCCTCTGATTAAAAGGAGAAAATGTCAGAAATATAAAGGAGTTAGGGATTTACTGCACTAAGTGATTAAAACACTCTGGCTCTTATTTAAATGTGTTGAAAGTGATCAAAGAATAGAAACAAGAGGAAGAGTGTTTAGACATGTGGGTCAGAGATCAGACCTGAAAACTCCCTCCTTAACAAGCCTAACAAACCATTCACCAACCCCTTCCTTCCTAATGCCCCAAAATAAGATCAAAGTGACACCAAAGCAACAGGTCCAACAGAACCGCTCACAATGACTTTTCCCTCCTTATTTCCTGTTTTTGTTTTCTGTCAAAATCCTGAAAGAGAGGCCTCATTAGTTTCCAATACGCTGTAGCCCAGAGATCTGATTGTGAGTGCGTCACATGGAGGAAATGAGTAAATATTGGAGCGATATTAGGGCACAGTGGAGACACTTTGATGTGACACGGTTTTCATATGTAAAATAAAAAGGCATCCACACAGATTTGACTGAATATTTCATATTAGTGATCTGTGCTTGCTTCTTCTCAACGGCGGAGAGAAAATATTCCCAGAACACACGTCCTGCTGCCTCACCTGAGTACAGAAAATTGTTCATGCATTTATTTGAATGAATTAGAGGTAATTCGTCTGCTTTTCTGGACGGACATTTCATGATACGATCCTAGGACTCCATCAGCTGTGAAGTAAACATTCACTTCAGTAAATGTGGTAAAAAAAAACAACAAACAAACAAAAAACAGGCTGCTAAAGGTGTTGCAAATTGTACCTAAAACTCTCTCCTGAAGTAAAAAAACAACAAAAAACCGCTTTTTTTTCCTGAACGTAAAACTTAGAAAAATTTCTTTCTTCCCTCTGAAATGCTTCAAGATGTTGCTCCGCCTCAACGGGACTGGAATATGGGTCAAGGTTGGCTGTGACTGTGTTGCTATAAAAGGTCTTTTCTAATTCAAAACATTATCTGCAAACCTGTGAGCAGTTCTTTGAAATATCTCATTCATAAAGCTGAATGTATATAACTTTTACAATATATATATATATATATATATATATATATATATATATATATATATATATATATTAGTTTTTTAAGCATTTGTTGAAACTGTCACAGAATCATGACAACTCCTCTGCTTTGTTCTAGTGTTAACTAGAAACAACCAATCAGAGCCAGGAGGCGGGTCTTAGTGCTGTCAATCATCATTGTTTACTTTACAGTGTGTTCCAGACATCAGAGACTATTGTGAATTCTCAGGCTTGTTAGCATGGCCTCCAATGACAGATGAATAAATGAATGAAATGATGAATAATTGGTAGCATGAACGACAAGAAGGGTAGATTGATGAAGACTGATGAAGGGATAGTTGGCTAAATGAATGATGTCTGGACAGATGAACAGATGAATGGATGGACAAACCGATGACAGAAAGGCAGACAGATGGAGGTATATAATTAAATAAGATAAATGTCTTTCATACATTTCTGATTTGACGTGAACACTGAAGAAAAACTCAGACATTTTTCACACTATTTTACATTTTGTATATTCTGCAAACTTTGAAAAAAACTTAGATCAACTTCAAAATCGTTGGAAGAATCTATTTTTTTTATTTGGATATTACATTATGAGCTTTGATTTTTACTGCATTGCTATAAATCCCATTAGTAAGTTGCTTTGGATAAAAGCATAAACGTAGCAAAACTTATTGATGAATAACTAAATATGGATATAATCCCCTGCTGAAAGATAAACTAGCACTAATATTTTATCACATGAATCAGGTTGGTTTTTAAAATGATAAGCATTTTCATCTCAAACAATGGTCTCAGAGAAAATCCAGGGGTGTGTCTGGAGGTGGCACACCCCTGTGATATGATTGGCTGAGACCATCCCTGCCTCTGTGTGCTGGGTTGTGCTTCTATGAGCAGCTGCTGAGCCACCAGATTATTTTCAGTGCCTCATGTGCCGTCGCTGCTCTTCCCTCAGGTTTTATTCAGCGCAGGAGGAAGGAGCAGGATATTATTTTCAATGTTTTAAAAAAATACTCTAAATGCTGTAATATCTCAGAGCCTTGAAAATGAACTACTCCATATTTTCATGACATCAAAACTGAATAGTTTAATGCAATGTTCTCTAACCAGAATGGATGGAAAAGATCTTAACATCAATCTGAACTTTGACTGGACCGCTCTAATATATATATATATATATATATATATATATATATATATATATATATATATATATATATATATATATATATATATTATATCTGTGGTTTCGAATCGTGGTCCATTATCCTGCATGTTTGAGGTGTTTTCTAGCCTCCAAACAGCCAATTTAAATTAATAATTAAATTAATGAGATTTATTTTTTACTTCACAATTACTCTGTACTTTGTGATGGTGTGTTACATAATAAAATTCACCAAAGTTTGCTATGCTGAACAAAATTACGAAAAACACACACACACACACACACACACACACACACACACACACACACACACACACACACACACACACACACACACACACACACACACACAAAAAAAACAATTAAATAAATAAAGTTATCCCCTTTGGTGTTCAGTTCACCCTGAAACAGCTCTTTGACTGAGTTTATTTAAGGTGTTGGAGTTGGACAAACTGCTGCATTAAAAAAAAAGAAAAAGAAAACGTTTGATGAGAACAGTGAAAGAAGAAACGTCATGGGGATTAACTTCAAAGCATCTTCCATGCATGCATAATTAATACATTTGTATGTGTTTTTGCATACGGTATTGTTACTACAATTTTTCCCGTATGCTTTGAGAAAACTACTAGAAATATATATATATATAGGTGTCACTCAAATAATTTTTATTGGTCTAAAAATTTAGCACACATACATAGTGTCCCATTTTATCTTCACAAAGACTTTGCATTGACTTGCATCCATCTTTGATTCATTTCTATAACCGGACCCTAAACCAGGGGTGTCCAAACTTTTTGACACGAGTCAAAATTGTCACGTCAGAACATGTGAACCTGATGAATGTAATAGCTTTAAAAACTAAAATTATTGAGTAACATTGTGACTTATTTCAACGTAAAAATAAATCACAATACATTAAAGTGTAACCTACTCAATAAGCTAAGCATGCTAAAGTTTAAGTTAAATTGTCATATTTTTATAGGGAGTGGATGTGCACTCGAACATTAAAAAGGGGTTTGCATGTTTGTTTTATAGGAAAGAAAAACGTACAAAAAAACAACAAAACATTTAGCCTATTCCACGCAATTAGACCAAGATTTGAGTCTGTTTTATTTCTTGAAGTTTAATATATTCATTCATTCATTCATTAATATCTAATTTGAGTAAAAGTCACTGCATAGTTGGGGTGAACATAAAAAGGCTTGTTATATTTATCAAATATAATTTTGCTCACATTAAGGATAAAAAGTGTCCATCTGCATCAACCTCCTGTAGATTTGGTGAAACAAAAATTTATTTTTTTAAATTGCAGTCAAACGATTAGTCTAGGAGCCACAGATGGTCCCTGTGCCACACTTTGGACACCTTTACCCTAATGGGGCCCAGGCTTTGGACCCCATAAGGAGCAGTGGGCCCTCAATGCAAGTACTTGTTAGAAAACTACACCTTACAAAGTGAGAAATGTTAACACCCCCTCGCCCCCCTCCACACACACAAATATGCACACACAGACAGAAAATAAGCATTGTTTTTCTGTTAAAAGTGTTTTAAGGAGTAAATAGATGAAGAGACAACATGAAGTCCATTTTTTATTTCGTTTTCTAACTGCAGATTCAAAGTATACAACTCAACATCATGATTTGATTTTTATTATGAGACCCATAAATAAAAATACAATTAAAAAACCCACTTCAATCAACAATCTACTGTTAGTAGGATTTGAAAAAAGATTATTTTTTAATATATTTTTTTTTCTATCAAAAGGCACAACATTGAATTTATTGACAACATGGAGAAGAGAACCTGCAGCATTAAATCTTTTAATTTTCCTTTTTATTTTTTTTTTCCAACACTCCATCAGAGAACACTGAAATGTTACAAAGATGTGTCTGAATCTACATGGAGAGAAACGAAACAGGAAAAAACAACCTCTATATCAACAGACTGTGGCTATAGATTGGTGCCACGGCTTTTAAACAGGAAACGTACTGCCACGGGAAACAAAACAGAAACCAACCGAAAAATTTAAAGAAAAATAGCACGTTGTCGCCGGAAAAGACAAAGGACCGTCGCAAAGCTCTAATGCAAAATTTCAAAAACATTTTTTTTTTCCCATTTTATTTTTTACAAGTGACAACAATACGAGAACAACAACAACAACAAACAAACAAAAAAAGGAAAATAAAAAATAATAATTGGGCACCTTCTAAGATTAGGCTAAGATTAGGTGCTGAGGTAGACAAAAACTAAAACAATTCAAATCATAATAGAAACACTATTTTCTTAATACAGAGCAACTCGACTGGCACTTGTGCTGCAACAACAATGGAGGAGAGAAGAAGCACAGACAAAGCCAGGGAAAGACGGGGAAAAAAGCTTTGTTACGATACAAAAAACAAAAAAAAAAGCTTCGTCACGCTTGGTCCGACGGGGCAATTGGTCCTCAGTGCTAATATAAAAAAATACAATGTCTTGGTGCTTTGTTACTCAAACAGTTTTAGTCTAGACCTCAATGGCACATGCACTGCAACACTGCATGAAAATGGCTACTTTGTTCTAGAAAAACACCACACCAAAAACACAGAGTGCCAGCTTCCAGGGATGCCATGATTCCTCTCGGACCAAATTTTACATCCCCGACTCATAAATGCATTTTGTAGAACAAGGGGGATAAACAAACAAACAAATAATCATAAAAAAAGTACTTTAATAAACAGAAGCCTAGTGCCAACCTGCACGAATGGAAGTTTTCCACTCATTTTCTCCTAAAAATCCTCAACAGCAAGGCTATTGAGACAAAATAACAATTGCATGAATTCAGAATGTTATTTTATATATATATATATTTTACTCTAAATCAGCTGCTGAGAAAAAAAAAAAAAGCTTCCGGATGCCAATAACAGAGTACAGCTTAAAAAAGTGAATCCAGAAGGTTTATTGCAACAATTGGCTCTTAAAAAAAAAAAAAAAAAAAAAAGTCATAATTTGAGCTTCATGACATCCCTAGGGTGCTGGAGACAACACTTATTTTTCTTCTGGAAATACAGAACGTAAGCAGATACAGATGGATTATTTTTGTTGAACAATTTCCATTTTTAGGCACAAAGATAGTACAGAAACACCCGAGGAACACTGAGGGAAGAACTATATCGATGCCAATGTATATGTATATATTTATATATATATATATATATAATCTTTTTTTCCCCAACAGAAAAAAGTGGCATAGAATATCATTTTATTTTGTATCTGATTAGTGCATTTTCCCACTAACACGCACACATACACACACATACACACACTCTCACACAGTTACACACTTTTTCAACAAGTAGAAAACATTCAGAGGACGATGAGAAGAATAATGTGACTGAACAGGCTTGCATTGTGGCGTTCAGACTGAACTGTGACTGGGTTTTCATTTATTATTATGGTGGGTGGATATTACCCGAAGCCCCGCCCACCACCCCGGCCTCAGCTCACAGTGTTTGAGAATAAAATGGCAAGACACCACGGGACATGCCATCCCTTATTCTTTTCTCTTTTTTTTCAAGTACAAAGAAATAAACTAAATAAAAACGTCGACAGTCAAGTTTGATTGACATAAACAACTGAATGACGAGTACTAATTGGTCGGTTCGGCAGCGCCCCCTGTCTGCCGTTTCCGTTATTTTTTTCTTCTTTTTGTATTGTCTTGTGTCTTTATTTTTAATAATCGTCACTTTTTCACACATTTGTAAAACTGGTGGATAGATTTAGTCCTTCACCGACAATGCAACTGACACCCAGAAAGCAACACTTATTATTACAACGTGTTCACACAAATAGTTTTTTTTTTCCTTTTGTTTTTGTCCAACAATATCAAAGAGGAGCAGGCAAAAATGATTCACACCCAGAAGGAGGGGGAAAATAACGCTTAAAAAAAATTACAAATATTATTTGTGCCCTGCTTTAACCCTCCACAAAAATGGAAAAAAGGACCGACACTGAATACAAAAATATCACCATTTTTTTTATATATCAAATTGCCTCTGTTGGCTCTTGTTCAGAAACACACACATGCTTCTCTCAAAGGGAGAAGCTCTATTTTTAACCTTCTAGTTTGTCTTTTTTCTTTTCTTTTTTTTTTGATTACGCCTTGCACGTCCAAATTGTCCAATGCGCTCTGCATCAAATGTGACATGCCCTGTGCGCTGCAGCGTTCTCAACCAACAATCCTGTTCACTTTGCTTTTTTTTTATTTCACATTACAAAACTACAACTCTATTCACATATGTTCAAGTTTAAATTCTTGTTTTTAAACGCTCACAAGAAGCAACAGAACTCATCCGTCTTACTCATCACTTTAAGGCTTCAAAATAGCTTTTTTTTTAGCTTTTCTTTTTTTTTTCCTCCGCTCTTCTGTCGTTGGAGGCGCAGGGGGAGAACATAAGAGAAGAACAAACATCCATTCGAATGACTTTCCTCATCCTGTCCACCTCCGCTTTACGGTTTCATAGAGACTTTTCTTAAAAACACAGACAATCATAAATCAACTTAAAAAAAGAAGCATGAGATGATGTAGCTTTGACAAATAATACAAAAACACAAAAGAATGTGAGTTTTCTTTTTTTTTTTTTTGCCCCCAAAAAAACAAACATGAAAACAACTCAGAGGTAGCTTTTAGAACGAATGAGCGAACCATCCGGCTCCTTAACAAACAGACTTAATACCACGTTTGGTAACACAGAAAACATAATGAAAAAAGAAAACTGAATCTCTTCTCTGTGGCACTTAATTTCTCTGCAAACGTGCTCCGCCTCATCACATTTTTTGTTGTTGCGATGCATCCTCCGACACACACCGGCCCAAACGTACACATGAAACAAAAGGGAAATTATAAAATACACAAGGAACATGAGGTCACACACACAAAAAACCCAACAAAAAACACAGAGAGAGAGAGAGAGAGCGAAAGAGAGAGAGAAAGAGAGGTAATTCAAGTACGATGTGTTGAGCTCAAACTCAATAAAAAGAACCACAATAAGAGACGAGAGGGACGAAGCGCACAGACGGAACCGCAGAAAGAGCTCATTTCCTCTGCCTGGTTGCGCCTCATCCGACTGGTGACCACCTGCCTTCTGGATATGTAAATCCCCAAAAGATGTCATGACAATCACTTGTGTGGAACAGGTTTAAACGCCAGAAAGTTGGAGATGCCCACCTTCACTTCTCCAGCGTTGTTTACCTCAGAAGGGCTGAGTAGAGTGCACATTTCAAACGATAAGGATGCTTCGCTTTTCCAGGCAGGGAAAGTAATAAAGCAACGTCTAAAAAGAGGTGGGAACTTTCCGTTTTCTGACGTCGAAGCATCAATCTGTACTTTCATACAGCCTCATCATACGCTCCCCATTTCCAGACGTTCACATTCAGGGCTCTTGCCGTTTAGTCCTTAAAACCGACGAACGTTGGGATTGTGCAGCTAAGGCATCCTCAGCATGTTCACCGCAAACCGTCCGAGTCACAGGATTCACGCAGACGACAAGCCTTCACCCCCTGATGATTCGTTTTCCTCCGCTGTGGTGAGCTGACAGAGTCACGGCAGCTGAAGCTTTTCTGCTATGAGTCAGTTTGTGTTGGGTATTGTTGGTGTGAGAGACTGATAGTCATGGGGATAAATGGGTAGAAGCAGTCCAGACACCTATTGCTGAATATAGCTGGGTTTTCTTGTGCGATATTATGATAGCGAGTTATATTTTGTTGAAGGGTTTATACACCTTGCTGACATCAAACAGAGACTGTTGTCGTAGTTTGCTTTACCTGTGCAATCAAGCCATGATAAACTATGATGCAGAGCTAAAAAAAAAATTTATAATAACATATGACATAAAAGTGACGGTTGTCGGCCTTGAGCGGCCAGTGGTGACTGGAGCGTCTCCGACCCAGGAAGACCGCTGAAGAAGCCGGGGAGACCTCCAGGGAGAAGCAGCGCTGGTGTCTTCCCTGCTTGGTTTGCAGCATCTTAATACTCCCACTAGTCCAGTTCAACTGTCCCGTCTACTGCATAAGCCTGCAGGGGCCCACACTGATTCTCAGGGGCTATCTCAGAGCCACCGCTGCTTCTGGTGGAAATTCAGGAATGGACTCATAAACTTGCAGGTTTTTGGGCATTGGAAAAGGAAACGGAAACAGTTCAAGAACTTAAAACAGAATGTTCATTAAAATACTCAAATCCAGACATAACTTGGAAAATAGCAAATGCAACATTTGGAAAGCATGGCACCAAAAAAGCAATGTAAAAAAAAAAAAAAGAAGAAGAGAGGATGGTCAGATAGCCCTTGAGAATCTGCCTTCTCACCAAAGTGGCAGCAGCATCCAAACAGTCACTTCTTTGCAGCCTACTTGCTTTGTGGTGCTGCAGGAAATGACCTGAAACAATAGCACAGTTGCAGATGTAGTGAACGACCCGGTGAATCCGAACAATGCTGGAGAACTCTCTCCATGTCCAAGTCTTTTAGCCCCACCGCCCCCGCCCCTACACCCAGCTCCTCGTCGCCACCTTTGCATGTAAAAACAAAACCAAACAAAAAGACTAAACAAACGCTCTTTTTTTTTTTCTTCAAGCATCTTCTTGTTGACATTCCTCAATCTTCAAGACCTCCTGCCCGCGCCGTTACATTCCTCTTACCTCTCTGCCCCCATCCACTCCCTCCCTCCGCATTCACTTCACCCCGTTCCCGTCTCAGACGTAGCAGAGGTACAGGTATGTCTTCTCTATGCGCCAGTCTGGAGGGATATCTTCAGGCTTGTGACCTTTCATGTGCTTCTGCATGGCTGACAGGCTGGGGCAGTACTCCAGGCAGATGGTGCATTGGTAGGGCGAGGCGCCATTGTGGGTGCGCAGGTGCTTGATCATGGCCGAGTAGTCCCTGGATCGCTGGTGGCACAGCTTGCACTCGAATGGCTTCTCACCTGCAGATGAGGGGAAGGTGGTGGAAGACAATGATTACGTTAATTATAAAGTCATTTTGGGCTCATTTTAGACTCCTGCTGAGAACAGATGCTAAATCTGACTGAAAGGATAAGAGAGAAAAGGTTTTATTGCCAATGACTTCCATCATTCATATAAATGTTAATACAAACCAAACAAGGAGAAGCAGCATTTAGCTTTTATACACAAATCTGGAACAAACTTCCAGAAAACTGAAAAACAGCTGAAACACTGAGTTCCTTTAAATCAAGGCTAAAACCTCACCTGTTTAGAGATGCCTTAGACCCATAATAACTGGAACACTGACCAACGTATATATGATCCACCTGTTTTCTCCTCACTACCTATCAGATTCATTTTTACACCTCTCAAAAATGAACAGTTCTTTGTCTCATCTGACAGAACAAGCTAAATTTACTTTGACAAACCACCATGTTTATGTTTGTGATGGTAGAACAGAAAAGGCTTTTTCCTGCCATCATTCCTAAGCAAACGTTTAGTTTGTGGATAGCATCAAATGGTTTTTATTGAGATTTTGATGTAATTCTCTAACAAACAGAACCAGATGCATCCAGTTATAAAAAAAAAAGCAGCATATTTGCGTTAAACTAAAAAAAAACAAACAAAAAAAACAACAAATGGAAACGTTTGGATTGTTTGTGTTATGTTTTTACCTATGCGTCCACAGCTCCTTAACATGTTTTTTGCTACATAACTAAAGTTAAATATACAAATCATTATGAAACAGTACCACAGTATTTCTATATAAATAATTTACTCTAGAAAAGACAAAATATTTACCATAAATGTGCAGAACAACGCTGATTCAATCGCCAAGATAATCTGTGATGTATCCAACATGCAGCTCCTGCCACTTTAAACTCCTGAAGGTGTTATAAATCAGAACGACGCTGTTCTCTTGCTGCTGGGGCTGTTATGTTTAACGGCCACATTTCAATTTGGCAGCAGCGGCCGTCCTAAACGTGCTAATGATTTGAGTGATGGCAGGGAATAATCCACCAGCGCTCAAGCCGGCAGACTCAAATTAGACATGTAAATGCTGACCTTTACCAATGGCATTTGAAATGAGCTGTCGGAAGTGATCTGGCCCGGCGCTTTGCTGTCACCTTTCAGCAGAACTGCACACGTGTGTGTGGCGACAAACAGCCGCCTGTTCCCGCCTCTGTCGCTCGTCCGGTCTGTCCCGGAGAAACCCCGGTTTAACCTTGACCTCAGCCTGCGCCGGATAACGGTGTCACTTAGCCAATAGTTATGAACGCAGCGCTGCAAACCTGTTTAATTTCAGTGCGAACGCATGCGGGGTGTTGATATTGATAACCAGACTGTAAACACAGTCTCCTCAGATAATCAGCTAATAACGAATTGCAAATGGGGCCTTGGTATTGATCAGTCATTGGCATTTGGGATGTGTGGAGAGGCGTGGGGTGGGTAGGGGTTAGGTTGCCAATGTCGATGATTCATCAAGCAGCTGCTTTTGTGTGAGGTGGCCTTTGACTGTGAGCTTGTCACTCGCTCTTGTTATCTGCTGTTGCTCTCCGGCTTAACGCAAAACCCCCCCTCCCTCATACAAAAGGGGAAAGGGTGGACGGAGGGGAGCCAATTATTGGACAGGCTGCCTTGATAGTGTGGCTTAACAGCTGGTTTATTGAATGGGAGATGGGAGGGTGCTGCTGCGAGCGTGTGTGTGTGTGTGCATGTGTGTTGGAGGGAAAAAAGATGGCGAGAGAGCATAAACCCTTGGCCGTGTGCCACCCTGGTGAGCGCTCGTGGTAGACTATACTCACTCAATCGAGTTTGCAGCATGCACTCATTCTCCAGGGCACCTAGCCTATCACTGTGTCAACATCTTTATGGGGCTCTAAATATACTGGGATCAATACAAAGTCTTCTGAGACATTCATCCACTGTATCACAGTAATACTGATTTCCATCTGCACTGCTCTGGGCCTTGGAACTTTGATATCCTGAAGACTTTTAATGGCTGTTTAAAAAAAATGACCAAGAAATCCCTGAAGCATTGACTAAAAAGTGTTTTGCTTAAAAACAAATAAATGAATTTGAGTTATGGTAGCAGGATGACTCATGCATATTTTGAAAAATGTTAAAATAGCTTTCGCTTCATGTCGACTTTGGGAGCGAACTTCAAAGGTATCATGAATGAATATTTTTATTTCGTGAAACTAGAATACACAGAGCAATGAAAAAGTATTTGGTCCGTAAAGATATAAAAGACAATCAGAGTAAATATAAAAAATCCTTCCCCATTTATTAAGGGAAAAGCCTCTCCAAACCAACTTGACACAACAGAAAAAAATAATTGCTTCTCTTGTTAAATTATCATATTAACAGTGATTGATCACAAAAATTTGTTCCATTTCACAAGCCACAACCACTTCTGATTATTGTCAGATCTGTAGCTTAATGAGATCCTTTAAAGAGAACCTGTCTGACAACATGAAGTAGGCAAAAACTTCTCAAAAAGAACACATCATATCCTGATCTGTCAAAAACACAACCAGTTACTGACATCTATCAGTCTGGAAAGGGTTAAAAAACCATATTTTGTCTGATAATCAAATTTGTTTCACAGTCTGAAACATTTAAAAATATCTAAAAAACAAGTACAAGTGTTTCAGATTACCAATATAAAAAATAAAAAGAAGAAATGTGTCAGAAAGCAAACACTTAACAGTTAAGCAAGAACATGTAAACCCTAATTCTGAAAAGCTTAGATGCAGTCAAATTCAGCTTTTTTTTTTTTTTTTTTTTTTTTTAAATCTGATGAATTATAATCATGCTATTATCTCAATGTATAAATAATTCAACCATACAGGGCAGCTGAGCCTGTATAAGTGTCAAAAAGATTAATTTATGGCTTCTTTTAGAGTTCAAAATTTTTAAATCAAAGAAAATATATATTTCTGAAAACTGTTTTGAATTTTTGTTACTTGTTTTCGGAGAACCCTAAATGGTTCATCATATTTAGAGAATATGTCTGTAAATAAGCTAACCTAGCTTACCAACATTACCAAACTTAGCTAGCTAAACAGTTATCATGGCTCTTTAGAAAAACTAATTCTGTTTTATGTAAATCCCTTTTAATGAAAGCACAATTTGATTAATATTAAAATAAACATATCATGCTTTATATGTAGTGTTGGTTGAAACTTAGTTAGCCTACAGGCTAGCTGCCAGAAGTTCCTACAGCAACAACCTGTTTGCTAAAGCTAGATGCAACAAATGTTGATGTTTTATGCATGGCATAAAAACCAAAGTTTTTAGTCATTAATTTAGGTTACAGTCTTAATGTGAACACTTCTCTGGAACATGTGTTTAAAGTTTTGACTGCTAGCCTCACAGTGCTACGCAAATATTTGAAAATTGAAAAGATGAAGAATTTCTGAATTCAACATGCCGTAAAGGTCAGAACCTGATTCTGTAAAAGTAAACTCACTCAACTTCAAAGTGATCCAATTACCAGCCAGAAAACCTGTGGAAGTTGCTGATTAATCTACTCCATGATCATGTTAATTACTGCTGGCAATACAAGCTAATAGATATTCTCTATATTTTATGCATTCAAACACTAAAAGAACATCTTCATGAATATGCATCGTGTGGTGTATGCTTCATTGATTTAAAAATATTAAAAGAGTTGGTTTCTTTCTGCAACATTTTGGAATGGGTGGGAGCCATACTAGTTTTTGCGGTCTGGTTTGATGAAGAGAATTCAGCCTTTAAAGTTTGAATCCAACTTTAGAGGCATTCTAGTTGATTGATCAAAATTAACCTCACGTGGAAATGAAAGTACCAATAAACCTTTTTCCATCTTCAAAATGCAAAAGTAAGTGTTAACTGGCAGTCAGTCTCCATAGAGACTGTTTGTGAGGCAAATGACTGAATCCATTCCTCCTTGTGAAAGAGCTGCTGTTTTACATCTGAACTTGTTTAGGAGGCAGTACCTGTGTGCACACGGTAGTGGGTTTCCAGCTGGTGCTTGAGGCTGAACTTCTTCCCACAGCCGTTACATTCATAGGGCTTCTCCCCAGTGTGGATGCGCTTGTGGCCCTTCAGTGTACTCTCGTCTCGGAAGCAGCTACCGCAGAATTCACACTCGAATGGGTGGTCCCCTGCTGTGATGCAGACACAGAAAGACCAATTTACTTAAAGTGCTGACAGTACAGTACATAGCTGCAAAAAGATATAATATACATACCGAGCCATCTGACAGCTGAGCTAACAGCTCAACACAAAGCTTTATTATGCAGACAGACAGGGTTATGCACAAACAGCAAGCATGTTTTAATGGATATCCATTTCAGTACCAGCAGACAAATACCAGCCTTTGTCTTTTTCTACAATTTTCCCGCACCGCAGTTGTGCTTTGTTTGAAGCCTTATAATTACTGCCTGTCTTGGCTATTCAGCAGCCATCCAATGTATTATAAACCATACAGACGGACTGTTTACAATGCACTAATAGACAACAACACTGATAAATGCGGTAATTCTAGAGGGATGTGCTTGTCATCAGGTATTTTATCTCCTTTGAATCATTGCACTCCAGTCCAACAAAAACTAAGATGTTATTGTCTCTAGAAAGCCTGAGAAGCTTGACGAGTCGTTTCCTATAGTTTGATCACTGTGTTATTGTGAATGCAAAGCTCTTTTGTCCATCTGTGGCGTACCGGATCTATTTCAGAAACCTTGCTGCCTATGGATCTACAGTATTTGTGCATTCTGAAATGAAAACGATAAAAGGAATTGTGTTCAACTCCTCAGGCTGCCACAGCACGTGTCCCTCCTGGGCAGCCGTAATGGATCTTCACATGTCAACGTTGGGCGATATTATGATTTGCAGGGAGTCTCTCCACAGCAGCCCCAGGACTAATTGTATTCCCGTGTTTGATGAGGACCCGCTCCTTGCGTCATTTGCTCCCTTACGTGTTATCCTCTCCATCCGAGTGATGTTGCAGATATTTATTAATGTATTTTGCTCCACCGCTGCAGGTTTAAGTCACCATCAATGACCTATGCCTTTCATTATCTGCCTGTCCAAGCAGCAACGTGCCGGGGAATAAATTGCATTTCTCGTTATGTGCCTCCACCACTGCCCTGCTGTTAAAAGACAATTTCACTTTCATCCATATATTTTATTTATAATTTTATGTAAGTACATACAGTATGTATGCCCGAGCTGGTTTATTTAAGATCCAGAGAGGAAAATGGGAGTAAAAGTGGAACGTAAAATGTACACATCCTCGAGTCTGATCACATTATGGGAATGTTATACTTTTATGGTGGAAAACATTTTCAGATGCCTTGGGGATGATGTTGGATGCACTTCCATTAAAGGGAAGCGATGGGAATGAAGGGATGGGGGATAAAACCCAGACAGGGATAGAGCAGGAGATGTGGGTGTATATGGCCTTGGCGGTGGGGGCTGGGTGAAAATCAATAAAAGTGACAGTCTTTATTTGTCTGCATGAAGTTATCAGTGGCTCCCGCTGTAAGACATTGTGCTCTTTCTAGCGTCTCATCCACAGCAGAGATCACAATCCATCACAGAGCTCGGTGGGCTTGCACGATGCTGGAAGAATAATAATTGAGTTCAGATTCACCTGCCTTTAATTAGGAGCCTCCTATCAGTCCAGCAAATGCAATGCTAATGCACAGAGGCGGCCTGTGGAGGGTTATTTATGTTTAATGTCCTGTTGCTGTGCAAGTGTCTGCTGTTGGAAAAAAGGAGGTAAAATTTGACTAATAAAATAAATTTTCCTGTTTAGGCAAGACTTCTTGCTTGGAACATACCTTAAAAACATAAATAGTACGCTCCACTTAAGACAGCGTTTCTGTTCTTTACACTGCTTACAGTCACAGATTTACGCCTTTGAGGGTCAAGTCTCAAAGAAAGAAAATGTCACTTGTGAGAGCCAAGTCCAAGTCTAAAGTCTTTGACTCAAAGTCCAAGTCAAGTATTAAAGGCTTCATCATTTTCGGGCATACGTCACGCTGCAGAGGACTTAAAGAGGACGTTTGCTAAACACATCCAGACAAACGTAACTCATTATGACAGAGTATCTGCTTTATTCTAGATATTTCCTGCATTATTTGAACTGAATCTTTCATCAGTTGATAAGTGACCAAGAAAAATGGACCTCTGTCTGCAATTAGTTAATCACAACCACATTTTAAAACTATGTACATTTACAAAATAAGCAACATTTTCAATTCCAAAACCATTTTTGCTAATAAATCCTTGAATAAATTGACATATTATAACAAAGACAATTATAGTTTTTAATCTGTTATTTACATTATTCAACCTTCAGAATGGCACAAAGTGCTCCAGAAATGTGCACTATGGATGCCGACATTAGCATTAGCTCCAACGTGCTGCTGCAACATTGGAGCTAATGCATTGAGCCTAAAGTAGCATTGAGATGCTACTTTAGCCTTTCAGTTGCTTCCCTGAAGGGCTAACTCCTTTTAGCACAACTTGAACACAACAATAGTCTTTTCCAGCGTCCCATCAGAACATTTTTTGAAGCGGTTTTGTCGTCCATTACTGCTGTTTCCGGATGTTCTTGTGCATCAGATTTTTGGGTGTACCAGAAACGTGAATAAAAAAAGGTTCTGGTTGGAAAAATAAGAGAGGAATATATTTGACATTTGGTTGTTGTACATTTTACTGAAATAGACAGACGCCTCGCTCCTGTCATCCTCCACTGCCACTTGGGAACACTAAAGCACAAAGACGTAAAGCAGAGCTTTATGGAAATCGCACACATTTCTATCACCACAAAAGGAGTTCATGTCAGGATCTTCGCGTTGCTGTTTCAAATGGCGAACACGTCGTCTGTCCATCTGATAACTGCTACCATCCCACTTTCATTCCACTCCATTTCTCCGTTTCATTTCTCTTTCTCTCTGGTGTGACCACATGGCGGTGGGGGGGCGCCGCAGATGAGGACCCGGCAAAGTGAGGTGGAACCGCAGCACGCCAAGTGAACCCAAGGGTGCCCCCAAGCATCACCACCTGCGTCTCCTGACCCCCCCCCCCCCCCACCACACACACACACACACTCCCCTCCAATCACCTCTTTTGACACCCCAAAGGGCCGCCGAGGGTGCCCATGGGCGCACGGAGTGTGTTCATTATACACGGTAAGAGGCTGTAAATTACCGGGCGACATCTCTGCCAAGACCAGAACTGGCTTCGGTCCCCTCTCGCTTTCTTTCCCCCTCTGTCTGGCTGCAGCGCTATCAAATACAGCTGCGAACACAAAACAACCCCGCCACAGCAGACAGCAAATTGGCTCCGAGTTAAAAAAAAACAAAAAAACAAAAAAAACACACACACAAACACTTACACACAGACAGTGCACAACAACAGAATATTAATGAAGGCCTGATCTGTAAAGAGAGTGTCTGCCCTCTGTGTGTGTGCGTGTGTGTGAGAGAGCAGCTTAGGAAAGGGAAAAGCACAGCTGCCATGACTGCACTTCTATGAGCCAGCATTGTGTTTATTCACAAGTGCTTGACTCTATACTGTACGGTACACATGCTATAGAGACAAATACAAAGAGGCAGCATGGTTGTAACAGTATGTCCAGCAGAGGTGATGAAACTGCAGGTGGATACAGAGAAATAACAGACTTGGTGAGGGAGAGAGGGCGAGATGGTGAGATTAAGAAGCTGGAATAAACACCATTAAATCTGTTTTTTTTTCTTCTCCTCCTCCTCGTCCCTAAATGGTGATCCAGTGTCAGAGCCGGTAGCTGCAAGACTGCTTTCAAAAGATAAGGCTGCAGACAGGTAAAATGAAGCAGGCGCAATGAATGTCCATAAAAGTGCTTTCTGTTGTCAGCTGATACGACTGAATACTGATTCGACTAACAGCCGAGCTGCATCTAAAAAGCTTCCACCCCAAACAGGCGCTGCCACGCTCCGTCCATTAAAATTAGAGTTGAACAGCGAGATCTTGGTATTTACAGGGAATTCTTGTCTTAACTTAGGCCACTTTTCACGGGAAGCGCCAACGGGAAGGAACGATTTGTTTGATGCTTTTGTGTGCGAAAAAACTGCCTGAAACAAAGAAAACATCATCCACAGCACAACTGACAAGCTGCAATACAGAAGTCGGAGAATTGTTGTGATCTTTAGGGCTTTGAGTTCAGAAAACAAATCAGAGATGAAAGCTGGAAAATAATTTTACTTTAATCTGGGTTTATCAGCTATAACTGAAACACCTGAACTACAGAATATACTTCACTATTACTAAATTTCTATGTTTTTTCTTTATACAGTAACACTGTGAATTTTTTTGTGGAACATAACTCCAAATTATTTGCAAATTATACATGTGAATACAGCATGTATAAAAATATTTGATAGAATATTTGTGACGCTGAAATGCCTAGCCGCAAAACTACTTGACGCGCTATTGGAAGCCAATCCAGGTGCGCCATTCATTTGGCTCCTGATTGGCTGAACCCCAGAGTGTGGTGATAAGGTAGACTGTAGATGTTAGCTTCTGTGATAATGCTGTGACGGTTTCCACTGTGCGCATTAATGGATACCAAGGCATATTTGGCACTTGAGCTTTTAAAATAAGGAGTTATATAATTTTGATTGGAGTTTAAAGCTTAGAGACATACAGGCACATACAGATAAAGTAAAACATCATTGAAAAGTTCATTTAAATAAAAGATGACACTCCTTTTATACCTTAATTGCACTCAGAGTGAAATATTCAGTGTTTATCTTTCTTAATTTTGTTAACTACGGCTTCCACTTAACGCAAAACACACTGCAAAATCATAAAGACCAATAATATTAACAAGATTTCTAAAAACAGGATCAAAGACTGCTGACCAAACACCTGACCAGCTGATGAGGCGCAGAAGGTCATCGCTGCAGAAAATGGCTGTTTACACAGTGTCTTATCCAAGAACTTTACCAGAAAACTTAGTGGAAGAAAAACATGTGGTGGAAAAAGAGACGTGTCATTAGCTGGTGTGTTTAATCAAGTCCAAAGTCAACTGTGACTAATTGGCCATCAAACTCATTTCATATAGAATCAGTTTATTCATTTATTTAGAAATGTTATCATTTCTGAGAAGTTGAATTTTAGGTTTTCAATATCTGTAAACCGTTATCCTCAAAATGAAACCAAAACATTTCAACTTTAACAATTTTAGAGAATTTGACACTGACTGAATGGAATTACTGGATTTTTTTTTTTTGATATTTAAATGCATCTGTATGATTGGCTGCTTTAACTGGGAGAATCTTAGTTTCCTTTTTTCATTTCCAAAAACTCTCTGAAGGCAGACAGAAAAATGAGAATCAGCAAAAAATGGAGTGATAGTAGATAGTAAAGCCACAGATTCTGAGTCTTTATTTTTCTCTGTCAAGTCTTTAAAGATTTAAATATCCCCAATCTCATAAGACAGTATTTAGCAGAATCTCTAGCAGCTATAGGGCTGATTCTCTAATGCGAACCTGATGTTTTAATCAGGATTTTTGCAGCGTTATGCATTGAATGGTAATAACATCAAAGAGTGACTCCAGAGGAACACCAGCCCTCTAGTTTTATTTAAAGGTTAAATTAGGACCCGTTTCTGGCACACACGACGGCTGCGTCAGTGGCTGACTTTATAATCCCCAGACAAAAACCTCTGCATCATATTTAAACGGCCGCGTTCACGGCTGGCTCATTGTGATTTAGCACACGCCCACAGTGGGACGAGGTTCAAAGTGGCAAAAGGCTGCAGAGTCGCATCTGCAGCTCCGCCGCCGAGCTGAGGTGACATTTGCGTCGCCGGGGTGGGCAGGTGGATCAGAGACACTGCATGTGTCCTCTCCGGCGTCTGGTGGAAAGAACAGATGTGCGCATCGCTACTGTAACCCCCCTGCACCCTCCACAACCCCCCACCGTGAAGCCCCTCAGCTCCCACCACCATCACACACTAATGGTGTACTCGCCTGACTTGTAAATAGGGCCGACTGCTCTCATCTCGCTGCCTTTCGTTTCAAATATTTATCCGCGAGCTGGTGAGCTAAATCGGCTCTGACAGTGAGACTGTTATTTAAGGTCGCAGACAGGCGGTCGGGTGAGAGACGGAGAAAAAGAGGGAAGAAAAAAGGCCCTTTTCCTCGCTGCTGAAATGGGATTCATTTCCATGTGTTCATATTCTGTCATGGCCGCGTTTCTTCCCCACCCCTCCACCTCTGCTCTGAATAGCCGCATCTGTCAGGCTACCTCTGCTCCAGCGAAAAAATGTATTAGAATCCTGGTCTTGTCCTTGAGAGCCGACACTGAGTGAAATTATAGTGGACTGATGGAAAAGGGGAAAAAAATAAGAAAAAAAAACAAAACAAAAAACAAAAGAGCCGCCGTAAATAATCTTCCCCCGAGTGCTACAGAATGCATCCACGTTGACCTGAATTCATGCTGTTTATTCAGCGGAGCTAAATTTCCTAAAATAAAAACACGCCTTTGTACTTTGTTTTGTACTGTAGGCTGTATTCAAACATGAGAATCCTTGTAGTACTCACAGGAAAAAGCTGAATCCAATTTAATTTTAAGCTGTCAGGTATTCTGTTACCGAGAAATCCAACAGGTGGGAGAGGGATTGTGGGGGGAAAAAAATGGGTCATTTCATCAAGAAGCTCCAAGGCAGGGCCATTAAACGATATTAGCTGAAACGTTGTCTTAAAAACTTCTATTTTGTAGAATAACCTCTAGTAGGTAACTTAATTATTAGACAACTAATGTGATGTACTTCTATGTTTATTGGTTAATGTGTTGTTTGATGCCAGTGAGTGACACTGTGTCATTATCCTATGGAGCTACAACTGAATTGGGCCCAGGGATGGTGTGGAACGTTCTGGTTGTACGTTTATTTTTATGTATCCAAGGAATAGTCAACAGCAGGACTGTGATATGATCCATAGCCAGAATACACTGGATTTAGCACAAACAGGATGCTGTTAAAGTGCTCAAAGAGTTTATCAGTGGTAAGTTTTTTCTATTATTATCTTCAATTTGGAACAAAGTTTATATTTACCCACAAATTTAGAAATAAAACCGTTTTTGTTTGTTTTACAGGAGAAGGTGTTCATTTCAAATGCACCTTTGGTTTTACAGCTTTTAAGACCAATGTATAATTGTATAATTTTAAAATAAAAGAAATGACGCTTATGAATCAACTGGGTATCAATATCAGATCTTTACTCATCATTTCTCAATACTTGAGAAACAAGATTCATTTGGATAAAAGATGAATGCTGCAATGCCTGTAGTATTGTTTCACTGCAGTTTCTGCAATGGAAAGGTATTATTTACCCGGTAGCGGTGCCTACTCTTTGGCATGCCAGACTTAGAAGATCTGAAGCTCATCCACTCCAGTGGATGCCGAAGGTCAAGATGGAAGACACAGAACCACAAAATCCACAAACAGCAAAGTTGAGCAAAGACAGCTTTTGTAAGTTTAATGTTGGAGTCTTTTTGTTTTTTGTTGCAAAAACCACTACTTTTTTCCCCCATCGCTGCTCACAGGGCATTGCATGTCTGCTCTGGAGGCCTGCGTGTGCCTGGATGGAAACTTTAATGAAGTCCCTCCCTCACTATCCTGTTTTATTAATTATAAACTTATCTCTATAATTTAGGAACGTCAGTCAAAAGGGGAAGAAACTCATTTTCTTTCACTTTTGCAAATACAGAGCACAACATATAAGCCAAAAACAATAAATCCAGCATATGGCAGCTTATTTTTCTCCATATACCTTGAATTAATTAGAAAAGATGATGGACTTGTTGGAGTGTTTTACCATTTCACATTGTTAATGGACATGAAGTCGGGTTAGGTTTTAGGTTTCAGCCACGTAAGTTTCAGTTCTGGATATTTAATAAAAGGTGACATTAAAAAGGTAGAGTAAAACCTTCAAAGCATGTTGCATAGCAACCGCAGAGTTTAGGGTAAAAAGTAGCACAACGGAGGAACTCGAGTCAAAACGAAACAAGATACTTAGACATAAAGCCCTGAAGATGCCCCTGTCTCGCCAGCAGTGAAGACGGACCCCGAGTGCTTCCACTAACCTGTGTGTGAGCGGAGGTGGCGTTTGAGTGCAGTATGGCTGGGGAAAGTACGGTTGCATTCGCTGCAAATGTAGCTGCGAACGCCGGCATGCACTTCCATGTGCTGCTGCAGTGCTGTCTGGGTCTGGAAACGCTTCCCACAAAGAAGGCAAAAGATGGCCATGTCCGACCCTGCAAAGAGATAAAAAAACAAAAAAAACAAAACAGAGAGGTCACTGGTTAATCAGAGGTGGAAACTGGACGACATTATTCCAATATCTTTTTCAATGGCCTGTTGCACATCTGTTTGCCAGTGTGTCATTAGATTAATGTGACAAGTAAAGGAAAGGTGGTCAGAATTACAACAAGTTCTGTCTGACTACATCGAAGAGAAAAAGCCACAGTGCAATTTGCCCAGATTGCGACATCAGTTATACGTGTCCAACAGGACTTCGTCCTAATTGTTTTACTCATTAGGGAGCAAGTCAGTGGTTCCTTAATAGTGCAAAAGTCCCGAAATACATTCATATCCTCCACACAGCACAACAGGAAATTTACAACAGTAAAAATAGTCTAGAAAACAAGCACAAAGTGGAAAACAACAAGGGAGCAGAGAGCATTGTCTGAAGCTACCTCTCAGATCTGCTAACATTAGCATATCAATGCTAATGTTAGCAATGCTAATTTATTTTCGTAATTCCATTTTCTGCAATTTTGTGGCCAGTGGAAATGTAGTTAGTGTAAAACTTATTTTGCTCCCCTCGTAGCTCTAGATTTCACTTTCTTTATCTTCCACTAACACAAACTGAAGTTACTATCTTCAGATGATGCTCTGAAACTCGTCTGCACCTTTCCTCCCATCATCATCCTCCTGCAACATCTCCCCCGTCATTCTTTAGCGCGCCACAACGGTGATTGATCAGGTGTGCAAGCTGTCGTGGGCCCTCCTCTTCCTCCTCCTCCTCTTCTTCCTCCTCCAATGGTTATGAACATGAGGCAGGCTGCTCTTCATAGATTTTTAAATTAGTGTCAGCTTTGCCCCAAAGATGTGTTATTGACTGATGAAATAGAAACTGAGCTCCAAACACTCAGTCCTTCCCCAGAGTTTTCCCCAGCCTGGTAATTGAAAAAAGTGTGAAGGGAGTGTGTGTTCGAAGCGGCCGTGCAACCCTGTGGTGTGTGTTTGCATTTTTTGTTGTTGTTGTTTAGCTGTTTGTGCGCTTGCAACTGTATGCTCTTTATCTCTGCTGGAGAAAAATGCACCACACTCGCTGGAGTCGAGATTCGATTGAAGTATTGCATAGGAGATCTTTATCAGTCTGCGCAGCCACCCTGAAACATTAGAAATGTGTACGTCTTTAATCTCTATAAATACAGTATGCAGCACGTAAGCCCGCCAGGGAACAGTTAGTAAAATATAACATGTCACACGTGTGTGGCTGTGTTTCCTGTCGCATTATTCACTGTATCAACAACTTGTGTGATTTGTTTGTGTCTACTGTTTGAAATGTTCACTCTTTCATTAACTATATGGAGAGGTACATGTGTTATAAAGTCACCCATGTGTTGTTTTTCATTCATGTTGCTGTAGTAATTCACTGCAATATTATATTTAGTATAAACAAACGCCTGCACCAGCATTCACACCTACATCGGAGGTGATGGACAGTTTGATTTTTGCTTCCTTCAGCTGAAAACTCTGCTGTAATTGACCGTAAATCTTTGTTACAACAGCCACAGAGTGAAACTGTGTCACAACTTTGAGTGCCAAAAATCCTGAGTTTACCAATGAGAAAATGGTTTATATAATCTGTTATATATGGTTGAGATCTGATTCAACACATATTTGCATATTTTTTTTATTATGAAATTGATCTGGTCTTTGCTTAGAGTGTAACAAGACATCAATCCACATCAATACATTGATTAAACGAATAATTGAACTGCATTTGGACTTTAATAAACATGTCAAGTCTTGGTTAAATTCTGTGAAAATGTTTTGTTTGAGACACTAAAAGATGTGGAATTTTAAATTCTGCTTTAATATATAAAAAAAGACTTAAGTCTGTTTAAAAATGTATGTGAATTTATAGAAGCTGAATACATATTCTCTGTTTCTTTATGACTGAATGTTTTTCAAGGGCACTTTTAAGTTACTAGGTTAGCAACTTACTGTTGTTAGTTACTAATGAATTTAAAATTTTAGGGTAACAATATTAACCTGACATTTTAGGAGATGAGCGGCTTCACAGTTCAAACATCTGGGAAATTATGTTTTTTGGGTTCAATGGATACGAGTACGTTAATATGCTAAGACTTATGTTTATGCACTAGCATGTTTAGATGGTTCTGGATATTTTTGTCGAGCATTTTTAATGAATCTTGAAGTAACAATAATTTGCTGTTTATGTTAACAGTGGCATTCTAGTATGTGAAAGTTAGCAGACCTGAACTGCTAGTGCTGAAATGCAGTGCTGGCTTTAGCATGCTAATGTTAGCAGATCTGAGCAGTTAGCATTACTGATAACATGCTAATGTTAGCAGATCTGTGGCGATAATTTGAGCACTGACATACTAATGTTAGGACTGACGTCAGTTTTTTTGATAAAATTTTTTGCATTACGTTGAAGTGATTTTTCTGGCTGTATTGAAATGATTTTATTTTATAAAACACATTTTACACTTCACATGATTTGTGATTAGCAACTGGATTTTACTAGGCAGATAAGACAAAGGCGACAATAGGAGGTAGTTCATAGCACGGCGTGTTTTTTAATGAGTAGTCTCGTGAATAAACTTATTCACGTGTAATTTTAATAGCATTTATTATCTAGAGGAAACAGCTCAATTGCAAAATTGTTTTTTAGGCTTTAGCCAAATATTGACAAAGCTTTGCACACATTTGTAATGGAAATGCAGCTACTACCACCTGCTGTTTTCCTTAGATTAAAAAACTTTTTAACTAATAATAAACTGAACTTGACTGCATTATCCAACAGGATCAACTGGAATGGACGTACTTTTCTTGGCATCTGTACATTTTGTAAAGTTGATGGTGTGCTGTGACTTTGTGCTAAATAAATAAACTGAAATGGTAGTTGGGTTGACTCTACTGGAGCACAGAAGTCTTTGATATCGACCATCACACATAATAAATATGACTTTATAATTGCTTCCAGACTATTTCTTAGTTTTATTTCTTTTTAGATTAAGGCTTGTAGCCTACTTCATGTTGTAAGAAAGATTATATTTAAATCAATTCTTGATTCTACAGGTTAGAGTAGTAAAACATGAGCTGACATTACTGCTAATAATAAGGAATTTTAATAAGTTAATTGAAAGTGTGATTCTAAAAGAAGAAGAAAAATATAAAGTTGATTTTTTTTTTTAATTGAGACTTCTCACCTACCTGTAGACTTTTAAAATAGTTTGACTTGGAATACATAAATAATGTTTGTGTTTAGATCATTTTGGAGAAAAATCACGTATGATTGAGAAAGAAAAAAGTTTATTATAGTTGTGGAAGTGGCTCAGAGTCAAAAAAAGAGGGAGAGAAGTAGATGTTAGAGGGGTGGAGGAGAGTTTGGCCTCACAAAGACTTTGGCCAAATATGGGGAATTAGAGGAGAAAAGGTTTCTGGAATGTAAAAGGTCAACACACCTCTGACCTTTGGGCTTTAGCAGGGCGGATATATGAAACCCAGATGCAAACACGCCCTGACATCCTCACAGAAAAACAAAGCTTGGAAACAAAAAGTGGAAGCACGAGACAACAAAAAACGGCCACTTTGAAGTCAGGGCAGCTACAGTGGCTGCCGGGACACATTAAGTTGATTGGAGAACAATATGTGTGTCAGATTTAAAAACCAGCCAGTCACTTCTGTTAGAAAAGCATTACAGTTTTGTCTAAGTAGACACGTAAAGCGTGGAACAACGGTGGGAAAAATAGTTACATAAATCCAAAAACTGATTAACATTTAAATACATCACTTAGTCATGGTGAAAAGAAAGACAAATATATCAAAATGTATGAGAAGTCTGTCAAAAACAAAACTGAAATGAAAAAAAGTATGGAAACCCCCCCTCCCCCTCATACTTGCTTTTAAGGTATTTTGTGGTAATTTGTCTGTATAGCAGCATGACTGATTAAACTTCATTAATTGATTATCAGTTACTTAAGTTTGCTGCTCTGGAGCATACAGACAACGTCAGACAAACTTCAGTAATGACCTTAGAGTAGAAACTGTGATTAACCATTAACCTAGCAAGGGTTATATGACTATTTTCAAAATACTTTACAGAAAGGTTCACTAATGGAAAACATTTAAGAGAGCTGACCATCTTCTTCCCAGGAGCAAAAAATTGACCTCAAGGTCAGAGCGTGCAATGCTCAGGGAAATAAACACAAGAGCGCCATCTCAAACCACAAGACCTCAACATCTCTGTTCTTTGGACAGATGAGACCAAAGTAGAGATGTTTGACCATACTGTACAGTTCCATGTTTGAAAAAAATAAACAGCGCATCAGGCAGAGTGGTGAGCAGATTTTGATTTATGCAGTTTTGCAGACAATACACCTTAGAGTCATCAACTCAGCAATGAACTCGGCTGTAAACCAAAGTATTGTGGAGTCACATGTGATGGCAACTATTCACAATCGGTCATCATCTGAATAATAATTATTAAACTCTCACATCAAATCTAACTTTGATCACAGTGTTATTATTTGTGGTTGAACTTAATTCAAAATTTGAATTGACTTATTTGCAGGGACTGTAATCAAGTTTTTCACTTTAATTAATTTTAACCAAAAACCATACATAGAAAAATAAAATAAATTTTTTCATTTCAAAACCGAAACGACGCCGACAGACATCTGTGCTGCTGCTACATGTTTAGCATCGAGTTGCTATTTTAGGCTAGAAAAGCTTCGCGGATAGGCTAACTCCTGTTAGCACAACTTAAACACAACATTAGTGTTTTCAAGGGTCCAATCAGATCGCTTTCTGAAGCAGGATTAAACCTCCAGTTGGCAGGAGAAGCTCCCTTGTCGTCCATCTTTGTTTTCAGATATCATCTGTACCTCAAATTTATGGGGGTATGAAATGCATGAATACAAGGGATCTGGCTGGAATCGTATGTAAATAAAAAAAGTGACATTTCTAATGAGTTAAAATGTATGTAATTACTTAATAAAAATGAATGTACATCTTTAAATAGCTGATTGTTTATTATTTCCAAGACATTACACTTGTCAGTCTTTTTAGAGTAAAGGGAAAATGTGCCTCCAGAGCTCAGTTTTCTCCACTTAAAGAACTTTAGCAATAAAGCAAAGAGAAATTAGAAGCAATCTCTTAATTGAGGTAAATTTTTAAATGTAAAAAAAAAAAAAGCAAATTAGCAACTAAATAAAGACAAGCTAAAGAACATTCAGATGTAATTTGAGAACAAATTTGTCAAACAAGTTTGTCCCTAACAAAAGCAAAAACTGCAGGTTGTTTTACTTTACCTGCGGTCGGTTTGAAGGAAATCTGTTTGCTACTTACTTTCATTTGGACTTCTTGCCTGCAAAGAGTAGTTTGTGGCAAGGTGCTAACTTCGATTACCTTTAGAGAAAAATTAAGTGGTACAAAGTATACAGTCAGTACGGGGAATAATTGTGTGTCTCAGGAAAGTGAGTTAAGGTGTTGTCAGAGGCTGATAGATAAAGAGAGTGGACGAGAGATAAAAAAGGAAGAGAAGGTGGGAGAAAACTAGCTGAACCGGGAGGTCCATTACAGTGTAAAATTGAGTCAGCCGAAAGTGACACCTGAAAGGAGGAGCTGGGATGGTGGCGGTGGGGTTCTTAGTCTCATTCCTGTTGGGCTGTTTGGGAATAATTTATCTCCTCTAACCAGCCTCTTTCCTTACTTCTCATGCCATCTATTTATAAAGGCGCGGTGTGGTCGGGTGCAGTTTGTGTGTGGATCGTAATGGCTCTGAAGTGGCAGCGCTGCCGTTATTTAAGCGGGGACAAGGGAGGGGGATGGACAGAGGCAGGTAATGGAGAGGAATACTCCCTGAAGGGAGGTGACAGTGGCCGGATGGGCGAGGATCAGAGAAATGGCCCGAGGCGTAGAGGCCGGTCACTGAGCCGAGCTCGATGTGGAGGAAGGTAAACACACACTGACCCGTCTGATCCGACCCCCCGCCGACACCGAGAAGCTTCTTCTAATTCTGCTTGGACAGGTGGGGAGAATTTGGGTTTACAATGACACCAGACAACAGTCTGTGCACAAAAACAAACTGAAAACAAGGACAAAAAAGAAACTTTTTGGAAGAATGTCAGTTTTTAATAATGCTGAAGTTATGGAACTACAGACATTGTCGTAGTTTAGTGTTTGTTGGAGCTGGAGTGAGAAAACCTATTTACATTTTTTTCTTGATTGGCAGTATTTTAAAGCAGCAAAATTTCACTTTCTTTAAAGCAAGCTAAACGAATATAAGCCTCCTTTTAGCCAGCTTACCAGCAGTGTGTAAGCTACACTGAAATGATTTTGGATCATTAATAAGAAAGCTTCAACACATTTTCAGAGATCTAAAGGTGACAGCTACACTCCAACAGTTCTTATTTACAGAAGAAGCTCCCCAGCGGTAACTGCTGTCATAACGAAGTGTAATAATAACACAAACACAGCTGAAACATTAGGACCCCCGAAATCCATCTCCAGCGCACATGTTCCAGGGAGTGCTGCAGCCGAGACGCTTTAATGTGTCCTGACGGTGTCCTGCAATGCAGCGTGCCGAACAGAGGACCTGCCAGATTTAATGAGGCAGCGAGCAGCGGGACCTCCGCACAAGGTGTTCAATCACAGGCCATTACCAACAGACCTCAACCTCTGTTACTGCTTGCTCCTGTCAATAGCAATCTATGCTAAGGTATAGTTTATCTATGCGGAGTACAGAATAGTGACTAAATGTAGGCATCTGTATCCTCGCACGCCTACATTCATTTGGTGGCGTGGAGACAGAAGCACGATGCCAAAACTGCCTTCAAGCGCTGCTCAAAAAACTCCGACTTACAAGCTTCGGCTCATCTAAACGGCATCCATGTTGTGCCTGAGCGCTCAAAGCCCCACCTGCTAATGGGAAAACAACAACAACAACAATTAATCTCTTTAACTTGAGTGTTCTGCAAAAAAAAACAAAAAAAAACTTCAAAAGTAGAGCTCCATGTAAGAAGTTGTGCAGAAAAGAAGTTCATCCCAGAACTGCAAAATGCAAGAGGCAGGATCAAAGTATGCAAACAGACGCTCCACTTTGAGTCGTTTTAACTCGGTGAAGAGGAATAAATAGATCCAGCAGCAGTGAACACCAAGGAAGAAGTGTGAGCAATGTTTACTAAAACTTAGTCTATAGAGCGTTTCTTTAGGACACCAGTCACATAAAACATGTGATTTGTGTCACTAAACTGCACACGGTGACTGTATTTAACATCATTAATTGGAATTTATCATCAACGATAAATCAAAATTCCTATCATGATAAAAAAAAATGTATCACCATAAATTATAAATGATATGATAAATTCCCACTCCTACATACCACTTGTTTATTTTTTTAGATTTTGACAAAGTCTAAAAAGTGTGGCAGATGTCATAAGATCTAAATAAAACACCCTCATGTAGGTGGATGTTAGGTGAAAATGTGCAGAAGTTTCAGGCCGTCATAAAACTATATGGAAACGGGGCCTTCTTTCCATGAAGACAGAAATCAGTAATTATTTTCTGCTGCCTTCCTCACCGCCTTCACTTTACACCAGCCTGGGAATCTACGTCCTCTGCACTCAGTCACAACAACCTTCACTCCCCGTTTTGGCTCGGCGTTGCTTTCTGTCGCCGTCTAACTGCCAGTTACCACAAGCACCAGTCACAATAACCCGCCTCCCCCGTGTCGGCACTTCTAGGTGTGAGAAACAAGAAAAGGTGAAGTTCCTGCCACTCTGAAGCTCCCGTCAAGTGTGTGTTTGTTACTCTAATCGGCAACGAGGCCTCATCGCACATCAGGTCACAGCTTTTCTGAAAAGGTCGCCTCAACCAGAAACTCTGCGAGGCGTCGGCAGGTGACACGCGTCGTCCTGTAGTAAACGCTTTCAGGTGTTCACCATCGAAAAGGTCTCTGATAAAATGTTAGGACATATCCATCGACGCAGTTTTACAATTAACAACATCCTCCTGCTTACAGTTTTGGACAAAAAAAGTGTATTTAACAACAGCTGTTTTTGAACAGCGATTAAAGCATTGGAGTGCAAACATTTTGCCACAAGGGACATTTCTATTCAATAAAAAAAACTGTTTTACTTGCTTAACAACAAACTACACATGCAACAACTTAAGAAATAGTCATTTTTGTTTAAGGAAAAATGTCTGAAAATTATTGCAGAACTAAACTGTGTTTGTAGGATTGTCTTATTTAAAGAAACACAGAGTTTACGTAAATGTTGTTGGGTATTAGTGGTCTTGTTTACAATTCAAATGATAAAGGAAGCAAAAAAAAATATTAAAAGATAAATACTTTTGTTCATAACCTTTTTCACTTTAGGATTTCAGTAAAAGTCTAAAAAAACTTGCATCTTTCCTCATTAAACTCCATTTAATGGCCACAAATGGCCCCCGGTCCACACTTTGAGCACCCCTGGATTGAAGGGTGCAGATTGAAAGGAAGAAAGGGAAGAACATAGGACACAAAAACAAAAAAAAGAGAAAAAGAATTAAGACCCCTCTCCCCCAAAAAACCCATAAATAACAATAAAGCGAACAACTGGGTCACTGTTCCAAACTGCAGGTCAAAATGTTCTCATTTTCCATTTCATCCAGACCTGGAGCATCCTGACATCAGATTCCAGGTCATTCCCTAAGGGGTTTTTCCTGCCTGAACAAATGTATTTAAATTAAAGTCATATCCTCCCTTTGCAATAAAGGATAAAATCATTTCAACTGTTTTTAGTAATAAATGTGGAAGCCGCTGCACATCCGATTGTCGGCATGAGAAAACAAAATGAAAAGCTGTTTTTTCCCCCCCATCAAATCAAACTCTCAGAGATTTCCCTAAGGCATCAGAATCCACCGTTTCAGACCTTTGTGTGAATAGTTAAAGGAAAATCTCCACACAGCAACTGAATGTTCTCGGCTGATAAACGAAAACTGCCAAAACTGATACAGAACGGGGAGGAAAAAAAAAAAAAAAAAAGTGGCTCGCATAACACGTGTTGCATCGGAATTACATCATGCTGCTGCACAAGCTTAGCAAATGACTTCCTGTTTGTCATATTCAAACCTTTATTGGTAACAGTTTGGCAATAAAACAATCTTGGTTTCAAAAGCAGGGATCAAGTCGGGATATCTTTGAAGATTTTCGCCGGGCTTGAAGTCTCTTTTGCATCCAGTTTCCCTAAATTTCCTCAGGAACAGCGAGTAATTTGAGAAATTGAGAGTGGAACATATTAAAGAAGTTTTCAAACAAGACCAAAGTGTTTATTCTGTTTATTCTGACGCAGAACATGCATCTGCTGCTTGTGGAGGATCGTCTGTACTATGTGAGTGGGGGGGAGTGGGGGGGAGGTAATGCAGTGTTGGCCCTTTGATTCAGATGATTCTGTTATCCAGCTCTGCACAGCACAGAAACACAGAGCTGCAACTTCAGAAACGCAGGACTCTGGCTATTGCATATGGTAGGAGAAAGAAAAGAAGTTTGAATGTTTGTGCTACTTCTAATTCACTTATAACACCCCCACAGAAGTATTTATTGATCAGAGTGGAGGACGGAGGGATGAAAATGAGCCGGAGAGAGATTTGAATCTGGGGAAAACTGCTGGATGAAGCAGCAGAGGAATAAAATCTGAACTTTTAGGCTGGAGAGATTTATTGCCACAAAAAAAGAGCTTAACTGTTGGTGTTTAAAGAATGCTGAGCTCATAGCTCAATCAAAATTTTTAATTGAGTAAGTAATTCATCGCAATTTTCGTAATGATTATGTTGACAAAATCAGCTCAATTTTCAATTCAATTTGCCATTAATAAGTTAAAGTATCAGGTCTACAATAAAGTCATATTAAACTTGTTCAACTGTGATTCTAGAGCGACTACAGTGTTCTCCTTCTGCATGGAGCAGAGTGTAGAGAAGCCCTTCCTGCTCCTGTTGCTGCACACTGCCAGAAAGGTGGCTGGAAGTAAGATTCTTCACTTCCCCCTTCCTTACAAAAACACTAATTTGAAATATTTTCAATCCAAAAGAGAAAGAAAAATGAACAAAAGAACACCATGTGTTAAGCAGCTGAATGCAGGCTGGCTACCTGAGCAGGCAGCCTGGCTAATTAGCTAGCAAACATGAGTTTGCTATTTTATGTTCTACTCTAAAGGCATGCAAAATCTACCCCCAAAACATTATAGGTAAATGTTTTAAACAATATTTAAAAAAAAAATCAATTTGCAATTTGATTTTATTTAGGGCTCACTTTCCATACAAAGTAGCACAAAGTGGTTTTACAGAAGGTAAAACAAGAAGCGATTCTGATCTACTTCAATAAAAAAGTGTTATTAGACAACTAGAATAAAATCTAAAAGTGAGGAAATGCAAAATTAAAAGCATTTAAAATGTAACTAGAAAAAAGTTAAATGTATGAAGCAATTAGAATTACCCATGTAGGCTGAAAACTGTGCTAAAACAAAACATATAGAACATTAAAAGCATTAAGATCAAGTTGTATATGTAACCGAACAAACTAATGATAAACCAACAATAAACTTAATTAAAACAAATTGTGAGAATACACAATTCAGGATGCCATTATATTCTAACAGCAGTGGGAATAATTGTCGCTTTTTTGGTTTGAGTAAAAGTAAATGGATTATGTTTTACCATTTTGTTTTATGTTGATATGTTTACTTCACTTTTTTATGGCGCGTTCCAACTGTTAGGAAGCAGATTTTGATTGCTATGATGTCAACTTAAATGTCTGTTTGCAAATTCTTTTTAAGTAAAAAACATCCCAGCAAAGCAGTATGACGTATGATTAATCAAACGCCAATACAGATCAGATTATAGAGAAAATATCCGGCCACATTTTTCAGGCAGAAATGAAACTAATCAAAGGGAAATAAATCCGTCTGAGTAGAAAATTCAGCGAACCGTTTTGTTTGTCTTTCTTTTTGTTGATGTTATTTTTTTCTCCACCTCGTTTCGCCGGGCAGCGATAATTCACGTCGGGCCTGCAGCGGCGCTGACACTGTAAGATGAACGGCTCCCGGCTAGATTAATGCCACCAGATGCCAGGCGAGATGCCATATTAATTACCCAGAGATAATGTCAGCACAACCATATGGCAGCTCAACCGGCCATTTAGTTTGACAGGGAGAGGTCTTTATAGCCGTGCAGATTTGCTCATCTGCACGCCGCCATGTTCCCTGCCTACTGTAAAGTGCCACTTCTCGCTCTTTATGACTATTTGCACATCATTGTACGAGCTGTGGCGTCCGCTCAGGGTCTGCAGAAGGTTACAGAGGACACAAAATGTGTGGAACAGGAGAAAACAGAGAATGCCTCTCAAGTTTCATTATTGTTATTAAAAGTAAGAACAATTCATCCTAATACATCCTATTAGCTTTGCTGCTGAACTGAAAGACGGTGTTGACCTTCCTGTGTGGATCATTTGATGATAAACTCTCTGATACTCGGCTTTGAATCTTCACTGAGAGAAAAAGAAAATATGTTTGTTTCGATTTAAATACTTAATATCTCAGCTGAACTGGGTTTAAAAGTCCAACAGGGAAAAAAAAGAGAATTAAAAATGCTGAGATTTATCCATCCAGTTTTGTTCTTTTCATCACACATAAAAATTTCAGAAAGTAATGTTTGATAGATATTAGTTGAAAATACAAGAAGCAGAATTTAGGCGATGAGTTCATTTATAGTACCAACTATTTAATTCACATTGGAGGTTTTTTTTCCAGCGTGATTGACCTGTTTGAGGTAGTACCACAGCATTTCAATCAGATTGAAGCACAGACTTTGACTACGCCATTCAAAAGCTGGATATTCTCCTTTTGTACTTTCTAGTAGAGAACAGAATTGAAGGTAAAGTGAATTACATGGAGTCGTCCAGGTTCTGTAGAAGCAAACGGGCCCAGATCACCACACCAACGTGTTTTCCTGGCAGAATTAGATTTTTATGAAGTATTTTGCTACTTTTATGCCAACAGGTTATAAATAAAAATGTTCCACTGAATGTTTTTTTTCTTTGAGCTGTCCCATTTTTGCCCAGTTTCTGTTTCTGAATTATGACCTTACTGGAGGCAGCGAGGCCTGCAGAGCTGCAGATCCAGTCTGGATTCTTTTTTAACCTCTTTGACTAATTTTGGTATTTTAATCTCCAGAGTTCCTTTTTTTTTCTTAAATTTTCGGGACTCTCGAAACTTTAAAGACGACTTTCTAACCCCGATGTCAGATGGCGGAGACATTCTTGAATTCCTTTAGCTTGAGCTTTTTGAGATCTTTTAGCCTACTTCATGTTGCCAGACAGGTCCTGCTTTAATAAAATTAGACAGGAATTACTATTTAACATTTATCCAGGTTGGTTTATTGGTATATTATCATTTAAAAACATATTTGTATTTAGTCAAATCATCCTTTTCTGATGTGAAGATCGTCTTTAAACCTTGTAACAAAAAAGCATGAAATATGTCAGGTGGCAAATACTTTTTTTTGTTATTTGACCTTTATTAATACAGATCTCATTTACAAGAGAGACCTGTTTGATAAAACATTTTTTTAAATAAACAGCAAAACAAGCAATTAAGAAATTTGACCCAATTAAATAAGCTAATAAAGTGCGAGCTAGAGCAAGGGTCATAAAACATTTAATTTTTTCCTCTTAAAAGTAATTTGAATTATCTCAAAGGAATCAAAGCGAAAGCTGCAGATCAATGTTGAGGCTAAGAAAACACAATGTTTGAGGTTCTGACTGCACTAATGGAATATTTTATGATATTATAGGAGCAGAAACTCTAGATAGCTTCTGGTTCTTCATTCTGTTATTCAGGCCGTAAATTTTCCCAGTGCTTCTTTGTTTTCCTCCTGATCGCAGCACCGACTGTACAGATCACCAGCAACACGAGACGGGAATCAAAACCAATGAGGAAAAAAAAGCAGCAAATCCCTTTTTTGGTGATTTACAGTGGCACCGCTGCGCCTCCACCCTCCCCCGTTGTCCTTTCTCGTTGTGAACCTACAAAGATGGACCACGCTTGTCATCCAATCCAGCTGGCCCCCGACCGTAGCCTCCACCAACACCACCGCAGGAGCTCCCACCAACCCCACCCCCTCCAATCCCCACAAATCCGATTTAATCAGACAACTTGTGCTGTGCGGCTCGGAGTAAGAAAAAGGATAATTAGTAAACAGAGGGGCTACTCGCCAGGCTTCATTGGCATTCGCACCGGGTTACTGTGTCGCATTTAAAATGCAGTCTGATGAAGTCTACAGAATCAAACCATTTGTTACTCCTATTGAGGAGGCTTCAGGCTACTGGCAATTAAATTGGAATTAGCGCTGGGGAATGAGATACGGCAGATTCATACCAAGAAGAGGAAGGAGGGAGAAAGGGAGGGAAAAAGCTGTTTGGGCCTTGCTCTGCACCACACTGGGTCAAATCTGGAAAGGACTTGGTTTCTCTGAGGTTCCTTTAGTTTATGCATGACTCCAGATTTTATTGTAAAAACCTAAGATTGCTGTTCTTTTTAAATGAGCCTGCGCAGAGAAATAAACGGTAAAGCAGCTGCTTAAAAGTGGGAAAAATGTTGAGAATCTTTTGGATACAAAGTCAGAGTCGCCGCTTCGCAGAGATAGTCATATCTCGACATTTTTCCACAGTTTGGTGCACTCCAACCACAAACCGCAACATATTTTGTAAGGATTTTATGAGACAATCCAACACAAAGTGCGTAATTATAAAAAAGAAGTGATAAATGGGTTCAGAAAAATTCCCCAAATAAAGAAGTTAAAACTGTGGTTTTTAACATTTTAATTATGCCAATCTGAGGTCAGACTGCAAGGAAAAACATCTCTGATCATTTTCCAACTTTTGTCAGTGATTCGTAGTTCGATTAAGGTTTAGACATTGACTAGGCCATTCTGACCTATAAATAGGTCAGAATGTAGGTGTAGATGTAGGTTTTGATGTAAACCCTTTATCCTTGACCTCAGGCTCAGGTGTTTTGAAGGTTTTCTTCCAGGATTGTCCTGTATTTAGTTCAGGTTTGGCGTCTCCCCTCTCAAAAATAGTTTTCTATTCTTAACATTTTTGTATATTTTTATAAGATCAGTAGTAGTTGTCCTGTCAGCTGAATCTTCTACCAGAGGAATAGATGCTGCAGCTGCTACAGAGTTATGAAGCTGGTATAAACTTCTGCAGAACTTCCTCCCTGACCGTTCCTTGGTTTGGACATTCAAGGTCACATGAAGACAGTTACAAAGTTGGCCTTCTATCACCTGAAGAACATTTCCAGGATTAAAGGACTAATGTTGCAGCAAGATCTGGAGAAACTTATCCACGCATTTGTCCTTAGTCGCACTTCTGCAATAGAATCTGGTTTTGCTCTGCATTTAGATTCTATCCACCACAAATCTGGAAAACACTTCCAGAAAACTGCTGAAACACTGAGTTGCTTTAGTCTAAGGCTTAAAACCCACCTGTTTGGATTTTCCTTTGATTAGCATTAAGTCAAACATTGATCAAATTACTTAATGATAATTTGATTGATGATTCTGGCATTTCATGAAATGTAATATTTATTGCTTGTTTCATAATTGGTGACTGTATGATGCTTTTATGTTGTAAAGCAATCAATACAAAAACTCCTTTATTTGTAAAAATGCACTAATTCCCTACAAAACTCAAACGTCTCCATGGAAGACTGTTACTAAGTATTGTATAATGACTCCATGTAGCTAAAAAGGTGTGCAGAAAGTCAGTGTGTTTGAGAGAAAGAGGCGGTAAAGCGAAGGCGTGGTCCGGGCCCGGTGTCGGTCCACTGGCAGAGGCAGAGCAAGGTGTGGATGGATGGAGTGGGAGCCGATAAATGAAGTGGAAATGAGAGGGAAGAGTTCCCGCTCTACAGCTGGCCTCAGTGGCCCCCCGCCCGCCCCGGCCATGACAGCTGGCCTGCTCTTCCTCCTTCAGCATGGAGGGGGCAACAGAACAACTGGGACAACTGGTAACGAGCCAGTGCTGGCCACTGAGAAGGTAAGCTGTGATGATACGTTTATTTGAGCAGAGATTTGTTACTGTGTAGTGTTCAAACCTCTGGGTATAAACAGATCCTGACTGAAAACATGGACACTCCTATTAGAAGGTTTTTGTTTTTATTATTATTATCTTATTTTGTCTGGGAGAATGGGCTTGTTTTGGGTCTGAAGCTGAAGTGGAGGAGGCGGTCTGTCACTGTGAAACGTTGATTGATTCAGACCATGACACAATGTAAGATTTATGTCTCCAGCACCTGAAAACAAAATGGAAATGTGGTCGATGTGTAGAAACTGAAATAATGTCCACATGAATGAACCTGGTCAAAAATAAGTTGCTGTAGCTGCTGGGGGGAGAGATCACTAGAACTGCTGCTGCTTTAACTGTGCAGCTAAAATATCCAGAATACAGTGACTTTAAATCTTTGGTTTCCGTTTAGAGTTTAGCTTCATAATCTCCTACCTGCATTTCATGCACAATAAGATTTATTAACATTTTACTTCTAGATACCATTAGTATTTTTTGGTAAAAATAATATCACACAGTTTGGAGGGATTTGGAAACATGGAGCTTCTGGATTCTGAGCTTTAAGAGGATCTCAGTCTGGGATCCTGCTGCTGCTGAGCAGAGGTCTACTTGTTGCTTGGACTGAAACTCTGCTGCACATTTAAAATGCAACTTCCATGTGATGATAAAAAAAATAAATAAATTAAAAAAAAAACCCTGCAGGTCAATCGAACATTAACGACTCACCCAAATTAAAATGCTGGAGAGGATTTTCATTGCAGCTCTTTAGAAAAAGAGAAAGCACTAAAGCAAAATGTGGTATTAGAAGAGGGGGAGAAACCAGAGCTGGAGACGATCATTATGATAGTAAAGTGTGTGTCTCTGTGTGTATTTGCAGCCACATAAATGTGCACATGCACTCAGATGCTTCATCCTCAAGGTTAAATACAAAGATGTCGTTCAAGCGAAGTCCATTACAGCAGCAAAGCAATGAAAATAAATGACAGCTTTCAGAGGGACGCTCGGGTATCCCGCCGAGAAATCTGCATGGACCGATCATTTGTATGGCCATTTTTTTTCCCTCCTCCACACAGAAATGCTTGATCGTGTGTTTACAGATGAAGCACCGCAACCGAGCGCCGACCTATTTTTCTCTTTAACAGGAAAATGGAGACATTTTTACTCCAAATATATCAGGGAATCTGGCTGATGTTAATCCCCATCTCCAAGATTAATGACGCCGAACCAGAAAGGAAAAAGAAAAACAAAATCCTTCTTTTCCTGAAACCTTTCTAAAGTTGTAAAATGTGGATAATTAAGGGTGGATTTTAACTCTGAAAGTCAATTTATTTGGGGAAATGGAAAGAAATTTTTATTTTTTTATTTTTTTTAAAGAGAAAAACCCAAAGCTGTAAAAATAAGGCAGTGAAGCACGATTTAACACCAGATTGAGAACAAAACATCCTAAATCAGATCAATATTTTGTGTAACTCTGAGTTCTGATGTTGGGATCAGGTCTCTGGGGGGCAGCGGGTTGTAAAGCTGCACAGAGACGCGTTTGAAGCGCTGCAGCTGATAGAAGCTTCTAACTCCAGCTGCAGGTTTGGGCTCATTGTCATGCAACGGCTGAGTGAATATGACAGATCTGATGCCTTTCTGACTCTGTAACGGAGAAGAAGACAAACGTCTTAAGTTCAGAACTTCGGCGCAGTTCTAAAAAGGCGAGGCGGCTGCCAGGGAACACAAGGCGAGAGGGGATGATCTGAGATCAGACAAAGAAAAGTCAGGAAAATGTCATCTAACTTTAGAAAGCTGAACAACAATCCTTGACGTAATGCTCACTGTTCTTCACCCATTTAGTTGGGAAAACCTAAATCTGTTCATATGAGAGAAAAAATTAGGAGAAAAAAAAAGTAGATTCTCTGATCTAGTTATTGTAGCAACAGCAGTAGTGGAAAAAAAAAAAAAGCAAAAAACATTTTTTTTGATGCTTTCCTGTAAAAACATAATTTGAATTAGATAGAAAGTACTTGTGTGCTAAAAGTACTAATTACTGATAAAAATCATTAACGTTGATTGTCATTACTTCTACCAAATGCCATAGTAAAAATCCAACTACTAGTCATAATACTAAATATTAAAGATAATTAAAAAGTAAAGTAATACATTTCTAAAAATTCAGACAATTGAACTATTGATAAAATATATTTGCTTATGTTTATTGCTTTAAAAATATTTTTCTCAAGCAAAAGTTTTGTAGGTTACATAAAATATATTTTAATATAGTTAATATATTTTTATATTGAAAATCTAGAAATGTAAATGAAAATGCTGCTATAACAACTAAAAGTAAATCAAATCAAAATTCAGTTGCACAGATCAGTATACATTTGACATATTTTACTCAAGTAAAATAAAAAGTAGTAGTCCAAAATTTACTCAAGCATATATATATATATATATATATATATATATATATATATATATATATATATATATATATATATATATATAATTATTATTATTAAAAATGCAGCAATAGTCCTGAAGAACTGATCATAATGTCTGATTAAATATTTAAATATGATGCAATCAGGCAGAGAAAAAATAGTTAGGTCCAAATTCTGGTATTTTAAACCCTAAGATAAAAATAATATCATGCAAATAACACTATAAAAACAACTGAATTAGGAAGAGGAAACATTTTAAACACAAGATTAATAAAACTTATACAGCAGGTAAAGTTTATAGAGTTTCCTGTATTTGATTAAATAATCAGCAGATAGAAAAAATCCCCAGAAGAATGAGGCTATTGTGAAAACCATGTTACCATGACGGTGGATCTGCATCACTCTTGGTTTAAGCATATTTTTCACTTAGTGAAGTTGCAGTGAATGGAGGAATATCCAGAAATTTTACTCAAGAAAGAAGAGCAGTAAAAGTAAAAAAAAAAAAAAAAAGTAAAAAAGTATGGTGTGAGAAAATATTCCCAAAAGTATTTTCCTTCCTTCCATCCATCCCGTACACTGTAAAAACACAAAATCTTAGCAAAAATATTTGCTCTACTTTATAGTGCAAATATCTGAATACATTTGAAATAAGACAAAACTAACTTATAATCAACTTTTAAGCAAGATATGGGAGTTTTTTTTTTAGGTTAATAACTTGAATATTTATCAAAATTCCCATTTTTATGTAAAACATGGGAAAAATGTCTGGTTATCAGTAAAACCATCTGCCAGTGGAACAAGTGTATTAAGATATTTGCACTAAAAACTAGACAGAAAATACTTGGAAAGATTTTGAATTTTCGCAGTGCATCCTAATCAGATGTTTAAATAACTCAGGAATTAAGAATTATTAACAATAATGATGTGATATAAACATAAGTTGAGGTTTAAGGTGTCGTCTCTGACCTTACAGTCTCATCCACATTGTGATGCATCTCCACTGGTCCCTGACCAGGCTAATGTTCTGATTTCCCACTAAGCTTACAGTATTCTTGCAGATCCTCTAAATAATATTTCTGGGCCAAATATCGACTCCCCCGTGTTTTACCCGGTGCCCTGTACTGGAATCCCAAATGTGTCCCAGGATTTATTCCTCTGACTGGCCATCTGGGCAGTGGAGGAACACAATGTGGAAGGAAAAGGGGGCTGGGTGATGGGGTTGCAAACCCACATTAGTCACAGGCTCTTAGGTCCTCCAACCTGCACACTCTCACACACGCACACACACACGCACGCATGCACACAGAGAGGCTGAGGCCAAATGACCCCGTCTCCCCCCTCCCTCCTTGTTTCCCCTCCTCACTTTGGCTGCTGACATCGTCTTTCCTGGCTGGACAAAAGGCTTTTAGCACCTCGATCTACTGTCCCTAAACTCCTCACATCCCCAGCACCCATCATCCTTTGCAGCGTACAGACATGTAGAGCAGGAACGGGGTGTTTGTTTTGTTTTCTCAGACGAGGAGAAGCAGGGAAATGAAGGGAAGGGAAGGGTGGGGTGCTGGAGCCGGCAGCGGGGAGCGGGGAGGCTGGAGCTGTTGTTCTCAGTTTCAAAACGGGAGAGCGAATCATAGCTGAATGCTGGGGAAAAGCATGGCCGAATCGCTGCTGAGCTCTAAAGGTGTTAGGTACAAAGGCGATGGCATGCTTCTGGGCCGGCTTAATGTAGTTAACACAGGCCTTTTGTCGGGAGTCGCAGAGGATGAGTCCAGGGGTGGAGGTCTGGGAAAAAAGTCACAGTGCGCTACAAGATTCTATTGTTACAGAGGGTTTGCATTTAACATACAGGAGAGCTGTTCTTTTTTTTTTTTTTTTTTTTTGCCATTTCCTCTGGAAGAAAATAAACATGGAAATTAGGCGCGAACTGTGACCTTGTTGCTGTGGCAAAAAGCTGGACCGGTCCAGAACCGAGCCGGGAGGCTCAGCCGTCAATCTGAGCCTGCGTCTCCAAATCAGAATAATACAGAAAAATATTAAACAAGGTCATCAGAGCGAATCGATCAAATCACAGCAGCTGATGATTTTAAACGAAAAGGTAATAAAAACAACAAGAGGTGAATAAACATCAGAAAATATGCAAAAGTAGAGAAATATAAATTAAATTTGTTTTTTTTCTGGTGGCAAAGAGGAACCAGGTTTTCAGATTTAAAAATAAAAAAAAACAAACTATAATTTTCTTGGTCCAATATCTCAAAGCTTATTACTATTAATTATTATTATATTACTGCCAATAATAATAATAATAATAATAATAATGATTCATTTTAGGTTATTTAACCAGATCAAATGAAACAAAAAAAATTACCAGTTTGATCATAAAATCGATTAAAATTTAATTACCTATAGTAATACCACCACTATTACTACTACTACTAATAATATACTATTATTATTATTCATATCATTACTCAAAACATTTTGAGAAAAGTGATAGAACATAAATTTATCTTCATATTTGTATTAATGTGTAACTATAGTATATTTTTACTATCAGAACATTTGCATATTTTATTTATTTCTTTTACAATGACATCTGTGTTTTTAGAGAAATTTTGTGATTCAAACTGAAACAAGATAAAATACATAAACCACTTTTTTTCCCCTTTGTACTCTGAACAAATCCTATGGAATTATGTTTATTTTTTTATTTATGTTCAATGAACTCATTTGACTTAAGTAAATTGCTTTATTTGGGTAAATATTGCTTAATAATTGTCAAGCTGACCTTTCACTAACTTCACATGATTAAATACGGCTTTTAAACAACTACCTGGGCTTTACTTTTCAAGCAATATTTCTGTGCAAGTAGAATAAATATTAATATTCATGATTCATAACTTTCCCATGCAGCAGCAGCAGATTCACATTAGCCTCAAGTCCGGCAGACATGTTTTCTTCAGGATCAGCAGTGAATGAATGAAGTGAAGGAGGAGCTGAGGCAGCTGTGACCCCGAGGCCAGACTGCAGCGGCTGACTCCACTCCACAGACCCAAAGAAAAAATAAAAGCCTGTATTTATAGATCAGCTGTGCGTCGATCAAACTACTTTGAGGGGAAGCGGCAGCTGATGGAGAAGACGACGTACGTGTGTGTGCGTGTATGTGTGTGTGTGTCAGCTGCTGCGAGGGTTGCTTTTAGAAGAACTAATACAGTGCTGTGCCTCAATCTCACTTAATTCCATTTAAAGGAAATTGATTTTGGGGGTGAAGAGGGTGGAGGCGGGATGGAGCAAAGGGTTTGCTCTCTCAATTTTAAATGTGATCAAGTCTCAACCTCAATTCATTCGTTCAGTCCTTTAAATGCCCCGTGTGTCAGTCAGCGTCTTAATGTGACGTACAGTAAAAATAATAAACTGAATGGCTCATCCGCAATAAGCAGGAAAAAAATGAAGCAGAAATAGAATATGTGTATCGTCCTCTTTGTATGGGGGAGAAACCAGAATGACGTGTAAAAATGCTTCAAATAAATCTATCTTTTTGTTTTTGCAGAAGCATCATTTCACACTAAAAAGAAAAATACAACATTTAATTCAAGTCCATTTATTCAACTTGAGAAAAATCCCTACATAAAAATCATCCATTTCAGAAGCATTTCCTCCTCAAACAACTAATTCAAAATGAGCGTGTGACAAAGACGCCCAGTTCCCTAAGCCAGACGGGAAAGATGAGAACATGCCTAAAAGTAAGGCGTATGTGTGTTAATGTTTAGAAACTCATCTCCATGTTTACGCCGATAGCAACAATTTACAAGATTAAAACAACTGCAACAGTGATTTGATATGAAGACTATAATCCACAACTTTATGCTTAAATGACTCAAATAGTTTCTGAGCTGTTGCACTTTAAATTCTTAGTTTAAAAAGTCCTTTCAATGAAATGAAAAAGAGTTTTCTACAATACTACCCCTCCCCGACCTGTTGCTGTGCACTGCATGTAAGGTAACTGAAAGAAGGATGTTTTTAGCTCATAAAAGGACAAGCTTAGCTGGTTTTCAAAACATTATTAAAATAATATATTAAAACAGCGCCACCTATCAATTACAGTAACACTATTTTAAAGCCACAGTTTGTAAGCGACGATAAGCAGGTTTAGTAATCAGCATGTCTGCAAAGCAGCAGTGACCAGAGCAGACAGTGGGATTGGTTAGCAGCTGGTTATACTGCTATTGGCTGCAAAAAAAAAAAAAAAAAAAAAGTTAAAATAAGAATATTCTGAAGAATAAGTTCTTGAAAACTGCTATTGATTTCAAAGTGGGAAAAAAAGAAAACTTAAGTTTTCTTCTTTCTATATTTAAAATGAGAAAAATATAAATTTATTTTAGCAGTAGATTAATGTTGCTCTTCTGTTTTAAATTTTTAAAAATGACCATGTTTTCCTTAATTTCTTTTGCAGAGAACATTTAATAAAAACTCCTCAGCTGCACTAAACAGCTGCAGAAGTCAAATTTAAATGTCAAAAACAAACAAAACTTTAAAAAAAAAAAAACTTCAAGAGCATTAAAGTATTAGTTTTACTTGTTAATGTTTTACCTGAACACATTAAAACTTAAGTTACTTTTCACTAAACATTCACACTCTGAGGAATTCCCACTGGTCCACACATGAATAAGAACCTCCAGTGTTTGACAGAAACAGCCACGGAAAACAAAACCATTAAACCAAACCGGCTGAAATGCTGCAGAACCGTTTCTACGTTTCTGAAAAAGGTCAGTTTGTTTTTAGTTTGTCATTAATTAACTGTGGATTGACATCGTTTTCTCTTATTCTAATTGCAATTCAAATTATAATTATGCACAAGAGCTGATTTGCAAAGGTGCAATGTAAAGAAAATCCAAACTACAATAAATAAAAAATGCCTTATGCTTATCTGACAAGCAAATGTTGAAGCAAAATGCAAATTTTATTCAGAAAATACACAATTTTAAGATGCATTTTAAAAATGGTCTAAAAATAATTTATATAAAAAAACAATTTAAATTCAGTTCTGACTGAAATAAAGTAAAATAATACATTTAGTTTATTTAAAAAAAAATGTTATGAAAAAACAGCTATACAACATTAAACAAGAGAAAGAAAATCACAGTAATCGATGCACTGATCAAGTTTTTTACCAACAAATACCAATATTCCTTTCACATCTGGCCATAATATTACAGTTTTCTATAAAATATAAAAAACTTAATCTAAACTTTATTTGAATTTAATAAATAAATCTAAAAGGAAATAAATTATGTTTTAAATTTTTTTCTCAGGTTTGTACTGACACTTAGAAATGTGAGTGCTTAAAAACCTGAACTTAATTATATATATATATATATATATTATTTATATATATATATATAAATAAATTGGGTTCCAATCTCATTATATATATTTAGGTCTCTATGCTAAAAGCACTAAGTATTAATTCATGTTCATCTTTTCCTCCTTATGTAGCATTCCAGTTTTGTAGAACAAATGAGGAAGAATGCGACGCTCTGATTTAAATCCCATCATTGTTTCTTTAAGTGAATCCCACTCATCAGAACATCGCTGAGCGACTGCAGATTCAGTCATCTCGCTTGCTGGCACGCCGAGGCAGATGAGCGCGGAGGAGGTTTGTGTTTTCCATATTTTGGATGGGATGTAGGGGGTGAATCAAAGGCAGCCGAGGAACTCTGCGAGGATCAACAAGCGTTCCCATACAACAGAGGAGAAAACAAATCTGCTCACTGCCAGGACTGTTGACGGCCACCTGTACCCCACCTGTGGTTCCTGGAATAACTAACGCAACGAGCCAATACGCCAGACGACACAAAACCCTTCCTGACATTTAACGTTGGAGAAATACAGCTTTTTGAAGCTTTGCAAGCATGCAGATTAGATGTCATATTCAGGAATTCGTGCAACGAGCTGCCAAATCACACTTAGATTTTCAGCCAGGATGGTCAGACTGAGGTCGACTGAAATCATCACTAAAAGAACATCATCTTAAGCCTCGGTCTCTGGAGGGAAGCAAGAAAAATAACACGCAGGCGAGAAGCGATGCTGCTCCAGAAATTGGTCCTGCAGGAATATCACGTTGGAGAGATTAGTGGAGGATAATCATATAACGGTAATGATGGCAACAAAACGGCCTCATAAAGTCCCCTCTGAATAAAGACGAGGCGATGCAGGCGAGACGGATAAAGCAGCACCACCGGTGTCATTCCAAGTAGCATGAGTGGGGAGAAAAAAAAAATAGTGTGTGTGTGTCTGTCCAGCAGGGGGCGCTCCTCAGTTTCCACTGGTTCCCACTGGATGGGAGCAGGGAATGGGAAAAGTCCTCACATGACCTCCCAGTTCACAGAAGTTTACCCTCCAGATAAAAAGCCTCTTATGAGTTATATGTTAAGACTTAACGGCCTCGCTGTCCGCCGCTGAGACAGTTCATGGCTCGGAATAAAGATTAGAGAATAGTTTAGAGGGTCATGTGTTTGTTACTGAGGGGTGAGGGGTTAACCACGCAGGCTGTCGCCGCGTGAACGTGGATTTACAGATGAAAACTTCAGAAAGACCACAAACAATCTTCATTTGTTCTTGTCAATATTAGCTTAGTCTGCAAATGGAGACCCTTCAGAAGAACTTTAAAACCTCAAACTAGTTTCTGACTTTAATGGTTTGGATGTTTGCATCAAACTCTGTTCATCAGGCTTTCTGGAAATAAATGCAGATCTTATTAAAAGACGTACGCAAAATAAGAATATCTCTAATATTTTGCACACAAATACTCGTGGCAATGACTGCTAGGCTGTTTAGTTTTGATTTATAGAATCTGAAGCTTCCTGAAAAACACTTGGGAAAAGACCTTTAATGCAAACGAAGAACCTGAAAACGGCGCTACAGTCCGTCTCCTCTGCACCGGCTCACTTCTGCCCCATCATCTCTATCTTTAGCTGTTCCTCCTCTACCTCCGCAGGCCACATTTCTCCAGTATCGGATCCCAGGAAATCGTAGTGTGTGAAGCAGAGAGCCTGAGCGCTCCTGACCCACACTCTCTGCTATAAATCCACTTTTTTTTCCCTCCCCCTCCTCCCCCCAAACCTTGACCCCCCATCATTTCCTGCGTACATCTGGCCAACCAACGAGCTGCCAGACGCACTCAGCGGCAACATACACCAGATGCAAACACGAGCTCTGCTCAGACGCACGGGTGGTCAGGAGGGAACCCCGAGCAAGAGTGTCATTAACTCAGACTTTAACAGGACCGGGGAGAAGAAACCAGCCGGCTCAAACAGAACGCCGTCCGTTTCCACTTGGATTATGCAAACATTCAGAAAACAAACAGATATTCAGCCTTTCAAACACGTGAAAATCCATAACGGGAGGATTTATAACTATAACAAATCATGTTTCTGAAGAAAAGGAATCTGAAGTCACATGTTGAGGAGAAATGTTAGGTCAGGAACTAACTAGTTCATCCAACAAATTTTAATATTAGGCAAAAATAAGCTGGTTAAAAATGCTAAATGTAGTTTAAAGCAATATTTCATATATTAAAATAAAAATAGCTGTCCAAACCAACATGACCACCATTCTTTGTGTCGCTGCTAAGGATTCGTTTCACTCATCTGTGCAGAATTATAGTTATGTTGTTTTTTAGCTTTAACTCCATCTTTTAGGTGATGCTGGAGAATCTAGGTTTTGACTAGGCCATTACAAATATTTTGTATTTTCTGAGCCGTTAAAAGGTGAACTTGCCCAACGTGTGCTTTAACTTAAAGTCATGAACTGTCGGTCAGATATGCTCCTTTAGGAATTTCTGCCTAACGGAAGAACTCATGGTTAGACCAATTCCAGTAAGATCTCTAGCTCCTACAGTAGAAAAAGCTCCAGATCATCACACTGCCACCACCGTGCTTGCCTGTCTGTATGATGTTCTTTTTCTAAGAGGCTTTGTTAGTTTTACACCAGGAAATTTCTTGACTCTACATGTCTGGTAGCAGTCAGACCTGGATGTGGAGATGGGGCTAATCACAGTTGATTCAGGATTTAACAGGGGGGCGATCACTTTCTCTCGTCAGGCCAGGTTGGTTTTGACTAGTTTGCTTTTTCACTTAATAGATGAAGCCATTAAAATTACATGATTCTATGATTTTACCTTTGTTTTTGATGATGTTTTTGATGATGTGCCAATAAAAAAGCAAAATAAATAAATAAAAAGAAGAGTCAAAATTAAAGATTTAGGTGTTTAATAAACCTTATCAGTTAAGTACGAAGGTTGAAAGACATGATCAAAATCATTTCCATTAAAAAATAACATCCATCCATTTTCTTTACACCCTTGTCCCTTGGTGGGGTCGGGATGGTTCCTATCTCCAGCTAACGTGCCGGGCGAGAAGCAGGGTACACCCTGGACAGGTTGCCAGTCTGTCACAGGGCAACACAGAGACACACAACCATGTACACACACACACTCACACCTAGGGGCAATTTGGAGAGGCCAATTAACCTGACAGTCATATTTTTGGACTGTGGGAGGAAACCCATGCATGCACAGGGGAACATGCAGGGAGCCCGGGCTGGGAATCGAACCCAGAGCCTTCTTGCTGCAAGGCAACAGTTCTACCAACTGTGCCACTGTGCAGCCCCAAAAAATAACACAAATAAATAAAATTATTTAAGAATAAATATTTAAATGACCTTCTGTGTGTATTGTAATTAGACAGCAGCAGATTGTATGCATTTTATCACCGTTTCCTGTTTATGCTCCATTTTCACTTCCTGATTTTTATGTTCTATAGATTTTGCCTTCGTTTGGCTTTGGGAAGTGAATGCTGTTGTGTGGTGTAATAAAACTGAATTGAAAGTGCTTTCCTTAAAAAAAAAAAAAAATCCATAAACCTTCACCTTCATCTTCATCTTATGATAAAAGTGGAGGAACAACTTCCCAACAACAATGCTTGCAAGTCAGCCTTGTCCATGAGTCGTTTGTGGGAGCGACAACACCTGGCATCAAGGTGAGCCTCAGATCTAACCCTAATTCTTTTACAGATAAAAACATCTCCTCTGATGGAAAAACCTTGGCTTTTGTTCAAGACAACAAGTTGAAATCAAACGAGGACTTTGAAATTATCAGCTGCTGGTACAGACACACTGCATCAACTGTCCTCTCAGGGGTTTTATTTCTCACATCCACAACATGTCGATCTCTTCTAACACTTTTCAACCAATCAGAGACGATTATCTTACAATTTAAGAGTTGTATTCAACAAAACTTGTGCTTTGCTCGATTCAGAACCGCTTCATTAAAAGCTCGGACTCGGATGGAGATGTAAACACGTTAAAAAGCGACGTGCATGTTCTAATTAGCAAGGAACAAAAGGAACAAAGCCCAAACAGTGCGATCCTCTGAGGTGGAATTCAAGTGAAATACAGGACTGCGTCAAAGCGTTTGGGAATCTTTGAAAGGCGGACTTTCTCCTTCCCCCCTCCTCCTTTTCCACCCTGTTTAAGATTCCTGGCCTTTCACCTGACCCCAGGCCTTAGCCAGGAGATGGAGGGGGGCGCTGGTTGCTGGCGGTGCTGGGGTTAAAGTGTAATCCTGGTCCTATGACCACAAAGGCTTGGCCCCCGAGGGCCAAGGACCGGCCACATTTTCTGAATTGCAACGCTCTGCCTTGGCAAACCTTTTCGCACCGACTGGGATTATATCTCAGGGTTCCTCTGGTTAAAGATTGACCAATGGCAAGAATTCCCCTCTCTGCGTGTTCTGCTGTTGCATCATTTCTATCGAAGCTTCTGGAGTTGGGAACAGAGAGGCCAGAAGAGGCTTCACTGTCATCATATCAGAGTCTCAATCAAAACCAATTCTTTCCATTAACCAGTGAAATTTTAACATCACATGATTATATTGGCCTTGTATTTTAAGCCTCTTAGATGCTGATATGTGGTTCTGGAGTACGGCTAATTGCTATCTTAAGTAATCCATTAAGGGCTGTTTCTCCAACAGCTTGTACGCTCCATTATCATTAGTTTTATTCTCAGGAAACCTTAACAAACTCTTTGTAAGAGCTCTGTGGCTTGGCCCTGAGCGTCTCTTTGCATCCAAACCTAAAGAATTTTCTTCTTTTTTTTTTTTTTAAAAGAGCAACTTCAGAGGATAGAGACAAAGAGAAAAAAAGGTTTAATTGATGCCTCCCCCATTTTCCCATGGTGAAGATGAGAGGGCGGAGGGCTGGGGGAGAGAAAGAGAGGAGTGGAGGGGGGTGATGTGACACCGCTCTCCCTGTATTGCGACTGTACAAAAGGAAGCAGATTTGCAGAAGAGATGACCCCTAACCTCTAAAGCTGCAGAAAAGGGTCCTTGGTGGCCCCAGCGCCACCCAATCAATCACCTCCTCCAGCCCGCTGGTCAGCCGGACTGTAAGAGGACACCGTGGTCCGACCGGCAGACCCACCCCCCAAACATTCCTCTGCAGGAAACCTTTTCTTTTTTAGCCCAGGGTGGGGGGTTCAGAAATGAAAGCTCAACTGTGTTTTCTTTCCATAAAAACGTCCGTGCTTTAAACCTCTAACTTCATCCTGGTTCAACTAGTTAAACTTCAGAACAAGAAAAGACAATGGCTCTACTGCATCTCAATAGATCACGACTGAAATAACTCTGGAGATCTTAAGTGGGACAATAATATTCATATTACAAATTAATTAGCATCGTTTTATTTGTTGGGCTTTATTTCAAGCTGTTCATGTTTACGTGTATTAAAATAAAAACAAAGTTTGATAAGGAAATTAACAGCATATTAATCATAGCGCATTTGGTTTCTGATTATTTTTCTTTTTAATTCTTCATTCTTTGATCGTACTGAAAGTGTGTAAAGTTTAATGAATCAAGCATAATATGACTGTAAAACTTAGTTTTATGTTTTTTGGGGTTTTAACCTCACTTCAATTTTCCTGTGGTTTGAACACACTTGAGTTTTCCTGAATTTTCTGACAGCGACGCAGTAAAAGGATGGCCGAAATGATTTTAATACAAATCACAGTTCATTCCAATCTAAATTATTATGTGGCATTTAAACTGCACCAGCTGCCTTAAGGCTGGCAGCATTCCATAATAAAGTAAAAAATCAATTAGTCGTACATTTTTTATAAGGTATATATATATATATATATATATATATATATATATACTTTTCACAATATAACACAATCAGAAAATGAGCCAACTAAACTGAATGTTGCACGTCTTGTATTTCTGTTGTTCTCATGCAGTATGCAATGTTACCCAATAGTTAATGAAAGTCAGAGAGGAGTGAGCAGCTGGTTGGTTCGGTTAACTTCAGTCAGAACTGAATGTGAATAAATACATAATTAAATGCCACATTACTTCACATTTACATTGAAAGGAAGACAGAAAGGTAGCAGATAGAAAACAGCTCAGCAGCCACTGACTCGCCTCACCAAGGAGTAATTCTGATCATTTTAAGACTTTAGTTAATCCTGTTACATGTTTTAAACAAGGATACCATTTTACATTTAATTTTTGCAGGTTTTATTTTGTAACCTTTTATGAAACCAGCGGCAGCGTTTCTGATGGAAAACAAGAATCCTAATGTACACAACATGAGAAGACCAACCTTCAACTATTTGAAAGCAAAAACCCGAGAGCCTCCTGATCCTTGGGAAATCTTAAGCTTTCACCTGAAGGACGGCAAACAAAAGCTTTTCAGTCGGACGCTCCTGGACCTTGTTGAACCAGTTCAAGACAGATCGAATGGTCACACATCCTGAATGAACTGTGACACACAAGCTGATCTGGGTTAAAGATGACAGCACCGGGGTGAAAAGCTTAATATTCTACTCTCTTTGTTGTCCTCTTGGTCAGTGGGCATCATTTATTTAATCTGACAATTATTCTACTTGGAAAGTGGGTCATAAAAAAAAGAAAGAAAATGAGCATAAATTTACATGGAACGTCTCTCAGACATTTTGATCCTAAAGTCAGATTAACTCTTTTTTTTTAAGGTCTGTATGGAAACCCAGCATGGAAATATTGCAATGCCCGAGCCTCTTCAGGTAAAACTGCTTTTTACTCCAAACAAACGCAGCAGGAATGTCCAATAATAAGGTGCTGGAGTGAGTCGCCACGCCCGCCGACCGTTCACTGTTAAAGGAGTAGAAACTGAAAAAAAAGGAGTGAAACAGGAAAGTTCAGTCTCCCGCCACCCCCACTAGCCTTTTCATTTCAAATGAACCCTTAAAGAAAAAAAAAGAAAAAAAAAGAAACGCTGTGTTTCTCTCCCTCTTACACAGCTTATCTAGCAAACCCCGTGGTTTTTATTTTTTTCTACAGCCGGTGGCAAAGGCCTGACCAGGTGCCATCTATCAAAACAATCTGCTCTCAAAGGGAAACCTGCTATTACCTGATAAGAGGCTGCCCTCGCTAGGGTGTAATGGGTCCCACTTGAGTTCCTTCTTGGAGCATTGTCCCCGGCCGGCCACCTCCGAGACAAACCCGACGCGGTGACGGCTCCGCGCCGCACTCTCACGCCTCAAACCGTGACAGTCGCTTTGCAAAAAAAAAAAAAGGCTACTCAGTCTTTACGTTCACCAAGAGAGGCTGGGGTACAGCGTTACTCTGCTACTGACACTGTGAAGGGAATCTTATTCTGGAAAGAATGATTTCCTTCATAAATAAGTAAGAAGTTGAGCAATAAGCGATTTCTCATCGTTACAAGCACGCAGTACTCAAGTCCCACTCTAGAGATGCACAAAACCTCGTCGTTTCACCTTTTTCTATGCATGACCTCATGCAGGAAAACGTAGAGAAATTCAACCTTTCATGAGAGTTTATTCATTTATTTGGAACTTTACAGTCCAAATATTAACTAAAAGATTTTGCAATTTGTAACTTGCTTTTCAGAGTTGGTCAGTCTCCTGACTTTTTGTTTCCCAAGGGCAAAAATATGGCGCTTCAAAATGGGAAAGACAAGGGAACAGGGACATCGTAGAAAGGCCAATGTGAGCTGATCTTCATTAATCAGGAAATAAATACAACAAGAGAGATCTACTTGACTACGTTCGCCAATATCTGCAGTCAGAGCAGTTATGTTTTATTTGCTATCAATAAATTACATTAATCATAATGAAACTCTTATTGTCAGAAGAAAATTTTCACGATAAATGATACACAATATGATAAATGCCCACCCGTACCTGATTCCGTAAAAATATTTAGCAAAAAATATTTTTTTCTTCTCAAATAAATTTGTCCAACACAAGAATAGTCCAACATCATAAAGCTTCTGATGTAAAAACATAACGTTAAATAGAAATAAATATACCACTTAGTCTGCTATAAAGAAAATTATATTAAAATGTCTATTTTTAATCGGAGCTGCTTCTGAAAGCTCATTACCTTCAGGAATAGATTCAGTTTCCTCATCAACTGGGAGCTGATCACATTTAAATGAAGTGATAATTAGGTCTAAATGTCATTTTTTACCCCATTTCATTCCTGCTGTAGGACATGGGAAGACACAAACACGGAATACAAACGTAATGTCTCCTGAATAATAAACATAGCCATCTCATCCTAGAAATGGACGTCGTAGACCAAAAAGAAGAAAGCAGTTTTTTCCCCCTCCTGTTGAGTCTCGTTCGACTCATTTAGGAATGCTGCCAAAATGAGCCATTAGAGATTGACGGGGGTTAAGCTCCCATAATCAATATGACACCGCTAAGTGCCGTTTGATTGAGATGCACGCAGTGTAAAAGGACATTTCTGCGTGCCCAGCTGCTGCCGGCACCAAGAAACGCAGCATTTGTCCAAAGCTAAACGGTCGTCTGAATGTCATTGTCATGGGTACATTAACTTTTATACGAGTCTGAGAGAGCGACTTGGAGTGAGGACCAACGACCATTTTCATTAGCAACGCCGCTCGGCGTCATTAAGGGTGCTGTCAGATGTACGGGGGACATGGAGGGGTTTGGACAGGGGGGTCCAAGCAACGCTAGAGAATACATCACCTTTTCAGGAGTTAGAATATCATGGAACAGTTCATCTATCACAGCGACTCGACTCAAAAAGTCACAGACTGACATTATATACATTTGCTACAGATGGAGTGATCTGTGTGTTCCCCCGGAAAGGCCACTGCTAAAGAAGGAGGCTGCTCAAGTATGTTAATGGAAAATTTGGTGGAAGGAAAAACTGAAGCATTTTCTTTTCAGTCTGTAAAGGCATCAACTAACAGTTCTGCTAGTTTTATTAGGAGTTTAGATAAGGCTTACCCCGGAAAAAAAAAAATACAGATTCAACTTGACTAAATCTAGTTTCCTTGTTGCTTTGACTCATTTCAGTTGTCAACTTTTACTGTCCAGTTAAGAACACTAAACAATTATTGCTACAACTTCAATTAAGTTGACTTAACTTTCTTTAGCATCTGTGTCAAACCAAAAAGTTGCTCCAACGTATTTAAAGTTGAACAGTATTCCATCAAGAAAACCTAACATGTTTACATTTTTAGGAATTTTTAACTGATATCTAAATTAACTCAACTTCGTAATGTTCATTTATTACTCTTTTTTACAACGTTAAAATGTTCATTCTTTTATTATAAATTAAGTTAGTGATTAGTGATTCAGTTAATTCAGTTACTCAATTCAAACATACATTAATTACACTAAAATATAACAGAATATTTAAGTGTTTTTATTTCTTCAGCTTGATAACTATAACTTATAGATAAAAAAATATAGATTTTGAAAATCATAAGAAAAATCAAGATTTTTCAAAACAGAAATGTGACATCAAAGGAAGACTGCTGACCTAACAACTGACCAGCACAGATCTGCTGACCAGCCACAAAAGGTGTTTGCACAGAGACTTGTCCAAGAATTTTAGAGGAAAAGTTACTGAAAGGAAAAGAAATATTGGTCCAATGTGTTTTATCAAATCCAAAGTCAGCAACAGATAGAGGTCAACTGTGATGACAAGTTGTATGGCGATCCCATTTTCATTTTGCAGTAGGGCTGCTAAAACTGCTTAAAGTACCAATGCCCGCCATGATGCCAGCAGAACACTGCCCTGACCTAAACCCAACACAGCAGGCTGTCAGGAGGAAGATCAGAGACCAGAACCAACAAGACGAGCTGAATGCTGCTACTGAGGAACCTGGGCTCCTTTAACTTCTCAGCTGCTGAGCTCCTCCATGCACTGATGCAGTAATTCATGCGAAATGAACCACAACCAAGTACTGAGTGCATCCGCTGGACAGTATAAGGACATAGGGTTCAGTAGGATAACATTTCTGTATGAAAACTGCAAGTTTTATGTGCAAAATTTACCACTTTTGGGAAACTAAGTTATTTTCATTCTACATGACGTTCTCTTAATATGCAGCCTGCAGTGAAAATCAAGCTTCCTTAACAGTAGCCTGCTGTGGTTCCCCTCATCATGGAGGATGTCAACAAGCATCAAGACAACAAACAATAAATGTTAAAATTATCCAGAATTCCAATATACTGATTGTGTATCTCCTATATCCAAGTTGAATGACTGAAATAAATGACCTTTTTTAATGATTCTCTGATTTATAGAGATACACCTGAGGAGCTGGAGTCGGGAAGGTAGCTCAGTTTGCCGGTGCGAAACCTCGTGTCACCAGGCAACTGCATCTGATGGCTCCTTTGTTCGGGGTGAAAGGTTGGAAGCACTCCTACTAATCTCCTTGCTACACAATTAAGGAACAGAGGAGAGCGGCTCGAGCCTCTTCCCTCTCTCAAACAACAACAGGAAGGAAGAAAAAGCTTGAGAGACTGGCCCATTGTGCCTCCTGCTCAGTTTCCCCCCCGGCTCTCTCCACGCTAATCGAAAGGTATTTGCACTGTAAATTAAAAGGGCCCTCGCATGTTGCTGCTTTTACCGCTGATGTGCTCTCCTAAGATATCCACAAACAGTTCCAATCTAATTACAGAGGGAGATTTACTTCAAATAACGCCGTGAACAAAAGAACCTCGGCTATTGTCCGAGTGGCTCCGATGTTCCGTGTCTCTTTCTCTCTTGGGCGAATCCCTTTATAGTCAAAATCCTCGCCTCGCCAAGGTTAAAATGCGATGGGATATCTGGAAGCAGGGAACCTTCTGACAAAAGCGGCCCTTTTTATTCCCTGGATGCTGATTTCCACTCTCCGTCCTTATCTCAGCTTTCCCTCTCTCTTAACCAGGCGGATCTCGGACAAAGCCACAGCGGCCGACATGCAAATGCGACGAGAGAATGGCGGCGTCCAAGGGAGTTGAGATTGTCCGACAACGGGACGCGCTCGCCGGGGTTGCATTGTGACGCATGGCTGAGACACATCCTCGGGGTCGGAGGAGGGAGGCGGGGGTGCAGGGCGGAGGATATTGGCTGGCCAGATTTGCAGCATGTCCTGCTGACTTCCATTTTCTGGCTTGTGAATCGCAGAGCCCCTCTGGGAGTCTATAATCCGCCCCCTCCCTGCACCCTCCCAGTGCCCCTGCACCGCATCATTTTATTGCTCTCCCAGGATGTGCAGGCTGATGTCTTCGCTCCACAATGATGTGTCCATGTGGGGATCCACACTGTTGCATCCCAATTTGCTACTGGATCCCACCCAGCTTATAAGAATGCCACCTCCCCTCCCTGACATGTTGTAGTCCTGTGGTTTCCCGTGGCGATGCCTCAATGCGGCCGTGCCCACCGTGACACTAAGCCTCAGCGATGAGGCTCGGCGTCGCAAAAGGCCCAGTTGGGTATTCCTCAATGAATGACGGCGGGTGCAGGGGAATGTGGCTGTGCCAACGCTTATTCACACGTTTTATCTCATTTACACACAAGCCGCCTATCCTCTATTCACACGGGCCGGTGTGCATAACACTTATAGTGGCGGCGGATGATTACAACTGAGCGCTGGTCACACTGTAGCCTCGGAGCCGGGCATCCATCAGCCAGAACGAGGATCTCCCTCCGCCTGGAAAAACTCATTTAGATCTTATCTGGGGAAAAATTTGTTTGTGGAGGGAAAAGGGAGGGAGGTTCGCAGGAGAAGTGACTGGAGTCTGGCTAGTGCCGCTTGATTTAATTTAGCTGGCGATAGTGTCTCTGACCACTTGTACTCTCCTTGGTTTGGAAGGTGAGAGAGAGCCGAGGAGAGGGAAATGAAGGGACGAGACGAGAAAAAGCTGTTTGTTTACGGAGAAATAGGCAGACTGAACCGTGAGAGTGAAACTCAATCTGTGCTCCTGGCATCTTTTACATCAGATTATCTGGATTAGTCATAGGAAGAGATGATTCAATCACAGGAAAAAAACAAAGTTGGATTGACTGCTTATCATATGTACTGATGAACCAATCATCATAAGAGTGAGAAGCTCTATAAGGCAGAGGTTGGCAGATTGGTGGTGTGGAGAATACAGGTGCGTGTTAACTCGATGACAGGTGGAAAAGACGTTAGGGCCGCAACCAATTTTAGCAATCGATTTGACTAGTTGATTGATTGGATAAAACAAATTGCCAACATTCTACAGATTTTTCGTTTAACCACAGTAAGAAAATTTAGTTATTTAAGGAAATAAACATTTAACTGCCTACAATGAAATAACGCGTCACTCATTTGAATGAGATGAAGCTCAAGTTGTCACTTGAGGAATTTTGCAGAGAACATATTTACAGACAAAGATGTGTTTATCTTAAATGTAAAATGTATGTACAGTCTTGGCTTAATTGCTGCTGTGAATGGCCATTTGTTTTTTTTAAGCCTTTTTTAAAAAAAGGATTACTAAATTAGTTAACATTTATTCCAGTACTTGATCCATCATGATTAAAATGATTAATCATTTCAGCCTTGAAATGCTAAAGATATTAACACTGACGATAGACAAGCAGCTTCCACCAGGCTAAGAACAGTTAAGAGATAATATCAATCCATACAACAAAAAGGACATTTATTCAAGCAAAATGAATCCTGGCAGATTCACCCCAGCATGAGAAGTTACAATGCTCAAAAACCCAAGAGCTCCATCTCGGACTCTACAGGCCTCAGTAAAGGACAACACTTAAGAACCCGACATTTGTTCATTTACTCAATGCTGCAATACTTCACAAGAACTAAAGTGCAGAACTCCTGGGAAACAAGTAGAAAGAGACGGATTAAACGCAGTTTGTTTGGAAAGTTTGAAGAAAAAAAAACATATTCTTTCTAAAAAAGAAAGTGGCAACATTGGTCTGCAAGCTGCAACTAAACAAAACAAATATCCCTCAGACCAATTAGATCAAAGTAGAGATGTCCGTATTCAAAGGTCAAATGTGAAGTCCTTCATCCAAGAGTTAAAGCCAGATCCCAACAGGAGAACCATCCCAAACGCAGCAGCACATCTACAGCTGAACGGCAAAAAGGAACACGTCGTTTGTACTGATGAGAAATCCGGGCAGAAAACCTTTGCAGCTCGTTGTGACTTTTCCGTGACTGAAATTTAAAAGTGACGGACCTCTATTAACCGTAAAAACATTAAAATGATTGTTTTGAGAGTGCTTAGTGCTCCTAAATACAACCACTGTTTACGTTCATGTTGAGGTCACAGAGTAAACATCACAGCGCAAACGCTAATTAGCGTCGGTCTGAGCAGCACAGATGATTCACATCCATCTCTGCGAGTCCTGGCCCCGTTCATCCAGTTCTGCTGCCAGAACGCTCGCCGACAGCCGGGTCGCAGACACACAGACGGATAATCTCCCCCGGACCGCGGACAGCTTGCTCAATTATGAGTGGGCCACCGACGCGTCGAGCAGGAGCGCGGCGCTAATCAGCATTTTGACTTAGCAGATGACACCGACAGGAAGCCTGACATCGCAAACGTTTTGGTAGTCAGAAGTCATAATGCTAATGCGCATCTGCCCTCCACCAGAAAGAGCAGACTTGTAATCACATTGAAATTCACTTTATGGCGCTCATTTTTGAAGGCAGCGACCGCACAGATACAGCGACTGTGCGGTCACTGGCTTTCCTGGCGCAACACAACAACGTCGCCTTTCTGGGCTGCAGGAATATTTGCTTTGCTTATCGCCGCCCTAATGCTCACTGACAACTTAATAACATCACAATTAACTAAATGCTAAACAGATGCCAGCGCTGGACTAATGTGATTGAGACAATCGGCACTTCTGACGTGACCCCTGTGTAGCGCTGCATTTGGCCTAATTTGCTCGAGTGACATGACTGGACTGTGTGTGTGCTTGCGTGTGTGCGTACGTGTTGGGGTCTGATTGCGAGGCCACCGGTGTGAACAATTTGCGAGGAAGAAAAGGCAAAGTGAGGGCGTAATATGACTAAAAGAGCTCCTTATTCCTAACCGCGACAGTTTTCTTCTTCCCATCCTCTCTCCCTCCTTTTCCAGCGCTCCCCCTCTTTCTCTCTTCAGCCAAAGTATTTCTGGCTTGAGAAAAGAAAGTGTTTACTCTGCGGCTGAGGCCTGCTGGAATCACGCTGTGTTCCCACTGGCTAAACCCGCCTTTGCCACTCCATGGTTTGCATATTGTCTCTGTTTTACAAGACTTTCTTTAAAAACAAAAAATGCATTAAAAAAAAGAGTAAAGGGAGATAGAGTACAAAAAAGGCAAGAAAAAGAAACGACAGTAAGAGCTTTCCTCTGTCTATTAGATTTGGATTTCCTCCAACGTCGTCTATGTGTTTGCGTGTGTTTGTGTGTGTTTGTGTGTGTGTGCACGGGGATGAATCATGTATAAACAGGAACACCAACAGTCAGACAACAAATTCTTCCAAGGCTTGTGGAGTCCAAACTCATTTATACACAGGTCACATGGGAGATGCAGTCCCTGTTTCTGGTGCTGAATAACTGCAAGCGGCTCACACTGTGGCCTGAACTCAGCAGCTGATTCTGCACATTTCACTGCAGATTACAGCTGTTTACCTCTGGACATGTGGCTGCATGCCAGTAAGTTGAAAGGCAATTTCATAAATTGAATTTTAAAAGGTGAAACTTGAGTATAGATTTAGGCATGTCCCACCGGGACGAGGCCCGGAGGAAGACCCAGGATCCGCTGGAGGGGCCATGAATCCCCGGAGAGGGAAGTCTGGGCCTCCCTAGCACCCTGCTGCCCCCACGACATGATCCCAGATCAGCAAAAGAAAATGGATACATTTACTCCAACATAATGAAGTATCTAGCATCTTATAATTTCGGATCATTTTTGGAGCCAATTCGGTTTCTCAGAACATCAGAATGTCCATGTGTTTTTCAGTGTTTTTGCTCTGGGCTCCTTTTGCATGTTTTACTGTATTGATGCGGCGTAGCATGGAGGAGATCAGCATGTGATTCTGCTGCGATCTACTGCAGACACTGGTTCCTGTGACGAGGGCCTTCAAGTCACCAGATCAGCTTAACTAAGCTACGGTCAGTGAACCAGCTTTTGCAACCTTTTCTTCCACTAAACTTTCTATGTAGACAGCATGTTTTAACAATGACGTTCAGTGACTTACACTGCTTGTTGAAGATTTTACTGACTACTGCAGTATTCCCAGTTAGGGTTGGTTGATGAATACATTTAATTGATTTATTGATTTTTTTTGTTTATGTAGATCAGATTTTTTTTTGAAAACCTGGATTTTTTTTCCAACAACACACTCCTTGGGTTTCCAGCATCTGTCGTGGTTTTACAGGCATGTTATACAGCATGTGCTTAGTTGGAATTTCAGTTCAGGTCAACACTCAGAAGGTTCGATTGAAAAATAAAATCTATTTTTTCTGTCATTTTTAATTTCTTTCTAAAAAAAAAAAAGGATTAAAATTGGATTTGATATAAAAACCTGAGCATTTTCTTTTTAAACTCCCAGCGATTGAATCTACCATAACTTTTATTAATCTTGTCTAACATTGGAATTGTGGATTTTCATAAGCTGAAAGCCATAATAATCCAAAGGGATTGAAACAAACAAATGCATATCAATATATTTATAATATGTGCAAGTTTCAGTTAATGAATCTTTTTGATGATTTTTAAACGTGTTGAGGAGCAGACGTGTGTAACCACCTGCGCCGCTGAGATCTGCATTTTCTCTGCACTTTGAAAAATAAAACATTTAACTTCAAATTCTTGCTTAGTGTTTTGTTTGTGAGCAACTTTCCTGACCTTTCGCTTTGCAGCATCAAGCTACGCTTAAATCAAGCCGAATGTGTGCACAGCGGGTTTACCAATAAAACGCAAGAGCTATAAATTATAGAAGGGAACCAAAGCGATTTACTGGAGAGAAAGAAATGAATCTAGCCGACAGAGCCGCGGAGACGGAGGCAGGAGTGGAGAGAAAAATCAACTGGGAGAGGCTTTACTGGAAAAGCAGCCTCAAAATGACACGTTAGATGTGGCCTCGTTAAAAAACGAGGATGGCGTGGGACAAAATTCACTTTCAAACAGCCGCAGGATAACCAAAGTGATGAGAATGACATGCGCATGATGTTCGACTGCAACATCTATTCTATTTTCTTATAGAGTATTCAAGCGTTTGTTATAAAGTCTCTTTGCATCCAGAAAACAGAATGCATTTATGACTCACAACATTAATAATAATTAGGTCCTTTAGTCCGCTTTTTTTTGCTCCTATTTTAAAGGAAATCATGTTAATATTTTATTGAATGTTATTTTTGCAAAATGTAAAGAGGAACATTTCTACAAAAACAAAGTCTTCTCTCAGGATGAGAGCTTCCACTGCATGTTGTCTTTTACCTCTATTTTGAAAAGGCACAATTTTGAGTCTAAATATTTTTCATCTTTCACTTAAAATATTTTTTTCACATTTTAGAAAAAAAACAAATCAGTTTAAATGACTATCTTTTAGAGTTTACTGCATTTTTGTTGAGAATTACCCTCAATTTGTTTCCATGCAGTGTCTTATTTTTTTGTTTCTTTAATCTGGATTACATTGATCTTTTTTAGCAACTGGGAGCAGCTGAAAAAGAGGCTTCATGGCTTTTGTTTTTAAGAGAAGCGTCAAAAGCACATGAGGTGGATTAGCAGCGTTAGTCCCAGACATGTTATTGTGAAATATTGTCTCTTCTTATTTCAAATTGAACTGTTAACATGCCACGTTAGTCATTAGACTGCCACACACCGACACTCTTCAGTCAGAGGTTTCATTAGAGTTGCTGCAAGACTGACTGCTATCAGAGATGCTTTCTGTCCACATTATTAAAATCCTCAAAATGCCTCCATGAAGGCAATTTAATTTCGTTTATGGATAAAAAACGTATTTGTGAAGCAAACTATCACATTCAAATCCGTCATTCCGTCACATTCAAATAGTTAAAAGGCCTGACATCATTTGCTGGTGCCAGGTGGTCATAATGTTATGCCTGATCAGTGTAAAACAGTTGAGGAGATTGCGCTGCTTTGAGTGGGTTTAATAACTGCTCTCGGTGACAGCAGCGTTTCTCCTTTAAAGCCAGGCAGACGGTGTTCTTCGCTCTACAAAAGCCCCACAGTGAGCTCCAATTTAGGGAAACAGACTCCGACACGATGCCATCCAGTTTGGGAAAACATGAGACAAAGAGAAGCCGTCAGGAGAGCTTTTAAAACGCAGTTTGTGTTGCACAACACTTCAGAGGAAGGATGGTAGTCGGCAGAAGAACGTTCAGTGGGCCGAAGTACATGAGAACGTCCAACATTTACATCAGAGGTTCAGGAAAATAAATAAATCGATTCTGTAAAGAATCGCAATTCCTAGTCCTGGGAATTCTGAATGGATTAAGTTGCATGTCTTTGCCTATTTGCACGTATACTGCATGTCACGTTGTCTAGACTGAATAGAAAAACTTGCGTCTGAATCGAATTGTGAAGGTAAAAATTGGAATCGAATCGCTAGACAATTCGATACATTCGCTAGATTCTCATCTGCAATCCTACATGTGCGGAAGTTGGTCCAGGACAGGGACACACCCAGAAACACCAAAGCTTCTGAATGCCACACAGAGGTGTGCACTAGCTCATGTGTTGAAACCAGAAGATGGACAGAGAGGGAGGCAAAGAGGGATTGAGTCAGACTGCAGCTGATCCGACCAGCGGAGGAGATGTGACAATAGTCCCTATTCAGCGCAGCCAGAGAGAGACGGAGAGAGAGGCAGCCGCAGAGGCCGAATATTGTCATGGAGGAACGTTAGCCAAGAGCTGAAGCGCTGCCAAGATTCAGCCAGAGATCAAATCTGGCTTTGATGGCCAACAGTGACCCCCTCCTTCCACCACACGCCTACTCTTGTGTGTCTTGGGCACTGTACAAACCTTCCTGTATGAATTCATTCCTGTTTGTTCTGTTTACAGCATCAAATGAAACTCAAACCGCTTTGTTGTCAGTGAAGGTTTCTTGCTGTTCAACATAATGAAAATGACAGCAGTCAAGGCAAGGGTCTAAATTCTGAGGTCCTCTGGACGAGTAAAACAAAGTTTTTCTCTCCATCGGCTCACAGCATTAATATTAGCAAAACTATTTACGTATTAGTCATTACTGGACTGATCTTTAATGTCCTGATGACATTCAGGTATTGACAAATTTAAACTTCTTCCATAAATTCACTAAATTCTTCAATCTGTTGACAAATTTTTTCTGTTTTTATTTTGCTTCATAGTAGGTTATCAAACTAACTTTAAAATCAGCCTAAGACATGGAATCACAATTTACAAGATTTTTTTTTATTGTTATTTTAAGTCAGTAACCATGAAGGAAATCCAAGTTTTTAAAGCCTGAATCAAAGCAGATGTATCCTTGTTAAATCATAAGTTAATCACATTTGTTTGGTCGGGTTTTGTTAGCCTGATTACTGCCAGGATCAGCAGAATCAATAACTCGCCTAACAGAACCCATCTAACAACATGAAGTAGACCAAAAGAGCTCAAAAATCAGCATGTTGAGCTAAAGAACAGATGAGAAAAACATTTTTCTTTTTCTCTCATAATGAATTTTTGCTCAGTTCATATAGAGTTGTGTTATTTTTGCCTGAATAAATCCAGAACCAGGACAGAAAAAGGCGGATCGGTGCGTCTCCAAGGAAACGGAAGAGACATAACGGAGGACGTTTGCTGCGTCCCACTGCTCGTCTCAGTCGCTGATTCTGGAAACGGGCCAGCTGGCTAAAGGGAGTCGACCCTCTGCACTCTGTTTAGCTCAGCACATGAATGATACTTAACCTTTGAATGTCACCATATGCAATATTCAACACGTACACAAAGAGCAAAGAAAACATGCAGTCTGTGACGGTGCAGCAGCCACTGGTGGACTTATCATCCAGCAAAATTTAAGTGACAGACCTACAACTGCTGCACTCAAAAGCAACAACATGTTTAGAATGATGTATACCTTACACTTCATCTGCAGTATAATTAATATTTGCTGCAGGGGAGAGAATGCAGGTTTACAGTCTGATCCAAACACTTGGGAAAACACTTTCTGTCACATGAGCCAATATCACCAGAGGAAGTGATTACAAGCCATAAAAACTTAGTTCTTATTTTTTTAAATCTATTTTCAGCATCAAGAACAAGATTTATTGATTCTGTCTTTAAAAACATTCTTATATTTTCCTCAATTATAATAAATCAATAACATTTATATTTGGATGTGTTCAGGTTTAAGAAATGACTCCTTAACCGTGGCATCGCCTGAATTTCACTAAGTATGTTTTAAGATATATTTACAGTAAAGCAATTGTTCAGGACATTAATAAAGCAATTTTTTCTTAAGATAAAATTTCCCCTGCTGAATAAATATCCTCAAGTAAAGGTTGGATGTTTCAGAGTGAGATTGTGCTGCTGCTAAAAAAGCTGAATTTATTCAGAAACTTTTTCCACGTTGACTCGTTAGCAGGGAAAGTGTTGAACTGGAATGTTGTTACTGTCGGGTATTCCTCCGTAGCGCCGCGGACCGGGGAACGAGGGAGCACGGCGGCTGGAATGTGTCGGAGAACAAGAAACCGAAAGTGGGAATCAGGCGGAGCGGTGAAAGCGTCTCGTCATGTTCTACCAGGCCCCATTTCTCACAGTGTGATTCCTCACAGGGGCTTAACACACAGATGATTACTATACTATTACTGCTGCTGCTGCAGTTGTCTGGCACGGAGACATGACTGTAGCGGTCCCCCGCCCCATCTCCCCCCACCCCCCCGCCATTCGTTCCAGACTGGAATGCCTATATTTAGAGCGCTCCTTTCCGCTGTTATGGCTGTTGAATCATTAGCCTCGTTTAACCCTTCTTTACCTCCAACGAGCCGACTGGCGGAGGGCGAGCCCCTCAGGGGGAGCTCCTAAATCCTGCCTGCACCAAACCAGAGCCTCCCTTCCAATGAATGACGGCGAGTGTTTGGAGAAAACCTGAGGAAGAACTCAAACACTCGATAATAAAAATAATAGAAACGCTCCTGGCCTGGGAGGGACGTCTGTCTCTCATCTTATTTTGTTTGACATGTTTGAGGGATGGTGATGTTGACTGGCTAGTTGGAGGGCGTGACCTTTCATCCGCTGCACCCTCTGGGGGACGTTGTCCACATGTGGACGAGCATGGAGGAGAGAGAAGCAGGCACCGTTTATTTCTGCGAGATTTTATGATTCACATTTAAATGACCTACATTTCCGTTTCTGGTACTGTAGAGCCGAGGTCCAGATATGGACTTCATGTCATCTGCTGTAACACAGCAAAAGTCCACGGACTCCCTGTCAAAACTACCGTAGGTTAACGAAGAAAAGCAGCAGAGAAAAGGAAGAACTGAGACGAGAGAGAAAGGTTTTAATTCAGACCGGATGGACTCCGACATGTTCTTTCTTTCTGTGTGGAGATGAAAACTTGTCTTCAGAGAGAGAAAAGCATTAAACTTTACGATGTGAAGAGCAGCCAAGAACCAAAAACCAGAATTGGAGCACAGAAAAACAATTATTAAAATAAGCAGTTTGACAGATCCGTCAGTCAGATTATTGTCTGCAGATTGACCGGTGGAGCAGGTATTAACTGTTGTCACTGTTTACATTGGAAAAAGAAGAGAGAAAAAAGGAAATGTTCAGATTTACTGTGTTTTCCTCATTGTATTTTACTTGTAATGTTAACCTGTATGGTTTTATGTTTTATTATGCAGCTAAGCTTTATTATATGTAGAGCCTTTAACAATGGGGTGTGGCCTCCACCTCAATTTAAATTTTTGCTTTACGAACTTCCAGGCTAAAATTATAAATAAGAAATGGTTCTTAATGTTTTGCCTGTTGAAATAAAGGGTCAACTAACTTGTGTACAACTCTGGCGCTCCAACAAAGGAATTTGATAGAGATTTTTGTTGTAATTTTTAGGGTGAGATTTTCACAGATTTATTAAACATCTTCTTAACCTGGGAATCATTACGCCAGACACAAAGTTTTCTATGAACCATTATTTTAATGAGACTGGATCAATAAATGCATGGCGACTTTAAGTAAAGTGGCTTGGGCACATTTAAATTAATTAAGCTTGACAAAAAAATACCTGAAAGTTTTTTAAGAAACATTGAAACTAAAAATTTTCTAGCCAACCAACAAAATAAAATAAAAAATAGCTTTGTTTCATTAGAATATTCCTGGGACAAAATGATAACAGAGGTTCATTCTAATTAATTATTATTAAATTAGGTATAATGCCTTAAAAGTAATACTTATAACACGTTTCTGGCCCTGTTGCACACACTCCAGCCCAGTAGGGGGCAGGCATGCGCCTCAAGGTCGTTATTCAACTATAAAGAAGCTGCACAGAGTGAATAGTGCTGCAGCAGCACTGAAGTCTAGCCGAGGAAAAGATTCAGAGACAAAATCAGCAACACGGTATGAAATTATTTGACAAAAATGTAAATAACTGAAATTAATCTAATGAATAAATCACACTAATATATATATAAATATTTATAGTATGACATTTTCTCTTTGTGAGAGCCATATTGGTCTGTAAATTAATGCTCAAACTGTCATGTTTAACTAATCTTCAGGAACAGCTTAAAGCTATAAACTTATTCCGAATCCTAATTTTTTCTTGCAACCTTTGAGGGGAGCATATTTTCAGATGTATGCAGCTGCAGGCAGATCATGATAGTTTAAATCAGAAATAAAATGAAAGAATCAGAGAGATGTGATCTGTACATTTCAGTTTTTACCACATTCTGAAATTATTTAAATCTAACCTCAAATGTACAAGAAGACAAAACCAAATGCAGGTTTTATGCTGAATTCGACAAATGAGGACAAAATGGAAAGGTTTGTTAATCTTCAAAAGTTTAGAAATATAGGAAATGCCTAAAGTTCAAGATTTTCAGTCAAAAGGAGTTTTAATTTTTATTTATTTATTTTAATCTCAAGACTCTGTGACTAAACATGGACGCTCTAAAGCAGCCGCAATACTCCGGACATCTACAACAGAAATTTGACACAGTTGACTCCTCCCAAATTAAAAGCAGTTCATCAGCAGCGGCAAAATGCTCCAGGCCAACCACACATCTGCTGAACGGGGATTTACTTCCTCCTATTTCCATCTTGGCACCTGCATCGTCCTCGCCTTCCCATATACGGAGCCGAGCGCTGATAAACAACGTCAGCCTGCCAAGTTCTCCCTGCTTGTTGATTACTGTTGGGTCTGTCTTGATTTAGGACGAGCGGGACTAATCCGAGATGATGCGATGTGTCTGTCAATCATAGCTCCGGTTAGTCAGAGAAGGCTGATTGGAGACGGGCGGATGAGCCTAAACAGCCCAGCTTCACACGGTAAGAACAACGCATCCTGATTTATGAAGCAGGAGGATACGTTGGCGTTTTCTCCTGGATTTTGTGCAGCCGAGGCCAGTGGTCATGAAGGTGCATCTGGGTGTCTTCAGGGGCGCGCGCGCACGTGTGTGTGTGTGTGTGTGCGCGTGTGTGTGTGTGTGTTTGAGGTCCTTCCTACCGGTGTGGATCTGCCGGTGAGCCTCCAGGGATTCCTCGGTCTGGAACTGGGCGCCACACTGGTCACAAACGATGGCCTTCTCTCCAGCTGGGCAGAAAGAAAGAGGCAGATAGTTTTTAAAATTGAAGTCTACAGGACCTTTACATACAAACATGTAAGACAACTCAGTTTTTCTCCACCTTTTGTTGGACACAAAAAATACTGAAAATGAACACCATGAAGGCAAACTGTTAAATGAGAAGCCATGTCAGCAAGAGAGACTTAGGCAGATTTACAGCTAATTGGTACAATAAAACCAGAAGAAATTGTTTTAAAGGGAGTATTATGTACTTTCCAGGCACATAATGCCAGTTTATAGCACAATCAAGTAACTTTGTTACCTTCAGTTCTTATAAAATGCTGTATATATCAAACATAACTTTAAAATAATCTGACTTTGCCTCACTGTCTCTTTAAAAAGCTCCTACGTCTTCCGACATGTCCCCTTCAGATAATTGTCACAACAATGCTCCTCCACGATGCTGTTTACTACCCTTCTTAGTAGCTCAGCAGATGTGGAGTTTCACCAGGTAATCGCTGCTGCTGCTAGTCTGGAGGAGCTCTGAGGACGCGGTGGAGGGGAAGCTCAGTTGGGGACTGCAGCTCCAAGGCGACACTTTGTGAGAGCAAGCATTTAGGCTCCCCTGAATGGTTGCCTAAATGCTACCATTTAGACATTTAGGAGATTTAAAGGATTTCTCAAACATGCATGAATTAATTGAAACAACACCCCAGGCATGTTTTTGATAACTGAAGCATAACAAAAAAACAAACAAAAAAACCCTGTGAATTTTGCATAAGAACTCACTTTAAGCTAAGAGGCAATTAAATTCAAGAAAACATGTCCTACATAAAAAAAATATAAGCACTACAGTGATCTCTGGGTTTAGGAACAACCCCCCAGAAATACTGCAGAGCTCCCCTGAAACACTTAGAAGATGCCTATTTTAATAGTTCAAAAATCAAATATACCTCAATATGCATTAATACACTGAGTGGAAATTATATTAGCACAACCACAGAAGCTAACATCTACAGTCTTCATCATTTCCAACAATCACCATTTAGGAGAATGAAAGGAGCCCCTTGACTGGCTGCTCTGGAAACATCAGCCAATAACGTCTCAAGTAGCATTATGCTAACTATCTTAGCTTCCCAAGCTGAATTTTCATCCCATTAACTTAGATATGAAATAACCTATGAATAGCTGGGGGTTAATTGTACTTTGTTTCATAAACTGATATACCAGAGAATCAAAAATCATTTCTTCATCCGCTGTTGAAGTAAGAAAGTCTCAGGGGGACGACTCAGAGGACCATTTTGGATCTGAACATGTGTGAAACATTTCTGAAGTTGATCCACCTTTCATATTCCGCATGGAGGATCTGCTGATGCTTTCTCTATGGTCCAAGTCTGGTAACCACAGTCCAATGTGTCTGTCTGTCCATCCTACCACACATGAATAACTTGGCTACATTTGAGACACTTGTAGGACTCCAGTCACCAAGCTGCAGATTTTAGTGAGGAAACTTGCATGTTTCCATTCACTCTGTTGTGATAACATGCTGTAATTTGCACCATACCGTTTCATTTTTAGAACTTTTATGAATATATTTGAATGTTTGATGTGTTGTTCTCTGTAATTTAGCTTTCAGTGCATTTAGCACTCTAATCTGATAAATCCCTCCATCCGCCCTCAGACTGGTCAGACTCCAGACTTGGAACTTCATGAATATGCAAATTGTGGCAGAGGGTGTCATCTCCTTCCCCAGACACGAGTTCTGTGTTCCGATTCTCCTGCACAAGATGATTAAACGTCAAACAAAATGTAGTTAGGAATATGATTTGCCTCTGCACATTTAAAGACTTTAAGTAAAAAGAGGACTGCATATTGCTCAGTTGCAGTTATGAGCTCTGGATCATGAATCGGAGAATGAGAGCTGTGAAACAAGCCGCTGAAATGAGGCTGCACTCAGCCTGTTGCCCCGGCGACTTGATTGCAGATAAAAAATAAATAACGATTCTCATTTACTACAATTCCAAATCAATGTCTCAAAATTGATTTAAAAAACTTAAATATATTCTGTAAAGAGGAAAAAAAATTGTTTGCCTTCTCTGTTGAAGGCAAACATTTGGACTTATTCTGTTTTTTACTGAATTCCAGGGAAGATCAAGTTTGACATGAGTTTCGCCGTGTTTGAGGTTCGTTAAATGGAGATTGAGAACTTGGAGGAACGCCGCAAATGGACGGAATGAACTTTAATGTCTCCATTTGTGATTCTGCCTTGCAGAGAAGACGGGAGTAGATCATGAAGATAATTTTCATTTCTGAAGCAGAAATCATTATGAATAATCGCTTGGAACAAAATAAAAAATCTATTTTGAATCAAATTGTGTCCCCAAAATTAGTAAGAGTAACAGATAGTAAGAGATTCTCAGCACTACTGAAAAGACTGCATTGATGCATTGAGAAGTTCTCAACGCATCATTACATATTAGCCTTACCACAAATTTTTAGCTGGACTTAAGTCTGGACTTTGACTAGGCCAGTATATCTAAACCATTGTATTTTATCTAATGCTTTATATTTCGGGTCACTGAGACTCCCATCCATCAGCATGATGCTATCAGCGCCATGTTTCAGATAACTAAAATATCTCTAATTTTTCATTTTACTGAATGAAGAAATATCTGAAAAACAACAATTTTGACATCATGAGAACTGTAACAGTCCTCCTACAGCACAGCTATAATTAAATACACATTAATGGCCCTTTAATGTGTCAAAATGTCTTGCATGACTTCTCTTCACTGTTAACCCCAGAACACGATCTTAAAGCTATCTAAATAATGTTGGGCAAACCTCCAGCTCCGTTGCACAACATTCTGCTTCTGTTTATGCAAGACTTCGGAGAAGCATGCAGCCATCGAGCTGCAGGATGGATTGCCATGTTGCTGCGTACTTCATCAACATGTCCAACCCTGAGCAACAATAAAAGAGGCAGAGACAGGAGGCCACATGTACATCCACGCAGGCCGCCGTTGAAGGGCGCATCGGATCAAACCGAGGCAAACGGCTTTTTATGGGTTGGCAACAAGCTCCGTACATGCCATACACATCACACATGAAACATGCTAACTGCCTTTTAACATCTGGTTGTGGTGTGTGCAGAGCAGCTGTGCACGCGTATGCATGCGTGTGTGTGTGTGTGTGTGTGTGTGTGTGTGTGCATGCGCGTGCATGTGCGTGCATGCGTGCGCTGCAAGCACACAACGATCTCCTCTGACTAGACCTTGGTTTGTTCTTGGCATGGTCTTCTGGGTTACGACACCTCGACAGAGAGAGAGAGAGAGGGAGAACAAAATGAAAACAGGAAGCCAATTCTTAGATGACAGAGAGAGAGAGAGAGAAAAGTAAGGGAGCGATGTGCTGGTGTGGTTTTGCAACCGCAGTGACATTAGGGAACGGCTTGTACTGTAATAAGCTCCACCAAAAGCAGAAATGACACGAACCGTAACATGACAAAGAGTGCCAGCCAGCCACCGGAGGCGCTTACGCAACAAGTTATGCAAAAGACGGGACAGCACACATGTGATCGTGACTAGATCATGAGCCGCTGTAATGCAACCTAAAACGCCTGAAAATCCCGGATTAATCCGCAATATCACAGCATGCATTTCTATTTGGGAAAATTTTCAAAATGCAGAGCTTTGGAGACAAAAAACAGTTTTTAATTGGCTGCAAGTTCAGGAGGCATCCTTCGTAGAGCGAGCTGCAGATGAGCATATGGCTGAAATAGCTTGGCGAAAGCATCCACTTAACCTTTGGAGGAGAGAGACGTGCAGAGAAGATGTAGACAGATTCCCTCATTGCTGCTGATCTGCATTCATCACAGCCTGCCTTTGTTGCGGTTGAAACTTCGGATTCATCGCTGCGCTATGTGTGATTATTACTTCTGTGAGCCGCAGCCGCTCGGATAAACTTCTCTGGACCCTTTCCACGTATCGATCCGGCTCCATCGACTGGCCTCGCGGAAAGCACCAGGGATGATTTTATGACCACAGGAGTGCAACTCCAGCTCCGTCACGTGAAGCTGATGGATTACATCAAAGTAAATACACATTGTGGTTCAACAATTCATCAGCTTCCATTATTGGGTGCAAGTTACCCGGAGCGGCGCGGCTCACTGAACAGCTGCTTCCCCACGTCACTGAAAAACTCAGATGCTGCTGCCATTAAATTCAAAACGGAAAAGTTTTTATTCCACCTAGAGAGCCATGCTGTGTGTTTATTTCTGCTAATTCTAGCTTGCAGCTAAAGAAAGCCCAGAACTTAGAAAACTTGAATAATAAATCAAAACAAACAATAAAAAGCGATTGTTAAAGCAAATCTTTTTTCATTGCTTTATTGAGTTCCCCACTTCTCTTTTCCATCACCATGATGTTCCCATCACTCTGTGAGATGGATGGTAGCCAGGGCATGGATTCGAAATATTGCATCGAAGCACTTTGCAAATGTGATCTTGTACACTTTTATATTTCAGTGATGACTGTGATAGGAGAGGTTGTGCAACTCTATCAGAAAAAAAATAAATGTGTGTGTGTGTGTGTGCGTTATTGCCTCCAAAACCCTGGGGAATCTGCTGCCATGAAGATGTTTAGCACACAGGCATCAACAGCCTCCATGAAGTGGATGTGCAACAGGATCTGGTTGGTTAAAAAGTGATGCATTCAATGTTGATGGAAAGTTTAGTGGAAGAAAAGTGTGGCAGAAAAAAAGCTGACAAGATTGTGAAGATAAGCCAAAAAAGAGTCAGAATGTGGGCTTCGATAGTGTGCTTGATTGGTGTCACACTGAAAAAAAAAGAGAATGAAGCTCCAACTTAAAAAAAAATCTTTAATATGATAAACTTCCTGTTAAATTGGATAAACATAATTTGATAATTTGTAACATCAGTGCAGCAGAACCTCAGGCTGATCTCCATGATACGCTGCATTGTGGCAGCAATTCCTGTAAAAGGAGGTCCAACCAAGAGCCAAGCGTACGTACTGTTCATTAGGTTCACATTCACGTATTGAAAACTATTTTTAAGTTGGTTTGATGACATTTTATTGGTCGGAACTTTTGGCCCTGATTAGCTGTAAACCAGAATAATCAAAACTTAAAATATTTCAGTCGGCGTGTTTACATCCCATACCGTCTCCACATTTTGAGTTACAAAAAATATATTTATTTTTCAATGATATTCTAATTCACTGACCTGTGTGTTGTTAAAAAAAGAACATTCTGAGCTTTCTTTGCTCAACTACCTGCAATTTTTCAATAACTGTTTTATTAGTTTCACTCTGCGGTCACTAACGGCAACAAGGTGTCGTTTAGATTAACACTTGCATGGTTAGAAGTAATAACTGTGACTTCCCGACAGTGATTGAACACCATAACCAGTCTTCTGGGAGGCCAAGAGGAGTGTGCTAAATGGGCCAGGGATGGGATTTTAGTGCAGGGCACGCCCCCGCTTGTGGCACAAGCACATAAATTGTTGGGTAGGAGGTTAGGGGGGTGAGGGGGTGCCTGCATGGTGCCTTGCTTCAAGGAGAAAGGAGCTGCGTGAGGTCACTGCAGGGCAAGGAGAGGAGGAAGAGAAGAATTCAGGGTGCACACGGCCAGGCAACCACCCGGCCAGATGCCCGTCGCTCCAGTTAGCCGGCTAAGTGCTAACAGGGGGCCCCTCCGCCTGCTAATAGACTCCATCAGCCATTTTCAGTGCCAAATTAAAGGGATAAATCTTAAGGCCCCTTTGATCACAAGACGGAGAAGTTGTTAGTTTGGAAAGGCAGAGCAGCCTGGGGAACGGGGGAGTCATGCTGTTTGTCTTGCTATGTGTGCTCTAAATGATATACATGCCTGCAGAGTCCACAGCAGAGCAAAGCTTGGGTTTCAGTGGCTTCAGAAGACAAAAGAAGAAGATCCAAGAGAAGCAACTAAAAGTTTAGAAAAGTAACGCAAAAAAAAACAAAAAAAAACTGAAAAATCTCCGTAGCTGCTGGGGGGAACCACTGAGTCACAGCCACATATTGGGCCTTAGCTGACATAAGACAAAAAAGGTTACACAACCGGCGTTGAGTTTGCGTGTGTGTTTTTGAAGGAGGGAGTTGAGGGGGGATATGGTGTGGCGATCAGGTGCCACATGCAACCGAAGCCGCTTCCCTTTTCGCTTCCCTGTTTGAAATGTTGCACAACTGCTGTTGCAGTGCGCTGCAGCTCGGTTATTTCATAAAGGCCTGTAAGTGAGAAGGAGCAAACCTCCACCAGATAGGACTGACATAACAGTGGTAGTCCCTCCGTCTCACATGTTATGACATGAAAACCTTTTTTTTTTTTTTTTTTTTTTTTTTTTTTTAATAGTCTCATATAACTGACAGTCACAATGAGATTAGCTGCTGCTTCTGGAAATATCTCACTCCTGCTGGAAGCGCTAACAGAGTTCGCTAGTTGATGGAAGACGATGACTGCAAATTTACAATCGGTGCTCTGCCGCACAAATTCCAGTACTGAATCAGCAGTATTTGCCAAAAACTGATGATGTTTCCTGGATGACTTAGGTGTAAAATGTCATCATGAAGACTTTTTTTTAAAAACCTTTTACCATTTACTTGTAGGCCGGAAAATAAACAACAAAAAAATGAATCAAACAATTTATATGGTGATTTTCTTTTTAGCTGTGCAACAATAAACTAAGCATGCAATATTTTACTTAAAAAAATGAGGGCGATTTTCTGTAGGAAAGTGATGTAAAAATCATAAAACAGGTTTTGCACATTTAAAAGTGAGGGATCCTTTTCTCAAGCAAGATAGAAAAACACGCAGGCGATGCTCACGATGAGAACACTTAGCTTATTTAGTCATGTTTAAGAAATTAGAAGCAGATTTTCATGCTTTTGAGTAAAAGTCACAAGATAAATGTGTTCCTCTTTACAATAAGATTGAAGTGTATGCAAAAAGTTGTTAAAAGATGAATGCTTTGTGCTTTTAGCAACATTTTCCAAATGAAAAGAAGAATTTTTTTTTTTTTGTCGGAAATAATTTTGCCTGAAATAAAACCAAAACTCGGCATCAGCGGACATTCTTAAACTGCAGTCGGGGGGCCGCATAAAACCAGCCGGGAAGCTCCTCACAGAGAGCCAAGCTAATGAGACCCAAAGAGTGGAGAATTTAATTTAGGGCGAGATTTAGTTAAAGTACAAATATTTCCATCTACGTACAAAGGGCCACAGGTTTTAGGCAACACAGAAATAAACATTAAACATAAAATATAATCCCAGTGAAACAAAAGCATAAACACTGACCCATCTTTGTTTTTATTATTTCCAGTTCGGCTCTCCCACCTGAACCTCCTCAGGCAACGTCTCGTATGTTTCTCATTCAGGGCAGATTCGACTGATCTGCTTTTATTTTCCGTTTCGTGAAAATCTAAGTGTACATGAAGAAATGCGACACGTGCTCGTTACATAGCATCCCACTTCTACAATACCAAATTAAAGCGTCTCTGGTTTTAAAATCCGTCACTTGGAAAGGGCAGCGCTCAGGGCGACAGAAAAACAAAACGGTCTCATATTCTGCACAATTTTCACTTAAATCCTGCTGGTCAAATTAGGAAAACTTTGTTCTAACTATTTAAGTCCATGCATCAGTAGATAAATTATATTGATGGATTTCTAAAAGATTGTAATCAATATGATATTTTCAGAGATGCATTTTCTATCTTCATTTGTTATAGATTTTAGAAGACAAAGCCGGTCCGACATCAAAGAAAACCAAGATTTAGTAATAAGGAAAAAAAAAAAAAAAAAAAAAAAATATATATATATATATATATATATATATATATATATATATATATATATATATATATATACATATATTTATTTATTTGATCAGTGCATCTCTGATTATTTTAGTAGCTGTTGGAATCATTTATACTTTCCAGTTTGAAATAAAAAAGAAATTTTGTCATAAGTTCTTGTTTTAAATACCACATTGCATCACACCTGATATAAGCTCAGTAAAAAGTATGAAAATAATATTTAAAATAGTTAAAAATTTCAATTTCAGTAGGAGTTCAAAACACAAACAAAAAAAGCTTCTTGAAGCCGTTTTTTATTCTATCGAACTCATAATTGACCTTGGGACTTCATTACTGCAACTCCACATCTGATAGCGATTAGCTCTGATTCATTCTAGCTGATCAAACGTCTGATAACCATATTAGAGATGGTTTTTACAGGAAGCTAACAACTGCAGAAGCGTTTCACCACAGGAACCTGATGAGGTTGTGCATTAGCACAGGATTCCGGCCTCACAGGGAAGTGATGGTGCATTCGCTTGCCGGCAGTCTCCCCCCTTGACACAAGTGCTGATTCTGCAATTTCCCAGCACGGTGTTGCCACGACCATGTTTGGTGACAGGCTTGTTCCAGCTAAAGATCTGAATGCAAACAAACGTAAGGCAAGTAGAAAAAACTCAATGGAAAAAATAGAGAATAAAATTAAAAAATATAAAATTACAACACTAAAACTGCACCTAATTTTATTTTTTACTCAATTATATTCATTTATTTATTTATAGTGAGTCTTTCAATCTGAGTTGCACCAAAACTATTTTTTAAATGCAAAGACCTTGAGAAAAAAAAATACTAATAAAAAAAGAAAAAAAATAGGGCAAAGATATTTATGAGTTAATTTAATTGCACATATTTCAATGCATACATTTTTTAATCACACAAATATATCAATATAAATATGTAAAAATAATCTGAGTCAGCGAAGCTACTCAAGCCTAAAATATTATCTCGATGCTAAACATGTTGCAGCAGCACAGACGTCTCCAACACTAACAGTCCACATTTCTAAAGAAGGATTTGTTAAAAAAAAGTTTCAGTTTCCTGAAACACTGGAAAGCTGAATGAGTAGAACAGAACTTTGTACCAACCTGATGGCTGAAGAAGCTCAATAAACTAAAAACAACAAATATCTTTGCTGTTGAGCTCATTCCAAAAGTTAGCTGGGAAAAAAAGGGGTTTAGAATTGAAAATATTTTGTCCAGACATCATTTGATCAGAAAATTTTAACTAAGCCCCACTAAGTAGTTTTTAAAAAAAAAGAAAAATAAAACCTCAGTGTGGTGTGTATGAGGGCATGGCACACATTATCACACTCACATCATGCTCCTCTGCAGTGTGAGCTCATAATGCCACCATTCAGAAGCTTTGTCATTCAGAATAATATATCAGAGACATAAAGAGGCCTTGTTGGTTTTTCGGGGGGGGGAGGGAGGGGGGGGGGATGCCATCCTGGTTTTTTCCACCTCCCCTGAAAGGCTAAATATTTTTTTCGTCACTGGATGCACACTCAAACTTATCAATCCCGTCCCAGTATTTTCTCCTCCATCGGTGGAACCAACACTATGTGCTTCGTTTGCAACAGATGCCCCCCCCCGAGGGAGTCGCAGTCCAAACAGAATCTTTCATCAAAGACAGGCGACGGAGAATTAAACATCACAGTTACAGAGACCGTCTTTGTTCACAGCAACACACAAAAAGTAGGTCACCATGTTGACATGAGAATTAAACATTTCGTCCTGCATCGCAGATTAAGGGGAAACGTGTTTCTCCTTCAACAACCAAGACCATTTTGTCCCCCCCGCCACTCGCCCTTTTGCTAAAATATTTACACGATTAAATGTGTTTAACTTGCAAAATTATAAATACAAAAACAGAACTAAACATGGAACTTCTTAGTGGAAACCGCACAGTCATGCAAAAAATCTTTTGCAAGGACGGATGAAAATAAACTGTCAACAGATCTTACACACCCCGCTGCCTTCGATGGTACGACACTATTTACAATCTGACTGCATGAAAAAAAAAAAAGAGCAAAAAAAAAAAAAACACAGATCTGAGAGCTTCCACAAAGATGAATGCTTGAACAATGGAAGAAGACATAAAGGACCGCTATAATGCATAAAATGAATCATTCGGCTCTGGGAAATTCATTTCATATGAGAGAAGTGTAGTAAACAGGCTGTAGAAAACAGCAGCTGAACATGAAGTAACCACAGGGAATTGATCTTCATAATCACAATTTGTGGAAGAAAATCTAACCCTCGGGAAAGATCTCCATGATCAAGTTACACTCAATCATAAAAAAAAGAGAAGCTAAAAACATATTAATAAAAATGTCTGCAATTTGGCCAAGTAGCTGCGAAGTGTTAATATTTCTGGGTTTTTCTCAACTGACTGAGGAAATTAGAACCGAGTTTGGGCCACTTACCAGCACCGAGGCTTTGAAATATTAGGGTTTCAAGTAGTGATGCACAATATATCGGCATTAACGTCAGTATCGGTTAATGTTAGACATTTTTTAACATAACTATCGGTCCAATGCCTAAAACTGGGTGGATATTAGCAGCCAGTGTTTATTTTCATCTTGTTGCCGTTTGTTTTTCTGGATGGGTGCAGTGAAGGGTATTGCAGGTTTAATTGAAGCAGAGGAGCAACGTATAAATAATGTTTGAAAATATTGGTTATCGCACGTAACAGTAGTATTAATATCGAATACAGATACCGGCCTAAACAATTTGAATTGTTGCATCCCTACTTTCAAAACTAGGGATAGTTTCTGCGATGTTAGAGAAAGTGTTGGAGGGACTGGAGTTGCTGTGCACTTCCAGTCAGCAGCCTGAAAGACAGCCTGTATAGTTTTACTAAATCAAAGAGAAAGAGAAACTTGGATCTTTGGAAACGGCATTAATCTAGATTTAATGCAATATTAATAACAGTGACTATATCATGTCAACGGCTTACATCATCATAAGCAATGAAGATTTTTAAATCATTGTGAAATAATTCTAAATAGTTTAAACAAGATTACATGAATGCTTTCGCAGTAAGAAGCCTGCCTTATGTGTTTGAAGTTGATGAGAGCAGTTTCCAGATTAACTTCGCCCTGCAGCAGGGTCAGCAATGACGTTAAAACTCATCTTTACTGTAAAACAGTAAATACATCCTCAGTGGGAGGTCTGTCGAGTCCAGTTTATTTGTATACAGCGTTTCAGTAACAAGGCAGTTCAAAGTGCTTCTTCACATCCTAAGAGCTTCATACAGCGATCAACTGTGGAACAAGCAATAAACATTGCATTTTGTCAAATGCCATCATCAAAATCATCAGTCACATACACATCAAATATGTTGATCAATGTTGCACTTACTACTAATATGAAGTCCTAAACAGGTGGGTTTAAGCCTTAATTTAAAGGAACTCGAAAGGGTTATGATGAGGAACCTGATTTCACCCTTCAACAGTATCCTCTTGGTCTAAACTCGCCCCTCATTTCTCCCCATTTTCCTTTTCCAAGTCGGGAATTTTTTTGCTGTTAGTCCCTTAAGGCCGACTGAAAGCCTCTCTTGGAGCGTTTGCTTCTGCAACCACAAAAACCATAGATCTTTCAGCGTTCCCTATTATGTACTTAATAAAAGCATTTCAACACGGACATAATTATTGATGAATGCATTTTTTTGAACTTATGCATTAAAGGTTCCAGTAAAATTGTGGCTCTTCATAGCTGGAAGGCAGGACATATTTCTGCAGAAAGTGGCTGAAGGATCTGTCAGGAGTCAGAGGAAACATGGGGGGAGGCAGGGGGCTAAATGGGAAAATAAAAAGGCTAATTACAGTGCATCTGTCAATGGCTGACCAATATTACACTCAGTGGTTTTTAACAGCCTAAACAGGGCAGAGGAGAGAGCGGCAGATTAGTGAGACAGAATGTGAGTGTGTGTCTGAGGCAGACAAGCGCAGTCACCAACGAAAACACAGCCTGGCTGTTCACTGAGCCTACATAAATGGCTTACGTAAGAAAGTACTCTCAGTACCAAAAAACAGCAAAAATCCATAAACACACAGAGACAACACAACCCCCCCCCTCACCTCGGCTCCCCCGTACACACAGATCTACAGTGCTTTAACATACTTGTGAGTTCCTTCGCTCATCCATTCCCACAGCCAAAAAAACAAAACAAAAAAACAACATTTCATCTGTTTCCACTCCAACTTATAAATTCACAGTAGAATAGAAGCAAAACAGAGACAAAAATAAGTCTTAAGTATCAAAGAAAACAATCCTATTCCCTGCATCTACAAGTAAATCTGTTTCACATCCAAATATCAAAACACACCAACTCCTGGGAACACACACAGACACAGTATGCCGTCAGAACAATGAGTACAGACATGGCACGCTCTCTCTCATTCTCCCCTGCCCTCCCGCGCTCCACCTTTGGCGTTATAACGAGCTCTGCCGTACAGTTTTATTTACACCGGCCTCTTATCAGCGGTACAGCAGCACACCGGCTGCCAATTGGAGAGGACAGGGCCCTGGTACTGCCTGTACCCTGTGGTGGAGTAGGTGTGTGCCGCCTTCCTCCCGGCGTAATTTTTTATATATATATATTTTTTTATTTATCAAGTCGGATCCTGCGCCAGACTGCCTCTCAAAATAATAAAAACACTCAGCGAACAGACACACAGGCAGAGGACGGGTGAGTTTAAAATAAGACGCTGCGAACACGTTGTGACACAGGTCTTTGTAGCAACTTAGAGGGATTTACATTCAAGGAGGCAAAGGCAGGTAATCCTCTGACAGCCTTGTCGTTATGCTGGCAAGCAATTTAGCAGATACATTTTTAGCTGCGATAAAGTCTTCCAGGAGGAAAGAGAGAAACGGCAGAAAGCGAGGAGGTGATTTAACCATCACACACAATCGGGGCAGAATACGCATGGCACACATGCTACTTATAAACTGTATCTAAAACACTCATTCAATCACTCGCTCACCGTGTCATCTTCTGTTCACCCTCACCAGGCAGTTTATTAGGTACACCTGTTCCAACTGCTTAAAAACTGCCCAAACAAATGGCAGCAGCTGAATGCGTTTAGACCTGGGGAACATGACTTATTGAAGTTCAAGTGGCGTTCCAGAACGGGTGAGAAAAGGGGATTTAAGTGACTTTAACAATGGCCTGGATGTTGGCGCCAGACGGGCTGCTCTGAGTATTTTAAAGACACACTGAGGCTCACCAAAACCGGACAGCAACAGATTGGAGAGGCATTCCTGGTCTGACGAGTCTTGGCGTGTACCCACACTAGGAAAATCATTTGGTTGTACCAACAGCGGACTTTTTCTTTTTTTTTCCCGTTTGATGAGGTTTGCTTCCATGTTGTGCTTTTTTGCAGGCACACAATAATGTGTCAAAGCCATAAGCGACGATCATTGCTCCCATTTGACAGGAACTTTGAAAACAGTTTTGCCAGATCAGTCACATTTCTGCCTAGCTGGGTTTCACAGGGCTGCATAAAACGTCTCTAGTCAGGCTACTACAATTTGGGTAGCATTTCACATCACTTGGTGGAATTTCAGTAAAATATTAAGCCTAACCCTATCAAAATAGTTGTTAGTGTGTGGCAGTAAAGCAAACAAAACTTAACAGTGTCCTTGCACTCATTTTATTAGTTAATTTATTTTTGAAATCTTTAGGAATGTGGGAATCAGTAATTAAGTCATTGGTTAATCAAGTGTCTAAGAAATGTTTTTGGTCGATGTCAATTGTAAAATACTGCAAGTGAAGAGTTACCAGAACACACAGCCTATGTCACAAAATCTGTCAAGGACAGTTTGTCAGAATTATTTGTACCTCATTACTGATTATTATTAATCAGTAATAATGTGTACAACCCCTGAAAAATAAGTGCTACTACAGTATTAAATACAGAAATAAAAGTTTTATTGTCTTGTTTTGCTAACAGGATTTAGCAGGTTCACTGGAAACAATAAGCAAATTCAACTGCTTCTCCTACTTCAAATAGACAAAAACATACATGAAGGTTAGAGTTACTTCAATTCAGGATTTCTGACTTTCAAGACAAAGGGAAAGACTGGACATTTTCAATGACTAGTTCCCAAGTACTCTCAGTGTTCTACCAGTTTCATCTGTCATCCAATAATCAATCTCAACTGTAGCTGGCAAAATCTGGTTACTCGGTTTAGGTCTACCAGGATTGTCATTAATTTTTGATGAGGCAAAAGTCAGACTTGGCAGTTCAAGCCTGGTCGACCCAATGGGGCAGAAACATGGAGCTCAGGAAAGTCTGAGTCACGCAAGCTGGAGAGTAAATGAGGATAAGGCAAAGCAATCATGAGAAGTGAGCAGAGACTTTAATTAATAAAACATAATTTCCAAGAGAAAGCTTCTTATGGTGCATTTTCGCTCCAGGAACCACAATGGTACAATGTACCACAGAAAACAGGCCTGATAGTTTTCTCTTAGGTAGACTGGAATATTTTGCGTCAGTCAGTTTAAGCAACCCTACAATCCATAAACACTTTTATCTTTAAATGATAAGAGGAACAGGTTTTAATAATTGCAAACACATGAATGTAGATGTACCGGATTAGAGCCATTAACAGCATTAGAACATTATGTTAAGGATATAAAATAGTAATGCTACAATATTGAGATGAATTCATGTTTTAATGTAGAAATTATAACAATCAATTCCCTCATATTGTGACTGTGTTTTAACTAATGTTGTATATTGTTCACAAATTTAATTTTTGATTAATGCACACAACTTGGAAAAAACAAAAAAAATCGGTGTAAAAAAAAGTGAAATATTACAAACTTCTTCAGAGTTGGAAGCGACTTAAATTCAGCTTCAGAGTGTAAGCACTGTGAAATTATTACAAGTTAAGGTTATGGGGAAAAAAAGCCTCTCCTCTCCTCTGGGTGAGGACATAGGAAGTTTGAATCAGCTACATTCATTATTTTTTATTTTTGAGACTTTTCTGTAAGGTGTAGAGTGACACTACATGAGTTATAAAGTGTAATCACTGTTTATTGTTTCTGAAAATGAAAGCTTTTGTTTTTTGTGACTAGATTTCTCCACGAAGTCAGAATCTGCTAATTTTTTTATTTGAAATCTGTTGTAGTTTAAATGTTTCTACACAGTTTGGATTGACGGTACTTAACATTTAAACCATATATCCTGCAAAACAATCAGATCAGTTCTTTTTCTGTTTGTCTTTAATTGGATTCTGGACTTGCTTTGAAGTCACGATTTCCTGATTTGTTTCAGGAAATCGTGAAAATCTATCCCAGTAGGAAAAGTTTGTTTTAATAAACATATGAAAGAAAAAAATATATAATAATTTGAAAAGATCACCAAGATCAAGCCAGCAGCTCAGATCCTGATATGACATTTATCAGTTAAATTACAATTAGCTAGCTGTCAGAGAAAACAACTTATAACAGGTGAATTAAATATAGCGCAGACACAGCAGGTGATACTGAGCCATCTAGGTGCTATAGATGAAGTATAAGCTTATTGTCAGATATATCAGCGACTCACAGAGGCAGAAAATCTTCTATGACGCGAACAAACACAGCGATATAGATAAGAGTAGATAATCTTGCTCTTCTGTGGGGGGGGGGAGAGGTGGTGAGGGTGTACAAGCCATCAAAATGCACATAAACACGTTTTCTCCCAATGATATTGTTATCGACGGAAAAGAAGAAGAAATCAAAGGGAAGCGAGTGAGCACGAGGAAGAGGGAGGGCGAAAAAGGAGAGGAAGCAGATGAAGACAGAGAATATTCAGGTCGCATTTGACAGCTTTACGGTCTGTTGCGCCGAATGGGATGTCTGGGGACGTGGCAAAGCAGACAAATATTGACTTGCAGAGCGTTCAAATGCACACACACACACACACACACACACACACAGTCTGGGGAAAATACACGAGACACTTGCACATGAAGCCTCTAAATTCAACCTCCTTCAAAATGGATGAGCTCACATTGCAACATCATTCACCCTGTTTTTCTTTTCCTCAGCTCAACCTCTTAATCCATTTTGCCAACAAACCAATTTGTTTGTCCAGTAGGTCAGAGACAGTTTCCTGCCCTCACCGTTCCCTCTCCTCCTCTCCAACTGTTTATTTTCCACCCTTCGTTTGTCGTACTTTCTCTGAATGACGGAGCCGTTTCCAGAGTTTTTGCCCCCCGGGAGATGGAGGGCATCTCAGTCCACAGTCCACAGTCATTCCTCCTGCTCCCTCCTTTCCTGCCCTTTTACTTCTTTCATAACCATTTCCCGTATAGGGATGCAGAAAAATTTAGACTACCATAAATCATTTTAAATGCAACTTTCGTGTGACACAGATGCAACTGGAAAACAAATATTTTAGGACGAGGATCGTGGAAAGAAAAAAACCTGCTGCAGCAGCCTGGTTGCATAAGACAGCACGACGTTGAACTAATACCTTTTTGAAGCAGCGTTTGGATTTATTCTCGGCATCCAGTCTGATTCAGTTCACAACGGCCATCGGTCACAGTTCAGCTGCCCTTGAATGACTTTATCCCTCCTTCTGCTGTGGTACCAAGATGGTTTACACTATACATATTAATGTATGTTTGGTGTTTAAACTATTAGAGCATGCAGTTAAAAGTGTTTTTAAAGGAACTCTCAAATAGAAAAACTATTTTAGAAATAAAATACCGGGGCTCAAAATGTAGAGTAGGAACATAAGTGTCCTGATAGCTTATGTCAAAGACTTGTTGGTTTTCAGTAAAATGTCATAAAACCCGTCTTACAGGCAACGTTATTCGTTGTGTAATGACATTTTCCTGTGATTCCCCATGATGAGACGTAAAAGCACCTTTTTCTCTGTAAAGTGAGAACTGAAAGGTGCGAGCAGATGATAGGTGGAATAAATACGATTAAGATCGGATGAACGTTTCCCAGATTAGAGAAAATACAGAAACTCCGCTTTATGTGTCCCGTCTTCTTTTCCAGTAACAGTAATTACTCTGCCCTGCACGACACTGACTCCAGCACTTCACAAGCCTGCTGCCCTCTCCAGACCACGGCCTTTCTTCTTCTGTGGTTGCCCCTTAAAGGTGAAAGGTGCCACGTGTTTCTAGCTCTACCTCAGACCCCCCTCCGATTCAAAAAGAGAGAGAAGAAAATGAGGCTTTGACACTTATCCCTGTGCTCAGGCCACAGATGCTGGGATATCCCACAGGGTCTTGGGTGGATTATGTGTGTCAGTACAAGGATGGGTGTGAAAAAAAATAAAGAGTCCAGCATACAAGAAGTTGAGGCCAGAGGAACCACCTGGGGCTCCTGTGGTGTGCGGAGCCAGGAAGTAAGTTAATGTTCCTAAAAATGAAGAGGCTACGGCTTTAGCAGTCTAGAAAATACGACGCATGCTATCCTACAGGTCACCTAATATTCCCCCAAAGACATCTTGTGATCTTTAACTCACTCATTGATAATTGATCATTTTAAAGCCTTTAAACTATAGAAAGTTTGAGATATAAAAGGTAGGTCAGACATCCGGAATTTACCTTTTAATTTTTTTTTTTATTTTTTTTTTTATTTTCACACCTGGGTTGAGCTTTGGCAATAAAAATCGAGGTGTGTTTTAAGAACGTTTGTGGAAGTCACTGGTTGAGGTCCAGGCAGTAAACCTTCCTGGACTGGGTTTGATAAAGACACGTCGGGACAAAAACAACGCCACCGTGACAGTAACGGATGCCATTTTGTTGGTTACAGTAGCAACATGACAACAGACCCTCATAGCAATGTAATGAGAACAGCTTTCACACTTTCTGCTTGAGTTGTTGCAACAAACTCTTAGTGAACGACTCGACAGCTAACGGGTAAAACTTAGATAAAGATCATGGTGCTAAAATACATCGTAGCGACACTCTTCACCTCTTGGATTAAAATAAACCATCCCGGTGCCTTCTTCCGTTAAAAAATATTTCATTTTATTAGACATAATAAAGCATTACACCAACCAGTTAGTGAATCCTAAAATATTTAAAATGCTCTTCCAAGAATTAAAAACAGAAGAAAATATCTTTACTTTTACAGTTTATTTAGAAAAAAAAAAACCTTTTGAAACTATTTTGTCATGTAATTGAATCTGTTATTTTAGTTTATGCTTAAAACAGATATGACACACAGTGAGTTGTGTGTGTTGCTGTAGAGCCACCGCTGTTTGCACACGCACAGTTGAGTTTTACTACAGCATATCAACAAATACGTTATACGTAAACACAATATAGTAACCATAACTGATATGAGTGTCTAATCTTAGGTTCAGGGCTCTGAGCGAATCAGTGCAGGCCCCAGTTCAAGGTTAACCAACATAAACTAGTGAGGTCAGTGGAGCAGGCTGTTAATGTATAACCTGGTCAAAGTCATTGAGAAAGAATCAACCAGAAGGGTGACCGACCAAAATAACAAGGGTCATGGCAACCATCTGTCAATCTAATGGTTATGCATTGCAACTCATTTTTTACTAGACCACTAAAACCAAAGCATGACCTTGAGACTTTGTTAGCCTGCTGCAAAAATGTAACATTCATTACTTTCAAAAATCTGTCCAATTCTTAAAAGCTTAAACCTTCAAATAAGTTTATTTAATGCAGGTTTCATCCACAGTCAAATCTCACTGAAGTACAGATATTTGTACTTTACTGAAACATTATGTGAAGAACTTCTTAATTCTGGATTTTTTTTTTTTGTCATTTTGTTATTTGAACGAAACCAACCAAAAGTTTTAATCTTCGTCAAGAACAAAAATCACAAACAAACCCTGCATCATATTTGTCCAACCAAAAGGAATGTGTGTGTGCTGGTTGATTCATATACAACCTGCTCTGAGCCTCTGAGGTCCCACAAGGCTCTATTCTTGGAAATGTTCAGCTTGCACTTCATAATAATGATTTACCAGATGTCTCCACAGATATATTAATGTCCAAATGTATTCAGAAGATGCAGTAACTTTACGTTTAAAAGTAACTGCAAGTGAATCTTCGTCATAGACCATCTTTAAGACTTGGCTTTAGGAAACAACAAAATATTTTTTATTTCATTTCCCTTTGGGATCAATAAAGTATTTTTGAATTTGAATTGAATTTGAAACCAAATGTGCATGTCTTTAATCTTTTAATTTGTCTTTAATTGTAACTATATATTTTTTTATTTTTTCTGTCTTGTTTCTCAGGTCTGGTGCTGGATGGGATGAGCGGAAAGACATAGCTGCTCTGAATTATGACTGAAATCATAAAAAGCTATGAAGTTATTTTAGTCATTTCCTTATTTTTTTATTTGCACTTCAATGTTATTTTATTCCTTAACATGCTGCTTGAGTTTTATAATGATTGTTTTATTACATGCCTTGTTTATAATGCAATTTTAGGTACCTCTGTTTCTTCATTTTCCTTTAAAGCATTTTGAATCATCTCTGCATGAATAGTGCTAGTCAAAAACGTGCATTGCCTGTTGGCCAAATCTGCCCCATGCTCAATAATCAACAGTGTTTATCATATTGGATTACCTCTTTTTAGATAAAAATGAAATGAAAACTATAGCATCAGCCTTTATTCCACATGCGCTTTGACCAGCCGTTGAACCTTTACCCCTATGAGCACCACCAACTCTAAGCAGCTGCTGGCAATCCAGCTATTGACATTCTCTTTACAGTGCTGTAAATGCATTTATAGTTGAAGAGAGGACGGAAAAAGATGGTTGCTGGAGGGAGGCAGGAAAACTCATTTTGGATGTAGTTTCAGCCTGGGAGGCAGTGGGGATTCTAGCGGTCAGCTGAGGTTTGAAGGAATGGCGCAAATAACAGAAAACCAACACTTGTTGCTCTGTTTTCATTCATTTCTTCTGTGGTACTGACCAATCAACATTACTGCAGGGTTTAAAGAAAGGAAATGGAAAAGCTTGTGTAACATGAGAACAGACCACCTGCTGCCCAAAAACCATGAAGTGGGAAAATAATATATTCAGCTCATTAGACAAATCTTTTTATTGGCTTAGTTGAATAAAAAGCTGCCTTGTTTTTGCTACCAGATCTCGACTTTTCTTCTATCTCATTGTTTTTTTTTTTCTGCTAATCTTTCTAATTCTTGAGACAAAATTGTGCAAAAAACATGACTAGTCTCTCTCACACACACATTTGCTCCCTTTGCCCAGCTCAATAACCTGTAAAAATTTAGTGTTTAGGGCCCATTATTTCCTGCTTTCAAGTCACACATTGTCAAAAGGAAATGCTCAGGTTATTAAGGCTGACGTCTGAAACCAGGGTGGAACGAAGGGAATACAGTGAACACTTGTGCAGTAAAACTAAGACAAAGAGGCGAAGGGTGTTAAACTGGCAGAGGAAAAAAACAATGGCTTTAACCTCCCTGAAGGGGGTCTGTCTGCAGACGCTGCAGCTAGTGGAGCTTCAGACTGCAATGCTCAAAATCAGAAATGTGAGCGACAAACAACCATGTCTGGTAGCCAATGACCGGCTGCTCATGTCAGAGCAGACTGGTTTGAGAGAAGCAACAGCAGCTCAAAAATGATGGTTAATTTGAGTTCATTCTCAATTTAGGCAGTGGGTTGTTATTATTTCTTTTAATACACCTTTTTTTTTTTCCAGAAACAGAAGAAATTTTCCATTTAAATTAGTCTATTTCAGAATCCAGTAACTTTAATGTAAGTGAATGTGCTTCTGACTGTCTACTTGGCCAATTCAAAAATATATTTCCACTAACTGATCAGATATCCAGGCTTTTCACCAGCCTTGAGCGCATCATCTCATTAGTGAATTGCGTGTGGTACAAAAGTCTCAAAAGTCGCAAGCACAGCCGAGCCAATCCATGTGCTTGTGTTGACCAATCCAATTTGCGCACACACATTTGCTGTCTTCTATTTGTAATACATTACGACTGGCGCAGTTTGAAACATGTACATTTAAGAAACTGTTTACACATCGTCATACACACGTCAATTACGCCGTACACTTACAAATCTTGTTGTCGGCTTTGTGAGTCATTTTGAGACTAATTTAACTCCATATGTATCTGGTTGAAACAGAGATGATTATCACTGATGTATATGCAGCTTGCATGTGGTCTTAGTAAATAATGTTGTAAACCTCATAAAGGTTAAAGCTCATCCAGATGAGCCCCTGGAGGCACGACTGATATGCAGATCTGAGGAAATCCAAATGTCTCGAAAGAGCATTAAAAAAAAGCTCGAAACATGTTTTCTTTTACTGCACACAGGTGCATTCATTTACATACTTGTTATTTCGTTTGACTCCAAAATCCTCTCCCCTCCACATTGTTAAATCTTCCACATAAAACTTAATAAGTGCCAACTTCAAACAAGCAAATCGGATCAATTAGGGAAATCTCACAACAAGGGCTATTAAGGGAAATAAACTTACCTCAAATTACCACACAACTTTTAGTCATCAAGCCTGTGTTATCAGCCAAATGACACCATTCAGAGGTTACCAGCTCTTTTCCATGAGGTCATCTGTTTTCCTGCAAATGGCTTGTCAAGACTGAGGATTTAAACTGCTGAGCAAAGTGAATTATAGGGAGAAAAATCCAGTGTGAATATTGTGTCCAGGCCCACAACACAGATGACATTGAGATCCAATTAGTTATCATTTATGAGAGCAACGGCTCCGCTTTCTGCCTGCCTGCCTTCCCCAGCTGCTTTCACTCTTTTCGGCATATTATAGCATGCATGCTGCTTTATACTTTTTCACAGAAACGACAGTTATAGACTATTTCTTTAATTTATTGCAATATATACAAAAATATAGATGTATTTTTTTTTTTTTTTTAAGCGTGTATGAGTCCTGATCCTTCTGCAGACGCGTCGCTTTGTGCTCAGGGAAACGCGCAGCTCTGGATATAGATACAGCACAAGTTATACTGTAGAGGCAGTGACAGCTCTTGGCGGGCGGCCAAAACTCGGGAAGCATGCGTTTATGTGTGGGTGGTGGTGGTGTGTGTGTTTGTGTGTGTGTGTGTGTGGGATAGGATCAGCTGAGGAAGAAGTAGGCCAAACGGTGACTCTGTGGCTCAAAGGAGTTTGTCTGTCCTCTCTTGTTACTCTAACTGGGCCTTTATCCTCCTCTTCTTGTTTTGCTGTTATTCTATAAGGTCACGTGGGAAAATCTATTTTTGCACATCCAGTTCATGCAGTTTTATTTGAAGTGCATGATATTCATCTGGTTTTGCAAGTTATCTGCTGATATTAGAAAAAATGTTGTATAACCTTTGGGACAAACTTCTCCATACTGGTTGCATAATTTCTTAAGATATTTAAAGATTTTCTTTTTTTTTCATGTAAAAATAAATAAAATCAAGATCCTGCTGAAAACAAGGATTTACCTGCATGAGTAAAGTTTGAAAATGTAATATAATCCACACATTCTGACCTGTTTGTCTGTAAATATAGGTATTCTGAATTTTTTTTTCTGAAGATATAAGAGTCAATTTAATCTCCAGACACCAAATAGTGTCTTTAAGCTAACAAGTCATGAAAAGCAACATGTGCAAATCAGGAATAACAGCTGAAGTGAAAGCACTGTTTATCTCAGCGGGTTATATTAGGGAGCTACTGAGCATTATGTCGTCAGAGTTGAAGTGATAGAAGCAGGAAAAATGTGGGGTGTCCCTGATCTGCAGCAGGAGTCAGTATCTACCATTGATTCATGAGAGCAGAAAAGACTGGCCCATGCACCGAAAAACAAGATCTGACCAAGTCATTTTAGTTTAGTCTCTAATGCAAATATCTTAGACAAAACTAACTTGCAAGTAACATTTCGGAAAGATATAAGTCGAGTAATTCCTTTATAGGTTAATAATAAATGAATATTCTCCCATATTAATGAGTTATTGTCTCAAAGCAAGATTCTACATTTTGCAGAAAAGTCACTTTTAAGTTAGCTTTGTCTATTTTCAAGTGTACGAAGACACTTGAAATAAGCAACAAGACCAAAAATACTTGGTAAGATTTTGTGGCCGTACAATGTGTGAACCATTGTTGTTGTTGTTGTTATGCTGGTTCTGTCAGAAAGGTGTCAGAATACTCAATGCACTGCAGTTGGTTGTGGATGGTGTGCCATACTGGCCACAAGGCGGAGAATTATTATCAGTTTAAATTTAGCCATTTTTTGACATGAAGGATCTCTAACGGTCTGGGCGGCAGCAGCTACCATTTAAGGTGTTCCATTTATTTTAGGTGGATGTGCTTTTTGACGCTGCTGATTTGTCCTGATCCATCTTCCCATCTACAGCAGTCTGACTTTGGGTCAGCAGGCACAGACGCCATGACTTATGGCATAAACAGAATGCCTTGAAGCCTCAGTGAGTAGTCTGTCGAAGCAACATTATTCATCTGCCGTATTTACACCTCCGTCTCTAGCTATTAGCATCATAGTCTGCAGTAATATTTTACAGCTGCTTTTGTGTTATATAGTGATGTGCAGTTGGTGTAAAGTAGAATCTAAAGGGCAGATGACTGGAATTAACGTTAAAAAGTACTGAGCTCAGATGTGGGTTTTGAATATGGGCTTGAAATGCTAAACTGTGCTGTTAGTTGTTCAGTTAAATACCTAAAATAAGTATATATAACTTGTTACAGGAGTGTGTGAGACATTCATAAGTACTTAGTAGCATTTCCTTGATGGTGAAGCTCATTGGTCGTTTTATTAAAATGCTAGAAATTCATTTCAATCTTGGGCCTACTCTGGCTACCCGCTAGCTTCATGGGCTAACAGTAGCAATAGCCAATAGGTTTAACATCTGGGAACAACAAATGTGTGTCCTTAATAAAAAAACCTACTGATGGTGTTCTTTTAGAGGAGTGGTGAGGAGTGACTTAAAATTTTAAGTTCCTCTTTAATGTTGGTGGTGTTTGTGTGACACGGATAATAAAAATCGCTGAAAGGATTAATGTTGGAACATTGAGCTGTAGCTACTAGCCATCTCTGGAAAAAGAATCTTCTTTCAGAGATTTTTTTTCTCTGGTAGAAAAAAAAACAGTATTTATTCAAACAAAGATTATTATAAAATCATCAAACTTAAATAAAAAAAATTGCTTTAAAAAAATCTTGACTGGACTTAAAGTTGAGGGAAATTATTGTAGTATCATCATTTAATAAGTGACGATTCTAAAAGCTAGTTATCAAATGAGGTTCAAGAAGCAAACTTTAAATTCTGTGAACATTTTAGAAAGCGATTGTAACTGTGAGAGTTTTAGAAACTGCCTACAAGAACTTCAACAATAGCTGCAAATCAATATGTTCTGTTCCCTCAAACCCCCCAACAAAGATCCTCTGGGGGGTTTCCCAAAAGCCTGTTTACCCCCGGATTGAAGTGCTTTTGCTTCTGACCAGCCCTATTAGTATTCTGAAGCCACTTGCTTGTTTTCAACAGTTATAACACAATATCCATGCTTTGCTTTTATGTCGCACCTCCCAGTGGAATTAGCAGCATAAAAGCAATCCTTGTGTGTCCTGGCTACTTCCAGATGGCTTTGGGAGTGCTTTTATCTCTTCCCTCTGCCTCGCTCCCTCTCTGTCTCCTTTCACTTTCTCTTGCTCTCTTTATTCCCCCCACATGAAAGTGCCGTCGGCAGATCTTTGCTTAGCCGAGTTCATTCTCTCGTCATCCAAAAATATAAAAGTTTCAAAGAGCATTTCATGAGGGAGCTCTTCCATAAATGGGATTCATAGCTCTCTAATCTGTGCTGCGAAATTGATCTAAAAAGTTTCCCAGAGCTATCGGCCAACTTACATAATGCAATAAAGTGCCGTGCCTCAGAGGATATTTACTTTTATTACCGTTTGTATCACAAACAATTGCCCCATCCTGGTTCCCCAGTCTCAGGCTGCAAAAGAATGTAGATTCTTTGCAAAAAAAAAAAAAAAAAGAAAAAAAAAAAAGCATTTCATTCAAATAAACGCATAACAGAAAAAAGTAAACTTAGAGCTGTCAAGAACACAAAAGTGACTGAATTTGATAAATAATATAAAAGAAGGCAACATAAAAGGGCAGATATGCTGTCTGAGTGCAGTTTAAAGTGGGCAAATATGACGGAGCGGCGTTCTGATGATAAATTCATGTGACCATCACAAGACTTGGTCAAGGTCTTTGTAAAATAATTCATTTATCTGACCATTTATTTAACTACATACTGCTTTTTATTTTTTGTCCAAGCTTTGAGACTTAAGCGAACAACTGGGAACGATGTGAACAGAGACTGACTGACTGCTAACGTGAAAATCTGTTGACACTTGTGTAAAACCTGCCTAATTACACACGCTGCCGTGACACAATGAAGAAGCTGTCAAATCTGAATGACTGACTTCAATTCCTGCACGTCAGTGAATACCGCCGGCTCATTACGGAAACAGACAGGAGGCAGCAACAATCTAATAGCTATAGTGCAAATGTATGAACCACTGCTGTGTCCTTAACACAACAGTGTTTTATTGTGGGGGGATAATGCTGCAGAAATGTAGACACCAGATCAGGAATGTGACAGTCACCCGGTGTCCGTGTCTAGGATGACGCTCACTTCTCCTCCAGTTTGGATCAAGAAGAAACTTCGATTTGATGAACCACCGTTTGGCTTCCAGCTACAGACCGATGTCTTCAGAGCAGCAGGCAGGAGATTTAGTTTCCTTCAAATATTGAATCAACTCTGATGAGACTTCTTCCTCTATTTGGGTCAAAATCCCATTTAATGCAGCTGGATGTACAGCAGAAGATTAAGCCCAATTTACTATATTTGTTCTTTTGAAAGCCTCTTAAGTTTCACCACACTTCACATCACTTGGTCAAGAAAATAAAAAGTTTGAATCAACTATAAGAAGAAAAAGACAGACTGAACTTTTTGCTAGATCCACTTCCTAAAAGTTATGAAATAATGACATAGCATCTTTTTTTAACTGAACAGGCACATCACAACCAGGTCTGGTCTATTTGCAAGTATCTAAAGATACAAATATTTAGTTTTTTTTTTTTTTTTTAATATGGTTTCAAAGCTGGAAAAAGTCCAACATTGTCTCATTCTGTTGGACAATGTCTCCCACCCAATGCATGAAGCTGCTACTGAACTGGAGAGCTCCTTCAGCTGCATACCGCTGCATCCTGGGCGCACAAAGAAGCGTTATCAGAGATCCTTACTCCCTATAAGCCTAACAAATGTTTACGTCCTTGCTGGGTTTTTTTTTTTTGCACATTTTATTCCAATTCTTAATAGTCTGTTGTAATTAATGAACAATATACATGCATACGCCAACTATGAGCAGCAACTGATGTCAACTGGAGGCTCTGAGCAGATAGGCAGCAAAAAACAAAAAATATCCTGCACAATGAGCAGGTTTACTACTTTTACATAAATCAAAATCAGACTAATGACACGTTTTAAATAAAATAAAATGTATACATTTGCTTTTCATGCAAATCTTTAAATTACGACCCTGAGAATCTCAGGACTAGGACTGATTGTGATGGTAAAGTGAGTGCAGGATAAACACCGCCGTGACTACAACGTGCGCTGACTGTCGTTACGGAGCACTGACACACAAACCCAAGAAGGAAAAGCTGCACTGTGATTTTCTCCGAGTAGTGATGCAGAAATCCTGCATCAGTGACCGTCTGTGTCTGGGTCTGCATGTTCATGTTCATATGAGTTTTACAGTCCTGGCTCAATACAGCCAGTATTGTGCACACACACGCTCACACACACACACACACGCACACGCACACGCACACACACACACACGCGCGCGCTCCCATGCGCAAAGCAACACAAATCCATACTAGCCACAGGCTCCTCTCCAATCTATTTTCTGCTCAGCTGGTTTTAAATGAAGTTATTATGACTCATTAAAATGCCCACAAGCTTGTGGAAGTCGGCCAATTACGATTTAAATTTAGCCTCCTGCTTTCACAACCTTATCTCCCCCCGCTGTACAACCTGCCTCTCATTGCTGATTCTCTTTTTCATATTTTAATCGGGAGAAAAAGGTTTGCGATGCGTTCAGGAATCCGTCAGCAGCCTCAGATGGAGCTCTCACCCGAGAAGCACAGGGGCATCACTGCTCCACGTGAGCACCATCGCAAAGAATAATTACACGTTGAGGAGAAAGATAAAAAAAAACAAGAATAAAAATTAAACCAGGATTATATTGACATGTGCTGTCCAGATACACATAAAGCAGAGCCTCCTCCTCCTCCCAATGTGGAAAATACCACTAATTACTATACAGAGCTGAACAAATGGACCTTGCCAGTACCACAAGCACACAGTGCCACATACACACAAAGTTTCTCTGGGAAACTTGGATCACTTGGCTGTTTTTTTTTTTTTTATCTAATGTAACGAACAGTATCTGCTTTTCCTTTTCTCCGTGCCCATTCTGCCCTCCAGATGCAAGGTAAGACACAGATGCAACATTCCTGGTAGCAGGTTCATCTCCAGATGTTTCTGAATTTATTGGGATTCATAGAAAGATGTTTTTTTTCTTCTTTTCTTTGTATTTGTAATTTACTGTGGAAGGGAGCGTGTCATATAATAATCTGCAATATTTCATTATGAGCATCATGTACAGTCTGACATGTTAGGGACAATAAATATTCTAGATAAGTCTTTCATATTTCTTAAACACTTAAAAATGAGATCACGAATGAGCCAAACACTGCAGAGATAAATTAAAAACTCTAATTCTATTGATAGTATTCATATTTATGTTTTTTTTTTTTCTTTTTTCGAGACAGGTGACCCTGACCCAGTGCTCTTGGGTTTAACTGCTTCATTCCTGGATTAGAGCCACAGGCAGAGCCATCACTCCCATTAATATTCAGTTGAACGAACCATGTCTCCTTTTAGAGCAGAGCAATTTCTGACGCTAACTTTATTTTCTTTGCTTCTTTTTACTTTTCATAGAAGGTAGTCTTGAGTCATTGCTTCTATGCTGATCTGTTTTCAGAATAGAGCCATTAGTGTCATTAATATTGAACATTGGGCTGGGCATTTATCACATAATCATTTATTATAAAAATTTCTTATCATGGAGATAATTTTTTTTATTAATGTCTTGATAAATTAAAAAAAGGCAAAACTGACCGTATTATCAGAAATGTGATTTTTACATATTTTCTCCACAATTTGTTCCATGAGAGCATCAATAAATATCAGTAAAGTCTGAAAATATAATTAAATACAGTTACTGCTGATTTTGTCTAGAGCAGTATTTGTGTTTTGAATGTTGTGCCATATGCAGTTGCAGCAATACAGTTACCTAAATAAAAGAAAATGTAATGAATCATTTTTATCATTTAGAAAAGTACTCCTGGTCTAATTTTCCTGTGTTTTTAACTGTCCCTTTTTTCACCAAACTAAATTAAAAGTAAAATGTTTCCTTTATCGTGGATGAACAAGTCTCCAGTAAAAGGTTTTTCTAACGTAAAGCTGAAATAAAAACACCTTGGTACCAGGGTCACCAATCGTTTCCACATGGTTCTTATGAGACGTCGGCATAAACAACAAGCTTTAGATGCATCCCCACACAGACAGTTCTATCAATCAGTTGTGTCACATTTTGGGGACTTCCATGCTACAGAGGACGTATAAAAACCCGCTCCATTGTCCTCCTGCTACCCTGAGGTGTTCTGAAGGACCCTCAGCCTGAATAATACACTTCCAGAGCAGACAGAGCATTTCCACCTGATCCTGCTTTAGCCCCTGTGAGCAATGTTCACTATTCATCCTGTAGCATCCCCCCCCAAAAAAAAACACACACGACCTATTTTAACATCCCATTCTGGAGCAAACAAACGTCTGCATCTAGCGCGTCTGCTCTCTCCGTTTCAGTTAATGGTGTGTGTGCGCGTGTGTGTACTAGATTCATGTGCACACACACGTGTTTATGGGTGTGTGCATTCTACAGTATCACTTGAATTTCCAGGAGAGCAAATTAATTGGCAGCCTTTTGCAATAATTGACTTTTACCACACACACACACACACGCAAACCAGCATCATGTACACACTGCAAGCAATCACATCCCTCCCTCAGACACACACACACACACACACACACTGCTTGCTGACAACAAAGCTGCTGGGAGGAGGGAGGGATGATGAAGCGAATCCAAAATTCAATCGACTGTGTTCTTGTTTTGAGCAGAAGGCACACAGTGTACTGTACTCCGAGAGGCCATAAAAGTCTCACTCTACACACACACACGCACAAAACAGCCTTTGGTAGACACAGACGTTTCAGCAATCACCCTCCATCAAAACACTTTGTCTCGCATACAAAAATAAGACTTGGCATCAGAGTGGAATACCAAATCAAGCCCATTAAGGGAGCGCAGGGGCACTCGCTACTTAGCAACCAAAAGGATTTAAAGCTGCAATATCCCTGTAATAAAAGGAATAAGATCAAGTCTTCCTGTTTTTTTCCCTTCCTTTTAGTCAGAAAATAGAGAGGGCTGAAAAGTCAACTTTGAGCTTTCGTTCAAACTTTTCTGATCGAAGGGGTTTTGGAGTAATCAACACCACGGAAAAAAAGGAGAGCAGTTATTGGATTATACACTAATCCGCTGGAGCCATTCATTTGGCAAGAAGTGGTTTCCTCAGGGATCTTTTATTCCTTTTATTTATTACTGCTATTAATTCTTAGGTGGGTTTAATCTACTTACATCTCTGAAAATGAGGTTTAGGCTTCCACATGTGTTTGTTACTGTAACTTATTCTAAAGGGTCGACTGAGGTTGGCCAAACCTTTGCTCTCATTTAGCTCACATCTAGTTTGAGGGAGACGCTTCAAGTCTTTATTTGGGTTATGATATCAGCAGATGGCTTCATCTTTAGACATTTAAACACAGGAAAGAATGACGTTCAGTAAAATGCTACTATTTTTGAGGGCATCATGGGTTCATTCTCAAACATATGCATCAAAATTTAGAATAGAAAAGCACAGAAATACCGTTTATTGTTCCAGCTTGGGTAAACAGAGAAAGCAAATTTACAACTAAATAAAAAAATAAAAAAATAACAACTCTACCATTGTTAAAAACATCATATTCTGCTTGGAAGATATGTCTAACTCTTTTAAAAGAATGATAAAATGTGCATCTCTGTATAAAAATCTAACTATTTATAAGAGAATTAAATATGCAAATAATAGAAATGTAAGTACTTAGTTTGATGGGAGCAGTGGTGGTTAGAAAGTCTAGGAAGAATCTGTTATATCTCTTCTTTGCGCACCTAAGATGCAGCAGTGAGTCACAGAAGGAGCTCTCCAGCTCTGCAACATTTTGTTTTTTTAAATGACCCAAATGTTTTTTTGTTTAGAAAACTATTTTAAATTTATAAAGTTAAATTATAAATGTTGATACACATCCCCTGCATAAAAAAATGTACGTCTTAAATCATCAAGTATCTGGAATGTTATACGACTTTGTTTTTATGACTGAACATAATGACCAATTTTATCTTAAGGGAGGAAAAATATATATAAAGTGAGTTGATATGCAAAGCATTTTAGAAAGATTCTACTTTTAAATTCATAATTATATGACCTTAAGCGACAAATATTGAAAAAAAAAAAAAATTAGAAATGTATTTTTGCCGTCAGCTTATATCAGTCTAATTTGGTCCTCCCCCATCATCTCAAGCTGGACAACCAAACCCAACAGAACACCTTTTGGATGGGATGAAACAGGAGATTCGCTTCATCGAAGTTCGGCGAACATTCTGCTGTAACTGAGCGATGCTGCCATGTAAATCTGGACCCAGATCTCTGAGTCATGTCTCTAGTACCTCACTGAATCAATGCTGTAAAGCATTAAGGCAGTTCTGATGGTAAAAAGGACTCCAAGTCATTACAAGTAGGGTGTATCTAATAAAGCGGCCACGTCAGTACACAAATACAAAGCTGGAGAGCAAATGGAGACCAGAAGCGTATAAACTCTAATCTGAGAAGCTTAAATGAGACGATGAAGTCATTAGACAATAACTTTAACTTGGATGCAGGTGATGCATTTCTCAGGAGTTACAGTTCAAACCTGCAGCGTCTCTCCCAGAAAAGCTGCTACAGGTGTCAGGTGGGGACACACTGAGCTTTAAAAAAAAAAAAATGAAGAAAAAGAAGACATTTACAGCAACAAGCCATCAGGCCTGAGAGTGGCTCCAGCCACAGAGCTGGCAGCCCGCTCTTCCAGACTCTTTATCACAGGGGATCATCCCTCACATACTGTTCACTTCACCTATTTTTGTGTTTTATTTCTTCAAAACCTCACTTCTGTTCCCAGAAGCCCAGAGCGCAGGCACACAGAGTACTGGCTTAAGGAGGGCACTCGCTCTGAGTAACACGTTTCCAATGAAGTCGCATTTGCTCAGGACACAAGTCTAACAAGCCCCCTCACCCCAACACACACGCAACCCACTCCACCTCTCCCTACTCCACTCCACCGTCTCTGAAGGCTACTAAAAATATTAGCTTGACAGCTACGCCCGATGCTGCTGTATTATGAGCGAGCCCCTGTGCTGTGTCACCTCTCACTTGCGCCCTGCCGTGTAATGGAACCCAGCTGGGAGTCCTCCAGCAGCCCGATGCCGGCGATGTGGGGAACCGTAAATCAACAGGGTCAGGGGAAGTACGGCGAGGAGCGCAACGTCAGTTTTAAGTTGCAGAGGAGGAAAAAAATATGCCGCTACGTAATGAGCTACTGCTGTTGGTATTCTCTGTCAAGCTGAGTTTATGCACTTAGAAAATCAGTGCAGTAAGCGTTGCTTCACAGACGCATTCACACCCACACAGGAAGAACGTTTTGAGAAGGGTTAAGCTCTACAACATCATTTCACAGAGCACAGTTCAATCCATAATCTGACCTATGACCTCTGATGTCCATATCTGAACTCTTGCTGTAAAAATCTTTCAAGTGTGAAGGAAATCAATCATTTTAATTCCTCTCTCAGACCGCAACCCAACTTCCTCCATTATTATTATTGTTATTATTATTATAGTCACAGTTCTGATTACAGACGCTCTCAGTGAGTGCCAGCTGGAGACGTCCTTGAAGGAAGCAGGTCCAAGTGGAAACGTTTGTGTTCTCACCCCTCAGGTTGTATGTTTTTCCATATTTCCCGTTAGCCACTTGAATTTCAGGATGAAGGCCATTTTTCAACTTTAAGGTAAAAAAATATACCAAAATCAGATGCTGTTTTAGGTAGCTATGGCCACCATCAGCAAAAACTGTGGATTTTAGAGCAAACACATTCTCCATCACAACGAAGGCGGCCATATTGAAAATAATCACTAGAGAAATGAAACAGAAGATCAAGAAAATGTGATTTCTATGGTTTCAAACTACATAGGCCCCAATTTGACACCAAACAGTCATCCGATTGGCGATTTTAGTGTAAAAATATATTTTCCATGACAACCAAGATGGACATTTTGAAAAAAAGAAAAGGTAAATATGATTTCTATGGGTCCAAATATGTATGATTTGACACCAGTAGTATTTATCTACGAGACATATTGGGAAATACAGTGCAAGAACAAATTTTCCTTAATGACCTTAATGACCATCTTCAAAAATGGCTGCCATCTTGAATTTTTCAGTAGTTTTTATCAACAAAGCAAGCTCCTTCGAACATCAGTGCTAAGTTAGGTTCTTATATCAACATGAGACACATTTTGCTAAAACATTTAATGTTCTGCTGCACTAAGCTGGATGAAGAGAGCATCAAACAGAGAAACAGTCAAAAGCCATTCATTAACTCTGGAGGAGCTGCAGAGATCCACAACTCAGGGAACTGAAAGAAATCCTGATAAGGGTTGCTTTCAGAGTTTAAATCCAAATCATTCCATCTATTGCGATGTCCTAATCAAAGTTCAGACCTGAATCCAACATATTTGAGTGAGGACTTTAAAACCATCCAGTCCGATGAAAAAAAAAAAAAAAAACAAGAAAAAAAACGTTCAAGTTCTGGTAGAAATGTTGAAAGTTTTGACTCATTGACTCAGAACTTTTGCACAGGACTCAGAGAGTTGGAGTCGATTCAGGAGACAAAAATCAGCTGTGAAAAAAAAAAAAGTTAATGCAAACCACTAAACAATTTGGTTCATTCTTTTTTTGTTGTTCTGATCCACTTCTCTTCCTGCTACTTGCTTTTAATAGCAGCCCACCCCCTCGATTCCCCCGACTCTCGTCTCACTAATGCATACACACTACAGACACACACACGCACACACACACAAACACACACGCACATTTAGGAATTTGTGGCCTGGAAGGCAGTCAAGTTTCATTAATTTCTGGGTTTGGGTACAGTACAGTGTGTTCCTGGACTCACATCTGCGAGCGATCATAAATGCTGGAATGCTGGCAGAACATCCAGACCTGCCGGCACAAATATGTCGTCATCACTGAGAGGGAAGAGCCGGCACTGCGCCAAAACAGCCGACCGGCCAAGCCGAGCGCCGAAACAGCCAGACAAAAGCGCCACGGAGAAAGAAACAGGCAAAGCCCAATAGGAAGGCTGACCCTCCCACCTTATTTATGTGAATTCACAGCATTTTTTTTTGTTTTGTTTTTTATTGAAATGTTCTCATTTATTGGGCCATTTTGCTCTTAAACTCTGAGTGGGATCAGATTAGAAGAGTGAATTGGCACTTTGGAGCCAAGTCAAACAGCTGGCTGAGGCTAGATCTGTTCTGGTAGATTTTCCTTTAAACAAAAATCTGTTTCACCTTCAATGCCTACATGGACACTTCCCTCTTTTATTATAGGTAAATGATCAGCCAGCATTTTACTATGAATTGAGCATCTAGATTATGAGATTGATTAAACAAGATGAGCCACCAAAACCCATCTGGCTTTCCAGTCTTTAAGCGTAGTAATCTAGATACGATACAGCACTTCAAAAAAAGAAAAAAGTGCTCCATTTAAGTTATTCAGATCATCACACTAATTTTAATCTAAGAAGAAGTTTTTAAATCATGATTTAGTAAGAGAAAACAACACAAACCAAACTGGCTCTATGTGAATAGTAATCACCTAATCCAAGTCTAATTATTAGAGTTATTTTTAGAAATCTGATTTAAATTTCAATAACCACATTCAGGCCTGATTTCTGTACAATCAAAAACTTGGTGGAACCATGATTTTTGCTCTCTCACACAAAATACTGATAATCTAAAGTAATTAGCCACTTCACCTTTAAATGACTCAAGAAAACCCAGATTACTGTTTTAGAATGGCCTAGTCAAAGCCCAGCCTTAATTTGGATGAAGGTGCTGTTATTCTTTCAGTGTGACTGAATTAAAGCAGTTCTACGAAGCATAGTGGGTCAAAACTCCCCCACAGTGACGTTAAGGACTCATCGTCAGTTCTAGCAAATGGGTATTAGTTATACAAGGGGATTACCCTTCACAGTATTATACTCTTAATTAAAAAGTAAAATATAATTTAACTTAATACATGGGTAGAAAGTTACCAAGAACAGTGTATTGAAAATGAACTAAAAAAAAAAAACAAAAAAAAAACTACATTGGGTTCATAAAAAAAGAAGCTATTTTAAAGATAAACACACTTCTGACTTGTGTAACATCAACAATTACCCAAAAGACGAGCCCTTTTCAAGGCACGGCAGCCATTTTTAGGTCAGGGTGGAGTTGAACATGCCACATCAAGATGTGCGTTTGCATAATGAAGTCAGCGTTGTAGAACCATCGGAGCTGTGGCAGGGATTTGGTGGCTTTAACATGTCAAGATTCGGTTCCTGGAGATTAGTAGAAATGCTTGATTTAGAGTTCTGCTATGTTTTTATTTTCTTGACCAAATTCAACCCCGATTTAGTCTACAATTTCACTTTAATTTAGATGTACATCCTTTAATAAGTAGACCTTTTTTGATCTCGTTTGAAATAAAGACTAAACTGACAAATTTCCACAAAGATTAAGGAGTTTAAAAGATGTGTACCCATTATGTTTAGAAATAAAAAATAATTTTCTACCGCAAGTCTTTGAAAATGTAACTGGAAGATGCACTGAAGGCACGTCCTCCAGAGGAAAGTGCCCTATTTGGCAGATTTTCTGAAACTGTTCCAGATCTGTCTCAATATTTAATGACCGCCCTCCCACTTTGCAACAAAGTTGAGTAAAATTTGGTATTTTCTAAAACAATCTGAAAAAACAGAAGGAGAAACAGAAGTGTTAATCCTCTTATGGTGCCTTGCAAAAGTATTCATACCTCTTGTCTGGTGTCTTTTATGACTTTATATTTCTGTGTTTTGTGATGTAAAGCACTTTGAGCTGTTTTGTTGCTGATTAATATGCTATACAAATTAACTTTTTCACACCAACCAGCAACTGTAAAATATTTCACTTTGTAAACCAACACTGAGTTTAAAAGAAGGAAAACAACACAGAAAGAAGTTTTTTTTTTTTTTTAATAAGTTTATACTCAAGCCACTTTAACCTGACATCCCTAAATAAAGACAAATTGTATCTGGTCTAAATTTGGTTGATTTGACTTCAGAAAGAGAAAAAAAAGGGAGGAATGTGTTTTTTGATTTCAATTGTATGTGGGCAGTAAATTAAAACTGCTGAACACATCTCACACGTTGTATTTGTATTATTTTATATTAGCAGGGTAAGTTTGTTGAGAATAAATTCTTAATTTCAAGTGTATAAAAAAACAATCCATGTAAAGCATGGAGGTGGCAGCATCAGGCTCTGGGAATGCTTCTGCTCAGCAGTGACAGAGATGGATGTTGAAACCCAACATTAAATGCTACTTCATTGTTCTCAAACTCTGTGGCTGTAATGAAATGGGAAAAAGTTGAATACTTTTGCAAAGCAGCACTGTAAAAATTACTTGCAAGCTAATGTTCTGAGTTCCACCCTCTACATGAAGGCCTTGGCTCCACGCAGCCTGTCAAACATTAAACAGCATGTGGAGATAAAAACAATACTAACAGGGAAAAAACCAAACACGTGGCCTGAGACGGAACAAGGCGAGGGGAAAACAAAAATGAAATAGCTGGCAGAAGGTAGACTGTACATACTGTACCCTCAGAGGTGGCACGCTGCCCAGACGGGCGAGCTGCCAAATCTTCTGTAGCTACAACAAGCTGAGGGAGAGACAGACAGAAGGACAGGAAGACAGGCAGAGAGAGAGAGAGAGAGAGAGAGAGAGAGAGAGAGACAGGGCGAGCAAGGCAGCGGTGTCTGAAATGCTCCACATCCACAACGCGCCGCGCATACCAACAAGCCTCTCGCCTCATCTCCACAATATTCTGGCTTTTGTGAAGCGAGCTGACGGAGTATAGCGACAGGAGGAGAGGTGGGGGCAGGTGGTTCAGAGGGGAGGAAACAGGCTCAAGCTGAGGGTTTTGGGACTGGGTGAGGTGTCGTCATTACAAAGAGACATGATCAAAATCCAGACGTGGTGTCAGACCCAGATAAAGCCCTGAGAGTCAAACGGTGGAGGCGGAGGAGCAGAAGAGGAATAAAAAAAAAAAGCTAAAAAATAAAAAATAAAAAAATAAAAATACGAAAGAAAAAGACAACAAAGAGTATCAGAGAGGCTCCGTCTCTGCGCCGTCTCTTCCCTAACCGTCGCCCGTCTCGACTGAAGCGCTCGGCTTGCCTTTCACTCCAGACCAAAGCGGCGATGAATCAACAGTGATGTGTGCAACAGCACAGGTTGATATCGCGCATCGACACAGCCTTGCATGGAAAGAGGAAAGAAGAAGAAAAAAGAAGCCAAAGAAAAAGTTTGTGCACTTGCTGCCACAGATGCTAAAAATACACTGCCCACATCTTCCGCTCATGGTGGGGCGTGCGGTTCTTCCTCGAGTTTTCACCGTTCTGTTTTCCACTTGATCATCACTTTCATTCAATGACAGCAGATTTAAACTCTGACTCATTATCAACCTGTTGATATACATGTTGGAGTCAAAGCCCTTCCAGAAGCTTCACAATAAAAAAAAAGATACAAATATTCCTTATTGTTACCTCATAGGATAAGGGATAAGTGTCTAAAGCATTCCTTATGAAATGTGCAGCATCATCTCTACAATAAATTTAGTGATTTTTAATTAGCAAATGAAAAGAGAAAAAACATGACATGAACGGAAACAATCACTGAAAATGTTCTTTAAATCACTGAAAAGAAACATTAATAACACAAAATACAGAAGGTAACACTATTTTCATTTTGGGTTACTATTCTGGTGCAAAAATATATTTTGTTTCAGCAATTCATTTTAAAAACTAAAAACTCATATGGATTCATTAAACCCAGAGACATATTTTAATAATTTATTTCTGGTCATTTTACTGATTATGACTTACAGAAAGTTTAGTTGGAAGAAAATATCATTTGGAAAGCAACAGCAGCAATGATGCGCAGATACAGTAATTTATCCAAAAGGAGCTCTGACTGAGCACTAAGTGCAGATACATTACAGAACCCAGGCAAACTTTTCAAAGGGCACTCGTTTCTGCATTAAAAATCTTTTTTTTTCTTATTTATCCAATGCAGTATGCTAAACTGAATTTTGTATTTTCATTAGCAGAAGTTCTCTAGACTACAAATTCATTAGCATGGCTTTGTGATGACAGATCTCTGCACCAGAGATGTTCATTTTTCTCCCAGTGAGTGAACCCACCATGCCTTAGCGCTGCAGGTCTCTGTGACAAAAATCTTTGATTTTAAGATCAAGTCAGACGACCAACAAAAGGTGTAGGAGACTTGAAAATACTGGCTTCAGATGTTACAGTAAGGGTCGACTTACTATACTAGAAATAATCACAGAAACAGACAATAATGCTCATTAGGTTAATTATGCTAATCTTTAATAATAATAATAATAATAATAATAATAATAATAATAATAATAATAATAATGATAAAAACCCTTTTAATTAATTTACATTATTTTGAAACAGTACGAAGCTGCGTAACACACACAGTGTGACATCGCCTCTGGTCCTGATCTGAAAAATAACTGAACAATTATAGTAGGGCTTCTAATATTTTGCATTAAATCAGTAATTTATTTACCAATCTAAAACGTAATAGTTAATTCAAATCTTTTTTTTTTTACTTTTTCTAATATATGTTTTTAATAAGGAGAATATCTGATGTGTTATTTTTATCAAAATAGAATTTTACTGTGTAAGTAGATTTTCAGTGATTAAGAAAGGGAAAGTTCTTGAACTTTGACTTTAAGCTAATAATAATAAAAAAAACAGACTTTTGCAATCGTCTGTTTATCCAGAAAAATTGATATTGGCAGATCATAGCTTTACAAAATCATCAATCGGTGCACCGAGATCAAACATTTGGGAGTCTTGGTGTTTAAGGATTCTAAAACTTTTGTAGAAAGTAAAACAATTAAAAGTAAATCTAAAACATATAGTTTCAATAATGAACATATATTAACAGCCTTAAAAATCCCTCTCAGTTGATCAGAGGAGAAGTATACAGTAATGACAGACAGGAACATAATCATTTGTAAACTATTTGCTTTCCGTTGCAGAGCTTCATTCTTTTTGCTCTGACAAGTGATTGAGAGGCTGGGGGCGGGGGGGTTGGTAGTGGTGGTGTGTGTGTGTGGGGGTGTGGGGGGGGTAGGTGGGAGGTTGGTTGTCACATGTTTGCGCAGTGAGGATTGTGAAAACGGGATGTAATTTAAAAATAAACAGTGAATATTTGCTCGGAGCAACTTCTGCTTGTGACACACTGAGCTGTGTGCTGAGCCAATTCACTGGCACAGCGTGAGTTTGTCATTCATCTTTGTCATAAACATAGCAAGGCTGTCAGCATCAGTGTCAGTCACTGTTAAACTGCTGGTGAGACACGAACAAACAAATGATTCCTGTAATTATTCTCTTCAGAATCCAGGATTGAGAAGTGGGAGGGTTGGGGACGTTGCTGTGTCCCAAACAGGGACAACTTAAGCACCTTGATGTTTAAATTGAGGCATTTAAGTCTTTGGCTTTTACTGATTTCATAGTCCATGAGGAAGGGAATTGGGGAACTGTTAGCCCCTTAAAAAAACAATTAAAACTACATGTGGCTGAGGACCAGACGTCAGTTCATTTTATAACGTTTAAAGCCCCAGAGGTGTAGGGAGACTGGATGGTGATGAGGCTCAGGGCGGCTCAACGTTACAGGAAGCTCATTAGTCAGCGACACTCATTGGTTTGTTCAGCTTCCAGGATGTCATCGGTATCTATGTCTACAATCTCTCTACAACACCCGCGTGCTGCAAAAGCAAGATATTTCAAAGACCTAGTGATGCTGTACACCATCAAGATTCTGGGCCATCCTTGGCCATCGTTGCTAAAAGTTTGGACACCCCCGCTTTAAAGAATTGTCCAGAATGTAATTATTTTTAACCACTTTCTACTGCTCTTTTTCACCCTTTTCTTCCTTGTAATAAAGCATCAACATAAAGGCACAGTGAGTTTTATACATTTATCATTTGTAATTCCTTCAAAGCTGATGAAATAAGTGATTTAACATTTGTTTTGGTAAAATAATTGCTTCATGAGTGGATCGCTGCTGTGTGCAGTGGCGATGGCACTGGTCCCATAATTTCAATGCTCTTTGCTGTAGTGCAAGATCTATAATAGTGTTTATTTTATCGGTACCTGAATGGGAGAGCAAGTGCATCCGTAGACGGAGGCTGTCGAGAAAGCTCTTCCCGCAAAGCTCACAGCTGTAGGTCTTCATTCCACTGTGCATCTTTCTGTAAACGAGAGAAAAAAAAACAACAGTTATACCAACTGTACCCCATTGGTAAGAGAGTCAATTACAACAGGATCAGCTTTACAAGCAAGTCAACTGGTTTAGAATTCAGTTTCAGCCTTGAACCATAACATTTCATCAATATCTGCTCAAAAAGTATATTTTTCTCCACATATTTCTTTTGTTGCACCTACATCTATAGTCAAGATAACTTGATTACTGTCAGACATGAAGAATCAAGACAACACGAAGTAGGCCCAAAGATCTCAAAAGAGCAACACATCACATCTCACTCAAGAAATTTAAAAATGTACCAGAAATGGATTCTAAGTTCGTTCTAATTCATTTTCTGGGTTGCAATAATAGGAGTCTCTCTGCATAATAATCTAAAAATTAATCTAAGTAGCATAATATTGGTCTAAATAGTGAGTAATCTACAGTTTCTAAAAAATAAGATAAAGAGTGATTAATAAACTAGAGTCTCTGGATTCCAAGTTTATTCTAATTCTCTTTCTGGAATTAAGTATCTTAATTATCGAAGTATCTTGGATTAAACCTCATTTTAATTGGTTAGACATCTGACCCTTGACTCAATGATCAGATTATCTCTCCTGATCAAACCAAAGTAATTTTAACCAATAATCTCATAGTAAATACTTATTAGTCACATGACCATCTTTCTGACAAAACACAATGAGCAGATTATAGAAAGTGGACAAGGCAGATTGAAAATGGCTCCAACACACTGCTCCAGTTTTCACTTGAAAAAGCCAGATGTTCAACAAAGAAAAAAAAAAACAGTAAAACCTTTTTTCGAACTCAAAGTGGCAAAAAGTTCAGCACTCTATGTGCAGGACATGCTCTGATCTCTAATGGAGTCACTTTAAGTTTGTTTTTTTGGGAGCTTTGTTATTTTGTGAGATGATGTTGCACTTTCATCAGCAGATAAAAATAACACTCGGTTCAACAACTACAGGTCAGTGGAGCTCGACTGGAAACTGTCAAAGCAAAATTCAAGCAAGGCTGCAGTAAATTGAATCAGAATGCTTCCCTCACGCAAAGTTGCAGGACAGCTAACAGCTTTAGGAGAAGGGTCAATCCCTGATTGACAATAAATCGTCTATTTCCAAATGGACAGTCATTAGGCTGACAGGCAGTTTAGGTGCATGAGGTCAGACAAAACGAAGGGTCAATATTTGATTGTGTGGTAAAGGCCTTGAAGGTTAGGTAACTAAATAACAGACCTAACACTAAAAACCGCCTGTGTTGCGAAATCCTCAAGGACCCCACGGCTCAGTGAAAAGCATATTATTCTTGAGCGATATCTAAAACAGCGCTCTAAAGCAATTAAGGTGACAAGAATTGCCAAACAACTGCCACGGAGCCTTAAGCCTCCTAAATACTTCAAATGCTTCATCTTGAGAGCGGCAGCACTCGCACGCCCACGAATGAGATGACTGTCAAGACGGTGCACTTTCAGAGTTTAATCTTCATCACAGGTCACCGTCTCACATTGCTAGATCATATTGGGGGAATCATAACCAAGACAGCTGGCGAAACCAAAATCGCAGCATGAAAAGGAAAGGCTTATGATTCAACGTTCAGGTGAGAAAAAAATGACAATGTCAAACAGATTTCACAATCCCTCTGTGAAGTTGGGTGGCAGAGACCGATCAGCCGAGCGAGTTCTTGGGGAAACAATGCCCTTGATAAGAGATCCGCTCAACTTGGGCGAGATGACAGCCATCCATCACGCCGGCTCTCCAAGTCTCTGAGGAGGAGGTGGTGCTGCTCTCCCAAAACATGACTGATTGATGTCAGATGTCGAATGCAAATTGATTTACAGCTTTCTTGTGCACCTCAAATCAGACGGAGGAAGACAAGCGCAGTGACGAGACAAAGACAGGCAGAGATTATAGCGCTTTCCCCTGAGGTGGCTGCAGGAGTTGAAGCGGCCAAGCAGAGTCCTCTCAATTAATTGCTGCATAAAATCCTTGAAACTGGATCAGAAAATGCTAAGAGGACACATAAGTCAGGGTAACCATTTTGTGGTTGAAATTTGAATAGAGTGACTGCTGTTGGGAAGATTCAAGTCGATGAAATGTTCTATAAATACTAAATCTGTCCCCGAAAAAGGAGGAGACAAAATCTTCAGAGAAATAGTTATATGGAGAAGGAATATGATAATAGTTCAAATACCAAATATACTTTGGTATGAAAAAATACACACAACGTAAACCGCCTAAGGCTAAGCATTAGCACAGAAGCTAACATCCACAATCTTGTTTCTGCTCTTGAGAATACAGCCAATCAGTGACAAGGAAGATGAATGATGTTCATGGATTGGCTGCTTTGTAAATGACACCTAATATTATCTAAAGTAGCATTACACCAACATATTTCAGCTTCCCAAGTTGTCGTTTTTTTTTCTTATATTTTTGACATGCTGTATGAAAGACATTCATGGGCAGGCAATTTTTCCTTGAGTAGTTTGTAGTCACAGTCTACCAAAAAAAATCCACAAATACTGAGCTGCAAATAGACAAGGGTCCACCCACCACAGACTAGCATGTATGGAAGATCCAAGTCATGTCACCCGGCTCATACGGCATCTGACCTCAAGTTGAGCTTGAGCAGCTGAGGATCCATGTGGAGGCAGCCTCCTGATGTCATTTGGGTTCCACCACTAGGTGCTCATTGGTGAACTCCCAGCGCCAGGCCAGGCTCCATGAGGGGAACCAAAGTTAACCATTCTGCTTGAAGCACACTAAGAATCATCTTCGTTTATCCAGTTTGTTCTTGGTCCAACCTCCCCAATGAGAACAAGTTTCATGAGAGACACTACCCGTCACCAAAGATCGTAAGCATTCGATTCAAACCCATTGAACATGGCAAAATTGAGAACATTTTTTTTTATCAAATTTTGCCATTTCCATCAATCTTTTCTCATGTGATTCTTCGAAATGCCCCCCCCAAAAAGGACATCGATGGAAACACAGTTAAAGAAGAGGAGCAACATTTGCTTTTCTATAAATCAGATCCTGGTGCATCTCTCTCCAGCTCCATTCTACCATCACTCGCTACCAGGACACCATAATACTTGAACTAGATATAGGATATATTTGATGTTTTATTGAATTATAGCAGCACCATGTCAGCAATTTAAACCCTCTACTCCAGTTTCAATCAGAATACCATAGCAGAGGAATCAGACAGTGAGGAAGTGTGCATTCAGACATATTACATGTCCAACAGCTGCAGTTGCAAACATAGTGCTACCATTCAGCCACATTGCATTCCACTTAAGCAACTGTCACTCGTACTCGGGAATGCTCACCTCGCTGTGGGGGGGAAACAAAACAGCTGCACTCGTACTCTGCTCTTGCACATTTTCTCTAATTAACTGAACCGAGTCCCGTGATTATCCATGTTGCAGGTAGTGTGCGATGAAATCATCAGAAATGAGTGATTTTAGATGGTAGGTCATCCATCTCCACCGGTGATACAGCAACCTGAGCAAAGCGTCAAGAGGGGGTCAAACGTGAGGTACTCACTTTTACGCCGATAAGAGGGGAAACACACGTAAGCGGCAGGCAGCAACACACACAGAGCACAAAGACTTTCTAAAGCCTTTTGTGTCCTGCCTCAATCTGACCATTGTGCCCCCCAGACAGAGCACCGATAAGGCATGGATGGTCTTATTAAGGGCACTCAAAGTGGAACCAGCGCTTCGTTTTGCTTTTTTCGCTCTCTAAATGTAGCGCTGACGAGCAGAGGGTTCTGTCTGCAGCTGAGAGTGTGTTAAATTTAACAGCAACAGCCAGCACTGCTCAGTGAAACAGCACATTTCTTGATGTTGAACAGAATGAAAACAGCGCCTGGTAAAATAATCCTGTCTTTGAAAAGTAGGGTTTAGGACCATTAGCAGCTTGGCCCGGCTTACGCGCCAGGAATAAAAGCTACATTACAGATGTAAGGTGCAGATTCCTGTCAAGAACAAAAACTTTAAAATCCAAAACGTAGAGTGAAACTATTGCCAAAATGTCCACTGTAATCAAGTCAACTCACAGAACGGATGGTCAAACAGACAGTCGGAGGGATTCACATTTTAAACGATGGAATCAGGAACAAAGTCTGGAAAAAAATATATTTTTCCAAAGTTTATTTTCCACTTGGACGCTTTTCCAGTCATGGGACATTCTTGAATCAAGATTTTTCCAAAGTGAGGAGGAAAACCCAAACAAACCTCCAGACAACACTGCCAGGGAAGGACCAATATTTGCTAATGAAAAGACCTCAATGGTGCTTCCAGTTCGATTCATTTATTGATCTTTAAAAGACATTAGAAAATCAAATCACACCATAATTGTCTGCTCATGTCTTGCTTCCGAGATATATAGCAGAAGGTGCATGAGTGTGTGTGTGTGTGTGTGTGTGTGTGTGTGCGCGTGTGTGTGTGTGTGTGTGTGTGTTTTGTCTGCGCGGTGGGAGGGACGGAGGCTGATTTGAAACAGACTGACTGTAGCCATTAAGGAAGTTCTCATAAAACTCTCTGAGGCCATTTACTCAGTTAATAATCAACTTTGTCCAACAGTCACTTTTGACAGCGGCAGTAAATTTGAAATTTATGTCAACAGAACATATGCTGATCACCTCGTGCGGTGTGCCTCCTCGTAAAACGCAGCCTCAACCAAGGGCTGTTTGACTTCACTTGTGTGTGCGACTGAAATGTGAGCCGATTACAGGCCCGTGTTATTGAGCCGTAACAGCTTGCCTCGTGTAATTCAGAAGTTTTTCCTTTTTATTTTTTTATTTTTTAACCGCCTCATATCGCCGCCGGACTTGGCGGGGCATAAATCATAACTACTGCTACATTCACTGAAGGAAACACACACAGGCTCCCCACCCGCCCTCTTTTTCTTACGATAGCTACTAAGGTAAGATAAGGTGACCTGCCTGACAGGATGAAACAAGAAAAAAACGTAAACGGAGACATAAAAAACAAACAATAAAGATAATATGATTCAAGTTCATGGTCTTTGGGTGGTTTTCATCATCTAGATGTCCCAGAATGTGATTTGACAGAGGCAGCGAAGCAAAACCCGCAGAAAAATCCACAAATTGATGAAGCGCAAACAGGCGGAGATCTCCTGTGCTCCAACTGTGGAAAACCAAACTGGTTCTTAACTGAGATAAGAACTGACATGTATTTTCATCTGCAATCATGTGGAATTAAATCATTTAAAATTAATTGGACAACTATTTTAAAATCAAACAATCAAATTGACCTATTTTTTTTTAACCTCAGTCTGTTTAACCTCTCACATCAACCAACCTTCTCTTTTATTACTGGATTTCTTAGGCAGATAGTTAATTGGCTCGTCACATGTTGAGCTCATGGGGAAATAACATTCACACAACTACAAGATGAGACTTTGAAAATATTTTTTGAAATTTATCCCTGTATTAAATAAATTTGCAAATCACAGTTTAATTACAAACCAGGTTTTTTAAAAAATAATTAGAGCAGAAAAATTTAGCTGCGGTTAAACTTTTCTAAGATGTATCTTTTGAAATCAGTGCAGTCAATATTTTTTTAAACTACTTTTAATGGTTTGCAGAAGTCTGTGTTTATTTAAATGGTGCTCAGTTTAGAAATGTGCCGTTTAGGTTCGATCACTGTTGTATTTCAAACATCGAGCCAGATCTGGTAAAAATCAGACCAGATTACTTAAAAACCAAAACACGGTGAAATATCCCTTTATTTCAGCTCTTCATGGGGATGCTGTGAATCATATACCAACTTCAGCTTCGTTACTACATTGGCTGTTCCAAAGACTGTAAGAACATTAAAATAATTCAGTTTGACTTTGACCAGTCTGAATTCTCTGGTGGAAGGTTTAGTGGAAGGAAAAAAAAAGTGTGGTAGACATCGTCTGCTTGTTGCTCCAAACTGTTCCCACACAAACAGCTTCAACATGGTGGCGGGTATTTTAGACAGATGACGTCATGCTAACTGAAGACGGATGGCTGTTTTGTGTTTCTGTCAACAGGAACTACAAGGACATTTTAACAGCAAACAGTCTTGCTACTTCGTTAGTGACTAAGCCCGTCCAATCAACTGTCACTGTTTTTGACAGTAGACTCTCCAAGTAAAGCCAAATGTGTTTTGCAGCTTGAATGAGTACAGAATAGTAACTGGAACCAATTACCCCACACAACAGCAGAACAGTAACAAGCCGTTGTAATGGCATTAAAAGGAAAGACAGGCCAATAAGCATTGCATTACAAACGAAGCTCCATTCAAACGCTGCTGTAAGTGGAGTAATGCATTGCAGGAACAAGAGCCTGAACAAAGCGAGTGTCCATTTGAAGATAAAAGCACGCTGTGGAGGAAGACTGTTGCTGCATGACTTCCCCGTCATTACAAACAGAGCTGAAATGATGCACAAGGCGTTTCAGTGACAGTCGGGTGGCTGATCCTAATGCAGCCGTAAGTGGCCCAGTGTGCAGCCGCCACCTCTTATTTTGGTTTCCCGACAGAGACGCCGAGAGGGGCGACTTTTATCAACAGGACTTTTTGGTCCACAAACAAAACAAGCGGATGATCGAGAAGAAAGTAGAAGGAGTTTGATCTCCGCTACAGATAGGAGTCGAGAACTTGACACAGCTCCTCATTTATTTGTTGTCCTCTAAAGCACAGTCCTGTCTATCGATGCGCCATGAATCCATTTTGTCTGGAGGAGGAGGAGAAAGCGGCTCCCTTTGGTGTCATCTCATCCGTCCAATTCCGCCGGCCTCCCGCCTCTCTGTCTTTGCGCAATCTAAATGTATCAGGCGAGGCTGCTGTAACGCTGTTTATCCAGAGTCCTGCTGCACATATCAATGACTCGGCCCCCGTCGCCCCGCGTCGGGGAGACGTTCATAGAAATTCAAGCCACACACGCGAAGCGCCGAGGCACTCGTGTTGAGCATAGATGAGTGGTAGGGCAGGAGGAAAGGAGAACAGACAGAAGAATGAGGAGATTTTCATCCTTTTTAAGTTATTTATAATACAGACACCAACCGCAGGCGAAATCTGCTCCAGAGAAAAACAGCTACACTTCTCGTTCAGGGTGGAAACAGCAGGAAAATTCCTTTAATGAATACGAACATGTTGCATCGTCAACATTTCATACTGAGGTGATATATCAGCTCAGTTTTAATAATGAATGCAATTATGACAACTGGCTCCAAGCAATAATGAGGTATATACAGACGAATTAAAATCCAATTGGTTATGCTTGACATGCAGAAATATTACACTCCCACTGACTGTTTACGGCCTCCAACCTGTCAGATTGTAAAAAGGAAAAAAAAGAAGAAAAAATTGCATCATTTTATCAAAAACGGACTGATGGAGACTTCAGAAGATGGCAGAACAAAGCTGCTCTTTTTTTGTTTTTAAAGTGTCTAAGACAAAATGTTCCAGACTTTATAAAGCTGAATTAATGCAAACCTTATAAAACTAAATTATCTTGGCACGATGTTAAACCTTTAACCTAAAATAGTTCCAGATGAATTCCTCAGATCTGTACGGTGCTGTGCAGGTTAGTCATTTCACCTTCTTCTCTGCTCCCGTTTTAGCCACTTTTTTTTTTTTTAATTTCTACAGATCAGAAAAGCTGAGAATGAAAATCAAACCAGAAACATGATCCAAAGTTTGGTCTTGTTCTTTCTCCCTCCTGCCCCCTTGACCCTAATGGAAGGTACTCCTAGCTCTGGGCTTCGGCCTTTTTATGTTTACGTCCTGGACGTCATTGATGGCAACATTAATGTCACTGAAGAGCAACTAAACCCTAAATCAACTTTTTCTCCCTGATAAACTGTCTAAATTGGTTCTTCAAGGTGCTATCTTTATGTTTCTGTGCAAATGTTCACATTTTTGTGTAAATTTGTTTAATTCTAGAATGAGTCTGTCTGATCTAGTAGGCTTCTTCCTGTTCCTCTCTACAGTCACCACATGCTTCCTTAGCAAGATTTACTGCTGCAAAAATCTGGCATTAATTGACCTTCTGAGTTTAACTGCATTGCGTTCTAATTGGTCGGATTGGAGCAGACTAATGGATAAGGTTATAATGAAATTAATTGGACCGATCTGAATTGAGTTTGGGCCAAATGGGATTGAATATAATTGGTTAGCACTTAATGAATAAAGTAAACTCAATTGAATTTAAGACCTGAGACACTTAGAGAAAAGTATATATCTAGATTGATTTCTAGATTATTGTTCAGATCTGCAAAATGCTAACAAGGAGCTTTTGAAAATCAGGGTTTTCTTAAATCTGAACAAAACTGAAAACACAAAATGTCAAAACAATAAAATAAATTGAAGAAGATAAGGGAGTTGCATTCAGATTTCAGCAGATCAGAGGTTTTAAAGATCAGTAATCTGGGATCAGCCAGAAAACTCCAATCGGTGCACCGTTAATAAATACTGCTTCTAAATTGCTGCTGGCTGTGAAGGGCGAGATCCAGAACACCAGAACCGAGTTTGGGCTGATACAGAAAATGAGAAGGACACGAATCAGAGGTGGGACACGCCAATGCTCCCAAATGATCCTGAGAATGTTTTTAGTCCACGTCTCAGACCAGCACCAAAGCGAACCCCGTTCTCCTCCTGCTCCACATGGACCCGGCTGCATCACTGCTCACAACTTCACTGCAGCGTGGCAGGAAAATCATAGATCAGACTGCTGAGGAGAAACTGTTCAGATACACCAGAGACAACCAAAGCTGCACAGTAAGAACGATCAACGTGTTGCTTCCAGGAAACCTCCCGCCTGCTAAGTGCTTTTTATATAACTGTTTATTCTTATGATTTTAGTTTGAAATAAAACATCGTTCTGAAAGAAAAGTAATGGAGCAACAGCTTCAAAACCAGAACCAAAATCTTAGAGACTTTATTAGCGGCCAACAACCTCAACTGTTCTCATCCATCTGAACATCGATTAAAAACAGAGAAGTTTCAGAATGTGGCTCCAACACTCAGCTGCATCTCATTATTAAAAATGAGTGATTTTAACTGGTTTATTGCAAACTCACTTCAAATGTTTATTTCTATTAATTGTAGTCATTATGGCATAAAGCTCATAAAAACTCAAAATTCAGCTTAAAGGAGAACACTGTGAAACAAAACAATGTTATGGCCTACATACACATGTTGATTTAAAACTTGTCCAACAGACAGGTACTGACCAACAAACAAGCTGAGCTCTGCATTTATATCAATGGAAAATGTAGTGGAAGGAAAAGGTGTGGTAGGAACATGTGAACAAGCAGCAGGTACAACTGCAGCCTGGAGAGAATTTTGAGGAAAAACAACTAGGAGGTCAAACAGGATCTGAGCCAGAGCTGCTACAGTCTTTGTTATTTTGCACTGAAGTCATTTTTTTCATTGGTCTAAAGCAGCGGTCCCCAAACTTTTTCCTTTGAGGGCCAAATAACTTTTCCCTTATCTGGTGGGGAGTCGGAAATTGTTGGGGGTATGGGGGGGGACTGCGTTTCTCGATTGATTTTTACCCAGAAAGCACATGGGCAAAACCCATGAGTGAAACGGTCACTGGCACTGACTAGTATATATTCCATTGAGGGAATGTAACTATAACATATTAATTTCTCATATGTTAACATAAAGACTCGTTTTGAAGTATAAGTTGCTACTTACAGGCATCGCATCGAAGAATTCGACCTGTAATGCGGCGTTCATAACAGACACGTGTGTTCATCTGCTCTACAGCTAGCAAACAACCGTACTGATTAAATAACATAAAAGTCAAGCAGATGGCAGCAATGCGCCCCACAATTTACAGGACACACTTCCTGCTAAAGAGCCCCCTGGTGGTTGAAGAAAAATCCACATATAAACCGGAAAATACAATAAATGAAAAAAAATCTGAATGCTCTCTGGTATTGTTCAGGGGGCCGGACCAAATGTGGAGGCGGGCCGGATCCGGCCCGCGGGCCGTAGTTTGGGGACCCCTGGTCTATAGCTAACCTTCCAGTTTTCAGAGAAGATGAAATGAGCCACTCTCTGTGTCATAAATCCTTACAGTACATGAGTTTCAGCAATTAGACCAAATTAATGACATGAATGAACTTTTCCATCATATTCCAATTTGTGTGAGATGCATCCATTTTAATTAACTGCTCACACATTAATTAAAATGCAGCTTTTTGAATTTTTTTCACACGTGGAGGGTAGAGTTTACCGCTAGATTTTTGAGAATAACTTCATTTTGATTAAAGGTTTCCTAAACAGCTTGGTTTTATTAATACAGAACGCATGCTTAGGAACAAAACATGATGTAACAATTAAAAACTGCACCAATTATTAACTCTTTGGAGCCAATAGGGTTAGCAGAAACTCCTTCTAATGCTGCAGATCAAAAACACGGCTCTGCTAATTGTGCTTCCCCAGCGTTAAGACTATTTCAGCTTAATCCCAGTCAGATTCCCGGATTCCCCAAAGCTTAGAAGGTGGGATTCACACCTTAATGCCCCTCAGTGTAACGAGCAGAGCCATTTCCTCCCGTCTTCTACAGCACCACTCACTGCAAAGTGCTTCCCTGCTCCAACAAAGTCATTTTATGCAGCGAGGGGTGACGCCGACAGCAGAACGTGACCCTGAAGGCTGCCGTACAAATCCTCGGCCTGGCAGGAGAAAATTTAACTGGAGAGAAATTATGAGCCACACAGAATGCTGATAGTTTGAGAGAGAGCATTAAAGAGCTGCGAAAATCCACTTCATTGTCATTTTACTTACCCTGGACTCTGTGAATATTATTCTGTAGACCTGCAGCTCTCACCACTGGAGGTACTCAGAAGATAGTTTGCTCTCAGTTATGTGGTAAATATGCAGGAATAACGATCAAAATGGGCTCCTTTCAGCATTACTGCAGACTCCTAGATCAGCTTGTTTATTAACGAAAATGATTCATAATTATTTTGTGATTTTGTATAGAAATCACAATTATATGAGTCGAGGGGCAACGCAGCTGGAGAATATGGATTTACCTTAAATTCAAAAAATTCAAATATAAAACCTAGAAAAAAGTTGTTTTTTCCCCATCTGTGCATTTTTATTTAAAATTTTGCATTTACTAATAGGTGTGAAACACCTTCACTTGCAGTTTTTAATGATTCAATCAAATTATCTCATATTATTGGTATACACAGCTTGAATCATGATAAAGAGAAAGAAAAAGCAGCAGCTCAAATCTGGGTTTATCTCAGATCAAAATCTCCATCTCAGTATTCAATGATTATAATGCAATGTGGCGTTTTCCTCAAATCTTGCACCTCGAAAACTAAGATATCATTAAAATATAAGTGTACATAAAGTCAGGCAATAAGAGGTTTGTTTTCTTTCTGCAGTTAATGAGGTGTCTTTTATGGCACAACCAAAGAAATTCTGTCCCATTTTACTGTTTTTAAATGGGTGTTAATACGGTTAACAGGAAAAACTTTAAAAACATTTACTGAGGTGGTCCGTTCTATAAACCGTTTAAGAAGGACTCCTGCAGACAGCTGCGCAGTGAGGGGATTTGTGAGGGATCTGAAAGCTGCGGAGGTTGGGGGCTGCGGCTGCGCGTCGGCTCAGGGCAGCACACAGGTGTGAGCGCGCCTGAGTGCAGTTCCCTGCAGCTTCTCCCCTCGGTCATTACTATAAATGACAGCGTGCACTTAGTCAAGCAGCCTGGTTAAATAAGGATTAGAAGGATGGGGAGAAAATAACTTCACACTTTTGAGAGCAGCAAATGGTGTTTGCAAAGAGCGCAGCTGAAAGCGGAGAGAGGCAGGGGAGAGCTGGGCTCTGCCTGCAAGTAACCCGATGCACGCCGCCTTCCCTCGTTTTGTTTTCCTCTTCCGCATCTGAACCAGACCTGCAGACACCTTCGCCGAAGTGCTGGAACAAAGATGAAGGAGGGCATGAAGGATTGCGTGTGGAAAATATTTCTGTTAAGGCCCATCTCTGAGACAAACATGAGCCCTGCTGCTCCCTCTCCACCCCTCACCACCACCCTCCCTCCCTCATGCTTCTCGTTTGGTTGGAGCATCAAACGACCCCGCCGTCTGAAAATAGCGCGTCGACATTTCTGTTTCGTCTTGTCGTTTCCTTTTTTCCTCCTTTTTATTCTCGACAATGTTGCCAGTTTGCTAGACTCCTGTTTCTTCTCATGCCTCCTGCCTTCTTGATCTGTGAGAGGTTACAGCGCAGAGTGCCTCAGAAGTGCGCGTGTGTGTGCGGGTGCAAGTGTGTGTGGCGTAGGAGAGCTTTGGTGGTCTATAAAAAGCAGCCAGACAAAGTCTTCCCTCTCTCTTCATGCATTATGCATCGGCATCACCTTCCATCAATTGGCAGAAAAACCTCAAAGATGTCTAACTTTAGCTTCCACTCTGAAAGCCAAACAGAGGAGAAGATGTGGTATTTTGACTGCCACAGTCGAGCTAAGCACCTGTTACATCAATAAAAGCTGCGTTTCGCAACAAGACGGCGGCAACATGTGCGATGGAAGATGAAGAAAAAGAAGCACTTAAATGCGGAGAGTGGAGAAAGGGAGCAACAACAAACCTGAGCTGGATGAAAGATAAAATAAAAAAAACAAGCATGTGTTCAGAGTTTCAGCTTCACCGCCAGCCTGGCTGATGGTTCCAGGTCAATATGACAGGTCAGCATGGGGCTATGTAAAGGTAGGTTTATATTAACTGTGCAAACTGTTTCCTAACCTGGATGAATCCCAGGAATTCTGCATATTTTAACCCTTCACTAACTCTTAATACTTCCCCCGTGAAAATGCATAACCAAAAGCAGGCAGGTTGAGGTGATTACACAGATGCTTATCATATAATAAGCTTATATCATATCTGAGATCACGTTGCTCCAATAAATGGAACTGGAGACTTTTAGCACGTCGTCACCAGCGGTGTGGAGAATGCACACCGCTCCTCCTGCAGCATCGTGTTGACCAGATGTTGCTTATCTGTGGAAACGCTGGCGCACCGTCAACATGGCGTCGACAGCGCGGAGCGTGCTCCGTAGCACGGCTCCGTGTAAACACGGCTGTTTGTCTGGAAACAGGAGAGGGACCTTGTGATTTCTAGTTTTGGGAGTCAGCGAGAGCCAGAGGGGACCAGCTGACAGGGTGATTATTTTTGGTGTTCTGGACGCCATTATGCAACGGCGCTGGGATTGATTTACTGTACAGACCTCCCAATGCTGGAAAAAGGAGGAAAAAAAAAACATTGTGAGGAAAAAAACAGCAGGCCAGCGGTGTGTTTGTGTGTTTCAGGGAGAATCTGTGAGTGTGTAAGCAGAGAGAAATAAAAGGATTTAATACTGGGGGAAAAAAAAAACAAAAACAAAAAAAAACCCAGGTAAGCTTCCAGAGGCTTATTTTGACACTGGAGATGGCCGCAGGCAGGTTGTTTTGATGTCTGTGACCTCACACACTCCTCTGTTTGTGTTTGTGTGTGTGTAGGGAGGTTCAGGTGGCAGCGGTGGCACTAAGCCATGTGCACCGTCATTCACCGCACGTCCGCCTTCCAGGAGCAGCAGGCAGCACCCAGGGGCGACCCAAACAGCCCCACCCGCAGCTCTGTGGGGCTGCAGTAAACAAGCGCTCCCCTCTCAGCAGAAAGGCTGTGATGGTCTGCTCTGCTCCAGGACTGTGAACGTGTTTATTTGTTTATTTACCTTTCTGGCTGCCTCCACTCTGATGATCTCCTGATGGAAGCCGTGCAAATTCAGCAATCCGCTTCAATAAAAATTACTAATTTTTGCTGCTTAATGCATGTAAGGTTTGAAAATCTTCTAAAACAGTCATTTCATTGTCCTTTAAAGTCCTTTTAATCAATCAATGCTGCACCCTTCCAGTCAGCTGGCTGAAAAAATCCTCAAGAAACAGAAAGACAATATCAGCCATTTGGAAATAATCGCCAGTCACAAAGACGCACACAGTCAAAATATGGAACCTAAAAGAGCGCCCCGTCTCCGTTATGCTGTTTAAAAACTACGACATGCATGATCGCAACTGACTGCAGGTTCTACCTGAGCAAATGGCCTGACTAATTGATCGTCTAATATTTTTTTTGTATTTTAAGTGAAACTGTGATGTTTTTACCATTGTAACATAGAAATCTTGCTGAAAATTTTAAGTGGAAAATTTCTTTTGTTTTGTAATTGAAAATAAAATGGACATTTGAGCATATCTTGATTAAACTATTGGTATTTAAATACATAAATATTCTCAATACTTTTTTTTCTGTCATAATTATTTATTTTTAGATTTAGGGGGCATTCATCCGCCCTGTTTAGTCTGCATTATTCAAACTCTAGTTTGAAACCTAATGCCAACCAAAAAAGCAGACTCTGGTCCACTCAGCGAAACGCTCCAAGTTTGGTTAAAGTGAACTCTGGTACAGTGTGAATGGATGTGAACAACAAGCGGACCAAAGACCACTTCAAAAGCAGGAAGTGGACTACAGTGCAGGGCTCTCTGCGTAAAAACTACCACAACAAAATGTGAGGGTCTCGCGCTGGCAGGAGAAATAGCTTGTGGTCTTTTACCAAAGTCTAAAGAGAAATCCTACAACCACTAAAATCTCACACCACTCAATTTTTGTTAACATTTCATAAAGAAGGAAGTGGCGCTCAGAGTCTTCTTCTGAGGTTTTCATGTTTCCTTCAGTGGTTCTTGAAGCAGCGCCACCAGAGGCGAGGAGAGAACGGGTTGCTCAAAGGGTTTGGTTGGTTTGATCAGTGCAGTGAGAAACTGAACCGCAGCAGCTGAAAATGGAACAAATGTTGCAACTTTTGTCCCCAATCGAACAGAGTCTACAGGACTATGAGGAGTGGAAACACCCTTAATTGTTGGGTTGAAACAAAATTAACAGCAATGAGTTTTTGTTTGATGTAATCCATGTAAAGACAATCTATATTCAGATATGAGAATAAACATGCCTTTCAAGACTTACAGAACATCTGTATCAGCCAGTAAAAGCTGGATGAATGTATTTCTAAAAATGATATTTTATATTTAGTTCTGACGTTCACAGCAGATGTCAGACTTTTGTTTTTAAAAGCTGTAACAAAAAAAAAAAAATCGACTTGCCACTACAAGTGCTGCATAATTCATGACACACCTGCAACACTATTTCCATCATCCATATTTTTGCTAAACTAAATAAAGTGATGCACTAACAGGATTAAAACTGTATTAGATATGACTGACTGGAGACTAAACCCGCTCCAAGGAAAGCCAAACATAATGAAGCATGACAAACGCTTCCATTTCCAGCAGACAGACTGATTTTCCCTGCATTTTCCTCGAACCTGACTTTGGGAATCATCGCAGCTTGTTGCGCTGCAGCGGCGGCTCTCTGCGCGGCCTCATGGCCGACATTTAACACGCAGCTTGTCTACGGACAAACACGCCGCATGCGATTGCTGCGGCTCGCATTAGCGCCGTCATCTGCGCACAACGATTAAGCAGAGAAAACTTCAGTGAGTGAGTATGACAGCTGAACAGCAGCCAGTGAAAGGAGTGGGCGGTCTGTGCCAAGAATTCCTGTCGGGTTGAATCAGAGCCTGCGCTGCAGAGGGTCATGTGAGACTTTTGGGTCTGAGTGTGTGAAATCTATCTAATAACAGAGCGGCATGCGAGTGGCCTTTTTTAAAAATCATCCAGTTTGGGTCTTGAAGGACAGATCTAGAGGGGAGACAAAAGGAAATATGAGACACACAGGAAGTGGTCCGGCTGGTTCTGGGCTGGACCTGGAAAACTTGCTGCTCAGGGTGTTCAGAAGCAAGGTGTGCGGTCCAGAAGAACACACCTATCAGGGAGTCTCAGTAACAACTGAATGCCAGTTCTGTCAGTCTCTAGAGGAGAACACTCCGGGGAATTGCCCTGAACGCTGCCAAGTGGAACATTTCTGACAAAAACAATCAAGTTGCAGGAGAACACGCGGAAAAGTCAAATCAAAGAATTTTAAATACATGATTTTTATAAATACTTCACATATTGTGTGATTAACAGGGCCCATTCCCCTCCAACATGCACAGAGGGGACGCGCCGCTGCCATAAGACAAGCGTTCCGGAAAGAAATGGAGGGGGAGGCGAAAATATACTGTGAGAGCGAAAGGATAAAATATGTGCTGACAGCTTTTTGGCCACGAGGCCAGAACACTGAAATAGTAGCGTCTGTATGTCAGGCTGGGGTCGTTCCCCGCACTGGAGAGCAGACTCTCCCTGACCCCGGCGAGGGAAAACATCACACAGCGCTGCAGTCAGCTGATAATGTGCTATCCCACAGATGATCTACCCACTGGTCCAGATGTGACGCAACCGTAGCCCCGAAATGGCCCAAACCGCAGAAACAAAGGGGAATTCATCACATCAACAAGTAGGAATTCACACACTTGTGCATATTGGAGTTCAATAAATGACATAGAGACTCAGATATATACATGCTCCCTAAATGAATTAGTAAACTCTAAGTCTGTTTGGTTTCCTATGTTGAAGCTTCCAAGCTCCTAACATGGATGAGCTGAACGACAAAGACTGAGCTCTCAATCAAAATGTTTGGAGGAATCCAGATGAAGCTTTCAAACCTAAACACGTCGTACAAACGGTGAAGCTCGGTGGCGGCAGCATCATGTTAAGGGATTGTTTTGTTCCAAAGATTGAAACCATCATTCAAGACATTTAAGCACAAAACATGTTTAGGTTGAAAATGTTCACACAGCAGACGTCACTAACGGAAGTTTGTTAAGTGGCTGTTTCACTGTTTTTTCATGTTTAGCATGTGAGGTAACTTATAACAGCTCTCAAAAATGTATGAAAGTAAAATTTCTCTAAACAGAACAGATCTTATCACACATTCTATAGATTATGATGTTTCAGTTTTGATCAAAATGAGTTACAGGTCAACAAAACCAGGGAAATGACTGTTTTTCAACTTAGGAATGAATGTGTGTATGAAAAAAAAACAAACAAAAAAACAAAGATTTCTTTAAGTATTAACCAGCTAAAGAAAAGAGTTAGTTTTGAAATTTTGACTTTTATGTTTCTGAATGAAATTAGTATTTTCTAGCAAAATTTATAGTAAAGAATTCATTCATACTAATTTGTTATTTTCCACATTTCTCCAGACATGGAATACAATAAATGATTACACAATTATTTTTTACATTCTACTTCACGAGTATTCTCTTATTTTGTAATATCTCCTGACTGATGAGCACTTCCGCCCCCTGGAGGGCCTCACCTCCATGTTGAGGTCTGACATTAAAGATGGCTGAAGGAGGAAAGAAGGAGTAGCATCGGCAAACACTTCACAGCGGGAAAAAGACGGGGATGAAAATAAGAAAACTGGAAAACACTGAAACGAACGTGAAGGCAGCAGCAGTGTTTAGCTAAATAAATAAATAAATATTGGCAATTCACTTTTCTCCATACAGTTTTTCTTATCAATGAATAATCAATTCAAATAATCATGAGTTCAATATCGACCAAAATATGGCCATGACCATTTCCCATAATTTAGACATGGTGCAGATAAGAGGGACAATTTGCAGTTTTATGTTGTACAATCAGCTCCAATGAAACAAAAAGATCGAATAAGTCAGTAAAAGAGAAACTTAATGACATTTAATGACATTTGTGTCGATGCTGACTGGATAAACAGGATTAATGATGTTAAGAAGGGAGTGGTTTGTGTATCACAGTGAAACAGTAAGAGACTGATTACATTAACGCACTGTAATTCAATGAAGTCATAATAATATTACATAACAGCTCTGAGATTATTAATCTGCTGCGGTGGCTTGGACCTGCCCTCAGACAGCAGCAGGTGGACTTTTCCCTTTCAACAGGTTAGGAGGAGCATAGAGGTAGAAATCGATATGACTGCTAATGCTGTGACTCACCAGACCTGTGAGTGTGCGTGCGCGCACGTGTGTGTGTGTGTGTGTGCGTGTTTATACGCGTGTGCATGTGTGTGGCAGAGAGAGCAGACAGGGTGCAGGATGGTGAAGTAAACATCAAACAGAACTGTTAAATCTCCTGTTTGAGGAACATGAGCAGATGATGAGGAGACTTTCATTTCCATAAACCTCAGCACAAAGTGTTCAACCCCTCTGCACAGCTAATTACACAACATTTAAAACACTTCCAGTGTCCACTGTGGCCTCCAAATTATTCAGCATCTCTAATAGAAATCTTCAGAGTGCCAATCAGATGGTGCCTCAGGCAACTTGGACTGTTGACTGCTCTGCATCCCCAGAACCAGAACCAAACACGGAGAAGCAGCATCCGATTTTGATGCTCCTCTGATGTGGAGCAAACGTACAGAAAACTGCAAAACTGCGGGAACACTGAGTTCTTTTAAATCCAGGATAAAAACCCACCTGTTTTTAGAGCTGTCTTTGATTATTAATAACTGGAAACTTGATCAGTAAATTCGATGCATATTTGCTTGATGATTCTGATGACGGCATTTGACGGCCACCGGTATTATCTATCGCTGATAAGGTCTGAAAACCAACCACTGTCCTCTTTTAGTCACCACACTGTTGCCAAGTGAGCAATTTTGTCGGCATCTCGGGTTTTTCAAAGATCAGTGATGGGCCAGATAACTGCAGTCTGTGAAACCCGGGTGTGAATTGTTCTTGTTTGATTTATCTACTGCAGGTTCGGCCGGGAAGCCCCCTGATGCAGAGTTCGGTTCAAACTAAAACACATCCTGGAAACACTGGTCTGACAATAACTAACAGCTACCAACAATAAGAAATTTTACAAGACTTTCCATAATGCACCTGTTGTGCAGCACTATAAATCTGGTCTTTTCAAATGAATAAATGTTGACAGAAGGCGCATCTGAAGCTGGCGGATCTCAATAAAGGGTTAAACGTGAGAGAAAAGGAGAAGCATCCAGTAAACATTAGATCTGATCAGCGGCGGTAAAATTACAGATGCTCTTGAGGCCGTACCTGAATAAAGTCATGTATATTCTCCATAATCCTTCATTATCCTGCTGTCTGCTCAAGAAATCTGCCCTGAGCTCGGTGCTCGTTCTGAAGGGCCCAGAGTTTTGCAAATATGCATAGTAAACAGAAACACTCCTCTTTTTCCTCTCAGGATGGATCAGTGCAGATCAAAGTTGGATCAGTTAGTGGGACGCTCTGCAGGGATTGGCTGGTGAATTATAATACACATCTAGCTAACCGAAAGCTCCTTTTACTGAGTCCTTTTGAAGAACGACTGTTGCACTTACTGCCCAGCTCAGTTTCCTGTTAACAGCGTCTGAGCTGACAGAACCAGAACGGATACCTGACAGCAGGTCTGCTTGTCGGATCATATAAATCATCTTAAACTCTTTGAAGAATTATACGAGTTCAAACTATTTATTTCCCTTTGAGCCAGTAATGTATTTTTGAATATAAAAGCAAAACAACAACCCAAAGCCTATGAAGATACACACTGAGTTAGAGAGCACACACACACACACACACACACCCCCCCCCCCCACACACACACACACACACACACACACACACACACACACACACTGGAGAGACAACACGTTGCCTCTGTTAAAGAGGCAGGCAACAAAGGTTAGATATGCAAGATGTGCATTAAAAGGAGAAGCAAAAACATATTTTCTCAGACCAAAAAGCACAAATACAGATATATCTGGTAAATTTATTTCTGATATTAGTTAAAATAAAAAAAAGCTAAACTTGTATTTTACACAAATTAATTACACAGTGTGATATATTTCATGTGTTTTTATCTATTAATGTACAGGATTATGGAATTAAATTCTGCTGGTGCACCCTTTTCCCATCATTTTTTTCTTCCACTAAACTTTCCATTATATCTGGTCAGGTACAGAAATCTGAACAGCCAGCTTCGTTGACTGTTGCAGAGGGAACATTTTAATTTTCGGAGAAACTGGATTTTAGTTCATCTTTAAGCCATAATCATGGAACAGAATAACCACCCAAGGTTAAAATCAATCACTCCTTGGTGAATTTCTAAGTTTTGATGCAGATTTCACTTTGACTTGGAGGCTGAGGAACATTTCAATCCTTTAATTCTTAAGCCCAAGAAACACATCGTATTTTCCACCACAGTTTTTTCCTCCACTGGATTTTTCTTAAATACCCTTGAATACAGCTCACATTTTCTCCTGGTTTTCCTCTACTGCTCTGACAAAATTAATTCTTTTTAGATGGTAGCAATTATCACGCATATAAACAGAAATAAAAATTTTAAGTAAAATGAATTTCTGAGTTTTAATTAAAAGTGCGTCTTACCTAAAATCAGGCTCGTGGGCCACTGAGGAACATTCCAGTCCTTTTCTCTTTAGAGTGAGTATGACACGTGACATTGTCTCCGGTTCAGCAGTGGCATAACACAATAAATAAATTACATGTTCAACCAGTTTTTTCCTTCCACTGAGCCTTCCTTTAGTAGGCTTTGGTATCGCTTCAATTTATCCAGATTTTCTTCTAATTTTAGCAGTTATAAACCATAATCATCAAAATCAACTAAAACTCTTCAAATATTTAATTGTATGACAGAAATCCGTTTATTGAGTGACATTTTTAGTTATTATTTTGATAGAAATGATTTGTCGTTTCTCTGCTCCCGAGCAGCAGATTAAACAGCTGCCTGTGAAACGTCCCGGTCTTCTAGAGCAGAGTGGGCATCACAGAGTCTCCTGCTTAAATATTTGCCAGCTGAGCTGCTTTTCCTCCCCTCTGCATAGTGTGTGTGTGTGTGTGTGTGTGTGTGTGTGTGTGTGTGTGTGTGTGTGTGTGTGTGTGTGTGTGCGTGCGTGCGTGTGTGTGTTTGTTTGGCGTTGTTGTCATGAAAAGCACAGTTCAGGTGCTGAATCAATCATACATGTAGATGGAATCCAATAAGCGGCGAGCTAAACTGCAGCTGGGGTCCGCGGAGACGAGCACCGGAGAGAGCAGCGATGCTCGCTCAATCGCCCCGTCTCAGCAGATGCCATGTTACAGAAAGGGTAATTAATAGCCCAGTGGAGCTGGGGTGTGATCGCCAAGACACACACTCACATACACGCACACACGCAAACACACACAATAATAATGTCTCCATTTGCCCCCTGGAGCAGCTTTGTGCCAACTAGCCTTCACCTCATTATGCCAATCAAGTGGAGCGAGGGATGAGGAGGAAGGAGAAGGGAGGGAAGAGCTGTCCTTTCTCATTTAGCCTCGCTCACTTTCTCCGTCCATGTGTTCATTAAAAGAGAAAGATCTGATCTTAATGAGAGCAACGTAATCACACAGGGCTGTCAGGAAACGGACAAATCATGGCGAGCTTTTCTTTTTTCCTCCGCTTCTCAGGTTGTACCTCAGGTTGGTAATGAGCCACTCACCACTTCTCTTCTTCCAGGAAGTAAAAAAAAAAACGCTGAACCAGGTAGCTCGCAGTCCGCAACTGCAAGCAGGTTTTAAAATTTAATTTTGTCTTTTACCTCTGAACTCCACAGTGCGGTCTATTTACAGCAGGATACCAGCAAAGTACTTCAGAATAACCGACTAGGAGGAAACCAGTTAACCACTGAGATTCTCTCACATCCAGACTCTATTTACTGGAACTGCTAAAGCCCCCTGGACGTAACTTCATGTGAGTCCTTCCTGTAGAACACACTTTGGATCTGCCCTGTGCTTTTTAAATAAGTTGCATGGCATCTTTGGGTCAAACGCCTGCAACATAAAGAGTCATGAAGACAAACAAAAGTAGTCATTTATTTCTGATTTTATACATCTCTCATATCATAGAGGACGCGTTCTGAACCATTCCTGTTTCCAGCATCACTTCACTTAGTTGAGGTTCAATCAGATCTGGATTTTGAATAGCCCACTTGTTTTTGGTTATTCTGTTGTAGAGCTACTGGTTGGTTTGGGCTCGTTGTCCTGTTGATGCTTAAGTTGCCTCACACATCAATCTGCAATACTTTGGTTTACAGAGGAGTTCACTGCCTGCAAGGTTCCCCAGCCACTCCAAGCCCCAAACATGACCTCACCACCGCCGTGCTTCACTGCCGAAAACAAGCATTTTTGCTGATGTGTTGGGTTTGTTGTGCTCTTCATTGTGGCCACTCATTTCCATGCTGAACTGAAACTTTAGAGGTTTTGTTTTTACCTTTGATTCCAGCACCATTGGGACTTGGACTCAATTTACACCTGAGAAAATTGGCAGCCATCTTTGATATTTTTCACTTATGAATATTTTCCCCTCAAAATACTGAGGGGAAAAAAAAAACAAAAAAAAAAAAAAACTTTTAATGCAAAATTGACAATTTTAATGGACTTTTTAAAGCAAGTTTTTATGCACCTTTGCATTAAAAGCGTCATTATTTACCAAATGGCATTTCATGACAAACATTCATGAAAAAGTCTTCATCTTCATGACAGGTGTTATGTCATGTTTATGACAGTGTCATGTCAGTCTTATGCACAACCCGTCAAATACTGTGTTACCAAATACACCATGTTAGGGATTCAGTTGAAGTCCATAACCATAGTAAATGTCAGGGTTCCATTTTTTTCTTATTGCTGTACTGACAGTCACATAAAGTTTTTCTTTTTTTGTCTTAATGTATGCATGATAAAACAAAACAACTATCCATACTCATATAAACATGGCTAAAGAATGCTAATTAGAGCTCACACAGAATTACAAGAACATTTTTCAAGGGATTCTGGAACAGAAACAGAAACATCTGCTTGCCCCCATTTTGGCGGAGGGAAATACATTAAAGCTGTATGTTTCCCCACAGTGTGCTCTCTATCGCCAGGAACTTAAACACCCTGACCTGCCGTCTGCAGGCGACAGGGGACGAATAAGGAGATGTACTTAGAGGCAGACAGCCTCTGCAGAGGCGCGGCGGCGGCGGTGTCGGAACAGCGTTTAAACCGCTTTGCTAAAATGCGTCGCTGCATCTCATTGAACTCTGCTTCTTAACAAACACATCTCCATCCTCTTATTTTGTGGCTGACCCTTTCCCGCTGCACCCCCAGCCCCCTGCGTGCACCGCCTGCCACCAGCTGACTCCCCCTGCGCGTTACCTGAGACAAGCAATTTACCTTTTTTTTGTTGTTTGCCTGACCCAGAGAAAACAATTTCAGAGGGGTCTTCCTGCACTCTTAACAGCCCTCGGTTTGAACAGGTAAAGGCGACTGGCATGCCACAATGGCTCTTTTTTTCCTCTGCAGAGAAGATGAATTGGTGAGCTGTCAGCCTCAGACAGGCCGAGTAGCAGTGTTTCTGTAATGGGACACTGGAAGTGTCTTTGATTAATGGAAGAGCCACACTGAGCTGTTAGGGAACCCGCCGTGGCCCAGGGAGAGCGATTGAGCGGCGGATACATGCCGACAGATGTGCGAGGGAGCGTGGTGCTCGATACATGCAGAGGAGGAGGTAAAGGAGGCGTAGAAGGAGACTAGAAACATTCGTATCGGCCGGAAGCCTCTTTCTAACCCCGGGCCTATTTCAACGCGTTCCCCCCACTGATTTAAAAGTGAATCTTGTCAACCGAGCTGCTTAACATCTGGTCTTGGTTTGATGCAGCTCGCCTCCACTGCTTCTTTGATGCCTCAAAAATAAAGCCGGAATAAAAGCTTTTAGGAATCTTTCTGTTTATCACAGGAATCCTGCAAAAAAACCACTTGTTCTGAAGTGATCCAGGAGAATTTGACATGAGAGCAGTTCAAACTTATTCAGCCTTTGCTTTCAAAGCTTTAAATGTGCCTGGCTTTGATGGCATGTACAGCTTCGGTGCTATAACAAGGAGACACCAGACATCCTCCAAGTTTTGGAGAAACCCTTAAAGTCAAACTCAAAAACAAAGGATTTCATAGCAGCAGCAGCAGCAGCAGCAATACTCAGGATCACATCCCATCCATTCAGTGATCCTCAGTCCATTATAATGGGACAAATTACAGCCAAGAGCGACAGGTCTCCTTTTATTCTCATAACACATTTTGCTCCGTTTCACATTTCTCTTTGTTCATGTTTAAAATGTATCTAACAGAAAAAGGACTCATTTTCTGCTCCACACAATGAGAGATTATTTTACCGTCATTATTAGCCCAAAAGTTAGGCAGTAAAAAGGAAAGCAGGAGCACAATGGAGAGGAAATGTAACGTAAAGACAGCAAGTCCTCCTCTTCGAAACGCAGCCAGTAAAACAGCTGACCTGACTGAATAATTCCCAAGCAGCACTTTCCATGTTTCTACTGAGTTCATGATGATTTAACTGTGGTGATGTGGTCCAAACCCTTCAGGACAGAAGGCCTCCTTTCCATCACCCTAATCTTTGTAAATCAATTCCATAATCATGATTTTAAACATGTATATGCCAGGAGTACAAATGACTTTGGACTCAGTTGTAAACACAATAGTTATGTTTCCATCCAGCCTTGTGAATTAAAATGTAAAAAAAAAAAAAAAAACATGGAAAATTCAAATTAAGTGTGTTTTTCATCCACATGTTTGGAGCGAATCAAGTGTCTACGCAAAGTTTCGTCAGACGTTGACGCTACGCCTCTGGTAAGGAACAAACCCACCAGTAGACGGAAAGTTTGTTATATTGAAGCTTAGTTAGAAAACATGTTTCCATCTCCCCTTTAGCACGTTAACTCTTTTTCAGAAAAGCCAAAAACCACCACAAGCGAGCATGAGCACTAGGGCTGTTGTAAACGAATATTTTAGTAATCGAGTAATCTATCGATTATTCTTACGATTAATCGAGTAATCGGATAAAAAAAATTATAAAATGAAATATTGGTAAATCTGGCATAATACCAATGTTACTATCAGATATCAATATCAGTCCAATTTTTCATATTTGAGCATCCCTAACAGTTGCTTTTTTGTAGTTTAGAAAACTAACCTGTAACAATAATAGCTCACTTTCTAAGTTAACCAGAAGAAAAGTTATAGAAAAATCTGAAATTATATTGAATTTAATAACAAAGAGGCAGGCTCACAAATATGCTTATAAAAAATGTCTACAATCCAGCTTTTAGTTCATGTATTCATCTTCAGTGAGTTTAATAGATTAATTAAACTCACCTTGCCACCTAACCTGTCACGCTTTGGGTTTGAAAATACGGGAAATGCCGCCTGGAGTGGGAGGAGAGGGCGAATGAACGAACGTAAGATGGGGTGGAGGGGAGGAAATAGACCAGCGGACTGACGAACCGTTAGACCGGGGGACGAACACGGGGGAAGCAATACGGGATATTTACGACACCTTCACTGGTCACACTCAGAAACTCATCTACCAGCCATGTACGATGCGCTCCGCCACCCGTTTCTTCAGACCGGGATATGAAATGTATTGTGCGGTTCGTCGGTAAAGCTACATTTACACGGTAAGCATCAGCTACTCAGCCGCCCGCCCTGTTCAGGCTATCCGCTCACCTCAGCGCTCTTCCCGCCGTTCGCTTTCAACCAGCAGCCCCGGAGGAGAAATGCTGCCGTACTCCAGGCATTCCCCCAGTCATTTTAAGGATGCTTATTGGTTCCCCAAAAACGATAAAAAGTCGGGCATTATCATCAATCAATAAAATCCCCACGGGCCAATCTTGAAGATTGGACTTTATGCCGCTGAGACTTAGCTTTTGTCAACAACTCAGAGGCGGAAGTGAGAGCTCCGCGCAACGCAAATGAAGTCCCGGCCGGAACACGGTGCGCTAACTAATAAAACATAAATTAACGAAGCTTCGAGGCAGGTAAATTTTCCTCGAGGAATTTTAGTAATCGAGGTACTCGAATCATTCGAGGAATCGTTTCAGCCCTAATGAGCACTTTTTTTTTAGCAAATATGAGGAAGTAATTTTGAAATGTTCTCATTTCCATCCAAATTTTCTAATGCAATGCTTCAAAATGTACATAAACAAGGTTGATGGAGACACAGGTAATGTCCCAAGACGAGGAGGACGAAAGATTATAAAAACACCCCAGTCTGAAAACATTTCAAGAAAATACAAGAAGCAAAGTTGCAGGTGTCTAATACTCCTGAAAGACCCAGGTCTGAGGCTTTTGGACTCCAGAGAACCACGGCCAGAACCCATTATCCAGAAATGGAGAAAACAGGAAGCAGTGCAGAACATTCCCAGGAGTGGCTGACCATTCAAAATTACTCCAGACTGGCAGCTCATCCAGGAAGTCGGCCAGAACAACAGCTACACAAAGGTCAGGGTTCATGACTCTGACATTCAGACAAGTGGTGGCAGCATTATGGTCTGTGGCTGCTTTGCTGATGATGACTTACAGTAATTGAAGGAACCGTGAATTCCTGTGACCTCAAACTGCAAACGTTGGGATTAATCAGCAGAACAATGATTCAAAGCAAACCATCAAGTCCATCTCTGAATGCATCCAGAAAGCAGGAAGGGTTCAGAGTGACTGAGTCCAAGTTCAGACTTTAGTCTTAGTGAAATACTGAACAGGCTTGAAAACCTCCCAGTGTGGCTAAATTCAAACAATTCTGTAAAAGACGAGTTTGCCAAAATCTCTCCACATTGCCAGTTATTTGATGGCTTGACGGCAGTTGTTGCCATCAGCAGTGATAAAGCTTTAGGGTGTATTTACTTTTTCCCCAAAAGGCGAGGTTAATTTAGTAAGGGTTTTTCATCTTCTGCATGCTGTATTTGATCAGGTTATTTTTGACTGGTAATGACATTTGTTTGACAATCTGAACAGAAACAGAACCAGTCGGTAAGGGGGAAAATCATTTTTTACAGCCTATAATGTCCAACTGTTTCCTCTTTAAACTGGTGGAAGATTGTAATTAACTAAACACTTACTAGTAATACTGGAACCGAATCATCCCTCCATCACAGCCGCTGTTTGTAGGACGGCTGAAATGGAGGCTCCAGATCGGGCTCTCATGCTTCCTGTTTGGACTAATGCCTGTTTTTTGGAGCTGTGGCATTTTGCTGTACTTTAAGTGGAAGGAACCACATTTTATAGGTAATTAGTCGGGCGGTGATCCCACACTCAGTGTCTCTCTGGCATTCACACACATTTTGCTCAGTATGTTGCATCCTAACACCATTAAGTGACAAACCCTTTCCGACACCCGCAATTCTACTCAAAAAGTGTCATTTGTAAACCTGTGGGAAAGATGGAAGCACTTCCAGCTGAAGATTACAACTGCTACCAACAGACGGAGGTGTGATGTCACATTTCTATAGGGTTTCAATAAGTCCTCATCCTGCTGCAACCTCATTATGAGCTCTGACAGGGATCGGAGGGGTTGTAGGTGAGGGCCACAGTGGGGGTTGGGCATGGGTGTTTATGTTGGCCCTTGTTTCCAGGGTCGGGAACTGTCCCGAGGGAGTGCATTCCTCACCCAAAGCACAACTAAAGGTATGTGAACCATCTGGACAAAGACATTGGTCACAATGGCCCTACACAGTCCCATGTATTTAGTCCGCCAGCAAACTCATACTGAGAACTATTTCCACTCTATTGGCGCTGTAGGAAAAAAGACAGATATCCATCAGATCCATTATGAGGCAACCGTTATATTAACACTGTTTGCATATGTGCTGCTCGATTTGGTCCTTTTTAGCTCAGCCGTGGTGCACAGGGTCATCTATGATGCCTGCATAACTGCGTGGAGGTACAGAATGCTGCTAAGGCCAACATATCGCCAGTCAAGAGGTCAATGAGATGATTGTTTCCTTGTTTGCTCATTTTATCGCCATTTCAAATCATCATATGACTCCTGCTAGCGCATACCAGCGATGAATGCACAACAGACAAATGAAATGCTTGCTCACCATGTCCTTGCAGGACAAAAAGTTGATTTAAACAAGTTTCAGTCTGCAACAAGAATGTGCTGGTCTATTGCAAATATGGACAACTTTTACAAATAAAGGCTTTGTGAGTAAAATAAGTAATCAATACCACTCCCGCAAATGATTAGAAGTCTGCAACGCTTTTCTTTTTAAACTGCAAAGTCAAATAACCAGAGGCTTCTGAGTGCACATGATCCATACAGCTGCATTACACCGGCGTGAACTTTTAACCTCTGTGCAGTATGATACTTCAAATACACAACAGTCGCTACTCAGACTAAGAATGTACTTTTGGACACCAGCGGGGGACTCATCATCATCGGTTGTGTCTGACAGTTTGTTCACAGAGGACTGCTTCAGCCGGTTGGATGAGTGCAACTCTCGAGCTGAGTGACCGGCCTCAGACGGAGAGCAGACACCAAGCATCGCGGCACCAGCACTGCAGCTGCATCTAATAAAGAAACTGAATTTGATAATCGGCTGAGACAGTCAATTTGCTAATAAGGGATTCTAATTAATTAATCAATGTGAATTTGGTGGGAGCAGGCGCTATTGTCAAGAGCGGTCAAGTGTAGTTTGCTTCGCCTCACCCCGTTTCTCCCCCGCCCTGCTCTGAGCTTTACACTTAACTTGATTTCTATTTCATCTGGCACTCAGCAAATTTTCTCACAGCAAAAGGAGAGGTGGGGGAGTCGAGGACGGGGGGCTTAGACAATTAGGTCTGAGAGCGCACAGACAAGAGCGGGTGTGTGCATGGGAATATGCAGACGCCGATCTGTATTCAAGAGTAAGGCATTCTGAGAATATGATGACCTTGAGCAGAAATGTATCTGACATTATTATGACATTGAAAGAGTCAACCAAAACTTGGTAAACAAACTGGTAAAACAAATATTTCCATATTTTACGTTTGATGCTGATTCAGTTCAGTTTATTCATACATGGAAGAATATGTCATCAGAAGTCGCACCGAACCAGTTTAACTAGAGATAATTGGATCAATGCAATCATTTAGTCAGATTAGAATTCAATTACCTATGATCTGATATGATCCCAGTTTCAACTGAGGAGAGTTAGGTTTAGTTTAAAATACCAATTAAGGAACAGAGAATGGCAGAACAGATAAAGGTGTCAACAATCCCCCAGTTTACAGGCAAGTATTTCATGTACTCTCAATACTACAAGACAACTACAAATACTTCAGAAAAGGAAAAGATAATTTACCATGTAAAAATATTAAGGATATATTTTGCCAGTAATTGTGATTTTTTTTTTTTTTTTTGCTGACGTTTATTTTTAATATTGAAATTTACATAGCAGTGGAAGTAGGAAGCAAAATATAATACCAGCTAGATTTACTACTTATTACTTACAAGAAATATGCCTTTTGCCTGGCAATTGATATTCGCTAGCTTTTTAGCAGAGATAGCAGTCTGCTAGCTGGCATATGGTAGGCTGTTTATTTTAAGTCAAAAAATGCTGCTGAAATGTTTTTCTACCAGATAAATTTTTAAATTATGAAATTTGTCTTGAGAGGAAACTGGAGGAAAACTTTACCTAAATCAAAGTCAAGTTGATTTAGTCCTTTGACTTTGAATTTCTGAAGTTTAGCACAAAATGTTGCTAACCTGCACTCCTTCTTGTAACCAGGCACCAGTCTGTGCCATCTGTAAACATAGTGGAACATTAAGTATAGAAAATTATTTATGGATACAAAGAAAATGTATTCTGCTATGATAAATAAAATTATTCTAAATAATAAATAAAATAATTATTCTCTTAAAAAATTATTCCCAACCACCGACTTGGATTTATTTGGTTTTCTTTAGACAAATCCTTACAATTTATTAAAAACTATGCTAATCTGAATAGAATAATGCCTTTTCTTATTTGTAGTGTTTGTAAGGTAACACTGACTGCCAGAAAACATATTAGCTAGTTTATTGGCAAAGTTAACTACCCAACAGCTAGCAATATCGAGGCAGTTTATTTTACCAAGAGACACAATAAAAATAATTTAAAAATAAAAATTGACCATGAGCTTGATCCTAAAATATAAAGATACATTTTAAAACAACTGAGTTTGTCTTAGTAATTAATATTTAATATTGATAGAGATTCTCAGCTTCAACCCTGATGTGCAGATATCTAAAAACTAAGTTACACTCAAGACAATTAAACAAAACTATGAACTGTGTGTGGCAATGAATTAACACAGAAGAACTATGACGCATATTTTAAAACAAAAACAGATACTGTGCCTATTCTTTAAAAAGCAGCCCAAGAAAAGTTTTTCTTAATGCTGTTAAAATATGCTAGAAGAAAAATCTGAAACATTCTTCAGGTGGCTTGGAGATAATTGGTTGCACATATAAAATTGATCATTCGACATAAAACCTTTTTTCTTTTTGCCCATTTATCTGTAAAGTGACTTGCAACAGCATTTGACAAGTTTAACTCACAAGGACTGAAGCAATATAAATTAAACAGATCGCATGCATTTACTGTGAAGACTCTAGGCCAAACACTGCTCCGTCATTTTAACTTGAGCGTTTAAACAATCAAAGACGTGATATAAATTATCTTAGCTTGAGGTTTTACAGAGCCCAGCTTTCCAGGCCATCTTGAAGCAATAATTGACAACACACTTACCACCTCCAGCCATCACTAAAGCATGTGTTTGAAGCAGCAAATGAGCCCGAGTTACATTTAAATACATTTAAACGTGGGAATCGCTGTACTTTTTACAACACTACATAAACCTGGCATCTATTGTAAAAACTCCCATGTTTTTACAGACAAATCAAGTTGTAAAACATGTTGTGCTTTTAAAACATGACACATTATAAAACATGATGTAAGCTTGAGGGTTTTTTTTTTTTTTTTTTGACATTTTTAAGTTGTGACAATACTGGATTTTGACCGTTTCTGTCCCGCAGAGTTACATTTGTGTATTTGAGTTTGAACTGCAGTAGAAGTTCAGTATGTTGATTGCAGTAGAGCCCACTAGATGGAAACCAAAACCTCCCCCATGCTTTACGTAGTGAGCAAAAGGTTTCAATGTGGTCAGTGGGAGACGGACAGAACGGACATATAAATAAATATGCTCTCTTGGTTGTGTTTTTAGTTCAGACCATGACCTTAAAAGCGCCCGAGTCCTTCAGCTCAATCTCAGACACTTAGAGAGGGAAAGAATTTACACGACAAGTGGTTGACTGACACCACCTACTTAAACAAGGTGTGTTTGAGAAACTAGACCCAAAGAAACATGATGAAGAAAGATTGTTCTCTCTCTCTCTCTCTCTTTTTTTTTAAAGAACAATAAAACAAAAACATCTGAAAGACCTGCAGGATATGCTGGCATTTCTGAGACATGGAGTCAAGTCAGGATGTTTCAGAAACCTCGTTTGGACAAACACCAGACAGACAACAAAATGCTGCAGAGCTGGAAGTGGAAGGAATTTATAGAGGGGTGGGGGTTGCCATGCTGGTCATACTGGTGTTGGTGGGAGGGAAGGAGCCTAGCGGTGCTGGAGGTCAGGGGTCAGCTTCTTGCACTCAACAGCTGTCCTAAAAGCAGCAGAGATAAGGACTGAAAGCATCCTGTGTGTGTGTGTGTGTGTGCGTGTGCGTGTGCGTGTGCGTGTGTGTGTGTGTGTGTGTGTGTTGTGTGCGTATGTCTATAAGTGCAAGTATATATGTGGTGTGTGACTAATACCCGCCACTGGGCAAATAAGATACAGTAAAGCCTGACCGACTGGAATCTCACGACTACACCATCTATTGCTCAAACTTTGACTCAAGTGTTGAGAAAATGAGTAGATTACCCAACTGGGCCAATGAAAGAGGAGGGAGGTCAAGGCTTGACCGGTAGGCCGGGTCATTCATCAACCACTAATGGCCCGAGCTTTATGCTGTCATGATGAATGACCTTTGTGCAAGAGGGAAACGACACAAAGCTTAACTGCAAGACAATGGCATCAGCAGAGGCATCCATTCTGCACTTGTCAATCGAAGTCTGAAGGAAGCTGGAGTTAGTCAGTGTGTGTGTGTGCGCGTGTGTGTGTGTTGGTCCGATGAGAGGTGTTGTAAAAAGTTTGTGTGTCTGTGCAGGGCGATGGCTTATTTCCAGCTTTGAAATGACATGCAGAGACAAAAGCAGCAGTTACAGGTGGCCACATCTTGTTTAGGCCTGCATGGGCTGGTCTGATGTTCCCTCCTGGATGGAGGTTGGACAGGTTTTAGTCTAAAATTGGGCAATTGAGCAACTAAATTTGGAGGGATAGCTATGAGGATATAGCCATCCTCATCATTATCTGCAATACTGACACATCTCATATACAATATTTGGCTGAAGATTATATGAATAGTGCTATGAATTAAAGACAATTTGACAGGTTAGATGGTGTTGTGAATATAAAGTGACATGTAACTACCCAGATCCTAAAGGTCACAGCGTAGTAGAGACATCATGTTTAGAAAAATGTGGGATAACTACAGCTACATTTTTCCTATATTTTAACATATATGAAATGCAATCTGCTGTAGAATTGGTTTTAGATCGAAACTTTTGAAACTATTTTGAATAATTAACTGAGCTTACTGCACTGCCAGGATCAAGTGGAATGCATGCATGATTAAATTGAAGTGATTTTTATTTTTTGTAAAGTGTCTCGAGGCGACATATATTGTGAACTGGTGCTATATAAATAAATAAATTCATTGAATTGAACATATATGCACTTCCTAATTCGAGAATCCAGATTCAAGCTTGAGTGTGAAATCTAGCATCTCCTTTGCAGATCTGAAGAAAATTACACTCTGTCAAAAATTCAGCAGCTTTGAGGTTCAGATAAACATAACTTTAAGGCATTTCAATAATTCATATGAGTGCAAAACTACACTCTTCAGCCAGGGAGCTACTGGTCCCTGAAAGGTGTTCAAAACCAAAATCCACACGTTATTTCCAACAAGTCAGGACCTTTATCACACTATCTGTGTCCCAACATTTCCTGTTTTCTCTGCACCTTCACTGTCACCGTCAACAAAACCGTGAATACCAGCCACTGCAGAGCGCCACAGACTTTGGATGTATACAGTATATTTATATGCATTCATGGGGACATCTGCTCTTTCCAAAAATTGATTCTGCTGCGTATGACGACCCTTGAGTGCACAGCCGGGGTCATGAAGTGCTATCTTCAGCTACATGAAGGATAAGAGGTCCTGCGACAGATGGTCTGGCCCCCACGGACACTGTTGGGTCACTTCGGGTTTATACCAAGAAAAGAAAGCGTATGGAAGACCAAACTGCAAGTAAAGCTGCATCAATTAACCACATATTGCCTACCGGTCTGCATATCAGCGTACAAATGTGCTTAATTGGGTGAATTTGACTTCTAACATGATTAGATTAATCTTATGTAAATTTAACCCATTTACCATATTAAACAATTATTCTTTGGATTTATGTCACTTTTGGCTTTCCATAAGAGAAAGGCAGCAACATGCTTAATGATAACTGTTCATAATTTTTTTTATCATAAAAAGAGTGTAAAGAAATGTCATGCAACAGAAGCTTATGCTATAAAAACTGTCTTTTTATTATCCACATGTGACATTCTGAACTTTTACATCCTGTACCGATGTTTGTAATTACATCAGTATTGATATTTGTGAGACAGGAATAAATTCTTGAGCCGAGTACTATAGTCAAGCCGGCTGACGACACTTAGTAAAGTAAGTCAAGTTTATTTAAATGCTTTCCACAGACAAAACTACAGAAAAACTTTGAAATTAAACATTAAAGTAAGTGCTGATAAAAAGATAAAGCAACAAAAACACGATCCAACTAGAAATCCGTTGAAACTTGTTTCTCTGCGACTCTTGGTTGCATTAGCTTTTAGCAGTTCCTTTCTGATTGCCCAAACCGATTGATAAGATAGCAACTGTTTATCAGTATTGTGAGAAAACCAACACTTGGCTAACCATTAGCCACTAACTACACCCAAGCTTTCATCTGTATCTGGGCTTCCTGTCGGCGCTGAGCTAATGGCCCATTTCTTTTTTTAATGAGTCTGAGTCACATTTGATTCAAATAGTTTAAATTCAAAAAAAGCGATCAGCTGGCATCAGTAAATATGGAGTATAAGGGCCATAATAATAAAACATAAAGTTATAAGAATAAAGTCATAAAATTACAAGAATAAAGTCATAGTATTATGAGAATAAAGTCATATTATGAAAATAAATTAATATCAGAATAAATTAGAACAAAGTTAAAATAAAAGAATAAGGGTGTAATAATATAAGTCATAATAATTTGAGAAGTCATAGATTTATGAGAATAAAGTAACAGTATGGCTTTGTTATAAGAATAAAATCAAAATATTATGACTATTCCCATAATATTCCAAGTTTATTCTCATTATTTATGTGGCCATAAAGAGATGCTATCGCAGAGAATCAACGTTCAGCAGATTTCTGGTTGCATTTGAGTTTGGAGGAGTTTCAGTTTATGAGTTTGAGCCAAAGTTTGACTCCAATGATCCTCAAACCACGATGAATACAGCCATGAACGAAACTGAATAACGACTGATCGTTTGTCTGCATATTCACCACTCAGAAAATGTGGAAAAGCTGTTCACTGCTCGTGGTTTGCAAAGCAGGCATCCTCCACTCTCTACTTTACCTGACATCTCTGATTCTGACCAATTAACTTGTTTTCTTTTTTTTTCCTTCTCTCATCCCCGGTGTTAACTGGATGGTGACGCTGGTGTAGGCTGTGCTGCAGGTGCAAAGCACGGTGGGGCTAACCGATCCGGCTCAGGTCTGTGTGTCTGGTGATCATTATCTGAGTAACGCGTGATGCAGCAGTTCTGCAGGAAACATTGTTGGGATGTCATCTTAATGGAATGCACCAACAAAACCACATGGTTTTCAGCACAACTTGGTTTCAAATAATCACTGGAGATGCTTGGTAATAAAATCTGGCCGTTCTCCTCACAAACCACTTTCATGTGTTTTCCTTCTCAGATATTTGACTAAAATCCATGAAGTGTTCTCGAAAGTAGTTTAAACACCTTTTAGGAATAAATCTGGGTTGATTGGATGCATTCAAAAGAAATCTGATTAGATGCCTTATTTGATGTCATCAGATCCATGTGTGCATAGAGGCTAATAATGAGTTTTTGTTGCCTCATACCCGACTTTACTGGGTAACCAAGTGGTGACGTCACCATCACACCTGACGGGGGCATCTGGTGCCCGTTCTGACAGCCACTCAAGTCATTTTCTAAAAAAAAAAAAAAGCTCAATTTACTGCAAAGAAATCTTAGTGTTAGTCCAATAGATAACATTTAGAGTTGCTCTGCTTTGATCAGAGGTTACAGTTATATTCTGTCATACTTATGAGATCAAACAGGGATCAGAAAATAGAGGTTAATGCAAAGTTCTCAGATAGAAAATGGTAAAATAATTTAAAAAAAAATAATAACCATGAAAGGCTTTTCTATAGTTGAGAAATTGTACCTAAAGCATGTTTGATTTCACATAAAAGTCTGGTTTTAATTTACAATAACTAAGAGGCTTTGTTTTTCCATTAGAGTCTGTTTAAAAGCTTCTCGGTGTACCCTAGTAAACTCGATGATGCACGAAAAAGGCTGCACTAAGAATAACAGCGGGCTCATGTGAGCGATCCCAAACAGCCTATCAAGCAGAGCTGGAGGGAACTCCTCTTCCTCCGTGCCACTATCACTTCCTCATTTTGAGGTCTGGATTTATTTTTCCAGATGCTGAATAAGTGTCGAAAACCACAAGGCTGTGTTATTATTAAAGAAAGCAGCTGCTGACACACAAATCCGCGCACACGTGCAAACCCCAACGTTTTTTTTTTTTTGTTTCTTTGTGGTCAAATGTTTCTTCTGTGGCATTTTCCGTTCAGTTTGCTAAACTATTGAAAGCAGCACTTAAATAAAATTGACAGCAGAAGTGGAGCGACTGAGCACGCCACGTAGGATCAGCCACCTTATCTTTTTAATAGAATGATGCCGCGTGCATTCCTCTCCTTCTCTGATCACAGAGAGGGTGTTGCACTTGGCTGAGTCAGGAGGCCTTTTGGCGGGAAGTCCACCTCTCTGATGTGTTTTATTAAACGCAGCCATGATTATTCCTTGGCATTATTTTAAAGCATTGAAACTGAGCCTTCCTTTTCAATAGTCTCCACTGGAGCCATTCCTGTTGGCAACATCCCAGTCCGCCAAACAAAGTCGGCCCTGTGACTGGCACTGGGCGCCTCAAACAAAACACACCGTTTTTAATTAGCTCGGATACAAATTAGAAGGACAGAACACACCTGACTGCCGTAATTAGCCGAAGCATGATGCACTGATGATGATGATGATGGCTGAAGGCTCTGGTTCACGGAGACATTTTTCTCAGGCATGTTTCTCAGACAACGCAGACCTCACAAATATTGATCAGACGCAACTGGAACTTTCATGCCACCAGAAATATCACATTTCATATCAAAAATACAAACTACAGGATCAAATTTCAAGAGTTCTGCTGTCATTTTCCACATTTTTGGATAAATCCAAAACTTCAGACTGAATTTATGGATAAACAGATGGACAGAGGAGCGGATGATGATGATGATGATGATGATGATGATGGATGAATGTAGCAGAAAATGATGTAGGGAAAAAAGTTCAAAACCCCAAACATTTATCTTTGTGTATTTTTTGCAGCATTCCAGATCTGGAAAATGCTTGAATTCCATATATTTCCAGACTTTTCCTGACTGTGCAGGGACCCCGATTCCTCCAATGTTTCAGGATCTGCAGCAGCTAAAATAAAGCCAGTGGTGAATAAACCCAGACTATCTGTGTGCTGCTGCTCTCGCCTAAAGCCACACAGCGGTATCACTTGTAGGCGGCAGAGGAATCTGTTCAGACGCTCCTGAGATGAATATCAAGACAGGTGCTGGTGACTGCACTGTATATTCCCCCTCTCTCGCTAACGCTTTCCACCCTCGCTCATCATTCCTCTGTCACCTCGCTGAAAGGTTGGTGTCTTTCTCTCTCTCAGGGTGTTTGTTCAGATGTGGGCAGCCAGGACCGTGTGCACTGCCTGGGGCTTAACAATGAGATTAGACAGTGACAGTGACACGGTGGCATGGCCAAATGATCTCCAAAACCAAAGGCGGGGGCTGAAAAATACAGGATGTTCTCAGCTTCAGACATCAGTCTGAGACTCTGTATGCTCTCCTGAGCTGCTCTTCTATCATATTTAGGTTTGGTGAGATTTTTATTGCAGCCAGAAGGACACAAAGTTGCAGCCTGAGCTACAAATCTTCTATTAAATCTGTTAAAAGTGTAGCTGGACGTCTGGATTTGCTTTACACTTGCCAAAAAGGTTTCCGTGTAATGTTCTGAATATTAAAAAAAGAGACACGTTTAATAAGTCAGAGGGTGATGCATCTTTCACATTAGACATGAAAATAATGTTATGAGAGGGGGCGTAAGCAGCTAATCTGGACGGGTTATTCACTCTATGCTTCTTCAAGGATCTCTTCATAAAACACCAGGATTCTATTTTTCTGATACAAAATACCTCCATCATCAAACTAGTTGGATAACTGGTCAATATTCAATTTTATAAAAACGAGACAAAATGACAGTATGTTAGATGTGTTCTGATCTAGCAACAAAGAACAAAGCTACTCGCCTAAACTTCTTCTATCGTCAGGGCAATAATAAAAAGCTTAAAACAGCTGGAGCTGGGTGGTGGCAGCACAAACCCAGGCTCTAGTCCATCTTGGGTTGTCACAATATGGGGAGGACAACAATGGAGGAAAATTAAAGCTGTAAAGCTCACTGTTCCAGAACAAGCAGAAGAAGGCGGCCTCTTGGAGTCACCAAGTTTCCATGACAGTCATGAGACTATCTGAAGGCCGGCCGACTGTGAGCATGCACGGACCCGCCTTCACCAACGTAAGCATCTCCACTTTACTTCGGCATTTTCATAATTAATAATTTTTTGAGGTAAGCTGAGGTTTTGTGTGAATGGATATTGTTTTTCATAGATATTCGGCTATGTTTGGACTAGGCCTTAAATCGATCCGTTAAAAAGCAACTCGTCTTCTCTGTCCAGTTTTCCTCCAAAGACTCCTTCAGACCTTTCCATGTCACTATTGCTACAAAAAGCCCTGAATACCAGGACACTTTAAATGAAAATCTATGTCATCTGCTAGAAAACTGAAAAACGCAGCCAAACCAGCAGAAATGTTTCACCACACAAAGCAAATCTTCTGTCATGGTCATCTTCAGACCCAAAGTCTATAGAAATCCTCCAAGAAAAGAGAGGATCCAGGAATGGGGATGACCCAGAGAACGGTCAAATAATCTGCTCTGTGTGCTCTCTGACACTGAAAAGTAGAAGGAGATTATTTACTGAGGGGCCAATAAGACTGGCACCAATAATTCAGCTAAAAGCAAATCTTAGCATGTTTTCCCTCATTAAATAAACTGGATTCATATTTTCAGGAATATTATGCCGCTTTTATTAAAGATACATTCAGTCTTGCGTCTCTTTGCCAGGCGTGCCAGTCAGTATGAAGAGTGCCGCCTATGCAGAAATGTGAGTGAAAGGGGATCTAATACAGAAGAAATCTCTGAAATTGTGTTTCTGCACAAACTCTTTATTAGTGAAGCCCTGGAGGTCACTTTTTACTGATGCTAAGAAAGGTCTGTTAAAGGAGTTTATGTAGTTATGAAAAGCTGTTTGAAGTAAAACAAGTGAGACACTTTCAATGTTAAGCACTTAAGATTTCATCACCCTTAGAGTGGCTGTGCCCCCCCACACTCCAAACCCACGCTTCTGCAAGAAACTCCTTAGTACAAGGTCATTCACTTGTCTTACAAAGAACTCTCATTCAAAAGATTTCAAACACTTTCTGACAATTGTACAAGTGAAATGCTATGGAAACAAGTTTTTTTTTTCTGTGTTCATACCTAAAGATTTAGTTATTGCTCTCCAATACCTTTTCTTAAATTGACTCTAAAAATATTTTTAAACATTCAGGTAAGTAGGTTACTTCCTCACTCTAGAAGAAGTTAAAAGTTCAGACTTTACTTTTACATCCAAGCAGAAACAAAACTCCCTGTGGCAGCTTCATCACTGACAAACACATGTTGAAACATGCAAACATACATTTCCAAATCTTAACCTCGGCATTTTCTGTCCTTTTATTAAAATTATACTGAGGTTCTAACCTTAACAGACCACAACTAAGGTCAAATTACACCTGGACCCTGCTGCCAAATACTCATCACTGTATATTAAAGGTGTGTGATATTTATGATTTTTTATGAATTCCTTTTGAATTTAATTATAAAAGAAAAAAACGTTTTTAATGATATTCTGATTCTGTGAAATGTAACCATGACAAATTTGAACTGAGCAAAGTAGAAAGCTTTTCTAACTGTAACATTACTGGATTCGCTGAATATTTGACGACTAAAACATGCTGTGGCTTTATTTTCAAGTCTCTCATGGCAAACAAACATGCTCTTTCACAACCCGCTCCGTTTCTGGCACGACAGCGGCTTCAAAGAGCGAGTTCTGCTGGACAAAGGTCCAAACTGCCACCTGACATCATCAAAACACCGACGGCAGGACCAGACGTGCCATGTTGCAGGTTTTACATCCAGACCCAAACAGAATCTACTGTAGTGGCGGAAATATGCGTTTCAAAGTAGGATTAGAGCTGCTGCATGAAGTCCGGGACAGTATGAAGTAATAACAGCACAGACCGTCTTAACTGTTGCGGCGATAGAGTCCGTTGCACCTTATCAAAGCTGTAATTCTTGACAGCCACGCACACATCTGTCAGTGACTACATTTCCTCTGAGGATTATACGACTGGTGGACAAGCATGCTGCCGCCGCTGCTTTAGCTGAGCTCCTTCAAGGAGGAAGATTTGTTGTGTGATGGATTATTATAACCCCACTGCAAACATTTCACAAAGATACACAGAGCTGGTAAAATATTGTAATATATTTATTTATTTTTTTCTGTTTCTTTTTTTTTTTTTTGGTCACACTTCACATTTTCAGACTAGTAAACAGATAACTATATCACATAGAAACAAATTGAGATCTAATTTTATTTTTATTTTTAGGGAATAAAGCTGTTCCAACCAGCCTCCATGTGAAAAATTAATCATTATCTCTTGTGAAATAATGAATAATGAAGATTCACCGATATAAAAGTTTGGGCCAATATATTGGTATTTGATAGTGTTATTGCTGCTACGCCAGATAGCCTATATTTACAGATATTATTTATGCACATATTCATTAAGAAATCCCCTGAAAAATAGTTCTGTAATCTCAATGGGTTCAAATTAGGAATGCACGAAGCATCGGCATTCCTAATTTGGCGGTTTCAGATTATATTAGTTATTTTTCAACATAGAGTAAATGAAACTGGGCCAAAATTAACAGATATTTATTTCCATATTCTTACTATAGACACTAACATATCTAGGACCTTCACTAACGGATCCTATTGGAAGCATCTCCTGCCTGTCCAGCCAATAGTCAAACAGCACCAACTACAACGTCGGTGCTCCGGCGATGTCTGGTGATTGGTCTATTGTGCATCTTTCTTCCAACATAGTGGGTTCCAGACATCACATGATACCAGACTGTCAAAGCCAGCTGAACACAACATGTCTGCATTTCACGTTTCAGTGAAAAAAAAAAAAAAAGGAACTAACTCAGTTGAGTGACGAGACTTTGAAGCTTTGGATGGTTTTCCCTTTGCTCCTGATGTTTTTGTGACAGAGCCTGGACACTGTTTGGAGTTTCCCTCATAGATGCCTTTGATCCACACAAGCTGAGGAAATACTATGCCCCACACAAGAGCAGCAAATTGCATTGACATTGAAGGTGATAAATACAGAGGCAATGGCTTCAGATTATTGCATTGCAAACTCAAAAAAAAAGTTTCTACTTCAGAGGCCCAGCAGAATAGGTGTGATACATCAAGTCGACGCCGCGCTGCTAATAAAACTTTACACTGAAGTCGCAGTGGCTGAGTTTGTAGCATCAAGGCTCAGCAGCTTCAAGAAGTATTCAAATTTCAAAAGCAGTTCTTTAGATGTGAGTCAGTCAGTGTAACTGTTCTTGTGCAATAAAATGACATATTGGAGATTTTTAAAAAAAAACGCAACTAACAAGTTAACTATACCTAACCACACATTTCATCTTCAACCTTTACAATCAAGTTTTCTTGGACAAAATCTACTTGCTGGAATTCAAGGACTACATGAGAAACTGCAATAAAAAGCCAATTCTATAAAATCCGATTCAATTCAAACGAATTAAATTCATTTCAATAGACTCCTCGGTCTGTTCAAAGTCTGGGTGACACATTTAAAGAGGCACTTTGCGTAAAAACCGTCTGTTTCGATGAAACGCTGCAAACCGTTTCTGAAAAGCTTTATACAAAGACCACAAGAGGCCATGCTAGCAAAAATGAAGCTCTGCTTTGGTTTGCCTCCTTAAGAACAGATTAGATCAGAACAATTCATTAAATAGTGGCATGGAGTGAATGATGCAGCTTCAACTAATTTAACACTGAGATGACAAACAGGACCGTCTCCCTGAGAAATGCCAATACTTTCAATCAGAATCTAAAGAATTCAATTTAAGCTACAAATGATTCACTTGTGCAGCATATTGTCGATACACACTTTACAGTCATATAATGTGTCTTGATTTATCGAATAAAAGTGACCATTTTCCTGAAAAAGTAAAAAGTTTAAGTAAAAAGGAGCTAAAGCTCAACCATAAATGCACGTGACACCATTCAGATTTCTGTTTGAAATAAAACTATGAAAACCCATGAATCATTTTGCTTCAACTTGACAGAAGGGCATCACTTTATGTCAGTCTGTCACACAAAACATCGACAAAACACATTCAGGTTTGAGACTGTGGTCTGTAAAGCTGAGAGAAAAGAACTCGAGACACATTTCTGAGGAGATAATCGGGAGCTGAACGCCGTGCAAAGATATTCAGAAATCTATCCATCCAGGCAGCGAGCCGACTGCTGCACTCTGTGGTGACATTACGAGACATTAGCGCAGACAACACCTTCCCTGCAACGCTTCCTTTGGACCAATAAAATCATAAAACGCCTCTCAGGCTGCTTCCCTCTCTTTCAGCGTCTCTTTGAACTCGGGTGACGCTCACTGCAGCAGAGCAGAGACGGCAGACATGACAGTGTGAACAGCAACAGTCTGGTGCTAGACACCACTTTACACCACGGCTGCAGTTCTCAGTTCAAAGCGCGCAGCTGGGAAAAAAAACCAACGATTTTTCCGAATCATAGGAAGGGTAACCAATACGCCGGCCAAGTACAAAAGGGCTTATTTTGGCAGCTTTTTTTTTTTTTCGTGCCTGACGGGGTTTGGCGACAAAATGGCGGTGGACGGGATGTGTAGGAAGGTCTTCGCCAATGCGTGAGCTTCATAGTGAGTACGTGTCACCATTCCGACAGAAATAAAAGTGAAACCGAGACGAAAAATCGAGGGCGCGGCGGAAGGAAGAAGGGCGATGTTTTGAAAACAAGCTTGAATAGACGAAGGTATACAGTAACACAAAGACGACAGCGAAGCCCTTTGAAACCAGGAGCGATTTAGCCCAGCACCAGGCATGGAAAACAGCAATTTTACAATTCTCCTTTTGAGGGGTTTCTTCTGTTTGGGTGGAGTGTTGAGGGGGTTAGTGGCGCGCTGGCAGCGGAGGCAATCTGGGTCTCAAGCACATCTAAGGTTGGGCAATTAGTTCCAGTGCCACTATTAATGTGGTGAAGGGGCGCGCTCTGCGGGGGGCTGAGGGCCCGGCTCAAAGGGCTGCAGTCCTCGCTGGGAAGATGGGGGAGAATATGACCGACAAAGGTGGGGGTCAGGACCTCGGGGCCATGTGAAAGCTGCACCGTGTCCACTGACCTCTGAGTGCTGGTACAGGCCCGGCCGCCATATTGCACACCATCACAATGAGCCAGTCAACCGTTACACTTATTTTTGTCTGCTGTGATAAGGACAATGTCCGTCCCAGTATCTGGAAAGAAAAGCCAGGCTGAATCTGGTTCCCCAAAGAGACAGGGGCCAGATTTTTATCTGCTGAGGTATTTAATAAAGCTCAGCATTGGACCAATTACTGAAGAACGCCTTGAATAAACTTTAGACCTTCAATTTACATCTTATTGCACTCAGCTTCATAAAAACCAGCGCATCCATCACACCCTAATGAGAAAGCATTCAAGTGTTTTAAAATGACACAGGAGCCTCCAGTAACCAGAGTAGACATGGCTATATAACTGACTTTGCTATAAAATGATCAATACCTCATCTTTATCATATCTATGGATTGTTGTGAGAAATTCAAACACTTTTTATGCAGCGGTGTTTCAACTTTTCCCACTGTGGTCAAAGAAGTTTTACCAGTAAAAATTCTAAATAATTTAAAAGTGAATTATTTGCTTTAAATTAAACAAAGCAGAGAAAAACATTTTGAAAAAGGGTCTCAAATGTTTCCTTTCAAAGAAAGTTGTCCAGTTTTCACTCTTTGGGTTCAATACTTTTTGTTCCGTTGGTCTCAAACATGTTTTAGTCTCTTCCCAGCAACAAAAACGAGAATTTTCTTTTTAAAAATAAATAAATAACTTCTATTAGGTATATGTGTCCAATTCTTTGAGTAAAAAGCCAAAAAAAAACAATATATGAAAAGTACTTTGTATTGATTAAGTCAATGTGATATTACCAGTAAAAATCTCACCCTGAAAAATGACAGATTCCCTGTAACTGCTTGGCACAAATGGCATAAAAATGTGTACAATTCTTGAACTGCAGCTGAGAGCCACACTAAATTACTCTAAAGGGCCCAAATGGCCCCTGAGCCACACTTAGTCAAAATAAAACACTTGTGTCCCAAGAAAATGCAAAAAGAAAAAACAAACAAAAAAAAAAATCCACATTATGTAATTATTCTAAACATGTTTTTCTTTTGCTTATTAGAAGGTTCAAAAAGAAAATATGTGACCTCAAGTGAAACAAGCAACAATGAAGAAAATGCGGATCAGAACATTCTTTTTGCCGGGTTACGCTCTTGCCTATGTTGTACTTTAACATCCACGCCCAAACCCACATCCCTCTCTGCTTTTCATCACCTCCACTACGTGTCAAGGGCATTTAGAGGACAGAAAGCAAGACTGAGACGGAGACGATGTGGGACCGGGCATGTTATTTCTGTTACTTCTTGCATGTTATGCCTCTGGATTTGAAAAATGTCTTCTTGCTCCGGCGTCTTTTTAATGCAAGTCGCCGCTGTAGTTTCAGGATGGATGGATGATGGCAGGAGATGCTGACTTATAGCTCATCTGCTGCAAAGCTGTGGATTAAAATGAGGCTCCTGGCGGCCATTCAGAATATTAACCACCAATCTTTTGTCATGGATGAGTAAAAAACTGTTTTCTTCCTCAACAGCTAGTCTAGAACACCAAATTGCATGTATTATCATTAGTAATTATTATATTATTAGCAGCATTTTTCTACTTTAACCTTGTTTTAGTCAAAAATACCTTCTAAATATCTGTATTTTATTTTTTTAATAAAAAAGTCTCCATTTTGGTTTGTTTTTGCATTTTGATAATGTTTTGGATTTTATTAGCATAATCTAATCACTATATGCTATTAATATTACTGACTGGCATTTTCAAAGCAGCAAATTCAGGAGTGCTTTTATTTTCCTTGTCACTGATTGGCTGTAATCTCCATGAGTGATGAGGAAAAGTGTAAGCATTAGCTTCTGCGGTGGTGCACTGGGCATGTTAAGATATATTTGGTAAGATATATTTGATATATTTGGTGTTTGAATTACTAAAATAGGGAGTTGCAAACATCTCAAGTATTTGTGGATTTCAGCTCCTTTAGGGTGGCTAGAAATACCAGGATCGCACTGAAGTAGTAGTATTTATTATTATTATTATTATTATTATTATTATTACTCCACTTAAAGCATATTTTTGTAAAATAAAATGGTTTTATTTTTATTTTTTCCTTTTTTTTTATGAAAAAATAGATCCCAACCTGAAGGCACCATTCCAGACACACCTATCATCTGTCTGTGTTCTAGTTTATCTGAGTTATTTTTTGCTTTGTCTTCACTTTCTGTGTTGTAAAATGCTAAGTGATTGATTGACTGATTGAACTCAGCCAATCAAATGAATCAAACTCTTGGTGCTTTAACATGCACCAGGAGTGCATGTTAATAAACAAATGTATTTTATTACATTTTTAAATAATGCATCAGAGCATCACTATAATCAATCTTCAAAAAGATCCATAATTTTCAGAAACCACTCCAAAAATGAGCAGGAATCATAGAACTGTACTAAGACGTGTTTCATAAAAGTATTTTTTGGGAAGATGAGCGACCGCCTTCGTCTCCTGATTGGTCGACGTCGGTGACTCCAGCCAGATTCAAATCTTTGGCTGTGGTTTGCTGACCACTACAGTTTGACAGGGTCCTTTGTGTTCCCTCAGGACAAAGAGGGTGAAAGGTGGTGGTGGTGGTGCTGTGGAGGATAGAAGAAGCTCATACAGCCCCCACCCGCCAACGCACCCCACCTCATCTGTAAAGTTCTCTCTGGCTGACCTTTGACCCCTCCTGCCTTTGTCCAAGTAAAAATAACTAAATCTGTTCTGGCAAATGAATGCCTTTGAGACCGCCGCCCTTGTTGTACATCTCTGCGTGGCTTTTTCTCCTCCGTCCGTCCCTGATAATATGGAAGGTTGACTTAAAGATTACGCTCAGATTAAGTTGGAGTCTTCTGGCATATGGTGGCGCTTCTCTTTCTCGCTCGCCGCTGGCCCCGGGGTAAACTTCTTGTTTCTTAATGGAAGACGGCAAACAGAAAATTGTCTTGTAATGAACCTGTGAGATTAAGGTTAATAAATGTACTTGGCAGCGGCTGCGTTAGTTAAGAGTCCGCTCGATTGGACCGTTTGGGTTTTAGAATTTGTCACAAAACGGGGGATGATTGCCGAGATGTGAACCCAGCTGTAGCATCAGGTTAAAATAAGTTGTTATTTTTAGATTGTGTTTGTTTAGTTTCCACGGCGGGACAGATTTTGTGCTGGGATTAAATAGGTCAGTGAGTGAAGGCAGGATAATTAAATATGTCTGCAATCATGGTGACTCTTTCAAAATGAAGCCTCTGCAGAGTAACGGGAAACAAACCATGGCGCCGTCATAAAGCCGGTCTTCATCCAGCTGATAAATTGCTTATTCAGAATTAGAAACCAACAAAATCAACAACTTCATGCAATCAGCTGAGTTTCCTTACATAATGTTTTGCTAAGTGGCATTAAATGAGGGAGTAAATTTTCCTGGATTGTTTTTAATCTGGATTGAAGTGAACTGTTCACAAAGGGATTCGAACTGGACAACATGAGCGGATTGTATAGGAATGAATTGGACTGATTTGAACTTCAGATTCCATAACCCTGGAAACGTGTGAGTTAGTGGTATAAATGATGTATATAGATATATTTAAACCATTAAAAAAATAAAAAAATAACCAATCAGAAAATGATTTTTGTTTTTCCTGTTTTAAAAGTAAACATGACTATTCTGTCAACAAAATACATTTAAAATGAATAATTAGGATAAAAACTTCAGAATTAATTTAAAAAAGTAGTAATGAAAGCTAAGATCAAAACTGGCTGGTGTTTAAAAGTGATGAAACTCAACAAAAAAAGGACAGAAAATTCCCATTTTCTATCTGTCTCTTAAAGTATCACTTAAATTATGTCCTTTGATGCACCTTGTTTTGAAGTTAATGAAATAAAAAAATGTCCATTACATATATATTTTATTTGTTCAAGAACTTGCACTGAAATATTAATAACATTAATGTAATTTCCAAAGCTGGTCTCCATTGTTTGTATCCTTAAGAGAAACAAAGTTTAAACGAACGAGTTTATATTTGATCATCTGCGGGAAGAAAATTAGAATCTGCAGGTCGGACATCAGAGGAATCTGGGAAACTATTCCACTAGTTCTAGGTCTGATTGCTGAATCTCTAAAGGATGGAATGGAGTGAAATTAGCCAAAAAAAAAAAAAAAAGGATTAAAACTTGTGGTTCTTTAAGATAAGCTATAATTATTGTTGCCAAAAAAAAAACACACTAAATTTACTCTTGCAGGATAAAATTATTTTTACTGAAACTTCTAGAAAATGTTACATGCGTCAAAATTAAAATATATGAAGAATCAGCAACATTGCAAATGTTTAAAATTAACATTACAAAATGCCTCTGTTTTGTCATTGAAAGGACTTTAAGCTGTACAAGAACTCTGATGTTGTCCAATCTTCACATTTCCTTCTTCAGTATTCCACTAACCAGGTGCAACACCAGAAAACACACATCTATAGCAAAATGTTGGCTCCATGTGCTTTAGTTTTCCTCCCATACCGTCCTGCTCTGTATGGAAGTTATTATAGTCGGCCGTTCCCTCCAACTTTTCTTCTCCTGCAGCAACTCCCCCACCGTACAGACAAAAGTCAGGTCTGTAACCCCTCCGGCCCCACCCCCGTGCTCTTTGACCTGTAGTGGAGGCCTGGCTGAGCACAAACAGCGGTCGTCCCCGAAGCCCCGCCACCACCACCTCCGCCGAGGGAGGGGGGGCGTGGCGGGGCTCCTGTTTCACTCGGCCAATGAAAGGGCCTACTGTAAATAACGGGGACCTGCCTCGCCCCGGTTTATCTGCGCCGAGACCCCAGCATCCATCCTACTGTAACAGAGCCTGCCGCTCACAATAGACTCTCTCATGGGTGTTAAGACTGCGGGTCTCTCTCTCCTTCTGTGCCGACTCAGAATGGGGATTAAGGGGGGAAAAAAGGCTCCTGTCAGGTCCTTGAAGGGGGTCAACCACCCCCCCACAACCCACCACACCACACCACTACAACCCCATCCAACAGACACTTTAGCCTTTGTCCCGCTGTGAGACTTGGGAGCAGGAAAGGATGGAGGGAATGTGGAGGTGGGGCGAAAGGCTGAGACCAATCACTCTGACAAAATGCTGGATCAAACTCTTGGGTACAAAAAAGCATCAAAGCTCACCCAGCGCTGAAGCCACTAATGCATTTCCACTGAAAATCCATTGTTTTCTGCGACAAGAGAAGCAGGTTGGAGGGCGGCGCTTTGTTTCTTTTAGTTCCGAAAATCTATTCAAAGCTGATAAATGTATGATTTCTTGGAAAAATAACATAAAAGAATATCTGTTAAACTACTCATATGGCCATTTTTTTAAAAAGTTTCCTAAATCTTTGATGCTTTGTGAGTCTAAAGGAGTTATGATTTGCCCCGTCTTCCTGACTTTGTGCAACATAGAGATAAAGATAAGAACAATAAGACACGAGTTAAAGATGATGAAACGCCACATCCTGTCAAACAGCAAGCCACTTCTTCCGTGCGTGAGCTCGTGAGCTGGCACGAGGAGGGAAGGAGGCCGAAAGAGATAGAGAAGAAGGTTTCGGGTCAGAGGCTAAGTGAAATATATCCCCACTCTGAGGCATGCAACAGAGAGGATGCAGGAAGCTGAGGGCCAGAGATAAGGGCACAGACGTCCGTGATAAGCACCCAAACACCTGTTAGGGAAGCTTCAGCTCCTCGCCTCGGACCAACACTTACAGGAGGCAATAAAAACACAGCCAGGCCAGGAAGAGGGGGGAAAAAAACCGCCGCAGTAATCCGCTTTTCTTTTTCCGAAAGGTGAGCAAAGAGACTGAGAGTGTCTGGGCTCTTGGTGAACGTACGAGGCGCGGGATAAAGCCCCCGTCCTGCTTGGCGCGGCATGCTTAATGGCATATGGCAGGAGCCTACAGCATCATTTGTAAGGTCAGCGGCGAGACAGCGGTGGCAGAAATGATGCCGTTTGAGTCATGACATGTCAGAGCCGCCCGCCTCGGCGATCAGTCCAGGAAATGGAATGACTGCCCCCCTCCCCAGCTGTTTTTTTTTTTTTTTTTTTTTTTAAACAATCCTACTTTCCTTTGAAAGCCAAGAGAAAAACAGACAAACACAAAACAATCTGGAAGCAGTCAGGAAAGACCTTGGAGACGGCTGACAGGGAGCGCTGAGCAGAGGATTCATGGTGCATCAGGACTGAGACTCAAAGCTGGAAATACCCTGATCCTCTGATTAATATATGGGTCAAATATGACTGTGATAACCAATGTCCAATTATTCAAAACAAAGAATATTATAAAAACTTGAGACTTGTTGTGAATATTTTCTATTCTGCTTTTAAGTGTTTACATTAGTTGTTGCTGAAAATGTTAATGGAATGCTTGTGTCGTCCAGAACTGCCTGCTTGCTCTGATGATCTTTTTTTGTAACATCATTCTTATTGTTACGTGTTGCCTAGCATAGCACTGCGTGTTCCTGCTCATTCAGGAACACGCAGTTCCTGGTGTATTTTTAAATGGTTAAAAATACATTTAAACTCAAAACGTAATCATGGGAAAATAGCAAATACCGTTTAATACACCAGAATAGGGGTGAGTATTTGTCATCATGATAAATTTCTTATAAGAATTTTGATTTACTGTTGTCACAATAAATTCAAATTAATGACATTTAAAACTCTCTAAAGCTCTCCGTATTCTTGAGTTTTACCATTTTCTCCACTGTTTGTTGATTGAAAGTATGAGTAAATATTAATAAATCCAAAAACATGGTTAAATCCAGTTACAGTGTGCAGTTTAGTGTTACAAATGGGAATGTTTTTTTAAAAGCAGTATTTGTGTTAGTGAGGCTATGATTGACTTCATGACAGTTATTTAATAAAGTAGTAATTTGTTTTATTGTTACTCTTATCATTATCACAATAGTACCACAAAATGTGATCAGACTTGAAGTCCATATCACTCACCCCTAATTACAGGACATAAAACTTACAGATAAGAGTAATGAAGTACATTAATTAACAGGTCAACAATAACTAAAGACAGCTAAAAACAGCTACACAAAGCTTTTTGACCTCAAATATTCTTCCAACACTTTCCCCACAAAACGGGCATAAAGGCAGTTTAAGTGCAGCACTGCTACTAATGAAGCCTCCCTTTATTCTCAGACATTCTTCACCTCTAAGCAGGAAAACGTCCGTCTAACTGAATTCATCCCCAACTCCGTAAGCAGCCAGCCAGCCTTACTGCCTGCTTGCCTTACCGCCTGCCTCGCCCCGGCGAGCGAGCGGGGCGGGGGTGTATCGGCCACATCCATCATCAGCTCTCTCCCCTCTAGTAATCTCTCTAGGCGTCTTCGGTCAGCAAATACATAAATCAATTATGGTTTTAAGCTTTATGCCATGATTTACCCAACTGATCCCTCCTGGATTACAGCGCAGCTTAAAACGTGTCGGCCAGCGGAAAAGCCGCGACTCGCCTTGACATTCATTGTGCTGCTGCCACGGCGCTCACCGAGCGGCATGGCAGCTGCCACGTCAGGTCTGAGGGATCTTTTCTTTTTTATTATTTTTAATAGAGATAAGACAATCACATCCATCATTAGTAATTTCTTAAAAGATAAGGGACTAACTCATCTTTGGATGAGCAGCATTTTAAGAGAGGATCTTACATTTAGGTTCAATGCAAAAGAAAAGAATTTTGTACATCACAAAAAAAATATTTTTAAATGTAAATGATTTTGATGCTTGAACACATGTATGGAAAAGACCCAAAATAGAGATGTAGCATGTAGTTCTGTGCTTCTAATCACTTTAACACAACATTTTCAATTCTAGCTGCACATTAGATATTGTAAGATAATTTAAATATAAAAAGGCAGCCAATTAAAGGGCTCCTTTGCCAAAGGAAATATTCATGTTGCTCATCTATTTAATGTTACATTGATGGCTTGAATGCAGTTAAACCTAAAAGGCAGCAGAGAAAGTTTTCACATTTTTTAATTACATGACAGTAGCTTCAGTATTTCTTAAAGCACTGTTGTATGGGTATATCGCTTGTTTAATTTTGCATCCAAATTGCATAGTTCTAATCCATTGCATTATCAAATCACGGGGTTAGAAAAAAGAAAACTACACCTTCAAAACGACTGAAATTTCCCGTACTATCTGTACACTTTGCAATCTTTAAATTAAATTCCCGGTGCTGTTGTAATTTTTAGGAAATTGAAAACTCCCACAAGCGGGGAGACAGTGACATTGATGCAGCACACAGGCTTTTACATACATAAATGTATTTTTTACATGTATGTAAAGAATACATATGTATATGATGTTGGTATTGGCCCAAAAAGTTAACTACTTCTTCCAGCTGCCTTTTTCCTACAAAAGGCCCTAGAAAAACAACAGTCTAACCAGATTACATCAGCTTTTCAACTCCCTGAATTAAAATTAGCCAAACTGCAGAAAGAGCAGATACTCTGCTCAATAATCATATTTAGTTTAGAACTGTAGCTAACTTTACCTAATCTTTGCTCTATATTGGTGCATAGGTCTTCTGTCATTGTGTACATCGATATAAAAATGCCTTGCAGGATCTTTGGGGACTGAATTGAACCCTCAACAAAATCTCTTTACTTGACACTTAAATATAATTTTAACCTTTATGTTTAAAATATCTACAACTGATTTAAAATCAACTGAATAAATACAATATCAGGTGCTGAAAAATGACTAAAACTCCTTTATGTGTCCTTTAATTTTCCATAAGTGCTTCCATGTATCAGAATCAAAATAATTATAAATATTAGAAAAATATTCTATCAACACAAATGCAACCATGGTATTGTTACTCTGTGTTGGCATGGTATCCAAATCTCATAACCAGTTTCTAAATAGTATTATCAAATGGGCCTTTGTGTGGTGTAGTGGTAGAGCAGGAGCCCCGTATACAGGAAAGTCCAGAGTTCGATTCCCGACCTTGAGACGCTGGCAGCATGCCTTCGACCGCTCTCTCACTGTCGACGACCATCAATAAATGCCACTACTACCCAAAAATTATTTAAAATAAATAAAAAATACAATTAAATATGTTTTTTTTTTAAAAGAGAGAGATTTGTCTTCCCCAGAGCTAAAATCGTACTGATATTCAAATGTTTAACAATAAACCTTGTTTTCTGTGCCAAAATCTTGACATGTAAAGTTGCTAGTTACTACAGCATGTTACAAAATGTGTTTTATGACACGTACAATCAACCTGGGTGTCATAAATCCGGACATAATAAGGAAAGAACTGTAAAAACTGCATAGAAGCTGAATAGTTTGACAACACTTGGAGTTGTTTTGACTCGATGAATAAGAGAGAGACCACTTCATCAGTGAGGTAATACATGTTGAATCCTAAATTCACCTGTTGAGGCAACATGCCGCCCCCGGCCCTGAAGAGCTGGATAAAAAAACCTACATGGTGTTGCCATGTCCTCATTTTCCTACCTGAGGGCTCCTTTGTGACAGGTGACGTCGAGGAGAATAGGGGCTAATTTTTACGACCAGCTTCCTAGCGTGCTGATATCACTCCATTGGGGCCCCTTGCCAATCTCTGGCGAACCATTCAAGTGGCAACAAAGAGGCTAATTAGAAGCTCTCTCCCTTTAAGCCACGAAGGGCTCCGTTTTTGATACTTCCCAGGGAGGCTAGGGGGCCTCTGAGGTGGCAATGGCAGCTTTTCACACACACACACACACACACACACACACACACGCACACACACACACTTGGTTTGGCCCTTTGGCTGGAGCACATTTTCTCTTTGTGGCCGCCCTGCTCACAGTCTGCCAGACTGATAGAATCAGAGAGAAGGAACCGACACATCTTCTTTCATGTGGCGGGGACCCAGAGAGGGGATGCTAATGGGATATCGACGGGATTAGAACCCAGAGCGTTCAGGTGCAGGAGAACAGAGGAGAGACGAGGGGGCGCTATGAACCTGAACTAAAATTTATTGACTTAGTTGCTATCCATTGGAAAGTTGACGATGATGCACAAACCGGACAACAGTAGGAAAGTTTTCACAGAGATGAACTTCTGCTGAATATCCCCTAAACCTTCACTTTCCTCATAGTTGCTCAATGTGTGTTTGTAGATAAACTATGGCACAACTAACAGCCTCTGGGACCCCAGATGCACATCAGGAAGTGAGGACTGATAACACATCTGCATTTCACCTGATAAGCAGTTGAATTAGCACAACACATGTACAGAAACATATAAAATATTCCAAACATTTTTAATAATTTGCAACTTTGGTGTTTTTTTTTTTTAACATGAACAACCATTTAAGGCCATGTTACAGCATCTCAATTGGATTTAGATCCAGACTTTGAGTAGGCCACTCCAAAAGCAGATTCTTGGGTGTCTGTTTTGGACAACCCAAGTGTACCTGAGCTTATTAATAGGGATAGGATTATTTATTTAACGATTACTCAGAACGATCTCTGCTTCAACCTGAAGGCGAGCAAATTATCTTTTGAGGGTAGAATAACAAATGGAGACATTAAAGTTTCTTTTACATTTACTAAACTTTCATGTTCATCCATGCTCAGATGGACTTGCTCCCTCCCTGCACCCTCTTCACAGAAAGAGCACCACAGAGACGGCCTCCTCTGTTGGCAGAAAGAACGGCGTTGCAATTTTAGCCATTTGACTAAATACTTTGTAGTATTTAGTGAAGAATCCTAATCAATTTGAGCAATTCCTCACTGCATCAGTTAACGTACTACAAGTTTCATTGACATGCATGGGCATTAGCTTAAGGCAGAGGTTCCCAAACTGTGGGGCGCGCCCCCTAGGGGGGGGCGCCGTGTCATTGCAGGGGGGGCACGGGAAGCCGTCTGGATGAAAAAAAAAAACAAAACATGAACACTGTATGCACTGGGTTTTTACCTTAGAATGGCCAACTCTCTGTTATTCCTTTGTCAATGTGATACAGTAGAGGCTTCCACACTTCCCATATTTGTGTCCTCTGTCACTTTTATCAGCAGTTAAAACTGTTTAATCCGTTGTTAACATGTTGTAACCTGTTTTTCCGAGCCGCCTTTAAACGCAACATGACCACTACGACGCTCGCGCTGGGTTTCCACCTGTGAAGGAGACCTGCTGCTGCTGGGCGGAGCTACGTAGGTTTGTGTTAGAATCACGGCAGCAAACCAGCAAAACGCAAAGAACTTTTCACAGTTTTTCCCTCCAAACTAACCGACTGAGTTGAGTAAAGCTGTTGGATGCAGGTAATGTTAGCTAAAAGATGACTAGCTAATATCAATACAGCACCTTAAGCTTAACAAGTACCTTGTAGGATACCGATGTTGGTGTCTATTTTCAGCTACGTACATTCATTTTGCCCCCAAAAAAGAGGAGCCCCAGCAGAGGAAAATGATGGGGCCCTTAAGTCATTCTGTGCCTGACCACATCTCCTGAGCAACACTGAGGTACCTGGTCACACCAAGTACAGCAGCCAACTTTTATCACGCGTGTGCATCCCTTACCTCTTATCTCGGCAACAACGCCGTTTTAATCACCCTGCTGATTAGATCGCTTCCCCTACTGCCATTAGAACTACCTCCACCTCTGTTTGGAGACGCCTTTCACTTCAATATTTCCAAAGTAAAATGAAAACAATCCCATTTTACCTGAAGCCATCAACAGCCTGAATAAGAATCCAGAGCTTGATGTGTCTTAAAGTGTGTGTTTGTAGTTTGTGCAGCCGATTCCACATGATGTATCCCCTCCCTGTGTTAAATCTTTAATCGATACATCTCCCTTTCCTGACAGTGAGGACAGAGCCCAGATCTGAGATCAGAGCGATGGCGGTGTAAATCTTTACGGTTCAACCAGAGCCTTTTAAAGCCTGTCTATAATTGGGCCTCAGCCAGCAGCTGCCGTCACCGAGGGCCCGGTCAAATCGGGAGCTCCTCGGGGGCACAAACAAACACCGCGCCGCCCAGAAGGGCAAAGGAAGCACCTGTGTGTGAAGATAAAAGGGAAGACGACGTCAAACAGCCCTCTGCCGTCGTCTCTGGCTCAGATTTCTGGAGAGGCGTTTTTGTACTGCGGGATGATTAAACCGCCATACTGTAACTGTGAGCCGGGAAGACTTGGCTCACAGAGTGATTTGAAATAGGGGGTAATCCACTGCCATGTAATGGATGCTTTGTTGTCAGGAAAAAATGCTTACAGCTTCACAGGTTGGGACCGCGAGCCCCTCACTCCTGAGGTACTCCTGTTTCAGAAGGTTTGGCCCACATCTCCATCATTTCATCCTCACAGTACAGAGTGAGGCTCGATTTGCATTGTGACGTTAAACAAAGGAAAACGGAGGAGCTGTGGCGGCGCTGATGACAGTGCTGGGTTAGGGTTCAGCACCACAGCTCTGGGTGTGTGTCATTTCTACACGACACCTGTCATTAGGAGTTTTCTGCAGCCGCGCATCATAAACTGATACTTCTGCTGCCATTCAAGAAAACAGAACTCAGTGAAGCATGTAGTTAAAAAAAAAAGAGCAAATTTACCCCAAAGATGCTTCTTCTGTTACCAAGGCTTACTCAGTAGCTAATTGGACGATGATACATTTGACATTTACTGTGGCTTATTTCTATATTTAATCAGCATCGCCTTCACATGCTCCGGGTTACCAAGAGACGTGCAGTTGGCATTTCTGCAATTCGATGATAATAATACAGCGGACCTCTAAATAGTCCAGTTTAAGTGATACTAGATATGAACCAATAAGAGTGTTCTTTGGTAACACTAAGTCTGAGGGCAATTAGGAAATTATGTTTGTTTTTTTGTTTGGTTTTGGGTTTCTTTTTTAGAATTTCTCATGAAAATTTAAATTGAACAGCCAAATATTACATCTTGGCAGTTGTTTACGGCACACATTAATGTTGTGTTGACTGTTTCTATTGGATATATTATTCAGCTCTAGCCAGCCTGAACATATTTCTGGTTTTCTTCACCTTCTCCTGGTTTTGGCCAATTACACATTTTCTTTGATTTCATTTTCCTCCTAAACTTTTCCTCAACTCTAAAACATATCGCATTAGTAAACACGCCGGCTGCTGATGTGCCCAATGACTACTGAAAGTGGGAGTTTTCAGCTTTGATGCATTAAATGAAAAACAAATGGGATTTTCCAGTGCTTTACCAGTCAATCAAACGAAAAGAAAAACACTTGAGGTGACAAATATGTTACAATTTAATATGCTGCAGAAGCTCAGTTTGTTATTGTAGAACAAAGCACGGCTAGCTGAAAATATCACAAACAACGAAATCAGATCAAACAAAAGCTTTCTCAAGTAAATTCGCCAACTTCTACTCTTTGGATTCTTGCAGGTTATTGCCATCAGCAGGCCAACAGAACCCAACACTCTGCTGCGACTACTATAAAAACAGGCAGTTAATGGTTGACGGTGGCCAAAGAAGCCACTCAAGAGTCAGTGTGTGTTTGGAAACAATCTCTATACCTTCCCTTGACCTCTCTTCAGAGTCCAGCCTATATGTACACCTGTGTGTGCATACTTCGTTATCACCGGCAACAAACGCATTGGAAGTGCTATCGGGCCTCAATCTGCTCTTGGTTTACTAAGAAAGATTGCCAAGGGTTATCTGTCTCACTCTGATATGCAGAGATAAGGGCCTGGGGCTGGCTGTTTAAACACCTGGGGCCCGGGGTATTAGAGCGCCCTCCGTCCCCCTGGTTTTGCCACAAAAGGGGAGAGGAGATGGAAGAGCGAGCGCTGGCTGCTGCGACTGAAGGGGGAATGTGTGTGAAAAGTAATGAACACGAGAGCGTGCACGTGCAGAGGTTAATGCGGGGGTGATTATTTCCCACCACTCCCACCCGCCATACGCCTGATGACAATAAAACACGAAGCTGAGCAAAAGCAGAGCATATTTTCTCCAATTTTATCAACAAAACTGGATAAAATACGAGCAGACGGATCTGCAATTGATCTTTTTGTTTCGTTTAAAGCTTCTATAGTGGGAGATCTCTTTCTTCACATATGGGACGTACCTTACAGCAAGGGTCAGTCATTTGCATGAGAATGTACGATTAAGTGAAAGAGATAGAGTCAAGGCTGTGTTCAGAATACAAAAACGAGGAGGTTTTCCTCCTCTATTACCCCCCTCCACCCTTCTGCATCACTCCAGTCCCTTGAGTGTTGATTACTTTCTCAGAGCAAGGGTTACTAAAATATTGCAGTAATCTTGTCGGCCTGAAGCCCCTGACAACGCTCGGTCCATTCGCCTTCGAGAAATAAATCTATGACCCGTCAGCGTGGAGATGATGATGATGTGCCTGTCAGAGTGTGTTGGGGGCGGGGCAGAGGGGGTTGGGGCGAGGAAGGAAAAGTTGCGGTCAGACGGGGGATTGCTGATGTTTAGAAAACTTAACCTCAGGCTCTTATAAAGTGTGGGCCCTACATTTAGTTTCAGACTCTTCCTTCAAATGTAATAAACGTCAAACAGGATTGGAAATAAAGTGCAGAAGCCTGGAAACAAATTATAGTCAGAAAAACTGCAGAATGACAATTTTAGAGATTTTCTTCTTCTTTTACTATTCTCCTCTTCACCGTCTCAGAGATAAACTTGGGTCTTTGTCTTGTGTTTTTCGTCACAGTTACTTATTTTCAAACTGTAAATGGGGGCAGGTGTAGGTGAGTAGTGGGCATGGGCAGGTGGGTTTGATTACCAAAAAGTTTCAATTTGTTCAACCAAAAATAAAAATAAAAAAATACACAAAAATAACATGATTTAATGACTTATGTAAAACAGAATAGTTTGTTTTGCCACTAATGCAAACTATGCTATAATATGGTTATCTCCATTATATATATATATATATATATATATATATATATATATTTTTTTTTTTTTTTTTTTTTTTTACTTGAGCAAATTTTTTGAACAATTTTAATTTTAAATTCTTACAGCACTGGATATTATACTTTTTTAATCATTCAAGCCCTTATCCAGTGACAAATCTGATATTAGTTGGTGAATCAGCATGAATGCTGCTCTAAGGAACCATGAGAACTGTTTTAGTTTTCACACCCTGTCCATGATTTTCACATCTGGAAAAAATTAAAAAATGGCCAAATTTCTCTTTTTCAGAACAGAGAGAGAAAAGAGTCTGAGGCTTTTGTTAAGCCAGCTGACTGGCAGTGCACAGTAAGTCCGTGTTGTGCAGCAGGTCAGTATTTTACTGTAGCCAATGGCCGATGGCAGTGGCTCCAATGTGGGATGAAGGAGTTCGGGCACAGGCCACCTCTATCAGTTATGGTCGTTTCTATGGCAACCATCAATAAATATCAGTTTATTTTGAAATTTAATTAATAGGAATGTAACACTATCTTGCAATATTAAAACATCACTATTTTTGCTGAGGTAAATGCTACGTCAAGCATGGCTTCGCCTGATGAAGGTCGAGCAGAAGATGCCGGAACAACTCTAATTATTTGTTTATTATTATTTCAAGTTTTCTTGAAAGTAGCACTAACTAAATACGTTTTAAATATGAAACTAAATGAGTTTTAAATATCATTACACTGTTTTATGTTAAAGTGGTCTATTTAATAAAGGTTGAGTCCAGGCTGTATCTAGTGAATAATCATTTGTCTTTATCAAAATATCCACTTCCTGGATCTACCAATGTTCTCTGGCCTTTCCTCATTTTGAAAATGCATAAGAGAAGCAACTCTTCATTTTAAAAGGGACTTGCATTAATTTGTAGTTATTAGAGCTTGAGATTTTGTTGAAGTAAATTATGTCTGAACACAGCGTTTGAAAGATATCCAAATAGAGGCTGGCTTTTTCTACAATCATTGTGTCAGACTTTGCTACTGAAATAAAAAAGGCATATATTTTAAGACTTTTTACACAACTTCACCCGGGGCAACAATAACTGTGGAGGACACTGCCCTTATCTCTCGGCTCCTCTCCGTTTTCCTCCATTCCAGCCTGATTTGCCGTAAATAACATGTTTCCAGGTCCGTGTGTGAAGCGGCCTCGCCGTATCTGTGCCGTCCTTTGCGATATAATCCAGGGCACAGAGGAATGGAAGGGGGCAGAGGGCAGATTTATTCAGGAAGTGGGTACTTTCTGGTGCATTCATTGCAACACCAGAGCACACACGCAGACACCTCACAGCACTGACCCGTGCCACATCTGGAAACAATTACACCCATGTTTTGACTTGACCCGGGTGCACCCAGGTTAAACTTTTTTCATGCGCTTGTTGCTGGGGAGGGGGGGGGGGGGGAGGCAGAGGTGACCCTGACACGGTGGCTGTGGGGAAATGATGTGTAATTAGTCCGACGAAACAGAACCCAGCCTGTCTGAAATAAAACACGAAGAATGCCCGGCAGTTCGTACGAGAGCAGACGAGGGAGAGGGAGTTGATGCGCCGCTCGACGACCCACGGAGGAATCTGTGAGGACACGAAGAGCATCTGAATTATCAGGCATCTCAGCGCGGCGCGGCGGCGCTTTCATGTGCGGACGTCTGCGGATGATGCAATGTTTGATTTCCACACTTCAGGAGGCTGTCAGGACAGCGCATGCAATATTAAACAGTGTCGTGTCGGTGTATCAACCAGACTAAATTAACCCATTAGTATGCTACGGTGCAAAGCGGGAAGATCAATGCATGAAACGGTTTGGAAATCTCCTTTGATACAAGATTTCCCAGCTTGAGCGAATTGATGAAATTCCTCTTGAAACACAGGCAACCATTTCACACACCAGACCCCTCCCGCCCCACCAGAAGAGAGACTGATGGAGCTTGTCCATTAACAAAGTGAGTTGCTGCCTCTTACATAAAGGCTTGAGGAGAATTGATCATAAGCAGCCAGAAATCTACCTGAATGTTTACCTTCTCCCCGTGAAACAACAGTCAGTCTGCGCTCAAATTCCTCCTTTATATCATAAATAATGCGCACTTTTCATGAAGGCCAAGCAAATAGAAACGCTTTCAGTCGTAATTGCCAGCACCAGAGAAGTAACAGACTTCATTGTCGTTATTAAATGGTGGAGAAACATTAGTGAGAGGCTCTGAACAAGGACACTGCTCTCATGAGTAAAAGCTGTTCTGTCATTTCCACTATTTTCTCCCAAAAACAACTGAGAGACAAATTTAGCCGCGACTGAACCGGCTTAGGGGGGTTAAAGATTGAACTTTAACCGCTGCGTTTCTTATTGATCTGAGCAAACATTGCAGGGTGAGAAGGTGGCCTTGAATGCAGCAGAATGTCTCCAGTTAAGGGGAAAAGTCAGACTGTTAAAATCCCAGGAATACTTGGTTAGCGAGGCTGACTGACTCAACAGGCTGAAAAAGCTGCAGGGCTGATATCTCGTCTGCTGCCACTCCCCTCTCCCAGAACTACCTTGTTGTCTCAGGGCCCAGCTTCAGCACTCATTTCCTGAGCTCACCGTCTACTCCAATTATCAAGCCAATAAAGGACCCCCTTGTGCAGTTATGGGAAAGGGGAAGGGAGTCAGGTCCAGGACAAGGGGGTCCCACAGCGGTAAGTGTGTGCGATGGATGCTGCCCGCATATTGGAAGGTGTGACTAATGGTCTTGGACAATGTTGAGACAGCAGTGCTTCGGCAGTCACCTGGGCAGGCCTGGCAGTTACTGGAGGAGTGAATCTCCTGGCCGGAGCTGTCAGCTGCACAGAACTGCAGTTTGACATCTATAGGATCTGAACTCTTCAAATGTAGCGTAACAGAGGTACTTTTTTTGTTGGCTATAAAAAAAAATTAATTAATTTAAAAAACAATCTACAAACTTCTTCTCCTTACTGTGCATTACACAGAGGTTCATAGGCGACATTCACACAGTAGGTAAATGCAACCCATGTCCAACGTTTTCACCACAGTCTTTCAATCTTTTCACCCCAAAACATACAATCTGTGCCACTAATGAAGAAATGCATCTAATGCTGTCTGAACGGTCATGCCGCATTTAATCTGACGTGCGTCAGAATTGTGCACCAGAAAAAGCAGGAAGTCAGTGAATCACATCACATCATAATCCTGCCGCTCCTGGTCCAACTACCCATCCAAACAGACCTCTATACAGAAATTGCAGTCAATGCTTCACAAAAGGCCATTACTATTTAATTGTGCTTTATGTAGTTAGCTTCCTTTGTGTTATGATGGTGACAGTGGTAGGCGTTTGCACCACAATCGGTGGGTTGCTGGTTTGAACGCCACTCCACACTCCTCTGTTGTTGTGTCCTTGGGTAAGACACCCACTTCGCCTGCCAGTGGTGATCAGCGGGCAGTAGTTGACCATCAGTGTGTGTGTGAGTGTGAATATGTGAATGACTGTAGTGTGAAGGGTCCTCTGGACTTGATAAGTTGCTATGCAAGTACTCTACCATTTACCATGATCTGGAGGTAATACGGTCGGCTAACGCTGCTGAATAAACTTTAACATCATTATTAATTCTGTAAACAGAGCGCTGCTGTGTGGCATCTACATTCTTCTGTGCATGCACGGGCTGGTAAACTCTTCACAGAAGTCTCACTGCACTCGGGTTTAGTTAGTTATATGAATGCCCCCACCAAAAAAAAAAAATAAAAAATAAAAAATTGGAACTGACCTGTTGTGTGAATATAGACTTAGATTCAGTTTCTATTTATCTTCTGTAATAAACAAATACATAAATATCACTTTGTCTGGTAGACATATTTCTACATGTCAAAAAAAATTATAGTATATGTAGTAGAGTAATAGAGAAACCAGATTCAACACTCATGATATCCATCCTGCCAATTAGGTACAATGGAGACACTAACTGAAAGCACCGTGTTCAAAATCACAACTGTGAGAATTTTGATCAGTGAAGACATTCATTCTGTCAAAAAGGTGGCCATTATTTAAAGACATCATGCTGGATTGTAGTGCAACCTGAGTTTTACAGACCATTCCAGGCATTGTTCAGGAGAAGAACTGAAATTATCTAAAATGGAAACTGCAGACAGAAAAGCAGGGAAAAACACAGAAAACTGAGGTTTTAATGAATGGAAGAACAATTAGAATAGAAAGTCTGAGCAGCCAATGGCCAGCAGACGATCAGAGAAGGTTTAAGCTGCAGTTATACCTCCACACAGCAGCTCTCTTGAGATAATCTGACTGTGAAGAACGCCCTGTTGACTTGTATACTTCAGAGGCTGCAGTTTTTACTTTAAACAGTAGATGAAGCTGCATCTGTTGAATAAATGTGTCTGTATGCAACAACTGGAAAAAACAAAAAAACAAAACACAAATACTCCATAGAAGAAGTCCAATCCCAGCATAAGTCTTAACTACAAAGTTTGACTGCAGAAGTGTAACTTTTTTGCTGTTTCTACAAGTCTATCAAACATTTAGTGATGCACTACCTGCTTGTACGCTTCTGTCGCGAGTGTAAGCTAGCCACAAAAGGTATCTGTGTGTATTTCAACAATTAGAATGAGGGGTGCACCAATTCAAGTTTTCTTGCCAATCAAAGCCTGGCCAGTCAATTCAGATTTTGTTCTATGCTGGGGGTCAGGGGGTTGTCAGAAAAGTCACTACATATAGCAACAAAGCCTCTAAGTTGGTAACAGTAGAGCGACTACTGTTAACTGCAGACATGCAGACATGAATAAAACACACAGTGGCAGATTTTCAGACCTTTCCAGATAGCATAAGATCGGTTTTTCTTGTCAGTCAAAGTTAAAGAAATCTGGGTTATTTTATAGGTCAGGAAATGTATTTGTGACCCCTTAATTAGAAGACACCTGTGTGAAGACAAGCACTATGCTGTCGAGACATTTTCATTCATCCCATTATTGTACCATTATTTCAGTCGTTATTATTGAAGAAACAGCATGAGTTAAATAGATGACAGTTTGGTAATAAAACACATTGACAAGCCTAGAGAGGAACTGAGAAACAAGTTATAGACTGATAAAAGCAAAATTCTACTTTCTGGGTTTCAGATGACGACAAACACTGAATTTAAACCATAATACTCTGTTTAGCACGGAGACTAAGACCTCCGTGCTAAACACGTGCTAAGCTATTGGGAGAAGCCAGAAAAATCCCATAGAAAATCTATGGGGTGACATCAAACATGCCGATTCTGAAGCAACACCAAGCAATGTAAACAAACTGAAGAAGGTAATTTCTTTCATGCCGGGCTGGAATGCCTGTTGAAAGGTACCAGAACTTGTTTGACTCCATGTAACAAATATGCAAAGCAGTTCTCTGAATCAGTGGACGTAAAGGTAAATAACCGTTTAGTGATTCACAGGAAAGAGAAGAAAAGTTGTCTGGTGGTCCTGCTAATGGTGTTTCACCCATTTTCACATGATTTTTCACATTAAAATATAAACAAACGGATACCGCAGTCAGGTGCTTTTAACCATCGTGGAGTTGTGATTCATTTTCACATTGACTGGAGATCCACTGGGTTGATGGGAAATCTGCGACTGCATCAGTACACAGGTGGATCTGTCAAACTGGGTTCTTTGACGATTTTTCTGGGCTTTAAGTTTGGATCTGTTCCAAGTTCTTATTTTAGAGAGTTTTTACTTCAATCTCTAGAAGTTTTCTCAGGCTCATCAATTTATTGTTTGCAATCTGACTCCTCTCTGAAGACAGTCTGCTGTATAGATGTATATTACAGCATATTACATTTTGCAGACCTCTAACATGGATGTCATTTGGAACAACGTTTGAAAGTTTCGAGGTGAAAAGGAAAACGGTGAATCTGGAGGTGACTCACCTGTGCTGCTCCACAGCTTCGTTATCTGGCAGCTCTGCGCCGCAAACGTTGCATCGCTCGTGCTGGTTCCTGCCGTCCGGTTTCATGCCCACTGCCAGCTCCCCCAGCTTGCTGAAGAACTCTCTCTGGATGAAGCTTTGCGGCAGGAGGCCCCCATAGGTGCTGAAGTCCATGGACATAGCCAGGGCCGGAGACATGGGGAGAGCAGAGGCCATGGACACCGGCATGGACATCATGGCGTCTGTTTTGTGGTTAACGGGTAAGGAGTACAGTGAGGCCAGGTGTTTCTCCGTCATCCCCGCCATCGCCTCCAGGCCCATCTGACTGACTTCGGCCTGGTGGTCGCCCATGCCGTCGTCGCGGACGTAGTGCAGTTCGCGGGCGCTGGTGATCACGCTGCTCCTAGTCGGGGTTCCGGGGCCGTCTCGGTTCCTGTCTTCGCCGCTTCGCTCTCCGTTGCTGGAGGCGCTGGACTCCATGTTCTTAGGGCTCTCGTGGCCATTTCCACCCATGTCCACCTGCATGTTTTCAGTCTTGATCTCAGACATCAGGTGGTGGGAGTTAGCGTGGATGAGCTGCTCTCCGGCGAAGCCCTGCTGCAGCAGAGACTGGCCGATGCTCATCAGGCTGTCGACAGCGGCTTTGGTGGGACTCAAGTTGGAGACGTTGAAGGAAGTGGAGACGGAGGGACTCTGGTCGACTACGCCGGACATGTTGGGAGCCTGTTGGGTACCTGACAGGTAGGAGCTCTCCATGGAATGTTTTTTGGAGATTTTGGCTCCATTCTGGCCTTTGCGCTCCTCGTCCTCCTCTGTGCTGCCATCATTAGCGCTGACCTCCACGTCATTCTCGTCCGAGGACTGGATGGTCTCCAGAATCTTTAGGCATTGTTCTTCTAAATACTCGATCTCCAGGATCTCAGCTGCATACAGAAGATCATCCAAGTCCTCCACCTTGGCCTGGAGCGTGGCAGTGTAAGCATACTCCAAAATCTGCTGAAAAGTCTTTGGTGAAAGAAAGTCCAGGGTGTAATGCTGGCTGCTGCGGTGGAAGAGGATTTCAAACATTTTGCTGGTGCAGGCTAGCACAGTCCGGTGAGCATGAAACTCTTGGCTGTCCACCATGATGATCACATCACAAAGAGTCCCGGCCAGGCGCATCTGGTTGGCCTTCTGCAGCAGGGCGGTGGGATGGTTGGGGTTCTGGAGCTGAATCACACCCATTTTACTTAAATCCATTTTGTCGATGCAATACTCGAGGCCGACTCATGAGGCTCGCCTTCCCCCGTTCAGGAGAGCTTTTGACCGTCTTTGTAAACAAGTTGAAACCTGCACAGAAAAAAATAAAATAAAATCAATACATGGGTGTGAAAAAGAACTTACAAATTTTAGTTTTTGCTCTTTTGACACGCATTTCAGAATAAAGACATTTTGAAAAAAAAACATAAAAAGCCATTTTAAAAGCCCATAAACACACTTTTGGAAAGCTGAGATCAATTTCACAAGCCAAACCCAGGCCTAATTACTTCTAGGTCTACAGAGTCAACCACTTAAATAAAACTTGTCTGACAAAAAAAAAAAAAAAACATGAAAGCATCACACGCCAAACTACAAAAATTCAAGGACAGATGAACAATAAAATGGTGGCTTTAACCAGTTCTACCCCAGTCAGTCCCACACAGATTCGTCCTCATTTGCAGATCCTGCGTAGTTCCTCACAGTTTTTGTGGAAACACCTCAGGACTAGTGTAAGTCGAGCCAAGCCTTATATTGGAAGCGATTTGATTGGCAGCAGATTGCATTTGTTGATTGGATTTACGTCACTGGATGAGCGAAGGTGGTACTTGCACAAGGCCACATGCAACATCAACTGGACAGGGCAAGCCACAGTGAACCAATATACCGGCTGCCCAACGGTACACATGCAAACTGACATCATCAACCACGGCTCCTGTGCGCTCATGCTCCCACATTCCTGCCTATATTCACGCCCACATAGTGAGGAACACACTTCCAATGAAAACACACCCAACTTGCCTAGAACTGAACCAGACAATAACTAGTCAGAGTGACACTTGACAATGGAGAAGGAGCTGAAGACATTTTGAAGAGAATCTCAGTGAAAACTATTATAAACAAATGGAGAACACATGGAAGACCAGAGAACCATCTCAAGAGTGTCTGGGCTAACAAACGTATCCCGACAAAATTATTACGTTTTTTTGTGACTCATACAGAGGAGGTCACAAAAAAAACAATCATAAAAACATTTAAAGTACTTCAGGTCTCACTCCCTCAGTTAAGGTCAGAGGTCATATTTCAATAATAGGGAGAGAGAGAGAGAGAGAGAGAGAGAAATAGTGAGAGAGATAGAGAGACAGAGAGAGAGAGAGTGGGCCTCTGTGGAGGAGCTGCAAAGCCAGAACCACAGTTGACTCAAAAAACACAAAGGCCTGTTTCATTTTTACCAATAAATGTCTTCAACTTTTGAGCAAATATTCTGTGGAGACTGTCAAACACAGCAGCGGTGGTGTGCTGGCCTGAGCCTGCTTTGCTGCTTCAGCCTCAGAACGACTTGCCATAATTGATGAAACATGAATTCTGTTCCAGAGCAAAAAATCCTGAAGGAGACGATGTGGCCATCAGCTAAAGCCTAAAGCTCCAGCTCTATGCAGCAAGACAGCGATCTGAAAAGAGTCGCTTTCATTGTGGGATGACACAACCAGTTGCTATGTTTATGGTGCGAATGCTTTATCGGACTGTTCTGGGTTTGTTTGGATGGTTTTATTTTCCGTAATAAAATAGAAGCGTTGTTTTCTACTCGCTTTGTTTGATGTTAAGGTTTATTTGATGATCAGAAAAAGAAGAAATCTGTGAGAGGATAAATAGCTCGAAATTCAACAAGTGGAATGCTCTCTTCCACATTAGAAAGGTCATTTTAAACATTTAACGTGACAGTGCATGTATTCACAACACACCTCAATTTATTATGCAAATGGAAAAGTGTGAGGCCACCGGCGTCTCGGATTGCAAATATCCTGCAGGGACGGTAAACAATCTGTGCAGCGGCATTGTTCTGAGAATGTGCACGGGGTATTGACAGTATTTTCTAAAAGGAGACAATTTGCTGGCTGTCCAACAGGCTCCCCCTGCATACCAATCAGTCCGACATATGTTATGCTAAAAAGATGTCTTCATTTGCTTATCTGATGGGGATGTACACCAGTTAAACAAGAGTGAATTGTGGGGCTTTCACTCCGCCGCTTGGCTCACAGCGACAGTCGACAGCCTTTCTGAAATTAAATAGCATCTTACTCAGTATTCTCATCACAGACGGGAGCAGAGAGCAGCGGCCAGGAATGGGTGGAAAAGAAAGCAGGATGAGGCGAAGGCACACAACGCTGCTGCACTTAACGCCCCTCTCCTCTCCTCTCCTCTCCTCTGCTCTGCTCTGCTCTCCGCTCCGCTCTCAGGCGCTTAAAATCTCAAATGAATGAACATGTCTGTTGACTGTCGGTAATTTCATTATCCAAGTTAACAGGGCAACATGTTGCTCCACCTTATTTCTAAAGCATGTTTGACCCGCGCTAAATAATGAGGACAGGTCCAGATTCAATTAGCAGCCCCGAGGCTACGTTGCACTTTAAAAATTGGACATCTCTGCATTCAGATTCGCCCGACGTGAAGTTACAGCACGCCGCTTCTTGGGTCCAATTAAATAAACACTGTTGCAACAACAGACGATGCATGAATGAAAGAAAAGGAGGAGAAGCTACCAGCTACCACTTCCACTGACCTAGTTTCTGGCTGAGTTCATAGAAGGCGAGTCTTATGAGAAAGGACAGCTCTGACTGAAAAATAAAAAGACTTAAACGCAATCAATCGGCCGAAGAGCAGAACCGTGGTCTGAGGGTCAATTACTAAAAAAGTCTGATTTTTCTTTTACTTACTCATTAAATGCAACAAAACTAAAGAAATCCCACAATGTAAATCCATCAAAAACCACATTTATAAAACATCTGCCGATCTGATTTTTCTCGGCCCAACACTGGTTTACAAAATTTTCTTCAGGATCCAGCCCACCAGATTTGACTGATTATGATGTTAAAACATAAAGCAAAAATATGCTGCATGATGTTTGAACTAAAATATTTTTTTTCATGAGTCAAACTTTCCTCTGATTACTCAAAAACATAACATATATCCAGATTTAAGCTGTTTGCTGATAATTACCACACTAATATTTTGGGGAATTTTTTGTTTTACTGGCATTTAATCCAGATTTTGGTTTCTGCACAGGCAGTTTGTTGTCCATTGCTAACTTTGATGCACTTTTTAAAATTTATATTTTTCAGATCACGTCAAGATTAGACATGATTTGATGATAAAATAAGGCGATGCCTTATTTATTTTTTAATTGGATTCTAAACTACTACCTATACCTGGAGTACAAGTGTCCGTTTTATGTGTTATTTTTTTAAGGGAAGAAAACAGTCTTGGCCAGGACAACATCAGATCAGTAAGACTATTTTTTTTTATTGATCGTTCTCCTCAATCATAAATCAGTAAAGAAGAGAATAAGTTATTAGTGCATCTCGCCTTTTAAAAACTTCTTAATTTCAAACTCTTCCATTCTGCTTATCGAAACATTTTATAAAAATAGCTAAAGAACCTAAAAGTTAGACTTTCCTCAAGCTGAAACTAATTAAAAAAAGTCTGATGGGTGCATGTCTCTTTTTAAAACTTTTGCTCATTTTAATTTGTTTTCTGCAGCATTTGACAAAAGGAGTACAAAAAGAAAAGTCACATTTGTCACCTGAAAACTCCATATATTTACGTCCTATTTTTATTCTTGGAAAACAAAACTATTCAGCTACTCCTATAAGCCCAAAGTGGAGCAGGCTGCAGTGATGTTAAATGATGCTGGCACCTATTGTTTGCGCCCTGAATCTCAGAAAATGACCCCACCACTGCGTGGACCGGTTGTCGTTTTTGGGGTGGAGGGGGGAATTAACCCAAATCGATTAGGAGTGGAGGTAATGATGAAACCACAGGTATTCCTCTAGCTGGGAGCCCCCCGCCCCCCTGTCTCTCTCTGTAAACAGAGATTATGCTTCAAACCGAACATTATCTTCATAACATGTTTGCCAATGGGAGCGATTTATGGCCCCGTAAATGGTCGATGCTTGTTGCGCTCTGTGCTGGGATGTAAAGTTCCCGTTTCTGTTCTGGGGGACTTTGTCTGGTCTCTATTAATAAAGAAGAAGGCTGCGGAGCGTCTAGACGGCGTTAATGTTGAGCCAGCTGCAGCAGACAAATTATACACAAGGTTATGCATTATGCAAAGGAGCGGGGACTACATTAAATACATTAAAGCAGTGCAGATTGTCTCCCCAGAGGACAGTATAGATCGCTGACAATGACCATATTAGGCAGGCTTCACAGAAAAAAAACAGGAGCAGAATCGATCAGATCACGGGTTGTCTGCCATTGCGCGCCTTGACGAGGCAGCCACAACAAGGATAAACAGCGCTCAATATTCCTCTCTGACACACAACAAGCTCAGAGAAAAAATAAATAAATAAACGGTCCAATCTCAGAGACTGACCGTGGCTTGCTTTTTTTTTTTTTTTTTTATTCTCAAGAAGTCCACCTGAGACCCGGAGAGCGAGCCGGATCAACGCGCAGGTGGCGGAATGAAAGGGGGGCAGGTACGGTCTCTGCCGCTGCGAGGAGATAAAGAGGGAAGGAGTGAAAAGGGGAAGAGAAAGATCAGACACATTCGATAACAAATCAACTTGCCATCGCTTCTGTTACCAGTCCTCCCACCCCATACCCCCCCTCACAGCGATTATTGATAACCAATCAAACATCCAGTTGGCTGCCAATCAATTAACAGCCTGACAGAGCAGGAGCTGCGTGGGGGTTTTGGGTTCGTTTTGTGAATAAAGACCGGTGTCTCCAGTCCTCACCGTGATGTCACCTCAGCTAAATGAGCCAGGCTGGTGCGCCTGTAGACGCGGGGACTGGAAAAAGAGCGCATCTGTCTGGAAATTGCGTAATTTTGACTAAAATTAAAACGAGCGGAGCGAGATATTTTTTTCGCCCCCCTCTCCCTAGCAAAGTGACGCGCGGCGCGGCGTCATGTGCTGTCTGGCTCCCGGTGAAGCAGCCAGACCTCACGTCCTCCGACTGCGATCTCCAGAATACTAACCAGACAACACAGAGAGAGGCAGAGGGGCTGGGGGCGGGTGGGTGGAGGGGTTGGGGGGGCGCACGTCAACCTTAACATCTCCACAACAGGCTTCATGCAAACTTCCACACCTTGCAGCGCGATCAGGTACACACTTGTTCCCAGCCAGAACTCTCCAACTTGGCTGAGCCCAAGTGGCGTCCGCTGGCAACTTCAGCGGCAAGGTTGAGCGAGGACAGGCGCAGCGAGCGGAGAGCGGCGCTGCATTTAAAAAAAAAAAAAAAAAAACACGCATGAAAACATCCCATATGGTGAATGAAAGTACGCGGAACACACAGAGGGACGCGCATGCAGAGAAGCGGGTCTGGCACTTGTCGCAGCTGCGTTTAGCCCGGGTCGGTACTCACCTAAGTTGCACGTTTTGACTCCGTGAAGTGCACGGGGGTTGGGGCTACAGCATAGTAAGGCAGTTCGCAGTACCCGCTCTCTCAACACGCACTAACTCCTTTCTTCTCTCGCCTCAGCAAATCAACACGGTGCTGACGTCAACGCAGCCAGTCAGCCAGACGAGCAGCAGCAGCAGGCAGGCGGGCAGGCGGGCGGGCAGCCGGGGCCGGGCGCTGCATGCGCTCCGCTCCGTCCAAACGCTGAGAAAGTGAGACACCTAGGGGGCTGTCTCATGTCGAGCCGCTGCTGCCTTACAGTGTTGGGAACGAAAGGTGACCGACACTGCCCTCTCTCCAGCTGTTTGATCACAAATACAGTAACCCACAGCCGTACTGTATGCAGCCAGGGGCGCAGCCAGGGCGACTGCGGCTCTGTGGGAGAAAACCTGAAAATGGGGGGGTAGGGGGGGGACGTGAAAGAAACGTAGCTATAGTAAATAATCATAGTAATAAGTATTCTTGATGAAAAGTTCTCTTTTGAATTAATGCATGAAGACACTAAGATCAAACAAAGTGAAAAATCAAAAGCACTCAAATTTTGTGATCAATAAACAAATGTGATAGCAAGTGAAGTTTCAAAATTAAAAAGTAATACATTACAATGATATGAATAATAATAAATGATAAAAGGCAACCTTTCTCAAAAGGCTTTGGACAAAAACAGAATTTTATTTAAGTGTCCAGTTGATAATTATGAAAACAGGAAATAGAAAATATATTTGTAGTTCTGTGCTTCAGTGGTTTGTAGTTCCTATACATCCCAATGGCTAAACAATCCATCCATCCATCCATCCATCATGTGTACCAGGTAGATGTATTTTTTCTCGCCTGCTTCCTGAAAGAAGCAGAATGCCTCCCCATTGTTTCCTCTTTACAAACCAACAGTCAAAATGTGCACAGTAACTTATTTCTTCTGTTCTTATGCATGAACAAAAGAAAAAGACTCACAGACGAGGGTTACAATCAAAACAATGGATGGATGTGGCAGTCATTTTTATTTTAATCGTACCACATGTTTTCAAGTCCAACCCAATTGGAGACCAGCGTGGACATTTATTTGGTATTAATGTTATTTTCTATATTCTTGGACTGGGTTCTTTGGCTCTTCAGTCTCTTTCTGTGGTTCTTTATGACTCCTCCTGGACCAGGAACATGATAATTGCTCGCAGAACCTGGCAGCAGTGTCCAAACATTTTGCACTGTAATCCAGAATCAGCTACTTCAAAGAAATCAGGGACCATAAGTTTTCTTTATTAAATGCTGCATTTAAAAATATATATATATTTTTTTTATAGGAAATATAAATTATTTCCTATGAAACTGTTTGGGAGTAAATAAAATAAAGTGCTGTATGTATTTCCAGAAAAAAGTTCTCAATATTTGCCTTAATAAAAGAAAAGTGTCGACTTTTCTGTCTTTATGGTTTGAATATTTTGTTGGTCTAGAAAATATTTTCAGTCTGCTCTTAGCGACAAAAACGAGAACTTTGCATGCAGTGACAGTGGAAAGGAAAACTCCCCCTTAACGAGAAGACACTTCCAGCAGAACCAGAACCCAGACATCTGCCGCAACCAACTGGGTTTGACAATAGAAAGCATGCACCGATCCAGGAGGACTTGAGTAATAAAGCATAAAAATAATTCAAAATAATTCAAAAAATGCTCACGTAGTTTTTCATGGCTTATTCATGGACCAGACTATATTGGTCCAACCTGTAGTCAGTAGGTTCTTCAGCCTGTATTTTATTTGTGGCTTTAGAATTGAACCTTTTCTTCCAGGCTGTTGTCCACTACTATCTGCTAAGTGGTCAACAGTTTCAGCTTCTCAGCAGCATCTGCCGGCTTTACAAGACAAATTCTTGTTTTAATAAATTAATCAGCTCCCTCCCCCCTCCCTCCGCCGCCCGTTTTATATAAATACAGCCAAAAGGATAATTGAGTTGTTTCTGTATGGATCATTTTTGCAGTGCATGACCGGCCCCAAGTGCTTTAACTCTCCACTTTTTTCTTTCTACTGTAGACAAATGAGCAGTGATGCAATGGATGGTACACCTCATTATTGTTTGGTCTGATAAAACTCTTAAGAGTATTTTTTTTTTTTTTTTTTTTTTTTTTTTTTACTAAGAGCACATGTTGGAGCAGTTCAGGATATAAACTTGATGAATGTCTCTGCCTTAATGCTGACTCGAGGAAACCTTTTAGCTATGGTTTAATTTGCCTCTCTTTTAATTCTTTTGTTATGCTCTCTTTAAAGGCTCCCTCTGAGCTCTTCTTCTCCCAAAATTCGCAAAGTGTCCGGCATTCAGTCAGAAGAGGAAGTTCTGGCTATAATTTGTAAGTAATTTAGTTTTTCTGCAAAGATTTCTGTGTTCCCAAAATCCTATTCGATAAAGCAGTCTCCTCGGTTTTGATCAAACGCTCTAACCACTGTACTACATCTATTGATCTTTTCTCCTCAGTTTTTGTCGAGATTCAACACCTAGACTGATAAGCAACCTAAAACCGTCTGAGCAGAACATTTTAGCAAAGACAAACCAAACACAAGACGTCAGGTTTTCTTGAGGCAACATCGCCAGTTTGATGAGTTCAGTTCCCCCTCGCGCCTCAGACTCACATCAACACTCTGCTGACTGGAGCTGATAAAATGAAAGCAATGCAACAAGCCAGAGTCTGGCTGGATTTTGTAAAGGAAGGCTGGGGTCACGCAGCGTCTGCAACGGATCACTCAGTATGTCTGATCACTCAGCGGCTGGCAGAGCATTTGGACGGTTTGGCAACAAAGGAACCTTCGCAGCAAACTGATATTAACAGGAAACTCAGCAAAGATTCAAAGGGCGATTATTATTTCTGCTGGAGATTAGACATTTGACTAAAATAAATAAACAAATAATGTTCGTGTTTACGGCAGACTCTCTTCGTAGTTCAGTATCTGTGGGTTCACAAAGCCCTGTAGTTTTCTGTGGAATGCAACTCCAAATTGTTTGTGAAAAATTTGCCTATTTGTAGATATCTTTATTTTTTTTTTAGAAGTGCATATCTTAAGTATTCAAAAGAAAATGCAGCTTGGAACCAATCCAGGAACTCCACTCATTCTCCTTGGTGCTGATTGGCTGAAAAGCACCAAGAGCAGAGAGATTAGACAGTACTAAGACAATTTCTTCTGTACGTAGTACTACTTATTAAGCTTTTTTTGGTGTTTAAACCATTAAAATTGTCAGATTTAAGCTGTTGTAGAGGTCTCAAGTCAATTTTTATTTCTTGGCTTCATTCATGTTCATTCATTTACAGTAAAAACCTGTGAATATTATCTGAAATAAAATAATTGAAGATGACGAGCTGGATTGTGAAAATCACAAAGGAACTAAGGAACTCTTTTAATCAGTATTTACACTTTTAGAAAGGATTAATACAAAATCAACAATTTTGGTGTCAGCTTAAGAGCTCATTTCCATCTGGTAGCAGCATTTTAGCTTGCGTGAAGGTTGAAACTTCATGCGTCTTGTTAAAGAAACTGATCCGAGGGGTTTTTACTTCTCAACACCTTTGAAACGAGATGTAACCAGTCGAACGGTTGAAACAGAGAACACAGGTCTGAAGGCGCCTTTCAAGGAAAATCTCATTTCCTTTAAAATACAGCTGTGCTCTGGGAATTTTTAGATTCATCCAGGCATGGATCACAGAGAGCTTCATTACCTCGGATCTGCATGCTGTGCAGGCTTACCCGGGGATAAAGAAAAAGGCACTCCCTTAATCTGGCAATAATCCACCGTTTTACTGAGGGAGAGGAGGATGAGGGCAAAATTATAAAAACCAGATCACTGCTGCACTTTAAAATAATACCACAAGCCAGACAAAGATGGGCTCCCTGCGTGGAGTTCTGGGTTAGAAAGGGGGGAATTAAGTGTGGGAGGCTGGTTATCTGCAGCGGGACACATGTGTTTCTGTTCAGATCTCAGAGCTTTGTTTGGGATTTATTTATGCAGGCAGATGAGGATCTGATGTACACATTAATTCTTGATTTTATGGGATTCCACTGAAACCAAATTAGCCAAATAATTGGTACATGAGTGAATATCAGTGCCCTTCCCTCCAACAATCTATTAAGTAATGTAAAGTGATTAAGTCAATCGGTCTGCTCACAGAAAGCCCAACAAGCAGACTGTCGTGATAAACGGTAAATTACACTGGAGGAGTGAGACGTCACTCCAGAGGCCCAGCAGGGCACAAACTTTATAAAACTGTTTTCTTATCAAGCAAATTATGAGAAGGCTGTTAACTATGTGAGCCACTGGGACAGTCAGACAATCAATAATGGGAACACTGAAGACTCAAACAATATTAATATTAGGAATAAAATAGATGAATAAATAACTTAAACATTAATAGTAAACAATGTAATCGGACAGAAGGTATCAAAAGTGCAAACGAACAGATAATTCCTGCAACTTTTATTGCATTTATATGTATGGCAGCCATATTGAATTTAAACTAGTGACATCTTGGCAACTTCTGTTCAATTATTTTGACTTGAAACTTGGAAATGCGCAACTTATGAGTAAAAGAGCACGTATTTTAGAGATGGAACGCATGTGAGATGAAAACATTTATGTTGAATCTAATTCAAGCAATATCTCAATAAAATGTCTCAATCTTTTAATTTTGTTTTTTCTCTCCTTCATTTATTATGATGGATTACTAGAGTTATACTAAGAAAAATAAATAAAATAGTTTTTCTTTAAATTATATAAATAAAGATGTTACAAGTATAAACTCATATAAGAATAAAGACAAAATAACATGAGAATAAAGTCCTGATATTTTGAGAACAAAGTTATAATACTACAAGTATAAAGTTAATTCTCATATTTTTTCAACTTTATTCTCAAACAAATTTATTCTTGTAATATATATTATTTACTCTCGTAAATTTGTCTATTTTTGTCCTTTTTTAAAACAAATGTAATTATTTTTTAGAGTGGCCATAATTTTAAAAAGGTAAGGAACGGGTGAATCAGTTTTATCTGAAATAATGTTCAGTCGTTATTTGAACCAGCACAGTTCTCAAATACACCATTGAAAAGATGAGTTTCTGTAGAAATCATCCATGTACACAAAGACCTAAATGATGGATACATTTCAAATGATGTGTGAAGTGACTGATTAGATTTATATCGATGACTCAACAGACAAGGCAGATTGTTTGAAATATAAAAAAATAAAAAATATAAAAACAAACTGTTTTTATTTAGACTACAAAAATAAACTGTACTGTAAAAAAAAAAACTTATGTTCTAGTTATTGTTCTCAACTCATTTAATAAATGATGTATGTATATATAATTATTTAGTCTTCAAATGCAGAGGAAGTTTTTAAATTGGGTTGAATTTAAAAACTACATAATGTGTGTCCCTTTTTCATTCAATATATACAATTATTTATGAGATTGAGAAGCCTCCCATTCTTTTTTCATTCAAATGGATTAAATATTATGCATATCCTGAAATATTAAAAAGGCACTTCAGAGCAACACCATTGCAGTGTGATACATGTTACATGTGCTACATTTAGCCTCCGTGCACTAAACAATTCCAAGTTATTCAAACAAACACTCTGCTGCTGTGAATCTAAATCTGTACCGCTTGATGGTTTTAAATAGTTCTAATATCTGCAGCACTTACAGAATCAAAAGGTAAAATAACGAACCCAGCTTTCTTATCGAGCTCTAATTAAAGGCGTCTGTGTGACCCATATTTTTGGGATGAATGAGGTTTGGGACTCAGTGCCACACAGAGAAGTCGGAACTTTTACAGATTTTGCATTTTAAAAACCATCAATTTGACTGTAAAGACGCATACGTAATAAAACGGGTTATACATCGAGTTTATATAGTTTAGAAGTTACTATTGGTTCCAGTAAACTCACCGTCTAATGTTAACAAAAGTAATCAAAAACATTTCAGGGACATTTTAGCTGCTGATCAGCTGATCCTGGACAGTCAGGAGTTTCTTAAACACTTCAACTGAAATATGAAGCATGTTGAAGATGTCATTAAATATCTGATGCTGGTTTTTCTGTTCAAGGTTATTTGGGCCTGCCGGTTTTACAGAAACTTTTAAGACCTTTGAAACTTTATCGACAGAAATCACTGGGAACAGATCCCAAGTTCTGATTCTGACCACACGTTTCAGTTTTTAGTCATACCTTGACCAAAATAGATTAACATTTTTTTAAATTAGTTTCATTAGATTCAATCTTACATTGCCAAATTGTTTTTAGGCAAATTATGACTTTATCAGATGTTCCTTTTTCCAATTTTAAAAACCAGAAATTGGAATCCGTTTGGTTCTCTATAAAATGCATGTAATTTTAAATTTAAATTAAATATTTTAAAAGCAATAACTGTGGAGAAAAAACAGAAACTTTAGCTTTACATTTATCTTTTCAAAAACTAAAATGATCACCCAAATAAATGTACTAACAATATAAATACAAATTGTCTTTTCTGTTGAATCAACCTGAAAACATTTGATCTCTGTGGTTGTTTTCAGACTGTTCCTCTACTAACATCACATTTGATTGGATTTAATTTGCTCCAGTATTTTTTCCCTCATTTTCTCCTCACTTTGTTTTGGTCCCAGGGTGACATTTTTAGTTTTCATCTAATTATTAGCACAAAAAAACAAAACATATTTATTAATGATGATGGCAATATGTTTGACAAAATGTTTTATAAAATAACATTTGTATTTCCTGAGGAATATTTCTATAACTGGCTTCAGGTTAAGATGTACGCGGCTCTGCTGACACACACACCAAAAACACCCCCATTGTCTGCATCCTGTGTAGACATGGTGCTTGGAAAGGTTGTGTACGTGTGTGTATGTGTGTGTGTTGGGGGGTGCAGGCCCCACACAGAGGACCTTTGTGAAACTCTGCCCATGAAGCCCGGCTGAATGGACTCTTTTTACACTTGTGTAAACCCGGGGGCGTCTCTGGCACAGAGGCCACGCCTCGCTCACCTCTGACCTCCACCTCTGACCTCCAGTGGATTTGGTCAGGAGGTGCCTTTCGGTCACCATGTGCTCATGTGCAAAGCCGAAAGCAGCTCAGTCTTTGCTTCACCCCAGTTCTCAAACTCATAACGTAGTTTCAGTGAAGCACAACCAGCAGGCATCAGAAGCTCAACAAGCTTTTTATGCCCAAATTGTTGACTGAAATTTCAGCAAAAACCAAAAGTGGTGAACAAGTTGAAGCAGAATTGGATACATATTCCCCAAAACATAGAATGAAATCTTCTCTTCAGAGGAAAACCATGTCGGTTTAAACCTTCCTTGACCCCTGAATCACCACGATCTCTGTGTTTACCAAAGTTACAGGTTTGCTCACTTCCACACGCAGACAGAAAAAGCCCAAACCTGCTTCAGGTTAATGGGTGAAATGGCTCTGTTGACCTAGGTGTTTTATTTATCAAGTGCCTCTTTACTTCTCCATTCCAAGCCTTCAGCTGCACCCCCAGAGGACAAACCAGAGCGCTTAAGAGAATCCTGTGGATCAATAAATCTGTTGTCTTGAATAGCAAAGGAATGGCAAACCCCACGAATTCAAACTGTTTGGTCAGTTTCAGGTGAAGAGCACGCCTGATTCAAGACACAGCAGCCAATCTCTTAATGAACTGCAAGTGGTTGTTAATAAGACAGGGATTATAACAGTAAGATGTTTAAACTGACAATGAATCATTAACAGGACACTTTTTACTGATTATAAACAATGAAAACATAGCTATTCATACAGTTTTCCCCGCTTATGCACAGAAAAAGCATCCCCATAATTGTAAAGGCTTGCAAACATATTTACAGCCCTTAATGTTTTCATTTTAATTATTAAATTCAAAAGTCAACTATTCCAGGGATTCTACTGTTGATGAGTGAGAACAAAAAAAATATATTTTTGTCTGCATGCACGATGCTGCGCATAGCAAAAAGCTAACACTACTTCCCACTGCACACACTGGCTCCAAAGTCCTACATGGTGGTGGCAGCATCATGCTCTGGGGTGGGGCAGCTCATCACATGGATGGAGCTGAAGAAAACCTTTCAGAGGCTACAGTATAGATGAAGTAGAGAAGGACAACAAACGTAAACATGCAGTCAGAGAAACAATCAAATGCTTTCCTATGCTAGAATGGCCTAGTCAATGTCAAGAGCGCTCTCAGTGTGATCTGATTGAGACGTTTTGGAACCAGAAAACCAATTCAGTCTCTAAAAGGTCCGAAGCTAATAGAATCACGACCCAAACAACCTGCAGCTGGTTAAGACCATTTCCACCGCTTCCATTCTGCACCACGCCGTGTTGGTCTGTCACATGAAATTCAGTTCAGACATAGTGGAGTTTGTGGAAGGATGCAAACATTTTGTAAAACATTAGCATCTAGACAAACCGAAAACAACAAGCTGATAAATTTGACCACCAGCCAGTGATCGATGCGACTCTGGTAAACAAGTGACTTTATCCTTGAAGAAAACAATCTGGCTCATTTATTGTACAGTGAAATAATGAAAGCGCCCTTGTCCTGCTGTAGTATAATATCCTGCATGTTGTTTAAAAAAAATGGATTATGTGCAGAGAAGCAAGGCAAAAAATAAGGCTTGAAAAATCTATTTTGTCCACAGTTTCATGCAATCAAAGGTGTGTGTGTGTGTGTGTGTGTGTGTGTGTGTGTGTGTGTGCGTTTGTGTGTGTTGGGGAGAACTGTTAGGAATTTGGTGACTGTCATGCGTGTGTATTCGCTGACTCTCCTCACTGAGATGCTGCAGAATCGTCTCAGGCTTACAGCTGCTCTGTGCAACAACAGGACAATGTTGACATGAACTCATTACTCTGCCTGAGCTTTTTATATTGTTCATAATGTGTCAAAACCACATCTGAGTTATCCTAAATTTAAGCAATATTAAATAGAGAACAATTTCTGCACATTTCTGGTATGGTTTATCTAATCATAGAAGTTCAGTTTTTTGGCAGGAAAAAAAAAACATTTGTTTGAAATATTCTGGTATGTCTAAGATGACAGACTCACCGCATCACAGATCTTCCAACATAATTAACAGAGCTTTTATTAAATATTCATAACTTCGTCCAGACCAGACTCACCTGGACCGTTTTACTCCTGGAGAACTCAGACTTCATCTCATCTGAACAGAGCCGACTCTTCCATTCCTGCGTTTCCCATTTTGAAGAACAGCTTGACGCCACACTGGGCCTCTGCATCCCGTCACATCTATGGCAAAGGGAAACATTAGAGTCAATTTGATTTGATTTCTGAATGAGAAATGCTCTTGTTGCTAAACGAAAAGTTGTATCCAGTGAACTTGTTTGAGTTTTCAGAATATTTATTTTGCTTTCAAAGGCTGTCAGGTTTATGCAGATGTTTTGAATAAAGACAAGTTTATTTATTTATTTTAAAAAAATCTTTTTCTTTTAGCTGATGAAAGTTTGATGGAAGGAAAATCTCAGGTCATCTTAATAAAAGTCTATTCTTATTTTCACAGGTTTGTGAATCAAAGTCTTCAAAGTGTCCTTTGTGAAGACCCCAAAGGAAGAGGATACTTTCATGCGTCTCACTGAAAATCACTTAATTATCCTTAATATATCATAAAGTGTTCACTTCTCCTTACATCCTTCCAAACTGTCTGAATCTGTTCTGCTTTGGGAGGTCACAGGGAAAAGTGTTTTGACCATAAAGCTGCTGAGACAAACACTAAACCCCACACGGACCACGGTGGGGTAATTTTCTCATTAATAATTAACATATTTGAACCCATTTACACTCACTCACTGTCAGCTGATCTTCTGCTCTGGAAAAAGCAGAAACGGCAGCAGAGAAGCAGGGATGTTAGAGGAGCGAGTCGCTGCTCCGCTCCGTCTTCATGAGCTGCAGACCGACCGCATGAATCAGAGGGATTTCACTCAATGCACTTTTTTCCACCACAGACCTTCACAGATGCAACATCTTTCGAAAGTTAAGATTGTATTGTAATTATTTTATAGTATTAAAATGTTTCCTTTTAGATTCATTTGTAGAGAAGGAATACTTAAACTACCAACGGACTTTTGTTACTATAATCTCCCTTCCCTCATCTGTTTATGATTTAAAACTGTTCTGTTGTTTACTCCTGTGTTGTTTTTTATTCTTTAACAACACTGAGGAGTTTTAGTCTTCCCAAATAAAATCTGTACATATTTGCATTAGTTGCCCAGCATTTAATCAGCTTCCACTGCGAGCTAAACAGCTAACGGCGACGTCCCTACAGCCTGGCACAATGCAAGGAGCATCACCAGAAGGTGGGTGACGCCATCTTGGATTTTAGTGCCACATAAATCGCAGAATCAGGTTTGTTGAAGGAAAAAAAGGACATTGGTTACTCACTTGGTAATCTGACATTTTCTCATTTACTGACAATTTGTCAGGTTACTGACAAAACGATTTTGTCAGCTGCACTAATAGCATCCCTGGTGCAATTTTTCAGTTTTTCTATATTCTTGGAAAAAGTCTACCGTTTTTGTTCTCACAAAAAAAGCAAAGATGTTTCAAATTGCCCCTTTGAATCAGAGTATGCTAGTTAAGAAAGAACTTTACGGTTCTTTCTTATGTAGTAAATTTGCTCTTATTCTTACTTGTTGTTCTATTAAAAGATATTTCTATCCGACCTAAAACATTAAACATTTCTCCTTTTTAAAGTCAGCTTTAAAATCATCTTTATTAAGCAATTTGAATTGAAAATAATTACTTCAAGAAAGAAACAAATAGTGCTATATTTTGTTGGAATTAACGTTTTCAAAAAGACTAAACCTGCTGTCCTTCAACACTAAGATTAACTTTATTCTCTGTTAAATGGGACGTCTGTGTGTAATGTTTCAGTCTTTACTGGCGGCCATATTTTCTGGTTGTCTTGTCTCTTAGCAATAAAATGAGCAGAAATCTTGCTCGAATGCCGAGGTCTGTGGTTAGCCTTGTGACTGGGCTAGATATCAACCATATGTTGGACCACAGACAACATTTTTGTCTGTATATTAAAACAGAAACAGCATTTTATTTTTTTCCCCCTTTCAACACGCACAAATATTTACAATAAATCCGATTTAAGACATCAAACAAACACTCCTTCCCACTCTCCAGTTTACACCAGCAGTGTGAATTTGTTTTTCTGCCTGCTTTCAGCAGCTCTCAGTCTGATTCCTTTCCTGAAGAGCTGCTTAATAGCCTCTTTCCTCTCACAGGAGATTGCACAGACGTCTTTGCTGGGCCAAAACGCCCAGAGAAAAGCTAACTTACTGCTAAATACGTGGACTCAGATTCATCTCACGTCACTGCAATGAATAAAAGAACTAGTTGTGAAGTGGAGAATGAAGTCTACAGAGAAAGACGGTGAGATTTTAAAATAAAATAAAAAGGAAAAAATCCATATAAAATACAGATTTATTGTTAGAAAACAGTTACTGCTTTAAAACTAGTGCTTTTAATTTGATAAATAATTGTCTGCAGGTTTTTCAAATTAGACAAGACCTGAAGACACAAATTATTGACTAAATACACGAACCAATAAATGACTTAATGAGTGAGGAATGTCCTGGAAATCAAATGGCTCTTAATTTTATGTACAATCACTCTGTCATTGAGAATATAACTTCCAATCAGGCTCCCTTATTAGTTTAAAAGAAACTTTTAAAAATAACCTCTAACCATACTTTTCACTCAGCTCACATTTCTATCTCTAAAACATTTTTTATGGTCTGATGTAATATTCTAATGTCAACTGTTGTGTTTTCATTTGCTGGAAGCAGAAAATCATAATTTCCAGCAATAAAGACTTGAAAACATCACTCTGTGTGGAATTAATCACATTAATGTGTTTACCTTTGTGAACTGAACTACTAAACTTAATGGACATTTCAGCAATATTCAAATATATAGAACATAAATGTGACATCTATGTTGCTTTAAATCTCATTTTTCTAGTCAAAAGTTCCAAAAACGGAATGAAACTTCAGTGAAAATGATTAAAAATAATGAACCTACAGGAGAAACCCAGGACATGGATCCAAGCAGCGAACAGAGCAGGAGCTGAAATCCAAAGGAAGGTGACTGCTGACGAGAGGCAGGTGGCTGATTACTGACAAGGTGCAGCGGGGAGGGAAGAGAACGGACTGAGAGAAACTGGAAAATGAACAACAGGAGCTGAACAGAGACATTAAGAGACCATAAATCATAACAACACTTAACAAAATCTAATTGCATGAACAGAACACACGACAAAACGGAGAAACTCCACAAACAAAACCAACAAAAAACGAAAACAAAATTTTGTATGGCAAGTCCTTTCGAGAATTAATAAATGCAGCAGGGGATGATGCGACATACATGGTTCTAATTAAACAAAGTTCTTACTGAAAAACTGTTTTTCAGAGGGTCGTGGTGCTTATATAAAAATAATACATTGATCTGATTGCCTTTATGTAGAACACAAAATAAAAATAATTAGTACGGCTACTACTACAATATAATTTATGTTAATGTTTGCTACAACATTTGTGTATTATTGCAAATTAGACACATAAAGGCAAAAATGTAAAATAAAAAAAAATGCTTAATTTAGTCAAAAATTGAACAGTCTCCTACCTGTTGGTTGTTGAGCTTTAACATATGTCGTGTGACTCATTTGTCAGTATCGCCGCCATCTTGTGAGAGGCATTCTAGCAGAGCCACCCTTCAAAATCTGAACAAGGTATGCTCTGCTCTACGGGGTTTAACTCAATCTACACTAAAACAACAACAACAACAACAACAAAAAACTTCTGTTGCACTTTAGAAATAAAATGAATAAATTCCAAACAATGAAAAGACAAAATTACCAAAACTAGAGAATATTTTTTTCTTAGGAGATTCTTTCCATCTAAAGCAGGCAGTGTTATTATCCATATAACAAGAATAAACAATTTCTCTTTTATTGAATTAGTAAAATAATTTGATTTATTGTTATTATTACTAGTATTTAATAAAGTAATCCCTAAATTGTTTTTTTTTCTTTCTTTTTTTGCATGTTTGTACAGAAGTCAAACCAGATGTGTAGATGTTATTACTCTGTGATGAAATGTTGTGCTCCACACTTTCTTTGCTCGTTTGCATTTACAGAGATGAATGAGAACATTTCACTGCTTTACCAGCTCCTTCTGTTTTGTAGCCCCAGTTTCCCCCACAGGCAGCCATGAACTGCAGGGAAAGTGTTGCTGTGAAGGAAGCCCAAATCCAAACTTCTTTATCATTTTCTCTCCTTTTCTTCCCCGTTCTGCTGGGAAACGAAAGGCATGTAAAAACTCTCATTCCTATTGTACAGAGAAGGGCCAGCCAAGCTTGTGTGTCCATAGTGTTTAACCAGTGGACCGATGGCAAACGACAGAGTAATCACCTTACAGTGCTGGTAAAACCAGAAGGCCCGGTCACTGCAGGGAAGCCCCTCACAGCTAATCCTTCATCACTTCAGTCTTCGGTTTCCAGTGTCTGTGAGGGAATCATGCAGGATGACACAAATACACCTTTCATTTTAAACAGTATTGTAACCATTGGGATCTTGTTAGAACTGCTGAATGACAGATAATAAAACTGAATCACTGGCATGAATCAAACAGAAGACTTGAAAATGTAAGGTCTCAGCCACTAAATGTTTCCAACTTGAGGCCCATATCCTGGACAATTCAGATGAAAAAGTAAACAATTAAAACAATAAAAAAATATATATATTGCAATCACCTTGTAAAATAAAATGTTGTTTTAGAATAAAACTTTGTTTTATTTTAAAATTATTTTAATTTTAACACTCAAAAAAAAAAAAAAAAAAAAAAACCCAGAAAGAACCAACACTGTTCTCCACCGAAAGAATATAATGTCCTCAAAAAACATGGTGGTGGCAGCATCATGCTATGGGGTTAACAACAAAGTGCTCAAAAGAACACTTTTTTCAGTAAAACATGGTGGCAGCATCAACATGTTTCCTTTTTTTTCTTTTTTTTTCTTTTTCTTTTTGCGGTGGATGAATTATGAATAGTATCAGTTTTTCATATGTCTTCTGTGGGGTCATTTAGAGAAAACGTCCTCACCAGCTGATAGATTTCATTTATTTTTACTGGTTAAGTGGCCAAATATTACACAGTCATAGAAACTGAAAGGTTTAAGGTTTGTGTAGCATAAATGTCATATTTAGCTTTATTTTAACACAGGGTGTCTAACTTTAGGAGTCGTTATAAGTTCATCTTTTCTAGCCCGAAAAGATTAACTTTAATCCGCTATGGAAAGGATTATAATGACTTTAATAAGAGTAATTTTTGTCCCTCTGGTCTTGATTTCTAACTCACTTTTCTTGGTTGCATGGTTTAAAGGTTTAACAGAGCAATAAAAACGAGTTAGGTTGTTAATTAACTGCCAGGTTAGGCGTACTCTTATAAAAACTTCCACTGAGAATGAAAAAAAAACCCCAAAAAACACATTTCCCACTTCAACATCTTCTCAGGCAACAGAGCAACAATGCAGATGTGGCTTCATTTTAACTAACGTCACGCTAAGCAATAACACGCCTCAAAGACGTCGAGAGATTTAGATCTCATGCTTCATTCTACATTCACGCGTCCTAGAAGTTGCCTGGCAACATCACAATTTTGGTAGAGCTACAAGGTACTATGAATGATGTAATCACCAGCCAAGTGCAGAGCGAGCTTCAGAATAAGGAAGAAACTGGATTTCGGTGATTTCGAGCTGTGCACGGTCGTTGGTGCCAGATTTTCCCAGCATAACCATCTCTGAGGTTTACAAAGAATGGCCTGTGTGGACGAAAATGGCATAAAGTCAGAGCAGCGAGGACAAACTGGTTTAAGGTGATAAATAGGCAACGGTATTCATCATTTATCAGCTGTAAAAGCACAACAAGGCAAACCTTGAGGCAGATGGACGACAGCTGCAACGGAAAACCACACGAGTTAACAAAAAGCCATCAAGTTCAGCTCATTATGAAAACTGATTTAAAGAGTTTTCTGTTTAAGAAAACCAAGCAGACTGCATCAAGTTATCGACTTTAGAGCAATCCTTCACACAGAGCATGCATGTCGCGACGGTGGAGAGGAAAAACTCCCGTTTAACAGGAGGACAGCTCCCTCAAACGCAACACAGCCAAACAGAACACGGGTTAACCGAGAGATCTAAATGTGAGACGGAGAATCCTAGATTTCATGGTGGACTTATCAGGGAGCCAACAAAGGGAAGCTAAAACAGGAATGAAAATGATCTCTCTTTTTTCATTTTCAGCGGAACTCTTGCTGCTTTGCTAACATGTTATGGACTTTCTGATAGCTAAGAATTTCAGTAATCTAGTCTCCAGTTTTTCAGCATCACTCCTGGAAAAAACAAATCCCTAATTTCCTAGAAACGTGTTTAATATGGGATTTAAAAGACACATTCTGGTCAAAACAACACAGAGGTTCTTCACTTCATTACCAGATGACAATTTAGTGACAAAGTTTCTTTTTCAGTTGTTCCATCCATCCATCCATCCATCCATCCATCCATCCATCCATCCATCCATCCATCCATCCATCCATCCATCCATCCATCCATCCATCCATCCATCCATCCATCCATCCATCCATCCATATATAGTAAAGTAATAGCATGTTCTGCTGTTTCCACATTATTTGATGATTTCAAAGTAAAAGACATCAGAGGAAGTGAAATAACAAAAGGACAGATAAATGGACCAGTCAACACTTTCTCCAGTTTGACATCGGCCGCCGTCAGAGGAATCAGGCCAATAATTGCAGTTGTTTCATGTGTGTACCTGTTGACCCCCCCTCCACCCCCTGTCCCTCTCATCCCTTCATCCTCTGCATGTCCGCTCCGTGACCAGAGGACGGGAGTGGGCAACAATGCTGCCAGCTGCGGCCTCACGCTGTGAGCAAAAGCCATTCATTTAAAAGGAGTTTTTGTTCAGCTTAAGAAGTGAAGTGGGAAGTTATTTCTTTGAAGAAGAAGCCCCCCCTCCCCCCACCTCCTCCCCATCTTCTGGAGATTTCCTGATCAAAAAGCATGAGTTCTGTAATTTGCTGAAACTCCTGGTGATGTTCTCTGGGAGAACCGGAGCAATGAGAGGATACAGAAACACAGAGGGATCTGGCAGGGGGAGGTGGGGGGACGGGAGGGGTCTGGGTGGGAGAACTGGGGGGGGATCTGGGTCACTGGTCATCCTGAAAAAAACAGAATGCCAGTTCACTGTAGTGTTTTCCTGCATGGGGGCCATACATTTCCTCCTGCACTCAGCTTCTGGTGCTAGCCATGGTTATTATACAGCACTGTAAAGATGAAGTAAATGTGTTTCTCTTTGAGGAAGCATAATCTCACTTAAAAATCTAGAAAATACATTTACTTTGGGTCCATTCTTAAAAAGTAATTCTTTCTTAAATAAAATTCTAATTTCTACACTGACTGATTAGCTTAGCTTCTATTTGGGCTCCAAATGGAATCAAGTTCATCATCGTAAAAACAACAAAAAAAACTGAATCCAAAACTCTGGCACAAGCTTTCACTCACTCACCCATTGATAATGCCGGTCCACAAACCCAACACACACTCCAGAACATAGCTGCAAACCCTAACCCAACACATTTTGTTTTAGAATCAAAGATCTGAAAGGGGTGACATCTATTTCTGTTCAGTCCCGTCATTTAAATGTTTTAGAAACAGATGTTGCTGCAGTTAAAGCTGCCAGTCTCTACCGCCTCTACTCATGATAAGATGGAAGTTTGAGCCAATCGCTCTTTGCAGAATATTACAAACTCAGTCAGATTATATGGAGAGGGTGTTGGAATAGCAAGTCTTATCACAGATTCTGTTACAATTAAGCCTAGACTTTGACTAGGCCACTATGACACATGAATCAGCCGAAGTCCAGTTCATGTGAACCATCCAGTCTGGGGTGCCATTTTGCAATGTTACAGTCAAAAAGTAACAGACTGTAACTTTTTGACTGTAACAAAAAGTTACATCAGGCCAAATAATCTAATACTTTAGATTATTTGGCCTGATGTAAGAGAAAACAATGTGGGGTCAATTTTGCCCAGGTTATGTATTATTTATAAATGTCATAGTTTCAAGATAGAAATTTATTCAGCAAGCTAAATATATCTAGCTCCAAGCTAAATATTTAGCCTCAAACTAAATATTTAGCTTATTATTTAGCGAGATAAATGTTTAGCTTGAAATGAAAACCTAACTCCAAACAAAATTTTTAGTTTGGAGCAAATATTTAGTTTGTAAACTAAATATTTGGCTTGCTACATAAATATTTATCTAAAAAATGTGACATTTATAGATGAATGAATAACATGGTGAAACTGTGGCTTAACAGGCTAAATGATCCAAATTATTTCTCTTAGTTTTTGACTGTGTAACTTTATAGAAAGCAGCTCATAATCCCATGTCATCTGTGGTTGTATGTTTGGGGACGGTTTCCTGTTGAAAGCTGAACTTCCTCCCCGGTCTCAGTTTTTCCGCAGGCTGCTAAGGAGAAGCCAGCGGCGGCCATAGGGACCCAGGTTAGCTCTCCTGCATGTGTGGTTCATCTCATGAAAAGCAGAAATGTTCATATTAGTGAAGTCTGAGGTGAATGTCTCTTTCCATAATCTGAGGTCCCCTAAATGACTAGGAACAGGACTTCTTATTCCCTTCTTTCAACATTGTCTGTCTTCTTGTAGCTCAGTGTCAGCTGTCTCAGTTTTCTATGTCACATTAAAGGAGATGAATCTGAAACATTATTGAAAAGAAAATGTTGCATCGACTATTTTCTTTCTAAGCTATTGTTTTCCATTCCATATAATCCCAATAAAACAAATGTATTTCCGTATTACGATCAATAACTTTGCGTAGTAAACACACCGACGTCTCCTGACGGAGCAGCTCGCCGATAAGCAGGACGTTCTCTTTCTGTGGCTTCCGGAGACGGCTTGAGAGAAACGGAGAGTTTTCAGCATGGGAACGAAATAAGTCAGTCTGCTCATCTGCTGTGATGCAACTCGGATGTGATTTAAAGGTTGGGAAACAGAGATGAAGCAGAGTGTTCTGGATCGGTATGCACGCTTGGCCGCCTCTGTGCTCAGGCAACGTGGGGGGAGGAGAACCCGTGACGGCGGGAGCGGCCTGGAAATGAGGAAAGTGAGACGTGGCTCAGCAGAACCGGGAGAACAAAACATCTCTCAAATGATTGTTCCCCAGAAATCTGGGAGGAAGGAGGACGAAGAGAGCAGAAGGTTCCACGGCGCAAACATCAGCTTAGATTTATTGCAAACCGAGCTGCAGCTCAAGGTTTGCTAAACTCCAAACTGCTTTCTAATCTTTTCCACAAAGCTGACTTTGACGGGAAGCACGGCCTCCTGTTTCATCCAATCACTTCAGCTCAAGTGACGGCGGTTCGGTGTTTACAACAGAGGGGGAAAGGAAACCAGGTCGGTACCTAAGAGAAGAGCAAAACTTTAATCATTTAAACATGTTTACTATAATAAAGCACAGGAAGTCGGATAAGCGGCACTGAGAGATTAACATGAGCATAAAAAGATTTGTCTCTCTGGCGTGGATGTGTTTATTTCAGTCAGAAGAAAGAACTCTTTTTTCACTAAAATGACTTGGTACTCATTCTGCCAAGATGGGAATAAAATCTGAAATAAAATTAGGAACGGTCTGTTTCAGAGAGTTTCTGATGCTGGCAGGCAACTTTTCCCACCACATTAAGCCATGAGGGACATGTCTTTAGAAGCAATCCTTCAGATACCTGCAGCACCCCTTATTGGCTCCTCCATTGAGAGTAAAACACCTTGAAAAAACATTCTGCTTTTATGGCCGGAGCATAATCTCTCAAGGACAAATTTTTTAAAAATCCCACCTTTAATTGAACTAAATGAAGTTACTAAGCAAACATTTACACATCAATAAATGGTTATTTAGATGGCACAGAGGGAAAACCTCAGACGCCTCCTGTTACACAGTCGGAACATTAACGGTGAGGGGTTTTTAACCGTTCCCATTGCACCATCCGCCTGAGCTGACCACGGAAGAAAGGCATCACCGAAGCTCAAGTTACACCTGAATTGTGACCTCTGACCCCACCGGAGCTGAAAAAAGAGGTTTCATGGATGCAGAGCAGGACCAGATTGCAGCAGCGTTCTGGATCAGCTGCAGCTGGAAAACTGATTTTTTTTCGGCAGAACTGTGAAGAAAGTGTTGCAGTCGATCGATGTGACTAACCATGAACATGGATGAGTTTCTTATTTGTTAGTCATTTAATCCTGGAGATGTTCTTCGGATGACAGAAGGCCGACTTTGTAGTCGTCTCTATGCGTCTCAGGTCAGAGTTCATCACTACAGTCAGATTTCAGCCTGATCTCTGGTTTCTAGCTGTAATAACTGAAGCTGCTTTGACTCTAGGTCGTTCCACAGCATCACCATCCACATCGACTCCGAAGAAACTTGGATGATATGAGTTACAACAACATTTAATTTCCCCTTGGGATGAATAAAGTAGCTTTGAGTTGAATCGTGAATTGTGTGAGATGTGCTGCTGCCTTTTGAAGCTTTCTGCTCGTCTCTGTCCAGCGTGCCTGCATCTGTGGAGGGCAGAGCCGGACTTGCAGGTCAGCGTTCTTACAACATGTGTTTGTGGCTGTTTTCTCTGACAAGGGAACTAATGGCTGAAACACGCTGCACATGGAAAGTTTTCAAAGACAAAAAACTGCCACCAGCATTGGCTAATACACTCCAAGGTGAGTAATGCCCTATTTAAACATGAGACAGTCGTGTGTGTTGAACAGCTTAACACAGCACTTCACTCTGTGTGTGTGTGAAGTCAGACAGGTGAGAACCACGAGGCTGAGCTGTGTGTCGGTAGTTATCAGTGTGCAGCATCGGTCCGAGGCCAGAGAGGAGCACACTGCAGCATTGTTGCCGTTCGGGGGAGGGACGGCGCAGCTGAAAGGACCCTAATCTGCTGTGTGCAGATCTGGAGGGGTGGTGGGGGGCGAAATGATGACGGTCTCCGTAGGAATGAGACGGAGCTTTGAGCCTGACGGCGGATTGTTTGGTTCTCCTGACCCATATGAAGATCTTATTTAGCTGCTCTTGTGAAGCAGAGCGCCGCTGCACTTGTATGGAAATGTAGTCGATGTTTGTTCAAGTGGTGAAAGAAGATTAAAGGAAATAAAAACTGGGTTTTAGCCCACAGAAGAAGGGAAAGCAGTTTAGTAATGCACTGCAGCACTAAAATGAGATCCAATGGGATCAATAAAAATCAGGCTTTCAAAAGATTCTATCTAAATTATAGCTAAATATGATTGGATGAATTTGAAAGATGCTGGGTTTAAAATATTTATCATTTAAGGAACAAAGAATATGTAAAATTTAATAAGCTCATGAGAAGAAATTAACTTCACTTGAAAACACAAACTTTCAGCATTTTTGTCTGGTTTTTAGTGCAAATATCTTAATACACTTAAAAAAAGACAAAACTAACTGTTTAGCAAGAAATAGGAGCTTATTTTAATTACATAATTAAGTACTTGTTCTATCAGCAGATAATTTCACTTATAAGAAATAAAATTTTTCCCATAATATTAGTGATGCAATCTGGAACTAGTCATTTTCTATCAATATTAAGGAAATATTGGCTTACAGCAAGTTCCTATATGTTGTTGAAAAGTTACTTTATATACCTAATTTAGTTTTGTCTTATTTCACTACAGATTAGACCAAAAATACCTGGTAAGATTTTGGGTTTCAAAATTTTGCTTAATTCTATTGTTATCCAAATGGATTTGAATACACACATCATAATGCAGCATCCTCCATTCAGTTTCAGCCTAGGATGTTTTAGAATTTATAAACCAGATATTAACAAGCAAACCTTTCAAATATGACATATGTGCATAAATATATCACAATGTGGCGAGAACAAAGTCTATTTTACTTAGAACCACTTCAAAATAGGAAAGACAAGATAAATATCTCCAGATGTCAGCAGGTACGTCTAAATGGAGATTACTAGTGACCCCAATTCATCAAGAAATAACTAAGTTTATGACAGGAGCTTCAGTCTAACAAGCAATAACTGAGTTTTAACTTATTTTTAGGTAATTTACGTATCATTGAATTTACATGCATTTAGGTAATTTTTAGGTTTCAAAAATTCTAATTCAACCAGTGAAAAACTAAAATATTTTAATCTCAACGGTTTTGATGAACACATAGAACCTCAACTACAATAAAATAATTTCAGTCATATTTGCTAACTAAAATATCCTAATATTTATCTCCACGTGTAGAAAAAAGGCCCGAGATCAGTCATTCAGGGTTAGGCCTATGTTACAACTGGGGCCATGCTGCCCTCTGGTGGTCAGTATGTAAAAGTACATGTTGATCAAAATAAACCCTGTTAAAAATCAGTCCGTGTAAGTTGTGCATGTGTTTGTCAAAGCATGTTTCTTTTGTTTTTCATTACTTTTACTCTGAAGGAATTTTGATCTAAGGATGTACATTATAAATATGTTAACAGTTGACAGCCTTACAGGAAAACTTTTAAGTGGAACAATCTTTGGCTGGATGTCCCAGTTTCTCCTTGTGTTTAATACATCAAGGCGATAAAATTCTGATTATTCTCCTGAGTAGAAATTCTGATTTTAGTTTCCAAAGAGCCTTTAGTTTCAAATTTTCACATCTTGAAGAAGAGCATTAAAGGCTGAGGGTTGTTTATACTCATCTGTTTCTGTATTCTCGTCTATTATGGGAGCTGAACACATGCGACATGACTAAGTATATTAAGAATAAAAAGTATAAACTGAATGTTAAAATGTGTATTAATCTTTAAATACTAACGTCTAATTATATGAAGGTCAACAGGATTCTGTTTTCATGTTGAGGTTGTGTTGCTCAGCAGACCTGAAGCCGTTACTGAACAGAACCTCTCAGGTTTACGCGTTACGCTGCAGGTCATCTGGGTGAAGGTAGGGTGCTCTGTTTTCCCCTCACTCACAAGAGAGGCAAATTTAGCCATTTGGAAATATTCCCAGCAGAGAAAGGAGCTCACTGATCTGCTAAATCTGCGCTTGGTAAACTACAAACAGCCTGTAAATCAGCTGGCTGCAGATAGCCTGACTAATTAACCTTCTAAAATGAACTTGTTGAATGTTGTCAAGTTTTATTTCATAAAGAATTGAACAGGAAAATTAACAAACTTGTGCAATAATTAACTCTGTGGAATAAGCAGATTTACTTGAAAATGGTGAATAAATGTATGGATTTTTGTTTTTTTTCTAATTTAAAGGTTTTTATTTTATATATTCAGAATCAAAATACATCCACCCTTCCCAAAAGCTACAGGTAATATTAAAAACTTTATAACAAATATTAGGTTATTTAAAATAAATTAATTTGAATAAAATGTGACTGAAAAAAAAGTAAAATTCAATTAAAGTTTTATTAAAGTTTCGCTGTAACATGTAGAACATTTCTGACTGGAGATACTGATCAAAATCTGCTCAAAAATTTCAGTTTGTTTCTTACATTTTCTTTTACACTGAGCTCATCATTTTTAGTAGAACAAAAATAAATAAATTCTTCACAAAATATTTTTTTTTCTTTTAATTTTATTGAACACAAACATTTCTGACAGAATGCAAAGTCAAAATGTGTTTTCCTTCACTCCTCAGTTAGTATTCTGTATTTACACCAGGGAATAGTGAACAGACAGACACTCAGACAGAGGAGAAGCAGACTGAGCTGCTGTTTACGGAGAGAAAGACTGGAGGACAGAAAGTTCTGGATCAATGACGGCGACCAGCTGCTGGCGGCGGAGGCTCCTCTGAGCATGATGGATGTTACAAATCCCTCTGCTGTAACGTGAGCACAGGACCTGGGAATGCAATTTTCATCTTTTTTTTATTCCCCGATCAAAAAAAAAAAAATGGGAAAAAAGGAAAAAGAAAGGCAAAGCGGGTTTTTACAGAACAGAACCAAGTCCTTTTGTTTGGTTCTGGCTAATGAAGAATAAAAAGAATTAAAAAAAAATCACATAAACCAGCAAAACTGATCAATCCAGACATTTTAACAACTTTAAGGCAAGAAAAACAAAACAAAAAAGCAAAACAAAACAAGACAAAGTGTCATTTTTCACACATTTCCAGGCAAAATTAAGTCAGTTAACTTTTTTTGTTTTGTTTTAGAAGAGACCAGAACAAGTTCCTCAACATTTGAAAAGCATAAAAACATGAAGAAAATAAATCTTAAAAATGAAAAAGGAATTTTAAGTAATGATTCATGCTGTTTGACAAATCTGATCATTTCTGGAAACATAATTTATATGTTCTTAGCTTGTCCACACTGATTTTGAATGATGCTAGCTTTGAGCGTTAAAACGTTAAATATCTCCTCTTGACTCGTTTCATTGTGTCTGTGTAGTTTTGGTCATGGCTAACCTTCCTTAAACGAGCATGCGGTCAAGTTAAAGTAAGGTTCTTAGCAATAATCTTTCCCTTGAAATATTTATTACAAAGGAATGAATGGACAAAACGTCCAAAAGGAAGCGGAATAATGCAGCCTTACAGAACATCGGAGAGGGTTTGAAGAAGCTTCATTTACAGCTGAATGGAGCAGCGGAAGAAAAGAAACTGACAGGAGGAAGCAAACGGGAAACTTCGGAGTACAGAAACCAAGAGGAAGGCGTCGTTTTTCAGTCTAAAGGCACTCAGCCGGACGTCTCTACGCTGCTGACGGTTCAGCGTTCGCTACCGGCTACATCACAATCACACTAGAAGCTCAACTCTAACACACAAGGCTCGTGTGTTTGCTGTTCACACTTAACCAGCTCCAAGTCTACGGTGGAAACAACACTGTACAGAAAAGGACCTAATTTCTGCTCTGCTTTTTAATGTTTCAAATGCAGAATTTTAGAAAAAGAGACGTTTTATTATCAAGAGACTGAGCTCATTTTTATCAAGATGATTGTCCCACCTCAGGCAGAACCTTCTGTTTTCAGTCAGTTTAAGCTAAACCTGAATATCTCTCTGCTTGGTGGTTTGCCATCAGAATCTGTAGGACTTGTGACAGTTTGGACTTTTTGGAAACAATTTTTAAAGGAAGATTTTTGCCGTTTAAAACTTCTGCAATCACGCCTGACTGTGTTCAACAGTTTGTCTTTTTTTTTTTTTTTTTTTTTTTTGCAACAGAACCTTCGCATTTATTGGCCGCCTTGGTAAAGATGCAGAAAGCTCTACATAAAATGTCCTACAGTAACACGATCTCACCGAAAAACATTGAAAAGTCCAGACTTTACTTTAGAAAGATTTATTAATTGGGGAACATTTCTATGTTTTTATTTTTATTTTATTACTTTTTAAGAAAGTCAAAATGGAGCTTTGGAAAACGTTGTACCACCTCTTCAAAAATTCTAAAAATTTCTCTTTAAATATTGAAAAGCTTTGAAATATCATTCATTTCCAGATTTTTGAAAATTTCAACACCCCCCTTATATAAATAGCATGTTCTGTTATCAGTCTTAGTTTCCATGGAGATGGGCCTCTGTGACTCTTCATATTCAACTTATGCATTACGTTCCTTGACAGTACAATCAGCTTAACAGTGTACAGAATTGGAAAATAAATTAAGTACATTTATTTTATTATCATTTGAAGAGTTACCAACACTCTTGTTAAAAAAAAAAAAAAAAAAAGTTTATTTTAAGGTGGGATTTTTTTTCATCACTGATTAAATTTCCTGAAATTTCAGGTTGGATAAATGAATGTTGAGACTTTCTACCAGGAGAGCCAATAAGTTTGGAAGGTGCTGCCGTCAAAATAATTTCAAATAAAAAATATTTAAAACTTCACACATTTCATAAAGCTGCTAGAAGGAAAAACTAAAAGTGAAACCAATTTTTCTTTTTTTTTTTGCAGTTGTGTGGGCTGATCTTTAAAACAATTCTATAGAAAGGCTAATAAATGACACAAGCTCCTCAATTATTTACTGCCTGGCCAGCCCCTTCAGATTTGATGCCACAAAATGAAAAGAGAAACAGCAAATATCCAAAGATCCAGTTGAATTCGGTTACTATGTCAACAATAAATATGATAAAAGAAAAAAACAAACTCCGGCTATGGAGGAGCCAAATACGAAGACATAACACACGTGGATCTATATTTCTAAAATGAGTCATAAGAACAACCACATCTCAGTCCAAACTGACTCCATGTTTCTGTAACCTCTTAAGTCACTCTAAAGTCCAAACATGTTGCCTAACCTACGTGTCCAAACCACTTTAAGGAAACCTCAGGATAAGTGAGAGAAGGAAAACATGTACATTTTCAGAACTCAAAATGCAAAAGTTTCGCGTTTTGAAACATAAAGGTGTGGAATTCACAGAGTCCTGCTGCATCAGAACTGGGTATGTTACTGTCAGTGGGATTTCACCATCTAACTTTACAGTATTTGGAATTTTTACAAAGAATCAGCCGACCGTCTGATGATGAAACCTCAGTACTGAATGAGCGCCCACAAACAACTCGGCTGGATTAATGAAAAATTAGGCCACACCACCGGTTTCATTTGAGATTTTGTGGATACAATGTTTTTGTGCACCTGCAGAAAATATCTATATTTGTGAATCGGTTTTGTACAAATGCTTAACAAATTGTTGTTACAAATGCAAAGTTCCAAATCAAAGAAATCAACCTGAACAATTACTGTGGGTTGATTTTAGAGTCCCCAGTAAATAGGGGCTCAAATATGGGTTTAGCTCTTCTATAAAACGTAAAATCGGAATTAAACATGACATTTTTCGCTCAAAATGTTTTGATGCTTGGTGCTGGAATTGTAAAAAAAAAATAACTGAACAGAGTTGTACAATTAATATTGTAAAATATTTTGTACAATTTATAACAGAATATTGTACTGTAAAAATTGTACAAATCCACATGTTTTCAATGCATGGGTAATTTCTAATTATACACAAACCTTAATTTGTCATTTTATTTTAACAGGGTTACAAAGCTTAATTCATGAGAAGAACACATTTTTGACCTAGTTTGTCTGTATTTTAATACAAGATGGAGAACTGCAAACAGTGTAACAAGGTTACAGGTAAATCTACTCACGTAAGTAAATTACTTAAATGGTAGATTTTAAGTGAGGTTCCCATTATTTACATCCTGCAGTGCAGGTTTTCATTGGTCCAGTTCATGTATATTCATCCAAGGCCCATTATATTTGGCTATTCAATATTTAGTTAAGGTTAATGAGGAATTTTAAGGAGGGTTTTAAAGATATTTATTAAGAGATGAAAACAATTTAAGGTATGAAAATTGGGATTTAACAGGAGCCAGTCAGAAAGAATGAAGCTGTGATTTAACTGATCTAAAAAAAATCTAAACAAAAACATGAAGGCCCCCTGAAAATTGAGTCCATATACAGGTTAACACGCAAGAGCGGATTACTAAAGGATTTGGCATGAAAATTTCAGGCTTATGGGGGGAAAAACTCAAAAAACATTTTATGCTCTAACTGTATGATTTATATATAAAAAAAATAATAAAATAAAATAAAACGTAATCAGCTTCTGAAGAGCACTAACAGACACTAACAACACATGGCGACCAAACCCACCATGCTGTTTGTCAGAAGCCAGGAAAGGACAGAAAATGAACCAAAAGAAAAACTGAGGATTGGAAACTCAAAAATCCAATATTTTTTCAACCGATTAATGTCCCACACCCTGTGCTAACAGCAACACTCTTCAGTGTGGAAGTTGAGACTGACTGATGTATACTAAAGTCTATTGAGCAGTCTTTTGAATATCAGTAAAATGTTTAAAAATGACATTGAGGTCATTTTGGCTGCTACTTTTAAAGAGAGCGACTGAAATTTCTTCTGACTAAAGGAAGGATGAAGGTTTTACAGTAACGTTGCTTTGTTTTATCTTCCCCAAGCATTTAATCTCTGCCACAAAGCAAGTTGAATTTAGAAATGTAAACTTTCTGGGCTCAGATCGAAGGTAAGCGTGTCTAGAGAATAGGAATCTTTATACTGTAGCATAAAGCTATTAAAGCTAACAACGCTAATTGCTAATATAAGAAGCTAAAGTTGGCTAATATTTGTGTTTGAAGCCCTGTTTCAAGACATTAACTTTTACGTGAATATTTCTCACAATCATTTTTCTGTTTTTTTTTTTTTTTTTGGGAGAGTGAAGATGAAATGAAGGAAAACGCAGGATTAAGAAGCGGAAAAGAAAAAAAACCCCGATCACATATGAATTTACAGAAATACAGCAACTTCGCAACAAACCCACATGCTTTAATAAAGACATTAAGAAACAGCTAAGTAGGCAGTGAGAACAGCATTTAAAGAAAAACCACAGACAAAGGAAAAAGAAGACCCATAATCCATCATCACAATAATGAGCGTACTGCATAAAGAGTAGTAGAGTCGGTCTTACATTTGTGTGCATCTTAAAGGCAGTAAATCTGTGAAGTAAAGCTACAGTTCATCCAAGTTTATCTAGAGAAAATATGACAGACGCTGATCTGCTTATTACGTACAAAAATGGGTGACATGACGTGTGAATATCTAATGTTTTACAGCGACTGATTTAGGTGGATGTATTGGGAACTAAGGCGTCGCATGAGGTTTATCACTCCTGCTCATATTCCAGCAGAAACACATTTTCTTTGTAGTTTATATCTTCTGAGTTGCTGCTTTATGTATTTATTTTTTTCCTAATGCAGTGGGGTGGTGTGTGGGAAATTGTTTCGACGTTTCAGTGACTGCGACCACCCCCGTTTTTAACCTGTAAAGCCCACACCCCAAACTCTCCCCGCCCAACCTGCACCTCTCCCTCCCTCCCTCCTCCTCCCCGCCGCTGCCCCGGCTGGAGGACATTATGCTTTACTTTCGTTGCCGTTCGCCCGAGGAGCCTCGTTGGGGACCGTCTTCACCTCGGCCGTGGCGTTCTTCACCTCCGGCTCGGCTTTGGCGTTGTCGCTCTTCACAGTCTTCCCGCTGCGGGCGAGAGCAAAAGGAGCGAAAGAGGAAGAAGGAGAGATTCCGTTAGAATCGACGAGGCTCTCTTTTCACAGCCAAACTGTCTTGCCTTTTTTTTTTTTTTTTTTTTGTCTGATTCCTCAAAGGGAGGAAAGAGGTGAAAACATGCAGGATGCTTTGAGGGAATTTGTTGTTCTCGCTCCTGGAACTGAATGCATTTCACACTTAATGGGATTGAGCTCGCTATCCTAGCCGGGCATCAGACAGGAGCACATGGATGTCACAGCTACTTCCCAGGAACAATGAATGCTGATGTGGAATGACACACAGGGCCGGTACAGTAGATACAGCGCTGGAGGGAGGGAAGGACCGAGGCGCGGCCTACAACAGAGACTACAATACACCAGAGGATTACATGCCATCTGGACTCAGCTGAGCTCAGACACAATGGGAACAGACTTTGAAGCCACACATCACTTTTTTTTTTCCAGTCTAAAAATGTGTTATTTTTTCCTCTGCTGTCCTGCCTGCCGCCTCTCTAACAGCTGCTCTGATCCTCACGTTTTTCTGTCCTGTCCACCGATTAAAAAAAAAAAAAAAAAACCTCATAAAATTCATGTTTAGTTTCGTTCTGCCTTGCAGAAATACTGAACGCACATTTTGTCAAACTTTAGTGCGTGCTGCTGGGATTTTATGTGAGTGAAAGAAAAAGGACTTTATCACTTTTTTTAACAAATAAAAATCTGAAATGCATGATGTCGACATGCAAACAGAACCTTTAGTCGGTACTTTGGAGAACTGGAACCAGATTTGACTCTCCATGTCTAGAAATCAAAGTTTGAAATCTCCTTTGTGAAACAGCTCAGGCTCAGTCAGACTGGATGGAGAGATTCTATTGTCAAACATTTTTCCATTGGATTTAAGTCTGGACTTTGACTGGGCCATTCTAGCCAGCGACGAAGCAATACATTTCAGCAGAACATGTATCGTATTTAAACACATTTCAACATTGTTTTTAAAGAACTGAAACATTATGTATAAAACAAAGAATCACTAGTTAACATTTAAAAGAAAATCTGTTTTAAAAATGCTCCAGAGTCGAACACAACACCAAACTATGTCTGAAATAGTGTTCCCTGATTCTGCGTCTTCTGAAGGAACATTTTTTCACCCAGCATCTTACTTGTGCATGTCAAAGGTAAATGTGATGAATAAAAATACAGATCACACTTTCCAGGTTTGCATTTGCAAAACAATTAACGACTCCGTTTCCGTTACCTTTAGCAAAGCTGCAGCATTTGCTACGGCTGCAGGATATTTGCAGAAGAGTCTCATAACAACATTTAAGACAAGTGTCTGTTTATTTTGATGAAAGATTACATGTAAGCTGGAATCCTGGTTCAGTCTTTGAGTTGCCAAAAACCTTTGCATTTCCCTTGTAACTTTTACTTAAAAAAGGGACAAAGTACAATTTAAATTGATACGTCACCATTTCAGATTCCAGCTTTTAGCATTTGTACGGTCTGCAGATTTTGTTACCATCTGCAAACAGAGAGGTTGGAGCTGACGGAGTCTACGGCAGTGAAAACGGCAGCTCTGATGGAGGACGGCACAGCGGGAGCGCTCTGCTTCAGGCCCGTCTGAGCTGTGAAGGAAAATCCCTCCAATGACAAGGAGGCTTTCATCACACTGATTTGGAGCTGACAAGCTCCCTGCACCCAAGTAGCCGTAAACGCTTCGCTCTTCATCACTGACATCCTCCCCGGAGCAGCCGAGTGAGCAAATTAAGAGATGGAGGAAGAGGAGAAGGACGAGTGTCTCTCAGGAATTCATCTCCTGCTACAGTTTTCTCCTCGGCTTCACAGGCTGTCAGGAATCAGCAACGTCTGCAAACTACGGAGCGGGATTCAGAAAAATCAGCTCCAACATCCCAGCTGCTGGTTGGAGAGCTGATCTATCAGGGAGAAGTGTGTGGGGCCCAGCCACGAGGAGACGGACACCAGAAACACCTGCTGTGAGATCACATTGGATCAAACTGCGATCCCTGTTTCCTTTAAGGCAATGAAATTATCTTGATTTATCGCCAGAAAAAGATTTTGCTACCAAAAGCTGCCTACTTCGACAAAAAATATTGTCAAACAGACAACACTTTGTTCATTTTCTAATTTTATTTTAATTTGTTTTTGTTATATTTTATTTCATTTTTTAAAATTTACAATTTGCTTACATTTTATTTAAATTTTTAGTTTAACTTTATGTGTTTATTTCCATATTATTGATTTAACTTATATTTTCATCACTTAAAAATGACTTTTATTTTAATTTATTGCCTTCGACTGTGTTTCTTATAAATGCCTATAGGGAAGGTGTGAGCCAACAATATACAAAAAATTACTATTCACCTTTATTTAATTTGATTTGTTTCACTCTATTTTTTTATTTCATCTATTTTATTTTAATTTTCTATATTTTACACTTCACTGCAGTTTCACTTCTCTCTTTGATTCTATTTCAACATAATTTTGTGTTTTCTATTCACTGTAATTCTACTAACTTTAATATTTCAATTTCATTTCATCATGATTTTTTGTTGCTCTATTTTACATTACATGTGTCATGAGACTGTGAATTTTACACTTTCTGACTTTATATTCTTTTTTCTTTCATCTTATTTATTTTTTTAATGAAAAACATAAAAATACTAAACTGGGATTTTATTTTTTAAACTGCCAAATGCAGAGATTTGTTTTAGTAATTTATTTCAATGTTTTGATGAAATACATATAATCTCTTCATCTTTTACTTTTTTTATCACCCCTGTTAAATCTTTTCCCACATTGAACTACATGTTAGCCGTAACGTGGAGGCCTGCGGCGCTGAGCGCTAACGAGCCAAACGGTGGGAAGATGCTCGTTTCTGTGAGGTTAATAAGCAAACAGGTGGAGGCAGCGGGTGGAGGGTGGAGGCATGCAGTGACCGATGGAGAACATATGGCAACGTTAAAGGAACTTCCACCCTTAAATGGTCCAAAAACTGACCTGACATCCACAAGTGCTGATGTCCAGACTTATTGTTTTTAGATTTCCCACAATGCATTGTTTTCTCACACAGATATAGACGTCAGTCTTTAAAAAAAAACCCAAAAAAACAAAAAACAAAAGCCACAACGAATGCTATAAAATTTATGAATATTTACTGTGTAACAAATTTCTCCTAACTTTTGAAGTGTGGGACGTGTCTGCAGTCGCAGCTGTGCTCCTTCTTCCACATGATTAATTCAGGTGAAACAGCTCCTGCTGCCTCTGGATCTCTGCCCACAGCTGATGCTTATTGGATCCTGGTACCGAGCCAACGGCCAAACATATTTCAGGGTGAGATGGAGGCAATCAATATCTTCCACAGATCAGCAGTTTTAACAGGGACTGATGAAATGTGATGGTTGTTTTAAACTTTCTTCACACTTGGCCTCAAACTTGGCTGTATGGGGTCTTTAAGAGCAAGTTTTTATTTTGGTGAGATAATTGATTGGTTGTATTTGGCTCCAGATTTTAGCCTCTTAAAATCAAATCTCTGCCAATGAAAAACTGTTTAAATGCATTAAATCACAGTCCAGTGAGTTAAATGTCTGAGTTTCAGGGAAACGACAACTGAAAGGTGAATCTCTACAGTGTTTCATGAACATTCATGGGATTTCTGTAGAAATGTGAACTTTGGACGCTGACATCACTGTAAGGGATGTCTGTGCTGCTACATGCTATGAGATGCAGAACATGGGAACATGGAGGATTGTTTTTTTTTTTGCATTCCCTCACAATAATGTACAGATCAGTTCATGCGGCATAACTGGGTACTGTAAGCCTTTCTTACAGTGGCCATCGTACTTTCTGCTGTTATATAAGGTTGTCGTAAGCTTTATCCATCTATGTTTATATCTTATGAAATATCAGAAGTTTTATATCTTTTTCTTTAGGATAGAAAAGCTGGATGTTTTCGTGTGCAGTTCCATCTCAACATAACACAAACAGACATAAACATGCAGTGAATAAAAAACTGATTTGTACCAGAGAGTTAAGAATAAACACGTTTTTACTGAGGCTCTTTAGATGTGTATATATTTTAAATTTTAAATTGACATTTGTGAGGGAACGCAAAAAAAATAAAAAATTCCCTTTTCAAAATTTAATCCATTAAAATCTGTGTAATTAATTATTTGAAATGATCCTTTAAAACAGACAATATAAGCCATAGTCATAAGAATTAATAGCAAAATCCACACATGTGTTCAATTAATCAGTTTCACTTTTTGAATGGAATGAAATAAAAAAGCTTTTGGATGTTGCCGTAACGGACTGAGGCGCAGCAGAACCTCTGCTCTGAGCAGAACCATGCATGTGGGAAGAACCGTTTAAGGGTGAAGTTCTCCTTAAAAAATGGCAGCCCTCATGAAATGACCAGAACAAAAGGGAGCAATAAAGGAAACGGAGATGTTCATACTCATTTTGGGTTGATGTGGTGGAGTCTGAGCATGGGGCACAGCGGGCATCGTTGCTCTGGCCGTCTACTTGTAAGTCCTTACTCTGGGTGCTGCTGGGGGCTCTCACTGACTCACACGGGTTCTGAGGCCTGTCGCCATTAGCGGGCGGTGGGCTAACTGGCTCTAATACAGGAGGGCTGGAGGCAGGGGCAACTTTTGGAGCGTCGCTGAGGTCAACCAGGGGCCCGACGCTGCACTCGGAGTCTGCTTTAGGTGAATTGGAAAGGGCTGCAGCAGTGTTTTTAGGAGAGGAGTTAGTCTGTGGCGTCCTAAAGCTCTCTGTAACCGAGTTAGCAGCAGCCGGGGGGAGTCGGTTTACCGCCGTGTTCGGGGAGTCGGCAGCGGCAGGTCTGTTTGGCAGGAAGTAGCAGGGAGGGGTTGGGGGAGAGGTGGAAGAAGAGGGGTGGACACAGGAGAGGAAGCATAGAGCCAAAACAAAAAAGAAAAAAAATAAAGGGTAGAGTGAGAGTGCAAGTCAGGGCAACAACAAGGTTTTAAGTGCTTCTGTGCTTCAGTGGAAAAAGTAAAAATCTATACAGTCAAAATGTTAGCAACAAAATATTGGGGGGGGGGAACACAAAATAATTAAAAGAATGGACAAGCAGTTTTCCCAGGATGAAGGAGTCGGTCTGCAGCTCCTGCTCTGAGCTTTTACAGAAACTAAAGAGATTCTGTTTGGTACAGAAACAACATAAAGCCACAGAAATCCAACGTCAGCTGGACCTCAAACCTGAAGAGCTGAAATGATTCTGGCAAGTCACCAATCATTTTCTCCACTCTTGTTTGCTAAAACTCCACAGCACCATGTTTTTGAAATGTTAGGTAGTGAAGGATTTGTTATGAATGTTCCTTCAAACAGCTTCCTACGAGCACGAACACAGCTGAAAGAAATGTGGCTTCTCAGCCTCAAAGCTGTACATCAACTAAAGTATTAATACCCATTCAACTTTTAGACGTGTTTTCTTAATACTAAAACCTCAAATTTAAATGAATTTCATTAGGATTTATGTGACAGAGCAACACAAACTATAGTATGATTATGAAATGGAAAGAAAAACGAGAAGTTGCCTGATGACTGCTAATGTGTGTGTAATCTAACCTCAGTACAGACACAGAAAACAGGCTGAATTTGTTTTCACATATATATTTTGAATCGCATGTAATTGTCTTCCTACTTTATAGCACTTTGTGCCGTCCTTTCACAAGAAATGTCAATGAAATACATTTATGCTTGTGGTTGGAATGTGACAAAATATGGAAAAGTTCAAGGGGTCTGAATACTTTTGCAAGCCACTGTGTATTCATGAGTTAGAATGGCCTAGTCAAAGCTCAGACGTTAACCCAATTAAACAGTTGTAGATGTGCTGCAAAGAATCAGGAGTTGCAGTGTGTAGATGAGCGAAGCTGGAAGAAAGCTGCTGTTAAACGTCGACGCAAACAAAGCTATGAATTATTTCTCTTCCACTTCGTAGCTACTAAATGTTGGTTTATCACATCAATTCTGATATTGTACACCAAAACCTGAGGACGTATTGTGACAAAATGTGAAAAGGTTCAATGGGTATGAATACTTCCATACAGCGCTGTTTTTATATGCGAGTCCAGTCTTATTTTATCTGAAAATCCTGCATATATAAGCCGTCCATCCATCCACCAATTAAGTGTGTAGACTCGGTTTTGGACCGTCTCTCAAAGAGCCAATTAAAGCGCTCGGTTCTCACTCTGGTTCTGTCAGCGGGGTGGTCTCATTGGGCTCAGTGGGACCCCCTCCTTCTTGGTTCGGGGTGTTTTCTTCCTTTGTCCTCACTTCCACAATCGGCTCCTTAGACTCGTCCTTCCTGTCGTCAGAAAGAAAGGGAAAGAGCAAACGGACGCATAAATTCAGGCGTGCGTTTGTGAGACGAGAGGAGGTCTCAGTTCAGTCAGGCAGCTCTTCGTTGCGGCCCGGGAACACACGGTCACCTCAAGCAAATGATCAGCGGCAGTGTAAAACAAATGAGCTCAAAGATTCAGACACACACAGTCGGTCTGTTCGGCTGTCAACCGCGCTGTCTCGTTCACTCAAGCCAATATTTGATCATCCTCCACCTCCACCAACCTGCGTGCTCTGATTGCAGTTTTTTTTTTTCCCCCCCCGGAGGGCTTCGCCGCCGCCACACTCGGCTCTCTGATTGTGCTCGGCTTTAAAGCGTTCGCTGGCAGGGAACGACATGTTTGAGATCTAAAGGTGCAAAACATCTCTGCAGATCTCGCCGCTGCGACTCGGTTCACAGCGTGGCACAGGCTCTGAAGAAGTGTTTTGCGAAGGCTTTGGTTGAAATATTTATTTGTTGTGTGCATTGCCTCCATGGGGAGAAGCTGGCGAACATATTGAGGTGAATTCTTGATCAAAGTACAGCGTTCTTTTCAGGAAGGTTGCATTAATAATTACGCTGCTCCAAACATTCCAGCATTGTCTGTAATTCCTAATCATTTGACGTGATTGCATTTCGCATTCGTTGTTCGAGAAGCAGCAGAAACCTCCACTATTACTGGTAAAATGATTATGCTGTGTGAAAAGCCTTAAAGTAAATGTGTGTTTTAGTTTAGCAGAGTAATCTCACTCTGCACATTTTAGAAAAATTAATCCTTTATTTTTTCTTTACAATAAAAGGTATTTTTAATAAACTACTGCTGCCACAATTTATTTATTTATTTATTTTGTTTTTACCACTAACACTTCTCATTTTCACTCTAAAATCGTAACTATTTTTTGCAATTTTTACTTTCTTCAAATTTGCTGAACTAGTGATTGTACTCATGTTAAGCAGAGTGGAGGATGTGTGATGCTGTGGGCCTGTTACAGTGGACTACATTATGAACATTAGGACAAGTTTTTAATAAAAGTCTGATGTCTTCCACATCAGAAAACTGAGAGTCTGCTGTGATTGGGTCTTTCAGAGGGATCATGGTCATCTGGCAAAATCAACTCCACCTTCCTCCAACGGCACAGGGAGGAGGAGGCTAAACAGCTGCACCTTGGGCTCACAAAGTCACCATGACATTTTGTGCATCTTTACCAGAATTTTCAGAGCATGTCAGATTATACTTTTTCTTCAATAAATCCAGAAGCAGGCAGCAAAATCACAATGCGTGCGCTTACGAGAACGCCGCCTTTCCCTCCTCGATGTCCTTGCTCTTGGCGCCCGGGCCGGCTTTGCCGCAAACGTTGACGGCGATGCACATGAGGAGGCCGCACTTGTTGAGGAAATAGCAGGTGACGTCCACGGCCACCAGCAGCAGCAAGAAGACAACGATGAGGATGCCCACGATGGCGCCGGTGCCGAGTCCTGAGCCGCCGTCTGCAGTGTCTGAAGAGGAAGAGAGAGGCAAAGGGGGGATACGAAAACCACACAAGACAGAAGAGAAAGAAGGGTTTCAACACGGAGGAGAGGAGAAGAGAGGAGAGGGGGGCAGCCAGGAAATTAGACAGAGGACAGACATGATGAGAGGCGATGAGGGATACGGTGAGTCTCAATGAAGATGTGAAGCAATCAGTTGGAGGAATCACCAAGTATATTCCCCCCCCAAAAAAACCCCAAAAAAAACAACCTTCCATTCCATCTTTGAGAGGGAAATGTTGTACTTTCTACTCTATCAAATTCACTTTTAAGCTTTTAAAACATGAATCTGTGAAAGGTGAATCCATGGATAACTTTCAGTTGTTCTGCAACAGTTTTCTTGCTTTTTGCTCCGGGAGTTTGAACAATATTTGGGAGAAGAAACTGAAGGATTTAATATGATGTTGCTGACACTTTTCATTCAATGTTTAGTCTTCAGTCGATGCCAAAAGCTTTCCTGGCTTTAGTTTCCAGCTCTTTTTGGAAGACGTCCTGCATGGATTCCAGACAATGTTAAAAACAGAGTCTGGACTGAATCCAGCATCGTTCCTATCTCCCACGTGTCCGAAGCAACCGAAACCACAGAGGACTGTTCCAGGTGCTGACATGTTGTGCAAAAACTAATTCATCATCCCCTGGGATTTTTGTGATGCTCCACTTATTTCCAAATGGGACGGGATAACACTGGGGGAGATATATAGCAGCATTAGTAAAATACTGCAAGATTGATTTTAGTTTTCTGTCCAGGGTTTCATCTGCAGTGCCTTACTTTAGCTTCTTAGTTTGCATCCTATATCTAGTGCTCAGTAAGAGAAAAGACTCTTCAGTGTTTAGAATCTCAGCTAATTTGCAAACCCTGTCTTCAGATGGACTTTGAGTAACAAAAGGATCTTATTCAAGGTTTAAACTGAAGAAATAAAACTGAGTAATTACATAAGACCCAACATTACAGATAACTGATAAAAGATCAGTCTCTTGAGAAAAGACAAATACACAGTTTTTTTACACTGTGTGCTAAAAATGACTTTTCTAATTATATTGAATGAACTCCAAATCTTCAGTCCATCCTGTTGACACAAATGTAATCTGCTTACCAGTTAATTAGAAGCTTTATCATTGTAAATCTGGAAACCTACACCAGAACACTTATGGCAAACTATATGTAAACTATAAATAAATATGTAAACTATAAATAAATATGTAAACTATAAAACAAAAAAAAAGTGGGCTAAGAACAGGACCTTGGGGCACTAAAAACAGTTTATTTTATTTTAATGTAGTACCATATTGGGACTTGATATCTACAGGTCTTTGTTTCTGACCAGGTTCAGAGTCAGAACCTCTGGCGCTCCACTGGGTTGTGTGTTTGGCCCCCTATTGTCCACTCTGTACACCAATGACTGTGCCAGCAAACCCATGACAGTGATGTTTAATTAGAGACCACTGTGGCTGAGCTCATCTTTGGTGGGGATGAAATGCAGGGAGGAGGTGACCAGGCTGGCGGCTCGTTGTGCTGATAAAGAGGCCATCCCTGACTTCTATTAGAGTCGCTGTCCTCGACTCGCAGACGCAGTGTGAGACCGGGAGACAGTTTCTACAGCAGTCCAATAACTCTTGTGCTTCCCCTGGAAGATTTATCTAATCTTCACTGAACTTTAACTGTTTTTTTCAAACAATATTACACAAGCAACACTGTTACATACGTAACTATTCCACAGTGTATTCCTCAGAGGTAATGCACTGTAAAAAAAATTTAAATAAATTAAACTAAACACAGGGATAAATTCAGAGGCCGAGTGAGGCTCAGATGCAGTAAAGGCTGTTTCCTCGAAGCACTGAGGTCTGCTCAGGATCAAAAGCTCATCAAACTGTCTGGAGAGAATGGGAGCTCCATTCTGCTCACTAAATCACCTTTAAGTTCATATAAGACATTTGTACTGTTATACTCAGTGGTCCAGAACGGCAGTGCTGAGCTGCTGTATAAATCTTTGTATCATCAAAGGCTAAAACCTGCATTTGTCCAACAAAATAGTTGTTTAAAATAACCCTGCTTGCAGTTCAGTCCTCACAAACAAATGTTCTGCAAGGTGGCATGTGGTAAATGTACTGTTTGCATTCATTTTAATGCAGCGATAAACAGCTTGATGAACACTATTATATAACACCTAAAGCAATACTTCTGTTTCATTCGCTTTATTACTTCAGTAAATGTGCTGAAGTCAGCATATGGCAGGTTCTCTGTCGGTGCCGTTGCAGCAGTTGTTGCATATTCGAAGTTACAGTCAGAAGTATGAATCCACAGATGGTGGTAAAGGCTTTGGAGCTTTTCTGGGAGCTTCATTGTGGACATGTACACCGGCTCTCCAGTGATTTCCATAAACACGACCACCTTAAACACAGAAGTGTCAAGTTGTACCATTTTTCCAACCAAAGGTTTAGGTTTATTAAACACATTCAAGCCCATTCTGAGTATTTTTAAACTCCCAACTGAAAGTGGAACAATGCAGAAATCCTGGCTAAAGAGCTTTTGGAGCAATAAAAGAAAAAACAAAAGACATTTTCCAAATGAAGATCATGTGCTCATGTGAAAGCGGCCTCCTTTTATTTGCTAGCTAGACGGAATGAAACACAATCATTTGCAAACCATTTTTAATTTGTGCAAAACAACTGTTGAGGAACACTCAAAATTACACCAAGATTTCATTTTAGCATAATTTCTCTCAAGGTATTTGCTATTGATTTAAATTGCCTCCAAAGTAGCAAGAATGTCCAAGGACTCGTGTTGAAATCAGCATTTATGCACAACTGATGTCGTTTCATTACTCCAGCTTGTAATGTTTCCAAAATGAGATCATAATCACTACACGGAGTATTAGATAAGTAAATCATTCAGCATTGCTGTACAGTTATAGCAAAGCTAAACATGACTTTCATCCTGCAGTGCAGATGGACAGGCATGTTGTTCTAGGAGGACTGTGTGACGCAGTGGTGGAGCGGATCCTCACACCGTGGTCCGTGGTTCAATTCCTGACCTTGAGGTCTTTGCTGCACGTCCCCCGCCCTGACCTCTCTCTATCTGATGGAAGTTAATAACGGCCAGTAGTGCAAGAAAAGTCTAGCATCCCAAGGCTAACTCTAATTTAAATTCCCTAACTGTGACTCTCCCCTCCTGACTGATTGGAACATCAGAAGCGTGTCTCTGCGGCGTGTTCTTACAGGTGCCAACACGCCGTTACAGACAACCTGCGTTTCTCCTCTGCTCATTGATTCATTTGCATTTTAACAGGAGCAATAAATCATGCCGCACGGTTTAGAGCTGGGGGTTTAAATGCTCACATCTGTGTGTCGGGAGAAACGCTTCTGTTTGCAGGTGCCGGACCGAGCCGTCTCCCCAGGAAACTGCTGGTGACACGCCGAATGCGATAAATCTCAGTTCTAAAACCGAAAATCCCACACATGTCTGAGAGATCGATAAGGCCTGACCAGCACGAACGATCACGCTTATTAACACGACTTACACCAGCGATTCATTAACATCGTATCGTCCCGTGAATTATGCCACCTGATGCACACTGTGGTTATCTGTGTTCGTGTGAAGCAGAGCGGCGTGAGGTGAAACGTGGCCATGCATCTCACAACTCACTGCTCACAGTGGTTTCTGCAAACTTTTCATGATGAATAATAGCACGTCTCTGATATTAAAAAAGAAAGACAGATGTATTGATGTTAATCTAAAAGGCATGTTGTTGGAAATTTCATAAAAAAAAATTTCTTTGCAGATTTCTGGTCTTTCCTTTTGTCCATCATAACCAGAATGTCTCCAATTTAGACAATGATTCCAACCACTCCCTTACACTACAGGTACAGCTTAGTCAATTAGGTCATTAGAAAAGTTATTGTTGAAAATCTATTTCAGTAGAGTCTATTTCAAGATATATTTGTTCAGTTTTAATGGAATTCCAAAATTCTGATTCAAAGAAGCTTTAAAATAAGACATAAGGCTAAATTAAAAATGAATTTTCAATACAGAAATGTTAATTTACCAACACAGTAGAGGAAAAGACTGCTGACTGTTCAACGCATGCTGTTTATAATAAGCATGTTAATGGAAAGTTTAATGCAACATCGGCTGCATTTCTCGTCTTGAATCAGTGAACCATAAAAATCTTTTTGCTCCTAAACTAAGGAGAAAAATGACTGAAAGGGTCCAAAGTCATCATTCAGAGGAGAGCTTTCCCTTTAGGGAGATGATTTCATCTTCCAGATGAACATTGTACTGGGTCACACTGGCAAAAGTGCCAACACCGGCGTTAGTTACCATGGAAACACCAGCCAACTGACCTGACCGTTGTGGTCAGGTCAGAGAGCCTCCATGGAGCACAATCCAGAGGAGGAGGAGAGACACCAGAACCAGACTGCAGATGAGACGAAGGCCGTGGTCAACCTGGACTTTCTGAATATCTCAGCAGAACCAGAGCTGAACTCCTCCATGCCAGGAACTGACTGGAGGCCCTGTACAGTACAGAGTTATGCTGATATTAAAGCCACATTTCTGCATTAGAATTGATTTTATTGCTTTGATTTGAATTTTTTTTTACTATTACAGAAACATGGACTTTTATTTTTATGTCTGTGTCTCTTCTCTGTTTCTTCCTGTGAAGCTCTGGCTTATTTTTATTTAAAAAAAAAAAAAAAAAAAAAAAAAATCTACATCACAGTATGGCCACTGTGTGGCGCTGCACCGCCATTAAAACGACACCAGCACTGGCCTGTGTTCACAGCAATGCTTACAACTGGCTTGGTTGTCTGACTGATGAATATATCTGGAAACTCCTCATGGATCTGCAGCCTGAGTGGCTTTAAGCTTTTAACAAATGGACGCTGAAATAAGAGGTGGGGTTTGATGTCAGAATCATATTTCTCTCTTTATTCTGTTAGCTTTAGCAAGCAGAATGAGTTTAAGGATATCGATTAAAACAAAGTTCCAACCAAAACAGACAGTCGGATGCTTTTAGTATTCAGAGTGACTCCAACTTATGATATATTCACGTGTTCACCTACCACTTATTAATCCTGAGCCTTAAATCAATAGTGACGTCTAATTAATCACACAACCTGGGGTCATGTCAGGCTGCACAAAGTTGATCTCAAATCTCTCAGCAGCAGCAGCAGCAGCAGCTTTCCCTGCATGCACACGGCTACTGCGTGCAGTTTGTTTCAGGTAACAGAAATATTCCAGACGTTTGTGAGACGAGGAGGCTGATTATATTCGCTCTGAGCTGATCAGGGCTGCCATTACTCAACAGACTGATGATCAACATGAGGAGGAGGAGAGGAACTCTGGGGGGTACTAACGTCTCGTTTTCCTGCCGACACGACTTAGTTGAGATTAAACGGAAGCGCCGTCGTCCCAGGCACGTCTCATTATGACCGGATGAGACACAACATCTGATGTGCACCTAGGTCCATAATTATTCATACCCCCCTTTACAGATTGGGTTTTGAGGTAATAACTCATTGTAAGTAAGAACTGATTTGAATCTGTGATGGTAGATAAAGATTAGGGTGATGGCACAGAGGCCTTCCAACTTGAAACAACTAATGAATTGAACACATTTTAGTTGAAAAACAAAACTGTTTCCCCCTTATCAATAGCTGAATAATGATATCCGGATAGAGAGGGGGGTGTATGATTAATATATCTGTTCAAGCTAACAGTTATTGTAATAACATCCTCAGGAATCTAGTAAATCATTTAAACTCTATGATTTAGAGATTCAAGATTTATTAGATAGTTCCTCCAAATGTTGGATTTTATTGATATTCGAAGTTTTTCTTCTTAAAATATCCCTTAAAGAAGTCTTAAGCCCTATTTATGCCACAGCTTTTTTTTAACTGCTGCCAGTTTAATGCTCAAAAGCAGCTTTTATTTTGACATCTTCCATGTTTTTTTACAGTGGATTTTATTACATGTTGGTGCATTAACCATAAATCCCAGCAGTTCAAATGCCTTTCATCCTTTTAACGGAATGATCTGATGCCGGCGGTTTTTTGTATGAATCAATTTGAGCTACAGCTGAACGCATGAGCCGTTTTACATAAATAACACTCTTTACAGGAGGAATAAAAAATCTTTACACTTATTTCAGAGTTGGTTGAGCTTTGGCATCAAGACCGTGAATCTGATGGTTGAGCTGATGGCTTTACATGCTCAGTGACATTAAATATTCCATAAAAGCTAATGAGTGAACCTCTGAAATTTGCCTATTTTGAACAAATGGAGAACCGCTGACAGGCAGCTGCAACCTGCTGCTTCTTTAAGCATGACTTTAGATTTTGTTGAATTATTTCAGCTCCAGATGGAAAAGCAGGACAACACCCTCAGAAAGCCTCTAGAACTGATTCAGTCTACTTCTGCAACGTATCATTACCAGAACAATTTAGCTCATCTGGAAGCATCATAATGAAACAGGAGCAGCTTTAGAAAAGCATCATGATTGACCTTTAAAGAAAACTCAGAAAATGATTCATTATCAACCATAATGCAGCCTGTACAATATATTCTACTTGAGACAGACAAAACTATCCAAATCTGTGGGATTACTAAAAGCAAATCAATGCAAAATGTTAAGCAGAACTTCGTGGGATTCTAGTATTCATACATCTGATGTATTATGATTCTGCTGCTCTTTAGCAGCTGCTGGATCTATACTGTGCAGAGAGCGTCGAGTAACCTTGGACCTGAGAGCTTTCATAAAACTCAGTCTGGTTAGAACCATTAAAGAAGAGCTTTTAACGCGTCCTTCACTGTTACATTCGAACAGGTACCTGAAGAGTGACAACTTTTATGTTTAATAGACTCCAGAGGTCAAGAGGGAGGCATCACATCGGACCTGCTGGCTTTCACCTTTTTCTCGTCAACAAACTTCTTTAAATCTAATTAGTGTTTGTTGTGATGGAGCAACACAGTGAAGACGAGGTGTCAAGTGGAAGGAAAGGGAAACGTGGTTCAGCTGCAGGGTTCGATACGAGTCATGTGGGCAGATGCCCAGGGCGATACTAGCATGGGGTTAATCGATATAAACTTAGTCGTGTCCTGAACATGTTTTCTATTGCTTTCGTGCACATGCAGCCAGTGCTGCATGCTGATGAGTTTGATGATGGGTTGCATGTTTATAAGGAAATATTAGAGCAACTCAAATAAAGTCAGAATCTTTTGAAGGTGAATGCACTTTTTCCACAAGTTATGCTTAAGTCACAGCAACCATGTTGAAGAAGAAGGTGATCTGGTCAGATTAGACCATTTAACACATTTAATGTAATACGGAAAAAAAGGTAACAACAGACTTCTTTAAAGTACTGAAAGCCATGGAAGTGTTGCCTATTGTCTGTAAATAAATTAACCTGCTTGTGCCAAATTGTTTAGACAGAGACATTGTGTCCATCCAAACTGAAACAACTTTACTATTTAAGATATTAGCTGCTCATAACACCAAACATTCCCAGTTCTTAAAAATCCATATTTAAACATTATGACTGTACCATAAAAACATTCATGTAACAATTTATATGTAGATGCATCTCAGTGAATTAGTTTATCATTTAAAATGTAACTACAGTAATTCAACCCATAAAAAAACAAAACCCTCTTACGTACACTTGGATTATAACACACTGAGGGATATTTGTATTTCTGTACACTCTGATGATTGATGAAACCCCAAAACTCAAGTTTGCCAGGAAATTTAAAATTAAAATCAACATGAACACACAGACGTGTGCATGGATTACTGCGTCAGCGCAGCGTGGCATGGAGGAGGCCAGCCTGTGGCGTTCAGGAAGAACAGGTTGCTTTAAGCCTTCAGCTCATCTGCATTGCTGGTTCTGGTGTCTCCTGTCTTCCCCCATGACAATTCGTCACAGGGTTTAAGTCAGACCAGTTCACTGGTCAGTGAGATCCTGGACATTAAAGCAGTTATTGGTACGCATGGTGGTCACATGAAAAAAAGCAGCATCTCCACAAAAAAAAAAAAAAAAAACTGTTGCGGTGTAAAAAAAACTATGGTTCACATCCTGGTGGCAGCAGTTAGCTTTCTTCCTTCCACTTAACTTTCTAATAAAGTGCTTAGATTAAACTCTTCTTTAGCAATGACCCTTTGTCTGAGGTCTTCTCCATAACTGTGTAAGCCAACATTTTTTATGAGTTCGTGGTACGAGCTAAAACTCTGGGTTTTTATGAACCATAATCATGTACAATACCAGAGGTAAAATTTAGAAATATATCAGTGAATTTAGGTAACTTAGTTTCACTTTCTTCAGTTTAATTAGTACAGTAAATAAATGTTTTATTGATATTCTAGTTTATTTAGTGCAGATTTTAAACAGCAATGTTAAAGCTTCGACTACAAGGAGCCGCCCTGAGCAGCATTGAGTTCCCTCAGGGGGTTTAGTCACTAAAGCCTCAGGAAGCCATGACTGTCTTGAAACAAAAAGAAAGAATTTATTTCAACCCTACAATGGTTACATGGAAATACACTGATATACATTTACAAAAATGTCTCAAACAATAAAATAATTTCACATTCTTGAAATCATTTTTGTAGCATTTGAACAGTTGCTGCGTTTATGTTCTCAGACAGTTTCCGTGTTTTCGGTAAAAAGGGAGCATGAACTGTCAAAATAACAGCAGGTGTGTTGTAGTTCTGGGATATTCGTTCGAAAAGAGTTATGGATACTTTGTCACAAAACATGATTATCTTTTTTTTCTCCCCCTCACAACCCTCCATCCTCTCCTTACAAGGTGGTTTACATAAGTACATTTCTGTAAATGAGCATAATATGTGGAAAAATAAACTGCTGTCAGACACCAGCTACTCGACTGGAACCAATATTAAAAATCGGAGTTAATCTTTCGTTTTGTTGAACAGCAGGACGGTTGGAGCTCTCGACAGGACTCAGGCACAGGATTTGCACTCGTCTCCTGCTTAACACATTCATAATGCTCGATTTGGAGGGGGTGGGTGGGTTGGAGAGAGGGGATTCAAAGCAGCTGCGTTGCATATTGTGGAATACTGGATCATGCCTTGTGTCAGCTTGCATGCTGTGGTCATGCCTTTATGTCGTTGTGGCATTTCTGTGGCGTGAGGTCTCAGTTCAGCAGGAAACCAAGTCCTGCAGGAAAAGAACGTCTGCTACAACGGCCGTGTCCGGTTCAGACACTGCAGACATGTTATTTAGCAGTAGAAGGTCATTTCTGGGTTTACCACCCCTGTTAAAATCACATTAAGGCATTATGAATGTGTTAGTGTTCAAATATATAAAACAAAGCAACACTACTGCATTGAATCAACACACCTGCAACTGGTAACACTGACAAGCATTTAAAAAATCCATTTCCCTAAATATACTCGTATACAGAGCTGTGAAAAAAAATCCATCTACAGACTTCCTTTGTTTGTTAATTTGTCGTAGTTAAATGGTTCAGCTCAGCGAGTAAAAGTCAGATGTGCAAATATGTATAAGGAGGGACACAGTTGGATGGGACGGATGAGGGTAGGATTTATTAAACTTTGTCTTCTTCCACTCCTTTTCAAACGGCATTCGAACGTTTTGTATTTTTACATTACGACCATTATGACATATAATTCTTATTCTATTATTTCTTTGCTGTATGCTGTTTGAAATAAAGACATCATTTCATTTCAAGTCTGAATGTTAAGCAATGATTTCATTTGTAAACCAACCTGGTCCTGGTTATAAAACTGCTTTCTCTGCTCTGCTCTGCAGAATTGTTGTGATTGATTCGCACTGGACGGTTTTCAATGAGGAGCAATCTGCCATGCCATTGAATCTCATTCATATTTACCTCAGGAATGTGAAAATACCACTTTTCAGATTTTTATCTAAAAAAACACTTTTTATAAATAAAGTGTTTTATATCTATATTTTTGAGCAATTCAGAGGTGTACTTTGGACCATTTGGGGTCACAAACACCAGACACACTCATACCTTTGGACCGTTTAGAGACCGTGAGAGAGGATGCTGGAGTACCTGGAGAGAAAGCAAGCATGCACAGGGAGAACACGGAGATTCCACTAAGAATGAACTCAGGTTGGGATTCAAACCCAGAAGCTTTTAGCTGCAAGGCAGCAGTGCTACCAACTGTACCTCCATCTATAATCAGGTCTGGGTGTGACCAGCTTTCCAAATAGGTCACACAGTTAGTTCATAATTTAACACTGAAAGCAATTACTGTTTAGTCAAAGATGTGTTTGATGGTCTGAAACATTAAAGTGTGACAAAAACAAGCAAAACAGGAGAAATCTGTAAGGGGCAGATGGTTTTTCACAGCGCTGCTCAACATGAAAACAGATGAAAAAGTGAACTGAACCATAAATTTCCCCCCAAAATCTGAAAATGATGCAAGTACTGAGCACCCTGTAATAACATGAAACCAACGGTCTTGACTCTTCATCTTTTTGTTTCCAAACTTGTGTGTGGCTGCACAAAGGTCAGAAGGCATAGAAAGCAAAGGAGCCTGAACCCAAAGATTTGAAAAGGTCCAGATTCTCCTCTTTCTCCTCGAACAAAATCAGTTTATGAGAGCCAGAGGAAAGTCAGCGCTGACAGCAGGAGAGTCGCCAGACTGCAAGACACGCACTGGCAGCCCAGGGTAGCTAGAGTTATTTGTCATCAATACACACACAGGCAATATTTACAAGTTGTTGTTTTTTTTTTTAAGTGATAGTCATCAAGTGGCATTAAAAAAAACAACAAAACAAAACATAAAAGTACAAACAAAGAAATAAATTTGTGTTTATGGCAATGTCATGGTCCATAGGTGCCCAGAAGATCACACATGGAGACAGGGAGAGGACACGGAGAAAAGGGAAGCAGGAGATAAAGAGGGAAAACAGGGAGAGAGAGATTGAAAAATAGGTCAGAAATTCAGAAATCCAAGTCAAAAAGGCGATTTTTAAACTGAACAGAGGAATACAAAGAAGGGAACTGTAAGTCAGAGGAATGAAAAAAAAAAAGAAAAGAAAAGTCTTAGTATGTTAGCAGCACAGCCAACGAGTGATGTTTTATGGCAGGAATGGATGGAAGGTGATGGGATGACGACAACAAGAAAGGAATTTCAGGCAACAATCCTTATCTGCGTTAGCATGTACAGTGGACCTTAAAGTATTCACTGAGGTTAGAGATCACAGCCGCCCATAAATATCTCAGACTTCCTGCCTAGTTTAACATTTCAAACACCAAGTATTCCTTAATATGCACCAATACGCACGTAAGAAACTATCTTATGTCTTCTTTATTTCCGACTTTGGTGTTACGGCCAATCAGCGGCAAGAAAAATTAAGGCCATTCCTGAACTGGTTATCCTGCCAAAGCCGGTAGTGGTGTTGCTAGGTATTTTAGCTTCCCAAGCTGCGTTTTAAAAATGATTTTAGACATGCTCTAGGAAAAAAGGTGGATTTTTTTTTTTTGCAAAAAAGCTTTTAAATCAGTCATGATGTGAAGTTAAATGAAAATCTGAACGTAGAAAACTAATCTACTAAACTAATGTGAGTTTAGCCATCACCCCCTCATAAGTAGTGGCCAATGGTGTAATGCACAACAGATGCAGGTGTAAGGTTACATCCTGCAGACACAATAACTTTTACTACCATTTTTTTCAACTCTTACACTAAGCAATCAATGGAAAATCGTGGCTAAAGGAGAGCTTCTAACTTGTTTTCAATAAAGACATTTCTTAGTTGTCATTCAGATAAAGTATCCAACAGAAAAGAGACGTTTTGTCATGATCTCAAGATAAAAGTCTGGAAAAATTATTGTTTTACTCAGAGTATCGTATCAAAATAGTCCTCGCCTTGTACTGTCCAGAGTAACTGTGATAACCATTGCTTATGACCAGCAAGCAGTTTTTAGAATTTCTAGTCAAAAGTGAAACAATTTAAAAAAAATTAACTCGTTACCTTGAAAAGGAAGCTCAGTTTGTTTATTGAGATAGAGCTATGAATGTTTTTATTTAAACAACTTTCTCTTTGGGTTTCCATGAGTTTGAGTCCAAATCTGAAAAACTGCCTAAAAGCGACTAAAAAGATTGAATGAATCTAAATGATTTTGATGTTCAGGATTCACGTTTCTTAACATTTCAGAAACACAGACTGGCAGGAAACCTTTGAGTATAAACTGGATTCTGATTCTGTCATGTCTCGTTTAATTAGAGCAGAAATAGAAATCCATTGAATGAGAAAACAATGTAACCCTGACGACAGAGTAAACTGTCGTCAGTTTACTCTGACTAAACTAACAGTTTAGTTAGTTCATAACTAAACTGCTTGTTTAGTTATGAATAACTAATGAATAACTAAACAAGCAGATAAAAGTTCAAAGAAATCTTGTTTGCACACTTCTGAAAAATTGAATTAACAAAAATGTCATCTACATCAGGCCTGTTATCAGGAAGCATTCTGGGTAAAAGCATGCACAAAGAAAAGATAAAAGTAGGGAGCTAACCGCAGCAAAACCATTTCTTCTGCCACCATCGCACCAATGGAGAGGACGATGGACCAACATGCAAAAACCACACATTCAGTACAGAAGCTTGGTATGAGGTTTGAGTCATGGATGGATGAGTGACTGGCTGCATGGTTTAGATCCTCAGCAGCAGTTTTACTTTAGCTTTAACCTTAGCTGGGGAGATTTGGATGATCGTTAGTGCTTGCTACAGTTATCTCCAAGTAACTGAGAAGCATGTGCATCTTAATAAAGTAGAATATGTTTTAAAAGTTAGTTTGTCTCAGTAATTCGGTTGAAAATAATCAAAACTATTTCCACATGGTCTTGTTCCGCATTTTAATGGAAAGTTGAGTGAAAGGAAAAAAGGTGGGGAGGCACCATAATTCAAATACTGTATTTTATCAAGTCCCATTTCAGCACAGCTGATTACCAGGACATTTCAGAGCTTCGAATCCTAATGTTATTACTATGGTATCAAATAAGCATGAGAGAAAGCAGAGTCAATGTTACAGAGAAGCTGAAGGGCACAATCCAAACAAATGTGGCTTCCATTCCATCTCAGCACAACCACAGGTCTCCTCCGTACCATGCTGCATTGATGCAGTCATTCATGCAAAAGGATCCCTGACCAACTGCTTTGTGCAGAGTTCTTGGTCAGACATACGGACATACTTTGCACTAAGGCTTATCTTTTGTGGTTACTTGTGGATCTTTTTTATTAACCACAGGTTTTTCCTTCCGCTTAACTTTCTATTTTTAATTTTTAATTTTTGCATGAATACAGAGATCTCTGTAGAGCCAGTCTTTTTAGCAATAACCTTTTGTGGCTTAATCTCCTTCTGTCTGCTGATTATATAGGCCATAAGAAAATATTTGTGTATTAAAATATTCTAAAAAAAATACGTCGCACAAAATTCAAAATTTCTACAAAACTAAATTCTGTAAGTCAGCTATGCAGTGAAATGCTGATTTATTGATCTAACTTAATATTTAATCTCTCTACAGAGGAGCGAGGCACTGAAACGTAATGCTAAGATGCTAAAACTTGTTCCAGATTCAGAATTCCTTCAAATGAATGCAATATTTATATTTTTTTGAGTTCCCACACTAGGAGCTCATGTTTAAAACAGAAAAAAGAAAAAAAAAAAGAAAAAACAGTCAACAAATTGGGTCTCAACTGCACATCAACACTGCATTCAGACTGGAAGCTGAAATCGATTGTTTGTTTTCGAAGCAGCAGCTGTTTTGAGTGAGTATAACCAGGAGCAGCTGCAGGGACACGCTCAATGAAATGCAGATGTTGCATCTAAAAATAAACCTTTGTTTTTCTTCAGCTAAAACTGGTTCAGAGCAGCTTGGAGTGTAGAAAAAAAGTTGGGGGGAAAAGGAAAAAAAAAAAATAACACTTCAAAAGAACAAGAATAAACTGAAACAAAACAAAAGTTAAATGGAAGTAATTAGAGGAATCAAAGAGGGGAGCGACTTGGATGAAACCCAGGCTAACTTCTGCTATGGTAGAACTAGAAGAGATCCAAACCTCCCACTGCTACATGGCAGATAATAAAACAAGGAAAATAGCGTGTTTCTTCATGTGCCATGCACAGCCAGAAAAGTGCCTTTTGGGTATTTTAGTTATAAATGGCAAACGTTAATTTAAACTGGAGGAGGCACCATGCAAAAAAAAAAAAAAAAAAAAACAGGCTGTAAGGGCTGCATCCCCACCTAACTAGGCCACACAGCATGCATTCAGGTCAGCAACACATCCTGAAAGCTGCGGGAGCCACTAAACCGAGCAGCGAAAGCAAAGACATAGGCAGCATGAGAGGACGTGAAACAGAGAGGATGCCTTTACGCATGGAGAGTAATGAGACCAAGTCAGGGAGGTCTTCAGTGAAACAGGACATCTGCTGTATTTTTCTTACTCTCTATGAAACATAATGTCGATGTTTAGCACAGTTTGTGCCGTGAGTCTGCTCACTCTTCTGATTGGCTGTTGGATGCCACAGGAATTGCCTGAATCCAATTTATGTAAAACAGTCTTGCAAAAGTATTAACACCCCATTAAAACCACAACTTAATATTTGGTGCAAAAAGTATTACGTTATGATTCGTGCTTTCAAGATTTTTCATATGAAATAAAAACCTTCAGTTTGACATGCTTTAATGTTCAGGCCCTCTGTCAGTCACTACTTTGCAGAACAGCGTTTTGTGTCCCTCCAGGTGAGAGTCTTTTGAGGCATATCTCAATTTTGTCTGACAGCACAACTTCTCAGTTTGACTTAGGTCTGGATTTGACTAGGCCATTCTAAAATATCCAGAAGCTTATGTCCATTGCATCTCTGGCTGTACGTCTGAAGTCTTCTGCAGCCTTTAAAAGTTTCCAATTAATTCCGACCTGCTTCCCAGTCCCAGCAGAAGAGTAGCAAACCCAAAGCATGATGCTCACACCACCATGTCTAATGGTGGGGGTGGTGTCTTCAGGCTGTCAGTTTGCTGCCACAGATAATGCTGTACTTTTGTTTCATCAGCTCAAAGAAGATATTTGCAGAAGTCTTTTGAGGATCATCAGGATGTTTTTGGGGGGAAAAGTGAGATCGGCCCTTTGTGTTCTTTTGGGTCAGCAGTGGTTCTCACCCAAAAAAAACTCTCCAATGGAGGCCATTTTTGTCTTGAATCATGACCTCTGACCTTAACTGAGGTAAGTTGGGCCAGAGCAGAGTCCTAGATGCGTCTCTGGGACCTCCTGGATGAGTCGTCGAGGGTCCTGGAGTCGGTTTGGAAGCTCAACTCTTTCTGGAAAGTTTTATGGTCCTCACTGGAGTCCCAAAGCTTCACAAATGGCTGCGTAACTTTTTCCAGACCAATCAATGCAATAAGCAAACAAGCTGTTATGTAAGGTAGGATAACGATTAGATCTGCTTCACGTTGTTTACTAGACTATTTTTATTTGTGTTCGTGGCAACTAATAGGATATCAGCCTGATTCAGTAAACTAACCTGAGAAAATCAAATAGAGAAGGAAGACATGAAAAGATAGAGAATGAAAATAGAGAGAATAGAGAAATAGAAGATGACAGACGGTGTTTAATCTGTCCCACTGCTCAGGTTTAGTGCGATGGGGAGGCAGCCCAAGGTCACGAGGTTCCAGTGAAACACAGCGGAGCAGAGGCTTGACAGTGACCAGGTCTGCCATGCAAGACACACTGCAGTTTTAAAACATCTGAACATTTTATCTACAATAGGTTGCAGAAATATTCAGCCTCTTTTGACTTATTCAAGCCTTTACAGTACAACCACAGACTGCAAGGCAGTTGAATGGGATTTTTTTTGTGAAAGCCTGACATACAGTAAATATGAAGTGGAGTAAATTTATATTCCTGGGTCTGTACTTTTTAGAAGCGCTTCAGCCTCGTCGGGTTTTTCTCCAACAGCGTTCCCACGAATAAATACTTTTGTCTATTCTATTGCAAAACAGTTTAAGTCCAATCAGATTTGACAGAGCTTGATTTATTTTTTTTTTATCTTGCCACAGATTCAGTTACATTCAGCTCTGGCCATTTAAAATCCTAATTATGCTTTAATCTCAACATCTCCACTGCAGCTCTCATTGTAAGTTTGTTTCAGTTGTAACTTAAACTTTCCAAGTTTCTTTAAGGAGTCACTGCAGATGCTGACAGGTGTGTGCCAGAGGTCTGTGTTACAGCAGATCTGAAGAAACCTCTGACTGACTCCACTGCTGTCCCATGAAGAACATTATGATTGTCCATTATGTTATTGTTGCTAAGCATCTTTTATTTAGAACAATTATGGAAGATCCAAAACAGCATCTTCTCACAACTCTTGCATAAAGGCCATGAAGGCAGGACTAACAGCTGGCATCACCTGGTATCAAAGTAAAAGGGGATGAACACCAACGCATGCCAAAATCTTCAGATTTTTACCTCATTCTTCTCAAACGTCAAATTTATGAACTACTTCATTTTGGCCTACCAAATAAAAATCCCAATAAACTGCGTTGACGATCCTAGATCATTCATGTCAGATCATGAGTGCAAGTCGGAGACTTTAAATCCAGAGGCCCTCTGGTCACGGTGGGAGCCTGAGATGATGTCGTGTGTGGATGTCTGAGGCGGAATGATGGAAGTGGTACCTGGGACGGTGGTGGGCTCCGAAGCAGTTCTGAAGGAAGTGATGGATGGCTCGGATCGGCCCCGCTGATTCTCCGCCACCACGAGGACCTCGTAATCCGTGTTCCAGTCCAGGCCACTCAGCATCGCGTAATTGCTGGTAGAGGGGAGGTGCGTTTCCGGTTTCCAGTCAGACATATGCTTCTGGTGGGGAGGCGGGGCGCAGACAGGACAGGCGTCAGCACAGCGTGTCATAGGGAGGATCTTATTTCAAAATGAATGCACACCTGCCACCAGTCCAATTACAATAAAACATGTCGAAACCAGATTTATGCATTCACTAGATTGAAATTAAGTAAGCACACTTTTTTCGGATTTAGGTCAGTTTGGATTAACATGCACAAAGATCCCTACACCTGTAAACAGTCTGGTAAAGTTCAGATGATTGACCAGCTTATTCAGTTTCAGATGGGTTCATTCATAACTTATTGATGTACTTTTAATCACATGTCAAACACATGCCTTCCTTGTGGCACATCATGGAAAATCTAAAGAAACGAGTCAAGATATCAAGAAGAGAAACATGGACATTGACCATGTGAATCATCAGAGGGTAGGAGAACATCATGTTACATTCATCTGTCAAACAGGGTTATTTTACAGTTTTCAGGGAGGTTTTCCGGTGTACTTCCCAGAAACCTCAACCAGAAAGTTAAATCTTGATCTTTCAAACGGACAATGAACCCAATCTGGGCAATGCCACCATGTCTTGTTGCTCTTAAAGTTGCAGATTAAACTTTGATGTCAAGACTTTGTTTTTGTCTTGTCTTTAGAAGGTCAAGAGAAAAATAATGAGAACATGTGTACATTTCTGAATTTGAAGACAAATATATTCCACAATATTAATCATTTTTATTATTCTGGCATTTAACAAATATAAATCAGCTTGATTTCCTCAAGTGACCTAAAACATAAAATGTTTCGTCTGATTTGATCTGATTTAGTTTTTGTGAATATCTTTGCTTCAGCTGGATTCATAATTTGACCAGGACTGTCTGGAATAAGAGATCGGCATCGACTCACTCGGAGCTTCCTGGTTAAATAAAGCCTTTAATATATTTTAGTTTTACAAACTCTGAACCACAACCAGCAGCTAACATCTGCTGAGGTGGCCCGAACGTTAGCTAAGCTCCTCTCAAAGAAAAATCCTCTCAGAAGCCAAATCTAGTGCTTCTGTATGAAAATGATTTTTTTTTTAAATTACCATTTAACAGAACTCAGTTGTAAACAACCCCTGGTTGGAAGCCAACTGGGGGATTTAGTGTTTTACTGGTAATTTTCATTTCTCCCCAGTGAAAAATGCTCATTTAAAATTGGCAGAACGCAGTCTGGGAGCATGTGTTTGTTTCAAGACGATACAAACTGTAGCCTTAAAACAATAGCTTGGATTAAAGTGAGGCTAAATGTGTTTGTGTTGCTGCTGGCGCCTCTCCTCATGATAGAACCCAGCTGGTATCTCCTGCTTCCATTTGGCAGCAGGATGTCTCCAGGACTTTGTTATTTCTCATGTTAATCGGTGTAGAAACGGAGAAAATGCAAAGTGGCACCCTGCTGCCTCCTTGCCCGGTGTACTCACAGCCTTGTATCTGATCAGGTAGCGTATAATGGGCGAGCCTCCGTCGTCCTGCTTGGTCCACTTGACTTTAGCAGAATTACTGCTCTTTACAAGTATGACTTCTAGTATGGGAGAAGTTGGTTCCCCTGCACAAGATCAGAACATAATTATTAGTTACATCAATATTTTTTAGCCCAGTTTGTGTTTTAGATGCTGGGCATTTTAAGTTTACTTGCACAAACTGAGGGACATATCTGGATTTCATTAAAAAAGGGGTTCTGTGAAGGAGTTCAGAGTAGTCAGTGATTTCTTTGCATGTAAAAATGTCAATGAAGCAGATTTTTCAAAATGTATACTTTACTCTTCTTAAGTTGCTCAGGTTTTTTTTTTTTGTAAGTTTGTTGTGATAGACAACTCTTCAATGTAGGAAAGACAATAAAGCATTGCATTTAATTTTTAACATCCCTAATGGGTAAAATAAAATAGCTACTAGCTTAAGCTTGACCATGTCTACAGTCAGAGCAAATCTCTAAAAGTGAGGATGCTGCATTACCTCCGTTACAACCATCCTATTCAGGTGTGTTGGATGCATCAGGTGTTTCACTTACTACTAATCTCTACTTCACAGAACCCAAAATAATCCAAAGTTTTCTTCTACAGTAAATGCTGAACACAGTTTTGGAACCGACTTCATTTTAAATGGAACCGTTTCTTTACAAGCTGTTAGAATAAGATGACTGTCAAATGTATATGCGATGTTAATTATATTGTCATACAAGCTGTCCTTTGTTTACCCTGTATAATTCTGTAACACTGTTGACACTAAAGGACCAAACTCAGAAAAAGCCTTTTTGGGATATTTTTATGCCCCAACAGTTATTGGTACCTTTGTAATGGCCTATAAACAGCCTACAAATAAGCATACATTTCACAGCATTTGTTGTCTAACACTGAATGTTTTTTTTTTTGTTTTTTTTAGATAAACTCAACATTTAACATGACTGCATGTATTCATAACTGAATATTAATCCCAAGTTAGGAAACTATAGATGTTTTAAGCTAAATCTGTAACAATTAACATGAAATAAATGTAACTGAATGTATTTTTAATTTATGAGTTCAGGTAAATCAGAGGGTCAGGAAATGGATTAGTAATCCATGACTTTTGATGCTTTGATGAGAGAGAAATGATAGAAATGAGGAGTTATTTTAGCCACTCTTCAAAATAGGAAATGCTAAAGAACACCAATTTCAAATAAAGACGTGTTTTTCTCTTCATAATTCAGGAAAATGGCTACAATAAAACTAACTCAGTTGGTCTGTAACGTCTTGCAGTTTAAAAGCAGCCGAGTTGCCAGACATTCCACACATACCAAGGATCATACTGGAAGCACTTTGCTGCTATTTAGAGATTGGAGTGTGAATTAGGAGCATTCATTTCTATTTAAAAGCCCTGGTTCAGGAATAGTGGCTCAGTAAAATAATCCACATACTTTAGACTTGTTTAGTTACAACTGAGGTGAATTAAATTCTGTATTGTAAATAAATTCAGTCTAAGGGAATGGATGGGTAAAAGAAATATTCAGTCCTTTCCACAGTTTCTGTTTTTGTGATTTTCTTTTTGCAATCAAAATCACAGATTTTGTGGTGCTATTCTAGAAATATTTGCAATTCATTTCTTCATTATTTTTACTCAGTAAGCCTTTTCCAGAATCTACATATAGAAGAAAAAAGATGAGGAAAAAGCACAAGTAATTTTATTCTTTAATGAACTTCAATAGCTGTACATCAAGAAAGGCTGAGGCAGAAGTGTAGTAGAAGTAAGAAATGCTGCCACCTGCAGGTGGGAGTTAGCAGTCATTTGTATTTTTGACCGTCTTCGCTGAATATTTGCAATAAACTCAAAATGGCGCATTAGGGAGAAAAAAAATGCAAGGACTTGTTGATTTTGAATGATTTTCCATGATAGCGCAACTGCAAAAAGAAAGAAAGAAAGAAAAAACACTGGAGGGACTGAATATTTAGATTTACACATCACAAACATTTTTACCTGGGGTGCCAATAATTGCCAAGTGCACTTAGATGGCATTTAGTCAAAATAGGATTTTAAAACGTAAATCTCAGCTAAGCTGGTTTGTTTCTTGTCACTAGATGGTCGATTTAAATCTGTTTTTCATCATAGCAAAGTGAGATTTAAATAAGTCACAAAAAAAACATCATTTTTAAAAAAATCAATGTATCCTAGTAACCCTGTTGGAGTGGTTTCATTCCAAAAACCTGAACCACTCTTACCGCTGCACTTGTACATGAAGAGAGATATCATTTGTGTTCAACAAATGAGCTTGCTTTTTCCGTGTGACATTTGGAAAAAAAACAACAACAAAAAAAACCCATAGCAGCTAATTTGAAGCACTTGTTGAGTAAGAAATAAACCAACATTTAAGGCCAGAGTGAGAAATGGTATAAGTGTTAGAAATGACTGCGTGTGGATCATCAGCTGAAGGACAGCATGAGGGTTTAGAAAGGCTGCTCTCTGACGGAGGTGCTGCTCTCCTCCAGGCTCCTCATTATCAGCTCCATCCTCCTGAGTAATTTCTGCTCGGTCGCAGGATAATGAGCCTGTAGGCCTTGATTGGACATGTTATCCTATTACTTTTAATAACATTTACATAGGCTTATGGGACGGAAGGTCAGCGTGGTTCTCGGTGCATTTTTGTCTTGAATGTTTGCCTCTTCTCATGCGGTTTTGTGATGGTTGTGGAGATTGCGACTAAAAAAACAAAAACTCATTAGCTGTGAGCTGATTGGTTATGTAAATTTCCAAAACAGATCGCACACAGCTCGAAGTTTAATTTTCCGCAAAGCGGAGGAGAGGAGGAAATCTAATTCATGCATTTATTTTAAATTGCCCTAAAAAAGTTTCTCTTGCATGGATATTTAATATTCTACAGATCGGCACTAGCAGTTGAAGTTATTGAGATGAATATGCATGACGACACTTTATTCTTTAGGTTAGAGTGCTGCAGACTACAATCCAGCAGGCTGGGGTGAGCATGACTGAGGCTGGAAATAAATTAGAAAGCGTTAGTAAAAGCAGCAGCAGTGAAGCATTCAGAGAGGTTATCTGCAAGCATCGGTCTGGATTAGGAACAAACTTTCTGAAGCTATAACACTCGGAGAGACAAAGTGAAGCGGTTAGGATGAGAGACTCGGACTGCGGGCTGGAAAATGTACAGTAGGTGCCACACAAAGAGGGTGGAGCATGTGGAGCGCCCACCACCCATTACTTCTACATAAGACATGCAGCCGGTGGCACCTTTCATCACATCCCAGCAAAACAATCAGAGACAACAGAAGTTAGAAATGTACAGAAGCAGTTCTAGGTTTTGTGTTCACAGCTCTGTCTGTTGCTGAGCGTAACTGAACAAAAAGCAAAAATGAAGTTAAATTTGTGTTTCCACAAAGAAGACATGACACTAAGGACGCAGACACATGCAAACAGGAAGGAGGTGCAGGGCGGAGGAAAGAGAAGAAATCTAATTTGCAGGACGCGCTGCGGAGACGCGAACGTGTTGCGGTGGGTCCAATCAGTGGAGTATGAGAGGTTAAACTCGTTTACAATGAAAAGCATGGAAAATGATCCTGTGGAGGATCGTGTCTAGCGGTCAGAATGCTGCAGAGGACAATGGGTGGCACCTTGAGAGGATGGATAAGATAAATACAAATATGGGAAAAATATTACTCATTAAGGCATTTTTTTGCACCCAGGAATATGAAAATGTAGAAAAACTAAATGGACGACAAAAGATTAGGCAAAAGTCTGTTTCCAGTATTGGGCTTTGACAATGTAAGGTTTTAAAAACGGCAAACAGTTTTTTTATGGTTTAAAGTTATTCTGTGAGAAAATGCCGAGATGACCAGAGCTTCATCTGACTGATACTGTAACCAGTTTCCACTTTATTCTGAAGGTGGTGTGAGTCCCACATTTAAATCCTGATTTAAATCTGTTCGGATCAGGAATCCTCCAGAAAACTGAGTCAGATCACACACAGGTGCATCTCAACAAACTGAAATTTAGAAGTAAAACTCAAATCATATGGATTTATTACAGATAAAATAAAATAATTCAGACATTTATTTTTGTTAATATGTATTAAAATGGCTCCCAGCTAAGGAAATCTCCTTAATTCAGTCTCTCTAAAAATTCAAATATTACATGAAACTATATTTTAAAAAAAATACTGAAATCTGGACCTATCATATGTTAAATCCAGTTAGTCGGGGCTCATTCTACAACCATGATGATGAATGATATGAAATATCTGTCATGTGATTTCATGCTTAGTACTTCTATGCTAACGTTGAATGAAAAATGACAGAATGATCTAAAGTGTTTCAATCTAATTTCAAAGAAAAGTTACCTTCTGTTGATCACCGAAGACCACATCGTCAGCACCATGCAAGAGCCGCATGGCGCAGTCACATGATGCGCACGGACATGATTGGTCAAAGAAAATACGGGAGGGCCAGAGCGGGAAGAGGGGCGGGGCGGGGAGCCACATGGAAAACATACAAAACATTTTTGAAATGATGAAAACGTGTCAACAAAAAAACAAAACAAATGAAAATGTTAGAGACAAAATAGCAAAACAAAACAAGAGGAGCAGATTAATCCCTGAACTGAATATTTTTAAAAAGGTTACTGGAGATAAGAGGCATGAGGCAACTTAAAAAACAAGCTAATAAAAATCAATGTTGCCTTCAAACTACAGCAAATTAATTTAAAATTAAAGCAAAGCAGTAACGCAGCAGCTGGGTTTGGTTTGGATAGGATGTAGGCATGAATAAAAGAGGAAAGTCTGCAGTTTTCCATGTACCAATCATGAGAACCAAGTGTGAAACAACACATTAAGTATGAACACATGGAAACTTGGCACAGCGTCAGACCTCAGGAGTCAGAGTCCGGCAGGTCTTGGAAGTTTCACTGCTTCAGCTCACCTGGTTCTGCAGGGCCCAGATCCATTACCGGGCCCCTGCAGAACCAGATGGAGTACTGAGGAGGGTCTGCAGCCGGCTGACACATCTAAGACCTGACAGACGCCACATTTGCTACCTTTGTCACAGGGATGCAGGAACAACTGAGTGATGAAGCGCGAACCGTGAACATGAGGAGCCTGAACCTGCGACTGAGACGTGACCAGTCTGGTTGAACTACAGAGAGCACACGGTTCATTCTGATGATTCCTGGAGGTTAGCGCATAAACGAAGGCAATGCACATGGAAACGTTAGTCAGTTAAGAGTGAGCTTTTTTTTTTTTTTTTTTAATGAAATTAAAGTGTGGCGTCAGTGATTCCTGTTGCAACCTCTTGTTCAGAGCAGCAAGTTAAAAGCCCCCCCCCCCCAGTTTCTGCAAAAGATGCCACATAGAAACGAATCGACACCGTCTGACAACGACACAGTCCGGAGTCAGAGTAACTATCTTATATTTAAGCAAAAATACACATTCACAATATTATAGTATTCAAAACTAAACTAAATCATTCATATCATGAACTGGTTTTTATTCCCCCCCCCCAGAAAAGCAACTTCTAAAATACTAGAGCTCAGCTGCTCGCTGCATGCTTGCTCCATGCCTGCAGTCTGGAGCAAGCATGTGGCACCAGTGGGCAGAAGCGTCTCCTTTTTAACAAAGGTGAGCATCCAACAAAACCAGACTCAGTAGGAACCGTAAATAAAAAATAAACAGAGAACCACTGCGCCTGTTGTTCCTTCTCTGGGAGAGAAACACATGAAACACACACAAGCACATGATCATGGAAGCGATAACTATTAATAAGTTTGTCCATGAGACAGGAAGCACTTTCTATGACTAAAAACACCAGAAGAAAATGCAAAAAGTTGATGGCAGCAAAACTATCACTGTCTTTGTCCAGGAAGTTTTACACCTGAACCAAATAATGTAGTGAGTCAGGGGAACTCTTCTAAAAGAACGAAAGACAGAACACAACGTTAAGGGCCACAGTCAGCGTCTTTAGAGCTAAACAGAACAGAGCTGGATCATCAGTGCAGTCTGTAGAAAAGAAAATCAGCTTTGTTAAGGAAGCAGACATGTAAACACAGAAGAACTGGACCAGTAGTACTTTCTATTGGAAAAAAGAGAGGTTAAAATAAAGTTAATGGCTGCAACAGCTCCATCAATACCAGGACAGAGACAGCTGAACACAGACCCACTGAGCCAGGAATCCTTTCTATGAGGAAGAAAAGGAAGGAAAAGCAACAACAATTCCCTTTTTCTGACACATGACCTGCTGTTTGCTACATATATGAGATAAAGAGTTTCTATGAAGGGATGTAGGTGATCAAACCACAGAAGCTCATTTATATTGATTGTTAACATTTATATGTTTCATAATAAATTCTCCATGATGATCACAGAGGCTCCCTAAACTGCTTCTGGTTGTCCTTTTTAAGGATCTATTCATCATGAAACATGAGTCAGAAATCAGTTTATGTGCAGAGAGAAGGTAGAACAACAAATGGACAGAAAAGAAAAAGGGCACCTTTCAGTAAAACCATTCTTCTGTGGCCTGACTTACCCCGACATGCCACACAGTCCAGACACCCGCTAGGAGGAAATGAAAGTACAAAAACTCCTGCGCCCAAAAGCAATGAAGAGTAAAACACAAACTCAATATTATAAACCTACAATGAATTTAGACTGAAGCCAGAAAACCTCAATAGTTTCATGAGCTGATGGGTTGGGAGGAATTCTTGACAGACATGACTGGATTATGAATCGATGATAATTAGTTCCAGGATGAAAAGTAGCTGAGGCCCTTTAAAACCCACAACTTTTACAGCAACATGCTAGTGTTTTATCGCTACCTCTACTAAAAGCAGGTTAGTTCTGAGATCACTGATTCGCCACAGGAAACATAAACGTCCTCCGTCACAATGAAACAAACTTCACAATTTTAACCTGCGGGGAACCCGAATACATAAATGTGTTATTTATAACCACAAACCGGGTTCCCATGCAGTCTGGAAAGGAAGGGAATTTAAGAATATACAAAAATTAGGATTAGTTTGAAAAAAGAAAAATGAATAAGTAAAAAAATATTTCTTTTCTCAATGTTTTTTTGAATTCCAATTATTTAAAAGTTGTGTCCAGTTGGTCCATCTTTACATGTGACCATCCATAATTTTTTGCCCATTCAACTATTCGTCTGTCCATCCACCCTTCCATCTGTTGGTCCATCGACCCCACCGCTCAAACATCTGTTCTTTCATCCATATGTCTGTCCATCCTTTCAACTGTCTCTCCATCCATCATCTCACCAGCTACTCCATCTTTCCATCTGTCGCTCCATATTTTTATCCATCCATACATCTAGAAAATTTTGTCATATATTCAAGATGAACTTTAGAGTTTAAAAATCAGTTAAAACATTCAGTGAAACTTTTGAGAAAGGTATGCAACTTCCCGTGTGTGGGAGCCCTGTCACATTTAAACTGTTTAGTGTTAGTGTGATTAAGGACGAATCAACAGAGTTAGAAAAGCAGGTAAGCTGCCAATATCAGCTAATTCTGTGTTGGACTGGTTATGCTCATCATACAGAACACGATCGCCTCCTGTGAGGCACACCAAACGTTAACGAACATCTACGCTACGTGTGAAGCCAGGCAGGCAGGACAGGGAGATGTGACAGACACACTGCTGGACTCGCATATACTCACTAATGGCCATAGTGGTGGCAGCGATAGCAGGTGGGATCGATGATGCAACTGAAAAATGGTGAGAACAGCATGAGAGAAGCAGTAGTCCTCAGTGCTTAGTGATGATCACAAACGGCAGGAACGCTCCCATGCAGCTGCTGCTGCTGTTAATGTGACCCCAGCGTCTGACTGGACGACAGCTGAGCACCAACAATGTGTTCAAGTCCTAATCAATGTGTTAAACCTTCAGGTGTGGAGATTTATTACACCTGCTGTACTGACTGCATTTCAAATATATTTGAAAATGTAGGTTTGTCAGTAACTATAAAGTTTGGCCTACGCTGGTGTAATTGGCATTGATGACAATAAACAACCTGTCAGAGCTGATGAGTTCTACATGGAATTACATCTACACCCAGTTTTAATATTCATGGTTCAAATCATGTCAAAATAATAATAATAAAAAAGACAATATGTTGGTAAGCTCAGTTGAGGTGATGAAGAATAATTAGTGAAAAAAATAAATAGCAGCTTAGCATATTTTAATTCAGTTGTGACTCTTGGATCAAAATTACTTTTCCATTAAAATTTGATTATGCTTTTTCTTTCTTTTTTTTTTTGGAGCAAAACAGAAAAACAAACAATGGTTTTGTTGATGAAAATGTCAGAGTGCATGTTTTAGTCATTACATCTTGGTCCCATTCAAGAAAACAAGAACAAAGTTCGATGAATATTTGTTTTCCCAAAAGTGAGTCCAACATCTTACGGTCTTCCGGGATTCTGTGTTCCTCACAGTGTAGGAATAAGAGCATTTCTGAAGTAAACACCATCTGCATCATAACTGGAGTTTATTCCCTGGATGCTGCCTCCATTCTGCCCCGTGTCTGACTAATTAAGGTGCAAATTAAGTCAAGCTTTTAGAATAAGCATAGCGGCTTTACCTGCCTTCCGACTGTATTCACACTCTTTGAACCTTTTTACATTTTATCACATCAAGACCTGAAATTTCACAGTGATTTATTGGGACTTTATGTGATGGATTAGCGCACAGTGCTGCATAATTATGACATGTAAGACAAACAGCACATGATTTCAAAGGATTTTATAAGAAAAAGTCTGAAGACTGTGACTTCATTTTGTATTCAACACCCCTGAGTTGGTACTTTGCAGAACCAAAGGTTCATCCTGCCTCCACAATCAGGTGACACATTGAACAGAGCTTTACGAGATGTTCAAAAACTCAGATGTGATTGTGAAACCCAACTCTGTTTTAAATTTAAAATCTAACTCTTGTTTTAAATTTAAAATTTAACTCTTGTTTTACATTTTTTAAACAGCCTTGGTCCTCATGATTCTGTTTTGCTCTCTAAAGTTTTCATTGAACCTCGTAGTCGTAACGTGACAAACTGTGGAGAAATTCAAGGTGCATGAATACTTCTTTTCAGACAAAGTCACAGACTTTCTGGAATATTCTGACTGTTTCAGTCTAAATTATTTATTTTGGAGACAGAAAGTTTTTGCACTATTGCAAGAAAAAAAAAGAAAGAAAAATGATCAGGATGGACATTGATTCTGACATGACTCAGGCCTCCTCTAGTGTTCATGTCTTTTCTCCATGTCTGAAAGTGATTTGAGCCACTGCTGCATTTCACACAAAAGAAGAAACAGGAAAAATCACTGTTGTCGTCGCACCTTTGTGAAACTATCTTCAATCGACTTTACAGTAAGGAAATGGACATGTGATGAATGAATGGGAATCGGTAAAGACGTCACTTTGTCGTTAACATTGTTAATGATGAGGAATGTTCAATGGAAACGATGCAAACTGCAGATAATAAGCAGATAAGAAAGGGAGAAGAAGAACTTACTTGTGAGAGAATATTCTGAGAAGTCCAGTGGAATACAGAATAGATGGAGGGGAAAAACATGAGAAAACAATAACACAAAGAGAACAGAAACAATAAAATGAGAAATATGATCAATGAAAAAGGGCAGCTGTGTCCTGCTGCATCATTAACTCTGTGCCATTCCCCTACACCGCCTCACTGAGCCTTATGCATTTGCCTTCTCTTCTTTTTCACTTTTTTTTAAAAAGATGCTGTCATAACACACAACTAGGAAGTGAAATGTAATGACTTCCAGCACCTCCATCTACTAACATTTTAATTCGAGAGTAACTTAAAAATCTCTTCTAGGGTTTTAATACCAGAAATTACAATATAGGATAATCTCTAACATACAGAAATGTTAAGAAGTATTGACACCCTTAGAGATTCCTCATAGATTTTAGCTGTTTTGTCTCTAGTTCATGTTTTAGATCATCGGTCTAAGTATCAATATTAAAGATAATCTATCTGTAGTGAACCCCCAGTTGTTCACGGTTCAGCATTGGCAAATTTGTCTGTTGAATGTAAATACAGATTATTGGAAAATTTGCCTATTAAGACATCTTCATAACAATGCTGACTCAGGCACAATAAGGAAAACGTTGAAGGGGACTTCTCTACAGGAGCAGCGAGGTGATGAGGTGCAGATGGAAGCAGGAGACAAAGGATGCCAGACAGGAAAACAAACATCCATTCATGACCCTGACGTGAAGATCTGAATGAGAAGAAGGTTAACGTTCCTCAGAATGGATAGCACGATGGAGCTATCTTGATTTTCTTAGAAATTAATGCTTAATTTCTAAGAGGATTTTCTGAGCTAGAGAACCATCACCTAGTTCTTTCACTCAGAAGGCTTTGATTCACTTATAAATCAATGATTACCCAACACCTTTCAGTTCAATAAGAAAATAATGGATACCTAAATACTTCAGACAAAAAAAAAAAAAAAAAAAAAAAAAAAAAAACCTGAATACTTGTAAAATATGACCACCAGCGCTGAGGAAAAACAAAGACTTGACCTGAATGTGAACTAACAACCAGCTGGCTCCATTCACGGGTAAATAATGAGCCTAAGATCTTTTTATCACTTTATCTGTCAGAAAAACTAAATCCTTCTACAACTCCTCTGCTATGTATCTGATTTATTCATCTGTTCACCCCAAACACTGCTGCTGTTTAGAGCATACACCGATCTGGTTGCCATGGATCCGATGGTCACAAACACTGGGATGAATCTCATAACTCGCTTCACCTTCTGAGTTCTGGGGGGCTTTGATATTGTTTGCCTGATGGGTGATAGTTGCAGGGTGTGGTGGCGTGCTTCAAATGACTTCAGCATATTCTAACAACCTTCATATGGAACAAGTCTTGTCCCAGTCATTTTCACTTTTAGCGCAATTTCAATGTGTTCCTCAAACTTAGGTTACTAATTACCATCAACTTCTTCTTTTGACAGAATAAGAACAGTTGCGTCCCCGTCTCAATGTGTCAATAAAGAGAGACAATTTTCCTCCACTGCTATCTCGTTCCTACACATCCTCAACTTGTGTCATCTAGGCAAAGCTACAATATGCTAGCATATTGTCAACAAAAACTGACTAGAAGGTAATAAAATCCTAAATTTACACACAGTGATCTGATCTCCAGTAAATCATGTCACCAAAACCTACAAACCTGCTAATTTTGAACTTGCAGTTCTGCTGGTGTGCATTCGGCACACTCTGCAAATCAAAAATCTAAACAATAAAAGCCTGTTTGATGCATGATACGTGCATTGCAATACGGCGTGTGAAGTTTCCTTCCTAAGCCCTCCAGAATCAACTTTAATGCAGCGGATGAATTCAAATATATATGGAGATAAAAATTTTAAAAACCCATAACACAATTTCAACTCTCTTCAGGTGCTAAAGGAAGCTTTTTGGTGTTACCATGACAACATCTCCGTCAGTTTCATCTCTCTCTCTCTCTCTCTCTCTCTCTCTCTCTCTCTCTCTCTCTCTCTCTCTCCTGCCTCACTTTCTTTGCTGCTTTTATCAGATGTGCAGGGACTCAAAAACAAGCCACTGGGCTCTAAGAAACAAGAGCCAGAACAACGTGACTCTGCCAACCACTGCTTGAGCGAGACCGACCACAGCAATGAGCAATGAGTCTGGGATCGAACAGAAATTTACCTCCTCGCTTCTTTGAGCACGGATGGGGCATTTGGTGGCGAGAGAAACATTTAGATCAATAAAAGTCTCCTTACTCCCGGTGCTAAGTGTAAAGTTGAAGCAGGCCTGCACTAAACTAAAAGTGATGAGGCAGAAGAGCACATTTTAAACTGAAATACTGTACATTTTGTTGGCTTAAGCTTTTTTTTTTTTTTTTTAAGTTGTTCATGCTAAATATCGACATGCATGTAGAAAACAGAACAAATTACTCCTGTTCAGAATCCAACAGAATATACATCTGTTATTCACAGAAAGTGATTCATCATATCATTTTGAAAAATGTGTACAATTTTTCAAAATTCTGCAAGATGTTGTACAATCTGCCCTAATCTATTACATTTTCTCAGTTCACGTTCTTTAAGATAAACTTTCACATATGCTTTCTGTGAGACATTGCTGTCAGAAAGCAGCCAATTAGAACCATCCCTTGTGGTCACTTAAAAAAAAAAAAAAACAGCAACAATGTTCTACTTTAAAAAAATCACCAGTTTATACAAGCAAAAATGTTAGCTGAACTCAAATATTAAAAAACAACATCTGTGCTGTTATGTAGTCAGTATTGATCTCAACCTTTTGCCTGCTGTAACTTGGCAACCTCTGGTAAAAATGTGTAAAAGACTTAAATAAATTTGTCTTTTTTGCAGGAAGAGCTTACACTTTCAAAAGAAATTTTAAAAAAATATCTAAAATTGAGTCCATTCTTTCACCACATGAAACAAACCCTGCATTATTAATGTTCTTTCATTTTTCACAAAATCTGCAGTATTACAACCAATGGCACCCCAACAACCTCTCTATGAATTAAATGTACCAAATGTATATGTTTTTATTTATTTATTTATTTATTTTTAATTTATCACTTCCTGATTTCATAGCAAACACATATGGAGAGACACATGGGGCCCATTTTTCATAGCTATTCTTCAAAATGGGAAATATATGATAATATGGCAATCAGGTAAACCAGGAAAAAAAGTATTCACCTAAACCTTCCCTCATTCACAATCAGAGCAATAACTAATACGTTAAAAAACTTCCTCTTGCCACAATGCACTGAATGGCAGGATGCTGTTTTATCTAAAGGCCTTTGCACATCTTTACCAGTGGTGGCAGTATATATGAAAGATGCTGAACATGTATGATGACCTGAAAGAAAAAATGTGCATGGCAAAAAAAAAAAAAAAAAGGTGTATGTTGAAAACACAGCAGACGACCAGATTCTGACCTGCTGGACTTTTTTTCAGCACTAAGTTTCACTAATTGGATCATTTGATGAATGCATTTACATATTTAAATACGTTAGTTTAGTTTATTAGGACACCTCAAGACTAACGGTCGAAAATGTTATCCTCCTTATCGTCTCTATTGTATTGTCCATCATTTTCAATATGCCGATCGTGTTACGTTCAGCTCTTAAAATGTGTTGGCTCACTGTGAAATGAAGTCTTTCAGCTCACCCAATCCCGGGTTTCTCCCACTAAACCCTCAGGAATGAGAAAGCATTGCCAGAAACCCATTAGTCTGGATTATTCCTGAATCGTTTTATCTCGGCCGCTGTCAGACTTGTGCAGGAGATGTGGAGTGCAGGAGGCACTGGACTTATGATGCATCCTGCTTCCAGGGAACCAACTGGATGCCCCTTCAGAAAAAAGTCTGGAGTTCCCTGTGTGCTTAATAATCTTCCTTCCTCTCAGATGACTTTGCTCCCTTTCATAAAAAAAAAAAAAAAAAAAAAAAAAAAAACAGTTCAAAGCCTCCTGAAACACCTCTGCTCTTCATCATGCACTGCCATCACCATCACAAGATCTAAACTCTCCTCAGGAGGACTTGACCTGTGGCTGCGATATTAAAAATTCATGCTGCAGGTGATCTATAAATACAGAGCTGCGTCTCCCTGCAGTGAAGTGTAAATCAGATTTATAAATACGTATGAAGTGTCTAGAAAGAAAAGTCTAAATCACCTCAGCTGTGGGCAAAGACGCAAAGGCATCTCGTGTGGCACACACATTCACGAGGACAGAAACACACACGTTATACATTCTGCAGAGGTCACTCTATGAGGCGGCTGAGTTAGGAAGCGGCAGCGGCCGGTGGATTCGTGCTCCCGTCTGATGGGAGGAGGACTACGGCGGGGCTTGGCGTGAGAAAAGAGGACTGAAGCATCTGGGCTCTGCTGGACGCGGTGGAGGGAGCTGCATTAGGTTCAAAGCTGGAGGGTCAGGGTGTGTTTGGAGCAGGGAGACGGGAGGAGAGGCAGGCACTTACGGACTGGCTCCGTCTTGAAAGTGCTGGAACGGCTGCTCTCGCCTTCGCCTTTCCCGTTGATGGCGGACATCTTGACCTCGTAGGTCGTCTCCGGTTTCAGTCCGACGATGGTTATCCTGGTCATGTCTGCTGAAGAGACGTCGAGGTCATTACACCAGATGATACATCTAAGGAGAAAAAGCTGATTGCTGTTTAGACACTAATTGGATCAAAACACCGCAGCAGGAACAGAAGTCCGTCATATTTTTCTCTTTTATTCTTTATAAACAGCCAAAGCCGTTCTTCACCATTTAAATCATGCTACATTATCTTGTTTGTGTCGACTTGAGATATAAGGTTGTTGCTTATCTTCAGCCTGGTTATAGAATCTAGGGGCACAAACAGTTATTATCTGAAAGATAATAGGTGTACAAATGTTTCCTTCATTTCCTGCAACAAAACCAAAAGATGACTCATCGTTTTGTTTCCTGCTCACCCTTTTCATCAAACTTCCTCTAGTACTAACTGACTGTCTCCTCCTCCGTTGTCTGCTCCGACTCCCTTCAGAGAGCATCAGTGGATTTGCATTATCGGTTCCCAAAATAGAAATGTAACGATGACAAAGTTATTTAGACATTTTCATCACTCAGAGTGGCTTGGAAATTCAAGTCTTTAGTGAAGGTAGAGTAATGGATAAACAGCCGCTCTGCATCCAACATAAAATAGCAGAACATATAATTCTGAAATATGGGAAACAGATTTGTGTTTCTCACATTATTTATTTTATTTTTTTTAGAAAATATATAAAATAAAATGTGGAGTTTATTCCAGACCATCATTCTTTGCTGGTTAAAACCACCATGTGTCTCTACTAGCTTAAACACTTTTGCACATTGATATTTGCAAAATCGCTTGAAAACATCTGGACAACAACAACTTTCATAATAAGCCACAGATTCTTGGTTGACTTTAGATCTGAACTTTAACTAGGCCATTCTGACACATGATTATGCTTTGGTCCAAGCTATCCTATAATATCTCTGGCTGCGTGTTTTCCTGCTGGAAGCTGACCCTTGACCTTAGTCTCACCTCTTTTTAGCCTCTAACATGTTTTCTTCCAAGATCCTCCTGGATTTAGCTCTGTCAGTCTTCACATCAACTCTGTGTAGCAACCCCCCACAGCATGATAATGCCACTACCATGTATCAACCCAACGATGCTGCGGCCCAACTTTACATATCACTTACATCCCTGATGTGTCAAGGTTTATGTTTGTAAGATTACCAAAAGTGTAAACGTTAAACAGCTATGACTCATTTTGCAACGCATGTTATCAATGGAACATTCCCCAACATTTAATTCAGAGAAAAGCTGCACAATATTAACAACTTTTTCCCCCAGGAGAGGAGTTCTCACCACAGTGAAAGGGTAAAAAGTGAGAGCAGGAAGAAAGGAGGCCAAAAGGCTGAAAAATAATTACTGGGGGAGCATTGTGGGCTCCCAATACAGATTTAATTGCAGGGAAATGAATTAAATTAAGGATCTATTAAAACCCAAGAGTCATCAGGTGTAGAACAAAGGGAAAGCAATCAATAGCAGCTGTGAGTGCAAGTTTCCTGAATCAGGTGAATTAATCTGATAACGTAAGGATTCTACACACCCGACATGCATGCGCTTCCTCTCGTGTCATAAAGAGCTACTTGGCTGATGCCCCACTGAGCGACACAAAGCAGAGTAATTTCATAGCCGAGAGCTAATTTCAGTTGTGCAAAAAGAAAAAAAAAAAAAAACACCTGTGCAACATGTCTCCACTACTGCGACAGCGTGTATGAGATTAACATCTCAATCAGAGGGAGTTTCAGAGAGAACTATTTACATACAACTAGAAAGCGCTTCACCAGATGGATTCATAGCTTTTAGCGTCGGAATATAATTGATGTCAGCGTCGAAACGGTTCGTGTTTTGATGAAATTTCTCGGCCGCCTGCAGTAATTTGGTTCCTGCTGCTTCTGGAAAAGGTTATCTCCACAGAACCTCACAGTTGCTACATATTCAGCCTCTGTGCTGTGGCAGACAGTCCTTATGCTGCAGGATGACGACGCCTGTACATGTTACTGTTAATTAATCAGTCTAATTCTGAGCATATGAGAAAAGCACAATTTAAAATGAAAGATTCTGCTCTGGTGCCTGAAGAAACACAGTGATCTCTGGGATATTGTAGATTGAATTCATTTGAAAATATGTTATTTATCAAAAAGCGAAATAAAACATTATCATAACTCATAACGCCTAAGTATCGTCAAACAATTGTTGTCAGTGGAAGGATCTCCAGTAGCGGACAGTCTTGCATAAATGTAAGGAAGCCTCTGACTGAAGACTGTTGCAGTATGACAGTAGAGACTAAAATGACATTCCAACAAGTCAATATGTGGCAGAGACTATCTTCTTACAGAAACATGTCCTGAGTGACACCATCAGTTTTTGGCTAGCACTGCTAATCCACCTCATTTGCTTTTGCTGTTTCCTCTTTAGATCTCTGTCTGATGACAGTTTGAACTTCCTCCTTCTCTCTCTGCTCTGCACCCATGAAGCCTTCTTTCCTCTAGGATGTGGGGTCAAAGTTGAGGTGCTATTTGAACTTGTAGAGATGGTAATTACCAGCTTCTGGTTGCAAAAAACCCAAAACAAAACAAAACAAAACAAAAAAAAACAAAAAACAAAAATAAAACTACGGAAGCGCATTGCTATCACGCAGGAAAAAAAAAATTTCGAGCGCTATCACGTTATAACGTGATACGTATCTCGTTAAAACGTGATACGTATGTCGTTAAAACGTGATATGTATGTCGTTAAAACGTGATACGTATCTCGTTAAAACGTGATACGTATGTCGTTAAAACGTGATACGTATGTCGTTAAAACGTGATACGTATCTCGTTAAAACGTGATACGTATGTCGTTAAAACGTGATAGTTATCTCGTTAAAACGTGATACGTATGTCGTTAAAACGTGATACGTATGTCGTTAAAACGTGATAGTTATCTCGTTAAAACGTGATACGTATCTCGTTAAAACGTGATACGTATGTCGTTAAAACGTGATAGTTATCTCGTTAAAACGTGATACGTATCTCGTTAAAACGTGATAGTTATCTCGTTAAAACGTGATATTTATCTTGTTAAAACATGATAATTTTAGGTCCAGGAAGTGGCGGTATTATGCTAGGCTAGTGCAGTGGCTAACATGAATTGGTCAGGTTTCCTTTCATGTTTGGTCTACAACATGTAGAGATACGGATGCTGCTTTGCACTGTGGTTAAAACCATTAATAGCATGCGTACTCTGAGCAGGATCCTAAACAGAACGGGACTGCACAGAAGGAAACGTCAGTCCGGTCCTCTAGCTGTAGCGGCGTTCCTGACTGTCTGGATCGAAGCTCAAGTTGGCTTCCGATTGTAGCTTCTGATTCGGGAAATGGCTAAAGGGAGATTATAACGGAGGCTCAGACGTATTTGCTGAACAGTTTCTGTTCAGATTTGTTTTAACAGTACACTTGCTGAACTACGGCTGTTCGTAACCAAGCAACCGAAATCAACAGAAGGCTCGATAGTGGCAAAAGACAAAACTAGATCCTGTTAAGCATTCTTCAAAATAAAAGACTTCCTCTCTCCAAAATAAATCATACAGAAAGCTTTGAATTTAATTATTTTTCACGTCACCTTTTGGAATTGTGTACAATCAAGTTAAATTCGGTGAATAATAATAATCATGTAAATTATACTTAACATATGACTTGACATATGACTGTAAATAAGTAACTAATCATGGAAATTATATTTAACATATAAATGTTAAGAAATAATTTGTTCTGCTTTAAAAACGAACATACATCGACACTTCAAATCTGGAGTAGATTATTCTAATCTACGCTAATGGCAGAATATTTCAAACCTAGTTTGTGATTTGTGAAATCTTTATCTGAATTGAAACCTCAGCAATGAGAGATTTAAAAATATGTTTGCATCTGGAATGCATTAGAAATAAACTCCTATCACATTTACAATATTTGTTATTATTTTAACCTTCTGTTTTCTTTCACTTTTTTGTCCTAGAGCACCTGCCTTTTTGTGTGGCTTACAAGGATCCATCAGCTGGGATAATAATGCCAACAACTTTTCAGATTCCGATTTATAGTGATGCAACGTAGCATCAGAGATGAATAATCTATTCCAGATCAGAAGTGTCTAAGTATGTTAGCTTTAAAAGTTTAATAGTTAAAGATGCTACTCATCTCCTTAATTGGTCACATCAATATTATAAAAATTACAATATTGCCAAAATTCTTATATGTTTTCCAATCAGTTTCAATTTCCTCACTCCCCTTCTTCTTTAAGGAGCTAAATATAACTTTTTCCAACTTCACTTAAATGGTAAACGCCCGAGAATGAAACTGTCTGTCTTATATCAGCCATATGACAGAGGGTGTTAACAATTATCAAACCTATTATGTTATTTCAACCCAGATCAGGGCAGCAATGTTTTACTTTACTGCCAGACAGCCCCCAGCATGGGTTACTATTGTGTCCCACTGGATCTCTATTGCTATAGACTTGTACATGTACTCATCAGGCAGGAAAAGGTCAATTAAGCAAACAAAATACCCATTTCTGAAAAATACAATGATGATCTGGCAAAAAACACTTGATTATTTGGGAGAAATGCAACAACTATCCGATGTAATGTTCATCCATGTAGAGCAGGATTTAAACTGCTAAGAATATAACTAAAGTGTCTGATCTTTTTTCAGGGAAGATATTTATGTAACTTGAAGAAATTAAAAACAAACATGATATTCCTACAAAATATTTCTATAACTATCTTCAAGTTCAGAGTTTTATTTTATCAAAGCAACACAATAATCTTTATCTACCCTCTTTGTCTCCATTAGAAAACATTATTTTAAGTCACCTATATGGTAAAGGAGAGGTGTCTCTTCTTTGCTCCTTGTTTGTCGACAAATATTAAAAATTGTTGACCAATATTTGACAAATATTATTATTTTATTTTTTTATTTTATTTATTTTATTTTATCAGGTAAACCCCGTTGAGATACACATCTTATCTTATTTTCAAGAGGGACCTGGGTAGAAGTCTGCAACACACAGCAACCTGGTTACAAAATAAAATTAATTAATGCATATGCAGAAGTGTAAAACAGTAGAAAAGAATTTAAAAACAGTGACACTGTTTAATAGAATCTCGTCTGTTTTTAAGAATCGCTCGAAATAAGTCCAGTGAAACCAGCTTTGACATCTTTATTTCAGACTGGAGCTGTTTCCAGGCTGTAGGAGCCATCACACTAAAAGCTTGCTTCCCTTTTTCAGTTCAGAAAAGTGGAACATGTAAAAGAAAAATATTGTTAAAACGTAAAGAATGGGAATTAACAGACCTATGTAAAAGAAAGTTTAAGGATGCTGGAGCCAAGCCGAGTAGAGATTTATGAATCACGATCATTAGGTGATTGTTTCTCAGGACGCTTAAAGGAGGCCATTCAGCTTTTGCTGATTTATGATTTATTTTGGAGAGAGGAAGTCTTTTATTTTGAAGAATGCTTAACAGGATCTAGTTTTGTCTTTTGCCACTATCGAGCCTTCTGTTGATTTCGGTTGCTTGGTTACGAACAGCCGTAGTTCAGCAAGTGTACTGTTAAAACAAATCTGAACAGAAACTGTTCAGCAAATACGTCTGAGCCTCCGTTATAATCTCCCTTTAGCCATTTCCCAAATCAGAAGCTACAATCGGAAGCCAACTTGAGCTTCGATCCAGACAGTCAGGAACGCCGCTACAGCTAGAGGACCGGACTGACGTTTCCTTCGGTGCAGTCCCGTTCTGTTTAGGATCCTGCTCAGAGTACGCATGCTATTAATGGTTTTAACCACAGTGCAAAGCAGCATCCGTATCTCTACATGTTGTAGACCAAACATGAAAGGAAACCTGACCAATTCATGTTAGCCACTGCACTAGCCTAGCATAATACCGCCACTTCCTGGACCTAAAATTATCATGTTTTAACAAGATAAATATCACGTTTTAACGAGATAACTATCACGTTTTAACGAGATACGTATCACGTTTTAACGAGATAACTATCACGTTTTAACGACATACGTATCACGTTTTAACGACATACGTATCACGTTTTAACGAGATACGTATCACGTTTTAACGACATACATATCACGTTTTAACGACATACGTATCACGTTTTAACGAGATACGTATCACGTTTTAACGACATACGTATCACGTTTTAACGACATACGTATCACGTTTTAACGACATACGTATCACGTTTTAACGAGATACTATCACGTTTTAACGACATACGTATCACGTTATAACGTGATAGCGCTCGAAATTTTTTTTTTCCTGCGTGATAGCAATGCGCTTCCGTATAAAACAACATCTCATCTGAAGGTAAAAAAGTAAGAGCAAACATCTTTCTAGCTGCACAACATACAAAACCAAAGGGGAAAACATCCTAAATGTGCAACACCTCAACCAAAAACATGACAAACAAAAGCATAGAAAAGGACTAACAGAATGGCTGCCACCATGACTAGAGCAATTCTAGCTTCTGTCGTCACACTTCAGACTTTAGACACATATTAAACCGGAAGAGCAAAATGTAGTTTGTTCAAATCCCAGCTTTAAAATTCAGCTACAAAGACAAATAGTTTCTCCAACACCGATAATCCAGCTGTACTGTAATGTGAAGTAATGTGTGAGCTCTGTGCAAAGGCTGTCTGTTCATTTGGAGCTTTCTCTAATTAGCGTATGCTAACATGGAGGCGCTGTGTGATTACACTGTGGTGGGTGAGCCAGCTACGTCTGACAGTTCTGCCTTTAAAACATGTGACGGTGGCTCCGGTTCACATACAAAAGCCTCTCTGTTGAGACACTCCGCCACTTGATAATTCTTTATCAGCCACACTTTGCTTCTTTTCTTCCCTGGCATTTTGCTGCTCCAACGGCTCCAAGTTTGCTCTGTCTGATTTCAGAACGTAACAAGGCTCGGGAAAACGTCTCTTCGCTTTGAAAAGCGCTCCAATTTCTCTGCGGTGGAGAAGCCGTTGTAGCAAAGGCTGAGATATTTCGGTGGCATTTGCTGTTCAGCCGCGTGTTGGGCTTCGCGAACATGTTTGCATGACGGGCGGCTCTCGGGCCTGGCGCTGACAGCTGAGCCTGTCAGCCGCTGACTGATGCGCCCCATGTGGCAGGGGAGACGAAAAGCATCCAGATTTGTGTGCGCTGCGAGCCGTCATTGGGACAGGGATATTATCTGGGGCCTGTCAGCATCTGAACCCGCTGTCATTTACACTACACTGTGCTCTACCTCTTGTCCTGACGTCAGCCACTGTCATGTCTGGATTACCTGCTGATACCAAACGGCTGTACAGAAACACTTCAGCACTTCGAAACTGAGAAGAGAAGCTTTTTCCACTTGGAGCTAAATAATAACTATGCAGCAGCAGGGTAATCGTGATGGAGAAACAAAATCATAATTGGGTAATTTCATGTAAATATCAGCTGGCAGAAAGATTTTAAGGGTTAAGTTAGTCAATTATTGAATATGTAAACAGCAACTGTTTCATTACATGGACAGATGTTTGTTTTAAGGTCTACATTCAAATTGCAGATCTTGATGCACAACATAGACGTCCATAAGTAGATATGCAAACAGAAAATGTCTACATATTTACTACTGTTTGGGTGCTGACAATATCGTCACAAGATCATAGCAATTCAAATTCAATTCAAGATTCTTTATTGATCCCAAAGGCTGATTAAAAGTTAAGTGTAGCAGATTTCCTGGAAAAAGTTACTGTAGATGGAGGAAGCTGTAGAAAAAGAAAGCACAACTAAATGGTCTTTTGGAGAAAGATTTACTAAAACTAAGCAACAATTTTTGGGTGGTCCGATGAAACCAACTGAAGCTTTATCTGAGATCTTAAGTACAAGGTTCTGATGTCAGCTCCAATGTGTGATAAATCATAAAACAGGGCTGAACGTGAGTTAATTGATCACCCGGGGCATCTTGCAATAGCTGCTGCGCTTTGTTACGATACATTTTTTAAGCAACTTTCGGGAGGAAATGTAGGAAAGGCTCGACTCTCTGTTTACCTCAACACCGAACCTCATGGAGCAGAACTGCGTGTCTGCAGCAGTCTACATGCTGTTTTATCAAACACAGTGAAAAATCCAGAATGAATCTTCCTGCCGCTCTCTGAGTTTCATTTCCAGCTGGAGATGCATTCCAGGGAGATAAAAAAAAAAAAAAAAAAGCTCACCGTCTTCAGCTTTGTACTCCTCACTTTTCCACTCCTTCCCAGGCAAACGCCATTCCACTCTGTACTTTAATATTGGCACTCCACCCAAGGAGTTCGGTTCCTCGAACTCCACCACCGCCGTGCTGGAGAACGGCTGCACTTCTTCAATTTTAGGGGACGACGGCACCTCTGTAGCAACGACAAAACAAAACGATTAACCTCAGATTGAAAAAGTTCATTACTGGATAAAATTATTGTTTTGCCATTTTTGGGAGTGAAGTTTTAGGAAAGTGTAAAATAAATGTCAGTAATTGACTGTGTGCAGGAGAGGGAATCAGTTTAACACCTTAATTCAGAAAGATTTGAACCCTGAGGTTAGCAGCAGTTTGCAGAAGTGATACCTCTGTTTGGGTAAACATCAGAAATGAGGTCCTCCTTTAATAACAAGGCTGCATGTTTGTCTCATTAGACCTTCCCTCTGCTTGCTGCTGCAGCTGAACTGCATTTAATGCCACCGAGGAGCCACAAACACGCCGGTCACCAAATGACAGAGGAGCCGTTAGACATGACATAATGAGTTTCCAGCAACAGTTTAGATCCCGCCTGTGATGCACTTTGAGTCATGATTAAAGGACTCAGTGATTTGGTCTCGTAAGCAGCGCTCTGCAGAGACTAACCTTCCATATGACGGCGCTAACTTTGTTTTTATTCTCTCCAGGGAAGATGCTCAGGTGGATGTTGGCTTCATTTAATAAGCTTTGTTTAATCTTATCTTAATGTTATCATTATATAACCTAAAATACTGTTTCAAAACTTTTAATTAGTAAACCATGACTACTTCTTTGCCTGGCGCACCGCTAAGTGGTTACACAGTTGGGAAAGATGAGAGAACATGCTTATTCAGATAAGGTGGATGTGTGTTGATGCTATTGCTTCAGCTTATTTCTGAAACAATAAGCTGCGTGTGTGTGTGTGTGACCTTTCCATCACACACACACAGGGAGCAGGATGAAAACATCTTCACGCCTCGCTGTTTGAGGACTGCAGAGGACTACAACCGATACATCTGATCTGATTTTATACCCTACCATCACAAACGTAAACAGATGGCAACCAGCAGGGGGCACCAAGAATTGTTGGACTTGTCATTTTGAAAGTTTTCTGCATAGCATTAAGCTGCTCCAAATTAAAAATAAAATAAAATAAAATAAAATACATAAATAAAATAAAAGCAGAAGGCACTGTCTGTCTCCTAGTGTAGTACAGGTCTCTTCTAAAGCAGAATATGCTTTTGTTTGTATCTCTTTAATAATAGAAAGGCTACTAACTGATGAACACAGTTTAATGTGAAACACTCTGTACCTAGTGATGCTAATGTTTGTACTTTAATATTCAAGCAGCTGCTATGATATGTTCTCTTTGAATAACTGTCATGTTCAATGCAAAAACTGCTGTAATCTCTAGGGGGCACTAGAGAGGCTTTAGGGTTTAAATCTTGTTTGAACACAGTCCACATTAGCCTCTTTAGCAGCTATAAATGGTGCAGAGAAATAATTTTAAGCTAATCATTGAAACAGTCTGGAGCTGCTGCTGATGTCCGCATTCTGAAGGGTTCCAACGTGTAATCCTCCAGCACATTAAACGTTTTAATTGTCCAACACTTTTTTTTCAGTGTGCATGTTATTGAGACATATAGAAAGCAGGGAGGGCCAGCCACTGGAGGAAGCCACTTCAGTCATACTGATGAAGTTTTACAGCGAAGCAAGGAAATTACCTCAAAGAGCCCACAGGATATAACACAATGGCACCGAGGGTGTCACCACAATTAATTCGGCCACACACCATTTAGAGATCCTGAGCGACCTATCGTTTGCAAGGGCTCCAAAGCAATTTGCATGCAGAATGAAGCTAGGCCTGACCAAATTCACAGCAGAGGAGAAGAAAAGACTTTAGAGGCAGAGCCTGCTGTGATTTCAGTGTTTTTCTCACTGACTGCTGCTCAGACGGAGCTGCAGAGCATCTCAAGGTTCCCTGCAACTTTACTTTCTGTTCACACCTTTCTGAAACAAACATAATGCATTCTTTTAGTTATAGGGAGACAAAGCAGAATTTTTTTTTTTCTGCAGCCGTGAAAATGGATGATAAATGTAACTCATTCTTTATTATTATTCTGTGCATTCATTGGCTGATGCCTAACTCGTTGACGATGCTCCTTGTAGCAGATTCTAACATTCTTCCTTGTTGAATGCTGAAGTTTTTGCTTTTATTGCACTGACTCATTGTCCATGTAGATGGACATGTTAATTATCCCTATTTGTGTTTTCAGTGAACCAACCTGCTTGGATTAGGATGAACTCCTTGGATTCAGAGCCTATCACATTTGTAGCTGTGCAGTTGTAGCTCCCAAAGTCGTTTTGGGACTCAGGTGTGATCTAAGAGAGAGAGAGAAAAAAAGCTGAAAACTTATCAGTGTTTTTTTTCATTATTTCATTCTTATGTACATCAGGACAGGCAAGAAACACAAAGATGTTTGGTGCATCACCTCCAGGATGCTGATGGTTGGGGTATTGAAGATCTTTATGTTGGTTGAGTTAGCGGTCGGCAGCTCGATGCCGTCTCTGAACCAAACCACCGAGGCTCTGGGGTTGGCTGCCACCTCACAAGAAATATTGGCTGGGTTTCCTTCCCATGTGTGTGCTGCCACTAAACCCATGATCTTTGGAGAATCTAAAGGAACAGAAAGAAAAGACGGAACACATGAAACATCTGGAAATATTCCAAACAGATTCATTCCTAAACAGGAGATGATCGACTTGTATGCTCCATCATTTGGGTTGTTATTGACTTACAAATTTGTAAAATCTCTAACCTTTTAATCCAAGGAGCTTCTGTTATGCTGCTTATTCATTTCCATTATTAAAGCAATATCCCAGACGTCAGTTGCCAATTGAAAACCAATGACCACTCTTGGCACTTATTATGTTCCAAGAAGTCTGTCACAGGTTAAGAATCAATACTATGCACAATCCCATGGATTTTCAAGCAATTACTCAAGGTGATTTAAGGTTTAAGTCCCAATTATTGAAACCAACAAAGCGGATGCTTGACATTAGCGTTCCAACATGTAAAGTCAGAGGTCCTTGAGCAACCCTCTGTTCAAAACCCAAACATGGCTGCAATGAACATACTACATACACAATGGATAAAAGGTAAGGTCAATGCAGGGCCAATGTTTGAGCATTTCAGGTCTCTGTGGTGGTTTTATTTCTAAAGACACCACTGAGTTCTATGGATTTTTGTGAATCATAGTTAGCTTGGTTCAAAGTGGCCTCATAAAGGAGAAATAGAAATATTTTCAGTCTCAATCCCAGACGTTCCTTCATCATTCAGCATCGCATTTATTACATTCCAGTATTTTTGCTTGATCTAAAAAATGTAAATTTGGCTAAGACTAGTTTGTAAAAATGAAACTTGGTACCACAAAACAAATTTGGAAGACAATAATGCCAAACAAACCTGCATGGCTAAGAAAATGAGGCTTGGAGAGAAACATTTTTACCAGGTTGCTACTGTATCAGTCTCTCAGCAGCAAACCTCAATAAACCCAGCCCAGTAAAATGGATCGTGCTGTGTGGCAGATAGATGGCCCAGCACTTGAATTACATCTTCATTGTGCGGAGTGGAGACAGAGGACACGGAGTGAGAGCTGCACTCAAAACAAAGCACCTTTCTTATCGATAATTGCCTGGCAACACTGATTCAGCTGCCTGATTGTTTTGGTGATTACACTGGCTAACTGCAAGTCCTCAAAGAGCTCCATCAATGATGCATTGTGATCACATCTCTGAACTTTAAAGCACAATAGGCTCAGGGATTATTAGTCCAATTAGACAGTGATTGTCTTTTTCACTCCTTTTAGGAATAGATCTCAATATTAGATTAAATTTTCTTGGCCAATCACATTGAGCCAGCAGGATTATTAACAACCCATCACATCCTGGCAACTGATTCATTATCTTCCAGTTGTTTGAGGTCTAGTTACAAGAGTAACTAGACCTCAAACCTCTTACCTCTTACCCAGTTTCACTTTCCAGCTCATTCCACAGGGTTCCTAAACCACCAGGGATACAGAGTCCTTCCAGGACATAGAGTCCTTTCTGAGTCTGCCCTGGGGTCTCCTTCTAGCACTACGTGCTCACAAAATGTCCAGGAGGCATTCTTATGAGACTACCTAGACTACCTCAGTGACTCGACTCTAAGCTCCTCACTCTTAAAGATTGTTGAGATCCCACCGAGATCACAAAGAAGAGAAAGTTCATCTCAGCTTCTTGTGCCCTGGATCTTTTCCATCAAATCATGCCCGTAGCTGAGAGTCCGAGCATAAACAACCGCAGGGCTTTGCTTCTTTCTTCACCATGACATGGTCATGGTCTCTTTCCTGCTGATATGGCCTCAGTCAGCCTACCCATCTCTCTCTCCATCCTTCTACCAACTCTGAACAAGACACCCAAATACTTGAAGTCTTCTGGTTAAGGCAGGAGGGGGAGACTCTCATACTGCCCGGTTTGCATTTGTGAAGTAGATGTGAACAGCTTTGGGGCACGCCGAGAGTCGAGGGTTGAAGATGCCAACTGCACCATACAAAGCAAAGATCAGACCCAGAAGTTCCCAAACCAGTCCCTTCTTATCCTTATCCGTAGCCTTAATTCAACCTGTGCTGGAAACAAGTTCGACTAAGTGCCAAAAAGAGGGACACACCCAGATAGGTTTTAAAAGCATCCCTGAAGTTGAATGCTCTACAAGATTATCCACAAAATCCCTCATAGGACAGGATCATAATCCTCTCTCAGATCCACAAAACACATGTGAACATGAGAACCAAACTGCCATGACCCCTTCAATAGGTTCACGATGGTAAAGATCTGGTTCACTGTTGTTCTTCTTAGAGGATGAAAGCTATAGTGCCCTGGTGTCTCTGATTTTAAGGATTGATGGTCATCACCCCCCACCCCCACCCAGGGTATCTCTGGAGGTCTGAGAAGAGATCCGTCAGTAGCTGGATGGCTGTCAGCCTTCATCATCTCTGGATGAATCTTCTGGCATTCCTGCCCTGTAAAATCATCCCTGACCAAAATTCTCTCTGTTTAGTGCTCAATCCAAGTCATCCACAAGTCTCACAGTGACATTTTACATGCATCAAAAGAAAAAGGAGTCGTTCTAAAAAAAATAAAAAAAAAACAGCTGTTAAAAAATCCTAAAAATGGCATCAGATCCCTAAAGAGAAGTTGGAAAGTGGGTCTTTGTTTCTATTGGTAACAAATCACAGTGGTACCACTGACCCGGCCCGCTGCTGAACCATTTATCTTGATGAAATGAGGTGAGCAGAAACTGGAATGTTCCCATTTCATTTGTTTGGTCTGGGAAAAAATTTCATTTCCTGTTTATGTCCTTATTTGCATCTAAAGCCTACAAAATAATCAGGCCTACAAAATAATCTAACACTTAAAGGTCTTAAGATAACAAACACCTTTAAAAAAATAAAGATTTTTATTTCCAGGCATGTCACATGAAACAATTCAATAGATGAATTAATTGTATTTATGAATGACTCTGGTGTTTCTTTATGAACTGAAGTGCGGAGAGAAAGTCGTATGGCTTACAGCGCACTTCGAGGAACAGTTGCTGGTTGTCTTCGCCGATGGAGTTGCTGGCAGTGCAGAGGTAACGACCAGCATCGGTGAACTGGACATCCTTCAATGTGAGGGAGGACACCCGCGCATGGCTTCGTACTACAACGTTCCTGTCAAGGCTCTATAGAGAAACACATAGGGAATTAAACACACATAAACACAGGTGACTTCAATAGAAACCAGGTACAATCAAGAGATGAGAGCGACAAGTAAAGTGATGTTTTGGTTGACTTAGTTGTGCAAACACATCATGACCTGTTGAGTTAATGTTGACTGACCTGGTGGTGGTTTGAAGTTACTGATATTCGATGCATTAATTATTATGTTATTGTAACTTGAACAACACCACAATCATAAACATTATGCTTTCCTCTTCACTTTAACATTTAGCACATTATTTACCCCGCCTTTACGTATGGGTATGCAAAAGCTCTCACCACAGATTGCACCATGGTAGATGCTGAAAAACGTAGAAATGGAAGTTGGAACGTTTGTGAATAACTGAGCACAGTCGCCTATTTGTAGTTAAGTATTTGCCGATTTTTCTGTGCAAAGTGGCCAATCCAGGAGTGCCACTCATTTTCCTTGGTGGATCCAGTGGATGTTAGATTCTGCAGTAGTACAAAGATGGTTTCCACTGTGTATGTTAATGTATACTAAGGTAAATTTGTAGTTTGAACCACTGAAATAAGCAGTTGTAAACATTTTTAAAGAGAAGTCAGAAGCATATGAGGATTTCAGCCATTCATGCTGCCTGAGGTCCCTAAGCCCCTCAAATACGAGGGGTCCACCAAACACCTGCACAAAATGTACAAAAACCTGGAGTTTTTAGTTTGTCTGTCTTTTCACCACAAATGTAAACTTTAGACCGAAATGGATTTAAAAATTGCTGTTAAGAAGGTTCAAATCTTCACACTAGAACTAGAACACTGTAAAAAAAATTAAAGAAGAAGCACAGAGTATCAATTATTTGGTCAAATTCCTTACAGTATGGATCTATCTGCACTTATAAGGGGCTCTAAGTGAATTACGCCTCACAAGTTTTACAAAGCCCCGAGCAGTAAACTCTTGAAGTTGATTAGCGTCCCTACTTATTTAGAGGCCTTTCTGCAGGTTTACAAGCTGCATACTTACAGCTGGAGCGGCATAAAAGCAGTGAAGAAAATTAGCTTGTTAAATCCCGCTTTCATTTTCATTAGAGGATCCTGTTTATTGCCCTGGCTGCTATTCCGCATTGCCGAGGACTCGGAGCTCCTGCACAGGTGTGCAGCTGACAAACGAGTTTACTCAAAGTACTCCACTCGCTTTTATAATAGAGCAATGCACCTGGCCTGATCCTTGATCTTTGCTGTACATCATGATGGTTTGTGATGCAGCCTGTTTTCCCTCTCTCTCTCCGTCCCATCTGCAGTCTATATAAACACGGTGAGATTCATTGATATAGACTTTCTGAAAGCCGCGAAATTCTGCAGCAAAACTTACAGCAGCCAGTAGCAATGAAACATACAATAGAGCAATATAAAATGAATAATAATGGTATGGCTGTACAAAAACTCCAGTAGTTATAAATACAGTAATGACTTTTCTTCCCACACACCAGCAGGAGACATACATCTTCCTTCCAGCTTCCACGATGTTCCATTAATAATTCAAGCACACTCTGTGCTTTAGTCGTTACTGTTTATATTTATTTATCCTTATTTTTCAGTATTGGAATTACAGCATGACTTTTTTTGCAGGAAAATGAGATGCACATTTGGCATAAATATTTTGTTATTTAATGAAAGATCTAAAGGAGTGTCCTGAAACATTTTAAAAAGGGCAGCATTAATCTTGTCTCCCTTGCACCATGAGGGCTGTTTAAATGCAAAAACAGAAAGGTTAATGGGGAATAATACTTTAATGAGACTGCAGAAACAGAAGTGAATGGGCAGACCTTTAAAAATAATTAATTTATCGGCTCCAACAAAAAAAAAAAGAGATGTAAATCTATCAGCTTTTATTCCACGTTAAACTGATTTCAGTAACGGCACGGACTGCCATGTTTTCTTCATGGGATTTTGTTTCAGAGGTGACCAGTATATTATTTAAAATGTCAGAAATCACACTATAGAAAAGAAACATTGTGCTCGCAAAACACCTGCAGAGATAAATTACAGCAATTCTTTTCAGCAAAACAGAAACAGAAAATACAGCGTTCGTTGCTAAAATGAATCTATTGCTGCGTTAAATCATGTTTGTGGTTTTTGTTGTGTCAGTGACGCTTTTAAAGCCATACCATCATCATGCAGGCTTTTACCAAACTTAGGATTTGTTTTATCATTGTTGAGGTTGATAAACATGTAAGCAACTTTTAAATATTGTTTACTCAAAAAAAAAAAAAAAATCTTCTCACTTAATTCTATAGAACGTCTCATAAAAAAAAAGTCAAAACATAAATGAAACTGCTCTGCTGAAAATGTGACTTGTTGAATAGCAGAGTTAAAAACATGGAATATATATTTGTATAAAACACATTTCATCCCTGTTTACAGTCAGAGCCGTGGGTCAAGTGAGCTGGAGATGCATGCATTCATTTAACACAGCTGGCTGTTCCTGTTTGGGGTCATGGATGTTTGGATGCAATTTAAGAACAAGAAATGAATCAAACTTGTTTTTTTTTTGTTTTTTTTTTTCAAAAACAGCAAGAACCTCGCTACAGGGATTCTTTTTTTATTTATTCAAATGTTTTTTCCTTTGAGAGAAATTAGCATTTAGCACAAGCTTAGGTTGGCAAACTAAATTAAAATATCTTAGAAACAGGCATCCGATTCTTCATGTCTTAGGAGTACTGTCAGAAACACGCGGCATATGAAGAAATTATTCCTTCCAGAACTTTACCAGATTCTGAAAAAAACGAATCTTGGCAATATAAAAGTCCTTCTCTATTCAGAAGACCTGTGGATATTTAAGTTGTAGACTGAAGCTAATCTATGCTCAATCTACATATGCTTAATTTATGCTAATACTTCCTTGTCAATCTTTAAAGGATTTTTTTATCCAGTAGATGTAGGTGGAGCACAAAAAGCTCTTTCTATCAGAAAGAGCTGAAGTCTTTCTGACGAGATGCAAGAGGAAGTGGTGGAGTAAGCTGTCTCTCTTGACTTATTGCTGTGCACTTCTGGTCAGCTGCCTAAAAGAGCAGTCCAACACTCAGCAACATCACAGTCCACAATGACTCTTTGAAGATATGTGAATGTAATGATTGGGATATTAGAGTACTTTTAAATCTAATTAAATCTCCAAATCCTTCAGTTTTGATGAAGTATACCCATGGATTCTGTGCTACCTCTTCATGAAGTTGATATTACAGTCACGTTTGGTCCATCCAAATCCATGTGGAATATATATGATGGTTGTTTGACCTTTTCTAATGTTGATGAAATATCACTTGAACCATCCAGCACTTTTAACCCAGTGTCTCCTAATAAGCAGATTATTATTGATCAAACCAAGCTCCTGTTTAAAGGTCAAGTTTCTTTTGCTTCTTAAAGGGAACTTAGAAATACAATGAAAACAGAGAGGAATAGCACTGCAGTCATGATCATACTTTAACCCGGTCATCTGCCATTCTCTCAGCCAGAGAAAAACTTCTACCAGTCAGCTGTAGACATTCTTGCATAATGTTTTTTTTTCTTTTCTCCATTTTACATTAGACCCTTCAAATCAGTTTAAAGGATTCATCTGATTTAACCAAACTGTGTAATTAGGATCTAAAATGACTGTACAGGGAACCTGCAGTTCTTTTTATACCCATTCAATAATAGTTTCTCAAGGAGTGTATTTTATCGGGGGATTTAAAAAGTAGTGGAGAATTGTGAAGTAAAATAAACTTGTTTATATATTCTTTTCAAACTTTATGACTGGACTGCATTGGACAGAGCTGACCTGTATTTGGTTGGCACATCTGACACAAGTTGCGGCAATGTGAGTAGAGAGAGAGTTACAGGCAGATGGTGAAGTCAGCCATGTTGGTGAAGGTCACTGGACACAGAGGATGGCCCATATACTCAAGTGACAACATTGCCAGAAATTAAGGGTCCAGCTGATCGTACAATGGAACCACCTGGGTTCATGCAAATGCAAAAACTGAAGTCATTAATCTCCATTAAGGGCTGTAAATACCATTCAGTGCCTATTTAGGCCCTTTCACTTTGTTTCTTCTCTGTTACTTTTTAAACACATTGTTTTCTACATTTAAGTACAAAAATATCCGATTTTACTGTGACAATCTAGTTACAAAACATCCGAATTCTGATGTACTTCCATGCCAACCTTTAAGATGGCCGTCTGACCGTCTGACTGTCTGACTGTCTGACTGACCGTCTGATGCTCCAGAAACTGCTTGTAACTCTATCTGCACTCACTGTGCCACCAGTTGAGTCTACTAAGACCGCTTCAGCTCCTTGGAAACCAATTCTTAAATATACACTCATCACCAAATTCATTCAAATTTTTACCAAACGGTATGATTGTCTCTGGGTGTTTAACAGTTTTTCTCACAGAATGTATTGGAAATACTTCACCCATCTGATGGAAAGATCACTTACCTAATTTATAGATAATGTATTATTATCTGATCATTAAGATGCCTTGTGTTTCCAAAGATGTTAGAGATACAATAAATACACAAAACTAAATAGGAAGAAAATGACATGTAGACCAGAGGGTCTCAAACCATCTAGAAAATAAAAGTCATGAAAAACACTTTTACAAGGAAAAGAATACTGTTAGCTGGGGAAAAGGTATTTGTGCATAAACTCCATATTCTGCTCATGTTCCAGAGTGACCACAGGGTTGTGGCTTAGAGGGGAAAAAAAAAAAAAAAACGCCACTAAAAATTAAATCATACTGCATGTAATGTACATTTGGCCCACAAATCCATAAATCTGCTCCGGTGAAATAATCACCATGGTGACTCGGTCATGGTCAGACTCTGGGATTCCTTTGTGTCAAACAGAAACATAATTTTCTATAATTTAAGCATCATGGTGGTTATCTACAGCCCTGCGGGTTCATAACTTAATTAAAACAGGTCAGAAGCTAATTGTATGTTTTTCTATAAAGAGATGTTAGGATTCTGCATGTGGTGACACTTAGTACATGAGGAGTTATGTCTTAGTAACACAGATGCACCTAGCAGGCGGTAAATATAATTAGAAAACCATTTTTTGCAGTCATTCAGTTTAAAAAAATGGAATTTATTTAACATAGATTCATTCTACACAAAGCAGTTTAATTAATCACTATGGTAACACCAGCAAAATGGTCTGACTGTTAAAATCTATGCAATATTGTCCGAATACTGTCCAAACATGAGACATGAGAATCAACAAATGCAGATGACCTGAAGGTCCAGTCAAAGCAACCGGGGCTTCCTGAACGCCTCAGCAGAACCACAGGCTGACCTCCTCCAGGCAGCGCCGCACTGATGCATTAATTGATGAGAAAGGAGCCCAAACCGAACAGTGAGTTTTCTTTTTGGTTGTTGTTTTTTTTTATTGGGCTGATGTAATACTGTAACTTTGTGAGAAAGTTAATATTTCACTTTTCAGATAAAACAAGTTCCACTTCTTGAACTGAATTACTGAGATAAATTCACTTTTCAATGATATGCTAGTTTAACTGAGGTGCACGTGTATTTTTAGTCGGATGAGTGAGGTTGTTAGTGTCCAGCTAATCTATTATTTAGATCTTTTCCTCTGGTTTGTGGAGACGCTCCACGTCTTTCTACCAAAGCCTCAGAGTTTTTCACTGTCTGTCCAAATAATCCTTCCTATCCAGCTTCAATCCTGATTTAACCCACTTTTAATGCTTTCAGTCAGAAAAAAACAAATTTTGTCGCTAACAAAACTGAACTAATTCTTCTAACATACGCATCTGAAAAACTGGAGAAGGAAAAACTAAAAAAATGCACACACACCTCTCGGGAAAGGAGAGGCATCTTTGTCATCTGGACAAACTGTCTCACAGTCAGGCTCCAAATGACTGAAAGAGTCACCCAAGTGTGTAGTTAAAGCCAAAGACGCCGGCCCCTGGCCCCTAACAGGAGGCGCAGCGTTTTCTAGCACTGTGTTAGGATTTATGCGAGTTCAACTCACGGCTTGCTCACAGCAGAGCAGACCGTGGTTTATTCAGCACCATGCCGCCGGCTCCCTGATCTGTCTACAACAAAAAGCAGGAGTCTTTATTTTCATTTCCCAAAAATGATTTTAAAGGCCGAGAACTAAGCAGACCCTGCAGCAGGAAATAACGGCACGGCCAGGAGAAAATAGCTCAGATTGCTTTCAGATCGCGCCTCCATCGCGAGATCAAGTCTGCCGACAACAACAAACAGCGACAACTAAATAGGGTAAATCTAAATGTGTACTGGAACTAATTGGATTAAATGAACTGCACTACGTGCCTAATGACCTACACATTAAGTGTACAGCTAAAGTCTAAAGCATATTAAATGCAGGCTAAATTACAACACCTCTGCTCTGCGATGGAAATGGTAACAGGAGGGGGAGTCTGGGGTGTAAGTTCAGGGTATTATTAGTTGACTTTGGGCTATGAAGTTTTTGGCAATACCTCATATTTGTCTGGTCGCGTCCAAGATGCCTGGGAAGAACAAAGACAGAGGAAGCAAAGGCAGAAACAGAGGAGTGAATGAGCTGTGAGACAGGATCCACAGACGGCAGAATGGAATTCCCTCATTCTGAATATTTCAGCACCAAAATGCACGTCTCATGTGCAGGACGCTGAAATTCCATGAAAATTACTTTCTGACATCAAAAACATCAAAGTACATCTCGTGTTTAGGCTGTTAGAATATATTAAAAACAGTATTAAAAATCCGTTGAATTGCTTTATGAGTTAGAAAATTGTGCAACAGGTCTTGACTGCAGAGCGTAATTATTTCAGCTAAACTCAAAAGACGATTTTCAATACAGATCGTCTTATTTTCATTCCTGTTTCATAAAACTGATCGTTCACAGAGAAACAGAACAACCCCAGCACACAAAGGCCTTCAGATATTTGGTTGTCAAGCAGACTTGGTGATTCTTTGCCGTCGTTCTGCTACAGTGAACCTCAGAGATGCTAATTTACCTTCCTCACCAGGTTCCCCCACGCTGTGGGGTGCAGAGAGAAGCTCAAGGCCTCATCCAGCTTTTTGCTTTGTGATGACATCAATGACAGCCGATTTCTACACTTCGGAGAGTAAGAAGAACTTGTACACAAAAGCCTTTGCACACGAGGCTTTTGAGCAATGAAAACGTTCCCTTAGAGCAGTTTTCATTGCTCTAAAGGTGTTCTTAATTTTCTAAAAACACTATGACCTAGCATCTGTACCTGAAAGCAGATGAAGCAGTAACAGAAAAAAACTGAACTAAAGTCACCTTTTTTTATTGCTGAGGATTGTAGTTCAAACACAGACAGAAATCATCCTAACTGTCATCACATATAAAGAGTCTCTATGGTAACAGGTAAGAACATTTTACTAAATAAAAGTTTAACCAAGCTTACTCTGCACCAAATCCAGAATGTTCTGGAGAACAACGCAGAATAAACACCTAAAACGAGATCAACTGCAGATTAACTGCCAATCTGCAGTTAATCTAATTGTATTGAACATTTTATTGAACATTAATCAGAGGTAAAGATTTATTTTCTCATCTGAATGGATGTTCAGGTGGAATCAGGGAATCAGAGCTGCAAACGGAGACCAAGCAGCTCCAGTTAGAACGCCAGAGTGGAGCTTAGTTCTGTTATGCTGAATGGGACCTTCTTAGCTGCTTATTAATTAATGTACCATAAAAAGGAATTGGCCACGCTGTGGAAAAAAGGCAATGAAACTAATTACAGGTGAGCTGCTGCAGGCACTTAGACGTGTTTTCTTCCTAATCAGCGTTTCCTTTAATAGCAGCGCTCTCTGCTTCCAGGGTGGGCCAGGAAACACAACTTGACGATGGAAATCCTAAATTTGAAGTTGTACAGTGATGTCAGAGCGTGCTTTTCTTAAAAAACAATAATACAAAAAAAGACTAATTTAAAAAAAAACCCAAAAAACAAGTAGAGGCTGTTATGTTAAATTACTGCACTTCTGTTGGACATCATTACGAATGAAACTGTCCTCTTCAAGTCTGATGGATGTGAAAACAGACGACAGAGTGTCATAAACAGAAGCCTAATAATGAATCACAATCCAGTGGAAATTACAGAACCATCACCACATGATTAGAGGAAATTTCAGAGTGCGCCAACATAAAATCGAAACATTTGTGACAGTGATAAATAGGAATAAAGGCGGGTTGTGACAGGCTGTGAATGGGGGACATTTGTTGACAACTGTGAGCAGCGATGGGCAAGGCGAGGACTGTCGTGCAGGTGGAAGATAAGATTCAGAAACTTGCAATGCAAGCCGTGACTGCTTCCACTTTCTGGCAGTGATAAATTGCACGGTTAATAAGAGAAAACTGGGGATGTGCAAGCTGTGTCAAAGACACTAAATGTCTGGAATATTCTATACCAATGATGGCGGCTGGAGATTCGTATCTGGAGAAAAGTTTCTGATCATCGTTTATGCCTTCTAAAACTTTCATGAAGGATTGTATGATATTTAAATACCAGCAGGTTGCGCGTCTTTTCATGTGTGATCTACAGAGGATCAAACCACAGTTGTAAATGATTACAGACTCATATATAGCCTTACATTTTACAAAAGGCAGTTTCAGAAACAGATGCGATTGTCTGGTATCGTGCTAAACTGGTTCCAATCCTTCTTAGTCAAATGGAGCTGCTTTAGTCATTTAGTAGTTAGAAATCAGAGTGAACACAGATTACATGAGGGGTTCCTCAAGGTTTCGTTCTCTGACCACTTTTATTCAACTTCCATGTGCTACTCTTGTTTCAGAGTATGGAGTACAATGTCTCTGAGAATATTAGTGCTGATGACACTCAGCTATAGGTTTAGAGTCACTATGTGGCCACTGGGTGAGTGTGTTGGTCAGATTATAGCCTTCACCAGAATCAATGAGGCTAAAAAGCACAGCGTTTACAAGAAACCAGATAGTTCATCTAGCTGTCTAGACATCTTTGTAGAATTAAGCCTTTATTTTTAATTTACTTTTATCATGTCAGGTTTTTTTTATTTGCTTTAAATTATTTGCATATGATGACTACATTTTATGATTCATTTATTTAATATTCTAACTCCTTCCTACAGTAAAGCCCATCGTCTTAACCAAGACCAATGATCGTTTGGTTAATTTCTCAGATCTGAATTCGATATTAAAATGATTCGTGCTGCAGCTTTAGCCCATCATCCATCACAGGAGACCAGCGGACAAGGCATGAAAAGCAAAGTAGGCCACTGTGGCCTAAATATCTGCACATCCTCTGGGACGCCACAGGACAGGTGTTCAGTGCACTGACTGTGCACTGCGCCAAGAATAACACAGCTGCCGTTTCATGCCTCCATCATGTGAAGCATCATTTACATAATAATTACATCTCATGATGCAGGATAAAAACGCTTCGACGGAGTGGCCTCAAAGACCAAGAGTTCCGAGGATATTTTGTGCCAAATTGTGTTTTCTTTTCATGTAGTGTCCAACCATCAGGAGACGAGCTGCTCAGTCCGAACTGTTGATGCACGAGAAACCGGCACTTTGCGTTTATTGCTTGTATAATCTTATATCAGCCATTTTGTTTTACATAAGCTGGAACACAAACCGATGTTTGTTTTTAAGTCTGCAGCAGGGTGATTATGGTTCTTACTGCAGCCTCTGAAGCAACTCACCCATCTGCTGCTCACATGTTGTCAGGACAGACTGTTGTGACGGATATTTTTTTAACACTATCAAACTTTAATAAGGAACAACACTTGGATGAGACGCTGATGCCACAGTGCAGTGATCAGTGCACAGCACAAAATGCAGAGCAATGCTACCCACAGTTCTCACCTTTTAAAGAGACAGTTTCAATTCTTTGGAGAGAGAGTTTGATAAAGAGGTTATGAATCTCACCTTCCTCTGGCTGACTTCAGTTTGAAGAAACAGAAATGAGTTTTACCAGCAGAGCCCCCCAAAAAAACATCTTTTTTAATTGTTTTAATGTTTTTATTAGAACACTTCCTGAACTTTAACAGTGCAACGATACACAAAACTGAATGTGTTCATTTAAGCAACTGAAACAACCACTGGGAAGAATCCTTTGCTGAAATACTTTGTGTACGTATCCCAGGATCACTTCTTTTTTCTGGAACAGAGCCATTAACTGTGATATTGTTGTAATCTTCGTGTACTTTCTTTTCTTTTTTTTTTGCTTTTCTGTAGAAGGTTCTCTTAGTTAAGTTCTTTTGTGTATTGTGTTTATCTTGTAGCTCATACTGAATCATATTCAACCTTGTTCTGCTGGAGGTTTCTCCCCATTAAAGGGGCCATTTCTCTCCACTGTCACCACATGCACATGGTCAGCATGCAAACTACAAAGCCAGCAACATTGACAAAATCAGCCAGGATTTCTAAGACAGACAAGTATTTGTCAACGGCATTATTTTATAAATTGGTTTAAATTGTTTTTTTAATTTTTTTTTCTATTTTAATTGGATTTGAAATGCCTTTGATTCTTTCTATGGAGTCTTGTTATGTGAGTTTGAGTACTTCCATTAAAATGTTTTTTTTTTTGTATTGCATTTTGAAATGAAGCGCACCATGTCATATTTGAACTACAGCCGTTTTTAGACGGTTCATTACTGGCCTTTGTCAGACTTGAAGCCAGTCTGAGGAGCTGATCTAATCATTTGGTTCAGCTGCTTTGGAGCAGAGACGCATCTAAAAGTTGCAGGACTGTTGCTCTTCAGCAAATGCACGTTTAAAAATATTAATAAATCAAAACCACAACCGTAATCTAGTTTCCCTGATGATCATCATCTCCAAAAAATGAGCCCACTCATTTCTAAAGTGGGTCATTATAGCACTCGGCGGATGAGCACAGGCAGGCAAAAATAACCTGAATAAAAGCAATAATTAGGAGTAATGTCAACAAAATTAATTTTCACCTTTTTACAGTATTCACGCATAATTTTCCTGTAGGGTCTTCTCAAAGCACTTCCACAAAAACAGCCTCTATAGGAGCTAATAACCTCCACAGAACAGGGATAGATGGAGTGTTAACACTGGGAAGTATCACAGCACAGAACTGCCTGGAAATTGGTTTTATAGCAAACTGCACACTTGCCTCTGGCATTCACTATGAAATCTATTAAAAATTAAAACCATTCCAGAGAAGACCGTGACGAGTTTAGAGAGCCGTTAGACTCCGGAGTTTACAATGAGCAAATTCAGCTGATGAAATGATTGCAGGTCGGCGTACGAAATGAAGCGAGACAATTTGAGATGATTGTCCTGCTGGATGGGAAACGATGGAGATACAGTTTACTGAAGTCATTTTCAAGACGGAATAAAGACCGAGAGGAGAATGGTGACTAAATGACTGTGATGTGTCTGCTGGAACTGAGCCATGTCTTGTTTTCACCAGGCATTCCAAGTGATTATGCCCAAGAACAGCAAAATAGCATAATTGTACTGGATTCACATTGTGATAAATGACATATCTCTGAGTTTCTTTAGTGTATCTTTAAAGTTGCTAAACACTGGTATTAAAGACACCCCTGTTGTCAGGCGCTTGTGACGCACATGAGTTAGCGCATGATAAACCGTTTTAGAAATACCTTCCCTGTGTGACATGACATATTTTATATCCTGAACATTTCAAATGGAGTCAAAACAGTTTGGGAAAGAAAAAAAGAAAAAAATTGATCATCAATGATCAAATGAACACATCCTGGTCGCAAACATCCACTAAGAAGTTTTTTCTTTTTAAAGTTGTAGTAGGTAATTTTTATAAAATGTTTGGTTTTTTTTTCTTCTTTTTTTTACACAAATGTAGACAATGAAAAAAAAAATGCGATAGCATGGTATGAGACAGAATCTGTAAATGTTGTACTGGAAATCAAGCTCTTTTACTAAGAACCAATCAGAGCAGGGAGGAGGGTCTTGGTGCTGTCAATCACTCTCATGTATGCGCTCTCAGACCCTTCCCCACAGCAGAGCATGCAGTGAATGCTAAGGATTGTTAGCATGGCCATCACTGAAGGCAGATAAAGGGTTTTCCTGGAATGATGAGTTGTGAGCATTGTGTGTTCATCTCATTATATTTTGTCACGACATCGCATCAGTTGCTTCTCTAGTCTATTCATTTAATTTATTATTGATTTAAATAGCTTTATATATAACAGTCAGCCACATGGTCAGTGCTTTCCAAAGGTCATTCAGGAGAATAAATAAAAGTTAGAAATCTTTGTTCTCTCTGCAAACTAAGCTGAACTTTCATTGGATTCTGAAACTCAATTGCCAGTTTAAGGCTGTGCATATTGATGCAAACAGATTGTTGCAGCTTTTCAAAGTTTTCCCTGAAACATATTTGTTTTTCAGGTAAATGATACATAAAAATGGTACAACAAAATGTCTGAATGATTCATAAGCGTTTGCGGTTTCAAGAAAGGCATGGAAACATTGTATATCCTCTCCAACAGGGTCAAAGAAAAGAAGTATTCCTACATGATGCTCTGATCTCTGTGCATAATGAGAAACATTTAGAAAATTGCTAATGGCAGGACTGCTTCCCCCTTATCAAGTGAAAAGTGAAACATAACAAGCCGTACCTGCTCTCCTTCAGTGAAAACTCTGTTTCCAAATCTCCAGGAGATGGTGGGCGTGGGGTCACCCGAGGCCTCACAGGTCAGGGTGACCTCGTCATCAAACTCGGAGGCAGTCTGGTTGTTGAAGTAGGTAATGTTCGGCAGCACTGGAAACACAACAGAACGTATTAATGCTTTTCCGCTCAGGACACAGCGGGGAGTGTTGTTTGTTGCAGCCTACCCTTCAGATTTCACTCTGTGGAAACACTCTGCCTTCACAAAGTTTTAGCGTCTCTCCAATCTAAATTTGCCCCCTTCTTTGGGGGGAGGGGGATACTTGAGGCAACAAAACAAGTCTAAAAGTAATTTAGTTTTGATACAGACGTTTCCTCTGGAAGCTGCATGTCTGATCAAACAAATGTTTGAACACTGAACAGATTTCTGCAGCTTATTTACACTTTATTGTTTATGACATTCAAGTTATTTAAAATGCTACAATAAAGACAAACAAACCAAGCAAAACCAATGTATAGTCTTTGTTCACTTATTTATTTAAGAGCTTTTCCATCGTCTTCAAAACTGAATTTCTCTAATAACTACAAATGATTGATTTTCTGTGACAAGCCTTGTGTAAGCTAATTAGACTGAAGTTTATAAATGTCTGGGAAGAAAAGTTTGGAAAATGTGGGTAAATAAAAACATACAAAAAAACAAACAAATTGGTTTTACAATCAATAAAATCTAATAATTTATTACATTAACTAAACACGATTCAAAATTGTTAGATATAAGAAATCCATGAAAATAAACAAATAGAAATCATGAGTAACTAAATTACAAATTTAATCATAGCAGAGCTTGCAGAAATATGATGAATAAAAATCTGATAAATGATCCAAAGAAACTTGATTCTTTTTTGAAAATCTTATGCTTACACATTTGTTAAAAGTGACAAAAAATCAGCTGTAAGAGAAAATGAGTTTCTAATCAGTAGAATATTTTGTTTTGCTGATCGTCTGATCAGCATCCTCCTCCATCTCACCCAGCTGCTGCATGTTACACCGCTCTGCTCTGTCATACATCTATAATATATGTCACATAAAATAAAATTTCCCTTATTCCACAAAGCGAAGGCTAAAGGTTTCTTGAATCATTGTAGAATATGTCAGTCCAAGTATAACCCTCTATCAGTGCCATCAATACCTGCCTTAAAAATATGTTTCAACAATTTCTATGTACTGTACAAATAACCCAGTTCGGTTTTTACAGATCAGATTCCTGTAGATTTGAATCTACACGTGATGAAGGTGACAACCAGATGTCTCATAAACAGGATAAATACTGTAGCTCTTTAATTTAGTACATTGGTGTATTTAAAATTTCTATTAATATTTGATTACCCTATTTAAAACAAATATCTATTTGGTGGCTTAGTTTAGCATTAGGGCGCCTAAAGGTTTCGGAGAGATTTTTTAATCAGCGTTAGTTACCTTCTAGGGTCAAAGTCTACACTGATACATGTTTAAAATGACCTGAAGGGTGTTTTAATCACTTTTCAACAGGGCATGCTGAGCGCTTCATGTTGTGTACGGCTACATCCAGCTAATGGAAAAGCTGTGAAAGGAGTGTGTGCAGTAAATGTCAATGAGTGCGACAGGGAAGGCCAGAATGACACGGAGAGAGAGAGAGAGAAAAAAAACGTACGGGAATGGAGATATTCCCTTACCGAACACGTTCAGGCTGACTTCCTCGGTTTTCTCTCCTGCCTTGTTCTTGGCGATGCAAGTGTAATCTCCTTCATCCACCTTTCTGACTTCCTTTATTACCAATTCAGAGCCATCCTCGTTCAAGCTGTATTTGTCGCCCGTTTCAAGGACGATGTTGTTACTGTAGAGGTGGGAAAAGAAAGGAAAAAGGCAGCGGGTTCACTGCGCAGGACTTTTGCTCAAACACCTTTAGCAGCCTACAAAAACTGATCTTACTGAGACACAGACAACTGGACCGCAGAGGCTTGGATTTATCTCTATTTCTAATATCTATTTTTCCAAAAGCCTGGAAGCTAAACCATCTCTGTTCATCTGTTTTAGAACATTTAGTTGGGATTACGACCACGTTATTACAGAATGTGTGGATGAAGTTGTGTTATTTCTTTCACTTATCTCACAAAAATCAAATATCAAAACTAGTGAATTAAATTATTTTATTTAAAATTAATTAGTGTAAAAAGAAAAAAAAAGTTTGTGAAAGAAATTTGAGAAATAAATAAATAAATGAAAATGAAAAGTTAATTTACTTCAAATACTTCAGTTAAAAATGTGAAACCCAAATTATTTGATCGAGGCATTTTATGTAGAGATCTGTGTTTTTAAACATTCTTTTTCCTTCCACTAAACTTCTCATTAATAAGATCGGAAACATCACATCATCTTCTTCAGTGACAACCTTTTGTTTGTCTCTCTCAAAATAATCTACAACTGTGTTAAGCTGCAGAGAAGCTCAGGAATGTGACCTTAAAAACACCACAGTCATTTCCCCCCCAACTTAAACCTTGTGTTTCCCCCCAGTGTATTATGTAGTCTGATGTGACCTAAAGCCAATGATTACTGGTAGTGCTTTCATTAATAAAAAAGGGAAAATGACATACTGCGCCCAGGTAACGGTGGGCTCAGGGAAGCCGTCTGCATCACAGGCCAACAGGGCAGATTCACCAACATCTGCTGTGGCGTTGACTTCAGACTTCCTGGCACGGATTGTGGGAAGAACTGAAACAGAAAGAAGACAAAAAGTTAGAGGAAAGCAAGTTACAGGTCAGCTTGCAGGTAATGTTAATAATCACTCCTAAGTTTTTGGTTAATATTTGTGATAAAAAATCCTTCATGCTTCTATGAACCTCTGCCTGGGGTGATTTGGACTAAAAGCTGAAGTGAAGCCACCGTCTAATTATCAAAAACCGCAGAGCGAGGAAAATAAAAATCAAGAGCGGCGTTCCCACAGACTCGGGGTGAGGCTGAACACATGCCCGTGCTTTTCTCAAACCGTGAGCAGACCGAGTGCCGCAGCAGGACAGGTGGACAGATGCCGAATATTACGAGCCACATCTTAAGCTTTAAAAGAGCAAATTTCCTCTGACAGACAGTCTTCCTAATCACATCCCTCCATTATGAGCAAACTGGCGACTTGTTGGGAAAGCGCTCATGCTGAGCGCTAAAGTAGACGCAGATGGAGTGCTTACCATTAACGATGACCTTTATCATCCGGAAGTCAATTTCTCCCCTGGCCATAACACGAGCCTCACAATTATACATTCCTTCATCGACCTTCTTGATGCCACGTATCAGCAGGTGGCCATTATCCATGATCTTGTAGCGCACTAAAAGGAAAGAAAAGACAAATGCAGAGTCAGGCGTTAACATCTCAGAAATACTCAACTCCACTCAGGCCTGACAGAAACAGAAAAAAGGGTCATATTCTGTCTTTTCTGCATGCGGATGTGTATGAAATAAATATTTATAAAAAAAAACATTTGATGCTTCTCTTTGGCCATTTCATTTTCAGATACTCACACCTTAATGCCAGGTGTAATTCTAGTAGTCTATTAAATGAAATGTTTCGTCTAAGAGCTGCAGAGATTGATGGAAGAATTGGTGCAGACCAGTCTGTTGGTCCTTCAGACTGGACTGTAAATATTCAGGAAAAGAGTCTCTACCTTTTTCCACATAGAATGAGCTCCACTTACATTGTCTTTTCCCTGCATAAGTGAAATAATCATTTGTTAGTTGTATCCAAATACATAACTGCATTTTGCTTTACTGCAGTGTAAAGTCTATGCAGGAGACCTGAAGTGTCTGTGGGGGTTACTGACCGCCGTCGCCATTGAATACCTGAAATCCATGAATACTTGAGACATCCTCTAAAAACACTTACCAAACATCAAATATACCTCAACATGCATCGATACACACAGTGGAAATTATCTTAGCACCATTGAAGCTGACGGCCACGGTCTTCCTGACCTCAGCTCGAGGCTACAGCCAATCAGCAACAAAAAGAAGAAAGAGGGATCGTGGATTGGCTGCTTTGCAGATGTCAGCCAATAGTAGCTCAGGTATTTCAGCTTCCCAAGCTGCAGTTTTCCAAATATTTTAGATGTGCTTTACTGAAAGATTCATGATTATTTGGATTATTCATGAAAAATGTTGAGTTACACTCCACAGAACAGTCTGAGAATACTGAGCTGCTACTGTGCAGGGGGTCACTGTACCTGTGAGTGAATAAAGTGAAAAAGTGAAAGGAAACTTTTAAGGTGAACGATATAAAGGCAGTGTGTGCTAATTATGAATGTGCCTTTACTCAAAATGTACTAAGCTCAAACAGTTTTGCTTTTCCAAAAATGCATTTCATGATCAGGAGTTCTAAACTAGAAGAATTGTTATGTTTCCTTTATGATGAGGACATTTTAAATCAGATATGCATTTATTGTTTTTGTTACTTATTTTTCCAGAGGTTAGATATCCTGGATCATAATCATGTTATACGCAGGGAAGCCATGAGCTAAATGTCTTTCTTGGGACAATAAAGCAACTATTTCTATTCTGGTTGTGTCCATCACTTCAGATTCAGGTACATTTCTGTATGCAGTACTTTGCTGTTAATATTCTGAGAATAACTATATTATACTATCAATATAATGCAACAAATTAGTGACTGCACTAAGGGCATTTTAAATAAAGCTCACATCCACCTAAAAATCCAGTATTTAGGCGATATCAGTTGGAGCTGACAGACAGGAAGTGAATCAATTTGCTTTTCCAAATCTTTTTTTCTGCCACCATGAACTTCAACATGCTGCTCCAAGAACTGCTCTCTCCTCCAGAGTAACTTTCTAAGCAGTTCTATCCCTCTGGATTCCCGCTGGCCTTACAGAGCCAGTTTTAGGATTCCTTCACTGCTACCTGGGATTCATTGTGTGTTTTTTTTTAATTGGCTGCATATAATGCAAGCCTCGGCTGCTGAGGCTCGAGGGGGGGCTGAAAAAGTCTCCATGCTGGAACTCGCCTCGCTCACTTTCAGTCTGCGCCGACTAGACTTTAGCTCACCAGCTATTTCATAGATGGATACAAAGCATTTTCTTAGCCTTCAGAAGTGCCTTAAATTCCCCATACATTCAACAAGTTGTGCGATTAATCCTCTGGGATCTTGTCCTGCACTGACATGGTTGGAGCGCACAGCTGCTGCAGGTTGGTCAGCTGCACATTCAGGATGAGAGTCTCCTGTAGCAACATCCCAAACATGCTCTGTCGGATGGAGACGTGGTGACTGTGGAAGCCACTCAACTGCACTGAGCTTATTTTCTGAGATTGAGTTGATTTGAGCTTGGTGCCACAGTGTGTGTTCCTGGTAGAACATGTGGTCATACAGGAATGAAACGTGGCCCCCTGCAGCCTGCATTATTAATACAAGCGGCGATGGATTCATGTTTTCTTGTTGCTAATCACAAATCCTGATTCTACGTCAACTGAAGAGTTGAGGTCCGTCAAATCAGACTGTATTTCTGCTTGGTTATTTGATTTATTTTGTTTTTAGATATGGAAGTCCACATTTTTTTTGTTCAAGTCTGTCTGCTAATTCTTCTCTGACCTCGAAAATCATTTTAGTCTAAAGTATTTGGCTGCGTTTTTTTTTTTTTCAGTTGAGTTATTTTTCCTAAGCCTGACAGATGGCTGTGCATTAACATCTCAGTAGATCAGCGGCTTACAAAATACTCCGACTTGCTGCTCTTGCACAAATCCACCAGGCAACATAGATCAGTTCTCACCACGCTCATAATTCCAACTCCTGACTCGCCACCAGGGGGCGTGTGTCTCAGTGACATGGTTTTATGGCAGAACCATTGACCAATAGGAATATATGACTGCAGTAACCACTGTTCATCCCAAAGAGGGCAGCACTGAGGCAGTTTTAGGCTGAATGTGGCAGAATCAAACAAATCCATACAAAGATGTTACAATCTCCACAGAAACAAAGATGGCATCCTTAGGGAACAATCCAGACAGTTTACCTGCAATAAAAAGTTTATTTGGGGTTTAGTTACTCTTTACTTCCTTTTCCTTTCTCTTCTGATGTCCCATTTAAGTTACCATCCAGATGCCTTTATGCGTGGAGTTGTTGCCATAGGCTTGACAAAATTTAATTCTAAGAAATGTATGTCCATCAATCCAATCATAGTCTACACCCACTTGCAGGGCCACAGGGAGACTGGTGCATATTTCCGGGAGTCATTGGGTGAGAGATGAGGCACACCCTGTACAGGTCGCCATTCGTGGTAGCACTGCAGCTAACAGCACTGCCAACTTCACCACATTCCTAAGAAATTCATGTAAACTGAATTTGAAGGGACCTAAAAATAAAAACTAATCTAGAATTGGAAGCTACTTTCCAAAAGTTTCTTTTGGCAGGTTTCAGTTCTGAAAAGTTAAAATGAGATTTCAGTCTCTCTGCTTGTCTTAAAAGGTAACATGCTGTCTAAACTCGAGGAACGTGTGATGTTTGATTAATGTGATTATATGCCAGGAGGGCAGCTGGAGTGGAATACTAAACGTTTTCTCTCACTATATTTTCTGTGTTTGCATAATTCAGGAGACTAACAAGTTCTCCTCATGTCCTATTACTGTAACTTTTGAGAAATAAAGTGTTTCTCTGATTGTGAGGGAATTTTTGAACCTCTTAAGAGGTATTGAGTTTTCACGTTCTAAATGTATAATATGTTTAACTGCAGATTGGCGGGGGAGGAGTCACTGCAATTTTTGTTTCTCACAAGTTTAGAGATGTGGGTCTTAATTTATGTCTGAGCGACACTTTAGCATAAGCAGCTCTTTGTGGACATTTAAACATATGGTTAGGTCGACTGCTGCACTGAGGAAAATTACATGAGCACTTCTCAGCGCTGGTCACAATTGGAGGTCTTTTTTTCCTTCAGTGGAAAACACATTCCTTGATAAGAGGCCAAGAATAAAGGCAGGCTAAGCGCTGCTTTGTGGTAAGTTGAGGCTTTACAGCGGTCACCAGAGGAGGGGTAACGTTAAGGTTAAATCAGACCCAGTTCAAGTGCAAAACAAAGCCCGTTTTCTTTCTCAGTCCACACAACACCGACATTGTTCACCAAGGCAGAGTTGGACAAAGGTTTGTAAAGCCAAAATAAACTCATGTTTGGCTGCAGGAAGTTGCCACAATAACAGAAACTCAGCCAAAGATTACATATAGACCCCACATGTGTTAGAAATGGGCTAAAACTGCCTCCGTATTGGACACAAATACATGTTACATAATGACCACATGTTAACTGCCTTTATAGGTTTGATTGAGGATATTTCTTCACTTGTGAATGAAGAAATATCCTCAAAATGAGTTTTACAGCAAGACTACAACCCTAAAGACACCAGCAGGATTCAGCAATTCAGAAACATGGATCATATCAGGTACAGGTGATGGGAGACAAAAGTAACATGACTGATGGACAAGGTCTCCCACACCATGCATGAAGCTGTTGCTAAACTGAAGAGTGATAAACTGCTGCATCCTGGATGCACAGAGGCGCGTTATGGTAGATCCTTCCTCCCAGCAGCTCTCAGACTCTGAAGTCACCACTGCTCCCAACAAACTCAAGCGTTTTAAAACTTAACGTTTTTATTTGTACCGTTTTACTCATATTAAATAATATTTCTGCTGGTATTGGCACATTTCTGCTGTTTCACAGTTCTTATTGTCACTTATTGTAAATAGTCTAACTTTCTCGATGTAGAAATACACAATACTTTTAATAGCTAACTATTACTTATGTTGACATTTTCCCCTTAATATACAGTATGTTTTTTTATTCAGTTTTTTTTATAGACTTTATATTCATCATGCTTTGATGGTCTGTCACTTTGCTGCTGGTGCTCCTGAGTTTCCCCACTGTGGGATAATAAACAATATTTCTATTTTATCCACAGGAAAGATACATTTTTTTTTGTTTAGCCTTTTTCAGTTTATGCTGTAAATGTTTGGGTTTGCACAAAAAACCCTTGACACCGGAGTTCATTTCAACAGCATACAATTCATTTTTCCTTATTTTCTGTAGAGTGATTTGATAAAACACATTCTCCATGTTTTGATTTGGAATAAAATGCGGAGTATTCCCAATGCACTTTCCTGTATGGAAATAAAATCTAAATGGGATGTGTGCTGCTGTGAGGAGAGTTCGAGAGCTCTTTTTTTTTTTTTTTTTTTTTTTTTTTTTTGAACAAACTGCGTTTATTTTTAACACAACTGTATACCCAAAACAAAGTTTATGCTCTTGTCATCTTATTCCCACAAAACGAAATGTTAAAACAACATATCATTTTATATTTATTTGAAATGCTCTGCTGCTGAGCTTTGTTCTTCGGTTTGTTTAATTTGTTCAGCCATTTCCATGGAGATATATTAAAGCCTGAGACTGTTTCATGCTTCACAGCTTCTAAGCTACAATTGTTTCAAACACAGGGATCAACGGTAAAGAAAAAAGGCGATTATTAAAGAATCATTTCTAAAGTTTCCATGGATTGCTTCTTATGTTTTTCTTTTGTCAGGGTTTTCTCTGCTTATTTTTTTTTCTCCCGCTGAATACCAAAATCAATGGTAACTGCTGCAAATCAAAGCTAATTATGGCTTCCTTTCACAGTAAAAGAGCAGGTGACAAACTTTCCAGAACCCCCCTTTCAAGCCTAAAGGCGAGGAGCGCTTGATATGCTAACGAGAAAGATTTTTCAATTGAGTGAACTATTGAAAACACAGACATCAGGCAACAAACCCAGCAATCCTGGTGCGAGGGAAGAGCTTCACCCAATTATTAACTCTCAAACATATGGGCGCTGCTCTCCTGGAAAAATACAAAAAAAACCCCCAAAAAAAACCTTTTGGTAAGCCAGCTATTAGCTAACCTGAAAAACGTCGGCGGGCAGTTTCTTTTGTTGGAAGTAGTTCGCATGAAATTACAGCCTTTGCATTTTATCTTTCCACTTTCTTTACTTTTGTTAAGTTCACCTGTTTGGGTGAATTAAACATATCTTGCTTCAGCAGACAATAACTTCCTCCTGCTAGGCTAAAAAAAAAAAAAAACTATTTCCATGTGTCTTCTAAGAGGTATAAAATCACCTCCTGCAGAAAATTCTTTACTTTTTCATAGATAACAGGCAAAGGGAGAGGGAGACTCGGCGGAGAGTGGAAAATTGATTGGAAAGCATGAACTGGCAGGCAGTGATGGCATGAAGGCGAGGTGACTGCTCAGGGAGTCGAGAGGATTGGGCAGAACGATGTGCTGGAGGTGAGAAAGCAGCTCCGGCACTGAAGTAGTTCTGCTTGAAGCGACTCACCGTCTTTGGCGGATTGGAGTTTGGAGCCTTTGTGCTTCCAAATGATGGTGGGCGGCGGCGAGCTGACCACGTCACACACGATGTCGGCGTTGTCGCCCTCGTTGAACTCCTGCGGACTCGGCGCGCTCTGGAAGGTGATCTTTTCTGTTGAGAAGTGTTAGAAATCCATTTAGTTTGTTGCTTTGTTTTTCACTTAAAGCAACGAAAATCTGTTAAATTAAAAAAGATTGTAATTAAACTTAAACTTACAAGTTCAAATATAAGGAGGTGTGTGTGTTTACCTCGTAAAAGCTTTCAGATTTTATGAGATAAAAATAGAAGTGCAAATAAAGTTGTTGCTCTGCAACCATCACTAAGTATTATGTGCAAGGCAGACATACAGTATTTGCTTTTGCACACAATGTTTGTTTAAAAATAACCAACAACTTCAACCTATTGGCGTTACAAACTGAAGATTAACACAAACTGGTGCATATCAGGGAAAAGCACTGGTCACGATATGCTTTGTTTATGAAGAAATACCTGGAAAGTGTGGCATGCATTTATTTTGCCCTGATATCCTGATATGAATTTTTTTGCAACTAATCATGGTAACTCTGGAGGAGCTGCAGAGTTCCACATATCATGGGGGAAAAACTGCCATGCCACATGTTTCAGATTTCCATGCATTCTTCCTTCCACTTCAGAGTTGTTCTTGTTTTGGTCTATTACATAACATTTAAAAAAATTAAAATGAAATTACTGAAGTTTGTGGCTGCATTATGAAAAATTGTAACAGCAGGTAAAATACTGACTGCTCTTTTTAAGCTACCTCTGCCAGCTGTCTGAAGCTGGATAACAGTTATTTAAGTTGGGTGAAGGTCAAACTAAAACACTGCACCTAGAGATCAACACAGAGGGATGAGTCATTTGTAGCAATCAGGAACATTTGTTCCTGCCAGTCTGTTCGGTTCAAACCTCTCTGAGCTCCGTTTGATGAAAATCACTTGTTACAATAAATATCATACTATTCATTTCCCACATGCCTGCCAGAGAGCTCTTATAACTCATTAAGTGTTCATTTACCTTGAAACTTGATATGATTTTTGCATTCATGTATGTCTTTCTTACTGCATACTGAATTGAACTGCAAAGAAATGGTAAAGCTTGGCTTGGATAACCTCTTGTAACGTCTGTCTGTCCTTTGAAGAGCTCTAGTGGCGTATCGGTGGCAGGATGTGACGTTGATTGGAAAATATATATTAAAAAAATACTTTGAAGGCTGGAAAAACGGGATAAAATCTGATGGGACTTACGGAAGATCTTCACTTGAACTGTGGCTTGGGCCTCCTTGTCTGCGTTTTTGGCCAGACATTTGTAGATGCCGGCGTTGTCCACATTGGCGTGGTAGATGGTGAGGATGGACGTGGACTCGTCACTCCGGCTCACAGAGATGTTCGGCCGAGACAGGAGGATCTTCTCGCCGCTGGGGGAGAACCAGTCGATGTCTTTAGCGTCCCCAACCACTGCGAAACAGAGAGGTTCACAACGCAGGGTCACTAATGGAGACCAGGAACACAGAAGAAAGCGATGGGAAGTATTCATGGCAGATCAATAAAGTTTTATTCTGATGGAAATCACCAAAGATGTGGGATAAGACGGGATTTTGTTGATGCTGCCGGAGCACCACGTGAGACAGCGATCAATAAAACCCACAGGGGGAAAAAATGAAGCACAAATGAAAATGGGAAATAAAATAAACCTAATTTATTTATCTAAATACCTTTTAAAAAATGAGGTGAAAAATATGGATATTAGGATAAAAAGGAGTGGTATAAATAATTTGTATCTATTGACTAGGAGGCAACTTTTACTGACAGGGAGGAAAAAAAATATCTAACAAGTTTTCTTCTCTATTCATTTTTCATGAAGCAGAACACAAACACAAACTGGTAATGTTGTCTTCTCTCATAAAGAACACGGAGCTCTAAGGAGGGCTTATTGTTTAACACGGAACAATTCAAAGTCAAACTAAAGCCATTTATCTTCACAGAGCAGAAAAAAACCTTTTAGTTTAAAGCATACACAAAAACTTTGCTTCTACAACTTAATTTGTTATAGAAAAATTTGACACATAACAGGTCAATAAAAGCATTTCCTATGAAGCTGTTTTTTTTAATTTATTTTTTTTTATTTTTTTTTTTAACATATTTTACCATCCAACTTTAAATAACATTTTCTTATTTCAGTATCAAATCCAGCTCCTTGTTTGAGACCTTGATGATCTACAATAGATTAAGGTTATGATGCCTGCTTAAAATAATATTTATTTTCTGGAGCTGACGTGATCATATCATAATCAAGACAGCTGAATCTTGAATGAATCCTTCTATGGTCTACAACCATAAAAGGATGTGTGTGTGTGTGTGTGTGTGTGTGTGTGTGCGTGTGCGTGTGTGTGTGTGTGTGCACGCGCACCTCTCTCTTAAGGGTAAATTAGAGTCAGATTAACCAAACAGTCAGGTTTTTAGCAGAGTACCCAGAGATAGGGATCATTTACTGGACAGAGTTTGTCCTGTACAACGAGATATTGGTCATTTTAATTTTGGTGATTGGTGGTTGCCATGGTAACAATAAAAAATAAAAAAACTAGTGTTCATGGGCAAATTTGAACAGGAAAGAAATGTCAACCTGCTATTTACCAATTTGTAGAATATAAGGGATAAATTTGCTCACAGCTCCAAATGCAGACACAGTCCTGCTGCATGCAGGAGACCCAGTGGTCAGTGGTGTTGGTGGGTTTGTGAATAGATGAGATGCTCGAATTCTTGAGATGAACCTCAAAAGCCACTTACAAATGCCTATACTGTAAACATTCAAACACCAAAAATACCTTAAAATGCATTTATAAACAGAGTGGAAACCATCTTAGCACCACCGCAGAAGCTACAGTCGTCCACATCCTCTCTCTTGGGGGCACAGCCAATCAGAGCCAAGGAAAATGAATGCTGATCCTGGACTGGTCAGCCAGCAGCATACCAAGTAGCACCGAGAAACTTCAGCTTCCCAAGCTGCATTTTTCTTGAAGTATTTATCATCTGCTGCTTTTGTAAGCTTTTTGCACAAATACAAAAACAGTTGGCATATTAACCGTCTGATGCGTAACTGCGTAACATCTAAAGAGGTCAAGGAACGTGGTGGACCGACTCAAGCTGGCTGACCCACATGAGGAGGACCTGCTCTGCTACAGCGTCCAGGAAGCCAGCCTGGGACACTGCAGAAAGAAGATGCAGCTCCAGCTTTAAACAAACTGTACTATTGGTTATAAGTCACTGAATAAAGTTTATGAAACTTACTTTATTTACCTTGGCAATTTAATAAATGTAATAAATTAATTTGAATAAAATTAGGTTACTTGTGACTAATTATCAAAATGTGTTAAAGTTGGAGATGCACTCTCCTTTTTCAGTGTATAAAGATCTGCTTTGTATGATTTTCTTTATAATGATTTCTCTGATTCGATCCCTTTTTGCCATTTTTGAGTTTTGTTGGTTGTGTTCTAGAGATTAAACCAGCTAAATTTACACTTCTTGTCAATTATTGGCCTGATTTTGGTTCACTCTGTTCCCTACTGTATAGCTGTCTGTATCCTGCCCCTCATTCTCCCTCTTTATTTTTATTTTTCCAAAAATGTTCTACTTTCATTAAATGACCTCAGATGCTACTCGCAGTATTTTATGGACGAGTTGGAATTTGCATCAAGCTGAGCTAAATGAGGCGTGTTCTCTTACCTTCGCAGAGGAAAAATTTGGACTCTCCGACGCTGATTTCCCCTTGTGCCGGAGTGATTTGCACCTGAATAGCAGCTGAGTGGAGAAAAGAAGACACAGAAAAATATACATTAGTTTGCTTTCTTCTTTTTTTGCTCTCATCTGGAGGAGTGGTGACACAGGGCCACAGCACAATAAGACAACGCTCAGAGTTCTGTGGGCTCGCCACAATGTTCAGCCCAAAGCCCATCTGTGAATGAAACTCTGGGATGAAATTTCTAGGCTCACTGGAGTGCAACATCACAGCATGCACAATGTTTCTGATTCTCACTCAAAGCTGAGACACTTGTTACAAGGCTGTAATACTTTTATTTAACATTTGCTGTAGGTCTCTGTTTGCGCTCGCTCTGGGCTGAAGACGTTCTTCCTGCTCAAGGTCCTGCTGAAGGTTTAACACACATCCTCAAAGCCTTAGATTTCTTTCTATTTGTCGGAGTCCTTGTGATTCTCTCCTCAGAGATTTTCTCTTTTATTGTGAGATCACTCAATATGTGCTTTTGACCTGTGGCAACAACATGTCTGACAATGTAGCCAAATAAACCTCAGCTAGCTCTGCACCAGGAAAACAGGAATCCGTTCGAGGCGATACGGATAAATATGGAACAGGTGCAGCTCAATACGTTAATATCAAGAGGTTAATGACTTTCAGTAAAGCAAACAGGTGAAACTCGTGCGTTTCTTAAATTAATTACACACAGTGATAGAATTCAAGCATCTATTTATTCTACAGGGTTCTATGACCAGCCATAGTAATGGAAAGTTAAGTGGAAGAAGAAAAGGAGCACAACTGTCACATTTCTTCCATTGAAGTATTTCTGGACCTGAAACACAACTGTTTCACCTGAGTTAAGGAGTTCAGGGACAGCTCCGTTTACTGCAAAGTCCACTTTTCAGATGGAAATAAAATTTGCTTTTTATATGGAAATTAAGATCAGAGACTGGAGGAAGAACAGAGGGACACAGAACCCGCTTTGTTTGAGGTCCAGTGTGTCGTTTCAGTTTCACACGGCACCATCCTACACTGCCAAAAGTACCAGTCCAATCACCATGGTAACGCCAGTTAACTAGCCTGACCTGAATCCTACAGAAAATCTATCAATCATTGCGAAGAGGAAGATGAGAGGCACCAAAACCAACCATGCAGATGACCCAAAGTAACCTCAGCAGAACCGCAGGCTGACCTCCAGGCCGCGCCGCATTGGTGAATAATTCATCCAGAAATCTGCTTTTTTTTGTCTGATGCAATATTCTATATGTGAGAAACTGAATTTCTGAATAATAAAAACCAGAATAATAAAAAATTACCAAAGTAAGCACTTGAAATTAAACACTCTGTGTGGAATAAAGCTTATAATCTCCGAGTCTTACTTCCTGAATTTAATTAAAATAAATTATATTTTATAATTGAGATGCACCTGTAGGTTTGAGGCATGGTTTAATCTCCGGCACTCAGAAGCAGCCGTAAACTCAGCTCTACAAAATAAACGTTAACTTATTTGCTTAATCTTTAAAACGAAGTTGTTGGGTTTTTGTTTTATTTTTCCCCAAAACTCTTCTTGTTTTCCTCATCCTGCTTCTCCTGCCAGGTGAGAGGAAAGGCATAATCCCTTTAATCCTGGAATATCCCTTTTCCCTGAGACGCATGTGCTCTTCAGTAATAACCGAGCTGAAGCGGTGACACGGGAAGCAGCACCTGCTGTTTGTTCCTGCCTGCGTTCCGCCAAATCAGAAGCAAAAAAATAAATAAATAAATAAATAAATAAATCAAGCAAACCGCATAAAAAAAATAATAAAAATGTTGAAAAGGCAAATCACTTCCGCTTGTTCCTCAGCGTTTGTGCAAATTTAATCACTTTTGACTGCAACACGGTTCACTGTAAGACTTTTATCCTCGGCGCCATTAGCATAGCGGTGAAAGCGCGGGCTGCCAGCGAATCGTGATCCAGCGCTGACAGAGAGGTCCTGCTGAGCGACGCCGCTTCACACAAACGAGTAACGTCAGCCGCAGCTTGACTCTCGCCGGGAGCTTCACGGGAGCGGCTGGCGGGGTCTCGCCACTCAAACGCAGGTAGCCAGCTCTCGTCCCGGCACACGACGCCATTGACGTTTCCCAGAAGCGACAAGCCGCACGGCTTTAGAAAAGAAAAACATCTGGGACGGAGAGGAGGAAGCCGCAGCGGAGGCCCTTTGTTGCTCTTCTTCTCCTCCTAATGCCTGATTTGAAGATCGTAGTGGGAAGTCTAGTTTCAGCCAAAAATGCCTGAATAAGGAGCAGTGTGTGGGATTTAGCATATGATGTATTTATGCGTTATATTAGAGCTCTGCTATTACTTATGGTAAGATGTTTCACACATCTTACATGCTGCAAATTGAGGAAGTCAATACAGTTTATTTAGTCGTTGAAGATGTTCACATGAAAAGGCAAACACTGCTTTTCTTTCTTCTTTGACAGGCTCCTTGAGAACATGTTATGTAAGCACACACACGCAAAAAAAAAATCCAGTATTTTCCACATTTCTTGAACTTCGTCATGGAAACAGGAACTTTTAAACTACTGCATTTCATTAACAAGTATCTTCTGTACCTAGAACTCTTTTGTCTTGATTGTTGCAGTTAGGCAACAAGGTTTTGTCCTTGAAAGCAAGAAATTTCAGTTTCAAACCACTTGTGTAAAATTCTCTTTAAGTGCCAACTTGACAAGTCGACTTGATGTGCAAATGAACAAAAAATAAAAAAAGGCTGCATTTTCAAACAATTCAAATTAAATTTTAACAACAGTTGTTTTAAACACAGTCTGTTTTTTTTTTTAAGTTGCCACCTGGCTTTAACAAATAAGCAAATTTTCCTTTTGCATAATTATTGCAGGGTTCTTATGTTTCAGCTGGCAACAAGTTATTGCACCTCAACTGGTGCATTGAGCAACTTCTAATGTCTTAAATGACCTTGTTAAAAGACACGTCCTGCAGTAATGGAAGAGATGCTGGTCTGTTTAGGAATGGTCTAATCGCTGGAAAACCTCTAAGGAGAAATGACTAAAGTTGGGATTATCCAACGCATAATTTAGAAACTGGGAGGAAAGAGTTGATCCAGCATCTTTGCAGAGGAAATGTGGTCGGAAAACGTCTTGAATGTTCGTGATTGACGATCTCTGAAACATTTGGTGGAAGAAATTGAAGAAAAAAAAAAAACAGTAGTTTAATAGTGAAAGTAAGAGTATTTCCACATTATGTCAAACGGAGGTCGAGGGATCGGGATTGAACAGTTGTGTAGCCATAGGAAAATCCTTCATAAACATCGGACTGTGAAGCGATGGAAGCTCAGATTGTTCCAAGCAGGTCTGTCTGCAGAATAAGTAAGTGTTTCCAAAAGATGTTTCTCAAGAACCACACCTGATTGGACAATATTAACATCCTTCACTGTTTTCTTTTTTGTAAATATCACTAGCTTACTTATCTGGTATCAGGCCACCATTTGTTTCATTTCACAAAGCTTGATGTAACTGAGGGATTTAGAAGATTTACTAAGTTCTGCGATATAAAGACGGCAGGCAGATTGTGTTAGCCAGTCTGACATTAGCTGAGTCTATGCGACTTCTCCTCCCACCTGTCTTAACAGAGAATATCTGGTTGCATTTCAAAATAAGAGCACCGACATAGATCACATTGCTTTAATCGCTAATGGATGTAAATTTTCAGAGATGGTTAAATGTTTATACTTTGGCATTACATTAAAGAACAAAATCTGCTTTGGTTATTGAAATGTGAAACTCACATAAGAAGCTAAACACAAAGAAAAAAAGTTTAATCATGATTCAAAAAATGATGTTTCTTAATTGACCTTAAGACAAAGACGTTTTACCATTAACACCTTATTCTTTTGTTGAAATTTTTAAACAGACTCTGGGTCTCCAGGGAACCCCGTCTCGATTGTTCAGGACACTCATGGATCGGCCACCAAGTCCGGACACGAACGCCACTGAGAAGTTTTTGGAATCTATTCAGACTCTCCCATCATCAGTGAAAGGTTTGGTTGATAAATGAATGCCACGCCGGATGGAAATAAATCTGGTGACGTTACAGAAGCTTATTGAAACAAAGGCACAGTGAATGCCGCCTGTGATCAAAGCGGTCCTGTGTGTGACTGTTTTATGGCCATGCAGAGTATTTCTGGGGGCGTCAGGAAAATTCTGGTCTGGTTCCTAATTGCTTAAACAAACACAAAGCACGCAGGAATGTGCGGCACACAAACCTTAAACGCAATTCAACGGGTAATTTAAGAGGCTTTTGGAATGAGAAGAAATCATTTAATTATGCTGCATTAAGCACTTTCCAAAGAAAGGAAATATTGTGATTTTGTGGAGTCGAGTACAAATAATATTCTTATTTTGGCTTTCTCAAGAAGTCATGTAAATGTCCCTTTCATATTTCTTTCAGTGTGAATAACACCAGCCATTCTTCGAAGTCAGCGTGAACGCTTCAGAGCCATGGAAAACCACTGCCCTCCGAATGTTTGCTTACACGGGCCGGAGGTCGATACAAAGACAACAGCGTCTCCATTTCCTTCCTTCGGAGAGTGAGATCACAGATACGCCACGCTGTAAACTCTTAACAATGCCTCCTAAGACTGAGATGCCTGGCCCAAAAATCACATGATGATATCTACAACAGTAAAGACAACAGAAATGAGCTCAGGTGGTGTGGGAAACAGAGCCGTTCTCAGAGCCATTTTCTCCAGGTTGTTCTGCAAGATGGAGTGGTTCAGCCTCATGAGTCCAACAAAACACACACTTACACTCTCTGCTGAGACAATACCTTTACATTTAGCTCCACACTTAAAATAGTTTTATAAAAAAAAAGAAGAAAAACAGGAATCATTTTGCACTAACACATTTTATGCTTATTTACACGCCCTTTTAAGGCGCAAAACAAATAGCAACAAAGATTTTTGGCTAATTTATTTACTTGTAGAAAAAAAAACTCCATCTCCACTGATGGAGAAAACATGGATCAATGGAGAACCTTTCCAGAGTTTTTAACGATAAGACTTCGACGGGAGAGACAGAAAGACAAAAAAAAAACCATCCTGTCAATACTCAACAATTTGTAAAAAAATAAATAATAATAAAATGGAGATCAGATTACGGTAACATCTGTGCTTTAGCCTTTGAAAAAGACATAAAAAAAAGACCAAGTTATCTTTGGCTCAACAGCGACCAAAATGACACTGCAGACTAATATATATGTATCATGATCAACTGCCTCTTGATTCCAGTCATCTATAAAGAAAACCCTCCGTCTGCATTCGAGGGCCCTTTCAGTCATACTTCAGCTTGGTTTGACTCCAGCAGCTACAAACAGTAACGCTCGTTCACAAGCAGCACTTCACCATCATTCAGATCAGCATACTCCCGCAGGTCTGCAGGACAGAAAAACTCAGGGAATCTCAGTTAATCTAGACTTGGAAGAAACTCTGCTTCGATAAAAATAAATAAAATAAAATAAATAACGGAGAGCTTCTGGACATATTTCAGAGTTCCAGTCTTTGTAATCAGATGCGCGGCTGTGTGGTTATCTGGCCCAACATAGCTTGATCCTCCATAAATATTTGTATCTGCATCCAAACTAAGTCCCGCACTCAGCTGAGGAATATTAGACACGGTTCTAGTCAGTGGTGAGAAAATATCCTGGAGCTGGGCCCTGAAGTTAACGTTAGAAGCTTAATTATTTGACACAGTTAAATCAAACATATTTCCTTGCAATGCTATCGGTATATTTTGAGACTGACTGTCGGAAAAAATAAGGTTTCTGGCCTCCCAAGGCTTCATTTTCATGTGAACTCAAAGTCAAAGTGATAAAAATGAAACCTTGTGGCCAAAAAGAGATTGGCATAAAAGGCACATAAGTTAAATATGAAATTCCTTCCTATATATCTGACCTTTTATATGCAAAAGACAATATGCAAATCTTCCAGAGTCCATGCATGACGAACAGCCATTCCAGTGTTTAGCAAGGAGCAATAAATAGATCCCTGACACATGAAGCTACCATGTTATTTGCCTGTTGAATGATGTCAGTTTGACCACATAGAGTTGAAATAAGACAACCTTTTATTTCCTGGTCAAAGTGAAGTCAGAATCAATCTTCCTGTTTCAGTTAGGATTATCCAAATTATGGCTCCTGTCTACAGCAGTTATTGGGGCACAAACTGGGCAGGTGTCCAATCTATCGCAGAGCAACACAGACACACAGGACAGCACATCATTAAGAGGAATTTAAAGAGATGAGTTAACCCAACAGTTCTGATTCTGGACTGAGGGAAGAAGCTGGAGTACCCTGAGAGGACTCATGCAAGGACAACATTCGGACTCCAGACTGGTATTTTCTGTCAGGGTAATTCTGAACATATTAGTTAATTAAAGGAACCGGGTAAGAAATGTGTACGTCAACATTTGAAATCATAAAAACCTTGCGAAGAGGCTCGCCTGAGGTCGTTCTTACAAAAGTGGCGTAACGACAATAAATCCACATGGTAGCAGTGGTCATCACAAAGGAACCTAACTCTGCTGAATCTGTCGGGTGTGTGTGTGTGTGTGCGTGTGTGTGTGCGCGTGTGTGTGTGTGTGTGTGTGTGTGTGTGTGTGCGTGTGTGTGTGTGTGTGATCACGGCAGCTAAGGCACAGATTGTTAGCTGCTCTGACTGGAAAATAAAAAGAATCACCACACACACACACACACACACATACTGGAGGTGTTCACCGAGCTCATCAAAGGAGCAAGTGGACTGATTTGTGTCACTCTAGATGCAAAACATCTATGTGAATAGGAGACATTAGATGCTATTTGCTCTCTGCATGAAAAGTTGAAGCAGGTAAATTATGCCACAGAGATCAAAGGAACCTCATACGCTGTGGAGACGCTCCCGGCTTCAGCAGGACTGCCGTATTTGGTGCTCCGGTAATGGGAGCTGATGTGTTATTTACAATCAAGCAAACCTCCTGAACCGCAGAAGATCTGGATGACAAACAACTCTGAACACAGAAGCTCAAAATGCCAGAGCGCATTGGCTCACGCATGGCACGGAGTTTGTGGAGATAAAAACCCCAGGCTGCTTGCCGCTCTGTGTCGTCTCCGAGTTCTACGCATCGTTTCGATTTTAAAGGGTGGCACAACAGCAAAAGTAGATACGGAGGATTGTAGGATCAAACTGAAGCACCTTTTTTTTTTTTTTAACAGGTATGCTGTTTACTGACACACAGTGGTGATCTTAAATTCAGAGTAAATGCAAACAGAAGCCCTCATGTACATCATCGTATAAATGTGGTTTACAGCATTCATAATGTCTTTATACACAATAAAGGCAAAACTGAACTCTTCAATTTTGAAGAGCAAATATGAACAACGGGCTTCTGTGTCACATCTTTACACACCAGGAAGTCACGATTTATTAATTCAAAGTTCAGAAGTAAACCTTTTAATCAAAGAACTAAAGAAATTATTCAGATGCATTTATGTTATACATTTAATTAGCACTTAAAACATGTAAAATCTGTATTTTATTGGATTTCTATGAGGCAGATCAATATAATGTCTTGCCTAACTATGAAGGGAACACAAAAGATTTCACAGTTACATTTTTACAAATAAAACTCTAAAACAGCATGTTGAGCATTTCTACTCGTCCTACATATACTCCCAGCTACGCATCATCCTGGATGCATGATCCCCCACACGTCACGCTGACGGGATCCGGTTGTTCATCAACGACGGGGAATCTGGTCACAGCTGATGGGAAGTTTAGCTTCCTGTCAGGTTAAGAAGGACTGTCTTCTTCCAGGACAGCCGGAGAACAAACTGTGACACTCCACATGCATGTTCAACCTTCCAGGGTTGCAATGGAGTGGTTTCGGTCAAAGCATATCCAAGTGTTAGAATGGCCTAGTCAAAGTTCAGATCTCAATCCAGCAATGTTCTGCTCACAGATGCTCTCTGTCCCGTCTGGCTCAACTTAGAGCTGTTTTTCAAAGGAAATTGAGAAAAAACTACTCATTTAATCAGTTGTTACCAATTAACAAGCAGTAATTATAGATTTGTGCTATTTGCTAAGTTGAATCCAGGTGATGAACCTTTTTTTTTTCTTGGCAGAGGTGTATATGCACATTTTTCACACAACTTATTAAATGCACTAACTAGATTTATTCATTTAATGTAAATTTAGGGTAAAAAAAAAAAAAAAGCAAGAGCACAGTTAAAGCCACTTATGATTCGCTCAGAAGGGATTTCAGAAATGGTGTGCTAATACACTGCTAATCCTCCCCCAGTACTTTGAGGCAAATATGCCTGTGAGGTTTTCGTAACAATGACCTAAAACCACTGTGAGGAGATGTGAGTGGTGGCCATTCTCTTGTGAGAGGATTATGGACTTTATGGGCTGTTTCTGTAAACAGGCATTTAACAGCTGAACCGCAGAGATCTTTATCAGCAAATTATGCAACAGTAACAATATTTACACAGCCAACATGGCTTCTGGTTGCTATGTTTTACAGTGAGGGAGTTTGAAACAGAGACAGATGCGAAGCGGGGGGAGGGAGGGGGGGGGGACTTCATCTCTGAAAACTTGAAGTTTGAGACAGTTTGTTAAAAACAGAAGGCTAATTGGAGATGGGCCGGCGCCGGTGGCTGGCTCCATTACAGGGGAGGCTCCAAGAGTAAGTTGTAGGTGCTTAACATGCAAGTCGTGTCAGAGCGAGCACACACCACGCAAGGGCAGACAGACAGCACTCTGCGGCTTCACAAGGATGCACACATCCACGCCACACGCACTTAAGAGGCAGCTGTGTGTGAATTTACAGCGCCCATAAACAGATATGTGCCTTATGTGGTTCCGAGCGTTATTTGTCTCCGAAACGGTCAGAGTATTGGGACCGACGACTTGAGCAGGATCCAAGAGTGCGCCAGCGACACAATGTTACCGCCTCAGAGCAATTCACACAGAAACACATTTCAAGAGAAAGCTCCCACTGTTTCGCCTCTTACTAAATTAGAGTCACAGATTTATGCATAATTGCGTTCAGACAGAAGCAGCAGCTGTTGGTGGAGTTTCTAGTAAATCCATAAGAGATATTTTACATGCAAAACCAACTGGATGCAGCTTCAGACAACCTCTGAAAAACTTGGCATTATATGTAGAATACATACACGTTGCCCAGTTTGTTTCTTAGGTTGACATTGCTAGTACTGGGTTGCTTGCCTTCAGAACTGAACTTTCCAGGTGATATAGATTCAACAAGGTGCAAGAAACTAAAATTTTGGACTATATTTACATGATAGCATCAAATGGTCGCTCCACCTGCACCTTCATGATGTGAATTTAACGATCCATCGCATCCAAAATGTGTGTGAACGCACGAATCACGCTCCAGAAACATTTGTAATTGCCTATTTTAATAGCTCAAACACCAAATATACTTGAATATGCACTAATAGATACAGTGGAAACTGTCTTAGCACTGCAGCAGAGGCTTTGACCACAGAACAGTAAATAAATATTACCCGTCTGACCTCAAGGACTTGATGCGATTGCAGAAGCTCAACAACAGTGCAAGTCTAAATATTTTGAAAAAGAAGGGAAGCCAATGTAGTGAAAATAAAACCACTGTACTGTGTTCCTGCCTGGAAGTGTGAGATTAAAGGTCAGGGTGTTACGTTGTGTAATATTTGGAGTCGACTCAGGGATAATTGGGGACACAAACATCCCATGACATGAACACCTAGAAGAAGTTAAAGAAAATGGCATCTCCATACAATTCCTTGAAATTAATAAAAAAATAATATATTCAAGACATATTTCTGCCGCAGCTGTTAAGGCTCCGTGGTTGTTTCAAGTTATTGTCTCGGTGCCTTTGTGAACTTGTTGACAACGTGATGAATCGTTTCTCATCTGATCATAGCCAGTTTTTATTCCCTGCAATTATTTCTGTCACTTTGACCCTTTTTTTTCATTTCCTCTGTTTTCTGTTGTAAAAGTGAGTCTCAACAGCTAATTTAAACGTGTATACCCTGACCGATTTATTTTCATTATAATGTGTCTCATTTGTTGTTGATCTGTAGGATAACAGCGACTAGTGCTGTTGATGTTAACAAATAGTAAGATAGGTTATCGCAAATAGAAGATCTGCACAAGAAATTGAATGACAGATATGACAGATGGTATTTCATTTATCTAAGAGGAGTATTTCTTGAACGTTATGTTTCCAATTTGTTTTCCAGGACAAATAACTGGCTGAAAGCTCCTTCCAAGCTGGCACTGCCACTTATCATTAAGCCGCTGTGCTTTAAGGCACTGCTCCAAACATTAAGCAGCTGTTTCTATCAGCTAATTGTTGATCTCCTGCAAAAAAAAAAAAAAATTCCAGAGATTTCTTATCTTCATACTCTCAGTTATTCATCATCACATTGTATGGATCAAAGCTTCTGTCAATGCCCAGTGGTGTTCAGCAAACTGCCCAAAAACAAAGATTTTTTTTAAAGAATAAAAGCATAGGAACATTTTGAAATCTTTTTTTAACCTGCTATTTTGCTACTGAAAACAAAAAAAAAACATCAATTTTCAGCTATAAATACAGGATTTACATCGGTTTAGAAACGTAGCTGTTCAGATCACCAACAGTTTTTCCTTTTGTATTTGCAGTAAAAGATTTTTTTCTTTTTAAGTATACAGACAAAAAACAAATATTTGCACTTCACACTAAACTTCAACCTCAAAGTACAAGCTAGCAACAGCATTATATTTCAACAAGAGGCTAGCTCAAAATTTCCACCTTGTGATGACAACAAATAATTTCCATCGTGTTACTTATAATTTTGCATTCATACTTCTTTTTCAGCTTTGTTTTCATTTAAATATTTATACATATATATATATTTTTTAAAGTAAAACAAAGTATCCCCTCCCCTAGCTCTGTTTTTTGCAAACCGTGACTCCTCAGAAAGTGGCACTAACCAACCGCGCTGTGGTTCACTGTGGGTCCAGACGAAAGTACAGCTTTCATCCAGAGTTTGAGGCAGATTCACGAGGAACAAACTGTTGCGAGCACCAAGTTTAAAACACTCGATGTTTACTACGCCCTTCATCGTTCAAGTTCAAAACAAAGAAATCCACACTTGACCTGATGATGAACTCAGTCAGAAATGATGAACAGTGTCAACCTTTTTTTTTTATGGTCAGCTGCTGTTAACAAAACTCACTCTATAAATCGTTTTTAACACTGTTTTTCCAGTACAGCTGAAAGTGCACGGGACTATAACAACTCTTACTTTTTGCTTTAAACATTGATAGTAAATGAAAATGGTGATTTTGGGACATCTGTTGTAGAAAGCTTCATTGTTGCATTTCCAGTTAAATAAAGTATTGGAACTCCATTAGTGGGGGAAAAAGCCGACTGTTTACACATAAGCTATTAGTCCTGTAGCACCATTAGTGGCTACAGGAGAATGTTTTCATTTGTGCCCTGTAGCAGTCTTTAGGCACATACAGAAGGTGTTGGAGACAAAGCACTCTCTGGTTTTGCTGAGGATGTTACTCCAGTATTGGCCAATTATAGCCAGCATGATTAAAGTTCATACAACAATCGGTTGAATGATGCCAAACTTTGCTTAATGAGCAAATCTGCCACACGTTTGCATTCATAACTAATGGCTGAGCATGCATGTATGTGCATGTGGTGTGGGACAGATAATGCCTTGGTGTAATTGAATGCGATTTTTTATTGCCTTAGATCTACTGCAAGAGTTTATCTGCAGCCGTCCTGGAAAAATTGTGTTCACACTCGCCTGCATTTCAGTAAATTATCCCTCTTTAATGTGATATTTTTAGCCATCTTATTATAACAGCACATAATTACAAAGCCGGGACCGAATGCAGCATAAAAAGGCTGAAAGGTTGAAAGAACACCATAATGCTCTGGAGCTACCAGATAAAATTGTGCCATTAAAAGGATACACGTAGCGCCAGTCAGACTAAAGGACAAAATTGTTAAATATTATAAAACATAAGGCAAAGGTCTACAGTTCTCTTTCAGCTATGTAAGCTGCAGCACTCGTACCACTCTGCACTAGATCGCCATGATTGTGTTGGAAACATAAAAGGTCTTTCCAAAGGCTGAATCTGAAGAAGAGATGGAATCATTTAAACAACCCATTTCATTGGCTCAGGTGTGAGATTGTGGTTCTCAGGATCTCCATCTGAATCCAGTGAAAACACAATACTTTGTTTCCCTCCTTTACGTAATACTCTTTGTCTTCCTGTAAGTCCCCCTTATATGGACGTTTGTGCCAAATAACCAAAATGTCTTATGCAAAAACACAACAGTAAAACTTCTGGCACATTTCCTCAATAGCTTTCATATTCTTAGCATTTGAATGAAGCATGTTAAGTGGGTTTCTTTTCTCATGTTGTTGGAGAAGAATCAGAATTCACAGAATAATAAAGATGATTCTTGCCTGAAGTTTGGAAAAGACAGTGTGTTTATTTGGAAAGTTTCACAGAGTGACCCTTCACCTGCTACCTCATGTGGTTTAGTTCTCCCTGCAGCAGAGGCCGTTTGCTACACAAAGGTTGGTAACAACAGCAAGGGTGGAAATGGCAGTTAGATCCCTTCTGACTGGCTGTTTAGTCCTGGGTTTTGTGGATTTATTCTAATCACATTTGAAGAACTCAGGAGTCGAATTAACCAAGCATCTTTTCAAAATGGATGCTATTGAGCCAAGCAGAACTCAGCATCTAAAAGGTTTCATCTTTGATTATGGTGCATATTTGCAGAACAGATGCAATTACTTTAGGAACTGCCAATACATTTAGTTTGCTTTTTCCTCTTCTCTATTGCCATCGTCTCTAGGGAAATTGTGGGAGATCATAAACGTGTCATTATGAAGCATTATGAAGGAGATTCAGAGGTGGAACCGAAACCGCTTCATGTTGGTGTTGGTCTACGTACAGCATGGATATTGAATGTATTCCACGGAACATCTGAATGTAAATGTTCCCTTCTTACTGAATATCTCGTCTAAATGAGTAAGATAGAAATAACCTTTATTGTCCCACTGGAGGGAAATCAAAGTGAGATGGAGGTTGAAGCATCCAGGTTCACACAAAGGTAAAAATACAAAAAACAGAAAATGAAAATCAGAGGCTGTACAATAAAGGAAAACTTACACCATTAGGAAGAAATACTGTGCAGTTATGAAAGACAGCATAACTACTCTGATTCAAAGAAATATGTAAATGAGTAAGATCATTGGAGTGCAAACAGCAACAGACTATTTACAAGAAATGGAAAAACTACAAATAACAGAGTTTTAAACTCTCATCAAGTTTGTTTGGGAGCAGTGATGATTGTAAAGTCGTGCAGCTGCTAGAAGGAAGGACCTCTGAAAACTCTCCTTAGTGCACCTGGGATGCAGCAGTACAGAGTTAGTAAGTTTAACCACAACCCTGATTTCATTTCTTTAGTCACGTCTTGCTCTCTATAGAAACATTCACCATAAAGTCATTAGATTCTGTCTACCAGAAAATTATGTGATTATTACTGACTCCCACTTTGCCATCGCACCAATTGGGCAGTAAGTAAATATTCTTTCCTCAAAACTGATGTTTCAGAAGCAAGAAACATAGAAAGTGTAGAGATTTAAAGGAAGACCAAAAACTGTGGAGTCAGAAACAGAGTGAAGGCCAAGGCTCACTGACGTACATTAGGAACGGGGTCTGACCGGTGTCATCCGATTCAAAACAACTGCAGCTCTGATCGCTGAACAAGTCGACGTTAGTTCAGACAAAAACGGTATCGGGATACAGACGAGTCAGGAAGCCAAAGCTGACCCTCTTTGCTCCACTGTCCAAAACTAAACTATGGAGCAATTGAATAAAGTGGCCTGGTTCACTGAATAAAGTCTCCTTTCACATCTCATGTGCATCTCTCCCCTGATAAACAGGATGCATTATGGGCTGCTGGGAAACCATTGACCCCGCCATCTATGTGGATGCTAGCTTTGCATTCACCAATAATTGATCACAGTCTACATTCACCCTCTGCCTGATGGCTGTGGCCTCTTTCAGCACGATAGAAAAACCGCAAAGCAAAAATATTCCACGAATGGTTCGAGAAGCACAACAAGCAGTTTGAGGTGGTGACTTGGCTTCCAAATGTCCGAGATCTCTCTCTCTCTCTCTCCAAATTGAACATCGGTGGAATGTGGTGGAAAAACTCCTCTGATCCATGACGGCTCCAACTTGCACGTTACTGGACTTAAAGGCTCTGCTGCTAATATGTCGGTGCCAGATACCACAGCACATCTTCAGGGCTGCAGTGGAGTCTGTGGCTTTGACAGGTCAGGATTGCTTTGACCCATTCAGCTGGACATCATAATATTGTGCCAGACTAACGACATTAGCAATACAGTGTCCGCTCATTAATGGTATAGAGATATCGCTAAGAGGACATTGTATATTAAACTAAAATGAGTTACTTTACTGAGACGATGCTGTCAGATTCAGCTAATTAAGGCTAATTAAGTCCCAAAGGCTCGTATTTGTTGTTCCAGAAGTCGCACACACATATAAATCCACATCTTCACAGGAGCAGATCATGAAATGCTTTTCAAAGCTATTTGAACCAGGTCTGACCTGCGAAATGCTTCAGCTCCAACCAATTAACTTTTTAAGGGGTCTCTCTGTCAGGAGGTCAAATCCCTTGGTACATTGTAATTAACAGTAATACAACCGAGGCCAGGCAATAAGTCATAAAATAGGAAATGTGATCTGCTTTAAGAGGTGGAGGAGAGGTGGGGATGGGGCAGGAATCACAGCATCACCACAAAGACTACAACGTTTTTAGAATAAAATAAGAATTAATGAGGGGATAAAGTAGACAGGATACACATGGAAACAACTTCAATCCTCTGACTTCTATTTCTAGTAAATGAAAGTTTGTTTTCTCTGCTCAACTTTCAAACTGCGTGTTTCTTTGACTGGGCACTTCGTAAGTGTTGTTGAATGCTAAGAAGCCAGTTAGACTGGAATTATCACTCTGTGCTCTAATTAACTAATGAGGCCAGAAGGTCTGAACCACTGCCCCCCCCCAGCCTCTTTCGTTGTTTGACCCCTGGCTGGCCTTGCATCGCATCGAGCTGATAATCACTGCAGAGCTTCAGAACGCTCTCCAGCATGCTAATGCCAAAGAAACCAATATCACACCTACTGCACCGGTCCACTTACAGCATCTCAATCACCAGTCGCCTCACAGCAGAACCACCATCCGGACGAAACAGAGGCAGGAGAATCAAATCTCATCCTTTCTTAGCTGATGTTTGCTGTATTTTTATTGATTTGGGATTTTGTTTACAGGGTTTTTGAAGTTTCAGATTGGAAAGTACGACTCAGGATAATCCCTGAATCAAAGCAGCAGAGAACAGTTTGTGCAGACTTACTGTGGAGACGTGGTACTGCTCGTTTCTCCAGGGCTCTGCTGCTTGCACTATGGTTTGCAGACAGACTAAAAACAAAAGGGCTTGTTAACCAAAACCTCACACCTTTTAACTTCCCCTGCTGCTCAGCTCAGATGGGAACTCAAGTTTACAACCTGCAGACTGTAGGTGCACCTATGTACAGACAAATCTGTAGACTTGACTTGGACTCGTTTGAAAAAAAAAAAAAAAAAGGTTAATGTTCTCCTATCTGAGCTACCATAGTCTATACGACTGACTGGTTGTCATGGTAATAGTCCAGTTAGAGTTTTGACATCGCCTCCTGTTGGGTTTGACTGAAAATATTTGTACTCTATTTTGAAGTTCTGATTGGACATTTAACTGTGAAACCGAGTATGAAACTGAGTCTGGTCCAATTCAAGATTCATCTGAATTGTTGATTGGTTAAATGATCCAACAGCCATTTGTCAGCCTGCTCTTCCCCTCTTCGTACCACAGAGAGTCCAGTAGCTTCTGGACTCTGTTGTGAGAGAGTCTTTTGTGTTGTGCACACTTTGGTTTGCACACCAGTTTAACAAACAGATTAGGCTTCGGTTTCCCGTAGCTATGATTAAACCACATTTGGTGGATTTGCTCGACTTCATTTTCTAAAAAAAATGCTTTCACCAAATCAGCTATTAAGAGCTCAAACGAAATGTAGCTGAGTCAAACTAAACCTGGAAAATGCTAAAGTGAAATGAGTGTCATTTTGTTAAAGAGATCAGACGGGAAAGAAGCGCCGCAAATGGACAAGCATTGTCAGAAAAACGGGAAGCACTGACCTAATTTTTGAGGATTTTTTATTTATCTGCAGTACACACTCTGGTGTTCTTGTTATGGAGTGGCAACTAAAAAAAATGTTATTTTGAAAAGCAAAGTGGTACTTACATGTCCCAACAACTGGAAGAGATTAACCTATTATGTCTACAATAATCCTGAAATAATTTTCCAAGTATAATAGCATTTAGCCTGTATTATCCAACGTCCATTTAAACATATATTTCATCTTGCTACCCTGGTTTTGTTGGGGGTCCTAAGCAGCCGCTTAACTCGCAAAAAACCTTGGACCGGCTCTGGTGGCAAGTGATGTATTTTAAGGAAAAAAAAACAAAAACATTTTTTAAGAAAGAGAAACCGTCTTAGCCAACAGGTCTAAACAGTGACATGTAAATGTTTCAATATGCTAAACTGTGCAGTTTTAAAATGAGGAATCCATGATGAGTGGCTCACACAGAGAGACTGCTGATGTGGCATTCGGCTCGCGTCCAAGCTAAAGCCACTTCAGCTTTTATAATCCACTGCATCAGACGAAGCCCTTTGTGGGGACTCGGTTCAGCAGGATCCACACACACACACCGACATACAGCACTCTCAACTCCAATTGAATCTTCTGCAATTGCTTCCCAGCCTCAGGCCAGCTCAGCGTCCACTCCTCACACCGACCCTGAAAAGAAGAGGAGACACTTTCTGCTGCTGATGAGCACTTCCAGCAGCATCCACGCAGACGGACGTCGATGCTCATTCAAAGTCGTTTACATGCTTGGCTATAACGAAACGAGTCAGAACAGATACAGAAGCATAACCCGTGGGATGTGGTTCTGGATCCATAATTGATGAGGGTTCCTCACTAGCTGCCTCGGACTGGATAAGACTCCTCTATATAATTGAGAGCGTCTTGTTAATTAAATCCTCCTGAGCCGGTCCATTTGTGGACATGCACTGTTTCAGCTAACAGCTTCTCTGCAAACAAAAGAACTTCCACTTGTAAGGATTTAAAACTCGTCACCGGACAGGAGCGCATCTAGCAGCTGTGCTCCAGAACGTCCCTGCAACCTCCGCTGAACCCAACGGGGGGATGATCCCCCCGAAAATGAGCCATTCTCACCGCCGAGACCCCGTCTATCACTCACGCACAGCTGTAACTTGGCTATCCTTCAGCTGTGATACGGATACTTTAATCCAGCTCTCAACATGGGCACGGCTCCCCCGGCGAATTTGTAATCTGAGTGAAAGACGAGAGCAAACATCAAACAGACCACCGTGAGAGACAACACACACCCCAGCACGCACACCAAGGCAAAAGCTAGAAATTACACACAGTAATGAAATAGTGTTTGCCCCCTTACAACACTTATTTATGCTCTTTTTGTTTTGTTTTTTTGGTTTTTTTTTTTAGATTAAACATATTTTAATTAGTGGTGGGACTCGATAAAAAAAAAAAAAGTGTAATCCGGTTAATTGCAGGATGTCATTTATTAATTGCAATTAATTTCACTTTAATCAATCTATAGACAAAATAAGCAACATTTTCAATTCAAAGCCTTTTTATTGCTGCTAAATTGTTGATCATATACACATTATTCTATCCATCCAACTTTCCAGCATTTCAGGAACTCCTGATCATTCATGCAACTTCTTTAGAAATGTGGATGCTAACATTAGCATTAGCATCTTTGTTGCTGCAACATGTTTAGCATTGAGATGCTATTAGGCTTGAACAGCTTCGCTGATAGGCCAACTTGTTTTAGCCCAACTTTAACACAACTTCTCTAGCGGCCAATCAGATCGCTTTTGTAGCAAATATTAAACCCAATGGGCAAAAAGAAGCGACTTTGTAGGGCATTGTTGTTTTTGCTTGTTCTTTAAATTTATGGGCGTACCAGGAACACAATCAAGGTTCCGACTTGAGACTTTTTGTACATAAAAAAAAATATATAAAAGGCAATTAATTGAGTTAACATTTCTAATGCATTAGAATCTATGTAATTAATTGTTCTTAATGCATTAAAATCTCAGCTCCAATTTTAATAACAGAAAAAGATAATCAAGGTAAAAACAAAACACAGTTTTTAAAACAGGATTTCTTTTACTATCCAACCAAACAGGGCCCTATTAGCTATGTATCCCTTGTCCGGGGTTACATCACAGCATCTCAATTGGATTCAAGTCCGGACTTTAACTAGGACACTACAAAGTCTTAATTTTGATCCATTTAGCCAATCAGAGGTGGACTAGCTGGTGAGCTTTGGATCATTGTTCCGCAGGACAACCCAAATGACCTTGAAATCAATCCGAGATCTTTTTGCTGGAAATCAAAAGTTGATGCTTTTATTAATTACATGAAGTCATCCAGGTCAGCCCATCACACTCCCACCCCCATGTTTTGCCATCAATATGAAATATTAAATGTTATCCCAGATGTAGTAGGACACTTTTTTTTTTCAAAAATGTTCCTCATTTTATTAAATGTATTTATTTCTAAACTACTTTTTGAATTTACTAAGTGCATCCTTCTTGGTATTCGTCTGACTTTAAACTTTCCACTGAGACACAGAAGCAACATTATGAGTCAATTCCTAACAGAATAATTGGCTGACAGCAATAGCCACCATATGTGCTATTCTGGTACTTTGTGAATTTCACGAGTATTTTTAAGAATTTGTGGCTTCATGCCACCGAATGGAGGCCATTTCCCCCCCAGAGCTTCTTGTTTTTGCTTTGTGAAGTCTCTGCCAGAGTCGTGCTGGGGAATCAGCCAGGCTGCTGATAATAAGCACTCTTTTCTGTGACACTGATCTGCAGGAGAAGTTCTTCTGTTCAGTCACCCATCTCTACTGGAAGGTCAAAGCATTGTCTGCCTCACAGCAGCGATCATAGACCCAGCGGCGCTCAGGCAGGCTTTTAAGATGAGGGGAGGTCTCTCTAATCACCGTGCCACCCTGACACCCGCATGAACCTCCAAACTCTATTGTAAGAAACACCTTACTGCACTCCTCTCGAAGTCTGCATCCTGCTAACCTTTCAGAAAGATCACACAGAAAATAGAAATCACTTAAAAGGATTTTATATGATTGGAAATCTTCTAAAGAGCTGAAAAAACTGATCTAAATTTAGTTTTTTTAAAGAGCTTTTCACAGTGTCCAATGTTATTATCTATCCTTTGAAATGTCACCAAAAAGATAGAACACCCTCGGGCCTCTGCATTTTGCTAAATGAAAAATCTTTAGTAACCGGTATCTCAGTTAAAGATTTTCTGTTAGTAACTTTTTGAGGTAATATAATCATGAACCGAGGCGTTGAAATGGGTTCCAATAAATTTAATCGAGGTCATTCTGAGTAAAGTTGATTTGATCAGAGGCCAGCACTTTTCATATTCTATAAGAATCGACTGACCCAAAGCAGGCTCCGTTTCTTTTTGCTGCTCATGCTTCCAATCATATAATCACCAAGCAGAGTTTTAATTCATGGCGCCTGTGAAATGATAGCGAACGTCCTGCAGCCTCAGCGTGTTTTTTCTCTACACCTGAAGCAGAACTGGACCCTGTAACATGACAATGAGCCAAATGTAGGTGTGAATCCATCAAGGACTGACTGATGGACTGAGAATTTAAAAAAATAAACAAATTACCAAACCTAGGTTTTATTCTTACTGAAATGATGTTGATGTGAAACAGGCTGAGCAGGAAGATTTTATTATATAATTTAAAAAAAGAAATTGTTTGTTTTCCACATAGATTTGAGATTTTTCACAAAAAATGAAAGTGAAATATGTTTAAATAACCTGCAAAATCATTTAGTATTTTGCTGAGCTTTGCCTACACAAATGTAGTTTCACAAGCTACATTTGTGAAACTTGAACAGTAAATTTTGGAAATGCATTTTGCTTCTAAACTACCAACTCTAATACTAGCATGTTTTAGAGTTTGTTTTCCGTTGTGAACTTTCTTCATCAATTTCAGTTTTCTGTAGATGTTCAGTTGCTCTCTCTCATTCTTTGTCCCATCATAATTTGCAGCAACAGGCATGGTGAATGATAAACACAATTAGAGTTTTATGAGCAGCACCATGTGACAGATGTTTGCAGCGGCATCGAAGAGCCGTCAGTCTTGTGAAAATATTCTCTTCTGTAATTTGAGGATTGATTTGCAGCAACAAAGCAATTCTGCAATCAGTAAAAGCAATCATTTTTAAATAATTACAAAGAAAAAAAACAGATATTTCCAGCTTGTAGCTACAATAAACAATGGTTCCAACTATACATAGAGTTAAGCTCAAAGTTATTTGGAGGTTTTGGTAGATTTTGATTTAAAATTAGATTCAACTGACAGACATTTTGTTCTGAATGGAAATTTAATTTTCTAACAAAAAAAACAAAATAAAAAAAATCAAATATACCTGCCCCAATAATCACTGGTTATTATTGATATTACAGCAACACTCCAGGTTTGTGTTTAAGAGAATAACATTATGACATGATATAAATTTTAATAAAGTTGCATAAAAACAACCACTTTACTAAACGGGATCACTAGCTGTTTTGCATAAAAACTTTTTTTTTTTTTTTGTCAAATGTTAAAACTTGTTTGATGAACTGAGACATTTAGGTGAACAGATTGTTGCCAAACAGCAACAATCTGTCTGCATGAACATTAACCGGCAACAGCAACAAAATAAACACCATGTCTGCTTCAGAGCTTCATCTCTGCATCGGCTCACATTTTCTGGATCAGGCTGATAAATAAAGTCACTTGATTAAGCATAGCATGATTAAACTTGTTACGGCGCTGACAACTACTAAAATAAATGGAACTTCCTCGTGTGCATTAGCGCCATGTCAACTTCATTAGGCACGCAGCTGTACTTAACTTTAGCTTAATCAGCGTGGCCAACAGCACTTTATCCTAATTATTATTATTTACAGAGATTCTCCTTGAAAGCCTCTGAGTTGAAAACATACGCAGCTGATTGTGTGCCGGCTATGAAATGCATACCAGCTAATTTATGGCTGTGCTCAAAGTGCATCAGGCACATTTTTCTCTCCGTTCCAGCCTCCCTATAAACTTGTCTGGTTCAAACATGATTATGAACACTGGACATGCAGAAGTCCTCCATCTGGCAGGAGAGCTTGGTGTTTGATCTATAAGGCCAGCCATTAAGCCCAGCATAAACAGAATAGAAGGGAGGACTGACAGAAGTAATGGTTTGTCCGGGTTTCCAGTGAAAAAAGAAAGTGTTATCTGTAAGTTATCTGGCAGCTGTGAGAAATGGAGGGAGAGGCTGGAAGTCTGAGCATTCATATTAAGTCTAGTCATATTTTGCTCCTGACAGATTCCATTTTAATTGGATTTTTCTGTCCCGTTCTTTCTGGGATAAATCTTCCTCAAAAAGGGACGTCTGATCTGACACTAAAAATCAACAGAAGCCAGAGAGCCACTGATTAAATATTTGCAAGCTCGTGCTGCTGCAGCGCGGCTTGGCTCAGGTTTGGCTGAATTATATTACAAAAAAAGAAATCTGAATGTGGGACTTCATTTCCCATCATCATCTTTCTGGTGGTTGTGGGATTTTTAAAAAAAATCTAATGTCAAAACTGATTAATGAGGTCATCCAGTCCACAGATATACGTATCCCGAATATCAGGTCTGTTATTTTCATTTTCCTTCATCAGTGCAGGTCACACACAGGCCTTCAGCAGCACGTAATGGTTAAATACACTGATATATGGCACTGTTTGAATCAAGCCAAACTTCTCTTGTTTTGGATCTGCTAAGTGCCCAAAAAATAATGAGAGTGAACACTGTTCAAGAGAAACGAAACCAAAAGTTTACATACACTTCCTTAATCCCTAGAATTGTTTTTTTAATCTTTATTTTACTGGAGTTGTGGTCCATTCCTCCTGGCTGATCTGGTAGATCCGAGTCAGGTTTCCACACACTTCTCTTTGCAGATCTAAATTCTCCAAATGACTGAAGTAGTGGTTTTGTGACGGCCGCACCGATTCACTGACTTTGAAGCCGTTATTTAGGCATTTTTCTAGATTCTGACAGCCACTGTTTGTCTAGAAGACCCAGACACTTCAACTTCCTGCCTGATGTCTTTATATGTTGCTTCAACATTTCCATGTAATGTTCTTTCCACATGAAGCCATCTATTTTATGAAGTGCACCGGTTTGAACAGATGAATGTGTCACCTTTAAGCATCTGGAACCAGGCTGCTGCAGCAGCTCCACAATTCTTTTCCTGATATCTTGGCTGATTTCGGTCGACTTTCCCAGGTGAGATCTTAAAATACATCCACACGTAACTCCAAGGTGCAAGTTAACCTATCAAAAGTTGCCAAAGCCATCATCATCTGGTCTTTCCCTCATTATTTAGAGACCTGAATCATTCTATATGCAAATTTCTGATTCTGACGGCATTAACAAATAAATCTCTGATTTTCTCGTTATTGTAGCTTTTATCAAATAGAAATAATCTTGGTTATTCCAACTCACCTAAAACCAGAGGAAATGGGTCTGCATGTAAATTTCTGGTATCAGTCGTCTTCTATGAATCGTCAAATCCATCAGTTTCAAGAAACTTCAGACAAAACGTCAGTTTGCTCCACAGCCCCGATGAGAGCTCTACCATCAGTGTTGATGATGGACTCTTAACATCTAAACTTTTCCATCATCTAAACTTTTCCACCTATTTTCCGTTTGTGAAAATAAAAGTGTTCGATGAAACAAAGATGCTTCCGATCATTAAAATGAATGATGTGAAGCTTTTTTTTACGCTCCGCTGGGTTAATTACAGTGTTTACTATTAATGGCTTCATTCCACAGCAAAGAGCCACAACAATGGCGATGAACACCTCCCACTTGCTGCAGCAAGTAATAATTGAAAAAAAAAAAAAAAAAAGAATAGAGGAAATGATCATAATTAACCAAGTGCAAACCTGCACAGCATACATGAGGACGCGTGGAGCTGGGAACATGCATCGAATGTTGCAGCAAACTTTCTGATGGCGTCTCTGGAACGATGCACAACACTGGGTTGCAAGAAAAAACGACAACAACAACCATGCAAGGTCAAACATGCTGCCGTCTCCTAATCACACACACGTTTGAGGAGCTGCACCATCATCCCTCATAACGTCAGACGCTAGCAGCCGTCTCAGGCGCTTCGCTTCGATAATCAGCTACACGACCTTTCAAGTTAAACGACACACTCACTGGCCACTTTATTAGGTATGTCTTTTTAATTACTGGTCAACAGAAACAGCAATTAAGCCAAACAAATGGCAGCAATTCAAAGCATTTAGCCATCTAGATGTAGCCGGGATCAAATTGACCTTAAGTGACATGGTTGCTGGTTGGAGTATGTCAGACTCTCCTGATCTACTGGGATTGTTTTATCCACAACAGTCTCTCGGGTTTACAGAGAAAAGCTCTGAAAAAGCAGCAGGTGTGAGAATAAAACTACCTTGCTGATGTCAGAGGCCAGAGAAGAAGGGGCAGGCTGCTTTGACATGATGAAAAGGTGAATGAAGCTCAACTATGTGGAATATGATCACTGACTGCGCAACAGTTGGAGGAAACGTCTTCCTTCAGCATTAAAACACACACCTAGAGTAGCTACGTGTTTCCTCACAACCACCAAGAAAACATAGATACTGTGCATAAAATGTTCAGTGAATTTGATCCGTTTGCTTTATTATAAGTTCTGAAAAGCAGTACCTTGACATCTCTTTTTTTTTTTTATCTGTGCAGTCTGCAGCTCTCCCTAATTCACTTCTTTTATCAGTGTTCTTAACCTGATCATCCCACCTGTGACTATTGTCAGGAGTCTTTGTAACAGTGACTTGAATAATCTTTATTCATTCAAGTCCATAGATGTGAAGTCCAGTTGATGTCATTTGTATTCACTCTTCTGCAGACTGAGTTAAATCCACTGTGGTTAGCTTAGCCAGCTAATGCTGCGCCCTAGCAGCAGGAGGGACGGCTGTTGCCTCAGGGTGTTCTCATGTACTTGTTATCTGGCCCACAGACAGCCTGTGTTACTGTCTCACTTTGTTATTATTTAGACTCATTAGGAAGCCAGAGCTCTGCGTTCAGAGGAGAGGCGCAGGTGAGTAGTTAACTGATTAGTTAATGAGGCATGGACATCCATTACTGTTAAGGTTACAGTCAGCTTCTTTTTTCATTGTAAAACTGCACCTAAATGTCCTGCAGTGAACAAACCACTAAATCTCCCCGGAGACCTTTTGTTGCTATGTCAACATAAGGATTTCTTGACTAAACACATTGTAAATACTTGATGTTTGATGTCTTTGTAATAAAATCTGAATGTAGATTCACTTTAGCTCAGATGAGGTAAAAGCAGAAAGTTTTGAACTCGCATCGTTTTGATTGGACGTCCTGCACTCTTCTAACTGAACTACATATGAAGTGAAATGATCTTCTGTTTATGTGATATATAAATGCAGAACACTTGACCATCCTGTGTTTTGTTATTGTGGCGACTTTTGGTTTTCCTCTGAATTAAGCCATTCATCATCTGCCTCAGGGACGTTCTGTCAGTGCCGCATTCGTTCAGCGAGTTCTGCTTGGAAATCACAATTCTTGCTGCGTCTAATACTTTCCTACGGCAACAAACAAACCACAAAAATGGTCCCCGATACAAAGGAAGCTTCTCGATGTTAGGTCTGAAATGTCTAATTAACATCACCTGAGGAGAGTGATTCTTTCCATTCATAAAAGTCTCTTCATATTCACAATTTCCTTTGTATTATTTGCCCACGCAAGGAAAAAAAAACACCTTTCCCCCCACACAGTAGCTGCTCTTCCATTGACCATAAAATTACACAAATTGGAATTACAAAACAAACTTTGTTTAAAGGAAACACAACAGTTTTGAAAAGTGACTAAATACTTATGTTGAAATTGTGGCTATGAGTAGACGTATCATTGGCTCATACCATAATGAGGTCTACGACTAGTTTGGCGTTGAAATCAGTTCACCTCTGGCTATTCACAGTTCAGTTTTTGCAGATTTCTCTGTGGAACGTAACTTCAAATAATTTGTGCATAATCCAATTATTGCAGAGTTTTATAACTAAAATGTTCCAAAGAAAATGCAGCTTGGGAGTCTGAAACGACTTAACATGCTATCGGCTGGTGTTCGCAAAGTAAGCAATTCAGAAGCAGCATTCATTTTCCTTGGCAATGATTGGCTGATTCCCCAAGAGCGGAGATAAGGAAGACTGAGGACAGTCAGCTTCTGCAGCAGTACGACGACGGTTTCCACTGTGTGTATACACGCATAGTCATGTGTATTCTGTATCAAAATATATTTTTAAAATAGGCAGCTAGTATTTGTGGATTTCAGCCATTCGGTGGTGGTTCCTAACTCTCCGCTGTCCACTGGATAATCAGTGGAACAAACTACCTAAAAACCTGAGATATGTCTCCTTTATTAGCCTAAAATAAATTTTTAAAAAAGGATTAGTTCATTTTTAACAGTCTTGACTGTTTTTTGGCTGCTTTTAACTATTATCGGTTCATATTTTTGTATCTATAGTTGCCTTTATTCAATAGTAGCTGAACAAGAAGAAGGGGCAGACATGTTGCAAATGACCAATGGTCGCGAGTTGAACCAGGGACAACAGCGTTGAGGACTGTAGCCTCTGCGTACGGTGCGCCTGGTCTACCACTGAGCCTTGTGGTGCCAATTGGTTCAACATTGTAATGAACAGAATTTCCATTTCCCTATAAAGTGATTTATATTACATTATGCTAGAGAAATGCTATCGTATAAAAAGAAAGTCTCTTGACTTGCTGCAACAAAAGCAAGCACCGACCACATGCAGTGGAAGGTTTCTGTGCTGTCAGGGTCTGCTGCTGTTTACTTTACTAAAACATCAATCCTATCAAAAAGCATCACAGAAATCTTGTGGTAAAAGCAACATCTGAAGTTGTTTTCTCAAGGTTTCAACCACAATCATGCAGGATGAAGAGATGAAATTAATAGACTGGGGTTGGTAAATTTGAGACAGGGTGTGAAATCAGATTCTCGCACCACGTCTCCATTCCACTCTAACTCATTTTCACAGCAAGCGCTCCACAGTGAAACTCGTCCGAAAGCCACAATCTGTCAGAGGATGGTGTCATCCTAATGACACTCTCAGCATACTGATGACTCCCATCTGCATCCCTCTGCATCCAGTGGAGTGTGTGCACTGCTAGCACATATATTATTTAGCCATATGAATGGGGCGAATGAGATTGGTAAAAATAACATGTCTCTGTGGTCCGGCTGAATGCCGAGACGCTCTATTATAGCATTTTCACTCCTCCGATTGTTAAATAATGTATGTAGCTAAGAAAGCAGCGATACGATACAGGCAGTGTGAGGAAAGGAAGACGGGGAACAGCCAGAGACCTGGAAGGACAGCGACTGGTTCAGCCCAGTCCTGATGGGTTGGAAAACGTCTTTACCCTTGAACAACGAGGACAAGCATCTGAACTGATGAAATAAATATAAATACAGTGTAGATCATGGTTCAGGTACAGTCAGAGTTTTAAGTATAGGTCAAAGTGTGGGGTAGTGTCTCTTTATAAGGAAAGGATTTGGGGGTTCTGGTCACATCAGCATTGAAAATGGTTACAAAAAGAAAGAAAAGACAAGCAAGCAATGACTGAATTTGCTCAAAAACAGGTCCAATCACAGGCCAGCATTAACAAAAAAGCACACAATCATTCTCTATGAATCAATCAACATTTTACTCTCAATTGCCATTGTTGGAAGAAAGTCATAAGCGGTCCTGTTTGCAGTTTGTCACAAGCCACTAAGGCGAAACATCAGACCTGTAGAAGACAGTCCTCCATAGAGTTCTAGAGGAACTCTCCAGGGTTCCACATCCCGCTCCATGAACACGACCCTCACAGAAAGGCAGGCACCCCATTCAGACTATTTTTACCGTAGGAGGAAAAACACTTTCCACAGAGGGCTATGCACATTTTTCAGCAGCCTCCTAAGATAATACACCATCTACTCAGAGGAGAAGAACTGAAATAACTGCATAAACCGATTCCTCACCAGCATATCAAGGCAGTTTTTGTAACCTTGTTGTCCCTGAGAGACAAATTATCTCCAATAGTAAAAAAAAGTAGCTCGGATTTCTGTTCACTTTTTCTGCTCATGATTTGATGGTCATCCTTAGATATTTTTTTAAATCTGCAGGGTGTTTGGCGATCAACAGAAGCACACACTGAGCCATTAATGCAGAAAACACACCAGTAGTTAACCTTCCAAGGATGACTGGAAAACCAAAACATCTCCAAGAGCACTTCAGGGATTCATCCTGGAGCTCACAGATGAACCCAGAACAACATTTGTTGGTTGGACTGCAGTGACGTCACGTTCCAAACAATGAAACTGACCAACCTCTACTTAAAATTTCTTAATTTACTGATTTATCTCATTAAAATAAAATGTTATTGACATAAATTAACAATTTAATGAGAAAAATTTAATTACCTCATTAAATTGTAGAATTTAATACAATTACCATCTTGGCACGACCTCTGAAGGTAAGATCTACAGTCTTCCTTAAGTCAGCTCTGGGGGTGTTCAGCAAATCTGCACAAAGATTTGCTATTATCAGAAGTTCTTCTTCAGGGGACACACTTAAATCCTCATCCAGCCTTGCTTCTAGATTTAGTTACTTTATTTCATCATTGCTTTGAAAATATGGACAACTTTAGCTAGCTAACTGAACTCTCTTGTCTTTCAGATTTTGAAGTCTGGTTCATAACACTGAACTCCTCTAATAATAAACCCCTGGACCTACTGACTGTAAAAAGTTTGAATTTATGTATTGTTTCCACTGCTGACTGAATCAGCTTGTACATTTTAGCGTGACCTTCTGCTGCTGAAGTACTTCATTTTTTTGGCTGTTTACACACCTTTACTAAAGGTGCCAACTGCTATAGAGTGGGCCGTAAATTGAATGAGCTTTATCCGTAATCTGGCCAAAAGCTGTCAGAAGTAAGCATCCTAACATGAAAAAGTGACCTCGCCATCCAAATTTTACAATATCCTTCCTCATACAGTATAAAAAGTACAGTATGTGGCCGAGTCCGGAGTCAAAAAGCAACCGATCTCTGGATGCAGCGAGTGAGTCCCTGAGGCAACAATTTAACTAGTAGTGCCCTTCTTTGCCCCAGCAAACAATTGTTCTGCTGGCTGCCTCATCTCCTCAATCTGCTGTTAACTGCACAGAGTGACAGTCCCAGCTGTCTCTGCTGACCGCTGCTATCAACAAAGCAGCAAGAGACACACTATCTGCCTGCTTATCCTCTTGGGAAGGTTGAAGTCAGTACAACAGTCAGAACTCGGCTTACTTTCAGAGAGCGGCCAAACTTTCCTAAACAAAGTTCCTGATATTCCGAAGGATTTCCAACAAAAACCCAAACAGAAATGCTTACAATAACAACTTCAGGCATCTCTATAGAGAATTAATTAGCATGCCACAGAGCTTCCATGGTAACTGTTCGTTAACATTTTTCAGCTGTGCTCGTTTCTAAAGGGGCAAGCGGTTCTCATTTCCTTTCAGAAGGGATAAAAATGATCAGTAAGCACCTAAAAGCCTCTAGTTTATTTTCAAATTAGTTTAAATAAATAAATGAATTCTTTGACTCTTAATTCACCGACAGTTACAATACCTAGGGCTGTATTTGCTATTAAGTGCTACTCCAATTTCATAACAAGAGATCCTGCTGAGCCGAGATACATGGACAAATTTGCAAAGAGAAACATTCTCTGTAAAATAATGAAATTCTGTTGAGCATGAATAGTTCCCCGCAGCTGAGAAAATGAAGGTAAACCCGATGACCTTCAGAATCAGATTTATTTGAGGAAATGAAAAGCTCCACACCAACTGATAATCACAGAAATCTCCAGGCTGCTTTAAAGAGCCGATTTGGACTTCAGGGATTAGAGGAAAAAAACAAGAGGAAGCAGGAAAGAAAGAAAAAAAAATCTCTTGATTAAAGTTTATTGGCTTGACCAGGGGTAACGGACAAAATAGGATATTGATTTCATTGTGAAAAAGTCTCCTAAAGTGTGTTCGAGACAGAAAATCACAAAGAGAAGAAATGTGCCAGTGATGGTATCATTAGCTCCCATCAGAAGTGCCACTAGAACTGGCAAAGGTCTGCAGTTGCAGCAGACAAATGAAGATGATTAGTTTTAATACTGAACTGTGTGAGAAAGTTTCTGTGAAAATGTGTGGCGGAACAAGAAAAACAACCAAACAGCAGAAAAAAAAAAAGAAACAGTATAAAACTCCCTGAATGCTCGTCTGCATATCTGTGGTTGAATGTGGGTGTTGTGTTGAAAGTTGTGTGTTTTCGTGTTTTTCTGGGGGTTTCTGTTTGTGTGTGTGTGCGTGTGTGTGCACTGTGCACATATGATTTCAAACAGCACACTATTCATGGAGAAGATTTATATGATGGCGTGCAGCTTGGATTGTGGCGACGCTGACCGCTGTTTGGCTGTTAGCTTTGACATGGTAGGAGAGAGACCTTTACTAGTCTGCTTCACCCAGAGCCTCTATTGTCTTCTGGTAGCCACAGGAACAAAGGGAGGCCCCCAGGGGCCCAGATGTGCACAGTAAAAGGAGCCCAGTGCTCAAGATGGGGGAGGATGAAGACCAGAACAGCACAGAGGGCCACTGGTCATGGATGTTCGTTGTCTTTTAAACACTCAGATTTTCTGGAGGTTGTGAATGAAAGCATATAGTCAAGAACCTTCCTTTATGTGTTTAACAACAGAACTACAATATTTCACAGCAAATGTTCTGTTCAGTTCTGTTTGGAGTTAGCAACTTCACATCCGGTTTACAAAAGAAAGGAAAACAGCGTCAATAAGAGATCCAACAGAGCAAGACCAGAGCAACCGGTACGAGTCTCAAGTCATGTCAGCACAAATGTTTGTATTTGAACCTCCCATCTAGACGTAGAAATGCTTTTTGGTGAGAAAAATATTGGTTTTAAAACTTTTCAGTCTGTGGGACAAACAAAGAGCTCAGTAAGAACCTTGGGCCTCACGAGACAACAGAGAGAAGATCTTTCACCATGCATGAAGTTGTTGCTGAACTGGACAACTCCTTCAACTCGTTGAGTTTCCATCAACCATAAAACTGCGCAAATTGAAGCTGAGAAAATAAATTTGCTTAATTTGAAAGCAGCCCATTTTAAAATAACACGTCTTTAGATAAAAATGTTTGCACTAGGAGGAGGTGGGGTTTTTTGGGCTGTATTTTGAAAAATTGCAACGGAAACACTTTATCGCATCACACAAGTCAGGTAGTCACCAGTCGGATGTTATTAGACAACAGGAGGATGTTGGTTTGTTTTCTTTCTGACAACGTGCAGCTGCCTCCACCAGAGCTCTCACAGCTCATAAAAAGTTGTGAGTCACTCCAATGTGTTGAATCCAAAGCTCTTCTGTAAAATCACAGACTACAATTTTCCCAAAATATGTAGCTGCTGGTAGACAATGAGCTATGAGTGCTATGGCTGAATTCATGTAACTGTTTACGTTACGATTTTTAATAACACACTGCATGAACAAGCTCATCCGCGTGTGATTTTAATTTCATTTATCTAAAGAAAACGCCGCATATGCAAAAAAAAAAAAAAAAAAAAATTTTTAACTGCTTACTCTTATTTTATATGTCTTTGTTTTTGTATTTTTACTGCAGTGAATCTGCAGCTTCCACCTGTATTTCACTTTGCCTCTGGTTCTAATGGGTTTCCTGACTGTGGGACAGTACAGGATGTTTCTCTGAGAAGTTGAACAGGAGGTTTCATGGATGCAGAGCAAGAACCAAGAGCAGAGCGAAGTTCAAACCATGTCCTCCACTGATCACGATGGCCGATGACCACATCCCCCACACCAACACCTCACTGCCAAGCAAGACTCAAATTACTTGTTCGTCTTCTTCTGCCGACGTCCACGATATTAACATAATTGCCCACAAAAGGGTATTGTTGTCTAGAGTTTTTACATAGAAGGGACAATATTGTTTTAAAATAATACATCCACGTTTATCACCAATGATACGTGAATTCAAAGCAGTTACCATGGTTACATCATATGTTATACTACCACCAAGTCAATTTGCTGTGCTGAATACAATTTATTTATATGATGTTTTTCCTGCATGGATCTAATGTCAGCTTCATAGCTGAAACAAAACTGAAATGAAATGAGGCAGATTCCCCATAAAATACCTTTTGGCTAACAACAGCTCCTCCAGGATGCTTGTAAAAGCTCAGTAGTGATAAAGGCTTGGATAGCAGTTGAGCTGCTGGAAATTTGTTTTTGGGAATAGTGGCCTTTACTTAACAGTGACAGGTGTAAGAAAAGAGAGGACGGCATGCGGCGGATGGGCCGACAGCGGGAACTGAACCCGGGACAACCGTGTCAAGGACTACAGCCTCTGCATCAGAGCCGCCTAGCGCCCCCTGTGTTGCATCTTTATTTCTGTAACTGCAACCCAATGTGTGAATCTGTTTTACAGTGATGAAAAAAATAAATAAATAAAAAATTGCGCAAGCATCTTTGTGTATTTCTCAGGGCTTTTTTCAGAGCGGTGGGATAAGTGAGAAACACAGAGAGGAACCCACAGCGCCCGCTGCGCCCTCAGTGTGAGCTTCAGACTCCCACAGCGCTCTCTGTTCTGAGGGCAGCTAAATTTACCCCAGTTTTATGCTTATGTGGAACGCGCCCCAATTCCCAAAGTCATTTATTTCGACTGTGACCGCTGTCAGGGTTTAATCTCACTTATGGCGGTATCTATGGCAACCCCTTCGGCCAATTATGCATGTATGCAAATAAAACAAACAAGAGACAAATTTGTGTGCTCTTAAAATGGCTTCTCCCTCTGGATATATAAAACGTGGCGTGCCACACGCACCCACTTTTCACAGACACGGGATGAGACGAAATCACACTCTGATAGACTGAAGCACTTTTATTGTGATTTAGGGGGCTGGCTTCCTTTCTGCTCGGTTTTATTCGGACTCGTCCCCAGAAAACCCAACCGCCTGGGCCAAAGTTTCCTCTTTCGTCTACATAAAGAAAGGGCAAAAAAAAAACACCCTCTGCTGTTCATTTGCTCTCAGCAGATCTGGCATTCCATAGCTGGAGGAAAACATCACGGACAAGAGGAACACATAAACCACGGCCAAGGCTTGTAGCTCTTACATTATTGAAGTTAATCCTTTTAAGGAGTCATAAATTCTTATAAGCTTAAAATGACCTTTTTGAGCTTTTTCATGATTCTTACTAAGCAACCATAATTTATTGCATGCTTATGCAGTATAATTTAAAAGAAAACGTGTTGAGAAATACAAGTCATGCAAATAGAGCAAAAATATGTCATATCCAGTGCTGCAGAAAAAAAATAAGATCTTCAATCAAACCAGCACAAATAACCTGAGGAAACCAAAAACAGAACTGTGAGATTTGGTAACTTTACAACATATTGTTAGACAAACATATTTAAAAAGAAAAAAAAAACATTCTGTTGTCACATTTATGGAAAATTACTGTCAAATTCACTGACTTTGCTTCACAGTGTGGTAAGGGTTGCTCAAGCTGAAAATCAGCCAATCCCGTCTCCAGCCAGTTTCTCTGCACTTCTTTTTTTTAATTTTTTTTAATAAAAGAGTACAAAAATGTCCCAGCAGGATAAAGTTTAGTCATTTGTTTGTGTGCAATGATTGCAGCAGACAGTTTATTTCAAAGAAGCCGGGGACAAAATAAAAAAAGAATGGACAGAGAAAGTGTAATCAGACGCTACTTTTCCTTGTAGTTTACAGAACCGAAACGAGGTGAACATCTCCGAGGCTCTGAAATGAAAAGTCAAGCTGTTGACGAAGGCTATGAATAAATAACTCTCTACTGAGCTTGTGTGAATTATTTAGCAGTCAGGAGTTAAAATTAAAAAGTTAATGCTACAAACTCAATGTTATATTTTCTGAAGTATCATCCGCGGCTCCTTGATGAAGTCAAGCTGAGAATTTCTTTTAGTTTACTTGTAGAGAATCGTATTCCTTCAAGGCCCCGAACGCACAACAACATGAAGAGGGAGAGTTTTATTCCCCATTTCTCGCAAATTGAAGCTGGTGTCATCTTCAAAAGAGCTCCGGGTTTCCTGGTGGAAGCCGCTCAGCAGAACTCTGCAGGGGTTTTCTCCAGGCAACATGAAAACACTAAATGAAACGTTATGTGAACCCAATGCTAAGCAGACATCCAAAAACACAATCTGCTAGTAAATGCATTATTAAGAAACGGCTTCAGTAAGAGCTGGTGGAAGGTCTTTGTAGAATGAAGGAGCTACCAGATCAAACTTAAGCGATATTCCAAAATTCAGCACAGAGAGATGAACACATCCCATTTAGAAACTTACAGCAGAGATCAGCGTTTTAAAATGAACACTGGAACACAATGCAACGTCCTAAACCATCCCCAATGAACTGCTTTACCTTTTACATACCATAGCAATCCAACCACACAATTCAATTAGCAAGTCCCTGGTGACTCATGTTAAGTCATCTGGTTATGCTTCATTTCATAAATGTGTTCATACTGGCACAAAACAGCAAGCGTGAACACTGAAATGCACTCAGTGCAAGTCAGAAAGCAACACCCGCCTGTGAGGACGGGGAGCCTGAACTTACAGTGAGCAGGCGTGTTTTATAATTAAAGGATTCCTTTGGACAATATGGCTGAAATGTCTGCTGCGTTCAAGTGAACACGGCCAACATATCCACATATGGGACGAAGCAGGGAGTCTTTGAATGGATGGGAAACAGCGTCATTCGCTTATGTTTGAGAGTATTAAACCTCTAAAATGCATCATTACCCAAGTAACAAACTGATCAGCAACGCGGCAGTGGCATTTCCACAAAGGCGACTCCTTAATTAAAAACTGTCTGCTTTGGTTTGTTTTATAGATCTTGTATTATCTTTTAGAAAGCCAGAGAAAAGGTCCGGTGCTGATCTTCAGGGAATGGCTTCAACAGCCGAGTCATAAGAAGCACAACTAAATTAAAACTGTGTCAGAGGTCAAAGACGTCGTTCACAATCTGTCCATTTACTGCGTTAACTTTAAAAAAATAGTATATGTCTGTCAAAACATATAATACAGAAGCCCAAAACAGGACCAATCGTTAAACATTTCCCAAAACGACATAACGTCAGAATATTCTCCACTGTGGATGTGGCTGATGGTGGGTGGAATTTTCCTTTTGGGTTATTTTCCACCCACTCGGATATCTAAAGAGCTGCTCAGTGGATATCTGATAAATAGATGCCAAATGGGCCTCTCGCTACGAGGCTCTTGCTTTCTGACTTTGCCTTTTCAGCAGCGATCTGGGCAGTTAACCCTCTGCTTTAACACACTGGCCTCCTGCCTTTGATTTATGGCTCTGATCTGCGCAGGATGGATGTAAAAACCATGTTCCATAAAAACAGCAGCATAAAACAAGCCCTTCGTTTAATTCAAGTTGACCAAACATAAATGCAGCTTTATGGTACAGCACTGCATTATTATCAAAGGAACATAGATCACCTGTCGTCAGATTAAATCTCCTCATTTATCATCCATTCCTCTTTTATTCCTGTCTCATCATTTCTTTTATAGGACGGCTCCAGCATTTCAATTAAATATTTCGGCTTCCGTTGAATTTGGAGTGCACGGCGAAAAAGCCATTAAAAGCAAAGTGATTTTCATATTTTCTGTCATTCATGCTGGGGTAATTTAAAGAAGACCTCAGGGTAGGCAAATGAAAATATAATAATAATATAGCTATTGTACAAAAAACCCCAAGCTTCTAGATTTCCTCAAGCTCTTTCATTGCTTCTGGTATTGGGGGAAAATAGAAAACAGAAAATGACTGTTTTTTTGTTTTTTTCACTATGTGTGACAGGTTTTCTAAAATGAAAACCTCTTCTATAGAACAACTTTTTAAAAGACTGAAAAATTAGACTTTATTTTTATTTTTTACTCTCCTGTGGCACCATGTTAAACATTTAAATCTGAATGTTATTTTCAGTGTTAATTACTTTTCACTCTACCGATGCTGGAGCAGTTTGTCCATCAATGCTCAGAAACTGAGAAGCGGTACTTTGTAATAGCTAACTAACATTTAGATTGTTCATAGAAGAACCGAGTGAATGGTTCAAGGTGGTCCACTTAATTACATTCTGAATATTATTTGTTTGCCTGAGGATTTCAGCCTCCAGATATTAAGACGTCAGAAAAGCAACTGTAAACAAACCTGCCTTGCAGCAAGAAGCTTGAAACCTTTCTGCATAGAGTTTGCATGATCTCCTCATGAATTTGGGGTTTACCTCTGGGTACTCTGCCCTCCTCCAGCAGGCCAAAAAAAACATAATTGTTGTTGTACTGAAGCGTGAACCTCCTCACACCGATACACTCCAACTGCATCGCCACGTTTTCTTGTTCCACACAGCAGCTGCCTTTGCTTTAACAATTCCAAAAGGGATACAACTACTCCATAGCTTTTCAGCACATTTGAACACTTTCCTCTATTGGCATCGGCCGAGTAGCGCCGACACCACAGTGCATAACACAGCGTGATAAATGTAGCCGTTTTAGAGGAAGATGGGTTGGTTTTTCCTGTCTGCATGCTCCCAGGGTTCAGTGGGAGCATTTTAATGTAAATGTAGTTCCTCCTGGTGCAGCTGTTGCAATCAGACTGCATATGTGCAACAAGATGTAACCTCTCCCTCCACCAGCAGCGCAGAAATCATGTTTACAGGAACGCCGACTTCCACCGAGGATGTTTTACCTAAACGGTGAAATCTTTAACAACTGGAATACAGAACGAGAACAGCCAATTCAGACAGCAAGAAAAGTCAGCTTTAAAGGTTAAGAAATCAAACATAATCAAGGCCAAAAAAACAGAAAGTAGTAAATAACTCAGCCTATAGACACACAACAATATAATTTAGACGTGTTTCACAAATACTTATTTGTGATTGCTCTCCTTCCCCATCCTCACTTCACCTGAAAACTAGAGTCTTACTTTACTTATCGCTTCTTATCTGCTGGTGGTGGTTCCATCTAATCTCTCTGGCTAATTGAGAGCACCTCGGCTGTTAATCCACTGTTGGGGAGCAGATATGATCTCATGTCGAGAAGAATTCACCTCATTCATCTCACTTGGGGAAAAGCCAAATACTTCACTGCCATATCTGCTTCTAACTATACTCCCATGCAGTGTATCCAATGTGTTTTTTTTTTTTTGTGCTTTTTGCTTGTTTATAGATAGAGCAGCCAGAGGAACGGGAAAAACAAGATATGCAAAAGCAAGACATCGTTTGTTGGAATGCAAAAATTTTGGCACAAAACGGTCAGTAGAATCCAAATCTAGACTTATTAAAGTCTATATTTGGATTCTTTGTATCTAGTTTTAAACAAGTGTGATGCTCTTGAGTGCTATAATATATAAAGCCACTACACAAAGAGAGAAGAAAACACAAGTAGCCTGGCAAAATATGGAGAAACAGAAAACAGAGTCTGTGTTTTATCATCTCATCCATTTTTCAACCCATTAATACTCTATAGGACTCCAAATGCCTGGATGCATTATCTAGTGCATTTATAGTCCTCAAACTTAAAGGTCACTTTTAAAAAAAAAAAAAAAAAAAAAAACTATCATAAATTACTTACATTCCTGCTGGCTGACCTAGAACACAGTGAGGTTATTAGTTGGTTATGTCTGAGTGCTCAAGGGAACTTTAAGTTGTTTGAAGTAGACAGGGTTAAAGTTAGGGGCAGAACAGAGGGGGCGCTGCCGATGAGTCGCTGTTGGCGTCAGGCTTCCTACATCTGCGGTCAACACTAAAAATAACCCAGACCGGTTGCCATTTCTCTTTGTCTGCATGTTTCATGGCTGCACAGACGGATTGCAAATAAAAGGAGCAACAGCCAAAGTGAGCTGCTGCTCTAACACGAGCCTCAGAAGAGAGGTGTGCTACTTGACACTGCTTTTGAAAATGGAGGAGATGGAAAATGCAATGTGCCGAAAAGAGAAAGTGTTTTTCATGTGTTCTGCTGGTTCAAGAGCTACTGACTGCTCAGGCTATAGCATGCAGTCAGGAGGAACAGAAAGGCTCCTGCACTGACAGTACACTCATGAGGGAAACTAGCAGCCAGGTGCTGCTAATCAAATATACCTGATTAACTCACCATTACCAAGAGTAATCACCTCTTTAAAAGTAGGACTTTTAGAAGTTTGCCACTTAGGAGCATGGAGGCGTGTGTGTGTGGACACGATGGCAACGTAGATAGAGCTCAGCAATGAGCGCAGTGAAGCAGTTTCTGCTGCCCTTCAGTCTGTTAAGGTCATTTTAGAGTGCTCAGTTAGCATGCTCTGTGTCAACATGTGGTTGGAGAATCTTGAACTCATTGGCCGTCATTTTGGAAGATGACTCCTCTGGCCATCGAGCCAGTTGCTCTCTAAGACAGTTAGAGATGTGTGCAGATAAACCACAGTACACAATATATGTTTGGAGTTGCTTTTGAACAATCATAAATGGGACATTGATCAACATATTCAATGTGTATTGATGATTTTGATGATGGCACTCACTTCTGATCTTGATGCTACATGGTGGTGTCCAAACATTTTGATAAATGGGGCAACACTGTCAAGCTAAAATGACATGGTATCCACAAAAATACGGCTTCTTTTTTTTTCTCAAATTAAAAATAAAATAAATTTGATTTTTTTTTTTGTCAATAAAGTAAAGATTCAATGTAATAATGAAGCAAAGTGCAGTGGACTGCAACCTATTCATGGTTCAGTACTCATGATTTTTCTTTTTCTGTGCAACCCAACTACAATGAAACGGGCCAAGCAAAAACTGAGGGTGTTGTAATGGCCCAGTCAAATCCCAGACCTCAATCTGATTGAAATGGTGGAACCTTGAGGACTGTACTCGATGAAATGTCAGAGATAACTGGAACACTCTTGGAAAGAAGAGTAGGAGGGGGGTGGATATTAGCACCAAAATGATTGGGTAGATTGAGGGAATCCTTGCTCCCATCGGTGGTTTTCCAGAGTATTTAATCAGTGGGTGTGCTTAGTTTTCCCCTTGACTGTGTGATTCAAAGCATGTCAAAACTGTCTTCACAAATGGCGGAAGGGCCCCAAGAGGACATCTAGATTTATTACACTTTCCAAGCATTGTCTCCTGTCTGTGCAGGCTCTTCCTTGAAGGAATGAGAAAAATAATCAAAACAGACATAAATCTGAAGACGGAGAAAAGAGCCATCAGCCCAATTAGAATCAGTGTGGTATTCACCAGCTGCCGAACAACCGTTACATTTATAAAGCTGCTCTTCATAATGATGATGTCACCCACCGCTAATGCCCGTTATGCTTCAACAGCATTTTCTGGAGGGATTGTCTCAGCGAGGACATCTCTTTCCAAACATGCTGCCTGTTTGCCAAGGTGATTAACGCCACCAACACTGGGATAATCCTAGCAAGTTTGGGTGTCGACGCGCCGGCGGAGAGCAGCAGATTCTCCACGTGCAAAATTAACACCTGATTTGGCCAAACTTTCCACCAGCGTCCCGCGTGGTGGCGTCCAGTTTGTGATAACGAGCAGGACAAAGTCAAAGAAAATCTCTTGAGTACTTTATTGTGTTTCCTCTTCCTGTGTAGCTCACACTCCACACATGCACTCAAGCACACACCACAGCCACCAGGCCCCACTATGGCACATTTGCTGCCTTCCCTGCAGTTGCTATGGAAACACCTGCATCTCTGGTAATCCTATGAATAGGACGCAATGAGCAGTGCTTCAGGGGCAAAAGCAGCCTAACAGGGTGGCAGGTGGAGACAGGAAACCGAAACGTGCCGCTCAAAACGACATTTACCTCAAATTTTCAGACATTTTTCTGAACACCAGCTTGTAAAGTGGCAGCGTGTAAAAGCGCATCCTTTCTCTGCAATTTTCCGCTGCTTGTGCCGTTGCATGGATGCACGTTGGCACCATTATGATGCAGATAGCATCGTTTTCCTCTAAAGAAGCAAACTTTGATTTTCATTTTCCCTTTAGTTGTTTAGATGTCAAATAGCTGCTCTATCACCCCTCAACAATCTAACCAGGCCTCAACCAATCAGCACTTTCAGCCAGCAGCTGTATTTAGATTTTTGTCACAGCATATGAAGCAACATATTCAGTTACCAAGAGTCTCTTGGCTGCTGCTCTGATTAAGGCTCTCCTTGCCAGGCTTGTTGGTCTAGGTGGACGTCTGAGTCTTGGTGGGTTTCCAGACATGCTCTTTCTATTTTTGGATAGAGCCTCAGGCACCTAATCAAGACACCTCCTGGGGGGCTTTCTCTAAAGGTTTTCTGGGCAGATCCCTGTGAGGAGACACCAGAAGGAGACATGGTTCTCTAAATCGCCACCGACTGCGGAGACTTGAAAATGGATCTCAAGCAACTTGTGTTACTTTTACCACTTGACTCGGCTCAGCTCTACTCCACACAGTTCGGGTGGTTTATCGTTATAACTGAGTAACAGAAACACAATGTGATCTGTACTCAACACAAACAATGGTGAACATGTTAGCTACAGAGCTACAGTACGTTAGACCCTGTCGGCCATTGTCATGAAGAGCTTTGCAGTCAAGTGACTCCACCCTCTGCCCAATCAGTGATCATCAGATTTCTGATGTTGTGTTTTCACCCTGAATTGGTAAGTTTGGAGCCACAGTGAAGTAGGTTCTACAAAAGGAACTGGTGCCAAATAACAGCTACTGATGGGAAACCCTTATGACCCAGCAGAGCTGAGTGGAGTGGGTGGCAGTGGAAAAGTGCAACTGGATTCTGTTCCACTCAACTCTTTGCCCAGACTGTGGAACTTTTAATTTTAAATTAAATGCAAAATTGTGCTTTCACATAAAAAGACATATTGGAGCACTGAACAACAGTACACACATTTTTCTCCAACTAAGATGCTACAGACATCTGAGGTTAAGAGTGGTTCAACACAAAGAAGGATGTTAGCTCTATACATGTCCTATAGCAATCCTCTATGGCTTGCAGTTATCCATGTTGCTTGTGCATCTTTTTCTACCACACAACTCAACTTTCTTCATTGAAGGAAATCCCCCTTGTGTAGGAAGTCACTGACTCCTGGCCTGACAGCTGAACAGTCAGCAGTTTTCCCTTTAGCACAAGAATCATTTCTGTTTTAAAAAAGCTTTCAAATCGGTCTTGTAGAATATTACCATTTTCTGAGAAACTGAAATCAACACTTGGAATGTTTCACTCTGTTTGTAACTGAGATGACATAAACTAAATGTGCGATGACATAATCTGAATAGATGAGGGAGTTTGAAAAAGGACCAAAAAACTCTGCTTTGCGTTTTTCATTTAATAGTTTGACTAATTATGATTATCAACGACAGTTAAAAAGCAGTTATGGTCTGATGAGACTCACATAGAGCCATTATATCTGAGAAACCTCAAACTCAGCTCTTATTCCACGGTGAAGAGTTTTACTGATAAAAATGCTTATCTAAAATTTCCGTGTCAGATTGCATAAACAGCGTGACATTTACAAAGATAAATCGTTCAAGTGTTCTTAAACCGATAAAGCATCTTTTTAATACATCAGGCAGAAATGCAACCAGATGTTGCCTGCAGGTGAGCAACCAAAGCATCTGTCTTCCTGAGTGAAGGAGGCAACATCAATCTGAACCAAACGGATTCAGTCCTTGATCAGGAGGAGAATGCCAGATTGTCATCACATCTAAACATCGATCTGTGGGTGTCAATACACAGCCCTGATTGGTCCAAAGTTGTCAAACTTTTTGTGATTTAAAGGCAACAACAGATATCTTGTGGGCGGGAATGTGGATTTGCTTTTAACTCATAAATCTTATGAAAATCTAAGCACTTTTTGGGAAACTGGCGCACGCAAAGACATCCCACGCAAGTTCAGGGAAGAGATGCTAACTCCACTCAAAGACGCTTTAAAACATCTCGACTTGAGATGAAAGTCCTAATCACTGCACCACCCTCCATTTATGTGCTGAAGAATGCTTTGAGATAGAAAACTGACACTGCAATCAGAAACGACTGTTATGGATTAAACATGTGAACGCGGCGAAAACATGAGATACCCATAAATGACTCGTATCGTTATGCAGCCAATCAATTAGGAATGCTTTGCATGATTTCTGCTTTGGACTTGGTGCTCCAAGACCAGCGATTCCCCATCACTCACTATTAACCCTTCATTCAACACTACAGACTGCCTTATACATGAAGAATTATGATTTAATGGAGCACAAACAAATAATAATCTCTGTTCACTCAAAGTATTATAATACTTATCAATTTGTAAGTGTCCGCATAGACTAGTGCTTAAGCAGCAGCGTCTCATGTTGCTCTTCGGCGTAATAAAATGTCCTTTAACAGCTAAATCTGAGTAAAATTGTGATTAGGAGGTGGAACAAAGTGAGATAATTTCTATTTGCTGCTTCAACATGAGCCCTCATCAGATAAGAGGTACATTAAAGTTAATGGGTTCAGACATTCTTTACAGCCATGTCTTCCAGCCCTTCTGATTAAAGCCATTGTGTGAATGCTGTGCATACTGTCATTTACATGTGCACTGAAATTAATAGAGAGCAACAGAGCAATTGACACATTTATTGCCACCTGTGGTGAAGATATTTAGAAAAAATGCTAAATAGGAAATATTTCTAAAAATGCAACTTTTAAATTGAGCACATTTATTCTTATTTGTCACTTTAGGAGATATTTTGTCTAAATGATCATTTTTACAAATTTGACTGTGTGAAACTTTTAGTTAGGAGTCCTTCTGTGTTTGTGGAAACATATCATTATAAATATGATGTGACACAGCACACTCATTTCTGGTGGTGGTGCCTAAGACTAGAGAATATGGCTGGATGATATGGACTAAAACTTGCATCACGATATTTTGTTGTACTATTGTGATAACAATAAAATGTTAAAATATATATATATATATTCACTACTTCTTTCTTAGGTAGCTGTATGCCCTGCTGTCTCTCATAAGGGGAGAACAACAGATGAATGAACTGAACTTCTACAGTCAGAAGAACAGAAGTTAATGTGTTTAAAATACCTGGAACTGTGACAAAAAAGGTGAGAGAGGATCTGCATTTATCTTGCTGCCAGGAACAGAGAGCAGGAAGGTAAAAAAAAAAAAAAAAAGAAAAGAAAAACCTGCAGCTCACAGCTGGAAAGCTGCAGCATAAATAGATTCATTAAGATTTGTCACACCTTCAGTAGGTGGCAATACATTGGGGGGGGGCTCTGTATGTATGTACACAGCTGAGGTAAGTAAATACATCTCCTATTTACAGGTTATTCCGATTAAAAATTCAGTGTCACTTTGGGCTTTATTAGAATACATATCTTTAGGTTGAGGAAAACTGCTGAATTTTGTTACAATGTCTTTTTATAATTGACACTGAAAATAATTCTAACCAAAAAGTATAGACTTTAAAACTTTTTTGTTCATCAGCTTTAGTGCTGTAGAGAAGACGACTTGCTGCTACTTAGAGTATATACTGCACCTAGTTTTGGAACATTGTGATGTCTAACCTCACTAACCTCATCATGACAGCGAGTTGATTTCTCTGAACAGCTAAGTCAACGTAACTCAAGGCTAATGCTAACACGCCAGAAGCAGTTCAGTTTTGAGTCTTGCTGAAAGGCTTAACTGACATCCGACTTTAAAAACCACAAGCCTTCAGGAGATATCTCAGCAGTAACACATGCAGAAAACAAAATAAGTTTGAAAAACAAGTTTTTCCAATAAAAATTGGATGTTTTGGAAAAGTTATGCTCTTTAATGTCTTCTTATTCAAGAAGATGATACAACAAAAAAAGCCAAACACATCAAACTCCTCTAACAGTTTTAGCTACACTTTAAAATGAAAACGTCCTCCACTATAATTTAGCAGATTCTTTTCTTCAGGCCTTTTGTCAGTGAAATAAAAAAGTGGTTGCAGTTAATGCATGTTCAACAAGGCTCTGATGCCGAACTAGAACGGCCTGTCGGCCTGATGGAGTGCGCATTGCCCCACTGTGTTTATTTTATAAATCGGTGTGAACATGGAATCTGAAGTTGCAGTAATGGCCATTTGAATCAGTGTAGATATTACTGGCACTAGATGTTTTTGAATCAAAGGTCCCACACCAAAATCTTACCAAGTATTTCTGGTCTAATTTCTAGTCCAAACGCCACAGTTTGCTTGAAATAAGACAAAACTAATTTATATGTAACTTTTCAGCACAATATAGGAGCATGGTTAAGTCAATAATTCATTGGTATGGATAAAAAAGTTCTCAATTCATTGGCAGATTATTTCACTTATATCAGAAAAATGTCAGTGAAATAATCTTCCAGTGGAACATGTACTTTTTCAAATCTATGTTAAGGCATTATTGACTTAACCAAGCTCTAATATCTTCCTGAAAAGTTACTTTTACCTCATTTCAAGTACGCTAAGATATTTGCACGAGAAAGGTACTTAGTAAGACTTTGTGTTTGTGCAGTGTGTGGTCTCTGATTTGCAGTTTAGTTAATGGTGTTATCCCTGTACATGGGTTCTGTTGGCTGACTGATTAGTCAGTCTCTCTAAAACTGAGTGTGTGTTCATGGTTGTCTGTCCTTTGTGTGTCTGTGTTTCCCTGTGATCAGCTGGAGACCTGTCCAGTGTGTACAGCTCCTCCTGCCCAATGACGACTGGAAAACCCGCAGGGATAAACTGGTTATCTTACTTTAAATTTAAAGTAAATGCTGTGTTACTTTAAGATCATGGTAGTAGAAGACTAATTTCAGGTCATTTTGTGCAGCTGGACTTTGTTGGTCTATTGTGGTTTCAACTAGAGATGCACCTGTAAATTGGCCCAGATCACTTTAGTTTTTGGAAGTTTGCCGATTGGATCAGAAACTGATCTGACCCACCGTTCTTATCTGCCTATGAAAATCAACTACTAACCGTTTTTGCTCTGCTTTGAGGACTGACCGACAAACTGGCCCACCAGGCCAAGTCTGCATGTATGCAGCTAACAATAGTCACCCCACTGTTGCCAACTTAGCGAGTTTGTTGCTACATTTAGCGACTTTTCAGACAAAAAAAAAAAAAAAAAAGAAAAAAAGATGGTATTGTTCAAAATCAGAATCTGCAGGTCAAATTTTACAAAGATATACGCGCAACCAGAAAACTGCAATCAATGCATCTCCAGTTTCAACAGACAAATATCAGACACCAGCTGGTAGGCATCATCAGGAGAATGACAGACAGCAGCTAAAAGCATTCTGTGTATCTTTGGTTATTCTAATGTAGTGAAATACATAAAACCTTTCTATTGCTAAGGTTGACTTTTTTTCCTCAACAAGCACTGCAGCTTTAAATTCCTCTGACTCTGACCTTGGTGAGGTTCGGCTCTCACAGATGTAAGGAGCGGCTGCAGGCAGCTGCGTTTACTGATATCATAAGCTAAAAGCTGACACCGGTGGCATTTTTATTATTGTTGAAAGGACCAATGCAGCGGCCGGTGCCAGCATTGTAATAGCTATCACAACACCAGCACCTTAAAAAAAAAAAGAAAAAAAAAAAAGAAAAATCAATACAAAGCTGAGTCAAGAAAGGTTCTGATATTTATTGTTGGGCCAAGGGTTTTTATCCCCATTACCAGTGCCCTCCTCTGCTCCTCTTTAAAGAGCCTGCAACGTTTTATGTACATTTCCCTGAATTTGAGATAAACGGCTGGAGCACAAAAGAGAGACGGACACGAGAGAAAACGTTGCCAGCTGAAACAAAGAGGAGATTAGACCCAGGGCTGCAATGCCAGGCCCCTGGGAGATAAAGCAAAGAGAAAAGCCGTATTCTCTTCCTCCTGTTTGTGTTTCTACTCTTTTCCTTTTTCTTTTTTTCCTTGCAACTGTCTAATTGAATTTCCTTTGTTTAATAATAGTGTCTGATCCGGCGGAGGCGGAAAGACATTTTGAACGGGAATAAACAACGGCCATGGATTCTGTGTGGTTACGGCATGTTGTTTGCTTGGAGTCGGGAGGAGGCTGCTGAACTTGGCAGGGCGAGTCAAGTGTTTCACTTATTTTGTTTATGACTTCCTGTCGCCACGGCACCGCAAATTATACAGCCATGTTGGAGACGTGCTTGGTCAGCGTGAAGGATGCAGACAGCCTCTTATCTTGACACAGCATGGGCTAGACGTGTTTAAGCATTTCAGTTTGATCCCTTATTTCTATAGAACGTCTTCGTTTAATATTCGGTTCCATTCAAAGACCGAAACAAAGAGAGAAGGGATGTTTTTTTTTTTCTTTTTTATGTCCGGCTCCGTGATCCGTGACAGATGTGGAGCTCTGTGCCAGGCTGAACCCTGGATGCTTTCCTGGGGGGATTCAGACTTTTATGGTTTAGAGGGTGAGCACGTTCTCGGGATCTGATGTGGCTCATCGTATAACGTGTTCTGTGATTTCTTTTAATTGGATGGCGTCCTCATTAAGAAAGCTGTGATCTTCAAAAACACGCAGCTAAAATCAAAAGGCTTACAAACGCTTTAATTTCCCTGCTAAGAGGGTCGTCGGGGTAATCGGTTCTGACAAAAGAATCTTTGCGGTTTTTGGAGTTTAAAAAACCCAAATGCAACAGCAGCGCAAGTGGATGAGCAACTTTGACGGGTTTCAAAAGCGGCCACACGTCTGGCCTCATTCAAACTCGTTTGCAAATACATACACATATCGATCCTTCATCCTTGTTTTTGTCCTTTCAAGTTAATATTTTTGTACTCGTATCTATATGCTATGAGCGCTTGAAAACTAAAGTTAAATGAGGTGGAGAACAGGCACAAGGGGAGGGTACAGGACAGGTTGTGTGATTCTTCTTTGATAGACAGATATCAGCAGGATGATTCTTACCTTTAGGTGAAATTGAGAGAGGATCCAATGCAAAGATGGTTTTGGAGAACAGCAGCAGACATGTGGGAAAGAGAGAGAGGAGAAAAACATGGGAACTGTCAGTTTATTTTAAGATTATTCTGTTTCAGGCAAACTTGTGTGTCAGCAGTATTGTTTCAAATTAAGATGAAGGTCTGTGTGAGAGCAGCAGAGCTCATGGGAATCAATGGCTGTAACAGAATATGTAGGCATATGTAGGTGTGGGTTTGTGTGCTGGTATCTGGCAACTGAGAGTTTAAAACGGATTTGATTTGAGAACCGCAGCGTTTCTCATTCTGAATATCTTACGACTCCAGAGTGACCAATGTTTGTGCCGGTCTATCCCCTCTCCCACCTGTTGCTAGAAACTGTCAACATTTCTCCTGTCCTGTCCTGAGATTCTGGATCAAATACTAAATTTCTATTTTATATGAAATACTTATTTTATTCACTGTATACGTATATTAAAAATGAGAAAAATAGTATTCTAGAAAAAAACTAATATAATAAAATTCTAATAGTCAGTAAGTTGTATTATTTTACATAATATAGGATGAATTATGTATTAAATAAAAAAAAGACATGCAGACAATTTTGTTTAAAAAGTCTATGTAAGTATTATTTGTTTTTTCACTCAGGGTTATTACAGTGAGATAACCTTCTGCTGCATTTTGTTTTGCAGAACAAAAACGTTTTTTGACATTTTATTTGACTTAAGGTTTACTAAAACCAATAAATACTTATGAGCTTAGAGAAATCAATATTGGCATAGAAGTTATTGCCAATAATTTTCAAAAGTGTTTCCATGCTCACACATGGTACCAAAATCAACAAGCTGGAGCAACATAAAATTGGTTTTAAAACTCAATAAAAAAAAAGTCTAACAGCGTTGAAAGACTGACAGTGGGTGGACTTTGTAAATGTTGGCCTTCACCTCTCCTCCCAACTGGCTGGGTTATGTTTTTCGACAAACAAAAGAAATAATACTTTGTTCTAAATAAGTTTCACGACTGGAAGTAAGTAAGGTAATTTAAGAGCGAGACATAATAATGTGATGTGAAATTCTAAAACGCTTCCCAAACATTTATCTCCCCTACAGAGCAAAAAACAGTTTTTGTGCATAAGAATGCACAACGAATCCTGCTGCGACACCGGTTCTTTCCTCATGTGCAGATTTATTTTATTTTATTTATTTATTTATGTTTTTTTTTTTTTTTTCATTTTTCAGCTTGCTGTTCTGAAACAATCGGGAGTCACGCCTGCTGCTGCAAATGTGGGAGCCTAAGATACAGCTGCAACCGTCGCCTCTCATTCCGGATGAGCAGCGCATATTTATGGTGAGCTGCGGTGTGAGCAGAAATGACTTGGTGAGTTGTAAGCAGTGGGAGAAAACACCATCAGCAGGGGCAGAGAGATGGTAAAGCTAAAAAAAAAACAACAACAAAAAAGGAACAAGACGTGAAGAATGACTTGAGGTCACCCAGAAATGCAGCAGATTTGAATCCCTTAATGCCCTGGAACACTGACTGTAACAGCAATTTTTATTTATTTTTTTGTGATGTCCTCATAAAGAAGCTGACCTCTCGGTGCAGTGGACGCCTCGTATTCACGGCGGTCAGGGACAACAAACACCTGAGAAAACCTGAAATGAGCAAACACTGAACCCTTCCAAAAACAACCAGCTGCCTGTTTTCCCTTCAGATATTTTGACACCTTCATACAAATGTTTAATTTAATCAGTATATTTCAATTCAATTCAAATTCCAAAGACTTTATTGATCCCAAAGGGAAGCACAAGGCACACTTTTGGAGATAATCTATTTAATTTTTTATATGCATGGATCATCTGGGTTATTGATATTTGTCATAAATTTTATGACAGCAGTCTCAATAAAAATAGATTTATTGAAGAAGACAATGTGCTCAGTACTTATTCTCCCCCCATACGACCAGAGTATTTAATCCACTCTGGTCGTATGGACATATCAATACATAACTGATGAAATATTTGAAGAAGAAAAAGCAAAAATGAAAGAGGGGGAAAAGGAAGAAGCAGAAACCACAACCACAGGCAATCTCTAACTTCAATACAGCAAATTAACCCTGATGAATTAGCCATTGTCAGTGGCTGTTTTGCGTCCTCCGGGGCCGATTTGTTACCAATAAAGAAAATGTAATAGTAGTTGAGCTTGGCTGAAAAGATTGCATTCAGCTTTCAGGTTTTAATGCTTGAAGAATGTGGTCTGCAAAGTGAATTTTAATGCCTAATGTCACCTTCACAGAGGACATGAATGGAGGACACAGACTGAGCTCACTTTTATGACAACATGAGTCACGTATGAAATGTCACGATCCCTTTCTATGTCCAGACAGTTCGCATTCAGCAGATTTATCACTCTTTTGCTACCTCTGATAAACAGTGCATCGAAACATCTATTGGTTCCCTTATGACCGCTTCTGATTTTCCACTTTCAAATGTTTCGAGTCAATTTGAACAAAACTAACCTGAACAGATACAAAAACCTCTTTTCAAATAATAATTTCATTCGGTCTAAACCAGCCAGAGTCCAATTGATGTGCTGCTAAACCCAGTTACTTCATCAGGTTCGGGTTTAATTGATTATGCTGCAGCATCAAGGTGGGATTTAAGTCCAGACATTGACTAGGCCACTTTTCCAGATGTGCTTTGGATCATGGTCTTCATGCATGACCTGAGCATGCTAAAAATCCAGAACTGATGGCCAATTTCTGGTTCACAGCAGAATATATGGTTCTATTAATTGGTTGTCCAGGTTCTGACAAAGTAACCCCCCTTCATCGCACTAACACCACTATGGCTAATGTTCCCTTTTTTAAATGCTGTTAGTTTTATGTCAGATGAAACACAAATCTGCCCAAAAAAATCCACATCATCTAATTTTTTCCCGTCATGTCTGAGGGATTTTTTTTTATTTTTTTATTTTTTTGTGAGACAGGCCTTTGTGTTGTTTTAGGTCAGTGGTGTTGTTTGTCTTCTTGATATGTTACAGATATCATTTTTACTCTGTCTTTTTCTGATTATTGACTCATGAATTCATACCCGACGTCTGGCAAATAAGAGTGTCTTTGCCTACTTCATGTTGTCAGACGGGTTCTAGTTCAGTGATTTCCCAATTCTATAGTGATTATACCTCAGTGTGGTTAATGATAATTGAACACTGCTTGCTAAAATAAAGGGTTAATCATGCTAAAATCCTGATTTTAAAGGAGTGGTGACAATATCTTCCACATAGGGCCAGGTTGGTTTAATAAATTAAATAATCATTTACAGTCTGCCTTTCGTGTTTATTCAGGGCCTCTCTCTGACATCGCCATCAGCATGTGAATCTGAACAAATTAAATATGACAGAAAAGCAAAAAGACGTTTGTAATGGGGCAAATACTTTTTCACTGAATGTTTGATAAGGAGGATCAAGCTGGAGTGCATGTAATTGAATCTGAATATGTTTTTTTTTTTTGTTTAAAGCATTTGTCTTTAATACATAATTCAAAAAAAGAAAATGAATTGTAACAGCTCAAACCATGCAGCACTCCTTTTAAACTCCTCTGGGATTCGAGGTCATAGTTCAGGTATCATCTCACATTTCAGATGCTATTAGCCGTTCCCAGCTGTACAAACATAAAAATGATAATGAATGAAACACGAGTGGTGCAATTCTAGAAATAAATAAACTAAATCCGGTACGATTATTGTCCTGTTCCCATCCAGCAGCGTCAGAATCATACCAATAAAACAAACACTCTTCTGAAGGAAGCATTTTAAAAACCATGGCGAAAAAACGCTTCTGATGAAGCTGCTCATCCCACTGTAAAGCTCCGGTACAATCTGTGACCGAGTTCATGTCCTGGTGTCACTTTGCCGCTGCATATTTAGTGGAAGACATGCAGATAAACTGGAGCAGAGTCCTGGCCTCTGGGAAGCCGTTTCAAAACCACCGTGTCGCACTAAATCAGTCAAATCCCAACCGCACGGCGCGAAAATGGGACAAGAGGAGTCAGATGGAGCTCAGTGGTCACTTAGCGGAAACTGACCTAAATGTGAACGAACGGGGAGGAAGGCCTCATTATGGAAGCCCATCAGTGTCATAAAGCACAGGTTTCTGAAAACGGCAAACATTGTGGGAAAACAATGTGAAAACGTCTGAGATTACAACTGCATTCCAATCTCTCACCGGTAAAATCCGTCCCCGTGTCGCATCGACACACACACACACATACTACGATTTCAATGATTTATAAACTCATTCTGCACAAGCATCAGCTCCGTGTTTGACGAACATCCACAGCAGCACATTTGTTTGCAATCAAAGCCAAGCCCGCCCGCCGCCTTTGGCATTCACACAAACATATACGCTCAGTCACAGATGGCAGCCGCAGTGACCTTGGAAGCGAGCAGGCGATCCATTTGGAAAAGTGGGAAAGTGCTTTATCACTGGTTGAGCTCTGGACGTGACAAACCCGCCGTCTGCCAGCAGGAGGGCAATTGATTTTTCAAGAGGGTAAACAAAATCTCGCTCAGAGTTTTGTTTTTTCCTTTTCTCCCGTTCCTGCTCAAGCCCCAAAATATCAACAAATGGAAGAAAGCCAAACTCTGCTGCATATTTTACACAAACCAGAGGAACAGACACACGAAAAAATATTTATTGCTTCTTTACCAGTGACATTTTTAACACTGTAAAATGAATCCAACAAAGTTGGAGATTTTCCACACTTTTTGTGAAAAGTTTAAAACTTGCCTTTCACATAGTTTGGCACTATGGAAATGAAAAGAAAATGAGTCTGAGGCTGTTAACCTCGTCCCACCGCCTTACATTATCACAATGAGCTGATAGCAGCACATTGTCATAATGTAGCTATTATACATGTTAAGCATGGAAAATGTCATCATTTACAGGCTCCCTGTAAATATATTTAGGACTTCCGGATTTTTCCAAACACCTCACTTTTTTTTTTTTTTTTTTTTTTGAATGATCCAACTATGAAATGTGATTTGTTGATATTTTCACATGGTTTGTGGTTTTTTGTCAGCGTGCTCCAAGCAATAAAAGCTCCTGAATTGTGCAGTTTATCGTCCGAGCCACACACTCCCATGTGAGACATCAAGCTGCATCACACTAAGAATTTTGTTTTTCACATTAATGTGAGATAAGAAGGAACTCCACTCGGATTTCTTATATCTCCCTCGCCTCGCCTTCTCCGGTGCAGGTGACAATGTCATCTCATTTTCTTCAAGTAGATCTTGAAGGTCTTGTTTTGTCGTGATATCATGCTTAATTCCATTATATCAATCCTATTACCCGATGTTAAGAGGTCAACTGTTTGTTGTTTCATATATTCCAAATCTTACCATTTTGAGATAAAAATCTAAATATCTGCTTAACGTAATGATAAATTCAAACAGTCTTGAGATTACAAATTCACTTTTTGTTGCAGCAGATGATCCCAAATCTGATCTGTTGGGGAAACTTTCAGAATCTCGTTATTTTATGGTAACGTAATTATTTCAGAATTTCAACTTGAGATTTTCAAAACTGCATTTCCAAACATGTAAAACACAAAAGGTCAAATCCAAGCTGCTGAGTCCAGACTATGCAGAATCCTCTCTCAATTTGCATTTTTTAAGAATAAAAAACAGAACCGGTTAGGTACCAGTTTTCATATTAACATGGTCAGAATCAATTTCACTCTTTCCTGCTAAACCTGCAGAGCTTTAGGCCTGATCTCCAGTCAGCCTGTCAACAGTGAGTTCTTCCCTTTAGACATTTTGACACCTTCATGCAAACTTTCCAAAACTTCCCAATTCTGCACACTGTAGCCACAGGGCATTACCCATAGTTCACAGCGTCGTGACGTTAAATACAGAGCTAACAGGTGGAGCCTGAAGGCGGCAAAAAAAATAGAAGTAAAAAAAAAAAGAAATAAGATTACAAGCGAGTATGAAACACAGCTGCCTGCTTACATATTTAGCATGAACTCTGTCTCAGAGAAGGATTGCATCAGTTTCACGAATGCTCTGATCAGATCTGATTCAACTTCAGGATGCAACCAGTGACTTCCGAGTTAACGTCTGGATGGAAAACAGCAGGGAGTTTCCAGGTTACTCCAATCTGAACTCCTTCTGTCTTTACTGCTCATCATCTAACAAAGAAAGATAAAAATATATATTTTATTATCCTGAACTTTCAGTTCTTCTTTACTTTATTGGATGTTTTACAATGTTTCAATAAAACTAAGCACATGTAGACAAAAATAAATAGATCTAATCTTAGTGCGTTTGGATTACTCAGCTGATTACTCAGATTTGTTCCAGCATTTAAGCTTTGTGCTTGATGCATTTGTCATAGTAAACATATACATTAATTTTGTGAGTGTTTATGGATATATTATGCCTAATTAACACTGAATATGACACATCATCAGAGATGTTAAAGAACCAGTACGGTGGTTCTACCAGTCTGCATTGATGCAGATGTCATCGACTGCTTTGACTAGGACAGTCTCAGAACTATTGTGAGCACGGAAACCAGACTGAACGACATCTGAGTGGCTGTTTAAATGATGAAACAGCTTCTTCAGAAACCTTACTGATGAATGGAAGGTCGGAAATTAATCTGTAAACATGCAACAGCAAAACAAAAGTTTCACAACTTCCTTGACTCTCAGTTTCATTTCATTTTGTCATGTCAGCATTTCCTGCCTGTGTCAGTGAGGATTTCCAATCTGGATGCAGCAGCTGATCACTGCTGCTGGTGGGGACGACTGCCTGGCTTTCCAAGTGATTATGTCAGATGAATGAACATGTCGTCTTCCATCATCTCAGTTGGTTAACGGAGGAGTGCCGCTGCATTGAGCCTGCTGAAAGGTCCATCTCCTGGACTGAGGAGCCGGCAGATTGTTTTATTCATCAGTCGCCACCCAGCAGGTGAACCAGCACTGAGCCGACAGCTGAAGTTTCGTCTCTTCATTCTTTAAGTCGCTAAATTCATCAGTGGACGTCCAGACATGCTGATACGAGATGACACGTCGACTAAAACACTATTAATCCAGACGTGGAATTAATCATAATTCCCCTCGCCATTCTGAATGCAGCTGATAGTTCATTTAAGTCATAATACCCTGAATTATTCATATTTCCTTTCATAGGAGTAATTTCTCTCTGAATTATTGAATTTCACAATTCTTCCACGCTCTGCCAGACTGGCTTCGTAATGCAGAAAGTGTGCCTTAAGCAATTCATGTGTCATTTTTAGCCCCCCCTTTTTTCAAACGAGCCAGTCGTACAAGATTCATCTCCGTTTGAATTTCTGTTGCCACTCTGAATAATGCGATGAGTCATCATTCACAGGATTAGGGAAATATTTCACTTTGGCTTTTGTCTCGCTGCTTCGCCGCATGCTCACTCACGGTCGACTGTTGCCAAGGCGCTCACCTGCACCGCTTTCTCAAATGAAATTTTCTGTTTTTTCACAGCAAAATCAAACTATGCATATTAAAACTTTTGAAAATTTTTTCTTCACAATATGTGTACACCACTAAAAGAATGGAAAATCATCCAACAGAGATAAAAATGAAGCTGCAACAGCCTCGCTGCATACTGTATTTGTGCAAACTAACTGATGCTTTGCAAAAGCTTTTATGTTTCTGGAACGGACAGTAGGTTTCAATCAAAAACAACAAAACAATCAAAATATCCTGGGAAAGAATCTGCTATTGTCTGGAAAACAAAGTATGAATACCCACAATGAAACATAGTGGCGTCAGCATCATGATCTGGGATGGAAATGAGGTTTTGTTCTCGTCAAAGTGAATGAAATTGAAGAGGTACAGAAACAATTAGAACTATGCTAGAAGAGAGAACATAATGAGGGATTTCATTTGGATTCAAATGCACAAAGAAATCATTTAATCTGAAATTAAATACAATTGATAATCTGCAGGGGGACCAGAATGCTGATATTAAACAAAATAAGGGTATTAGAGAAAAAGATATGGTGCCATTTCATTTAGAAATGACTGTAACCATCAAATCTGTGTTAAACTCTGCAATCAGTAATTGCTGTTCTCACAACAGAGGCGTGATAACAACCACAGATTCAGATTTTTTTTGTTGCCCTTTAGTTCAGATACGGGACGGCCTTTATCTCCTGCTGGCTTTATCTCGGCCCCAACAGGAAGTTGTGGTTGGAGTTCAGACCTGGACAGTGATGCAGTAGATCTGGTCAGGCTGCAGCCAGCAGGTTATAAATCAGACCTGCAGCAGAGAGCCGCGCCTCGCCTCATCCCTTACCAGAAGACCTTGGAGCCGACATCAGTTTGTTCTTTACTTTGTGGAGACAAACTTGACTGACGAACACGATGACGGATGTTCTGGCGTTCTTTGGTTTAATTAAAGCAGCGATAGCCACCACAGATATAGTTAGTGCATTAAGGACATTCCAGCTCAGAGGGGCTTTATTACAGCATCAGGTACTCCAAGCCTCCATGGACACAAGCATGAGGCCATCACCACAGAGCCTCGCCAACACTGAGTAAACCTAAGTAAATTACAGTTATTGGACTCAGAGCCAAAATCTAATTCTCTTTCTGGCATCTTTATGCCAAATGACCATAATTAGCATACACGTAATTTGTTTACAGATCTCCAGGCCCGATGCCTGATTATGCCTGTATTTTCAAGCACCATGCACCCCACAGAGGCCTGGATGGTAGTCTGGTGCATCTGCTCCTCTGCTTTTCGCCATCCGTCTGTTTCGACATGTTTGCTGGGATTGTATGAGGCTGAGTGAAAAATAAATAAATAAATAACACATTTTAATTTTCTCGTGTTCAACTAGTAGCAGATTAATCTCAAATCCTAAGAAAACATCACATTCAAACCCAGCAAAGGCTTGAGGTTTCATTAAACATGCAGAGTTACATGTTTCTGATGAAACTATAATTGAATAGTTTATGCAAAAACACACCTGTAGCGTTGCTTTGATTATTTAATGCCTGTTTGAGAAATCCTTTAAAAACTGCGGCTCCTCGACTTCCAAAGCCTCCGCCTCACAGAGCAGCCCTCCCCCACAGCTCCCTCACTCAGCTCCTTCAGACTAGCCAGCAGCAATTAGCAAACACCTGGTGGAACTGCATCAAATGAGCTCATTATAGGAGCTGCTGCTCAGAGCAACGCTGGTATAAACTTTAAAGGGTTAATAGAGGAGTCATGTTGTGATGACTTCCTGAAGGCGGCAATTCAAAAAGAGCAGGAGCTTCTTAAAGAGACAGAGGCCCAATTTCAAGGCATTAAATGAGGAAGTGAAATTACATTTAAGTCATATTTGATTTAAACAGCATCTTTGTAACAACTGAAGTTAACATAGCTGCTGGGTTAGGCTATAAAATGGTGGAAAAGATAGATGGACTTTCTAATTTAAATAAAGTTAGTTTTTTTTGTTTTTTTTAACTTTAAATAAGAGAAAAAAAGGTTTCAATTGTTTATGTGAAAATTAAGTTCAAAAACATCTGTCTCTTTCTAGCTTAGCATGTAGCCCCTTAGATGCTAAACCACAGAGAGTGAACATTTTGAGCATATCTTTGATAGAAAAACAATACAAGGCAAATCTGCATAAATGGAAGCTGAGTGAACCTAATTAAAGCAAGACTGTAAAAACCAAACAAAGCAGCACTGAGGAAAAAACTCAAAACCCAAAAGCAAACCCGCAGACTATGACGAGATGAGCAGAAACAATGAGAAGCCCTTCTGCTCCAACAACACATACAACCTGCTCCTTTAGCAAATCTTGACAGCATTGTTCAGCTCTCAGACAATCTCTTAGGAATGTTTAATACAAAGACAGCAAGAATAAACTGGTAAACACAGCTGATGAAAGAAAGATGATAGTCCTCCTACACGAAGCAGCGCACGAATTCAAGAAACATAAGCACCAGAAAAAGTAATCTGCCCTGAGCTGCTTTTTTGGCCTTTCTAGCTCTGATTATTGGAGCTATTTTTTTTTTTTTTATATATAAAAAAACGTAACATGAGCTGAACAAAAAGAAACTGTTTGAATGAGAGGAAGCGTGGATGAAAAGGCAGACAGTTGTTTCTCAGAATGCCTGGCTCTGAGAAGCTGCACTCAGTATGAATATGAATGATGCTTAACCCCTGGGAGCGAGCCGTCATGTCAGACACAAGCAGCGCACTGGCAAAACCTCCAGACAAGATCCCCGAGCTGGCAGCCAACACCAGGCAGCCAGCGCAGGTGATCCTGGCTGCCTCCGATTCTAATAATGTATTCCTCATCATACAGAGAATTACATGCTTGTTCTCATCATTATTCAGTGGGCCTTTCATGTACCAACCTGTCTGTGAATATGTTGTGGAGCATAACTAATTTATTTGCAGAAAAGTCGCCTATTCCTGGATTTGCGTCTAAAATATTTGAAGTTGAAAGGCAGCCTGAGAAGGTGCATTTAGCAAGGCGCAAAGCCACTTGACATGCTAACTAATGGTTAGTGATTGGCTGCATCCCAAGACCAGAGACAAGACTGGAGATGTTAGCTTCTGTGGCAGCGCCAAGGCGATTTCCACTGAAGTATTTTTAAAATCCATCTGAAAACTTATTTTTCATTCATTGTCCTTCGACCCAACTGAGACGTTGGGTCGAAGCCTGGGGTCTTTCTGCATGGAGTTTGCATGTTATCCACATCCTGACACTCCGGTTTTGTCCAAAAACAAGACTGCAGGTTAACTGTCCTCTCTTGATAAGAGAGTGAGTATTGCTGGACGTTCAGGTGACAGACCAACCCAACACAAGGTGGGACATCGTAGCAAAGCTCAGAGTGCATTTACATTCAATCTAATGTCAAGATATCACTGGTGTCATATTTACAAAAAACATCAGAAAACTGGCCAGCTGCTCATAAAGTATATAAAACAAAGTATTAAAAAGGTTTAATAAAGCAGTTTAATAAAAAACCTATAAGGAATTCCTTTACATTAATTCACTATTCTGTATGAATATTTCCATTTCTAGCCAAGGTGTGGTTGTCTTATTAATATTAGCCTTTAAGGAACAATATAACACAGACAATATTCCTGTTTTTACCTTCAGGGGATTCCAGCAGACATCAACATATTGAAAAGTGTTATTAGATTCGCAAAAACAAAATCTTTTCCCCTAACTTAAGAGGGATCCGTGGAAAGTCTGTTCAAGTAAAAGCGATGTTATATTAAATGAGCAGAACTCCGTGGTCTGCTGCAACCAAAACCTGATCTGCTGGCTGGTAAGTTGAATTGTGGGTAATGTTGACATCATTGGTTTAATAAGGAAGAATGACAAACAAAAGGGCCTTTTGTGTACTTATAAAACTGTTTGTTGTGTACTTATAAAAACTTTCTGTGGTTAGGATCGTTTGAGGCGGGTTTTAGTCAAAATGAGTGAAAGAACACTACATTTTGTAGCAAAATATTACACTTTTTAACAATACGGACATATGTAGCAAGCTGCCTAGTTAGTTTGATCTGAAAAGTTTCAAGTATACCTGAAAACTCACAGCACATAAAACATTCCCATCTTTTTGTGTTTTCAAGTGTTAATATATTCATTTGAATATATTTCTTATTTTGTTCAAAAGGAACCCAACTCATCTGCAGTTGGATGAATTCAAGCAGTCGTCTTAGAAATATGAAGGAAGAAGAAGGCAAACTATATAAAGTGCTTTTAAAAAAAACCCTTAAGTTTTGTAAGGAGCTTTTCCAAACGGCCTGGTTATTAAGCCTGAAGAACGCTAAAGAGAAGAATTTACTTCAGCATACACAACGTTCTGCTGAGCCACAGTCCATTCCTACATTTGTTCCATATAAAGTGAAAAACAGAACATGTTTAACACACCCAGAAAGGAAATTTCTCCCCGACTCTCTAAGCAGGAGTTGTTCACCCAGTTGCGCGGATCTCACAACGTTAAAGGTTCAGAAATATAAAATCCTTAATGCTGAGCGTCACTGCGGTTAGCTAGCTCTGTTGCAATGTCTGAAAGATTGGTGGTCACTCTGAATCTGAAAGTCTGCTGTGGTGTCTGGCACCAAGACATGAGCAGCAGATTCTGGAGATCCATCTTATTTGTCCAGAACATCCCAGAAACGTTCGCTCTGCTGCCTCAGTTACAACAAACTCTGATTTACTATGCATCTTGAAAACTTTCCATCAGAACAAACATCAACTTCTGTAGCAATCTGAGTAGCTTTGTCTATTGACCACACAAGTCACCCTTCACTCCCCATCTGCATCAGAGAGCCTTTACAGCACATGACCCCGCTGCAAGTTCACCACCGTTTCTTCCTTGGAAAACCCATGAGAGATGTCGGCCATCATGAAGCCATCGCAGCTTGACCCGCGTTAAACTCTCAAATCCTTCTACTTGCAAACTTCTACAGCTTGTAATGTGTCAACTTTGGGGACAATGTGCGCTTACTGCCTGCATCCTACCTGATAAAAACTGCCATGATGTAAAGAATGTCACTGCACTAATCAGAGGTCATAATATTATGCAAAACTCATGCATCAGTCTAGAACAGGGGTCCCCAAACTTTTTCCTGTGAGGGCCACATAAGTTTTCCCTACTCTGGTGGGGGGCTGGAGTCAGTTTGTAACATACAAAGTGTGACGATTGCAGGAGTGCCTAAATGTAAAAATGTATTGTTTTCCACAAAGCACAATCAAATAATTCTCTCTGGGTTCTTCACAGAAAAAATCCAGGAAACAACACTATTTATGACGTATTTCCCGAACTATAAGCCGCACCGGACTATAAGCTGCAGATATCTCTAGGTTTTCCACAACGATGCAGCAGCAGCAGAGGGGGGCGGACACCCAAAATTCGAGTCATAACAGGTCAATTGAATATCATATTTGACCTGTGAAAAAGAAAAAGTTGCCAAGTTTAGATTTAACTGAACTGATTACGGTAGTTTCCAAACGGTAACTGTAACAGTAAAAGTGCTGATCCTTCGTGTCTGCTACTAGCATGTGCTAAATGAAAATGGGTGTTTTCTTCTTCTTCTTCTTTAGATTTCAACGGCAGCTTGCATCCATTATTGTTGCACTACTGCCATCTACTGGATCCTAACATCTATACCTCAAATTCTCATAAAGATCCCATCATTATTTAAAAAAAACAAAAAATCTTATGTTTCCCCTCAATCCTATTTAACTGATCAACGACATTCTCAAATTTCAAATCCCTATTAAAACCTAATTCCGTTTTAATGCGTGCTTTTTTCTTTTATTTCCAATTTTGACTTCAATTGATTCACTTCCTGCTAAAGAGCCCCCTGGTGGTTGAAGAAAAATCCACATATAAGCCGCACCAGGCTACAAGCCGCATGGTTCAAAGCTTAGGAAAAGAAGTAGTGGCTTATCGTTCGGAAAATACTGTACATGAAAAAAAAAAAAATCTAAATGCTCTCTGGTATTGTTCAGGGGGCCGGACCAAATGTGGAGCCGGGCCGAGTCCGGCCCGCGGGCCGTAGTTTGGGGACCACTGGTCTAGACCGTCCACCATGGCAGCATGTTGGATCAGCTCTGTTTTTTCAGCTCTGATTTGTTCTGTTTGTAGACAATTACTCCTTCTGGTTTTGGATGCTGTGCAGCTGGAAGGATTTTTTTTTTTTTTGCTCTTACTAATTACTTTTAGATAGTTGCTATGATGTGCAACCGTGGCAACGATGTGTTTCTTTTAAACAACCAGGAGCAGCTGATTAACATCTCAAAAGCTCAAATATCAGCCGGCTGGGGAAACGAATCACTCAATGGCAGAGTAAGTCCACCACACACAGAGGCTTCGGTCCACAGTGCTGCTGGTCCAGGTTCCATTCCTGGTGCTGGACCATTATCTGCCCTTCAACTGATGGACATGGTCCTGTGAAATATCATCTCTGCTGCCTGGATATTAAGCTGTTAGCATGTCAGCACAGTTGTCTATGACAGTCGTGAAACTGCCAAACACCAACAGTGTCTTCAGTCAGAGGCTTCTTTAAAATTGTTGCAAGACTGACTGGTACAGGAGACGCTTCCTATCCAAAGCTTCACCAGCCACGACTCTTTGACACGAATTATGGCTTTTCATTTCCTTTGGGATAAATTACGTATTTTTCTTACTGAATTGAAATGTCATAAAAAAGTCAAACAAGCTTAGAAAGACAAACAGGAGAAGAAGAGTTTCCCATTTCAACAGCTTTTGAGTGTTGTATCTTTGCCGTCGTTCTTTCAAGCGGGATTTGAATTTGCGGAGCCAGATTAGAGATCAGATGATATGCACAGGCACATACCTGTCCTATGCTTGACATTCTTCAAACTGATTGAGACTTTCACATTTCCCAGCATGCTCAAGGACCACACCAGTGGCTTGGCCTGTGAATATCAAACACCTAATAGTGCCTTAACAGCTGGTGAATAACAATCATTTGTAAAACAGGAACATTTACTCTATTAGTTAAGTTTTCTTCACATGAGCGTTCTTCTCTAAAATGATTACAACACAAACTTTTAACTTTTGTTTAGTGGTGTATTCAAGAACAAGTTACTCATCTTGACTAAGCAACAAGACATGAAATGCATTTTTAAAAGTTGGCTGCACAAGTCAAAATGAAGGAAAAATACATCATGTAGAAAGAGTTCCAGTGCTAGACTGAATGATGCACGTAGGGAACATCAGCCATCCCAGAAATCAATTCCTCTTATGAGGCTACTTTAAACTTTTTACATTAGAACTGAACAAATAGGAGGAGATTAGCATACTTTGTGTTGCAGTGGACGCTCAGGGAGTTAATGAATTCACACAAAGCAGACGAACTGTGGCAGATCCATATACTAATGACAGGTCTGTTGTTTCATTTCATGTTTTGCAGATTGGTAATGCTCCAACAGGCAGCTGGGGTTCACTTCACGTCTTTCTCTCTGACAGAAATAGCTTTAGATAATGTTTTTCTCAATAGGTCGTTGTAAGGCAGAATTTGCCGGTGGGTGCAGAGGGAAGGACGGACGGATATGAAGCGGAGGGGTGTTTGTGTGAGCGAGGGATAAGGAGGGTTGGAGACGTGACAAGAAAAGGGATCAATCAGAGGAACGAAGGCGATAGGAAGGAAGAAAATCCCGACCCTAGAAGAGACGGCTGCTTCGCAGCCAGTCGTTCTCCAACTCCAACACAAACGTGGATGATGGATGGTGGTGAGACGGGAGCTGGTGGAGAATCAGACCTCAGAGTGTGTGTGCTGACTGGGCTGTCGTCTTATCAATAAGGCTCAAACTCTCCTCCTCCTTCAATGCTTTCGCACTGGCAGAGAATTTGTTTTGCAAAACAAAAACGACATATTTTTATCCTCAAAGGAAACATTTTTTGGTATCTATAAAGTGACAAGGCATTGGCAAAAATCAAAAAAAGTCTAGCATATACATGGCAGTGTAAAGGGAATATGTTTGGATTCTGTTTATTTCTGCAGAAATAAACTAATAAAATAGACAAGAGTGACAGATTTAATGGCAACCTCGATTTTTTATTTTTATTTTCTCATAGAAAGTACCACTGGCTCAGAGTTTTTGTTTTTGCTCTATTTGCCCACAGATTTCATCAAGAAGTTTAGTCCTTAAATGCCACAAATACCAGGTCCACTGCAGTCTAAGTTATTCTTCTAAATTATGTAAAGGCCTCTTCACCCAATAAATAAAAATAAAGTCTGAATTGGATTCTATATTATGTTTGTTGTCTCGCCTTGTACTTTGCTGAGGGAAGACGTTTGCTGTGAGATGTCAGCATATAAATTACCAGAATTAAACCTGGTGAGATGGATTTTAAAACGTTTGACTTTATTTAACATAGACCTTTGTACAACAGATCTATTTCCACTGTGCTGTGCAAGTCGACAATAATGTGGCCTCGTTTTATCAAACACAAATGCTGCTTGAAATGCTCACAGATACCAGCTGAGGTCATATCAGTGAGTTCTCTACAAGCGACCAACTTTCTTATAACCAGGGCAGGTTGTGGCAGCACATTTTTCCAAAACTGAAATTGATCAAGGTTATTTGACGACTTAACAAGAGGGGAAGTAGTTTTTCACATACAGCTAGGGTGCATTTAGTAAAATCTTGATTAATAAATGAAATCAGTTGAAAACATTTTCAGTTCTGCATTCACTGTCAGGGCAACGAGGGATGTAATTTCCTTTCACTTTCAGAAGTCTTGGGAAGGTTTTTCTTGTTTTTTTTTGTTTTTTTTTTGCAGTTGCTTCAGCCTAAAATAAGATTTGCAAGAATGACAGATCAACAGACTGAAATAGACCAACAGCCACTGCACACATGTACAATGATAAATAAAGAGGAGCCTGGCTGCAGGACGCCTGGCTGCAGGACGCCGTGCAGCAGACGGTGTGACTGCTGCAGGTAGTCTGTTGCATTATCAGCACGCTGCGTTTCTTTTATCTGCTGAAATCTCATCACACAGAAGAAGCTGCAGTCATCACCTTCTGTTTCTGCTGCATGACCACTTCCTTTGCAATTTAACAGATAGCTCTGTCTGAGGAAAAAGCCGGAGAGTGCAAATAAGAGGATGACAAATGGCTTCAGGCTCCATGATCGCATCTCTTCGATTGAAAAACTCATTTGTATGACAATGAGGATGTCCTGCTGGAGTATTCCTTTGACTACGTTCTGTGCAGCAAACAAGCACTTTCCCCACCAGTGAACTGTCATTGCAATTAGATTCCCATCTAATGCGGCTGCTCCTGTCAGTAAATGTGCAGAAATGACAGATTGCTTTTTTTAAAACGCTGATTCTGTCGGCAGATATTAGCCTCCGCGGGTGACGCGTGCTTCGGTTTGAAGACCTGCCTTCAATCGGCTGATAAAGGTCACGTTTTTTTTTTTTGTTTTTTTTTTGACGAGCTGCAATAAAAAAGATTCCTGTTGCTGAGAATGAAGCAAACAGTGATTCTGATGTACCGGTCTCAGATGATTAGTTATTGATAAAGTCATTATGTTGTCTTGCATCAGTCATGCTGCGTATGCTTATGATGAATGACACGATGTCAAACAGGAAGAGTCTGTTTTTAGCCGAGTGATGAATGGCAGGAGCCACTTCCTGTACACCGTGTCTGATTATCTTCTGAATCGATTCACTCATGCTGTCAGGTGGCTCCACCGCGCTTTGAGCTCATAATTTATAAAAACAACATCACCATCAGTTACTCTGTGATTTTACAGCCCAGCTCTGTTCACTCTTTGAAGTGGCTAACTAACATTTTCTGCATCTGATCATCAACAAAAATAATTCCTCTTATCCACGTTATGATGAAATCAAAAATAATCTATTTGGATAAACTGAATTCCATTTGTTCCTTTAGGAGGAATGCAAACTATAGTGAGAAAATGTGAAAGAAAACTCAATAAGTTTGGTCCAGGTCAAACAAGAAAATAACTTCTGACTCTGAAAGAAAATTAAAAGAAAAACAAAACTAATTCTATGCAATCCTAACTGAACTAAAACAATTTTAACTGGATTAAATTAGAATAATGAAGGGGGAAAAAGGGTGCTTTTATTATACTGATAAATACCTGGATTTAACTTTCCAAGTATTTAACGAGTCAAATAAGATTAAAAGGTGGAATGAAATAAGTTGTATTAGATCAAAAAACCTGCTGTGTTTGTCCTCTTTGCTTGATCTTTTATATTAACACTGTAACTGAATGCCAAAATTTGGCAGAACAAAAAAAGCACATGGAAACACATGAATATTACCAGCTACCAGTAAAACATACCAAAAATCTTTGATAAAATGGCTTTAACAGTATAATTGTCAAGGGGTGGTGTGTGGAGGTGGTGAGGAGAGACACAGAGGCCCAGGTTGTAGAAGAAAATTATGAATTTAATGAATAGAGAAAATTAGCACACAGCTAATTTACCGGTAGCAACTGAAAAGCTGAGGACTGACGAAGTGAGCTAAACCAACACAGGACTTTACAGTTCAACTGTGACTTTAGGCAGACAGATGACAAATGACATACGACGAGGATCCGACAAGAGACAAAGACAACAGGTGGGACTAAATACACAGGGAGGGTGATCAAGGAATGAGACACACCTGGGAAGCAATCAACGGGGAAGACGCAGAAACAACAGAGACTCAGGACAGAAACTGAACACAGAAAAACCTTAAAATAAATACACATAAACACGGATCATGACAATAATAAAGTTCACAGCCTTTTCTACCTGATAATCTGATATATTCCTGTATGCACTGAAACACTCCAAGCCCATGTATTCACTGCCATGGCCAAAAACCTGCATAAAAGAGATTAAGAATGCACATGGAAAGTATATGGGACTTGGTGGGACCAACAATGACTTTCACCAGGTAAGTACTTTTCAAAAAACATTGTATTGCAGTTTTGTGTTTGTGGACGAAAATATATTTTATGTGGTTTTTATTGAGTTACTGTTGCTTCCATCACATTGTTTGCTAAAGCTAACTTTGGTTATTTCTCAGCTAGCGCTATGTGCATCACAAGTGCTTCTTAGTTCAGTTTTGATCATATTTTTCATCCAGAATATGCAGATGGCTGTGTTCTGGTCTTTTTGTGGAAGTTTGCAGAAGTTTTTTTTTTTTTCTTTTTTTCTCTCGCACATATATGTATTAGGACTGTCAACATTAAGAGGCTCTCCATCCAGTCTGACTAAGAAGATAAAACAAAAATCAGTTTCTCGATGTGCAAAACGCAACTCAAAGCACAAAAAATCTGTTCTACCAATTATTGATTGGCTCAATGGGTTAAATGCATAAATTTTCTTTGCAAAATATTTTACTGCAATAGGAGTGACAGATGACGCTCCTTCAGTTTTCACAGCATGTCTGGATGTTTTTGGTGACCAAAACTATTTCCAAACTGCAACATTTGTCCTGATTGTAACCAAGGGGAGTAGTCCAGCAGCTTTCATTTAGCTAGACCACCGGCACTGTGCAGAAACAGGTGGAGGAGGGGCTGGCATTGAACAATGCTGGCCGGGTTTGATTCACACAACCAGAGAAAACTCCAGTCAATTAAGCAGCTTCTCTGGCACCTCATTGCAAACACTTTCTACCGCAGAAAGAGAAGATTTTCGTAATATGTCAATACCATAAACTTACAATGTCTACCTGCAAAATGAGTTAAACACAAAGCATGTGACCTACATGTTCTAAAACCGATAATTAGTGTCTGATTTACAGGCTGCAGACGGTGTGCTGTGGAGTCACAGAGCAGGCTTTATTGCGCTGCATGGATTTATGAAGGCTGACAGAAGCAGTAAACAGCTGCACTGCAGCAGGGTGCCACATCCGCTCTGACCCTGTTACATATTTCAGAAGGAGAAGCTTTATGACACCGGAGCGGACGGCTTGTTTTGACACGTAGCTCGTACGACTGTGGATAGTCGCAGGCGGCTTCCTGACGAAGGCTGCAGCCTGCTGGAGGAAACACTGGATGCTTCGGAAACGGCTCCCGGTTCAAGCCGCAGTGACAGCGGCACACAGCCAGCCCAGCTCTCCACATACCACTTATGAATCCACTAATAAGACTTTCCTTTTTCTTTTTTTTTTTTTTTTCTGCTCAGGCCTGTTCCGTCTTCATTTTCTCTCTTTCAGGGGGATTTCAGGGGTTGGCGTAATGGGTCACAAAACCACCCAGGGAGATCCTCCTGCTTATTAGAAGAGGAATTTCTCTTGGAGCAAAAAGAACATGCGAATGTTTCGAAAAACTTTGTCAGCCTATGAAAAGTAGAAACTTCACAGTGTAAACTGGCTGCTTATCATGTTTTATTTAAAGCATAAATACATCACAGCGTCTCTGCGAGGGTTCACTGAGGAGATGAAGCTTTATCAGGGATGTTGTGCAGAAGTTTCATGAAGATAAAATGAACCGTTTTGGAGGAGAGAACCAAAGTAAGCAGATAAAATAACCCAGGCTCAATTTAACGCAGAGAGTCAGCAATGGATCGCAACCACAAAACCCTAATATACACTGATTTATGATACAGATGCGTGGGACCTAAACGCAAAAATGTGGTTGTTGTTTTTTCAGATGCTTTCCAGAGATTATTTCAGCTTTCTGTCCGCTTCCCCCGAACAACCAGAACAAATCAAAATCCTCTCAGACACCATTAGAGCTTTCTGAAGCAGCAATTCCCCGTGATGTGATTCACATGCGAATTATGGATGATCTAACTAATTTCAATGCTTTTCTTACGATTTACATCCAACGGGAGTTTGTTTGAGACAAGGGTTGTCGGAGTAATGATGTCCTTGTCAAGACAGGATGACTGGAATACTAAAGCTTCCACAGCATATTTTATCATATTTTAGAGCCACAAAACAGAACAGAAATACATTATTGTACCGTGTTTTTTTTACTGTTTTGGGTTCTCTGTCAATAGAAAACATTAGCTGATATCCGTTGATCACGTTATTGAACCAAAGCCATTGAAGCTGCATGTCTACATTTCTTGTCTGAACCAAATAAACAACAGACTGTGTTTCAGTATTTCAGCTTCCCTTCCAGCCACCAGTTGTGCAGCTTGAAAGGACATTTTGGGGTCAAATGACATCAAACAAACTATCAGTGTCTATAGAATAATATTACAACTACTACATTACTGTTAATCAGTTACTGCCTCTTAAATAAATCATGGGCTTATGTGTGAAAATAACTGAGACTTTCAGCTGTTTCCATTCACTTTTACTATGTTTTACACAACCACTACATGAAGTACTGATAAAAAGTATTGTTGTGACAGTTTCTAGGTGAATTAAGAGTGATATGTACTAAAGTAACCGGAGCAGAAACTACATCTGTCTGAATAGAGCTAAAATGTTTGTTTTCTTTTTATTATTTTGTCATGAATGTGTCTTTACCATTCTAAAGACTTAAAGGTGTTGGTTAGGATGCTGGTTTGTTTGCTCTCTTAGCTACCGTTCTCAGACATTTCCCACATTTCCTGCTAATTACCAAATAAAATGACATTAAAAAAATCATTCCTTTCTGCTCTCAGACTGGAGCTGCAGATTTTAGCATCATTGTTCTTCACATCATGCATCAGAGTTTGACATCTGTGCTTCATCCACAAAGTTTTCACTTTGCTGCGCTCTCAGCCGAAAGCACCAAGCACAAATAAAAAGACTAATGAACCCCCCGCCAAAGATTTGTGTCGATTTTAACATTGTGTAATCACTCTTATGCTACACTTCACCTAACCCCCAGAACCACACATGATTAAGAAACAACATTCTCCGGCCCAGTCTTTTACCCCGTGCAGTCTGCCTTTACTCTTCCTGACCTCCTTAATTACAGAGATCCATCTGACTTCTCACAGGTAATGTAAAAGTCAAAACACTCATTATATATTTATAACCAGGAGCCAAAGGGGGAAAAAAAACAACAAAAAAAAAAAACAGCTTTGCTTAAACCTTAAAGCGGAATATAGGAGCTGAAGTTGTAAAAAGTTTTCATCTTATTATTTTGCCTTCTCAGGGAGTCTGCCTGGGTTTGGAGGGTGGGTGTGACATGGATGACAACTCTACATTCCCTATGCTAACACAAGCATCACCAGGGTGAATTTGCAGTCCATCTCTGCTGTTCGCTCTCTGCAGGGGCTCCCCTCCATAAAAATTTTACTGAGAAAGAAGAAAAAAAAAGGAGCAGCTTCCTGTCGTGCAGAGGGCACGTTATTCACCCTTGGATTCTGTCAAACTACAGGCCAAGTTTATCACTTCCTCCCAGGCTCTTCCCAGGCCATCTCACTCAGTTACAGTGATGAATGGATATGCCAGCTAAATGTTACAGCAAAATACTTCATGTATCAGAATGAGATGAGGTTCAAGTATAAGCCAAAGACCCAAGGGCAGGGAGAAGGATGAAGACTTTGTGAAAATAAACTCATTACCAGACAGAATAATAATCTGTGATCACTGTGCTCCTGGTTTGGCCTAAGGCATGCATACTAATTGATGATCGCAGCCCAGAGACCCAAACCCAGGGGAACACTTCTAATATATGTTGTATTGAATTGCTCCATTCATTAAAATTCCTCACTCAGAGGAAGGAACGGTTTGTTTCCAGTTTAATAGATGTTGTGTAATAACGGGAAATCAGCAATTCCTAAATGTCGTGTTGTGCTGAGACTTAAATGTTAACTAATCAATTCCTCTGTGCGCTGCTACGTAACAGAGGCAGGAAATCACTGCTAGCTACAGACGACTCTTTCAGTCCTCGGCGCTCCGTTTTCAGAACCACTCGCTTGTTTTTGGTCTTTGTTTCTTCAAGAGTCGGTCCATCATCCTCTGAAATGATTTTTCTAAAGCTTTCTGTGATGACAAGGTTACAATGAATCCCAAAGTATCATCATCAAAAACCAAGCCTTTCTTTCTGACTAATATTTCTGCTCATGTCTGAGTCTTGTTCATGTTGGACTCTATCTGGACTTTAAATCCGCTCCCATGTTCATACGTGGGTTCTTTCCAGGTACTCCAACGTCCTGTGACGGAACAAAAATATGACCTGCCCTGTGTGTCTGTGTTACCCTGAGGACTTTGACCTTTCCAAGGTACACTCCGGAAAGGTCACTATTTGGCCCAACGACAGCTGGAGGTAGGTGTCCTCATCCTGCAAGGGTTAGCAGGAAGAAACAGGAGATGAGGGAACAGAAAAACTCCACAACAAAAAAAAAATCCCCCAGAAAAATATTCTGATATGTCATTCAGTTGTTGCTTTGTGAACAAATAGAGGCAGCTCTTCCTTTCATAAGTGTGTTGCTTTTTGAATAAGAGATCAGAATAAGACAGAAAATGAAAAGAGAACAAACACAGCAAAAGTTTTTGAGAAAAAGAAACTTCAAAACTACTCCACATCGGGAGTAAAAATGTGTTACCGTACCACAAAAGCATTCACCAAAAAGCACTATAAGCAACTTATTAGTTTGTTTTTTTTTTCCTCAGAAATGTTTGTAGGGAGAAAAGAACTAGGTCTGTTCATTCAAGCATTTATTTTGTGATTGTCCCCAGATGGACAGATGTGTGTCCGTTCAGCTCTCACAGCCTTTCCCGTCCAAAGCAAGAAGAATCGAAATAAGTTCTTTAGCTACACAGCAACTAAACTTCAGAGCCTATATTGATCCATTGATGGAAACATGAATAAAAAACAGAACATTTTGTGCAAATTGTTGGATTTTTCTTGTACAGTAAACTATCAGTCCACTTCCAAAGTCTTAAAACGGACTGTTTTATTTTTCTTGGCTTTTCGATCACAGCAAAACTTGAAATTGTGCTCTAAGCAGCTCTTCTTTGGAAGTCCAGTAACCTGTTCTATCTCCATGCACTGACTTGAGGCAGCTTAATGTTACCAATGTCCCTCTGCTTCAAATACTGTTTTATTCTGACGGGATTTTACCAATAGGTATAATTTGAATTTAATTTGAAAGCATTTGGATCTGAATCAGAAAATATGAAGCACCCACAGTAAAGGATGACATTCTGATTTGGTGAAACATAAATAAACAAGACCATTTTATTTTTAAAACATTTTTTGTGCCTAAACAGGGATGTTCATGTACAGTGGGACCTGGTATTTGTGGAGATTTGGATCCACAACCACCAAAAAAAAATGCAAATACATCACATCCCTTTTAAAAATGCTTATACTTTAATTGACTACTGACTATTTCAATAGTTCAAACAACAAATACACCTTAAAATGCATGAATATGTACAGTGGAAACTGCCTCAACTCTACTACAGAAGGTAAGATCTGTAGACTTAGGGGTTCAGCCAATGAGCAGCAAGGAGAATTGCTGGTGCACCCAGATTGGCCAATCAGTAAAGTCTGTTAGGAATACAGACAACCTCTTCAGTCTTTCTATTGGTGTATGGTTGTGACCACGCCTCCATCTTCACTCCTCTCTTACACCAGTTCCCTTCTTTCCCCTTATTTAGCAACAACACAGCGTCCTTTCATCCTCCACCAGGGGTACTGCTCTGCCAAGCTAACATCTTTCTTATTTAGGTAATGCTAAACGGGTCAGCTATTGCTATGGGAGAAACGCATGTCTGATCATAAACAAAAGTGACAAGCTAACAGCAAATAAATTACAGCTTGGGGAAGAGTGCTGCCATCAAGGACAAAGTAAAGCTGGGGGTAACACTCCATCAGTGACGGCGTAATATATTACTGGTATGATGTTGTCAAGGCGATACGTTGGAATGTAAACGCAGCAGTATTAGTCATCGACACTAGATAAATGATGTTCCGCAGATCGCAGAGGGAAGTAGAAATATGAGTTTTTATAACAAAACACATGAAGCAGCTGTTCTTTAAACGGGTTCTGTGAGTTAGGGTTATTACATTTCCAAAGGTTGGAAAGTATTCACTTCCCTGGCAGATTTTGATTTATAATGATTCCCACAGGACAGCAACCCTAAAAATGGACCCATAGATACAACTAATTCACAGTTTGTGTCAAAGCATATTCATGTGCTAATCCAGACCCAAATCCAATAGATAATCTGCAACAGGGCTTCAGAGTTTATGTCGCCAAACATTATCCACCCAACCTGACAGAGCTTGGGTTGTTTTGCAAAGTACTGTCAAAACTTCAGGTCCCTGGATGTGTGAGGCTGATGGCGGCATGAGCCTAAAGACCTGAAGGTGTTTTTACAGAAGAGAGCAGTTCTGCAAAGTGTTGAGTCAGAGAAACTAAATAAAAATGCACATCCCTCCTTTTCAGAATTGTATTTGTAAAAACCATTGAAATTTCTCTTCACCTCAATAATCTACAGCTTCCTCTTTTATTTATCATCTATAATTTCAGTTATATCTCTATGGATATATATTTTTTTAGAAAGTATGAGAGCAGAATTGCTCTTTGCACAGTTTTTTTTTTTTTTTAAAGGTGTAGTTTGAAACATTTTAGCCTTGGAGAAGTTCCCGTCTCATCAGCAGATTGCATGTATAGCTGACTGTGTTCTGGCCACATTCCCTTCATAACCTTCATAGCTTTCCTTTGTTAGTTTCAGTAAATATAGCCTAATGAGAAAGCTTGTTACATGAGTGGTGCCAGGCTGGTACATTTTTTTCTTTTTCTGAGGGTGAAATAAATATGCTCTAAATAGGAAGTTGATAGGGAGCCTGCATAATGAACGCGGAGAACGGGCAAAAGTTTTGTAACAATTTCTGCGATGGCAACAGTTTTCCAGACCGTGGCCTTATTTGCGCCCCATTAGGTCCTCGCATATTTATTATAAAAGACGAAAGGCCCGTAATTGAGTTTCAGATGGGCTGCTGGGAAATTTGCTCTGAACAGAGTGTGCTGCACTTATTAGATTGACAGACAATTTTGCACAAAAGTGGTGACCAAGCCCCACTGTGGCTCGGTGAGATAATAAAGCAAAGCATGTTTAATCCCAGGCAGCTGTAAACAGCAGCACTGCAGTGAGAACGGAAGAGAGAGACACAGAAAGCATCTATAGATCTCTCTCTCCCTGTATATACACTGACTAGCCAAAAAAAAGTCAAACACATTAATATTTTGTTGGCTCGCCTGTAGCTCTTGCTACAGAACTCATTCGCCGTGGCGTTGTTCTGATAAGCTACTGGTACTTAAACTCACGCTCTCAATCTGACACTTGGTTTAAACTTGGCAACTGATCGTCCTGATGCTGCAGCGCAGATTCACAATTTATGTCGTCTGTGAATTGAACATGTGCACAGAGTAAGTAACCACTCTGTAACACTAAATACCGTCTTACTTGCTTTTATCTTTGAGTAATGTAAATTCTGGAGTTAAATGACCAAATTGCAGAGCCGTTTTAGTCGTCAGTCACGCACGGCTGTATGACTAATGCAGGATTCAACGATACCAGAATGATGAGAGCGCTGCCGCGAGCTGAAAGGTTGAGCCACAAGTCCTTCCTCATATTTCCTCTACAACTTGTCAACGGGAGTCAAAGGGAATTTTTAAGTGAGAGTGAGGTATTCCACGAGAAAATTCTTCTCCGATTCCTCTGTTCCAGGAGAGTTTATTGGTTTCCGGCGGCTTCAAACGGCCGGAGCCGTTCTCTCGGGCTCTAAGTGCTCATTGTCAGGAAAGTTTAATATTTGTGTGTCAAGGCAAATCTAAAAGGCTTGAATAAATCACATTACTATCCTGGCTTTGGAGGCACGGAGATCTTGAAAGCTTCCTTATGCCTGTTCTCAGAAACCCTTGGGTAACAGAACCGCAGAAAAGAAAAATACACCAGCCTTTCCTCGACTCTTCTTCTAATTTCCTGACGACTTGGGCTAAACTCAGCGCGGCAATATTATGACTGGAACCCTGAGCTGTTCTGAGGCTTTAAAGGTTTATTTGTCTTTAGGAGGAAAGGGGAAAACAGGAAGCAGTCTCCGAGATAAAGCAACGATGTATTAATCACACTGAGGATTTGTTGAGACATTTGAGCTAACGCTAGTTACAACCTAATACTTCAGATTCAAAGTGATAAAGTGGACTTTAATTGTTTTAATGTAGCAGAAGTGCATAACAGACAGAGGCTGTGAGGGGGGCTTTGTGTTTGACTGTGAGACAGGCAGAATGACAACACGCTGGCTTTTCACGCAAAGCTTTAGAATAAACGTAAGATTGGTTTATATCTTTGACAAGAGCTCTCCTCTCCCGTGGCTGGTCTCCTCAAGGCCTCGTCAGGTTTTCTTTAAACAATTTCATAAGCTTGACTGAAATGTTTTAGTTGTCAAGGCCGGGTTGAATCAACAGAAGCACCTTAAAAACAGACAGCCGAGGAATGGGAGGAAGGAAGAAACTGTTTATTCAATATATTTTAGACTACAGCTTCATATTACAGAGCTGGTTTTTCTAATCAGCTGTAATAAACTAAAGACTAATCCTTTCCCTCTTTTTTTTTTTTTTACATTTTAGGGATAATTTTACACTTAAGGTCTCTTTGCATTTATTTGCAACTCTGGTTAAGACGTGTAAAAGGCCTTTAAATCAATTTGTCTTATCACAGCAGAATAATCTCACATTAGAAACAACAATGACAAAAAAATCTTTAATTTGACTACATTGACTCTGTACAGTTTTACAAAACCAGCTACAATTATTGGCACTCTTAGAAATTCCTATTTCGTTCAGGTTGATCAAACTTTGTTTCCCTACATGATGTAGACGTGAGCTGAATTTAATAAATACAATTTCTGATTAAGCATAGCTATTTAAACTGATATCACGTTTTAGAACACACTTGAACACAACACTGTTACAAACTCTGGGTTTTTGATTAAATCGATTAAATGCAGCCTCTGAGACGCAGCGCAGCAGATACAGACAGAATGCAGCAAAAGGAAAGCAGGAATGTTTCATTTCAACCACCAAAAAACACCAGGTCTTAAATACAGCTGCTGGTAAAGATGAGCAAAAACATCTTTAAAGCCAGAGACTTGGTGTAAGAAGTGTGAAACCCAACAACCAAAGTAATTGATGCATTTATTTCAAACATGATAATATTATAAAATCATGCACAGGAACCAGGAATGCAAAAGACACACTTAACATGCTTGAAAAGGAGTAGGAAGAAGAAACGTATGAACTCCTGTCCCACAAACTCTACCCTCATTAATAAATCAAATCAAAAATAAAAAACGGGTTCATTAATTTTCCATTTTATCTGGGTTTACATATGTTTAAGTATATACATCCATACCCACACACTCATATGCGTCAGCCTCAATTTACATTTACACATCAGTGCCTTTCTCTCACCCATATTTCTATATCTTGTGAAAACATGAACACATTTCCTCTGATATAAAACTGATTTTTTTTTTCATTTTTTCAGTATTCTCATATTTATTTATTTGCATAAAATCTGTCTATTCATGGATTTTTTTTTTTTTTTTTTGTGCTTATCTAAAATATTTTTATTTTTTTTAAAAGAATGCTGCTTGGGAAACTGAGACAACATTGACTTTCTTTGCCACCGATTGGTTGAACCTGCAAGAGGGGAAGCAAGGCAGAGCGCTTCTGAGGTGGTACAGATGGTGTCCACTGTGTATACTGATGCATATTAAGGTATATTTACTCTTTGAACTAGCAGGCAGTTATAGACATTTTTAGAGGAGGTCTCAAGGATTTGCCAATCTCAGCTATTCCTGGGTAGCTGGGGTCAAAGTCCAAGGAATACCAAACCTCCACTGTCCTTACCAGAACCTATTTCCTACAGTCAGACCAAAGGACCAGAGCAAAACCTGAGACACTCATGTATCAATGAGGTTTAGCAGAAGGTGCAAATAACAGTAAAAATCAAAACAAATGATCACCGAGGCTGGACGAGGATCCATGTCTACCTTGTCAGAAACAATAATGGTGATAAACTGGTAGAGTGACACGACGCTGTCCAGTACCAGATGAGCTCATCTGATGGCGGATGTGGCAGTAAATGCGAAGGACTCCGTCACACCACAACCTTCGAGGCGGTGTGAATTTGGGGGTTCCAGCTCTTCTCTCCACATGTGAGCTGGAAAAGCTGCTAAAATGCAGCCGCTGGGTTCCACTGGAAAACTTCCACAGAGCAATAATGGAAGGAAAATCTGTAAGCCGAGACTCACTAATGTCATATCCTTTCATCCTAAAACTACCTTCTTTCCCTTCTGCAGATGTTCCTGCTGAACATCAGTTCCCCCTTTACACAAGCAACTGGTAGCGTAATCATTTTTACTAATTTCCACAGTTTCTGTTCACTTCCAGGAAGAGGACTGCCAGGAGTTTTAACAGGGTGAGCTGAGATTAGTGGAAAATTCAAGAGCACATTGACAACTTCACCCAACAGTCGTTATTGGAATCTTCACTCAAGCTTGAGTCTCAAATAAGTGACTGTAACTGGTCGATTCAGGGAGCAGCTGAGCTAAAAGGCCGTACTTTCCGGAGTTACATCACCATACCCCGTAGGACGTTTAAACAAAATGTCTTGGGTTAAATTTCAGGATGTACCCTACATTTACACCTACATATTTTCAGAGGAATGAAAAACAAACGGTGCAACCTAAACTCCCGGCAGACCTAACCCACAGCTCACCTGCAAGTCGCCACACCAACACTTTCAGGCAGATGTTTCTGTTCTCGAGCGAAACGCTGCAACAGAAGCTTTTCAGAGAGAAACTGACCAGCGAGTTGAACCAAGACGAACACAAAGAACCGCAGTGGAACCTTGAAGGGGACGACGGAGGCAAACAAACAAACCTCACGTGGGATACATGTGTTCCTAACAGCAGGAAGTAAAGATGAACCATCCCACTTTAAAAATAAATTGAGCCAGAAAGTGCACATAAACACAACCCACGCATGCAGAGCTACCTCAGGGCGGGCCCTGGGTCACTACCCAGACTTTAGAATTCATCTCAAGCTGAAACGCACAGAACAGTTTTCCACTTTGTTGTAAAAACTTGCTTTGTGCGCAACATTTTTATCTAACTCAATGTTTTTCATTGAATATTTTGGGGGAATTATTGCCTTTGATTCCCATGGAACATTTTTTTTTTTGTTCCACAAAGAAGCTGAATCCTGCAGAAAATGATTTGTAATTGGATGCATTTAGTTTTATGGTGAGAATACAGATAGCTTTGAGGTTTCTCGTGCGTTCAAAACTCACATCAAGACATAATTTAATAGTTTTTGGTAACTACAAAAGTAAAGTGTAGGCTTACAACAAAAATCAGTAAACTCTACTTCATTTTGCGCAGCAGCTTGTTGTGAAGGTTCGGCGTTCCGGAAAAACTCTGGATCTACGGAAGATCTAGACGAGTCAGAGCCCCACAGACAGAACATGCCTTGACTCCTCGCCAGATTCTTAAAGCCGAAGCTCGGTGGAGCTGGTGGGTGCAGGCTGTGCTCGTTTCACTAACAAACTTTAATTAGGACCTGCAGGTGGAGGGCACGTTGTTGGGGGATCATCCTGCTTTCCTTTCCTGCGGTGATCAACAGAGACTGTTCTCAGTCAAAGCTTGCAGCCTGTGACTTCATCCTTCAGCTCCCTCGGCGGCTCATCAAACCAACATTAGACGGAGATTTTTCTCCATTGTCGACAATGTCGGCATGGATTTACATCTCAAAAGACACGTGGACTTGTTGCACAACACCTTGCAATTTAAATAAATTGTGATCTCAGATTTTCTTGCACATAGCACCACATTTTCACTCAAATGTATCTAACTACCACCGTACGGTGTGAATGTGGAAGGCTGCCGACGGAAGAGCCTCCTTTTAAAAAAAACAAAACTTCACTGTTCATTGAAGTTCACAAACGACAAGTTTCTGCCTCCGTTATTATATAAAAAGTGATGTTGAAACCAAAAGCTTTCTCATTAATTTAACATTGACTCTTAGTGCTCTCTTTTGAAGATATACATGATGCTCTATCAGTGATGTGCTTTGGTCTTTCAGAGGAGAGATGAGTGAGGGAGTGTTACCATTGATGTACAATGCAAACTAATAATACGAGGAAAAAGCAGCCAGGAAAGATGGTGCTCCTGTTTGCTCACACGCGGTAGATGGCAGACATCTTTCATCTCTGTGTTTCAGGGATTACAGCATAACTCAAAGGAAAACAACATCTGAAGGCAGATATTGTATCGAGTCCCAGATGCAAATCTAGATTACTTTTGGCTGCTACTTATGTGAGCGAATAAATGAAGCAGAGAAGATTTTGTTTAGGTAAAGGAGGAGCCAGACTACAGACGCTGGGAGTCGAGTCAGACTGGAGCTCCAGTCAGGCTTAATTCACACAAAAACCTTAAACATAACTTTGATTTGCACTCCGATAACTCAAGACCTGACCTGAACTTTTCTTTAGCAACTTTTAATCTAAGGAACAATCTTATTTCCGTGTGGTTAACCCAGCATTACTATGAAGACACCTTTGGGTACTTCAAAATAAGAGTGCATCTTTTTTCACTTTGGTCCTGTTTCTAATATTTTGTCATATCTGAGAACTTTTTACTGCCTGGACGTGACAGTAAGGATTTCAAATGCGAGTTTAGTAAATAGCTTTCTCGACATACTGCTAACTCTACAACACTGGAGAAATGAAATTTCAAGAATTTATCGTACTAACTAAAGTCATTATTGATTCATATGTATTTTGGTCATTTCACCAGCGAGGAACTGTCTAATCCCTGACGGAGGAATTGACTTGGATAGGGATTATTGACTGAATGAGTCATTGTATATATACATTAAAAAAAAAAAACACACACAGAAACATAAATATCCTCTTTACAAAAACGTATCTCAAAAAATATAAAAGAATACTACAGTCGACATGAATTCTGAATATTTTCTGTTAACTAATTCGTACAGCTGCCAATGTTTAAAAAGTTGAGTGCTGTTGCATGGCAGGTCATTTGTCATTCATTTGAATCTTCCCGATTTAAAACTATTCCATTAAATAAGGCGTCAAGACTAAATTCATGAACTTTGAAGTTCATAGTGAATTACTGAAATAACCTTTAAAAGCAGGAAGGTTTTGAACGTCCTAACACTGACAAGCTAGGAGTTACGTTTTGCAACCAAAAAAACCAAGAAAGTTTTTAAACGTATTCTAAAAATGCAGCTATTTTATCTTAAATAAAACAATTGTCTTATACTTTCTCCTCTCTTGCCTTGTGGCTTCTGCCTTCATCCTTTCTGGTAATTGCTTAAAGGTTTCATAAATATAAAGATGCTCGGGTTTTGGCACATTTGAGACAGTATTTTAGGCAAGTTTTCATATGCAGCCTGACTTTAAAACGGTTTTCCTTGCAAAACCAATCCAGGAATAAAGAGCACGCTCAAACTGAGCTATGGAGTTTTTACCGACTTAAAGGCTTGCAAGCCAAATATTAACAATGAGCATTTAAGCTGTGAGATCTTCAACTTTAAAGCTGACCACCTGGGAAAGCAGAGCTCCCAGAAAGCCTTTCACACAGCAGACTCCACCAACATGCAGGTCCCTCTTTGTTTTGAGGCGCAGCTACAGCCCAGGGTGATCGCAGATTACACACAAATCCTGCAATTATGCACAGCACTCCAGACCTTTATTGCTTGGATTAAGGCTTCTGGAAAGGTTCACTTGCCGTAAGAGAGAATATGACGTTAATTGTTTTTTTTCCCTAATATGTTCAATAAAGATCTCAGCAACGTGTGCATTTTTGCTTCCAGTTCCCTCCCAAAATGGAGACAATGTTCTGCATCGTTATCTGTTTTCAAAAGCCAGAACTGAGAATCTCAGTTAGCTAAACTTCTGCTGTAGTTGATTGAAAATAGCGGGGTCAGCTCTCGCGTTAGCTCTGGTAATTGCATCCATGTAAAGCACAAGACAACCTGCCACCAACTACACTGCCGTTACCTCCACAACCAAAACAAACAACGGTAACTGGAGAACACAACATGCAACAGCCTGGTAGCCCGCTGCCCCCTAATGCTACAAGCTATCTAGCATTTAATGCTAAGTAGCTAATGCTAAGTATCTACTAACATGATTCAGTTCACTGTGACTTGTTTTCAGAGTATCGAATGTTGGATTCGAGTCAGAAAGTTGAATCAGAGCAAACAGTGAATCCTGCTTTGGTTTATGCTCTGTGAGAAAGACTTTAAAATGAAGATATTAAAGAGTGTTTACCATAATAATGGCTAATGGGGATTCTAATGAATAAATTAACCAAAATGTTATATATTTTCATTCATATTCATAAGCGCATAGCTCCTCTGAAATGAACCAAACAGTGCACTTCCAATGCTTTATTTTTGTGAAAAAAGGGAATGACCTAAATACATAAATAATATGCCTGGAATAACTCAAATATTTACTCTTTGATTTGGGAAATGGGACCTATATTAATGATTTTTACTCATAAATATATTTAATTTAACATTTTGAAAATTAAAAGCTGAGTTTAACATGCATTTCAGTGTGCTAGATATCAAAATATTTTAACGTGTCCCAGACAAACTAGTCTGTGTCCAACATTTTGTCAGTCACCGTAGTTTTGATGCATTTTATGCACAGTGGAAAATGTGATTCTGCAGCATTTGATCTGCAGATCAACTATCAGAGCTGATTAAGAGAAAATCTGTCCCCAGATCTAATTTATTTCTGCAGAAAATAAATATAACAGTTCCTGAAGCACATCTTGTTGCATCATGAGGAATGGTGATGCAATCCAAATTAAATTTAAAACTACTTATTCTAATGGGAAATTAAAATATTGAATAAACCACTTTTTTTTTTTGGACAGCTGAGTTCAGTTCCCTTTGGACACTCAGGCATGAAAATGTCTTCCTGAGTTTACTCAGCGCACCTTTTAAAATGACTTCGGTGATCTGGAGCAAAACCGAATGTGATTAAAAACACACTAAAACCAGAAGAGGGAGAAATGTGACTGAAACATGCGACAAAAGCTAACAGAGAAGTGGAAGGAAGGTCCGTTTCTTTTCAGATCAGATTATTGTCCTGCCAAGATGTCTATCAACGGGTTTCGGGCCGGACTTCTGCTGAAGTTTAACTCTGCAAATAATACTGCAGATCAGAGCAGCAGCACTCTGACGCCACCATGATGTGGTACCAGTGCCTGTCCCAGTTTGATATCTGGGACACCATCACTGAATCGTCTCCACAGATAAGCCACAGCAGAACTAACCAGACAGAGGGTCGGCGAGAGCTGATAACATCCAGAACAAAGGCGCTCTGCATGCAGAAGGTCTGAGCTGCGACTTGTTCATCCCCGTTGGGTCTGATTAAAGCAGCAGTTTTTCCTGCCAGCTGTTGCTCACCGAACAAAGCTGATAAAATGAAGAAAAGCAAACGAGTGTGGCTTTTTATGAATACCTACAAGTTCCCTCTGGATACAGACGTCCAAGGCTCTGACGTATCCGAATCGAATCAAACGTCATCTCAGAAAGAGAACTTCTCGCTCTGTTGGGTCTGGAAACGTGCTGCTCGTCAACGCTAATCACGTCAACCTCATGTCAAAAAACAATGCGGAAATACTTCTTTTGCGCCGTCTGAGGTGCCGATATGATTTAGCAGACTGGTAATGACTGATGTGCACCTCATCAATATTCATCCACAGACGGGGAAGCGGCTGAAGTGCCTACCCACCCAGTTATCCCAGGAATAGAAATGACATACGCACTTCAGAACAAAAATAGCAGCATCCATTGTCATTATCATTCCCACAATGCTGGCATTCACTGCCTAAATGACATGCCCTGCTTCTCCGTGAGATGCGGAGAGAGATGTGCGCCAGTTTCCTCTCTTCTCCCCCCTGCAGTGAATCGCATCACTAATCAGATTATCCTCACTCCTCAAGAGTCTCCTTCAATAAAGACTTCCTCTTAAAGACACATAGTTGGCTTTTTTTTCTTCTTTTTATCGATTTGTCGATGGTTCTGAGCAAAATGAAATTCCTCTTGAATCCTGGTTTTTATCATTGATGTGCTTGTTTTAAATTTCTATCTTTTGTATTTGTTAAGCACTTCATCCCTTTAGTCAAGGTTCTTGAGTTGAATTACACTGAAATATATTTTACTTCCAGAGGTCAATTCAGATGCAGGAGAAATGCAGTGAATGCAACACAATGTAAAGAAGTTGGAACAGTTTTAACCCAACAAGTGTTCAGTTTAATTTTCTTACAATATCTAAAGAAGTTTATATTTCTGCTCTTTGTGATTATGTCCTCTGTAGATGTAAACAGACTGACCTTATATTTGTGGTTCTGGACGTTCTGACCAATCAATACACTTTTCAACTATGGCTGCATTCAACACATTCAGATGTAGACCGGAAAGCCCCTTCAAGTGGTTTGCCCAGGAACAAATCAAAAAGTCTTAAAAGAGAAAGTTAAAATTGGACCTACAGTTTTCAGGTTGCAACATTACCATTATTTCATCTTAGCCACAGCAAAACACATGAATGTTTCCCACAAAAGACAAAAAAGAACCCCAAAAAACCAGAAGTTTAGAATTTGGGACCCACTATCATCAACCTGAGTCAAGAACATTCAGTCACTCATCCAAGCTTTAGCCAGACTGAAAAATCATCTTGACACACTCTGCTGTTTAAAAATGTATCCAGGAAGAAAAAACTTCAACTACGGAGAAGTACTTTATGTCCTGTTGCCTTATCTGGGAATCTTCTCACGAGCCGAGTTTCCATTACAAATGTGGGCAAAACGCTGTTGATATTCAACTAATGTAGGAAAAAAAGACACAATTCAAATTTTGTTCACATAAATCATTAAAAACATTCTGCGTCATCATCTCCCTGCTGCCTCCTGTGCTCTTCTTTGACGTTTCTGCCAGCAGTAACATTTCGTTTTTCTTCACAACTCGTGTGATGCAAAAAGTGTTTCTATCACATTTTTGTGAAATGTACTAATTTGGAATGACCAATGTCCCAAAACCTTTTTTAGCAAAAAAAAAAGTATGTGAGTTTTTGAAACTGGCATGTTACCCATTATTCATTTTTGTAATTCCAATTTGCACAATTACATGGTCAATGGAAACACAGCTACTGTTGCTTCATAGCATTTTTCTTCAACTCTATGAAGGAAAAAGAAAGTTTTCCTCAGGATAAATTTTTATCCACACACCAGAAAAATTCTTTCACCCACTGAATTAATGTCCTCAAATTAAAGGTTCACTTCAGTGTGATTGATGCGGCTGCAATAAAGAAAAGTGTGCAGGGTGTACACCCTGTGGTGTCCACTGTAGATCTTTCAGCTCCTTGCAAAATGAATCATTCTCACACCCATTGTTGGCCTGCATGTGTCCCAAATTACGTCCCCATTGGACCATTCCTTAAGCGTTTATTTCCAGTAGGTGTACTTAAAAGAAAGGGCAATAAATGTGTAAATCCGACTAAATTAGGAGTAATTTGTGCGGCTGATAAAGCTCGGGTTATCACCACGGCAACAGAGGGAGAATTAAAACAAGCCCTGGATCCCAAATCCAGGCCTTTCAGTTGGGTTTTGACTGCATTAACTAAAGTTTGTGCACAGAAAGTTACCCTGTCTCAAAACTTTTCTAATTTATGCTCACAGGAACTTCCTTCCTTGTCATGTTGGGATCACAACATAGAAACTCCTCACAGCTTCTACTTGGTAAAACACCGGAAGCCTGCCCACTGAGCCGGTATAGACGAACTGCATCGCCCGGTCTTATCATTTTTCTGGTCCTCAGGGGAGAATTAAACCAGATATCTTGTAATTAACTAAGTGGCCGCTGCCACTGCCCACTGTTTTACAGCCTGCCCATCTGTGACGATGCAGCCATCCAATCTCCGAGCTGTAGCTAATGGAAAAATATTGATCCTGGCTGTTCCATATTCAGAGAAGGGGGGGAGGCATGAAAGCGTGAGAGGAAGCCCTAAGTCAATACTGCCATGCATTTACAGCCCAGCCGTTGTTTGCTTTGACAGATGGCGGCATCGATGTGATGTGCAGCATCAACCTACATGAAGCAGAGGGAGGTAAAATATTAAGCCGAGGGTACACTGAGGGAAACCACAATGCCAGAGATGGACACAGAGATGGTCCGTGATAGAAAGAGGCTCAACTCCACGAAAATCCAATCTGCTGATGAAAACTGGAACTCAGAACGAAAAGGCAGGGAGTAGAGATGACTTTAGTAGAGAAGCTGACCAGCTGCATGCAAAAAGCTTTTAAAACTGTTGCCTCAAGCAAAAAGCACAACATGAGATTACTTTAGTTTTATTGGAAACTGACACATAACTTCCTGTATCACTGAAAGTGTTTGGAGTCGTTACTCTGGTTTCCACGCCATGACGACTTCTTAGGTGAAATATTATTTTCCAGCTGAAACGTTTTTTTCTGTAAGTACAGGAAATTCATAGCAGCTACCTTTTAGCCAGCTGACTAGCAATGTGCAGAAACTAGTACGGGCAGGGTAAAAAAAAAAGGTGGTGAATAAAAGAAGCCTTGCCTTAAACCAATGGGACTGTACAATGACAACTTTGATGTGATTTTGTTGGTACCACAAGAACTGACTCGTCAACGAGTCATATCCAAATAAAGTGGATGCAAGCTAAAATTAGCCTAGCCTCAGAGTTAGCATTTTACAATTAATATATCCAAAGGGAGATGTAAAAAGTATTTAAGAAATACTTTTTGCAGCTGTGTCTGAATAATCGAGTTGTGCTAAAGGAGTCAAAGATAAAGAAACTACATCTATGAAGACTTTCAGAGCTGATAAATAGCATCTGTGTTAGAAATTAATTTAAACTTGCAAACAACAATACATTTAAAATATGTGACAAAATAACTGGAGAAAAAGTTGATTCCAGTTTTTGGTTGCTTGATCACAAAGTCCAGCTTGGATTCAGCTTAGGGGCAAATAAAGCTACACTCAGTCCCAAAGAGTCCAACATGTAAACATCAAAAACCAGTTTGATTACCTTAGCTGTTCATTTTATTTAGTTTATACTCCAGAATAAAACTATGAAGATTAACTGTACGGCCATATAAATGCCTGCTGTGCTGCAATATTTCACAGTTCAGTTATGAAACAACTTGTCCAATTTCAGCCAGATATTGCATTGCATTTCATAAGCAATTATCCAAAAACTGCAATGCAAATCCTGAGGGCTCCTCACTGACTAGTTGCTATTTATCCAGCTTAATCCAATTTAACAGTCACAGATAACTATGTGTTGTTAAAATGCAACGGCAGACCATAAAAACTGCATTTGGATCCTTATTTTTTTCATTCATATAGCTAATTGAAGCTTACTGGAGCAGACAAGAACATTTGGGCAGACACACTCAAACGCAAGGATGTCACAACCAAAAGAATGAATAATGATCCCCTCGCTCTGTTTCGGTGTCCCCCCCCATAATGTTGCTCAACTCAGCACCGTTTCTGCTGCCAAACGCTGTTCAGCTGAAGCTTTTGTTGGGGAAAATGTGGGTCACTGTGATCCCGACTATGTTCTCCTCAAGCAGAAAAACCCTCCACACAGATAAAACTGTAAGGACTACTAATCATTAATGGTTATTTTAGCCATGCATGCATGTTACAAGAACATGCGTTGACCATTTTCCAATTTTAAGGTGTACTGAAACATTTTATATCATTTTGTTCCTGAGATTCAACATATGTGTTTTCATGAAAAATTTATTTATTTATTTATTTATTGGTCATATGAGGCATGAAGTAAAGCAAAATAATACTTTTTTGTGTCCAGCGGTCGGCGTGAGCTGTCAGCTGGCTGAGTTAGGAGAACATTTCTCAGGAATAAATGAAACACCAAGTCAAAAAAAAAAAAGGATGTATTAACAAATAAGTCATCTTACTAATAATAATAATAATAAAAAAAACTGTGGTAGCTAAGATAAGTCTGCTTTTTCTGGGCCAAAATAAAACTAATTATAACAGCAAAACTGGGAAATATGCAAGACACTACTTCTACATTTTATAGTCTTAAATAAATCAGGTCACTTCAATCACCAAGTGAAGTAAAATATCTAATAAATGAGGTTTTATAAAGCTGATTTTTTATTTTTATTTATTTATTTATTTATTTTTAAGACAAGTAGGTAATTTATCGTGGAAATAGGATTATCGCTTCCTTATAGGAAACTGGAAGAACGCCATCAGTACAGAGTGAGCGTCAGTGCATCAAACATCAGTGATGGGGAAGGTCAGCAGAGGTTAGCCAGGTTCCGGCTTTCTAATGAAATCCTGTCACGACGCGTCGTCAAACACAAAAGCTCTTCCTGTAACGGCCTTTTGTATTTCAGTGTCTGTTCTGCCGCCACTGCTCTGCGTACTGCCGTGGAGGACTTATTAGCTTTTGTAAGAGGAGGTAAAATTTGAATATATGAAGGTATCTGTTCAAGCTGTGATCAGACGGGGGGTGTAGAAGCTGCAGAAAATCCCCACAGATTTCACCACCACTGCTCTTTTGAGTCGTCTGTAGCGCGTCGTTCTTCTTCTGCCGCCTGGAAATTGAACGGGTAGATTGGATGCGAGCGCCTGTCTGGAGGAGAGCGGTGGCCGGATGATTATCAGCGCAGTTTTGCTATCAAATCAGCAGCTATTGATTCATGTGACGGTGAAGATAAATAAAGCTGGACAGTTTTGAGGGGTGTGTGCGCGTGTGTTTGTTTACGTGCATGCGTGTGCGTGAGGGAGCTTAGAAAGTGTTTCACAGTAGCTTGAAAGTGCAATGATTCACTAATGGGCTTGTACTGCTTTGTCCCTCATTGATCCAGGCATCGGAAAGCTTGCCGATGGCTTATGAGCTGCATCGAGCAGCCCACGCTCAGATTTCTACAACATTAAACCGTGTAACACCCTAAGCTGACCCCTAAAGGTTCTGGTTCTGCTTTTGTGCCATTTCCTTTTTCAACTTCCTGCTCCATCACAAAGCTCTTGATGTGTCTCATTTGCCGGGTAATTAATGAGACGACTAAATTAATTCCGACCAGAGCGGACGTCCTCGCGCTCCCGAGAGCGACTCTTTTCATTAAGTTTGTGTTGCACGTCGGTGGCAAACCAGCGGGAGCGATGCGTGTATCAACAGGTGGATTAAAACTGCAATGTGTTTTGTGTTTACAGGTCAAAAACGAACGCTGCAATTTCACCTCCAGAAATGTCACCGCCTGGAAATTTTCATCCTGACAGAGAGCAAAATAAATCAAACTCGCTTTTCTGAGTCCTGGAGGAAAGGTTAGAAAGTGGCTTCGCATCAGAGAGAGCCGAACCAACCTGTTCGCATGCTTACCTGGTTGTGAATTATCGCAGTTGTTGATTTAAAGGCAGCTTCATTATGTCAAAGGTCGAGCAGCATCTTGGTTAGCAGTCGGAACTTGTCTGAGCGTTAAACTTCAGACCACAGAGCCGATATACTTCCTACATTATCTTCCTACAACTAATTACAGTGAAAGGTCGGAGGAAGCTCGTAGCTGTCCTTCACACCAGACTCACAGTGCTACTTTAAAAGTAACCAGAACATGAGTGCCGGGTCTTGTTAGGGTCTACTGGGTCAAGAAAGGTTGATCAGGATTAACTGTTATTGTGCCGACAGAAAGTCAGAGAAAATGGATACGTCTCAGGGCAGCGAAATGATTGGATGGTTGGCAACTTACCACTGACTGAAGACGAAAAATTAAAGCTGTCTAGATGGAGAAGGGAGAGAGCAGACTGGACTTCTTAAGGAAGCTTCTGTGCTTCAGAGTTTGCAGCAAAATGCTGCATGTCAGCCATAAATGTGTCATCTCTTCTGGCATCGTCTGTCGGGGCAGCAGAATCAGAACCAGGGACTGAAAAAGCCTCAACAGGCTGATAAAGAAGCTGGTTAAAGGCAGATTTATTATGTCAATGAAGCTGCTGATCTAGTTCTGATCTGGTTCTGTTCTGGTTCTGACGTGAGGACAACTGTGGAACCACTGGAGATGATGATGCAAATAAGGATTCTTTGTGAAAGGAGCATTCCAGACAACGCTGAGCATCCTCTTAATGAAACTGTTATACAACAGTGTCTTCAGTCAGAGGCTTCCTCAGAACCGCTGTGATACAGACCGCTACAGGAGCTCTTTCCTGCCCTCGGCCATCAGCGTATACAACAACTCTGAAGAAATATGGATAATATAAAAACAACATTTAGTTTCCTTTTGCGAATGATGAAATGGCTTTGAATTGAACGTTAACATGTATAAATAGCAGCTTTATTTAAGGCTGCAGAGCTTTAAGGAAGTTCTGTTTATTGGAAATGAAGAGCAGGATTCCTAATGATGACATGTCACTGGGATCAAAACATAAAAGTTTGCACATTAGAATGATTCTGTATGGAATAATTATGCACAGCATCATCTCATGTCACTCTAAGATGGATGGAAACAATAGTGAGCCTGAAGCTGATGGTGGAGGAGCAGAAACCTCTCAACTTGTTGTGAAATCAAAGTTATTTCAAAAGAAATACTTTTGGCAGAAACAATGCATATCCTTCCTACGTTTTAAAGCCACTGAACTTCTACATGTCCAAACAAATAAAAGTTTGAATTCCTTAGTGAGATTATTAAATCATGATCAGATTAAACTGTGTGGACCAATTTACCAAAAATAAAAATCTCCGTTTAGAGAACAGAGATAATTCTAGAGGTTCAGTGAGATTAGATTATTGGAAATCCGCAAAACAAACCGTATATGTATAAAATAAATCCAAGAACTGCTATGTGCTTGCAAACGGTACAAAAAACTAAATCTGTTCATTTTCAATCCTGTCAGTTATGAAACCCTGGGAAAATGTCGACTAAAACGGCTTTATGCTTTCTGAAGCTTATGCTGAACAGCAGTGTTTACACACCGAGGCATGGGGCTGGGGTACATAAACAAGGGCGAGCTCTGCTTCCTCAGCAGGATTACAAAATACAAATATTAGTCTTACATCAAACAGGGAAACTGAACTCAATCATATGTGATTCATTATTTTCCTGGCTCAACTCACACCTGTTTGCCCATTTCTTTTTTTTCTTTTTTCTGTCTACAACAGGCAAAAACATCCATATTTAGAATCAGGTTTTAGAGTCAGAGACGTTTAGTCTGTGTGTGAGACCACAGACGAACGCAGCACTCATGCACCACCGTGTTTTAGCAGGTTTTCTTACAGGAGCCTGCTGCTGCACTTTGATCTGCTCCATGTTCTGAGAGTTAACACGCGGTGTGGACATCGTAGAGGTTTAGAGATCTGAACATACAGGACAAAAGGTCCTTTATTTAAAAAAAAAAAAAAAGTGCTCTGTGCTACAATACAGACAGAAAAATTAGCTGTAATGTGTTCCCGCCTCAGACACACCTCTCATCACCTTCAGCCAGTTCAGACGAGCTGCCCACTTTGTCTCGTCTCTCCGTCCCTCTCATCCTGCCATACTGACTTCATTACAACTCATCATCTCTCCCCAATCATCCCTGATTCCCAACGACTCTTATCCTTTCCCTATTTATCCCTCTCTTGTCGCCTTACTTCGATTCCTCCAGACACACAGTTTGCACTGAAGTGAGACCTCTTGTTTCTACACCAGCTTTGACGTTCTAAATCTATTTTCTGTATGCCAAGCCTGTTGTCGCATTTGAACATCGAGAAAATACGGTAAGGAGCAGAAAGTCACTGGAACCACTTCAGCTTGTTCACTGTTCATTCCTGAGCTGCTGGAAGGAATCGTTTCAGAAGTTTTACAGTCATATTGCGAAAATTAGGATATGCAGTCCCAGTTCCTTTTGAAAATAACCTTCAAGGAGATATTAAACATACTTTTCATTAAGCCAACATTTCTGTATTAAATGTTTTTGCAACGGTCTGATGTAATCTAAGTAAAATGTCATGATTTTTTGTTAACTAAATGGGAAATCATAAATTACACCCATCTGTGTGTATTTTAAACTATAACATGCCTCACTTTTCAGTAATATTCCAATTTACTGAATAATTCGGTATATTAGGAAAGTCTTGATTTGGAACAGCATGACTTCTGCCTACATTTATTATTCTGTAGTTTTTCTCTCTTTTTTGTAAGTCTTTAAAATGCCAGAATTTTCAAGCTCAATATTTTTTCCATCTGAGTAGATTTTTTATTACTAAATCAGATGTTATTTAATATCAAAGTAAGTTTTTTCCAGTGTGAAAAAGTGGAAGTAGTGATGCTCTGGAGTAGTTATTTTTTACCCACCGTGTCCTGCTTTTTGTCTTACTTTTTTCTTTGTTCCTAAAAGCTCTTTGTTGCAATCATTTATTTTTGTTCTATGGAAGTGCTCTGGAGTGCCACAGAAAAAAAAAAATCAATACTTTCAAAAATCAAGTCAATCCAGTTGATGCTCCTCCCTCATTTTCACCATTATCCATGCGACATTCACAGTTTGCGTTTCAACTTCTTCACTCGAAGGTAAACATGACGGATCCTACACATTTCGGATTGTTGAAAGACCATTTTACAAGACAACAGATCCCCATCCAACCCATCCTCTTAAAAGCCTCACGTGGAGGAGAGGACTTCGGAACGCCACGGCCTAAATGCCACTCTGTCAAACCACAGCACTTCCAGGCTGGATATGCAGGAAGTGTAAACTGCTGCTTCTATTACAGCTTCAAAAAAAAAAAACAAAAAAAAAAAAACAATCTGGGACAAGTGGGCCGAATCCCACAGCCATCACTCTGAAAACCCACAACGTGTCACGAGGGAAGCCAGGTGAAGAATCGCAGCCGAAGTGCAGCAGAATGTTTCCCCTCTCAAGGGAGGAAAGGCATCAACTCATGTCCTCAAGTGCTGCTGATATTTCCATAACCCCCAACCTGAACTCTTGTTCTTTTGATGTAAACTTTATTTTCCTCTCCGCACCGCGTTGTGGCCAGGGGCCTCATTTAGAAAATGGGTTTCCAACTTTGATCTTAAGCATAACTTCAGCCGAAAACCATGTCTACTAATTATTTATAAAAGCTGCCTTTGATATGATAATGATCTCACCTCCGAGTGCAGTCTAGACCAGACGTCAGGCCTCAGAGAGGGATTATCAATTAAAGGCGAAAGGAACCGATTGGACCAGCAAGACCTCCAGATTTGTTATTTTTTTAACCACCAGGAATCCTTCACGACTCCAAGGTGTGCTTGGCTTGGTTTGTCACTAAATCAACAGATTTAAGTCTCTTCCACCATCATTTTATCTCCAACAAAAAAGAAAAATCATTTTCTCAATTATACCTGGATGGCTCACATCTCAGATACAAAATAAAGAGGTAACACTTTATTTGAAGGGGGTGAATAAGACTGTCATGACACCGTCATAAACATGACATAACACCTGTCATGAACATGAATAAGCCTTCATGAATATTTATGACTGTTGTCATAAAGTGTCATTCGGTAAATTATGACACTTTTAATACAAAGTTGATATTATTGAAAATTGTCTTTGTTATGACAACTTGACATTAACCAAGACATCATGATCTGACATACATTTGTCATATTACTAATCATAATGATTTAATTAGTAACACTAGCAAAATATTTAACAAAACAATAATTAATATTTCCTCTGTCTGAAATAAAGCAAAACAAGTAGGAGAAGCAATAGATTTCATTAAGCTTTATTACACTGTCAAATGATTTAATAACAGACTCATTAACAATATTTTTTACATCAACTAAAGTGGAACAGATAGCACCAGTTATAAATATGTCATTAAGTGTTATTACAGTGTCATTAAGTAAAGTGAAACAAGTAGCAACTGTTATGAAGATGTCATTAAGTGTCATTAATAACACTCACCTCAAGTAAAGTGAAACTAGAAGCAACAATTATAAAGATGTAATTTAGTGTTATTACACTGTCAAATGCTATGCTAACAGAGTCATTGATATTAAGTCTTACCTCAGGTGAAGTGAAACACACTGGAGAACTTATAACTACCATCATAGCTGTAGAACAAACCATTTGTACATTGGAATAAAACAAAAGATAACTTTTTTAAGATAACAGAGGGTTTAACGTCTGGTCAGTATATTGTTACTCTGAAATACTGATTGAAAAACTAAAACAGAATTACTTATTCTTTAACTTAAGAAAATAGGTTCTTTCAACAGTAACATTTTTTTTTTTGCTTTGATTATGTCAGCCATCTCCTTCGTTAAATCCAAGTTATCCAACAAGCTACTCAGGATTATCAACCCAGCTAAATCGTAATCAATTAGAATATCAACAAAAACTTCACTTGCTTCAAAAATTCAAATTAAAAAGGTAAATTAATTTCTTAAACAGACTCATATACGTCTGTTTATTTCCATTCATTCAAATTTATATCAGTCACAGCTAATAATCAACAGCACAATAAAATCTGAACAGTACATCAGACATCATGTGGACTCTTCTGGAGGCCGACGTTTCAAATCTTTTTGTTTGCTGAGAAACTGGATTCGGGGTTTCCATTAACTGTGAGCATTAAGCGACTCATTCATAAAATATTTGACCTAAAAACATGATGTTTAAAATAGCTGGTGACCGACCAGAGAGGGGGGGCGGGGGGATGGAAACTCTACAGTATTAAGACATTAAGCAAATGTATAACCAACTTACATCTCTGTTGCAGAGGCAAAGTTATAGCTTTGGTTCTGCTGATGTTGAAAGTACATATAAATGGTTTAAAAAGGAATAGTTATACAAGTCATAAATATGACATGAGCAGTGCTGCATAATAATAGTTACATTAAAAATGCATTGCTGTGTCTACAGCAACAATTCAAAACCTATGTAAAGCAGATCGGTCTGGCATGGTTTTCTGAATTAGTGGCACACTTAGAGATTACGAAGAAACCAAAAATTTTGAATGCTAATTTATGCCAGACAACTAATTCTGCCTTGGAAATGTTTTAGGAATCCACTTAGTTCAGCACAGAGGTTTATACCTGCTGAAGAAGGCTAAGTTGTCTGGTTTCAGATTTCTTATTGTTTTTAATAAAAAAAATAATAATATTCACAATTGAACAATGGGATTTAAATATTACAGAAATCCAAAACACAAAGTGGATGTTGGGCTTCGTCTGCAGTTTAAGCAAGATCCTGAGGTCAGCCACTTCAAAAATTCAACATCAAACCCACCTTACACACACACACACGCGCAAACACACGCATGCACACACAGAGGATTAAATAAACATCAGCAACAACAGATCCACTGGTTGCCATGACAATGTCTTCAGCAGCTTAACACACTATGTGAATAACAATATGGCTGGATGCTGCTGCTGACTTCAGGGAATGACCGAGAGGCAGGCTTTTCCACACGGGGTCAGATTCACACGGGGGTCTTCTCAGTTTGCAGTCGGAGACGGAGGAAACATTTGGAAGGGAAGGCCGACATGCACCGCCTCAGAGAGGCATGAACAGCGGAGCAAAACCGTGAAACATAATTGAATTTCTCTTGTCCGGAGGATATCGATGAAGTTCTGCCTTCAGATGTAGGAGATCAAACGGCGGCTGTGAAGGGAGCAGCAGCAGCCATCACATGTCAACGTCCAGCACAGCAGATATCTGAGGCAGTGTTTTCAAAGTGGGGGGACACAGCCCCCGGAGGGACCACCAGAGGGCGCTATGGGGGCCTTAGAAAGTTGGAGGAAAATGGAAAAAAAAAAAAAAAAAAAAAAACTTTAATAAATGGTTTAAGCAACCCACCGGTCACTTATTATTCATAAGTTCTTAAAATGCTCTAAATCAAGCAGTATCTCATAGCATATCCCAGTGTTTAGCATATACTGGGAAGAATTGATGGCATCAATACTGTCCAATCATTCTCCCTCACAACTTTGATGATATCCTTATGTTTTATAAAATCCTTGAATTTTGGCAACTTGTGTCTTCTGTTGCTCATCAATCAGAACAATATCAATATAAACAAACAAGCGAGCTTTTCTGCGCTCTGTTTTTACAAAGAAACCGTTTGTACCCTTCAATCACCTCTAAAGCGCCGTCATAAAATAATCATTGGGTCAAAGCGCATCAGCTGAGTTAAAGGTCTTAGAGTGAAGGTCACGATGAACTCACTGCTTGGATCAATACACCATCTGCTCCACAGCCGGGCATGCTGCATCCACACACACACACACACACACACACACACTCGTGTGCTCATGTTGCTGCACCTCTGGTGTGTAGCAGGCTGCAGAATAAGCAACAGCGAATCCTTAGAAATGCACTGAAAACCCAGGAAGAATCGTTCATCAAATTGACTCTGTTTAAGATTCCAGCGTGAAACAGCCCGGCTCATCTATCGACAAAACGGCAATAAAATATTCAGAACTTGTCGTGTTTTTGTAACCTTAGAACAACCGATCCATACGAGTACAGGTCCTCTACCCACTTAGTTCACCCTGTCACAGCGCCATGCGTCTGCAGTAGCCAAGAAAAAATGAAAAAAGAAAAAAAAGAAATTGGCTTCAGAAGAGGCCATTTGCATTTTTCACATTTTTACTATACTTTCTACTAACTGATTAAAAATGAAGGGCGAGGCAAGAGAGGTCTGGTCTACCACTAGATGCAGCAAAAATGTACAGGCTGGGTCATTAAATATTTAACTACAACTTGTGACATTTATTGGTGATAAGGATTTGGACAATCTATGACTCAGTTATCGCATTGCAAAGTACACATAATAGTCTTAAGTTTGATCCAGTGACTCCACTGGATCAAACAAAACACATAAAAAAAAAACATGGATTCCATAAGCTTGGTGCTAAAGGGAAGTAAACCACATACATATACAGTGGACCCTCACCTGTCTGCAGCTCAGTATTTGTGGATTCGCCTATTAAAGATGTTTCTGTGGAACGCAACTCCAAGTTATTCTCTGAAAATGCATCCATTCGCAGATTTTTCTACAGAGCATATTCAAAATATGCAAAAGAAAATGTAGCTTGTAAGCTGAAATCAGTGCTCCTTTGTTGTTCACCAAGCAGCCAATGAAATCCATTCAGCTTTCTTGCTTCTGATTGGCTGAAACCCCCAAGATCAGAGATGAGGAAGACTCTAGAAGATAGCATCTGCAGTAATGCTAAGACAGTTTCTTCTGTGCAAATTTATGCACGTTGATGTACATTTTGTCTTTGAACTATTGAAATAAAGTCTTAGCAGACTGCAGCTGTTCGCAGGCGGCTGTGGCCCCTGACCCTGGTCAAGACCAGGGTTCACTGTAACCCAGTAGCTCATCATTCCCCTTCCATCAGCCTTAACTGGAAGAAGGCCGTCTGACTTTTACCAGTTTCTCAGATCGCTGTAGAAGAATTTTGAGTTTATTGCAGCTTGTGAACATTGATGGTGCTTTTGATGTTACACCACGACATTTCAACAAAGTTAAGGTAGAAACAGCATCCTGATTCTATTCTTTTTCAGCCATTTTGTGTTTTGGATCACCGTCTCATTGACGACCCAAACATGGACTCCTCTATGCCGTCGGCGTTCCTCCAGAAGTCTAATGTAAAGGAAGTGCCTCTGTAAAGGAAAATGGCTCTTTTTTTGCAACTTTTCCCAGCAGGCCTCAGTTGTTCAGCCAGGCTGGCTGTGCTGTGCTTTAACATATTTAACATGCTAATTGATATCTGAACAACCTGAGGTGGAGCTCTAGGGATATGCCAGGAGTCAACCCCTGGAAAGGCTGCCACTCTGGTTAGATATGAGCACAGCCCAGGGGTCAAGACCTCAGGCCCTCAAGTGCCTGATTACAAAACCTTTAAACACAGTTTGCAATCCAGGACTTGGTCTTTAACCCCTTCCTGGACGGATGGGCAGCAGCAGCTGATTCTCTACTGTGATTGCTGATGTATTTCCACTTTGACTAACACACACCCATATAACAAAAACTCCTTAGATGTCACACTTGCTACTGACCAAATACTGATCAAATCAGTGCATTTTACCAGCAACACCTGGCTGATGGCAGAGGCAGAACCTGACATTTTCTCTTGATCTACTGATTTCTTGTCCTAAAGCTGCATAGACAGTGATGGGAGCTTTTCTTATACCGCAAATGAAACATTTGCTGTGTAAAATCAGGGTACTGCTGGACAAAACACCGTCATTCATAATCACAATCACAATTCTTACGTGTAAAAGTTCTGTCCCGTTTGAAATCGACTGTCAACTTTGCGTTAAGTCGAACACAGTAAACATGCAATATGAAACACTTCATAGAAATATCAACTGTATATGTTGCTGACTGGATGATGGAGAGAAAAAACGAATCAATACCGGCTTCACAAACATTCACTTTCTAGGACTTTTGACTAATGGCCTGGCTCATTCAATAGAAAGTCGCCCATGCAAAGGAAATCCCTCAGCCTGCTCTACCATGCTGCATTTCAACACCACCAGTGTTGTGACCAGACTGCAATTACTTCACACACAAAAAAAAAAAAAAAAAACGCTGCTGAAGGACAAAGGGAATAAAATAAAAGTCTTTCGCTACAAATAATTCCAAATCCACCCATTTTCCATTTATTTACCAACTTGCGGCCAAAAAAGTCAGACTGAAGTTCACCATTAGCTCTGCAGCAGCTCAAATAGAAGTGCGACAAGAAAGTGTTGCCTCTGATGGTGATGGAACTGTGCTGTAACAGATATGGACTATCTCCCACCGCAAAGAAACAAGGCATGGCAAACTGGCTGGAAAAAAAAAAATGTTCTGTGCTTCTCCCAACGGTGCCTCCAACTATCCTGTTTTATTAACATGAAGTATTGTTGCAGCCTGGCACAAAAACGCCTCTCTGATCCAGAAACTCCCCCAGAGAGAGGAAATGAGGGACATGGAGACAAAGTGGGAGAGAGGCAACAAAACAGCACGACAACAGAACAAAGTCAGAGTACAGAGGACGAAGGTAGGATGAAAAACAGGAAGAAAATCAAGCAATATAAGAAAAGGAAATGAATATAAAGGGCGAGGATAAAGTTTTAGAAAGCAGGGTGGGGTAAAAAAAAATGAGGAGTAGGGCTTTCTGATGTAGCTTCCCCAGAAGAATCAGGATTTCAAATTGACATTTTTCTTGTTGTATGCTTGTCATATGCAACAAGGGCATGCCGCCAAAGCTCTGCAACAAGCACAGGGAGAGCATTCAAAATTTACATGTGTGATTCCACAAAGCAAGTCTGTCAAAGTGAAGAGATGAAGACGGCAAATTAGAGCACATCAGACGAAAAGGACAATGCTGGAAGTAGCACAGAAAACAGAATGCTTTATCTAAGCAAAATCCTCCAGCTGAGTAGGCTACAATGCAGCGAAGCTAAAAGTTTTAAGAAAGCTCTGATAACATCAAGTTATTGTCTAAAAGTTTCTCTCTGCAGAAGACGTATAACTGAGCTATGGAAAACTTTGGCACAGTTAGAGTACGTTTCCCACATTGTGTCAGTCTGATCGGTCGGACCACTTCAGTTCTTAACCACTGGCTTAAGTCCTTCAAACCAGTGGATGTGAATCTCCATCCTATTTGTTTTCTGAAGTCGGAGTTTGAGGTCCAGTTAGTAAAAGTCAACAGGAATGACCCCTAAACTTTGAACTTCACAATTGGAGTTTTCCAATCAGCCCTGACCTCTGAATCCAACAGGACAGACTAATCCATACCTGGCACCCTACTGCTGGGGAACTTTTCAACTACATGGGTGACTGCCCCCTCCATGACTGAATCACATTTTCCCCCACAGTCCTCAGGCCCTGCCTCCTCTGCAGAAGACATGGTGTCCAGATCGAGGGAATCCTCAATCCTTCCATCATCCAAAGACGTCCTCACGTAAGGAGTTCTACGCCATCCTGTCATCACTTGGAAACAAGTGGGCAAGATACTTCTGCTATATTGATGCAACCTACAGGGGGCTCTAAACCCTTTTATGGTTGAAAACCATGGCCTCCAACTTGGAAATGATTTCAATAAGATAACTGAGGTACTTCAGTGAATCCTAAAAGCCATGGCTTGAGGATGCCAACAAAACTACATTATCCGCATAAAACAGAAATGAGACCCTGAAGACTGTTCCTCTTCCCTTTCTCTGATTACCTCTTTCAATTCATGAACTCCAGACGTGGAGAGCAAGGAGCAGCCATGATTGACTCCGACTGGGATTCAACAGACTCGTATTGTTTCAAGGCCCACAATAAAGTTCTGTAAAAACGCTGTTAATCCTTCGCTCTGCTTTATTGTGTAATGGCAAACAAAGCAATCCCAGATGTAATGAGGCGGCTGAAGAAAAGCATGATTTGTCCCAAGTAAAACTGCAGAAGCCTTTCTCCCTCAGCCTTTCCAAAAACAGAAGCAGAAAGCTAAACTTTCGTCTTAAAAGCTGTGTTCGATTCACAATTGTCATTTTTATCAACAGAAAACCACAGTGAGCTGGTAGGATTTCAGTTTCAGATGTTTTGATGCAGCTCTTTCTTTCCTCCTTTGTTAAGGTGCAACAACATTCCTCCAGAAAGCGTTGCTGTGGTTAAGACCGTAATCTACAGTCAAGATGATATGCCTCCTGCACATTGCCTTTCCAGACAATCGCTTGCTGCTGCTGCTGCTTCAGAAAAATGTCAGGCGCGCTGACTTTGGTCAGACACTGTAGGGGTTGTCCATGAGGCGCTGCTTTGAAAAGCATCAAAAGAACTCTGTGACCTTTGTGGAGCTCAAAAAGAATTTTCAACCACATGCAACAGTTCAACCTTGAGCCCAAAACTGCTCCGTTGAACCATCTGAGTACATGACAGCAGCAGAACTCACCGTCTAAGTGGAAGATCGGTTCATAAGCAGAAGTAGTAATCAGTTTCTGGTGTTTATGCGTCCCTGTTTACGAGAGGGAAAAACAGATCCAGTGGGAGCGATTAGCTCCGATGCCTCACAAGGGAAGCAATGATAAACACAATATTGCCTTTCCAGCTACATACTGTAAATCAGACACCACTTTATTCTCCACAGAGCTTAATTTATTCTGGTCCAAACCCAGAGCCCATTTACCACAAATGCAATAAATCCACTCATACGCTGAATAGATTCCACTTACAATACTGTCAACAGTTTTTCAAGGACACAAACTAGCTTTATCTCTGAAAATCTAATAAAACTCAGCTTAGAAGATGTGTTAACAGAAACATCACTTGAATTTATCTTCACATTTGTTTGACCTTCTACCTGTTTTATCAACTCAGAGACATTTCATGATAAAACAAATGTTTTTTTGTTTTTTTCACGCGAATAATCTAAAAACGGTGACTGATAATCAGCGTGATGTGAGAGAAAGCTGTGGGTTGGTTTCTGCTGGTTGAAAATTAAATATTATGTCAATTTGTTTAAAGAATAAACGAGCTTTCAAAATGGAAACTAGACACATAGGTCTAACAGATCGTTTATTCTCTTCACAATGCAAATTGCACTGGCCTGACGTCGTGTTGCTTCCTCTTTATCTCCACTAGGCTTGCGTGCAAAATGCATTGTTGCTCGGTCACAGCGTTGTCTCGGATCACAAAAGCAACAAATCTGCCAGAGTTAAGGAGCTGCTGGTCGCTAACCTCGCTGTGATTTCACCGTGCAGACAGGTTTGCGGCGGCCATCACATCAAACGTTGAGCAGGTACGCTGGTCCACAGAGGGAAAAAAAAAAAGCAGTGTTTCAAAGTAAAAAGCAATAAAAGGGTGAGGGGGCTACGTTTTATGGGCTGCGGTGTCTGGGTGGAGCCGGTCACCTTGAAAAGTGATTGAAAAGTTTATGTATCTTATGATCACACAGAAAAGTTCAATAGGAAACTGAATTCATTAAAAACAAAGTATGGAAATTCTTCCTTCCAAAGCACAGAAAATGAATATGACAGCAGATAATTATTAAAAAAAACACAAAAAAACCCCACAATGACTTTAAAATTATGACTGAAATTAGGCCTGAATCTAATTTCTCAATATTTGGGATATAATTTGATTCGAGATGAACTGTTGCACCAGTAAATTAGAATGTCATCAAAACGATCAAAGATTTCAATAATTTTAATTAAAGTGAAATTTTGTAGATTCGTTAAAGATTAAATCACTTTTTTTTATATCTAGTTTTATGATTATAATTTAGCTAATGAAATTCCAGAACATTACAATTGGATAAGACCAATAAAATGAGGTTAACATAGAAATGTAATGGCCTTCTAATCTGTAAAGTGCTGCTTTGACAGATGTCCAACAGACAATGACACCCTCCACACAGACAGCAGGGGGGATAAACTCATTGCTACAGGAGCAAAGAGTGCTGCATCCAAGAATATTACTGGGAAAACTCAGTGGAAGGAAAAAATGTTTAGAAAAAAAGACTGCACAAGCAAAACAGATAACTGCCACCTGGAGCAATATTCTTAGAGACATCCAAGGCATTCCAGTGAAACTAAGAGCAACCTCTCAACGTAATAGAGAGAAGAGTGGAAGACAAATTGAGCTTAAAATATTTTTTATTATTTATTTATCTTTTGAGGAATAAAGTACAATTAAATAAGAGAGAAAAATAACTCTCCAGTGACTGAAAAAACCTGCAGTCAGACTTGGAGAAAGCATCCAATGGGATTTCCAGTTTCCCAAGAAAGTTATATTCTGAATGGCTCCATGCTTGAACTGAAATACACACTGCACCACTGACCAAAAAGCACAAGAGGTCACATAAATAAAACAGAGAGGTTCTGTGGATCAGAGCTGGAGCTTTTTAGGTCAATGAATAACCGGAATGTCAGGAGGAAAAATGAAGCAAGCCCTGAAAAGAATACCAGCTCTACAGTGAAGCACGGTGGCTGCTCACAGGGTGGTGATGCTGTGGGCCTGCCTCCTCTGGTACATGTGGAGGACAAGACGGATTCAACCGAGTATGATGGGAGAAAACGTCCTGCTGACTGGGAGGAAGCAGAAGCTTTACGTGTCATTTGACCTTCAAAAAGAACAACAACCCAAAGCGTCCTGCAAAATCCACCAAAGTTTGGCCGCAGAAACGTCCTGGAGACACCAGAGAGGTCATCAGTCACAGGACTTGAACGCTAATAGATGATTTTTTTGTTGGGATTCAAGGAAAAAACAAAAAGTCTGCAGCACAAAAGCTGAAGAATATAAAAGAACTAGACACCTTTGACCTTGAGGGACTGGTATATCAGTAAAAGAGGGAATTTAAGAACTAAATAAGTTCATCATAAAGGTGGGGAATCATTTTGAGACGGCAGCAGTCATCTAGAGAGCCATTTTGTGTTAAATTTACAGAAGTCACTGCTATTGAGGTATTACATTTCTTTGATTTGTTTTTTGTCCAAGTCTTAAAGTCCTGCCACTTACACGTTAACCTCTGACCTCTGCACTTTCTGGTACTATTTAATCAACATGAAGCCTGGATGAGACAGTAACCCAGCCGTGTGAAACACACACACACACACACACACACACACACACACACACACACACACACACACACCCACACACACACACACACACACACACACAAACACATCTACACACTTTAGTGTGACATAAATTGTTTCACACTATGGACCAACAAAGCAATTACACATTCTTTAAATGGCTGGATTGGGAACGTCAATTAAGTCTGAGGTAGTTTGAGGCATCAGCTGTCTGACCAGAGTTATTGGCTTTTAATCCCATCCTTATGTGGGATAGGGTTCCCTCGCCGAGATAGTCATCAGCAGCAATGTGACTGCAGACAAGTGATAATCGGCTGAATGGGCGGAGCCAGAACGCTGAATCCTCGTTGGCTCGGCTGAAAACGAGAGCAGGAACGTTGGAGTGACGCCTCCGAGTTTAGTTTCTCGTTTCAGACGGTGCAGTTAAACTCGGAAAGGATCATTTCAGCAGGAGCAATATTAAAAATCAGCTACAGTTCAGTCAACATGTGAATGGAACATCCTGTTCTCCAAGCAAAATCAAGATTTTAACAAAAAAGTCGAGATCAAAGAAAGTTCACAGTGAATTACTTGGGTTGCGGTGGAGTGTGTCCAAAAAAGCAACTCAACTCTTCTTTAAAGCATTTCTGATCAAACGGCACCTCAAAGATTTCAGGTGAAAAACAAAAAACAAAAAAACATGAGAACAAAAAGCAAAAAGGCAAAAAAAAAATAAAAAATAGCTGTAGCAACATGTAGCCACGGCTTTCCGAGCGACCGTAAAAAACAACACCACCACGCAGTAATAACTGGGTAAGTGGTGAAACTCTGTTGCTTCAGCGCTCGGTTTCCATTTAGTCAAATTACAGCCGAAGTGTGGACGTAGCGATACGGAGCGCCACAAAAAGAGCGCCCTGAAATCAGCGTGCACAGGCATTCGCTTCCGCACGAGGATGATCTGTGACAGAATGATTCATTGAGCTCCCTTTATGGTGGGCAATTGTTGATCTTAATCCAATCCGGTTGAACACAGGCTGTTCCCTGCAGCGACGCTGGCCAAATGAAATACTCCGTTCCTCTGTGAGCGCTAAACAGCAGCACAACAAATCCCAACTGCATGTGAGGTGAATGCATAGGTTGTTTCTGAAACACGGATCCTCCGGGAACGACATGCCAGACAGCACCTGGAAAGGATATCCAGCTTTTTTTCCTTCTTATTCAATCATATTATAAGTATAAAACACCAACGTATTTAACTGCAATTTACGTTGCAGATTAGGACAGGGTATATAGCATTATGAAGTTGAAGATTATGTATATTTTTTGCAAATAATAGTCTGAAAAGAGCGGCGTGAAAGCCTGAAAACCCTAAAGAAAGTAAATGCAAATACATTTCAAGGTGGAATAAACCATGGAGAATTTTACAGCAGTTTCGGTGTTTCAGCTTTTTACCGCAAAAAGCAACTCAGTCAATCACACAGAGGCGAATTACATTCACGCATCTGGAGGTGGACGAGTCGGGTTGCTGAAGTCCAAACCAAGCGTCAGAACAGGACAGGAAGGGGATTTAATCGACTTTGATCGGTGAATGGCTGTTGGTGCCAGATGGGCTGATGGGAGGATTTCAGAAATGACTGGTTTTGGGGGATTTACACCCATAAACATCTGTCAGGTTTGCAGGGAATCGTCTGAAAACGAGTCAAATATCCAGTGAGTCAGAATTTGTTTGACCTCTGACAACAGCGAGTCTCTCTCATCCAGAGGAGACTGGGCAGACTGGGTCCAGAAGACAGACACCAACGTTTAAAATCCAGGGCAACCAATTGCAGATACTTTAAGCTCACTTCTATTTTTATTTATTTTCTTATTGTATGAGTTTTTGTCTGATTTTACATTATGTAAAGACTCCCCATCACATTAAAGACGTTGAGAAGTAACGTGCTTCTTTTTTGATCGATCAAAGTATTTAAATAAGCCAACGTTTCTTTTAATCTACATTTTTCCTGTTTTACTTTAAGTAAAGCATTTGAAGAGCATAACTGAGTAAGTGACTGATTAAAACTCATTAATGATTGAAGCTCGGTGCAGAGAAAGTATTGATCAAAACTGGTCTTTAAAGTAATATCACAATTAAAGAGCCAGAAATAAAAAAAAATAAAAAGGAAACGGTAAAAGAGAGACCTTTTACCGTTTCCTCTGCAGCAGATGCAGGATTCAGAGAAGGTACATATGGAAGCTTGACCCTTACATGATGAACAATTTCAAAAAGAAAAAAAAAGAAAGAAGTCTTCTTGACAGCTGATTTGATTGCGCTTCGACCCCGCCAACCCAACTTTCCAGTAAACCCGGCTCTGAGGCCCTGCAGCTCTCACTTCCCACTCACAATGATTGAACAATTGGATTGGCAGAGGGAACATCAGAGGAAGGGAGGCCTCCTCATTAAAAAGCCCTTTATTCATTCTTATTGCATTACAGACATCTTTTGTGCTGCTCTCTCTCTCCATCCTGCCTTCTAATGTGTTCACCTCGGCCCCTCGCTGGTTGGAGGCCCTGCAGACTTCCAGGGCGGTGGGAGAGCCCCCGTCATTGGACACACTGTGTGTGTCGTCATGTCCTTCATAGTCCAGATATCATGAATCTTCTTATTGCTTAATAAACACGGTGCCGTTAGAAGAGGTGCGTTCCATTTAGTTCTACATTTGCTTGTCTGTGTTTCCATGTGGTGAAAACGATGGCGGTTTGCTGCAGGTTTTTCAGAGGCAGAGCCATAAACATCCACAAAACTTGTTTTTTGTGATGGAACAACACTGAAAAGGCGCAACATGCATGTCATCATTTAAAGCCCATCTGCTTAACCTCAAAGCTGTTCCGGTTCTGACATTATTCGGATCTCACTGTGAAAGCCGTGATCTGCAACGAGCTTCCGAACCACCAGAGGGAGTCACTGCCGGAAGGCATCAGTCAGAGGAAAGGGGCAAAAAACACAGCGCAGACAATCAAGTGGAAAAAATGTGGGCATCACTAAACTAAAAAGTTTAATCTCCATATTGGAGAGGATGCAGGAACATCTAACAAGTACTTGGTGTGTAGAACCTGCAACATCCATCTACCAACAACTCTCCAACACGGCTTCAAGTTTGGCCATCAAGCAAAGCAAAATGATGGAGATGGACACTTATTTATTTTCTTCAGAAACATTGTCAATGACATTTATATCTTCTTAAATTTATTAAACACATTTTAAAAATATGTGGCTGAAGGGATTCAACAGTAGGATTCCAGTAGGATTCTGCTGCAGCAGCCAGTAAAACCACAGGAGATCAAACCAGGTGAAGAAACATTGATCTGATTGGTAAACATTTCAATTCAGAAATCGGGAGCAAAACCCAAAATTCCTGGACTGCTGGTTCAAACTTGGGAGTTCATTACTGAGAAAACCGATATCCTTACTGGAGATTTGACCAAACTCTTGAGTTTGGAAATGCAGAAGTGAACTCTGTGTTTGAGTCCTGAGTGGTGTGAAGATGAAATGCCATCCACATGTCTCCGAGCACAACCAGAGTAACTCTTGGGTCATACCTTTACTTTCTACCAATGCGGTCTGACACGTGCGTGACTCCCCAAAGGTCAAACGCTAAAAAAAAAAACAGTAACATCTCAGAGATATTTCTGAACTCCTTTCTCAACAGAGATGTGTGTCTGATATCCCTTCAGCCCTCAAACGGGTCTCAGCTTGGACTGGATTTCTTTCTTGTTCTCTGTGGCTTTAGAATCGTTTGCCACAAAAGACAAGACAGCAGACTGCTAATATTTAGAGTGAGCTTCCTCAGCCCTCTTTGACAGCCATGATATATATTCAGTGGAGAGGAAGACAGAGGCAGAGGCAGAAAAAGAGTGTTTTACTCATCCATGTCAAATAGAATCCAAACTATTGTTTCTGCAACAGAGCGCAGGGGGCGTTGGGAGAGAGATTTGCATTAAACGTGTCCTCTAGCCTCCTCACTGTGTCCTCACCGTCTCCCAGAGGTAAAACTACATCCTTGTCGCCACCCAAAGCCCTCCTTCAGAAGCTGTATGTACAAATGTTTATGCACGGAGGTATTAAAGTTGTATGAACAGCAAGGAAAACATCTATTCTGCAAAAAGATGAGGTGAAATCTGGTGATTGCAAAATAATAGCAGTGGCATGACTTAGTTTTAAAAAAATGAGGTGAGAAACTCAACGGGCAATTTACTGAATTACCACTGCAGCAGAGTTCTTCAACCAACAGCATGAAAAACAAGATGTTAAATAGATAAAGAATGTTAATCTGTCCCTCTGAGAAATAAACCAGAGGATAAACAACGCCGGGGGTTTCATTCTAAACGTTCCATGAATTTTAACAACATTTCAAAATTAAAAAAAAAAAAAAAAAAAAATCCATGACAATCTTGTCCAGTTTGACCTTCCTTAAAGGCTTTTAGTAAAAGATTATTTTGAATCAATGAATCCAACACAAACTGGTCACTTTGGGACATATTTGGACAAGCAAAGCCTCTAATATAACAATTGGTGCAGAATATTTCTATTTCTGATATTCTTCGGGGCCAGAGATGCCGTTACTCGCTCGCTCACAGGAAACAGCTGTGGGCAAAATATTTCATAAGCTCTCTTGAAATATCTTCAATTTCAAAATGAGGGGATTAAGTTGTTTAATTAATATATACTTCCCTCATTCTTGGTGAGGGAAGTGAAAATCAAATGTTTGCAGAAAGAAAACCAAAGCAGCTGTTAATAGAGACAGAATGCATATAACTACTGTAAAATATTGTTAAACCTTCCATCTTTGTGACATATTCTCAGAAAATATAAAATTAGTAGAGGCAAGTCTGCTTTAGAAAAACAGTGGCAAGAATTGTTTCCTTAACTACCAACCTGTGATAGCGAAGGAAAAAATAATGGTTTTCCTTAATTGCATCAAAAAAATGATTTTCCTTGCAGTTTTACTGCCACATTAATAACAAACATAAAATGGTTCATTTAAAAAACACTTGACATTTTCCTTGAAAAAACACATTTCTAGCTACTGACGCCACTACTTTAAATATACAGAATGGGGAGGATGAGAAATTAGCTACTTTTATTTTATGTGATGTTTTGAATTTTGCTGCTGATAAACAAGTCCTATAGAGATCATCACCATCAATCGAAAACATTGTCTCGACCTTAAGATGGAAGCCCAGACAAAGAGTGACCCATCAGTGGAACCACTGTACAAAAAGGTTTCATATGCAGCTGCTTCCTACCAGTCTGGGGAAATGTGGAGCAGTCTAAAGGCAATTCAAATCTGAAGAGGGGGGAAAAAACATAAAAGGCCAGCTATGAAAGTGGCATTTCACTCAGGATGAGATATGGAAGCTACGTTTCTTTTCCAGGCTTGAAAAGACGCAGGAGAAGCTAAAACTAGGGCTCCTTTGAACATGAGAAATTCGCTCAGAGCCATCAGGATGAAGACTCTGTGGGTACTGTAAAAAGTAAAGAAAAACAGTAACGCTGGAACCACAGGGAGCTGCTTCGGCATGAAAAACAGTAAGTGACAGAATCGGGATCCAGTGCAGATGCACATTTCCTCATCTGACTGCCTGACGTTCAGAGAACTCACCGCAGTCTCCGTTGTTTGCACAACAAGCCTCGCGTGGTTTTAAGGAAACAGATAATGAGTCCCGGCATTGAGCAAAGTGGGCAGATTTACTCATTAGAGTTTACAAATTTTAGGAAAACTAACTCAGTGGAACAAGAAAATGATTCTCTTACCTTGATGCCGCAGATGAAACAAGGCCGGTTGATGCCATTGCATTAAAAAAAAAGAGAGAGAGAAGTAAAATTAGAATCTTTTTTTGTTTTTCCGTGTCCAACTCACAACCACGGCCATGACTTACTACACATTTATGCATTTTGCACTAGATCGCTGTTGAACAGCCAACACACAAAAGAGTGAAAGTGATGTTTTTTTTACTCTCACTCAGGTTCACATCCTGGTGGATAAAAAAACACTCTGTGTCGAGATTTTAACATTTTAATGCTCAGCTGAATCAGTCGTTCCTTTAAGTGAACTTACTCAAATAAGAGAAAAAAAATCTGCTTCAGATTTACATCAGGAGAATTTTAAAAATATATGGGTAACACTTTATTTGAAGGGGGGGTGAATGAGACTGTCATGACACTGTCATAAACATGACATAACATGTCAGGAACATGAATAAGCCTTCATGAATATTTATGACTGTTGTCATAAAGCGTCATTCGGTAAATTATGACACTTTTAATACAAAGTTGACATTATTCAAAATGCCGTTATGACAACTTGACATTAACCAATAAATCATTACTGATATCAATTTGTTCTAAAACTTTTACTGATTGCACTTTAAAAATTAGGTAACTTTATGTTATTAAAGGTAAAGTTTAAACAGTAATGATTTATTGGTTAATGTCAAGTTGTCATAACAAAGACATTTTGAATAATGTCAACTTTGTATTAAAAGTGTCATAATTTACCCAATGACACTTTATGACAACAGTCATAAATATTCATGAAGGCTTATTCATGTTCATGACAGGTGTTATGTCATGTTTATGACAGTGTCATGTCAGTCTTATTCAACCCCCTTCAAATAAAGTGTTACCAATATATGTTTTAATGATGTTCCATTTTATTCATTCATTTCTTTTTTTTCCCCACTTCATCTTCATTTTGAATGCAAAAAACCCAAAACCAGACATTTTCCGGATTACATGGGGCTTTAACTTGCAAAATAGTTTTTCTTTTTTTTTTTTTTTTTTATCTTATAACATTTTCTGTGTCTTTTCGAAATGCATTTCTTTACCACTCTGTCGACTTTTAATTATTTCTTTTAATTAAAATGGAAAATTTATTTGCACAGTCTTGACACTTGCTGTGGCTGTAAAGTCGGGCTCCACCATGCATGGAGCAGAATACCTGCGATTATGAGTCATTTCAAAAACTCTGCTTAAATTATTCTGGGTTTGATTTTCTAACAAGGCAATTCATTAGAGGCTTTACTTATCCTGCCACTCTTTATTCTCATGTTTTTTAAAACGCATGTTAATTTTTTTTTTTTTTTTCCATTTAAAAAGAAAAAAATGGATGAAATGAAGAAGCCACAAAATATTCTGCTGCATATTAGGTTACATTTAGGTAATTATATATATATATATATATATATATATATATATATATATATATATACTGCTCAAAAAAATAAAGGGAACATTTCACTTTAATTTTGTGTGTGGCTCCAAATCCAGGCCTCCATTGGTTAATAAATTTGATTTCCATTGATGATTTTTGTGTGATTTTGTTGTCAGCACATTCGACTTTGTACAGAACAAAGTATTCAATGAGAATATTTCATTCATTCAGATCTAGGATGTGTTATTTGAGTGTTCCCTTTATTTTTTTGAGCAGTATATATATATATATATATATATATATATATATATATATATATATATATAATTTTTTTATTACTATTTAAATTTTTTTTTTTTAATTAATAGATGCTTCAGCATAAAAACAGCAAATTATTTCATGCTGCTTTAGTCAAACTGTTCACCTTGTATTTCATTTGAAAGTAGTGCAATTATCCCGCTTTAATTCGCTGGCAACAAAACATTGTAAAGACGTGTTAATGATAAATCTTCAGACACATTTGCATCTGTTGGTCCTGCTTCTGTGCCTGACAACTGGGCTTTTTATAAGGCTTCATAAATCAGAAGCTCTTGTTCTTGAAAAGAGACGTCCGATATAAATCAGCTCTTTAGACCTTCTGCTCTGCTCTGACCTTTTTTCACATGGTGCACTGGGGAAAAAAAACAAAAAAAAAAACACAACAACTAAATGTGCAGAATGCATGAATGTTATCAGCCAGGCAGCCAATTAATAACCATGATGTTTATTTTCCTCATGTTTGATTTGTCTAAGATAAATAGTGACCTGCTGAATGAACATTTTTATCACCATTAAAAGATATGAATGTTTTGCAAGTATTGAATGAGAAAAACTTACTTCAATTCCATTTAAGAGAAAGAAACTTGGGCTGAGACTTTAAATGGAGCGCCGTCAATGAGAGAAACGTTGGGAAAAAACGATACGAATCTCACACAGTCAGCTTCACTCTAAAACGCAACAGAATTTAAACTGAGGAAAAATAAGCACTGAGGTTTTTTTGTAAACTTATTTCTAATTGGTCTATTGATTAGAGATTTACACAGCTCCGTGACAAAGCCTTAAATCCCGGTGTGTGTTATGAATTAAAATGGCAGGAATATTTATTCAATAAAATCAGGAGCAAAAGTAAATAGCCAACAAAACTGCTGAAATCTCACAGGATCTAAAACACAATCCTGCTTCCCATCGCTGGTGATAATTATCAGCTGATTAAGTGCCAACTGATGATCAATAATATGCTTTATTCTCAGGAGGCATAAAGCCACCAAGGTGGAATCAAAACCTTCCTTATTCTTGCAAAACAACAATGTCATCGTTAAGATGTTTCTGAACTTCTAAATGTGAACAAATAGGCCGCTTCGCTAAGACACGGATTCCTTTTTATTATATACATGAAAGAACTTCAGCTGGATTGGCCTCACCGCGCAAAACTCCACCGATGAAGAAAAGGCATTTTAAATCTCGCTTTAAACAGACAAAGCCGTTAAACTGCTGGTATAATACAGTCTGTTCAGACGAGACCAAAATTAGTGCAAGGAGAATTCTGACATCATCAAGTCACCCAACAAGAGCCACTTGTGTCTGTCACAGAGTCTCAGCTTGGTTTCTTTCCATCGTTTTAACTCATGTAATTAAGACAGCAGATACAGAATAATGTTTTTTTTTCCTACACATAAAGCTGTCATCAACAAAAACTTTTCCAATATGCACTGAATAAACTGCAGTAGGCGCGTTCAGAACAGATTTCCAGGGTAATTCCACGTTAGTAGGTGTAACTCCAAATTATTCGCAGGAAAACTGTCTGTTCCTAGATTTTTTCATAGCACATATCTAAAATAGTAATAGCAGCCTGTAGATGTTAGCTTCTTTCCACTGTGCGTAAAGACACTAAAGCATATTTGATGTTCAAACTAATAAAGTAGTTTGCTATAAGAGCTTTTGGAGTGGTTTCAAGTATTTGCTGATTTTAGATATGAGCGGGATGCTGTGGTCCCCAAACCCAGCAGATACTGGGAATCCACTGTCCTGCATTTTGTGCTGAAAACTTTGCGTACGGAAAACGTGTGTTGTTCGCAACATCTGCTGTGAACTGCATGTAAATATTTTTATTAGAAATAAATATTCACTGAGAAAGCTACCTTCACGCGCTTAATACTCATGTTTCACACGTTCGCATTTGCGGTAGCAAGCAGATGTTTCTCTTCAGAACAAAAAGCCCGGGGTCTAAGGCGGTGTTTGCAAACATGATATCAGATCCCAACCAGGCTCATCTCCTGTAAAGTAGGCACTGGAACAAAAACAAGCGGACCGCTGAGGGCAGAGGTCGGGTTCGACGTTCCCCACGGCTCCCATGCTAACCCAGATTGTCTTTATTCAGCCTGGATCAGAAGTTATCTGCTTCATCTGCTGGTCCTGATCTGAGGAATGCACCAACTCAAACCACTTCATATCCTCCGAACGCACCGGCCATTGTGGACATTATGTAGATGGGCACTTTGAAGTGAGGTATTGATTTTGCTTTTGGCTGAACATCTTCCAGAGAGTATGAGGGAGTTATGGGGTTTTGCGGTTTGCATGAAGCCTCCGGTGGCAGCTGGCTCAACAGACTGAGCCTGTGGCCAGCTCCGCTGCATGACTTTGGTTTAGAAGAGAAACACTCCCCTGCAGATTTTTTTGGAATTAGATTAGGAATGCAGTCAGAGGGTTCAAAGGTTCAATTGCTACCTTTTAGCATCAAAGTTATCCCTGGTGTTCACATTCGAGTCTTTTCTATCTGCACATGCTGGCCCAGTATGGATCTGATTTGATGGCTGCGTTTGTTTAAGTTGTATGAGGGAAAAAGTCTCAGGTGAGAGCAGAGAAGCAGCACTGAGCTACTAAAGCTTCAGAATAACAAAAAAGAAAACCAGGACGGGAACTTTGTGTCTGATGTTGACCTGATCAGATAAAGCAGGCTTTATCTCATACAATGTGCTACCAAGTTAATTCTCTACATAATCGGAGGGATTTAGGTTGAAAGGAAGACTTAGCATTTTATTCTGGTTCCTGAGCTGTAGCAACTATAACTAAATTCAAATATTATAAAATAAAATGAGCATCTAGTATTGTGTAGATGTTCAAGATTAGCTTTATTCAAACTAGGGTTAAATACAGGACAGCTCCACCAGCCAGTGTCTTACACATGCCTCTCAATAAACAATAATATATTTCAAAACATACTTTATTTTAATAATTTAATTAATAAATATATTACTATATAAAGACTGATCACACATGAAAAGGTTCGACTTGACAGTTACTCTTCATCCAAGAGAAGGGAGAGCCGCAAAAAGTCCTGCAGTTCAGAGTGCTTCATCCAAGCATTTTAAAAGGAAAGTTTAGTGGAAGGAAAATGTGTGGTTTATAACTGCAGCTTGTAGGGCAATGTGGATTAAATCTCAAGCCTGCAAACTTCTGATGGTAGCAACATTTGTACCTCTGATTGATAATGGTGATGTTCTGTACGTCTTCCTTCAAGTGACGGTTTCTTCTCTGAGGTTTGTGGCACAGCAAACGTTGTAAACTGTATGCCAAGGTTGAGCTGCTCTCTCTGAGTATATGAAAGTACACTCATTGGATTTTATTGGTAGGTCCTACTTGCTTTGGCCCCATCTTATCTTTGAGTACTTCTTAAAGTATCCTCCAGCCAGTGGAAAGCCAGTGGTTCTTTCCACCTGCAGGTTCCTCACATTTGGTCAGAGTTGCCTTTAGTTACTCTTTCGGCTTGGGATATTCTTCCATTTATCTTTTAACGTTCACAGCCGTAGAACCCTTTCAAAATTACTGAGTATAGAAAACTCCTCTTTCTGAAGTGTGTGCTGTTGACCACTTGGTCAGGTCTCTATTGTAAAAGACTCCTGGATCTCAATGCTTTCATTTCCTGGTTAAGTAAAGGTTAACAGAGTAAAAAAGAAGAAGCATCTCTACCGGTGAAGGTCATTTGCTCCAATGTTCCACGTGTTCAGAAAAGACATTCTGCATCCCTAACCCAGCAACAAGTCAATACTTGTCTATCATCAACAGCCAGTCTTCCTCTGACGTCTCACATCAACCAAAAGTTCTGGTCAACACAAATGAATATTGCCTCTTTTTCACACAATTCTTGAGATAGTCGTGGGTGAAAATCCCAACAGGTCAGCGACCGTGCAACAGTCAAATCACTTCCCTTCCCCTTGCTGATGCTCGGTTTGAGTTACGTCTGATTCTCACCATATCTGCATGCCTTCTGTTCCTGCAGATGCACCTAATAAACTGGACAGTAATTGTATGTGATGTAACATCCGGAAAGGTTTTTTTTGTTGTAAGGAACAATCCTACCTAATATAAATCTTAGTGCCTTTTTTCTGGAGGCTTTGTACCCTGACAGCTCTACCTGTGCAACACCGTCGTTGGAAGTTCAGTCATGCAGCCTCATCAGTCATGTGGTCTCCTCTGCCAACTTAATTACCCATTAACCAGGGAGAAGTGAACTGTGGACGAACAGAATCAATTCCACCGTGTGGACAGCATGAATACCAATCCCCTCCATGACTTATCCATCCAGAAAGACCCCTTTGGCCAAGGCAGAGCCACTGGATCACAATGACTGATCACTATACCTAGTGCTGAACTGTGCCACTGCTAAAAACATAGACATTATAAGCAGAGTGAAATGTGGGGCCGTAATTACATGCTTGTAATCCAAGTGCACTGGTGAACCGGCAGCAGAAGCGAGTTAATCCTCAGGCAGATGCTTCTCAGACATGTTAATAGGAGTCATGTGGCTGTCCAGTGATGGGTACAGCGCAGGATTATGGGAGACAGGAGACCAGAAGGTACGCTCCACACGGCCACCAGGAAGAAAACTGCAGGCACACCCTTCATTGAATTTCCATTCACACACTTGTACAGCGTCTGGTGTGGGTATAGAGTTGAGTGGTATGAAGACAAAATGGGAGCCAAGCTGAAAATCAATGAGGTTAAATTCAATATTTTTAGTTGCCATACATTGATCTGAAACATTTCAACAAAACAAAGTGTTTTCTGCGCACTGTGCACAGAGCAGCTCTTGACCACAGTCTGCAGGCCAGATTCCATCGAGTTCAGCTCCAGTCATTGCCTGGCTCTGGACAAACTTCTTTTTCAGCCTTCCCCTTCAGAGTTCGCCACACCGAATCATCTGTCTCCATTTAGTCCCATCCTCTGCATCCTCAACCCTCACACAAACTAACTTCATGTCCTCTTTCACCTCATCCGTATTTTTTTACTTTTGGTCTTCCTCTTGGCCTCTCGCCCCGCGGCTCCAACCTCAGAATCCTTCCACCATAATAATCATTTTCTCACCTCTGAACATGTCCAGACCATCTCAGTCTGGCCTCCCATCCACCGTGACCTCTCCTTCTGGTGCCCTTGTTCCTGACCAGTGGTCATCTTTGTCAAAGAGTTCTGCGACCTCCAGTTCCACCTTTGGTCTTTTCCTCATTGGTTCCATCTCTGAACCATAGAACATCCCTGATCTCACTACTGTCTTGTAGAAATCCTTTTATCATACATCATATGTGACACTTTACTCCACCAATTCCAACCTGCCTCCACGTGCTTCTGCCTCTTTTCCAGACTTCCTTTCGCTCTGAACCTCTTTAACGTCATGGGGTCCAGCCAAAGTGTACCACCAAAAAATAATCACACAGTTTCTAAAGATTAGAGGGGGTTTAAAGTTTGAGTTTGGTGATGACAGACTCAGATTCACTGGTTTAACACAAAAGTGCAGAGCGATGCATTAGCATCAGGTGCTAATGATGAGTTGACTTTTTTTTTAACGCTGCTTTATGCTCTGAAAGAAGTGAAACATTGTCCGCAACATTTTATTCTGAATGAATGAAGCAAGGAAATGTTTCGATTAGAACATGATCCACATCTGATTGATTAATGCCAAATAATCTGCAGACTTTATGCAGCCTGCCATAATAATAATAGCTTCTCCCCCATTTTAAGGACTCATCCAGTCTCTGTTGAATGCATACCCCTTTTTCCTTCCACTGAACTTTCCCTTAAAATACTTGGACACAGCTCTACGGAGCCAGTTCCTGAAGAAATGACTTATGCAGCTTCATCACGCGACGTGTAATGTCATGTGAAGCGCTTCGAACCGCCTTGCTGCTGAAATGAGCTATATAAATAAACCTGACTCGAATATGTGCAGTATCAGTTTCACTTTTTGATTCAAATTAGTGGAATGAATTAACATTTGAATGATATTTTCAGTCAGTGAGACGCACCTGTACATATGCTAATCTTTCTTTATGACTCGCAACAATGGCAGAGTCCCGTCCTTTCAACAAACACGCTCGCTCCTTCATTCAAGCTGTGGCAACAAAAGAAAGCCCACATGAGCGGTGTCTCAGCGTTCAAGCTGTGGGAAAACTTCTTCTGTGTCTTCAGAGGCAGAAAAACACATCCAGGCCTACAGTAGCACACCAGGATTATTTGTGATGGCAGACCTTTGCTTCAACGCACGTACTTGATACAAAGGTCAGTGTATGCCCAATTAGAGTTGACATTTCCAATTATGATTGCTGATGGCACATAAGAAGAGTACCATAGGGCAAAGGGAGGACTTAATTCACAGTTTGGCGACAGTACTGAGAAATAGGTCATCCATCAGGAGAATAAACCCATCCAGAAGAACGAGGTAACTCGGGAACGGTTAGTCTCTTAATCACGCATGTCCACTGCGGGTGCCCAACAGGCCGGATGAATCCAGCAGAAACAGGTCGGAATAATCAGGATTTTTTTTTTTTCTTTTTTTACCTAAAAGGAGAATACAAAAGGAGCAACAGAAAAACAGCGAGATGCGATTGCCGCTTTAAACATGACTGTGAAAAATTCGGCATAGGCCCTGGCATCCTTGTGTGGATTTTCTCAGCACCTGCTAACGGAAGATAAATTTCACAACCAATGAGCAGCCACTTAGGTTCACAATGCTATAAAGGATGAAAGCAATGACTTATTTGTACTTAGCTACAGGGACAGAAATTCCCACCATCGGCAAGCACAGTTCACCCCTGAGGAGAGCAATTTGAAAATCATTGATACTAAAAGGCATGTTTTCTATGCGGCAGTAATTTTCTTACAGTCTCAGATTTAGGAAGTCTGCACACCAACACTTACTCCACGAGAAATGTTCACAGAGTCCTTTTCTTCCGCATTTTTGACACGCTTCGTCAGTTTGGGACCACTGCCCAATAAAAAAAAAAAAAAAAAAAAAAAAGACCTCGTCTTCGTACCGGCTTCAAGGTTTCTCAGCTGGAGCATATTCACATCCTGGTTGTGTGTGCTGTGCTTCACACTCCGAAGCATGAGAAATCACATAAGGGAGCTCATGTTTCGCCAAGGCTTTTTCCTCCTCATGCACTACGGATAGCTGATCAGGCACTTGCTCAGACCCCCACTGAGGGAATTTCTGACCAACACGTATGAACCCTCCGCTGCCTCGTGTCAGGAAAAAATGAGCGTTTCCCGCACGCTGACTACCACAACTTTGGCTTTCTTGAACCTGAGATTTCAGCGCTCTATTCCAGGATCCCTCCAGCACTGCAGTGGAGGCCCAAAGTGATTACTCTACTGCTACAATCTTCCAGGGAAAACAAGCAATCTAGACACCCATGGCACCAGCATGTCAATGTTTTGGTCGAACTGTGCAGAAAAAGGTTGAGCACCATTTTTTCCAGGACCAGGCAGAACGTGGCACAAAGTTGCAGAAATGTTTTTTTTTATTATTATCAGCTCAAATCCATATGAATTTAATTATTTTTGCTTCATCTTTTGCCTTTCTGACATATTTTTACCAGGCATTGTTGGAACCAGAGAAAGTTTTTGCTCTTTTATAGGACTACTTTTTCATGAAGGACAATAATCGCCCCCCTGAACCTGATAATCGGTAAAAGGAGGGCTTTTCAGAAATAACTGCCGTTTGACTGAGTTCCTCCAAAACTATTCTGTTTCTGGTTTTAAGGCTTCCTGCATTTAACGTCCTCTGTGTGCCTTGAATAACCCAAATATAAGGTTCTTAATGTCAAACTGACGGTCGGATATTCTCCTTCAGGATTTTCAGTTGGAGAGCAGAAGTCATGTTTCCATCCATTATGGCACGCGAAATGTGGTGCTGGTTTTCGAAATATTAAAACTAAAAGATACCCATGACATTCTCAGTTCTTCGGTTTCTTTGGATCTGGACATATGTTGAAAATAACGGTGTTGCTTTTTGAGGTTGTTCAGCTTCAGTTTAACTTTTACTCTGAACAACTAGAATGAGCCGCGGTCACCCAGCACTTTCTCCAGCATCCCACTGAATCATCTGTATGATGGACCAGCTTCGGTTATGAAACCTCGACTTCTTTACACCTCAGCAGCAGCTGATGCTCCCTCCCCTCCCCTCCCATCCCATCCCTTCCCTTCCCTCCTCTCCTCCCCTCCCATCCCATCCCTTCCCTCCTCTCCACCCCTCCCCTCTCCTCTCCTGTCCTCCCCTCCCCTCTCCTCCCCTCCTCTCTGCTCCCCTCCCCTTCCTTCATATTCTAATTGCCAAACAGGTCCGGTGCGTGGGGACTGAGAACACCAGAAAACCCAAACTGAATTTTACACCCAGTTAAACAGCGGCATGAGTTTGACTCCTGGGTCGACGGCTGAAAGGAAACATTATCATCATGACTAATTTCTGAGTCCCAGTGGTTGCTGGTAAATGTACCATACAGTAGGTCAAAGGTGAGATGACAACCGAGGCCATTGTCTTGCAACAGAAATGACCAAGTTTTCCACTGCTCCACTTTCCCAGAGAATGTTGGCGCCCTTCAGCTCTGCGGGCTTCCACCCTGACCCACCGATGACCCCCCTCCTCCGCCTCCAGACTCGCAGGGAGCTTTTACATGCCTGCCACTTAATTCTATGCCAACGAGACAGGAGTGAATGAAAGGAGTTTGGGAGCATGGGAAGCTTGACAATCCTGTGTCAGGAAAATTTGTCAGGACAAAGAGGTTAAGTGTGACAAGTGTTATCAGCCATGGGAATTCTGTTCTTTTCTCGGGTGTCGTGATTTGTTATTGTTTCATAACGCCTTCAGGAGGGGGGGAGGCCTCCGGGAGTCTGCGCCAACAGAAGACTCTCCTCTCAGAAGTCGACATGGAGATTATGGTTACATTGCTCCGATTTGGTCTTAAAATCTTTTTCTTTACTAAACACTTTAAGATAACACACGGCGTAAAGCACCGGGTTTCAACATGAATAATTTAAGAAGTAGGCTCCCCTGTGTGAGGAGGCTAAAAATACCCCAGTTTTCCCCTAAGGAGATCCAGATGAAAACCAAAGATTCGCTTCTGCAGGACCAAGCATCTGCTAAAGCACTTTGTTCGCTCTTTTTCATCGTTTCATCGTCTTTAAGCATCTCGAGCAATGCAGCGAAACCCCAGTTTGATTATCATATATTTCAAATGACATTCCGAGACCGTTAACTCTGTCTAGACAAGAGGCAGGAAGTAACCAGCGAGTTTCCATGTGCTTTGAAAGAAGAAAGCACCAATTCTCTTCTCAAGCTTTTTTTCCATCCATTATTAGTGAGATCACTTTTCCTTCTCCTGTCAAACTCCATAAAGGTCTTAGATACATACCAGTTAAGTTTTTTTTTGTTTTGTTTTGTTTTTCTGGTTATTTGCCAAATGGAGGAAATGCGACTTTGTAAAGAAGACTCAAAGTCGTTATTTTCAACATCAGCAGTGTTTAAGTCAGACGAAGCAAAAATGTGAAAGAACGCTAGGTTTGCATAGAATGACAAAGCTGAAAAACATCACAGTGAAGTTTAATCTTTTCAACATTTTGTATTTGGAGAGGAATGATATTGGTCTTTTAGAGACCTCCGAGTTAGGAGGTTTGCATTCCACAAAGGGATCACATAAAAAGTGATGCTTGCAGCTCCTGATGCTAAGTGCTAACTGCTCAAAAAACAATTTAAACAGAAAAATGCATAACAGCTAAAACACCGGGTGCCTTTGAATCCAGGCTAACACGCCCGTTTAGATCCGTCTTTGATTAACAACTGGAACCTCGATCAACATATTAGATGATTATCCATCTAATATGCAGTAGTACCATTTATTTCCCTTGGTTCTGATTGGCTGAACCCCTAATAGCAGTTGATTGCAGATATTGACCTCTGTGGTAGCACAGTTTCCACTGTGCATCAGTGCATATCAAATGTCTAGAGGAGGTCTAAAAGTTTTCACCCAACCTGTCTGAGCGAAAAAAGATACGACGCCTTTCACAGTGCTGTACAGTAGCACTGAAGATGCTCATTGTTGTGGTTTTTTTTAATTGACCTTAATGTGAAATTCTGAAAAAAAAGAAAGAAAAAAAAAGAAAGAGACTGTGGAAAGTCATGGAAAAGAAACATGAATGCCCTGACCTGCATCCCACCCAGGAGTGTAGGTTCAGCTGAGCAGGCATAGATCTAATTTCTATCAGGTCATCTGTTAAACTCTTCACACTGAAATCTCCCAGGCGTTACTTTCCATGCGTCTGTCGTGCATAATATAAAAACCACAACTTTTTCCTCCTGGAGGTTGGGGTGTGAAGTTATGTTGGGGTTTCCACCTCCCCCCCAAATTCCCTTCAAGTGTACACAGCTGGAGGGATATGAGGAAGGTTGAAGGAATTTAAAATATATTAGCAATGAATGCTTCTCAGGATCTATTTTCATCCTGAGTATAGCAGGAGAACGGAGGGCTCAGAGAGCAGACAGTGACTCTAGTGTGGAAGTGCATACATCAAAGCCAGCGCTCCATAATCTTTTCATCGAGACGAGTTGGTCACAGCTGGTTTCTATCAGAAAGAGCCGTCAAAGCCACAATACAGGAGCAGCGAGAGTGTAATTTTTATTCAAATGACTTGAACTCCTTGGTGGAATTTGCATTCCAGGTGCTTCTGCTCTTTTTATTACAAAGAGCCTAATGCTGCTACGACAGCCAGGAATGGCTGATACGCCTTCATTTGTTCTGCTGGGTTTAGTCAAACAGCATGCTTAGCTTCATGCACTCACATGAGAGTGTTATGTGTCGACGACGGCAGGTTTGATGGCGCACGCTGCAATTTTGCAGTAGTTCAGAGATGCACTCGATACAGATAGTTGGGATCTAATGGGTCTACTTTAAAGCTCGCTCGGTAAAGAGGGAGGGAAAGCCTCTTCAAAAATAGTTCAATACTTAACAGATGTTGGTCTGCGGTTTGGTATTTCAGGAGCAACTGATCTCCATCTGTGTGCCAACACCATATGCATAGGAGGGGATAAAATCTATACAGATGGCAGGCTGGGACTTTGTTGTTGCCTCTTGGGCAGTTATGCTAAAAACAAAGTGACTCATGCTTGAATTATTTATTTTTTTTTGTATAAATAGGCCCATTTTGGAAGGATTTGTTAAAATCTTCACACAGCTACTTACATCTTTTTAAGACATTTACTGAAATAATTTAAATGAACCACAGTCTCGTATATGAAGCTCTCTGGGTGCCGGTTTTGATCAGAGCACCTGATTTTATTTTATTTTTTTTTCATTGTGATTCCTTTGATTTTATTTATGAGTCCAAAGTCTAAGCTGCCAGAACCTAGAGAGCAATGTGAGTATGCCTTAAACCTTTCCGACACTTAGGAATAAATATTTAATGCATATTTAAAGCAAAGAGAAGACTAAACCCTGCATGTCTGAAGCATTAGTTTCATCAGTTATGCCCAAAAACTAAATACTGCGATTTGGAAAGAAGCAGAGATAGTTAAATATTAACAGACATCAATTCAAAATGTAAGTGGCTGGAAAATGAGTTCCTCTTTAAAATAAACACCTGAGGCAGGATGTTGTCCATGGAGTCTGCCAGAACTTCCTGTACGGAGGAGCTAAAAATCTTTCATCGCACCATTCCTATTATTTAAAGAGGAGACATACCAAGAAATTAGTAGTGATCAGATTTATTTGATTTTCTGCTTTATCCGTAAAATTTGTTTTTTATTGTAGGAAAAAGACTAAATGGCAGCAACTTTCTAACTGTTTTTTGATTCATGTTTAGAGATGTTAGCAGTCCGTTAAGCAGAATCGGAATCATTTTATGATTGTACAGAAGCACAAGAAAATTTCGTTTCAGTATAGCACATCCAAAGAAGACCATAGGCAGACGGCCAAGAGCGAGCGACACTTTCAACAGATAACAGGAAGGCTGAACAGAATGAAGTAAAGCAAGTATGCCAAGTTAATGCCAACATAGCTAACTTTTCTACACTGCTGCAGGACTCTTAAGTTAAAAGAATGCCATGTTTTGAATGGCACAGTGTTTTGCACTGTTCAAACATCTCCAAAATGTCCTTCTTTTTCTAGAAAATTTCATAGTTTATAAAGTTGAAAATTTACTAGAAAAAAAGCTAATTTTGTGATTAATCTTAGAAATTTTCTAGAGAAAAGCTTGAAAAGTTCTGAGTTTCGGGAGTGGATTTTTTTTTTTTTCGAAACTCTCTTGAAATGTTTTAAATTTCCAAGTTTCATCCTCATCAGCATCCAGCCACTCAGATCAGCAGAGGCCAGGTATGGAGCCATTCTTCTGATGCTGGTGTGTTGGAGTGGCTGCAGAATGTAAGAACTTATGCTGAGGGTTTACACAAAATACCAACTGAATGAGAAACTATGGACAAGGATGTTTTTGAAACTGATGTCTTTAAGCTAGAAGGAACTGTTCCTGTTTTTTTCCTATTGTAAAAAACAACTCCGATATGGGGAACTTTTAAATGCTAGGAATCTGCAGAAGGAAGTTCTACCAAATGGGTTCATGTGGCTTATGTTAAAATTAATTATAACAAGTGCAGCATGTTCAGCATCTAACGCTAAGAATCTTTCCTCCGATCCGACTGGTCTTTGATTTAACCCGTCTTAGACCCGTCCTTGACCCGTTTCAAATGAATGCGTGTCTCTTTGCAGCTGTAAGTGAGCAGGGTCCTAAATCTTTTGTTGGGGGGACGAATGCAGACTTGGGGGGGGGGGGGGGAGCGTGAGTGATAGTTCACACTGTGTCTCTCCGGTTCATATGCTCCTTTAGGGGCCCAAGTGGGAAATAAATTAGAAAAGTGTCACCCATAAAACATCCACTTTTAAAGAGCGTGGCTGATGCAGCTGGCCTTTTTTTAAACAGCCTCACACAGACAATAAATGGAGGCTGGTACCAAGGGCGGAACACCAGATAAACAGGGTGCAACTACGCCTCAAGGCTATGCTCCCTTTTTGGTGACAGATAGGAGCAATGTTGTAGACGGAAACTAAATCACAGCAAAGCAAATTTGCACCACGTCTGTTGTTACCGATATCCACGCTTTACTGTCCGTTCCCCCAAATGGCAAGAAGCATTTTAGGAACATCGTATAACCTGTAAGGCAATAGCTCAAATGGGCCTCTAATCCAGTTACGGCTGCAGCAGAGATGGGTTTTCTTTGCTCTCTCGAGTTTCCAGCAGCAAGAGCAGGTGGTAGCATATGGGGTCTCCTCTTCCAAGGAATACGAGCACAAAGCAGAGCACAGCTGTCTGGACAAAAGCCACGTAACGTCAATGGGGGTCAACCAGACTCCACGACAGCAGGCTGTATGCGGCCCGCCATTGACGATATGTGCCATTAAAAGCTCAGAGTTGGCCTGACAGACAGAAAGGTACAGTGCTGCTGTCCTGAAGTGACTAAAGCACAGCTAATGAGACAGAAAAGGTTTTTTCTTTGGACCTGTGTGAAAGCGTGAGCTCTAAGGATGTGACGTTGCTGCACAATGCAGGTTCCCGGGCTTTTCTTCTGGACAGTGGGGGTTGCAGCTAGCCGTTTGTCCCAGGGGGTTCTTTTATTTTGTCTCCCACCTTTGTCACTTGGACAGAAAACAAATCTTTGAAAGACTGACAGAGTTATTCTGTAACTACATGTTTGTCTTCCTTTCTTCTTAGAGAGCCATTTTAACTTCAGTCCTCACTGTACATCAGAGAAGTTTGTCGTTTTCTTGTTCTTTATCAGACAGAAGTGTCTATGTAAACAATAGATTTGAACATTTTATTACTTCTCAACATACTTTTTTTTTATTAATTAATGCTTTTTTAACTTCAGGCTGAAACATAAAATTGATCTCACTCCATCTAAAGTTTTTAATTCATTAAACGTCTTTAGGTACATATTTTTGTTATTTTTCTTACTAGTCACTTACATATAATGTCAATATATTGCCATAAAAATGTAGGAACACTCTTGCCTCTCCAGATTAACTTCTATTCTCCTTATTGTTGATTTTCCCAAGAGAGAGAAGTGTCAGTAGCACTGATTGTGATCTGCTTTCATTTCTAGTGCAAGATATTTTTTTTGTTTTGTTTTTTAATGTCTCATCCAGGGTTAATCTTCAAACTTTATCTGTTTCTTCTGACCTGGATGTGATTTTATTTTTTATTTTTTTCAGGTCCACAAAAACCAGTTTTAGGGAAATAATTTCACTCCTGCTTTGTTTGTATAAAACAAGAAAAAAAAAACAAAGCATTGCAAAAACTCTCTAGAAGCTCAGATTTACAATGCATTTAAAACATCTTCATCTAGTGCAAGTGAATAAAACAAGAAATTTCCAGGGTGAAAAATTATGGAAATCAAATTTCCCTAGCAGTGTATTAATCATGCATTTTGAACGGTATTTCATGACACAGAGCACACAGTGCGCTAGTTCTTGCCAAAAGGCACAAAAAAAATAAATAAATAAATAAAAACATGAAAATTTTGAATTCACCCTGAAATTCTGAACCTACAAACTTCATCCGATTTGCCTAAACATAGATGTTCAAATATTGAAGTGATCCAGAAGGTCATAATTCATATTTTCACCAGTCTTTGCTCATGCTTCCTGATTGCTGCAGGCTTGTGAGTTCATAGGCCTTCACTGATTAAACTCAATTGTCCTACATGCTTTTTCCACATGTAGCCTGGGCCACTAGCTTGATCCTATTAATTATGAACCGAGTGCTTTTCCGTCGCCTCATCACAATGCAGAGGAAAGTAAACAGTCCAGAGAGCATGCAAGATTAATGGCTGCAAAAGATATGCAGAGAAAGTATTTAATTACACAATAATTTGGTAAATATTTCACAAATGGAGCCTTTTGGCTGGATAACAGCATGGATAACATCTGCATAATTTATCTCAGTGCTAAAATAAGAAAAAAAAAAAAGAAAAAAGAAAAGCATTCACCTGTATCCAAAGTACTAAAATAATAGCAGGGAAGTTCGTAGCATTCGCTTATTAAGCTTAATTACTTTCCCACAGCTGAGAGAAAATCATTACTGGAATCATAACAATCTAAATTTGGCTTGGCGAAAATGAGTATTGTCAGCTCATTTTGTTTTAGCCGTCCTCTGGGCGCTGAAGTCATTTTCAGTGTTTATTGTGTGCTTGATCAGCCCCCACTCCGCCCCCGAGCCACGGGGAAAAACTGCACACTCAGACAGCTAGGTTTCCTTTAGCTTTGTTCTCTGGGCCAAGCGGGTAAAAAATCCTCGTGTTGGTAAGACACAGGGAGGGGATCCTGCTCCCCGTTAGGTCCGACTGCTAAAACAATGTGGTGGAGAACCACAGAGCAAAAACTACCGAACGTCTACACCGAATGTAAATGTTTGGAGAACGTCTCAGACCTGTGCTGCGGAGAAATGATTAAAAGTTAAAGACTGGCAGTGGGATGAATGCAGACATTTTTTTTTGTGTTTGTTTTATTTCTTTGTAATGGCTGATTGATTTCTGTCTGCAACTTCGCAAGTCCAGCTTGTTGATTTGTGAAAAACAATTTTCCGTTCTTAAAAGAACACGAGAGCTTAGAAAAGCTACCAACAGCCCAGCGTCTAGGTATCAGTGGAGCAAAGTGTGGACGCTAATCAGCTCAGAAAGTTTTGAGGCAGGATCCTGTGCCGCATGTTTTTGTTGTTTAATCAAGCATATTAATCTGGTTAAGTAGGCATATGTTATAAATAAGCAAACAGTGTTGATTTTCTTTGACTTGGGTGTTTTACCTCCTGATAGCCTGGTAGGCTCGGTTCAAATGGGGACCAGAAACTGCAACTTTGACTCGCAGATTTGTTTTGGGTGCATTTAGAGAGCCTTGTGTTGCAGTCCACTTCCTGCTTTCAGAGCGCTCTCTGGTCCACTTGGTATTAAACTGCACCAGAGTTCACTTCAACCAAACCAAGCCCCGGTTGGAGGCGGACCAGAATTGGGTTGTTTGGTTCTGCAGGGTTTGTGCGTTCACACCTGCCCAAACGAACCGGACGTTCAACTAGGGCTGTTGTAAACAAATATTTTAGTAATCGAGTAATCTATCGATTATTCTTACGATTAATCGAGTAATCGGATAAAAAAAAATTATAAAATGAAATATTGGTAAATCTGCCATAATACCGGTGTTACTATCAGATATCAATATCAGTCCAATTTTTCATATTTGAGCATCCCTAACAGTTGCTTTTTTGTAGTTTAGAAAACTAACCTGTAACAATAATAGCTCACTTTCTAAGTTAACCAGAAGAAAAGTTATAGAAAAATCTGAAATTATATTGAATTTAATAACAAAGAGGCAGGCTCACAAATATGCTTATAAAAAATGTCTACAATCCAGCTTTTAGTTTATGTATTCATCTTCAGTGAGTTTAATAGATTAATTAAACTCACCTTGCTACCTAACCTGTCACGCTTTGGGTTTGAAAATACGGGAAATGCCGCCTGGAGTGGGAGGAGAGGGCGAATGAACGAACGTAAGATGGGGTGGAGGGGAGGAAATAGACCAGCGGACTGAAGAACCGTTAGACCGGGGGACGAACACGGGGGGAAGCAATACGGGATATTTACGACACCTTCACTGGTCACACTCAGAAACTCATCTACCAGCCATGTACGATGCGCTCCGCCACCCGTTTCTTCAGACCGGGATATGAAATTTATTGTGCGGTTCGTCGGTAAAGCTACATTTACACGGTAAGCATCAGCTACTCAGCCGCCCGCCCTGTTCAGTCTATCCGCTCACCTCAGCGCTCTTCCCGCCGTTCGCTTTCAACCAGCAGCCCCGGAGGAGAAATGCTGCCGTACTCCAGGCATTCCCCCAGTCATTTTAAGGATGCTTATTGGTTCCCCAAAAACGATAAAAAGTCGGGCATTATCATCAATCAATAAAATCCCCACGGGCCAATCTTGAAGATTGGACTTTATGCCGCTGAGACTTAGCTTTTGTCAACAACTCAGAGGCGGAAGTGAGAGCTCCGCGCAACGCAAATGAAGTCCCGGCCGGAACACGGTGCGCTAACTAATAAAACATCAATTAACGAAGCTTCGAGGCAGGTAAATTTTCCTCGAGGAATTTTAGTAATCGAGGTACTCGAATCATTCGAGGAATCGTTTCAGCCCTACGTTCAACACAAACGTAAGTGGAGCTGGATTAAAGAGCACTGAACAGGGTCGACGTGGATACAGCCTCAACCAGCCCACACAGACACCGAGGGGTAGGAATACTTTAACAAGGCCCTGTAAGTCTTCATGTATGACTGCATACTCAGAAACACTCAGGAGCTGCTGCTGCATGAATGTACACCGAGCCTGTAAATTATTTATCTGTGAAAGCACATCTTAAATGCAGTTTTTACTCTGGGACACATTTTTGTACCCAGAAGCTCTTTTTTTTTTCAAGCAGGAATAACTTTCTTCCAGTTTTCTACACTAACTCCCCCACTGGAGCTCAGGTGTTGTCTGTGTTTGACACAAAGTGCCCAGGGGAAGGAAGTGAACTGTCACGTCTGGCATCCGGCATCTTCTCCTTTAACTGTCAACATCAGTTATTGTGAAGACATCCTAAAAGTAAGGACTCGGGACGTAAACAGAATGCCGCATCTCGCCTGTGTGTGCAGGGATCCAGATTTTGAAAGTGTTTTGCTTTTTTTGCGGCTGAATTTGCGAGTCCTGAGGTTTCCTCCAGAAAGAGATAAACAAAGCCTTGAGAAGCATAATGAATACAGGCGCCTCCACGAAGGGCGCAGGGAGTTCAATGATTTATTTTTTTTTTCTTTTTTTTTAAAGGAGCAACAAAAGTGAGAAGAATATTCTAGCAGTTTCAGAATCAGTGGGTTTTAATTTAAAATTTAGACCTCGTTTCAGAGAATGTTTTCTACAAAGCAGCCCAGAAGACTTTGACTAAACTCTGATCTAATGCCTGGAAAACGCACACCTCTTAAGATTCGTCTTGTACCTCCACAGATCAGATCATATCAGACGGCGTCTCTTTCGGAAATAAAGACATTAAAGCTTTCAGGGTCTCTGGGAAACAAAGCATCATTCCCCAGTGCGGCAAACGTAGTTTTCACCCGAGTCCTAAAACTGAAAATACAGACATCACCTCACACAGCAAATAACTGACCACTGTGGAGATTTACTGTAGAATCGAAAACACTGAAAACATATTACATTTTAGGAGAAAATGAGAACAGAAATTATGTCTTTTGCAGCCGAAAGAAGAAAAACCTTAAAGCATAAGCCAAATAAACTACAATCAGATTTTCAATTGTTTTCAAAGCAGAGAATGAATTTTGACACCAAAACTTCCTTTTGGAGTCACGTCCAAAATTCTGACTACTAATTTTGGTAAGCACGAAACATGATGTTTTTATTACACAAAAATATTTGCTGTTATAATTACAACAATATGCTAAACAGATGTGCAACTAGTTCTACAGCACAGAAAAGAATGAATGAAGTGATGACTCCAAACATGCTCTCTAAGGAAAACAAGTAAGTATTCAGATTTGTGAAAAAAGTGTGGAAAAGATTAAATTTCTTATCAAATAGTCAAAACATGAAACTGTGTTCACTTCAGTGTTAATCAATTAGGATCTCGGATATAAAGCAAATAAACACCAAAAACTGAAGGATGGGGATTAAAAACATTTGTTGAAATGTCAAACAACAGCAGGTGTAGTTTGTTAGCATAAAGTTTCTTAAATGATAAAATCTCTGTTTTATTGCATTCAAATATCAAACATTCTCCATACTACCCCCCTTTAATGACAATTAGCTACAGCAACTACTCTTAGTGTTTGAACCAAGCAAATATCAGATTGTAAAAAATCACTATTTCAGATTCTCACATTTGGAAATTGACTTAAAGTTTCTTGTTTTAGGACTAAGTAAATAGTTGGGGTAAAATATTTGCATACAAACACTTCCAAGTAAAGAATGGAAGTATTTTTTATTTTTTTTTAATAAAAAGTGAGACTTTCAGCTGCTTCCTTTCACTGCTACGACATTTTACACAACCTGTTATGGTTTGATTATATAAAATGTTCTGGTTACAGATGCAATGAAAGGCCACTAGATGGAAGGCAAGTAGATACATATGTTTAAAATATGGCTGTTTTAAAATTGTAGTGTGATAATTAAAAACACTAATTGCAATTACTAGTTTTTAGCTGGACCGTTGGTTGGATGGTGACCTGGTTTGGGGTTAATGGCCGCTGAAGACAGATGTCCTCTGGTAGGATAAGTGGGTTTGGAAAATGGATGGATGAATGAACCATTAGTCAGTTATGAGCCAGGAATTTCAGCCTCTCACCGCAGACAAACTTAATTTCAGTACGAGAGCAACTGTTCATCACTTCCTTGTTCTGTTTACAACACTGTATGACTGATTGCATGCCATCTGTTGCTGCACCAAGTTGGGCCGAACATTTTTATATTTATAAATACATTCGTTGCATTGTGAGAATTCCCCCCAGTGGCATTCTGATGACAGCTAATTAATCGGCCTGCATAGACTAGAAGAAATGTGTCTCAATCCAAACTGTCCTCTCCAGACTGCTGAATGCTTGAACTGGAATGCCCAAAGCTAACCAACAGCCAAGCTGCAAATTGGAAAATAAAGTTCGCTTCACTTAATTATTCAAAAAGATCCCAGGCTTTGCTCTGAGACACTTGAAGAATGTCCACCATGCAGTCTTGGTTCACGATCAGTTCAGCAGAGCTGTCCTGTGACAAACTGAGAAGTTATTGGAAGTGTTGCATCACCAGAGAGCATAAAACAGCTGCACTGATGGGTCCAGCGCTTTAATTTAATTGGCCTAAGTGGATGATCTGCAGCACAGAAGATCAGCTCCGTCCTTTTCCCGGACAGCCGCCTCGCCCCAGCCCTCTCTCGTTTCACAGGTCATGCCCGTTTATGGGCCTGAAACTGTGGGATGGTGTGGAGGTGGAGCAGGAGACAAGACAGTTATACTGCTTTCCTAACAGCCCGGCCAATAAGGACATGCATAAACATTACAGCAGAGGATAGGTTTACAGGGGCAGGTGGTGAAAGGTTGGTTAAGTGGAACAGAGTGCTAGTAGAACACAAAAAGTCTGGCCTTTAATCAAGTTTTGGTGGAGCTTTCAGTAGTGATCTGATTAGATGCAGACGTCGGGCTCCCTGTGATGAATGTGGGTGGAACCGAGCAATCAGACTTTCCAGCTCGCACCCCACCCACCGCCTCTCCCACTCCATCACTTTCCGACGCACGAGATAGCAGCCGAGCAGATTCCTGACCACATTGCTTTCCAAGCGGGTTGTCTGGGAGCACCATATGGCGCGGGCTATCAGCGTGGCTCCTTCCAGCCCCGCAGCACACAGTCATGAGTAAACAGAGCAAGAGGATTGGCTCATTTTGCTTCCCACCATCAAGGTGTGTGAGTGTTCATTCCAAGAATGCATGGGAGCGAACAGTCATGAGTTTGCTGTGATGAGGTTTTTATAATGGGAAATAAAACACGCACTCAACTGTGAATTCAGACTGATAGAGGAAGATCGCTGCAAGAAAGCCGAGTAAGAGGCAAGGACTTTGGCTTCTGGATGTGGTTTTGTTTAGCAAGAACAAAGGTCGAAGTAGATCAAGGTTGCTGACTGCTAAATGACGGCATCAACCCGTCACTTTAATGGTATGATTGACTGAAGTGTTATTTCTTACAGATCTTTTGAAGCCTCTCATACGGAGGTGATGGAAGTCAAACCACCACAAGCCAAGGGCAAAATAGAGGGTAACTGTTTTTCAGAGACATAAAATCTACAAATATTGAAAGTACGAAGTCTAACTCAATCATAATCAGTCTCTCAATGTCAATTTTTCAAAGCAGATTAGCATTTTTCCACACAAAAAAAAGCAGCCATTACAAACAAAACTCTCTCAAAAACAGGAAGTCAAAGCCATATATGGAGACAGGCTCATCTGGATCTGCAGAGTTCGGTGGAGGTTCGGTGGTCTGACCAAAACAGACTACACAGGATTCCAGCAGACATTTGTGGGATCTTGGACTATGACTATCCACACATAAGTGAAATCCACACAAGGTTGAGAACCTCTGTAAGAATGCTTATAACAGCCAATTTTAAACTTTACATTTAAATTGTGCTGGTTTGCTAGGTATCCATGGTACTGCCCTTAGTCATTGTTCCAGACCTCCTCACTGGATAATTCAAAGATAGCCACTTTATGAAGCTAACTTTGAGGCTTTGGTATGATTTTTGATAGACGTTGTGGCTTTTGTCAAAAGTATCTTACACTGAAATAAACCTGGAGGAAAAGAACCAAGCAGAGACTTTCTGCTTTCTTTTTTTAAAAAGCTGATTTGCTAAGATGGCAGCAGTGGAGTGAAGACAAAGCTATAAATCCAGCCTTGTGTATTTAGCTGCACTGAGTCAAGCAAACTGCTGGTCTATTCCTAATAGTGTGCTTCTGTTGCCACCACAGTTCCTCTAAGTCTGGGATTAGCAACTCCCCTGGCAACCCGGAGGCTTTTGATTCCCAGACTCTGCTAGACGATAGGCAGCGAGTTGGACAGAAAAGGCTTTTTCACCTGCCAGTATGTATGAAATTTACATATAGCTAAGTTAGTGCATATTTCTAATTTTTATTACAACCAGCATTCACAAAATGTTTTTGTAGCATTTTCCTGTTATGTAGTTCTAATCTGTGTACCATAAGGTTTATTTATATTTTTGTCTTTTTTTTTTTTTTTTTTTTTTTTTGAGGGATTGAATTGAAATCAGCTACTATTTTAAGACATTTTAAAATGAAACCTTTGTTTGTTTGTTTTTACCAATTATGTGAATTAGCAGGTAAAACCATCTAGGAACGTGTACATTGATTTATTAATCTTTTAATACTTGCTTTGTAACAATTTAAATATTAATTCAGTGACTTTAGGCATAATATTTGACAAAAAGAGAAGGATAAGAAAAATTGAAATAAAGATATTACAAAAACAACTGTGTCTTTCTTTCATTTAGAAGATGAAGGGTAAATCCAGAGTCTCCTAAAATGCTCTGGTTTACATAAGATTACAAGACAACATAAGCCTCTCAAATATGATATGGAATGGCAAAACACACACCTAAAGTTAAACCTGCTTGAATCTCAATCTAACATTGATGCCTCCCAACTTGTCTGGGGAAGTTTAGTTTCATGATTTTAACATATTACCAAACAGAGTTGTTGTTTTTTGGGGGTTTTTTTTATAAACTGCTAAATATGTTAAATAAAATGCTGATTTTTCAACCATTTCACCCAGTGTTTGTTCTTGTGAGGCAAAAACCAAGTCAGAACAACCTAAGGCTGCCAGACTTTACTCCTGTGTTGGTGAATGTTTTAGACTGATCCAACATGTCAGTCTGCCTGCTAACAGTTGAAGCGTCTCTGTTTGAGCCGATGTCAAGAGCGAGTTTCCTCCCCATCAGGGCCTCTGACATCTGTTTTTCATTAACTCCATATTAGCTTCTGTGCAATTAGGTCTACACCTACGCTCAGAGGAAGCCGGAGTGATTTGTGCAGAGCTACTGTACCACATGCTGGCAGCCATGTTTCTTTTCCATTGTCTGTTCACTCGAGCAAACGTGTCGGACATGTGCAGTCCTGATGAAAATACAGGTGACTCAATTTGTTTCAGCCACGCTTGACCAACCACTGTTTTTACAATTACTCACCAAATCTAGCCTTTATGATGGAGAAGGGGCACAGGGAACGTTTGAAAGAAGGCGCCTGCCTGATTGACACTTTAGACCAGTTTAACACAGAACTGCCTAAACCAAGAACTGGATTTGCATTAATCACTTGCATATCAATATGCTCCTTCAGTTACAAAACACAAATTTGGGTCTCGTTTCTAGAGCAGTGTAGCACTACTGCTCATCTCAGCATTCACCATACTCATTAATATTAACCCATTGCACACATCACCTTTATGTGACATCACAAACTTGAGAATTCATATAATACTCTACATAGATGTTACAGCGAATGGCTCTTCAATCTCAATGCTAATATCAAGGAACTTTCACATTCACTTTATTCTATTTCTATTTTATGAATTTGTTTAGAACCAAATCTCTCTATGATGAATTTAGTTTTTATCTAGATGCTTGTTGCACCACATGTCCTTGCAACACAATTTCAATCTGTAAAGATGTCTCCTTTACAAATCACAGATTTTTGACAGTAAATTTAACTTTCAGTAAATTACCACTTGTACAAGAAAGTATTCCCCGTGCTTCACTTCTTCCACACTGTTACATACGTAATCCAAATAGTATGAAATTACAATGTCCTTAGAATTCTACACACAAATACATCGTTATGACAATGTGAAAATATCTTGAGTTTTTTGCAAATTATACCAAAATGATGTATAATTCCAATACCCTTAGAGCATTTTCATGGTCGTGGCAGCATCATGCTGTGGTGATGCTTTGTCCTTTTTTTTTTACGAGGGATGTGAAAGATTCTAGTGAGAAGATGGATGGAGATAAATCCTGGATAAACCTGTTAGAGGATGCAGTAGACTTGAGACTGGGGTCAAGGTTCACCTTCCAGCAGGGCAGCCAGTTGCATTATGGGACGGCTTAGGTCAAAGCTAATTCATGTGTTGGGAATCGCCTCCATCTTGATCTAACTGGGAAACAATGGGAAGATTTATAAACCTCACATAACCCACAAACACTTTCAGATCGAGGTGCGGTGAACGAGATTCACCAGTCCGAGTGAATATAAAAGTATGGCTCAGTCATTTTTATATTATTATTATTATTCATATTATAAATGAAGATGGTGAATCACTTTCCTGATTATTATGAAATACTTTTTGCTGATCACTTCCCCTCCGCTCTGTAAAAACCTCTGCAGACTCAGCCATCATTTAAAGGGCTGTAACTGGGGTGACAGGAGTGAGTTTTAAGGAAATCCATGTACTTTTATAGATAATAAACTTTTATTTATAAACGCTTTACATATAAATCACAAAGTGCTACTATGCAACTGCGAGCTTAATCGTGTAAAAACGTCTGGGATTACTGGAACCTCGACATTTTTGTTCCTTTGACCAACAGCAGTGAACGGGTGTGGAAGATCTGCTGGGAATCCTTGGAAGTGATCCCGATGACTTCTGGGTAGTTGAGTCATTACGGAGGCATGGCTGAAGTGGAGCAGCCCACCTGCTTGAAAAAAAAAAAAAACTAAGTAGAGAAGGGTCGCCGGAGCTGACCGGCTTTGCAACCAGCTGAGCACGTGGGCAACAGATGGAAGCGAGCGCCATGTGCCACAACCAGCTGACACCATCCTTCACAGCTGTCCAATGGGCCGAGGGCGTGCAGAAAAGTAGCAGGCGAGGCCCAGAAGAGCTCACAGGTGGTATGTGGATTGAGGAGTAAACATTGTAATTGCTCACTTTCTGGCTGGGCTCGCTCAGCCCCGAGACTCCGGCTGATTAGACGGGCCTCTGAACACTTGCACCGAGGTGGGAGGTAGAGCGCCGGACCCCATGCCTGCACACCTCAGGTTCTCTTCCTTTAAAATCCATAACTTTGATTTTCTGCCCAGCAGCCGAAGCCCAACAACCACACCCCTCGTCCCCAGCTGTGAACTATTCGCCAATAAGAAATGTAACTTCAGCTCGGCTCACAGAGAAAAGACCTGCAGTGCTCCACTCTGGGAAAGTTATTTCATTTTCAACGGATGTCTTCGTCTTTACATTGATTCTCACAAAAATATTTCGTTTGGATTTTAATTAGCTGGTTGATAATTTATCAAACTCAACATTCAAGTTTCTTGACATAACATAAAACTACTGAAAGCAAGAAAACATGTTGTGCTTTAAAGAAGCTGTTAACTCACAAAAGATGTTTGTTCGATTTTCTGAAATAAAAGTAACAAAAGTAAAAGTTCAACATCAGACAGATAAACTGAATGAATCCAACATGGAGTATTCAGATGATTTTATTTCTAAAAAAAATGTTGTGCAACACTGACAACAGATGCTGAGTGTTTGCTCTGAAAATAACTTTAAGAGTTTGTTTCCAACAGACTGGCGCTGCTGCAAACCGACCTCATCCTCATCGGCCACATCTGACCACTCCAGCACAAGATCGCCACATCCGGCTTGTCCATCTGCGGGATCGGCCAAGACCAGCGACACACACAGCTGATGAGGCTATTGGTCTGTACAACAGACGCATCACACCTCAGACTGTCCATAACCAACTTGGTCAAAATCAAATTGCTCAACCTGACCCCTATCATGTTCAAAGGACTGCTAATCCGCTACAAACGGCCAGACCACGATGTTATCAATGCCGATATGAAGATCAGTAACTACTGAAAATATATTTTGAGATTCGCAACACATTCCATATGTTCACAAAACTCTTATATTCAACATGGGACGTTTACATCTCTGTTCAGTGTAGATGGGAGTGAACAGGTGTGTGTGTAACATCCTGACCGTGGCGCAGCAGACAGCCAGTTGCTGCCCTTAAGGAGAAATTTTACAAATATTTTCTGGATAAAGATGCTACAGTCTGACTTGTTTTTTTTTTCCATTTGCAGCAAAAACTGACTGTCACAATGAGCCACGCTCAGTTTAAAGAAATAAAACAACCTTCAGCTTTACATGGCTGTTAGTCATACGCAGCATTTCTACCAGGTGATTTCTTTCTGCCGTTTGCTTTTTTGGGGTTCTAACACATTTTTAGTGCATCAGAAGACACTTCACAGATCTCAGAATTTAAAGAACATGAATGTCAATCTTGTGAAACCGTGAAAGGAAAAGCTTTGGATATTTTGATCAAATGTTCATGAATCCATTCTTTGACTCTAGTAGTCTCTGCAATCATCCCACATTATGCCCATCCCCAAACTCTCAGTGAAGTGATGAACTGCTGATGCGGTTTGAATAGAGCCGTCAGTCCTGCCCCGAATGACAGCATCGAACAAAGTCAGGGACATGTGATCGGTATTCAATTAGGACTCCATTTGTTAGCTTGTTGGAGCGCATCACTCAGTGCTGAGGTCACCGGCCCATGTCAGATAATGATCGTAAAAAGAAAAATGTTTTGCTCCAATTTAATCCATTAGAAACACAATCTGGAGCCGAGGTGATGTCTTTAATAGCCCCAGCCCTAGCAGAGAACCGCATTAGATGCGTGATTAAAGGGAAAGTGCCTCATCTCTCAAGAGCTCAACAACTACCTCTGCACTGAGGCGCGGATGCAAAGTGCTGCTCCTGCATCCCGTAACGACAGGGGACCCAAAAAGAAAACCGGTTACAAACTGTTGCGTAAGCGCCCCCGTATTATTTCGACACGTTATGTAAACCAAATAATATTTAATCGGTGATGCTGCTTCCATTGCGGTGTGCAAGATAAAACTGTAAAAATGTACAAAAAAATAAAACGTGAAGCTCAGTGTCAAACTCATTTAACATTTTATCGATCCAAAACTGTGGAGAGTAATCGAACACTCGCTACGAGGAGGATCGAATCGAAGATCTTTGCTTCAAAGACTTTAATAATCTCAGGGTAATTCTTGGTGCAGCTCACACATACTCACACACATTTCTCCTATAGTCACACCACTCTACTGGTGAAGTTAAAGTAAAATGATGTTTAATAAAATTGTTGCCACATACAGTTTTTAATCAGTCTGGGTTGTATTTGATTATTTCTCGATAAAAGTCTAAAGTACTTCCTTGAAGCACGGTTTATGTGCCAGGGTCCGGAGAGAATCAAAGCAGACATGAAGAGTCTCCACTCGGATGGGAGCATAAGATTCAAACCCACACAAATCCCACAGTAACTTTGTGTAACTTTAATAAACCAGCCTGTTAACATGTACATTGTAAATAAGTCTGTGCAAAAACCCCAAGCTTAGTCCTTTTTTCTCCCCCGTACCTCTGAGTACTGCGAGGTCTCCTGATGGAAAACTCTGGGTTCTCAGGATGACATGCTACTGTAGGTCTGAGCAGACCATGATGAATTTCAGCTGAAAGGAAAGCTCCATGACGGATCACGTCACAGAGCAAGGAGGTTGACACTGGATACTCCCCATGGAGAAGACCCGCGGACCCCAGGACAGCGGGGTTCAGCTGGCCGAGCCAGGGGTGGGAGGGGGGGCTTGTCCTTTCAATAAATGCACGGAGGCGGACAGCCAGCGGCAGACGGGAGCGCTTAAGGCGGGACTCGTGTGGCGAGGCCCTTGGACGGCATCCAGAGAGTCTGGCGAAGCGGCTTAATCACAACCAGATTTGGAAATTTAAAATGAAAACCAAACGGGGGGAAGCTTGTAAAATTTATGAGCTCTTTGAAATGCGAGACTGCAACTTCGTAAGGAGCCGTGAGTGTGTGTTTGTGTGTGTGTGTGTTCTATAGGCAGACTTTATTATGTGAAACAATATCACAAGAAAATCATTACAGTCATGTCTGATATACTAGACTAGCTGTCATGTTCACAACATCCCCAACCATGAAAGAAATGCTGACAGGTTCATTTCAGCTTTATTTACTCCTCTGAGTTATTGTGACTGGCGTTTAGTGCCATGTAGTCCAAAACACTGGTTCAAGGAATGAGCTTTAGAAACCACTTGTTAGAGTTGCCAAATTTTTTTCTACAAAAAAAAGCCCCTCCACGGTCATATGTCTTTAACTGCAAAGAGGAAAGTTTATTTACTGTAGACAATTACAGGGAGGTGGTCTGGATGAATTTAAGGCGAGCAGTAACTGAAATACACCATTAGGTCCTCCAGGACCTGTTCAGCCGACAAAAACAGCTTGGTAATTAGAAAGAAGAGATTCTTACTAAGTCTCTGTAAAGGTCAGATTGGATCCAAGAGACTGGGACCTAAGTGCAACATCAAGTTACTCAAATTTATGAAAACAACATTCTGTTTGAATTTACAGCATAAGATTACGACCAGGAAGGCCAAGTGCATAAAATTCTCACACCCAGAAATACCTCAGCTCATCGTTTCTTGACATGCCTTTAGCTAGCTTTTACAAAGCAGCCAATCTGGGTGCACCATTCATCTTATAGCCACTGACTGACTAAACCCCCAAGAGGGAAGATAACAAAGTCTATGGATGATAGCCTAGATGTTAGCTTCTGCGGTAGGTAGCATCTGCAGTAATGCTAATATGGTTTCCATTGTGCATATTAAGGCATATTAAGGTATATTTGGTGTGTGAACTATTTAAGTAGGCATCAGGGGAGGTGTCAAGTATTCATGTCTGGTTGTGGTTCATAACTCCCATGCCTCGTCCAGAGGCTTCAACAAACTCCTGGAATATTTCACCCAGATAATCTTACCAGAACTGGTAGAGCTCAATAAAACTGACTGTTTTTCTGGAACAGGCTGATCGTCGCCATGTTGGATTCAACCATGATCTTGTTGATTTCAGGCAAATGTGAAGGAGGTGGAGCTAGTATTCCTACTTCATTCCACACCAGCATCACTGACAATGAAGCACAGTAGGAATTTGCTTCCACTGGACAGTTGGATAATAAGTCTGTAAATCTCACATTGTCCATTTTTAGCCAAACAATCTTCATCTTGGTGATCAGTTCCTCCTCCTCTGTCAGTTCTACAGTAAAGGTCGAAGCATGCCTGGGATCGGTTTAGCCTTTTGGCCAATTCTGACATGTATGATACCTGGTTGTATCCAGGTTTGAACCATCAAGTTGCTGATTGAGGTTCAGTTCAAGAATTTGGAGGTAGTCCTCCCTCTTTATCCCATTTCACTCTGTTATAAACCAGTATAACTGGCAACAAAACGATGCTGCCACCACCAAGCTTGACCTTTTCTTGCTCTTAGGTTCAAAAGTCTCACCTTGAATATCAAAAACTGACTTCTTCCTGTAGCCAAACGGCTCATTATTTATCACCTTTGACCTGTAAAACGTCACTTTAACATATAAATCATGTTTTTCAAATGTGTCTCAGCTGTATGCTTTCTACTCAGACAAAATATGCTTATATGGGACGACAAATCTCAGCATAATGTAAATTTGACTGAGTTTATCTAAGCATATTGAAATATAGATGGCCTAATGACAAACACCAAGCAGAGACCCGACCTGGCCTTCAGTACCATCTGCTTTAATATCAGGTTCCAATTATCTACACAATGTACTTTCACCTTGTTCTTCAGTGCTTCTTCCATGACTTTTATGATGTATACAGTAAAATTTAACAGCCAACTCACCTTTTGATGTCAAGATTCGAACAGCAATCCAGAGGAGCAGAGGATGGGGAGAGAGAAAGAGAAAAAAAAATTAGTAATGAAGTGACAACTTCAGAACAGTTCGAACAGCAATGAACTTTCATTTGCAGTGTAAATGAAACAAAGAGCTTTGAGCTGTGCAGCTACACAAACATGTTGTGACTTCCTATTCAGATTTCTATTTTAAGCTGACCTTTAAATAAAGTCAGTCTGAGGGATCTATAGCTCATGTCCTTACTCCTCATCACCCTTCACCCTGAGCCAGGCGCACACCATTTATCATCTAAGTGCTAATATTAATGACTCACCTGCAAGGGAAGTGGATCACATTCATGAAGGTGTACCTTTAAGCTGTATTGATTTATTTTCCATCTGTTTAATTACCACTATCTGAAGGAACGACGCTGTGATGGTATTTGCCCCTCAGGTGTACCTTGACGGCTTTTTTACCACTTAAATCTTTTGGATTAAGCAAATTTAATCTCAGAGAAAATGCAGTTTTTACATTATTTAACTTATTTCCCATACATACACAGTAAAATAAATTGAACTGGACTAGTTCAATTTATTTAGTCAGGTCCTAAATAATAATAAAAAAAGGCTCATTTTCTGCAGTTCTCTTCCCTAACAGTAGGAGCCACCACTGACAACACCACCACTGTTCTACAGCAGAAATAGGAGCAAAGCAAGAATCTTAGGGAGCTCATTTACCAACTTAATCCAGTTTTAGAAAAGATGGGAATTTACCAAGACCTAGTCACATTAAAATATGAATGTTCACTGATACTGTCTGAATGGTTGGTGATGGTTTAAATGACTGTACTTTAGGTATAATTAGGATTTCAACTCAATAGTTCCAAATTGAAAAAAGAAAAAAAAAATAGAAATGCCCAAAGAAGTTTAATTTCTTAGTTGATACTACAAACTCCATATCCAATATGGCTGCCTGGTGCATAAAATACAACAATACTGACTTCTGGCCCCCAATCGCCTGTGAGTAGCTAAAATCAGAGAACATTGGAGACTCCCTCTAAAAACCCTTATAACTTCCTGGTTCATCTTAACATGCGCAGTGGAAACCGTCTCATCACCACTACAGAAGCTAACATCTATCGTCTTCCTTATCTCCGCTCCTAGGATTTCAGCCAATCAGCTGTAAGAAAAAGGTGTGGCGCACGACCTGTCCAGGGTGACCCCGCCTCTCGCCCGGTCTCACCGGAACGTTAGCTAGAGATAGGCACCAGCACCTCCCGATCCCTTTTGAATTTTGAAGCTTGAAATATTGTAAGGTCTTAAGGAAGCCTATAATGTGTGAACAATGACCCCCAAGTCTGAAAAAAGTCAATAATAAACACATTCATTATGAAAACCTTTTAGCTAAGTACAGCATAATGGCAGTACCGATACAACTTCTACACCTTGAAGCCTGTCTGTTACACAGTCTTACGTTAGCTGAACAGATCAATATGCAATGTGTACCGTATCTGACATGCATTAAGGATTTTATTTTACCTGAAAAGGCTTTTTACGAAACTGTAATCGTGTTAGCCACGCTAGCACCGAGTACCGAGTATCAGGCCTAGGCACACTCAAACATTTGCCAACAACAGAAATCACTGATTCCAAAAGTAACCCTCAAAACCATGGATGCCCGACTTACCCAGCCTTCCAAGAACAATAGGCATCACTGATCTTGTCTACAGTATATTTATGCTGAGGGTGTGAGGATCTGCTGTTTTCCTCATTGATCGGTAGCATTTAGCTGCGACGCGCACAATGTTGGAGGCAGCGCGTGGCTCATACATCTTTATGTCGTCCAAAACAGATGACATAAACTTGTTTGTTCCCCTGTCCATTGTCGTGGCTGATATTTTTTGAAAATCCGGCAGAAATGCTACACTAATCGACTCAGAAATACTTTGTAGAGAGTCAGTTGAAACGAAAGACGCCATGTTTACACATAGAAACTAAGCCCAGCGAGGCTTTGTTTGTGAGACGTGCAGCCACGTGGGACTGTCAAGGGGCGTTTCTGGGCGGGGCTTGGTAAGGTCCATTGCATTGAGGTATTTCAGCTTTTCAAGCTCTATTTGAAAAGCTGATATGAACAAAATCCACAAATATGTGGATTATCCTAAAAATAACTTTAAGTTACGTTTTACAGAAAATATTATGAATGTTGAACCATAAATAGGCAACGGTACACTGTATGTGTGGCAGTTTGTCTCTTACACACCTTCCTATAAAAACCTAACATTTATTTCTAAATCACAATCACCTGTTTCTGTCTCCACTGAACTTCTCAAGTTTCTGATGAATCATAAATGATTGACTTCTTTACGTCGGGGGTGCATATTGGTCTACATCAGAGTTAGTTTGTGTTTAACTTGAAAATAATCTCTCAGAAGTTCTTCTAAACACCACTAAAAAGGTGGCCAAAATGTCACCATTGGTTCTTGTTCCACCCACTGCAGGTTTCTTCCAAAAACAGCATCTATTTCCTGTGAATCAGCCCAACTCTGGTAATCTAAACATTCCTTTAGCATCCTGTCATTCTTCCACCTGCACTGCGCGCCCTGCCTTTCATGGTCATTCATAACAGAAAACCCTTGTGATTCTGCCGGAACAAAAAGGTTGCAGGAAGTGAACACCGAGGACAGCTGAACAATTCCACCCACAGAAATGCCCCACTGTTTTTATTATTAGTGAAATAACCGCTATTGCTAACTTTAATGATGTGGAAAGGTGTAACGGGTGTAAGCAATGGTGACAGCTGTGACTGGATGTCATCAGTCAGGGGTGAAACAAAAAAATTTATCATTCTGCAACAGGAGGAGCAACCCTTACTTTGATTGGTGACATCAATCATCTCAAATTCCCCCAAATGACAAACGCTCTTTCCTCCAATCAACATAATGTAATAATGACACTCAGTAAAATCAACAGCCCACAGAAAAATGCATTATTCAGAGCAACGTGGGTGTCAGTGCGCACAACTTCAAAATGTGTCCGAGGTTATGTTTGTTGATGCACAAACACACCTCTGATAATGATTAAATTGTTGGTAAATGAAAAAAAAAAGAAAAAGGTTATTTCTCATTCCAGTTTTGACAAAAATGACATAAGGGCCTCTGCCTTAATCTGCTCCCCGTTTCCATGGTGAAGTAGCAAACAATCCATCATTAGCTGTTCATTATTCAACCATCCATCCATTTAAGTATATACTTTTACTTTATATGCATTTGGTTTTATTTATGAGTTCATCCACCAGTTTATCCGTACATATATAGATCTCTCATTCATTATGACAGCCAGGAAAAACTCAAAATATGCTAATGGAAATGGAGGAAATGTTACCGTCAAAGTCGGACTGCGTTTAACCTTGTGATTTTTTTTGACGACAAATAATGAACCATGTGACTGTAATACAAGTAGCACATTTAAGTGTGTGTCTCACAGCTACATGCCAGGCAGTGCCACACATTCCCAGTGAAAGAATCTCCATTAATTATGGACCCACTGCAACGTCTTTCTGGAGCTCTCCTTTCCTCCACTCAGCCGTCGACAGCCCACTCATCCAGTTCGCAGCAGGAGGCTGTCTTCATAATTATATCAGCTGCTGCTTAACTGTACCCAATAGTGACTTTGCAGAGAAATAGGCCAGTAACCTTTTTAATAGCACTGTTCAATAGACTCATAGAAACCTCGTCTGAATTAGTGTTCGCACGCGGCGCCAGGAGAAACGTCTCAGATCTTGGTGTTCACAGGTGAACATGTTATTTCTCCAGTCTGGGAAACATTTTAATCTGAAGATAACAGTTTCAGCTGATTCATTTTAAACTTACTGGGCTTCATTCAGTGTCCAGAGCAGTCAATGCTGAGACCAATTACGCACTTGCCTTTTGTAAACCGACTGCAATAACTTACATTTCCAACTGGCACATTTGGCTCAGATACTAAAATAAGGATGCTCACATTTCCATACCAAACACGTTCTGATCACCATCAAGACGAACTGAGCTGAAAGTGATCCAGGTCCAATCACTGACATGGTCCATCTTCAGACACATTTAGGGCACTGGAGCCGCTTCATCTGTGGTTTATGCGACTTCTAACTTCCTACTGTAGGCGACAGTATTTCTTACGCCAACTTACCTCGTCATGATCAACATGAAGAGGAACAAAGTGACGTACATAAGCACAAATATGGCACAATTCTTTGCAAATACTTCTAAAATCAGTAATTGAAGACAGACATGTTGATTGCACAGCATCACAAACAATCATAAAATCCCGGAGGGACTGAAGAATTTAACATGATTCCATAGTTTCAGATTCAAATTGGATATTTGGGGGAATTGGAAAGCTTTGGGGGGAAAAAAAAAATCAGAAAAGCATAAATTGAAGTCCAAATATCTAATTCTACATCATCACTTATTTATTATCATGTTGCTAAGCATCAAAACATGACAACGTTGGTCTGTAATTAAAAGTTCATAAAAAAAAAAATAAAAAAAAAAGTCGACGGCGCCACTCGCCACACGCTGTGATCCACTGAGAGTGAGTCATGCTTTACAATTTCAAACATGCAGCACATCGGGGGGAAGCGATGCTCAGCATGTGCAAACTAACAGGGTTAGGCTGGTAAAGACGTGCGTTAACTCTCTCCCTGAACCAAAAAACATTTTCTATCTGTGGGATTAAATGAATCAGTGAATAGTTCTGCAACATCTTCAGCCTCCTCAGAAAATTCACTACTGAAAAAAACAAGAGCGTTGTAAATAACTGAGGTCAGCGAGCGGTCTAGAAATTGGTTTTGCTGCCAAAACTGAAATGGTAATGCTGTTGGATGCTGCTTAAATGTTTTCCATTATGACCGGGGAAATAAGTAAAGAGCTGTGACAGTTCAAACGCTGTCGTCAAATAAATTGTCTTTATTTATTTGACACAGACAGGAGGAAAGAACTTCTTTATTGTCAGCGACTACATAACAGCGAACCGACTGCATAGTTTCACTTCAACACATCTGAATTAACAGAAAATATTGTGTTCATCCACAAGCTCCAGATGAGCTTGTGGAATTTTGTTTACTGAATTCTGTTTATTCCCACAGGAACAAATGAAAACAAAACATCTGAATAAACTTTGAACAGCTAAAATTCATCTCCAGTTATATTAAAACTTGTTTGGCCCCAATTCAATTAAAACATTTCCAATTTGTTTTGTACAGTCTTGACATAGTTAGACTCAGCCACACACAAATCCAGTCTAATAAACCTGGAATGCAGGAGATTCAAACAAGACAAAACGACTGGCCCAGGAGCGTTTTCCATGTGAATAAAATACAAGCAGCTAATTCCAGCTATTAATCCATGAGTTGCCTTGACCAGGAAAGAGGTTCAGCTAAGCACAGAAATAACTGACTGAGCACTTTCCATTTATTAAATTGTTAAAACAAGAGGTTTATAAAAATCTCCATATGAAAAGAAAGAATCCAGCAAACAGAAGCACCTGGGCTGCTGCCCGACTTCCTGAAGGTTGTTTTTCGCTCAGTCGCAAACATGCATAAGATGTCTTCACAGTTACAAGAAATGCGACTTGAATTGTGTTTATCTAAAAACAACACGTTTGAATGGCGACTCAGACATGTTTCACAAGGCCGGTCAGACAGAAAGTCTGTCCGTCCGTGTCAGTCAGAAAAACCCTGTACGCAAACCAAACCATGGAGCATGTTCCCCGTGTGAAGCAAGCGCTGCAGCGTAGACACTCAAAACGGGCATTTGGCTTTTATCCTTGTAATTTAAAAGCAGCCATGTCTCCTCCATGCAGCTCCAGCTAGCTCTGTGGTGGCGTCCGAGCTGACAGCTGAAAACAAGCACAACGGAGCAGAAAGTGTGCCGGTGGCAGAGCACGCATGCACAGATAACAGGCTTAAGCAGCGCCCGAGACATCTTAAGACCACAAAGTTGTTGTTTTTTTTTCTCCTTAAACTCACTGGGTTGGGATGAGGACTCTCCAAGTCAAGGTCATAGCACACGGAGGCTACCAGATAACTCAGCTGACATACAGGGCATGCATGGGCTGCACCTCTCTGACTGAGCTTCAGATACATCAAAAATGGCTTTTCAGACAGTCTGAAGTGCTTTGTAGAGAGGGATTAAAGTAACGCAGCAGCGAGCTGATGCAAGTGCAACTTGCCGACATCGGTAAAAACACTGAAATTTGCTTGATTGGCATTTTGAGATAACATTTCCGCCTGTATTAAACAAGGCAGAACGGTGGCAGCACTGTTGCCTTGAAGCAAAAAAGGTCCTGGGTTCAAATCCCAGCTTGGCGTCTTTCTGCACAAAGTTTGCATATTTTCCCTGTGGAAGCAGGGATTCATTCCAGGCATCCCAGCTTCCTCCCACAGTCCTAAACCGTGACTGTTGGGTTCACTGGCGTCTCTGGAAGCTGCCGTTAGGTTTGCGTGTTTTTATGGTTGTTTGTCCTGTGTGTCTCCACTGTCCTGTGATGGACTGGTGACTTGTCCAGGGTGTCCCCCGCCTCTCACCCAATGACTACAAGATGGACACCAGCCCCTGATGCATGAGCGTTTTTAGAAAATGGAGAGTGTGATGGATAGTAAGCTTTGTAGGGAAGTCTTAAATAAAAAATATTTTGTCCACCTACACCAAAGGTTAAAGGTGGGAATTCCCTGCTGTAGCTGTTGTTGCGGCTTAAAAGTTTGATGCAAACAGGAGTCTGCAAGGCTGATATTTGAGAGAGGTCTTTGAATCAAATGTTAAGCATTGCAAATGATTAAATATTAATGCGTCTCAATGGCAAACTCTCATATCTCTTCATTGACTCTTCATTGGGTTCGTTTCATTACGGTTTCACAAACCCTCACCGCTGCTTCCTGTTGCACTGCATTTCCGTAGCAGTGCCTTTCTTGTACAGCATGTGAAATGGCTCTGCAGATGCCTAATTCATAATCCGTGGTGCCCAGGTCTGAGGTTATTTGAAGCTTTTAGTGTCGAGGCAAAGATTTAAAGCTGAACAGGGCAGATATATATACATATTCAGGTTATGAACATCATGCTGATGCCTCCTGCTCTGCAGTCGGCTCCACTGCAGCGCCCAAATATAAGGACAAAAGAAACTTTTTCGTCGTGCAGCGACAGGCTGCAGTTTAAACCCGAAAGAGAATACATTAAGTTAATCTGCACAGCAGCTCCCTTTCATTAATGTTTTACAATCAATCAAATCCAATGATCATTTTCTGCAGAGTAAAAAAAAAAGGACAATTTTAAAGGCCTAAATTGGAGATGCAATTATCAAAACAGTTGCACACAGAGCTGATCAACTTTTCTGCTAATGAGCTTGCAGCTAGAACTCAGGAGGGGACAGCGCGTTCTGTCAAACAAGCACGCTGAGAGTTGTTCAAACAACAAACCATGTCTGCTCGTTCTGGGAATTAGTGCCTCTGAATGCTGAAAAGAGAAACTGATAAAAGGCTTTAGTCATTGGTAATTGATGTAGACTTTCAAGGTTTTATCTGTCTTTTTTTTTTTTTTTAATGTACGTTGAAGGAACACGCCTGCAGCCCCAGATTTAAACTCGATACCTCGTGAAAGTCGTCACCCTAAAAACGTTTTAATGCAAAGAAAAACAAAGACATTTTCCTTTGTTTACTTTCTTTGAAGCCTTCGAATCTGCGGAGAAACTCCTAAAAGCATTTCATGCACTTTGTGTAGCGAACAATCAGCCGCTCCGCTCTAATTTCAGGGGGCAATTAGAATTTAAACGTCTTGAAATGTTCCAAGTCTTGACATCAACACAACAAATATGTTTTTTTAAGCTTTCCACACATCAGACACAAAGCAGCTAAGTGGCATTAAGCGTCACAGAAGGAATTACGGCTCTTTTTTTTTATTTATTTATTTGTATCTCCTGTTGAGCTCGTGTTGGCAGATTTTCTCTCTTTAAAGCTGCAGACAAAATGTCAACAGAGTTCGAGTCAGAATAATTAATGAGCAGACATATTTCATAAGCGCTGGTCGCGTTAACGACTGCCTCTCTCTCATGACCTCACGCCCTAAAAGATGAGGTTCAAGCCGGTTCTGAAAAGTGACTTCTAAGTGCAAACACAGTGAATTGGACTGATATCATCTTCTCCCAAACTGTTGACCTTAAGGCCTCTTTGGTGGTTATTGGAAATTTAATATATAATGGTATAATATTTTTTATTAAATAAGGGTTCATAATCAAGTCATACCTACGCAATCTCATTACATCCCAGACTCCCAGATGCCTAATCAGAAGCTCCATTATCTCGACTCCAGTCTTTTGTCCTGTATGGCAGTGAATTCAATTGAAACATCATTAGTGGGCTTTACAGGCGTAATGACCCTCATGTCTTCCTGTAAATTATCTGATGACAACGTATCTCCTTCATCGGGAAATGCCGGATCAAAGGTCTAGATATGGACACAAATCTAGACGGATCTGAAAAACAAACTCATTAATCCAGACTGTTGTTAAACTGGCTGAACTGAACCATCACTACCTGCCAAGTAAAAGAAAATATGATTTTTTTGAAGACGAAGGCGTTCTGGCAATAATAACATTTTAAATCACTTTCGAAATGCAACTAAAGAAAAGAAAACCTGGACAAATGACTTCAAATTCAACCATGAAGGACAAACAGTTTCTGCTACTCTCCACTTATTTTTTCTTCCCATCATCAGTGCTCAAGGTAGACATTGCATGCATGTTGTGCAACGCCAGCAGCCTCCCCACCCCTGAACATCACAACAGGATCACCTGTAAGTCCTGGAAGCATGCCTGCCTCCAACCACAGAGACGCTACGATTTTTTTATTATTATTATTATTATTATTATTATTATTATTATTATTTACAGGGTAACGATCCAATCCCAACGTGTGAAGCTTCACATGGATACAAATAATGAACTTTTGCAAATACATTCAGTCCTGCTTTTCTTCCTGGTGCTCTACAGACTGATGTGAACAAATCAAACAGGCACAGAGTCACTCGTCTCTTTCCCAGATTGTTGATTATATTATGATCCTTTCATATCTGTTATATTCACATCTGCAGCAGAGCTAATCTGCGTACAGGCAAACAGTTCATCACTAAAGACACAGATGCATAGAGTGACAGTTAATGGCCTTGAGTTGGGGCTTTTCTTTTTTTTTTTTTTTTTTACAGTATAGGCTGCAGCTTCATTTACCCAAGGCATCCCATAATTCCTACAGCATCAATGTTTGAAAACTGGTTGGGAAGCTACTATCTGTTAGCCTAGTGCACACTGACATTCAGTTCATTTCACAATGAAATACTTGAGTTACTTTGTAACACCAGAGCAAAATAGGACCATAATCTGTACGTTTGCTGAAATCTACGTAGAATCTAAATAATAATTTGCTACAGATAGCAATATCATTAACATTACATGAAACAATCAGTGTGCCAGTTCATTTTAGATGCAGTTTTAGCAGAAGTACCATTTGTGGGTTTTATGCTTTAAATAAAAGCGGTTTGGCATCATTATTCCATGAGAATGTCATACTGAGCCATAAAGATACAATAAAACAAAGTTTATAGTCCAGTAATATTTGCTGGCTTTAATTAGATGAGTCCATATTACTACTTTTAATTGTGCCATAATAAAGCGTTTCATAGTCGCCTTCTCTCAAAATGAAAGCAGGTTGTGTCTTTCATGTGGTAAAACTCTCATCCTAATTCTGTTCCTCTTCAGTAACATTCACAAAATACTGAAATGCTTGCAAACTTGTCTGACACCAAAATATAAAAATAAGCTTTTTTAAAAAAATTCACATTCACAAGGGAAGTTACAAAAAAACAAACAAACTGGAAAATAAGGCCTGGCTTCAAGTTCAGGGGGATTATAAAGGTCGAGAACAGCAGAAGGTTTATCTGGTCTGGTTAAAAAAAAAAAAAAAAAAGTGAATGTATTCACTGGAGCTCTGAAAACACCGCCGGGCGAAATAGCGAGGGAGATGTCTTACATGGTGCCTAACTGATGCGTTTCAAGAACACAAACAAATGTTCTTTGTCAATGTCACCTCAGCAATCACTTCCAGTTACAACCTCCAGCGCCAGAGCAACACATTCCTCCAGGGAAAGACAGGAAATAGTTGTGATTCTCATCAGTGACCTGTCATGAACCTGTGAGTGATGGCTCCAAAATCCAGATCCAATATTATTTCCAATGCATCCGTCATCTTTACCAGGTGCGCAGTCTGTGGGCTCTGCTGCAGCTGGCATCAGAGCGACGGCCCGATACCGCGTCGGCGCGTCGGATGGAAACGGCCAGCCCAGACGTACTCCTTAAAACCAATCCTAGACGTAAAACAGAGCGCAGCGCCGTTTCCCTCAAGTACGAATGTCATTTCCGTAACATATATGCAAAAGTAAGGCTCATTTCTGACGGGTGAGGGGTTATTTTTCTCTAAGTGCTAAACAGAGTGGCCTCTGAAGCCGTTTACATCCTGAATATTAAATGTGCAAAAATGAGATGAAATAATCATGTTTTGTCTTGGAAAGTTGCTATTGGACTATGTGTCTTGATTTGGATCTGGTTAATTAAATAACACCATCATACATGTTTGTCAGGTAAAGTTATATTGTCCAAATAATTTAAAGATTCGATAAGAATAGGAGTCCTGTGATGGACTGGGAGCCTGTCCAAGCTGCACCTGGCTCTTGTCCAATGGCTGCTGGAGATGTGCACCATGTGATACTTACATCTCTCCAAACGAGAAATTAAACAAAACCCAACTGACATGATCCATCACATAGCCAGAACAAACCCAGGAAACTGTGCTGACTGACTGATTTACAGGGACTTTTTTTTTTAACTAACAGTTAAAAAAAAATTGTAAATCTGATGTGTACAGTGAAATGAACTTTAAATTTTAGCACAAAAAGTTTAGATTTTTGTGGTGACCACATGCCAGCTCTGGATGGATCAGAGCAGCAGAGTTGCTCGTTGCCATTTGGGTCTACAGTAAATAGTAACTGACAATTTTGAATGGCATGAATGGTATTAGCATAAAAACCTGACTTTTTCTACTGTCGGGTCACAGAAAGTGTCTAAAAATACATACAGGCAAACATGAAAGCAGCATTCATGAGTCCTACATTTGGGCAAATATCTATAGCATTGCTGTGCATACTGTTGGCAAGACTATTATAGAGTGTTTTCAGCCACTTAGCTAAATTACTGGGTGCTATAACCCCACCATCATTCTGCTGTATGTTGCCTTAAACCTCCAGCAGTATCTCCGTCCATCTGGCACATAAAGCCTGTCTTTGGTTTATCAGGACTAAACTATGTTATGCCTTGTACCTCACTTTCAAGCTTAACCACAGACTTGCTTTTTTTTTCCCCCTCTGAGCTGACCAACAGGCCTGCCTGCCAAACCGTAAAGCATCAACAACAAATACAACAAAGGAACTCCCAGGTCTTTGACATTTTTATTTAGGATTTAGTTGTTGTTTTTTTTAGTGCTAATTAGCTTGACTCTCTTGTTATGTTGACTTTGAGTTTAGAAATTGTTTGATCTGTCGAGTTTGACAGACAAATCCCCCCTGAAAGCACCTAGCAGTTGTCAGACTCTGTAATTATTCATTGCTTTTAGCACGTAGCTCCTAACAAAAAGTGCTGTGCAGTAGACAGGCTCCAAGCAGCTGCACAGTAATAAAGGTCCTCGGTTTGTTTGTTTTTTTTTGTTTTTCCCCCTCACATATGTGCCTCATCTCGGATCTCGAACTCCTGCCACATTGAAAGTGAGCATGCTGGCTGGAAAATGAAGCGGTAAATCTAAAAACATACAGCTGAACCGTCAATAGAGCTCGAAGCCCTGAGGCGGAGGATGCCATTGAAAATCTACCATTTCATTTAGCTTTGCCAATGAGCTATCACCACCTAGAGCTGCTAGCATGCGCACAGCACTGAATGAGCTGCAGATGATGGAGCAACTCCAATAGAGAGGACTAGATTCTATCGAATCCTGTTTTTAATGCGTTAAATCAAAGACTAATGACTGATTTTAACCATGATGGCCTCTGTCTGAGGTTGAAACACTCTGCTGTGGTCAAGGAACATCTTATTGAACTAAACAGTGTGGTGTTTGCATTTTCTGATTTTAAACTTCCCAATATGATGGTGACCTGTTAACCCAACTATGAGGCTTCAGTCAGATTCCCAGTCATCAGGGATCATCAGTCGACGTTGAGGTGCGTCAGCAGTCGGTCTGCTGCGCATGTTGCTTTCGGAAGGCAGAAAAGATTAAGTTATTCTAACTAAACAGCTAATAAATTAATTTACAACTTGCAGCCCGCACAGATCACCCCTATTCAACAACTCCTGAACGCAGCTTTACGGCGTCTGCAGTTGTCAGAGGTTATATTTCTAGTATTTTTAGCGTCTCCGTAGCTCACACTGCCTCTGGTTCAAACCTGCTGCACCTTTGATTCCTGAGGTTTTAGTTCATCACCTGCCTTGATGGATGCAGCTACATCCAAAGCAGATGTAGCTATCCTCTGCACACTAAAGATGAATTCTGTTTTTTTTTTTTTTTGTTTTAAATAAAAACTTACATTTCAGGAGAACCACGGCTCATCATGGAGATGTTTGTCTTATTTACAGGGACTGGACATGTCTCACTGAGAGCTGATGATTTGACCGGGAATAAATAATGTTGCTTTAAATTTTCTTGTCCGACGTTTGGGGCCATTTCCTCTCGTCGTTTATCCACTCGTAACGTGTATGGGCCATTAAGACGCATCTCATTCACGGATGTCAATTTGGAAGCATCACTTATTTTATCAAGCCGTTATAAACAGCTGTATGCTGACAACATGCTAGCTATAGGTAATGTAAAAACTGTGAGATAAACACAGGTAGCCATGGCAACCAGTGAGAGTTTAAAAGCTAATAGGCCTTCACAAGCAAATAATCCCTCCATACACTAAATCATTAGGTAGCACTCCAGAGAAAAAAGGATAAAAGCTGTTTTATTCCTTTTGTGTGTGAATGAGGAAAAGCAGAAATAATCTTATGAAGCTGTAAATGAAGCTTCATACCCAATTGCATTCATAAAACTCTTGTATAAAAATGTGTCTAAGTTCAACTAGTCTGATCACTGCAAAACAATGCACATTTTGAACCAAACAGGAAATATGAATATTTTTTAAAAAAATCATAAAACAAAAGAACAAACTACTAAGGTTACATCTAAATCAAAAGTTCAACAAGACTCAGGGACTTTTAGGTCAGTAGATGAAATAAGTCAACGTCTCTCAGACCTTGACATATTAATGTTTATACAATTCATTGAACAATAACCTCATTTCTTACAAAGTTAAAAAAAAAATTATGCAAAGAAATGATCTCAATGTTCTGACCAAACCGTCTGAATGTAGCAGCTGAAAGTCTAGGCTGCATTTTCCAACCCGTCCATTTCCAGTGGATTTCAGCCTCAGGTTCGTAGCCGACAGCAGCGGCTGCTGGTGTTATCTGCTGCTGCAGCAGCTCATCTGCTTCCAGGTTCAGTCCGTTTTATTCTTCACACCTTGGTTATAACGAGCTACTGTGGCCTTTTATTGTGAAGCCGTCTGTCCATTCTGCTTAAACCTCCTTTTATCCTCCCATCCTAATGCTTGGTTTTGACCTTTAGCAAGTCCTTCTCATGCCGTCTGGAAGCCCAGATGCGTTGAGTTGCTACCATGTTGATTTCCTCTCTGCTTTAAGGACACAAAGGAGCAGATGTAGCTCATAAAGTGATCCCACCCTTGAAATACTGCAGGCGTTCCCAGTTCTTCAGTTTATAAAGAAAGTCGCCCCGTGTCCGCTGCCTCCTTTCCCTTTATTTGGGTCCTCTACGTGTTCGTTGTGACAATATCCGCTACTTAAAACTCAAAGTAATTTCCCCACACCACAATAAATAGATTATATGAATGATTGTCCTTTAGCCCTTCCCCTTAAACACTACATTTCAGAAAGAAATGCACGTCAATGATAAAAGGGCCAATTTTCTAATCACAGCACTTCAGTCTACAGGCTAAAATTGCCATCTTCCATTCCCAACCACAAATCTTTATTGATTGCATTTATGTTGCTCAGCATCTCATCAGCTTGTTGAAGCTTTTCCTATTAAATGCTTGCTATCTATCGCTGATAACTCCCAGGTCCTGTTGAGACGCATTTAAGCGAGCTGATGGCTGCAAATTGACAAGGGGCCGGCTAAGCCCGGCAGAACAACCCTGCCCTGATTAATTAGAGCCGCGGAAAACAAGAAATATCTGGAGCTTAAGACTCCAGTAATCCTCCTCTCTCTGGAGCTCCACTGGTCAAAGCTTGACCAAGCAAAAGTAAAGTAAAGCTGAATTCAGGTTTTTTAATTGAGCTCCGCTCCATTGTTCCCAGCAGACTTCACTATATGGGAAAGCCGACAGGATTCTCGATGTTACTGCATGCAGAGCCGTGCAGACAGACACAAGCAGCTGGCAGCGGCTTTTAGATAAAAACTCAGGTACGAGATGAAACGAGGCACGAGCGTGTTCTGTTCGGGTAAACCCCGCGGGGAATCTGGATTTGCTTTGCAGTCGCACTTTATCTGCCAAACTGTCTGAGTTTAATGAAGCCATTACGCAATGTGTTTTCACCAGCTTATTTGTTTACTCCGTCACTTTGTACGAAGAAACAACATTTAATCAAACCAACAGGCCATAAAACCGACTGACGGGCAAAAAAAACAAAAAAACACAAACAAAAACAGCAGGCCTGTTTAACAGGCACACCACAATAACACGATTTGTTCTTTACTGAAGGTTTTTCTTTATTATTTTTGTTTTTTTTAATATAAGTTAATTGTCTTTTTTTTTTCTTTTTTTTTTTTTAAATGCTTGTAAATTACAGATCTGAAGAAAATGCCAGATGGGGAAAAGACGCTTAAAGAAATGAGTTCAGAAAAAGAACGACATTTTTTATAAACAAATAATTCTACAGAGTTTTATTAGGAGAGCAGAAAATGTTTTCTTGTAAAGTCAAGTAGATTAAATAAGGAGGCCTGTTCCGTGTTAAAGGAGATGGTACAAAAATGATTTTCAAGGTTTTTTAATCTCAAATTAAAATGCAAAACAGCATTGCATAATCCAGCTGCCACCAACATCAAAGAAAAAACTAATATCAGTCTTCTTTCATAATTTCATCATCAAAATGTTCAGATGTTGTTCATCTCCGATCCGTCAGGTCAGGTTGGCAATTTTACTTTCAACTTCCTGTTCAGTCCTGTTATTTTTATAAATAGATTTTTTTTCTTAAGTCTTCAAATTAAGTTCACTGAGTTGTGGTGAGTTTTACTTACCTGTTTATGTTCATGTGTTTAAATTGCATTTTCTCTTTCCTCTTGTCAGTCTTGTTTTGTAATGCATTTCAAAGTTTTTCTTAAGTAAGAAAACTTTATGCAACACCTTCCAAGATATAGAATCAAAATGCTTTACAAAAAAACAAGCAAAAGGAAAAAAAAGAAAATCATCAGATGTAAAAGAATGTGTTTAATAAATAAACCGGAAGCTGATGCAGCTGCATGAAGATTGGAGTCCCGTGTTTTTAACCTTGTTATACAAGTTCATTATTACCACTCATTAGTACCGCCGGCATATTTCACTGTTAAGACTAAACAACAAACAAAAGAACCCGACATCTGAAAGTCTGCTAAACAAGGTTCAGCTTGGCTGATCAGCAGTAATTATCAGAACCTGAGATCCAAATGAAACCATCGAGTTCTCCAGCAGCCACCAGTTAAAGTGCAGTGTTTTAGTCCACCTGTAGGGGGCGCGACCGTCACCAGACCGAATCAGTTCAGTGACGGTTACCGAACCGAATCAGTTCAGCGACTGTTACCGAACTGAATCAGTTCTGACGGTTACAGAACCGAGTCAGTTCAGTGACTGTTACCGAACCGAATCAGTTCAGTGACTGTTACCGAACTGAGTCAGTTCTGACGGTTACAGAACCGAGTCAGTTCAGTGACTGTTACCGAACTGAATCAGTTCTGACGGTTACAGAACCGAGTCAGTTCAGTGACTGTTACCGAACTGAATCAGTTCTGACGGTTACAGAACCGAGTCAGTTCAGTGACTGTTACCGAACCGAATCAGTTCAGTGACTGTTACCGAACTGAATCAGTTCGATTCACCACTAGTCTCTTTTCTAATGTTCTCCACTGATCTCCCCACTCGGAGCCAATAACTCCCTCTAACTTGTGTTTCTGTCGTCTCGGCTGTTCAGCGACTCCCCGGATCCACGCGGAGCGTGACCTTGAGAAGTGTTTTCAATTATGCTCTGTTGGAGTCAACCTTCTGCACTGAGCTTGAAATTGAACACCGCAAACTACAATCAGGTTGACAATCTTACATTGTTCTGCTACTATGAATACCAGAATGAGAGAGACATTATCCAAACGCCTCTGTCTGAATTGCACGATATCATTTGAGAGCAATTACATTCATATATGTTGGAGGTTGAGCGGCAGCAGTTTGGTTCAGAGTCGAGTGAAATATCACAGGAGCTGAAGCTCTTTTGCTAAAATGTTTATGTTCGTGTTCAGGTTCACTCATTCGGGGGACATATTGTTCAGGCGCTTCTCCCACACACCATTTAAATGCAGCATTCATCACCAAGGCAACAGTCAAAGTCCATCACTGAGAATAATGACTGTCAGTTACAGGGGTTTACTGTAATGGTGATCCAAATAGATCAAAGTTTCAGATGGAATACATTTCAAGCACACAGCTATTATTATTTGCACCCAAACATCAGATGTTATTGGAGAGCTATATCCAAACTTTATCCTTAATCCATGAGCCTTACAAGCACCTCATAGCTGGAGATTCTCAGATGAAGACACATTTTAATGATCCACAACTGGGTGTCATAAATTATAGAGATGCACCAATCAGGATGTTCCTGGCTGATACCAAGCTTTTTATTTCTCAGTTCTGACTTGACCGACTCCAGTTCTCCTAATCTAAGGAATAAAACACTGAAAACGAATGAAACTGTGGTGGAGAGTCACTGGCAGATGGGGTTTTGTGTCCAGCACCAACTGAAGGAATTAGAAACACTTTAATTTATGGATTCAAACATGTGTCTAACTTATTATCTGAAGTGGTGGGCACTGCTAACTAGGGCTGTAAAGGTTGAATGAAGTGTGGAAGTGCTGAGGTGTGTGATGAGAGGCAGGGATTTGGATGCTCTGAGGCCCGACTGCAAACCACAGCGACACTGGAGCCATGCGTGACGAGCAGACGTCACCCAGGAGCTACTGATGAGTCAAACAACAAAACTACTTTTCAAAACTTTTAAGTGTATGTAAATTTTTCTGGAGTTGCACTCAAGACAGAACAACTTTGTTTTTATTCTAAACCAGTCTCCTCAAATTTGACATTTTCAATGCATTTTAGTTTTTGTTGTTATGCAGGAGGTGGCATTTATTCCAAACAATTTATACATTTTATTAATTGCAAATGTCTGATTATGTTTTGTTTTGAGGCATGATTGGAGCTTAACGTGGAAACTGTCTACTCAAATTTCAATTAGTCATTCAAGTAGTTATTATTCTTTAGTAATCTATAGATTCATCTTCTAAGAGCCTGCCGTTAGAGGAGCCTATGCTTCAGCACAAGAAAACGCAAACAGTCAGGCTGCTGCGTCAGAAACGGACCCGGCAACTAATGGCAGCCGACAACCTGCTGGACAGGAACGACCCGCCCAGTGTGGCCACTGAAGTATAAAATTAAAATGCTCATGCAGGAGTTTGGAGAAACTCTTTGAGAGAGCAGCACTTCAGCAAAATCCATTTGGTTAATTTCCAATATTGGATCTGGGCGGCGTCTCGTTTGAACAGCCCTGCGAGTCTCCCGTGTTTTCGCCCTCCTCTCGTGGAACTTTCTAATCCCCACTAATTACAATAAAGATAAAGCAAGAGTTCCTCTGGGAGTCTGTGCCCCTCCACAAGGCGGCTGCCACTGCTTTAAATATGAACTCTGGGTGAGCCTCCCAGGATTACAACTGTACGTCTATAAACACCTCTGTTTACTTGGCAGAGGTGCACCATGCGTCCCTGAGCTATTACAGCCTCGGCTGCTGCAGTATCATGTTGTCAGTGCTGACGGCTTTGCTGCCACGCATTGTGTAAAGGTAAAAAAGCCTGGCCATGCTGATCTGTGGTGGCACGGATGAAGTTCAAATCCTCCTCCTCTCTCTCTCTCTCCCTCTCTCTGCCTTTCTCTATCTGTCCTTGCCCTTGGCTGTCTGCCATGACACGGTGCTAGGCCAGGCAGGACGTTCCCATCAATCACACTTAAGGGAGTAAGGTGTGGACGAAGGCAGTGATGCTGCACTGGTCGTGATAATAGCTGAGAAAAATTGAAGCCCACCCGCCTTTACCACCTCATCGCATCAGAGATTAAGCAAACTGAAAATCTCTGGAGTGAAATTTCCATGGAGACTTCAGTCCCAGCCCCAGTGCATGCTGGGAAGGTTAGTCATGGAACATTTCAGAGATAAATCCCTCTGTTATTCAAGCTAGCCTCAAGTTAGCCCCAGATTTCATCTGATGGCTGATCTACCGAAGATGAAACAAACCAAGGAATCATTCAAATGTCTGCTATTGTCGGAGTCTCACAGCTTTACACTTTCTAAAACTACAAGCTGTAACTTTCTGTTGAACTGAAACATGCTACAACTACAATGTGAATTTTTTTTGCATACCAATAAAATCACAGAACTAAAATAAGTCAGAAAACAAAATTTATGAAGGAATTTGCAAACTATATATATATATATATATATATATATATATATATATATATATATATATATATATATATATATATATATATATGGCCTTTCTGAACAAATACGTCTTCAAGTTACTTTTAAAAAGTCCCAGTTCAATCACGGGACCAAGATCCAGAATAGACCGGTTCCAGATGTTCACTCCAACTGGCAGCTTAAAAAGAAAGAATAAAAGAGGGCCTACAGTGGAGCCTTGATTGAGGTACCCCACATGAAAGAGTATCACTAGAAGAGAAGTTATTAATCACTTAATCTTTAGGTAGAAGTTGAACTTAACAGACTGGAAACACGTTGCCTGGTCCAATTCTCCAGTTTTGAGTCTTTGAATCACAGCTTCGGCTTCCTGTTCTCTGACAGAGGTTGAACTTATTCTGGTCTGCTGCGTCTGCCTCAATAATCAACCTTTTCTGCACTCAGAGTTATTTGGGCTACTATTACTGTGGACATCTGACCACTCACCATCCCATATAAAACTAACACTACCATTGTTAGCATTTTGCAGGAACAATAAGCTGATACCCAACACTGTGCTCACCTGAACGGGTTTCAATCATGATGAAGAAACATTCAACAAACCACAGCCTTGATATGAACATAATGTCAACCCAAAGAACTTGAGCTGAACCTCAATGGCCCGACCGTGCTCATTCAGGTGAGCAAACACAGTAATCAATGCCAATTCCAGGCCTCGCTGTGCTGCATTTCTGCACAGCTGTGCAGCAGTAACCCCCTTCTGCCTCCCAGAGCCTCTGATAATCTAAATGTGACGGCTGGCATCTGCAATCATGGAAACAGGGAGGAGGTGGGACTGTGAAAAGAGGATTCACATTTCTGCCTTTACCACTGATGGGTGCAGAGGGATGGTACCATATCACAAGGGACTTGTACAAGGCTTTTAGGATGGTTACAAGCATTTGCCTGCGATCAAATAAGGTCAAAGTCTGATAACGGTAATGGAGGAGAGACAGTCTGGTGGTAGAGCTTTGATATAAGGAGTGAGATGATACTGGATGTAGCACCAACCACTGCATAATGTCTGGTTTGCAAATTAACTTGTAAATGAATGAACATTATTTATGCTCCTACTTCAGACCTCACAATCAAACAATGGATAGATTATAAGTAGATAACCTCAGGCTGAAGACTTTATATAAAATTCAATCTATAATTGAGAGCAGGAAAAAAAAAACAAAGCTTCTATTAAGTATCACGTGTCATACAAGAGAAAGCAAGCCATGATTAAATCAAAATTTCCAGACCTTTGTGTGATGTCAAATCAAGCAGTTAACATGTTCCCTAAAAAATGAACACATCTCAGAATAGACGTGTTGATTAGCACACGTGAAAAACACCTTTTCATAACTGAAGTAGTCGACTGCAGAGATCTCCGTCTCTCAGGAGCAAGGATTATTCTTTTGTTTAAAGCAATTTCATCACAGCAGCAAAAAAAAAAAAAAAAATGTAACGCAAATATATCTTCATACATCTAAAAGTTGAAATTTAGTTCTAAAGTACTTCAAAAAGTGGAATATGTTTGATATCTAATCTTAAGAAAGATTGTTACAACAGCGATATGATGTCATGGTCGTGACACGACCTACACAACTTGAATCTTCCAGTAGACAGACATTGAAACCCTGAACATAGAAAACAAGCCACAAACAGTCTGATCAGACAAGCACTTCAGGAAAATTGAGTGAGAGGAAAAAGTCTGGTTTAAAATAAAAAGTGGCAGGAGCAACAAGAATCACAGCAACCTTAAGAGGACTGTGAAGCGGTGTGAGTCAGAGTCTCAACAACCACAACACAGAAGCATCCAGGATGAGGGCAACATGCGTCACGTTTCCTGTGTTGAACCACCAGAAGCTACACCAGAAGCATCTTTACTGCGCTCAGGAGAACGGGACCAGACTACTGCTCAGGCGCCCAGTTAAAGTCCAGTTTTCAGATGAAAGTCAATTTTGCTTTTCAGCTGGAAATCAAGGTCTCAGAGTGGAGGGTTGTGATCTGCAGGTGTTGGTCCACCGAGTTTCATCAAGTCCAGAGTCAGGACATGTTGGACTGAGCTTCTCTCTGCTGAGAAGCTGACTTCATTGTCCAGGACCTGGTACCTCCACACACAGCCAAGAGTACCAATGAGTCATTTAATCACCATGGTAACACCGACAGCCAGAACAAACAATGGAGGAAAGTTGAAGGTAACCATTAATGCCACCTGTATATTGCCAACATCACAGTAGACTGAAAGAAGGGATTTTATTAGACGTAAGCCAGAATCACAGAAATTACCATAACTAATCAAAAATGTAGTTAAAATGTGCAACTTTCACGTTTATTTCATTTGTTTACATATGTTCTCTCGATTCCAGAAGCAAACTTAAATGTATAAATTTGTTCCGAAGTGGAGGAATGAACGGCCTCCATGCCATGCTGCATTGTTCCAGTAAACCTGGGCAATGCTTCCATGAGAAATAATTAGGAAAGGTTATTTTCTTCAAGAAAACTTTAAGAAAGGCTAGAATAAAATCTAACAAATTTAGACCAATTTAAAAAAAAAAAAAAAACAAACAAAAAAAAACACTAAAGCACAGATCCAACATTTCAAGAGGGTTCTTGGCTACTGTCTTCGGGCAATGAATTTCTATCAATCATGAATGCAGGAACTCCAACCCATCATCTGTCCAGACAAACTAACGGCAGCTGCATCCAGACAAGCTCAATGCCTCTAAGTGGGGATTTCTTTTTTTCCACCCCCCAAGCAACTTTGGCAGACTCGCAGCACTTCTCCAATGCAACAACTGTTCACTTGCAGTCTGACAGAGTTCTCTGCTGAACAAGCGGAGAATAACCAGAGGTAAGAGCTACAATAGACAGAGCAAAATGTGCTGGAGAGCACTTTGAATTCTGTCTCAGAGTTGTGTTCCTCGCCTGAACAAGAGGCATCCATTTTCTTTTCTGTCAAGGCATTTAAATAGTTCTTGGAACGGAGATCCGAAAGAGCTGCTACCTACTGCTGGGCATTTACTTACAAAAAGACAACCCGAACTATCCCAGCGTCCTGATTACAAACCGCAGCAACACATAGCAATGGTGAGCTGGAGTATTAGGTCTCTGGTCACTAATTAGGACGCCGATAACTGAAGATCTCTGCAGGCAGTAATTCTCCCAGCAATATTCCTGTTAACACCAGGACGGGTCTGAAGGCATTTCTATTGGACAGCACTTTGAACTGCACAGTGATGCACGACTACGCTTGATCACCTCGCTGACAGCACAAATGCACCAGTCATGCATTCCAGCGAGCAGCTGAAGCCGCGCCGCAACGACCGACGTCTTCACACGTCTTTCATGTCAACAAGTTGGCTCTACGTTCCCATGGCCGAGGCCATCAAATGAAAGTCCTCTCCTGTTACAGAGCAGAAGAGGCGCAGGCAAATATATATATATATATATATATATATATATATATATATATATATATATATATATATATATATATATATATATATATATTTTTTTTTTTTTTTCCCCAATATCCTATCTGTGAAATTCCGACACTGAGATACTTCCATGGCGATGCGCTGACATGGATCTGGGGTGATTCAGTTTCTTCTTTTAGAAAGAGGCTTTCACGCCTTGGCTCAGGTCCTGCTTGAATGAGTGAGGGGAAAAAAAAGAAAAGAAAAGAAAAGAAAGAAGTCAACACAGAAACACAGACAACTTCTCATGATTTTTAATATCTACAGAGATGCATTATTCAGCTCGGCCCTACAGGAAATAAAAGCTCTGTTTGAGTCTGTTGGGAAGAGGTCGCCAGCAACCCAACACTTTCAATCTACTCTTTGAAAATGCAGGGCACATCTGCTTTCTTGTGTCTCTTCTTGGGAGACTGGGGGTTTTTCTCTTAGTGCATTTTTAATAAAAACTTCTGTGACTCTCATCCTTTCTGGGTTCACTGGACTGTCAAAAGCACACAGTATATTCCCTTAGTTTGTTTGCGCACCAAAACGAAGAGAACAAGAAGTGATTGTAAGCTGGGCGACAGCAGCCACGCTGCATCGTCGGAGGCGTTGGGATGGTTTACATCACACAGGAAGGAGGAAACGCGACTCGGTCGGTGCGTCTGTTCAAACCAGTGGAAACACAAACGACGACGAGAGGGAGCAGAGAAGGGTTCATTTGTGGCGCCTCCTCAGCTGTGGCAAACTACTGCGAACGTACATCTCCCAAGTGATTCCAGACGCTTAACAACATCATACAACGCAATTCAGACGTAGGTAAACACAAAGGAACAGCTTTAAGGATGGGGAGACAAAGGATGCAGAGCAGTGTGACTCAGGTCGTAAGGCTGCAAATTAGCAGCCGGTTGTGCTGAACAAAAAGCAGAAGGAAAAAAGAAAAACAATGTTTTAAATCTTCCAACCAACGCAAGGCAAAAATGCCGTATGGAGTGTGTCAGCAACATGACAGGTTGAAGCACTTTATATGATGCAAACATGAAACAAACATTGCACTGCAGACTAAAATGAACGATGTTCCAGTTGTTGTGATCAAAGGCAGCTCTAAAGTAGTTTAGTTCTGATGTTCGGTTCTGATTCTGGAGATGCAGGGCAGGCCAGGAGGAAGGTTGATACGACGACAACAGATCTTTAATGTGTTTTGGTGCCAAGTCATTCTGAGATGAAAACAAACAAACCAAGAAAAAAAAAAGCATTTTAAACTTTACTCTGTGAGCAGAGGTCTGGATCAGCTGCAGCAATCTGATTTGTACAGACACTGTTGCGGTAATCAATGAGACGCATAGATGAGTCTCATCGAAATGTTCTTCAGGTGATAGAAGGCCGACTTTGTAACTCTGAAGGTTCAGGTCTCCGTCCATCATTACACCCAGATTTTATCCTGATCTCTGGTTTCCAGCTGTAAAACTAAAGCTGTGCGTTGACCTGAGAACGCTCCTATTTAGGCCCAAAGATAATAACTTCAGTTTTGTTTTTGTTCTGCTGGACAAAGTAATGTCACCTACACACATTGATTTGTTCTAAGCATTGGCTCAGTGCATCGATGGGTTCGTAGTGGCCTGGTAACATAATGTAGAGCTGTGCATCAGCAAAATCATGGTTACTTATCTTGATCCCAGGTTTGAACCTCGGAGAATCTCACATTATTATGCAGATGTGAACTTGTGAATTGTGAAAATATCACCCAATTGCTTTTAATAAAAAATCCAATTATAAAAACTGTGACATCAGATTTTATAAATCATTACATTCTAGATATGCTGGTGAAGAAAAGTGTCTCTGTGTGTGGTACAGAGCTGGAGTCACTGGCTGGTTGAAGAGAAGAGGACTGTTGTCTTTTATGGACCATGACCAACACCAACACCCGCCGCACCACATATTTACCAAGCAGAGAAGTAGATTCAGGGGCAAACACCCATCTTTGACATGTCCACAAACAGATCAAGATCATTTTTGTTCCAGACGCTGTTCAGCTCTTCAGTTCTACACAGAGAGGCATGGGTGGGTGGGCTGACGGGTGGGGCGGCTGTGGAAATGACTGTGGACTTTAGTGTAATTAATGATCACACACCATGGTGCGTATCTTTTATTTTCTGTAATTTATACAACTGTGTGTTTTTGTCTGTGCAGTTTTTTGTGCGTCTTTCTTTCAGCTCTGTGAGTCTTTATGCTGCTGGCTTCCTGACTTTCATTCAGAATAGATAAGTACTACTGTCATCATAGCTCTTTATCAAAATAATTTAAGATTAGGCGTTCTCCAAGTCCCGGTGCGCTCCAACCTTAAAGATATTAAACTGTGTGTATTTGTTTCTGCAGGTCGGTGGTATTATGTTGCAACTCTCAGCTAACTATTGAATTAAGCTACAGTAACATTTTACAAAACAGCCAAAGATTTTTTTAGTCATTAGTAAACTTGAATCTTGTTCCTGCGGTGATTGTCTGTTGACACGCTAAGCTAATGTTAGCATCTATCCTCATAACCTGTTGATTATTTGGCTCATAGCATCTTGCTTCCAATTCGTTAAAGCCAATATAATTTGGGAATGCTCTCTCTCTCTCACATGAGCATCTTTCTGTGGTTATCTAGTCGCCTCCATTTTTTCACAAACTCAGGAATTCACACTACATCTTCCTGTTTTTAAGACTTGAAACATAACATTTCTGTTAATGTAAGCGGTATACTTTCTTTACTTCCACATGTAAGAGAAAATTACCTTAAGCTTGATTTTAGGGGGAAAAAAAGTTCCTAAACATTTGCAAAAGTCAAAAGTATGGACAGCTGAGCAAATTCAAAAGCCAAATCAATGAAAAGGCATTTCTATGATGGACCCACAGGACAGGCAAACCAAGCCAGTTTCTCCACAGGAGTTTTCAGTCTGATAACAGCCTTGTTATCTGCAAGACGTCTCTGTCCAAAAGTCTGATCAACAACTTTTCTATTATATCCCATGACTCCTGTGAAACTAAACCAGTAATATTTCTAGTATTGTAAACAGAGACCTTCACATTTTTGCACAATGTAAGGTTATTTTTTGCATCAGACTGCCTCCATTTACCATCACTTCTATAACTGAGACAAGTTAAGTGTAAGTTAATTGGGGAAAGTAAAAAAAAAAAAAAAAAAAAAAAAATATATATATATATATATATATATACACATATATACATTTAGCTTCCAAAGACACAAATAACATCATGGAGTTAAGATTAATGAAAAGTTAGAAAATTACTCCTTGAATTGAAAATCTCTTTCATTCCTAAATCATTCATCTTATAGTAGACCTCCTCCTCTCAGTGTTTTCAGATTGTTTCATAGAGCAAATCTAAAATATTCAAATAAAAATGCTAGACATGCTACTGGATGGCATTTGAAAAGCAGCCAATCCAGGAGGACCATTTACTTCCCTTGATGGTGATTGGCCAAATACCCAAAACAGAAGACAGTAGATGCCAGCTCAAACTTGGTGCCAAGATAGTTTTTAACGTACGCATTAATGCATATAAAGATATATTTTTATGATATTAAGACTCTAGCTGTTCACAAATTGTTGTGGGCCCTAACTCCTGTGAGTACTGGGACTTCATTTGTCCAACAAAAGCGTCAAAATACAAAACAAGCTAAATGTATTTATAGAATTGCTGAATGTCAGTGTCATGACTTCTCTCTCTCCAATGTTCAAGGATATGATGAAAAACGTTGTTGTTCTATGTACTTTATTCATAGACATACATTAGAAGGAGCAAAAATTAGAATGATTATCCACTCCAAGCGTAACCATCATCATAATTTCCCTCTTTAGTACAAAAATATGAGAGGATTAATAATCCAAACTTGACCTTGATGTCATAGCTGTAGCTTTATGTTATTATAGAAGATTTTCAGAAAAGTACAATGAATGGAAACAGGTTTGGTAGATGTTTATGCTGCTTCTGTCAATCTTTTCTTTGAAGATGTACTTTACTTTGAAGTGAGGCAAAAAAAAAAAAACTCTGGATGTCAGCTTAAACTAATAGATCAGAAAGATAAAAGCCACATATGTTAAAAATAAATATAAAGTTACCAACAGGTAGTCTGCCCCTGATGCAACTTTTTTTTTTCTTTACCTTGACATCGTGTGAAAGTGAAATGTGACCCCTTTTTCCAAACTGTCTAGACCTTCCATCGTTCTGTAAAAAGCAAAGAATCCTCGGGAGTGAAAACCCATGCTTTGAAAAGCTCAGAACCTCTAATGAATAAATGAAGCATGGCGGAACCATGACCGACCATCGGCAAAGGGTTTCATACAGAGGGGGGGGGGGACACCGCTACCAGACAGTCAGACTAAAGAAAGTTCAGCACATTAAAGGAAATCAAAGAAAACTGAGACGTGAAGAAGTTAAAAAGGACAACAGTAACCTTTTGTTATACGTTGAAATGAAGTTTGACTGTATTATTGACCAACTTAAAGATTTTTTTTTTATTTGTGTAATTTTCAAATCAGTTCCTCTTCAGTGGTGTAGGAAACTGAATTTCTTACATCTGGCATGTTTGAACAGTTTAATAGAAAAATATTCGATGCTTGACCGATTCAAGTTTACTCAAAGGGTTTGAGACGAAGACCTTTCAGATCCTCCGAGGCTGAGGAAAGAAAGGTCGGAGCGCAAGTCTGAAACGTTAAAAAATAGCTTTCGTTCAATATTTTTTTGAAAATCTACTGATAATGTTGTAAAACAAATTTGGATTTGAATCAATTCCGTTTGATGAGACGAAAAGCTTGAACTCAAAAGGTCCTCAGACCTGAAATAAACGTACAATAAAAAAGTCGACAGCATTTTAACCAGTCAGTTTATCATCTTTCCCATTGAACACAAACTCTGTTAATATTTAGCAAAAAACACAAAGTGTGCTTGTTGCATGAATGGGTGTGTTCTGCTGTGTTTGCAGTGCATTCGGTGCTCATTGCTCATTATCACCTCCACCCCTTGGCATAGATACGCTAGGCTGAGTCATTGTCTCAGGTGAAGTCAAGCAGAAGACACGGTTGCCCTAGCCGACCCCTTAGAGCCCCATCTTTCCACACAAACACACACACACACACACACACACAACCCCTCACCTCATCCCTGCTCGGCTCCAGGGACTCCTGTTATTTTGCTCCGTCTGTTCTGAGGGGCTTCTGGGACCACATTGTGTATCAGTCTGGCGCCTTGCCTCCTGCCACCAGTCGCCATGCTGTGGCGGGGCAGGCGGTGGCGGGTGGTGGGGAGGGGTCACACCCTCACTCAGTGTACCTAAATGAACCCACAGGTTCTGTTTATGACGGCTTACTGTAATCGCTCATTCATCTGGACCATGTGAGACCTGGGACTGTGGATGGAGTGAAGACACCATCACAGCTGTGGCGTCTCCAGAGCTCAGCGGGACCTTCCACCATCAGCCCCACCCACGCCATCACCCGCCCTTCCCCTCCCCTTCAGAACGATTTCATACAGCAGACTGGGTTTCCTTCTGGACTCAGAAGTCCAGATGGATCCTAACACAGTTGGGATATGATTGAAAAAGTCATTTAGCTCAGGTGAAAAATCACAGAATTTCGTAAAACACATTTCAAGCAGGTTTTCCACACATTTCAGACCAATATGAATGGATTTTTACTTCAGAAATGTGTTCCTATTGAACACATTTCATGTCAGATCATGAATGTCCTTGGAGGTCTGGTTGTGGCAGAATGTATTGATAAAGATGTCCATTCACTGGTGGCATTTCTCTGCGTTTGATTCATACTTCTTAAAATGTATCAATTTTTAAACGAAAACTGATTTGACTGAAAATGTTTAAACACACAACTCTCATCTTAAAGTTCAATTCTTGACACCGCATAGAGTTTAGAGAGACAAATAGTTACAGCGGCCGAATTTGACTCGACTTTGACACCGATGCTCTATGGTACTTAGGTTGGTTCAGTTTGCAAGCCAGTCAACTACTGTGTTACCATGGTGATTGGAGCAGGACCTGGAACATTTGTGGATCAGTACCAGGTTCTGCATGTCAGCAGAATGAACCATAAATGCTCTAAAATGTTCTGGCAGATTGCTGCTACGACTTCAGACTTGATCAAATCCAGCGGAGCAACACCAGCGGAGGCATGGCTCCTGGGATCACCAACTGTGGAAACTTCACACTGGACTCCCATCAGCTTGGACTCCGTCTCTTAACTCTTGCTCTAGCCTCTGGGGCCTTAAGGGTGAAATTCACACCAGCCCTGTTTAGTCCGCTTTTATCAAACTCTAGCTTGTCTGCCCAGAAAGTCCAGTTGCTCAAAGGGTTTGGTTGGTTTGACTCTGTGAAGTGCGAAAGCAAGCCGCAGCAGCTGAAAACGAAACAAATGTTTCAATTTTCACCCTCAATCGAATCGAGTCTCCCATCCTAAATTTCCAAATGAAACTTAAAATTTACTTTAATTTGAAAAACTTTTGTACAAATAGACTAAACCCAGATAAACTATCTGTGTTGTCTTTGGCTCAGGAGTCGTAACCTTTCCACCCGTTCTACTGCTGTGCTCGGATACAACAATCTGAACTGACAGCTTCTTCAGCAGCGACCTTCTGTGGCTCAACCTCCCATCAATGACGGTTTGCTGAAAAGAGCCGGGTCATCTGTGTTTCCCATGATTGTATCAGCCAGTTGTTCTCGACCTTCCTCCTCTGGACTCACTCACTGTACTGCATGTTTCAGGCAACCCTCTGCTGCCACACAGCTGGGACAAATGAGTGAGTAACAGGCTTCTGCAGGACTCCACGGCGTGCTATGGGGTTAAGGCAATCCTTTGGATTAGGAGTTTTGGAGCAGAGTCACGTCTGAAACATTTACAACAAAATCCAATTTGTTGTTTTGTGAATTTAATATTTTACTTTTCTAAGAAAATCAGTTTTGGTGTTGTTACCGGGAAGACAAAATTATCAGTAATGCCAAATTATTCACACACAAAAATTGCTTTTTTTGCTGATTTTTTTCACCAAGCACATTTAACATTCTCAAGAAAATGCAAGTTGGGAAGCTGAAATGCATAAACACAACGCTACTTGACATGCTATCGACTGGTGTTTGCGAAGCAGCCAATCCAAAAGAACCATTTATTATTGTTGCTGCTGATTGGCTGAATCCCCAAGAGTGGAAATAAGTCATTTAGCTTATCAAATAAGTGTGTGTTAGCTTCTGCTGCAGTGTGAAGATACTTTCCGTAGTAGTTCTGATACTTCAGAACTACTAAAATAGGAAGCTATTGGCATCTACTAAGAGTCTCAGGTATTTGCCGTTAGCTATTCGCAGGCTGCTGTGCTCCCTAATCCGCATATCAATTTGTGCGTAATAAATCAGTGCAATACATTATTTTCCTTTTTGAATTGAATTACTTAAAATGATTGACCTATAGCTCTAAAATGCCATTTTTTTGTGTCCTGTCAAATGTAGAAAAGTTAAAAATGTAGCCTTCAGATTCAGTTTATCTTCTGCTTTGTTAGTCAACAGATTCTTGTACAAACGGAGCAAACGCGAATCCTTCATTGAACACGTCTGTATTCTTTGGGGTCTATTAAGGCTTTGGAAGGTCCAGTGATCCCGGATTAGGGTTACAGTTCACTACAGCCATTTTAAAGCTCCACCGATCGATATTTTTAATGGATAGGATGACTAAAAGGGCTGGCTCATTGTGCCAAAACCCAGCTCCTCTAGCAAGCCTCTAAACTTATTGACCCGTTTTAGACGGGTCAATAAGAAATAAATATGTTTCTTGTTAAAATATATTTTAATGAGAAATTGAACCCAAAAATACCCAAGCTTAAGCAACTTTATGGAAGCAAAAAAAGTTCCTCTTGCCTCACATGCAGCTCAAGTTTTCCACATAAAACCTCCTTGACATTATTTTCTATGACCGTCTATTAAATCTCAAAACCTAGCATGCGATCGTGAATAAGAAATTTTAAAAGAATGGGAACAGAGACTTCCAGTGAGTCTGTCATCTCCAGCCGGGTGGGTTGACATGAGTTGGTGTCAGGTCAGTAAGCAGCTTACTGTCAGCCTCTGGGTTTTTTTTTTTTTTTTCTCCACTTTCCTGTTTACTTTTCCAAAGAAAAGATCAGACATTTCGGTGACAAGACACTCTGGAGTGTCTGATGAGGAAATGGTGCGGCATGGACAGATTACCTCTACACAAGTTTGCAACTTTTCAAACGTGAAACATGAACAGAGCAAGGATGCTGCAGCCTTAGAGAGGAGGATTCGTGCCTTAGTTTCTGACTGAACCTCAAACTGTTTACATTCATTTCGTTTTTATTAATAACCAGATTCAGATGAGAACTGTCCAGGTTTCAGTCTGCAGAACCACTCTTCAGTGTTTGTGTTTTGATATTTTACTTTTATTTGACAGCTCTGGCCCTGTTCAGTGTTTTTTTTTGGTGTTGTTACAAAGGTTTTGCCACTTTCATTCATTTGAGTTTAAATAAATAATTTAAGACTGTATTTTGCATTTTCTTTAGTCAATATTATTCAAAGTTCAAACTTGTAATTGATTTTTTTATTTTTATTTAATTTATTATTGCAGAAATGCAAGTTTCTCTATTTAATTCTTTTAAGCTTTTGACTCTTAGTCGGTGATCCACTAATCTCATTCCATGTTTATGACATTACAGAAAATATGCACAAAGTGGCTTGCTGCTGTTTGTGTTTTGATCTAAAAGACCATTACATTTAGTTTTGCCCTCAAACAGTTTGTTCCAACAGTTTCTCTTTGAGCCAGAAGAGTGTTGGGATTTCGAGGGGTTTTGTTTTTAATCCCGCTTCTAATTTTGGCTTTCAGTGGTTTCTTCTAAATAGGCTGCAGCTATTCCTAGTCATTAGCTACTAAGAGGAAATAGATTTAAATCCTTGATTTTATTTTCTTTAGAAATTTCAGGGTTGAGGTAAAAAAACTATCATAATAATATGAAAATCCTGCTGGAGTTGGTGATTAACTTAAATACAGCAGGAACCCACAAGTGCAGTGCAAATTAACAGAGTCATTTTTGTATCGGCTGGATGCCACTTTTACAATCAGTTTGCACAAAGAAAAACATCTTTGCTTAATTTATTTTAAGTAGAAATCTTTGTTTTGAACATGCCAGTCGCTATTCTACCGTGCAGCCTTGGCCACAGTACAGTTTATTAATAATAAGTCAAAACACCTCTCTGGACAAGTCTATTCAACTCTTCTGCTCACAAACACAAAAGTTTCCCATGATTCAATCCTCTCATCCGTCACTTCCATAACAGAAAGACTTTGAACAGGCTCAACAACGATGCTGCAGCTGATTCAGGTGAAAACCTTCGCTCCGTACCAGCGGTACCTCCAGCTCCCTTTCCAACACGGGCGACATGTTCAGACCTCGTCTCCGAGGTGCAGAGAAGTTAAGGAGAAAGGCCCCAGGCTGCCTGAGAGCGGACTGCAAACCAGCTATGGAGGAAGACGCCCGAGGCCCAGAGTTAATTTGTTCCACTCGGTCAGCTGCGGTACTTAAGTTGTCATTGGATTTTTATTTTTACCGGGTTTACCGACGCATGGTGCAAAATTTGACAAAGAAGGAAACTAGACGACGGCAGTGGAATCAAAAACGGGACTTTAATTTAAAACACTTAACTTTGATAGTCAAAGTTAAGTGAATGTCTTTAAATCTCAATTTAGTAATTGAAGTTTCAAACTCAACAACACCTGTGGGGAGTTGATGTGATTAATGAATACAACTTACCATTTTTCAAAATATATTCAGCCAAATTATACAAAAGCGCATGGGGAATTTACAGACACTACAACAAATGAATGTCTGTAATACCCATCGTCTTGGTCAGGCATGAAAATGTGGATCATCTTCAACTAGATCTCCCTGAGAATTATTAAACTTCCATATTAAAGCTAAATTATGTGGCTTTAAATGACCTAGTCCATCCTTTTAAGATTTTACATCCAGAAAAAAAATGTTGATTGGCGAGGCTATCATTAGCATTAGCATGGTTATTTAGTTTTTATAGAACTTGTTGGTAATTCTGCTCTCAAAACATTTTATGTTGACAAAGCCTAGAGAAAAAAAGTTGTATTCTGCCAAATGTAGTGTTTGGCTTTGATCTTCCTAAAAATGAGTGATTTATGTTTCAGCTTCTCCGAGCTGGTCACGTCACAGATGAGAAACTGCAGCAGCCAATACAGTCGTCACAGCAAAAGCATGAAAAACACTTGTGTTGTTGGGAAAAACTCAGATTCATCAGCTCAACAAGCTAATGTGTACGTGTTACAACACAGATTGGGTGAACAAAATAAGGCTACTATGTACTGAAGGTGAGTTTAATCACGGACTACGATGCTAATCCTTTAAAACCTCCCTGTTTAGGTTCTAGAGATCAAGTCATTTCTACTTTTCACACATAAATACACAAATATGGTGACAGATTTTTACTCCTTGGTCTTTAAACCCAACCAGTCTGATTGGGATTTGCGAAACAAAAAGGCTGCAGCATAACTTCTTTAACGACACAAAGACTGAAATAGAACAGGGAGAAAAAGGAGCTCATGTATGAGCCAACAGGTGACAATACATCATTTATAACTTTCGTCATAAGTGCCAAACATCAGTAAAAAAAAACCCTGAAAACTTCAAGTTCTGAATGCAAGCTTCATTATCTGAGCAGCAGCTCTCATTACATCAATCTCTCACAGAAAAGCACTTCTGTCATAGCAAATGATAATGAAACTCGTGCGAATTTGCCTTTTTTTTCCCTTCCACGTTCTCATTATGAAACTCTCCGCTTGAGTAATGACTGAACGAAAAACAAGTCAGCGGGCCGCGCTTCGACAAAAGAGCAGAAAAGCAAATCTCTCCATCCAGAAATCTAAGCAGCTCTGATCAGACAACAGAAGAACGCAGAACAGACAGCAGCAGGGAGCGCACTGGGAAAAATTGTATTACCGAACCGATCGCTGATGTGGCGTAAATTCCATGTAGGTTAATTAAGTTCTAAATTAGACTGTGATCCGACTTTTTTTTTTTTTTTTTTTTTTTTACTGCACGCCAACTGGGATTCGGGCTGCAGCATCTGAGCACTGCATCAAATCCAACCGTGCAGCGTTCCAAACATAGACAAAGCAGCCCCTCCACCCACAGCGAGGGAGCGGACAGTGATTAATGAGGCCACACTGGTGGAGAGTGGCTCCGTTATACTCCACCTCCACTCCCGTCTCTGCTTCAGGACTAGGTGTCAACAAGTTACTAATGACTGCCGAGACGTCCTCGGTTATAGATTTCCCTAAAACATCGCGCCCCTCAGCACCTTTGATGCAGCGTCCCCGCACGATTTGAAGAGAACTAGATGGTCATTATCTCCACAAGCAGCTTTGTTGTTCACCTCCTCCATGCCGGCCGTCTTATCTAAATTGGCAAAAGAGTCTGGACTTCCAGCAATTCTGGCTTGTGATTATTGGTCCAAGAGGAGCTCCAAGTCAAGCTGGATTAGACGGATACCAGAAGTAAACCTTTTTTTTTTTTTTACCTTACAAATTTGGTTTAAATCAGGACTGCAGATTTCAGTTTTGGTCAGTTCTTCCAAATCGCATCAACACCTACATCCTCATTTGTTTTAGTCCAGCAGTTATTTACAACCATAAAAGGACAAAATAAGAGCTGCAGATTCTTTTTTTTTTTTTTGATACAGGTTGTAGGTTTTCAATCCAGCAGAAAATGAAGGGATTACAAGATTATCCCAATTTAAACATCAAAGCATCTGTCCCTCAGCCTCCTGGTGGAAGCAGATCCCTCCTCTGGTGCCGACGTAGCATCGGCTTTCAGCGCTACAGCTGGACTTCAGGAATAACAGAACGGCTTGCTTAATCAGGACCAGGACTGCCAAAGGGACACCTAAAGCATAAGTATAACTCTTTAAAATGTGAAATATTGGTCCATCATTTTCCAAAACGTTTCACCTTAATAAAAATGCAGGTTTTATTCAAATTCAACTCAGAAAACTTGAACCTGAAGCAAATGAAATGTCCCAACAGCCTGATGACATCCTGACAGCTCAACATCCAGCCAGCAGAGACGACATTTCACAGCTACATGTCTGGATGACATCAGTCGTTGCTATGCACTGCTAATCCACCTCGTTTGCTTTTGCCGCTCCGCCTTAAAACCCTTTCAGACCGGGGTCAGAGGTCAGGTATCAACTGGAGTTTTTGAGTCTCAAGTTATTTGTATTTTTAAAAAAATACTTGGGAGCAGTAAAAATAATAATAATAATAATAGTAATACTATAAATAGTTTAAAGTAATGTTAAAAAAAAGAAAAAGCAGCACAGCATCCAGAACCAGAGGGAATAGCTGTCCAAACATGAAGAGGTTCATCTGAAGCTGGTAATAGTTATGACTCTGAAGTCTCTGTTGGGCCTCAGATGGAGTTCTAACTGGTCCAGGATGACCTCTTCCTCCTCCTCTTCCTCTGACCACATGCTAGCAGGGGAGAGCTCCGACCTCCCCGACTCCTCAGAGTAAACCAGGCCAGGATAAAAGGCTGGATCAATAATTTACTTGGCAACCACAACGGATTAAAATGTGTAAAATGGAACCAGAGCTGAAGGTTTCAGAGCTGCTTATGACTCTAAGCCTTTTCATGTTGACAACTGATATTTCAATACTTTTTTCTTTTTTTTTGTCTCTTAACTGTAACTGCTTTTTGAACTTTTTGTAATTTGATAATCAAACCAGTTTCATGTTTGTTCCCTCGTGTCCTCAGGTGAAAACATAAAACTGCCATCCATTCAGACTGCATTTAAAACCGGCTGGTTATATTTTATCCAGCTCCGCTTTTTTAAAAGCAAGAAAAAGAGTCTCAGCAGGAAACTTATAAATTTCCTTCCCTCCACTCTGTTGCTCCCTGATGCCACTGATCGAACTGGAATGTCCCTGTTCAAACACAGCTGCATCAATGGGCTTTTATCACGCTGCAGGCCCCCGCCCCGCTCCTTCCACCCCTACTGGTACAAAGATATGCACAGCTGCTGCCCTGTTGCTCAGAAACTGAATGCAATTTAAGGAATACCCCCTCCCCCGACCCCCACCACCACCTCCGATTCCACAAACAAGATAGTGTTACAGGAAGCACTGCTAACAGTCCAAACTTAACTCTCTCTTTTCAGAGCAGGCACTCTATACCTTACCCATATGTCGATTTTATGGGGCCCCGTCTTCATAATGCCAGTTCAAATATCATTGAGATTTTAAGGATGGGATGAAAAGAATTGCATAATTGCGCAATTTCCTACAGGAGCGCCACCCTGCTATTGAATTTGGGGTATTGGTTTTCCAACGCCGCAGGATGACCTGCACCTCTGCTCAGTCGATGCATACAGAGTTATGAGGTCATTTGGAGAAAAAGTGCATTATCGGACGCAGCTAATTTAGTTTGAGTTCCTCACCGAGGAACCGTAGGAGACCCATCAGTCTGACGGCAGAGAGCGTCTCCGCCTTAAGATAAACGACCTTCCATTCTCAGTCTGTACAAGTAAAATGAGCAACAGTTTTTAAACCTTTAGTGATTCTGCAAAATGAACAATGAACACTGAAATGCCCATTTGTTTCAGGAACTGCATCAAAAAGTGAAGCACACAAAATGTTTACGAGCCATTATTTCTACTAATTCTGATTATTTTCCACTCAACATGACATTTAATATAATATTACATCAGACTAATAAAGCCTTTAATGAAAGGTATGTTTAATACCTCTTGAGGATTAATTTCAACAGGTACTTTTAGTCTGACAAACAGGATTTATTTGCTCACTGGATATTCTCTGTAAAACGGTTTTGCCCCCATTTGTGCAAATTTATTATGATATTTAACTGTATTAACATTCTAGCAATGAGATGTGTCTGATAAGCTTCAAAACTATATCATCAAATCAAAATCAAATTAGATTTTTTCCACCGATTTCAACATTTTGGCTGATATCTGACATTAATGCTGCTGTTCTGGCTGATAACCGATATGACATTTTATATGTTTACTTCATTTTTTACGGTGTAAATCCAACCACACTGCCTACATCGCCTCAGCTTCAGCTAACAACAACTTGTTGCCTGAAACAAGCGGCAACAAGATGGAAATAAATATTGAATGTTAATAAAGGCCCAGTTTTACTTATTAAACCGATACGTTGGGAAAAAAAACAGGAGAAAGATGGAATACCGATGTTGACGCCGATATACCTCGTATCCCTAATAAAGGCCTGTGCATACTCCACAGGAACATAGACATTTGTCTAAAAGAAGCTGCAAGACGTTAACAACCAGAAGAACAGAAGGATCTAGTTCTTGTAGCTGTGGGAGAGGAGAAGTTTCTGTTTCTGGGAATGTATTTTCTGGGGCGCTTTTCTTAACTTACCTTAAATTAAAATATGTCCACAGAAGCTGATGTGGCTCAGCAAAGTGCTCACTCAGACAGCAGCCATCTGTGATAAGCTCCGCCCACATCTACTGCATCTCTACATGCGTCAGTTTGCAGCAGATACGCCTGACTTTCCTCACTAGGATGTTTCTGTTCTAATCGATGTTTCAACTTCTGCCAAAAAAAAAAAAAAACTTCTCTAAATATATTTGACACATGGTTTTATACAATTTATAAGATTACTCTGTGTGTTTTATTTAGGTGTGCAAACATTTCCTGGCAGCTCAAACAAGCAGAGGAGAACTCAGTCCACATACGACCTCCGGCGACACAAGGCCATGCTGTCTGGGTCGGATCCTCTGCCCGCCTCCTTCGAGTGCGGCACAAAAATTCCTCCTTTAGTGAAATTTATCCTTGTTCCTAACAGCCCTATTTGGGCCTGGATGATTAAAAAATGAAGAGTAAAACACAGTCTCTTGGATTGTTACATTCTTCATTTAATTTCCCTTTCATCGCTGCCCTAACAGTGGCGGACCGCCACGCTGAAGCCTTGAAAGCACGAGCAAATATAAATGCAGGAAAGGTTCCTGGGGTTTTCCCTTATTAACCTGACAGGTATTTTATATTCTGTACAGTTTGAAGCCTTTTCTGCAAGAGGGAGCTGCCATTTAAAGCGCCCCCTGAGGCACCGGAGCCAATGGGCTAGTAAGAAGAGCCATATCTCTGAATGGACTAATTAAGCTCCTCAATGTCCTCTGCAAAACTGTGCCCTGAGATTGTTCTCTGCAACAGTGGTAATGAGGAAGTTAGGGGGGGGGGATTAGTGGTAAAAAACATGGAAGGAAAGGAACAGTTGGGGGGGTTGGGCAGGACTCCTCGGAAGTGCGAGGAGTGTGTGCAGCTCATGAGGAGAAAGAGAAGCGGGATTTCAAGATGTTCCCGTCCTGCTACAGTTTGGACTCCAAAAGGCCACATTTGCTGCTCTTTGTTTCTCCACTGTCGGCTCATTAAAGTCTCCAAACAATGAGAGATGTGCTCTCTAATGAGCAGGCGCTGCTGTAAAGAGGGCTCTGTCCTTGGGAAGCTGGCCATGCCAGCTAACAGCCCGGACGGTCGGATGAGTCTCAGGGCTAACAACCGCCTCGTTTGTCCCCTCCATCCCTTTGTGTCCTCCGTCCACTCTTTCTTTTTTTTTTTTTCCCAAACTCAATTTCCCATGAAAATTATCGGCCACTGGAGACGCTCCTGCTAAAACACAGCAAAATTATTCATGGAGGAGTATCTCGGCCTCGTCTGCTCTGCCCCTGTGAGGATCCATTATTGGAGGAAGAGTCAAAGTCCCCCGGAGGTTTCCATGACACACGGTGGTTAACTAAGTGATGTGCTAGGCTAGATGCAGTATGCGGTGGAGCTGAAAGAGGCGGCAGCCAAAAACAACAATGAGCTTTTTACTGTTTCAACAGAGAGGAAAAAAAAAAATAAAAGAGTTGTTCCACAGAAACAAGTGGTTGGAGGGCGGGCGCATGATGTGGCATTTTCAGTTGCTCTTTCCAGCTGACACCAGGTCAGACACTGATAAGTGATCTGCTTATGATTCACTACTCATCCCGATGCAGAACGCTCAGGGTCTTTATGAAATCATCTTTTCTTACTGCCACATTCTCAGAGGGTAAACAAAGAAACCATGTGTAGAATTGATTTATATATATATATATATATATATATATATATATATATATATATATATATATATATATATATATATATATATATATATATATATATATATATATATATATATATATATATACAGGTGCTGGTCATAAAATTAGAATATTGTGATAAAGTTCATTATTTTCCATAATGTCATGATAAAAATTAAATTGTCATATATTTTAGATTCATTGCACACCAACTGAAATATTTCAGGTCTTTTATTGTTTTAATTTTGATGATTTTGGCAAACAGCTCATGAAAACCCAAAATCCCTGTCTCAAAAAATTAGAATATTATGAAAAGGTTCTCTGAACGAGCAATAAAAATAACCATCTGAATCAACAAAGTAACTCTAAACACCTGAAAAAGATTCCTGAGGCCTTTAAAAACTCCCAGCCTGGTTCGTTACTCAAAACCGCAGTCATGGGTCAGATTGCTGACCTGACTGCTGTCCAGAAGGCCATCACTGACATCCTCAAGCAAGAGGGTGAGAAACGGAAAGAAATTTCTGAACGAATCGGCTGTTTGCAGAGTGTTATATCAAGGCACCTCAGTGGGAAGTCAGTAGGAAGGAAAAAGTGTGGCAGAAAACGCTGCACAACGAGAAGAGGTGACCGGACCCTGAGGAAGATTGTGGAGAAGGGCCGATTCCAGACCAAATTAAATTTTCATCTCCATAAAACTTTTCAGCAGATGGAAGCATGAAGTGCTCCAAAATCTTCTGATAGCTGCTGCATTGATCCTGCCCTTGATAAAACCCAGTGGACCAACACCAGCAGCTGACATGGCACCCAGACCATCACTGACTGTGGGTACTTGACACTGGACTTCTGGCATTTTGGCATTTCCTTCTCCCCAGTCTTCCTCCAGAGTCTGGCACTTTGATTTCCGAATGACATGCAAAGTTTGCTTTCATCCGAAAAAAGTACTTTGGACCACTGAACAACAGTGGTCCAAAGTGCTGCTTCTCTGTAGCCCAGGTCAGGCGCTTCTGCCGCTGTTTCTGGTTCAAAAGTGGCTTGACCTTTGACCTGGGGAATGCGGCACCTGTAGCCCATTTCCTGCACACGCCTGTGCACAGTGGCTCTGGATGTTTCTACTCCAGACTCAGTCCACTGCTTCCCCCAAGGTCTGGAATCGGCCCTTCTCCACAATCTTCCTCAGGATCCGGTCACCTCTTCTCGTTGTGCAGCGTTTTCTGCCACACTTTTTCCTTCCTACTGACTTCCCACTGAGGTGCCTTGATATAACACTCTGCAAACAGCCGATTCGTTCAGAAATTTCTTTCTGTTTCTCACCCTCTTGCTTGAGGATGTCAGTGATGGCCTTCTGGACAGCAGTCAGGTCAGCAGTCTGACCCATGATTGTGGTTTTGAGTGATGAACCAGGCTGGGAGTTTTTAAAGGCCTCAGGAATCTTTTTCAGGTGTTTAGAGTTACTTTGTTGATTCAGATGATTATTTTTATTGCTCGTTCAGAGAACCTTTTCATAATATTCTAATTTTTTGAGACAGGGATTTTGGGTTTTCATGAGCTGTTTGCCAAAATCATCAAAATTAAAACAATAAAAGACCTGAAATATTTCAGTTGGTGTGCAATGAATCTAAAATATATGACAATTTAATTTTTATCATGACATTATGGAAAATAATGAACTTTATCACAATATTCTAATTTTATGACCAGCACCTGTATATATATATATAAAATTAGTGAAATGACTTTTTAAGCTTGTGGTTATGCCAAGTTTGTCGAAAGTAGGAAGAAAAGCAAAGTAATCACAGGAACTGGTATCGTCAGACAATTAATAAAAAGAAGAAAAGAAATCTATTTGCCTTTTTGTCATCACAGCTAATCATCTTGTAATCCAACCTAATGAAATCCTGTTTTCGATAAATGTGACTTCAAGATAGAAGATTTTTCATTGGATCCAAGTTGAGTGATTTACCAGTGACTTAGCTCAGAGTTTCCATTTGGTTGCCGTACAAACAGTCTCGTCTGACCAGACTACATTCTCCATGGATTCTTTTTTTAAGACGTTTTTTGACACTGGCAGCTTTTCCTTAACAGTAATTAGACAGGAACGAGTTTAGAAAAGGGAGAGAAGATTAACCAAGTGGTCTAAGATCAGGTCTCCAACACAGGACGGTCGCATGGTGTGCCGGCACCACCAGCCGTGTCATATTCATGTGTTCAATCCTCACTCATTATCCCACTTTATTACACGTAACACATGAATTTTGTTTGTTCCAGTGTTTTCGTATGTGTAGATTTGGGTTACTACTGGTGTGAGTTTCGTGTCAATTCGAAACATTTTAAACATGTCCCCCCGCCCCTGCTGTATGGGTGGAAAATGCCAGCTGAATATTCAGAGCAGGTTGTTTGAGCTGAGCAGATCCAGAGCAGACATAAGCCCTGTGTGGACGTGCCAAGCACATGACCAGCCTTCGGTCAGCGCAGTCTCACAGACCGCTGTCGGCTCAGATAAAAAAAAAAAAAAAAAAAAAAAAAAAAAAGGCCAAGCCCCTCCGTCCCTCATGCTGAATCTTCTGAGTTCTGTCCGTCTGATTGTGCAGCACTCCCAGACAGAATCGGTGACATGCAGCATGACACTCTTCCTTTGTTCTGGACACATATTTCCTCCCTTTGCTTGCTCAGCAGGTCTGCGTCTGACATTTACCTCACAGTCTGACAGGGGATGAGAAGAAACTGAGCGAGACATAAAATAACGAGCAGAAAAATCTAAATTTAGTTAGTCAGAAGCTTTGATCTTCCAGGTCTGAAGGAAAGAATGGCATTCTATTTTTAAACATTTCTCCATATTTGGCATCATTTTGTTCTTTAGCTTAGGGTGGAAGTAGAGACAGCTGCTGATAAATTATAATCAGAAAGACGTCCCACAGCATAGTTTGGAGTTTATTCACCAAAAGTTTCTAAAATGGAACAGTTTGCTAAAAAAAAAAAATAAATAAAATAAAAAAATTAATACCTTCATGCATTCACATGACAATGCATTCACTTGTCTGGGGTTTACATTGAAATTTTAGTTATTAGCATTAAAACATGAAAAAACAATCAGAGGAGAAACTGCAACACCGGCGTGCCAAGACAGCATCGTGTGAAAAGCTTTTCTTTATCACCTGCCAACATTCATGTATCATCAGCAGAGTGAATTCTGCTCTCTGACAAGAGTAAGAGAAAAAGAAAAATGAAAAAAAAAAAAGGAGTTTTAGTATCAGCTTTCATGTGCGGGCATAATTTCTGAGCTGTCAATAGAGCAGAATAATTACGCAGCTACAGAACTTTGCCGGTTCATTAAAGCAGCAGAGCGGCGCATTATGCAAAAGAGCCATGCAGATAAAAAATGAGACAGCTGTCAGTCAGGAGAGTGGCTATTCACTCCGGAGACATAATCAGGCCAGGACACGCAGCTAAACGCGGCTTTTCTCCTTTTATCGCAGTCGCTTTACGGGAAGGTGCTGCATTCTCAGAGGCAACACAAAAAAACCAAAAAACGACAACGTGATTCTGCGAGTTATTCGAGTCAAAGGGCTTCGCTTTGTTCGTTATAAACTCAGAAAAAGGAAACGTTCAGCGATGTGAAGGCTGGCCTTGATCTGGAATCTGAAACGTGAAAGTCGCTACTTTTTAATTTAATTTAAAGAATTGAAATCCACATTACACACGCTCGGCTCCGGTGACAGAGGACAACGATGAATCCTGAGGTTTAAGTGCCCTGCCAACCCGGCCGCTCCTCCTTGACAACACTTTGCATTGTTTCCAGAGTCCCTCTCCACAGAGCCGCACCCCTCCTCCTCCTCCTCCTCCTCCTCCTCCTCTTCTTCCTCCACCTTTGTCTATGACCCAATCTCTCAGAGCCACTCCTCAGGCTTTTTTCTTCAAATACTGTTAGTGTAACAGCATAATGAGTTGCTGACCCGCCTGATCTCGACTGCAGCAGTCTGAGCAGAGCAGCAGGCAGATGGAATACTCTGAAAAAGGTTGTGGTTGGATCAAATTGTGCAATTCTGCTAATCTGTAGATCTGAAAGCAAAGCCTTTGCCTGGAGGTGCGTTAGCCGTGCTTATCCTTCAGACACCAGTTGGTCTCCAATAGCAAGATATCGTTAGACCAGTAGAGAAAAGTTGGTGAGGATGAGTCGCATTGTCCACGTTAAAAACCTGCCTCTGCGACTAACTCGCTTCTCATCCTCCATTCCAGTCCCGATCGGTCTCATGCGGATGCGGTTTCTGACGTCAAGAGTCCCCAGAGTCAAAGATGGGTGAGGTTTTTGTGTCCTCAGCTCGACTGCTTCTGTTGTTATGCCAACAGCGGCTTCCTCTCAGCACCCAAATGATGTTACCTTAAATCCACCTGCTACCCGCCCGTCATAAAACCACTTATTTCATTAGGTCAGACATCAGCGTTCTCCTGTGGGCAGGTGGAACAGGCATTCAGCTTCATCCACCTTCCATATTAGATTGTGAGTTTTACAGAGTAATTAGATGATTTTTGACACGACTTTGATCAGCGAGCGATTGCTGCGTCTGCTGTCAAATCGACACCTTCTTAATGTGTCTGTCTCATCTCGTTTCAGCATCAACAGCTCAAAGCACATTTCACCAAAACACACAAAGAGAATGTGCTTTATTTGCACACACACACACGCACACACACACTTTTTATTTCCATATCTGCATAAAATTACCTCAACTGTTCCCTCCACGTAAAGTTCGATATTGTCCAGTTAGCTCATGTTAAAACAAGAAGTTTCCATAAACAGCAGCAGCACCAAAACAAGACAATTTTCATCTTAACCATGTTGACTAGTGACCACCATTGACAAAAAAAAAAAAAAAAACAGTTTATCTTTGCAACAAAGACCCAATCAGAAAAAGCATGCAAGGTCTGAGAGGGAACAAAGACCCACTAAACTGCTAAAATGAAGTCTAAACTCATCACTAGCTAATTACTTCAACTGTCGCTACATACTGGCTCCCAATTTCCCAATTGGGAAATTTGGGGGAGATGAAGAGGAAGCACAGGTTTGTCTATACTTTTCACCATAATCTCCAGTGGTTCCACATTGTAAACAATTAAAATCAATATTATTTATGTTAAAGACCTGTTTTCTAAGTCATGTAAACTATATCCTGTCATTCCTTTCCATGCTTACAGGTGATTGTTTTTATGTGAAAATCTTGTACATTCTGTTGTACGGAAACAATTTTAGACTATTTTTGCAATTTAATACTGAATCTGAATTATAGATAATGCTCTTTAATATTTTTTTGGACCCGTCTTCATCATGGAAACCAGAAATTCAGAAATGCAGGAAGCCTGTTAGAAAAATGTGCTAAATGTGCTAACCTCAGTAATCAATCCTGCAATAATAATTTAAAAAAAAAAAAGAGCTTAGGACTCCAAATACTAAAACTCTGCACATCTAATTTTCATTTTAGTTTATTTTAGTAAAACAGAAAAATCCCATTTTTCTACAAAGTGCTCTTCCCTCCCTGCCTCACACACACTGTGGTGTAGCATTGCTTCTACTCAACATATGAATAATTGATGACCATTCAGAGCAGACTGGCTCCTTGAATCATGCTGTATAGTTACAGTGAAATAAGTAGTTTAACAGTCAAACATAATAATTCAAAGTTTTCCTGACAGTTATTAGCATTGTCCACAGCTGCAGCTCATTAAAAATGGAGGAAAATAAATTGAATTTTCTGTTCACGTTTATGTTCTGCCCTTCAAAGGAGACGGGACATTCTTTTCAGATGGTTTTATTTGGTAACAACCTGAAATTTGGATGCTTTCTGATGCTCTGAGGCGTCGTTGAGGCTAAACTCAAATGGGCATACAACGCTACATCCTGAATCTTCAGAAACCCACCAATGTGCTTCTGTTTCCTGCACAAGAAACCAGCATATGTCCCCGCTTGTGCACACATGCAATATTGAAGGTGTTCATGTCTGAAAGGCACTTACAAAAGAAGAAAAAAAAAAAAAAAAAGATGCTTTTATAAAACACGCGAGACCTGCCTTACTTAGGACCATAGTTATTTATGAAAAGTAAAATGCATGGCCCTCATCTCTGACGGTGCGTTCTGAAAACAGACAAGCCGTGCTGAGCGCCTCGAGAATGCATCCGCTGGCAGTCGTGCCAATTTAGAAAGTAAACAACTCAACAGAAAAAAACCGCACAAGGTGCACATCTGGTCTCATCGTCTCCTCCCGGAAGAGAAGAGTTTTTGTTTTGCTCCTGTTCTTCACGCCAAGGCTGGGCCGGGATGACACCTGAAGGAGATGGCCAATCACAGAGAGGCTGGGATGAGCTAAGCGCTATTGCTAGGCATTACATCATTACGGTGAGTCACCCCCTGGGATTAGGAGGCAGCGGAACACGAACCCGCATAAATCCCGACTCAAAATGACAGCTCATCTACAGCAGAGTGAGATGGTAACGTCTGATAGCAAGCAGGGAAAAAATAAAACTGAAAACCTGGTTTTGTTGCACCTTATGGTGCTCCATAAGGTGCATCAGATAAACACCATTTATCACTGATCCGCACGCTGGCCTCGGAGCTGAGCCCGGCCAGTTCAGCTAAGATATGTCCATGCCGCAACAACCCTGCAACTGGTACTAAAGACGGACGTGTTTTTCAACAAATTTACTTTTTTAAAATAAAAATAAAAAACATACTGCACTCGAAAGCACTGAAGCTGTTTTGGTGATTTTTTTTTAAAATGGCAAACTTATAAAGTACAATGAATCTAAAACTTCTGGGCTCCCATTACATCACAGCCTAACAGTGGGTAGGACTGCCTGGTGCTGTTCCAAACTGGTTCAGATCTTATTCAACAGACCGGGATTACTTTCTGTAATTTGGAAACTATAAATCTTAGCAAAGATCAAATGTGAGGAACTTTTTCAGGTCAATTTTAATTGACATCTCTAACTCAGATCTTTCCAGCAGCCATTGTACAGAGCATACAGCCGTAAACTTCCAAACGTCTAACAATGAAGTGGGCAGAGTTCTGCTACGGTTGGTTGGTAATGGAGCAGTACTCACCGGCTGTGATATCATTACTGGAATGTTTTAAAAATGGCTCATTTTCTAGACACTAAAAAAATTCTTTAACAAATGACTGCATGGTTATTTTTAGCGCCTGGACTGTTTCTAGAAGCAGTAGAGACCCAAATGGAAGTACAACAACATATACAAAGTGAATTTTGCATAATAGGTCTTCTTTAGCACTTCAGGGTAGAAAACAAAAAACAGGCATAGATCAGTCATAAGCAGCAAGCATGAAAGAAGCAAGTTCTTCTTTCTCAAGCAAGAATTTGAGGAAAAAAAAAAAGTAGATTGGAGCCTAAAGCCGTTTGGTAACAGCTTCTGAAGGACAGCGATACGTCTGACAATAATAAAGCTAACATACTTCTGACTTTAGTTTCTTTTTTTTTAGTCTTTGTTACAGGCAAAAATACATTGATGTTTGTCGATTAAACATTAATACTATTCATCAAATACATTAACCCATTAAAATACACAGCTTAGTCCATGTACAGCCGCATTATAAATGTTCAGTGGGATCCAGAGGTCTAGAAACAATATGCGCATTCAATTAAGGAATTAGTGCATATCACTATTACTTTCAATAGGTTAATGTTGTATTGGTGTATGTAGCTTCTGTACAAAGAAAAAGCCATTGGGCAGCTTCAGCACATCCAAAGCGCTGCTGCAGGGTCCTTGCTTTGCTTTACAAGGTGCAACATCAAAGATACAGTTTGTAAGTGCAAACACAAAGTAAGCCTCAATGCCCAGGGCCACCACCACTACGAGCTTAAAAATCAGCAGTGACCAGTTAACACAGAGCACGCCACCCTGGAGCTAAATCATATTCCAAGGATGAATATTCAACATATCCTAAACTGTGATACGGATTGCAACACAACCTTGACAGAAGGACATGGAGAGCCTGAGGGACGTCAAGATGAACTATTAACAGTCCTAAAGCCAAAATAAATTTGAATAATTATTGTTCTTTCCCGTAAATGATTACATTAACAGACAGTCTTGATTTGGAGGGGTTGGTTCACGTTTTTAAGAGCATAAAGAGCAGAAACTGACACTTTTTGTATGCCATACATTACTGAAAAAAAAAAGAAAACCTAAAATAAAACCTAAGATCAACGTGAAAAAAAGCTTTTTTAAAAACATTTCAGATTTGCGATTATAAAGAACTACTGACACCAGTAAGGATAAATTATCCCCAAAGACACCAGACGTGAAGGAAAATTAATTGTTTTGTTCAGCTGGTTTAAGAGATAAGGTTCAAGATACATTTATTAGACCAGAAGTCGTCCGTGGGCTGCAAACACAGCCCACATGATAACAGCCAGAACAGAGGCAAGCCAGGCTGAACAACAGCCCTATCACAGGAGACTGCTTGGATACGATCTCTGATAGGCCGCTCCGTTTCAGCCATCATGCATGACCACTCTGCATGCTAATAATACAGTCAGGCAACTGGATTGACTTCCACTGCCTCTGATGTTCACACTGGATGCAGGAGATGGTTATGACGATGGAAAATGAAATTGATTTCACAACAAATTTTGTCTCAAAACACATTAGACAATCAGAAACCTAACCAATCATGAGTTCAGACCAATCACACAGACTGGCATCTGGTCCTAGTTATGACACAATGCAGATAAAATCAGGTTATAATGCCAGCTGGTAAAAAGTTACCCAAAGAAGTCCAAGTGATTCAACAGTCGTTTTCTTTCCAGCAGTCCTGCATTCAGGGCAAAAACATGATGACAGCACCAAAGAAGAGCATCACAGCACGGACAGAAAGGTGATTCAAAAACAAAGAGACACACCGTTCAAGACCATGTGCAGATTTTGGACATGGAAGGCAGATAGTTTGAGAGAAGAGTGAAAGAAGTCAGTAATGTGATACATAAAAAGAGCTTTAGATCGCTCCACCAGTTCTTCATCTTCAAATCGGGTCGTGCCAAGCCCTCCACCTTCCATCTCCACCCAACCATCACTGGTGGATAAGACACAAGTGGACTCTTCCGGTGACTGACCCCCACCTGAAGGGGGGTCAAGCCTCCTCTTTTCCAGTTCAGAACCACACTTTGATTTGTCCAAGGAGTGAAGCGTGTCACTGCGGCCGACGGCTGCCTTGGACACCAAATGCCAACATGTGGTTTTCTGGAGGTCAGATGAATGATTTACACACTCAAGATGTCAGAAATTCTCCGGGTAGATCTGGACAGAGTCATTGCAATATCTCTGCACACTTGCTCCCCGAGCAGATGATGCAGAAGAACAGAACACTCCTGCAGACGGCCAAACCCAGAAAACTGAGCGTTTGATGAATTTTATATGCAACTTTTGTGTTTAAAGATTTGCAGCAACCACCACCGTCCCGTTATATATGGACTGTAAGACTGCTTTAAGATATTTGAAAGGATTTCTTCGACAAAGGAACGTCCTGTGCTTTTATAACTCATGAAAGAGCAACCTATCTCAGATGAATTCTCTCGCTGCAGCTCAAATGTTGCATTTTATATCTCGAGATGCTTTTAATGTTTGGCTGAAACAAGTGAACCGTTCACGCAGTGATCATTTAAGATTAAAACAAAGGAAAGCGAGACGTGTCTGACTTTCAAAGACACAAAATGCCATCTGCTCAACAATGCCAGCCCTGAGGGGAAGTAGTGTTGGGATAGTGGCAGTCTATAAATAACATTGCGCCTCGTGCTGAGAGGAAAGAAAGCTGGATCATCGACGCAATTTCTATTCCCAATAAAACCTGTTCTTGTAGTTTCTGCAGGCAGTTCAGGGGAGGAGGACATGGACATCACACTGGGATTCTGTTACACAGTAATGGAGTCGATCATCACCTTGGGCATCCTCGCCAGACTTGGCAGCCTCACTTAGAGAGCTCAGCAGAAAAGTGAAAAAGAGCCACAATGTGCTGTGAGCTGAAGCAGCAGGTGTCACAATGCTGGAAAATCTGGTGGAGTTGGGCCGGAGGATTTGATCCAGCAAAGTCCCGGCAAGCTTCTAAATCGCAAACATTAGCTGGTACAACTAACTAAGCAGCGCAGGAGCACGAGAGTGTATCGACATTTGCACTGCGCTGGAAACACTAGCAAGATCTCACACTGTGTTTTAGTCGTGTAAATTATAATTTGAGAGCATTACTTCAGTGGTAATCACTTCAGCTGCAAACCATCCGGACAGGTTTGGTGTGAACTAAGGAATTAACATGTTGAAAGGCATTTCAACATGTTAGAGGATGTGTGGTGCTGTGGGCCTGTTGCTTTTCCAGTGGCCATGGGAACCTTGTTAAAAGGCGCATGGCATCATGAACTCTGATATGCAAATATATTTTATATAACATTCGGGCGATCTGCCAGAAAACTGACAAAAGGTCACCATCGGGGTAGAAGATGTCGGCCAGAGAACGCCTCTCTGTAGGCCTCAGATGATCGAGAGCTGCAGGCCTGCTGTCAGCAAAACAGGACTGAAAATATTCCAAACGTCAGGGATGCCAATATTTGAGCCACCAGTGAAATTGTAAAAAAAAATTTTTTTGTAACTTGATAAATGTTTTCCCATTCATGGAGGGATTTTTTTACTGATTTTGGTGTGTGAGATTCTGCTGCTGCCATTGTCTCGCTGCTTTGGAATACCTCGTTTTCTGGCATCTCTCACTAAAATTATATTTAAATGAGGCTGTTTATTCAATATGTAATGGTCAAGCTTTTTAATCAACTAACAGGTCCAGATTAAAACAGTTCTCTTGCAGAAACCATAGCAACCTGTTGGTTTGAACATAAGTTCAACAAAGGAAAGCGTTGAATCACTTATTTTAGCCTTTAAAACTAACTGCCCTGCCCTGAAAAAATAAAATAAAATGTGCTGTGGGTTCTGTGATGGACATTGTTGTAAAGATTTAAAGAAAAAAAAAAACAACAGATTACGAGACTTTTTAAAGCATCCACTCCAAACCTTTAAGCTCAAAACAGACTTAAAAGTCGTTTGAGAAATAATTTGTTTTTATTTATTAAATATAAACTGACTAGAAATGAATGAACTTTAGAGAGCAGAAAATGAGTTGTTATAGAGGGCTTTACTAATGTAAATAATAGTCAGAAAGTGCATTTTTCACACTTTAGAAACATTTTTGGACTTGGCAAACATTCTGCTCAATCCAAGACAAAGTGTTTATAGATTTTATTTAAAAGACTTCTTGTGTAAAGCATTTTTAACTAGATAAGTCATTGGAGTGTTTTTTTTTTTTTTTCATCTTGATCAAATGTGGAGGTGGTGGTTCTGCAAACTAACATGATGTTCTCACATGTAAACTCGGTGCTACTTGAGTGTTTCCGTCTAACAAGCTCAGCCTCCTCCTGTTTCTTTCCCTCCACACATTCATTTCTCTATAGGACTCCATCAGAGCTTGCACAATGAAAAATCACACACGGCCTCTATTCAAGCACTGATTAACATGCAAAGGCAGCTTGTCCTCATCTAACCGTCAGCAGAAATGAAACGGCCAGTTGAGTCATTTTGAAGTTCTGCAGGAACCACCAGAACCTTTAAAACTGTGATAAGGCAGGAATTAATGGATAAAAGGGAAAAGCATTTTTAATTCCATTTCAGATTCTCTTAACGTTTGCGTTATGTTTTTTTTATGATCCTAGGAAGAGTAGGCCAAAAAAATATCTGCAGCATTATTGCTTTGTCTGAGAGTTGTATCTAAGTGAAAAGTGAATTCAATCCAATCATCCATGTAGTCAAATTAGTCCTTGTTATTAAATTACTGCAGGAAAGTTCAGTTCATAACTCAAATCAGCTAAAAAAAGTTTTCTAATGGAAATCCAACAGATTGAATCAAGTCCTTGACTTGCAGCGTTCTCTTCTGGACAAACAGAGCGACGGTAGACAATCTCTCACAGTCGTTAAATTTGCAGCAACGCCTCATGCCAAGCATGCATGCAGCGACAGTGGAGAGGAAAAACTCCCCTTTATCCATCCAACTAGCACTGAGTTTATCCATCCAATATTCATCATTCATCCACCTCTTTGCTCAAAAATGGTTATCCAACATCAGTACATCCAATCATCTGCTCACCCAACAAACACCATCAGCCCACCATTAATCCACCCATCCACTAAACCACCCATCCATCTTCTGTTTGGCCATTGGAAAATATCTGCCAAAATAGACAATGGAGTTTTGTATTTAAATTTGAAAATTAATTCAAAAGGAAATTAGAAACTCTAATTTTGTGTCCAGAATAATGAGACATGTTGTCATTAAAATGTGGATAATCAGTTCCATTACAAGTACTTAGCTTTAATCTGTTTGTGTTCTTTAACAAACTGTATGACTCCGACTACAATGCCATTACCATAAACTTGTTTGTGCATGAAAATCCAATCAACTTTAATGACCACAAAGGGAAGCTGGTGGAATTTGGCTTGGGGATACGTTGGAGTTGCACTTTCCCCATCAACCATTTGTTGTGGCTGCAGCAAACGCGGAGGATGCCAATCTCATAAGCCACCGTTTTGCGCAAGATCTCATTCTATTTGTCAGAATGAAGCAAAGCAGAAGGAAGGCTCTGGAAATATTAAGAGCTCCCATGCAAATATGTGGAACCGCCACAGACTTTGATACCAAAGTCTGTCATTTGGTTATTCACTAGTTATCTCCAATGGCACTGAAGGAATCCTTCACCAGTAATATGCACATCAGTTCTCCACCTGCTACAGTGAACCTCCAGCTGACGCATGTGTTGTCCAAACAGCTGATTGGCTGGTTCAGAGTTCAAACACCAAAGAGGTTTTTTTTGTGGGGGGGGAGGGGGTTGTTTTTTCTGTATGGGTGACTTATTTAACTCATCAGAACCTTTTTCTCCTGTTCTGAACTTCCCAAGTTTATCCACACAGAACCCGGCAAACTAATCCCTCAGCATCACCAGCTAATTTATAAGAGCTGTTCGTTGATGCTCCAATGCCAGAAAGCATGTCTGAATGCTAACAGATTATTTAGAAAAGACAATTACACACACTGCTTCGAGCAGAATCTATTAACACCAGCTGGGAACAGCAAAACACCAGTCAGCGACTGGAGATGCAAACGCTGTTCACACAAGCCGAAAACAATTAAAAGTACAGTTTGGGCTGTACAGTGGGTACCGTTAACTTCAACCAATGAGAACTTGGTTTGAATTCCTGAGCAGTAAATGTGCAGCATTCAGGAGTAAAACCAGAGAAAAGCATCTTCCTCTGCTGCTCTGAATTCACACTGATGTAGTTCATTACCTGTCATGGACTTTACCATCATCAATACAAGATTTAAGTGAAAAGTTAATGCAACAATGGACATTGCAAAAACGTATTGAAACAATGCCACAATGAGTGAGTGTTAGAGTCAAAGCAAAAGCCAATCCAACAAAACACTGGAGCAGGTCACTTTAGTAGTGACTTTTTTTTGGTCAGGCAGGATAAAAATCAAGATTATGGATTAGCTTAGCAGCAGTAAAATAGCTACAAACAGATTAGGCTGTGTCTGGATATATTGATATTTTAAGTCAAAGTTAAAAACCAGAAGGGATTTTATGGTTTTTAGGCAACTATTCCAAAGCAGGCTTTCAATAGAAAGGCTTTGTCCAGGCCGATACCTTGTGGAAGCAGGATTTCCGTCACCCACTGGGACTATACCTCAGGTTGACCTGGGTCCTTTGGACCAGAACCAGCTGGGGGAACCCAGCAGTGAAAAACTCTGTCAGATTAGCTGCTTCCAAGCAGAAATCAAATGGAAAAAACATTCCTTGCTCAAAAACTTCAAAGAATAGCAGCAAATTGGTAAATAAATGCATGAAGAAATCACCAGTTACACATTGGCACGGTGCCCTGTTCCAACGTGTGGGCGGGGAAGGAGCCTCCAACTGTTTTCTCACCATTTACAAATAAACAAATCGTGCATTTCCATTTATTTGAATTCCAAGTGCCGTCTTGTTTGAGCCATGTTCAACCAGGAGATAAACACTCCCTTATTATTTGCTAGCATTAAATTTGCATTATTATGTGTCATTTAAATATTAATGTTTCTGATGATTCTCTGGCAGCTCTTTTTCAGAGTTCCTAGTTTAAATACTTTCTGCCGATTTGGTTAGAAATGTTCGTCTGCTTTAAAAGCAAAATGAGAACCGAGGCGTCTGTGATTTCTTGCAGTTTTTGATTAATCAACTCATCTTAGAAATATGATGCAACAAGCAGCAACGTTCTGATGCTTTTAAAAATATTCAATTTAATATGTAGCTGGTGCATGTCCTCGTTCCCATGCAGAAACGTCTCGTTTCAGATTGTGTTCAAGTTCCTTTGAATGCAACACCACTTGTGGTGCGACTGCTGACCAAAGTTTAGAAGATCCAGGATCCGATTTTATTCTGAGAGCTAACCTAAAAAGCACCTTATAATTTTCCCTTGTTTGGCCACTTTTTCCAGCTCTCCAAGTCTAAAATAGACTGTATTATTTTCACAGCGGCTTTGAACTCACCGCAGCAGTTAAACGTCCCAGATGTCGGCCATAAAGGAATTGTGCATTTTTCTCCTCTCTCTGAACATGTTGAGTTTTAGCTTCATTCTGTGAAGGTTAGTGCCGCACTCAGAGTAAATACAGTGTTTTAAATCTACAGCAGAGGGTCGTTAAATGAACTCCGGCGTCTGCCGTTGCATCGATTAGCTCTTATCTCGGGAGTTAAGGCTGCGCAGGTCGGTTCCACATCAACACAGACGAAATGGCACAAAACGCAGACAGACAGACATGTCGGGTCAGGTGGAGGGGTAATTAATACAAGTGAGAAAATCCATTTCGAATGCAATTACCGTCAGAGGCAAAAACAAAACGCGGCGGGTCCCAATAAGGCCAGGAAGAACACAGCTCAGCTGCGCTTTTAGCATCCATCAAAAATAAAAAAATTAAATTAAAATTAAAATAGTGTTACATGGGGTGTTGTGGCGGCGCAGGGGCAAAGCATGACCCACGTAGTGAGGCTTTAGTCTCCATAGCAGTGGTCACAGGTTCGAATCCCAGCCTGATGACATTACCCTTCTCTCATTACCCTGTTTCCTGTCCAACTACTTTCAAATAAAGGCCACTAGAGCCAATAAAACCTTAAAAAATAAATAAAAAATAGTGTTACAAATACCACCCATTTGAAAATATTCCATTAGTCATTGCAGTGGGTTCCTAAATGTTGCTGCGCAGGAAAATGCTGAGTGAGTTTAAGGCTGTTATTTTTTGGCAGACATGCCTGCATTCATTTTCCAGCAGTTGACAGCTCAAGACCCTAAACGGAAAAGAAACGGCAAAACCTCTCGACACTTTCACACACCACTCAATCAAGACATTTCATTGTTAATAAAGCATCAGCAGCGATCCAGCAGCATCTATAAGTTTCATCTTCAAGCAGGAGATTTTTTTTTTTTCTCTGATTACACAGGAACAGACTTCGGAGTACTTCAGGTCGTCCGCTGATCACCATGGATATGGAGCGACTCCGACAAACACTCAGCTCGACTCTGAGGCAAGACAGAGCATTGTCCATGCCCACTTCTAAAATTATCTCTTATTCACTCTGGCAATAATTCAGTTATTTCCTGAGAGGTGCCGTGGCCCTGCATCCTAATATATGTGGCTATAGCCTCAAAATTCAATTATGGCCGAGTTGCATGAGAAACAGGAAATCAATAAATGTAATTAAATTGCTCGGCCCTCGAAAGAGCGCGATGCTGTCATTGCCCCTTCAATACACCCAGCTCTATCAAATCTATCAAACGATGGGATCAATTTATTTGAATTTCTCCCCACTGCAACAGGACACGGCCGAGGCACAGATGCCTAATTATCTCCTTGTTGGTTCCTTTTTTCCTTTCCCCTCCAAGGTGGAGCGAATTGCAGGGGAATCGGAATATCTCGGCAGGATCATGAATCACGTGGAAGAAAAAAAAAATGAACACATCCAGTGTTTTCTCGTTACCGCAGCACTGTCTGCACAGCAGTGGCGCAGGGGGAGACCCGAGATGCCAAGAAAAGCTGCTGATCTGACGATATGCAATACTGATATGGCCTCTTAAGAGGCATTTCTTTTTCTTTTATTATTGTGTGAAGAGGATGCACTTTAATACGGCAAAAGATCATTTAGTTCAATTTCACCTTTTTGAGTCAACAATCAAGCCCGTTATCGCCACCCGAGGCTGCAGAGAGAAACTGCACGTCTCCAAGCGGAGCGCTTGTGGTCCAGCCGACCCCAGAAATAGCTCCAAAACATGCTGACAGTGGAACTGTGTCAACACCGGTGCTGTCGAGTCACGTTTGTGGAAATCAAATCCTTTCATCACAACCGCTTTACATTCAGTCACCGAGTTGCCACAAAACCACAAGGTCCAATCTTCTACGCGAGGCAGACTCTCATGAATAGAACCTTTCACACAAGACAGCAAAGGCAAAGAAAGCTGGAAACTAAAAATATGCGAGAGTTGTAGAAAGATGCAACAAATGGCTAAGACATTAACTGATGATTTTTTTTTTTTTTTTTTTAATGAAGGTAAAGCTGCAGAACAGCCATGTTCTCATTCAGCAGCTCCAGCTGATGTGACGTTGAGTTCAGATGTGGATGGCTGCCTCCATAAAATGACTCAGCATCGCTGTGGCTAATTAGCAGGAACGCTCAATTTATTTGCAGCAAAATTGGTACCGGCTGGTGTTAGCTATTTTTTGGCATAATCGTCCGATGGGTAAAACTGGGCTGTAGTTTATTTTTCATATAGTTTCCATTTGAGTTTCTGGGGGGGGAGTGAGTTGACTCTGTTTGGTCATGTGACAGTGAGTGGTGTTGATATCGCTTCGCTGTTTCAGAAACAATCACCGTCAGAAGTGAGGGTTATTTTATGGTGTCAAAATGGAAGAAAAATCTGTAACACTGGTAAATCTCTTAATTGGCCTTAACGGCAATATCAGTATCAGATATGGACCTACATTTTTATGTCAGTGCTTCTTTATTGATTTTTGTCAACACATGAGAGACGCAGGAGATAAAAATCTCCGTGATCCAAGTCATGAACCGAATCAAAGAGGACTGACAACGATGCCTTGAGGAACACCTCAGCTAATCTGTTCGCTTGCAAACTAAATATTTAACTTCACACTGCTGAGTCTGCCTTGTCGCTAAAATGTCTGTTTTAATCTAAGCTGTTGTACAAGAAGAGGAAAAGCAGAGATAATAAAGAGATGACATGAAGTGATTCAGCATCAGCAGGAGATTTTAAAGGTTCCCAAGACCCAGCTTTTATTTTGATGGTCCACTTCCATTATCAGCAAGTAAATCTGCATATTACTTAAATAGTTAGCTCAAAGCTAAACAGGCTAAATATTTAGCTTAATATTTAGTTTGAAGCTAAATATTTAGTTCATTAAATATTTAGCTTGATAATATTTAATTTGAAATGGATAAGTGAATGAACAATATAGCGAAAAACATGACTGAAAAACTTTTTTTTTTCCTGATCCGACAGTCTAACTGAAATTATTGCAATAAGTTTGACTGAGTAGCTTTACGGACGACTCCCCTTAGCATGGTGTCCTACGAAGCTTGTACCTACACCAGCTGGAAGACTTTGGACCAGTGAAAAAGACTCTCGATGAACGGAGACTAAAATATCATCAGCAGGACATTTTTTCAGTTCCTCCATTACTGTTTAAAGCTGAACATGTTCTGACTGAATGCCACTGAGAGTGGACAAAGGCCACCGCAGACAAAACTTTGATTAAATTGATATTTCCGTCATGAAAAGCAACTCCGTCACAGCACATTCAACCTCATCCATTACCAGTAGTCACATGCTAGGTCACAATAATCCAGTTTAGAACAACCAACAGGGCTTTCAAAAATGGTTCTGGACTGTTCTGGAGAACCCAGAGAGAAGCCATCAACACAGAGGGAGAACACGCCAAGTAGAAACTGATCATGTTTGGGATTCAAACCCAGGACCTTCTCAGTACAGGTCAACATGCTGCAGCTGAAATTCCTATTTAATTATTAGAACGCCTGCGTAGGTAAAAAAAAAAAAAAAAAAATCAAATATTTCCTGACAGACAGTCCACAGATCCAGTACTGGTCCTGTTGTTCCCAGATTGAGCAGCATTGGGGTCAGAATGATCACTGGTTTTCTGCAGAGTTTGACTGAAGTACATGGGACAGGAACTGTGACCCTGAAACCTGAGGTCAGAATAAACACCACGGCGCCATTAAACATCCACTAAATTCAACACCGTCATGAAACCGCTCTTCCACTCACGAGTGACCCCTGGGGGTTCTCAAACTCCACTTGGAACCCTGAGCTGCAGTGAGAGGGGGCTGTGGGGTCCCCTGCACTATATAACCATTGGAGCGCTGGGATTGGGTCCTATTGTATACACTGAATGAGCGCCGAGTCGCCCTCAATGGATGACGGATTTCTTTCCAACCGCCCAAACTGAGAACTGCAATCAAACCAGCCGGGAGCCGCAGAATCTGTGCGCAGTGGAAAAAAAACGCGCTATCAAGTTCGAAAGTCTCAGTGCGGGAGGATAACTAGAGGGAGAGCGGTTCGGATGCACAGAGGCGGTAAATTACTGTTGCTCTGGACCGCAGGTACATCTAAACAGTAGCAGGCTCAAACTGGCGCATTAAAAGGAATTTATTTGTGCATAAAACAGAGAATGGCGCAATGTAACCTCGTCTAAACCAGCTGGAAACGAAGGGTCTAAGTGCAGATCAGGCAAATCTAAAAAGGTGGATTTTTTTTTTTTGATTTTTTTTTCTGGCTGTTAACCCCAAAACAAAGCATCACCGTGAAAAGAGACCCACTCTCTGACACGCCGTCCGCGTCGCGTCACCGTACCAACAGAGCAGAGGGGCACTTTCTGGATTGAAAAAAAATAAAATAAAATGGTTGTTGCGCTGATTATATGTGTGCAGCTGAATGGGCGGATTTTCAGACTCGTGTTGATTCCGTGCTGAAGTCGGATAAATAAAACGCGCTGGTTTGATTTAAGGACGCACAGACACGGTCCCCCTGCAGTCCCCGCCAGCATCCTCTCCCGCAAAACAACTCCGGCTCTCAAACTGCCGCGTACAACACCAACAGATTCCCTTCACATCGGAGCAGAAAGCAGCACAAACTCAGAAGAAAATTATCTCCCCCAGATCTGGTCTGCGGCAACTTTTTAGTTAAAAAAAAAAAAACACATATATATATATATATATATATATATATATATATATATATATATATATATATATATATATATATATATATATATATATATATAAGTCTGCAGTCAGTCAGAATGAATACGTTTCTCTCTTCGCGCGTTGTACTTGATCTGCGCACAGACGGCAGACATTTCTCCTCCTAGAGAAACTTTTTTCGGGTGGTTGTGTTTGTGAAAGGCACGGCAGCCCCGGCAGCCCCAGCAGCCGCAGCAGCAGCCTCCTCCTGCTCCCGTCCGGAGCCGGTGCTGTGGAGGCAGCCAGAGGATGCTGCTCTGCCTCCACTCAGCAGCTCTGCTGTGGGAAACAGCCTGGACTTAATCTCCTATTGTTAGAAATAAACAAGTGCTCTCACCTGCACAGCCGGTGAACAGCAGTCCCCAGAGGACGTCCCTTATCTGAAGCATTGTAATGTCTCACAGATATTCTCCTTGAAGATCAAGCGGAGAGCTTCTGGGTGAACACAGAGCAGCCTCTGTGTGGTTTTTCTTTTCTTTTCTGTTTTTTTTTTTTTTCTGTTTTTTTCCCAGAGATGTAAAATAGCAGCTGCAACAGGACGGGGTTTTTGGTCCTTGTCGCTACCCGTGTTCGCGCCGCGGCACAGTGAGTGACAAGCAGCAGCAGCCGAAGCTCGCACCAACGCGCGCACACACGCACTGAGCGGATACCAGCACGGATCACTCCGCCCGCCAGGATCCAGCCTCCCTCCTCTTCTCTCTCCCCCCCTCCCCCCTCACACACACAGAGGGGGCGGGCCGAGCCGAGCCGAGGCGGCTGCAGCATCCCAACGGGGCGCGCAGCGGCAGCAGATGGTCACAATGATGGCCTCTGTAATTCCGCTTAATAAGATTAGGAATGTGCAAAGTTCTGCAAGATATGTGGAGTAATTAAGATTCAGAGCATTAAGGAACAAATGTGGAAAATTGAGTCCTTTTCAGTGTTTTGACAAGAACTTTGGGGGGTGGGGGGGATAGTTTACAGGTCAGCATTTCATGACTACTCCCAATTCTGGAAAGTCTGGAAAAGTGTCATATTGCTCCCAATCTGGATAAGCATGGATAGAGAAAAGAAAGAAAACTAATTTCCATTTCTTTCTTTTTTTTTTTTTTTTTTACTGTGTCCCATCTGGCAGTCTAGTCACATCAGTTTTTCCACCATCCTTCCAGTTTCCACAATCTATCTGTTCCTGTGCCATCCATCTTTACAATAACTGTCCGTCCATTTCTCCATCTATCCATCCTTCCTGCAGCCAAACATCATTTGGTTCTATGAGCTACAACATTTATTTTATCTTTTGGATGAAGTTATATAACTGAATGGAAAAACCAGGGACAAATGACAAGCTGCATTTTATTTTAACAGATTTTGAAAGTGCTTACAACAACATCCAACACGTTAAAATATCAAGATATTCTCTAAGAACATGGAGCCGAATGTTGGCTCTTCTCTCGTTCTTGTTTAGTGAGAAATTCAGCCTCAAAGTTTCTCCTCCTGGATTTTCTTCTGAAAGAACAAATCTGTCCACATTTTAAAGAAGCCCCCATGTGGTTATGTGGAGGACGGAGTTATTGAAGATTTCAACCGGAATATTTTTCAAAAATATGAAAATCACATTTCTCAGAAATATTTGTCTTAAGATTTATTTAATTACATGATTTGTACCAGTCTGACTTTTTTTTGTTTTTTTGGTTGTTTTTTTTTGTCTCTGCTCACATATTTAATAGAACTGATGCCAGTTTTAAAAGTTGTTTTTCATTTCCCCAGTTTTGTTTTAAGATTAAAGGTTTTACGTTTCTTTACTTTGATGGAGACAGAAACTCCACAGCTCCAGTCCTGGTCCTGTTGTTCCAAGATTCCAAAGTTTCATAAGATTCCAGATGTACTCAGTTGTTATGGTTTTAATTTGCCACATTTCTGCACCTCAGATGCACATTAGGTCATTTTTTTTATTATCTACTTATTAATTACACTTTGTAATTATACATCTATTTTCACTTTGAGTCTCTTTGCATCAATTTTTTAAGCCATGAAAAGAAATATGTCAATCATTTCCTGGTTCAATGTTTCAAGGTAAAACATTGGCCCCTTCCTGCAGCACAACGTCTGATCTTAGTGATCAAAACCACTCAAACATCCTCGACATGCAGTCAAGTTTTTTTTTTTTTTTTATTGTTCAGTAATCCTGACATCCTGCATGTAGAACCTCGTCATCCTCATGCAGCACCAGCAGAAATAAGCAGACATCCATCCTCTACTTTAGACTCCAGTCTGGAGCCAAACTGAACAGTCATCAACAAACCTTTAGATTTGGCTTTCAGGTCTCAACCAAAAGAAGTGTACTCAACAGAAAACATGCTGACATTTCAAACTTTACCAATTTTCTCATCTAAAAATAACTATTCTGACTAAAGTCAGTATTTTTTTTACTCTACAAAACCTCCATTTATTGGGTGAAATAAGAGAAATGTGGTCATTTAAAATCCCCTCTGGTTTAAAACGATTTTGAACTTTTTTTTTTTGTTGACCAATTTTCCATGTTGATTTTATAAGTAACAGAATAAATGTCCTTGTCTTATATGTCCAGTTAACTCAATTGAAGGATAAAACTTCGTGGAGTTTTACCTTTGTGACGAAGGAGTTTTAAAAACTAATGAGTTATGAAAGCTGCATATTTTTAAAAGTAGCTGATAGCCACAAAAACAGAAAACGCCACACAGCAGGATACATAAAGGTTCAGCATAAGATCCGATGTGGTGTAAAGCATTTACAGCTTCCCAAAACCTGCCTGCTAACGGTTCACTTTTTTAACAGTGCATTTGTCAGTGTCAACATAATGAATGTGGACTGTAAAAAAATAAATAAATAAATAAATAGCTTCCAGGAAATGGAGCAGGTTGCCTCCTGCTCACACTGCATCCAGGTGTTGCCGTCTCCTGCCCTCCTACCTCACATGGAGATCCTGTGGCAAAAAGATGTGGAAATCATGGTTCTCTAAAAATGAAGCGTGAGCCTCTCCGCATGTGTTGTGGACTGAATCCACGTTAATTTCCCGCTCAGCTACAAATCCACAGGGTCATTGGTTTAGATCGCCAGAGCCCAGGCTGTGCCTCCCTTTGGCTTCACTCAACTTCCTCCAGTGAGTGTGAGCAGACAAAAAGACAAAAAAAAAAAAAAAAACAAACAGAAGAGATTTTTAAATCGCCCTGTTGTGCTTGTTATCAGGTCGCTCATGGAGATCATGTACAGTATGTTCATGTCAGAAGGTTACAGGCTTCCCTTTGATTCTATGTGCGTATCTAGAGGACACCTTCTATGCACGCTTGCAAAACAGAAATTCCAATGCAAGTTATGAATGGACTTTTCAGGGTGACGGCAATATGTCTGTAAACACCCTCTGATGATGAATCAAGGAGATCCTGCTAGAGAAACACCTGCAGACCACCTACCTGCCCAACACTGCCACCCAACTGTCTCCATGGGCTCTACACACACACACAAAGTCAGTGTGTGTGTGTGGGGAAAGACTCACTTTATTTCCGTTTATTAAACCTTCATTTTACCAGAAAGGAGGCCGACTAAGAGGAAGATCTCAGTGAAAAGGGTGATCTGGCAAACAAAGGCAGCAACACACCTCATGGTGAACAAGACAATAAATGTTAAAAATAAAGTTCAAACACTATGACAAATAAAGCATGGGAGGCATTACTGCAGTAACAAGTCTAGATTTGAAACACTGTTACTGTTTGAAGGATTTCTGTTGGTTTCTTTCAGTGAAATAAGTTGCGACAATTTCACTTCAGACTGGAAGGTGAAAGAACTGAAAGTTTGTTTTTTGGGTTTTTTTCGCCACTCGCAGATGAGGAACAGAAAAACAAAATGTCATTTTATTTTAAGGCATAATGTCTTTCGGGTCACCAAAGGAAAAAAAAAAAAGCACAAATAAAACAATTTTACTGATTTTATTTCCGAAATAAAATCAGTAAACCCGACTGTCGCGTGTCTACATTAGTAGAAACACCCGACTTGTTTCTACATTAGCTTCCAAACTCAGAGCTCCAAACGTTCAGCCACAGTTCTCATTTATCTGATCAAAGTCTCCATGCTGAGATACAAAGTACCATCAGATCAGAGTTTCACTGCTGAACCACTGAACTCTATTTTTTTCCTCTGACCGCTCAGTCTGACTCCATCACCTGGTGATGCGCTCCCCATGCTTGGAAATCCAGATCAAACCACATCCAATGTGGACTGAGATTTTTCAAGACTCAATAAAACTGTCAGGAATCCACCTGAGTGCTGTTCTTCTGCCCATGTACAGAGCGTGGCTTACTAACCCGCTCCTCGTCTGAGCGCTGTCCTGACAGGTACCGCCTGCTTCTCCTCTGATCGAATTTTCCAAACATATTTCAGCAGAAAACTCTGACAGGAAGTGTTTCCATCTAACACCAGCTGATGGATGTGGAAGGTTTTCAGAGGCTAGAGACGCATCCAAATAAACTTTCAACTCACCGCAAATCTGCTCCAGAAAACTGAAAAACAGCTGAAACACTGAGTTCCTTTACATCAAGGCTAAAAACCCACCAGTTGAGTTATCTGTGATTAGTAAGTGAAACATTGATCAACATGTCTGATGTGTATCTGTTTGATGATTTTGATGAAGGCATTTGTAATGCTCATTACTCACTTCATAAATGATGACCATGTCATGTTAATGATGTAAAGCACTTTGAACGTGACGTGACCGTGTTTTTAGATTTAATTTTTAGAAACGGGAACCACAAGTAAATCAAAATGAGGGGAAACTGTTTCGTAAACAGACCATTACTTTACCGTTTACAGTGTAGCAGAATGTACCTCAACTACACTGGTAGTTTTTTATTTAAAAAAAAAAAAAAGAGAATAAAATGGCCTGAGGTATTCTAGGATTCCCTCAGGGGGCGCTAGAGGATGATGTCTGGATTTCTCTTCTTCACCTTTTTGGCGTCTTGCGTATCAATATATTAATAAAACTGAACATACAGATAATATTCTCTGATTTGTTGTCCTGCAAACAAACTGCACTCATATTTTCATACGCAAACCTTTTCATTTTTAATGCCCTCTGCTCTACACTGTGCCACTTGCGTTGGTTTGTTTCAAACCTGTGAGGACTGATATTTGTAGAAGGAAGATAATGAACGCAGGTGTCGAGAAAGTTTAGAATCGATTCCATAAATCAAGTGCGTTTTCGTTCACTTATTGGTCCACTTCCATTTTAGTTGCGACTGTGCGCCCGGATTAATAATGTAAAAATGTAGAACAACTGGAACTGTGCCAGACAACGTGGGACAGGAATCAAGTTTACCTTGGCACCGTGCACAGAGAGGAGGAGGGGTCAGCAAGGTCAACTCTCCAAAGCTCACTGCTGCACCAATTTACTGACATCCTTACCTCCCACTTATTTATTTTAAAACTTTTGCACACATCCTTACCGGGGCTGCCAATAGCAGCGGACAGCGCTGCAGTGATGCGACTAGAAGGTTTGAAGAATGGCAGGGAAACATGTGGCACAGTCATTTAATACGTTCCCCTAAGAGCTGAGCGTTGCAGCACATGTTCCACTAGAGACGGTTCTGTGACCTCGGCAAGCAGCATCACAGCTGAGGCAGTTTGCGTCCAACCTTCATTTTGCCGTGGCATACGACACAAAGCTGCGTCACACAGTCCACGATCAGACGCATTTTGAGTCGTTTTTGTGAGATTCGTTTGAAAGCCAAACATGATCCATTTATCTGCTGATTTTAGTGGTTTAGAAAATTAAAACCTCCTTTTGTGATCATCTAGCATCAGTGAAAGTGAAAGTTGAAACAGTTTGCCATTTCTAAATGACTGAGCAAATCAGACATTGGTTGCTATGGCAACCCCTGTCTCATAGACGAAAATAAACTTGTCCAACCTCTCATTGTCATACTTCCAGTTTAATTTTTTTTAATTATTATTGATCCAACTATAGATGTGAGCATGTTTATGTGGGTTGATTTTTTTTATTTTTTATTTTTAGATCACATATCTGCCTTATTTGATTGACATGTTCGCTTCTCTTTCCTATTTTGAAGAGAGACTAGAAGAACTGACTGTCACCTATTTGTTTCCCAAGGAAACAGGAATTATGGATCATGCAAATAATCTGTGTGAATTAATGCCACTGCAATATAAGATTATATTACTTCAGGTCATTTTTTAAATATATTTTACACATTTGCTGTGGAAGGCATTTTACAATTCTAAAAATAGAAATTGCTTTCAAAGTCTTTACAATGAGTACCTTGTTTTCATGTTAGCAAAATAAAAGCTGAGCATACACTTCCAGGAAAGTTGCAGCATCCAGAGAGAGACCCAATCTGCCATTTTTAAAAACGTTTTCAGAACATATAATTTCGCCAAATGAGTAAATGCACCCGACTCCCAAGCACTTTGAGTTTTTATCATTTCTGTACGAAACAATACGACAGAATCTAAAACACAATCTGTTACATTTTGTTTTTCTCCCCCGTCTGCGATAACACCTACATCTTTCAGGCCAAACTAATTTGAATTTTAGAAAAAGACAGCTTGGGTAGACAACAAAAAAAGATTTTTCTGTATGACAAAGTAATAATCTACTTGTTTAATTATGAATTAGATGTGCAAAATCCAGACTTTGGTTAAATTTCCCTCGCAGGCATCGGTCCCGCAAAACAAAGAAATCTTTTCAATAGAACCTGTCAAATAACACAAAGTAGGCTGAAAGATCTCAAAAAGAAAAGCAATTGATGAATAGATGATGAAGTCATTTACAGTCTAGGAGGGGTTATAGTACCATTTCTGACGCTTTGGGTCTCCAAAGAATCACAATAGAACCTTTATCCTGACGTGGTGAAAACACGGAACAGAGGAGAACCTTCCCAGCAGCGGCTGAACAACCAAAACTACTACAAGAGCTCATCAACAACTCATCCAGAAGGTCCAGAAGAACCAAGAACATCTAAAGCTCCGCAGACCTCACTGCCTCAGTCGAGGTCAGAGTTTCAAGAATAAGGAGAGTGAAATAAATCGGCTCCATGGCAGAGTTCCAAGGCCAGAACCACTGCTGTCCCAGAAGAACACACAGACCCACCTCACATTAACCAAACACTTCATCACAGCAATGCAACGTTTATTTTCCTATAATCGGTGACTGTGATCCCAAGGATTTGATTATTCTTCAGATTGTGATGCTGAATCCCAGGTTTTGCTTGGTCAATGATTTATTTCACCATAATTACAACATTCATCTTCAAGCAGTCATGCAAATTATGACACCGAGATTCATCAACTTCTGTTCTACATTAAAGAGATTAACTGCATACTTCGCTGTTCAAGGAGATGTTGGCACATCCTATGCAACACAAGATGTTCTATTTTCAGAGGATGTGCACTAATTAGGCCGTGAATTACAGCACTTTTTTCTGCTCTCATGATGACACTACTTTACTGCAGGCTGCTGCACAGCCTCACATCTCAGACTCTACGGAACACTTATTGCTTAAAGTAGCACTACGGCCTGCAAAAATACTACATTTTACCAAATATCTTTGGTCTAGTTTCCAATGCAAATATCTTGGTACTTGGAATAAAACAAAAACACAAAAGTAACTTTTCAGCAACATTTAGGAGCTTGTTTTAAGTCAATTTCTTAATGTTGATTGAAATGTTTTAATTCCACTGGCAGATTATTTCATGGGAAAATATCTAGTTAAAAGTGAAATCATCTGCCAATGGAGCAGCTACTTTTTTCATCAATATTTAGGAATTAGACTTAAAACAAGCTGCTATATTTTGCTGAAAAGTTTCCTTTGTCAGTTCTGTCTTCTTTCAACTATACTAAGGTACTTGCACTATAAACTGCACCAAAATTATTAGATAAGATTTATTTTGCTTTTGCAGTGTATGGCCAGTCCATCTCTTGTCGTCTGCAGAAATACTCAGATGACTCTGCTGTTGTCAGGTAGAAGAGAGACTGACATCAGGGATTAATAATGTTTAATCATTTTGAATTGAATATAAAAGATAGAGTAAACAATCAAAGACATGTCTAACAAGCTATAAGTGTGAATAAGATCATTAAAATAACTAAAGACCTTTAGTTCTGGTAGAGACAGTAACAGAAACATTTTGTTATAGTTTATAACACTGGGGGGCGCCACTCCCTATGGACCGGACATGCAAATAATGAATGAAAGAGTTGTTGGATTGAAATTACAACTTTTTTTTTATTGCTCATGGTCCCCTCAAAGACGTGCTGCCCTGGGCTGAGAGCCATACTGGCTCTATCAAAAATGACCAGAGCGTCGGATTGCTTCAATCATCCACTGAACTTTAACCTGATGGGGTTTTTCTGCTCCTCCTGGATCCTGTGATCAGACTTAGAAACAGGTGCAGCATTAGTAGAGGATTTGACATGAGCAGATACTTGGAAATAATTTTAACGTCTCTTCAATTTTGTGAAAATACTTCATCTTTCGCTCCTCTGTCACTTCTCACCAATTATATTTGCTGTGCTGCAAAAGAGTGTGAGGGCTGCTAGCCTCCTGTGGTACTAATTCCTCTCTGTGCAAGCCAGTTCTCCTTAGGTAATTACGTTCAAAACATGCCACATCCTCTCTGCATTTCCCACCATTTTAACACCATGATGAAAACCAGGCATTCAAGCCAGGGCTAAATGAGAATAAAAGCTGTTCTGTCGCAGAGTCAGACGAGAGCTGGAAAACTAAAAAAAAAAAAAAAAAAACTGCAATAAAAACACGTTTATTCCAGCATATATATCTGACAGTATAATACAAGCGTGGCCTCAAACATTTTCCCTGTCTGCAGCAGAATCAGGTCATCTTAAATGATTTATTCTAAAGTCTGCGGGCATTTAGCGAGACATTTGGTGGATGTACTTGACTGCAGAGTCAATGGTGCAAAGCTTCCATCTGAACGGCTGTGGCCTAACACCATAAACTCATTGCAGTTGCATGTTCTAGCAGTCAGCCACACAAATCTTTATAGGATTAAAAAAACCAACAAACAGGTTTTCTGTCACGGGAACATCTTGTCCTTTTTGCCGCCGGAGGTTTGAGGTTGTACCCTGGAGGAAAACCAGCCGTCCCCTGCCTTCAGTTTTTAGCCAACATCAGGTCCAGATGGGAAAGACGAACATTCCTCTCCCCGGAGACCAATTCCAGGGGATCTCAAAGTGTTCCTTGGCCAGAAGGGATATACGTTTCTTCTGCCTCTTAGGGGTCTGCCCTAGGCCTCCTCCCAGAGGGACGTGCCCAGAAAACCTCCAGCGGCAGAAACGCAGGAGGCATCTTTTCCTTTCTGCAGCTTAAATCCCCACAGTTTACTCACTGAGGATGAGATGAGCCTGGCCACCAAACAGGAAGGGCTTACTGAAGCCATTCATATCTGGGATCTAGTTCTGATCTACACGTCACGACAATGGGTGAGATTAGAAACGTAGAAATATTTATAAACTGAAAGCCCCGGTTTTTCCATCCATCTCCTGCTTCATCCCATCATAATATAAAAAGAGAGAGAGAGAGAGAGAGAGAGAGAGAGAGAGAGAGAGAGAGCGAGAGCGAGAGCGAGAGAGAGAGAGAGAGAGAGAGAGAGTGTACTGCTGTAGATTCAGAGAGTGGACCCTGAGTCAGAGGGAGCAATCCACCTTATTCATGTTGAGAACCCTGACCTCTGGCTTACAGCAGCTTCACGCTTTAGCTGGGAACCGCTCCAGTACACACTGAAGGGCTGTTTCTAATAATCCACAAAAAGTTAAGATTCCCTTGCCACGCTCTCCAATTAAAGGTTAGATCTTTATGACACTGTCAAATTGCAGAGGTACGTTCAAGATTTTGTACACATCCTTACCAGGAGTGACAATAACTCTGAAGGGAAAAGAATCAACTTCTGCCCACAGCTAGAAATCCATCCCAATGTGCAAACATCAAATACAATTCAATGATTTGTTTAGAAATCATATAGAGATACAGAATATGTGCACGAAACAACTAAAGATGCCAATAAGCTGTGGGGGAGCAGCTTGTGGGGAAACAAAAAGTTTAAGATTGACTTTTAGGATCTATAATAGCAGCTGAAACAAACTGGAGGGTTTGGATAACAGAAATCTCCTCAGTAAAGAATAAAAATACACACTTTATGGGAGAGATTGTATTTAGTTGGTAAGCCAATGAGATACACTCACTCATCTCTGGTTGGCATGGAAACCAGGCCTCTAGGATCTAACAAAGCACTTCCTATATGTACCACTTTATGAATGCATTCATCAACAACTTCATGTTTTGTCAATTTATAACCACAGCTTCAACATATTCATTAGGAGATATCACTTCCAGAACTTTCTACAAAGCTGAAGAGCAAGGGGTGCATCTGTAGCTGGCCCCCTTTACTCCGGTACCACTAAAAATGCTCCAGGGCAACCAAAAGCCTACAGAATTACCCTATTTAAACACAATCCACATGAGCATGAGCATATCTCAGTCTAACAGTTTCTGGCCAAAGAGATTCCTTAGAGAACAATCAGCATCATGAAGACTGTGGAACCCAGCAGACCCCAGTTCAAGGCATGAACTTCCACCTAAACTGAAAAGTGAGCTTTAATAGAAGAAACACTCAAGAAAGTCAATGGAAATCATTGTTAAACGAAAGCTATTGGACTTTTTTGCAAAACAGGAAATAATGTTTAGCATGCATAAAAATGAACAAGTTGAAGTCAATTATGAGTCTGCAGCCAAACTTCATTGTTAATGTTCATAGATTCAAATTAAAAGTGATCCATTGTACATGCTGCATTTCAAATCTACTGTTTTTCCACAAGACGTGCAAAAACAGAACAGATGTTGCCCAAAAGACTGGCAGCTGTATCTGCAGGTGAAGACGGCTCTACATAGTATTAACTCAGAGAACAAGCGTATAAACTATGCACGTCCACTCCATTATATATATATATATATATATATATATATATATAAACCCTGATTAAACATATTGCAGTTTATACTCATAACACAAAGGTTCAAAGGATGTCCACACATTTATAAGACCATGTCCCCTCCAGGTGACCCCTAGAGCAGCAACAATAAGACATGAGACAGTGTGTCTAGTCAATGAGACTGTTCCTGTATCAGTCCTCAGGGAGCGGTGGTGTCAAAACATTTCTGGCTCCGACTCCAGCTACTAAAGGTGAAATGGGATCACTACATCTGGCTGACTGGGGAATTTTCCACCTGCTGCAGAGACCGCTTCTCAGCTTTATTGCAACGAGTTACAAAAATCCAACCCGGAGGTGGTTAAATCTGACACCGACATTTTGAAGCGAAGAAGGCTTTTTAGTTTAAACACATTGCATCACTAAAAACACCAGAGTTCATTTTAGGAATGCTGATGTGGTGGACGTTTTAAATTTAGGTCAGATGTAAACAAAGCTCAACATATCTTTCTTAGGATTGTAAAACACAACCAAACTGAGAATATGTTTAGAAGGAGGTAAATGGTTTTTTTTCTTTCAAAGATTTTTAAGTATTCTTAACCAAAGAATAAGACATTGACTGCAGTTGCTACCTAGCAGTATCAGGGAGGCAAAAAAAGTACATTTCTAGAATTACTGGAATAAGTTACTTGCAAAATGCACTAAATTTTACACTGTTCAAAGGGGGCGCTTCAAAAGCAACACATGTACTACAAATGCGCCCAATTTCTTCACGCTTGAACCCACAAGAAAGTGTTCCTAGATGTGGTAACATTTGTGACAAAATATACAGAGCAGCAAAGGATTTAACAAATAGGGAACAAAGCCTAATGTCAATGAGTAGCTACCAACACAATGCTACCACCTAACGTCAAAGAATCTGTATCAGTAGAAATACCTGTCATAACAGCGGGACACACTGTGTCCGCAAAGATCGGACAGAACTTGAACATGTCTCACTGTGCAGTAGCTCCTGTTCTGAGAGGAGGAAGAGGAGGAGGAGGAGCAGCTCTCATGTCAGAGAGAAAGAGGACAGGAATTAGACATGTGCCACAGGAGCAGTCACACTGCATGATTTTCCCTGGAAACATCAGACTCTGCTTGACATTTGTCGTGGGTTGCCTTTGATCGGGGAAGCGCTATAATTGGAGTTTGGCATCCTTTTGAAACAGAATGACCACAGATTCAAGCTCACAACCAGAGATTTTCTTTGATGACAGAAGGTTTTAGTTGAAACGGAGGATAATCGGGGTAGCGCTTCGTAGCAGGTCATGCAGGAAGGCTGTTACTGGTTGCGGCGGCTGTACAGGATTTAGTTCCCACCCTTAGGGACTCTGCTGTATGGTTACCTCACCAATTCTTTGATTATCTATAGTTTAAATATTGTGAAAAAGGCCACTTTAGCTCATTTCTCAAATAAAAGAACCACCATCAGCACGGCTTAGGGCTGATCCAATGGTTGTCTAGCTCCAGCCCTCACAAGCCAGTCTCCTGCCAGGTTTAGATGCATCTCTGCTCTGACAAACCTGATTCTAATGGTCCTGCTACTTCCTCAGCCTCTCAAAGTTTTGCAGAGGTTCTGCTATTGAACCGCCATTTGATTCAGATATGTTGAACCAGGGAAAGAACTTTGAGATTGACAATATAATAATGTTGCAATTTTGGTCCTCAATGTCTAATGGACGGTCAGATGTGAAAACACCCCAATTAACTAATGTCCATTACTTGCTTAGTCCTTGCAGAGTCGTAGGGGAGGTTGATGCCTATCAGCAGTGATTGATGGGCGAGAGGTCAGGTCCATCCGGCACAGATCACAAGATCCTCATAAAGAAAGGACAGACATTCATTTGTCGTCACAGCAGAACAATTTAATACTTTAACCTCACCCAATATGCAAGGTGTGGAACAAAACCAGGGGTACCTTGCTTTTGTTATTCTAAAGAGAATAGTTGCCTTCCAGTATTCCACCTCCTGAATTGAGTTGTGAGTCCTCCAGTAATCAAAAAAAGTACATTGGCATTTCACCGACATTCTTTTAAGAAACATATGGTGTGTGTGGGTGTGTGTGTGGGGGGGAGGGGGGGATGTTCCTAAAATGACTACTTGAGCAATTCCAAAACTGTTTGGAGCTCTGGACAAGTTACTAACTTTAGACAATGACTGGACTTTCCCTTTAACGTCAGCTCACTCTGTAAGAGTTTAATAATAGCATGGCTCCGAAGGGAACTCTATTGTAAGCGTTAATACTCTTCAAAAGAAAGAGCAGGTTATTGGTGGCTTTAAATCCACAGGGTCATGGTTTAGTGCCAGGCAGACTCTTCAATGACGAGCCTGAAAGGCAAACCTACGGTTTTACACAGTCTTATTCCTTTATAAGAAAGACAGAAGCTGCACAAAGACATTTTACTTTACAGTATTTAACAAAAAGGTAAGCTTACATAACACCCTGTTCTGATTATTAGGTTATGATTCATCATAACTGACTTTAAAAGTACCTCCTGAAGCCTCCCGAAGCGCCCCAAACTTTAAAAACAGTTTAAATGGTGGCAAAAATGGAGGTAAAATGTATTTAATGCTACAGAGAATACTGCAGAGAACTCAGAGCAAAAACCCACCTTAGAACAGAACAATTCAGATTCTATGAAATTAAAGATCCTCACAGACTCTGGAACTATTGGCTGCAGAAAGAAGTTTTTCTCCGTTAGCCTTTTTTGGTTGAGATGGAGGCAAAATAATTGCAACTTCCAATAGCCTGTTGGCAGTTTGTCAGACAACTTTAAGCATCTCATTTGAGACCTGAAAGTCTGTCTCCTCCTCATCAACATTCAGCTCTTCTGCTTAAATGCTTAAAAGAAAGTACTGCTGCTCTGCGGTGATAGAACTCTGGCTTTTCTCACCCTCTGAGGTGTCACGGATCCATGATGTCTCCACACACTGAGTTACACTCAGCAATGGGTTGGTCTTAGTTCGGTTTGACTGCCTGGTTTTTCTGCTGCGGCAGACAGAAGAACCTCACACAGTTTTAGACAGCTAAGTTCAATGCATCTGACTACAGCTAACTAATGGAGGATGCAGAGTGTGTGTCACAGGATGGAGCAAGTAATATGAATGGTTCCACATGAATAGCTAAACAAGCATTAGCAAATCCAAATTTCTAAACCAAGTCTTGTGGGTGTAATTAATACAAACTGCTTGTTGGAGTAAAATTTAAGCAGAGATATGTGAAGAAGATTCAATTGGTAAAAATGAAAAAGGGAATGCGATATAGCTGATTGTGCTGGTGAGGTACAATCAATTCTTAGGAGCAGAGAGAAGCCAAGCGAGCTGTGAGAGGCTAAACCGAGTTTAAAAAGTGAAATAAGAGGATATGAGCAGTCAGACTCTTACCTACATTAGATGTTTCTCTGAATGGTGACGAGAAGCTTGAACCAAACAGCTAATCAACATAGCGCTGCTAAAGCTAGCTTGGCAGAACTCCATACTAACATATGGATCTTTATTATTAATATTAGCATTAAAGGTTGTAGTTTATGGTGATATAAAGCAGAAAAAAACATGTCAGGGAACAGTAACAGTATGAAACGGGTCGCAAAATGCGATGTGGCGCAGCAGGAAGGGTGATTGGAAATGAGAGCCAGGTGGAGACGGAGCAGCAGGGAACAGGAACAACTGAGGACATCTAGTGGCTGATGAAACAACAACAACTATATTTAATGTTTCTATTTTCCTCGTAGCGGGCTGCACAGTGGCGCAGTTGGTAGAACTGTTGCCTTGCAGCAAGAAGGTTCTGGGTTCGATTCCCGCCCCAGGTCTTTCTGCATGGAGTTTGCATGTTCTCCCTGTGCATGCGTGGGTTTCCTCCGGGTACTCCGGTTTCCTCCCACAGTCCAAAAACATGTCAGGTTAATTGGTCTCTCTAAATTCTCCCTAGGTGTGTGTGTGTGCATGGTGTGAAGCCCTATGACAGACTGGCAACCTGTCCAGGGTGTACCCTGCCCCCTGCCTGGAACATTAGCTGGAGATAGGCACCAGCAACCCTCCCAACCCCATTAAATGACAAATAAACACTTAAGTATGTATGTTTTCAGGTTTTAACAGCATGTTTTTTTTCATAATGACTACTGGCTCCTGATGATACATTGCTGGAATGCACTGCATCATCAACCTTTTTCCATCTCAGTCCCTAGATGTACATCACATAGAAAACCTAAAGCAGAGCTGCAGGACATAGAGGGATCTCTTCATGGTCCAGCCTGTTGAAATCTTATTAGAGAAGAAGTGCTCGATTATTTCCTAACATTTTTCCTCACAAAATTAATGTTCTCAAATTAGAGGTTGGATTTTTGAAAGGAAAAAACATAGTCAGTATTGGATTTATGCTGCTGTAATAAAAGGTGAATTTATTTGAATGCTTTTCACACATCTTTCCCGGGGGTGTTGATAAATGTGGCCGGCACCGTACGCACAGACAACCACGGATAACTGAAAAGAACCCATTTAACTGCCTGCTGCTATCAAGAAAGCATCCATCAACACATCTCATAATCCAATTAGTTTAATCTGTGCAGGCCTGGATGTGTAAAAAGAAGAACACTCTGTGGCTTGCTGCTGGGAAAAAGGAGGAACAAACAAATGCAGACATAACCAGGCTGACAGGAAAAAGTTCAGCTCTTTATTTAGCTGAATATACAGAGAGGTTTCCAGGCAGAAAGTAGGAACAGACTGTTATCAGAGGGCAAGCGATGAACAGCAAATGACACAACAACCTGACAACCAGTGCAAGCAAGGTGCCAGGCATCTGTACTCTGGGGATGATTAGATAATGGAAGAGAGAAAAAAAAACAAAAAACGATGGAGATGGAGGAGGGGATGACTGCAATCAGAAGGACAGACTGAGGACACCTAGTGGTTGGACAGAGTAGGACAGCAGGGAAAAGATGGAGAGAAAAGTACACCAGCAGGAATGTTTAAAATATTTGGTAACACTTTATTTGAATGGGTGTCCATAAGACTGACATGACACTGTCATAAACAGGACATAACATCTGTCATGAACATAAAAAAGTCTGAAGTGTCATTCTGTAAATTATAACACTTTTAATGCAAAGTTGCTCTAAAAGTTGCATTAAAAGTCCATTAAAAGTGCCAACTTTGCCTGATTTAGGAAATTATGATAATTAATGCAAAGTCGGCACTTTTAATGGACTTTTAATGCAACTTTTAGAGCAACTTTGCATTAAAAGTGTCATTACTTACCGAATGACACTTCATGACAACTGTCATAAACATTCATAAAGACTCCAAAGGAGTCTTTATGAATGTCTTTATGAGTTCATGGCAGGTGTTATGTCATGTTTATGACAGTGTCATGTCAGCCTTATCCACACCCCTTCAAATAAAGTGTTACCAAATATTTTTCTACTCATCCAAAAAGCAGGATCCACTCCAGAAAACCTGAACAGATCCTCATATGTTTCAGTGACTATGTCCAGATGTGATTGGCCGAGAGGCGAATTAGTTCAAAAATTATATTCTGAGTTCCTTTAATGGGACTGAGTGACCACAAGGTTTTCCAAAGTTTTAAGTTAGTTCAACTCATTTCTGTTTCTGAGATGTACTGCTGTGTGTGTCATGTTTTAGGACGACAGGAGCCTAAACCCAGAGATAACATACGCAATAAACGGGGACACATGTAAAGTCCATGCATAAAGACCCCAGCGTGGGATTGGAACCCACTGTGACATCTTAAGTTCCAGGGTTTCAGTCCTTTTAGCCTTTTTTATGCTGTTCAAAAAGTAGTTTTGAGTGTGCAGACTGTAAACAGGAACACGTATCTGTTTCATTCTGAATAGTTTGAAATATATAACTGTGTGGAATTAATCCGGATAATCTTTGAGTTCTTAAAATAAATTAATTTAAGACAAATCTCCAGAATATTCAATGATTAAGACATTTCAAAAAAAAAAAAAAGTAGCAGTATTGGATTTGGTATCAGTGATACTGGCCTTATGCTCACTGAGTATCAGATCAATACCCGAATTCCCAATATTGCACACCCCGTTTTAATGAAATTCTAATTTATTCAGATGCACCGGTATTTTGATGATTTAGGGTGAAAAGACCATTTTCAAGATGCTGCCCAAGGCACACAAAAATCCCCGTTCTGGGAGCACTTTTAGGAGCAGGCGATGCAGGCAAAACGGAAAAAGAAAAGTGTAGAGGACAGAGTTAGTGGTAAATAAAAACGGTTTCAGGGGGTTTTCTCTTTTACATGGAAATGAGTCCCAGCATTTTCGACCTTCAAACAAATATTCTCTCATATGCCCCAAATATGAACAAACCTGAGGTCTAAACCTGAGGAAAATGTCCCACGTTCATTTTATCCCCCAATACTGCAGAGATACAAGTAATCAAACATCCGCTGCTGTCAGAATTATAATGCTGACACTAACGGCTCAAACCAAGTCAATCACTGATTAGCACTGAAAAGAGGCTAATCCACAGGAGGTAAAGCAGAGGCTTTTTTCCTTTCAAGATGACAGATTCACTCTGACGTGATTAATACATTCATTTCAAAAATGGATTAAGATAGCTGCCAAGAAAAAAGAAGTGGTAAGCTGGTAGGGGAAGGAGAACAAATCAGAGCTTTAACATGCAGGAATTACTAGATTGCACAGAGGAAGACCAAATGGGATTAGCGTGAGTGAACTCTGAGCCACAGGCTGCGTCGTTTCGCTGAGTGGCCTCCATGTTTGCTCCAACCTGTCCACCTGACATCCTCCCAGCTGCTGCCCATTAGCTCATTAGTGTCGGCACATGAGGCCTCATTTTCCTGTCGCAGCTGTGGAATATTTCTACCATGCAGGGATGCTTTTTTTTTTTTTTTTTTCTCAGCTAAAAATAGAGCAGCAAAAGGCATGAAGGGATGAGGGAATGAATGTGTGAATGAGCTGATGCCAAACCTTTTTCAAGGTAGAAAACCGCAGGAAGGCTGTTGCTTTTTCATTTTGTTTTAATTTGAAACCTGTTGGCGAACAAGTTAAATAGGTTTTTTTTTTTATTTTTTTTTTTTTAGGTTTTTGTAACTGTTCAGGGTTAGATTTCACCCAAAAAGTGACCTGAGTTTTTATGATTTGTCATACAAATCCCCCTTGTAGTGTATTATCAGTAAAAAGTAAATCACAGAGAAATATTTATGTTGTGAAAAGTAAGGAAAAGTGTCCAGTTTCTCACATTCATACTAGAACATGCCATCTGAAAAATACAATAAAACACATTCATAATGCCACTCTTTATTAAACATAAATAAATAAATCAATAGATACAATTCCAAAAGGAGTAAGATATTTTTGGAAACAAATACACTGGATAAAATCGCAATGAGGCAACCTTAAAATATTTGCAACAATTTATAATTTAGATCATAAGTAAACTCTAATGCCCGTGCATTTTTTTGAAACCATTCTCCATAAGTTTGCCTGCATTTGGATTAACAGTGTTTCTGAGGCAGCAGGTTTATGCACTGATGCATCACAGGCATTCAGAGGAAAGTAGGTAAGGTTTGCAGAATGGCTGCAGAGACCACAGGAGGGAGACAGAGATGGAGAACACTTAAAATAAGGCACTTAAAACCATTTGCAGCTTTTCTAGTGGTCACAAGTTCATACCGAGCCACGTGCTAAGATGTTACTGTTGTTAATGGGTAAGCAGCATTTTAGTTATGGAACGTCTTTAGAAATGTGGATTGAGGACGCTAACATTAGCGTCTGTACTCAATGCTACATGTTAGCATTGAGATGCTGGTTTAGCTTTGAATAGCTTCACTGATAGGCTATCAACCCTTTAGCACAACAGTCTTTTCCAGCATCCAATCAGATAGTCTTCTGAAGCAGAAATTAAACCCAGATAGATACAGAGAGGTAGAGAGAGAAATAGATACCACTGACTCAAAATGGCCTTTTTATACAAAAAGAATTATAAGGATGTTTTTAATGGGATGCACCTAAAAGTTGTAAGTATAAACAGTGACAACATTGGAAATAACTATCAAATCATATAAAAAAAGAGAGAGAGAGAGAAAAAAAAAAAAGCTTTCTTAAGACATACAGAACAAAATAAAAATCAAACCGCTCCTATAGGGCCTGGATGCAAAAAAGCGTTGTTATATCTTACAGACGTTAAATGGGAGATTATGAAAGTCGAAGCGTTTCTGAACCAACTCATGTTACCCCTGCACATTCTGCAGCTGGAGCAGGAAAGCTTTTCATTCTGCAGCTGTAGGCTGTCAACAAGCTGTTACGGAGGGTGAACGTGAGTCAGAACCCCACTCTGCCCACACTTCAATGAAATCTCTTTCCTTCACTCCTTCGTTTTAGTTCCACTTCAGCAGACGTCTGGCAGTCCCCCCCTAACCCCCACCCCACACCGTCTGATGTGCCCTCTATTATGTAGGCATCAGGCCAAGATGCAGGCGCCGCTTTGAGACATTCCTCCAGGTGCTGATGGGAGGCGGGCTGACAAGGGCGTCCAGGTCATTTACAAGAAAAGATATTGCTTCTTGGTTTCCTGGTGTCGGCCTCAATGGGACACAGATAGATTTCCCTGGCTGTGTTTGCTTTCTTCTCAGACGCTGATAGCACCATGGGCAAAGGTTAAATTATGTTACTGGTTGACTTGTGCAGGGATGTCACAGTTTACACACACGTTCCTGTCACAAACAAATATAGCAGAGATATTAAGATACACTTAATAAAAAGTTTCAGATTTTAGTTGCATGATTACGGCAAACCAGAGGGAAATATTTAAAACATTTCTCAGGCAAAGCCATAACGACCGGGCTCCACCTGGGATGTTTCTACTGTCGCCTGGGGAACAGCGCTGGTCAAAGCCGTCATTAAAAAGCCTTTAGTGGCTGTCTCAGGAAGCCATTATCTTTCTGGAACCGATTAATTAAAACCTAATCTATTCCTCAAACCGCTTATTATCACTATTAAATTTCATTATGACACCGCATTTGAACAGGGAACTTGCCCAAACATCCGCCCTTACCGGAGGAAAAAACAACGCAGAAAGAATATGAAATGAAAGTCAGGAGAGGCGAAGGTCACCTGAAAAATGGCTCCAGAGACCAGAATGTAACCGCTTTACATGCTCCGCATTTTAATCGAGGGTGACAAAAAAAAATCTGCATTCTTGTTCATACAGGAGTCCTTTTCTCCAGCATGAACCAACAGCAAGCCTCACTTTTGCTGTGCTGCAGGAAAGTTTAGGCTTTGCTAAATATGAAGCTTTTTTACATCTAGAATTAAGCTGTCAGGAGAACAACATTTGCAGCGGCCGACTTTAGCAGGAAATTAGTCAAATTCTCTCATCTTTTTCTGCACACAGTAATACTGACTTTTTAAATGTCAAACACAAATCTCATATTTCTCTTGTTTTATTAGCTCCAGTCTAGCCAGACGCAGGGTTATTATAGGCTTTGATTCTGAAAGAAAATATTCGAGCTATCCACTTTCAGACTATCATCTCTTTGCATTAACCTAATTAGATAACAGCTACATGAGACACAAGCTGATGACTCCCTTTATAATAATTCTCTTTGCCTCCAGACTGTAATTACTTGTGAAGTGATTGCCCATCAATGCTCTTCCTGGATCTCAGATATGCTGCTGCCAACAAAGCTGTGAAAACTTGAGATAAAAACATTCATGTTAATCAGACTTATTATTGTTTATTTGGCCATAATTTGCTAATTTGGGTGAGAAATTAAAATATCCGGTTTCAAATGCGGTTGAAACCGGATATTTCAACACATTGTATAAAAAGATATACGTTTCTTCCAAAATTAAATCAGAATAAACTTTTTCTGCTTGAGGTTTGATCTGATTTCTGAAAGTTTCGCCGAACATTCTTCAGATTCAGAAATTTCCATATGTTTCTCAGTATTTGGTGCCATTGGCTTTGAATTTTACAACTTGGGTCAGACCTTTTTCCTTCTCACAATAGCTAGCTGGAGTTCTGGCCCATTCCTCCTGACAGCACTGGTGCATCTGGGTCAGGTCGCTACACACATTTTCAGATCTGCCCACAAATTCTCTTTAGGATTTAGATCAGGGCTTTGTGATGAACTCAACAAACCTTTGACTATGTAGCTACTTTGACGGGATGCTGATGGTCATTGTCCATCTAGAAGACGCTTTTGGCCCCGAGCTTTAACTTTCATTGTAATTGTTGTAATTCCAACTGTCCTAAAACAAGAGAAGCTTGTTTTTCATTTCAGACAGGGAGATAAAAATCTGTCTTTTTATCTGATGTATGTAAACTTGTGGTTTCAGCTTCGTAATAGACCTGGCAAGCTGCAGTGGAGAGAGGCCCATTAGGTGTGCAAACGTTATAATTTCACTGCGCAACATTCACAGTAACACATTGCCCACTCTTGCAGTTGTTAAGGTTTCAGCTTGATCCTTTTCCACAGACTGAAATTTCACACATACTTGCCCACTTTTAGCTGCTGTGTGAAGTTTATCTCTCTCTGAATGAAGACATTTTAGAATGTGAGGTGATTTGAACCGTAATCCTCTTCAGTTATTAGAGTAGCCACTGATGCATTTCTGCTCCTCTCTGCTCTTCTTCCAGAGGCCTTCCATGGACAGACAGTAATATGAACCAGTTGTGACAACAATCAATACTTTCTGGATGAGTTCCAAGACAAGCCTCCTGACTCACATGGAGACGGACACCTTGAGATGCTGCAGGTCAGAGTTTAATCTGATTGAGCGAGGCAAGGAGGGGGGAGATGAAGGTGATAAGATCCGACCGCATCCGCTCCAAACCCGGAGAAAGAATGCCGCAGATCCACAAGAACATCAAATCATCAGGACTGCCTCAAACACAGCGAAACAAACATGCACCAACACTGGCGTATGTCTCGATCGGTGCCTTTGACAATTCTTATTTTCCCAGTAAACAGTTTATGTTAGTTAGCGGAGCGACGTTTGTGTGAAAACATTTGGAGAAAAGCAAATCAGCTCTAATTTACCGGCCTCTCTACATTCAATACCTCACCTGTGGTGAGTAGATATGGATCATGGCTGAAGGGACAATATCCTGGATACAACTAGTGGAAATCAGTGTCGATGACAGGGTTGGACCTGAAGGGGACGGGAGGAGCTCTGTCATCAAGGCGGAGCTCAGAGTGGTCACTGCTGATCTGATTCAAAAGAACGCTGCCCTTAAATACTTTAGATGCTCCGTGTTCTTTACTTCACCTTTCATTGTAATCTGTGCTGAGATGAATTTTCATTCATACCTTCACCTCACTAGGTTTTCCTCACTGCAGACTCCTGTCTAACCTCACCTGTCAGTCTGTCCATCACCAAAACAAACAAGAAGGCGCTTGATGATGATCTTTGATGCAGTCTCACCTCCACCTTTAACTCCTCCGTCACTCCTCAATCACTCCTCCAGCGTACCTCACTGCTACCTCTCAGATGTCCCGCACCGTGCGAACATCCATCTCTGCCAATCCAGAAAGCCCCTTGTAGTACCACAGCTTGTCTCTAGGCAACCTGTTAAACACTTTCTCTAAATCTACAAATCACTGTATTTCTCCATCAGCTTCCTCAAAGCAAAAAGTGTTTTCCTGGGTTTCTGTCTGGACGCTTCAATGTGTTTGATTCGCATATTTGATTTGGCTCAGATTTTACATCAGGTTGCTCTTCCTGACACAACCCTCCACATTTTATCTTTAGCTGTGCATTGTTTATCCTACTGTCCAGAACATTTTTCTGCCAAAGAACTAGTGATATATGAGGAAGGCTTCACCAGTGGAATACAATCTTCAGGACGTTGTTTATCTGCATCTTTCAGCCTAAAACCAGACAAGTAAAGTGCACTTTATCCCTTAAACTCCTTTCTGTGTTTAACTTCTAATTGTACATTATCCAGGCTGAAAGCTTGTGTGAAACTTGACTGTAAGTGTAAGGCAGCATTTGAACCTAAAATTTATTACAGTCAGGTTTAGTTTGGAGTCTTTGCTGGGCAGATGGACCATCGGGTTCTCTGATGTTAAAGATTTCATGAGTTCCTGAAGGGTCTTGATAGCCTTCATCCAAAAGTCATGAATCCTAGACTTCCCCTCTGCAACATGGAGAAGCAAGCCTTTGGTGTTTGGGGGGCAGATGTGCAACAGCCAGAATCCTGAAACAGAAAGTGGTTGTCGGTGTTAAAACGATCGTGGCGATCCTTTTGATGCCCACCATGTTCTCTCTTCGCTGCGGGTTGCAGGTGATCCTGATAAGATGCTCAAACAGCCCGAGGCTCACCAGGTCGACGCTCTGCAAACATCGGTCCCAAAAGCAGTGAATCATAAATGACTTCTTCACAGTTTTTCTTTGATTCTGACATTAACTTTTTCTTGTAATTTATTTGGAACGGCGTATGTACCGAGTGTGTCTCCTCCTTTTATCAGTGGAACATTTATACCACATCTTATGTATAATCATTCATCCTCATCAATATCACTGTTTTTGTTTGGGTACATCTTCCAGTTAAGACTTTAGAATTTACTGTATTTTTCGGATTATAAGCCGCTAATTTCCCCCCCACGTTTTGAACCAATGCGGCTTATAGCCCGGAGATATCAGCAGTTTATGTATGCACGTTTCCAGTTTAAAAAAAACCCCAAAAAACTTTGGAAATGCGGCTTTTAGTAAGGTGCGCTCTATGGTCCGGAAAACACAGCATTAGCCTTTGTTTTTTTTATAATTATTTTCTGTTTCTGTATAGTCAGTTTTTTGAACATGGTTGCCATCTTTGGATGTGATTTGTTTGACACTCAGTAATGTCGTCCACAAGTTAGATTTTAATAGCTGAAAACTGATGAAACTTTTATCATCAGAGCTTTGCAGAAATAAATCCTTAGTAGCAGCTCTGCACTGCTTCTTTGAAAATGATTTTTTCTGAAGATGTGTGCAAGTACTGTGACAGAGAGCGTCACTTTCATCAGGATACGAACAACTTTGAATGACAAAGGTGATCTCTCAGAACAATTGTAGTGATTTTCAGTGACTTCTTTCTGTCGTCTAAATAAGAGAGGAGTAGATTTAGACAACCTGCACTGTCAGGGTGAATATTTCAGCCGTTTCCTCTGATTTATCAGAGAAGGGGAGAAAAAAAAATGCAGTTCTGAGTCGGAAAATAAAAGATTCAATTGTAGGTTTTTGCAGAAATCTACTCTTAGCAGCTATGGCTGATTTAATGCAAGCATATTGTTTGTTCCCACTCTCTTTGTACCACTTTACAGTCTATAAATATTGTTGGTGTGCAATTTCTTAAACAGTGGCACATTTGCAAACATCCACCAGGTGGTGCTGCAGGTTAAACATTCAACCATCATCATGTCTGAAGCAATACTTTGAGTTTGAGTGTCAAAAAAAGCTACTGTACTCAAGATTTTAATTGCAAAAAATTTAATTTTTACAATTAAAATGTAGTTATTCATTGATTCCATGTATTAATCAATAGAAACATTACAGAATGAATGTTGTGTTTCTGCTCTCAGAATAATAAGGGTTTAAATTACATTAAACTGCATCCAAAGTCATCTGAGAAACTGACATGAAGATAGAAAATATTTTCCATCCCTCAGTATTGTTACAATGTGCTGCAGTTATTCTACACATACTGTGGAGTTACTTACATTCTAATAAATAATGATTACGTTTGTTCAAAAATGTGTGACTCATGCTCGAACTATGCACAATCTGCATTTTGGGATAATGTGACATACTAAAGTGTCAGTCATTAAAAAATAAATGGCTTTAATATTTTATGTGAATATACCAAAACATCAATTAACTTCCTTTAGCTCCAAATGAGACACCACTTTGTGTAGTAACAAAGACTTAACACTAGGTGGAGGTGCAGTATAATGTCTATGTTGTGTTGGGGTAGAGTGATCATTCAGTTAGAAGCTGACAGGATAAAAACATGCAGAGTGGTTCATATTTTTATATTAAAGGTTTTCCTGTTAATGGGCCAGCTGCACTTTCAGACCAGTTTTGCACCATCAGCCTTAAAGTAAAAGGAAAACTGTTTCTGAACCATGCCGAATGTTCAGCTCCATTTAGAGAACAAGTCATAGGAGGCATTTTAAGTTTATTGTATTATCTCTTATATTAATTAAAACCATGGCCAATTATTTATCTGCCTGTCTGGAGGCAGCTGCAGTTTTCAGAGAAGAATTACTAAACTTGGCACCTGCAGACCCAGAGCCCTGACAATGCCCTAACTAACAGATACATTATCTCTGTGGACATTCAGATATATGAAGACTTTCTCATCAAGCTCTTCTTGCCTTTGTGGCCACTAACTATGCATGACTTCAGCCACAGAAGAGTTGGGACGTGGCTGGCTGTCTCTCGATGTCCAATCAGCACAGCCCAGTTTGGTCAGGGAGAACTCCAACTGTCCTTTTCCAGCCTCTCAGAGGAGCTCAAATGCACTAAAGTGGGACTTGAGACGATGTTGCCAGAATCAAAGGACATTTTCATCAAAGCTCCTGCAGCAACCCTGTCAACAGGGCAAAAAAGGACACCTAGGAAAACTGTCCATCAGGAGAATTCACACTTCCACTATGGAAGAAGCATGGGGTCTCACCGATTCCAAAAATGGCCCTGCTGGAGAAAAGCAACTTCATTAGAACAGAAGAAAATAGTAGCTACCAAAGTCTGTCAACAGGAGCAGGGATGGAAGAGTGCTAAGGTCAAGATGGAGGCTAAATGTGGTAAAGGTCAAGTAGGTAGAATGTAGAAGATGTAGATGATGGAGGCGAGTAGCAAAAAGGTTCATCAATCAAGCCACCAATTATGTGCTTCTTATCCCCGAAACTAAAACCAATCACTTGCATTCTGAATCAAAAACATTCACAGGATGCACCAGCAACCACTCAAACACTGTGCTTCCTCTCTGAAACATAAGAGAATCACCATCAATGCTTTCAAAGTTAGAAAACCTCATTCAGCTCATGAAAAGAAATCAGTCCAACAGGGACTTTAAAATGCTGCTAGCCCACACTTTTATTTATAAAGCCCATTGTTTACTCAGATCTGGTAATCTGCCTCAGCTAGAAAAGTGCTTGATGTGGCTGGTATGGGATAAGTGGGATTATTAAGCAAGTTTTAATATTTTAATATTTTCATTAAACCTTTATTTCGACAGGAAATAACTAAGATTAAAAATCTCTTTTGCAAGTGAATTGTCACGATTTGTGGTTTGTAATGGTGAGGCAGGCACCATTACAAACCAGGATGAGATGCAAAAGATGATTTAATGAAGTAGCGATTCACAAAATCCAGGCAGCACAGGTGAGCAATGGCAATAACTCTCACACTGGTAGCAACTGGCATAGACATAAGACTAATGACAATAGACATTCGACATGGCCGGACAGAGCAACAGACACAGGTGGGTATAAATACTCAGGGAAGGTAATCAAGGGAAACAGGACACAGCTGGGATCAATCAATCAATCAATCAATCAATCAATCAATCAATCAATCAATCAATCAATCAATCAATCAATCAATCAATCAATTTTTTGCTAATTGTATCTGACAATTTATACCACAGCAGGCATGGAAAACCACATATGCAACAATTCAGTTATCTAACAATCTATTGTTAATCTCTTTATGTTAAATAAATTAAAAATTGTTTGAAATGACATTTCAAGCTTATTGTTTCCATAGCAACGATCAGGAGCGAGACCTCACACTTTGGCAGGCCCCTGTTAAATTTCTTCAGGAATTTTCTAGTTTGATCTATTAAGTTTATTGTTTAGATTATGTAAAGTTGTGAAAACTTTCCCTGTGAATCAGAACAGAAATCCTCACTGCATCTTCTTAATAAATAAATAAATAAATAAATAAATAAATAAATAAATAAATAAAATGTTTAATGGTGTTTTCTCTTCCAAGGGTAAAACTGACAGTAAATGTGCAGACACAATATGGTCAATGGATGCAACAATATTAACACAAAACGTAGAAAACTGATGATGGGATAAAATCAATTAAACAATATGTATGCAGTAAAAAAAATAAAAAAATAAAAGGGTATGCCTAATAAGAAGAACACTTATATGTACTTACATGTATCTATAACATGACATTATATAATATAACATTAAATTTCGAAGAACCAAATCCATTTTTTGTTCCAGCTTAGCATCCCTTCCTGCTCACAGAGGCTCTCCGGATGTCTCTAACTTTTATTTGTCTGTGAGATTTAATTCCATGAATTAAATGCAAACAGAAACTCCGACTTTCCTCCTGCCAGGCTGTCTGATCTGCGCTCTGGGGCTGAGGCTCCTCGCCTCCCGCCCAGCTCCCTTGAGGTTAATTATGCCCACTTTACCAGCTGCGACTGACCTTCCATGTGTCTGAAAAGCAAAGACAACTACATGATCTGGCAAGGCGGCTGCTATTGCTAACAGCTTTTCCTTCCAAGCACTCGCTGTTGACACGTGATACATCGCTGCCATGTCAGGAGTTGCTAATTAAAGTGACTGACGGTGCACAACCTTGATGTTCAGCTGGTAATGGACCTTCTTTAGGTGTCCAGTTAGTTTGTCTGAAACTGTCCACTTTCCACCAATCTCTTGGTCTTGTCTGTTAAGAGTGGAGTAACTAGATTCCCCATATATTCTTTCCTCTTTTTCCCCACTTTCAGGTCAAATTACACTGAACGAACACAACATGTGAAGCTTAGCCCTAATGGCAAAAAAACTTTAATTCATCCTTTAAAAAAATAGCTCAGCAGCTAGCATGAATGTCCTTTTAATTTGGGGGTTTTAATAAATTGTTCGAGCAGTTCTTCCTACTAATTTTTGAGTAAATATCCCTCAGCGGCATGAAACACCACCTAATGTTTTGTATGCCTAAACTGGCTTCTGATATATTATTTGTTGTAAAGAAAATTCATTTAATTGGTAGGTTGGCTGCTCCAGAAGCCTGAAAAAAAAAACCTCCCAAAAAGATTAAAAATAAAATAAAACATTACCAAAAATATCCAGCCAGAATTATGTCAGAAACCTCATGTGGTCAATATGCAACTTGTTCAGAAACCTTTAAATATTAGCGAGGGTGCATGTATATATTTGAGCCTCAATCTCCAGTTTTAGCTTCGTGTAGATTAGAGAAAATCCAGCGGCGCTTAAAGAGCTCAATTTCTTAAGTTGCTTCCAACTTTTCTCTCCATCTATAAAACCAAAAAAAAAGAGCATTCTCCTCTTAAGAGGCTGCAACAGCTTCTCACAGCGCTCACTGCATTGAAACATGGCAAGAATGTAAACCACGAGCGGCTTAGCTTAGAGAAAGCAGCTCACTTGTTTTTGATCAGGGAGACAAAGGCAACATAGTTCAATGTGTACGCGTCTGCTTTTTTTGTCTTTTCAGGGGAAACGGTAGTTTCTTATGAAAAGGATTAATTGAGAAAAAGAAATCATCCATTTCCTGTCAGGAAGGGACTTCATTTTGGAGCAACAAAAGTCAGGTCTAGTGATACAGAAATCAGAGTGAGAAGAGTGACAGATGAAAACTTGCAGAAGAAAGTGAATTTTCCATAAACAGATTTTTTTTTCTCCCCAATGGTTCAGCATGTAGCTGTATAATTTATCACTGAACCTTAATGAAAGATAACCTCAGGAAGCACCAGCAACATTTCTGCACACGTTTCTGTTTATTGCAGACCTCGATGTCACTGGGAGTCTTTTAGATGTGCTGCAGGACTCCCATCATCACCGCAGGATGACGGCTGAAAACAGAAATACAACGTTGGAGGAAAAAAATGTTGAATCTGGTGCAAAAACAAAAAATAAATAAACAAACAAATAAGCAAATAGAAAGGTGAAAGAGTTGCATGGAATGGAAGAGAAAGAGATTCCATCTGCTTAGTGTGCTTGAATGTAATGAGTTAGAGACTTAAATAGTTTAATTTTACCTTTTTTCAGAAACTGTGACCTCAATTCTTAGGGGGACAGCAGCAGTGGATCTCAGTGGTCAATATGGCCCCTATTGGGTCAATAAACCACAGACATACTTAGAGAAAAAGTCATTTAAGGCTTTGAAACTGGACATTAAAGTTAAAAATCAATATGGAATCTAGCAATAGATATTTTAAAGAGGGCAGTCTGGGGTACTTTGCGACATTTAGTCCCAGGAATGAGTCTGGCTGCTGTGTTTTTAATCCAACTAAAACTGGCACAAACAGTTCTGACCAGTAACTGAATATAATGCATTATGGTAAACAAAAAGAGACCAGACAACAGGCTGGACGTGGATGTTTCATGGTGAGATGAAAGCCAAATATTTCTAAAATTTGGATATGTTATTTGATACATGGACAGATTAAAATTTGAGTTCTCAAAGAAAAGTGGATGTGAACTCATAGGCTAGTGCCTATCTGCAGTGGTTAACAGGCAAGAGGTCACCTGGACAGGTCATGTTTAAAACCTATGGAGAAAAAAAAAGTAATAAAGTGTTTTGGGTTTTTATGTTGTTTTTCTTTTTTTCTTAAGGTTGTGCAGAGGAAAGTCCAGAAGTCGTAAGTAAATGGTGAAAACCAGAAGGACCAAGGATTGCTCCCTGTGGTGTTTCTTCAAATATCAACGCAAAGTTCTTTCCAGGACCAGCATGACCGGACTCAGCTGCTCAGACAGGACCAGCTGGTAAAATGTTATCAGGCTCCGAGCTTCAAAACACGACTGGAAGCTGTTAAAACTTGACTTTCAACAGAACTGCGTAGATGATGTCTTCAAGAGCTACATTATTTCTATTTAGCAAGTGACAGACATGCTTTGTGCAAAATTAATGTTTAGAGCTGTCTAAAAACAACAGAAACCAGGGAATTAGTTAAATTAAAAGTTTAACACCAAGGCGTTTCAAAACTACGTCTTCAGACACCTGGTAGGAAGAAGAGGTAGAAAAAAGCAGGTGGTCGTTTGGGAACTCTATGTTTTGCCTTTGAAAGAGATTTTTTTTAGATAGGAAAAAGATAAAAAATAAGAATGAGTGCTTTCTTAAAATGAAGAAAGCAGATTCTGGATATGGGCGTAATATTTAACTTGGAGTCTTGTAGAGCTGCGGCTGTTTTTAGACATCAGTTGTGAAACGTTGTCTTATCGAAGTCTTATTTGTCTGCATAGTCCAAAAAAATTAAAATGATTTGGTGGAAAGCGCATGGAATATGATAACCCTGGGCTTTCAGGTGATATTCCCATAATTTAAGGCATTTTTCAGAAAGAAAGTTTAGTACTTTAAAAGGCATGTGGGTAAATAATTCAACTTTTGTTTATTTGTTTTTTTTTAAGAATAAAGTTTCCCAACATGAAGGCAGAAATTTGAATTTCAGAAACATAATAAATAATAGACTTTTAAAACCTGGTTCAAAATCAGCTCCTGGGAAACAGGCAGGTGAAATAAAACCTGTGAGTTAAAAGGAATAAATAGAATAAATAACTGAAGGCAGGAAAAATGTCCAAGAAAAACTAAAATAACTATCTGTGGGATAAAATCCTCTAGGAGTGGAGGAGATCAGGCAAATGGCAGTGAGGGCATAACTTGAGTTATTACATTAAATTAAGTTTGGATATATATAAAAATGTGCAATTAAGATTTAAAAAAAAACCCCGAATGCATAAATATAGAAACAGAGTTTCACAGATGAGTTGGTGTTTATGGAGGATCCAAATGCAGAATAAAGAAGTGGAAACATGGCTAATTACAGATGCTTAATATTACAAAAACAAAGTCCAAGGTCCAGGATTACAGAAACATGATCTGATGATTATGAAACTGAATAAATAGCAACAAGTAGATAAGCAAAGAACAGATGAACCAGTGAAGAACAATAGAAACCAGTGAGGTTAAACAATCAGGCTGAGGGACAGAGAACCACAAACCAGACACCAAGAAACTACAAAACTAAACAGATTTAGAAGTAAATATCAGTTTTTACATATCACAAACAGCAACTTTTGCATTAACAGGAAAACGACAACATATTCTGGCCAACGTGATCAACCAATCTTGAACATGATGGTCATTTTCCCTTTGAGAATACACAGAAAATTATTTTTTTTTATATTTAGATAATCAAAAAACAATATAAGCCGATTGAAACTGCAGTTATTTGAATCTAGACAAGAACAATTTCATACCGACATTGTTTATAAGGAATGAAATACGTGAAAAGAAGTTGAGTGGAGTGGTACATGGAGCACTTTCCTTCACAAAGAGAAACTGATCCTAAAACTTAAACAACAACCAATCCCTTGAGACTCATTATAAGTTTAACTGTCTTTGGCTCAAAGTATGTTTAAGTAGTTAGCTTTCAAAGATCACGCAGGTTTTGTGGAAAGCTGAAGATTTTTCATTCATTTAATTTGTTGCATAGGAATGCGTAGTATTTATCTTATTATTTCAGAGGTATTAGTTATACATGTAACGTGGTAAGGTCGCAGGATGTTTGGGATTGGTCAGCTTCTGTTAAGAAGAGCTCTCATTTCAGTATCGATTCCTTCTTTTTATGAACCTCTTTGCAATACCTATCCTGGTATGGCTTTAAGTTTCTGAAAAACGAAATCCTAGCTTGGTGATTCTGTATTAACCTAACCAAAAACTAACACCAAAAATGTCCAAACACTTACGGATCAAAACAAAAAGACCGATTGCCATTTATCACATCAGCATTTGTGGCATAAGCAGCTATTAGTTACATTCTCACATAGAGCCAGGTCTACTTGAATATGCTGTATTTGCTCTTAAATGAAACAGTCATCTAAAATCAGATTTTTCCTTTTACTCAGGCAATATTTGTTACTTAAGTGAAATGGGGAAAAAACATTAAAAAAAATAAAAAATCTGTAATGAGGCAGACTGTTTCAGTCAGACCTTTAATTAGAGTTTGAAAGTGGAAATGTGACAAACAAAGCTGGATGAGGACAGAAGTTGAAGGGTGAACAGGATTCAGAGGATGGCGAGGGAGGCAGAACGAATCCGCACCGCTCAGATGTAGAAAACTGCAGCTCTGAGAGGAAACATTGGTTTCCAAGTCTCCATAACAACCATCTAGTTAAAAGTTTAGCTCTCATCTGTAGCACAGCTCCTCTAATTGCACAGTGATCTGCATGTGACATGATCTTTGAGATCTCCAGAGGGACTTCTATGAAGATGTGCAGATTTCAAATTACATCTATGAATTCTCCGCCTTACGAAGGGTTAATCTTTTTTTCCCATATAAGTTTCAAACATGAATTATTGCAAGCAGGTTTTTCTTATCTTTTACAGCTTCACCAATTTATTAGCAGCAAGGTTGTAACAAAGTCACAGCTCTCTTTCACCAAGTTTCATTTCAGGAACTCTTTCATTTTGCTCTTATTTTTATGTGATTTTTTATTTTTTTTCCCTCTCCGAAGCCTAAAACCATTGCGGTAAACATGCTGCATCCCCAGGTGTCTTGTAAGAACCAGCATTATGACTTGTATTTATTTACCGTAAAAATTCATTAAGCTTTTGATTTTTGCTACACTCCACCGGGTGTCCTTGTGTCTCTGTATGCTAAGGCACAAATCATATCTGATTTATTGCATCAGTGCAGCTCATAACATTCACCGCGTGTTCCGCCAACAACTACTCATATTTCTCCCTCAGTTCCACTGTGAGCAGGGAGAGATTTTTATTGATCTTCATGCTGAAGTAAAATGAAGAGGAAAGAGAAAACAAATGCAGCGGCTGAAACATGGAAAGTAGAGCCTCTGAGTTTATTCTTCCAACTTCAGGCCTCTGCATATTGTCTACTGATTGAATTCAAAGTCAGAGGTCAAATCTGAATAAGGAATATTATTTCAAGTTTGGGAAATCTACTCACTTTTAATGTGTCTGCAAAGTGTAATATTTTTATTTTGACTAATAAAAATATAGCCTTATATTAAATTACCTGCGACAGACTGGCGACCTGTCCAGGGTGTACCCCGCCTCTCGCCCGGAACGTGAGCTGGAGATAGGCACCAGCACCCCTCCCAACCCCACTGAGGGACAAGGGTGAAGGAAAATGGATGGATGGATATTAAATTACAGTGGACCCTATTCATTGGTACAGAAATATTACCTATTCACAGATATCTTTAATATTCTTCAGAAAATGTAGCCGTTAATACAATATGTTCTCAGCTGCAGGGAATATTGCTGGGTTTCAGACACATGACCTAATTGACACGCGAAATTCAGATGGAGGTCCGGAAGTGGATTTCTCCGGTTCAAAACACAGCAAAATTGATCACAGTGAGTACGCTAATGCCCTAAATAGGCTGAAACAGACGAGGCGTCTCAAAAAAATACGTGTGTATTTATATTATCTTGGTAAAAAAAAAGACTTATCATATAGTCTTGAGGATTTACCTGGCGTCGAGGTGATCAACATAACAAACTATCTGGTGCCGCAGAGTTCATATTACGACGAGCTAGAAGACAGTTTTCAAAAGCCTGGAGAATATAATTATCAGAATGCATTACTGCATTCTCACTTATTAAGATCCTGCTCAGATTTTTCAGTCGTTAACTACTTCTACTAACTTCAACTAATTGTGCTAATTCATATATCAAAACGTTCTGCTTCTTCTGGAGATTTGTGCTATGTCTTTTGCTAAAATTTACTATTGTACTTTTTGAAATAATTGCCCTTTTGAGCAAATTAATTCTGCTTGTCTACCTTTCTTCTTTAACTGGTGTTACTGTTTTCAGAGATCTTCTGCAAACTTTAATCAAGTTTAGCAATTCATATATCAATCTTTTCTGCTTCTTTTGCTCCTTTATGCTATTTGTTTTGCTATGTTTCACTTCTTCAAATATTTTTGGTTTTGTACTAATTACTGCTTCTGCAAATTTATGCTTTTTGCTATGTTTCACAGTTCAACTGTTTCAACTATTTCTGGTTTTGTAGTAATTTCTGCTTCTTGTGCTAATTATGCTATTTTTTAAGCTCTACTTCAATATTTGACTTTTTCAAATAATTTAAGTTGGACACAAACTAATGCTTCTTCTTCTGAATTCTGCTACTCCTTTGCTAATTTTTTTGCTATGTCTTTTGCTATGTCTTACTTTTTCAAATATTTTAGAAATGTGGTGATTTCTTCAAGTTGCCATCCATTCCTGCAATAGCTGTTGATTGCGGTAAATCAATATTGTTACACTTAAGCTTCCATTTGAATAGATGTATGTATGTATGTAAGTACGTGTGCGTGTGTGTGCGTGTGTGTGTGTGTGTGTGTGTGTGTGGGTGGGTGGATGGATGGATTCTACAAAGGTTAGCACCAGGGTCTTTCTTCTGTGATTAACAATTTGTTTGCTTATTGTGATTTCTCCTGCTCAATTTTATTTCTGCTTGTGTTTCTGATTTCTTTATGCTCCTTCCACTTTCTAGCATTTTTTGTGCTTTCTTTCCTACTTCTTATGCTTTATTCAGATTTTTTTTTTACTAATTTCTCTTTCTTCTAATTTATATCTTTCACTTTTCACCTCTTTCAATTAGTTCAGGTTTTATATCATTATTTTATTATTATTTTATATTATATTACTACATTCCTTGACAAACACAGTGTTCAACTCTCTGCATGTTGTGTTTAGTTATATATGTGATATTTGCTCTAAAAACTAGACAAAAATACACTAATGCATGAAGCGTACATTGTACATTGAACATATATATTATTGTAAACTTAAAGATGGTTTGGACTTTATTGAGTTGTAACCTGAGGATTTCCTCAGCTATGCACCACGTATCTGAGAAGAGACATGGAGGAAATTAGGGGTTGAAAACTGCACACACCTGCTCCTTCATTTAGCAATCAGTAGTCCTATAAATTTGAACTTCTATTCAATGGCAGGGCAGCAGACTCCTTTCACAGACTCCTTCCAAATATTAAATATATATTTAGTCATGTAGAAACCAATTTTGATATGGGCAAAAAGAAAAAAATTAATTGCGCTTGGGTTCCCCCTGGTGGCCACGGTCGGTAATGTTACCCTGTGATTTGAGCTGCTGTTCAATGCATATTCAAACCTCAAAAAAGCACCGGTGGAAGAAAAGCAAACAAACCAGTGCAAAAGAGAACTTATTCTTCAGGGAGATAGAAAAAGAGGAAGAACAGAAAAAAGTCAAGATAAAGGTATGTTTGCATGTCTCTTGGTGGAAGAGACAAGAAAATTAGCTAAGAGAAAATTAGCTTGATAGCAACCAAGAAAGCTGCCGTTCAAAAGCTAAACATTTATGCCAGCGTCCTTGTATTTGCGTGAAACTGGATTTCAGTTGATTCTCGAGGTTGGCCCTGTACATTTCTGAGTTGTTGTTTTTTTTGGCTTCATAATGTTTGATAACAAAAACTAAAACTTCTCAATGTTTGACATTGTCTAGCAAAATGTTTTTACTTCAGGCTACAATAGAATGTTGAGTTCCAATGGCATCAATGACATCAGCATTGATGTCATCACTCTATGATATCACAAGGGAATCTCTCTCTTGAATGTAGCTCACAGACAGCATTTTCTCTGACCTGTTCCACAGTTCTATCACGGCAGATCCCTCTTCAGAGCACGTACGAAGTTTATCGGAAAGATTGAGATATCAATTCAAGATATTACACGCCTTTCGAAGAAGCGAGAATTTACCACCGTTTAAATATGAAGCAACAACAGATTGTTTGTCAACATGAAGCTTTTCCAGCTGAGCTTTCATGGGTCGACATAATGGATCTCAACATCCAAGTCGACTATGACGCGATCATTTTCCCTTTAGAAGATGACAGCGATTCTGTTGAATCTGTTGATTCATCTTGCATTAAGTCGGAAGATGAATCAACAGACATCCAGGGGGAATCAAGTCCTTCAGGCGACTTGGAGAATCCAAGGTCATTGGAGGTCAAGCAGGAAACAACTCCATCTGCTGACTTCAGGATCACCCCCTTAGAGGAAGAGACTAGCCAACACGTTAGAGATCTGACAAAGCAGGTAGACAATCTTAAAACAGAACTGCAGAGTAAGACCTTTGAACTCCATGAGGAAAGAGATCGAAGGATTGCATACCAGGCTGAAATAACATCACAGCAGGAGGAGATTCAAAAGCTGCAAAAAATGTTGGAAAAAGAACGTCTCTTGCAAGCTAAACGTGAACAGGCTGCTTGCTCTTCCAAAGTTACAACCGACAAGAGCATTCTTCGACAGCTGGAGTACTTCAAGTGGGAGGCTGAAAAATACGCCTCCCGCAATAAAGGTCTCATAGAAGTAATGGTCGAAGAATATAGAGTGAGACTTAAATATGAGGAGCAGCTCAAAAGACACTCTGAGCAAGCTTCCAAGTTCAAAGAGCAGGAGGAAATGGTGAAAGCTCTGCAGGGTCAGGTTGCGGACCTGAAGGTGAAGTTGAAGCTTGCTTTAGAAAACAAGCATCCTAGAGTTTCCACCCAACCAGAGGTCCCCCTGCAAAGAGAAGGCTCCCTACCAACAGAGGAGACCAAGGAAAGACAGACCTCCAATCAAACAGGGAGGTCTGAAGAAAGACAGGCCATCAATCAACCAGGGAGGTCCGAGGAAAGATGGACCTCCAATCAACCAGAGAGGTCTGACGAAAGACAGATATTCAATCAACCAGGGAGATCCGAGAAAAGACGGACGTCCAATCAACCAGGGAGGTCCGATGAAAGATGGACCTCCAATCAACCAGGGAGGTCCGAGGAAAGATGGACCTCCAATCAACCAGGGAGGTCTGAGGAAAGTTGGACCTCCAATCAACCAGGGAGGTCCGAGGAAAGACAGACACCCATGCGACCAACCTCCACTGGTTGCATGGGGGGCCTTCATGCTGGCATTGGCATGAAGTCCAAGCTATGCCCGGCTCAGCCTTTACACCGACCCAGACCCAAGTGGGACTAACTACCTGAGTGTTAGCAAACCTAGGTTTTGCCAACACTGGGCATTATGGAAATTCAACATTTTACACAAATTTAGGAAATCAAAACAGACACAATCAAAACAGTGTGTGTGCAAGGATAAGTGTGTTAGACTTAACACACTTAAGTATGTTAAGTCTAACACACTTAAGTGGATGGATGAATATTAAAAGTGTCTGACAAATAAATTATGAAACAGAGAATCTGTGAAAATTCCTCTGTCTTTGCTTCTGTCCAGAAACAACCAATCAGAACCAAAAGTTTGCCCTTTGGTACTGATTGGTTACTAATGCGTTGAATGTGTCTCAGCACATTCAACGCATTAGTCTACTGGTATGCTGCAGCTATGCAATTGCCAGAAAAACAACCTAACATATAATTGTTATTTACAGAATGATTTAGAAAACAAAATTCTATACAGGTTTGTCAAAACTATTTCGACCCATATTAGAACTTTGCATTCATTTCCCTTCATGTTAGTAGCTGTGACCCTAACCCATACATTTACCCTAACATTTTCCCTAACCCCACCCAATACTAGTCTATTGCTAACCCTAACATTAACTACAATTTAATTGGCATCTTACCTCTAAACGTTATCCCTGACCCAAAGCAATGAATCCATCATATTAGGACTGGGCTTTGGTCCTAATATGATGGACCTAATATGACATTGTACATATAATGGTTCGTTCACACCAAACGCATTTTGACCGTCAGGCGCATCTGGTTTACTTTCAAAGTCTATGTGGAGGCGCGTCGAGGGCCTTTGCGGGATGTTTCAAGCATCTAGCGTGGTGTTGGATGCTTCACATAGATTTTGAATGTAAACCAGACTCGCTTGACGCTCAAAACGTGTTTGGTGTGAATGCACCATTAGAATGTTCAGTTCCTATGGTAACAATGACATCAGCAGTGAAGTGATGACATCACTTTTTCATACATCAAAGGAGTCTGTCTCAAATGTAGCACACAATTTTTTTCTGACCTGTTCCTGTTTCAGACTTATAAGTTATGAAACTTGTCCAGGAGCTGTTAAAATTATTTGAAGGCACAGAATCAGCCCAGTACAGGTTCACATTCTCAGGTGAGAGACTCACCTGGTATAAAGTTAATTTTCCGTATTTTTCGTTCGTTAACTACTTTTTCCATCTTCAACTAATTCTTCTAATTCATATATCAAAACGTTCTGCTTCTTCTGGAGATTTCTGCTATGACTTTTGGTAAACTTCACTATTGCATTTTTGAAATAATTGCCCTTTTGTGCAAATTTTTGCCCCATTGAAATGCATGGTGGAATTCTATAACTGTCGTCAGTTGCTAGAGTGTATACACTAGTTACTGCCGTTTTTGAACTTTTTATGCTTTTTGACAGACAAAATGATGCTATTCATACATATTTCACTGTAGAAAAATAATTTATGCATTAAAACGTAGCCATGTGTGTCTACTTTATGGAACTATTACTACCACAGGTCTTACTGTTTTCTGTCAAACTCTACTGGAGTACAGTCATGTCACACCTTCTCCTATTCTTTCAATGTATTTTTCTCTTGTGCTCCGTTTCTATCTGTGTGTTTGCATTCTGTTTGTCTACCTTTTTGTATGTGCCTTCTGCTTCTACTGGTTTTACTGTCTGCAAAGGTCTTCTGCAAACTTTAATCAATTTTAGCAATTCAAATATCAAAATGTTCTGCTTTTTTTGCTCCTTTATGCTATTTGTTTTGCTATGTTTCATTTCTTCAAATGTTTCTGGTTTTGAACTAATTTCTGCTTCTGCTAATTTATGCTTTTTGCTATATTTTACTTTTTTCAACTCTTTTAACACTTGTAACAGTAAGACTTTACAGCTCTGTTGTTACAGGTCTTACTGTTTTCTGTCAAACTCTTCTGGAGTTACAGACATGTCACACCTTCTCCTATTCATTCAATGTATTTCGCTGCTGAGCTCTTTCTGTCTGTGTGTCAGCATTCTGTTTATCTACCTTTCTGTGTATGCCTTCTGCTTTACTGGTTTTACCGTCTACAAAGGTCGTTTGCAAACTTTAATCAATTTTACCAATTCATACATCAAAATATTCTGATTTTTGTACTATTTTTTGCTTTTTGCTATAATTTCTTTTCAACTCTTTCAGGTTTGTACTAATTTTTGCTCTTCTAATTTATGCTTTTTGCAAAGTTTTCCTTATCAGCATTTTCAAATATTTCAGAGTTTTTACTTATTTTAGCTTTTGCTAATCTATGCTATATCTTTTTCTGTATGTTACTATTGTACTTTGTCAAATATTTAAGGTTTTATACAAATATTGTTTGTCTATCTTCCTGTATATAACAGACAGACAGAGATGGATGGATGGATGGATGGATGGATGGATGGATGGATGGATGGATGGATGGATGGATGCTTCTTGTTCTTTGTTCTCATGTTTCTTGCATTTCTCCATCAATCATTCTGCAAATATGCTACTTCTGCTCCTTTATGCTATTTGTTTTGCCATGTTTCACTTTTTCAAATTTTCTGTTTTTTTTTACTAATTTCTACTTCTGCTAATTTATGCTTTTTGCTATGTTTCACTGTTCAACTTTTTCAAATATTTCTGCTTTTGTACTAATTTCCACTTCCTGTGCTAATTATCATATTTATTAAGCTCTGTTTCACTTTTTGACTTTTTCAAATAATTCAGGTGGCACACAAACTTCTGCTTCTTCTGCTGAATGGTGCTATACCTTTGCTAAATTTAGTTACTTAGCAAAAGATTTCTACAATGTATGACTAGCTTTTTTCTACTTCTTATTCTTTGTTCTCATGTAAATATGCATTCTCATGGCTATTTCGCTGGGAACAGTAATTTCTCTAGTTTAGTTTCAGGTTGGGTCAAGCATTTAGGATCGAATGAAGCATTAAATGACTGTCGACTTGTTTATGGTGAGTAGTGCGTTGTGCTACTTTAAGTAATTAGTCTAAGATAACAATGCTATTGCTAACAACGAACTAACCCGTGTTATTTCTATGAGCTTGGATCTCCCGGTAAATAATTTTTTATTCATGCTGGAGTTATACATTAATGTTGAGTTGTAAGACACTGGATTCATGTCCAATGTAGGTCAACCATTCACTCCTATCTACAGAAACTCGTTCATGTCTGGCCACGAATATAATTTGTGGTCAGACACAAACCATGTGGGGGAATAGTCACAGCTCACTACGATTGTATGGCTGGATAAGTTATATTTTATTTTATTTTATTTATTTATTTATTTTTTAGCATGAAAGTCCCATTAAATAAACATTATATTTTCTGACTCAGCACGGAGCTAGCTGATAACATTAGCATTCTGAGGACAACCAAGCTAGGGCATAAAAATAATATGTTTTAGCTTTCATATGAATGCTTGTCTTTCTAAATAACCGTCCAATAAAATAAATGAAAATACAATTTAAACGATACGATCATTACCTGTTCGAAAGTGGCGCTGCAAACTCTGGCGTTGTTAGTTTCCATACCGCCTGTTTGTAGCTGTGGATTGTTGTTCCACTTTTCTCCTCTTTTTTTCTGTAAGTTTTTAAAATTAACTCCCTTGTGACCAACTACCTTTGAAACACGAAAATAACGTTTATCTTTCTCTCTATTAGAACGGTTGGAACAACCGTACAGGACACAGACTTTAGACATTTTGATGCTTGATCAAAAGAAGTAAACGGGCTGCATTTACTTCCTGCCCTCCATCTGCTTAGTGCTTAGGATGACGTCGGTGCTACGTCAAATTGCTACATTCTTTGGTACTCTGCTATTAATACTTTCCACAATCGTATGTCATTGGGATATCTCTTCATAAAGTTGAACCATTCCTCTCCGCAGAACCTTGCAACATCATTTTGGAAACTTTGATCAATTTGAAAAGTGAAATTGGAAAGAAGATTTCATCAGATTAGATCTACAGGAAGGATGGATGTCTGTCTAATCAGCCTTCATCTGTTCATGCTTCTCCTTGCAGGGTTTCTGGTGCCTCGTGTTTTTGGACTCTGGGAGGAAGCTGGAGTACCCATAGAGGAGCAACTCAATGCAAAAAGACTTCAGATCAAGATTCAAACCAAGGACCTTCTTGCTGCAAGGTGATTTTGGTACCCAGTGCACCATTTAATCCTTACTGCAAAAACAGTAAGGATTTTGGTTAAACTAAAATCAGTGTGGAATTATGCTGCTGCTGTATTTATTTTAGCACCTTTAATACATCTCTACCAGTGGTGTGAAGGCTGCTGTAAATTTGAAGATGATTTTTTTTAACTATGCAGCCCCCCCACAGTGATTAAAGAGGGATAATTCTCCACAGATTTTGATTTTATTTCGCTCATCTTGTCTGCCCTGTCATGTAGGAGGAGGCTTAAACATCATTTTCATATTTACAGAAGCCTGGATTCAAAAGCCAAAAACATCTCCAAAGTTCAAAATGTTCCCCGGAAATAAGAGCGCTTTTATTTAGCCCATAAAATATGCATTTTGTTTCACAGAATAGTTCATGTAGAAATGAACAAAGTGACCTGACAAGAGCCTGTCTGACTGCATCGCACTGTTCCAGTTCCTATCCAGCCATTGCTCACAGGAAAGCAAGGAGGTCAAACATCCAACCCAGCTTTTAGTTACTAGTTTCCATTATAGCAAGACCAATATTCAGGTCAAGAGATGATTTTGACCTGAAGCACCAGAGGGTCAAGGGGCTTCCAAAGATGTCGGAAGAATTTTCTGGAGACTGAAGGACTACGTGTAAGTTAGGCCGCTTTGAACCAACGTACGTGGGAGGCTAAATTATTATTTCTCACCCTGTAGAACTCTAAACTACTCAAACCAAAAGTCTTATCTGAGGTGAAGCGGCAACAGCTGGACTGAATAAAACACAAACAACTATCATTTTGCAGAGCTGATGAAACTGGAAAGGATTATAACTTTCTTTTTTAGTATTGCAAAAAGCAAACAACGAAAACAAATCTTTGCTCAGCAGCATAAAAATGAGATAGAAATGAAAATGCATCATGCAAGACATTCAGGAGATGGAGAGAGGAGAAATCATTCAGCCTGTGTTTAACCCTTGTATTTAGAAATAGGGTCCAACCGACCCCACACACGTAAAACTTGTATCATTTGCCTCAAATGATGCAAGTTTTACGTTTGCCTCAGTCCTCGCACGCACAAGGGTAAAAAAGCAGAGATCGTGTCTGTTTGGCTTTGACCTGAGTAACCTGTGGGGGGGACGGGCTTTGACGCAACTTCCTGTTGTGGCTCATCTGCTGAGAAATGTTTGTGCACAATCTTGTTGAGCGAGAACTTCTCCACAGTTTTTATCTTCCCAGCCTCAGAAGTGCCGTTTCTATTGCAAATGTGTGCAAAACGTTATTTTGATATTTTAATGTCATAAAAAAAAAAAAATAATTTCACAGTTGTTGTATATTACAGAAGAGGATTATGGTCACTGAAAAAAAAAGGAATTTTAATTTTAATCTCAGAATTCTAATTTTGTGTCAATCTACGATAAATGACCAAACATTATGTGTGTCAGTTTTGTTGTTCGCACGTGAAAATGGTCACTTTTCTGCTTCTTCCTTGTAGGGTTTGTAAACCTGCGCCGTATCTTCCCTGAACGCCAGCTTTAGTTTTGAGTTGTCTGATGGTGCATAAACAATTTAAACAATTATGGTTCTGAGAAGAAGAAAAAAATCAGTTCACGTTAAAGTTAATGGCAGTAGTAATTGTGGATCGCTCTCGGGAGACATTTCTGGTTTATTTATCGACAGAAAATAGATGAATAATCTGAGTCAGTCTGATTGGATAATCTGAGGTTAATTGGACGTCAGGGTGAGCGTGTCTCCGTGACAGGATCTCTTTCTGTCGCCACCAACATCTGTCCACACAGGACCGCGTCCGCTGTACAGCTCAGTCAACAGCTCAGCTGCGTGTTTATACGTTCCAGTCAATACCTAAAATGAGAAAAGTCTGAACACGCGTTTATTACAATCTAATGAAACCGATACTGTTCTCCAGGCCGGAGAAAATACGAGCTGGTCCAGGTACGTTTTAAATGCTTCCACTGATTGTAGGAATCTAATATCATTTCGTGCCTTCAGCCGTGAAGACTAACTCCAGAGGGACTATAAATTACCAGCCCAAGTCTACTTGTGTTTGCTGCCGTCTTGCATCCAATAACAGCTCTTTCTGCCTGCTCACTAATAAATCCTTTTGGCTTGTTAACTGTTGCACAGGGAGCCGGTTTGGTGCACAAAGCACTTAACTGCTGCTGAGGGCGTTCTACTTGAGAGAGACTACCTGTTGAGTTCATCTGCTTTTTCTGCAAACCGATAACATGAACCTGAGCTCGGGTTCTGGCGCCGCTCGGTACGAGCTGCTGTTACCTCAGCAATAAATACCATTTATTATTTGTTGCAGTTTTACACATATAGACGTGAGAACTAATCTTATCCTAACCGACTCACTCCTGGTTGTCTTTCCTGGGTTGAAATCTCAGTCTGCAGCCTCTCTACATGCAGGATGTGTGGTGAGAAATTTGAAATATTTTTCCTGCTCAGAGCATTAATGAAGGATGAGAGTGGAGGGATGTGCAGTGAGAGGTTGCTTCATGGCGGCAAGTTAAAGAAAACCAGCAACTTCCAGAGGCAGGAAAAAACCAGAGAGCTCCAAACAAATAAAACCACCTGAGCCTCTTTTTCTAAAAGTGTTTACATTTTAAGATGGTCTTATCTTCTTGCGACTAACTTCACTAACATTGTTCAGTGATGATTTTATAAGAGGATTGTTATTTATTTCCTGAAAATCATCTTCTGCCTACCATAAAATGAGCAGACAGCAGCACAATATTTTAGCATTAGGCTTCAAACGTCGTATTTTGCTGCTCCTTGCCTATCTGTACTTGAACCAATGTGTGACACTATACATTCTGCCACTATTGTTAGTATATAGTTCATGAGGCAGCCTTTAAAAGCCAGAATGATGAAAGATCAGACACCGAGTTACAGTTAGACAAGGAGGGACACTGGGGAAATTAACTCCCAGCTGCTTCCCAGTGGAGTTTGTTTTCCAGGACTGACTCTTTTTTTTGGATGAAGTTTTCATCATGTTTTGGTCAATTCAGCTTTTTGTTCTCTGCCCTGCTGGAAGCAGAGCTTCTTGACACATACATCAGTGTTACGGTTGACAGGCAAACCAAAGCAAACTGTCAAATTATTTTTATGACGGGCTAGCCTTCTGTAAGGATGTCTCCATGAATTCAACTTAAAACATTAAACTCACTGATTCATTACGGACAGAATTATAGATTTAGAACTTTGAAATTTGTAAATGTTACAGAAGCCCAGTGGCAAAGACAGACAGAAACTTGGCTTGTTTTAACATTTGACCTATTGGGACTTTCTCAAGAGCTTCACAGCAATTTTTAAAAACCAATTACAGGATATAAATTACTGTCTATAATCAATAAAAAAGTATACCTACACTGGCTCAGTCTGAAAGTTTGCCAAAAGCTGTTTGATTCTGAAAGGCTCACTCTCAGGTCCCTGTGAAGAGTGATGTGAAGAGATGCAGGTGCATGAATTGAGTTGTTGCGAACCAATTTCAGAGAGAGGTGTGTGTCAAGGAGTAAAAAAAAAAAAAGTGTTGGTGCTTCACAGGAGCACCAATTAAATCTTCTGCTGGAGGAAAAGGAGACACTGATGTTGAAGCCATTTCCTAGGTATTGTTGTACTGCTAATTATGTTGCTCCTTCCTCTTCTGGGTACTCATCGAATAAAGACCAAAACAGAGAAATTTAATGGAACTTTAGAGAACCACTGATTGTCGCACGAGAGCTACATATACCAATCTGACAACTTCCACGTGAAAAGGAAAGAGAAATCTCAGCTCAGGCTCGGAAAGATAAGAGGCAGATATCTGTATTGCTGGAAGAGAGAAAGCCTTTGAGTCAGATCTAATCTCTTCCTTAACCAGAGAGGATGCATTATTTACAGGAGGAATAGATTTAAATGTGCTCCCTTGCACTGGAAGCAAAAAAAAAAAAAAACACAAAGGAAATAAGAGATGAGCTTTAATAAAGATTGCTTTAAAAACAGACAAAGCTTTTTTCATTCATCAAAAACTTTAGTTTTAAGGGTTTTTTTGTGTTTTGTTTTGATCATGTTATTTCTCCAGTTTATTCTGCTGCTCTAATGAAGCACTTTGTGACTTTTGTCTGACAAAGAATCTTGCCACTCACTTTACAGCATGTTGAGTTAAATTATGATACATTTTCACACAGAGATGATTTTCCTGTGGTTGAAGTTTAATTGAATTTAATTAAACAAGTATGTTTATTACAATGACAACTTGCATTTTAACTGAACGTGTTTTTTTTGTTTTGTTTTGTTTTTTGGATTTAAAAAATACAAAGAGAAATGATTACCCATAGACATCACCTTTGGTCTAAATTACAGAGCTAATGTTGAGTTGTATTAATGTGATGTCTACATTTGGCCTCAACATTCAAATCACTTTTATTGCTGAGTGGGAAACACCTGACTTCTTAAGGCTTGTTCTATTAACAACAAAAAGCTGACTGCTCACAAATACATTATAGCTACTAATTACCCATAATATAATACCCAGGATCAACGTTACCATTTCTGTCCAAAGTCTATAAAAACATACTTTGTGTTCAGCCTGAGCAGCTCTGAGACACGGAGCACGAGTGAAACATTCCAGTAAAAACACTAAATGAGCCGTTTTGAGTTTTTCAGTAATATTCGTTTGACTCTGGATATTTACGGATGGCTTCAACAAACAGGAAGTAGAAGTTTACGGATGGCTTCAACAAACAGGAAGTAGAAGTTGCAAACCAGCATGGAGCACGGATCTAAAATAAAAAGGAGAGTCCTCTGCTCCATAGTGGAACCAGGCCGCACCAGATGCTGTTCGGAAGCGGATCCAGACCTACTCAAACAGCGGGTCGTGGTCCGGTTGTTTGATCTGCATAAGGATTTATTTGAGTGTATTTACAACAGCACAACAAGTCCAAGAGCAGAAACAAACCCCGGTTTATTTGAAGAGGACCAGCGATGTCAGCTGTGAATATACCCTAAAGCTAACACATGATTTCAGAACTAAAATGTTCCTAGAGTCCAGCATGACAGTGGAAGTATGATGAGGGACGACCTGCCAGAAGTCATGGGTGCTACATCAAAGCGCATCGGCACATCCACCTCTGAAAAACTGGAAAAATATGGCACTTCTGGAGTGGCAAAGTCAAAGTTCAGACGTAGAGATGATTTGGCATGACCTCCAAAAAGTCTGCTTTTGTAAGAAAACCCCGCTGTGTGACTAATTAAACAAAGGATGAAATTCCTCTCAGTGATTGGTTTTAGAGCCCAGTTATATTTCCGCACAGGTCCAGATGGTTTTGAAAGCTTTTTACAAACTTAATTAATGAAATAATCATTCAGTGGCTGGTATTTACTCAGGTTCTCTGTGTCTGATATTGAAATTAAATAACTTTAATTAATCAGAGCTGTTTCTGCGTCAGTGAGAGAGGAGATCAGAAGTGAATGAAAGCAAAGCACAAAGAAAGCAGAAAGCGTCGGCGCTCCATCCTGAGGGTAGAGCAGAGAACAGACTCAGGATGTCTGAAAAACTTCTCATCATGTCACAACTTTAATCGTCCGGCAGCACACAGGGAAACTGTTTGTGTGCTCTCCAACGTTTCAGCTCCTCCTTTCAACACTTCAGAGCACCGGTGGAGAGTGGCGGCCATAAACAGCTTGGACTAATCCCAATACCCGGGGACAGCAAAAAATAATTAATTGTGCCTAATTTGCTGCTGTCTAAACAAAGATTGGATTTTTGCTTAATGCTAAATAGCCAAGGCAAGGAAATAAACACATCCCTGAGTTTAAATACTCCCCAGCGTCTTTTCTGCCCGCTTTGCTCGAGAAAAATATGCTAATGACGACGTTTAGGCTTCGTCTTCCTGCACTGAGAGCAAACGGCCGGAGATCTGTGAGATAGTTTGAAGTCATAAACGAGCCTCCTTGATTCCGCCTTCAAAGCTTCATGGTGGCGTTTCTGCATCCTCTGGCTCTGTGATGGACTTCCAGGTCAGAGCTGGACCGGGACCAGAACCCTGCACTTTTTCCTCATTTTTTTTTTCCCCACCCACACTCATGCAAGACATCCGTGTACAAACGGCTGCGTGTGTGCAGAGGGACTTGACTTCTGCTGCTCGCCTGATAGCAGGAGTGTCAATATGCGCCGGAGCTTATCCCGGAACTTTGTGATTAGTGTGAAGCAAAGGCATGATTGACTAAAGCAGAACATGAACTGAACTCACATGCAAAGTCCTTTGTACGATCACAAAGGTAAATGTAATTACATTTCCACTTTAAACAACATTTTGAAAGGGTACTTGAGCAAATTTACACAAAAACTTCAGTATTTTTTCTCTTCGAGGGAGAAAGAAAAGCGTGTGTGTTCTGCTCTATTTATTTTCCACAACCATTCAGTGTGGTTCAGTAAATGTCTTCATCATCTGGTTTCCCAGATGGCGGGTCTCCTCAGCATCACAAAGGGTCTGGCTCTCAAAACGACTAAGTGCTACTTTCATCCCTCTGAATGACGTGTTTTTTCATAATAGGTACGCTGACTTTATTGTGTGAAGAATAAATTGCCAAGAGACACACAAGGTACATAATTACACACTTTTTGACAACTCATATTTGTGCCGATGAAGCGTAAGGAGGTTACTGTATTCTATTTCCAAAGATCTGCTGGGATCTGCTTTTTTTTTTTTTTTTTATCTACTGGTACGTCTCGTTGAAGGAGAATGTTTGAAAAGTTTCTTACGTCGTATTGATTCACGGTTTCAGTGCGAACGCAATTGTAATAGACACTAATGTTGCAGGAGAGACACAAAGACACTTTAGTGGAACAACGAGCGAACGTCCTTCGGTGAATTGTTTTCGTTTTAATGTCAGTTTCATCCCACCTCTCCGCTCAGGGCTGATTGTGACTGACAAAAGGAACAGAAAAAGACAAACCGGTGGAGTTAAATTGTTTTCTTTGGCTGCTAGAAGTCACGGTGTGTGTCATTGAGTTGTAAGAACTCAATATCTATCCAAATGAATGAAAGGATAACACACACACACACACACACACACACAAAAAAAAACAAAAAAAAAAAACAGGTGAGCGTCTGCTCTAACTGCAGCTTGGAGGGACAGTTTATGCCAGGACCGGGCTGCCTGTGAGGTATCTTTAGGATGGAAGACGGTCAAAAACGTTTGTGGAAGTCTCCGCTGGCAGACTTTTCACGGTTTAATATTCAGTGACTTTTCTGAACTCGACTCCAAATCATTGGATTACAGATGAGGGTCCACTGTAAAATGTTTAAATGTTATTCTACCAATAAGTATTTTTTTTTCAGGTGAATAATATTCAACATAAACCATTTCATACATGAGATTTTCAGGAAAAGTTATCTTTCAGACCCTGAGGCTTAAAGTCTGTCCTGTACAACGTGTGGGTCTAAATTTTATTCCCAGTTGAGGTAAAACATCTGGAATAGCAAGAAAACCTCGTTTATCACCTTTGCTTACAACTTTAATTCTAAAGAAATGGCACTTTATGCCCAAAATTGCTTTGTTGTTAAGTTACGCTCCGTTAGGTTTTGGCCTTCAAAGTGTAATTAATTCATTTCTGTAAATATGAGAGCTACAATGCAACATCTCAATGCTTAGAAATTCACCAGTGTAGAGAAGTTTTGTTTTATTTTATTTTTTATCTAAAAAGAAAATCTGGCAATAATATCATTGCAGGACGAACAGAAAGACAGAAAAAAACAATGATTGTATGAGGTCAAAGGATTGGAAAAGATGGGAAAAGGATTTAAAGGAACCTTTGATGATTAGGAGGATGAAACGCCAAACAGTGTCTGTGCGAAGAAGTCAAAGGTGGCTCAGAAAACACTGTTGTGAGAAAATGAAGCTATGTTCCTTTGGGATTAGGCCGACAGATAGCGAAGGTAAAGACTGCCTTCTCTTCCAATCCGTCTGTGATATCAGGTCTGATCAGCAGAAGCCAAGTGCAAAAAACTCACTAGAGTCAAACATCAACATGCCACTCAAGGCTGAAAAGATTTCGTCCATGAGGTCTGTGATAAAATAGAACCTGAAAAAAAAACCCATCAACAATGCATATCGACAACAGCTTGATCTCACATCGACTAAAATCCAATTTAGAAAAAAAAAAAAAAAAGCAAAAAAACGTTCAAATTAAATGATCACTGGTGATTCTCTGGCTACAGAATAAATATACATAAATAAGAGTTTAAGATGATGTCACTACAATGAAATATAGATTTACTTTCAGGCATTTTATGCTGCTTTAATAGGAGAAGTAGATATTTATGAAGACAAATTCTCCGTAGAAGTTAATAATATTATAACAGCAATTTTTTTTTTTTATCCAGCAGAGCTGGGGGAGCTCAGGGAAACAATGAGAGTAGCAGTAATTAAAGGAGGTAATCATGCAAATTTTATTGAGCTCATACAAGCGAGTAATTCTGACCTATGTGACTTTTTTTTATTTTTATTTTTTACTAAGTCTTGTATCTGTTTTGATTTTATTAAAGACAGGATGAAGAGGAAGTGCGTGAGCCCTGGAGGCTGGGGCCGGGCTTACCGCTGCGCCCAAACGGTGGCAGTAACGTCACACTCAGGACCCGACCTTAACCGGCGCAGAGCCGAGCTGCTGCCTGATTTAGCAGCATCTGCACACTAAACACTCACAGTGAGTACAGTATGCCGTTTCACCACATAATACGTAAAATGAACCCATATGGCCACTAAGCGCCACGGTTTCGCTGCATGAGGCGCGTGCAGATGGCGCGCATTGTGCTGTTGTCTGACTGACACCAAAGGATGAAGAAAGGAAACATTTTGTTTTTCCTTTCTTTGCTTCACAGTAAATGCACATACGCTGAAAGCGGGTTGGGGAATAAGTTCTGAAAGTGCTTCGAGACTCTTCATAAGGGAGAGAATGTGGCTCTCCTCTAATCGCCGGCGGTTAAGACAGAGTACCCAGAGACGGTCTGTGTCAGGGGCTCGTCATTCACTGGGCTGGCTCTTGTCAGGGTCTTGACGAATGACGAGAGCGTGAATGTAGATCTCTAAGGGGTTAAGAAGTTTCTGCGAAGAGTACAGTGTTTATTATATGCGTACTCCAGAGGAAAACCTTTCAGCTCGTCAGAAAGTGGAGTGAAAAACACTGTTTAACTGAAAAGATGTGATATTACAGTAAGTGATCAGCAACAATGGAAACCCGGAGCTTTTAACCTGAGAACTGCTCAATGAATGAGAGCAGCGAGGCATATTCGTATAAATACACGGCAAGCAGCTGCATAAAAGGGCTGCCAGTGTGTAACTGACAACTCATCACATTATAAACACCCAAAGCTGTTTTTTTTTTTTTTCCAAAGGAACTTAGAAGACTGGCTTTTATTCCAAAGTGCTCCATGCAACATGAGGGGGTTATTTTAAACATGCCTCTCTGTAGGTTCAAAGATACAGCAGAAACAGTTCAAACTGAGGAACCCTGCTCACAGGGTCACGGCTTGTCTGGACCTTTTGATTATTGAGTCTAATGTTAATATTATTCTGTGCTCCTTAGTTTCTTATTTTGATTAGATCGGCCTTGTTCCTGTTTGACTTTAGTTCAGTTCTTTTTTAGTTATTCTAGTTTGTAAATATTCCTTGTGTCTAGTTCTTAGATTCGTTTTCTACTTCTCCTGTTTGCTTACTCTCTCTCGCCCCCTGTGCCGTTTTCTCTCTCTCTCCTCACACCTGCAGTCAGTTAGTAATCAGCCACCAGTTCTCTATCTAGCTATCAACCTCCTCTTTTTAGAAGTTCTTCTTCTTCGTTCACTCTCTGCTGGATCCTTAGTCAGCCTCCGCATCAATCCTTGCTCACACCATTTGTGGCTTCCTGTGATTTCTTGAGTTCTGCTGTGTTTTTCGGACTTCCGTTAAACCATAATGACACTTCCATATTCCTGTCTGTGTTTCGATCCACCTTTCACACGGCAAAACATGAAAATAATGAAGGCAGCCGTGGCAGTGTTACCTGAGCCAGACAGATCTGCCCTGGTTATAATTCAGAACAAGCAGCAGTCAATATAAAGCCACAGAGCATCAGTAGGTTCTGAAATCCTCAGTCACATAAATTCCCTTTCCAGTCTGAACTTCACCAAGTCGTCTTCAACACATCCGGGTGACTGAATGAACTGAGGTTCTACCGTGTGATTGGCTAAGTTGGTTATTAAGCAGTTCATCAGGCATACCTAGTGTCCAGTGAGTTTAAATAAAGTGGACCTGCTTTATTCATGGTGGCTAGAAACAACAACCACCTGCTATAGCTGAAATCCACAACTACACAAAACACCTTCTAAAAATGTCTATTTTATTGGTTCAAACCTCAAATATACCTTGAGATGCATTAATGCAGAGAGTATAAACATCTTAGCACTAACACAGATCCTACACTAACATCCATGGTCTTCCTTATCTCCACTCTGATTGGTTGATTGGAGGTTCAGCCAATCAGCACCAAGGAAGGTAACACGTGCTTGTAGATTGGCTGCTTGTAAACACCAGCCAATAGCAGGTAAAGCAGCAAAGCATCTGGGTATATTAGCTTCACAAGCTGCATTTTCCTTCAAATACCGTAGATATTCCGTTCAAGAAAATCTTGTGCTATGCAGTACAGCATATTTAACATATTTTATAAAAACATATGTCAAGATGATAAAAAATTTCATCAAGGCAAAGACAAAAACAAATAGGTACATTTTCTGTGAAGTTGGAGTTACATTCCACAGAAAAATCTGTGAAAAAGAAATTCTTTAATAAGTGAATCTTCAAATATTGAACTGTGATCGACCAGGATCTTCCTTATCAACTATCCTGTCAACTATTTAAGTGGGAGTGACTGAGTTAAAAATATATATTTTTTAATACAACAAGGTTCACTTAGGGTGCATAATTACATGTAAAGTCAATCAGTTTTTAATATTATAGGATTACTTTATTTTTTGTCCCGATGGCTCATTCAGGCGTAGGATAGATGGACGGACGGCTGGACGGACGGACGGAACAAACGAATTATTTTAATCATCGCAAATGAACAGAACTTTTGTCGCCTCATCCTTTTAACAAACCCTTTTAGAAACAGATTTCTGAGTGATGAGACACTAAGTCCACATGTTGCCTTTCAATCTGTTGCAGCTGTTGCTGTTTTAGGAAATTGGATGCCGCTGAGTGTCCTACAGAGATTTTTAAATTACTCAAAATCAGCCAGTTCTGCAAGCAGATGGTCTCAAGTTTCAGAATTAGTAGATGTTGTTCATGCTGCTCACTGTCTCAGAAGACCATACAAGGACTCCGCTGAAGCAAAAGGTGCAAGACTGTCTATCTGCTTCGCTCACTGCAGAGCTGGTAATGAGTCCTCAGCTGTGAGCAGGTACAGATCACATTGTTATTGGGAGATTCTGATTCCAGGAATATTATAACACTGAAATGATCAGACGGCTGGAATATGCCAGCTGGAGTACCTGTCTTAAAAAACCCCCCAAAAAACACCGATCTCCGTAAATAATTATAATCTCTTCTATTTGTCTTCGAACGTAAAATTAGAATTGTGTTTTTCAACAAGGTAAACATTTGGTCTTTTTATAGTACTTTATAGGGCCTGGACTTTAACGTGTTAATTTATTACATAGATGTTTGCACATTAAAAGTTTTAACACAATGATCACTATTTTTCTTGATTTTTCTTTTTATACCAAAGTCCTGAGACATAATGTGTTTCTGGAATGCCTGTAAATCTGACGCACAAGCGACATTAGCAAACAACAGCAACAGATGCTGCTTTCTTGCCCAACTGGGGGTTAATTTTTGCTTCAAAAACAATCAGACTGGAAGCTGGAAAACACTATTGTTGTGTTCAAGGTGTGCTAAAGCAAGTTAGCTTGTCAGCGAAGCTGTTCAAGCCTGAAATAGCATCTCAGTGCTAAACATGTTGCAGCAGTGCATACGCTAATGCTAATGCTAATGTCGGCGTCCACAGTTCACATCTCTAAAGCCGTTCCATGAATGATCAGGAGTTCTTGAAATTCTGAAAAGCTGAGTGGATAGAATAAAACTTTACACCAATCTGATGACTGAAGAGCTTAAATAACACATTCAAAACAATAAATATCTTTGTTGTTGAGCTCATGTTTCTATCTGTTCAATCATTTAGCAGCAAAAAGAGGTTTTGAATTTAAAATGTTGCCTTTTTGTTGATTAAAATATAATGAATTAATTAGAGACCCTGCAATTAACTCGATTAAAAATTTTAAATATGTCCCACTTCTACTTGAAAGCAATTCTTTGGGGTTTTGTTTTTGCAGGTTGAAACAAATGTTAAAAAAATTGGATAAAAATTTTAACTATTCATGTTTTACAAAAGCAATCGTCCAGCTGCTGCTGGCGTTCTGAAACCGGAAACATCATCTCACTTCTATAGTCCTTCCACTGGCCCCCTGTCGCTCAGAATAAACCTTAAAATACTTTTGTTAGTTTCTAAATCCCTGAACGGCTTAGCACCACAATACATTAAAGATCTGTTGTTGTATCAACCTTCCAGACCGGTCAGCGCTTCCAGAACCAGAACCATGCATGGAGAAGCAGCAGTCTTTTATGCCCCACAAATCTGGAACAAACTTAAAGAAAACTGCTGAAATGTGGTGTGCAAATAAACTTGACTTGACTTGACTTGACATGCTGTTTCAGCACAGGATATGAAGTCCTCAGCTACAGCTATGAAGTGCTATAGGCAGACTACATGTTTGCTTTTGGTCATTAGACGTTAGGAATTTGACTCGGAAAGGATGCATTGTGAACAGCTCATCGCAACCTTTGTGCTCAGAAATCCTATTTCATTTAATAGACAAAAGTTCGAGCCTTTCCTTTCATTATTTGGCGCCGCATTGATCTGAAATGAAGTGCTGCAGTTACATGGTTGAGCGAGAGCGTCGGATAGAAACTCTTGTTTGTAGAACCAAAATGAGGCAGAGCCTCTTTGATAGACCAGTGCAGTTCAATAGCAAAGCAAGTGAAGCTGCTCTTCAAACATGCTCTGCCTGACTGGACGTTTTAAAATGCCTGTGTAGCAGCGATGCGCTCTGACAGATTGCTGTGCAATTGATTTTCCTAAGTCTCTATATGGTCTTCATTTGTACTCCACCAGCTCTGAAAAGCAGAACTACACAGTATTTACTTTTAGTCCAAGTTTAGAAACTGTGTTAATGATTGCTGCTATAAATATTTCAAACTGCGTTCGGTGTACAGCAGCATGTCAAACTGGAAAATAAAGTCTAAGATACAGATTGTCTGAAAAAGAGCATTAGCTTTATCCTTTTGGGCATTGACACAAACAGCCTGTACGCTCAACTTTACAGTGGGAATGAGGTTGTGAATCCTTTGACGAAGCCTTTTCTCCACAAACAGACACCAGAGAATGAGACGGTGACACTGACAGCATGTTAAATTTAGAATCCCCACTCGCAGACGTAGCTGCGGCTTCATTTTATTTCTGGCGCACGTCGCCCGCAGAGCCTCTGCAAAGGTTTTGCATATTACAATGTAAACATCAGACAGGTTGGAATCCGTGCACGTAATGAACACAGTGGAATTTGTGATGTTTTTTGCACATTTTGGTGTTTTGGGAGAGAATTGTAAGAAGAAACGTATACGGACTAAAATAGCATCAAGTTGTCAAGAAGAGATGAGGACAGGAGGAGTGTGCTTAATTTTGATGATGATCATCAGACAACAGTCACTGATGTAAGGAGTACATAAGGTGGGGAGTGTGATTTCTGAATGAAAGTCTCATTTTTTAGTTTTGTCTCTTTTCCGATGCTACGTAACAACTGACAGCTGTTGCTGTCATACATTTTGCACACCCTCTTCCTGATCAAGTATTTCTGTGTTTAGATATCTCTTTCCTCAAAGGAGCTGTTGACAAACCTGTTGTTGTCATTAAGTGTTTGTGCTGCATTTGCTTTTCTTTACCCAGCATTCATGTCTGGATCTTTGCCTCTGTGTGTTATCAGTTTTCTCTCCTATACCCCCCCCCCATGCCTTCTTTGAACATCTTATTCATAGTTAGCTTGGTTGGGCTTCCTGGGGTAACTTTCTGTGTAATCAACACTGATCTACCTGTCATCTCTCCGGGTAATTATCACCTGTGAGATTTTCATCTCATCTTGACAGATGGTTTGATTCCAGTTTTAATGTGCTAATAGTTTGCAAAACCACCGGGGAAGGACCGGCATGGAAAGATAACGCTCTCTACCTGTTTAACATCATCTTCTCTTCATCCTTCTCCGTTTTTTGCCTAAATCATTGAACACTTGTTTGAAAGGAGCAGTCCATAACTCTGAGACATGCAAGACTTGGTCTTAGGAGCTGGAATGTTGAACCATTAAAGTCTGAAGATGTTTTATAGATATAGGGTTAGGGTTAGACTTACGCCCTACACAAGAGAGACCCATATCTAGTCCACGAGAGATATCTAGAAACTTTCAGACTCCTCCCTGCTCTGACACACCTGAATCAAGTGAACGGTGATGGCCATGCACTAAGAACCTCTGAAGGAAACGACACGAAAACCTCCGAAGAAGACGCCGAGAGCAACTTCCTTCTTCACCAAATGAAAACAAAAATGGTGTTGCATCAGAATTTAGCGGTTGTCTCTGATACAGTTGACTTTCACATATTTATTCAAACTGCACTGAAGTGAGCTCAACTGAGTTTGCAGGCGGACCAGAGTTTCCTTCTTTGGTCCACATCAAAATTTCAGTTACGCATTCACACCCTCCCAAATGAACCGGACTTTCTAGGCAAACGGACCAGAGTTGATTAAAGTGGATTAAACAGGACTGGTGTGAATCACCCAAATAACTTCTACTTAAAAGTCAATAAATGCAAAGGTCAGAGCTGGATATTTTGAGGTAATTATTTTTTTAGCCTCAAGAAAATATTATATTTATTCACTCAAAGCAAGTTTGCAAGTTTAGAAATTGTTGGCTTAGAGCAGGATATTTCTGCAGTTGGATTCTATGCCAAGCAAAACGCCTGCTTCAATAAAGTAGGGGTCAGCAACCCAAGTCCTTGAGTGCCATCGTCCTGCAGCTTCTGGATGGATCCCTGCTCCAAAACACCTGAATCACATGAATGAACAGGCCTTTTCAAAACTTGCAGACATGCCCAGGAGGAAATTCTCTTTTCTTTTATTCAGGCATGTTGAAGCAGGGATGCATTCACAAGTTGCAGGACAGTGTCACTGAAAAACTGAAGTCGCTGAGTCCAGCAATAGAGAAATCTGATTTCATCCGATCTCTTTTGTAAAAGTCCTAATATTAAATTTGACTCCAAGAAGAGGACAGATCACATTCTGCAGTTGTGTAGAATACCACAGCAACCCACTGTTGACCAAGTTATGAATCAAAATACATCATTTCTATGCTTAAAAAATAAAGCATGAGTGTACATTATGACTGATAAAACTGAAGACAGAGCATTTACTCAAAATGATTTACAGGAGCCCTGTCACTGCAGGAGAAACCAGCAAGATGGATTGTTGGTGTTCAGATGTGATTATCTCCATTTATACTGCAACGCACACTTTCCGTTTCCCCAGGAGGATGGAGGCTTTCTCGGGTTTGACTTTATTTACCTGCTTGTTTGTTCTGGGCTGTCAAATTAACTCTGTGAGTGATGGCCACGTCTCCCTGTGGGACCATCATAAGGACATGATGGTAACAGACACTTGTTTTCTCCACACTGAGAGCACTGGTGCAACCTTTACTGGTGTGAACATGTTGGCTGTTTGTTGATGAATGTATGGCTATATTTTTTCTTTGCTGTTTTAGGTTACGAGAAAGGAGCTACTGGCCTAAACTTATCCACATATCAACCGTTAGAGATAAAAAAAAAAAGTGAAAAGCAACTGGAACTGCAACAGACCCAGGTTCATCTTCAGCGTGTGGTGTTACATATTTCAGTCACTCTTCATGCTATGATTCTCTCAGTCTGCTTTCTAACTCCACCTGCTTCCAATCAGTACATCAAACTCACCCGTTGCTTGTTCCGCTGATCGCCCTCCTCTGTATTTATACTCCTCGGTTCAGTCAGGGCATTTGCAGATCCTTAAAGTTTTTTTCAGATGTTGTTTTGTTCCTGGACTCTTTTAGGATCGTTTCACACCTGAGATGTTTGGAGTGTTTAAAGCAAACTCTGGTTTGTTTGTGTAGGTGTGAAAACGGCCGTTGTACTGAAGCGGTGTGTTTCCGGTGATTGGACCTCCGTTTAATGCTGCCAGCAGCTGCTCACTGCAATCTTGTGCCAAATGTCTTCCTGCGGCCAGGATTGCATTGCATTATGGGACGCGCGAGAGTAAACAAAGTAATAAAAACGTAAAGCCCAATGCAACTTTCAAGACGTCTTCTCGAAAACGTTTGTTACACTTCTCAAGTAATTTTACCTGAAACGGCACCCAGAGACACTGATGTCATTAAGTCCTCGATAGTTTTTACTAGCTCAACACTTCATTGAAACCCTTTTTTACTCATTTGAGTCTACAATATACTAAAAGAGTGGCTGTGTGGGAATGAAACCTCTTATCCACTGTCAAGAACAGAGAAAGATCTGTAATTCTGGGAGCCCCTCTGTCCTCTAAAGTCCCTGGAAATGTACAGTTTGTCATCATAAACTCTTTGACTAAAGATCAAGTGGGATCTACAAGAAAACTGAAACTGAGTCACCACTGGGTTTATGTTCAGTCTTTCAGCAGAGCGATGATCCAAAACATGGACTATGAGGGAGTTCCCGTGACACACAGCCAACCTTCTCCCACCAGACGTAAACCCAATCAGAGCACAGAGAAAACCCAGCAGTCTGCAGCTAGAGACACTGTGTTAAAACCAATAGTGATTTGCTGGACATGTGAGAAACATAATGAAAGTCCAACAAATCTGGACCCAGAGATTATGCTAAAACACTCATGTACAAAAGATTGTGTTACTTCCATTACATTTATATAATGATTATATGTCTTAAGGTTGGATTTTGCTCCATGTTTTAGTGTGAGATTATGCTGCTGAAATAAAAGATGGATTTAGTTCACATCCTTTACCAGAGTGCCAATGAGTGTGAAGGGTGCTGTATTTGAAAGTTAAACGATCATAGTTCTCCCCACATGGTGCAAGACGAAATCAAACGCATACCTTGCAGATGTATTGACTTGTATCATGTGGTGCCCTCACAGCATTTTCATATCGAAGCAGAAGCTCTCATATAGACTCCCGCGAAGCTGCGCGCCTCGCTCTAAACGCTTTAACGCCAAGAAGCAGAACGCCGTCTGAAGCCTCAGATACAAAACTGATGCAAAGCCTTTACTTTCACTCCAACGCAAATCATTCACATGCTTTTAGACCCAAACAAGGAGAATCTACTTTACTACCTGAACTTTTCATTTTGTTTTGCTTTCAAAACAGAGAAAAACCTTTAACTTCAAATATGCAGATATTCTCAAACAGCTTTAGATCTACAGCAGAACTTTTTTTTTCCCCCAATTCATTGCAAAACTCATAGCAATCAATTGGAATGCATGGAGAACATATTGTGGACGCCGATTTTCAACATTTGCCACTAATTCTCAATGGAATTTTCAGCTGGACTTTAAGTAGGCCTTTCTAATCTGCTTTTATCTAAACCATGATCGCAGATCCTGTTTACAGATAAGTTGACTTCTGAAGACAAGTCCATGATCGGGATTTAATTTAGAGGAGCTGATGCCACTTTTTTCAGACTTTTGTTTGTATGAAATCTCTGAATTTTCCTTGTATTTCTTATGTAGTTTTAGTCATGTTGCGAGGAGAGGACGCTTGGGACAAAGGCGTGATGCGTTACGTTTATTTCTCATCTTACATTCAGACATCGGTGGTCAGACTCGGAGGTTCAGCTACTTCTCTCCTACTCACGTGAACACCAGAATGGTTAGACTACGATCCCGCGCTGCACAAAGGCGTAGGAGTACTTAAATAACAAGGGGAACAGGTGAAAAAGGTTACTAATCAGCGGGAGACACAAGAGGGTAAATGAAACTAAGGACCAGAATAAACATGGAAACCCAGCATAAACCCCAAACTTAGGAAGAAAAAACAGAAACAAACCCAGATATATCTGACATTGTGACAGTTTTTTCTTTATCTTAAAGGTATCACAGTAAACAGCTTAATGTTAGTGAGTGCAACATGACAAAATGTAAAGCGGTTAAAGAAGCATGAATGCATTTGCACGTTGCTGCACCTCTTTGTAAAGCCCAGTTCTTCATCATTTCATAATCGGCCCTAAAGAGCAAATGTTCCTGAATTTGTTTTTGCGAGTCTTCAGACAAAGATCAGGTTCTGCTTAACTGTTGTGCATTAAGACACGTTCCATAAACAACGTGATAATATAGTTTTCCACTCTAGATGAAGGCACATCTGTGCTGTTTTTGATGTTACCAGATGATAAAATCCATTCTATTTGCTTCTTTCAGTTAAAATATGGAGGAAAGTCGGAAGACTAGCTCCGGTGTTCTAACGTTGTTTCTCTGAACGCGTGTTAAAGGTCATGAGTGACAGCCAAATTGGCTCCTTCAGAGTTAAATACCTCTGAGTTTCAGCTGAATAATAAAAAGACCTTTCAGGACCCTTTTTTTGTTTAAATGTAACTTATTAGCAGGTGTTGCTGCAGGAAAAGGACCGATTCATTGAATTAGAGATAGCTCTGGCTTTTATGCTCCCTCAGAAACATGACTTGCACAGTAAATAGTTTCTGATGCCACAAGTGGAGAATTATTTCTTTCTGATGTGCAAATTTCACAAAAGGGGGAAAAACAGATCAGTTCTTTGATGTCTGCTGGGTTTTTTTTTTTCTTCTATCCAAACCATCCAAAATGTCTTTGTTATATCCATTTTCCTATGAATTATAAAAGCAAATATTTCTCGTCTTGAACTAAATGTTTAAACACTTGGGACGTTTGCTCCTAACTCTTTCCAGAAAGGTTTGTCTTAATCTAAGATTGTTGAACAGCTTTGGGCCACATTTATTTTGGAACAGCCAACAAGAAACACAAAAGGAAACAAAACTTTTCTTAAAAGCTCAAAACTTAAAAAAAAAAAAAAAAAAAAAAACAACTTCCGTAATGGTGGATGTTTTTTTTTTTGTTTTTTTTTCCAGAGAGATGTTGGGTTAAATGCAAGTTTGACACAGTAATATTTAACACAGCGAGAGTACCAAATAGCACCCATTTTTTTTGTTGTAAATGTATTTAAATATAATTTTGTGAAGATTTAACTCTTGAAATAAAGAGAATGTCAGTTTACTGGGGATTGTTTCGCCCACTGGACCGTCCAGAGGCGATGGCGATACGCTGGGAACCATGACATGACAGAGTGAGGAAACTCCAGCAATGAAAAAAGTCAATGTCTAAGCACACAAATCCTTTTTACAAGAAAAAAACATGGAAGAACATGATGCTATGGTCAATGGTCCACATCAGAGAAAGCAGAACTGACCCGGATTCTGTGAGGCAGGAGGTTTAGAGGTAAAATCAGAGTAACTCATAGTGTTGACAGTGAGCAGGCAGAGGTGGTGGTCAGGAAGGCAGAAAGCAGGTCAGGACCAAAGATATGGAACGTTCAAGAGCTGTGACGGGCATGATGATGGAGGACGTCCCACTGTGGGGTTTGTATAGGCTGCGGCAGAGACAGAACCAATCAGCAGCCAGCGGAAGGGAGAGGGGCAGAGGAGCAGCGGCAAACATGGCGGCAGGATCAGGGAAATCATGAGAAACTTGTGAAAAACAAACCAAAAACATTAAACCCAGGGGTCCAGTTTGAAAAGACAATTATCCCTGACACTGACCAAATCTCTTTAAAAAAAATGCTCCTGCTAACATATCTGGCATCTAGCAAATAGGACTAATTTAGCTAATTCTAACTAACCTCCTACTGAAATGGATTATCAGTCTGAACTGCATCCGTCACTACCTGACGTTACACAGCTATAAAGACACCAAAAGCAAAATCCATATAGTTTGTGTATCTTGTGCTGCATAAATGCAGAAACGAAATGAAAGAACGAAGCAGCGCATCGCTCCTTTCCCTCCACTTTCATCTGGGCTGTTCCCTGAGGCTCTGGAGACCTTTCCTGCTGCTCTGCCTCGACCTGTGGAGGCCTTCAGGACATGCCACTGGCCCTCCACCACTCTGCGCCTCTCCAGTAGCTCAGCTCCACTCACACAACTCTCGAAAAAGAATCTGCATTTAATAAAAAAAAATATATAAAATGTTCTCTGGAAAGGCTTTCATTGTGCACACGAAGCAAAATGACCCATTCAACGTCAGTCTGTCTCTGCTTGTTTCTTTGTATCATGATCTATTTTCTAAGCCGACAATATGTCTGCTTTCCAAATCCAACTGGAAGACATACAGGAAATTAGCTATTTAAGGACGCCGCACCAGATAAATGTAAATGTTCTTCATGCTTGTCAAACAGTATGGGATATAATTGTAGAAGCCTGCTTTAATTAGGTGCATGAATTGCTCTCAGTGTGTGGGTGAGTGGTTGTCACTGCCCCGCTCTTGCAATCTGTACTGCTGACATTATGCTACATCTGGTCGTGCTAAACGGTTTGCTGCACAACTCTACGATGATCTCATAGACAGAAGTTACACAGCAAAAAGTGTGACTGGTTTGACATGCGGTGAACCTGCTGGTTTGCCTGTAATCTGCTCTGTGTCAGCATCTTATTCACAGAGCGAGATGCACTCCGAAGGTTTAAATATCATCAGAAATGACTTTATTTTTACTAATTCAGTTCAGAAATTGAATTCATGTTATATGGATTCATTAAACACATACAAAGTTACATATTCTAAGCCTTATTTCTGTAAAATTATTCTGGCTTACAAGTAGGCCTGTCACGATAACAAATTTTGCTGGACGATTAATTGTCTAAAAAATTATTGCGATAAACGATAATATTGTTTCAAGACCTTTTGACATTGATTTAATGGAAATGATGTAATAATGCACGCTATTTCCTGCCATAGATATATACACTTTATTTTCAAAAGAACACATAAAACTGGAACTGATAAACTAAATAAATAAAACCAAAAGAAAAAATAAAATTGATTCTCAGCCTCCATTAACAAAAAACGTACTTGAATAAAAACTAAACAACATAAAGCCAAAGTGGAAATAAATACGGCATTGAGTGCAGATTATAAAGTCTGTATACTATATTGGCCTTCAGTAATCACTAGATTTAAATAGAGAAGATGGGCACATCCGACTACCTAATGCAGTAGTTCACACTACGCGATTTTTTGCCCCCATTTTCTTAGAACGTTAGCCGATCTAAGATTGTCGCTGGTGATTTCGTAACCGATCATCCTGGAGTGTGTTACGGTAGATCGTCGTGGCCGCTCCGATCTAAATCAGGGGTTTTCCCCGACTGGGAGCTTAACGTTGAATCAGAAAGTGCGGATTCTCCTCTGTGCTTTCTGAGGGGAAATTACGGAGGGGAATCCGAAACAGCATTGGAGATGATATGTGGAAACAGCAATAATATTTATTTAACATTTCGTACAAAGAATATAGAAAGGACAAGTTGGAGCCAAATTGCTACCGCAGTCGATTAATTGATTTATCGTTTATCGTGACAGGCCTACTTACAAGTGATAAAAACGACATACATTGGACCCTGTTTGTCATGGAGATTAGCTGAGACCTACTTGAGACCCCCTCGAAAACATATTACTGCATGTACTCAACACCAAATATACCTTACTACCCGACAGATGTCTGTCTTTCTAATGTCAGGGAATATCCTTAATATTGTAAATATATGCCTTTATTCATGGAAATTTGTCACTTATTCTGGTAGAAAGCTGTGATTTTTCTCCTGTCGTTACTTAGCATCTATCTCTGGCATCCACCATCTTTGAAACTAGAGCGCCAGACGTCTACTGCTGTCCAACCGACTGATCTTTTCTTTCTCATATTAAGTATCATCTAATCAGATCCTTATGAAGCAAATCACCTTTAAACAGAGAAATACGATAAAACAGTAAAGTCTCACTCTTTGGTGCTTCATGTCAGTGATGTGCCACCTGCTCCCGACAGAAGCACATTCACTGTGACTGCTGGCTGTTTGGAGGGAGCAAAGCTGTCTACAAGAGGAATGAGAAATTTCTGACATTTTTTGCATGCATCTATTATCTTCCATGTGGGAAAGCAGCATGAGTCCTTTTGGGGAAATTGTTCCCTCAGTTCTAATCCTTGCAGAGACATCAGCAGAAGACTGATGTAGATCCCTGTGAAGTGGCAAATGGAGCTGTGCTGTCGCCTCTGTGACAATACAGTGCAGCACAGAGAGCAGAACGGGGAGTGAGGAGAGACTTCAGAGCCGCACCGAGGAATCACTTTGGCAGATGGCTAACGCTGTCAGGGAAAACAGCTCTTTAAAGTGTCTTACCTGTAATTTCCTGCCTACAAAGCAATCACCGAGCGAGCGCACTTCCTATATTTATTTTTAGGTGCTGAAAACTGTAATGGACTAAAACTGCCATGGTTGAAGGGTTGGTATGTAACTTTTATCATTTAGTTTAGATGAAATGGTTTTTAGTACATTAGAATATGCATTTTGCTTGCGTGGTTCGTTGTTTCCACATGTTTTATCAGCGCCAGAGGTTTTTTTCTCTAACGATTCTGTTTGGTTCCGGGTTTATTTGTCGGGTTTGTGTCGCAGAGCTTGTGCATGTTTTGGTAATTGGATAATGTCATGATAAAACATTGGTGGTCAGCCTTCAGGCATGAGGTTATTGTGCTGACCATTTAGTCATTTGGAATATGTCAGGTTGTTTGTTATTGCCATTAATGTCTTTCTGTATATCAATTCATTCCTTTTACTTTCTGAGTTCTTCCATGCGTTCTGCTCATGTTGGTCATTTTTCAGTTTTAGTTAGTACAGCCATGGCCTGATCTTGCTGTGTCCAGTCATGTTCATTAGGAAAAGTTTCACAGCAGGTCTATTTTTCTTTTCTTTTTAAACAAAATCTGATTTCCTTTAGCACGATCATCCATACGGTGAATTCATTCCGACCGCAGTCAGTCGTCTGTGTGACCCACATTCACAGAAAAATAATGTGGCCGTCACACAGCAGCGCTCTGGTTACAGAGGGAATAACAGACTCTCCTGTCTATTGATTGATTTTAAAGTTAAGAATTGACAGTATTGTCGGAAGATCATCACATAAAGGAAGCTAATAAAAGGAAAGCACGGCTAACAGCAACGGCCTTTAGCGGAGCACTGACTGCCACTTCTGTGTAGAAGTCAGACTTTGTGCAGTCAGAGCCAAAGAGTTGAGGCTTGGGATGTGATGCGCTTCACTGACTCGGTCTTCTTTCATAATTTCTTAATTATAATTTTCAACCATTGCTCACATCCAGATTTATTGCATCCGGCTTCTTCTGGTGCAGAATTATGACGTACGTCTCACATCAGGGATGTAGAAGTATTCTTTTTTTTTTTTCTTTCTTTTTTTAGCTATAAAATGATCAGGGTATTTTCCCACAGAGTCTCCAGCTTTATTTCTCTGAAGCTGCTGTCCTTCCGTTTTTAGATGCATCCTTTCTCCAGCACCTGAATCAGATGAATGTCTTGTGGGCTCTGCAGGGCTGAATGACTGATGAGGAACTTCAGCCATTTGATTCAGCTGCTGGAGGAAGAGATGCATGTGAAGCTGTCGGCTGGTCGCTCTGGAGGACTGGACTTCTTGGGCGCCTCTGGTGCGGACGATGCTTGGCCACAAAGGACAGAGCTGATAATCAGCAGCTGAAATCTTAATTTAGATGTGTACTCTTTCCTAAGATGGAATATTTAAAATGACTTTAGTGGCCAGACTCTGCCGTCTGCATGCATCATCAGATCATCAGCGGCTGGAAAAAAAAAAACCCCGGAAACTTTTCTTTTACACAATCTTCTCATTAGGTTGATAAACTGGATGACAGAGGGTCTCCATAAAGTCCAACCTTCACAGAGGTATTTCTTGCTGGTTTTTACTGCTGCTGGGAGTGGTTTGTAAAGAGAAGCGCCGACATCTGCTGTGAAGATACTGTATTTTTAATTTCGCCCGTTCGACTGAGTGCCCATAAAATGAAACGAACAAGTCAGCGCTCTTTTGTTATGAGCACAGCAGACTTATAACACTGGTTTGAAATGCATTAGTTTGATAAAAAAAAAAAAAAAAAAAGGAAATAAGCATTTATATTTATGAATGCGTCTTATTCCCGCGCCGTATATGAGGAAATAACTTGAAAGTGCCCCAGAACGAACAGCTCATGTCCATTTGATGTGTTGTCGAGGAGCTTCTGATATAGTGGCGATGAAAAATGCTCATTTCAGCAATGCCTCTTTCTGTCTGTGTTCATATTTTATGGCGTAAGAGTAATAAATCACAAGGTCATCACGCTGTGCACAGACACAATGCTGCTGGTGGAAATAAGATTTCTTTAAAAAGATGGAACATGCAGCATCCTTCGCACTTCCTGGAGCCACTTGCGTGTGAAAAAGCTGTAACGCAAACGCATCTATTGTTGCAGCAGCATAATCCCACACTGACAAAAGTTCCACTCTTTATTTTAAATGTATTAATTTTACGAGTTGAAGATCACATGTCCAATTTGTCCCCACAGAACCCCTGCTGCCATAACTGTTGGCATCCCCGACAATTTCTGTAAAAATGATGTGACTGAAGATTAATACTTTAGTTGCAAAGTTCACAAGTCTATAGGAGCTTTTAATCAGTCCTTTGTATAACCGCTTTCACTCAGCCACCCTTCACAATGGGGAAGAAGGGAACATGCCAGAAAATAACCTGATAAGTCAGAAAATGGTTACAAGAAAATAAGTGCAGCCAAAACCTGTAAACTAAACCAGGAGTACCCAGAGAAAACATACTGGAAGAACATGCAAACTCCGTGCAGAAAGACTCCAGGCCGGGATTCAAACCCAGGACCTTCCTGCTGCAAGGCGACACTAGCTGTGTTTATGCTAACGTCAACTTTGCAGCTGCAGTGTTTCCATTAAATCAGAAATTAAAATCACATGTGAATAAGCTTGTTCACTTAGCAAGTCAATGAAAAGATATAAACTCATAGTTCACCCATGGCATCTACCAGCTAGATACAGCAAATGTACTTTAAATGAAACTGTTCAGTGTGTAGTTCTGCCGCTTCAATAAAATGTGTGTTTTGCACATCTTTACCTGCGGTGCCAGTAAGTAACTGTTACAGTTCCTGTAAATTTCTTTAAGAAACAATAATCACAAATGGCAAAGAAAATGTGGCGTTTTCTATGAATAAGAACTGTAGCGCAGATAGAAATCCGTCCCTGCAGCCTGAACTCTTCATTCTGTTTAGCAGTCCAAAGTAGAAGCTGATGGAGCTGAAAACAGAGCAGCTGAGAGAGTTATCACCTTAGAAACTATGAATTGTCAACAGTTTCCTCCTGCATACATCCAGTTTGCGTGAGGAGAAGAGCTCGGCAGGGGGCCCACACCGTAAATGAGATTTCTTCACCCAAACCCCCCTGCTGGGCCTAAATTAAGTCTGCACTCCTCCCACTCTCGGTTCTTGTCCGTGAAATAAACGTATAGCTCCAGATTTGCTGCGTAGTTTAATTAAACACGCAAAAATTAATAGAGAGAAGAATTAATGGAGGGATGTGGCCTGTTTGCTTGTTTGATAATGCAGCTTTGTTTAGCTTATCAGACACAGACTCATTATTTAGTGTGGTATCTGATTAACGCTTTAAGAGACATTTATTGTTTTTGCAGATCCGCTTAAGGAGCTACGACTAATGAGAGAAATGTCTGACTCCGCCGCCTCCGTCACTATGTTTCTTACTGAAGGTCTCTCAGCAGTTTGCTGCTGGACAACAAGGAACCGGGTTCAGTCGAGTGTGCTTCTTGTTTCCTAACAACTGCAGTTTTAAATTGTGCTCACACAAGTTGTGCAAAGTCGCTTTACTCTTTTTTTTTCCCCCACTAATAACAGAAACAAGAATAATGTTCCATACTCTTGATTTGCTTTTGGACACAAGTGGACATAAGCTGGGAACCAAAACTACTTTTAGTCCACGTCTTGGTGCTTTGACGCACATCCTCCGTTCTCTTCAACGAGGACTCTGATTCGCAACTAACGAATCAGAGTCCAAGGTTAGAACTCGTGTGCATCCATGTGTGTTTTTTTTTGTTTTTTTTCCTTTAAGAAAAGGCTGTCAACATTCTATATAACCTTTGAATGCAGCTTCACTTAAAGCGGTGTTGTTTGCAGAGCAGAGATGTGTGAGAATACAGTGTACCGCTATGCGAACGCCGTTTCCTTGCGTGTGGGTGGGTGTCGGTGGTTCACATCAACAAGCTGCTTCGTTTGGACTCCAGCAGGGCATTTCATACAGCGTCACCTGGTGGGCAGCCAGACCAAGTTCACAGAAAATATCTTCAAACTCACATAGGCAGGAATTCTGAAGATCAACACCTTTACACACCAAAACATACCAGAAGCATTGATTAACTGAGGACAAATGTCATTGTTTAAAAAAAAAAAATCACACCGGTTTCATTTCATTAGTTTTATGAAAGGTTAAGACGGAAAGCTGCAGTTTGTCATCAAGGTAGACATCATCCATATGTGTCATTGAAATTTCATACAAAATATTGACTTACTGCTAAAACATTGGACCTTCTGCGATTACTTGACACTTTCTCTAGAAATGCTTATAACCTCCTATTTTAATAACGCCGCATTTGATTGAGATTAAAAACCTCTCTTTCCTTCTCACCGACTGTCTCCAGAGTTGGTAAGAAGGAAAGTGAGCAACACTCTTGGATCAGCTGCAATGTAGTGAATAGGGAGTCGGTAGCATTGCTCTGAGGTATTCTGAGTGCAAAGTAGCTGGGATGAAAATCAGTACCTCCAAACTGAAGACTGGCTTTTTGAGCCAGAAAATGGCAGATTGTTCCTCTGGGTTGGGAAGAAGTCCAGTCAGGTGTAAGAGTTTCAGTATCTCAGAGTTCTGTTCATGAATTAGGGAAAAATGGATTTGGTGATTGATGAGCGGATAATCTGGCAATATATGTTTTTCCTACGAGTTCATAGTTATGTTAACTTCTTTAATTTTGGATAAAAACTCATTTTTTATCCAAAAAATGAGTTTATTTTCCTAATGTTCACTGCCTAGTCTGGAGTTGGTTTAGCACCACCTGAACTTTTCTGACTTTATATCTTGTGTGTGTGTGTGTGTGTGTGCGCGCGCGCGTGCGTGTGTGTGTGTGTGTGTGTATACAGTGTAAAGTTCTGTACTGATGTGCAGAACCTGGAGCCTCAGGAAACACTGAAACCGAGTTTCCTCATTAGCAAGAAACCAGCAACAACACTTGTTGTCTGAGCATCAGCAAAAAATAGCGTGGCTCACAGGCTCAGGTGCTGACCAAGTGATGAACTGCTGCTTCACTTCTGACGCTAATTATCCCCAAAATGGGAATGCAAATTCAATTAGCAGCACAGCGCAAATCTGCCCAGCGCATTCACCTTTTAAAGTGCAGAAACGAGGAAGAAGAGTCTCCGCGCGGGGGGTTTGACTTCCTTTCAGTCAGCGGAGGTGCAGAAACAAGAATGAGGAGTGTGAAACTAAAAAGGAAGAAGCATCTGGGCTGCATCCTTTAAGCAGGTTGCACGTTTGGCTCCGTCCCAATCACAGCAGGTGTTTAATGATTGACAGCATGGAGCACGCGTCCTTTGAACTTGGTTGCATTCATTAGTAGCTCAGTGAGTCTTCCTTGTAACACTGAACTCTTGATTTTGAGAGCCAGTGCTGCACTCTGGGCTCGAAAACAAATGAGGGTTTTGAATATGTGTGCCTTAGAGAGCTATAAAAACCCAAATGACACTTTCTCAGCTCCTGCTGAGATGGATTTATTTTGCCCTCGTGGCTGCAGACAGTAGATGGTATCTCTGCAATGTAGGACCGTGACCTTGCACAGTGTGTCAAGGCCTCTTTATCACTGGAAATGTCACAGCCAAGTTCAAACATGTCAGCTGCTAAGACTCCACATGTCCGAGCAAAGACACCTGGGTATTGCTCGCTTGTGTTTGGCTAAAAAAGGAGCCGGAATTGGGACGGTGCACGGACGGTGACAGATGATGTCTCCCAAGTCCCCCATGGAACAAATACAGCAAGACGAGGCGGCTGAAGGGTTGTCATCTCCTGCAACAACTGCAATAAATCTACTTGATCTTCATCTGCTGCTACTATATGCACTTTTATATGAAACCAGTGCTTTATCAGACAGGCTCGCTCAATCTTTTATAAAGTATGAGCAAAGCGTGCAGCAGTAAAATTCATTTTTAAAAAGGTGTACCATCTCGATGTACGGATGTATGGGGTAAGTCGTCAGGCCTAAAAAGTCACGAATCATATCACACAATTCATAAGACACAAATCATATCTTCTGTCACATATAAAAGATTATAAATGTACTAATTAGCATTTTCAGCCCTCAGAGCAGGAAGTGGGAGGTTGACGTGGCTGCAGCTCTGCTTTCTGTGACTGTTGGATGGAAAAACATCACTCAGCTTCTTCACATTCACCCACAAGCTGGAGTTACTGCAGCACAGTCGTCTGCTACAGAAACCAGAAAGATTCAAAGATTGTTCCTTTATGGCTGCAAAGAATTAAACTGAACATGAATGGACAAGCTCAATTCAGTCCAACTGATCCGTTCAACACAGAACAACAGGGATAATAGCTGGAAGATCCCAAAACACCTGCAGCTGGAGCTGCAGCAATAGATTCCAGAAAACTAAGTCAGGTTCGTTTTTACAGCTTTACTTTAGGAAATAATACAATAGATTAGAAATAACATCTGCGACAGACTGGCGACCTGTCCAGGGTGACCCCGCCTCTCGCCCGGAACGTTAGCTGGAGATAGGCACCAGCAACCCACCTGACCCCACTGAGGGACAAGGGTGTAAAGAAAATGGATGGATGGATAGACATAACATTTACTGTTCCTGAGTGGGGACATTCCAAGTGTATCAGCAACAGATTAAAGGTAAATAGAAGCAAATTCATACAAAGATAATATATATATATATATATATATATATATATATATATATATATATATATATATATATATATATATAGAAACAAAAAATAAGACTAAAAGACTTTGCAGTAGGTGCAAACTTGTAGAATAAGAAAAAATAAATAAAACATCTTCCAAATCTATAGAAATGTACAAGTGGGTAGGTTATTTTTTTTTTTTAATTTAATCTAATTTGTATGTACATTTGTTGACAAGAAGTTAAAAAACTTCAGATCATGTCAGAAAGGAACCCTCAGTAATCGTGATTATTTCTAACAGAAGACAAATATCATACAGTTTTAGTAAAACCTCTGATCGGAACACTTCATTTTTTGACGAGTTCCAGTTTTGAGGTGGCATTTATTTCTTCATCAGATGTAAGAACGCTGCGAGTGTTTTAGGGCAAAAATCCTGCACAGGCCAGGAAACCTTGAATATGTCAACGTTAATCTACTCTCGAGGGTTTGAGCGTTAAAATCTAACGGCGTTCTAGCGCAGAGAAACATTGACGTCTCTTAAACCGATGCGTCATAATTGACAGATGAGATTCCCTGTGTGATCCAAAGGTGATTTACACTCACGCTGCTGCATAGTCAATTTCCACACTTCCAACTTTAGCCACAGACTCACTTTAAATCTTCTTATTGCTCTCAGTGGTGTGAAAAACCTTGTAGAACCGCAGTTCCTTATCATTAATATTTATACGCGACCATTGATATTCAGAAACTGTAAGCCGTCTCTGCGAAGAGCGCCGGAAATGAGGGTCCCTGATGTGACCGTGCAACAACACCTCCATTAACACACACAAATGACTCCAGTCATTACAGTTCTGACTGCTTGTAACGGTAATAGGCCATCTTTCTTTGTTGGACGACTTTGGAACCAAAACTGCACTGAATGAAGTTAATAAAGTCATTTTTAGATCATTTGCTTTAAAATTAGAGGACCAGCAGTCAGATTCGGCCTATTATAAAATGAGCAGATATGCTTAGTGGTTGTAAATTGGCAGATATTCTGTTATTATGTCAGTCCGGCAGCTCAATAGATCTAATATCAAAAAGCTATTATTCTAATTTAATACCCCATTTGAATAGGACCTGAGGATATCCCATGATTTTTAATAACTTTACAGATGGACGAGGGTGATGCTAGCTCTCCTTGAATAAGTGTGCACAGAAATGGAAATCCTTTCGTTACCATGGGAAGACTCAACTATCAACATACCCTAATTTATACTGGGACAGAGGAAGAAAGATGACCAAACAACTTCAGTAATATAAGTTATTTAATTTTTACTCTGAGAAAAATAAAAGATAAAAGAAATTTCTAAGCTGTTTTTTTTTTTTTTTTCTTTTTTTCTAACAACATTAAGGGGAAAATTCAGCCAATCTCTTGGTTCCCCCGCTTTAAAGGCGCCTGTTATTTATGGTATTTGAAGTCACCACATATCCACATGGGAACCACACAACCACAACGCCCGCCTCTGGACTAAACAAATCAAAGGCCATTATTCATCTGAAGATATTTCTGAACCTCTCTGGTGGATCGCATCATTTGTCAAATCAAAGCTGCGGAGAGACAAAGCAGAAACGGACTTGTCCAAAGTTCTGTGGAAACTTACTTACAGCGAGGCTCCGCTGCCCCAGAGGTTACGGAGAGAAACAATAGAGAGGGAGAGGATTAAAGCTCTGTGGAAACTAGAAGACGGTCGTATCCAGAAGCCTCCAGTTCCCCATAATGGATGACCAGTTAAAGCACAGTGGGATGTTTTGCTTTTTGCCCCTTCTGGCTTAAAAATCGAAGTGGTAATAGGTAAAACTGTCAGTTTTGCTCCAGAAGCTGTCATAGGAAACGATTTCATTTTATTTTACAATGGATTTGCCAGTATTCTTTTGTTTCCTTCTATATAAATTTAAATCTGGTATATCTCTTACGTGGGAGGAAATTGACATCCAGTAGACCACATGGGTTAGAGACTGCAACCACCCACAATCAGCTGTTTACGAACACATGAAGTTCCCTCTAAAAAGACTCTTAAGGTCCTATTTCAATAATTCAAACACCAAATATACATTAAAATGCATTAATGTGTGTCGTGTAGCTTTGCTCCAAGGTATTTCAGCTTCTCTAACTTCATTTTCTTTCAAATATTTTACAATCCATGAAAAGATGAAGTTTCGACAAATAGTTTGAAGTTTCGTTCAACAGAAAAATCAGCAAGACGTGTCAGGCAGTCCACTGAGTTTCTCTCAGATAAAAACTAAAACTTTAAAAAAGTTTAATGAAGTTGAAGCCTATGATGTTATATAAATGTCAGTGAGTTGATTTAGAGTGAATAGTTTTCCTTTGCTTGTACTTAGCCAGAGTCTAAGAGGAAAAACATGGAAAGTGAGACGTCGTCACTATTATCAGCAGACGGATTGGAGCTCCTCACCTGAGATCCAACTTGTTTCTGTTTGAGGGCTCTCAGAACCGGGCCTGGTCTCTGTGGATGTGTCGACTGAGCAACAATCTCTCAGCCTTTATGACAGTGGAGACTCTGCAGAGGTAGAAGGTGGTGCTGAGGTTCCTTTGGCAGAGGTGTTGGAGCTCTGGACAGGCGCCCAGCTGGGCAGCACCCTTCTCTAAAAACCATTCATCTCAAAAACTGCTTCCTCCTGTAAATTATGTTTATTGCTTAATTTTATCTCGCAGCATATTGTTCTGTTCTATTCTGTTTTTTATGGCGAATAAATTAAGGTTGCTCCCTACTGCTGGTGAAACATTACGAAACATACGTAACAAGACTAAGACTAACTCTATAGGATGTAACTACAAGAACATATTCTCCATTTTCTAGTACGAAAAAAACAATAAATAAATAAAATTGGAAATTTCAGATAAAACACCCTGTAGGTCATACCAGAGGACAGGAGGTATTTTCTTTACCCTGGCCCACGTTTCAACCCGCGACGCTGAGCTGGTTGGCCCAGAAATAACAAGAAGCATGTAGTGGAAGATTTCATACAAAGCAGGAAAACAGACTATTGTTGTGGTATGCTTTTTATTTTTGTTGGCATCTCATGAGAAAACTGCGATTCACCACACAGGATAAAATAATCAATTGTCATGCCCTACACTCACCTCTGGCTCCAGTCGCAGCAGCTTTTCTTTTTTTTTCTTTTTTTCAGCTTGAGCTACTTTCTGTTTCCACCTGCAGAGAAACATCTTCAGTCACCTGAACTTTCAGCTACTAACACAGAAAGATTAGTAAGTCGCCATGCATCCAGTCAGATGGAAAAAAACAACAAAAAAAACAGGACTGCCTTCTCAGTGTTCAGTGCTTTCAAGTGAAATATTCACATTTTTATATATCTTTAAAAAAAATGGTGAATGAATATTTCTGATTGTCACTAATTGAACAAAAAATGTTATACTCTATGGAAAAAGTTAGTACACCCTAGTACCTAATAACCAGTGTCTCGCTGAAATACTTTCAGTGAGACGTCTCTTGTCCCAATATGTCAGAGGAACATGTTTCTCTTTTAAATGTTTTATACTGTATTGAGATGGGGGGTTTTCTACATTATTTCTTTTTTTTTTTTAATTGACGTAGTAACATAAATCACCCAACAATGACTCTGTCTTGGAACAGCTGCTCAGAAGAAAGTTGGAACTGCGAAAAGAAATCAAGGAGATAACTTTTAGTTGTTTTTTTTTTTTTTAGAAGAGAAGAGAAAATAAGTCTTGGTGAGTTTTGTGGCCTTAAAAAGTCCCGGTCCAGACTGTACGGCATAATGACCTTACATAGGTTAGCCAGTGCAGCAAGCATGATGAAACCGGAGCAATGCCCTGCTTCCTGCCTATGATCAATGAGGAGAAAGTATCACTGTGTCAGCGAAGGACTGCACAGTATGCCAAAGGAGGACACGCACTCCCAGAGGACCTTGCACACAGGCCCGCGCGATTCAGTCGAGGCAGAGGAGGTTAACACGCTCCGTTCCACATAAGGAGACAACTTGTGGTGTCATTTGTCAAACCCGTGCTCTCCTTCGGCCCACGTGGGTTCAGACTCTTTAGTAATTTAGCATTCTGCGTGCTGCGGCGGTGCCTTTTCAAAGCGGAGTCACAGTTACTTAGCATCAAATAAAAAAAGACTTCATGCCTTATTTAAATGTGTCTTTGCAATTAAACAGATTACATTCCACCTTTTAAAATTTTAAAAAGATGTTTTATGTGGGCTTTTTACCGTTGCGGCTAATTTGTTTATGGCCGGGCTTTCAAACTTATTACACGAATGAACAGAAGTATATTACAGCGGCGCAAAACAATCCGATGGTGAACTATAAGGATGTCAGTTCAAATTTCAGTAATTTTTTTTTTTTTTTTTGCAACAAACTGACAGAAAGTGGAAGATATAGGTGTGTCGTTTGCCTCCCTTGAAAAAAACAAACAAACATATTATGCCAATATTGATTCCTCAACGTTCGGTTGCATAACACTGAAGGAGGAGCCCACTTCTTTTATTTCGCATTATTTAGCATTCCGACTACACAGACACCAAGATCCTATCCGGCTTTGCGCTTACATCCTTAAAATTAATTAGAATGAGGTCACACCAAGTAGGGAGGCAACTAACCCTTTTGCCAGTAATAAATCTGGAAGTTATTCCAGGGTAAACAGATTAACTAATGAGCCGTAATTCCAAGGACCTCTCTCCTAATGGCATCGGCAGCGGAGGCCGGAGCATTCCCAGCTAATTGTGTTCAAAGCTGCCCAATAAAGGCGCGGCGCGGTAACATATGCGTCCGTTAATAAGGTTTAGCATGCGAAATAACGGCAGTGGTGAACTCATGAGGGGGGCAATTATGACAAAGCTGTGCACATCCTCGATAACCGTTTGCCTGACTCAATCTGGCTACAAGAACCCCGGGGGAGGCAGCTCGCAGCAGCTGCAGGGGCTGGAGGAGCTAAACCGAGGCGGAGGGTAGAGCGCCAGAAGAAAAGGGGGGAAGAAAATCCTCACAAACAAGCATCTAACAAGCTCCATGCGCACTTACAGTCAGCCTGTTTCATGCATAGGCATCCGGATTACAGTGGAGACGGAACATATACGAATGTCTAACCGCTGGTAGCCAACGTCTAAACACGCGACACAACAGGACTGGAGAAATGGTATTAATGGAAATTATTATGCTCAGATCTGGCAAATAGATGGGAGTGAGTAATGCTTGTTGTAAATCCCTCATAAAGCCCCCGAGCCCAACACGGGATTATGTGACAGCATCATTGTGGATGTTTCTAAATTTACAGCTACTCTGGAAATTAGCTTTACGCAAGATAAGTAAGAAGTAAAACAGGAAGCTGGCATCTTTTCCTTTGTTTGGCCCTCTATCACTTTCATGGTTGCCTGCTCTTACAGAAACAAGTAAAAGAAGTTATTTCTTAGCATTGTGCTGCATAATCCATATAAATGTTTTCCTAAATGTTGTCAGTAAGAAAAGAAAGAGCAAATCCAAAACCTAGGCTGAGTGTTTTTCTTGTCTAATAGAAGGAAACTTCTTGCTTTTGGATAGTTTAGAGGAATGTAGAAACAGGTGGTTCTGCAATCAGAGCTGCCTGGAGCTTAACCCCACTCACGACTCTGGAGATAACGGTCGACTTGAGGGAAACACCCTGACCTATGGTCAGGTGTTCACGTTTAGAGTCAGGAAAATGACAATTAGCATCTCTGCAGAAGCCACACATCCTGGACACAAACAGTTTTACCTTCAGCTCTTGGTCTGTCTGATAAACATGTCGAACATCATGCATCTTGAGTAGTTGGCTACAGAAAAAGGTGGTAGCAAGCATGTTGTTTGTTTCTCCTTATTTTATTTAACCTATGGTCTCTATCTTTATATGCGTGAGAATGCTTGAAACCCATAGTACAGATCCTTGTTTGTGCACAAAATCTCGACCAAAGCCCTGAACCAAACGACGCCCGCGTTCCTGCTCCTTCATCCCAGCACCAACTCTGTGATGGACAGGAGGAACAAATCACACATGCCATAAACTGGAGACATGTTCTCAGAAGCCAACAGCTAATCATTAGCAGGCTCTGAAATATTCAGACCAGCAAGGACTTCGATGGCTCGTTAAAAGTTCCTTCGGTTCCTCTTTCTCTCCATTCTGATGCTCAGGTTGAACTTGGACTAGTCCTCTTCACCTCACAGATCCCTAGATAACATTAGTACCTGCCTTGTTATTGGCCGATTTGATATCTGCGTTAGTTAACCATTTAATAGGTGTACCTAATAAAGAGGCCGGTGAATGTAAACATTCCCTGCAGGAGTTGTTTTCTTTTATTTTCTGCAAACACTTTCATAATAATCTAAAAAATAAAGCTGGACAACAATTTATAGCTCAACCGGCGTTTTGCAGAGCCAGTGCTTCCATTTAACGACGACAACATTCAAAGACAAATTTCTGTCTTAATTTAGTACCGCTGCAGGCTAGTTTGGCACCTTTATCTTTCCAACGCAGCCAGAGACAAATGAAGACTTCTGACCACGGCCAGAGTTTTTCCATGGGAGATTAGAAAAGATGTGGGCCGCCGCTAAAATCTGGCACAGGCCTCTGCTTGGTCCAGCTCCGAGCCAGAGGAAAACAAATGACCTACCTGGAGGTTTTAGTCCGTTTCAGTTTACACAGCACCTTCTGTTGAGACAACTTTTCAGAGATTAATTACCAAATAATCTTATTTTGTTTTACCACCAACATAAAAGCAGTCTTTGAGTTTGTCGGAGCCACATGCACCTATTTGCCTTTTTGCTTTCCAGTCTTAACGGAGGGTTATTGCTGTTTTAATGAGGCGTGAATTTACTTTAACTGCTTTTGTTCAGGTCACTTCAGCCTGGCAGAACCAGAGTTTGAGCTAAAGCAGCTTCCAGAGAGATGAGCCCGTCGTTCTCCTTCCAGATGTCAGCTAGAAGGTTCCAGACAATTCACCCATGGATAGAGTAAGAACAAATGTTTGCATTTTGCTTGCAGGTAAAATAATACCTACATGCTATTCTTTACTTCTTTACTTTAGCAATAAAATAAAATAAACAGTAAATAGTTCAGTAAACAGCTGTTTACTGAGCCGTTGTGTGTGATTTCTCTCAGTGTTTCGTGCTCACATGAAGATACAGTCAAATCATTTCTGAGTATTTGTAGCAGAAAGGCTCGTTATGGAGGGAATTCATTATAAAAGCTCATGTTTGATCAGCAGTTTATAAAGTATGAATATTGCTGCCAGCTGTATATTTGGTTATTTTTGTGTGCATCTTTGGGCAATAAAAAGTGAGTATGCTGATATTTAGTGGCAGTGTTCATTTTAGTGTTGATTGTAAATAAATCCCCTGTATGGTTTTATTTATTTATTTACAGATTTGCAGACTGGTTTACAAATATATAGTCATATTCATTAAAATATGACATGTTTTATTATACTGAACAAAATATATTTATTAAACACGTTTTAATGAATATATTAAATCGTGACTGAATCAATCATTTGTGATCCAGATCAAATTAAAAATACTTTATTCATCATAAGAGGAAGTTAAAAGTCGTTGAATCTTAAATTGTCTTGTTTTTGTTGGCCATAATGGGAAAAGCAGAACATGTAGCAGAAATAAATATATCTATGTGAAATCAGTTTACATAATGTTTTTTTTTCACCAAGTGAATTTAGTTACTGAAATAGAATAACTTTTGAATAATATTCTATATATATTTTTTTTTTATTATTGTGGCTGTGTGCATTGTTACCTGAAAACAGCTACAGGACAGACGGCCAGCTGTGTCACCAGAGCTGCATAAACACGTTTCCCTAAACCTTCAACCGTTCTATAAAATACCAATTAATTTTCTAGCAGAATTGATGTGATTTCCTAAAGGTTGTAAATCAAACACTTCTCCAGGTGTGTACTTTTATGCCGGGCATAAATCTGCATAATTTATGATGCAGAGAGTGCTCCCGTGCCCTCTAAGCCGGCCCTCGGCTCCAGCTGTGTGTGAAGAAGGATCCTTTTCAGCATCTGTTTTTTAGAGTGTTATTAATGGACTTTAATGGATTCTGGGGTTTTTTATTATCATTATTCTATGCTGAAGATGGACATCATTTTTTTTAGACTTAGTGGTCTTTATTCATAAGAAGCAAATGGCCCGGGGTCGGGAATCAAACCTGGAACAGCCGGTTAAGTTCTGTAAGACTACAGTGTGTGTGCACAATTACTAGGTAAGGCTTATTTCTTAGGATTATTATTATTATTATTATTATTATTTATAGCCAACTACAACAGACTCTAAATACAAAACCTCAAACATGAATGTTTGAGAAAGCTCTTAGGAGAATATCTGTATGTGCAGAACCACTGGGCGACTGTTGATCTGCAGAATCATTATGCAACTAAATCAAGAAATCATTTTTCCCCATCTTCAGTTTTATTTTTCATCTCTATAAGTGAAAATTATAAGCATACACCTCAAAACCTTCCAATCAACATTTCTGACATTTTAAAAGAAATAAACCAGGGACCAATATGGCCACTCTTTTTTTCCTCCTTCTTTTTTTCAGAACCACTGACCAGCTTCCATTCAATGAATGTGTTTCTCGATCTGTTGGCCGTTAACGTTCTGTACAGACGTGACCACAGCCGCCTAATATTTATGCACAACTTGATATTCAGGATTCAGCTTTAATGCAGTGGATCCCTGGGACAGAAAATGATTACAGTCCAAGCAAGAAGGAGAAGGCAAGTCTGTCAAAGTGCATTTATTACAATATGAAGGACACACATCCTGAGCCTTGGGAGCATAACAGATTTTCTCAAAGTGTTTTTTTTTTCTTTGGTATTTCTTATTTCGTTTCTTAGAAATTAACTTTTTCTGTGAACAATCATAAAAACAGAGGTCAGGGTCCAAATGGCTCCATTCAGTGTAAAAAAGATAAAATTATAATATTTCCACTTTATATGTGTATGTTGTACCTGAAATAATTCAGACATAGTTTGTTTGTGGGGTTTTATTTCTTGCTCATGGTTTCCCCCGTCGTCCGGCTCGTTTTCTCCTTTCTCTGAGCATCTCGTGCAAAGCTTGAAACCGGAGGAGAAAAATCACGGCTGATACGAGGCAAAGCGGTCCGGAAAGCAGCAAATAGGAAACAAAGTTATCAGAGAAATGAAATCCATTTCACAGTGTTCTGCTTACAAGGACGAGCCTTATTCAGAAAGAGCTCGGTGATTGATTCCCTCACACACGGACGCGCGAAGAGAGACGTTAAGATCGGCTCTCTGTGAGAAGAAGAGCCAGGAAACAAAACCAAACAGAAAACCTGCATACACAAAACAATGAAATCCACAAATGAATCACATCCGTCATACTCAATTAGTCTTGAAACAGTTCCTGTGGGTCTACGCTGCTCTGCAGTGCAACAGGTAAAAGTTAACTATTTCTGGATCTGGTATTTTTTTTTTGGTTATTTTTAATATAAGTTAAGCAGGAACCGAACATTGTAAAGGAAAGAATACGAATCATATTCAGTGAAGGAGATATATATATATCGCAGTTGTCTTCAAATAAGGCTCCTGTTGCGCTCTGCTCCTAAAACACCTGAGGCAAATCAATAAGAAAGGCTGACTGCAAGATTTCAGTCAGGAGCCCCAGTGATGACTTTTCTGGAGAGCTCGGTCGATCCAGCAAACCTGTCTGAGCCTCGCGCTTGATTACAGTAGGGATTTCAGAAAATGATTACAGCTTTTAGGGTCAGATTGTATGCTGTTTATTCCACCTGTGGGGACTTGTTTTAATCTAGATGTTGCCTTCGCCGGTTTGTGTCTCGTTCAGTTTTTTGTTTTTTTTTTGAGTTCAGAGAATCAGAGGATTGGGATCCGTTAAGGACACGACGCCGACGTGTCTCTGAGCGTCCACGGCTGCTCATCCTGCAGGCGGGATGATCGAGCATTTCACCAAAATCTTTCACGTTTTCACACAGATGTTCCCAAAGGGCTTTTTTTTTTTTTTTTTTTTTTTAAATAAACCTGTCAGCCAATGAGAAGTTCAAGATGGATGGTTTTGTAACCGTCTTCTGCCTTTTCTTTCATGTTTTGTTTATTTTTTTAGCATAATTTTATATTTCAAACATAAAAGCGTATGTTATTTAAACTACAACATTGCATTGTATTGTAGTTAGATGCCCAAAACAAACTACTTTTACAGTAAAAACTTAAAACAAACAAAAAAAGGAATACATTGCATACACACTGTCGCATCTTATACCTGCTATTGTCTGTGGAAAATGATGAAGGATGAAGATGAAAACCTACATAAAGGACTTTGAATAAATTTCAATTTATTCACCTTATTAAATCTGTTTTGGTGAATTTTGTGACATGCTGGGTGAGGAACTTGAGACGTTTTGTTTTTCCTTCTGAAATACCTCTGTGAATAAAATCAGCAATGAGGCTAAAGACAAAAGTTTTTTTTTTGTTGGTTTTTTTTATGACACCACCGAAAAATTCCGTCCTGAAACTTCAAAAGCAGGAGGTCGTGTTGGAGATTTGGCTCCTCAGAATCAAAGGCTTCCAAACTCTTTTGAGATTTAATATTTTGCATTTAATAAAAGGCATTAATGGACCGGGTTTTTCTTTTAAGTTGTGGGAAGCAGGTGTGTCAGCTCCAGTTACAGACTAGAGGGAAGTTACCTTCCACTTTCCATCAAAAATACAAATACAATGGCAGATTCTGGTGTCAGACCAGTTAAGCATCAACACCCTGCTTCCAGGCCTTTTTGTAGAGATACTGACAATTATTTCAGAATTTGAATAAATAGTTGGTCTTTTTAAAGGTAAGGGGAAGACAGTTGTACAGTTGGGACCAAATATTTACATAGATCAATGTTTTTCAACCTTTTCTGAGCCAAGGTACATTGTTTTAACTGAAAAAATCACGAGGCACACCACCAATCAAAAATGGTGGTTGAAGAAAAATCCACAGAAAAGCCGCCTGTTCAAAGTGTAGGAAAAAAGTAGCGGCTTATAGTCCGGAAAATACGGTAGGTGAAATTGGATAATTTCCACGGCACACCTGACGATCACTCACGGTACACTAGTGCGCCGTGGCACACTGGTTGAAAAACAGACATAGATTATATAAAAAAGACTTTTTTTCCCCCCACTCACTTTCTAACATTAAATCTGACTCTGGTTAGCCAGAGTTTAGTCAGGTTTTTATACAACGCATGAAAAAATACGATCTTTTGATCAAAGTAACTTTCTGAAAAGTTACGACTTGAATGTTTTATGCCTACACGTCCAAAAGAGAAAGTGATATTCACAAACTAAGTCCCTCTGTTTATAAAAAACACAACATCTAAAGGCAGCTCAGGTTTTGTTTTTTTATTAAAAGTTTTCTGGAAACATTATTGATGGACAACAGAAAAAAGGAAAGCTGACTGCTGTCTTACTGTGGTCTTCTCATGAAAACCCATTATGAACAACACTGGTGGGACCGGCCTCCATCCAGAGATAAGCAGCTTATCACATCTGCTGTACACTCAACTAATTAGGTTGCTTAGATGATACACACTCAGCACAAAAAACAAGTACTTACATTTTTTGTGTCAGTAAAACAAATTGTGTGGACTCGGTTCTTGTTGTTTTTTATGCAACGATCCCTGAGCTCAGTTTTGATGCTACCAACCAGAATAAACCCAGAAGGTCAGCGAGGTTTGATTTCAATATTCTAAGTAGCACTATGAAAATCAAGCTATAATCAGAACAAAAAGAAACAAAGTAGGCATTTAAAAATGTTTTGTTGGTAAGAAAGACACACAAAAAAGCGATTACTGTTTCAGGCAAGCTACTGTTTGTCCTTCAGCTGAAGACGGGATGGATGTGATTTACAGTACTTGTATGACGGAGGAGCTGACTTTTATTTTGAGACGAGAGGCGGAAACATTCAGACTCCTCTATGAACCCTGGTCTCAATCTATTAACATCTGTCATTGGGCGGGAGGCGGGGCTTATCCTGGACAGGTCACCGATCCATCACAAGTCACTAACCACTAGTGGTGTTACGCAAATTAACTTCTCTGTTCTAAAGATGGTATATATATTTACATAGCGATGCTTACTCTGCTTTCCTTTACCATTGGATATATTTCTACAAAACTCATTTTGTAGCTCTTTGCTGCAAACTGCAGCTCAGCTTGACCTCTGGGGGCTGTAAACCTTCAGCTGTACGTCAATAATAATCTCATGCAAAAGTATCCAGTGTAGGAATGAATTTATAATAAAGCAGAATAAAACTTCCAGTTTTCCTCTTAACGCCATCCGATAAATTCCAGGAGTCGGGTTTGACAACCCAGACAGGCTGATTTCCCAGCTTTCTAGTGTGGTTTGTCCTCCACGGCTCTTATTTTCTGCTTCACTCTGAGGTTGTGTGTAAGTGTTTTTATCCTACAGCAGGAATCAATATCCCCTCCCCCACCCGCAACTAAACCCATGCAGACAGGAAAGGCTGGGGTCAACAGAGTTTAATTAAAATCAATAAAGCAATAAAATAACTAAACTGACTTGTTTCTAACTATTAAGAAAAGGATGAAAATACAACAGAAACCATCGGAGACTCATCCTCGCCGTTTCAGCATCGCTGGTGACGAATGCCACCGGTCTCATAGAGTCATTTTCCCAGCAGCGGATCCAGAAATCCATACAGAAATGGGATGAATGTGATGAAGTGGGAGACGCTGTTTTATATCAGCTTATGATTTTATGCCTTGCGTAGCTGGAGATAAAGAAATCTATTTTTCCGATAACCACATTTATCCTGCGAAACACAAAATTTAGTCAGAAATGTCTCGAGTCGGAGATTTGTGCTGTTTTCCTTTGTTTCTCTCTTTTATTCGCGCGTTGGTTTCATTAGATCCATCGTCTTCACTCCCTCATTAGGATAATGGGGGTCCAGATACATGTAAAGGCAGCTCAACTTTGACCCCTTCCAACCACGTAAGGGACTCAAGGTTGAGCTGTTGTTAAGAGTTCTGGTGCTTAGTCGAGAGCAACCTATCTCCACGGATGAATGTGCTCTAATGACCCATATCGCCTGTCCAAAGGCGGTCAGTGATGTCGAGGTTTATTTGTTCCTGTGCTCTTACCAGAGGAGTCGACAATGAGCTTCATTGGTCTTGTGTTTTCAGGACAGAAAGGTTCATAGTCAGAACCATTTCATCAGCCTCTTTGGTCTCTTGACTGTCCTCTGAACATTCATCACCTGTTGCCATGGTTTCTGGCCGCCCTCTAGAGAAGTGGTAATCAAGGTAAGCATGCAGGTCGTACCTTGACCCTGGATGGGAACCTCTGCTCCACAGAACCTTTCTTGTTCTCCACAGCCTCCCAGCTGCCCCGGCAGACCAGACTCTGGGCTGCTCACTTTCATCTGTTTGGTCCTTCTTTTCTTTCTGGTGCCTCTTTTGAATTGTTGTTTTTCTTTGTTAAGAACTTTTCTCTGGTGTACCTGAAAGCCATCCATTGGTGGTACTGCCAGGAAGTGAGAACTTTGTCCTCATTTCATGTTATACTTTTGTACTATAAATCAATCATGGTCTTATTTCTACAGTGTTCTGCGGTTGTTTAGTTTTTGCTGTGCTTGTGTTTAATTAGTAAAGGTCTCTTGTTGGTTTTCCTGACTTTCATTGGTCAAATAACTCATCTGCTCTCATTCAATAATTCGTTTTCTCAGTCAATGGACTCCTTGGTTTCATCCAGGCTGTTAGATCCTCTTGTAAACATCTCTGTTGCCATCTGATTACTGCCTGGATTTCAGTTAATTATTAAAAGTAATTTTTTTTCTGCTCTAAAATTCCCGTACCTAATCTCCTGTAATCTCCTGCCTGCATTTGAGTATGAAAACCACAGCTAAAGGGACCTTTAAAAGTTTTTCCCTCATACTCTTACCCCATTTTTAATGCATTAGGATTGACTGGCTGGTTGATTCTTCTTTAAGATGTCTTGGGGTTAGGGTTAGGCTTAGCAATCTTGACCAATTAAAATATTCTACTCTCTCATTCGTAGAGTATCTTATTTCCTGAAAACAAAGTCCTGTGACGACTTTAGCCTCCTTTTCATCTTGGGTTCTCCAGGTTGGGTACATGTAGGGATCCCCAAACACTGGGAGTTGTTGATGAAAACACGTGATGTTTTTAAGTAAAAAAAAAATAAATAAATAAAATAAAATTACATAATGTATATGTATATGTACTTAGCTACAATAAAGTCATTTAGACAAAAGAAAATGTTCATAAATGGAGCCAAAACACAAGGAATCGGGTGGTTTAACGAAAGCAGTCTAAGTACATCCAGATCTTCATCAAAATGAGGAGTTTCACTGGCATTACACCACATAACGATGAAGGAGGAGAGCAGTCCTTTGAACGCCATGAACCTCACACCACCCCTGGCTCTTTTCAAGGGGAGGCGACTATTGCTTGGCTTGTCAGCCTCCAGTCCTGCCAGGCACTCGACAGACCAAAGGTATGGACGGTTCACAAACAGAATTTTTAAATCTGGCCAGCATCAAAGGGCTGAATAGGAAATTGCAATCAAACGGAGAGAATGTCAATGAACCGCATAATCTGCAGCTACATGAAAAGGACAACAGTGGAAGGATGAGGAAGAAAAAGGCACGACTGTTTCTTCTCACCCGAAGTTTGTCTCAACCGATTGTTTTCTGGATGTTTGATTGTAATTTATATCAGGGAAGGATCAGAACCAGAGAAGAAAACCTTTACAAATCAGATCATGGAAAATCTACATCTGCTGGGAACTTAGGGAAGAAAAATATGTATATTTATTAAGTAAGCTGATTTGCAAGTGGTTCGTTTATCCTCACCTGATAAACGTCGCCTTCCTCTGGAACTATAACATCATGTAAATTCACCTCACTTCCTTCCAAACATCAATTATTTTAAAAAGTTACTAATTACTTCCATATTATGTATTTTGTGTTGTTTAAGCTTTTATTTATTTGTATAATTTTCTGATCATCTACCTGGTTTTGCTGTTCTGCATATGAACCGTTTCTTGTTCTGTTTTTTGTTTTATTTTGTTTTGTTTTTTTTCCTTTGGTGGTTTTCAGTTCAGTTTTTCTCATGGGAAAACAATCTCCCTCAAAAAATGTTTTTTGTTTTGATATATCAAATATTACATAAAAATAAGATTTTCTTTCAGTGGTTATGAGTAAAAATGTAAATGTGGTTTTATTTGTTACTTAGCAAACATCCACAGATCCTCATTCTTCATATTTCCGGTCCTCAGATCACAAACTTTGACATTTAAATGTTTTTCTTTCCTTATTAAAACCCAAACAGCATTTATAACTGGCTGCTCCACTTCATAATACAATTAAATTGAACTTTGTTTTTTTTTTTACTGTATTAATTCCCTGAGTCTAAATAATTAACTCTGCCAAAGTTTTCTATATCACCTTTCTTGGATAAAGTGCTTCACAAGAATCAAATGAACATTTTTAAATAATTAAACTAAGGCATGAATAAAGGACAAAGAGCAAATCAAAAGATCCAAATGATTAAAAACAAATGTAATGGTAATCCAAAGGACCTTAAGGTGAAGGGTTGAACAGGAGCGTCTTCAGCTGCTTGTCAATGAGTCCAGACTCTGAGCCGGTCTGGCAGACGGAGCCATCCGTCAAACACCAGATTTGAGCTTCAGGACCTGAGGGCTCCAGTTGGAGTCCGCCTTTAACAATTCATTTAAAAAAAAAAAAAAGTAAATTAAAGATGGATTGTGTTAAAGTTGAATTAAAACAAACCTAGAGCTCTACTGGCTGACAATGTCATGAAAAATAAGTTTATGCTGAACTACTTTCTCTTAAATACAGCAGAAGAGTACAAGTACAGAAACACAATCAATCAATAAAGTTAATTTCTTTTGCACATTTCAGCAACACAGCAGTTAAATGTGCTTTACATTGTGAAAACATAAAAAAAACATCATAAGCACATCACATACTCAACAGCTGTGAAAACTAATAAGAGGCAGTACATTATGTCAAGTTGAGTCTTTAAAATCACAAATACAAATATGATGGTCTGTGTTTCATACATTATGGTTCATAAGCAGCTCTAACAGCTGAGGTTTTGTCCCTGATTTAAAGGAACTCGGTGTTTCGGCTGTTTTGCACTTTTCTGGAAGCTTGTTTCAGATTTGAGGTGCATAGAAGCTGAATTCTGCAACATCATCAAGAAACACTGACATGTACACATAGAAAGATGAAACCACCATTTTGATTTTTTTTTTTTCCACCCATGAGCTAGGTTCAGAAATGATCATTTCTGGTCTCCAAAAATTCCAGATCCATATATTTATCTAAACAATATAAAATAACTTTGTCCGGTCATTTTTATTTTTTTAAGTTTCAGAAGGAAGTGAAAGGAGGCTAAAACCGAGGAGAAGTTGGACATGAGTCAATCTTCGGTTTTTGTTGAATTCCTGAGGACCTCCTGGTCGTCTCCTCTGGTGGAAGCTGAGCTCAATCACCTCAGAGGAGTTTTCAAACAAACTTTTTTTTTCCACATAAATCTGACAAAGTCCCGTTTCCTGTGTTTCTCCTTAGGTCAGTTCTGACTTTCAGTCAGAAAGTTTGTGAAGGTCTTTTCCATCCTCCCAAATTCAAACCAAGCTCTCACTAAAGCTGTAATTGTGTCATTTTTTTCCCCCCTCATGTTGTCATTGCTTTTCATCCTGTGGCATACAGCATGGCGTCGTACACCACGTCCGACTGGTTGCGGTATTCAACACCTCTTCCACTTCTACTCAGCTCCTTCACCGTATCTCCTTAATATAGCAGAAACCAATAAAGCTGTAGACCGGCAGTGAGAAGCAGACCCCACCCGCAGTCTCACTCTGCAGGTTTTTTTCCCCTTATAAAATCTCTTAGCCGTACCCTTCATCAATCTCCATACAAATATCTGCTCAACCCGTCATGCTTGACCTCCATTTCCATCTCAGTCTGGCCAGCCCTTATCCAGGTTTTCATTCCATCATTCACTATCCCCACTTTAACTATCCTCACCTCGCCAAATGATTGGTGGTCCCGCATGCACAGGTGGCCGGGTTCTGAGAGGTGGAACTAGGCGATATTAAACATATTGCTTCTTATCTGATTGATGCTCGAAAACGTATTGGTTGTCTCTCAAGCCTTTAATCTCTTTAAGTTGGATCTGCAGGTTGATTTTTCTGCAGAGGACTTTATTTAAGTGATATTAAAACGCCCATAAGTCAATCAGGCTTATACCTACTTATAAATTTAATTGAAGAAGTGAAAACGTAGTTTCCAGTGAATGATCTCCATGACTTTGTGAGAGAAAACTGAAGATTTAATAAGATTTCTTAGAATTTGAAACCAATAGAAAAGTCAATTAACGGTAACATTTAAAAGATGGGAAAAAAAAGTGGGTTATAAGAATTAAACCCATGCAATAATTACTAAAGGGAGAAGTTTATAGGATGAAGAAATTTATAATTAAAACCTTATCTAAATTTATTATAGTTACACCTGGAGTTTGCTCAGTTCAATTAAAAAAAAACTTTATTAATCCCAAAAGGAGAAAAAATGCTACAAACTGTTTTCTTTGAGTCTGATGGCTGTGAGCAGGAAGGCTCTCCTGTAGCAGTCTGTATTACAGCGGTTCTGAACAAATCTCTCAGTGACGACACTGTTGCTGTATCACAGTCTGATGAGGCGGACGCTCAGGGTCGTCTGGAATGTTCTTTATTTTATGACTAATCTCCAGAGGTTCTGCAGTCGTCTACAGAGCAGAACCAGAACTCTGTATCAGGCTGTTTTAGGACATCAGCCCCAACAGATGCATTTATTACCTACGTTAAATTAAGGAATAATAATAAATGAAAGACAGTGCTACAAGATTAAAAGTTCTCTTTTAAAGGCAGCAGGTTTGTTAATGTGAGGATTTAAACATCCTTTCCATTTATCCACTTTAATCGTTGATCACTGTGAGTCTTCAGACTGGAGGACAGCGACTGGTCGGTCAGGGAATCAGAAAAAAAAATAAAAAATCAAATCAAATCAAGCAGCAGAAAATGTTCTGTCTCTGGAGCCACCCACCAGAGCTAGCCATGCGATAAAGGAAGCACTGACTGTGCAAAGCTTAAATTGAAACTCATAGCCTATCTGCTCTCATTGTCATGCGCCTGATATTAGCTGCATCCCGCTCCCCGGCCGGCTGCAGCCTCTGTTCCTGCCCAGCCTCAGACAGCCGTGATACGGAAGCAGGTCACCGGCATCGTGTTGGCAGCGGCGCCGCATGCAGCTACCCCGCTATCAGGGTAGAAAGCATGCTTTTGGCTCTCGTTCAGCAGTTTGTGTGTGGAGTCACAACAATATTTGCACATATTTGCTGGTGTTTCTCATCCTGGTCAGACAGGTGAAGCACATTAGGGGGAGACTGTCTCCCCTCATCCCAGTCTAAACTCCTCACTTCCTGTTTTGATTTCTCCTGTGTTGAGGGGAACCAATAGGTGGCAATGTTGATCAGTCAGATGGTCAACTTATGATGCTGCTCTTTTCTTCATAGTACAAAGCAGATGAGATTTTTTTTTTTTTCTATTTGTGTCAAGTTTTAAAATAAAACAGTATGTACAGTCCTGAGCAGCAGGGTAGCATACAGCTGTGTTCAAAATAACAGCGGCTCAACTTCACCAGCCAGATCAATTCCCTGCTTACTGGGTGAAAACGTTATTTCTACAGAAAACAGAAAACCAACAGCCATGACATGCATGCTGCTGATTCTGTATAATTGAATCATTAAAAGCAAAGAGTGTGTTCAAAATCAAACCAGTGGTCAGAGATTCCTTCAAACAAGTGGCCATTACTCCAAGACGAAGTCAGCAGATGTTGGACACGGTGAGGGAAATGGCTCCTTCTAGACATTTTAGTATGCCGTTTGGAGTGGAGAGGTGCAGAAAAATGATCTCATCTACTTTAAAATGGAAACCAAACAGAAAGATGTGGGAGGAAACGGAAAACTGTCACTTGGTAGGAAACAGTAGCAGAGAAGGTCTACAGTTCCCAGGGAGTTAAAGACTCACCCACTGAGTCACGTTATCTAAAAACCCTGAGCTAAAGAGATTACAATAACTAACTGACTGACTGACCTAAACAGGGGATTATAGGAGCTAATAAAGTCCAGACTGATCGTTCTGGGTCCAAATGGCCCCCAAATACTGACCTCAGTCCACAGTTCACTGTGAAGCATGGTGGCTCAGCTATGATGCCATACTGCGGTGTTGGGTCAAGGATCAGGTTGAACACATCAAAATATCTGCTTTATGCGCCAACCAGGGGACTGCAACCTGTATGACCCCCAAAAAATCTCATCTAGAACCACTTGAAGAAAGACAACTTAGAGTTCCTGATAAGTATCAACCATGAAAGATTTGTCATTTTTTAAAATACCCCCATCTTATTTGTACTTTTGGGTTTTTATGTAAAGAGAAACATAAAACGTTTGCATAAAGAGCATGGATTCATTTTATCATTGGAATTTTGATATTCATAAAACAAATATGTAAAAAAAAACAGATACATTAGCAAAGATTATTTGTAAAACTATTACTGGTACTTTTGTCATTCATTTGCACAAATTCAATGCAATTATTTCTTATAAAACTGAAAAGTTGCTAAACCTTCATTTGTTATCACATCTACATTTGAACACATCAGTTGGTTCTGCCTAATATTCACATTTCTTTGCATATTTAATAATTTTACTTAATATTTTGATGTGAAACGGAAAGTCAGTGCTTCCAGAACATTTAAGTATACGTTTTAATAAAAATAAAAAACATTGTAAGTGTGACGATCTGTGTTTTTGTGTATTTATTTCTTGGTTTTTTGTGTGTGTCCTTGTTCCCCCGTGAGTCTCTGTGATGTCCCTTCCTCCCTGTTGATTGATCCCAGCTGTGTCTAATTTTCCTGATTACCCTCCCTGTGTATTTAACCCACCGGTTGTCTTTGTCTCTTGTCGGATCCTCGTCTACTGTCGCACGTCTTACGTTCTCTGCTCTCCAGTTGAACTGTATAGTCCTGGTTAGCGTTAGCTCTCGTTTTCAGTCCTCTGTGTATCAGTAGCTACCGGTAATTAGCTGTGTGCTACACTCTCTGCCGTGCCGCCTGTATTTGGACTGTTTTTTCAGCTTTCATCATTAAACTCATTTTTTCTACAACCTGGGTCCCTGCGTTCATCCTCACCACCTCTCGTTCACCATGACAGTAAGGAGCTTTGTTGAGCTTTTTTCTTTTTTCTTTTTTCTTTTTTTTTTTTTTTTTTTTTAAGCGGTTTGAACATGACGTGGGTGTCTGGCTCAGAGCTGATGGAATCAAACGGGAGTCATGTTCATGAGGAACACCCACCTGTTGCCAAAGAAGCTCCGCGTCTGCAGGGAGCCGATTTCCTACCTGTGCATCCATTTTGAGAACACCAGACACTGTCACTCAGAAATGAACGTAGCAGATCTGCAGGATCCCCTTGGTTATTGATTGCTGCCACAGAATGAGGCTCTTTTTGTTGTTCAGGTTGTAAATTTCAAGAAGAAGCCAAGATCCGCGTCGCCATAATGTGTGAAACCGCTCAGCAACGACAAATTCATTGTCCATTTACGTGGCACAGTGCTACCTGACATGATATTGGCTGACGTTTACAAAGCAGCCAATCGAGGACCACTATTCATTTTGCTTGACGTTGATTGGCTGAGATGAAGAACATCAGTAGCGCTGACGGTTTCTGCTGTATGAATGTACATTTGGTGTATTAACTATCACAAAGCACAGTTATAAGTATATTTAGAGAAGTCTCAAGTATTGGTGGTTTCAGGGTCCAATGTATAGTTTTGAAGTCTTGAGAAACATTTAAATGCAGCAGTAACATAAAATAGAACATCAAAAATAAAAATTAACATGAAGCAGAAATACAGAATATATCTTTTGTTCTAAATCATGCAGGAAAGTACAGGATCTAACCTCCTGCCTCTCCTCCACAGGGAGAAGCAGAGCTGGTCTGATATTCCACCTGGTGGTTTAACTATATGCTTGTTTCCAGTTCTTGAATTTGGATCTTCGGATCTCCCTGTCGTGCACACTGTAAGGTCAGTGGCATCTTCATCTGCAGGCTGAAACCTGCTTTAAATCACACACTGAGCTATGATCATAAACACGTCATGAATGGTAAATAAAAATCTCCTTCACCATGAAAGACAGGTGCAATCCCTGCATTAAGACCCCAATCTATGACTTATGAACATGGCACCAAGTATTACATATGTCGCATATCCTAAGAGGGAAAAAGTTTCAAAAGTAGTATCGACAGTGTTGAAAAAAACTCATACAATTAATATTTAAAATGTTCCGAACCAAAACACGTCAACAGGAGAAGTGAGCTCCAAAGATGATGGATGTCCCATTTAAGCCAGAGTCTCACCATTACCCAGTCAGTGCAGCCCTCGCCAAACATGCACATGTAATGCCAGACTTTTAATAATTTCACTGCTGATTTTTATCAGCTTAGTTTGCAAAGGGAACTCCTGAGGCAGCAGGCAGATATCACTGACGCCAGGAACCACCAAGATTTTGTACATTCAACCATTTTTTCCCCCCCCACTGATCAGCCTCAATGAGGAAGTGTGTGGCTGGATGCTGGCAAAGAGAAAGTGAACGTCAGCTCATTACTCCGTCAGGGACATTTTATGTATGTATTGGGGGAGAAAAAACAAATGTGCTGTGTTGAGTTGGCTTGGAGAAGGCTAATGACCGAGCCCCGGGGGTATCTTCTGAGCGTGGTATGAGGTTTTGGGGTTGCTCTCCGCCGGGGATATGCCTCATCAACAGCTCTTTTTGCGAGTTTCATGGAATGAAGCTTTGAGATGAGAAGAGTATCAAGTGTGGTGGCTTTGGGATTGCACTTTTTTTTCTTTTTTTGCAGATGATGTGGCTTTGTTTTGCTCTGGGGGGATAGAGGGATAGTGGGGGGGGGGGTGTATTGAACCATGGAGTGAGTCACAGGTGTAGGCGTTGAAGGATCTCATGGCCCTGCTTATAAGAGGGAGTGTGAGAATCAATAGACCACTGCTGCACTGCCCTTAAAGTGCACAATGTGCTTTACTGTTTTTATTGAATCCTGGACTGAATCATGTCATTTACACGAAAAATACAGATACATATCTACTATACACATGAGCAAGGAAAGAAAAGCAAACATTCACACCTATGATTACTCTGGGCTACCAGAGAAATCATAAGGTCTGAGGTGAATGAAAATTCATATTTGAATAAAATAAAAAAAAAGTAACTATAGTTTGCAGGATGTATGCAACATGAGTATCTGCTCCTTTTGTACATTGAATAAGTGCACAAAGTTGGAAATTAAGGTAATCTAAGACGGTTTGGAATGTTGGGTGAAGGTAAGTAGAGCGTAATAGACACCCAGCAACGCAATCAGAACATAATCAAATTATCAGCCCACGATTTGCATTTTTAAATAAAAAAAGCACAAGTCAAATTGTACAGAAGTTGTTCTTGAGGGCCGACATGCACGTCACTTACAGAAAAACTACAAAAGTGGCTCAAGAAGGCCTTGTAGAATAGAATACAATATGGTTTATTGATCCCAGATGGGAAATGACTTATTTGTTAACAAGCTACTCCATCCAAGATGTTAAACATTAAAGAATAAGAGCTCTGACAATTGTAACACACAGTGATTTTAGATTTGCTTCTAGTCTTTTTAAGTGTTGGGTTAATTATCGGTTTTGTGATGAGTATGTCTTTTTACTTGATGATTCGTTTTAGTTTTCTTTTATGTATGACATGGACTACTTTTTTTGTCTGAAATAAAGATATTCAAAATAAAGACATTCACTTGGTAAATACAAATATAACTAACAAGCGATATTTAAGTTGGTATGCATATTAATCTTGAATTTTCTACATAAGATGGAAGTTTCTATGTAAGCATTTAGCCTCTTTTGTCATTGCTACATTAGCCTGTAATGTTCAGGTTGAATAGCTTGTAGTTTCTGAGGTTACGTTTTTTCGTCGACTTTAGCCTCCAATTTATACATTAACCTGCCATTTCACTGCTTTATGGTTTCTGTGTTGTAGTTTGGACTGAACATCCACTAAGGGTAATGATACCATATTAGTTGTAGTCCATTGCTAACATCGGACATTTTTAACTTAAAAAAACCCCTACACTACTGCACTGCATATTACTCTGACTGCTATTATCAGAGCAGTCAGAGGAGCAATTAACTTCTCACAGAACACTAACATGATGCTTAAATACTACACTCCCTTCTGTTTTCAAAGTCAATATTTAGGTCTGGAAATGACATTGCTCCTAATTTATCATTTCCAAATCTGGTGTTTCCTCAAACTTCTTTTTCCAAGCAAGAAGAAAGGGGAAAGTGATCTAATTTAGCTGCTCACAGCTTTCTGATTAGTCGTTGCCCACTTCCAGCCCTGAATGAGAACAGCTCTTCTGAATTCCTCCTGCCAACATGCAGGTGCATCTCGATAAATAGGACCATCATCAAAAACACTATTTATTTCAGAAATTTCTTTCAATAAGCAAAACTCATTTTAAAAACAGCAGTCCTATGAAAAAGACTCAGTATTTTTTTTTCTGTTTTTGCTTTTTTCTCGTGCTTAAATCTTGATTAAACATTTTATTACATATTCGGTACAACCTGAGAGTACATTTTCTTAAATCATGATTTAATTTGTTGAATGAAGATGTATCCACACCAAACTGGCACCTAAGTGGAAAAGTAATTACTGCTAAACCTAATAACTGCTTGTGCCACCCTTCATAGCAACAGCTACCAAGTATTTTATGATGCTTGGCAATGAGTGTTTTAGGGCTCTGTGGAGGACTTTCCCCCACTTTTTTTTTCCAGAATTAATTTAATTCAGTCAGACTGGAAGATTTTCCTGCATAAACAAACTTTATGCAGTCACGCCACAGAAAATTATGAAAGCATTTAATCGCCAGGACTAGGAAATAAATGCAGTATCCTGTTAGATTGAAAAACTTTCTTATGACGAGATGGAAAATGTGTTCAGATGAGAAGTTGAGTTTAATGTCTTGTAACAGGAAAGCTCCTCATGTTAAGATATAAAACAAGACATGTTTTGCTGTTATGACCTTTCATTTCATTTAAACAAGAACATATTTTGGTTTTAATAAGAGAAGTTTGCTTATAAGAAGTTTTATTTGAATACCAGAATATTTCTAATTCTCCTCCTGAATTTATTTCCAAAGTTTTGGCGGTTAAATGCGTCCATAAAAATTCAAGCAGAATGAATTTCAGACTTTGACTAAAAGTTCCACTCTCATCAGTTCACAGAATATTTTCCCAAGTTTTGGGAAATTATGAAGACATTTTTTGGGTGTAAATATGAGACAAACCTTTGTGTTCGTTTGGATATTTATGCCCAATCTCTCTTGTATTGTGAGATCATGAACTCTGACCCTAACTGAGGCAAAAAAAAAAAAAAGCCTGCAGAGCTTTAGATCCTGGATGAGTCACTTTGAGTAATATTGGTAGACCAGCCGATTCTGGAAAGGTTCTCCATATTTCCTCCATTAGTAAACAATCACTGGTTCTCTGGAGTGCCTTTGAAATGTTTTTGTAACCATTTCTGTATTTGTTTGCAAAATTGAACAGAAAACACAGTTAAAGACAGTTAAATCATGATTTAACTAAAGGAAAAGCTCTATTTTCACATTAAGCCAGGTTGGTTTGGATAGAGATCATAATTTCCAAACTGCTTTTCAGATTTTTCTGATATCAAATCACTTGATGATCTGGTATATATATATATATATATATATATATATATATATATATATATATATATATATATATATATATATATATATATAATGTAAACATCACATTTTCCACGAATAATTTTACTGAGATGCACCTGCATGACAAAACGCCATAATCATTTTCCGTAATGATGGAATGCAAAAAAAGAGTTACTCACTCCTCCCTACCCCCTGTAGCAAAGCCTTAAATGTAAATATTTTCCCTCAGATTAATTTCTGAACTGTACGCATTATATAAGCGCTTCCATGTCAAGCAGCTGGGAACAGGAGGCTGTGTGGAAGCTAGATCCTCCCTCCTTGTCCGCATCTCATTAAGCGAGTCCCGCTGTAGGTGAAGCTGCCTCGCGCTGCCATTCTGAAGCAGGTGTCCAACATGGCGAACGCTCGCAGCGGCTCTCTGGCGACTATTCTCTTTCTCTTCGCGTTTCCAGCGGCTCTTCACAAAGGTAGGACTTTTTCTGCTTGTGCGTGGACGGAGGACGCCCTTTGTTCCCGCATTTCCGCGGATGTAGATGCGGTGGAGTGTCATTTTAGCAGCTTTTTTTTTCCTTTTTTTTTTTGTGGGAAGTCGTCCGCGGCAGAGCTGTTTGGATTCAGCTGAGATGTTGTTCACAAAGTAGGAGAACATGTCTAAAGTTGAAGCTCTGAGCAGAACAGGGCAGGTTGGGGTGTTTTTGGCGTTGCAGAGGCGCTGCCCAGCCGATACATCACTTTGGACCGCTCACCATTTGACTGGAGGCTGAAACCGCTTCTCCCTCCTTCACCACCACCGCTGGGAACTGATTTAAGAAAATAAGTGTTGGAAAAGAATAATTTGTATTTCTGCGTGATGTGAGGACATATGAACCTGTTTGTTTACGTGCATGGTCGCACTATTGCCGTTTCTGTCCCGGAGGTTACTTTGTGGCGTGTTCTGAACGGACAGAGCAGCAGTGCGTGGAAACTCCTCTATGCTGCAGCTTCAGCGTGTCACAGCGGAACTCCATAAGCAACTTTATTCATTTAACTTGTGTCAACCGACTCGGAAATTTCTCCCGAGTGTTTTGTTTGGATACTCTATGGTGATAACAATGCGCATGTCTTGATTAATTCGGCGGAAAGACATGTTGCAAATCGGTATGCTTTGTAATTAATCTCTGGCTTTAATGTTGAGATGGCGCCAGGTCAATTCCAGTCTTCCTATCCCGATATCTTGCCTACCTTCTCCAATTATAGCTTATCAGTTTGTTTTGCTCTTTGGTTAAACATTTCTCTCTATTATGGAAACAAATAGAAATATCGAAATTTAGTTTTCCATTTTCTGCTGTGATTTTATTTACGTTTCTGATTCTATTGTGAGCTGCTCTACCTCCTTATCAATTAAATAAAATAACAATGCTTGATTATTAGGGTCGCCCAACGAGATTTATTTGCAAAAAATTATAAGTATGTTACACAAAAGTACGAAACACCCGTGGCACTTCGTACCAGAGAAGAAACGTGCGCGACTAATTGTACGAAATTAGTCGAAATTAAGGGAGGGGGGGAGGGCATTACGAAATAAACAGCAGAACTCGGCGAGTTGGGTTTGGAGTAGCCGAGTGGATGCATGCGTTGTGAAAGTAAAAGCATTTCCACGGAGATCCACGTCACATCTAATAAATAATTAAAAAATAAAAAATTCCCGGAGTTGTTTGAACCGCTGCGGGACTGCGTTCATTCCACCGCAGATGGGTTTGCAGGGGGGGGGGGGGGGGGGACGTCGAAGCTTCCTGCTCTGAGTTGGAAGGTTTCGGGGAGCGGATGGGCTTCAGTGTAAGATGCGACATGACTTCCCCGCTGCTGATGGTGTGATCTGTGCAGAACGGCTTCACGGCTCAGCATCTCTCCCAGCTGATTTCCAGTATAGTTCTGCATTTAAACAGCCTGTCGGTGCAGGCAGTAAATAATCAACTTAAATGTTCCAGGCTGCTCTTCATGACAGAAGCTCCAGCCTCTCTAGTGGTGAGAATGACGAGGGAGGCAGATGTTTGTCACATTGTGGATTATCCACAAGACTTAATCCAGTTTTATCCACTGAAATGGGAAATGGATGCAGAGCCGTGTTTCCCTCTTCTCTCCTCCGAGCGAGTCAGTGAATGAGTGAAAAGCAGCAGAGAGAGACTGAGTCTGATCTGGACGCCGCTGCTCTCCCTTCATGGTAATGGCTCCACTGATTTCACATAGAACTTGGGGCACTCTGGCACAAAGCGTATCAATTATTCACCTCCAGCTGCATACTCTGAGATCACATTGTGCCCATGCGTTTACAGCCTGCTTTTTCTTTTTCCCTCCCTCATACGAAGGTGTGAAAGCTGAGGTCATAATCCACCGTCCAGCTGTCATTACTGTCCATGCAGCTAATCTGGAACCAGGTTCCATTCCATCCACCATTCAACCTCAAAAAAATAATTTAGTTGCAAACTGGAGATGAGTGGGCGTGGCTTGTTGTGTTTCCTGGATGAAAATGCAGAGAAATGACCCAGAAGTAAACATAAATTTCTGTATTTGTTCTGTTTAGATCACTAAAAGGATTTACAGAAGCTCCCAGAAGTGTTAACACTTATTAAAATCAGACTTTCATAATTTAACTAAAAACTTAATTTCACTTTTAATGTGACACGTGCTTTACAAAATGAGAAATTAACTAATTCATTAAAAGAATATATTAAAATGACAGTGTTGGAGAATTTCTCACAGCCTTAAGATGATAGTTGGAACTACCTTTTGATTCAGTTTCAGCATCCTTTTCCTACTTAGCCATATAATTGCACAATTTGACATTTTGAAAATAAATTTGCTTAATGGAAATGTTGATTTCAAAAAAAGTTATTGTTTTTCAATAAAATGTTTTGACATTAGGTTGAAGTGTTTTAGTTTTTGTTTTTGAAAATTGGTTTATTTTGCAAAACTGCAATGTAAACCCCGCTTTTTCTTGCATCACATGATCAACAACCAGTGGGTGTTGCCACTGGTGAAAACCATGAAGAAGAAAATAGGAAGCAGTTGGAGGAAGATGACGTGGCATATTTTTAATAACTTACTGCGTGAACAAACTTATTCACATGTGATTTTAATTGCTTATTTAATAGAAACGCCACAATGTTTTTCGAGATTAGCGGGAAATTGACAGTTTTTCATATATTTGTAATGGAAATGCAGCTACGTTGGAGAAGACCCATAGAAATCTAACAGCATTTGGCATATTGTGGGACCCTGATATTCATGGAGGTCAGGGACCACAACCACATGAAAGCAGCTGAAATCTGAGAATTCCTTCAAAGCACAACGCAGATAAACCAGCTCCAGTGTAATAAATCTGCTCCAGTTTCCTTAATGTTGGGATCAGCCATCAGCTGATACTTACACGAGAAACTGGTCTTATCTACTTCCACAAAGGTCTGCACCTCAACTTACAACTGCTTATTTTAATAGTTCAAACACAAAATATATCTTAATAAGTATTGTGGAAACACCTCGCTACTACAGAAGCTAACATCTGTGGTCTTTCTTAGCTTCGCTCTTGGGTGAAATGAATGGGGTTCCTGGATTGGCTAGTTTGCAAAAGTCAGCAAATGGCATTTCAAGTGGCTTTGTGCCACTTATTTCTGCTTCCCAACTGCATTTCCTTTGGAATAGTCAAATCTTTGATTTTGGGAATCTGTGAGCACTAAACTGTGAGTATGTTGGGGTTCACTGTACCCCATTTCACTCTGTCAGCAGGCATTTAGACTGGACCCCTGAGCCAGGAGTACTTTCTATAGAACAGTTTGAGAGCTTTTGTTCAAAGTTAATGACAGCAACAACAGCTCTAGCCAGGAAGACACGCCACTAGAGACAGAAATATTTAGTGCAAAATACTTTCCATGTTCAAAATAAAAAACTATTTAACAAAGTTAACTTTTATGTCATACAGGAGAGAGAAGCACAGCAGCGGTGATTCAGGAGAAAACAAAACAAAGAAGCTAAGCAGCAGCAGCTCCTTCTGTGATTCTGTCCAGGAAAGAGAAATGGATAAACGGCAAAGCACTCCACCAGGACTATCGGAGCGATTATACAAAGACTCATCTCATATTCGTCAATTTACACAACAAAAATGAAAAGCGTCGAGATAAAATGCTCACAGTAGAGCCTTAGCTTGGCCACTGCCAAAAAAAGCAGCACATGCATGGATATTTCTGTTCCTGCACGTCTCGGGTTAAAAATACCCAAATTGCATTCATGAGTTTTGCTCCTACATTACATTAAAGTTTAAGTAGGCTTTCACTTTCTTCCCTAATTTCCCCACCCTCATGAATTATGAATTCATATATTCCTTTCAAGTGTTATTTGACTCTAATACAAACCATAGAACAAATATAGATTCTAATCTAGCCCCTCTTCATTTTACACGTGTCTATATTACTATAAGTGAAAGATATGTGATTTAATCTTTGCGCGGTGCCTTTGAATGAATATTAAGCGGAGTAGTTCTGCAGCTTATCGGCTTACAGCAACAGGAGACGCTGCTTTCCAGGTGTTGAGTTATGCTAACGCAGCACTCCCGCCATCAGCTTATTGGGACTTGAAGCTCCGGTGGCAATCCACCAATTATCCCGACAAGCACCAACCGTGTCGTGTTGTGGCCGTGCGGGCTTGTTATGGCGTCTGCACAGGAGTATTATCTGCTGACCTGATGATGACGCTCATCACGTTTTACACGCCGCTTTCTGTTTGGTCTCAGATAGTTATTAGATTTGGATAAGTGCGTTAGTAATGCCGTGTGTGTGTGTGTGTGTGCGTGTGTGTGTGTGTGTGTGTGTGTATATAGATGCAATCTCTGGCTGATAATCCAACATGTCTGCCGCTGATGGACACCGAGACGTGTTTACCGCTCACATGTGGTCGTCTGCTCCTCAGAACACGGGCTAACCACAAGAAGTGGATCGCGTTGGGAGCCGTGGAGTCCGTTTGGACCCGATCCCGCTGTTTTATGTAGACATTGTTGTCACACCTTTTTCTCAGATATACAGCCCCACTGTACAGCTAAGCAAATGGATTAATTTGGAGCGTAAAGCCTTGATTAATGCATGGCTGACAGCTTGATTTATACTGAGTACATTTCTGCTTTCTGGCCTGCTTTCTTATTTTTTTATTTACCGCTACATTACCGCTGACATACAAACTGAGGCTGCATGATCTGTCGGCTTCACATTCCTTAATGTGGTGATTGATTGATTATCCTCAACTGTAAACAGAACTCAGGGATAATGGAAGGAACCGTTGGGCTCTTTGGAGATGCCGAGATGTCTGAGAGAAAAATACCCAAACTCCATTTACTGGTTTTCTTTTAGGATTCATACTCTTACCGCTGCGTCTACCATGGGATGTTTTTACTCTAACCAAGCATTAGTTTCAACCTGCCTTGGTGAGACTTAATGCCTACTTTGACGACCAATTATTGAAACCAATTTCCTGTAATCATTACTTGGTCTGTAATGATGGAAATGTGGTTATTCCAATGAATGAATGAATAAATAAAAACTGAGCAGCGGTTTAGTTCACGGGGTGGGAATGGTTTGCTAAGTGGGAAGTTGAAAACGGAGCAGCTTCTGTGGTACATTCAGCCTCGCTGTCATGGTTTACTCTCCTGCAATCATGTTTTTTTTTTTGTTTTTTTTTAAACATTCATATTCCTTTTAATATTTTAGTTATCTTCTGAAAGATGCCTGACATTTCCAGTCACAAACATATTGGTTGAATGAAAGTGGTTTTAAAATGTTTTTTTAGAGAAGTGTTGCAGGTCTGACTGTTGCTGTGAGGACAGATGGATGATCCAGAGTAAACTTGGTCATTCCTTCCCAATTCTGCTCATGTTGGGTTGTAAACACACCAGCATGCTGCTACATTTGAAAGTGTAGACTGTGTAAAGGTCTGCATTTACAACATAGTCTACGAATTTGTGGAGTTTGAAGTATTTTCCAGATGTGGGTAAAAATGGAAACATGTTTGGCATTTCAAGACTTTTTAAAAGTTGTATTCTTTAATCTCTCTGTTCTTAGTTTCTTTCCTGAAGTTAGTTTGTGTAGCTTCCATAAAGTCTGACCTTTTTAAGAAATGTTTGCCATAGCTTTCGCAAACTTTAGAATTTGTTCTTTAGGAATTGAGGAGAGGAGCCCATATTGGACATAAAAATGGTGTTCTGCCCAAACGACTTATTGAATTTGTCCTTTATGCTTCCCCTCTTCTCTTTAAGTTGGTAATAAACGTATAGAGTCTCTGTGGGTGAGGCGTTTTACTGCATTGGTGCTAAGTGTTGAGGAGCTGAGGCTTGAGACGATGCAGCGCGGTTCAGATGACGATCTGCTCTCTGAATCTCTCTAACTCTTAGTAAAGATGAGTTTTACTGCGGAGCAGGGCTCCACTCTGCAGAGCTGCAGTCCTGAAACAGGTTCACAGATTTTACACAACTAATCTTTTCATTACAGGAAAATAAACCTCGACTTTGAACTGTTTTTTTTTTTTTTCTTTGTATCATTACCATGCTCTGTCAGAAAGCAGCCAGCCTTTCTGACAGAGGAACCTTCCGGCGTGGTTGTGGCTCAGCCAGGACCCCCCGCCATGATGGAAACAGGTGTGGAAATGGACGTGCTCTCCTTCTGAACCCCCGCTGCAGCCGCTCCTGCTGTAATGAAGAACAATGGCTGTATTCCTGAAGGGGGGGCGGACCCCCAGTGACCCGCGCCGTGCTGCCCTGTCAGTCTCAGAGCGACAGCGCTGGCAGGCCAACAGATGACTGCTGGGTTGCATCTGGCCTCCCTGCACTTAGTGTAATCAAAGGGAGAAAAAAAGGTTTATGGCCTACTTGTTAGTGAGCCGCCAACTGATGGGATGTCAAGTAAGCACCCTCCAATTCGAAATCTCTTGAGGGATTGGAGGTGTTGGGGGATGGGGGGCGGGGGGTAAAGGAGGGGTGTGGGCAGCAATCTGCCACACTGACAGCAGCTAAGGTGCTGCTTGGTGCAGTGAAACAACCGGACCATGAAAGCAGCAAAAACCAGCCAAATCAGAGTCATTATTCACTGTTTATGCTCGTATTTACAAAACGGTGATGCCTAAAAGGTGAATGCAAATTCTATTCACTTCTAAAGAGTTGTTTTGTTGAGGCCTGCAGCTAGCATATAGCAAATGTAGATAAGTAATAAAGAATCCTGCAGGGCTGGGGATTGTTTATTCATAGATAAAAGGTAACACATGGAATATACACTTTTTTTTCTTTTTCCCCCCCCCCCATTATGTAATAACCAGCTTTACTTTGTGCACATACATAAATTCCCAGGCTGAGCTAAGGCTGTTCATTTTCTGATAAGAAGATGTTCTACAGGTTGTAGACGTGGAATTAAAAACAGTCGGCTCTTTGGAGCTTAACGCATGTTTGATACGAAAAGCAAAGATATTCCAGCTTCTTTTCTTTGAGTCTGAATGGGTCTTTAGATGCTGGACTGGGTGGTGTGTGGGGTACACTGTGACAGGTGTTGGTGCCCCCTACTGTCCACATTCGCTGGTGGAACTGGGGAACTGCATGAATGTTTGACTTGCTCAAAGTTTTAAAGATTTTCAGCCGGATGAAAACATTTTTTCACTGCGTTTGAACAAAGATGACCTGAGTAAATAAACAACCTCCCAGACCATCACACTACCACCATCATACTTGACTCCAGGATGATATAAAAATACAATTTCAGATTATTTTTTTGTCTGACTTTAATTTCTTTTTTCTTCTTTTCACCCGTTCTTGGCATATTTAAAAAAAATGTGTTTTTAATTGTGCCTGAATTCAAAGTCCAAATAAATAAATACAAGCTGTAAAACAATATGGTCAGTCTGGGAAGGCTGACATCACGCCCAACTATGGAAGCCCAAGGAGTCCGTTGCTGGAGTAAAATCCAGATTTTCCAGAATTTAAATTGTCAAACTTCACATTCGATTAATCCAAACCAACGCTACATTTCATAAAACGATGGTGTTGGTTTTTACTGCATTATGTGTAAGTAAATGTAGTTTTAATTTTAGTGCTGAATATTGTGATAACATTAGCATAATGCCAGTATATTGGCATTAATATCAGTGTCGGCTGATATTCATATTTTAATGTGTACCAGACCGATAAGTCAAACTGTGCCAATATTTCCATTTTGTTGCCTTTTGTGTATATGTGTAAAATATGATACTAACCACTAATGGTGTTTATTTCTACCTCCCTGAATTGTCATGTCGATGCATCTGTAATGATTTATGTCTTCTTTTGGTCTGCTTCATGTTGTCAGTCAGGTTCTATTGGAGTTGTTTCTTTGTTCTGCAGGTTTGGTGGTGGTTGGACCTGGATGTTTGTGGTCAGGTTGAACTCAGTGTTTCATTAAGTTTCTGCTTCACATCGGTTAGTTTTAGAGAAATTTGTAAGGAGGAAATATCTTTCCCCAGCACTGTTCATTCTGATAACTTATAAAATCAAATGTAAACATATGTGGTCATTTCCTGGACAGAAGCGGTCCATTGTGTGTGGGGGAAAAATGAGGCTGGTAATATTTGGAGGCTCTGCTAAATGAAGTCACAGCAGCTGTCAGGTTGAGCTGGATTTACTTTATTTATTCTGTTTCTGTGTGTTGTCCCAGCACCGGCCCAGCTTTGTTGTGGTTGTCAGACGTACTGTGATTGGTCGTGCTTCGGCACGTCATGCATATAAATCCATGCGTATTTATTATACACACTGAGGCCGTGTTGACAGAGAAATGTCTGGATTAGAAGCTCAGAACCTTTCCTGGTGTCTGCCGGGTTGTGACATCGCTGCCATGGACGGCTTTTCTTACAGCTCTGACACAAATGACTGGGATAAATCATAAAGATGTATTACACAGGTTACACTGGTGATTTAAAAAAAAATTTTGTGTATGTATATATATAAAATTCTGGCTGTTTGTGGAAAATCCGGTGAAGTCTAGGCCACTGCATTAATCAGGTTTATATTTTTTCCTTCTTATTTAAAGTCCAAGTTTTTTTTTTTTTTTTTTTTATTGGCTCACTAACTTTAGCAGCTGGAATCCAGTTCATTTCCTTCTGGCCTCACAGTGCTTGAAAACAAACCTTTAATATGAACTCATTAAATGAGATTGATGTTGTAATATTGGCAAAGCCCGGCTCCTATCAATCAGTCACTCAACTGTTACCCCGATTTCATCAGTGAGCTGTCAGCTGGAAACACATCCAGGCTTCTGAGATCCTCCTCAAAAGCAGCTTGTTTTTTTTTTTTTTTTCTTTTTGTTTCCTAAAGAAGAAACTAAAAAGGGCCTTTTACTGTGAAGCACACAGGAGCCCTGGCAGCATCAGAGGGCCGCTGCAGGCGGGTGGTTTGGTCCTCTACATCCGACACCAGGAAGCAGCCCATCCACATCTCCACCACTGAGGGATAACATTTACTTTGAGAAAATATTATTTTTTTAATACTAAAGGTTATTAAGTCTTAAAGTGTGAATTGATAATAAATTCAATGTGTTAGAATAAGATGCTAAATAAGATTCATGTTATACAGATTTCTTACTTGTATGGAGGTTTTAAATTTACATATTGGAGGAACAAAATTGTCTAAAAGAACTGGGATACTGGAAATGAACTTCTGGTAACATCTCGTCCTTTCAACTGGGATTTTTTTTTTTATCTGTATAATTATCGAGAGAAAAATCCCATATTATGAAACAACGTCTATATAGTCTACTTCTGAGATGGTGAATTCCATGGAGTGGGACTTTGATAATCAGTACAGTGGATCACTGTTTACAGATTTTTCTGTGGAATATGACTCCAAATTATTTGTGTAAAATTTGCATAATTCACTGATTTTTATTCTTTTACTTTTACTCATAGTGCACATATAAATTATTCAGCTTGAGAAGCTGACAGTACACAGACAGAATGTTACTTGACACGTTATTGGCTGGTGTTTGCAAAGCAGCCAATCCAGGAGCGGCATTCATTTTCTTGATGCGATTGGCTGAACCCCCAAAAGCAGAAGCAAGGAAGAGCATGTATATTGGCTTCTGCAGTAGTGCCAAGATGGATTCCACTGTGCATATTAAGCCATATGAATTATTCAAATAGCATTTTTAGAATGGGTCTCAAGTATTTGTGGATTTTAACTAGTTTATTTTAGTTGTAGTGCTAATAAGTTTTACCAAAAACAGTTTTACTCCAAATCTTTGTTTTTATACAGTTACTATGAGCATCCCATATTGGCTCATGTTTAGACTTCCATTGGTTGCCTAATGAATAATTTTAACCAATCAGCCACATCCTCTACAGGTGGCTGATTTGCTTGTGGGATAACTGTGATTTTTTTGCTAAAACTGCTTAGGTGTAGCTTAAGAATGTCAGATAATTCCAAACGTAATTCAGTTGTCAAAGCAAAGAGTTCAAATCCATTGAATTTGCTTTGCTTGTGTTACAGATCTGTTGGCAACATCTCGGAGCGGGGCGCCATCAGGACGGTGTTGGAGGCTTTTGTGCCAAAGTGACAGTTTGTTCAAAGCCGTAGGATTAGTGTTTATGATCTGCAGACGGAGCCAGTTAAAGTTAAACAGCTCAGCCATGTTTGTTATGATTTACATATTTTATGTGTGTCCTCCTGAACCTCTATGCATACCATGTCTAGTCATATGGGTTGTTGAGATGCTCTAATTGCAGGTTTGCATGCTTGACAAATCTAATCTGATGTCCCATGTGAACCATTGTCGGGTCACAGCATGGAATATTTTGCGTGCCAGTTTGTGCAGACCATAAGCAGTCTTTGATTGTCCGTTTTCCTCCCAGTTTGAGGCCTCTATCATCTTCGCCCGGCTCTGGAGTCGCAGGGAGGCGTCGCTTGCTGTAATTGGGCCCCGTTTCGCTCACGTCCATTGACACGACGGCGGATTCAACAATGAGCGAATAAAGGAATCAATGTGGATGATTTGAGCTTTCAAGCAAACAAACAATGCAACTGGCGTTGTGCTGTAATCATCAGAGGGGAAATGAATGCCCTTCTGAAAACAATGCAGGTATGCGGCGCCGCGTGAGCCCGTTTTCCATAACGCTCCGGCTTGTATTACATTTCAGTGAGTGTGCGTCTGATGAGACCCTTCAGGCTGTTCCACTGTCTCCCGTGGAACAGGATCATGTCTCCCCACTGTGCTCAGCTCCGTCCTTTGTCTCATCTATTGTAACCCTGTCTTGACTGATACATTCTGCTCTAACACCAGACAACCACAGCACAATAACAAACCGTCTCATTTTCTTTGTGTCCTATTCGGAGGATGCGGAGGAGAAATGGTAGTGACTGGGGAACAATGCGGCGCTCCTTTGATCAGAAACTGTAGATTGGAAGGATGTAAAGTACAGATTAATTTCATTTAGGGCCGTAATTTGATTTCCTTCTCTAAGAAAAGATCACAGCTCCCCTGGGTTATTTCCTTTTAACTGAGAGCTATTCAGACGACACAGTGCGGTTCCTCATCACAGGAACCAATGACATCTTTTGACACTGCAGAGCTGGGCAGTCCACATTCCACAGTAATACTTGTTAGAGTAAAATAGGATAATTGTGTTAACCTTGTGACTAACAGTGCTGTTTTAATCTCTATTAAGAGTAAAGCTCTCCACTCTCATCTCTCTTCTGTCTGTGTGTTTCTTTCATAAAACAGGATCAGAGATTCAGTTTTCTTTTTTCCTTTGCATCCATGATGTGAAACAGTTGAAGAGTAACTGCAGTAATTTAAACGACATTAGTGTATGTTAGGTGAGGGGAATTTTTCAGCATAACCCAGATTGATTTTACTTCTCTCCGAGCTGGAGCTCCGGCCGCTCCCGTTGCCAGATAACATAAAGAAACAGCTGGGAAAAAAATGGTGGCTTGGCCTCTGGAAGGGCTTCTTCTGTCCAATCAGTGTGTTCATCATTTAGAAGTGGAGGAACTGGCAGCGGCTTTCTGATCGATGGAGAATAAATAGAGGGATCCTTTCTAACTCCTGGTTTTCCTGACTCATCCTAAAGGAACAGCCGGCACAACTGTCTGCTTAAAGTTGACCTTTTGAACTTTTCTGTTACATCTGAGATGCAACAATTTAAAGTCATTTTAGTCTACTTAAAGTTTACTGTAAGGACATACAGTTATATGACTGTATGTCGGTTGGAGGAATAAGAAGGGTTCGGTGAATGCCCATATGAAACTGGGGGGTTTGGTACCTCATAAAAGGTTAAGAACCACTGTTCTAAGTGTAACTCTTGGAGGACTTCTACTGTTGTTTTGTCCCAAATATCAGACCTAATAATATCAGTAAATTCTAATTATTTTTCATATAAATATTTGACTTTACAATGTTAGATTTTTAACATTGCAAAATTATGCCTTTATTGGTGGACATTTTTTTGCTTTTTTTTTCCCTTTGAAAATTTTTGACTACCTGAGAATATTCCCACTTTTTCTTATATGTGAAATTAACCAGGAAAAAAAACATTTTTTGGTGGAAATGTATTTCTCCTGTAGCCATTATTCTTCTTTTATTTTTTTTTTTTAAATCTACAATCACAGCATAGCTATGAGATTATCATAGTATTTACATTTTACTGACTGCATTGATAACTAGGATGAATTGCAATGTTCCTCTCAGCTCGATTTGTGACACTTATTTTTGTTCTGCATGCTCCATGCAGCTTTCTCTCCCTGCATCTTGTTAAAATTTAAAAGTGTTACTTTAAAACATCAGTGTGTGTTAATCCTGGAGCTAACCCCATGCATGACCGAGACGCCGTTAACCAAGCTGACAATAAGTCAGCAAGTATGTGCTCCTGTTTTCCATTACGTTCTGGAGTAGAAGACAAATTCAATACAGCGTTTTTCTAGCTTTATTATTCACTGAAGAAGACAAACAATTCATTTAGAGACTGTAGATCTTTGGAATAAATGACACCAGAAGCAGACATATTGGACTGAACTGCACTGTGATGCATTTTTCTTTGAGGTCTGTGTTCAGATGAACTAATTCTGACTCTATCCGCCCCATTCAGGCGTCATCCACACAGTTTGATTGAAGATGCTCAAATCAGCTGCTTGGCTTTCTTTTTTTTCTTTTTTTTAATTTAAAAAATAGACTTCCTATTTAAAATGGCCGCCAAGCAAAGACGTGTAGCAAAAATTATAAATCGCTTCCTGTCGGAGCTACAGAGGCCAATTTATCTGAGAGGAGAGCTGGTTGGATAGGAATGAGCAAACGGTGTCGGGGCTTTGCTTTTCGGAAAACCAACATGCATTTCTAAAATAAACATGGGTAGGTGGTTTTCTCCTGGAGAAGTTGAGACTGTGTAGGTTTTTACCGGATAATTGCTTTGTCTTTTTTTTTTTTTACACTTTGTGCACAATACATTGATTGGCCATTACATGCAGCTGACTGACAGCAACAACAACCAGAGCAGTTTCCTGCTTTTTTACCATCTTATCAGAAGTCATAGGAATATAAGTTCTCATTTTAAGATTTTTTTGAGTCTATTCTTTTAGTTTACAAAAAACATTTGTACATGCATATAGATATTCCTCCCACAGCCCATAAATGAGGGCAGCATTTCTTTATATTTTTGGGGATCATAAACAAATATTTTGAAACTGCAACACAGTTTTCTGTTGTGAAGCTTAAAATTAATAAATGAACATACAATTAAAAAAATTTCTTATGGGAGCAATCTGAACAGATTTAATTTGAATTATTAAATCAATTTGACGGATCAATGTTGTCTACTTAAGACAGCCGTGGGGCTTCATTAAGCGTGTTTATTTACAGATGTTGTTCAGAAATGAACCATGATGAGTAAAGTATGGCTTCCTTCACAAACTGATTTCTGCTCATTTAAAATGTGTGGAATAGTTTGAATTGTCTTGTTTGAAGGAGAAGTTAATCAGTATAAACACATATGCTTTGTTTTCCTCCTTTTTAAGGGTGAGAGATCTGCGAGTGGAGCAGTCTGTCTGCTTATTGATTGGCTGTCGGGCGCTGTGGAGTTAACCTGACAGGCTGCCATCTTTTCATTCTCTACAAAACCATTTTATGTTTCTCATGAATCGAGTTATTACCATACAGCGTCTGCTATGTAGAGGTGGGAAACATTATGGGAGTTAGATTTTTCTATTTTACAATAAAATCTTCTAAAGAGGACTCTTAGTAAATATTCTTTTGAGTTTTTATTTTATTTTATTTTTTTATAACATATTTCCTTGAGACCTTAAATGAAATGGTCGTATACAGTGGACTCTCGGTGTCCGTAGGGGTCAGGCATCCACATTTTAGAATAGCTACAATCAGCAAATACTTGAGACCTTCCCCTCTAAAATGTTTTTAATCTGTCCATTTTAATAGTTCACACACCAAGTATACATTAATACACACAGTGGAAATCGACTTGCCACGACTGCAGAGAAGATATCAGTCTTGGAGGTTCAGCCAATCAGGACAAAAGAAAACGAATGGTGCTCCTGGATTGGCTGCTTCATAAATGCTAGCCAGTAGATTTTCAATTAGCATTGAAGGTATTTCAGATTCAAAAATTTCCCTCCAATTTCTCTTGAATATTTTAGAGATGATCCACAAATAATTTGGAGTCACGTTCCATAGAAGAGTGTATGGGTGTCATGCAAATTTTAAGGGAACTTAAAAATAATGAGGAAAAAAAGAACGCAAATTAGACATGTTTCCCCCTTACTGGTTTGGAGTGAATCAAGCTGGATACACAAAGAATATTTTTTTTGTTTATTTTTTTTTATAAATATAGTTTGCAGACCAACATCGACCACACATCACAGAAAAATGAAGCAAGACCTCCCATTGCATCTGGTGGTTTGTAATTGAATAGTTTTGTGCCTCTGGTAAGGCACAGACCCACCAGTGGATGGGAAAGTTCACTACCACAAACTCATTTGCTGAATGAAAACTGTTTTTGCTAAATTGAGGAAGTTATTTTGAATTCTGCCGTTTCAATCAACCTGTTGATATTTCAAAATATGCTTTAAAAAAGCGTTGCTGAAATGATGGCTATTTACTCCTGTGTGCTACACAGATAGCTTGCAGATTACCAGGAATAGGGGTTTCTCAGAGGATTCCCAAGCTTTTATTCATCTTTAATTGCTTTTCTTGGTTCGTCTTGTTCTTCTGAATGTCCATACCCACCATAGATCATACGCCTCAATTAACCGGAGGAGCTGGGAAGTCTTATTCCCCACTTGCCGTTGTGTTAATCCTGTCTGAACGGGCCTTAAGGCTCTGAGTCTGAAGGGAATAGGTGATAAATCTTTGGAGGCCCATCACTAGAGTCGGGCTTCCCAGCGCTCTTTCATTGTTTCCAGATATAAAGCTGGAAGACATCCTGAAATACCCATCCTGAGGTTTCAGCATGGAGTTGAGCTGAGAAAATAAATTCTCCAAAAATAAACTCTCCAAAAATTCAGAGACGGATTCCTGCAGATGAGGAATTAGAAATGCTTCTCCTCTCGATGCATTTTTTTTTTTTTTAATATAGTAACCAAGACTAACCATGTGCATATTGGATCTTGTGAGTTCATATATGAAAAGCTTTGTGGTTTATCGTCCACAGCTGTAGGAGATGTGGCACCAAACACGTGACTCTCGCCGCCTACGTCCCCATTTACTGTCTCAGTCACAGTATCCGCCCCTCTGGCTGCTCTGACCTGTCACACACTGCTGATGGAAGTTGGTACCTTTCTCCACATCTATTATTTTACCTCCCACTCCATAATTATTTCACTAATGATTATATTTTTTCAAAGGCACTGTCAGAAAATGTTCATACCCCTGAAAAGCCACTGTACTCTCTGAAAAAATTAATTATTTTTAACATTTTTGTTTAATTATGAACCCACAAAACATATTTAGTTTATAGATAAACCATGACTATTTTTGAGGAAATTTTGTATTTTATGCAGTAACTCCAAGTTGACTTGCACTGAAGCTGATTTTGGATGGTAACCAACAGAATACAGAAATAACCTTGGCATGATATGAAGGTTGACTTATAGTTGTGTTAAAATGTGTAAAATAACAAAAAAATACATGATTTTCTTTTTAAAGGCACTACTCTTTGTAGAAATGTTAGTTTTCTTTTGTGAACATCCAAATATCAGTGCAAAAGTTCACTTGGTATTTATTATTTATTTACAATATCTTTGTAAAAGATGTAAAACTGAGTGCATCAAGTTATAAAATGATTCAACAATCTGCCATTGAAGTGTAAATGAAGAGTTTTGGCTTCCTGGCTTCTGAATAAATAACCACAGTGAGAAAATCACTTTTTCCTGCTGCTCTGCTTTCTCTATTCTGACAGATTTATCAAATTAATAACTAATTATTCTACTGTTCTTTCCCATGTAAACACATCCACACCGTAGATGTTGATACTAGTTCAAAATATTTGCTAAGCAGTGGAGCATTCATGGATCAGGAGAAACAAATGTCAGCCATCAAGTTGATTCCAGCCGCAGTGTCAAACAAAACCATGTTTAACTCGGTAAAATAATTAAATATTCAGTTTATTTTTGGCTTAAGTGATTTTATATATATATATATTTTTTTAACACCTACTGTTGGGGAAAAAATGCTAAGTTTAAATCTCCAGATATTGATCCAGGATCTGGAAACTAATGAAGCTTCTTGTCTAATGTCTTGTTCTGTTAGATTGTTTTAATTTGGTAGAAATGAGAATTTCTGCCATTCAGTTATTTCTATGAAATGATTTTAATCTACTGCTTATCAATTAGAACAAGGCATTGACTATTAGGATCGATGGTTTGCTAACCTTGAGTAAAAATTCCAACATTTTATTAATATTTTATCTTTGGTCATCATGACTGTAAAAATATTTTTGTCTTTATTAAAAACAAACAGGGCAGATTTACTCATTAATCATCTCCTGGTTTCATATCCATTTCAAACACAAATATTCTGCAGACAATTTTGGAGTTTTGATCCAACATTAAATAGTTATAAATCAGCAAAGCTTTGAAAAATGATTTATGAAAAGGGATCAGATTAAGGAGCCACATCCTGTAGGTGCGTTTTCTTTTTCTCACAGTAGACATTGCGTTAATTTTGGAAAATAAAAACGGCCGATAAACGGTTGGCTCTAGATGTCGCAATCCGCCTGTACGTTTTAACTTCCCTGGCTGTGCTGTCATTGGCTAGTAATATTTCCTAAAAATGAGGCAGCTGGATCAGCCGGTAACAATCGATTAATGTCCTACCCCTTCAGTCACAGATGCCGCCACTTCAGTCTCCTCTCTTTCTTTTTTTTTCTGAAGCTAATGTGCTGAAAGATGACAAGAGAGTGCCATTTAAGATCAGAAAAAAGCAAAGAGCGAGTGTAGCGGCCATGTCGGCCTGCCTTCCACATTGTCACGTTAATGTTGTGAAGGGAGAAAGAAAAAATGACAACAGTGGGTCATTTCAGAGGAATAATGGCAGAGCTAGCAGACTGTGACAGCAGGTCTGGCAACACGGCTAAACTTTGCAGATCTGATTTCCTATTATCCGCTTCAGCACAAAGCGGCGCGGCCAGCTTTGCATGTAGCACTGTAGCATATTTCTTGCTGCTCATTTGAGGTCGCATGAATAATTAAAAGGCTGGAGTGCTCTTTATCAGTCTGAAAACGCCACATATTATTTGGGCATTCATGCAACAAGAAGTGGAGAACATTGTGGAAGGGGAACCTGCGGTTCCTGGAAGGAGGGAAGGCAGGATGCGGTGTGCTGTTTGGATCCAGCTGTTTTCAGGGCTTGCTAGCTAAGCCCGTGCGTTTCTGTTTTAATTTGACGTTGGGAGATTACGGCGCCGACTCCAGCCCTCACAATGTTAACAGATATGAATATTAAGCAGGAAGTTCAGGCAACTGGCAGTGATGTTTCCTTGCTTCTAACCAGGTTCTGCTGTCAGGACTTGTCTCATATTCACCTCCATCTAGCTGCTGCTGCTGCTTTTCCATGTCTGTCTTGTAATAAGTACACCAGGGTTTTTATTATTTTCCTTCTTAACAGCAGCGTTTCTTCTTGCGGTGTGTTTTAAGACCTGCTGTTGCCGTTGATAGGAACTAAAATCACAGGAGAACGAATTAGCACAGCTGGACTTGAGCTACGTGGAGCAGCAGCTAATCTGCAGCACTGGGCTCCTGGACTTCTCAGGGCTTTTAAAGTGGAGACAGACTGGTGGACAGATGGACCACTGGATGGATGCTGGACGGGCAAACTGGATGGGTGGATGGAGGTCCTGTTTCCAGGCAGCATGGTCCTCCTGTCTTCCTGTGGTGAGAGGTTCAGGGTCCCTCTGTTTTCAGAAGCATGGAGGCGGTTAGGGCTGATTTCTGGTTGAGGTCTGATGATCCCTGTTGAGAAAATATTTTTTAAATGAAGATCAGACTCAGATTGTGGACACACGCTGCTGTGCATTCTGTATCAAGTTCAGATTGTTCTGGTGTTTCTGCGGTAAAGCCGGTTTCTATAAAACATGCCTGCTGAGGACTTTGATATGTTTTTTTTAGGTGTTTGGAGCACAGACGTGTAATAAATCTCTTTTAAACCGAGGTTTTGAACTTCCTCCTGGATCCTTTTAGCAGTTATTTGTTTTGAAACAAATCCCTTTGCAACAGTCCAGCCGGATCAGAGTGGTCCGCTCTGTTTGGGTACTGCTGTTCCTTTTCCCTAATTCCTCACATTCTTCTTCTACTCAACAATTTCGCTCTGATCAGATTCTTCTCTGGGCCCCAGGGCTGAATTCTCCCTCTGGCCCGGTTCTGTACACACGGCTTGACCTTGTATATCTCCTAAAATATAGGATGTGAGCTGCATAGCAACGCTGATGAACGCTGATTAATTTATTTAGCCAATCCTCATGTCTCAAACCCGGCCAGAAGTGGTTCAGAAAGCAGAATTATTCTGTGTGCTTCTGGCAGTTCTGTCTGCTAATTAAAGTCTGTCATCCTGACACGACTTTAAGAATCTGGGAGCAGATTTTATAAAACATCTGAGCTGCTTCAGTTGTCTTCTGCAGATGAAGATGCTTTCATAAAGTTTTGAGCTGCTCAGATAAGAGGCAGTGCTTTGTAAGACGCTATGAAGCTGCTTTCTACAAATCTTTATTTTTTTACCAGTTAAATGTACGTTTTTCCATTACCAATAAACAGAAAATGGAACAGATGAACTTCGCTCAAGTTTGAGAGAGAAGCAGAAATAAAGACGTTTCTCCTTATAGCCGGAGAGTCGACCATTAATTGGCCAATATTTGGAATTAGTAATAAACTATATGATCTCTAAATGGGACTATTCCCAAAAAATAGTGTATTTTGGAAAAATATTGTTTTGACAATAAAAGTGATGACAAAAAGTGATTAATTAGCAAAATTGTAATGTTTTGCATCTCTGCTCAGAGCTAACAAACTAAAATACTGCTCTAATAATAAAACATATTGTTTACCAAATTAGCTGCTTTAGTCCCAGTTACATAAAGTGGTTTAATTGCACCACTTACCTTGCACAGTGATTGCATGAAATCATATTTTTAACTGTATTGATTTAATTGATGCTCTTATGAAACCAGCATTGCAAAAAGAAAAAAAAAAAACCTCACAGTTCAAACCGTTGTGTAAAGAGTCAACTTTAACACAGACGTTGAACTTTATTCAACTAAAAGTTTACAAAGCAGCCGAGTAAACTTGTGCTTTAGAATTAGAAGCCAAGTGCACCAAATATGTTCAAGGTTAGCAAAACCACCGAGGCGCTAAATGAAAAGCTAGCTCTGCTATTGGTTCTTAGAGAATTAGTTAAAATGTGCCCACCACTGCTTACGTGGAATCATTTCATTATTATGACCAGTTGTCAATACAAAACAATGTGGGAAAAATGCACTTATTCAAAATGTAAAAAATAATGGCTAGCTAGCTTATTGATGTATCAACCAATAAAGAATCGATGGAAATCAAGGAAGGAATGTTTTGATGCAAACTGCTGGAAGGATTCCTGAGGAACTGCTGTGATTTGTTTGTTTAGTAATGCAGGTGTGGTGTGAGTGAGAGCTGTCGGTGTTACACAGCTCTGCAGATAAACTTCATTTCTTTGAGAATTATTGCCTCTGGTTATGGATGCTGTGTTGCTGAAAGGATTTTTGCTCCTGCCTTTTCTTTTTTTTCTTAACTTCCATACAGTTATGTGCAACCGTAGCAACAAGATGGGTTTTTCTTTTTCTTTTTTTTTTTTTTGACAAACATTAGCAGCTGACTAGCATCTTAGAAGCGCAAATACTTTAACTGTACCACCCTCTTTGCTTTCCCCCCCCCCCCCCCAAGTCTGAGAGGAGTTAAAAATGAGGTTTCATGGATTCAGACAGTTTCTTCCATCGATTTATTCTCCAGGATCATATCGCTGACTGTCTTCAAGAGAGAGGTTCAGTGGCAAAAGCAAATGAGGTGGATTAGCAGTGCTAGCCAACACAGTGCCATCCAGGACATGCTACTGTGGAATAAGGAGGCAGAGACAACTTATGTTAGCATGACTGTCATACAGCAACAGTCTTCAGTCAGAAGATTCTTAATATTTGTTGCAAGACTGACTGCTACCGTAAATCCTTCCTGCCTGCAGCATCACCGTCCACCAAGACTTTCTGAAAATACTAGGATGATATGAGCTGTAACATTTCATTTTCCTTTGAGATAAACGGAGTATGTTTGAATTTAATGGGCTAAATGACATTTTAACTGCAGCAGCAACAATTGTTGCATTTCTGTTTTCAAATGAAGCCATCTAAATCATCAGTTTTATCAGTAACTAAATATTGTAAAACTCCTCTGTTGCTCTCCGTCGGGCATTGATGTGATGCAACATGGCGTCAATCCTGTGTGGAATCTATTGGGCAGAATTTGAACGTGAGGAGACTGGTGGTCATTTTTTCCTTTCCTCCATTTAGATTTGGCTCAACCATTTGGGGTCCGTCACGCCAGCCTGCGTATTCTGGTCTTCAAATGATAGATGTGCGTACCTCACAGAGAAGGCAAATAAATTGCTCTGGGGCAATTTCTAATTTGGCCCAGTGAAAAGGAAAGGAACAGAAGGCAATTATTCATCTGCAAGTCGCCTTAAAAATATCTCTTCATCTCCCGTTTTGACTGGACAGCTCAGGTAATTTAACAATATAAAAGAGAACAATCTGGGCTTCAATTTCATTCTAATTCTCCTGTCTGTTTTTCCTAAAGCGAACATGGCTGTACATCATGGTGAGCTCCTCAGAGTTAGAACTTCATGTCCTAATATACCCATCTGTATCCTAGCTTTAACAGAGCAGGGAGCGCTGCCTGGTGTGTGCACAACCCAGCCAACACCAGTCCCCCATCGTAGGCTTCCTCTGAAGTTTTGTTTTATTAAACTTCCTGCATGTATGGCAGCACAATGAGAGCCCCTCGGAGATGAGGGGATTATGGTGCACCCATGTGGGCTAGTCTTTGAGCAAAATCAGTCAGGCCTGTGGAGAGGCAGCCTGGTAATTTTCCTCTGCTCACGCTGCCATCACTGCAGAATGATGGTGTTCTTGCATGGAATAAATAGTACAGTTAGACACAGCTCTTCATGCTGCTTTCATCACATTTCTGTGTGTCCTCGCATGTGCATAGATTGCTGCTTTTAGCAACAGCGAGAGTCGTCATGGTGACTCAGAAGTGTAAATGTTGCCAGTTTTTATGGTAGAAAAAAACCTCACCTAAGCAGTGTGTTCACATAGGAGTCATCAGGACATGCTGCAAATAAGAAAGGAGATGTAAACCATGTGCCGCATCAGGCTGTATTGGGCTGGTATGAAGGTGTGACGGTTTTATTAGGTCGAGGTAAATGATCACAGCTTTAAGGGATTTGAATGGAAAATTCTACAAATACATTTTCCGCTACAATGAGATTAGAAGGGGAGGACACCACTAACTAAATGTTAGCTATGCTAACTGTCGAGGGTTAATCATAAACATTAGTTCTGCTAACTCAAAACTGCTATGCCATTGCAATAATTAATGGAGGCTAGTACTAAAGCGCTAACTTTAATTCAAATATTATCTGCCCTTGAAAGACTACAGCCCTGGATCACCAATGTATTTTAAAGGATATAGATATTTTATTTAGTTTTTATCTTGTTCTCTACTCTCCCCGTCTTATTTTGTTCCTGAATTTCTCTGATTTGAAATAGTTATTGGGGGGTGAGAGAAAATGTGAGGGGAGGAAATGGGATTGCTGCATCAACTGCCTGAAACCCACTTCAAAATAAGAGCATGAATATAAACGTCTAACTACTTGAAGAATCCTTCAGCTGATAAACAAAACTTCAATATAGATGTCGAATTTCATTCAAATTAAAGCTTACAAAGGAACCAAGTGAACTGGTGCCATTTTTATCAGGATAATTTAATTAAGCTAAGTGTGCTAAACATTTTCACAGTTAGCTAAAACGCCAAGCTAGATAATTATCTTTGCTATTAACACATTAGCATCACCAATGGCTCCATCATCCTCCACACACAGCTCTGGTTAAGCTCTTTGAAAGCCATTCAAATATTCAAAAAAAAATTTCAGTGCACTGCAAATATTTCTTGTTCAGAAGAACTCAGTCATTTAACCATAACCCACAGCAAAGAGTTAACAAACCTTTTTCATTTGGGAAGGTAGGACAGAAAGGTTACTTTTCTGCTGCAACACCATAACAACCAGTTGGTATGTGGATTAACGTTTTTGCTACACAGTAGACCCCTGGTGCCCATAGGGGTTAGACCACAACCAACTGAGAATACTTGAGTCCCCTTCTGAGAATACATAGAAGTGTCGATTTTCTAACAGTTCAAAGAGCAAATATATCTTAATATGCATTAATAGGTATAATAGAAACCATCTTGGATACCACAGAAGCTAACATCTAGTCTTCCCTAGCTCCTCTCTCAGCCAATCAGCACCAAGAAAAACGAAAGGTGCTCCTCGATTGGCTGGTTTACAAACTGCAGCCAATAGCGTCTCAAGTACTATTGCTCAGACGCATTTCCCATTGAACATTATGCTATGCAGAAAAATCCACAAATGGACAGAATTCCCACAAATAATTTGGAGTTTTTGTGTCCTCTGATGAACTTGATAACATAAATGTATTTAGATTAAAAATCCTTACCATGTTCCTTTCTGCGTGGTGGACTCCATCCATCCATAATGTGTCAGTTCACTCACTGTGTGCTTTCCAGATAAAAATGCAGCTGATTAAAATAAAGGGAACGTATCTATCAGGTTGCTTCTACCAGTTGGTAACCTTTTCATTCTGGATCACACACACACTCCAGCAAATATTATTCAGAACTGCCTTTAAGCTGCCTGTTGCTTCGGCTGAACGTGTGCATTGAAGGAGAGTCTGCCATTGACTTGTTGCTTGTAGTAATACATAGAAGACAAACAAGCTGCAACCTACCAATCGATATTCTGCCGCCTCCATATAGGTTGACTCTTCTGCTCCCCTGCTTGAAATGAATCTATTATTCATATTTTCTGTTCTGTTGCCTCCTGTATCTACGTTGGATTGTGACTCTGAACCAATGCAGCAAAAATGATTCAGTAGAAGCTCTAATAATTCATAAGAGATAAAAATGATGGCAGCTTTAGTTTGGCAGCTTTCCTGGATGTCTAACAATGTTAAAAGTTGCTTTATATTTATGCTCCACATTAAGAAATGTGCATCAACGTGAAGATGACTTTTAATGGGATTGTTGAACGTGATGTTTTGGTACCGCAGGCGCTCCTGCTGCTCAGCAACATCCCCCCACACTCTGCAGGGATATTTTGACTTGGCTGCAGGGAATTGTTCCCATTCAGTCACAGGAGCGTTAAAAAAAAAAACTCTGTGACTGATGTTGGATGATAAAAGTTCTGGATTTCTAGATTCAGCGTCAGACTGACGCAGCAACAAGTTTCCTTCATTTAGCTTCACATTTTAGGTTGTAATACAGGCGCAGCAAAAAAAAAAAAGCAATATAATAGTTTAGTTTAAAAGATAAATTTATCGATTTAATTATGCTGATGTGAGTTTTATTTCTGTTTCATTTACTCAGTAATTGTGTCCAGGTTTCGTGGGCAGAATAACAAAATACAGACGACCTGACTCGGTATGCCGTACAGCATTTGGACTCGGTTCTCGGCTGAGTCCTTCTGCATGAATTACTGCATCAATGCGGCGTGACACGGACACTGGTAGGTACTTCTTCTCGAACCTATATAAAAGAACCACAGACAACGTATATGAATTTTATAGCCAAGCTTTTGCAAAAGGAGAAATCTCCATCAACAACTTCTTCAAGCCGTTCACAGAGCGTTCTGATCTCCTTCCACGCGAGCCCCTGTTTTATTGTCCAAGCAGAACAGCCAAAAGGGGGAGTCAGGAAGAACAACAAAGGTCGTAAAACTTCTAACCTAAACAAACCAGCCAGGTGTGATATCTGATCTACGGTCTGAGCTCAGTTCAAATCTCGGTCAAGCTGTTAACAAAACAAAATACAACTGCTCACAGGCAGTTAGGAGGTATTCTGGTTGACAAGAATTAAGGTCTGGGAAACACAGAGTTAACTGTTTCACATGAAGATGAAACAGACAGTCCTGACCTCCAGGTCAGTTCATACACACATAAGGAAGAGAGCACTTTAATCTAAAAATTACAACGATCTATAGACTGAATGTAAACTAAAGTAATAACATAATGATAATACCGAAAATTCTCTAACAGACACCAACCTGAGGTTCTGCTGAGATGTTCAGGAACCCTGTAAATATTGTTCGCAGTACCTTTTTACAAACATCATCTTAAGTATTAAATAAGAAAACACTACTTATAATTAGTTCAGTTTGCAGCCGCAGTTCAGTTTGCAGATTTTCCACTTTCCCAGTGGAAAATCTGACTTCTATTGGCGTTCCAGTTGTTTTTTCTGACCTGGAAGTTGGAATTTCCCAGTCCTGTGTGCAACTGGAATGCAGGACTTTTGTTGTTTGTTTTATTAGAATCCTGAATGTTTACCATATTGTTAAGTGGCTAAAACTAAAAAGAAATACCTCAAACTATTTAACCTTATTCTGTGGCATGCAAACGGTTTCCACTTTACGTTTTGTGGTGAGGAACTTTTGATGTGGTGATGTTTCAGAGGACTGAGAGCTCTAGTCTTGGACCAGGTGAGGCTTAGCCGACGTTGTCTCTGTTGCTCTGACTCCAGCTGCAGCCCACACCTTTATAAATCCACCATAAGCCAGAACTTGAACGGTCTTGGCTTCACATTTCATCTTTTTTCCTTCCACTAAACTTTTAACAGTCTTTGATGTGGCACTCAGAACAGCTGCTGTCAGAGCTTTTTTGTACAAAAAAAAAAAAAATCAATTTTTATTAGTCTGATGTCGTACTCAACTGTTGAGAAACCGACTTTGGGTCTTAATTAAACAGAAATTTTCTGAAATAACTGAGCTCTAATCGATTGGGATGTGTGTGCAGACACATTGCACAGCTTTCACACACTTTTTTTTTTTTTTTTTTTTACAAACCTACAGAGAAACGAGCCCAGAGCCCACGGCGCAGGTTTCAACGAAAACATTTTAACAGAGGTTTGAAGCGTGCATAAATGAATGAGGCGGGGGGGGGGAAGAAACCCTCTGCTGTGACCTACACTGATGACAAACAAAGCTGACCTTTTCTCTCTGTCGCATGCAATTGCTCACACTTTGCCAAGCAGCGAAAGCAAACCTTATGGCTGCCTCCCTGCTCTTAGCCTTCATCAAATATTCATCTCCTCCAAGACGGCGTGGCTTTGTTCACACTGTGGTACACTGATCTGTGCTGACAGGATGATGGGCCGAGCTGTGATGCTTAGCAACACATTAATTCAGTCATCTTGTTTAATTGAATTAAGGTCTCCATAGGATCAGGACACAGGTGAAGATGTGAGACTCGTGATTAGGAAGGCCAGACAACGGAAGCAAAGTAGTGTCAACAATCTGAAATCTGCCCCAACGCGTCATAATGTGACTTTATTTGGTGAAGTTTGACTCATTTTTGTAATTCTTGATCAGTTAGATTAATCTAATAAGGAAGGGTTCTTTCGGTGACTGAATGTCAGAATGGCTTCACTGCAGCAGAGAGCAGAGCCCTAAATCCCCTCTGCAGGATGGGCTGTACTTCATATCGAACGCTTTTCAGAATTACAGACTGTCAAAGTGACGGCGAATGGATTTCTCAGACACATACGTATTTTTCTGTACTGTGCGCCGGGCCGCGGCGCAGGCAGGATACCGGGCTCCCAAGGAACGGCCGGAGCGCCGCACCGTTTCAAGAGATTAGAGGGCGGTCAGCGCGGGGGAGCCTGGATCGATGCATCCTCTCAGGGAAAGGATTGACCGGCCATTGATCTGGACCTAACGGGAGCTGCAGATGCAGAGAACAGAAGAGGGTTCTGATGATAACGGCGTCGGCCGCTCCGAGCCACATTTCTGAATCATAGAGAAAGGGCGGCTTTTATTTCTGTCATCAAAACGCTCGTTTGTTCAGGTGCTTTAAAACCGCCGCCGCATGCAGAGGAAAATCAGGCTTTCTCTGGTAATAGTTCACTATAAATTGAAGCTCTTTGAAAGGAGCTGGAAATAAAACACTCGGTACTAAAATATGTTTTTGCTGAAACTGTAAGCAAGAAATAAAATGAGCTTGTGAATAGATTATCTAGAAGTATGACTGGTAGGTGATCACATTGACAGGAAAACACTGAAGCAGAAACCTGCAGGATTCTCTTAAAAAAAAAAAAGCTTTTATAGCCACCAGGCTCATCTTGTTCTGGATGTTTTCTTCGCAGATATCCATTTAGTTAAAGTGTCAGGTTTTAGTGATGTAAAATGAGACCACAATAAATAACTTCAGAACCTTCCTGTTCCTAATGTGACAGAAATCCTGCAGAATCAAACTGAAAACAAAGAAATATGTAAAAAGCAAAATACCTGCAAATAGCTAAAATCCATAAATACTTGAGAATGCCTCTAAAAATACTTAGAACTGCCTGTTTTAATCAGCCAAACACCAAATATTCCTTAGCATGCATTAATAGTGGAAACTGGCACAGAAGCTAACATGCACAGTCTACCTCTTGGATTGACTGCTTTGGACCCGTCAACCAGTCACGTGTCTTGTAGAATTGCAGCAAATATTTCTGCTTTCCAAGCTACATTTTCTTTGGAATATTTTAGAAAAATGATCTCCCACAAAAAATAAAAATAAAAATGCACAAATCATGAGACAGAGAATTGAAGTTGAGGTTTCATGTTAGTATTTTCTTGTGATCTATCTCCCTGACACTTGCAGAGAGGTTACAACATTTCAAAATTGTTTAATTGCATAAGGGTAAAAGTCAGGAGAAGGCTCTGAAATGCAAAGCGCATTAGCAGGTTATTGTGGGTGAGCATTAGTTGTAGCGTTCTGATTGACTCCATCCAGAGTTGGTGCTAAATCTGAGTCAGAAGGTGAGTTTCAGCTCAGGGTGAGCACACTCACACCATCAGCTTGTTACAGCTTTTAATGTTTGAAATTTCATCCGCTAACACATTTTTACATAAACAGACATTTACACTGCTTGTTGTTAAATTCATGCAGCAGGTGTCTTTTTTTTTTTTTTTTTTTTTTTTTTTTGGTTAGACATTTGACACATGGCAGGAAGGAGGAGGATTAGGAGGTTGTCCCACATCAGGCTCTGCTGAACCACATCTGCAGGTGTCTCCAAGGAAACAGCAACAGTTCTTTGGTGTAATCTCAACGTTGTTCAATGTGCAGAATTGACTAAGAACTGGTATTTTGGTTATATTGTAGATGTTGTGTAGAATATCATAGCTCTATCACAATGCATCCAGGTAGTTGGTTAGCCGGTCAAGCTATCTGCTCCGGTAGATCACCTGTCGTCCTGTCAGCCGTTTACCTGGCATGTCGCTATAGTTTTTTTATGTGACAGAAAATAATACCTGAGCCAAAGTTGTCATGTGTTTATTATTTTATTCTTTGCCCGCACTTTGAAAATGTATGTTTTTTGGGGGGGTTTTTTAAGTGAGGAAGGAAGAAGTTTGACTCTTCTATTTCAGCTCGCTGACAGACATCGTGTGGCAACGCGTGGGGGAGGGGCATCTCTGTGAAACTTGAATGACTGGCACTTTGTTTGGCATCTAGTTTAAAAGTATTTTAAGATTTTAGAAATGTAAGTGTTTACAGTGGCATCCGGGTTTTTCCTGAGGTTCTGGACCACAACCATCTGTGAATACTGGGTTTCCATGGTAGCCTCTAATTTCCAGGTAATTAGCATAAATTCCAAATGTTTTAATGAAAAGTTTTTATTTTAATGTATATTTTGCCTCACTTCTTGACTCTAAATAAAATGTTTTTATTGCAGAAATCAAACTGAGAGGAGTACCAAACTCAGCCATGTTTGTTTACTTTATTTGAATTTTCTTGGTAATGAATCATTCTTCATTTGAGTTGTTATAAAATCAGATGAAAACAATTAATCCAGTGTGGTTCATTAAGACTCCTACCTGTTGCAGGTACTATGGGAAAGACTGTAGGACTGTATTTAACTGTAAGATGAGCAGATATATTTAGTAAACAGAACCAACACAGTGGGAATAAGTAAACAAACATAAATCTCCAAGGAAACAGAGAATCACACTTGTGCGATTTTAATGATCTATCTGACATATTTTCTGTTATTAACCAGAGGAAACATGGAGGTGAATCTGATGGAAGCTCTTCGGTTTCATTAAAAACAAAAGCTGCCTTGGTTTTTATGGAAGGGTTTAGTTGAGGACTAACAAGTATCAGGTTGGGCTGAGAGCATGTAGTGGTGCAGCAGAGGCCCAGATTACTCCTGCAGCCAAGTGCTCTTAGGAATTACTGTATGTCTGTGGCATCGATTGGACGATTCAGCAGCTACATTCATGCCTAAATATTGATCCGTGCATCATCCTATCTCAATGTTATTGTTTAGCCACTGGGATGGATTTCTGCTGCGGCGGCCGAGCACTTAGAGGAGCCATAGCTTTAAGCGTTACCTATCTTTTGTTTGTCAGCATATTCGCCACATACTAATTAAAACAATATACTTTTACAGAGATCAATAGTGCAGTTTGGTTGATTTGCGTGCAGAAGATGTGCTCTGATCTGAATCCCCACAGTGTGCAGCGGGTCTGCGGATCGAAGCGTCGTCTGGTACATTTCCACACCAAGAAAACCTGCTGCTGTTCCTATCTGTGCGCATGACGATGTGATTTTTCTAATAACATTTATACAACCAGAGATTTAGATGAGGGGGAAAAAAATGCCTAAAATGTTGAGTATGAGCCTCATTAATTCTGTAGTTTTGCAGATCATTGGCCTGTTCTTTAGCAGATTTTATAGGTCAAACCAGAAGAGAGCTTTGACATTTAATAATCAAACATGTACATCCCAAAATTCAGCAACTGGTACTACAAGTAACTCTTTGATATTGTTTGCGTCCTCTTTTATATTCAGTTAAAAATGCACTACAGAAAATAAAATTTAGTTGTAGCTCAGATTGTTCAAGGTTTTTCGAAGATTTGTCATAGAGGTTAAAAATTAAGTACTCAAGTAAAAAAAAAAAAAAGTTTTTTGAATTTTTTGGTTAATTTCCTGTGAAGCTTTCAGCCGTTTTTCCTCCACACTTCTGCTTGTTAAATTGAATAAGAAGTGTGAATTTTGGTGGCTCGTGTTGGACAAAGCCGACTTTTTCTTATTTTCCACCATATTGTGTTTTTGCTCTCCGAGGCGGTGAACCTGCTCTTCCTCGGCTGCCTTTCTCAGGAGTGCAATCTCACCAAGGTTGAGTTGCATTTAATTGCTCCTGTTATCTTCTAAAGGGACGAAGGAATTTAAATGTTCGACAGACGAAATTAGGGTTCTGTAATGCGGAAATTTCTCCTGCTGGTCCAGTAATTAGCACTGCCGCTGACAGCTGCAGGGCCCGCTGCAGGAGAAACCGAGGCCGGGTCGTGATGCGCTGGGCGGATTGGATTGTTTTGCCGTGACACCTCTCCGACGCTGAACCGGCCACCGGTTCACAGACTGGAGATGGGCTCAATAGTTCTTCAATTGCCTGTCTTGGTGTGTTTAACAGAAGCAATTAAACTGGTAATTCTTGGTGCTGTTGTGATCCACTGATAATGACTGGAGAAGAATAGAAAGCACGTGTCTAATTTCTTAAGCCAAATCGAGGAGTTGAAGGATTTTATTTCTTCCAGCTTTGAGGTGTTTCTCATTCAGCGAAGCAAATCAGGCTTCAGAGCGTTGACGGGAGCCTTTCTCATTCCCCTTGGCTTTGTCAGGTCCAGTTCATTTCAGTCATTCAGGTGGACCACATTGTGCGCCGCCTCTCTGCTCATGCATTTCATTTGACAGGCCTTTGTTTCGACTCCTGCTGGAGATGAACCGGAGGTACCGAGTCGGATCCGAGGCGGGGATTAGTGCCGCGCTTTTCATGCTTTCCTGGAGGCGGACTAACTTGGAAAATGTCAAGGAGGGTGAGGTGAAACAACTCTATTTAAATACCTATTGTTGACCTCTGTTGTGGAGCTGGAGAGTTTAAAGATGTAAACTACAAGATTGACTTTCTTCTTTACTCCAGATGTCTTTTCTAGTCTGAACATCTTTATATTCCCTCCGATGGTCCGAGTTAGTCCTACCTCTGGTTTCTTTGATCTTCCTGTTACCAGAACCAAACATGGAGAAGCAGCATTCAGCTTCTATTCACCACAAATCTGGAGCAAACTACCAGAAACGTGCAAAACGGCCAAAACACTGAGTTCCTTTAAATCAAGACTAAAAACTCACCCGTTTAGAGTTGCCTTAATTCCCACATTTTATGATCATTTCTGATGATCTTGATGACATTTGAGAAAATATTTGCTTGTTCCCTATTATTAAAACAGATGAAACCTCCTCTCCCTAAATTCTCTGTAATGAATGTGTTCACTGTAAACTCATCGAACTCGTACCTGAAGATGTACGAGTTTCAGGTCGCTGGTCCGTCTCTATTTGCCTGAACCACGGACATAAATATTCTACAGTGCGATCCTTCAAACTCTCGTGGGAGTCTTTGAATCTGCTGTGGATTCTCTGCAGCCCAGCCAGAGGAGTGTTGGTGAGGTGTGTCACTGATGTTGGGTGGTGAGATCAGGCTGGCAGCTCGTATTCCAGCTCATCCCGCTGGGGTTTGGGTCAGTACGCTGTGCCAAGCCGGAATATTTATGGACCTGACTTTGTGCATTGGGGAGCAGCGAGCTTAGAGGTCTGTAGTTTCAAATATCGATTGTCTGGCACATTTAAAAAAAAAAAAAAAAAAAGCTGAAGTTTTGCTTTTCTCCGTCCAGTTCAGTTAATACACATCAAGCAATGTGGCGTCTGCATCGCCCTTTGTTTCCGTCTAATCCCATTCTCTCCGCCAGGACGGAAATAAACCCAAACATAAGAAATAAAAGCGGAAAACTCTGATTTGCCAATCAAACTTGAGACAAGAGGTAATTAATTCTTTGGAATCAGCCAATTAATTTGCATAATAACAGGCGCCATAATTATGACTTCTGCAACTCCAGCCCAAATTTGTAATTAGAGATTTAGTCTGCATTACAGCAGAAAAGCCTGTGTTTCTGGGAGCCGGTTCTGGAAGGAGACTGAGCATCCGTGGCTGTGGGATGGAAACACTGGCAGCGCTGCGTCGGAATGAAAGCCTTTCCTACACGCTCCTCTCCTCTGCTCAGCCCCCAGGGAAAGAGCTGCTTGGACTGATCTGGAAAACTAATCTGTAAAAAGAACCCCAGACTTCAGCTTTCAGAGACCCTGGCGTCTCCATCCAGTCGGCCCGGCTCCTCATTCCGTCTCTTTTCACGTAGGCTTGTCCTATCCACGATGTCAAAGGAATCCGTAACTGCATTAGCTGTGAATTGGTTAGATTCGAAAATAACGCATCAAACTGTCCCAGAATATCAGCCAATAGGCTTAAAGCGGGTCGATGTTTGGTGAATATTTGATGCAGGTCGTAGACCCAAACTGATTGGCCATGTTGGTTCTCATTGTGACTCTTTGCATCTTTTCAAAACAATCAGTTTTTGCAGTTGATCATAAGTTTCTGCTGTAAACATGGAGCGTTGTTCTGGTAGAAGACGAACAGGACATCATCACTGAGGAGACATTTTTTGTCCACTCTTCTTGACTGAATTGTTTTAATTTGGCCACATTGAAGGGTTCAGACAGCCAGACTTTGACTAGGCCACTCCAGACCCTTTAAGAAACAACGAGGGGCAGTTACTGAAGAGCAGCGCCCCTGGGTAAAGAATCTGTGTATCCGTTGTTGCCTCTCATTTGTAATTGAGTACGCTTACATCTGTGCTTATTAAAAGAGAAACGTTTTAAATCAGTTCAGCTGTTTTTCTGTCTAAAGTTGGCAACAACTGATACTAAACCTCAGATATCTGTATCGGTATCAGTAGTGATGAAAGTGGATCGGTGCGTCCCCAGAGTTCAGGAGGGTGTTGAACACCAAGTCAGCTTTCCTCCCGTCTTTATCAGGTTATCTTTGATTAGAAAATCTGATGGGCGACGCTCTATGTGAGGAGTGATGGAGGAGCTAAGGGGAAATTTGTTGCTCACACTCTAAAGGTCTTGGAGGAACTTTTATGGAATCAGACGTTTTAAACACTTTTTCTCCAATTTGCTGGAGTTGAGCAGTCCTAATTATCCCGCTGGAACCGAACCTCTGCAGCTCAGCCAATGTGACGACTGGGCTCCTGGTCACCACTCTGATTATGGAGCAGATTCCTAATTGGACAATTTGCATGCTTGGATTTCTACTTTCTCCTGTACAGTGGACTCCTGGTTTTCATGGAGGTTAAGGTCCACAGCTGCTGGTGAATAAAACCACCTCTAAAAATGCTTAGAACTGCCTATTTTATTATTCCAAACTAGGGCTGAAACGATTCCTCGAATGATTCGAGTACCTCGATTACTAAAATTCCTCGAGGAAAATTTACCCGCCTCGAAGCTTCGTTAATTTATGTTTTATTAGTTAGCGCACCGTGTTCCGACCAGGACTTCATTTGCGTTGCGCGGAGCTCTCACTTCCGCCTCTGAGTTGTTGACAAAAGCTAAGTCTCAGCGGCATAAAGTCCAATCTTCAAGATTGGCCCGTGGGGATTTTATTGATTGATGATAATGCCCGACTTTTTTATCGTTTTTGGGGAACCAATAAGCATCCTTAAAATGACTGGGGGAATGCCTGGAGTACGGCAGCATTTCTCCTCCGGGGCTGCTGGTTGAAAGCGAACGGCGGGAAGAGCGCTGAGGTGAGCGGATAGCCTGAACAGGGCGGGCGGCTGAGTAGCTGATGCTTACCGTGGAAATGTAGCTTTACCGATGAACCGCACAATAAATTTCATATCCCGGTCTGAAGAAACGGGTGGCGGAGCGCATCGTACATGGCTGGTAGATGAGTTTCTGAGTGTGACCAGTGAAGGTGTCGTAAATATCCCGTATTGCTTCCCCCGTGTTCGTCCCCCGGTCTAACGGTTCGTCAGTCCGCTGGTCTATTTCCTCCCCTCCACCCCATCTTACGTTCGTTCATTCGCCCTCTCCTCCCACTCCAGGCGGCATTTCCCGTATTTTCAAACCCAAAGCGTGACAGGTTAGGTGGCAAGGTGAGTTTAATTAATCTATTAAACTCACTGAAGATGAATACATAAACTAAAAGCTGGATTGTAGACATTTTTTATAAGCATATTTGTGAGCCTGCCTCTTTGTTATTAAATTCAATATAATTTCAGATTTTTCTATAACTTTTCTTCTGGTTAACTTAGAAAGTGAGCTATTATTGTTACAGGTTAGTTTTCTAAACTACAAAAAAAGCAACTGTTAGGGATGCTCAAATATGAAAAATTGGACTGATATTGATATCTGATAGTAACACCGGTATTATGCCAGATTTACCAATATTTCATTTTATAATTTTTTTTATCCGATTACTCGATTAATCGTAAGAATAATCGATAGATTACTCGATTACTAAAATATTCGTTTACAACAGCCCTATTCCAAACAAATATACCTTAATATGATTTAATAAACACAGTGGAAGCTGTTTTGGAGCTACAGCAGAAGCTAACATCCGCAGCCTTCCTTATGTCTGCTCTTTAGCCAATTAGCACCAAGGATAAATCCCTTAGGATCTGCAGAAAATAAAAGAAGATAACTTCTTTCCTTCAGTCATCTCCATTATTGATTCCTTTTTAAATCGCTTTACTGGTTTTAACCTGAACTGGATAAACTCTACCTGAAGCTAAAACACCAGAGTCTTCTTCCACACAAAGGGAAGAAACTCAACACGGCCCGTCACAAATGGGTCAGATTAGAATATCCACCAAACTGACATGGTGCTAAGTTGACTGAAGGAGTTTGTGACAGTAGCTGCTCCCCCCCAGGCCCCACTCCCCCGCCGGGGTCGGAGGCGTAGAGCCTGAGCATGGCGCAGACTTCCTCTGGTAGAACATTAACTGAACCGTGGAAACAGCTGGAGTTACATAACGGCCCCACTGCATTTAGTCTGCTCCGAGGGGCGGGGGGCGGGGGGGGGGGGGGGGAGCTGTGGGTGAGAGCGAATGCAGAGATTCCATCATTTAGCATCTACGCTCACATGTACCACTAAATTTATCCATTAGAAAAAATAAAAAAATAGCAGCATGCAGTTAAGAGAAGCTCTATTACGCTGCCAGTTTTTCTGTGTCAGCAACCTCTTTGTGTGTGTGTTTTGTTGAGGCTCTGATTGCATGCGAGTTCTTTAACTCCTATGGTTTCCAGGAGCAGAACAAACACAAAATCCTTCTGAAAATTCCCCTTCAGCCTCCGCTTGCCTCGTCCTCACCTCTCCACACTGCAAAGCAAACAGAACTTTATTTCTAATCAAAACTATTTATCCGTGTCCCACGGTACGCCCAGTTTTATACTTTAAAATCACTTACATTTTCAGTCACATCTTTCCTACAGTATGAGGAGCGTAGCACTGCCCCCTCCTCTAGATGCTGCTGCACACTGCCACTCAGTTGGCTGAAAGAAAGTAGTCCATATCCTGCTGTTGTTTTTAGTAACTGTATGAAAAAATGTTGCTTTTCTGTTTTTTGAATAAAACTTGATTATTGTTGTACAGTTTCAAGCAAATCAGCATGAAAACCAAGAGCTTCCACCTTTCTGGTCTAAAAACGCATCAACAGGATGAACTTTGAACTCTGAGTTTCATAGAAAATGCAGATTTTTCTGTGGGCCGTAACTCCAAACTATTCCTGGATTTCTTCATGGAGCACATCTAAAACATTCTAAAGAAAATTCAACTTGTAGGCAGCTGAAATATGGAGGCACAATGCTACTTGACATGCTATTTACTAGTGGTTGCGAAGGAGCTTGATGCTGATTGGCTGAACACAATGCTGCCTTCTGTGACAGAGTATTAATGCATATTATGGCGTATATTTGGTGTTCGAACTACTAAAACACGCAGTTGGAAGCATTTTTTACGGAATTTAAACAATTTCCTGTGATTGCTGTCCCAAACCACTCTACCTCCATCAGGGGACATGCAGCCCTCGTTTTGTCTTTCTGTATTTTGAGTCCGAAAAAGAAAAAAAAAAAAAAAAAGACCTCAAAGAAAACTGGAAATCTGTATCGGTGCAGCCTCTGAATAAACTGAGCTTTGTTTTCTGAGAGGTTCAGATTAGTAGAAATCAGCCAGACAGATTGATGAATCAATCTTGAATTAAAATGTTGATGTTTCTGTTTTCGCTGGTTTGAGTCGGTTGAGTTTTCCAGGATCATTAAGGCGTTTTTAATACTTGGATTTCTCCAGCAGCACTGCTGATGTTTTTTTTTTTTTTTTTTTTTTTAAACGTCTAAATATTAATTTTCTTGCTTACATCCGTTGTCTTTGTTTGCTGGGATGAATGGGCAGCCCTCAGGCCTCTGAGGTAACGGCCTTGGTCGTAAGGCTTATTGTCCACCCACCGCCTCACCAACACAAGCCGCTTCCCTGCACTTTGATTCAATCTTCTTTCAAAACGCCATTTAGTGAGGACAGAAGGTCAACATGGGACATGGTGCAAAAACCTAACTGACAGAACACGGACAATGGCCCGTTACCCCAGGCAACTGTGCATTTTCACTGTGCATTGACATTAGATGTGTTTGATGCACTCCAGAATATTTCCTGCTGCATTTAGATGCATATGGACAGAATTAAATATCGCCTGTGAAGTAAACGAAAAGCTTTAATTAAAAGGTGCAGGTTTAATGTCATTAAAGGAGGGAAAATATTTTTATTCCTGACCTGAGGAGAAGAGAAACTGTAATAAAAATGAAGAACTGGATTGACGTCCCCAACGGCAGGGTGCTCTGTAGATGCGTCAGAAACCGCACGAGCCACGGCTCAGGAAGGGAATGAAACAAGCCGGATAACATCATGGTGGCTGTCAGCATAGTTATGAAACTGGAGAGCAACAGCATGACTCTGGATTAATGTCTGTGATGGCAGCCTCAAAAACAGGAACAGATTAATTTGTCTGGCCGGAGTCTTATGCAACTCTCTCCAGTCGCGGCCCAGTGAGGCGGAATCAGAGCGGCCCGGGGGTCTGCTGCTTTCTGAGGACTTTATATGCAACCAGACAGGAATGTGGAAAGCTTGAGGAATGCTTTTACTGCAACTAACTAATGTTTTTAGAAAGTTTAAATGAAGCAAATGAATTAAAACAACCAAAAAGCCTTAATTTATGAGTTTATCAAAGTGAAAAAGATCATTTTCTTTCAACTCATTGTAGCATTTATTAACGTCATTTTTCCTATTGAACCTTTGGATATTGGTAATCTTCCCTCTTTAACGTTTCATTATTAGTTATAAAATGTTACCTTTTTCTGCTCTTCAGACCTGATTGATGGTTTTATACCTACATTCCATCACATGCTTCCATTTGGCCTCTTTTTATAATAAAAACAGATTTAAATGGAAAATTCATAATTATCATCCAATTATGCTTCTATTATTATCCATGATTTATCTCCCTTCATTCATAGCAGTTCGCAAGAACATTTTGGTGTCATGACAACGCATGCATAGCTAACCATGCTACTGTGGTTATCTTCAAATTTCAACTAAGTTTTACAAAACATCTTTTTTTTTTATTTAATAAAGACAAAATGACATCAAAGGTTAGAAATGGATATACAGTTTTAACAATACATTTGACTTCAGGACTGAGGTCAACATTGTTTATGTTTTAAATTGACAAACAATATAAACATCAAACTCTAAACAGAATTGCTGGGTCTGGTTTCCTCATCTTCTTCTACCAAAGTCTACAGCATCGTTCCTTTCTGATTATGTGAGGATTGTTTTTAAGCTAATAAAATGTCCTTGTCTCAAACATCATCATGATGATATAAAATGTGAAAATAACACTTTCCACATGTTAATCATATTTAATTCATGACCAGCAGCTGTGAGTGGTGCATCAGTGATAATATGTAATAGTCACTTTTTGAAGCTATGATTCAAAACCACTTCAGCTTCGAAAGCCTGTAAATTAGTCAAAGTGGAAAGGAAGCTCCTTGTGATGCCGAGTGTGTCACAGAACATTTTCTATGTGGAATCAACTTAAACAGCCTGGTGAAAAATGCACACCGACGGCTGGAGCTTGTATCCATGGAGATTACATCTCAGTGATCTGATACTTTTACGGGGAAGTTAATGAGTGAAAATTATTCTGACGGTAAGAAAAAGGCGTTTTGAGAGGAAGTCCTGAAAGACTCTGGTCATCAAAGTGACCCGACTTGGACTCTGTCAGACATCTCTGTTAGTAGATGGCTTTTCAGTCAAGTCGAATATATTTGTAGGCACATTTCAGCGACAAAACAGTTCAAAGTGCTTCACATCATAAAAACATCATCAATTATGAAACGAGCAACAAACATTACATTTTGTCAAATCCTGTCATCAAAATCAACACACATCATATTTGTCAATGTTCCAGTTATTCTAAATAAGGGCTGTTTTACTTTTGATTTAAAGGAACTCAGTGTTTTGGCTGTTTTGCTGTTTTCTGGAAGTTTGTTCCAGATTTGTGGTCCAGAAAAGCTGAATGCTGCTTCTCCATGTTTGGTTCTGGTTTTGAATTCAGAGCAGAACCAGAAGACCTGAGAGGCCTGGAAGGTTGATCCCATAGCAGCAGATCTTTAATGTATTGTGGTGCTAAGCTAACAGTATTTTAAAGTCTATTCTCTCAGTGGAAGAACTGGGTGATGTGCTCTGTCTTCCTGGTTTTAGTGAGAATGCCAGCAGAAGTGTTCTGGATCAGCTGCAGCTGGATGTTTTTTTTTTTGTTTTTTTTGTAGGCAGACCTGTGAAGACACTTGCAGTAATCAATGCAACTAAAGATAAGTGCACAGATGTGTTTCTCTCGATTTTTCTAGGACATTTGTCCTTTAATTCTGGAAATGTTCTTCAAGTGACAGAAGGCTGACTTTGTAATTGTCTTTATGTGTCTCTGAAGGTTCAGGTCTGAGTCCATCACTGTTTTAGATTGAGCAACGATTCCTCAATAACGTCGAGAAACTCGTGTTTGCAGTAGGTCTATCCATTACCTTTGTTTTAATGGGTTGTGGTCGGGTCATAGTTGGGTCATGGGGGCAGCAGTCAAAGGACAGACCCAGACTGCCCTCTGCTCAGCCACCTGGACCAGCTCCATCAGGGGAATCCCAAATCGCACATAGAGCTGTTGGTAAATCAGTAGCTTAGTCTTTCAGTTCAGCTCTCTCTTCACCACAGCAGGCTGCACAACGCTCTCATCACTGCAGACTCTGCACCAATCCACCAGTCCATCTCCTGCTCTCATCTGTGATTAGAACCCCAAAATACTGAAACTCCTCTGCTTGGGGCTCGACCTGATCCTGACTGGATCAGACACGATCAGCAGGTCATGACGAAAAGGATGTTCTGCTAAGGACTAGAGAGGATCGTCGTGAAGAAGTCGAGCCACTGTTAGACTCCAATAATCTATGAAAGTTGCATTGAATGTTTATCTCAGACAAAGTATTGGTAATATTGTATTGATGGATTTTATTTGCAATAATTTGTTTATTGCAAAAATTGCTAATTGGTACTGTTTGCAAATAAACCTGATTTGCAGTCGAAGATGTAAGACTTTAGGTATGCTATACTTAAAACTTTGTCGGCCACAAACTTTAAGCATAGAAGCATATGGGGGAAAAAAAACCTTCATCATAGGACTGGTGGATTTACAGAAGTGGCACTGAAGTTTCTGCTTGAAACTTTATGGTAAACGGGATAAAATGACTGCAAAACGCAGTATTTTCCACAAAAGTAATGAAGCAAGAAAGGGTGTTAGATGAAAATTTTAATCCTTCAATCTCTGAAATGGGAAAGTAATATTTCAAAAATGTCTCGAACACATTTTATTTTTCATGTTTTCCAAAAATCGTCCAAAATGGAGTCTGTTGTGAAAGTGCCCTCGGTGAGCGACTCGCCGGACCTTCAGCGGCAGCATCGCTTCTTTTCTCCTTCACTGCTTCAGTTTTCTCCACCTTCTGCCGGGGTTTGGTGGATTGCCTGAGAAAAAAAAAAATAGTTCCTTTAATTATTCAGTCCGGTACTAGTGGTGCATTGTGATTTCTGGCTGCTGCTGCTCGGTTGTGTCAGCAATGAACCAATCTTACGCTTTGCCAGGCAGCATCTTGGCTGTCGAGCAGCTTTTTCTCAACCATGATTAGGCCAGAAAGTTTTTAATTCTCAGATGGTTTAAGGGGGTCAGGCTGAACTCTGGACTTACCAAATCCATCCACATGGAATATTCTTCAATTTGCCAGATTTACCTCCGAGAAGGTGAATCAGAATCGGGATATTCGCGACTACGATCACTTCCATTTATTCTTCTGAAATCCCATCATGTGTGACTGCATAATCTCATAATCTTTGCCAAGGTTCAGTGCACCTGTAAACACAATTAAGACGTATTTACAGGAAGCTGATTATTGGTTTGTTGTGATTAGAAGTCATAAATCATGCCATAATATCCCTTCAACGTAAACTCATGGTCTGTAATTGGTGCTTTTACAGCCCAGCGTAATGCTGCTAAAAGCACAGAAGCAGATTAAATTTTAAAGTATGATTAGGCAACAGTAAGATGTAATTAGGAGAATGTCATTATGCATTAGCTTATGTTCGTGGAATAAATGCTGGCCAGATATGAAGTTTTTCTCTCGGTGAGGGAAGGAGAATGAGGCTGAGGGAGACTTGAGGAGTGGGAAGCTGGAGGAGGAGCAGGGAAAGGTCGCCGGGGTCGGGTCTCGTGCATTGTTTCCCAGCATGCTCCAGTTCCCACAGTCATCCCAGCTCTTTGTTAAAGTCCTAGCACAGAGCATGTCTGACTCCTAGGCATTCTCGCCAGAGGCTGGCCACTCCGGGGTCAGCACATTTTCCAAACCATTGCTTTTTATTTGGATGGCAATCAGGGGAAAAAATTGCTCTCCTGTATTGGCTCAACAGGCGGCGAGCTGTGCTTGGCCTGTCACGCTCGGCCGTTGTTGATGGCCAGCATGATGGATGACTGGGCCGTCGGCTTTCTACAAAACAAAGTTTCACTGATGGATCATGGAATCATATGCAGCTTTATTCCAACTTAGATCTTCGGATAGCTGCCGTTAGCTTAGCATGAGACCAGAGAATCTGTACAAACTGTCACTCCAAAGAGCGTCAAATTGGTTATGCTCCATTTTTCTCCTTAATATAATAAATTCCTTTACTACTTCCGCCAAATTTTGGACCTTATTTTTGTTTCAGGAAAATGATGCTGATTTAAATACCCGCACACAAAACAATAGCAAAGGGGTTGACCGTAATGCCATAGCTCTATCTCAGGCTGATTTTGATTCCTGCTGCCATTTGTGCTTTGCTGCAGCTGCGTTTTGCTCTATATTTCATCTATATTCCACGAGTCACCCTGTGAGTTTCTCCCACATCGTCAAATCCTGATGTTAGCAACTTTCAAATGACTTCCCCAAGGCTGGAGAGAGCAGATGCTGTGAAGCAGAGCAGCCTTGCTGTGTAGCCTTCATTTAGCACAAATAGGCACAAACAAGCTTTGTTTTTTGTTTTTTTTTTACACACACACATAAATACATTTAAATATTTTATAGAATAAAGGGAAACATGTGAGTAAAGTAATGATTTTTGTCAGATGGATGTACATAACCGAGGAGGAAATAATAGTCCCTTTGGTTGAGTATTGTTTACATCTGAATCCATCCATCTGTCCATCTCTGCATTCATACAAAAAAATAATCCATATAACTGTGCATGCATCAGTGCATCCCTGCATGTAATTTTTTTTTCCACGTCTCCTGTTTAAAATCTGTGAAAATGTAGGAACCCTCACTCTAATGAGCTCAATGCTGGTTTTGGGTTGAGGTTCTTCTTAATGTTTGCTCAGTATTTTCAGCTCATCGATTGCTGTTAGACGTTATTATAGCTGAGAGAGAATGTACTTCGAGTCTCATTCAGGGGAGAAAGAGATATTGAGCTGACAGCGGCTCACTCATTGCTCTCAGATTAGCAGGTGTTCTCCCAGTGACTGTCTTTATGGGTTTGGCCCAGTTCAGGCAAAAGCACAGGTTATGCGAGGGCCAAGCATGTCGGCTCTCGTCATTGTACTCTTGAGCTGCTCCACTTCATGCCAGAAACATCCCCGAGCACAGCCTCGCTGCCTGTCGCTCCACTATTAACATTCTAATCGCTGTCTTGTTTCATTTGCTCGGCCAAGTGCTTTATTTCCAAAAAGGAGCCCAGGCTCGGCGGCTGACCTTTCCATTTGCAGAAACAGAGCAATCATTCATAAATCACACTTCTGAGTGTAAAATATCCAAACGGTTTGATATTGCAGGCCTAATGAAATGGCTCACACTTCTTTACTGCAATTATAGGAAAAGGTCAGCGTCATAACTGATGTTAAGCTTCAACGTGATTGTCCTACTTCACATTATCTCGTGGCCGGGCCGTAAATTATCACCGCAGCCCATAAGGTATGACATTTTGTTCTATTTTCACAATAACAGAAAAGATTAATTTAATGTTTGCACTCAGTTTTAAGTTTCGTTTAGCGTTAGGACAGCCTGCTAGATGTTGGTGAAACCTGACCCAGCAGCCTGAGAGACTATCCTCTCCTGCATTTCTCTCTGCAAACAGCCAACCAGAATAAAATAAGTTATATTGGGATAATAAATCACATTTTGCAAATCCAACAGTGAGATTTTGGTGAGTTCTGCTCCTGATGCTGCTGCTGTTTATAATGCATGATGCTTCCTCATTTCCTCAGAAGAATAACATTTCGGTCCATTATTGGATTTTAATCGTATTAAACACTTGTAAAATTTTACATGCACATATTAAAGATGTTATTCATTTGCAGTCATTTAAAACAGAACTCCTTGGTTTTATGTCTGCACTCAGGCTTTCCGATTTGTAATGAGGTCTGCGACTATTCTAAAAATTGAATACTCCGTTAAATCACCGAAATAATAAAGTCATTTGTTGTAAATGTTACGCCAGTCAAAGTTAAATATGGTGCAACAGTGACATTTATAAAAAGACGAGAAGAAAACACCAAGAGGAGCAGGAACGTCATCCGAATGCTGTGCGTGTGCCACATGTGGAAACGTTTTTTATATCCTTCTTTTGTTCGTGGCGTCAGAAAAAATCCAAATCTTCAGAGTTCATGTTGACGTCTGTCAGAATCTGGTTTACATCACAAATATCTGGATTTTCAGGAAGGCCATGGACACTTCATGGGCGTCAAGTTGTTGTATTTGACTTTTAAATGCTCAATTGACTGTTAAAGTTAGAAGAAATGCTCCTTTACTTTTAGCTGCAGATGCTTTTAAAATGTGGGAAAAGCTTCATTTCTTCTAAGTGCAATAAAGCCCCACAGATCATCTCATACTAAATATTACACTGGTTTAGCTCCCATTTTAGCACAAACTATTAAATTCTCTCCTCACCTACACCAGATTAGATTGTTAGTCTAATCTGACGACATCAACATGTCAAACTTTATCTTTAACAATACATTTGACTTCATGTTCAGAGCGATAGCGGTGAGTAAAGAACGAAGCTGCTGGTTGACTTCCCTCCTTAGCGGCCCGATGTTTTCCTGTTATCAGGGTCGTGTTCATTAAGCAGAGCCTTAAGTTTAGGTGAGTGCTGATGTTGTTGGTGGTCTAAGCAGCTGCTAAGTAGGTTCTGAGCTGTTTAAACATTTAGCAGGCAGCAGCTCTCCAGCGTGTAGCCCGGTTTAATCCAACCAGGCGATGCTGTTGAGCGGCGGCTCACTCACTCCTCAGTCATTCACCGTGTTGAAGCTTTGGAGTTTTATTTATGATTTCAATCTCTGACGTTTTCACTTATAAAATTGCATATTTAATTTCAGTAATTGACAGTTGTTGTTAAACTTTGCTACAGTTTGACATTTTTTAGGCAGAGACGGGGCTGACCTCAACTTTATGGTCCTCTGGCAAAATTTTCAACACTGTAGATCACATAGTTTATTAGTTTAAGATGTCGGTTTGATTGCTTTAGCTTTATAATTTGCCCACGTAGATGTACAATGAAATCCCTGACTGCAGCTTGAAGATGCTGCTTTTGATGTAAATGCAACTCATTTGTCGGCGTTTAAAAGTGTCAGAGGCTGCAGACAGAAATAGTTTTTGATAGCTGACTAATCTGTGTGTAATTTAGGCATCAAATATTTGAATCCGTCGTTGGTGTGAGCACACCTCCTGCTCACAGCATCGGTTCCTGTTTTAGTTCAGCTTCTCGACTCTGAGTGTCTGTGAATTTCACCCTGACGCGCCTCAAATGAACGATCACCAAAGATTAATAACACTTGTGAAGAAAATCTTTCACTGAATCATTTTCACTTTAACAAATAACCTGGTTTGTGGTGACTATAAAAAAAAATGGAACCATTTTAGGGTTGACATGTAGACCTGATTATACATAGAAGCTGTAAAACTGACCTGCTGTTGGCTAGAGTGGGTTATTTAACTCTAAACTGACTTTATGTTCTAAACAATTGATTAAACTGCAGACAACACTTGATTCATGATGAGATCCAAATCAACTTATCAGATTTTGAAATCTCTGTTCTACTTTTCACCATTAAATTAAAAACTGTATTCATTTAAAATACATTATAGTTAGCAACGTTGTGTTTTTGTTTTGGAGATTGCATCATCCGCGCTTTTGCAGCACATTTTGCTGTTTGCTGTGCATTTGGACAGCGTTGGCCACCGTAGAACTTGTAGTTTGGAGGTGGGACAATGAACACTACGAAAACAAAACTTTACCAAATAAATTTGGTTCAGCTTCTAGTGCAAATATGTTGGCACACTTAAAATAAGAGAAAACAAACTTACAAGAGACTTTTCAGCAACATGTGGGAGCTTGTTTTAAGTCAATAATTACTTTCTATGTATGAAAATGTTATGAGTGAAATCATCTGAACATTGTCCCATGTTAGAATTTAAAATGTCTTTATTATTTCACTTATAACTAGATGTTTTTCATCGATATTAGGAATTGTTGACATTTAAACAAGCTCCTATATGTGGCTGAAAAGTTACTTAAAAGTTAACTTATTTGAATGGTACTTAGGTATTTGCACTAGAAACTAGTCCAAAAGTACCTGGTAAGTTGTTGTGTTTTTGCAGTGTAATAAAGAAACGTTGGGGATCCAGCAGTAGTCCCGATGCACAGATCCAGACTTTCCTCCCCGGGACGTGCAGAGATGACTCCCTGTCAGCAGTGCTGTAACCACTGCTGCCCAGCCGACAGGTTCATCATCCTGGGTGACAGCATATATCTGCATAAGAGCCACGGAGGGCATTCCCAGAGCCAGCAGCTCTGTGTGATCTATCTGCTGGAGTCGGTGCGATCAACCAAAGCAGACTCCCGGCTTTGTCGACGCGCCGCTCACAGTCACATGCCGCTCGTATCTAGCTGGAAAGGTTTCTCCACGGTGCGAGGGGGTAATTATGACGAGATGATTGACGTTCACCTATACAGAACTGGGGCTGATGGTGTCTTCCGTTCAGCCGTGTTCCTGTTTAATTGTCAGCTGGATCGAGGAATGCTGAGGTTTTGACGGTAATGGATGCTGGTAAAGGCGGTGGGAGAGTGACGGATGTGGATGTTTTATAAAGTAGCTTGGCTTATCATCTACCACCTGTAGGCTTTCTCAGGAGGTGTGTGTGTGTGTGTGTGTGTGTGTGTGTGTGTGTGTGTGTGTGTGTGTGTGTGTGTGTGTGTGTGCGTGTGCGTGTGTGTGTGCATGTTCCTCAGTCTCTTGGCTCTGAATGAAAACCTTGTAAAAAAAAAAGGATAAAACTTAAAATTTAGGGCACGCCTGTTGTTGATGACAAATGAAATGCCTGCCTTTAATTGTGTCAAAGCTACATGGTAACATAACTGAACGTCTTTGATGAAACTCTTTCAAATTCATCTCTCCTCATTAACGTCACACTTAATCGTTTTTCCCATTAAGAAACCCATTCAAGGGTTTTGATCAGTCTATTCAATTTAGTGAATATGGATATTAACCTCATGTCTCTTCAGGAGTTGGACCTCTCCCCTCAGCTACAAGAGGCGATGGGTCATACTGACACAAATATTTGGGTTAAACGGGTTCCACCTTAACTTCATTCTTCCTGTTCAAGCTTCTGGTTGACTGAACATTTCACCAATCTTCTTGGTAGTTGGTAGAGTTTTTATAAATTCACCTATTGATCCAGTCTCATACCTATTTGGCATCATGTTCAAGTTGGAAACCCGTCTGAGTCCACTTTCATACCCGTCCTACTGTCAGAGGTGAAGTTTGAATTTGGAGGCTCACTTTGTTCCTGGTTACTCCATTGGACCAGCACCACCGTCCCTCAGCATGACTCTGCCATTACCCAGTCAGCCCATGTTGATGTTAAACTGGTTTTACGTTTATGGTGACACTGGTCTTGCAAGCAGTTTCCAGTTCATGGCCCACTTGAGTCTTGGCAGTTTCCTGAATATCCTCACAATAAATGTAAAATGTGTAAAATGTAATATGTTGTCAAATTGTTCAACTCTACATATAGAAAGTCAAAATAAACCATAAAAAGGATGAAATTCTTATTTTCCAAGGCCGTGATGCGTTGATGTAAAGCTCTGCTGGGAGGTCCTTAGAGGAAACACTCTGCCTTTGATTGGCTCATAAAGGTTCTTGTAGTGAATAAAAGATCCCCTGTGGTTGTTAACAAGGTTAACCATTTAATTTTAACTACGGGCTCCGTGTTAAAGAAAATAGATGCTACTCTGACCCTTTAATTAGCCTTTACTAGGCCTACTTTAGGGATGTGAAGACATCAGCTATAGTACCATACGGCACATAGATTTTGAATCCTGTTAGATCCTCTCTTTTTATCATTTCTAAAAGCAAAAATACTTTTATTGTTCTCTTAAACCTTGATCTTTCCTGTTAAATGCTCCACACTGGAGATTTGTCTTGTATGCAGACAGAAAGTTGGTTCAAAATGTAGATCCCAAACTAAACAGAGAAAAAGGAGTGGATTGTGAGTTGATGAATAAAAACCCATCAGCAGCAGCAGCAGCTTGGGAACGGATGTCTGAAATAACTGCTGGGGGGAAAAAAACATGTAGTTTCTATTCATGATCTGTAAATATGACCTTTTAAGAGAGCAAGGCTGCTTTAGAGAGGAGTTCCCAGGCGGTGGGAGCTGTGCTTTGGGGAACTACATTCCCCCTGTTGCTGCCTATAGATGGCTTGCGATCAATGAGGAAGAAATGTATTTATTGACAGCTTACCAAGGCCACTGTGTTAACGGAGCGTCATGTGGAGCAGCGCCAACAAAAAAGCTTCACATTTAAGAGAAACGCATCAAGGTTTAAAAGTTTAACACCCGCTGAGGAATCAACAACAGGCCCCATCTGTGAGCTTGACCCAAAAATATTTCCTCCCAAAGAACAAGAACACAGCCTCTGATGCTGTAAATGCTCACGTCTCTGGTTTCAGTTCATTTAATTAATGTTGGTTAGTGTCTGTTAATGCTTCATAATAGGAAGCATAATATTTTTTTATTTAGTGGCTCATTTTAATGATGTAGCTTTTGGATTATTGTTGTTTTTACATGTAAAATCAGATTTTAAATGATGCAGATTTCTCTTTAAGAAGTGCAAGAAGACAAGAATGGCAGCGAGAATGAGAGTTTTGATAAGTTTCTATTATTGGCAAATGTAATGTCACTGAGTTTATAAATAAAAAAAAAAGAAGTATACTGTGTGTAGCATCCTGTGTTAGCTATTAGTATTGCAGCAAATAAACAGAGGGCCTCGTGTGTGTTTTCTACAGATCATGCCTTTAATCTGAGATTTCCTAAATGTTACAAAGATTTCTAAATCCAACATTTTCCATAACGGACCAAAAGCTGGAAGCTCAAAAGTTGAAAAACATCAGCTTTTCCTGAGCCGCCTGTTTACGCTTCAGTGTTGGTGGCACACCTCATTCTGAAAATACTGAACGTTGAGTCTTCTTCCCCAAGTAATGTCTTCCACACCAAAGAGTGTTGGCTTCACTATTTAGTTTCTGACCAGCTCGTTACATCGCAGCTGATGCCTGCTTCGGAAAATCTCATTTTGGCAGGAAATTATTCTTATCAGCACATTTCTGTTTTTAATTTATAATTTAAGTTCTGGATTCCTAAAATGAAGTATGGCAATGTTAACAAATGGATACTAACGCTAATTTGTTGTAATTGTGTGATATGTTCAGGGTTTTGACAGATAACTGCAAATTACGGGAATTAGACCACAAACAAATATGTGTTTGTTATAAAACACTTGAGATTTTGAGTTTATTGGTTTTGCACGTTGACTCGTCTGCGTGCAACACAAGCGCCGTCCGAAGCTCCTGAAGAGCTTCATTTTCTAAACTGTAGTGGCATTTTTGACAGCAATTATTTTCAAGCAGTGCAGCATAAAATTACAAATTAAAATTCCTTCAAATAACATGACAATTTTTCTGTTTGTCTGATTGTTCTTTTTTTTGAGAATGTCCTGAATTCCTGTGATTTTTTTTTATTAAATTCACTTGGATAAACTCTGAAAGTCTTTCTTCTGTTTGACGAAGACGACTGCAAATGAACCTCAACACATTTTGACGAGCGAAACGGGCCGAACGTCTCCTGTCTGACATCAGACTCATCTTCTTCTCTTTTTTCGATTCCCTGGTTTTCATAGTTTTTATTGTCATTACTGAGCAGATCAGCAATTCCTCACAAATGTCTTTTTTTCTTTTGCGTTTTGTCACAGGTAAACGTTTCAGGCCTCATTACTGTCAAGTTACTAAAGCAAGACAAAAACCGGGACGAATCTGTAAGGGAGCAAAAACTTTTTCCACCACAACATCAACATTTCTGCTTTTTATGTTCTGAATTACCATTTTCTCAAAGGCACATTTTACTCCGAGTGCGTATGGATTAGTGGAAACTTAGCAGACAAATATTATGCCACAGGGGAGAAGACAATTTATTGCATTGGGGGATTAGTCGGCTGCCTGCTGCCTGCTTGGGTCGCTCTGTATTTGTCAGGATAAATATTACCGGTGTCTGGAGGACAGGCGGGCGGCTGCCGTCACTGCTTCACTCCTCGCCATGCTTGAGGAGCCGCTCGCTCTTTCACCAAGTCATTACCGTAACCCTACAGGAGGAGAAGTCACGCACAGAGACGACTTCCTGAGCAGCCTCCCTCATTGGGGCTGGACAAAGCCACCAGTGTGAGGGTTATTTCAGGTCGCTGCCTTCGCCTGTTTAGCATGGAAATCGTTACTTGAGCTCACTTTAACCGACTTAATTGCCCTGACACCTTCCAGTCCCCCCTGAATTTATCATCCTCATCCAAGTCCAGGGAGTGCAACTAAAGCAATAACGTCACCTAGGCCAAACCAATAGCTTATTGATTGGCACCCTATATAGTAAGAGACACATCTTGGCCGTAATAGAGTGGGACAGTAGAGTTTGTCAGAATGGGGGGGGAGCTACTCTGCTCTTTTCTCTCCCTCTCCAAGTTTCCAGGCCTGAGTTAATGAGAGGCAAAGGTTCTTCTCCACACATTTCTAATTGTCCTCATGTCGGCATGTGAAATGGGTGAGAGCAGCAATTTATTGGGTAAATCAGCTTAAGAAGAATACTGGTCAAGGACTGCCAAGCCACCGAGGAACCACCAACTGCCAGCTACATCATTAGCCTGCGACTCCTCATGACCCGCTATCTGTGATGTGACCTGCAGCGATAGCTCGGTCCCCATGCTGTCCTTTTCTGCTGGGACAGCAGTTTCTTTTTTGTGTGCAAGAGACGAATACATGTTTGTGTGAATGAGTTGTCAAAAGTTTGTAGAATTCAGTGTTTCGCTCCAACCAGCAGATGGTTGATGTTGCTTCAGGAGCAATGAGGCAAAATGAATTTAATATCAATTCCTTCATCTGTTGAGGGTTGTTTAAAGACAAACTTCCAAATTAATTTTAGTTTTAGTTTTAGACAAATGTCCACTCATCCTATTTATGCCAACACAGAGAGAAGTCGTCTCATCAGGTTAACGTTTAACCACACACAGCATGCTTAAAGGCCACTCAATAGCAACTTCCACCTTGAAGAGTGTTGTTTCTGCAACCTGTTAGTACTTTATGTGGGAGCCGTTTACTGACTGGAAACAGATCAGCTTCAAGCAGTCGAGCAGAAAATTGGCCACTGGCGTCTACAAGGCCATTCCACTGCATCTCGGACACAATCAACATTTTTACAATTCATTCTGAGAGTGTTCTGCTCTTTCCTCTTGTCTTCTTTTACAAACAGACCGATTGTCTGTCTGTGTGTGATTTTGCAAAGCTCTGATACTTTTAGCTTAGCCAGCCTGGCTGCTTTGTTGTTGTGTTGCTCTGTGAAGCTTTGTCTGCAGACAGAAAGCTGCATTGTGTATCTTTTTAAAAAAATATGTTTCATAAATATTTGTTACGACCGTCTCCGAGTCCAGACAGTATATGAGATAAAGACCCTCCCCCTGTTTCTGATTGGATGTTTCTGGCTAGAAGCATTTCTAATCTGAGAGAGGAGGTGGAGGAACTCAATTTGTGAAAAAAAATAAAAATGACCTGCCTCATGTTACACACAAATGTGTAAAAAAAACACCCTTGTTAAAGACAGAATTGATTGTTGCCATCTTTTTTTTTTGCTTGAATCTGTTTTTCATAGCATTAAATTAGAATATTATTGAAAAGTTAATTTTCTACAGTAACTACATCACCAAGTGAAACATGGTAATGGACTGATGTTTAAACACCTTTACTTCTCTTAATAATGAATTCTAGCAAAAAGTTAATGAAAATACAACATTTAAAATTAGACTATTACATCAGACCAATCAAACTTCTTTAAAAAGAGAAATATGGGCTTAATGAAAAGTAAGCCCATTGAAGGTTATTTTCATAATGTACTTTTTAATTTGACGAATGAGACTCATTGGGACGCATGTTTTAATTTACTGAATATGACAGTGATTTTCCTATTTGTGATTTCACTATGAGATGTCACCACATGTCACACAGGATTTGCCCGTCGATGCATATCCTACAAAAACAAAATTAATTTCTTCTCTATGAATACACAAATATAGATGCATTCTGACGGTGAGGTGTAAAACGATGAAATATCAATGAAGCTGTCACACTGCCGTTTGTCTGGCTCTCTACATTCAACTTTGTTTTTTTTTTTTTGTTTTGTTTTGTTTTTCTTTATGAACAATGAATGTGAACGACCAACTTTTAAAGATCTATAAAACAGCTTTTAAACTTCCAAAGTGACGGCGATAAAAATGATGGAGGAACCTGCTTTAAATATCTCCCTCCGTTTGGCTGCGTCTCGGTGGGAAAGTTGCCCAGTTTGTGTCGAGCCGAACCGACGGATGAAAAGAGACAAGTTCTAGCAGCGGCTTGGCAAGTAGTCATGTAAATTTGTTTTCAGCACGAAAGAAAGGACTCTGGTTCTGTCAGAACGGAGATTTGGACCACCTCCTGCATTTGTAGGGAAGGTAGGGAGGCTGATGGAAGCAGCCGCTGATCTGTGACAGGCGGCGACAATGAAACGTATCCCTGCATCACAAGCCTGCATGTGAATGGCGAGAGCTGTTATCCTTAAATTGAGAAGACCAAATATGCATAATGTAGCGCATTGTCTGCCGGGCAGATTCATTTAGTGACACAGCGCAGCAACAATGGATGAACAAGTCAAATTCAGACATTAGCACATTGGCAAACAATGGGCTTGTTGAGAAAAGGTAATGGAGCCAGCAGAACCGCACAAAGGATGGAGATAAAGGGACATTGCTGTGAAAATGTAAAAGCATCGAAGCCTCCAGTCATGGAAAGGACACCCGGAAGCAAGAATGAGAAGGGAGATTGGGTAGATAGAAATGTTGTTCTGATTAATGTCTTCAACTCAAAACAAATGGAATCTGTTCTGGAGAGGAAATGAAGAAAAATAACCCAGACTTTATCTCTTCCACCAGCAGCGCAGCACAAAGAGTTTGGTCCGTTGTGGACATGAAGCAACAAATCTGGCGTCTGTGACGTCCTCTCTCTCAGGATGTTCACCATAACAGAGACGTCAAAAAAAAAAAAATCTGCTGTTGGTTCAGTCTGACCTGCTGCTGCAGCTCCGGTCATTCAGAACAACCTTCTGTTAGCTTGGTCTGCACAGCGTTAGCTGGAACCCTACAGGGGACGAGTTATCAGCAGCGAATCATCTGAAAACAGAGAGGAAGCGAGGTAAAGTTAGCCTAGCATCTAAGCTAACTTGAACAAAACTCTTGAGCATAGCGAGACGAATGTTTACATTTCAATTCAAATGAACTTGATCACAAGGGAAATTTAACATGATCGTAACTCGTGTCTTCAGTGAGTCATTATGGACGGTGATGCTGTGGACAGGAAGGATCTCCAGTAACAGTCAGTATTACAGTGCATCTGGAGACGCCTCTGACTGAAGACTGTTGCTGTATGTCATATCCAGGCAGCAGAGACAATATTCCACAGTAACATGCTGGATGACACCAAGCTCTGCTCATCCACCTCATTTGTTTTTGCCGGTCGTTTGGCCAGGAAGTCGGGCAGAGAGGCGCTGGAATCGGGGAAATGATCCTCTCCTTGCTCCATTGCTGGTTTTTGAATTTTGGCTTTTTGGTTCTTTATATTTTGTAGCTTTCCCACAAAATCTTACATTTTTGCTTTTTAGTATATTGGAGTGATTAGTGTTCATTTGAATTTTCATAGTTAAGTATGAGAGGCTGGTCAGACAGACACAGTTTGATATTAAAGTCTAACTTGATTTGAAAAGCATTTTATTTGCAGCATAGAAACATCAAAACACACACAAACAGTTGTGACCTTATTTATGTTACTAAGTATTGGGTTGTCAAGTTTTTATAACTTTTTTTTTTCCCTTGAAGGAACCCAGATATAATATACATAATTTTAGCATCTGATACATTTTTAACTTTAATCAGTGTACTTAAAATACAGATAAAATGTTTTTGTCTTCTAGAGTCTCAGAAGCTCCATTTTGATGAGAGTCCTCCACCTGTGAGGACAGAACCTGGACCTTTATTAAAATAATATAGAGAAGTAAAATAAAAAAAAGCAACTCTTTGTGCTGTTATTGCTCTTATTGTTATCTGCTTTGTGAATCTGGTGCAGAAAGAACCAGAGTGCTGCTCAATGATTTCCTTCCAGAGATGGTTGTGCAGAAACAAAAAGCGTTGTGATGTAATCCAGACCAGATGAGGAAACGCTTGTGGGTTAATCACTTTGACCCGTTTGTGTTGAACTTTATTCAGCTGCACACATCAGTAAAGCTGCTGCTTCCGAAACCTGCTGCTGTGGAAAAGCAAGAAGCAAACAAATATCCTGAACATAATATATCCTTCACAATCACCGGCGAAGCCCTACGAGTTTAAACATCTGCATAATTTTGAATTTCTTGCCCACTCATAATTTGCACAGTGTGATTTGCTAAGCGCTCCCAGGTGAATGCGCTGTTGGAAATAGATGTACTGAATGCAGATTATACACTCGGGTCCATAAAGAGGGCTGGATGCAGTGAGGACTGTCTGCTCCATCCGGTTTTCCCCTTTTCTTCGGTTCTGTGGAAACCTGCTGGAGTCAGTCATGCATGTCTGGCCTCTTCACTGCAGATCAAAGCATGTCTGGTTGTGTGGAGCTGAAGAGGCTAATACTGACCACATCCAATGCAAAGTTTGTCACTGTGCATTTTCCTCTGACTTACAGGGATTTACTTGACACTGTTGGATTTAGAAAGGTTTACTTCGCATTTAGCCCAATTTAGTCTGCTTGTTTCCCTGTCAGTCCTGCAGCAGGCCAGAAGTAGATCACACATCTTTCTATATTCTGTAATGTTCGAAAAAAGCAAATTTCCAATTCCAGTGTTTCCATTAAATAAGAAAATAAATTAAAATCACATGTGAATAAGCTTGTCCGCGTTAGGTCATTAAAAATAGCAGCAGCGACTGATGTAAACATGAAATATATTCATAATTCATCCATCAGGGGAGACGTCAGCATCTCATTCAGGCGCTGTGGCAACAAGCCTTTTATACTTGGGAGTGGCTACATATGTGATGTTTTGGGGAAATTATAGGTGGTGATTTTGCAGAAGGGTTATGGATTCAGCACATTTGAATGACACACAACTTTTTATGAATTGTTTGATGCTGAGAGAGCTCTGGTGGAGCCAGCTGCACATTGTCAGAAAAAACTAAAGCAAACCATCTTCCTCCTGCCATCATCATCTTCTTCGTTTGCACCAGTAGAAACGTCCTGCTGTATTTAATGTCACTCCTGATGTAAAAAAAGAAAAAAGTTTTTCCATTGCAGTTTTTTGAAATGCATCTTTTTTTATTTGGCTGAAAAATCACATCATCATAGCACAAAACCTTATCAAAAAGCTCTTTTTCTTTTGTATTGCTGTTATTCCATTAAGCAAATTTATGTTCATAATTTCAATTTGTGCAATATTTTGGTTAATGAGAACACAGCTATTGACTCCTGTTAATATTTTTACACCCTTCAGTGGCAACCAAAGATGGAAAAACAAATCGAGTTCAGGCTGCAGAAAACGTTGCATCTGAATTCTGAAATACTGACTTGGAGTCTGCTTCAGAGTGAAGGCGGTGGAGGAAGGTCGCGGTGCAGATAAAAAGCGACCTGCGGGGCGTCCTGAAGCGGAATGGGTCTGGGCCCTCGCCGCACGCCGATGCCAGCTGACTCTGACTCACTCCGCTGCGGTGACTTTCACCTTGGACCGAGCTTGCTGCTGTCACTACGGGGGAAATGTTGACGTGTGAGTCAAATGTGTCGCAGAAAGCTGCTCATTAGTCACTTACCAGCAGGAGGAGCTGCCAGCTGGATCATGCAGGGGGATTGAAAAGTTAACAATTAGAAGCTGGAGAAAAAGCAACATGTTGCTGCAGAAAGGGAAGGATGAGCTCAGGATTGCTTTTTGTGCAGTTCTAATTATCCCAGTTTTATCCAAGTCAAGCATTTCATCTTAATTCAGAGTTAACTGAAGTAAACATTTGTCATATAAGTTTTATTTGGAGGATGATTTGCAACTACTTTAAAAGTTATTCTGGCTGCTGTTTATGACTTTCTATTAAATAATTCTCCCAAAATCCAACTGTGATGTTGAGATTGCATTTGTAAAGTTCTGAATGAATATGAAACGGTTTTGTCCTGATCAGATCTGCAGGTATTGTCACCATGCCGTTGCGTGAGTCTATGAGCTTCTCCTAATTTAAACGCTTTCTGGTGGCTAATGGTGAGCAGCTGTGAAACCAAACGTGCCGACATGTTTTCTTTATGTGGACGTGATATCAACACTGTGCCTCCCAGAAGATGAGCAGGGTGTTTTCATGCTTCGTGTGACACAACCCCGGCTCTCCCATTAGGCTTGTCGGGCCTCGTGGGATGTGCTGCACGCTCCACAATAACAACCGTGGTGCCTTTGATAAAATAATGAGGTGTTAAGGTTTTATTAGCTAATCCAACAACAGATAGGAGATAGATTTGTAAGACTGATGTGAAAATAGTTTCTGAAGAATCTCTTTTATTGGGAAACGTGTGGGAGGGAAAACAAAGTATTGCATCTAAATTTAGAATTCCTGTGAAAATAGTTTTTGAACCACCTTATTGCTCCACCTGTCTTCTATCTAGGCTGACCTTATTTATTTCAAAGATAATCTGCACATTTTAAGAACTTAAAGAGGCAGTTGGAGGCAGTCAGGGTGAACCGTCCACCCTGGGATCATAGCTGCTTCCTCCTCCTCTCTCTAACTGTTTCCTGTCCAACTACCGTCAATAGTGCCACAAAGAAGCTGAGAAAAAACGGCATACTCTGAATAAAGGTTATGTGCAGCTAATTTAAAGACTTTTTTTTTTCTTTCTTTATAAAATATGCCTGTTTGCAGTAGTAGTGCACCAGTTCTCTGGCTGATCACAGATCTTTAAAAATCCTGACCTATCCAACCACATCTGGGCAGAAAACTATTCCCCCCCTTGTCTGAAGCGTCTCTCAGCTGGCAACAGTGGGGTGACTGTTGTTAGTAATCTATTAAATTAATGGGAGACTGTTTGAGAATTACATTTAATAATTCCAATGGTTACAGATTTCAGTATATTGTTACTGCTGAAGTTCTATCAATTAAGTTTTTTCCTTACGATTTACAAAAATTCAACATAAATGGTCGCAACAAACAAAAATGTAGTTTGAAATTAGGAAAAACTGAAAATAACAGCAGAGTAATTGGAGAACCAGAAAATTTCTGAAAAGTTTTAAACTGGGCCTGCCAAAGTGCGCCAATCGGTTTAGACCCAGCGCTCTGATGCTAAAAATGAGCATAAATGCTAAAGTAAGCGACAATCTACTCAATAGCATATGGAGAGTCACAAGCATGTTGAGCAGCATGGGCTTGCTCCATTCAGTATGTTAAAATTAGTGCATAAGCTAAAATTAGCCAAAATGCTCATGCTAGCTTAAATTCTGCCAGTGGCAAGTGGGCTGGCATGTTGTCTCATATTGATTTCCTCCATTCAATGTGCTAAACATGGCTAATAAATAAATAAAAATAGCTAAAAAGCTTATTTTAGCTATTTAGCTACCGCTAATGTGGCAGTAACCACTGCTAACATGTATGCTAATGTTAATGTGCTGCCTAGATGGTAAATATAAAACAGACATTCAACACAAAAGTAAAAATCTGATTCTTCGTGGCAGTTCGTTACCAGAAAAAAACGCTTTGCGAGGCATTTCAATGCAGTGCTATGGCAGGCCCCATGAAGTCCCGCAGCTGCTGGGAGGAAGGATCTACTTAATGCCGCTTTGTACACAAAGGATGCAGAAATCCGTCACTGTCTCCAGTTCTGCAGCAGTGTGAAAATGGCCTAGTCAAAGTCCAGAGCTATATCCCATTGAGAATTTGTGTAAAATGTAAAAACTGATGTGTAGGGATGCTCTCTATCCACTCAGCCTCACTTTTTAAATGAAGACATTTTGAACACCCTTCATGTTTTCCCTCCACTTTTCAATAATGTCCTTCATTTTGTTGATTTATCACATAAAATCCCAATAAGGGTGAAAAAGTGCATGAGGTGTGAATACTTCTGAAAAGCTACATCAGTGGAAGGCGATGCCGGTGTCTGAGGGCTTCATCATGCTGACGACCAGATGAATATTCAGCGTGCAGAAAGCCGGCTGTCTGTCAGATAAAGACTCCGGTAGATTTATTCCAGACATGAAAACCAGCCGTGTGCTGTCCCTTTTTATTCCACTGTGTATGAAAAGTACTTTGCTTTCGAGAAAAGCATCTATTTTATTCCTTGAGAAATAAGTGATGCTTCTGCTTCTCGGGCTGAAGCATTGTCAGCGCTCCTGGATTACACCATTTCTCAGCTTGCCTTCTCTTTTTGTAAGGAGAGAATGGAGGCACAAAGACTCCGGCTGCATCGCAACCAATCTTGCTGATGCTGCCTTTTGTGGGTTGCTCAGCAGCTTCCACACTTTGCGGCGTGGGGCCGGTGGAAGTAACGAGCGGTGTGGACTCCCTCATGATCAATTACTCCACTTGTCAAACTTGCAGTGTACCGCCACACTTTTTGCCAAGTGACCTTTCAACCTGGAACATCAGTTCTGATCCACGTTTTTGCTGGGCCAGCACTGCTCTTCTGCAAGCTGCTGCTGTTCCATGTTGATTCTTCACTTTTAATCCGTCTTGGAAAAATATCCTTGAAGTGAGTCCAGTCATTTTTTTGTTCTAAATCCAGCTCAGGGTTTGTTTTAACAAGTTCTTAGAGTGTGTTTGCTAGTTTTTGTTGGGTAAATATTTTTTGTTTGTGTGTTTGGTTTTTTTTTTTTTGTTTAGTTTTTATTTATAGTTGTAGCTTTTTCATATTTCATTGTATTGTTGTGATCATGCTTGTGCCGATTGGGTAATAAATACTCAGGAAATACCACTGGTATTTGCCTTCCAACTTTTGCTACCATTATTTTTTAAAACTGTTAGCATTTTGCAGAGGAAAATGGAGTATCTACCATAATTTGATTAATTTGCTGCTGGTTCCAGCGATCAAAGCGTCATTGACTTGTTCACGTGCAGCGGCTTTAGTCGGACTCCAGTTGTAGGCGTTGACTTCCTGCAGGAGGAAGAAAACCTGAGCAGACTGTCCTCTGTAACGGCTCCCATCAGACACAGTTTCTGCAGGCTGCTGTGATGACTGCGGCCCCGGACTGTGTGGGACAAACCGCGTGTGGCAGGACTCAACGGAGATAGATGAGTTCATTTATCAGGTTTTATGTTTCTGCGATGGCTGCGTGGCCCGATGCCCAGCAGACCTCCGTCTCCAGGTCGGTTTGACCTTGAGCGGCAAGGTGGGTGGAAGTGTACGGTAAGCAGCTGTAACCCTGCCAAGAGGCGCAGAGACTCTCACTGTACTGCATCACAATGAGCCGCCGCTCTGCGTTATGTAATTGTTTTTAAATGGAAGCGCGTTCAATAGTGACACATTCAATCTGTGAACTTTATTGCTTCGCAAACTGGTATCCTATGGCCTGAAGCTTTGAGAGTAACAGAATTATCTCATAAATATGCTCGTTTATGAAGAAAGCTGAAGCTTGGGTGCAGGTTGGTCTTCCAGACGGACGGTAACTCCTCAGCACACATCTGGAGTGGCTACAACATCAATTCAAAAGTCAGTGTTCTGGCATGGAGTCACACGGTCTCAGTCCCATGGAGGATTTGTGGGCAGATGTGAAAAGGTGAAAGAGTGAGGCGGCCTTCGAACCTGACCCAGTTCCACCGGTTCTGTCAGGAGGAATGGGCCAGAACTCCAGCTAGCTGTGATGAACCTCCGGAACAAAACCCACAATGTTCGACCCAACACATGTGTTCATAGGCAATGGTATTAAATACTGAGGAAGTGTAGGTAAACTTATAGTTTTCTCACATATTCTTTCTCTAAATTATTATTTAGCCAATGGAAATAATTCTGACCTAAAACAAAAAAGGTTTGGTCTGATCGAACAAACTTTTTTTGCAAGAAAAAATGTCTTATCTATTTTTTATTGTATGTAAACTTCTGGACCTGCTTTAAGGTTTTAACTCTGAGTCTCCAGATGCTTGTATCAGCACCAAAAATCGCCATAACAACCAGATGCAGCAGAAAGGCCCTGTGGCTGATCCAGGATTGCAGTAATGTTTCGTCTTCTCCCCGTTAGCCTCACGCTAAAAATCTTCAGCTCCATTCAGAAATACATAACATAAAGCGAACATGTTCTGCTGAGGAGAGAGCGCCGTCCTCGTTGCAGCCGCCGCTCCTCTGGGTCTCTGTGGATTTAATGAAGTTGAGCGCTGAAAGTTGTTGAACTCTTTTACTAACTGGAGCTGCAGAGTTTTACGTAAACAGTCATTAAAACAACATATTTAAAGTGCCGACATGTTTTTTTTTTTTTTTTTGTGTTCATTATGATAAAAATAAAATAATATAAATCTTCCAGTAAAGGTCCACTTGGAGTATTTTTGCTGAGACAGAGAAATATACCTATAGCAAGCTATTAATCATGATGCCAACCAAAGTACAGCAAGGGGAATAAATCAAGGCTGCTTTTGGTTCCTGCTCCCAAAGTTTGGCACTAAAACAAGCCCCAGTCATCACAGAGCGCTGCAGCTTCCAGCCCACAGGCACGGTCGTGACATTTCTCCGTTTTAAGATCCAGAGAGAAAAATGCTAATGAAGGAGCTGGATGGAAAATGTCATTTTTTTTTTTTATCTTTTTTTTTTTTAGAAACAGCTGCAGCTACATGTGTTGTGGTTTGTGCTCATGTGTGCTCACTTGTCATATTGTCGAGGCGGTAAAGTGACTACAGGCTGACTTTTGACTTTTCTTTCTTTTTAAGCCTCCGGGGGCAGCAGCAGAAAACGCAGAGCCACAACAATGGCTCAGCCTTATTTTGTGTCTGGAAAGACGAGGAGGAGGAGGAGGATGGAAAGGAGGGGAGGAGGAGGAAGCTGGAGGGGTTTATCTTAGTCATGGTAATTGGTTTGCTGGTGTGGAAGTGGGATCATTCGAGAAAACCTCAACCGGTCTGACTCCCTCCCATTTATCTGTCTGGAAGTGTGCAGGAAGAGAAGGATGGAGAGGAGTGCTGCTGCTGCCGAGGCATTTTCATACAAAGGAGAGAGAAAGTGAGTGTGTCTGAAGGCTCAATCTGATGCCGACTTGAAATGAAGAATACTTTTTTTTTTTGCATCCTGCCAAATAGCTTTTACTCTCCATCCGCTGACATCCTCTGTGAAGCGTAATGTGCCTGCCTGCCTGCCAGCATGTGTAAGGGGGTAAAGGTAAAGCATTAATGCAACAGGGCAAGAATTGCCGCCATCGAATCCTTCCTCGGTTTCAGATTAGATTAATGAGGGCGGAAATTGTGCTGCCCTTTCTGGCCTGGTATTGTCTTAAAGCAAAACTGCTCACTCCCGACTGCTCGGTGATGCATATTCTGCTCTTATCGGGACAGAGTTTTATTAACAGGAGATCAGAGTGAGGGAAGGACCCCTGTGAGAACTCTGGGCCCCGCACGGTGTTTAACATGCCTGTCCTATAGCGCTGTTGCTGAGGCAGCAGGGTCCAGCTGCACAGATATCTCAGTACTCACATCAACGAGCTTTCTCTAATTTACCATCTTTTACAGTTAAGGGAGAGATTAGGTCCACCGCATGATTCAGCGGAGTGCTGAACCACCTTTAGCAGCAATAACCAGAGAAAAAAGTTGTTTTCCCTTTGACTTTATCAGTCTCTCGCATCACTGTAGAGGAAATTTGGCCCACTCTTCTTTGCAGCATCGCTGAGGTTTGCAGACATTTATCTCTGCAGAGCTCACCACCGTATTTCAGTCAGGATGAGGTCTGGGCTTTGAGGCTTTGCATCAAATTTATTCTTTTCATTCTCAGCCATTTTCTTGTGGACACTGCTGTTTGGTATCATTATTCTGCTGATGACCCAGTTTGGGCCAAACTTCAACTTTTAGACAAGTAACCTCAGATTGGACTTGAGATATTACCAAGGAGTTCATGGTTGACTCGATGGCTGCAAGGCTCCCTTTACCACGTGGCTGCAAAATGTGTCCAAACCCGTCAAACTTCGTCCTTGACGGTTGCTGTGAGGCGTTCATGCCAACATGTTTTTCTGTTGTGTTTTTTTTTTGTGTTTTTTTTTTTTTTTTGTTCAAACATGGAGCCATGCATTTGGACCAATCATCTAGCCCCATCTGTCAAGAAGGACGCTGATAAAAAGCCGTTGCCATTTTCTTTCTAGCACAAGAACATGGTGATGCTCTGGTGAAGGATGCATTCCTACTTCCTGAGCCACCGTCACCTCTAATAAATAAAGCTGTGTTCAGTGTGTTGCAGAGACGGGTAGCAGGACAGCTTCCATGCCACACAGTGGTGATACTCTCACTGGTTCCCCGGTAGAAGGAGCTCCCAGTTGAGGGAGGTTTGTGTTGGAAATAGATGCATGTTTGGGCCTTCTTCCTCAGTGAACTGGTGGTGTTGCCATCTTGCAAGATTTTTGTTGTGGCAGGATTCTGATTTTAAACTTCTCACTTTGATGTTTGTTCATTATGTTTGGTACAAAATGGCTACCTTTAGAATATCTTCCACACTATGATTGAGGCATAAATAGATCCCTTTCTCCTTCTACGTTGAAGCTAATCAGGTGTATTCCCACGGCCATCTTCTGTGAATGTTTAAAGCTGCTGATATCAGGATATTTTAACTTGGACACACTGTGTTCTTTGGGCCTCAGTCTTTTCTCCTTAGCTGGTCAGAGTTTCTTGTTTTCAGTCCCTTTCTGTCATTGTTGATTTTCCAGCCTTGGAACAGAGTTTCCGCCCAGCTCTGCTGTGGGTCCTGTTCGGATCACTGCACATAGATGAATGATACTGAAGGGAAGGGGGGAGTCACCACTGCCTATTTGTCAGGGTAACAAGTTGACTCGTACACCAATACATAAAATGTGAAATGCATTGATGCCACTATAGGTTCTGTAGCTGCTACAATTTTGGACTTCAAATGACCCCAGATAAACCAAAAAATCGGAAAAGAACAAACAGTTCAGAGTTTCAAAGGTTAATGCCATGGCATTTCTCCAGGTGGTTGGTACCTGCAAAATAAGGTGCATCTAAATCATTTCTAGATATTTTTTTTTTTTTTAGTAAAAGTAAAAATGTACAAGACAGTAGTGAGAGCAGTGATGTTGTATATGATGGTGTATTTAGAGACGGGAGGCAGAAAGTGTTCAGGTTCTCTTTGGGAGTGATGAGGATGCCTGGGATAAGGACATCAGAGCGACAGCTCATGTGGGATGTTTTGGTGACTGTCATTCCTGAGACGGTTTGAATATGTTCAGAGGAGAGTATCATTGTCAACACAGTTGATATTTTGATGTTGATACTAGCAAGCATTTGCTTCACAATCTAAACGGTCTCACTACTTCCAGCAGCAGCGCTACGAGAAGACGCCCAGCTCTTCCCGCAAGCTGCTCACCTGATCAAACAAAGAGCTGCTGTAAGTTTTAATCTCTAATAGATTAAAACGCGGGAACATCCAGAAAAAGCACGAGCGCCTCTCTTTAAGTCAGCTAACATCGCTGTTTGGCTTTACTTTCCTTAAGAGGCAGGCGGGCAGGAAATGCTGCAAAAAGCTACATGCTAGCTGTGCTAATGCTACAAGCTAACACTACAACACTGATATTTGAGAGCAACTAAGAAATGTCAGCAAAGCTCCTGTATCTGTAGTAAACCTACACGTTAGTAGTAGTAATTTGAGTCATGACACAACACTCAGCTGCACGACTTTGTGAAATGTTTTTGAAGAAAATAAAACTATGATCTAAACTGCCTTCATAAGTAAAATGCTTCTTTTATGACAGACTGTTTGTTGGAGAAAAGGGCGCTGCTGTGTCGACTGGTTCATCGTACTCGGCAAACTGGGACAACTTTCTCATTTATCACGTGGAAAATGAAATAAACTGAGATTCAATGTGTGCTTCCTCAAGACCCTCATCTTAACATTTACATGATACTCCAGGCTATTATCATGTAGTACAATAAAATCTCTCACCATCTGCATTCTGATTACATAACATTATACATTTCTGAGCACATTGCATTGCAGCCACTGAGCCAAGCAGCCCATAATGTCATTCTCCTCAAACTGTTTGTAGAAATGACAGAAATCCAGGTTGCAAATAAACACTCGTTTTAGTCTTAAATTTTAACAACCTCATAAAGTCCAACTAAATCAGCCTGATGCCATTTTACAAACTTTGGTATGTCAAAGAGTTATCTGTCTCTTCCTTTTGGTTTTTGTTTCTTTAATGTTTTTCTATGTGGTTTAAAACTGCAGCTAGAATGTATCAGCTTATTTATTTTAATCAATTTTTGGCTGTTTATTAGTTCAGATATCATGTATGCTGTGCTCCTTTACAATGGTAGAAATCTGAAGAAGCGTGTGAAAATATTACTGATATGTGGATTAAATGGAAGTAATTCTACAAATTAAAAATCCAAATGTATCTAATAGGAAAAGATGACGGTAAATCCTAACTGTTTGTGCTCCAACGGGGTCAGATATTGTGCATCTCTACTATTTTCTCATTGCACATGTGGGCAAACGTCGACGTTTTGAACCTCTGAGCGTTAAAAACCCGTCGATGGATTGATCCAGAGTGATTTTTTTTTTCTGGGCTCAGAAAGCTGCCTTAAACTGATGATCCAGCAGCACATCTGTTCACCACCGCTCCACATTATTCTCCACGGTGAGGCGTGCACGCCTGCGCGGGCCTATAGCTGCACACATTCTGATGCATCAGCAGCCCCCGCCTCCTGCGTTCGCTGGTGTCCGTCACGCCTGCTATTCACAGAGCCCATTAATGATTTATACAATAACAAGTCGTAAGTAATTGGACCCTTTCTGCGGTAATGTTCGTAGTTTGAATTATGTTCGGGTTTTTTTTTTTTTTTTTTTCCCATTTTCAACATTAGAGCCTTGAGCTTAATTGAATTTTCATATTTTCTAATAGATTAATTAGATTTTATATCTCGGGAGAGAAACTTTGTTCAGGGGAGTGGGAGTCGGGCTGACCTTCATGAACCAACTCGTTCCCTTTGCACAATGATGAATGCGAACCTACTGCGCTAGTGTCTTAACACCAGCTCTACATCTCACATGAATTGCCAACATGCACTTTGGAGCTTTGAACACGTTTTCAGACGGAGGACGTGATGTTTGACAGGATCCTGTGGTAAGAGTGGCTGGCAGATTACACCTTTTAATTTCTTGCATTCTTAGATTAATCCATAAAAGCAGATGGCCTGTGAAAAGGCCTTGTGTGCGCAATGGGGTAAAGCAATATCATTCATATTTTGTTTAATTGGTTTCCCAAGGGCACTGCATGATGTATGAAAGACGAGGTCTTGCATATAACTCAGAGAAATGTGAAAGCTCATCAGAAGACATTTTTTCCTTTTATTTCCAGAAGAAAACCCATTGAGTTTTAAGGTTAATTACTTCGAATCACTCACCGCTCCTCTATCTGAGGAAGTGAAGTCTACCTTTTCAGTGAGCTTGTAAACCTGGAGATGCTTATGTCTTTCTGAGCTGCATTGTTCCGAATATTTAGCTTTGAGTCCAAAAGGCCGGCAGCCTGTCGGTTTCCAGAAGAGCTCAGATGCTTTGCAGGACTCTTGCTTTGTGAACTCCCCAGGTAACAGAACACGGTTTGGTGATTAATTAAAAAGCTCCACCAGACTGAAGGAAAGCTGTGGTTTGGAGCCAGACAGAGAAGCTCATCCCCTCCACCCCACCCAGCAGGCCTGTTCCTGGGAGTCTGGAGGCAGCAGAAGGACGAAAAGCTCCCAAATAAACCGTCAAACTGTGTCACCAGGAAGGAGTGAGGAGCTCTTATTAAGGCATCGTGCATATGAATAACTGCTACAGTTATGTTCAGGAAACCAGCTCTGAATATGTGATCTGCATGAAAACATGTTGCTCCTGAGCAGCTGACATCTTTTAGGGAAAGTGGCAGCTTCCCGCTCTGAGACGTCGTCTGGACGTCTCAGGTGTGTGATGTCTGGGAGACGGATTGGAGGATCAGGTCTGGACCACTTTTCTTCTTTAGGGTTCCTTCAGAGTTCATCAGTTCATTTATCCATCCATCAGTTTTTGTCCATCCTTTCACCTTTCTGGCTGTTTGATTATCTATCTGATCATCCGTCCATCTGTGTCTGTCTATCCATTCCTCCATCCTTCTATTTCTTCCATTTGTTTATTTATCAATTGGTTCATTTATCCAACTGTCTATTCGTTCATTCATTGGTCCAGCTATCATTCTGTTCATTCATCCATCTCTCCATTTAACTGTCTGTAGTTCCTCCATCCATTCTTTTGTCCATCTCCATCCATTTATCCAACCATTCATTCGTTTGTCATCCATCTCTCCATCCATGAATCGTTTTGTCTTGCTGTGTAGTTGACCATCCGTCTGTCCGTTCGTCCTTCCAGTCATAATCATTGTTGTCACTCTATTTCTGTCTCTCCATCCACCCAGTTTCTTTTCCAGTTTACCGCCTGACTTTGACATTAATGTCTTCTGTAAATTCATAAATGATAAGTTTTAACTGTAAACTCCGCTAATGTGAACATGGAAGAAACATAAAATGTGGAGATGAAAAATGTTTAGAGAACCTGAGGGAAGTAAAAGTGACTTTATAGCTTTTACTATGGTTTGTTTCTCTTCTTCATCAGACCTGGTGCTTCTTGTCGGTGCTTCTGTGTTTTTGTTCAATCATTTGCCTCATAAGTCTCCAACCACATGCAGCTCTTTGTATCACCTTTTCTGGGCTGATGAGGAGTGCTGTTACTGGTGGAAAATGTATGGCAGTGGACAACTATCAGTTTCTGAGGTCCAGTGAAGTTCTTGACTGGTTTAAAATTTTAGACATTTGAATACTAGATCTGTGGATGTAGAAACACGTTTATTTGCATCGCAGTTATTTACACAGATTCACCATAAATGCACAGAGAGTCATGAAAGACAAAGACACTACTAAGTGCACTCTTTAATGTTTTGCCGTAAGCTTTAAATGAACTGGAGTTGCTGCTTGCTTGTTTGCCTCAGAGAAACTCTTGAATTTACTCGCCAATTCTGAACAATCCAGTGTTAAAATCCCATGCAAATCTCCTTAAATGCAGCAAAAACACCCAGAAACATGATTTCCTGGAATTGTTCCCCTCGATTCTCTCTGTTTGCGTTCTCACTCACAGTCTGAAGAGTTAGACTCTTTACACACGTCGTTTTCAAGAAGACAATCAGAAATGATGAGCAGAGTGTGTTTCTCTGCCCAGATACGCCTCATGTTCCCAGAGTTTCCTGCTTGAACTACCTCCTCCTACCCTTATAATTCACTCACACTGCTGACGCACTTTATGCAGCAATCTGCACTGAAGTCAGGCCAGATTAACTTGACAGTTTAATGCAGGTGGAGACATTAACGTCTCTGATATAAAGCAGTTGTCTGAGGAAATTCAATTCTGAGCACTTACAGCAGATTTGAAAAGCTTTTGTTTAAAGACAAACACCTGCGGAGTGTTGATTCTGCTTTCAACAAATACCTGAAACCTCCCTCCAGCGGCTGCTGTTTAGAGAAGGAACTCCTTTCTATCAGTTTTATTTCTGTTTGGCTTTTCCTCAGCTGGGGGAGTTAACTGCCTGTCACTCTGAGAACTTAGTAGAGAGTTGGTGAAATCAGGGATCTATGAATATTACATCTTTTGAAGGATTTTTTTTTTTTTGTTGAATATATTTTAAGACTGAACTCCATCACCACCAACATCTTCTATCAAATGTTCTGTTGATGTCTTCCTATAATCTTCTTCTGTGTATTTTTTACCTTTTTTCTGAAGAATTTGCCTAAATGGATATAAATCTAATCAAACCCTCCAAATGGTTGGGTGGTTGAATGGGTTAGTTGCTGGATTATTCTATTGGTTGTCTGACTGACAAGATAACCAACCAATCATCTAGATGCCTAGATGATTGAAAGGGTGATTAGTTGGTTGGTTGGTTACCTAGCAGATTATTTGGATGATGGCTGGTTAGTTTGTTGGCTGTTTGATCCGTTGTTTGGCAGATTCTTTGGATAGCTGGCTGGTTGGTTGGTTGGTTGGTTGGTTGGTTGAGTGAGTGAGGGGCTGATTCATTAGATGGGTGTAAAGTTGTCATGTTGGTTGCCTGGGTGCTTGGATGATTGATTGGCCTTAAAGCTGCCATTTGGCCCAAACTGCATTGTTAACAGAAAAATGATCCCAAATCCAACAACAAATCTCCTATAAAATGGCTGAAAAAGGAGTTGTGGTTTTGGAACGGGCAAGTCAAAATCAAAATCTCAACCAGGGTCTCATGTTGCGGTGAGACCTTCACAGAAATAAATGAAATAAATATCCCAAAGAGAATGGACCAAAATACCTCCAATCATCGGGGAAGACCAATAAAATCTTAAATAAAACGATTCCTTTAAAGTATAGCTGCTTAGTGTTTTTGCAAATCTGTAACTAAAAGCATCTACTGGGGATGAGATGCTTAAAGGAGATTTTGACCATGACTTGTCCAAGTAGCTTTTTAAAAAGTATTTTTGAGGTAAAACTTTGAAGTTTTTAGATTTTTTTTTTTTTGGGGGGGGGGGGGTAACAGGGGCAGAAATAAATTTTCCAACATAAGGTTCTTTAAGTATATTAAAGCAATAAATACATTATTATGCTATTCCACACAATCTCCATACGCAATGTCCTTATCCTTTGCTCACCCTGTGAATTAAAGTGATTAAATCTAAAGGTGAGATGCTTCAGCAGATCCTGCTAACAGTTGGCCTGTGCAGATAATGATGGCGTTAACATAAACTGAACTGGAGGCTCATAATTACATGATTCGAGGGCGTTTGCAGTGAGCTGTGTTTGTTTGCCAGTGAGTGTTTTGTTTCTGATTATGCTAATACCAGGCATATGGGAGCGCTCAGGATATTTTTCCCCACTTAGCTTGGCTGATGTTGGGAAGCAGGAGCGACATGGCTTCCATTCATGGCGGTAATGAAAGGGGTTCTTGCTTGACTAAGGCTGCAGAGAAGCATGGCATTTGAATTGCTTTGGTTACTTGAACTTTGAGAAGGATTTGGCATGCACGCTCATTCAATGAATAAAAATGATGTGAAGTGAGCGAGGCGAGCAGAAAGCGCCCCGCGTCGCCGTGTTGAGTTGATCAGCGGCGTTTTGATCCCTGGCTTTGTGTCAGAGCGAATTTCCACGCGGCTTCTCCCGCTCTTGATGACGTCGGGTCATTACCGGGACGGTTTCGGGTATCGTCAGGTGTAATATTTGTAATAATTTCCTCCGTAAGGTTTGGGGTAAAAAGCCTTGTAGGAGCAGACTGTCGGTGAAGGCTTGGAAATCTCACCTCTCCTCTGCTGTCAAAACCCATTTCCGCCGCGCTGGTCGTGACCTTTCCCCAGCACAAACACGAGGACGGGCGCTGCTTTTATTACTGGAGTGATCGGAGGCTTCATGCAGCCAATCACCTGCCATGATTGCTGGTTTTGGCTGAAACCGCCTGTGATTTCTTGTGTATTCAGCGAAGATTGGAGTGAATTGCAAACCTTTCGGCCTGATTGGCTGCATTAGCTTCATTTTCTTTTAAAATTATTTTGTCTTTTGTGATTGCAAGATAGCAGTGCCCCGGAGGTTTGTCTTGATTGTTTTCTTGCAGATTGGCGTCCAGGAGGGTTTCGGCACGCTTTGCCCTCCACCTGTTCCCCCCCACCACCACCACCACAACACCTCCTAATTTGGAGAAGCCTCATGTACACAGAGAGCCGCAGAAGGAGTGAAATAAAGAAGCCGACCTCGGAGTGAGATCGAACCTCTGCGAGGCTGTTGCACATAGATCATCCCTCAGAGCTGCAAAAACACAGAGGCTTTCACTCTGAGCAAGCCCAGCGAATTCACACAGGGCCTTAAAAGCCATGTAGCCTGTCAGGGTGTATTTATAGAAAGTCCTCCAGGCAGCCATGTCCTGATTGTTGGAAAACAAAATCTAATATTTATACTGTGTCAACAGAACGACGCGGGGACTGCGGGTTGCATGTGGGCAGAGGTTCAGTGGGCGACCTGCTTGTAATTCAGCTGCTGAATTCTAAAGTCGGGTCTCATCAATTAATTATTGATCTCTACGGATTTATCTGCTCGTCTCACAGGAAGACGCCGTCTTAAAGTACAATTATCACTTTTGGTGGCGCGCGTCAAACTGGAAGCTGCAGGGACAGAATAGTGGAAATAATAAGTGTTGTGATTGAAGCCCCTGATATCTGGACTTTAATTACTCTAATCTGACTGATTTCACCGGGTTCCTACACAGACCAGGAGTTCAGGATGTACCAGGTTTAGATGAGCAGGAAAATAAAAACTCAAATAAATATAAATATTCCTGACCTCATTACCAATCCTTGTGGCTACAGTCTGTGTCTTTCCTTAGATCCCTACTACTGTCTTCTTCTGTTTTTTCTTTCCTTCTTTGTGTCCTTCCCTTCTTCATTCCTTTTTCCTCTTCTGTGCCTTTTCTTGTCCCATCTTTATTCTTCCCGTCTTTGCTTCTTCCCTTGCTTCTTTTTTTGTCTCGTCTTCCTTTGTATTCTTTTATCTGTCCTTTGTTTTTTACGACTCTTTCCGTTTTCCCATCCCTCTTTATATCCTTCCTTGGACTCTCACTTCTTTCTTTCTCTCTTCTTTCCTTCCTTCATCCCTTTGTTTCTTTTTTGTGTTTTCTTGCTCCATCTGTATTATTTCTGCTCTCCTTTCTTTCCTTGTTTCCTTTTTTGACCTTCTTTCTTTTCTCACATTTCTTTCCTCCTTTTCTCCTTTCTATTTTTGTTCCTTCTATCATTCCTTCCTTCTTCCCTTGTGCCCTTCAGTCCTTTCTTGTTGTGCATTTTCCTAAGTCTGTTCTTTCTTTCCTTCCTTTTCTTCCCCACTGTAGAAATCTTTGCCATAATCTGAGTGAACTGTGCTCCTCTGTTGTTTTAAGTGATAAAATGAGAGTGTGAGTTTAATGGTAAGTGACTCTGCCTGAACTCGGACCTCTTGTTGCTTTGTGGAGGTCGTCAGGAATGTGTTTTTGTAATTTACCTCCACCAGCTGCTGTTACCAAACAGTCTGAAGCCCTGCAGGCTCTCCTTCAATGCAGCCAGTGTTTAGCATAATAGGCACTGTAGTGCACTGCCCTGGCGTTTTGCCTCTGTCAGCCCCATTAATCGGGAGTCAAATCACTTCCATTAGATTTCGAGGGTAAAAAGCATTCGACTGGAGGGATTTGCTGAAGCAGGACAGAGAGGGAGGAGGAGGACGAAGAAGAAGGAGGAGGAAGAGGAGGAGGGGTAGATATAAAGAAGAGCGTGCAGCGGAGAGAGAATGGCTGGCGCTGATAAGCTGCAGGCGAGGAATACGCAAAGCACCGCAGTATATGAGAATGATGAATCAGGGATAATGGTCACCCTGCGGTGAATCTCGTCATCGTGGGACATTTTCTTCAGAGTCAACATTTACCTGTCACTGCATCTGCATTTAGAGCTGCTATTATGGGCTTTGTTCAGAGGCTGAACTGTGCAGCTGTGGCGGTGGGGGGCGGGGTGAAGAGGTTCGGTAAGGTGGGGGGGCTGCAGATGAATTCACTCACATTGATTGGTGCTGATGGGGTTAAATGGGCCAGGTAGTAATTGCTGGCTGAGCTAACAAGGTCACTTCCCTTCTGCATGTGTTGACTGTTGTTTTGCTGTAGTTTATTGTAGTTTGATACTTCAGTGGTCCAGTGAGGCTCAGTAAGACGGGCCTGGAACCGCAGGAAGGTCAAGCTACAGAACCGGTTAGATGTTTCCTCAGAGGTCAGACAGAAATCTGCTGCGTTAGAGCATCAGCGACTGAACATGTCATGATAAGTTTTCTATTGTAGTTTTTTTTTTTTGGTGGAAATCATCATTTAATCCTCAAACAAAAAGCTTTCTGGTGACATCACAGAAGGCATCTTTTAAAGGAGACCTAACTTCACATTTTGCATGTTTTTGTACTTTAATTTGGGTCTCAGATGCTTCTAAAAGAAAAACCACCCAGCTGCACCCAGTTGAGTTTTGGCAGTAAGTTGATGTTTTCATAAATGCAGCCAAACAAACGTGACCTTCTCATCCATAGTTTCCTCTTGAGTTGTTGAACTCCTTTTTTCACTCAATGCTATTTTCTTTTATTTTTAAGCAGTTATGAGGCACAGTGGCCAAACATGAAACTGCTGCTGCTCAAATTACTTAACCAGCTGTTGCTAAGCAACCAAAGAGTGAGTTGGTTGATGCCTCCCACCTTGCTAAAGCCTTTCCTCTGCCTTCATCTCCCAGAATGCTGTGCAGTTCTGGATCGGAGTCCAGTGAAATTATTGAAAATTGTGTCTGTCCTCTGATCTATTGACAATCATCATGTGCCGCAGGTATCAGTCACAATATGCATAAATTATAGATTTTTTTTTGTCCAGCCCTTTCTTCCCCAGTCGGCCATGTTTGTTTACTCTGAGCTCCTGTTTGATCTGGAGAGGCTTTATGAGATGTTCTGTCCATTTCCTGAAATCTGTATGTTGAGTGAAATCTGTTTGTGTGTGGTGTGTTGCTCCTGCTGTGTCTCCACACCACACACTGCTCAACCAAACCAGTTAAGATTGTTTAATTGTTATGCGTGTGATTTCAGGTTTAGACGATAGGCTGACCATTTTAAAGTTAAAGCTGCTTGATCCTCAAATTGGAAATTTATTCAAAACACATCGTTCACCATGTTTACCAACCAATCGGCTCTGTTACGGCGTTTTTTTATTATTAAAAACATGTTTTTTTGTATAAATTCCTGCCTCACCACCCAGCAGGATATATATTGTTGGTGTATATTTCTTAGCAGAAACAACCCCTCTGCCCCTCCTGGATAATATCTTCATATTGACTGTGTCTGTATAAATCCAACACAATATGACATTTTTCCAAGTGCACTAACTCACTGTGAAGCGCCTCGTTGGTCTGTGATGGCCGGACCGGTCCTGACCCAAGCTTTTGCCTGGACTCTGAGGCCCCTCATGACTAATGGACAGATTAGACAGGAGCCAGCAACCCCTGTTGAGAGATTATTGGCCGTACACAATGCCCAGACCCCCGCCTGCCTGCCGCACCATCCTGTCTGCCCCGCCGCTTTCGCCCAGCCAGGCTTGGCCGGTCGGCGTGATTGACGTCGGAGCAATTGGTCATAGTGGTCCATCTGGGAGCGAGAGCTGGAGCAGAGCTGTCTGACCTCCGACTGAGAGATTCCAGAGCTGGCATCCGACGTGAAGGGAGCTTAAGAACTTATTAGAGGGGTATTACATCTAAACACAGACACGACACTTATTAAGACAACACTATCTGGGGAACAAAGCAGGAGATTAAAGACCCATCCCATTACATCTGGGTCACAAAGGGCCTCTTTTCACCCCAGTAATCTGGAAACTATCTCACACTGCTGCCTCACAGCGAGGCAGAAAATGTTTTCTTGGAGAGTGTCCTTGCTGTGGTCCTACTGATGGTTGAGGCCAGAGAGGTAATATAACAGTCAGTTTCTCCCCCCATTATAAGTTCCCAAAAGCATGTAGTGGAGCAGACCCTTCAGCTCTGGTTCAGACGCTGCAGAAACCAAGTTGTTCCGCCGTGCTTTATAGGTCATTACCAAAGCGCGGGACTAACAGATTTCCTTGGCAGTACAATCTTGTATTGCATAGCAGCCAACACATCACTTGCTGTTTTGATTTCTTGCCTCTGTGCCTCCGGACACAGCCGAAGGCCCGTCTTCCAGCGGGGGTAATAAGAGCTGAATGCATTAACCTTGTTTTCATTTACTCCCTGTGGAGACGCCATACAACGCGCGGCCACTGAGAAATTCCTCCTCGTCTCTGGCAGCGTAGTTCATCACTGCTGGCACTTCCTGTTAAATTCAGGGACCTTTTCATGACCTGCCTCTCTGGTCCTGGGAGGCACGTGGCTGAGGTGACTCCAGGATCTGGTTGTGGATTGGGAGCTCCTCAGCCCTCGATCCTCGCCTCGGGCTGCCATGTTGGGCCCTTTCAGGCCTCTCAGTTTAGGGCTGCCAATGAAAATCCAGACGGTTTTTAAATTGGAATGGCTTCACCTCAGATGTGCTGCTTTATTGTCGCCGGAGAGTTCATTTTCTCCGCTAAGGTAGGCTTTCCAGCAATGAAAAGACAGGTTGCACTATTTAAATCTTTTTCAGCTCTTTTTCCCTGAATGGTTTGAAATTGAACAGATAGCAGCCAGCATGAAGACATGTCAGAAAGTGAAACACAGATACAGCGCTTTGCAGATTGAAGTAGTTGATCCACATTGCATCAGCCAGAAGGTTCACTCTCGCCTTATGTTGGGGATTTACTTGCCACTCCTCATACTCATTATCTCACATGGCAATTCCTCTGCTATCGTTGAAAAATCCAACTGAACAATGAAAAAGACATTTTCTGATGTCTGTTTACCTCCAGAGCTCAGAATGAGAGGATTTATTAACCGTTGTTGCTTTCTGTGCACAAATAACCCATCTTTCTTGCTTTAAGAATTCCTTTGACTTCAAGCATACCGTAATTTCCAGACGCAAAAGGTGCTTCCACTAATTAAAGAACAATTGTACATATATGTGCCACACGTCTATAAGCTGCAGCTGTCTACACTGTAACATGAGGTAGTTGCACAAAATTATTATTTTTTTACTTTTAATGAAATGTGTAACAGTATCATACACAAATGTGTACTGTGAATGTTTTCTCCAAACAACGCTGCTATAAAATAAATCCAGTAGCCTACTAGGAAAGTTCACCAGCTGTTTCCATGACAAATGTGTGCAAAACTGTTGATATTCTGCAAATGTCAATAAAACTCAAATTTGGAATTGTGTTTAATGCTTCACGTAGGAACACCGCAGTATGCGATAGAATAATAAAATCTGGCTTCAAAATGAAATTAAACATCACTAAAACTGGATCATGTAATCAATACAAAATGTAATAAAATCCATGAACACATCAAACTGAATGTTCTTATTTAGACATGCTTTATGGAAAAAAAAAATCCACAAAATAGTCAAATTGCACACAAATAATTTGTATGTACATTCAGCACGTTCCCCATTCCCATTGGTGAAGCTATTGGGACAATTCGGTCAACATTTGTCATCTCAAGAATAAGTAGCATCTGTGCTTTAAAGCATCTGTTTAATTTGGATCTTTATGGGACTATGGGAGGAAACCAGAGGAAACCCAAACATTTACAGACCTGCAGCTTTAAAAACAGAACAATAAACAGGACCACAGTGAGATTTATGCAAGCTTAAAACCATTACAGAAAACATAACAGTGACTTGCCTTATTGGTTTAGTTTTTCTTTTGTTCTAAAGTCTATATTCTCTTGTTTGTGAGTTTGTATTTAGTTAAGTTCTTGCTTTCAGTTGTATTGCAGAGAATTGCACCTGAGAGCCTCAGCGGCGTGCACAGCAGGAACCAGTAATATGGAAATAGAGCAGCACCTTCATGCTCAGAAATGCCCCGTTAAATAAATCAGAAGCAGAACTCATCCAGTGTTTGGACTTTAAAGTTCTTACATAAGATATTTCTGAGGCAATAAATCCCCCTGATTACTGAAACAATTGATGTTTCTCTCTTTAGAAGGTGTTCTGTAGGGAGTCTTGGCTGTTTTTAAACACTGCCTGTATATTAAATTGAGTTTAGTGTCAATGTTGTAAGTGGCTGACCTAATTAGCTATGACTGAAGTACTTAGCATTTCATGTTTGGATTTCTTCTTAATAGTTTAAAAGCTTTGTCTCTTCTTTAAGTTTGCTTGCTCTGCATCGGAGGTATTAGACTTATTACAGCTGCTCTGTGTTAGACTAATGAAGTGCATCAGTGAACCAAAATGCAAAATGAGGAAGGTGAAACATTATTTTCATAGCGTGAAACAACCTTTAATAAAGCAACCGGGTTACAGAGAGAACTGGACGCAAAAACTGGACAACACTCGGTTGGCTGTAAGGAAGTATTTTATACAGCTCAGGATTTTTAAACATTTTTTCTCCTGAATTATCTTGTTGTAAATGGTTATCATTTCAATGATAGCACTTTGCACCAATCTAATGGTTGAATAACTTAAATGTTTATTCATTCAATAATTTAGCTGCAAAAGGTTTTTGAATTGAAAATGTTTATTTTGTCAGTACATTGTTTTCAATTAAAAGGTGTTTAATTTCAATTAATTAATTAGGCTCTGCAATTAACATGACACACTTTTAATAGAGTCGCACCACTAATAGTTACATTTTTATCCAGACCAGAAAAAAAATACTTGAACTTCCAGACTTTTCCTCATTGCTTAGCATTCTCATTTTAAAGTGCTGTATTACTTTACGAAGATGGAAACGATTTAATTCTGCAGCAGAACATTAATAAGCTCAGAAAGTGTCTTCCAACATGCTTAAGAATAAAAAATCCCCCAACGTCATCTTTATAATATTAAATAAATGTTTAAACATAAATGAGTGTGAACCATGACTGAAAATGAAAGGCTAAAGCTGTGTTTTGGATTATCTCAAGCAGCTCTATAATCCTTGCTGCTTCTATATGTTTATGCTGAACAGACATTTATACGAAGCTAAAAATCTGTGTACAGTAATAAAAAAAACTATACAGATCCTTGTTTAATCCTCTGAAGCATAAAAACAACCGATGCCGTCCTGGAGAAGACAAACGGCTGTGCACTGGCGGCTTACGTCTGAAGCTCTCCTCCTCATAAAACCGAAGCAGTAAAGTCTTACTTCGTTTAGAGGAAACTCTGCTTATCCACACGTCGCTCTAACATCGTGTTGTGCCTTTTTAGCGAGTCTGAATACGATTTAACAGCTTTGCAATCTGGAGGCTGAACGATGGGCTCTACATGAGCAGTCCAGACGTCAGTATTCCTTCCTCCGTCCATGCAGACTAACCCTGCGTGACCCTTGCAGAGGACCACAGCGGGAGTCAGCAGACGGGCTTCCACATAGGGAGCTCCAAGAGGTTATAGGGGCATGACTAAAAAAACTGGCAAGGATATCGTCCCATCTGTTGAGAAATAAGCCAAATCCAATGATTGGCCGTCCAACTGACAGGGACAACATGGGCATGGTAGGTGAAGACGGACCGAGAGCTCGCTGCCAACAGCTGCAGCTCTTCAGGGAGGCCTGTTCAGGCTTTCCATCCGTCCTTCTTTTGCTCTACATGGTTTATTTAAGCCTCACCCTCAGCACAGCAGATTGTATTTATTACATATTTGCATATATATGAGGGTTTCTTTTTTGACAGCTTTTCAAGTGGCACACACTCTTTAGAGATTACACAAGACAGAAGACAACGTGAGAGATGTTGGTCCGACTGAAGATTGCAGACTGATGGGGAATGTTGTGCTCATGTGAGAATTATGGTTAAGAGTTTACAAAATGAGAATGGGTGTTTGCACTTGTTTCAACACATTAATTCAAGATTATGGTTATCTTGGAATCTTTTTCTGAAATGTTTGTTAAATTTGTGATACATTGATCAACATTTCTTAATAGTGTATCATTTCTGAATTTTAAAAAATTCAGCTTTGATCAAGTCCATTGCATTACTTTTTATTTTTCACTTGTCCAATGCAAAAAAAGAAAAAAATATTTACATTTTGTGATTTTGCGTAGTAAAAAGGTAGAAAATTTCCCAATTCTCAAACTTTAGAGAACTTCTCTGCCAAACAATCTAGGTCAAGTTTTCGTCGATAAAAAGTTCTGTCCAGAATCATTAGAAAAGTTTCAAAAAACTCTTAAGTTTAGCGCCTCAAAGGAGATACAAAGAGCTAGCATCATTAGCGACCAACAGCTAGCCAGTCGCAGGTAGCACCGTTAGCGACCGTCTGGCCACTTGAATATATTATTGTTAGCAACAGCTGTCCAGTCATCACTAATATTATTTGCAACCAATGACTAGCTGGTCACAATTACTATTGTAAGCAACTACGGGCTACCCAGTGGCAGCTAACATGATAGCTACTCGGTCACAGAAAACTAACTAGTTTCAACTAGCATCATTAATAATCAGCAGCTAGCCAGAGAATCCTAGCATTTCTATTGACCACTATCAAGTTACGTTTAGAAATCCTTTGCCGTCTCTCTTTTTTTTTTTTTTTTGAGTACCCAGAATACTGAGCTTAAAGATACAACTAGAAATCAGTTGTTTAGCAGAAGTGGACAGGATTATGATTACTATGCTTAGAATTGTTGCCATTTTCTTCACTTTTGGTTCGCAGGGGTGGCCAAGTCCAGTCCTCGAGAGCCACCATCCTGCAGGTTTTAGAAGTATCCTTACTCCAACACACCGGGATCAGCTCTACAGAGGCCTGATAACAAGCCATTCATTTGATTCAGGTGTGTTGAAGCAGGGATGCATCTGAAAGTTGCAGGATGGTAGCTCTCGAGGACTGGACTTGGCCACCCCTGCATGAGAGCATTAGGAAATATTAATACATTTGAAAATGTGAATAAATGGGGTTAGTGTGTCCTGCTTAGTAATAAAAATCTCACTTAATAAACTTGGCGTAGTGAAGAAGTCTATGTAAAAATGTGTGATTTATTTATTTATTTTTGAATAGCACTATTTGTGTTTATGGGGCTCTGATTGATGTGCCCTGCAGTAACAGCTATGCAGCCGCCTAAAAATTCTGCAAAGGAGTTGTAAATATTTTAATAGTCACTTTTATCTTTATTGCGATAAATGCCACAAATTTGAGATGAAATTTTGTCTATTGTTCATCACTACACAAGGTTGATAACGAGCTATTTATTTCCACTCAAGTAAATTGTTCTGCTTCACTCAATAATCCAAGAGAAAGATATTCAGTAATTCAATAACGTACAGTTATATCTGCACACATCAAAGTATCCAAATGATCCTGAACTATATTATTTTCCTCCAGATCTTACCTCTCTGGCAGTAAACATGTCCTGGAAAAGCCCTGTTTCAGTCAGCTCAGTGCAGAGATTGATGGATTTCCTAAAGAAAGGTCGTACGTTCAACATGAAATGTGGCAAAAGATTTTTTTTTTTTTTCTCCTTCAGCTGTCTGTAGATTTACAGCACGCACAAACAAAACGGGATGGTTGTTAACAGAGGCAGATGTCAAAGCGTCAGAAATCATACCCAGGTTAGTCGACCAAAGAGAGAAGATGCTGTTAAATGGATGAAGCTCAGACTCTCAGATCTGCAGTAAACTAAATGTTGGGATCTTAACGTTGAAGGTCCAGTAGAAATACTCGGATTTTACTGCCTGATGCAAGCTTTCACAGTCATTAATTATAAGCTTGCATGTCAGGTAAATAACCAGAACCGATGGCGTCAGTTGATTTGGTTTGATGTCGGTGAAGTCATTTCTCCGGACTCTAATGCGTCCAGTGCATGCTCCGTAGAGAAATGGAACATTAAAACCTTCCTATAACAACTCAATGATGCGTCCCACAATCGGGAAGGATCTCAATCCAGTCGACTGAATTTTATGGTGAAAGAAAATGGTCCATGACATTCGTCTCAAGCCATTTTTTTCATCTGCTAGACTCTAAAAAAGCAGCTAGCAATAGCTTTTCCATTTCCCAGCTCAGCTTTCCTGCTGATCCAGGTTAGAATTTGGCTGATTTTGATATTTTAGCTAAATTCAAAACAAGAAATGAGGACATTGTGAAAAGGATCATGTATTTCTGCATCTGCTAGCACCCTGATGGTGGCAGATTGCATCTTGTCCACCTGTTGGGATTTCTGTAGCGAGAATGGGGGGGGGAAAAAAAAAAAAGCCTGAATTTCCTGAAAGGGAAGATGGAAAGGTAGATTGGTGTGGCCTCCCACAACAATGCTGCTCTGGTTTTCACTGTGATGCTGTGGTGAGGAGGGATGCCAGCCCAGGAACCATCCCTGCCAATTTACCCATCAGCCTGTGCTCCAGCCCTTATGCGCGTCCCAGAGCTTTTTGGGAGGGCTGAAAGAACGAGGCAGAGATGTATAAATATAAACTGGTCTGCTTCTCAGGATTACCTGGTGTACACTAGTGTACACTGTAGTGGATTTCTAATATTTGTTGTTTTTCCACAGTGAATTGATTGCAAAGCGTACGGCTGAATTTTATTTATTTTTTAATCCACATGGTGTCAACAGCTTACATACATTTGAGTTGCTGTCATGATGCATTTATTCATTTTACCCTGATTAAAGAAATTCTTACTTTCCGACCACATGTTCAGGTTTGGTTTGAGCGTTCACCAGTGTGAGGCAGAGGAATAAGCCGCTGTTAACTTTTACCCCAAATTGCTTTTTAAAGACGTGTCTGTCAGGAGCTAAAGACTGAAAATATTCACACAACGAGTCCTGGCAAACCGCAGCCTTCCCTCAGATCAGGTCTCTGCTGTCCCAAATCCAAGTCATGAGGCTGGCAGCATGATAGATGGTCACACAACCGATTAACCATGTTTTACGCTTGCTTGAATTAGATGGATTGTATTTCTGTCAAAGCGAGCTGAGACATGAGGCTTAGGTTGTGGGTTTGCTTCACCGTTGCTTCTTGTCATCGCTTTCTCTGCTCCTGTTCAGGACAAACTCAAACTAACTGCTGCGACTCGCATCCAGGAAAATTTTAAATCTTTACATCTTAGTAGAACTCAAGTTTTACATCAAAGCGACAGATCGGTGCATCTTGTTTCTACATTTTTAATAATTGGTTTCAACTGAAACTGCACTTCCCTTGTTTTTCTGCTCCCCTTCTTATGGAACGACCTTATTCTCTTGTAACTTAATCATTAAAGGACATGCCAAGAGTAGCCCAACCTTCTCTGTTGAGTTTGCTAGAGATCTTTCACAATCATGACATTTGTTGAAGACCCAAGATAAAAGTAATGAAAACTAAGTTTCCAGCTTCCCTTTGAATTCATACTGCGAGAAAGTTGTACTGTTTTACCTTATTCTAAGTGAGAAGGAGAAAGTTAGGAGAAATGAGAGATGACTGAGTGCAGTAGCTTGGAGATCCAACAAACTGGCACTCTGTGGAGTGATGGAAGTGCTGTGGGATGAATCCAAGCTGTTTATGGTTTATCATTGTGCTGAATGAATACTTTTACCGAAAATTTAATTAAAAATTCTGGCAGCATTCATGTAGATTTTGTTTCTGCTCCTATTCTGACCAGCATTGTGATGCTGTTGACGGCCTACTTTATATTAGTGAGCAGTAATCATAACCAGCTAATGTTTTTCTATCCCCAGTTGACAAAACATTATTCCCAGTCCACCACCAGCCATGCCTCTCCTGTGTAAATCTTTCCTGTCCCGGACTTTAAATATTCAGGTTTCAATGGTATGATTCTGTTTGGCCTTTAAAGTCAGTTTTCCCACCTCTTGGCCTAACACGTAATTTTTCTCCCGACTAAATTAAGTGGAACTACAAAATATTCATTTGAAGTTCAAGTCTTGCTTGCTTCCTGTGTTTTCGGTGAACCGGTCACTCGGCTCGCTTATTTCCCATCTCGGTTTGATCTGCTGTGGCCTCTGTGTTTCTGCGAGCCCCGTAATCGTAGTTCTGAATGTCAGAACCTCCTGCGGCGTGGGCAGCCCCGTCGACGCGGCGGTGCAGAACAATTACCCGCGCACGTTATTTAGTTGTCATTTTTATGTAAAACAGCTTCCCAGCTGACGGCGTTTAACCAGCGGCGTGACTGTCGGCGCTACACCTGAGCCCCATCAGTGTTTTTTTTTTTTTTTTTTTTGGGTGGGCGTGCAGCAGATAAGCCCGTCAGCATTACTTCGCGAAAATAAAACGGTTTTATTTTGAATGTGATGTTGACCTGTGAGTGTGTGTATGTGTGTGCGGTGTGCCGGCGGAGCGTAATGCTCTGGTTCCTGCAGCTCTGTGTTTTCCACGGCGGCGTGTAAGAGCGATGACATAATCACAGCTCGGTGCAGAACTGCAGCCATGTGGATGAAAGGCTGCGTATCGCTTTTGTTTGCTGTTGCTTTTCATCAGAGTTAAAGGTTAATGGCTTTCAGTTTAGATTGCTTTTTTGGTGCAATGCTTTATATCCCAGCATAACATGGTAGCTTTATATAATTTGTTGCAACAACAGTTTTTATATCTTTTTTCCTGTTTAATGTCTGTTTGTTTTTTCTTCCTTGATCACCACCATTGGCTCTTATGTTGTTTGGCCAACTATCAACCACTTGTTTGCCTAAAGAAGCTGAACTACTGTAGGGAAGTCTAAGTTCTCCTCAGAGACTCAGTTTACTGTAAATAAGCTGCAGTACCTCCTTTCTCATTAAAGCCTCACAGATTGAGGGAAATTCCATTCAAAATGCTTTGATTAGATCCTTTCACGCAGTCGAATGCCCATATGCGACCCACGTCTCACTTTTTCTCCCCCAATTCTGATCTTTTCACCCCCCAAAAATCAGATGTGTGTCGCTTCCATACATGGAACTAAATCATAACCAAGAGTTTTCAAAGCGTCTGGAACAGTCATGTCACATTTTTTCTGACTTTTTACTTCGAGGTGAGACATGTGTCCTCATTCTGCACCAGAAGAAGCCAGATGGTGAATCTGGCTGTAAACGATGTAAACAGTCTTGAGTCAGTGAAGGCATCACAGCCCAAACCCACCACTCCTGCTCCGATCGAGTCTAAACTTCTCTCCAGGAGGCCACTGCTGTTATTTGTTCTGGGGTTTTTTTTAAATCCTTTTTCTTAATATCTTGTGACAATCCTGTCGGCTCCCGTTACTGAATGAACTTTAAAGTTGATCCATAGGCAGCGGCAGCCATTATTACTTCTGTAAAAAGAGCTGCTGTGTGACGTTATTCTGTGACTCGCTCTTGGAAGTCTGATTGCGTTTAATTAGTAATATGAACGACCACGCGAAAAAAATCAAATTACAGCAAAAACTTACAACTTAGCATCGACCCCTGCCAGCTGAACCGAGCCTTAAACATTCAGTGGATCCCTGCCGATTCTGAGGAATTAAACTGAAAATTATTTGTGGAAAAATGTGATATTTCATTAACATATATAACATATCTGTATGTCTTTCACATTCGGATTTTCTTCTCCAAACTCAAAATGTTAGATCGATTCTCAAAGTTTATGAGAAGTAGAAGAATGCAGAGTAACGGAGGATGACTGAAAGGTCTGGAGCTCAACCTGTAACGCCACCAGCAGATCCAACAACAAACAAATTCATCAGACTTGGAATGAAAACTGCAGCCTAATCCTGCGACTGGCAGCTGTACATTTCATAACCTGCTTTCCCCCTCAGTCATGTGCAATATTTGTTTCTGCACAGATAGTAGTGCAGTTTTTTTTAATGACATTTAATCAAGCTGCTCTTTATTCTACTGGATGCATTGCATTGGGATAAATTCTTTATGTTTGTTCTTCTTTGCCATGCTGGATGTTTGTTTTCCTGCTTGGACTGACATTTGCTCAATCTGGTTATTTTAATTAAACAGCAGCTTTGATCTCCTGTAAGTAAAAGTAGGTGGTTATTATTTTGTAGGCATGGAATTGGAATCTCTCATAAGTCAACAATTGAATTCTGGTATTATTTCAGTTTTGCTTTTCTGAGGCAAGACAAAGAGGCAGATTGATGCTTAAATTGTTTTTTCACCAAAAATAAGTGAGGTTGTATGCATTAAATATGTATTTTAAAATAAGGAATACAAATTGTATGACTCTTATGTTCCAACAGATGTTAAACATGCAGAAAATATTATTATACACAACTCTGCAATGAAGATGCAGAATGAGTTCCCAGCTACCAGCGTCTTTTATGCTAACATTTAACGAGGTATAATTGCACAAAACCTTTTTGAAACACCAAGTTGGCACATGTGCATAGAACAGTAGTTTTCAATTCTGTAAGCCCACACTGGTATAAACTGTGCCATAATTTAACCAACTTTTTTTTATCCCTATATGAGTAGGTTTATGGGAAATATCATTACAATCTCTTATTGGAGTAAAAACATGATTCCTCCAGTCACACAGTGATTTTTTTTTTTTTTTTTTTTTTTTGTACAGTTTTCAGTGGTGGTGTCAAAACCGTTTAACATGCAGGCCCAAATCGTCAGGTTTAAAGTTCAATAAAAGAGGGTGTAGCCATAGAAACATAAAGTTTAATGAGTGCTTACCGGAAAGATGGGACGAGTTTCTTGTTCTTTCACCATGAAATAAGGTTTAAAGTAACAAATGTAATCACTGAAAGAATAAAAACTGTCAACTTTTAGTGGATGTGTTTGTATTCTGATGAAACTAAAAATGTAAAAAATACCGACTGTCAGAATTATATTTAAAAAAAATGTAAATAAATGTCTGTAGCAGTCCTGTCCTCTGCCTCGCTCTGCATGTTGCTGCTGTCTGCTGAGCTGCATGTGGTGTTTGCTCCATCATGGATTTACTGCTATCTGCTTTGTGAATCTAGTGCCGGTGGAAGACGATGCGGTGCTCTGTCAGCTGAGCCGGGATTTATTTTCTGACGGATCGTATTCTTGTGAACGGCAGAAGGGTCTAGACTTTGGAAAGACGTTGTTTAGCTTCACAATAAGCAATAAGTCAGGTAATCGAATTAAAATGAATTAAAATGAGTGCAATAAATTTCATTTAGACAAAAACAGTTGGTGTAATGTTGAACATCATTTTGACAAATGGTGCAAACGTTTGTATGATGTCATTTGCACTATCTGCCACGTTTGCCTGTTTTTCCTGTCTAAACTGAATGATCATTATTTTTTTAACGTCATTTTTGTCTTCATAATCCATTTTAGTTATTGTTAGTTCAGTTGTTTTGTTTATTTTGGATTTTTAAAATATTTTAAATATCTGTTAGTAGTTAAATTGTTAAATCTTTGAGTGGGCATACCTGCATTTATAAGCCATTATTAGTTGAAAAGGTCTCAAAATAATATCATCTTTTATCGCTGCCATTTCTGGGACAATTTATCATCCAGCTGGATTTATTGTGACAGGCCTTTTAGTTTCTTTAGACGGTTCTGCCGTTAAAGCTCAATCCTTCGGTTAATTCGGTGTTGTCGTCGCATATTATTTCCTCTTGATGTGTCCTCCAGCTTCGTCGTGCCTGCATCATCTTGCATGTTTTGAACTGAAGTTGTTTTTCTCTGTTTTCTCTCTCTCCCTCTGTAGGTAAGTGAGATTTCCCGTGCTCCATCCTGAAACACACACCTCTCACCCCGCCCATCAGGGAATGCCCCCTGGAGATGCAGGGTGCCGCAGTGATTCATCAGCAGCAGAGCTGGTTAAAAATATTCCTCCTACTCCTTCTCCTCCCTGCGCTCCGTTTGCCTCTGATTGTCAGAAGCTGCTGCTGCTCGCCCCTCAACCAGACCTGCAGTCTGTATCGCCGCAGCGTCTCCTAACCTCTCCTCCAAGGTTGTAATGAGCTCTGTTATTGGTTTAACATGCAGCAAAGGGGGCTAAATGTTAAGGTGACAGTGTGCTGATCACTGGGTTGTTGGTTTGTCCTTGCCTTGCATTGATGCACAAAACCCAATTAATCATTGTTCTTTATCAGCGCCTTTATTCATTTGGGTCGCTGACAGGTTTTTGTCTTCGACCTTGCTGCCTTCCACGTTGTTTTTTTTGTCTCTTTTAAAGCTACCTTTTCAGGTCAGGCGCTCATTAAGAGGCGAGGACATTGTTCTGTTTGAGTTCTCCCAACTTTCACAGAACTCCGACCTTGGCAGCGGACGGTAAATAATAATCATCCCATTGTCTCTGATGCGGTTCCCGCTCCGGGTGATGGGCCCACCCCGCCCTCCGCCTCGCCTTCCTTCCAGCCGATGCCGGCCTGAAGTGCCTTTTATCACCTCCTTCCAGGCGGACCAGATTAATCCAGTGAAATGTGTTTTAGCTAAGTCACTTCTCTGACTGCGGCGGGAACGAGGAGAAGCGGGTCGGTTCTGTGTTTCTGGAATGACAATTAGCTCGGGCTTCTTTTCAGAAACGGTGTTTACGCCGCGCAGATCAATCGCTTCGTGGAGCATTGTTTGGGCTTTAACTTTTGAGGTCCTTTTTTTGGGCTTTGGGGATGACGAATTCTCCAGCAACGCTCCGGCGGACCCGGCATCCAACTGATGCAACCCGGCTGCAATTGTCTCTGCTTCAGAACAGAGCTTTCTCAGATCAGTGGAGCTGCCTTGCTGCCTTCTTCTCGGCTCCAGAATGCGGCTTCGCTGGGGGACGGCGTGGTGGCCGAGGCGTGCCGAGTCCCTGCCGCTACCGGGGACTCGCTGTGTGACTCAGACCAAAACCTCGGCACCGGCAGCTGCCCCTTCCTTCCTTTTCTGTCCCAATGGCGGTAGACCTCAGCGCCTGGTCATTCTGGGAATCGCGGTCCGACCCAACAGCAGCACATTAAGAATAAAACCCAGATTTTTCTCAGAAGTCAGTGATTCATCTTGAGGTGAATGATTCTTTGTCCTCCTCTTGGCTCCGGCTCCCCATTTGTCCTGTGTGCGGTGGCTGAATGGCTTGCTGTGTTCACTGTGACGGGGTGACAGCACGGCCCCTGAGGGCCCAGATAGACCTCCCAGATGATGGAGTGGGTGAGACGTCTGCCGTGGAAGTACAGCCGGTAGCCCTGGGTCCACAGCTCCCTGTTGAAGCTGAAAAATGTGATTTCAGCCTAAGTGAGCTGTATCGACTGAAGATTCTCCAGCTGCAGACCTCAGGATGTTGGTGCAGGTCGTCGGCATGGGATTGATGGCTGCACAGTGTTCACTATCAGCTCATAGTGACCTATATGTTATATAAAGAAACATGTTACATGAATGGCATGAGAATGTGCACTGCAGCTGTTACCAACCAGTCAGAGGAAGAAGCAATGCTGACCGCTTTATCTCTAAATACAAATAAGAACTAGATTGTGTTATAATTATTTGAATCGTGTAAAATGTATACTGCTCAAAAAAATAAAGGGAACATTTCACTTTAATTTTGTGTGTGGCTCCAAATCCAGGCCTCCATTGGTTAATAAATTTGATTTCCATTGATGATTTTTGTGTGATTTTGTTGTCAGCACATTCAACTTTGTACAGAACAAAGTATTCAATGAGAATATTTCATTCATTCAGATCTAGGATGTGTTATTTGAGTGTTCCCTTTATTTTTTGAGCAGTGTATTAAGGGAAACTGTCCAAACCTTTAACAGTTTGAGGTTGTGCTGCTGCATCTCAGTCAGATTTAAGGTCAAACTTTGACTAAGCTGCTATTATATCATTTAGTTTTTATGATTGTTAGGTTTTTTTTTTTTGTGAGAGCTTTGGATCTCTGTCCTAAACCAAAGTGATTTTAAATTTAATGTCACAAACTGATGGATCCATGAATTCTGGTCCAGCCATCAGTTACATCAAGTCTCCCAGGTGTCAGAAAAATGTCATTTTTCTGAAATGTTAGTTTAATGCCAGATGTAACCGGATGCATGCATTTCAATGGGTTCCACCTTTTGGTGCTTGGGTTTTTTTGTGACGTCCTAGATTGGTCATCAATGAGCTGTTGGAGGAGTTTCTGTCGCTTCAGGAAGTCTAGAGAGTAAGCATTTATATTATTTATTGTTGTCCTGAATAAAATGTCATCATTAGTATCTCTATGTCGTATTAAATCAAGCATTTTAATTGAACTGGTGTCCTGAAGAAACCTGTTTAAAAATGGGTTTGTTATTTTTGTTTGTGGGGCTTTAAGTGCAGTGACGATGCTCTCAACCTGCCTAAAAGAGACTGAGAGTAAGTTATAGTTTTTATTGTCACCTTTATTATCACAATAAATCTACAAATTATTAAAATGTACCATCCATGTCGCCCACTACTACCAGGCAGCATTTTAGTGTCTTGGTTTAAAACTGAAACATTTTATTGTTGCAGAGCTGATAAATGTGACTGCAGACGTCTGAGACTAAGACGGATCGACTGTGGGAATCAGCAGTAGTATGAGGAAAAACATGCTACTGCTAACTGTTTGGCTGTTCTGTTAGCAATTAGCACAGTTAGCATCCTAAAGTCTGCCAGTATTTCTAAATCTTTAATTTTTCATAAAAATTGGATGGTAAATGTAAACAAAATAAAGATGAAGAGGACTGTAGATGTTTGCTGCAGTGCTAATACTTTACATATTAATGCATATTAACTTACATTTGGCATTTGAACTATCAAAATTTGCAGATTTCAGCTATTAATTATTTTAGGGAACAGAACTGTCCTCGAATATCGGTGGAATACTGTATAATTGATTAATATATTCATATGTTTGCAGGATGTGTTTGGATAAAACACATCCTGCAAACACCCTACAGACAGAAGTCTGTATATGTAATTTATTAAGTTATGTCAAAATAAACGAAGCTGCATCTCCAGTGCGTTTTCCACACCTGATCTAATAATGAGGTCAGTACCGATACTGGACCAATAAATACCGAAGAAGAATCATTTTCGTCCTCAGAGTAAATATCAGACTAGCTGCAGTCGGTTAGAAGCTTGTGGTTTTTCTTGACGGTGCCGTTTCCAGAGAGCGTGTTTGAGCTGGTCCGGCTGCTCTCCTCTGGCCGCGCCTCGTGAGGAAGGTGAGCGCCTGCCAGGCCTTCAGACTGTCCTCCTCCGTCCCTCCTTTGTGTCCCGTCTGGCCCGGTTCCTCCCTCTACTGCTGCTTTGTGTTTGGACGGGGCCAGCAGGGCCAGCATGGAGGAGGGAAGGAGGGCCGTCTGTGCCCAGCCCGGCCACCTGGCTGCCCAGAGGGGAAGGGGGCGTGGAGGGCAGCGGCTGAGAAGGGGGTCAGAGCGAAAAAGAGATGTTTCCCCTCCTCCTCCTCCTCCTCTTCTTCTTCTTCCTATTCTTCACAGCCTTCCTCTCAGGCCTTCTGCTCTTTTATCCACTTCTTGGCTTTTACTCTTTGTTCCTCCCACCTCCTTCTTGTCCCTCACTTCATGAGTCTAAAGTCTAGTTCATGTCACATCTATTAAAAACAGACTTCACAGCGAAGATGACTTAATTAGCATAAAGATTTCCTAACAGTGTTCCTCCGTGCACAGCTTCCTTTTGATATAAAGACATTTCGGCCCTGCAGCACTACCTCTCTGACAGCGTGATGGCATGCAGTGGCCTCCACATGTAAATATGTGTTTAAAAAAAAACACATTTAATAGACGGAATAATGTAATTGTGAAAATAAGAACCTGTAGTCTGATCTGTTTAATAAAGGAAGTAATCACATGATGCTGTTTTTATAAAGTCAACGCAAACCATTTCTCACCTTAAGCTTTAAATAACATATCAGCTCATAATCAATCAAACCAGAGAAGACGGTTAAAAAGTACAGGATGCATCTAAAAACGATGTCATCCCATCCGACTCTGGAACGTATTGTCTTTTGATATCCCCCATAATGAGAGAAGCTGTAAGGCCTCCTTTCTCAATAATTCATCCCCAGCCTGATGCTTTGCTGCTGGAATCCTGTAGTTGGAGGCTCGGGGAGATGAGGCGAGACTGATTTTCATTATATTTCATGTTCTGCTGTCGCAACAGCTGAAAACTTCAAGGAAAATGAAGACATCAGGGATGGAATCCAGAGAATGCAAAGTAACATTTATGCAGGATATTGAGACTCTTAACTGGAAGGGGAACTCCCGTCTGATCCGTTAGTGGAGGGCCGAGCAGAAAACGTTCCAGTCGGGACGCAGAACTCCAGTAGGGTACAAGCAGGAAGAAAAAAAAAAACAGAAGTCACGGTGAGTCCAGAGAGAGGCAGGACCGTCCATCTGGTGACCTTTGAACTGTGGTTGCTTGGAAATGCCACGCAGCACGACTGTGGTTGTTATGGTGAGCTTCCCTCCAACATGATTTGCTCAGGTTTAGTTCCACTCTGTGACAATGACTTTATGACCAAATGCTCCAGATTTCCGTTATTTGAACAGGTCTCCAGTTTCCATCAACAGCAGACGGCGGTTCAGCCAACATGGCCGGGCGGCTCAGAGCTGACTCACTGTGCCAGTTGGTCCAGTTCATCCTTCAGTCGCTACTCATGTACTCCACTACTGCAGATCAGCTTCATTTGCTTATTTTTCATAAATATAAAGACTAATAATAATAATAATAATGCTAACATTTCACATTTTATTGAATTACATTGTATATTTTCTGATATTGCACACATTTCCAACTTTTTTCTGATCTAACAGCATCGACTGTTAGTAGATCATCCAAAATATAATCTAGAACAAAAGAACAAAACTCCACTTCGCAAGATTAAAATTTACACAGAGGTATAAAATGGATCCTAATGTCCAGAGAGCTTCTCTTCAGACTGCTGGCCACAAAACGACCCCAGTTATAAAGAAATGAAATGGTGAAAGAGCCAAAAGACCAGAATCCAGAATGGATTTTTGGTAAAGTCATTTCAAACATACTTTATTTATTCCAAAAGGGAATTTAATGTGGTCGAACTCATAGCATCCAAGTATCTTCACAAGGTCGCTGTGGACAGGAAGGGCCTCCAGTAGCGGTCAGTCTTACCTTTACGACAGTCTGACTGTGATCACATGCTAACAGATTAATGTCCAGGACAGAGTTGATGGATGGTCAGTTGGCTTTAGCCAGAAACCAAAGAGAAATCCTCCAAGCACTAAAATCTGACACCACTCCATTTTTGTTTCCATTTGGCGAAGAAGGAAGTTGTGCTCAGTGTCGTCTTAGGTTTTCGTCGTTTCCTTCAGTGGTTCTTGGTGCAGCGCCCCCACAGGTGAGGAGTGGAACAGGTTGCTCAAAGGGTTTGGATAGTTTGCTTTTGCTGCTCTTCTTTAAATCTCTGTCTGGCCGTATGGTTTAAAACTCAGGCAGAGAGATGTTAGAGTAGGGGATGAGATCGCTGGCCGTTATGATGGATGGAAGAGATGGTTTGAACTTCTTCATTCTGTCTTTCCAGAAGCCGCCTTTATAACTCCCCTGCGATTTGGGGTTATAGTTTAGGTGTTATTTGAAATCAGCTGTTCCTAGTTGTAAAAACAATAACTCGTTGCCAAGGTTACGCATCTTAACTTCCCAAAAGTACGAAGGCAAGAGCAAAAATCCTTCCAGCTTCCAAAACCAGAGGGAATAATTACCCAAAGATGCAACAATTCAACCTTAAAACGTACAATGGTCTAGAAACAGACCTAACAGAACTGCTCCCCTCTGGAGCTTATTTTACCTCAGAGTGTATTTCATGCAGTTATGAAGTACATGTCCAATAAAAAGATGCACATGAAGGTTTTCCTCTGACGCTCGGTGATTCCAGGGCCCGGCCCACCATGCGGTCTTCAGTTGATCACAGATCTAAAGCTCATTCTTGGCTCTGGAGAGCTGATGAACACTGCATCGGGCTAATTAATGGTTAGGAAAGCCGTCCCATTGCGGTCCATTATAAATGATAATGATTTTATATATGAAATATCAGCAGCTCCTCGGAAACCGGAAAGTAATTTCCGCTTTATGAGCGATCCTCAATGCTCTGCACTGGTTTCACTTCCTGTTGGAAGGTTGTTGTTTTTTTCCATCAGGTTTCTCCGACTCTCTGCACATTAAATCTGAATTATCCTCGCGCCGCCTCTCGAGCCGCCTCATATTCTCAATACTTTTTGCTCCTTAATTATTTTCAAGCTCTTCTGGAGCAGCTGACACATAGTCCAGAGGTCAAACTGTGAGGCCAGGTGAAACTAAACTCACCATATTGCAGTCTCCTCTGCCTCTTCCTTCCACTGCCTCTTGCCTCAGGCTGATAATAGAGATTTGGGGCTCCCCTGCTGTTCGAGCCACCTGTGATATTATCTCTGAGCTCTAACAGGCAAGGTGGGACTCTTGGCCCTCGCTGCAGGGATGAAAAATTTGAATTAACTTAGCATCTAAGTGGATCTGGTGTTCAGATCTGAATTTTGCAGCAGATTTAAATTTAGCTTGTTTTTTGTTTTTTGTTTTATCTTAAGGGTGATCAGGTAATACTTGTTTAAATCCACCCAAACAGTTCAGATTATTCCTTTTCTACATCAAATGATATGTTTGTAACTAATAAAGTCCAGCCTGGTGGTTCATGCCAAAGCCGGAAAATGGAGGCTAGTTTTATGTCTTAATGCATTTCTATTTGCTTGTGTTGGATTTTCTGATGGCTGATTCGAGCGCATCACGGAAAGCCGAGTTCAGATTCTGACCAATCAACTTTAATCCAGAAAAACTCAGTTTGTATCAGATTAAAGTATAAATAAGAACAAGTATAACTTGTTTTATTAGTTTTCGACCAGAATAGGCTTTACTTGGTGTCATAGTTCCCCTGTAAGCAGCACCATAGAAACTGAGTTTAAGATTTTGTACCAATTGCAATGGTTATTATTAAGCAACAGCATCAACCTGTTCAAAGGTCATGGCCGGTTTCTATTCGTCCTTTATGAAAACTGTCGTTACAACAGAGCATTGGCGTCATTGCAGCTTTTTAAAACATTATGGCCACCAGGAAGCATATCTATTGCAGACAACTATAAATTTCTACGTTTTCTCAAATGTGGTTATACTCAGTTGAAAATTTGTCAATTTTAATATGACTTTAATGACTAAAGGTACAAATTTAAAATGTCAAATTAAGCTGTTCTCTGTTCTCTTTCCCAATGATTTTGAAGCTGGACTTTGCTGTTTTTCGTCCATTTTTCGCCTCACAATGAACTTTTTCATGTCTTCAAGTGTGTGACTGATTCAGCCTGCGGTGATTTCTCAGACCATAATGTGGAATGTTAATCAGTCTTGAACTGAACTGCCTTGTTCCTCAGTTCAGAATCCTATTTTCATTATTTTCTCTGCAACAAAAAAAACTCATGTTCTGCTCATCGCTCAGAATCACATCTTTGAAAGTGTTTCTCAGAAACCCAAAACAAGAATGCTTCAAGCTATTATCAGTTTTTAGTCTATAAATGTCGAGAATAATTACGGCCCTCGTGGAATGTTTTAGTGCTGTTGCATTTTTTTTAACATTGCTACAACTTTAAAATAGTTTATGTGCAGCACAACAGCATTAAAAAAGCAGGCAGATGTCATGTCTAATGTTATTCTAATGGATGTTAATGTGGAGGAGAGCATCTGTATGGATGAGCTCATAAAACCTGCACTGGGTCAGACGGTCTGAACTACACTGAAGAGCAGAATACTGGACTGTTTCCAAACCAAATCAGCATTTACTCCATGCTTAATAATTCTGCTTGGTTAATAAAACTGCACTTTATTATTCGGGTGCTTAAACAGCAAGTTATGAGCTGGTGAGGAGCAACATATGGCCAAAATATAACATTATTCTGTTTTTTTTTTTTTCTTTTCTCTTTATTTGCTGAGATTCAGCTGGAATATGGGTTTTACTGCAGACTTGGACATGTTGCAAAATTTATTTGAGGAGTTTCTGGTTCAGGAGTGAGGATGTGACTGTCGGATGCGATAGGTTGTTGTGGCAGCTGCAGTTTGTGTGAAACTTCAAAGGGCTTTTCTTCACATTTGTGCTTTCTCTTAGTGCTGCAGTTGTTGTTTTGCACATCTTGTTCTACCACACTTTTTCCTTCCACTCAACTTTCCATTTCTGTGCTTATATCCAGCACTCTGTGAGCAGCTAGCTTGTGAAACACTGACCTACGGTGGCCTGCTCTGATTTTTTTTGAGGTGAATGACATCTGTTAAACAACTTGTGACATCTGTCACACTTTATGTAACAAATCAGTTGTTTGAGTTTAATTTTTTTTTTCTTAAATTACTGAACTAAATGACATTTTGCAGGCATTCTGTAATACTGGCATGCAGCTGTTTGAGTAAGTGTTAGATTTGATTTGTTTTGAGGGGAAACCTTTGTTGGAATAATTGGAGGAACATTTTCACCATGCTTCGATAAAATGTTTATCCCATATTTTTAATATCTGCGTGCAGACTTGAATGAAAACAGTGTCAAATATCAACCAGGAAGTGTTTGCCTGAGGTTAATGAATGCGTCACGTCGAGCAGCCGCCCGTCGCCGCGCCGCGTCTGCAGGTGCTGATCTTCCTCCTCCTCATTTGTGAGTTTACAGACACTTGGCTCAATACGGCGCCGCCGTTCCTCCATCAGGGTTTCCTCTCCTCGCCGCTACAAAGAAATTGGAAATCTATACGTTGTACGTGAGCATACAGCTCGGGTCTCGGCGGGATCCCTGTTACCTCTGTGTGGGATTGATTCGGGTAATTGATTATGTCACCACATAATATGTGGTTGGACGTTGTTAGAGCTTAAAGGATACCTCTGTCTGTTTTCATTACATTTTTACTCTGTTATTATTAACACTGTTGGTCACCAACTTAAAAGCTATTATGTTTCACACGGCAGGAAACGGCAGCAGTCAAACCAACAGGCTGGAGTCGAGCCGCAGTCGTTCACTAGCAGAACATAAACCTCTGCTTTGTTTTGTTGAGCTATAAACACAAACTGTTTTAGAAATGTTGTGACAGACCATCACAAAAAGGTACAAAACTGAACTGGAGGTAAAGTGTGTTTTTATTCTGTAGAATCTCATTCCTCTGCAGATTTCAGCTGCGCGTCTTTTCAGCATCTAAAGGATAAAATTGTTTCCAGTTCTTAGTAAAACGAGTCAGATTGGATGGAAGCCATCTGTTAACACAGATTCTCTGCTGGATTTACTTCTGGGCTTTGACTAGGCCATTCTAACTCATAAACATGCTTTGATCTACACCAGCTTCTCACCCGCAAAATATTGTAATGGACTTTTAACCCCAACTCTTAGCATGCAAGCATTTCCAGTAAGTCAGGACAACACAACCATTATCATCAATATGTTGGTTTTGTCCATTTTTTCAAACATTTCTGAAATGCATATGCATGTTGTAGTTTCTAGGTTCATTTCTGAAGAGGATCTCAACACCCCAGACTTGCCTTAATGTCAGAAATATTAATTGTTGAATAGAAGCTGCACCACAAACATTGAAATGAAAGATATACCACGTTTATAGGCCACACTTGTCTATGAGCCTGAGGTCTCCATGAGGTCTCCAGATATTCAAACAGTGCCTGAAACACGGCTGCTTAAAAATATTACTATCTTAATCACACTAAACAACTAAAGTCGTCTTCTTCTTTGTTGGTATTGAACGGTCCTTGGTCTCTCTGTCGTCGTTTCGATGTCACTTTCATCTGGAGGAAAATTCACTTTTGATTTTGTGCCGTCCTCTTCGTCTCGCAGCAGGCCTGCCTTTGGAAGCACGTTGGTAAAAATCCATACATTAGCTGCATCTCGTTTAAGGGTGAGTTTTTACATGTGCTGTGCAAAGCGTGTTAAAGCAGAAGAGTCTTATATTCTGGAAATTACGGTAAATATTCAGGTTTAGTCCAGGCTCCAGCTTACAGGTCTAAACCGTCCCACTGCAGCTCTGACTGCATATTTCATGTGACTCTACCGACAAATCAAACAATTCAAATGTAGTCTCATGTGACCACAACACCTTCATTGTTGTGTCTGTTATGATTTTCTTATTCATGTTTTCCCAAAAAGGCCAGATTTGTGAATTTACTGGTAAAAGCTAAAAGTTGGCACCCTGTAGGATTCCTGCTGCTCTTTCTACAAGTTCCAGACAGTTATTAACTTTCACCACCGTCTTCATACAGGTGTCTAACATAACCGAATTTAAACTGCCACTTTTTATTTGCCGCCAGACGGGAAATCAGGTTTTATATATATATATACACAAATTAAATTAAATTACATGCAAGCACATTGGAAGCGCCTCGTCTGTTTCTACCCGACAGGTTTTTAGCTTTCTGTTATACCTGAGATCACTTCCCAGGGGTCTAATTTCTTCTGAAAGGGCTTTTAGAGAGATTTTCTTGCAGATAAACACCCGTAATTGCTGGACTTTATTATTTTTGCTGCTCTGACCTCATTTCTACCTTCCACATGGTGCATTTCGTGAAAAGCCCTTGCAGAATGCTACGTGGGAGTCCTCCTCCCACACTAAAAGATAGTCTTGGATACTTCGCCGCCACCAGATTGGCCGTTTGTCTCCACACACTCTTGTTTATGGAGCACTTGTGGCAGATGTAGCAATCTGCGGTGCGCGTAGAGAACTCCCCACCGGCAGCTTCCCTCACGCCAGGGGCGAACGGGGAAACAGCTCAAACTCCCCCAAGATGGCCACTGACCTTCCAACCGGTTGCTCTGCACGACGTTTACGGCTCGCGGAGATTCTGTGTCGTCTGCGGAGTCGTTCATCGACTTTAATCTTTGTACTTGGGCTGTAGATTAAACACTCTGTAGTGTGTGTCGACACACAAAGGGCTCGCCGGGGGAGCGCAGCTACCTGGGGAGGCTGGAAGTACACCGCTAATAAATACCATCCCACCCCGGCTTCTGGTTGTTTGTCTTTCATCATCTCAGATTTGATTAAAAATGCTTATGGAGATGCGGGTGAGGTCTGGCCCCCTCTTTGGCCTCTCCTCTGGGACCGTAGATGAGGAGGGGCATTTCATTTGCCTCCATCTCCCCAGCATCGGCTGCTGCTGGTTATTAGCAGCCCTAATGACTGCTAAATTTGATATGAGACCCCTCGCCAACCCTGGCTGCTTGGTGGCTGTGCGCCGCTCTCCGGAGAGACTTTATGAATGCCTCCTGTTCCTTTGATTAAACTTTCATATGGCAGTGAACTGCAACATCCAGCCGGGAGTGAGTCACCATCTCCATCTCCATTTCCCTGCCATTGTTTACCCAAGTGGAAGAGGAGGAGATATCAGCTGTGCTCCAAATGAAAGAGCTGGAGGAAAAGTGGCGTCGGCATGGCACCGACTAGAACTGTGACATGCTGACAAGCTTTCTGCGCCAACAGCTGATGGCTGCTGAGGTCCAGCATTAAATGGACATCTCTTTATTTTACCGGCGGACTGTGAAAACCAAATGTTTACATACTCTGCTAGTAAAACCAAAATTTTCAGGTCACATTCTTAAACTGTTTTAGGTTACCTACAGAAAGTGGGGGCCTGATTTTCTCCTTAATAACTAGCATTTAAAGACTTTCTTTAAATGACGTTATAGAAAATTACAGCAAAACCGATCTGACAACCTCTTCATTTCTAAAGAGGCATTTCTTTAGAAATGAGCCAGTCACAGATTTCTGTGTGAGGTTGCTGGGCAGAATTAGCCTGGACCAGGCTGGTGATTTTAATAAAGTGAGGGTCAGATCAGATCCTCCGGCAGGATGCATCACAGCGAGCCAGCCGTCTCTGGTGACGGGGAGCGCCGTGCTGCTGAAGGCGCCGCTCCCATCGTGCCTTGCTTTGCCGTGAGGGTGTCTACATGGTGGGAGGCGATGCTCGGCTGATGTGTGTCAGAGTTTCACCAGCTAAATATCACCCTGAGCTTCACGTCGCCTCTGTCAGCTCACCGTCTCCTCACCTGTCAGGCTGCCGTCTCTGCCTCTGGTTCAGGATGCACACATCCCAGTCATCCCAGTTTTCCCAGACATCCCAGCCACCAACTATCTGCATAATGTAAACAGAAGTGACACTCATTAGACCCGGTCCGTTCCAGTGATTGGGGAAGCTGTGGGCGGTGGACAGGGGGTCTCCATGGCGATGCGCTGACTCCTCCTCTGTTGTTGTTGTGAGGGAGACTTCACCGTCTGTCAGTCGGAACCGTGGGTCGGGCCGGGTTTGAGTCTTATTTGACGCGGCGTTCTGAACTGCCTGGAGGCTCCTCTGTTATTGTTCAGCATAAAATGATTCTGACTTTCAAATATTTAATCACTACGACGATTAAAGAGAGCGCTGACAATAACTGTTGTTTTTTTGGTTCTCGTGAAAAAAAATCTTATTTTAAGTGATATCTTCACAAGGTCCAGCTAATATTATTCAACCCCTGATGCAAATGAGGTTTATTGTAAAACGTACAAACTAGCAGTTGTTTACTGTCAACAAACGGCTGAAATGGTTTTGTCCAATTGTTATGATCCATAGATGTTTGAACTTTTAGCATCATGTATGTTTCTGTTTTTATATTCCTTTCTTTTCCTCTTATCTTGTCGTTTCAGTTTACCAGTTCTTTTTTTTTTCACTGTTTTTGTTTCGGATTTGTTTCTGTTCAGTTTGTTTTCCCCTTTTCGTTTCCAGCCTTCCACTCTGCTCTCCTTCCCGGCTGTTAATCACCTCCTCATTTTCTCCTACCTGTTCTTTTCCCCATGCAGCTGCATCCACTCACCTGTCATTAGCTCTTCTGGTACTTTTGTCTTTTCCATCTCTTCCTCAATATTTAGACTCTTCAGGATTCATTAGTTCTCACCGGTTCCTCTGTTTTATCTCATATTTATCATATTTTCTGTGCTCACTGCCATCCTGCTGTACATTTGTATTATTTTTTCTCTCCTGACTGCATCCTTGCTTCTCTACATCTCTGCACTTGGGTTCTTCATCCATCATGACACTAATAAGCATGAATATAATGCAGACTGATGACTGTTACATACACAGACATATCAAGTCATGTATTTTGACATACAACCAATGAACAGGAAGTGATGATGTATCAGCTTCCACCACAGTAGGACCTCCAACACCCCCTGCCCCCACCCTTTCCCCATCCAGTCACTGTGTATTTTTTGGTGGATAAACATAACTCTATAAATCAATCCATTCATGGAGAATATCTAAAATATTCAACAAAATGCAGCTTAGGATATTCAGACACCTTAGCTCAATGCTACTTGACAGGCTACAGGCTAGCATTTACAAAGCAGGCAATCTAGGTGTGGCGTTTATTTTCCATGGCGGTGATTGGATGAAATGTGAAAGCTTGTGGATGCTACCTTCTGCAGAACTTTGATGGTTCCCACTGTGTGTATTAATGCATTTTAATGTATATTTGCTGTTCAGAAACAGGCAGCTGTGTGTTTTCAGAGGGTGTATGGAGTATTTGAGGATTTTAAACAGGGTCTGCTGTACCTGAATAAAGTACCAAATGATGCAGGTTGTGGGGGAAACCGACCGGTTTGGCCGTCTGGTTCTTAAACAGCCATGTTTTTTCCATATTTTCTTCCTTCATGGCTGTTTTGCATTTCCCTGCTCATGTTTTCCATTCTGTTCCCTATTTCTGTTTCAGTTTTACTATTTTTACTAACTGCAGCCATCAGCGACTATTAGTAATTTTGGGTCAGACAGAAATGAAAACTGCATCTGGTGTGATTTTGGCTCCATGTTGTAAATCATGCAAATGAGACAGATGGATGTTTTGGTCTCATCTTCACTGAACAGAAATAATGAGCTGAAAGGTTTGGTTTTCCTCACAAGAGTTCTGCTTCTGCGCTGATGGAGCGAAGTTGATGCTTTGGTTTCATACCTGATGGCGTGTAGAGATCTTATGTCTGTTTCATAACAGACTCTTCCGTATATGCACCATACATTCAGTGTGTTTGGATATTTTGAGTCACACAAACCAGATCCATTTAAACATGTTTGATTTAAATCCTAACTGCAAATATTTGTAATTCTTAGCAAATAAAATAATGTAAAATGATATGCATAAGTGACTAAAGTGAAATTTTGTGTTATAAAACCATTTATATTTTATGTTAAATAGTTTGTGAGGCTACATGTCTGTAGCTTAGACCTAATGGTCTAATCTGGGTTAAATGTTTAATAAAATCGAAGGGGGATTTCTCCAGTGCCGTTTGCTTTATTTCTGCACCGGATTCACAACAAAGACGTCAATAATGATGTGCAAATCCTGCATATGTGAACAATTGTCACTTGTTCCTGCAGGTTGAAAAATAATCAATGAAAATGGGGAGAAAAGCAATCAGGATGGATTTTCTGAACCAGTAAGTGATGTGGATAGTTGTTCTCTTTTTTTAGGCGGATTTTGTCATGCCTGATTTAAATGTGAGGACATTTAAAGGTAGTTCTTCTTGTTCTAATCTAATAACTCCACAGTTGGAGATTAAGATTAGGACAAAAGAACTCTGATTTGAACAAATCCACATTAAATATTTTGTAAATGTCTTCCTCGGTTGGCTTTGAGACGTTTTGGACACTGCTTTGATTGAAGGATTGGTAATTGAACTTGGGACAAACATCTAGGCAACTAACAGCTTTTCTTCACATGTATTTCCATAACATTGTAGTTTTTCTTCGTCTTTTTTTTACCAGTGCCACAGTCATTTAAGGTTTTCTAGGGATTGTGTTGCCTCTAGAAAGTTTCTAAGCTTTTTGTCCTGAATCAAGTAGAAAGAACCAAGCAGGGAGATGTGCAGCTGAAACCAGATATTTACAGTGTAAGAAGGATTTTTACTTCCTATCTGACATGAAATCTGACCAAACTTCTCCTGATTTAGGTCAGCTAGGATTAACTGAATCGTTTCTGTGTTAAACTGCAAACCAATTAGATGTTTAAAAGTTTCTATCCTGAACCATCTATAAGCTTTCTAAGTTGGGTCAAACATTTTGGGTTTTATCTCACAAACTTCTCAAGGCAGCTTGCTGGAGTTTTGGCCCATTCCTCCTGACAGAATCACTGGAATTGGGTTAAGATTCCCACAGGCAATTTTTAATAAATTCTTCAAACATGCAAATTTAAGGAACATTGGTCTGATTTTACATGAGAGTAAGAAAACCAGATAACTTTTAAACATCTTGTCATCTGCAAGTAGATAAATGTACAGAAAAACTTCATTCTTGCTCTTAAACCTTAATAAAACTCTCAGTCCAAATGATCACAGAACCAGTTTAGCTGTGTTAGCATGAAATAGCTAATCACCTTCTCTGTTGTAAGTAAGGAAGGAGGGTTCAGACGAGTCGCGGTTTGTCATTTTTTAGAAAATAATGTCTCTATTTTCTGCTCTGTCAGTAGAAATCGCTCATCTTCTCCGAGTTCATCCATCAGTCAGTCTATTAGGGCCTCTCAGAGCGCCATAATGACTCATTGTTCAGGGATTGAAGGTCACTTATAGCCAGGGCTGATGGCGTCTGAACCCGTCTCTTCGGGGTTGAACTGAAAACCCTTTGATTTACATCAGGCCCATCCCTGCCTCCACCTACATCCCGACAGCAGCGACAAAAGAACGACGGCGAGTCCGATTCGCCGCCATTGATCTCCTTCGACCCACATACCGGCAGCAGAGACGTGATTACCGCCGTTCGGGTGCACAGGGGCGCTTTTCAAAGAGACACAGCGGAGAGTGAACTTAGTCACCGAGAGACTTTTTTTGTGCCGTGTGACAGAACCTTTTGATGGCTGTTAGCGCACAGTGGCAGTTCAGAAAGTAAGGGTGAACAATGTAGACATAAAACCTGAACAGGTCGGATACAAATTACAGGCTGCTGCGGCATAAAAGTTAATCCTCGCTCATTTTTTTTCCTTCCTCCATCTTTGTTGCTATTCAACATCATTCATGTTACAGTTTTACACTGGAAATATGAAATGTTTCTGCTAACTCAGAGCTCGGAGAAAAATCAGTGGAGTGAGACCATTTATCTTCTTCTCGTTGCTATGATGAACCAAACAAAGAAAAGATCTTCAGCCTCCACCAGTCACATCCATCTCCTTAATGCTGTGTCCAGACTGGTCCCGTTCATCTGTCCAACTGGTTACCAGCTTTTCAGATTTATGGGACGAGTTTCATCTGTTCAAATGTAGCAAGGTCTTTATAAAAAATAAATATCTCCGCCACATCATTTAAAAATCATCTGATTGATTTCAAAAAGGTTTTCGTTCACAGGAACCTGCAAAAATATGCAGCTATTTGTTGTTTTAAGCATGCCAAACCCATAGGGGGCAGTGTAGCACAAAGCTAAAATCTGTCAGCCAACCAGATTGCTTCAAAGCAACCAAAATGTCCTGTTAGAAAATGAAATATTTTGCCAGGAGGTTCATGTGTGGATGCATATATTTATATATTATCACTGTACGAAAATCTCAGAAGAAGAAACTGACCGCAACTTCCTTCTTCTTGAAATGTGAACAAAAATGGAGTGGCATCAGATTTAGTTTAATTTCTCCCACTAGACTTGTGCATTTATTTTGATTGTATTTACCCAGAATGCCCTACGCTGTAGTCCACTTCCTGCTTTCGGAGCGGTCTCCGGTACGCTTGACGTTCACATTAACATTGAAACCAAACCAAAGTTTACTTCAACCGAACCCAGACCAAAGTTTGTTGTCGGACCAGAGTTTGGTTACACATTCACACGTTACCAAACAAACCGGACTTTCTTGACAGTCGGACTGGAGTTTGATTAAACTGGACTAGACTGGACGGGTGTGAATGCATCCTTAATGACCGACTGCTGCAGGAGTCCATTGAATCTCCTCCCTCTGTTAAGATGTGCACATCTTCCACAGTCATTTTCTACTCCCATCACAAATGAAGCAAACTGTAATAATCTGAATGTTGTTCCATTTTTTTTTACTTGATCTGTTCTTCATCAGAAGTGAAGAAGCTTGCCTGGAGTCATGTTTCTAACGCCTGTCACAAGAACCAGCAGAGTTTCTCCTCTCAATGTCAACTTGACGCTGCTAAAATTAGCATTGGTGTTTTCACAGGAAACCATTAGATTGGTTTGGAAGTAAACGGTGTGATATGCAAACAATCTGCCTGCATTTCCCTTTGAAACGGAGAGGACAGGAAGCCGCAGCCAGCAAATGAGATATGCCTCGAGAGACTCGGCTGCAGCCGCACTTTCTCCGCAGGAATCCTGAAAGGTCACAGAGAGGGCAGAGGACCGTTAGAAAACTTTTCATCGGCTAAGGGAGAGATTATTGTTCCTTTTTTAATCTAATAAAATCAAATTTAAGCTGCTTAGAGCTGGCGAATTGATAAAGACTGAATAAATGAGTTCTCTGACGTGCTTATGCTGATTCAGAGGGGTTTTTTTCTTTTTTTTCCCAGAGATGTTGGGTTTCCTGAAGAAACTGATGCTGTTTCCAGTCAGAAAATGTGTTCTTCTGGACTTAATTACTGGAAGGAACAGGATTTCTTTCCCTTGAAAGAAAAGAACAGATGGCACACTGAGTCTTTTATTTGTGTGAATAATCTGAGAGGGTTGTGGGGAGTTGGAGGAGTTTGGCAGTGGTGCTGCTGGTTGCCAGAATGTGAGCAGGTTGCATAATCTGGGAGCGTTTTTCCACTTAACAAACAGGCCTGCAAATGGTTCTTTTCATCCAAAAGTACACTATATTCATGTTTCTCTATGTAAAATGATGAAAAACTCTACAAAGGTTTTAAGATGACCAGTTTATACGAATAAAACCTTGCATTATTCACTCTTGGGGAAAGTGAAAGAGATGAATGTTATTGTGCAAAGATTACAGTTCAGGCTGGACGGAGCTAGCTAGCTTCATAGCATCTAGCGTACATCGTCTACTCAGGATGGATTGCAGCGTAAACGATATGGCAACATCTGTGTGGCAACATTTTATCGAAACTATATGGCCTATCAAATCTATATAAAAATAACTATTTTTGTTTTACCTTTGAAATAAATATTTGTTAGTTTGTTACAACTAGTGATGGATTCCTTTGACTATAAAGAACCCTCCATTCAAAAAATGTTGACTTATTGAAATGATATGGAATAGTTTTCTTAGTTTGAGTATCGCGACAACCTTTGTCCCACCACAGCATTTCAGTCAGGTTATTCTCTGGACTTTGACTAGGCCCTTGCTTAAACGCTATTTTTTGTTCAGCCATTCTTAAGCAGCTCAGCCACTGTGTTTGGATCAGTGTTTTGTTGATGAACCAGTTTGGACTGAGCTTCAGCTGTCAGACAAATGGACGAACATTTCCATTCAGTTACTGCTGGGTTTGATGTCAGACCCAAAGTTTCTGTCTGAGTCAGCGTTTCAACACAGTGACGCCCAGAGACATTGTCTGCAGTACCTCTCACAAATACTGTCAGCTTTCAATAAGCAAACACCACTTTTAATTCGGTCCATTTATGGTGACAGGTGTTACATGTGACATTGATTTCAGATGCACTATTATAAGTGTCATGTTTCCACCACTTCTTACTACTGTTGATTCGGGGGGCGGCCATATTGAAACGAGAAGTCATCCTTGCAAATCTTGGCCCGACTTCCGAATGAGTTCCAGTTGATTTTCTTCTAATGGGAAGTCGGAATTTCCCGATTCCGAGTACATTTGGAATGTAGCATCATCAGCCCCAAAGATTTTGTAGCAAAAGTCTCCTATCATGACCTTTAACCTTTAACCTTTCAACTAAGGCCTGCAGAGTCTAAGTTGGATCTCTTGGTGTTTTTGTGTCATTTCTTTGAGCTTCGCGCTCTGACTGAATTTTCTGGGATGTTCAATGTTTGCTCCTTTGAGGTCAACACTGTCTACTCGGCCTCAACACTGTCTTCCTGGTTTCATTCACTGTTTTCTGAACGTTCAGAGAGCCACAGTTCAACCTTGTTGACTTAGCGTTAACACGTTGACTGCAACATTAGTTTGTAGAAATGAACCATTTGTCCTCGCTGAGTGTGTGTGGCCTCCCCTCAGGGTATAATTAGTTTAATTTTCCTCGTTTTGTCGGGCCATTGATGGCATAAAATGAGCTAGAAACGGGACTTTGGAGGAGTTGGCTGAATAGATGTTGGTGTGGGTGACATGCGAGGACGGGTAAGATGGTATTGTTGGTTCTGCTGTTCAAACGAGCCACGCAAAGACTTTGAGTTACACTGCAGGGAGTGTTTCTGCTTTCTGATGCATCACAGCCACTTTTATTCCTGTCAGCTGTGTTTGGCATTGAAAACTCTCCCACCTACACAACGTGCTACGAATCTCCCCGAATGTTTAAATGAAAGAAGCCGTGAGACGCTGGTGGACTTTTTCTTATTCAGTCTGTTTCATTCAGGAAATATGTGCACCTCCACAAAGGCGTGTTTTCTTATTTTTTTTTATTTTTTTTGTTTTGTTTTTTATTCCTCCAGCAGCTTCCCCTCGGTTCGTACCCGAGCGTGAAATTTAGATGGGTCTAAAGCATGTAGAGCAGAAAAGAAATGTGTTTCTGAAGGGGTGAAACAGCACATCAGCCTGAGCCAACTTCCCCCTTTTCCCTTGTTAAAGCATAATACATTTCACTGTCATCTCTAAAAGCGGCTGCATGCTTATCTCTCACACTGTGAGAGGATTTAAAAGGAGAGCTTTGTTGGACATATTGAGCTTTCCATGTTTCAAAATGAAATATTGTCAGATTTTGTTCTTTTTTTCATTCTGTTGCCTGGAGCCATGTCTCAGCGCAGCGCTCTTCTCTTTACTGTGAAACCTGGCTGTCAGAGAGCTCTCTTAAGGCCGCCGCATGTGTTCCTCCTCTTCCTCACGTCATGAGATGTACCCTTTAAAATTACCACCTTCCTCCCTGTACACGGTATTACCTGTCTAGACATGTTGGGGTGTGCTTCAGCGTGACGCGGCGAGCCGTCTGACAGGACGAGGCGTGTCAGTCATTCGTTTTGCTCTCACCTCTGTGAATCTGGACCCGGGCGGCCTCAGAAGCCGGCTTCGTGTTTCACATCTTTGGTCGTATTTTTCTTACCAGACCTCGGTGGTAATCGCTGTTTTTGTCCGATTCCTTGCAGCGGATTGCAAACATGCCCAGGTTACAACCTCTGTCATCACTCCAGCAAAAACTGTGATTTTTATAATTTCAGTGTTTATCTTTCCGAGTCTTTGGAAATCTGGAATATAATGGAGACCTCAGAGTGTGCAGAGATTTCTCTGTGTGTTGCACAATCAACATATGTACACACAAAGCCTCGTAAGTAGGAGCGGACATTTATCGTATTATCATTTATCGTGATAAATAAATTCTCACGATAAATTCCAATTGATGATTTTTCTTCTTAAAAAGCAAAACGATCCCTATTGTTAGGATTGTTATTTTTACTATTCACATTTTCTTTTATTTTAGATTAATTAGAAATGTTATTCCACCCAATACTGTCATGAAAATTTAACAAATAAAAGATAGTTGTCCTAAAATAGTAATTTACTGTTTGTTTATTAGATTTTCTACTTCACTTTTTCTTTGCTATCATCATTGTTATTGGCAATAAAAAGTCATCCTAAGATGTTAGGGAGTCAGATTAAATTTTCTCTACCTGGCTGAGACAGGAAACACTAAACATGACGGTTCATCATCCATCTGCCTCTGTTCTTCCCCTGAGGCGCCCATCGCTCAGGAAGAGGGTAGATCTGGACCAGTCCAATCACATCCAGATCCAGATCTGCAACCCACTCCAACACACCTGGACCAAACGATTGAATTAGCTCTCCAGCAGGACCAGAAACGAGTCGTTCATTTGATTCAACTTTGTTGGATCTAAAACCTGCACATCAGTAGATTTGAAGGAAAATCTCTCCCTTGCAGATTGAAGCCGTTTCCTCCAGTTGGCTTCACTTTGTTTGTTTTCACAGCTCTTCAGTTCCAATCTCTTGAGCTTCCTTTATGTTGTACGTGTAGAAATGTTATTACTGTCTGTATTAAACAACCGTGAGCTCCACTGCTTTTGATTATACCCAGTGTTTAAGTGACCACCAGTCGCGATACTTTGAGACGTTTTCCTTGAACACGATGTTCCACTCTTAACTTCCAGCTTCTAATTATTTGTTGCACAGTTTTCAGCCCAGTTTGTCCTTTCTGCATTGCTTTTCATGTTTTCCTCTGCATGATGCCGATAATCTGACCATTCCTCCACACACCAACACATTCTCCATGACAACAAGGTGCGTCTTTCCAAGTGATTAGGAAACGAGGATCTACTCTCTGCTTCAGCTTTGATTAAATAACTTGTTGCAGCTGGAAGATAACTTCTAAATATTTAATGTATTTGCACATAAAATGATTTGCTTGCCATGCAGTGATTTATTTCAGTCTGAAATCTGAGTAATGAAAATCTTTTACCAAAGAAATGATCAACATTGAATTATGTTGGCTGTAGTGAAGCCACCAATCCCGTTAAAGGTTCAGTTTAAGCAGGCTGCAGGTTTCTTTGTGACAGGAGGCAGATATGATCATGTTTTTACAAACATAGAAACTAGAAAACTAATTAGAGAAAAATATGAATCTTTGAGGATGAAAACTGCAGGATGTCAGAGGGAGTGGATGGAGTTAGTGATGAGTTGTTTTCGGAAACAATGCAGTGTTTGGACCATTTCTTTCATTGTTTCAGGTTATTTCATTGATCTAAATTTCTTCTCTGACTTTATGTAAAAAATAAAAAAAAAATCACAAAAACACCCAGAGAAAAACCGAAACGGCTCAGTTTCTGCTCAGATGTCCCAGAAGCCTCCTGCTAACAGAATAAAGGATTTAAACTCTTTAACTTCTCGCTCCATATCATCGCGGAAAACATGACAGTTTTCTTCATCCCCATCATTTCCAAGCGTACACATAAACAGAAACATTTGATCTGGAGCACAGAACAACCGTTTCAAAACGCGTGTTGGGCTGCGTAATTCTTCCCCTACCCAAACCGCCACGACGAACGGTTACATAAGCGCAGTGTCGGTGTGCAAATTAAAGCTCCAGCATGAATTTCAAAGCGTTTCCATGCTGCGAGTTATTTCAGATTTAAGTGAGACTCAACTTGCTGTAAATACTGATTTACTGCAGATCTCTGTGGAAGGTGATTTAACTTCAGTTAGTGTTTTTCATTTCATGTTTTGTTTGAAAGGAGCTAATTACAGCAAAAAGGGGGAGGGGGAAGTCATGCTGCGTGAGAAAGCGGGTGTGTGTGTGCGTGTGTGTGTGAGATGTAGCTTTAGATTCACATGTATTCAGTCATTGCTGCTGGATCTGCCACGGTTCCATTCGTGCTCAGCGCTGCAGCCGCGCGGTCAGTACGTTTGGGTGAACTGGCCCAGCAGGTCAAGCAGATGGCGTTCACTTTGTCTGCAGCTCGGTTTCACTTAGCAGAACTTTTCACCACCGCCTACACAGAAAACGGAGCTTTCACCTCAGAGAAGAGGCTCTGAACGTACGGCTGGTCATGAAGACCGAGTGATGACACAAAACTGAAATTAAACCAGAGTAGGAGAACTGAAACGAGGAAGGAAAATGAAATATTTATATCAAGTACACGTGTTATTGTGTCAGTTTGTGATATGTTGAGACATTTTGTTCTTGGTCCAAAAAGAAAACTTTTTTTTTTTTTGCAGATCAGAGGTTCTGAGGTTCCGTGGATTCAGTTAAATAAGAAATACTTTATTTTATCCCAACAGGGAATTAAATTATGTTGTCATATCTTTAAGAGTCATGGACGGTGATGCTGAGATTCTCCAGTAGCAGTCAGTCTGGCAACAAGTCTGGAGAGGCCTCTGACTGAAGACTGTTGCTGTGTGATGTTATCATGATTGTCACGACATGCTGACAGATGTTCTGGACAAAACCATCAGTTCTTAGCAAGCTGCGCCGATCCACCTAGAACGATGTTGGAGTAGGGGATTGGATCCTCAGCCTTCATGATGGATGGAAGAAATACTGTGAACTTCCTCCTTCTCTCTCCGCTCTTCGGCCGTCCATGAAAACTTTATTTCCAACTCTTTTGAGATTTAAGGATGCTAATCATTTCCTGGCTGTACAAACGACGCCTTGTTGCCATGGTTTCACAACACAGCAACTGCCTAAAAGTAAAAAAAATGAGACCAAATACAAGAAAAAATAAGCTAGAATTTTCTAAAAGATGTTAGATCCAGAATAACCAGGGAAAACCAAAACTATTTGAATAAAATTACCAACTTACAGCCAAAAGAAATGACTCTTAAGTTTGAAGAAAAAAAATATCATCTCACAAAACTACTTTTGTGAGAATTGACCATTGTCAATTTTCTTGCTGAGAAACTAAATTTTGGGTTTTTAAGAAGCCGTTAGCTGAACAGTGGAAAGCACCTCAGGATGAATACATGAACCATCTTCCTGCTTTTTTATTTTATTTTTCAGCATTGCATCTTTAACTGAACTTTGTCTAAAGTATTTCCTCTCTGCAGATCGTTCACATCCTGTTGTCACCGACTCCCGGGAGAAATCCCAGCAGGTGTCCTTCATAGCTCCAGTGTGGCCATTACTCTTTAATGCCTGCATGGAGTAACAGAGGACCAGCTCATTTAGAAAGGCTTCTTAAAGGTCAACCAATAGGCCAAGAATACAAGCAACTGATTACCAAAAGGTCTTCCTCTGTGTTTCACAGAAACGATGCATCAAACAAAGTTTATCGTCATTTTTTCCTCCCATCACTGGATTATTGCCACACTTGTTCAAACTCCGTTCAGACAGAACTGTTCCAATAAGGGACATTGCTACGAGTGTATAATGATCTCAACAGTTGATTCAGGCAACGTTGCAGTTTTATTACTTCTAGATTTGAGCTCTGCATTTGACACTGTAGATCATCAGATTCTCTTACATAGATTAAAACACTGTGTTGGCCTGAGGGGCTCAGTATTCGAATGGTTTAAATCTTACTTAGAAAACAGAACCTTCTCTGTTCATCTTGACCAATCCTGTTCTGGGGCCAGACCTTTAAAGTATGGTGTTCCCCAAGGGTCAATTTTAGGGCCCATTTTGTTTATCTTGTATTTACTGCCTCTTGGTAAGATTTTCCTAAAATTTAATATGTCCTTTCATTGCTTTGCAGATGACATCCAGATTTATTTGCCCCTTAAAATGCAAAATGGTACAAATGACTCTCTTCAGCTGTTGCTAAACTGTTTAGCTGAAGTTAAATTATGGATGGAAAAAAACTTTCTTCACCTCAATGAAAGCAAAACTCAAGTTCTATTATTTGGTCAAAAACTTCAGACTACAAATCCAGATCAGATTCTTGGTTCTTTAGCTCGGTCTTATCAGAGCTCTGCTAGGAATCTTGGTTTCATTTTTGACAGCTCTTTAAAGCTAGATAAACCAGTTAGTTCTGTCGTTAAATCGAGTTTCTACCACATACGGCTTTTAGCAAAAGTTAAATCTTACTTCTGTTTTAAGGACTTTGAAGGACTCATCCATGCCTTCATAACAACTCGACTGGATTACTGCAACTCTTTATATAGAGGGATGGAAAAATCACAGATTCAGCGACTTCAAATGATCCAGACCGCAGCAGCACGGCTTCTTTCAGGAACCAGGAAGCATGACCATATAAGGCCAACTCTGGCATCCTTACACTGGCTGCCCGTCTTTTATCGAATAGATTTTAAGATTCTGTTGTTAACTTATAAAGTTTTAAATGGGTTAGACCCCCCTTATCTTCGGGACCTTTTTAATTTCCGGTCTGTGTCCAGAACTTTACGATCAAATAATCATTTATTACTGACAGTTCCTCGGACTCGACTTAAGAGGAAAGGAGATCGAGCTTTTTCTGTTGCTGCTCCTGTTTTATGGAATAACTTACCTTTCCAGATTAGATCTGCCCACAGCCTGGATCATTTTAAATCACTTCTTAAAACTCATTTTTACTCTTTGGCATTTAATTGACGTATTGTTTTTACTCTGTTTTGTCATTTGTGTTGTCGTTCTTGTACAGCACTTTGGTGAAGTTTTACCTGTTTTAAAGTGCTATATAAATAAATTTGACATTGACATAAGGAGCTTCTTCAAACCCAGAGGTTCTGATTGGTTCTGGGTAGTTTTAGTTTTAATGCAGCTACAAGTGGAAACTGGATACATTTACCCCTTATTTGTTGTGACAGCCACATTCTTTCACGCGAGAAGTTTCAGATCAGATCAGATCAGATGCTCAGAGCAACTATTTGTTTTATTCCTCAACCACCTGTAAAGGAGAACTGTTCTTTGTCACTAAAGCTGAAAATCCAGTCACAATGAGCAAAAGTGTTCAGAATAAAACACAAACGCCTCAGATGTGATCTTTCACATGCATTCAGCTGCCTTCAAAGAGTCCTTCAGGACCTCGCAGTCCTTTCAGATGTGACCATGAAAACCTTCTGATCCAAACGCTTTGTTGGTCTCAGTCTCCAGAGTGGGAATGTTTTCATCACCAAAGTTTAACAGCTGAAGAAGGTCCAATCTGAACGCCTTTCAGCGTCTGTCAGCATTCACACGAATGACTTTACTTTGCTGAAGGCTTCGAATCTTTTAAATTAATGTCTGATTGATTATCATGAAATATTGTTTTAAACCATTAATTCTGAGTTTCAAATCTCAATAAAGTATCAGCTAGTCTAACCGCCTGGACACATTGACTGCCTGAAGCGCTTTTCAATTAATTTGTCCAGTTTTGTATCCAAAATGAAGAGATAAGACCCAAAGAACCGCATCAGAACCAGCTTCTCTGTTCTGTCAGAAAAGCCGCCTGGTTCTGGACCAGAATGTTTGTTCTGCGGTGGCGGTTCTGCTGAGTGAAGCTCACAGAACCAAAGGTGCTGATAAAACCTGGAGTTGAATCTTTTTTAGGGTTTTTTTGCTCCTCAGTACTCCCTGTCAAATTAAGGTCAGTTGTTGAAACTGAACTCTGAGGCAGAAAACTTTCTTTAAACTCATGAAAGACCATAACATATTATTTTTTAAAAAGCTTTTTAAATGTTTTAAACATTTAATTTCTTATTCAGTCTTAGCTGAAGTCTTAGTTGTCATTGCATTTCTATTACCATCTTTGTTTTATCTTGTTTTTTAAATTTTATTTTTACATCATTATTAGAAAATTAGTTTGACCAAGAGTAAATGATCTCTGATTACATGAATTATTAACTCACCATGTTTTCTGTGCAGTTTATGATTTAAGCATATTAAGCTTAAATCATCTTTAATAATCCTTTAATAATCTAAACGGAGTTTTCACTTGAAGCCTCCATTTTGTGCAGGAATCTGTTCTACTGGAATGAATTAAATCTTTCCACCGGTCCCGGGTTGTTGTTCTGGTTACAGATTAATTCGTCCAGCTGGAAATGATCCACAGATTTTTTTTTTCTTTTCCTTCATGCACTCAAACGTTTTAATTTGATCAGAGGGTTTCCGGATTAGCAGCATGGCACATTTAGCCAGCCAGTTCAGATGGACTGGCTCGGCTACCTGTAGACAATCTGCTAATCCAATCAATAACCAGCCAGTGGCTCCATGCGGCTCGGACATTTTAATGGGCCCAGACCAGTTTTAATCTCTGTCCTAATCCCATTAAATTACAAAAACCTCATATAAAAAAATGGGATCTAAATTCACACTTTTGTCCATCGACAAATATTGAATTGTTACTGTTTGCAAACATCTAGCTTTCTTTTCTAAGAGGAACAAGCAGGTAAAGATTTTAGAGAAGCACAGAAAAACATGGCCTGGTTAGTAGAGTCTTGTTTAAATTTCTTAAAATCCAAAAAAAAAAAAAGAAGAATCCAACCGTTATTTTCAGTACATTTATTCAGATTTTATGTAAAAGAACAATCACAGGTGCCACACCATAAAGCACCTCTAGCTGTTAATGTAAAATAACTGCAGCACTTTCTGCTTGCACAGTGGACCTCAGGAATTAGGAACCAGTATTTGTCGTTTCAGCGACTTGCTAAAAGTCACAAATACTTGAGACTCCATCCGAAAATCCTCACTGCCTATTTTAACAGTTCAAATACCAAAAATAGTTCATCCTAGATGTTAGAAGTCACAGCAGAAAACAACATACAGTCTTATCTCTGCTCACGTGGGTTCAGCCAATCAGTGACAAGCAAAACGAATGGTGCGCCTGGATTGGCTGGTTTGCAAACGCCGGCCAATCGCCATACGGATCAGAGACTAAAAATGGACATAAAGTAAGGCTCAGGCAGCTGTATAGTGGAAGTTCTACAGAAAATTTACTCACTTATCAATTCACAATTACATGCTAGTGCAAATAATGACAGGGGTTTATTGATGTTGCATGAATATCTGTGATTGTGGAATCGCACAAAACTGGAGGGACTGATTCATACGCTCTAACCACCCTGAGGTGAGCAGCAGACCTCGCCTGTTTGTGCTTTAATCACAGTTTCACCTATTTGTGGATGTTTCCGTGGATCATTTCTAAATGGTTGGGAAGCTGAAGTACCAAGGCGCAATGCTAAGTAACAAGAAGTCACATTTCCTGTCACACATGAGTGCAAATATTTTTGCGAAATTCTTTGCAAGTATTTTTTAATTAGCAGGACAAAATCAGTGATTTTCAGTTTTAAAAGTCACAAAAACAATCTTGGAATCGTGGAAGGACGGCGTAGAGATCCATGACTTCCTGTTTCAGCTGTTTGTTTGGGAGAAATGCTAGAATAAAGTCTTTTCTCTCATCTAGCACGACTGGAACCATTTGGTCAGATGAAACTGAGTGTTTTAGCAACAAACAGTCCATTAGAAACAAGATGTATTTCAGAAAGTAGCTTTTAGCATCTTGAAAATACAAATTGGTCCCAAATATTTTCAGCATTGCTGTATATTAGTTCTGCTGCCTTGCTTGAGAAGCTTCCCTTATCCTGCTGACCTGCTTACATGCATGAAAGAGTTCTTCGATGTCGCTCTGAATCAAAGGAAGTGGAAATCTTCACCGTTCCTGGTCTGAGGAAACCGAAAGCGCTTCATGTTCCCCAGAGGGCAAATTTAAGGATATTTTTCTCCATCCTGAATGCTTCATTCACTAAAATGAGGGTCTAATACCCTGCTCTCCGGTTGGATTCATTAGAGCGGTGATCATAACGGAGAGAGAGATAAGAAGGGAGAGATGAAAGGACTAGGTTTTACTCCCCGACTTCATTTCCCACAAATGAGGCGTCCTGAAGAAACAATGCGGCTCTGTGCGATGTGTGTGTATCACAGATGACAGAGGAATAGTTGGATTTCCCATCTCTGCTCAAGAAGATGAGAGTTGGAACGCTGACCTCTGGTCTCCTCACTCGTTCTTGGAGTTTGGATTTGGCCCGACGCGGACGCCTTCTGTTCCCCTGCTGAGAGCAAACGAAGTTCCTTCCACCGACCAGAACATTCTGAAGAGCTGGAGCTGGCAGGAGTCCATTCATTCGGTTCACCGCTGACTCTGCCTAAATGACGGAGCAGAACTGTGGGTTTTATTTGATCTGGAAGTGACTTTAACAGAGTTTGAAATGATCCATCAGATTCTGACTGAAGAAAGATGTTTTCTCATTTCTGTAGCATTGAAACATTTTATTCTCAGGTCCTTCAATAATTTCCTTCCATGACGTTTCTGTATGTTGAGACGTGCGGCTGTAAGAAAGTGCCGTGATTCTCCACCACATTTACCGCTCCATCATCACCACCATGTTGCTATGGATTTATGGGGTATTATGGTGAATTGTTGCATGAATGGCATAACGATATTCCATCGTGGTGACCCAGCAGTAATATGTTGTACAGCAATCTGTCTGTGCTTGAAACGGCTGACGGCAGGGAGGTTGGCCCGTCTTCTGCCACCTCTGGTGTTTTATGGTGCTGGTACTGACTGGTACTGTCTGGTACTGTCTGGTACTGGCTGCGTTTATTAGTGCGATGGTGGTTTGCATGCTGGGTCTGCTGGTGGGATGAACTTGGCTCTGCCTCTTTTGTGTTTGGCTGTCGTATTGTTGGTGCTTTTCCTGTTTTAACGTCAGCCTTTATTACAGTCTGTGAACACTTTGCGTTATCAGCACCAGGACGAGCAGCATTCAGTGTTCGTACACCATGCCAGGTTTTCCCTTTCAGCCGAGAAGCATTGGAGGTTATAATGAAGCTTTCCTCCGCCGATCAGACACACACCACAGTTCATGTCTAGTCTGCTTTAATCTGTTAGCCTGACGAACTCTGATCCAGACCAAAATAGCAGACCTCGCTTTCGGTTCAGTTGAAGTGAACTCTGGTTTGCTTTGAATGCCAAATGGACCTGAGACCACTCCAAAAGCAGGAAGTGGACTACAGCACAGGGCATTCTGGGTAAATACTACCAAACCAAACGCACTAGTCTAGTCCAAGCGGGAGAAATGACTTGTGGTCTTTAGACAAAGACAAAAGGGAAATCATTCAACCTGTAAAATCTGACGCTGCTCCATTTTGTGTGCATTTTATGAAGAAGAAAACTGCACTCAGTGTCTTCTGAGGTTTTCTTGTTGTTTGCCTCGGTGGTTCCTGGTGCAGGGCCTGATGGAGGCATCCTGGGCTGGAATCAGTCTGCTGACTCCTCATCTTCACTTCGGCTGTGATCTTATCTGCAGTCTTTTTGTGTTTTAGCTACGATCTGTAAGTGAGGGTCCCTGTCTTCTGCTCCATCCCATCATCACTCGGCAACAAGCCACCATGATACCTGAACTCCTCTGAATGCAGAGGAAACCCCAAACTGGACAGAGAAATCAGCTACTTCCAGCTGATCATCCTGCACTGCAAACTATTGGATTTTTGTTTTTTTTCCTGCATCATTTTTCCATTTCTTGATGGAATATTTTGGTCTCCTGTCCTCGCGGCTCCAGAGCCTTTCCTGTCACAAGTTGACCCTGTTGCTCTGCTAAAAACCGACCGGGCTCAGTCTCTGGTTTTAAAAGGTTAAAGTTGGCCTCCTCCAGACTCCTGCCTTGTGGATTAGTGCAGCGGAGCCGATAGCCGGGCCTGTTGGCGTGCCTCCTGGCCGGAGAGCTGATGACTCAGAGCGTCGCCTTGCTCATCACCGGCGACGCGTCCTGTCAACACGTGTCCATCACTCACCGCTCTGTTGTCGTGTTTTCCAGCTTTTATTTTGCCGTGCTGCCGATTCGACGCCGCGCTCTGACAGCTGGGACTTCTGTAATCTCTCTGTCGACTTTTTCAGAGAACTCGCGACCCGTTTCCTGTCCTCCCCGCCGCATCCTTCAGAAGGTCGAACCAGCGGAGCGTTTGATTGGCTGATGCATTGTCGGTAATACTTTATCCAGTTAAGTAAAACACTTTTGAGGAATCATCGAATTAGCAGAATACTGCCCGGCTCCTTAACTTTAGATTGGTCTTTAAAGCGCGATCATTACCAAACACATCAGGGTTTTAATTAAGACGCCTAACAGGGTTACAGCAGCCGCATTAAACGGGATATTTACTCCCATTCAGACCTGCTCCTGGGTGCCGCATCGTGATCATATAAAATGAGCTCTGATTGATACGGCTCAGCGCAGGAAAACTATTTGTAGATCTTTTACAAGCTGCTGTGATTAAGTAGAGCATTGAATCTGGCAGCTGAATGCATCCTTCACATTAAATACAGCGAGCTGAATGGAAGAATGACGCATTTCAATGGTTGAGATTCATCCATTGATGGACTGAAATGGAGCAGCTGATAATTCGAAATCTTTTGTTTGTTTGTTTTTTTTTTACTATTCTTGGAGGATTACTTGGAAATCCAAACATATGTATCCATGTTTTTATTGTGGATGTGGTTTTGGTGGGTAGAGCTGCTGAGTCAGAATGTCTGGGTGTGTTTGCAATGAGGAGCAAATAACGTTCACGTCAAGTTTTCACCCATGTGGATAAATTTCAAGCTCTCAAACCAGCAGTGATTATTGTAAGGAAAAAAGGCATTTGAAGGAGATGAACTCGTATTTGGAGAGGAGCAGTCAAGTGTTGTCGGCAAAGGCTGTAAGCAGTGGAAGGTTGCTTGAAGTAGACATGAAAGCTGTGCGGCTCTCCAGTCAAGTGGTGGCGATGGCTGAAGTTGGAGCTCAGCGAGTGGTTTCGTGTCTTTAGCATCGGATCCATCACTGATGTCTGGGAAACCAACAGACGCTGAAGTATAGTTTATTAATGAAAGTGTTGAAATCTGAATGGTAAGCAGCCATTCATTCTTTTATTTTGTTAACCACAAAGAGCTAAAGAAGGGAAGATGACAGAAATGGTTTATCAAAAGTATTGTTTTTTGGTGAAATATGGTAAAATGTCTTGTATTGAATGTTTGAATGAATTAGCATCTTGATATAAATGACTGTTTATCCATGAGGTTTTTGGAAAAGGTAGTGGCTGTGCGACTTATCTCTTCTGGAAGAAATGTGTGTTTTCAATAATCTTTATGGAAAATGTAGAAAATGGCCCTTTAATGAACTGTTCTGCTGAGAGAAACAAGTGACATGTTTTGGAGAATTCCCATGGAGATCCTCACGGTTCTGTTTTAGCAGCCATTCTTTCTCTGCTCAATAATATTCAGTGCATATTAAAACATCTCTGATCACATCTGTGCAGATCACATGAAGCTTCACTTTTCCTTTAAGGACAATGAAATCCATTGGATTGTATATCAGACCTAGAGAAAGTGAAAGTTACCTTCAGGTAAACTCTGGAAAGTAACAGCATCACTTCCCAAACTGAAGCCATTTACATTCAGTCTTTGACTCAAACATCTCAAATTGCTTCTTTCATTCTAGAAAAATCCTTCAACTCAAAAGCTTTGTGTCGACATGAACTGAAAGGATCGCTTGTGTGTATTTTTCTTCGTTTGGATTAAAATGTAATGAGACTTTTTACCTGTTGAAACCAAAAGGACGTTGATGGTCTTCAGGTGGTTCTGAATTTGATTATTTTTGTTTCCAAATACCTTGTTTTATTTTTATCTCTTTTGTATTGTTCATAGCCTTTAATTTAACTTTGCTAAGAAAGATTGTTTGAATTACATTTCCTTACAGGGAGTAGCTTTTATTAAACTCCTTAAATACCCAGTTGATGTAAAAAATAGGTACAAACTGATGGATGGTTGGTATGAAAAAGTGTCTTTATGGACCAATGAGCTGAACAATCAGAGCAGATAAAATGTGTCAAAATGTTCCACATGTAAACATTAAAGTCCATAAAGCTGCTCAGTTGTGAATGTCTAAACGGGGACGTGACGGACTCGTGTCTGAGGTCCTGGAGTGGATCTTGATTTGATCAACTTGCCTCAGCTCCGTCTTTGACAGATTCCTGAACTGTGAATGCTTGAACGCAGCTAAGCAGGACAACAAACTTTTCCAAATCAAGCAGTCCCTCGGAGGAGCCATCAGTGAGAGTTAGTGGAGCGCATACAGTACCTTTGCTTATGTTTATGCTGTCAGCTGTCAGTACAGCAACTCAACTCTGCATCTCTACTTCCATCAGTCACTTTTAAATGTCGACACCACTGCTTTCTGCTCTTATCTGCTTATCAGGTGGCTCTTTCTTCCCTCAGTCACTCTGCCTCCTCTTATCTTTGGTGTGTGTCCCCTGAGTGTTCTCTATTTGCAGACTTTCTTCCTCCTACCTCTCTTTTGTTTGCAGTTTTCAAACTGACTTAACTGCACTTAACTTGAGGATGTTTCAGGAGCTTTTTCTGTCAGGGTTGTGATCTTTTTTTTTTCTTTCTTTTTTTGTTGCTTTTATTATCTCAGGGTTTCTACACAGCCTGGGTAAAGATGGATTTAGATCAAAGTATTTTCTAGGCGTCAGTAAATATGGATAAATATTATCATTTCTGGACTTTTGCTCTCTAACCCAGTCTCTCCATCATATATTTCAGAAAATATGACTTGAAAAAAGTGATTTTTTCATGACTTTCCTGCAAAAAAATATATCATTAGCTTTTCTTTTTTTTTTTTTTTTTTTTTTACTGACTGGAAAATGCAGAGGAACCCAGGTTAGCTAAAATCCACCACTACTTGAGTATTATGTTGAAAACAATTAAAGTTGCCTATTTTAATTGTTCATACAGCAAGTATGTTTCAGTCAAGAACCAGAACATAAACACATTGGTTGAATTTTATTTAACTGAATGTTTACAAAACAGTTGAGTAAATTATTAGAATTTATCTGGAAAGATGAATTTAGGGGAAGTGAAGTGCAAAAGCAAAAGTGCAAAGCTAAAAATTTGCTCCACTATTAGCAGATTAGTGAAATTTTTCCCATTACTGCTGAATTAAATTGAATATTTGAAGCTGAACAATGTTGGACATTCGTGCCATAAATTCTTGGTCATATTTAATATTCAGAAAATGAGGATGTTTTTGTGTTCTGCTACTCGGTCTCTGGTTTGCATCTCTAAACCGATGGCCTTCTAAAACTCGCCAAATAACAGTAAACAAGCATTTCTGTGAAATAATCAACTCTCGTGTGAAATCTTCTTTTTGCTTGAAACTGGCTCTTAAAGTTTTAAGCCGTTCAGGAACGCCAGAAACACGAAATCACCTTGTAAGATTTTAAAGTAAGTGTACTGATGAGAAGTGTTTCCTTCAAAGCAAGACTTTGAGTCTTGTTTTTATTGCAATTGGATTTCATCACTACAGTGATGAAATCTCAATTTAAATCGTCCTCCAGTGATGTTTCAGTGATCGTGCACCTGACGAGCTGTGGCTGAAGGGGCAAAGGAAAACAAAAAGTTTTTTTTTATCATCCTGCCTTTGATTTATTTCTCTGCTCCAAGGCTAGGCAGGGATGGAAAGGTCTCTTTGCAGTCATGGTTCATGAAAAACTCAAAGTGAACCTTTTTCCTGAAAGACACCGAGCAGGAAGCTCAGTTTGCCCCAAAAACGGGAGGTAAAGTCCATGACTTGTTTGGCTAAAGATGGGGGGTGAGAAAGATGCAGGTGGAGAGGTTTATAGTTTTAATAGTGGTTTAAGTTTTAGTAAATACTGCAGCTTTCTTTAGGTTGTCGGAGGACACTAAATATTAGTTTCATCCACCTCTAGCTTGAAAAGAAAATAGGATTTGAAGTGGGAGTTACGTCCTTGATGAAGGTCTAATTGAGAAAATTGAAAATGGTTCCATTCATAGTAGAAAAAGCAGAAATATTCCACGCGGTTCGCGTGCCCTGACCTCCTCAGACAACAAAAGGAGCCCCACGGTGGATTCGGCGGACGTGGTTCAGCCTGGAATCGTTTCAGGACTCTGTCAAGTGGTCCAACGGAGCAAAATCAAAGTGCAGCGGACAATTCCCCTGGTGACAATGGGGTCATCGCTGTCATTTGGATTAGAAAACCATTTTTCTCTACGTGCTTGCAGCTCCCTCCGTCCTTTATCTCAAAACCATTACCATCAACCTTAACGCCGCACTCGAGGAAATGCTCCCTTTTTTTTTATCTTCCTTTATCTCCCTGCCCATTTGTTACGTCAAATACCTCCATGAGCCGATGGAGTCGGCTGAGGAGGCCGTTAGCTTAACTTTTGTCACTCTTGACCATCTGACGCACAGTCAGGGGGGCAACGCAGGACACAGAATTAAACTCTGGGGTAATGGAAGCAGGAAAGGACAATGTTGTTCCGTGGCGAAGCTTTTCAGGTTTTTCAGAGGTGACAAATACAGGCTGTGCAGCCGATTGGTGAGGTCCGATGGGAAGCAACGTGTAAAGGAAAGGAAAGGCGGCGGGTTTTGGTCACACTGATGTTCCCCACATTCCTCCTTTCTGCAGGTCCCAGATTAATGTGCCACTTCCTTCAAGATGAAACGAGTAACAATGGATGTGTTGTGAAGGAGAGATGAGCAGCGACCGTCATGTGCACCTAGATTTGTATTAGTCAAGAAATTTTAGTGTTCTTCCCTAAAATATGCCACAATTTTTGACTTTATGAAACATAAAGCTTTCCGAAAGGGACCCATGAGTGTCATCAGACACATGGCTCTAAAAGTGAGAAGTAGGAAGAGGCACAGAGACATTTACTAAGAGGATTTTGGCTGTTTGTGTGGATGTGTTTCAGGACAGCTTGTTAATGCCAATGTAAATATCTGTCTGATAATGTCCCGGGCTGCTGGGTGTCTAATCAGAAAAAAGGACAATAATTTCAAACTAAATGTATTTATTGCTTTTAATAATTTTACAAGATTTCTGTGGCACAAAAGCAATTTATGCTTTTATTTCGCTTTCCTCATGCAATTATAGTCAATACAGAAGCGAGCCTAATTATATTCCATAAATACAATCACTGACCACTTTATCATGAAGAGATTTTCAGGGTTTTTTTTCAAACACAGAACAAATCAGCCAATCATCTGGCAGCAGCTTTATGCGTTGAGGCATGTAAAGGTGATGGAGATGACTGGCTGAAGTTTGAACTGAGCATCAGAACGGAGATGAAGCTGGATTTCAGTGTTGAATGTGGCTTGGTGGTCGGTGCCAGACGGGCTGAGACTCTTCTGATCTGCAGGGATTTTCACAGTCAACCGTCTTCCAGGATTACAGAGTGTTGTTTTTTACAGGAAAATGGGCCAACTAGTTTACAGTCATGGAAAAGAAACAGTAGCTCACATGACATTAGTTTGAGTGGTGAATGGACTCATAGTTCACCTGTAAATAAAGTTTGTATTTTGTGAGCTGGTCCAAATGAAACTATAGGGACGTTAATCGTCAGTTGAGGCTTTTGATAAACGGCAAACAACTTGGTGTTTTACTGCCTCCTTGTGGTGGCTGCATGTTGATGCAAGAAGGTGGTGGAAAGAAGAAACGAAAGCTTCAGACACGATCGATAACCTCTAATATAGTATTATTTATATATATTTTATATTTTTTGTTTTTGTCTTTTTTCAGTGTAACATTTATCAACAGTAGAAATGTTTTTCTCTGACATTTACTCTTTCTAGAGCTTTACTCTTTTCTAATGTTTGTTTTTCACCATTCAGTTTTTACTGCATTGTCTGTTTCCCATTTGATCAGCCGTCACTGGTGATTGTCATTTAAGACGTTTTGTCAGTTGTGTTGATCTGAAAAGTCCCACTCATTTCAATCACCAGATGCATAAAAACCCAGAAATTTTTGATTTTCACTCTAAAGTTTTAAATATATATATATATATATATATATATATATATATATATATATATATATATATATATATATATATATATATATATATATATAAACGAAACAAAAACAATACTTTTGACATTTGAAATGTGTTGTTAATTGGTGAGATTAAACAAAGTTGAAACAAATTGCATCAGACAGAAAATTAGAATTGGGATAAGCATTCAAGTCCAAAAAAATTCAAAACCTAATGGGTTACATTTCTACTAGCTCCATTACAATTCAGTCAGAATTACTGTCAAATAAGTGTTTAAAAAAAACAAAAAACATTAAATAACTGTGAACTTTAACTCAGAGCTTAAAGGAAATGAAGCAATGTGCAAATGTGCACCTTACTTAATTTATTAACATTAATAAATTAAGTAATACTGAAATATTTTACAGTATGTTTGGTACAGGCTAAAAGATTGGCTAGCGTAGCATCTCTGGGACAAAGTACTGTTAAATGTGACCACAGAAAGCAGTTGTGTTCATGTTTAAGAAATTCAGTCAAGATGACTTAATTACACTCTAAAAAGTGTATTTGGGCTGCAGTTCATCTTATGGACTTATTTACATTAATTCCACTTAATTATTTTGCTTTTGCTATGACAACTTACTTTTTTGTGTTCATTTAACTCAAAACTTACAAATCTTTAACCTAAAGGAACTTTTCACTTTGACTTTACGTGAAACAATTGAGTTCAATGCCAGTTTCGTGTCCTATGTCTGACCAACTCAATTTATTATGATCATCCAACTCAATTTGCTAAGTTTTTTATAACTTAATTCATAAGGGGGTTTAACACGACAAATTTAAGTCACTCTTACTCAAATCATTTCTTTTGTTCTAATAAACATTTAAAATCTCGTTGATTTAATTCTACAGAAAGTCAACTCAAACTTTTAAGTAGTTCCAAACTAAATATTTTGGAATTACTTAAAATACTCTTTTTACAGTGTCCTCTAAATACACTCTAACTTAAAAGTTACAAATCTTTTTCTTAAATGACCTTTTTACTTTTACTTTACTTGAAATAATTAAGTTCAATACCATATTTGTATCCCTCGTCTGACACCATGACTCAAGCTAACCAGGGACAGATTCCCTGGGAAGTGACCGTGGCTCTGTGGGTAGAGTAGTTGTCTTGTTATTGGAAGGTTGTAGGTTCAATTCCAGCTTCCTCCTGCCACATGTCAATGTGCCCCTTAGCAAGGGACTTAACCAATCGGTGCATAAATGTGTGAGTGCAAATGGGTGAATGTGATTCTAGTGTAAAGTGCTTTGAGTGGTCAAAATGACTGGAAAAGCTCTATATAAGTTCAGTCCATTTGCCATTTTTTGAAGTAAACCAAATGATTTGAGTAAGACTGACTTAAATCTGTTATCTTGAACATACTTAATAAATCTGTTTAAAAAAAATTAACAAATTGAGTTGGATGATTATAATATATTGAATTGGTTAAACTTAATAAATTAAGTTGGATAAACTTAATTGAATTGCTTGTTACCCATAGAAGCAATTCAATTAACTTGGTTCAACTATTTTCTTTTTAGAGTGTAAAGTTGAGTTGTTTTTCTTAAGTCCGTTTAAAGAATACAGATTCAAACACATCTATTCTCTTCATGCTAATAGGAGCGTCTCCACAGCTCCAAGTGGGCCCATATTATATGCAAAGAGTTTGCTTCATCCTTCGGGAGAACTCCTCTCCTGTTTGTGTCCATTGCGAATAATTTTCTTGAGCCAATTCATGTTTTTCTTTGAAGGGGGAAGTCTGGGTGGTTGGTGGAAAGCTTTCAAGCCCCTTTCGCTTTGAACATCAAACCGCTTGTCTTAAGATTTGCTCTCAGTGAGCGAAGCGAAGAGCACAGAGCGAACGGAGAGGCAGAGAAGGAGAGATAGTGACATGAGGAGCACCAGGCGAGGTGTCAGGTGAGTGATTTTAAAGTTCCCCTGAAGGGCTGCACTGCCGCCGCAGATAAGGACAAATTCCAAATGTCATGACGGCTTCGAAAAGAAATTAAATTTGACTCAGAAAAGGACATTTCTGACACGCTGAATGAATGATTCATATTCCGTTATAATGAGCCTTTGAGTTAACAAGTCGTCCCTTAGAAATACAGTTTTTGGTGTTATCGCTTAGTCCCGTTCCCTCTGCGCCTGCCCTTTGGCCGTCACCACCAGCAGGACTTGTCCTCAACTGAGTTGGAGGACGTAATTAACTTTGTACCCCCCGCCCCAAAAAAAAGAAAAGAAAAAAAATAACACTGTTGGAAAAGGTCTTTTTCTCCCTGCAGTGCTAATGGTGTAATGTAAGGCTCGGGATTATAGAAGGAATTAACTCAAAGATGAAAAGGTTGAGCATACACAGCTGATTAACAAAGCCGGAGTCACGGATCACCTGACCGAAATAATCGGCCTTAGAAGAACGAGACGTGGCGTCGGATCCAAAACCTGCTGGTAGCCCCTTGATTGTGTTGAAGGAAAACTGAGTTACATGATTCATTAGTCATTGTATTTAGACGGCAAAGCACAAACACTCTGGTCATTAGAGGAGAGGAAGTTCATTCAATGCATCAAAAATAAGAACCTCCACAAATGTCGGTATTTTGGTTTTTGATGCACATAAACTTTGGGTGAAATCGATTGAAAGTTAACTGTTTGATTTGGTTGATTTGATGGATGGTGATAATCTTGTATTGAAGGTTCTCAAAACTACTTCCTCTATAAAAGGCCCTTCAGATAAAAAAAAAAAATAAACTATTATACAAGTTTCTGGATTTAATGATCTCATTGTTTTAAACTGTATGAGGAGCAGTCCTCCCTTTTCCATCTCCTGCCTGAGTTGTCGTTCAGCTGTGTATGGATATTAGTGAAGGAATTAATTCTCGGCTCTTCACTGCGTTTTGGAATAAAGTTGGCAGTTTGGAAGGTTTCCAGCATCGATAAAACACAGATCTTCGTGGAGTAAACAGTGGACAGTACAGTAAAACACAAATATTTTTGTTGGTGCATCTGTCGTAACAGGGTTTTTTTTTTTTTTTTTTTTTTTTTTGCTGGGCAAAACTAATAGGACTCTAGAGTGAAACTTTTCAGAAAAGCAAAGTGAAAACATTTGGAAACGATGACCCGGTGATCACCTGCACAACATCGGCGGCGGCGGCAGACCGCCACGTTCTCTCTGAGCTGCAGAACCTCCACGGATCATTTGGTGTTTTAAAGCAAAAATCTGTTCAGTGTGGAACATTTATGCTGTCAACAGAGACAGTTTAGAGTTGCCACTAGTTGGAATATCACGAAGCTACTGAAAACAATCATTTCTTAACTCAGGAATGTTTTCCATCCCATATAAAAATTTAAACCACAGTTGGGAGTTATTTAACTTTTAATTCTCGTGAATCAGGCAGAAACGTTAAGCATCGTAGTCTTTCTTGTCATGTTCAGCTGTTCATTGGTCTGGAGCCTCTCACACAACACGAAGCTGTTACTGAGGTTTTACAGCGAGAACAATTACAGCATCTTCTGCATTCACAAAGGAGGAGAGCCTGCCCTCTTGTGTGTCATATTGTCAGATTAAATATTAATTTGTGTTCTGGCTTCTGCGAGACGTCATTGCAAATGTTTACAGTGGGTGCCGCTTCCAGGACCCGTCACTCCTCCTCACCGTCCAAAGTGGAGTTTCACTCCTGCGACGGCGGCCATCTGGTCAGGCTCAGCATCGGGAATGTGCCCTGTGCAGCGGATCCACGTCGCAGTTCCCAACTCTCTGGAGGCTCCGCTGTCACAACTCTGAGCTCCTCGTTGGCTTCTTTTTCTCACGCTGGTTTCTTGTCAATGCTCCTCACGCGAGAGGAAAGCAGGAGTCATGTGGTGATTGCCTAGTTGCCTTTTGGCACCGAGATCAATCAAAGGGGGTTTCAGTCAGTTTGGTACAGAGAAGGAGCTAAAAGCCGTTTCTATGGATAAATCCTCAGAAATGGGTCACGCTGTGTAGCAGAAAAAATGTATATTTAATGTTCCTTGTGTGACTCTCACATTCAGTCCTCCGTAGCTTTTTACAGGCAGTGTCAGTTTAATCAATATTTTTTTTTTTTTATCATATACCTTATGGCTCTTGCTCAAAATGGATATTTCACTTTGATTATCAAAACGTAAGATCGTGAAGGCCACTTCAACACAGTAACAGCTTTTGTGTGAAATCACTGAGCGTTACAGTCCTGCAAGTTAACATGTTTGACTGTAAAACGTGCCTTTGAGCTAATGACACACATGTGGTGGATGCAAGGTGAAGCTAAAATCCCAAATATACCATCGATGGAACTTCCTTCCCATTTTGAAGTCGGGACTCAAGGGTTTTTCATTTTTCCTGCCTCTAAAATGCAATCAATGCATCTTTTGTTCGGTGACACTTGCTGGTTTCATTGTACTACACTGAACCCTGCAGTTCGGTTTTCTTGCTTCTTTTATTTTATTTTTTTCTGCTGGATCTCATGGCGTTTCGGGACAGCCTGCGAGCCCTTCTCCACGTCGACCGACACGAAGGCTCTCGATGCCAGTATCAAAAAAAAAAAAAACGTGAGCAGCCTCGTATCTTGTCGGGACATTTCACGCCAAGCGCCGCGTTACGGCGCAGTTGGTGCGGATTCACTGGCTCGCGTCGATGTGTGAAAGTGGCACCACTTTATGAGCTCGGTCCATGAAAGTGGCATTGCCTCACCAGTCAATGGCATGAATTATGTATGGCAGTAGAAGGTGAAAGCTGTGTTCTGCATCATCTGCAGGCTGTTGAGCAAATTAACATTTGGACAGCCATTTGCTGGATTTAGGAGGGGTTGGGGCCGTATTTAATGGCTTGCTTACAGCTCAGAAATAAATCTCGCAGTCATTTTTTTCTAACAGGTTCCTTCCTCCTCGAAATCATCTTTGACTGACTGAAGCAGCCCCCACTCTCCCGTAGCAGACTGTAAGGCGTGGGCAGTGGAAAGGGCAGATAGATGTGATCTTTAATTGGCTGGCTTCCTGTCGGCTCTAATCAGAACCTGTGTTCTGTCATCTGCACCCTTTGCAGGTTGTTTCTCTGAAAGACGAGCCTTCAGTCTGACATGTTCATTTTTCCCCAGAAAGCAGGACGAGTCGAGGCTTTTCCGCCGAGCCGTTTTCTGACATGTGCCGCCTGAGCTCTCTGCCTGTGATACGGCTCGCTTTGCAGGGGTTATCTGCATTATTGATACTGTGGAAATGGGTCACGATGGTCTTTTTTAAAAAAAAACAAAAACAAAACACATAAACAACAACAAAAAAACATGTCAACCAAGTCATTTTAATGGTGCAGTGCCACGAAAACTTTGACATAAGCATTCCTTGGGCATGAATATCATATTTTTTAATGATTCAGGGATTCTGTAGAAACGAGAACCGGATACTCAGGGTTTGTTTTATAGATTTCATGCCAACTCAAAACTGCAAATATTTTTGTTTTTTGGAATGATGTCACAGAAAGCCTGACATAACCACATGCAAAAAATAAAACAAAACAAAAAATAATTCAACTCAGAAGTACTGAATTTATTCCAAAAGTAAATTCAATTCAATTCACTTAGAAAACACTTGATCATTTTTATCAGACGATGCATCTGCAGCTAAACGTTCTGTTATTAACACGTGAAAAGCTGAGGTCTTCCTCCTTCACTTATCAATGCAGAGCAGAACTGATCTGCTGACAAACGTATTGATTGACTGGATACCAAAAACCAGGTGAAGCTAAAACTGTCACTTGACTTCCAGGTAGAACATATTTATAGACAAAGCGCAAAATCTTTGTATGTTTTTGCGTAATTACTGATCTGAGTCTGTTGCTCCTCCGGTTAAATGAACCTTTTTTTTCTTTATTTTTAGTTTCACACAATCAATTTCTAAACGAGTTGACAATTATTCAGTTCGTCGTGATTAATCTGATTAATTGTTTCTGCCCCAGTGGTAAAGAGAAGCGGTAGTCCAGGTTGTGATTCCCACTCTTAACTTTTTTTGCGCCGTCGCTCGTCTGACTCATCACCTCGCTGGTCTGATTCTCCATCAGGGAAACATTATAAAAACTGTTATAGCTCCTTTGCGGAGCTCCGAGTCTGTCCATGAAATTAGCTCTTTCATTCAGATTTTCCTCTGTGTTCCTCATTGATTTTTGGAGAAATAGAGGCTGAAACGACGCCTCTGCGGGGCCGTGACCCGCGGCTCGTTTTAAAAGCCAGCCGGAGCTACATACTTGACCTTTTTCCTGGAGGAAAATGAGAATGCATCGGGGAGCGTCGGATCGACGCAGCTCCCCTCATGAAAGCCTCGCTCGGTCTCAAGTCGGACATGATTTCCCCTCCATCTTCATTCTACAGAAATGTCTGGAGCCTTTAGGATAAATGAAGCCCAGTAATAAAGGCTATGCATCCACTGATTGACTAAAACATCTTAACTCCGTTCCCATCGCTTTCTACATTAGAGACAATTTGAGCTGCCTCTCTCTATTACCGCTGGAGGAACTTAATATTCCAATAATATCTTTTGTTGCATACATTGATCCCTTCTAACCACTAAAACGATTAAATTGACTAAACCAATGTGTTTAACTAGTTGGTAAGTGGAAGGTTTCGGGTGCACAGAGCAGCTGAGCTACATGATGAATCATGTTGGAGAAATGTTTAGTTTTATAATTGTGGACTAATGATGTGAGCCACATTCAGAACTCATTAAAGCTGGTTGCTTGAAGAGAATTGCGCCTGTGTTTGTCTTCCAAATAGAGCTGCAGTGAAAAGAAAGAAAGTTCTGATTTGTTCTTTTTCTCGTTTTTTCATTGCTTTGCCTGAATTATTCCACGTTTAGGACAATTATTCCCTCTGCTTCCTGATTCTGTGCAGCCAGAAAAAATTTTGCTTATTTTTTATTTTTTTATTTTTTTTACTTTGGCAGTATCCATGATGCGTAACCATGGCAACAAGGTATTGTCTTTACAACCATCTCTTCCGCCCTTCGTAACGCACAGGGATCTTATCCCCTACTCCAACATCTCTCGAACCATGTAAGGACATGTTGTCATGGCAATACTATTGGTTGTGTTGCCACGACCAAGCTTTATTTCAGTTATAAAATGTCTAAAACCAAACGTTCGTTGCCCTTTTTGATCGAACTGTCCTCCTTTGTTAGAGAGCTGTTTGCCACAGTCTGGTGACTTTGTAGAGACTTAATTTCCTGATTTTCTCTTAATTAGAAAAAGGGGGCGTGGCTTGTGACGTTTCTATTGTTTTTATTCATTTCTTCAAACCGAACAGATCAACCCTTGAGTTTCTGACCTTCCCTGTTTCTCCTGGCTGTTCCTCTCCTGCCTGTCTTCACCCTCACATACAGCGCTAAACGGATTGCTGGCGCTTTTATTAGTGAATTTCCCTCTATTCAGACAACCGTTTTGGAGGACGGACTCGAGTTCCTGCACAGCATCCTGTCACCATCCAAATGAACCAGAAAGGCCCAAATGTATCGATGCGTTTACCAAGTTTTAAGCTTCTGAAACGATCGCGTGTTTGAAATATTTGTGGGTTTTTTGACGTTTCTCGCCCGGCTTTGTGTGACTGATGGGTTTAACTTCCACAACTGAACTGTTGCTCTTCAGAGCAAACAGCAGCATCTGCAGAGTGGAACAGCCAGTAATGCTATTTGACTAACCCTGATTACCTCTGTCCTTCTCTTTCTGTTTTCTTCCAGGTAAGCACTTTCTCTCATCTCCACCAGGAGCGATAATGGAGCCGTGTGTGTGAGCGTGTGTGTGTGTGTGTGTTTGTGGGTGTGCGTGGGTCGGTAAGCGTGCATCCTGTTGCCGCCGGCCCTGAAGACGGCTTCGTGCCGCTGAAACGCGAGGCAGGAGCGATTAAGGTGATGCACGGAGGCGGCAGGTCCATAATGGAGACGCGACGGGTCCGGTTCTGACCCAGTCAGCAGAACCCGCTCTGGAAGCGACGGACAAACGGCAGAGGTTTGGATGTGAGAGTGTCGCTGCAGCGGTGTGTGTTCTGTTTTACAGTCTGGTGCTTAAGAAGCTCTTTATCTCACTGAGGCTCTGTCAGATACTCCATCAGCCTGTTAGAGTTCTAGTGGAGAAGAAGGAAAAACGCAGCTGCTATAGAGACCTCACCATAAACTGAGTGCTTAAAAGGTGTAGCAGCAGCTTTTACTGCTAATTTAAAGGACCAGTTCAGAGATTTGGGAGCAGGGTTTTATGAAGCAGTGAAACATTTTGCAGCAGCGACTTCTAATACAGGCGAAAGGCTAATCTGAACTGGACAGAGAGAGTTTCACATCATTCAGAATCAAATGTTTTACTGGTCTAATTATCTGGGTTTAAGACTTGTTAATGTTATCTTTCACTGTTTGATCAGGTTAACATCTGTTATTTTACTGAACTACATGTGCTGAGGCCATTAGGTTTATCAGAGGGAGAAACATTCTGCTTATTTTATTTAGTATAACCGTGACAGTAAACCGTTGTGATGCACCAGGAGTGTAACAAGCTGATTTTAGCCGGTTGTTTAGCTGTGCTAACTAGCCTGCAGCCTGCTGCTTTACATGCAGCTCCTGGCTTCCATCTGCATCAGGGGGTTTAGTATTTTATTGTGATATTTTGAGGTACTATTGTTATGACTTTTAGGTGCCTCATGCAGGGAGATGGATACAAATATTGCTCATGAGAAACATTCCCGTTTGAAATTTGCTTCTTCGCCAATTAGTGATTTATAAGTGATTTATATCTCTAAGCTGTGCAACAGAATTGCATTTATTTACTGATAATTATTGATTCTCTTGTGGAGAAAATAGTAAAAATTACTTTTATAGTAATGCAGTCAGTTTTGTTTTTTTAATGCAACATTTTTGACATTTATAAAGATGACAAGTGAAATTTACAATATTTGTCATGATAAATGATAATAGGATAAATTCCCATCCCTAAACTGTCTGGAATGGGACTGAAAGCCGTCCTTTCAGTTTCCATGTGACGACTTATTAATATTACCAAACTGCTAAGTTTATTTATTTGTTGTTGGTTGGAGTAAATATGTGTTTTTTTTCATTACTTTTACTGCCAGCTCATTGACAGATGAAACTTCAATAAGATAAAATGGTCTTTAGCTTTATGATTCTGGAAAGTTACATCAGGAAAAAAAAACTGCAGGTAACCTACTGATTACTGATAACTACTCCATAGAAACCCAGTTTGGAAAAAAAAAATCCTTATTTTAAATAGAAAATTCTTTTATTATCCCGCTGTGGGTAAATTCAGGTCTAACAGCAGCGATTGCATATCCTCTCTAACTGGTATTGAATGTGTATTACTATTTTCTTTCTTATATTTCAGTATTTTTGTGTGTTTCAAGGTAAACATTCAGTTCTCTTCTACCAGCCGTAATAAGCTAAAGTTTTAAAGTCGTGGAACTGATGTGGGTCGGCCTTCCTGGTTAGAAATGAGACTCAAAATAGGTTATTTTTCTTCGCCTTCACCTTTCCACTGTTACCCCGGCACAGTCAAATCCTCAGCATGAATCTAAAATACCTAAACAGCACACGCTGAGCCGGGGGGGAAGGAGCAAATAAATAAAGCAGAATGAGACTTGACTGACACAAAGCTGCTGCAATTTGCTGTGCTCCATGACAGATCCGCAGCGTATTCCCGGCTCCATTATTGCCTCAGTTTGTGTTGGCTGGCCGGACAAAAACAGGAGCGTTTCCAGGGCGAATAATAACCACACAGAACAGCTGCAAACACGAGTCATTACGGGTTTAAGTGAAACCTCAGCAGCCTGCTCCGAGTGTCCATTACCAGCCGCTAACTCGTCTCTGGGAAAGCCCGACCTGCAGCAGCCCGGACTCGTGGCTCTACTTGGCTTTTCTCTTTTATTCTCATGTCGCAAACTGGCTCGCATTTTTTATTTTTTTTTTTAAAGGTAATTTATGGCAAACAGCTCTGACAGATTCATTTGTTTAACCCAAAGTACGCAGCGGAGAATTTGATGTGTTTTGACGTTCTGCTGCGGAAAAATCTCTAATCTGCCGAGCCGACAAGTTCCCAAAGTAACGAGAGAGACTGGGACAGAAAGAGAGAGAGAGACTGGGACAGAAAGAGAGAGAGAGAGAGACTGGGACAGAAAGAGAGAGAGAGAGAGACTGGGACAGAAAGAGAGAGAGAGAGAGAGAGACTGGGACAGAAAGAGAGAGAGAGAGAGACTGTGACAGAAAGAGAGAGAGAGAGAGACTGTGACAGAAAGAGAGAGAGAGAGAGACTGGGACAGAAAGAGAGAGAGAGAGAGACTGGGACAGAAAGAGAGAGAGAGAGAGACTGGGACAGAAAGAGAGAGAGAGAGAGACTGTGACAGAAAGAGAGAGAGAGAGAGACTGGGACAGAAAGAGAGAGAGAGAGAGACTGGGACAGAAAGAAAGAGAGAGAGAGACTGGGACAGAAAGAGAGAGAGAGAGAGACTGTGACAGAAAGAGAGAGAGAGAGACTGGGACAGAAAGAGAGAGAGAGAGACTCTGACAGAGAGAGAGAGAGAGACTGGGAGAGAGAGAGACTTGCTCTCGTTCCCTAGTGGCCTGTCCGTGTGTGTAAACCCCGTGGAGTTCAGTTTCGTACACAGACCGGTTCTGTGGTATTCTTCAGTTTGAGCTTTACTTCGGCAGCTTCCATCAAAGTAGATTGTAGGTTGCCATGGTTTCCCACTAAATCCTGGGTCTCTAATGTTTTACTTTCAATTAATTTGGTCATTTTGAAAAACAGCTGGGCACATTCCTGCAAACAGAACACTGTGTGTGTGTGTGTGTCAGATTAATTCAGACTAAACTGGAGGGTCTGAACACACAGTCGTCCAGCAGCGTTTCTCTCTGATGTGTCATTAATGGATTTTTGGCAACAGTGCGGCTTATTTGTTGTCCAGGAGTTTTTCGGGTTAATGCATCACAGGCACCAGATGTTGAACGTCAAATTATTGTTGACTGTGTCCTGGAACAGGAGCCTGTTCCAATCGTTTGGACTTTGTTTTGGAATCCTACCTAATCTGGGCTACAGGGAGAGAGGCAGACATGAGTAGTGGAGTCGGAGGGAACGGATTGATGAACCTGTTTGGTGGGAAGAAAGACAACAATAATCTTTAGTTACAACTTTCACTGCAAAAACACTAGTTTTTGGTTTCTAGTGCAGACATCTTGGCACACGAGAAATAAAACAAAACTGACTTACAATCAGCTTTTCAGCACAAAATAGACACCTGTTTTAAGTCAGTGTTTCCTTAGGAGTTGTCTTAAAAGTTCTAATTCAATTGACAGATTATTTCACTTAGAACAATACTTTTTTCGCAGAAGTGAAAAACTGCCATAATTTTGCAGCGATATTAACCAGTTGACTTACAACAAGCTTTTGTTTATTGCTAAAAAATCTTTCTAAGTTAGTTTTGTCTTAGTGTACTAAGATATTTCCACTGGAAACTGGACCAGAAATACTTGATAAGATGTTGTTGATTTTTTCCCCCCAGATCTCCCAGATGATTCTGACTGCTTGACATTTTATGAGTTCATCTTACATCCAGACGGAGCTGACTCAGCAGTTATTGCATCGCTCACGCAAAACAACCAAGACAAGCGATTTTATTACGAAAAAATAATCTCAGAATGTGAGATGAAAAGATGGGTGGTTAAAAATGTTTCCCAGATCAGAGTGGAAGATTTAATGAGGGTCCTAATTTGACGAGTTTGGTGACGTTCACCGGCGATCCAGTCGCCACCAGAGGGAGGAAGCCTCCAGTGTTTGGTGGTTACTGCAGGATTGGTTGATGCAGAACCAGTGAGCTGATGGGATATTGTGTCAAATATGAACAAGACTTCGTAGAAATTCAGTTATTTTAGGAAATCAACCCCAAAACACACAAAAGTAACGTTGATTTTTTTTTCTCTTTTTCTCCTTTAGTGACCAGGGTACTGATAAATTGTTGTGTCAGAGATACGGTCAAATTTATAAGAGAAAATCAGTATTTAGATACTGATTTTTCTTCTTTTTTTTTTTCAAAACATCCTATTTAGTAAAAAGCTGCGGTGGAAATGTGAAATGAAACACCCGGCTTTGTTTTTTTTAGCTGGATATGATCTTCAAGACCTTTATGAAAAGATCAAAACAAACTGCTCCCCGCCTGCTGCTTCCATTATATGTCAGAAGGTGCTCACTTGCATGGCATTTCTGTGCAGGATCGCTTTGTGCACCGTCATGTTTTATGTATTCACGGACCAGACTTTGAAAAGATCATCAGATAAATGCAGAGCATCTTTGTGCAGCAGACAGAACCTCTTCCCGTTTCAGCCCTGCGCTCTGCACATCTTTCATAACAGCCGGCAGCATTGTGTCAGTGTGGAGAACAGAAACTGAACGCGAGTCTCTGCGTTTAGCAGGAGGCGAGTCCAGGAATTGTTTTTCTGAACCATTAATGATTTCTGAGCAGAATTAAAGCGCTCTTGTTCCTTTAAAAGATGATGAACAGATTAAGGAAATTGTGGTGACAGAGAAATGACAAGGCAGAAATGAAAACCAGCGTCACTTCAGGAGCTCTGAGTGCTAACAGCCACTTTGGAAAGCATCAGGAAACAGAAAAAGCCTTCACATTAGATCCTCTTGAACCTTTTGTTTCATCTTTCATCCTCTGCTAACGGCTTTTCTTTCCTTCCTTGACATTTAAGAAGGTGACGCAGCATCTCTGCATCCGAGATCAGCGTCTGTGTTTGTTTTCCGTTTTGCTCACTGAGCAGTCCCAGCGGGACACAGAGAAAGTTTAACCCAACATCACTGTCAAAAACCGGAGAGGATCTTAAAACTCTGGCAAGTGTATAATTAATAACTTCTTGAATACGATTAAAAGCAAACCAAACCAAATTTAATATTGCAAGAAACAGTTAGTGTGAAATTATACTTAATAAATGATTCATTTGTGGTTATTTGCAAAACTCAGACTCACAACGTGATTGATCTCATGACACTTAATAAATCATATTTACTTAATATCCAGCCGTAATATATTTGAGTCTAAATTTTTTTTTAAATTGGGTGGGAGGAGCGCTGCGCCTGGAGTACTTTCTGTGGGGAAAAACAATAAACATTTTGGTTAATGGCAGCCAAACCATGTGAATGACTCTGACCAGGAAGAGCCACAGACTAACACAGAACTGGACCAGGAAAACTTTCTATATCAAAGAGCTGAGAGGACACAGAGTCGGACTCGTACAGATGAGGGTAGGGAGGAGTTTCTGTTGAAGGAAGAAGAGAACGTACCCAAAGTTAACGGCTTCCAGATAAAATCTTTGGTTCGTCCTGGAAGTAATCATCAACAAACACAAAGGCACTGACCCAGGACGACTTTCTATGAGGAGGAACAACTAAAACCACACTGAGTTATCGAGTCATCACTGTAGACTTTGTCCAGTAAAGAGAGACATCTAAATGCAGAAGTACTGGTCCAGCAACAGCAGCTTCATCCATGACTGTTAAAGAAAGTGACGTATTGAAAAGCTGAAGCACTGAGCAAAGAAGACCTTCTTTGGAAAGAAAGCAGAAGAATACGCTAAGCTAATAGGAGCAATAGTTCAGTTTCTGTCTGAAAGAGAATTGCACCAGGAGAACTTTTTATGGGACAGTAGTCTACAGAGTTGGGGACAGAAATAGTCTGGTCTGTGTCTCTATGTGGGACAGAAACACGGCTCAGCACAGAGACACTCGCTGTGTTTTCATTGTACAAATTGGAATTCTGTAAATAAATTCCCAATTTGCAACATGCCAATTTTGAAAAAAACTCACATTTTTCGACAAAGTTTCTACACAAAGATGAGGGTTTTTTTGTTGTTGTATATAAATGTGTGTATTTCACATCACAGGAGTCATGTGATCAACAACCAGCTGTTACTACCGGTGGAAAAGACGAAGAAGACGACAGGAAGTAGATGGTTGAAGTTTTTTTTTTATTAATGACCTACCATGTGAACAAACTTATTCACATGTGATTTTATTCGTTTCTCATTTAAAGGAGACACATTTATGAAATTGTGTTCTTTTGACGTTGGTGGAATATCGACAGTTTTGTCGTAAAACGCAGCTCGTGAGCTGAAGTGCTGTCCAGTCAGGGACCACCAGAGGCTGCACAGCGTTAATGACAGAACGCGCTGACCAGAACGGAAACACAGCTCCACTTTCTACCCCGTCAACTGTTCAGTTCTCATCTTAAAATCCCACAACAGTTTGTTTTTTCAATCCGTGAAGAAGAATCTCAAGAAGCCAGATGGCCACACTGCTTGTGGCCAGACTCCCAAAGCTATATAAGCTCAATGAATTACAGTTTCATTATTATTTTATTTATTACTGAGAGATGAGTGCCGTTAGGCTGTAAAATCTGTGCAAGTGTAGCGCAGGGCATCATTTAATATTAATATCCTGCTCTTTATTTTATGCCAGTTGTAAACACAGTTACTGCAGCTTGTCAAAGAAGATTGACCTCTCTGGTGTTTTTAATGACACTCGCTGGACACCGAGTAATTATCATGTAGTTTAAAGCTGAACATGCATATTTTACAAGCGTAGGGAAAAAAGAATGGACAAAAAAAAAGAAAGGGGAAAAAACAGCTGAATCTTATCGTGGTTGGTATTTCATTTAAGGTAGAGCTGAGTATCTTCTGCGTAGTTACGGTAACTAATCTTGTTACTTGTTATAACCTGATCAAGTGGGAGAATGTACAGTAGATACTACATATCTGCAGGTGAGGTGAGCGTGTCTGGCTGCCTCCATGTCATGTTCATGACCTTCCCTGAACAGACCCATTTTTCCTGTCGGTGTTGGTCCGTCGCAGCAGATCTGATCCCAGCGCTGATCATACAGTCAGATTACAAGGTCCTGCTGCAGACGCAGCTTCTTATCTGCAAATCTGCACAGGAGCCTCACCTCCGCATTTATAAACTGCTCTTATCGCTGGACTCGGTCAGCTCGATATTTCAATTTGAATGTTGATCTAAATTTGTTGCTGAGGACGTTTGGACTCATTGTCTTGTATTGTTTGCTTTAAATGAAAGCCGGTCCATTCCAATCATTGGTGTGGTCAGAGCCAGTAAATGATCTCCTCTCTGCCTGCCTCTATCTCTGACTAAATAGAAACTGTCCGCTGATAAATAGAGAGTTGGGTTCACTGCCTGGGAATACAGATTAGTGATTTCACCCTGCATGCTCAGGTTTTCTGGGAAGGACTGTTGTCTCGTCGAGATAAAAACAAATCCTGACAAATCTTCATGCTCTCTAAGAAAAGAACCTGCAAATCCTTAAAAATAAAATGGTTTTAATGTAATAATATAATGTCTACAAATATTAACTTTTTCTCATGGTGTTTTTTTTTTTTTTACCCAAACGTCAAGATTGAACCTTATTGTTCATTCCTGAAATGCTCTTGGAATGGAAATCAGCATAGAAGTTCAACAAACTACCACAACTTGACAAACCTTGGCTGAACTAGGTCTCTGTGATCACTGTACTTATCAATCAATAAGAAGTAAAATCTGTTTTCAATGTCTGGACTAATCATTACAATGTCTTGAACATGATAATCATGTCATTTCTGTGCAATTCTCATACAAAATTCAAAATTAGGTTTTGTATGTGTTGTAATATTACAACTTTTGAGTTGACAGGGAGTGAATTTCAGTGCTAGGTCTTTTAAAGGTGGACTGAATTTTTATAATATGTTCATCTCAAGTGCAGAGATGGTACAAAAAGCTACAACAAAAACCACTAAAAGAAGCAACACAAAGAGGACGTCAATGAGCACAACTTCCTTCTTCACCAAATGGAAACAAAAATGGAGTGGTGTCAGATTTTAGTGTTTGGGGATGTTTTTGGCTAAAGACTGAGTCATTTCTCCTGCTAACGTTGGTTAGCTTGTTTGTTATTTACCCATCATGCACTACTCTGTAGTCCACTTCCTGCTTTTGGAGCAGTTTCCGGTCTGCTTGGCATTCACATATGCATTCAAACCGAACTAGAGTTCACTTCAGCCAAACCCAAACCGAGGTTTATACTACAGTTTGATTACACATTCACACTTTAACTAAACAGGACTTTTTTTTAACAGATAAGTTACTATTGTCCAATGTTTGTTGAAGTTCAGATTCTTGCAGTATAGTATTAACATTTTGGGCAAAATGTTGAATTGGCTCAGGAAGACCAGGCTGAGATGTAACACCTTACCCAAACATCCAGTGTCAGAAAGCCCCAGAGCTGGATGACGCTCCAACATCTAGCAGCTTTCATTTGTCGTGATCTTTGAGGCTTGTTGCAGTTGCACATGTTTAGAACCAACAGATATGAAACATACAGGATGGTATTTCAAACATTGTTGGGTGCAAGATGTTTTCCCTTTTATTTGACTGAAGCTGAACATTAGCTCCACATGGTTTGTTGGCAAACGCCTCACTGAGCAAATGGATAATTAACATCTTATTGCATGTTCATCACAGCTGTTTCTCTACACAGTCTGTTTGCTAAAGAGAAACTGTTTAATTGTTCTGATTGCTCATGATGAAGGTAATCTTTTAGTCTTTAGAGTGACGTCACATCTCCCCTCGTGCGAGTTGGGGGCGCAGCTCTGTGGACGGCTCTCTTTGGTTTCGGCTTGTTGGACTGGAAACCAGTTTGGTTTTTCCTCTAATTTGCTCATGGAGTTAGCCAGGCAGTCGGAGCCCAGGGAGGGCGACGGCTGGCCACCATCAGAGGTCTGTCAACCAGCAGCTGGGCTCGTCCATCTGCCCAACCCCGAGCAGCAACACAGCACCAGCCAAGCTAACTGGAGCCATCAAGAGCTTCTCCAGTTGTTTACATGATGCATTAATGACTTCTAAAAAGAAGGTGATCCAGTGATTTTATGCTGGAATTTGAAGATAAGATTTTGATTGATGTGTTTCATCCATCTCCTGTCCTTTCCTACAGTCTTTTTCTAAAGCCTGTCCACTGTGGACACAGTTTTAATCATATTACTTGTAGGTGTGCCAATTAATTTATAGTCTCATTACTATCAGCTGACATAATTCAAAGCAACAAAAATAAATTTTGTGAATTAATTTTGTTGACTGAAACCATAAATAGAAATAGAATTTATACTGGGACAGCAGACATTTTTGTCCCAGTATTCAGTTTCAGTTTAATGGAAACCAAACGTAAACATTTATGTAAAGTTCAGTTAAAAATTCTGAAGACAAGGGAACCGGCAGCTTTATATTTCCAAATCCAGAACACAGTTCAACCACTCTCTTCACAGGAGAACATTCAGGATTAAAAGCATGTTAGCTTAGCAACATTAGCTAGCATAGCAACATTAGCTAGCATAGCAGCATTAGCTTTACATTCTTCTGTGTTTTTCCTCTCACCTCGTCAGGATGTCAGAAACTTTCTGAATTTCGATCTGAAATGTTGGTGCTCTGTAGGAACAGTCAACTGGTTTATTATATTATTATCCTGACATTAGGCCATCAAACACATCAGGGGGCGCTACGTACATCATAGCTGCGTTCACTTGGTTCAGATTGAATGTTTTACTTTCCACAATGTGATTAAATGCATTTTTTAAAAGTTTTTGTTTCTGTAATTTATCTACAGTACCATGTCGAGTTTTGAGCCCTTTTTTTGAAATGAAATGAAATGAATGAAATGAAATTTTATTCGAACATGATACAAATATAAAAATAAAATAGTGCACAGTAACAAGAAGTGCATAAGAAAGAAGAGAAAATACAGATTTTTTTGTTTCAGTTAACATATGCTCAAAATGGGGTAGGAAGAAGTGAGAACTTATAAACTCCTACCCCCTAAACACTTGAAACTTTAGAGTCCTACTGTCATTAAAAAAATCAAAATCAAAGTGGCAGTCAGAAGTAACAGTTACTAATATTTACCTATACATTTTCCCATTTTATGCTGGTTTGTCTTTCTAAACCCTTACACCAAGTTATCTGCAATACACACCTTATTGCTTTCCATCACCCGTATGTGTATCTATTGAAAATTACCTCTTTGTACTTTCTTTTGAATTGTGTTAAACTATTGCTTTGTTTTAAATCTTCATGTAACTTGTTCCATAACTTTACACCTTTAATTGAAATACAGAAGCTTTTTCTTGTTGTTCTAAAATTGCGGATCTTGAAGTTTGAGTGACCCCTTAAGTTATACCCCCCTTCTCTTTCAGAAAACGTGCTCTGTATGTGCTCAGGTAACAACTTTTTAGATACTTTGAACATAAACTGAGCCATTTTAAATTCTACAAGCTCGTCAAATTTGAGAATTCTGGATTTTATGAAGAGTGGGTTTGTATGCTCATAATAACCGACATTATGGATGATTCTAATGGCTCGTTTCTGTAGGACGGTTACCGGATGTAAAGAGCTCTTGTAATTAACTCCCCACACTTCACAGCAATATGATAGATATGGTAAAATCAGAGAGTTATATAGAATATGAAGTGATTTAGCATTCAATACATGTCTAGCTCTAGCCAATATGGATATACTTCTACTGAGTTTACTCTGTAAATGTTTAATATGAGGTTTCCAACTGATTTTGTCATCTATTATTAGACCGAGGAACTTATTAGCGAAAACCCTTTGTAGAGTTACGTCCTCTATTTGAACTTGGATTTCAGTATTTTTATAACAGTTCCCAAAGACCATGATTTTCGTCTTGTCCAAATTTAGGGATAATTTGTTATGGTCAAACCATATCTTTAACTTACTAATCTCTGAAGTGACTGTTGAGAGAAGATGCTCTAAATTGTCGCCAGAGGCTAGAATATTTGTGTCATCAGCGAATAAGATAAATTTTAATACATTGGACACTTTACTGATATCATTTATATAAAGATTAAATAAAATTGGTCCCAATACTGATCCTTGTGGTACTCCACAGACAGTCTCCTGCCAATCAGATTCCACATCTCCCAATTTCACAAATTGTTTCCGGCTCTTTAAATAACTCCTCATCCAGTCAGAAACTACTCCCCTAATTCCATAGCGTTCTAATTTTTTAAGTAAGATTTCATGATTTATTGTATCAAAAGCTTTCTTTAGATCTATAAATATCCCTACTGCCAGTTTCTTACTATCTGTTGCGTTGGTTATTTCTTCTATTAAGTCAGTTACGGCCAGCGATGTTGACCGGTTTGCTCTGAATCCATATTGACTGCTAATAAGTAGCGAATGTTTTTCTATGAATTGTTCCAGTCTTTTCTTAAAGAGTTTTTCCAGGATTTTAGAAAATTGTGGGAGAAGAGAGACAGGCCTGTAGTTAGTGAAGAGGTGTTTGTTGCCAGTTTTATACATTGGTTTGACCTTAGCTATTTTCATTTTGTTGGGAAATGATCCTGTTTGAAATGATAAATTGCAAATATAAGTTAGTGGTTTAGAGATTCCTTTAATTACTATTTTAATAGTTTTCATGTCCAGATCATCACAGTCAGTGGAAGTGAATTATTTATGCATGAATCATAATAAAACTGCTGCAAAGGGCTGAGATTTGAGTCAAGGATAAAATGGAAATCTGGTTTTAAAAAGTGACATGGCCCATAGAGGAAATAACGTAATTTTCTACATAGAAATGAATTTAATCTCAGGTACTGTACAGGAAGTGTTGTGTAAACGGTCCTGCAGCTCTGGTGTTTTTCCTGCTTTATGTTCTCTCACCCATGTGAATGTAATCCCTCGAGATACATGCTTTTTTTTATTCTCTCAACATGATTATGATTCAGCAGCTCTGCCTGCCTTATTTGCATATTTATAATTTGATGACTCTACTTTCACGAGCTGGCAGGGCAGGAAATGTTTCTCTCCCTCTCAAAACAGACGTCTGCAGAGTTTCATGTAGGAGGAGCGACATTTCCAGATACTCAAACTATCCACTACCTCACATCCTTTCTCTGTGCTGTAACCCCAGTTAATAAGATTTTAGTCAATAAGATTTTTACTGAAAAGTTGAAATAATTCTGTTCATGCATTTATTTCTCAGTAATTTATAACTCAAGCTTAATAAAACCCAAAACTTGTCTTTTTGAAAATGTGAAAACCAGATCAATAAAATCCTGAACCAGAGTCTGGAGGCTCTAATCGCCATGGTAACACCAGCAAACTGGCCTGACCAAAACCTCACCGAGCAGCGGTGTCCAAAGTGTGGTCCAGGGGCCATTTGAGGCCCTTGAATTGATTTCATGCAGTTCGTAAGACAAAACTTATGTTCCACAAATTAAAATCCTCTCGCATAGATGTTACAGACAACAGAACCAACAACCCAGATAAGCTGAAAGCAGCAAATAAAAAGCAGAACTTCAACTTGATGTCCTCCATGCTACACCGCATTAATGCAGTAAGTCATGCTAATGGAGGAACAACCAGCTACTTAGAGCTGATACCAAACAATATGGGGTCATTTCTGCTATAAAGTTGCGTTTTTATAGTTCTGATATCATATTTGGTGCTTTTTGAGGAACTGAACTTTGAATTTTTTTCAAGTATAAGTCAGAATCCAAAAATTATTTAAAAGGTAAAAAAATTAAATACAATTAGAAATGCAAAAACTTCTCAATGATTTTTCTAATTTGGAGACACACATATGTTTAATTACATTAATTCTCAGTGCTCTCCCAAATTAACCAAATTAGTGTTAATCCACAGTAATTAATTACGCTGATCAAATAATGAATGATTTCTTTAAAAAATAAATAAATAAAAGATTCCAGTGGAATATTTTAGTTCCTGCTTTTAAATCGTCTTAATGTGAATTTTTCCGAGTTGAACTTTTCGGTCTTTTGTTGTTTCCGGCTATAGAGCGACTCTGTGCATGAGTTCCAGAAATCAAGAGCCAAAAGGAGTAAATTAACAGTAAGCCAGAGATTGTCTGTCATCTAATCAGACCCCAAGCGGGGAAATTTGTTTGAGGATCTCAATTAGCATTCGGGCCTTAGCGGGTCTCCACCGCTCCCAGGTTCCCCCTCTCTGCGGCGCCGCAGCCTGCGGTTGGCTCCTCATTTAAAAGTCTGAGCAGCCGTATCTGGATCAGTCACATGGGGAGCCATAATTTATCTTCTTTTTATTTTAAAAGTGTCGGAACAGTAAAAATTAGAAGCATTTAGCTTTTTTTCTTCTTCTTCTTCTTCTTTTTGCTGTGCCGCTGCGGCTCCCGACTCCATCGAGGAACAGGAAGTTGCTGCTGCAGAGTCCCTGGTGAGCGCAGCCGCTCTGCAGACGGAGGGAAATAAAACTCCGCCAGAGATCCAGCATGTAGGAGCCTTAATTAAGCCAGGCTCCTCTGATTGCGAGTCTTTTTTTTTCCAAGGCTCCGCTCCGTACTAGATGTGCGTGGGGTCTTCGCTGTGTGGGGGCTAGCCTAATGGCGGCCGTTATACGTGTTAATAAAAAATAAAAAATTTTTTAAAAAAAACACTGGCTTGTTTATTCAGTCCCGTTCTCTCATCTTCCTCATCCGTCCTGTCAGCTCAGCGTCTGCTTCATGACTTCCCTGACTCGGATGACTCGGCTGAATTGGTGCCGGTGTAGCATCGATATGCGCATCCTCATTACCACAGGGTAGGACGGATTTCTGGGTAGCACAGATAAACAGAACACCTGTTCACTTCCCCGACTTCACCCTCCCTGCTGTTTTTCCCAGTTTTTGTTGGGCAGATCAGCAGCGATGGCTCCACATCAGGTTTATAGTTCACTACGACGTCAGGCGGCAAAGAACAATTATTCTAAGAATCAATTAATCGGTTATTCTGATGATTAATTGATTTGTTTTTTAATTGGCACATTCTGCAGATTAATCGTTGCGTGCACAAACTCAAAAAAAAAAATTACCGAAGTTTAAAAGATGTAAATTTGTTGTATGTACATCTTTAGTATATTTCTGTTTTATTAAGAAAATGTTTAATTGAAAAACTTAAAAATTTGCAGATTATGTCAATATGTTTGTCTGATTAATCGATTACCAAAAATAATCATTAAAGAAAATTAATATTGTATTGCTTAAATTGCGTTAAAAGCATTGCTTTAGTGAACACTTGATCATTTGTAGCAAAGGATGTATCTGTAGGTAAAAAAAACTATCGGCATGTGAAGTAAGCTTTTCTGCTGGACTTACTGACTGACTAGAAAAGCTGCTTGATAAATCTTTTACAGAACTGGAACCAGGTGAAGCTAAAACGGCCACATGAGGAGTTCTGGGTAGGACGGATTGAAAAACAAAAATGATTTTTTTTTTTTTTTTTTGTATAGTTTGGCTTAATTACTGCTCTGAGTGTTCTTTCAACAGAATGGCTTTTTTGAGTCTGCATACTCCTGTTATTGATCAGTTGGTGATTATTTTAATGAACGATACCTGGAGCCCCTGCTGTGGTGGGTCACCTAAACTCTAATCCGTCATCAGCTCCAGATTAGAAAACAACGGCTCCTCTGTCTGCGCTCGCTGGCTGTTCATATTGGCTCCCGTCTGTCTGGGTAAATTATTTTAATCAATCAAACGAGCTCATTTAGAGAAGTGAGTGAGATTCAGATAAAGCCCAACCCTCCCACTGCTTAAGGACGATGCTTAACCAATAAGGAGGGTCACCCAGGCAGATGAAGAACAACAGCACAGCTCCCCAGGGAGGCGGGGTTCAGCCCATATTTTTATGAAGCAATCACTTTTAAAAAGTGAGTTCAGAGTCACTCGGTCCCCGGGGAAATTCATTAGATCGGCTGCAGTCTGTCTAATGAGAGCGACTTAAAGAGAAAACCTGCTGCACGCTTCAAAACGCACTACAAACAATAAATAGCTCTCGCATTTCCATGGCGTTCTGTATTATTTTTATTTGGCTCATATCTGACTAAGAATAGATGACAGAGCTTTCCAGAGTTTGTGGAAGAAAACTGCAGAACCCCCCTCATCCCCCCCATCCCCCTCCAAAAAAAAAAAGAACCCATAGCATGGTTTGCTGTGAGGCGGGAGCAGAAGATGAATAATAAATGCTGGGCTTTGTTTCCGCTTCGGATCAGAAGTAAAGTTGTTTTCTCACTGATCTGCTCTGAAACTCGACAAGATAGACGCTCTTAACCCAACTTAGCCAAACAACATTTAATATTCTTCGTCTTACTTTCTTCCTCTGGTGTTTCGAAAGTTGAGACTCATCTCTGGATGTCGGTTTTGCTCAACGCACGCCCGGCTAACATCGGGAGACGTCGACGTTTTCCGCCCGCACTCGGGAAATTTCTCCTGGAAAGCAAACATAACTTGCTTAGCTGCCAACGACCTTTAATCAGATTTACTGCATCCGATGGTAGAGGTGAGCGAACGGATGTCGCTTCAACAAAGGTTTATTCTGATTCCGTTGCAGGGTATTGCAGGGGTTTTTTTTTTTCGTTGTTGTTGTTCATGTATTTTTAAGTGAACTTGTACAGGATGTTTGGCCCACTAATGGTCAGTTCAACAGGTATTTCTAGTTTTGACGTCTTATGCAACATGCGAGCAACCTTTCGGGGCCAGAGCAGTCAGCATGAAGGTATCTGAGCAACTAAAGCGTTCCCGGCTCTTATGAAAGCCTGACAGAGACAGAAAAGCCTGCAGCGTGGCTCCATCCTCATGCATCCTGCTGCCTCTTTGATCTCTGCATGCGTCATGTTTTGCATGCAAGTATAATCTCTGTCAGAGTTGCATAAGAGCGACACACACACACACACACACACAAAAAAAAAGATGCTCCACATCGAAGACACGCTGTATTATTCTGGCCTGTTTTATCCTCCAAAACGCGGTTACACGCGTTCATTTTGGGGCGATTTTATTTCAGGTCTCTATAATATTACGGGGAGGTATTTACATAATCTGAAAGTTATGTAATCTCAGTGCCTCATTTTCTGCTTATGTCTGCATTAGGATGATTTGATATCAAAGTGCCTCGAAGCCAAATTTCCCACTCTGACTGAAATTAGTGGCGGCTGCCGGCCCGCTGCTGAAGCTGGTTATTGATCCTGTGAAACAGGGTTTCGTGTCTCAGCAGCAGGTAACGAGCAGGTGATGAAATAAATTAGCAGGAGGCAACAGAAAATGAGAGTATCTGCAGATTGTTGTGTTGCTCTGAGGAAAGAGCGACGGTAAAGATGGCTGTCAGCGTGAAGCTGTCAGAGCTGTGAAAGGAGACGGCAGGTACTGAGAGCGCCGATGGAGGGCGGGGGGGGACCTGGCAGTAAGAGTTCAAGTATTTATGGATATATAAAGATGTGATGGGCAATAAAGTGTTGACCTGTCGCACCGAGGTGAGCCGTGAAACGGCGAGAGGTCAGAGTGATTTCCCGAAGCTGAATGAGTCTGCTGGAGGAAGAAGTGCTGCTCGGCCGTAGAGTGCTTCATGGGATGTTCCTGATGGGGGAGCCGTTAGTTCAGTGACCTCTGCTCCCCTGCCTGCTTCTTCTTCTCTCCTCGTGGACGGATTACTGCTCCGTCTGGAATCTCCGGCGCTGATGTTGAACTGATTCAGGATCTAATGTGGGCTGAGGAAGGCACCAGTACTGTAGCAGGTCCCACAGCATCATGCCTCCACCACCAAGCTGGACAATTTATGATTCTCCAAACATCCTGTTTAATATTATTGGACTCAGTAAAATATTCAAACCCATTTCCTCTTCTTAAATTAAAGTTCTTCCACCGTAATTGGTAAAAAAATGTTTTGATCATTGAATTGTTGATTGGCAGTTAACCGTGTCATCAACGACTCCAGTCCCAGATTGAAAGTGGTGCTTGAATCGTTTTTGTTCCAGGAGTGTGTTTGCATGTGCCGCCTTCGCTCATCTGGTGACATAAACTCACGGGCCAAACGGCGAATCCAATGGAATCACTTTGGATGTCATTGCCAGTACCTGGTAAGTCCGGATGGCACCGACCCTAAGAAAGTTCAGAAAAAAACCGGAGAGGAACTGAGCAGGATCTGCTGCTGAAGGGGGCTATGGTTTCTCCACATGTTGTTCCAAAACAAATTAATGAAATCCTTTTTCAGCTTCTGATTTTACTGATGTTTGTTTAATCTCTGGTCTTTTCCAGCCACTGTAGGCCATCGTCGCGGAGAAACTCCAGATTTATCAGCTTCAGAGATCATTAAAGTAGCGGCTCAGCGAGGTTTAAGTTCATTCACCTCCAGCGCTGTAAGATGACCAGAGTTAGGATTCATCTGCTGTAGGACTTGTGTCGGTCAGAAGACGTGTTGCTGCTCAGCAACAACCTGTGCTTTAACTTAACCTCTGGAGACAATATTTCAGCCAGAATGCCTGGAGTTTCCGCCACAGGCTCTGACTCCAGATTGGACTTGAAGTAGCTGCGGGCAAGAGGTTTTTGAATTCTCTTTCTGTTGCTCGGTTTGAGAAGGTTAGGAGAGATGAAGGCGAGAAAGACGCCTTTGTGAAGCCAATAGGATTTATCATGTGTTCTCTGCTCATAACCGAGAGGATTTCTCCAATCCCTAGACAAATCTTTTTTTCTCCTCTGTACCCACAGCTGTCATGCAGAATATCTTATCACATCGGTGGAGATGTGCGTGGGCCAGTCTGTCGCGGCGCTGCCTGAATCCTGGCCTGTAGCTCTGTGCGTGTGTGTGTGTGTGTATGCATGTGTGAACATGAGAAATGTGGCTCGTGGTTAAAAGGGCAGTGGGATAATCACTCTGGCACCTGCTCAGACTCGTGCGCGCCGCTAAACGTCCCGTTACTCGCAAAGTCAAATACAAGACGAGCCTAATGGCTCCCGAAGCTCGTCTTTGGAAATGGCGATGTTAACTACAACTCTCTTAACACTGAAGCACTTTGTAGATCAAATATAATACGTATTCCTGTGGTTTGTGGCTCCCATTAAATGTGTCAGCTTGAACCCGGCAGTGTTTAAGGAGGAAAGTCCCTGCTGACTCTCATCTCCACTCGTCTCAAAAATAGAGCCTTTCACCCATTTCCCAAAATGTGGACGGATCCGCTCCCTTTATTAGTGTTGGTCGGACTTTTCCAAGCGAGGAAATGATCGTTGTACTTAACCATAAAGTTTTTGTTTTTTTTTCTGTCACTTTTGGAGTACTTAAAGCAGTTTAAACTTGAACCTAATATCTAGTTCCATTCTCAGCAGAGTTGTTAAATCCAGAAACATTGAAGATTTTTTAAGCCTGAATAGGTGTGTCGACTTTGACTAGGACTTAGTTTGGGTGGGAAACAAAGAACTTTAACAAAGGGGCAAGCACTTTCTCTTATAAGGTTGATTTTGTTTGGATATTTGCAGGGATTTTATTTTTTATTTTTTATTAAATCAAATCATCATCAACCTGCTCTGAGCTGTTACTCCTGTTATCTTTGTCTAAACCGTGTGGCAGAAAAGCAAAAACTGAAGAAATAAGAAAACGTTCTTACTGCTGCGTACAAATCAGAGGGCAAGTGTTTAATCTACCAGTGATGTTTTATCCACTTGTAATCAGTGTCTATTGTTATTTGGCCAGTCCAGTTTTTAAAAGAAACTCCTTAAAATCCTTTAAATACAAAGAACCGGTTCTGTGATGTTTTTAGCCATTTTTTGAGGGACTGGCTTTAATTATAGAGCGCCTGTGGATTGTGTTGGGGTTTTTTTAGCTGCCATTAGCTACGCTGCTGCACAATATGTTCATACCACGCTGCCACAATTTCCCTTCAGGGCACTGTTAGCAAATTCATAGTCACACATCTCTCAATTTTTAATGTATGAATAGAAAACATGGAAAGTATCAACTTGTTTTGTGGCAGTGCTTTTTATGTGAGCTTATTGTCAGCCAGAGTGTCATTTTCTCAGAGAATTAGATTTTTAACCACATCTTGTTCAAATAAATCAGCTCCATCACTGTTATGCCTCCGATGGATGTTGAAGATATTAGATATATTGTTTCAGTAATAGAAAATGATTTATTCTGAATACATTAGCGAACAGCGGCTCCGTCCTCACGTGGACGCGCAGCAGTGAGAAGCTTGTTGAGGGTATCTGGAGGTTCTTAGAAGTTTAGTTCAAGGTGTTATTGGGTACATAACAGTAAACAGATGTGTTTACACTCAGGCTCGTATGAGTTGCTCAAGGTGTTAATTAAAACTGCATATATAATTTCTTCAATGCAGAAACAAATGACCTGAGATTGCTCATACTCACACTTTCTGCTCATGAGTTTTACTTGTTAGAGATTGAAGATGTCAACGATTTCCTTGGTTAATAACTTACATCAGTCCAGGGATTCAAACCTTGTTCAGATATTGTTTTAAATTCCTCGGCTGCTTTAGTCAGAAAAAAATTATGTTGACTTGCTTTAAAACTGTTGCACAGCAGTGATTATTTTTGTATAATTTATTTCTAGATGACTTTAAAAGCACTTGGTTAAAGTCATAATGGGTTTCCATCTTTTGATAATGCCAGGTTATTTTCTTCATTACTGTCAGAACGCAGCATTATCCCAAACGTTCTATCGTTTTAGCAGCTAGCTTTGCTGCATCGCTAACACTAGCTTATGTAAGGAACATAGATTCAGCTTCCGTTGTAATATTTTTATTTTCATCATTACAACAAAAACTATAAATAAATAAAACACCTCTAGAATTGTACCAGATTTATAAATTTCTGTAATCAGCTAGATGCTAATATTAGATTTTACTAGCTATTGCTATAACAATTAGAGCATGAGTTCCACCTGTTATGTTTTTCCATTTATCTTTGTGACATTTGTAACATTAGCTTAGTCTAGCTAATGAAATTTATTTCAGCTGGTGTCTCAGCTTCCTGTGTCACAGAAAATAACCTGATCACAAACAATCTCAGCATTTAAGTTAACAGCACACCTGAATTTAATTTTTATATTTGCCAGATTTTACATATTAGCTTGTCATGCTAGGTGGAGATTGACTTTCAGTTGTTGTGCATCTATCTATCTATCTATCTATCTATCTATCTATCTATCTATCTATCTATCTATCTATCTATCTATCTATCTATCTATCTATCTATCTATCCATCTATCCATCTATCTATCTATCTATCTATCTCCATTAGAATATTCAAAGCAGTGAAAAGAAAATAATGCTACTGATTTTCTTTATTGCAGAATTTAAATGTTATTTGTGTCTTAGTGCAAATAATGAAATTAATACTTTTTGTTATGTTTGTTGATAAACTGATTTTGATGTCTTTTTATTCTAAGTAAGATGAAACTGGATTGTACGTCATTGGAATTTATTGTAGTTGGATCAGATTGTATTAGTGATGTGAGCTTCTATGCCATGAATTGAATTACATTTGTTTTTTGTGAAACACTTGAAAATATGAACACTGAAAAAAAATTTCTGATTGCTACAGCCATTGTTCAGCCAGCTGACCAGTAGTGCACAGGAAGAGGTGGGGGAGGGGCAGAGCGCTGCAACCCCATGCTGCATAGATTTTCAAAATAAAAAAGCACCTTTTAGATATTTCCTGCCTGAGAAACGATCTGAATCTGCTCAGAATGTCAGGAATCCGTCGTCTCAAATCGTATCTCATTTGCCAAATTTGCTGCTTTACTTTTAATAGCGAAGCTCGGAGCTGTGCTGGGATCTCATTTATTAGGATTCAGCCCACTTCCTGACATGCTGTGTAGGCATAGATAAGAGTGCTGGGAACGTGGTCTGAGTTAAATAAATAAACAGATCATGCACCAAATAATTAACCTCTCAGGGTCTTTGACATGCTCTGAAAACGGGGGAGCGCAGGAGAGCCTGGCGCGCGCCGCGTCCCTTTCTTCACAAGCTGCTCTCTGTGCGGCTCTGAGGTGAAATCACTTCACAGGGTTTTTGTAAAGCTTCTTCTTCTCCACGTGATTTGAGAATTAGGTTTCCACAGGCTAATTACCGAAAAGGTGTAAAAGCAACAAACACTCAGCTGAAAATCAGCACAGCGTTCAGTAATTTTGTTATCTTAAACAGTTCGGCATTTTGTGTGCCTGGATCTTTTATCTGCACCATAAGTAATATCACAGAAGGACATTTTGATTGTGTCTAAATTTGAAAGTGTAAATCCTCCTGAACCGTCTTTTGTTCTCACACTGGAAATTAATCCGGTTTAAGCATGTTTTTAAAATTCATTTTCTTAATTTTCTTCGTGCAGCGGTTAGTCCCCTGCGACCCTGAGAGGATTACGTAACGGTTGGACGGATGAGGTTGCTTAGCCCTCACTGGAGACAAAAGTTGGTTAAAATCCAGGTTAAGTAGATTTTCATTATTCTCCGATGATTACAAGCAACGTACAGATTCTCCAGAGAGGAAAGAGGAAAATCCTCAACACGTTTTGTTCTGCTCTGGGTTTTGCTCAAGATGCCTCTACTAAGCACATCCAACTGGGAGAAGACCTGGAGGTAGACCAACTAGCATCACCACTGCTAATCCGCCTCATTCGCTTTTGCCGCTCCTCTTTAAATCTCTGTCAGGTCAGGAAGATGTTGGAGTAGGGGATGTGAGCTAAGATGGATGGAGCTCCGTTATTGTCTCTCTGCTCTGCGTCCATCAAGCCTTCAGTTCATCACCTCTGGGGTTTGGGATCGGAGTTCAGGTGTCATTTCAGCTTTTGAGATCCTAATCAGCTGCTCCCAGTTGTAAACAAACAAACAAAAAAAAAAACACATTGTTGCCATGGTGACGCACCAACACTGTCCAAAAGAAAGAGACGTTTTTGTCTTTATTGTCTGTCATCATTTATTTAGGTCGCTGAATACATTTTAACATTCGAATAGGAATAAGTAAATTGCCGTCTATGCAGACAGGAAAAAAAAATATTGTATTTTTCTATTTTTTTTTTAAAGGAGAGACACTCAGCAGAGTCTTTGTCCACTGTGATCACCATAATGGAGCTGCTGTGACGCCTGAAAACTCTCCACCCCTAAAACCGGATTGTAGAAAACCTGTGAGGTTATGGATGTGAATTTAAACTGTGATTTTTTTCCACTTGTTGACTCTGTGCCTAAAGAGAACTTAAGAAATTAAAACCTTTTCTCATCTTGTGATGTGAGAAGATGTCAGGATTGATTGACTTCATGGAATCTATCTTAGAAATGAAACCAGTGTTTTCAGTTGTTTTATACTGGGGGAAAAAAACAAAAAACTTTTTGACACAGGTTAGACACCATTTTAAGAAAAGTGACTTCAGCTGTAGAAATAGTGACACTAGACAAAAGACAAGGTCCAGATTGGAGACTTTAACTCCAGAGAGGGAAGCGGCTGATGATCCATGGTGCTGCTTTTCAGTTTCATAGCAACATTAGCTGCAGAAATGCAAACATGCATTTATATGAAGACGTCATGATCCATAATGAAACACCAGTCAGCTGCGATAGAAATGACTACATAGCTTCTGTTTATGTCTCCACGGTTCCAGTGATATTAATGTGCAGAAGATGAATTATGTATCAGTTTAGCAGGTTTTCTTTTCAGGAGTTGACTGAACTGAGTGGGACCTCGTGTCACTGATCTATATGAAGACATCAGCTGAATATGTATGGAGTTGAGCTGAGGAGCTGCTGAGACCTGAACAGCTTTCACTCCTTTGGTTTTGCTGCAGTTTGCAAACCTGTCACTGATATTGGTTTTATTTTTTATATGTTGCTGTTTATATTCTGTGACGAATGGCTTTATACCCTCAGCCCAGACTGATGTGTATCAATGGATTCCTGAATTTCTTTAAATCAGGACAATGAGTGTTGCTTTTCTATGCAAGTAATTTCTTCATTTCCTGCCAACCACACATACAATTTGGAGGCGTAAACGCAGGGAGTGCAGGGCGCAGTGATGTCAATGTGCGGGGTTCTGATTTTTACTTTCCATTTCGAATCCAAAACTCCACTTGTTGAATTACTTGCTTTCTCTTTTAGACTGTGAGAAAACAGATTTTTCCTGTTTTTTTATTGTAAAAATCAGATGATGAGGCAGTTCTGCCTCAGGTTACTCATCTTACTGAGTTCAGTCTGGAAATAAAGCGCTCCAGGTTACTGCTCCAAGCTTTTCTTGCACAAATAAAATCCAATTTCAAATGAACTCCAGGATATCCCACTTAATCTAACAGGAGAGATTGCACAGGTCGGTTGTAGTGTAGAAGTAACACCAAGAAGAGCGACTCTTCCCGCTCATCTCACAGCTCAATACATGCGATCCCGAGTACATGTGCAGAGCTGCAGCGGCTCAGTGTGCAGGATGTTTACCTCTCTGCAGCTGGGTAGTTATTGTTCAGCAGCAGCCTGGTTGGGAGGTAATTATCCTGCAAGATTGAGTCTAAAGATTTCTTCTTAAGCAGGTGATTGTAAATAAAATGGTGTAACAGCTGATGCTTCTGGCTTTTAGTTCATGCAGAGGAAACTGTAGTAACCCTGAAGTTTCCATTTGTTAAATACCTGCACACACTTAACAAGTCTGCAATTAAAAGCCATCTTGGAGAGCTTGATGAAGTGTTGCACCTGTCTCATTAACGGAAAACATGATCCCAGCAAGAGAGCCGTCAGTTAAAACAATGGGAGCGACTCCACAACTCCTTCAAGAAGGGAAATCAACCCAGAGAGTGGGAGGAGAGGCTTTTAGTTCCCCTTCAGCTGGCTCTGAAACCTGGAGCAAATCCAACCAAGAAGACCACAAAGGGACACCAAGATGGAGACGGAAAACAGAAACTGCAAAACAAAACACCTTGAAAGACCAAAGCAGTTGTAGTGAAATGTAAGAAAAGATCAGAGAGAAAAGAAGCCAAATCAGAACAATCATAAAAACCCGAACAGGAGAAAATGAGGTTCTAGTGAGCTGGAGGGAAGTGATGGGCGAAACTGAAATTCAGAGATTAGTTCTGAATGATGCTGAAACATTGTTCCATTACTGTAGTCAGGGATGATCTGGACATTTTCTCATTCCCTCCATCCCTGTGTTGTTCTATAAACGGCATCGTCAGCATTTTTCTTTCCAAATTTCCACTTTTACCATGTAAACAGGAAGGAAGCATCTCATCTGTGTCAGACCGAGTCGGCCATGTCCTCCTCGGGTTGAGCCTTCAGAACCAGCATGTTTGATGACACCAGACATTTTTTCTATAGGAAGTTTTCTAATAGTGTTGATGTGAAACCAGAACCAGGTCCACACAGCAGGAAAACGTGACTCATATCTGACTTTATTGCAGCAGTCCGAGCGGCACAGTTCCAATCCTGCGAAAAATAATAATTAAAAAAAAATTCCACTTCCATATGCAGAACTAAATCAGACATTTATCTGATTTTCAAAATGTCTGAACATTTGTGTTGCATTTTATCCGACTTTTGTCATTAAGGTGAGACATGCATCCTAATTCAGTAGCATAAGAAGCCACATAGTAAATCTGGACGTAGACAACGGATGATAATGATGAAGTGATGAAAACAGTCCGAGTTAGTGAACGCATCACATTTAGTTTATCAGCTGGTTATGATCCAGTTCTGACCAGTAAAGATGGCGGCGGCCATCTTTACAGGCACACATTCAAATAATGTGCACACATATTTGATCCTAGGCTTAATAGTAGCCTAGGATCCTCCAAACTGATCTGTTTGGCACATACCTTGGTGAAACGTCCCACATCATAACACCCTCACCACTGAGCTTCAGTGGTTTGAATTCAGCATTTGGATGATGTTTTCAATTTAGCAGCACACATGTCTGTTTTCATTACTCTACTGGTACATTTTTTCCGTGCAGGAACTCTGCGATGGATCTCATTAGTGATGCCGGACTGCTGTGGCTGAGAAGAGAAATATACATGCAGAACATGGTGATTCTGAGAACGGTGTGAGTAAGACATCACGCCTCCAGCTGCCGCTGCTCGCAGTTTCATTGAGAAGAAGCCGAGACGTAATTAAATCCCTGACCCAGATTCGCTGCTCCGATCGCGCCTCCGTTCACGTCCCTATCTGCGCATGTGTGCACATTTAAATATTAATGTGTTCAATCAGTCAACACGAGGCGCCGCTGAAAACGCCACCCTGGCATAAAGCAGAAGGTAAACAAGTTAATAGAAAGCCTTGTGGATCTGCTGAGTCGTAATAATGTTTGTTTACTGCCGACTCGCTGCTCAGATTAGTTATTCTAGCAATCCTGTGAATGCAGGAGCGATTAAACATTAATGGCTGAATGTGTGTTTTCCTGCTTCGTCTTCGGGAATCCTCACCACTCTGTCCTGAGTTGTCCGAACGAACGCCGTCTTCCTGTAGAATCTGAAACCCCAGCCTCTGCTGAATGTCCTGATTGGTGCAGAGCCCTCCAGGTTTCCGGCATAACCCCGTCAGTCGGGGGAGCGGTGTAATTCCTGGTGTTTACGGGAGTCTTGTGTTTTCCTCCACGGTTGGCTTCCACACGCAGCCCAGGGGAGCGCCGCTGACGGCTCCATTTTCACTCGGTTCCCTCTGCCTGCTCCTTCTTAAACACTTTGATTAGCAAAGACAACGCCGGCGTTCTCGCGGGACCTTGAACCTCTGGAACAAGGGCGCGTTGGTTCCTCTTCATGCTTCCTTTGGCTCATTTACGGATCAGAGAGCAACCCAAGCAGCTCGCATCGACTTCGCTAAACAGTCTCTTTATTTTTGATTTCGGAATGTCAAAAAGGTGAAAGGAAAAAGCGAATAAAATGTTTTCAGTGCTGACGGCAAGCCATTGAGAGTTCAGCATCAGCGAACTTCATCTCCTCTTTCAAGTTGCCAATACTGATCTCTATCAAAAGCTTATCAACTTCATGCAGATCCATTTTGGCTGCATTGGCTACGGGGTAGTAAGGACCTTGGTCAATTCCCCTTAAAGCTAAAGGTTTGGTCAGAGCCAGATGCTTAATGTTGTCAGAGATATGCAAATGAGCAGCTGGCTGGGTAGAGCTCAGACTGAGTGGAGGTCAAACAGAAGGGTTAGGTTTCTGTTCTGCTGCTGCTGCAACACTGAGACCCGATTCCCAGCTAGCATCAGCACCGACCTGACAGACACAACTGTCCATTCCTATCTGTCGTTATATGTAGAGGAAGACGATTTATTTCTCAGGTCAGACTGCAACCTGTCTCCTTCAGAAACACAAAGACAGTTAAAAAGTCGGCCTTCCATCAGGTGAAGAACGCTTCCAGGATTACAGGACTAACATCCCAGCAAGATCTAGAGAAACTCATCCATGCTCTTCTCTTTAGTCTCATTGATTACTGCAGCGGTGTCTTCTTCCTCATTTAACTTCGTCCAAAAGTGTCTCATTTTATAAGGTTTCCCCTCGTTCACAGAGAACAGATACTGTTTCGTTGGATGTTTGACGGTAAATGTGACTTTTTGTTTTTTGCCACATCGATCAGCAACTAAAGTGGCATCAAGTCCTGTTAGCATCACTGAAACCCAACGCTTTAACTAATTTTGTGAAAAAAAATTACAATAAACTCACAATTATGTAAAAGTACAGCAGTCTGTTGATTTAGTATGAGTTTCAGTAAAAAACTGCCATAACTGATAAAGACTGAACAACTCTTTGATTATTGTTGCCTTTGATCAATAATAAATGAAAATATATTCTGACTTGTATTGCAACTTTTCATTACTTCTCTTTATTTTTGCCATTTCAATTTAATGTTAAGTCTTTTATCACGTGAAACCCTTTAAATCTGCCTTGCTGCTGAAATGTGTTAAAGAAACAACCCTGGCTGCTTGTACAGCACAGTCTTATTGAGGCAGCATGTATTTGGATATCTCAATGGGTGACAATCTAAAAGTCTAAAGTTCAGAGCAACAGTAGTTTTTCAGTGCATCCCAGGTGGCAGCGGCCCGATCGTCTATCAAAAATTGCTTTTTCCAAATCCCAGACCCCACACACGATTTCCCACTGTCAGGCCAAATCCTGCACCTCCACCCTGACAAAGTGCAAATGGGAATGTACTGTAAGAGCTCCAGGCTCAACAGCTTTGTTACCAAGGAAACTTGACTGGAAGGTCTGCTCCCAGCTGTCCGCAGGGATGGGGAGCCTTACTGCACAATCCCAGCACTGACAGAGCTACAGAGGAAGATGGAAGATGGAAGGCAGCAGCGGCGGCGGTGGCTTCGTGTTGACGCTCGTGTCCGATGGAGAAGCTCTTCATGGATGTGAACTGTTTACCCTCCTGACTCTCGCTGCTATTCAGATTCGTGTAATTTCACCAAAGCAGAAAGGTTCCAACTGTTCTGCAACCAAATTTCCTGTTTTAATAAATCCACGCTTTACTGTTAACATTGACAGTTATTAAAGGAATCTTATCTCCACATCAGGAATTCATTTTCTTGTTATTGGAGATATGGAGATGCTATCTTCTAAATCCTTAACGGCATCATCAAGGTTCTTTCTCATCCTGAGATAAGCATTTAATTATTGTGCTATCTGGAAGTATCCGGCCTTGTTTTGTGATCCTCGTGGCATTAGTGCTCCGTTACCTCTGGGCATCTTTACTTGACTTTGAAGAGGCGATCACATGATAGGAGTGTGACCACTGTCTTGTTATCTGTAATGATTGTGACCATGACATGAGGTTTGAGGAGAGATAACAGGCTTTTGGATTGCTTTGGGTGTTTTTAGAGTATTTCTGCTGGTTTTATTGTTGATCGGAGACGAGCTACAGTATAAACTCAGAAACGCGGAGCTGAATGTTCTGGGTTGGGATTGTTCTGTTTGGCTTTAGATATCCAAGGGGAATCTCAAACCTGTAACTTACTCCTGTCTTGTGATTTATTTTTTTGGTAAATATTTTATTTTATAAAAGCAGCTTGGCAGAACAGAATGTTGCCTCAGAGCAAATAAAGTCCTGGTCAGAGATGAGGATTCTCCACATAAACTCTGGGAGGAAGGTATTATGAGGCACACTTGTAAGGTCAAAAACCAAGATGGTAGGAGTGGCAAACAATGGAAGAAAAGGAGGACTGGCTGGATAATATGACTGCTATACAAATTGAAACAATACAGAAATATAGCACAGCTCTTTCCTGTATCTAAATGCCTGAAAATACATGCAGCTATCAGACAACATCATAAGCCTCTCCTGGGAGACGATAATACCGTTTCCTCCTACAACTGCAGACTTTTTGCCTTCCGTATTTAATATTGGTCAATATTGCTAAATAGTTACATTTTAGCTTCATTTGTCCCCGGGACATGTGATGGAAAAAAAATCCGTTTTCGTTCCTGAGTGCGTTGGTAAACTGTAAAGTGCCTTTTTTGTTGTCGTCTTCTCTTCTGAGCGGCATTTCAGGCCGTGTTGGTTTCACTGTGGCTTCAACAGCATCAACGCAACGTTGTATTAAAATACAACTAAATATTTCTCTTTTACTACTTTGTCATAAAGAATTAATTTCCCAACGAAGATAAAACAGGAAAGGCTGAATGAGCGGTTTTCTGGTTTGAACTGTACGTTGTCGAGTTTTTCCTCCATATTTTCCTCAGTACCACATTAGCCACGTCTCGGGCTCTAAACCAGCCCACTGACTGCCATCTTGTCTTGTGCCTCTGATTCTGACATGGTTTTTAATGTCATTATGTGTGATGGAGCTGCCAGCCTGGCACGCCGTGGCAGCGCCTCCTCTGCCTACATTCATTAGCAGTCCTGGGGGGAACACTCAGATTAAGGTAGCCTTAAGAGGAGCGCCTTCTCCCCACCCACTTTATGTCGAGCTCTAACCTTTTCAGATGAAACAAACAAATCATTGAGCTCAAGTGCTAACGGGGGACACGCGGCTGCCGCTCTGCTTACCAGCGTTGCTTAGCGAGGGCTGCTAGGTAATGATCATGGGAAGGGACGACGGGGACGAGGTGGACATGACTGACGACGGGCACTTAGTGCTAACTTTGTTATCTGCAGCGAGAAATATTTCAGGCTGTCTCTGCTGGCCAGAGATGGAGGGAAAAGCAGGAAGGATTTCAGTTTCAGACTGCAGGTAAACAGATGATGCAGCTTCTGTAAGACGACGGTTCTCCGGCTGCCGCTGTACGAGTCAGCAGAGGAAGTTAATCACCTGTTTTCAGGTGACAGAAGCCGCTTTTATTTACAGACAAGGAGACGGAGAGCAGAGGAACTGAGTCCATTCAAACCACCAAGTTCTACTGGTCACATCTGTGTAGCTGCTGTTCGTGTTTCCTCAGAGGTTTCCGGAGATACCTGGAGAACAAACATGGCGTGTCAGGTTTAACGTAAAATGACGAAACTGTGTTCAAAGTTTTGCTTTTATCCCGTTTTACTAGAACAAGATATTAGCGTTTCATAGAGCATATCTTAAATATGTGAAAGAAAATGCAGCTTATGAAGCTGAAATCCCTTGGAGCGATGCTAGCTACGCTAGTTGACATGCTAACAGCTCCAGGAGTGGCATTTTTTCCTCTTGCCTCTGATTCTCTGACCCAAAAAAGTGTAGATGAGAGTGGAGATATTAGCTTCTGTGTTAGCGCCAAGATGGTTTCCACTGTGTGTATTAATGTAGGATATTTGATGTTTGAACTAGGCCCAAACGACTCAGAGTGAGGCTCAGCTGTTCTCATTGAGTTTCTGATGAAGCAGCTCCTCATCCTCGGCTTCACCCTGTGAGCCACCTTCCACTTCCACTTATGATATCTGTTTATAATTTAACGACAGTGATGTTTTCCCACAATAATAGCCCAAAGTAGACAATAGGCCTGCAGAAATGAAGCCTTAAAGGCGATCGCTTTAAACCTCATTGTGTTGTGTGCCGCGTCGCCGTTTTAAAAAGCCTTTAGAAAGCTAATCAAATCAAGGATTTGCACTGGGGGGGAAAAAGAAAAGGCATCTGGAGAGGCAGCTTTGTTATGGAGGCCTTTGCACAGCTGGTCTCTAATCTAAAAATGAAACTTTACGTTTGAGCGGTCCGTTATCGTCTCCCTCTGTTGTGCACCAACGGTCTTATCTTTGCTCCAGATGAAACCGTTTTCTCCTGCCTTTAATATCAGTTATCTTGTGCATTCAGTCGCAAAGGAAAACAAAAACAAAAAGAGGACGGCGCCGCCAAACGCGCTTCCCCAGCAGATGCGCCAGTGAAAGGACGAGGATGCTGTTTGACTGCTGGCAGGCCACCGCCGCTGCCGCCGCATTTTAAAGGAAGAGAGCAGCGAGCCGAACTACAACAACATTTACACACATGTTGGATCACTAAACAAGTTTCCCGGTTTCAGAGTCTCAGTGAAAACAAACAGCAGTGGACAGAGGAGCAGGAAGGAGAAACCAACACCGCTGGCTCCTCCTGTCCCAGATCCACGTGTTCTCAACTTGTTTTCCTGTTAAAGATTCAAAAAGTGCATTTAGTTTCTATCCACTGCTTATTGAATGAAGAGGTCAAACCACTGGAAGTTCATCCTGATGACGTCACAGCGTTTACCTGCTGATGACTGCGCATCAGTCGTTTTAAACAAATTCATTTCTTAATGATCCTTAACAGTAGCGTCCGATTTCAGCCGCACCTTTCAGAACCAGTAGTTCTGTTTGTTTCCTCCAGACCGAGCAGCTGGACAGGAAACGCCTCACACCCTTAACGCTTATGACAGAATTAATATACTTTGTTTGGATGCTTGTGATACCTGGACATGCTGCAGATGAAACAGTTACTGTAAATCTGCAGTTTTCAGACAATGATTTCGTCGAAGGGAAATAAATTGATCGTGGGGTCAGACCTGGTTGCTGAACTCATCCGACAACACGAAGTAGGCCAAGACCCTAATGAGGCTACTAAAGCTGATGAAATCTTTAATATTGTCTCAAGTAAACCAAAGCGGAGTGGGTCCCTGTCCTCCGTGTTAAAGACTCATGACCAGTCAGCTGTTGATCCCTGACTAAATGAAATCCTCCTCTGACTGAATCTGACGGAGGGAGGAAATACTTTTTCACAGCTCTGTGCTCCGCATTGAATTATGCAAACTAAATCCCTCTGCACCTCCACCGCTCAGACTTGAGGACTCGGTTTTAATGTATTCTAATATTGTCTTGTTGCTCGTATCTTTTTATCTGCAGCTGTTAATGCGAACTGAAGGCTCTGGCCTTGAGTTCAGATTTCCAGCTGCAAACTGACAGTCCAGTGAAGCAAACAAGCTGACGGGGGAAATTAGTGATTGCTCCTCTTAGTTAGCATATGTGTTAGCATATGTGCTTGTTTACTCATCTTTATTTATGAAAGGGGTTACCGTGGCATAGCTGATTATCAGATTATCCCGTCTGCAATCCCCCTGATCTCTGCGCCGACCTCAGTCCAGGAGAAACGGTTTGTCTGATCTGGAGGTTTGGAGAAAGTTGCAGCATACGAATGGCAACGGCTGAAAATATGTTCATAAGAAAACCAAAAGGGGAAGAAAGTCCGAGTCCCGGCCAGAATAAAAGGCAGTTGACCATCTGTTTTATCTTTTCTTTTTTTGGGAGGGGAGAAAACTTATATTGATATTTCATATAACTCACTCAAACTCCTCACTTCTCCTCGCTGATGTGTCTGCAGAAAAGAATCCATAAGATTCTTGTCTGCATGTCTCTGTAGAACCTGACAGTCTCAGGTTACACTTTTCACTTTCATTCAATCTCAATTTCTACCAAAGAAATCCTCGTCTGAAAGATGTCAGGCATTGGTTTTTCTATTTTTTATTTATTTATTTTTTTCCTTTTTCACAGCCGTTTAATACAACAGATTTACTAAGCAAACACTATGTTGCAGCCGTAGCCTCGGAGTAAAGCTATCATTGTGTTTATATGTAACTTAACTTCCCAACCTGGATTTCCTTTGGCATATTTTAGATTTGAACTGTGGTTGTTGGGTCACACAGGAAGTTGAAAGTTTCCCAGGCTTCAGCTCAACAGTTCTACTGCCACGAAACGATGATGAGGAGGAAACATTGTGTGTGTGTGTGTGTGTGCGTGCGTGTGTGTGTGTGTGTGTGTGTGCGTGTGTGTGTGTGTGTGTGACAGCACCTGCTAAGATCTGTGCCCAAAATGCTGCGGCAGATTTAAATCCTTATGCGGGTTTCTGTTCAGAAAACGACGTCACTGCAGCCTGTCCTGCTACTGATGAACTGATGAACTGATGAACTGAACCAGTGGAGTCTCCTCCTGCCCAGTAAGGCTGAAACTGGTGGGTTTGGTCCCTTACATGCAGGCAGCGCCACCTCAGCTAATACCTCAGTTATCAACTTTAAGCTAAATGTTTGGTGCTACTGAATGTTTTTCTTCATATCTTGACCTTGGGTTTCCACCATTAGCTACATTGAGGCGGATGGGATAAACAGGATGATGGGAACAGATGTGGCTCCTATTAGCATGACTAAAGCGTTCCTCCTGATTAAACATTTTCTACTGTAGCCTTTCTGTTTGTTTCAAGCTTCTTAATCCTGCATCTGTTCTCCACATTAATCTAACTTCAGACTGACCGTCCCCCCACCCCCAGCCTCAAGTGAAACTGAGGATGTTCAATATTTGCATCTTTGAAGAAATTCCTGCTCACCAACTTTATGCATAATACATTCTTTTGTCTAATGTCGCTACCTGTAGAGACCTGCCGTCGTCTAAGTGAGGGAGCAGAAGCTCAGACTGTAAGGAGAAGCTGAAATGTTTGGACTTCCAGACTCCGTTCTCTTTCTGCTCTTGCTGGGTTTTTTTTTTTTGGCACTCGGTCTGAAAATGTGTCTGATGGGACGTGGAGAGTGAAGGAGCTAATCTCATAATGCCTGACATCCTTCAGCACCCAAATGTTAACATTAGCTCTGACCTTTTGCTTTCATCCACACATATTTAGCCGCTGGGCTCATGAAAAGTTTATTTCCCCCCCCAAATAACTCCAGACTTTATTTTCAGAGGCTGATCTTATGAAAAAAACCGTCAGAGTTCGCACCGTGAGGCTCATCTTTTAAATACCATCTAATAAAACGTGAGATCATCATCACTTCTCTCCTAATGAAGATGGAGCGCGTGAGGGAACTTCGCCCCGTCTGAGTTCTCTTGGTTCATGGAGCAGAAATCAGGATTCCAAAGTAAAACTTTGGCTTATTGAGTTAGAGCAGCATCGAGCTGTCGGCCCATCTTTGTAATGAAGTAAACAAGGTGGCGCTGATTGAAATAGGTGGCCAGGAAATGACAGCTTCAGCCAATCACGCAGCATCAACAATTTCCTCTTAGAGGAAAATTGACAGTTGCCAAAGTGGCCATTATTCCTGAGCAATCAGGCCCTGGAGGAGTGCTGACTGCAGGTAAAAGCGTCCGAGCCTCTGCAGCTATGTGGGCCACGGCCGCCGCCGCCGTGCCGACAAGGCCTCATCCATCTTCACAGTCTGATTAAAGCACAGATGTGGCCACGAGTTAATGTAGCATTTTATCAAATTTAATGGTGGCATGGTCTCAAAATTCACCAAGGAAATGGCAGATGTCTGCAGTTGTTTCTCTCTGCTTGCGGATTATTAGCATCAAACTCTTTTGGCTGAAAACAAAGAGTGGCCGGCCGGGTCAGGTGCCGCGGCGCCGGCCCTGAGGCATCCTGGGTGCGCATCCTCAAACTGTCAGGCTGTCATGTTAAGTGCGACCTGAGCCAAAGGGTCTACAGTAGGAGCTTTAAATGAGGCTGTGGGTGATCTGGTGAATCCAGCCACGTTTGGCGAGTTTTTTAATCAAGCTAGCTGCTGTTTGTCTGCTCTGATTTGACCTGTTGATCTGTCACTCCGAGATTCATGAATGGGCTTTTAAATTTTGTTTTTTCTCTCTCTCGGTATTGAAATGAAACTGCAACACACATTAGAGACCTTTAATTTCTCTTAGCATGAGCAAATCATCGCTGTGGAGCTCCTCGGTTCGCCCTGCAGGAGTGAAGTTTTGCTTTGGCGGCTATTTTAGGAAGAGGCAGCGCTATAAATTGATAATGGAGGCAGAAGGAGCTTTGAGCTGAAGAGCTTTTCTCATTGAGGATTAGACAAAACAAGTGGCCCAGTTTTCATGGAGTTTTGTGACATTTGCTTTTTTGAGACGTGAGTATCGACTCTTACTCGTCTCACTTTGACATATTTCAGTCGTCCGTGGCGCTCTCTCTGGGTCAGAGCTTCAGCACGCTGACCCTGACGGTCGATGATCTGGACCTCAGACTGGTCCAGCGGACAGCAGCGCTGATGGGGACACTTTATCAGAGTTTTATGGTTACAAAAACACAAGTTTTCAAGATGAGATTTATTTACAGGAAAAGAAATTAAAAACCATTTTATTGTTTATCAGTTTCACTTCTGCCCTACTACAAACAGACGAGTTTGAAATTGTGTAACTTTTGGATTTGGGGGGATTTATAGAGTAACTATAAGACGTCTGCCTCTGGGTCTTGTGGGTCTTGGTTGTTCTGCAAACACTTTTAGTAACTGTGGCTAAAATAATAAAGAACAAACTGTGTTTTAAATATGGATATAATACAAATCAGGTTTTATCAGTTTGTCAGGTTTTTTGTGGAACAAATGGGTCAAATTTCCACAAAAGAATAAAACTAAAATAACTTGTTCTATTGTTTTAGTTCTGTTGTACTGAACCATAGAAAACATCCCATACAGTAAAACGTTTCCTTCTCTTTTACCAAAAACAATTATTGAATTTTTTTTTTATCTTAAGCTACATTTAGGAATCATAAGACCAACTACTGTAATTTCACTTTTTCTAATTTCAGGAACATAATACTCTTTATATATATTAAGTTGCTGTCTTACCTGCGACAGATAATTTCAGCCTTTTTTAGTGCATTCATCTTTGGTTTCTTTGGGACGATGTAGAACATTTCAGTTTCAGTATAAAAACTTAATTTGAAAATGTTTGAGTACAAATAGATGGGCAGCATCTGAAATACATCAGATGCTATTTTTGAAAAGGAAAATACATTTTTTGCCAAAATGTTGACTCCACACAAAATAACCTAAACGTTTACTGCAAAACCAAATTATTTTACAGTATAAAAATGATGTGAGAGTTTTGTGCTTTCCAGAAGGTGGAATGTTTAAACTCTGTTAGAAACCAGCTGTTGAAACGCGCTGCACATTTTCAGATGTATTCATTTTTACCAGCAGAACCGAAGCCCCAGGGATTCCCCCTGTATTCCTGAAATCCTCATCATTTCCCTGACCCTGTCTTCCGTGCCATCGGCAGCGACCTCCTCGCGCTGCTTAAAGTGACAGTGCCGGGTATTTTTGGCGGCCTTGACTGAAGCGCGGTTGCGCTCCATCTCCTGACGTGTCCCCGGGGAGGCGGCGGCTCCCGTTTCCTCCGGCAGCTGCCACACACCCCTCGCCCCCCACCACCACCACCGCGGAGGAAGCTAGCTGTGCGTAGGCAGCAGCAGGATGACAGCGCTCTGGGATGGACAGTGGGACCATGTGGCCCAGTGGCTCTGCTAGCCAATTAGCACCGAGTGATTGACCTATGAAAGGTGCTTGGAAGAGTCAGAAAAAAAGCTGGAGTTGTCCATGGAGGACAGGCGGTAACCTTCAGTAGCTGTTTGTCATTTAGCAGGAGGGTCTGTGTGGGTTCTGTCTTTCGTTTTTTTTTTTTTTTTTTTCTGGGGCACAGTTCCTCTCTGGGAGTTCCTGCCTCATTTATCCTGGAATTGATTCTCATACTTCCTTTTCACCCCTTTTTCTTTGCCTTTTGTTGCCACTTTGCCCTTTCATCTGTTGCCTTCATTTTCCTGTATTTGTTTAGCTCTGACACTTCTCCTCCTACTTATAGATTTACTGTCTCTCCTGTACTCGCTCTTTTTCAGCCCTCTATGCCTCCGTTTCTTTCTCCTCCCTCAGCTCGGCGTTTGGGGGGTCAGCCTCAGCCGTGTGGGGCTTCATTAGGGTCTGCCTGGACAACTTTCACTTTGGTAATGAGGTTTCATTATTGAACAAAAGTGAGAGCTCCCAGCAGCATCCGTCTTCGTTCTTTGTTCTGCTTTATCAGAGCTCTGCTTTCCTCACGGTCTGAGCTCCCGATGTACAGTCTGCAACTTTCCACGCATGAGCTGCATGTGCAAGAGTTTGGCCAACAAAAGATCTTTGATCAAATACATAAAGGCCCAAACACTTAAACGTAACAGCATTTTTTTTCCTTTCGTATTCATTTAAGGAGTAGAAAAGTTCATGTTGGCAATATGAACTTTTTGGTCTGATATTGAGAAATTGCTAAAAACAGTAAAATAAATAAAAGAAATTGAAGGCAAGGCATCCAAAAGTGACAGAAAAGTGATGGGACAATGCTTAGAGTCATTACAGAATGAAGAAACAGCAGCTTGGATACTTAACAAACCGGTACTTTGTAGAAGGATTTAAAAGATTCCCATAGTGAGCCAGGTCTGTCTGTAATTACCAGTAGCAAAGGAACACATGTAGCAAAAACTACAGTAATTTATAATTACTACTTTTGTTAAGCATGCAGATAAACATTGTAATTTCTGTTGGTCTGACCAGCATTTCTACTTTCATGCCTAAGCAATTTTCTTACAAAAAGCCACAGGGAGCCAGAGCAGAACAAAAACAGATTGTGCAAGTTTCCCTTTTTTTCCATACGCAGTCTTGCTCTTGCTAGTCAGTTACACTCATGTAGGTTTAGCAGCACTGAAACAACGTGGCTGTCAAGCAGGTTTCCAAAAGCATTTAGCTTTAGCACAGCATGTCTCTTGGTTATAAAAAGTCACTCCAAGCTAACGCTACATGTGGTGGAGTACCTCCGGTTCTCTTTCTTCATTTGGCTCAGACACACAGACGAATATGCTACAAAAACTAATTATCTGTAAAAGAAACTATTTTCTTGTCTATTAAGCTACATGGTTTCAGACAACAGCAGTTCTCCTGCTGCTCTGGCTGTTGACTCCCTGCTCAAGCTATCTGTTAGCCTGTTTAGCCTGTTCCTTCCTGGCAGTCAAAAATGCCTTTGAGAAACTGTTTTCAATAGTTGAGCAGAAATGTGTCCCCCACTTTTGTTTACCTTCATGTTTCCTGAACAATCTGCAGAGCAAAAGTGCTCAAAACAACTTTATCTGTGTTTCCAGTAAGCAGCTACACATCCAATCCACATATTTCAGTTTAAATATTTTCATCCATCCCAAAAAGAATCTGTTTGGTGATTACTCTTGTTAAATTTCTAGACGTAAAAGGTCATTATATGGAGTCCTCTTTTATTGTTTTTCCCGAAAACCTTTTTCATTTCAGATAGGTGCATTTGAAAAACTTCTTACTGGCTTTGAAAAACAGAAAGGCCAACCCTGATTTATGTATGTTTTATCCTTTTTCATTTTTTAGGATTTTCTGCCTCCAACAAATGCTGATTTATGCTCTCTAAAGATTCCTGCAACCTTTTATAAAACTCAGATTTTTCTAACCCAAGCATAAATCTGTTAACCTCGGTGGGGTCACTCATCCCCTCCAATTACGGCTGCATGTGGATGTGCAGAAGCCGGCGCGTCAGCCCGAGGCACTTTAGCTTGAGCCGTGCGTTTGCTGAAGCTTGTCTTTTTCTTTGTGATGTTTAATGACGGTTAATCAATTATAAACCATATTACTCTCTTTGCTTTTTCACACTCAAAGCACTCTGAGGGTAGAAAGCGGTGTTAAAGTTGTATTTTTTCCCCACCACTCAGCTCAGATGGGAGAAAGCTGACGGGGTCGGACCACATATCCAGAATTCATCAACAACTTATGGGCTGAGAGGACATTAACTATGCTGGAAACTTGGAGATGTTCTCCTAAACGGGATCACTGGGACAGACCCGCCGCACTGGAAGTAACCGAATCTGAAAAACTCCAATATTTTGGCTTCAGGAAACCTTCGGTTTTTATGCCTTTCCTAAAATACATTCACCTAAGGTTTCTGTCGCTGTCCATCGACAACATGGAAACCACCTCCTTTACCTGTTCCATAAAGCAGCCGACAACCAGAACTTTCAATTGAAAGTTTACAAAATTCTAAACTAGCACTTTAGAATGTATTTGACTTAGAAAAAGAATAATTTGGGGGAAGCTAAGTGCACAAAATGATTCAAACGTTAGCTAAAGCGCTAAGCTAAAAATTAGCTCAGCTATTAGCAGGTTAGCAGAAGTGCGTATTTTAATCCAGCAGCGCCCATGGCGAGAAAGTAAACAATGTGACAGTAACTTTATAGAGTTTTTATCTAGATGTTTTAACACACCAGCCTTGAAACTACTTGTAACTAATCCCAAAATCTGAGGTCACAGCAAAAAATCAGCATACGTGCTTCGTTTTGGGTAAACTCTAATCCCAAAGGAGAATTATGTTGAACCATGCAGGTCAAATTGGATATTAGGACGCGGTTCTGTTTTTATTGGTTCAGACTGTTGGGCCTAATCAGATGCCCCTTCAGTCTGCTGGAGGCTCTTGCCATTACTTGGGACTTGGATAGCTCCCTTGATTAATCACTTTAGAAAACCTCCATCTTGCTGATAAACTAATTACATCGTGCATACTGACCATCCAGCCTAATCCTGGCTCAAGGTATAAGTCAAATCAATGCACCCACTGTTAATTTATCTCTCTCTTGACAACCCAATAGGCTCTCCGGAGTGAGCCTGCTAATGAGGACTTCCTAAAGGTTAAATAAACATGCTGCGTTTTCAAGGGGTGTGGGGGGGTCACCGTGGTAACTAAGTGGTCCTCTTCACTTGCTAAGGGGGTCATTGAGATAGCTGCTGGCTACGTCTGACAGATAAAGGCATTGAATCTGTCAGAAATGTCTTTTACTCATGTTTCAGTTCATAAAGTTCAACCTGTTTGAGAAACTAGATCCTGGTATCTCTGTGTGTGTAGAAAGAGTGTTTAGTAAGCTATGTTTTTTCTTTTTTTTTTAAGCAATAAAGAAGGCAGGATGTTAATAGTCTAATGGAGACAGTAACTACATTTCCATAACTGTGCAAATTGGAATTACGAAAATGAATTTGCATTATGGAGTCTTAAATTAAAGCAAAACTCACTTTTTTCAATAAAAAGTTTTTGCTTTAGGATTATATGATTTTTCATATGGAAATGAGCCTGCCATGTTCTTTAATGACTCATTCATATGTGATTTTAATTGCATTTTCTATTTAGTTGAAACATTGCAATTATAAAATTGCGGGGGTTGGGGGGGGGTTACATTAGTGAAATGTCAACAAACTTTTGAGCACATTTGTAATGGAAATGTTCTACTGCGATGACATTAGTGTGTTTTTTTCTTTTTCTTTAAGTCTTGTGATCTTTCCCAGTGTTGGACAGATGAACTCTGGTCCTGGTCCAGCCTCGATTCTCACATTTCCCTTTGTTTTAGACTTCTATGTTGTCGCTCTAACACTAGCAGCTGATGACTTGAAGCCAGTTTATTTACATAGATAAATATCCATCTGCCTTATTTGAATGGTACGTTCTTCCATATTTCCCATTTTGAAGAGTGACTTGCATACTTCCTGTAATCTGTTAGCTCATAACTCCAGCTTTTCACGATTGCAGAAATTCATGCAAAATCAATAGATCCTCTTTATTTTTGTGCAGATGCATAATTGTGAGTTTGTTGCAAGTTTTCTCCAGAAATAATCAAAAACATTGGGCTAAAGTGATGCTAACTCCCACCTACAGGTGGCAGTATTTCTTATTTCTACCTAGGCCTGTCGCAATAAACGATAAATCTATTAACCGCACGATAAATTAAACCTATCGACCTCATTTTAATTATAGACTTTATCATCTCTTCCTGCCTTTTTTCTTTCTGTTGATGACACTGAATGAAAAAAGGCTCAACTCCGGTGCTCTGCACTGACCCTCCCTTCCTATTTCCTTAGTGTAATGTCCAGCGCGCGCACACGAGTTGTTGGCCAATTGTCGGCTGTGTGGTGTTCAGCAACCAGGGCACAAAATAATGGCTACAAATCCAGTTAACCAATTTTAAAATCAGGCATTAATCAATGTTTTACTAGAATCTACCTGTGATGCATGTGGCTAAAGTCCTGACTGAATGAAAATCGTTGTAACCTATTTATGTCACGTTAACAAAGAACAGCTGAAAACTTACCGGGATGAAATGTTGAATAAATATTAATGTTGTTTCCACATATCATCTCCAGTGTCCCCTGGATTTTGGGTTGCGCGGTGTCAGCTGTTAGGGATTCCCCTCCGTAATTTCCCCTCAGAAAATCTGCGCTCTCTGATTGGCTACCTGTCACATTCAGCATTAAGCTCCCAGTCGGGGAAAACCCCTGATTTAGATCGGAGTGGCCACGATGATCTTTATCACACTACAGGATGATCGGTTACGAAATCACCAGCAATAATCTTAAATCGATCACCGATCTAAGATTGTCATAAGGGCAAAATGGGGGCAAAAAATCGTGTAGTGTGAACTATTGCATTAGGTAGTCGGATGTGCCCATCTTCTCTATTTAAATCTAGTGATTACTGAAGGCCAATATAGTATACAGACTTTATAATCTGCACTCTTTTGGTTGAATGCAGTATTTATTTCCACTTTGGCTTTATGTTGTTTAGTTTTTATTCAAGTACGTTTTTTGTTAATGGAGACTGAGAATCCATTTTATTTTTGTTTTTTGTTGTTTTGTTTATTTAGTTTATCAGTTCCAGTGTTATGTGTTCTTTTGAAAATAAAGTGTATATATCTATGGCAGGAAATTGCATGTATTATTATGTCATTTCCATTAAATCAGTGTCAAAAGGTCTTGAAACAATATTATCGTTTATCGCAATAATTTTTTAGACAATTAATCGTCCAGCAAAATTTATCGTGACAGGCCTATTTCTACCACACTGCTTTACATGATGTCAAGTTATAGTCTGTGATTGATACATAAACAACACATAAACACCTTTTTCGTAGACTTGACTAATTTCACTTGAGGTTTTCAATTATATTTTTCAAAATGTCTTATAATAATTAGAAAAAATGACATTATTTTAAGTGTCTGCTGCTGTTGAGCTGTTTAAGTTCTTTAAAGTTTGTGTCTGATATTTCTGCTTGTTTTTTTTTTCTTGTCGTCTCTTTTATATATCTAGATTTTGGAAGGGATTTAATCAGAAAGAAATATTGCAAAATTGCTTGCAAATATTTATAAAATTGCACCACAAAATAACAATCTCTGGCTTCTTTAGTTGCACCAGTAATTTCGTAGAAAAAAAATAAAGAAATAAACCAATAATTTTGTGATGTGGGACAACAAATGAAAAGTATTTAAATTACACGCTGGAGTTTTTTTGTTGTTGTTGTTGTTTTTTCAATAAGAGACGAATAAATGCAGCCGGAGATGTTTGGCTTCTTCTCCGGCGATATTAATTTACTTAAGCTACTCTTCTGGTTCCAAGGCCAACATCTTCATTCTTTTTGAGGAGTAATTACTTTGCTGTAACTTAAAGCTTTGATTCATTTGCTGCTGTGCGGAGAAATGATTTCACTGCTGCTCATCCTTGAGGAAACCGAATGCGTGAGTGTGTGAGGGAAGAGAAAAGCCGGGCTGCATTCATGTCGGAAGAAAGGAACAATCTGCATCGAAGACGTGGGGTTACATCGGATGGAGTTGTTCCTCACTTGACCTTTTCATGTTGTTCTCGTCCAATCAGAAGCATCTGCTCTGCTACCCTTGACATCCAAGTCTGAATGAAGTTGTTTAAAGGAATAAGAGAGAACCGTTCCAATCAGAATAGTCCGATGGAGTGGGTGAATGATATAAACAGCATTAGGTGGGGGACCCCCGCTTGCTTTTTCATGAATAAATAACAAATAAGCGTGAATGGGTGAATGGAGACATCAGCTCTATTACCATTCGTTTGGCTGTCTCCAATATGTGGCTGCAGAAATGAGAAGCAAATAGCTGCATTATGCACCCAATTCTCCGCGAGGCTCCTGGCCTTTCCCTACAACTTCGGTGAGTGGATTGTATGGAAATTAGAAGTTTTCTCCCATCGTAAAGCCGAAGTTGGAAAACGAGTTTCTGGAGTTCATCAAAGCCGGCTCCTAGTCTGGTAAACATCCACACAGTCTACATTTATTTGAGGCTTTGAAAGACTCCTCTCAGCTCTTTGTGCTGTCACCTTTTGTTTTCTTCGGGAAACCCCTGCGGAGTTCAAAAAAGACCCAGAGTCGCGGCCGTGCTGACTTTTGTTTCCCCTCTCGCTGGTTTTCATTGTTTGTTTAGTCGTTCTCGGACAGTTTTCCAGCTAATCTCCCATCATGCCCGGCAGGAATCCACAGGGGCAGCCGGCCCTACATCGCACCGGAGCGCGGTCCGCACCGGGTCACAGGTGGGGCTGCTGTTCCTTCATCTTCACATCCTGCATCTCACACAGAATCCAAATTCTTTCTTCCCCTCACACAACAGAAACCACAAGCTTATTAAAAAAGTGATGCAAAATTTGGTTTGTATGTATTTTTGAACAGCGATCATTATTTAACTGCAAAAAGCTTAAGATTATCATTTATAACACAAATAAACCAGCGTCAACAAGTAACGACGTTAATGAGCCGTGTGTTTACCTCACACTTACAACTTATCGGCAGAAACCCAAACAAAAGCTTGTGATTGGCCGATAAAACCCGGTTCGTTAATCAGCTGTACGTTTCCCTCCAAAAGGCTCAGATTTATTCTAGAAACGAGCTGAACTCAAACAAAGTTTACCATTTTAAAAACTTCTACTGAAAGCAGGCAGTCGTTTCTTCATGAGCTGAACTAGCATGTTTAGCAAAAAAAAGCAATAATTGATATTTTCTCAGAAACTGGTGCCATTCTCCGTGGCACATCACATATCTGGAGTTGCTGATGCAACATCTTACAACCTCAGCCAGGAAATTAAAGCTGAGCTAATTTTTTTTTCCAAATACACAATGACCTTAAACATACGGCTAAATTAGTCTGCTAAGGACAACAAGGTCCTTGCTTTGTCAGATACTGATGAAAATATGTTATAAAGTTGCATGTAAACACCTGGAGGATTGCTGCTTTATTCTTGCCAGTGTCTCCGACTGTGCCAAACGCCGAAGTTTCCGTGAACAACCAGTGATATCAGAGCTGGCGGCTTAATGACCTGAAAGAGGCGTGTTGGAGTTTGAATCTGACAGGGCAGTGGTCGAGGTTTGGTTGGGATGGAAAGAGAATTTCATCCTAAAAAGGCCAAAGATGGTTCACCGTACGTCAGGTTCTCACCACGACTTCCTCCTTCCAGCTTCAGTTCGGTTCTGCAACAAAGAGTTTAATTTGGCTACAAACAACTGTTAATAAATGCAAAGACGATTACTGACAAAATTATTAATTTAGATCAAAATGATGAGATAATAGGCAAATATCATTTAGTCTCGGGTATTATTATACCTGCCTGAAAGACCTCAATTTTAAATAATATATGAAGAACTGAGTTCAGCACTCAAACTGGATAAACACATAAATGGAACAACTTCTCTCCAATATATGAGCTTATTAGCAATAATTCAACCTTTCAGTTAAACTTTTATCGACTAATTCACTGAGCTAGTAACACTCAACGAAACTAGAAAGCAAAAAATAACAGAATTATGGAAACTAACAAACTATTAAAATGTTGTACAGTGATGATTGAGAAGCAACCACTCTGCCCAGTGGGCCACAGTCACTGCAAATAAGAAACTGATCTGTGGCACAAGACTGTTTCAAATAAAAATGAAAAAAACAAAACATTTGGAGACCTGTGTTCTGCACAGTGAACTATTTTCTTAAGTAATTACAATATGATTACATCAACGTGTAATTACGTGTAATCAATGTTCTGTGAACATCACTCATGTTCATAGAACGATGGAGGTGGTTCTGGAGAAATCCAGACTTTGACTAGATGACGCTCTGCATGTTTTCCTCCTGCCTGTTTCCAGCTGCCGTCCAGAGATGCTTCACTCAGCGGTGGATTTACTTTGACGCTGATGAGAAACTGCAACCGTTTCTTGTGCTTTGTTCTCTCAGTAAGCCCACTATACAATGACTCTGACTGCTGTGTGTGTGTGTGTGTGTGTGTGTGTGTGTGTGTGTGTGTGTGTGGAGTGCCATGATGGATGAAGGTATGCTTCGTTCTGCTCCCACTGATGCCGTCCCATCTGCTCGTTCCTCCTCCCTCCCTCCTCTCAGCCTCGCTGCCCCCTCCTGGCTCCTCTAATCGTCGTTGTCGTCTCCATCAGCTGTAACAAACCAACAGTCCAACGCAGACATTAAGGTGGAAACACAACTTCCTCTGCTGAGATCAGAGTTGGTTCACTGATCTCGGTCTGAACATTTTTTTTGTTTTGTTTTTTAAAATGTTTAAATAACATCAGGAGACAAATACTACATTTTTCTTGAATAAATTTTTGTTTTTAAAATTTGGAATAGATGCATGAAATGTGCAAAACCTGCAAGCTATCGCTAAAGATAAAACCCGCCGCTGTTCATCACATTATCTTCTAACATAAAAACAACGTTTGGATGTTTTTTTCTGTAAAAGCATCTGAAATGAAACATTCAGAATATAGTTTCTTTTTACCTTGGAGAAAAAACTATTTTCAAACTACATATGAACAACAGTAATATTAAATTTACTCAACTAAAACCATCCAAACTGTGGATTTCCTCCTGTTCTGCCCCTTATTTTCAGTAATCCTGCAGCAGCAGATCTTCTGTGATTGACTTGTGTCGGATTCATCTGGAAACCCACAAATGAGCATCTAGCAGGAAACTCGGACACATTGACGTCCTCTGGTTCCAGAGTCTGGTTGTGGTCGCTCCTCATGTGTTGCATCAGAGCTTTACCAATGAATAAAATATGAAACATGAATAATTTGAAGGTCTTTAGGAGAACATCTCGGATGGAGACTGAAAAATAAACCGAGTCGCTCAATCAGAAGTTCGTGTTCAGCGTCTGCTTCTCTGAAACTTTCTCTCACCGTTTGTTGCAACTCGACCAGGTCCAGGGTGGCTTTAAAGGCTTCGGGTCTGAAAGCAGAACCAGAACAGAACCAACTCGATCAGTTCCCTGGCTGCTGTGCGTTTTACCGTCTCCTGGAGGAACGACGCAGCGCCAGACTGACGGAGCAGACCGGGAACAAGATGGCCGCTCCTGCTGCTTTCATACACCAGCCAGAACTAATCCAGTAAAGCATCTTGTTCCTTAAATTTACAATATGCAACATTTTTATGAAGTGGCGAGCAGATTCAGCAGCATGTTGCAGGGATCAGGGATCTGGCAGATTGGGAACATTTGGTTGCAAAGACATGTTGAGCAACTGAAGAACGTTCTGGATTCATGAGTCTGTCAGTGGAAAGGTTCAGTCTCATCAGCTGGACGGAGAACTGTGTTTATGTCACCTGAAAGGTCCAAAATGTTTCCCACAAAAAGATTTAGAAACGATTCTTAATAAAGCATCTTGAGATATTTTAGATTATTTTAGCACTTCTTCAACATTTCTCTAAATTTTATGTGCAACAAAAATAACAGACCTTGAAAGAAAGTTTTTAAATTCAATTAAGAATATGAGTGACATTTAGCTTAGTAAAAAAGCTGTAAAATTATGTTTTTGTGTATTAAAACAACATAAAGTAATGATCTCCAAACTTTCTGCCATGTGGAACTCCAAGGTTTCATGGTTTTGAGTTATTTCTATCCAAACTGTACAGGCTCAGAAAAAATATTAAACACAAATTTTAAAAAAATTAAAAGGGTTTCAAACGTTTTGCTTTACGAAAAATGACGTTTAGTTTGCTGAACTGTTTTGGGTTGCCTGTTTTGTATTTTGTAGCTCTTCCGTCTTGCACAGTAAGACATGGTGTTGGCTGCATCATGCTGCCAACACCACGAGAGCGATGATAAGCTACACCATGGTGTAACCTGTTCACCATGAGAACGAACGGGTTACAGCTGCACGTCCTCAGCTGCTGCAGCAGCTGAGGACGTGCTGGTCAGCCAAGCCTCCATGCTTGGCTGACCAGAATGTGATGGAAACCTGCCACTGCAGACTGTCCATTCGCACCTCACCAGACTGGCTTTTCTTCCAATTCCCAGCTGAAAACCCGAACCGATCCTTCATCCTTCCTGCTCCTCCTCTTTCTCTTTTCTTCTTCAACACCTCACAAGCTTTTCTTCTTTTTCTTCTCCCCCCACATCACTGTGGACTGAGCTAGCTTTATTATTGCCAGGCCGTAGGAGGAAAGGCGCTTGCCCACTCACCCATGTCAGGTTGTACTCCAACATATCAGAAACAAGAGAAGCTCAGTGCAACTTGAGCAAAAGGCAGAGAGCAGTCAGGACAGGTTTGAGGTTTGCCAAGAAAATCTCTCAGAAGCTCTGCCATCTTTCAGCTTGCTTTGGATCATCTCACACTTAAGATGTTTTTTTGTTTTGTTTTTTTGTAAAAATTTCGTTTTTTTTTTCTTTGTTTAATATAAATGTGAATAACTAAAATGATCGTCGGTCTGGTTTTATGGATGCAAAGAGGCAAGATTTTCACTTAACAATCAGCAGCAGTCGTGTCTTTCTGCGGAGGAGTGTGTGGAGTCCCAAAGCAGCACTATTTTCTTCCCGTTTTTAAATCCACAAGTACATTTTATTAGCCGGGTTTTTTTGTGTGTGTGTGTGTGTGTTTAAGGGTGTGCATAAACGCGTCTCGGTGGGCGTATGAAAAGCACCCGGAGACAAACAAGTTCCACCGGCAGAGGAAGAAAAAAAAAAGAAAACAGAAGGAAGCGGCGCATTTGGGTGAAAAACAATTCTCCTCTCGCTGCTAAGGATGGGAATAATTCTTGGATTCCAGGCGGCGAAAACATATTTAACAAATGATTTCATAAGAGCAAAGCAAAAAAAAAAAAAAAACAACAAAAAACGAAAAAATAAAGAAATGAGCTCAAGCAAGAAATGGATGACACAGATGTTCCACCAGGATTTTTCATCCAAGTGTGAGCATCTCGTGCGTCTCGGGGACGCTACGCGCCCATTAGTTATTTAGCTCTGCTGCACGCCAGCACTCTGAATGTGGGGAGAGGGATCGGCTGCCAGCGCCGTGGTTGTTCAGCGCTGAGTCATTTTTGCTAAAATGTTAAAGGATAACTGAAACGTGAATGAGAAGTCCTGTGGGCACACGCAGAAATCGTTTTTACAGAGACTAGAGGAGCGCATTAAAGGGTGAAGACTGCAGAGTGATTCCTTTCTTCTGAACAGGAGGATCTCTGTGTGATGCTTCATACCTATTTCACCTCATTCTGGCTCAGCTTAACAGATGCAGGATGATTACCCTCAACTGCAATAGCTAGTTACTGAAAGCATCCTTGACTGTCAGTGCTAGGAGATTTAGCAGAGTAGTGGAGTAAAAGCCACTGTCAATCTGGAAAATGACGCAAGTCCCTCGTTTTACAGAGAGAGCGATTATTTACAAGTAGAAAACATTTAAGACGGCTGCCAGGCTTAGTCTCTCAGTGGACAACACCAAGGTCAGAGCGTACAATCCGTCTCAGACTCCATAGCCCTCAGTTAGCGTGTTAAAGGTTAAAGGTTGTGATAGGAAAATAAGATTGAACAAGTATGGTTTGCTTGGTTGGGATCTCAGGAAAACAGCTCGCCTGCAAAGTTGCATCTAGATGAAGACTTTTAGATTAAAGGTGCATTCACCTTTAATCCACTGTTTAATCCATTTAATCCAACTCCAGTCTGTTTACCGAGACAGTGCGGTTCATTTGGGGAGGTGTGAATGCTAATCGAACTCTGGTCCGCCTACAAACCTCAGTCAGTGGAAATGAACTCTGATGCAGTTCGAATGCTTATGTAAATGCCAATTGAGAAGCAGAAATCACAATACAGTGCAATGCATTCTGGGTAAATACAAGCAAAGCAATCGCACAAGTCCTACCCTAGCGGGAGAAATGAGTTGTGCTCTTCTGAAATCCTACAACGGCTAAAATTTGATGCCACTCCATTTGTCTTTATAATTTGTGAAGGAAGTCGCTCAGTGTCTTCAGAGGTTTTCGTGTCGTTTCCTTCAGTGGTTCTTGGTGCAGCGCCCCCACAGGTGAAGAGGGGAACAGGTTGTTCAAAGGTTTTGGTTGGATTGACACAGAGCAGTGAGGAAGAGAACCACAGCCGCTGAAATTGCAGCTTTGGTCCCCATTGAAGCAGAGTTTACCAAACTATCAGGTGTGAAATCACCTTAAATGTTCTTTGGCATTTGAGACCAAAGTTGAGTTGTTTGGCCATAATGTCATAAGATTTTAATGGGTGATAATTTGGCTTGTTGTGCAGTCATGGGACCAGAGTACGCTGCAGTCATTGATTCAACCATAAACCCCTCTGTAAACCAGACTCATGTAGAATCAGACATGAAGTCATCTGTTCCACAGCTGAAGCTCCGTCCAAACCGGGCCATCAACAGAACAATGCTACAAATCTACAAACAGAGAGGCTGAAAAGGAAGATAATCAAGTTTTAACAATGGTTTAGTCCAAAGCATGGCCAAATTGTACTAGTTTGATGGGAAGTCATTAGTTTGGAAGTAGACCTGTCCACATCTCAACAAACTGAAGTAATGCTCTGTAGAGAAGTGGGTCAAAACGCCTACAATGATAAACCCCTACATACTTGAAGGCGTTGCTGCTATGGGTGTTTCTCCATCAGTTTGTCACTTTGTTTGTGGGCTGATGGATGTTTCCATCGTCTCTAAGACCAGACTAAGAACTCCTCCTCCTCCTGTACTGTTGCATTCAGTCAAATAGGTGAGTTTCCGGTGCAGCGGTTTCCAGTTTGGCCTTCAGTGTCTCTCTGCAGCAAACTGTTGCGGTGTGACGAGGAGCACCCAGCGGAGCAGCTCTCTGGGGTTCCCACATAAAAGACTTCTGCAGCTGTTCCACCATTTTACAGCTTACCACCCTGCAATATTCTCCATCACCCTCCACCCCCGCCGCCTCTCTCCCATCCCTCTCTGGTTCGTGCAACATCACCTAGGGGTGTGATTAGCAGAGTCAATTAGCGCGCACTAATCAGGCTAGAACACAGACTGACAGATGTAGAATGACAAAAATCACTTTTTCTTTGGCTACTAACTTTTTTTCTTACCCCAAGCGATTTCACTAAATTAGTGGAGTCTTGCCACAATTTATCATCAGGGTAATTGTTGGTGTGTAAATGTATGCGTTTCATGGTGGTATTATTAGTACATCCTTCACGCTTTTTAAGGTTTCTAAAGCAGAAGCAGATGGTCCACCGAGAATGTTCCTTTCAATTAATTATTTAAATCTCTGCTTCTTCTACTTCTTCAGATAACCTACTTGCTGTAATAAACACAAACAATCTGGCAGCTGTTATAACGTAAAGAAAGCTTCTGCACTTAAATATCCAGTCCTGCTTTGAGTGGACAAAACTCTTGAAAGCTACAACCAAAGTAATATGCCAGCTCTGGCTCATAGGGTAGAACTGAACAAGCTAGCCTTCTAAGTTAAGAAACAATAGAGAGAGCAAATCTACAGCTAAGGTAACATGCTAGCTTTGGCAGCTAAGGTAGAAACCAAAGCTAGCTAGCCTTGCTAAGCTAGAAAAGGCAAAGAGGAAAAGGCTACAGCCAACATGACATGCTAACTTTGGCTGCTAGGACATAAATTAAGGCTAGCTAGCCTTGGTACACTAACAGAGAGAGAGAAAGTGGAACAGATAATCTAACAAACTCCAAGGACTAAATAAGTATTCACCCATCTTACAGTTTCCTTCTGTTTTTGTCAGACAGAAATGTTTATGATCATCAAACAAATTTTAATATTGGACAAATATTACCTGATTGAATGCAAAAAACAGTTTTCAAATGATTACTTCTTCTAATGAATCAAATCTTTCACTACAGTTTGACCTCAGTCGCATGAAATAAGTCTAGATTTTGCTATAATTGTTTTTTTTTTTTTTTGGGGGGGGGGGGGGTTCTTGGGATTTGACCCATTCTGATGGGTTCATCTGGAGCTAATAAAGTTCTGGATAATTTAAATCTGATCAGATTTAACTTATGTCTAAAAGGTCTGTGTACAGACAAAATTATCACCAGAATGGAAGATTTTGAAAAAGTACAAGTTTTATTAAGAAAAATTGGGTAAAAACATTAATTATGTGAAGTTCTCCCAACTCAAATCAACTGCTATAAAACAAAGGAGATCAAGCTAATAAACTAGCAGCAGTTAGCACAAGAAGGCAACATTGCTAGATAGTGTGCTAATAATTGCCATTTATCTATTTATTTATTTTGGTGGGTGGATCAGTGTGAGGCAAAAACTGCTGAACACATGGACGCGTTGGCAACCTTCCTCAGCGACCAACGAAGCCAAAATGGAATATTTTTTTTGCCTTGTAGCTGCAGTCCAAGCTAAGATCTTCACAGGGAAGGAAGGGTGCTCCCACCATGTGTTAAACACTCCCAGTTAACTTACATTTTGGCAGACACACTGACTGGTTGGCAATTTGTTCTGACACTCTGTATCACAGATGATTTCCTTTGGCCAAAAGTGAAGTTGGCTGTAAGATGTTTTCCAAGCCAAAGAGAAGGAATGTATCCTGGAGGAGGGCAAAGACCAAAAAAAAGTCTAAAAGAAGTAGCAATGTGAAGTTTCTTACCGACATAATTATGCAGGTAGTTCATTAAAATGTAGATGTCCCTTTTTTTTTTTTTACCAAGACTGAAATGTTGTTTTTTATTACTTTGTTTACAGAGCTGTCCAAAAGTATTTCAGTTCCCTCTTATAAATTCCTTCTGTTCCATTTCCAAAATGTTTCAGTTAAATAAATTTTAATATCAGGCAAAAACAATCTGCTAAATGATGTTTCATCTAGAAGTGACTCAAAGCTGTATAAACTAATCTGGTTTTATGTAGAAAAAAAATGGTCCCTAAAGCTCATAGCTGGTGCTTCCAAACGTACCTGCAAATGCTTTGACTAGACCACTTTAAAACCTTTATTTTGTTTCTTTTCAGCCTCTGAGATGTGTTCAGATGTTCTTCTGGGTTCTGGTGACATCCTGACGACTCATTGATGCTCTCCTGGAGGAATTTTAGTAGATCAGCCTACTGACAGGTTCTGTTGGAGTGATTTGGTTTTTTTAGTAATCAAACCAGTGTGACTTATGAAATTAGGCTCAGCTGTCAAAGAAACTTTAATTATAGTTAATTACCTATTTATGAAGATGGTCGATCATGTTTTCAGAGAGAGTTGGGATAGTTTGGAGAGATTTTTTCCCCCCTTAAATTATTGTTAAAAAAAAGTTTTTTATGTTTATTTCGATTTTCATCTGAAATTAGATTGTTTTTGATGATCTAAAACAGTTTTCAGTTTGAAAAAAAAAAAGCAAACAGAGAGGACATATTTAAGGAGGTAAAATGGGAGCTGGTTTAATGTGAGCGGTGTTCACGGCAGCTGCATGAACGCTCGACAGGATCCACTCATAAAGCTCAATGTACAGTCGGGTCATTTCACCCGGGCGCAAGTCATTTTCCTGACAGTGCATGGAGGAAATGCAGATATCCACATTAAAGGCACCGGACTGTGTTGAGTTCAGAGAAACTGAGCCATACACAAAGGAGGTCGAAAACATGCTGAATTTTTCATGCACATGTATTTCTCTTCCTTCCCCGCTCAGTTCTGCACACATCAACACACAAACAGACGCGGTTATAGATTTGTATAAAGATTCCTCTGGTGTCCTAAATCTGCTCTGCAGTTTCCACAGCATCATGTTTCTTCTGCAGTTTGTAGATCTGAAGGTCATCTCTCACGCTGTGAAATCCACAGTGTGTGTGAATTAAAGCTGCAGTTGAGCTGCATGTGATGTTTATATGATTTCTTAACCTTTTGGATAGAGAAGTTACAGATAAAAGCAGTTATGTGTGTCATGCATAAAACAGCCTCGGTTCTGCGGCGCTTGTTAGAATATTTGACTCGGAGATGACGTGAAACACAAGCGGCTCCTGAAATCGTGACGGATTTGCTTTCTAAACACCGCAGCTCAGAACTTTGTTACTTCAAAGTTGAGGAGGCGTGTGTTTAATTTGGTTGCTTTTGTGCGAAGTTAATGCTTAAATGTGTTCCTCCAAAGCCGTGTAATCCTCCATGTGATCAGGAGAGCGTGAGGTTTTGAGGCGTGGAAGTGATGTGGATTGGGTAATCCCCCCGAGGTCTTCCTGCACTCGCAAAAACGAGAGGCGTCCCCCCCGGGGGTCCTTTTGGTTAGATAATGATGTCTCCCCTCCACTCTGCGCTGCTGATCTCATGAATTAATAAACAGATGAAAAGTAGTTTTGATGCTGGAAAAAAGTTTCCGTCTCCTGTAAACCTGTGAAGCGGGATGAGTTCGGACATTTCTTCCTCTCGGTGCTTTACGTCGAGGTTTAAATTAATGCTCTGCTCTATTTTTTTTTTTTTTCATTTTGCACAGTGTAACGACATGTGTTGGGAATTTGTGTTCTGACAAGTTACCGTGCGTGAAATGTATAAATAATGAGAATATTGTGTTCACAAGAAGTTCACGACTTAGTGGCTGCTGGATGGTCGTGTTTAATTAATGTGTCCATGTTTACAGTGACTTGGAAACTATTCATGCCCCTGTGATGGTAAATTTAAAGGTTTGACTGTTTTCTTATGTACATATGATAGACACTGGGTAAAAAGATGGTGCAGTGTCTCTGCTGTACATCAACAATGTGGTTCAACTCGGAGCCTTCCTCCAACTGGAGTAAAGGTCGTCATGAGGTCAACGAAGGAGGGTTGGAAAACTCTGGAATAGTTAGTTACTGAAAGTTGGAAAACTCCACTCCACCCACAGCTGCCACATTTTATCAGAGGTCAACATTAACTAGATGGATTTACTCAGTTACATTTACTCTAGTAAATTTTGGGGGAAATTGTCCTTTAAGGATCAGTTTCACTACATCGTACTTTTTACTTTTAACATGAGATATTTTGAAGTAACACTACTGCTCCTGGTGTAAAACTTCTGGGAACTCTACCTACTGTGAGAACAAACATATTTTAACCAAAAATGCTCCAGACCTAAATTTGATTGGTGTAGCAGCGTTTCCATTCACCGTATAATTGCACAATTTGACATTTCGTAAAAAACGTTGCTTAATGGAAACGCTCTAATTCTGAAAAAACTCTAGTTTTTTGTTCATTTTGAGCATATCAAAATTTGTTTATCTTGCAAAACTGCAATGGAAACTTTTATGCATCACATGATCAACAACCGGATGTTGCCACTGGCTTAAGACAAAGACGACAGGAAGCAGATGGAGGACGATGACGCAGCATGTAACTTATCGTGTGAACAAACTTATTGATATGTTGTTTTAATTTTATTTCTTATTTAATGAAAACATAGCAATTATAAAATTATGTTGGGTTTTTTTTTACATTAGTGGAATATTGACAAGGTTTTGTGCAGATTTGCGAAGCAGCTACTGAAACTTCTTGTCAGACTTTGATGTCGTGACATTTTATTAGTTTATTTTGTTGTATTCATTCTATTCAGTTTATTTCTATAGAGCCAATTCTTCTTGTCCAGTTCTTCCAACATGTTGGGAATGCCAAGCAATGCGGTTTGAGGGTCGGGGTTAAACTTGACCTTTGACACGTTGCACACTAGGCTTCACCTTTAACGCTGATCTAAATATTAAAGACCAGAAGTCATTAAGTCTGGTGCAGCAGAGTTAATGTTGTGTTATAGATTTGCTTCTGGTTGTTTTTGTGATAAAAACTGAGCATCATTAAAGGCGGTTGAAGTGAATGTTGACCTGGATCGGTGAGTCTGACTCGTTTGGGACTCGTAATGATGGACCGGCCTCTCTCTGTCCGTTCTGATGGATAAAACGAGTCATGTCTCGTCACCGCGCCGCTCTCCACCAGAGCGGTTTACCTCGGCGGCTTCTGCTCCGGAGCTTTTGTCGTTTCTCTGAACACATGGGTGGGGAAGGAGGGAGTCGCCGGCTGACAGCTGCAGACTTTTTAACAGTGGAGCTTCCCTTCAAACCAGCTTCTTTTAAAGATGAAAGCGCCGCACGCCTTTATCCCACTTCCATATTTGATATCCAGGCAGGGGTTGCTGCTCTCTTCTTGTTTTAAAGTGATGTTGGTGTCATTTGATCTCGGCAGATGCCGAGACATCTGAGGCCTGATTGGGTCGGAAAAAATAAAAAGGCAGTGACAAGCGCGGTTTGACACCGCGCTAAAATATGTGCACTCTGCTTTGAAGAGACAATTAACATGGGAGCCAATTGCTGTTGCCTTTTTGTCTCCTCCGTCCTGTCACAACAGCAGCCCTGCGTCTTTTTGTAGTGTAGGGCTCAATTAGCATTGCTCCAACTTGAGAAATTGCTTAAAAGATCCACAATCGGCATTAGCCTGTCAGAGTCTGAGGGCTAAATCGCTGCGTATGATGTAAATTGAAGGCAATATCTAACTTTTTTTTTTCTTTTTTCCTCCTCACTGCTCTGAACTTGCTCCTAATTCGGGCTAAAGCAGAACTCATTTGGCTGAGAGTAGCCAGAGGTAGCTTCCTTGACATGAAGGGAAAGAAGTAGGGTAAAGTTTCGAACAATCACGCTTGGAAAAAAAAAACCAGGACGTTTCCTCCTCTCCCAGCTAATTAGTTCATGCCCACTTATCCACCTTCTCCTAAAAGTTTCTAAATCTGCGGCGTGGCCCCATTAGGGGGCGCCGGGCGCTGCAGAGGGGGAATGTGTGATCAATAGCAGCCTCCATGCTGATCACTTGCTAAATCCTGCTTCTGATAGTGCTTGTTGTTCGGCACCAGCAGAGCCAGCCCAGTTGATTAAACACCCGCCTCCCCTCCTTCCTCCCGTCTCTGCAGGCCTGAGTGATTGCCTGAGATGGGAGAGAGGAGGAAGGTTGTGGGAGAAGAAAGAGACTGATGGAGGAATAAAAGGCAGGGCAGAAAACGGGGGGAAAGATCAATTGTGGATTTAGCTGAGAGCAGAAGTTGGTGAGTGCATTCAGCCCTCGGCAGATAATATGATTATCCCTGGAGAAGAGACAAAACAAAGCGCTCCACCTCGCTGCATTATGCAAAGCAAGATGTAAGAGGAGCCCCGTCCTCCGCGCAGGCCTTAATTCAACCATATTTGCTGGATGCCATGGTCTCTCCTTTCATCTCTGCCACCGCCTTAAGAAATATTAATAAATAAATCAGAAAACTAATACCACGGTCTGGGCTGTATTATATGTTGGGGATGACAGGAACGCAGTGGAACTGTGCATTATTTGTCAGTGGGAGTGAAAAATCCGCCGAGCTGGCACATCAATCAGCGATGGAGTTCTGACATGACAGCAGTGAGCGCGGCGGATTAGCCACCCACTGTGGGGAATCAGCGAGGAACAAACGCGTGCAAGAGGCCGCCGCTTCTCCTCCTGCCCGCCATCTTTTGTCCGGCCTGTCACTGCGAGCCTGGAAGTATTTATCAGCCGATGAATGGCGGATTGTGTTTCCTCTTCCCGACTCGTGTTACGGCCGTTGTTCCGATGCTCTTGACGCTGACAGGACGAACAATTGGAGGAAGATGTTCGGGGTTCATGGAGAAGACGCCGCCTGTCGGCGCTGATTTGCAGATGAAACAACACGGAGCATTTAAGTGTGATCAGGTGAATGAATTTACTGAAGCTTTGTTACAAAAAAAACAAAACAAAACAAAAAACATTCAGTTCAGTTCAGAAATACTTCATCCTGAAGGGAAGTTAAATCTCAGACCTTCACAGACTCACTGTGGATGATGCTGTGGATTTGAAGGATTTCCAGTAGCAGTCAGTCTTGCAGTGAATCTGAAGGAACCTCTGACTGAAGACTGTCTCCTGGCTGTGATGACCTGCTAACAGCTCAACATCCAGGCAGCAGAGCCAGTGCTCCTCTGCAACATGACCTGGATCACACAGTCTGAGGACTTTACATTAACCCTTTGCAACTTTTTCACTTGTTGAGGCAATATGTTCTAAACAACATTAAACCTCACAGTAGAGCAAACGTAAAAGTGTGCAAAAGATGCTAACCAGTTTTTTGTACATGCTAGACTAGATGATGGTGGTTCATAATGCAATATTTTACTGTATCCTGCAGACAGCTTGTTTTTCATATTGCCTGTCTGTGCAGCCGGCCGCTGAGCGTCCTGTGACCATTTTTTACTGTGAAATCAACTGAATGAAAGTGACATTTAGTTATTTTGGAAAACCTTTACAGGAGTTGGCGTCTAATAGGTTGTCTCTGGTCGTGGCGCAGTGGGATGCTTTCTGAAGAGCGTGACATCATGTGCAAACGTATTTCCATCTGTAGATCCAGCCAGTTCTAAAATCCAGCTAAACATTCAACACCTGAGCCAGGAGTACTTTCTAACAGCGCTATGAGGTTTTCTAGTTGCAGTCAATGAATATTTAATAACGACACAAGAATTCATTGGAGATCATTTTGTGACATTTTTAATCAAAGTTTCTAAGTTAACAATCTAGTTGTTCCTGATTTTTTTTAATTTTTTTTATTTTATCTCTCCTGTTTTTTGTTTACTTATATTTTGGTATGAATTATTGAGGAGAACAAATCCCACTGCAGATGGATCTATATCAGTAGCGTGGCAAAGGATCACCTTTACTCGAGTTCCAGGACTGTTTTGTATAAAAATGTTGCTTTGGAACCGAGCAAATGGAGGGAAAACGTCTCTGTCAAGTTTGTGTTCAACTAAAAGAAAACGAGCTCTTTTAAAATCTGTCAGGTGATATAAAACAGGGGGAGAATTCCAGTTTCAAAGCACATTTTTCTGAAGTAAAACTGTTTCCACGCAGGAAATGAAATGACTGCTGGAAACTGTTTGGTGATGATATTTTGAAGGTTCAGTCTTCAATTTGCGGCCTCTATCCTTCTGCTGGCTTCAGCACAAAGAGCCGTCACTTCCCAAGGTTCTCCATTGATGGAAGAATTTAATTCAATTTTGCTAAATCAGAAAAAGTGAAAGAAAAATAAAAGACTGATGTTATCACCGAAAAGATGGTCAGAACCAACAGAAACCAGAGCTTCTGTTCTGGAGTTGAATATCTGATGTATCTGTGCAAATATCTTAAACCAGTAGTGAAGGCGGAGGACGTTTTGCATATCTGATGTTTTGATTTGTGAAATGTGTTTTCTCCCTTTAAATTTATAAGCAGTTTGGTTGCTTTCTGTATGGAAGGCAGGACTGAACACAGTTCTTTTTTTATTTTTGATTATTTAGTTTGACATATTTACCCCTGCAGAAGTCATATTTTGTGAAATATTTAAATATTTTATCCTATTTGATGATTGTTATGAACATTGTGACATTCAGCAAACGAACGAGGCAGTTTTTCCAGTTCTTATTGTTTGTTGCGGAGGCTGCAATGCAGCGCAACAAAGTGAAAACAATGCAGAATAATATATATTTTTTGTTAACTGAACCAAAACGCATTGATTTATGTAGCACATGTACATGTTAGAGTTGTAAAAGCCAAGCTAGCGTAGCTCACCTTCCTCCCACTTTGTAGCCATTTTTGAAAACGTAAAACTCTTTCCTGACCTGTGACACATTATCCTCTTGAACCTTGTTTTCTAGATGTCGTAGCGTCGACAGCTAGCAGCAAAACTCTGCGTCCCTTTTTCACATTCTTTGTGCGAGTGTGTCATTTTCCCAACCAATGATATTCCTGACTCAGTGCATAGCAGTGGCACACGATGAGTCATGAGTTACAATCCAGTAACATATAATAATGGTGCTTAATTTCTAATTTTCTGTAACATTCAGCCCCGTCACCTGTTGTGTTCTGAATAGTGAACATTCACAGGCATCTTTACTTCATAATCAATGAAGTAAACAAAAGTCTCCTTCAGAAAAAGGTTGGTGGGGACAAAAACACCAGACTGAAGACGTAGCATCCAGTTTTTAGTAGAAAGAGAAAAAAGAGAAGTTATAGAGCTTGTGTAATTTTTACGTGGTTAATTGATTTGCTGTTTATTGTGCCAGGCCTGCTCACTGCTTGTTGGGTTTAGAGGACTCTTAACTTCCAGGAAGTGGTTTGAGTAAAGCTGTGCAGCCTTTAAAGCCTGAGGCAGCCTCCTGACCCGGTCCAGCCTCTTGACCCGGTCCAGCTTCCCTTCCTCCCTAAACTAAAACCTTCCAGTCTGGAGTGTTTGTCCTCTAGCTGTTAGACTCCTCACCCGCTGCGTCTCTGCTCAGTAAAACATCGCAGAGTCCACTTGTAAACTGATAGAGAATCAAAGCCAGATACAATCTTCGTCTGCCCTCACCCGTTTTTCTTTAAGAGCTGCTGGAGGAGACATTCAGACCAAATATTATGGTCTGGCCGAGGGCGAGCTGGCGAGGGCGGAATATAGACTTCTGTCTGAGTCGTGTCTCGGGCCGTCTCTCCTTCCCTCGCGCGGCGGAAATGGGAGCTGCTCGCTGGAGATAAGCCGCCGCTCGTCCTGAGAATTGCAACTGTCACTGTCAATATGCAGTGGCGTTCGGGTATCCATTTCTCCGTGTCTCGTCGTTGGCAGGAGTGACAGGTAGATTGGATGGAGGACGTGCGAGCCGGGACGGGTCACCGGTTTGTGGAGCTGATGACCGGTGAGCCGGTGTCAGCCGGCCGGTCGTTGGCATTCACACGCTCACTCTGTGCATCCGCAATGGGGATGAATACATGCATCTCTTCCCACAATGCACTGGAACGTGTCAGAAGAAATGCAGGAGGAAAAAGTCATTGAAAAGTTCAAGTCTAATTCAAATATGGAAAGATGCATTCCAGGGCTGAGACGATTAGTGACGATGAACCGATTATAGAAATAATTTAGTGATCAATTAGTCGTTATTGTAAAAAAATGGCATTTGATAAAAGGACGTTCAGAGCGGTTATGAAGCCAAAACTTTACAAAAAATATATACTGATGGAATTCATTGTTTATTTGAATTTTCAATTTACGTCTAATATTGTATAAAGTAAGCTGAAGCAGATTAATTTCATACAGATTAATTTTGAAGATTGTGGCTTGCTAAAAACCTGAAATGCATTGTTTTGGTACAAGCACAGAAAGAAAAAACTGGAGATACATATGTAGCTGTTTTCCTTCCGCTGAACTTTCTAACAATGTAATTTTGTGGTGGAGGGAGTTAATGGATTTCCATTAGATCGTCTAGTCGTGTTGACCTTGTAGGTCATAAGACGGAAACATCACTGTAGTAAAACCATTTTAATCTGTTTTCTGCCTCTTAAGAGAGAAAAATGAAAACAGTCAGCAAAGAAACAAACACTTGAACTGCAGCAAAATGCATATATGTGATGTTTATATTCTAACTAATAACAGCTTTCAGTTTTAGAGGACAGCTGTAATTAGGCATGATATTAGAAAACTGAACTCTAAAATAAGTCTCAACTTTTTAATAAATCATGCTCCGGACATGAAAAATTCATCATATTTAGTCAGATAAAAATTTAATAAAGGCCAACACATATTCAAGTATGTAATTAGATAATAAAAGATGAATACATCATGCATAGCAGATGTATTCAATAATAAATTTATTGCATAATGGACTCTGTAGCCCATTAACACCACTGTGTGCAGGTTGACAAATGAGGCCCATTTTATTTAAACAGCACACCTGCCAGGCAGCAGCCAATTACCCTCCTGGGTCGGAGCAGGAGTTTAGTCCTCCCCGTTTTGACAGAGCGCCTCTACATCATAGTTACCCTGCAGACACACTCGTCAGCCGCAGATTTGATCCTAAAACAGGAGCTGTCAGCCGGGTCAGAGGGGGCGGGGGGCACGCTGCCATGTCATCCGACCAATGAGACGCAGGCTGGGACAGGAGAGGATGTGGGGGGGCGTATGAGTACAGGAAGACTCTGGCTACGTTCAGACAGCAGGAAAATACGAACCAAGTCCGACTTTTGCACGACAGGCTGAACGACCTGATCCTGATCTTTTCACCCCAAAAAAAACCTGATTCGTTTTTTGTTTGTTTTTTTAACCAGGTAAGCTGAATAAAATTTAAGAAATTCTCACTGTCAACAGCCACCTGTTCAGAAACCAGGAAAACATCATGCAAGAAAACGTGTGAACAAGTGAAGTGAACTCCTGGTTCTGACTCCACATCCAGTCGATGCTCCACTGAACACCGTTTCTCTTGGTTGTTTTCTTTTTCTTAACTTCCTTCGTCTGTAATCGATTCACTCGTCTTCCGTTGCTCAACTTTAAAATCAGTCCATAGACGGCAGCGTCCATCATTACTGCTGTCTTCCATCAGAGGCCCCTTCAGACTGGATGCGAGACTGACTGCTACTGCTTCCTTCTCACACTGTCACCATCCACAGAGATTCTGTAAAGACACTTGAATAATTTGACTTATAAAACCATTTAATTTTTGAATTAAACTGAATTTTAGCAAACGGTATAATCTAATGTTTTTTCCTATGTTTTTGTTGTAATTACTTTGTCCAGCATTTTATCTTATATTTCAGTTAAACATAATGATTTTAGGATTTTTTAAATTAAATTATCACCTTTGCCATCATGTTTAGCACGTCTAACAATTTTTCTAACTCAAGTCAAATTTAATAACGCAGCATTTTTATCATACAGTCTATTTTTTAAAACGTGTCCAGAGATCTTTAAAAAGCAGGCAATGACAAAAAGTTACCCTAATTACAAGGTTCATTTTTCTTTTCCATTCTTAAAAATGGGAAAGACAAGAGAGCCATTCAGGAAACCAAACCCAGCGAAAACACAGAGCTACACACATAACTAGTTCCTCATTAGTCAGTTTAATTCTTCCCTAAAGTATTTTAGAGGTTGAGTCGTACTTGTTTCGATGAAATAGTATTTATTCTTCAAATAATCCTTTATATTAATCTATACATCTACGTATTATATTTATGTTCGTATGTCTAAGTGTAACCCATCTTACCATGGTACATTTCTACCAGTGGAAACAAATGAAGAGTTTGGGGTTTGTTGATCTTGCGGACGTTTCTCTCTCGCTCGCTGGCGGTTAGCAGGACGATAAAACATGGAAAATGATCTCCCGTGTTTACTAAAAAAAATATGTTGCTTTTACCGGATCTCCCCTCCTCTACCTGTACTGGAGCCACGAAGCGGTCCGCTTCATGAAGCATCTGATGCAAACTAGCTGTGGCGGTCCAACTTAAGGTCAGCCAAGGAGAGCGAGGCGCCCGAGGTGGGAGGAAGGGAACAACTGTTTGCATGGAACTGTGTGTGCATGTGTGTGTGTGTGTGCGTGCGTGTGTGTGTGCGTGTGTGTGTGTGTGTGAGAGCTCCTGCAGGGAACTACGCCGTGGTCCGTGTGTTCTCTGGCTTAAGATGAAGCGACAGGTGCATCATGCACACGGTGCGCCATGTTTGGTTGTTTTCATGTGTAAGGACAGTTGTTAGTGTGTCTGATGGGTCCAGATCTCGTTGACCTGCAGTCAGACGAGGGGAATCTGCTCTGCCAGGATGTTGTGCAGATCCAGACCCGGTCATGGGTAAAACCAGGAACACCGTCACTCACTGACCACGAGCTCCTGACGCTAACGTTGTTCATTCAGGTTAAATACAAAGAGAAACTTTTCACCGGCGACATTTTCCTCTGTCCATCCAGGGGTGGGCGGAATGAACTTCATCACAATATTTTGCTGAACTATTATGATGATGATAAAAAGGTTTTGTGCATCACAGCGGGACAAACTGTTCTTGGAAAATGTTCCCATTTAAAACCGGATTCTTCACTCTCTTAAAGAAGTTTTGTTCATATTGCTGAGCTGCACACAGCAACCACATTTAAATGTATTTTTGGATTTACTGACATTCAAAAACAAATTGCTCTTGTGAATAAATTTTTGGAGAAAGTGGTAAAAATAATTCCAATAACCCTGTCGGTTGTTTTTTTTATTATTATTATTATTTAACATCATTAATTAGAATTTATTAAGACAGTAATAAATCAAAGTTTTTATCATAACTATGTAATAAATGCTCACCCTAAAGCCAATCAGCTAATCACTTCAGATTCTTTAAAATGATTCTGATGAATAATATGTTTTGCAGGGCAATTTTAATAATACACTTTAAGTTTTAGTTGTGTATAGATTTTATTTCCTGTTTTATTTAATATTTTGTGTTTTTATATGTATATTTAAGATATCTTCCAGGTCCAGTGTTAAGTGTTGTTTTTAGAATTAAAGTTTACTAATCTTTGAGAGGGCAAACTTTGTCTAAAGTATTTTAAAATTGATGCTCTTGGGATTCTGAAATACCTTGATAAAATGGTAATTAACATGCTATTGGCTGACTCTTACAAAGCAGCCAATCCAGGAGGAGCATTTACTTTCCTTGATGCTGATTGGCTGTTCCCACAAAATTGGCGATGAAGACTATTGTTTATATTAGCTTCTGCTAGTGCTGAGACAGCTTCTACAATGATTATGAACGCATGTTACAGTTTAATTTGTGTTTGAATGATTAAAATAGTCAGTTGTGTTTTTAGAGCCGTATTCAGTGTTTAGTTTTTCACTCTAATGTTGTATTCCTTTCATTATTTATGATATTCAAAACTAATCTACGCTAAGGAAACCTCCTGCACATTTTCTCTGTTATGGTCGATGTTTAATACATTTAATGGTGACATTAACACAAATGTTACAGAAAACGTTTAGTTTAGGTTGCAGCTGTGGGAAATAATGCAACTATAGTACAACTTGAGCCGCTTATTAATCTGGCATGTCCAGATGATCCCAGTCCAACCATTCCTCATCCAGCCCACTCTGCCTGCCCTTTAATCCTCCTTTCCTTCCACCAATCCTTTGAATCCGTCTTCATGGCCGCCGCGCTTTCATCCCACCCATCCTCCTCTTCCTGTTTTACGGCTGCTTTTGATCCCACTCATCCTGCTATAGGACCGCCTACGTCACTAAAAGATCTAAAGGTTTAAACTCTGATACATTCAACTTTAACAGCAGCAGGTTCATTCACTTCAGTGGAGCCCTGGTGTTTGTGGGGTTATAATCCAGCCTTCCACTGTCTGCCAGTCAGTGTTTGAATTCATTTTAAGATTTTTATTTGTTTTTAAAGTTTTGAACAGGTCAGCACCTGATCATTAAAATTCAGATTAAAGCAGAGATCAGACACTTACTTTCACTGCTCCTAAATTATGGAGCAGACTGCCTCTTCATATTAAAGGCAGTTTCCCAGGCATTAGACATTTATTATGTATTTTCCAGGCATATGTTTTCATTTTATAGCAACTTTTCCTTCAGTTGTTATAGAAATATTATGAAGCGCAACAAATCTCACAATTTCATGCATTGAAATTGGCTCTGTTTCTTTAAGAAGCTCCTACTCTTTCTGACACTCCACCTTCATCACAACAATGCTCCTCCTTGGTGCCGTTTGCAAACTCTGTTAGGAATGTTGGGCTGAGAAGTAATTTGTATAAAAAGCTCAGCAGACCAGAGATTCAACATTCCTAAAAAAAAAAACATGAAAGTATCAAAGTGACATTCCAGGAATGTTTTTGATGAGGGAATAACTAGAAAAAAAGCTTAAAAAGAACTCAGTTTGACATATTCTCTCCCCTTCAAAACCAGCTTAAAACTCACTTTTATTTGTCAGAGTATGTTCTGGCTACTCTAACTTTTTTTTTTAATCAAGTTTCTCATGTTTTCCTTTGTTTTTATCTCATTTGATTATTTTAAATGTGAAGTACTTTGGTCAACAGCTAATGTGAATAACTAAAAATACATGAGACCTTCTCTAAAAACCTTTGTAACTATTTTAATATTACAAACAGCAAATGTACGTTAACATGAATTAATATGCACAGTGGAAATGGTCTTAGCACTACCATCAAAGCTAGCCTGGACCATTTTACTGATCTCCACTCTTGCTGGTTTAGCCAATCAGAGTCAAGGAAATTGAATGGAGCCTATGGATTGGCTGCTTTGCAAATCCAAAAAATTGCCGATCTTCCACAAATATTCCACATAATTTGGAGCTACGATGCAGAGAACAATTTGCAAGCAAGCTGGGTTTCACTGAACGCTTTCCTCTGTCAATCCTGCCATATTTCCATTGAATATAAAATGGAAATAAAATGTTTTTTTATTTTCCGTTACTCCTGCAGGATTCCTGTCACGTCTCTATTTGATTTATCTGGGTGTAAAATAACAGCTGCTTTTAATAAACCCTTCATGTGGATTGTTGTTATGACTTATATTGTCACTTTTTAATTATCCTGGCCTGTTTTTTTATTGAAATATACTTCTGCAGCGCTTGCTGGCTCAGGTTGACACACATTAGCAATTCATGCCTCCAGGTGGAAGATATCAAGCTCACAAAACCAACAACCAAACAAAAGAGGGGAAATTGGATGGAGGCAGGTTCCATCGCAGAAGCGTGGATGTTTCTCTTGAAATCATGTTTTTTTTTTTTTTAATCAGGTTTTGGGTTCAAATATTGCAGATTATGTTGTGTGTGTGTGTGTGTGCATGTGTTTTTATTCAGCAGCTGCTGGCAATTGTTGGCTAAACACACCTGGACTTATGGTAAAATGAAAACAGTGATTATGAGAGGAGAATAAACAGAAATAGAAGTTGAGCTGAAAATAATGGAGTGAGATTAATGAGTTATTAGTCTGCAATAGAATATCAATATGTCAACAAAACACTCTCGACCTTAGAAATTAAATTACTTTTTTTTTTTTTAGGTAGTTTTAACCTTAAAATGTTTTTCAAATAGAAACTCCTGACACAATGTGAAAGTTAATATCCCCTGTAAGAGGTTCTTTCGGTGGTTGCACATTTCCATTAACCTGCTAATAGCGGAGCTAATTTTTTGGTTAGCGCTTTAAAATTTTTGCAAACTCTCTAAATGCTCTTAGCTTCTTGGCCTTTTTATATATATATAAACTTTCATCTGAATAACATTCAACATCTGTGTTGAGGTTTTGGTTAGTCGAGCAGTCAGCTGTTTGTGGGCATGCTCTTACTTTGAAGCTTTGGTGTCGTTTTCTTGGCGTTAACTTGGCGCTGTAACCTCCTGGATGAGTCGTTGACGAGCTCTCGTAGAACTTGCAGTGATTCTGGTAGGTTTCCCCTGCTGGGAAGGTTCATCCCTGTTACATGTTCTCTCTCTCTGTTCCTCCTCTTGTCTCTGAATTTCTTTAGAGCGTTAAAATTTGTTGCATTACTTCTTTTGTGCGATCTACCTGGTTCTGTTTCTTGACTCTGCAGGTCTGGCGTTGTATCGGGGCTGGTCAGTCAAACTGAACTGTTGAGAAAAGTTTCCACGTACGACCTTTTGGAATGCATACACATCTTTGATATCGCTTTAGGGCTTACGTCCGTGGTTTTGAGATGTTGAGATGTCGGTGAGGAATATCAGTTTAATATATTCATAATTTTCCAGCTCTTAACTCAGAAATCTGTGTGTATGGAGCTGTCTTAAAACAGTTCACATCTGCTTCTACAGCACATCAATAGTTAAGAAAGCTGTTGCTGTACTTCATCTAACTTGTAGAACTAAGCTGTTTGAAGGGGGGAGCGCTGAGGCCGACTGTGATGTAAAACATGGTGACAGCAGGGATGAAATGAAGAGAAAACTGGATGAGACCTCAGGCCATACTACAGACAGGAGAGATGCTCTTTAAACCGGACTGGAGGTTTAAAGCTCACACTCTGCTGCATCTGGCAACGCCGAAGGTTGTATACGTGTGCAGAAGGCTACTTTTAATGCTTATGGCAAGCAGATACATATTTAAGAGTGATCTCGAGACGTCTCATTAAAACCTTCATCGGCATGCAGACATGACGATTTTTGAACAAAAATGTGCAGGGATATGAGTTTCACTCAGCTTTCCAGACGACGCAGTTAATGCTGAAAGAATTAGGGAAAACGATTTTCCGTTTCCGCTCTGGTGACTTGATCCTGGTTTTGTTGTGACGCTTCACTGTTCTACATTTAAGGTTAGATTTGTCTCTTATGGTAGCAGATTAAATTATCTCTACTGGGGCTTCCAGTCAATGCAGAGGGAACGAGAAAATTTGGTTTCTGAATTGAAAATCCGAATCGAATCACTAAAAGATTTGCATCTAGACTTGGACTGAACAAGTTTCCAGTGGAAGTGCGTTTTAATCCAGCTGTTTGCAGAGTTTGCAACTTGCTTTCTAAATTTAACCAAACAAAACTACATGGACAACATCTGAAATCTGAACTGTGTCCATTTGAGCTGCGGTTAAGACCAACTTATGGCCAAATTTATAGAAGAACGCAGGTTTCTAATCAAAACATGGGGAATTTACCAATTGGTTCTCAAAACTGAGGAGCTTTAAATTATTTTAAAGAATTAACCTGAAACGTGTCACGACTGTGAGCAAAATGAAGCAGAAATAAGTCTAATGTTAGTATCGTAGAAAATCCATCTGTTCTGGAAATGATCCCAAACAACGAGGCGACGTTAAACCGTCCTGTTGATCAGAACGTTGCTCACATGACGGCATATCTCGGCAGCTCCCGAGTGGAACAGGGTCTTACGTAAAAACAACGAGCTTTTATCACAAACCTAATTAAATTCCAAACTCTTTTCACAGATTTGCTTCCACAGCTTCAATAATCAGTAAGAATTTTTTTTTTTCATTGTGGCTATTAGAAGGTTAAAAAAAAATCTAATTATAATGTTCACTAATCACTGGGTAGTAATTAAATCATACCTTTCTTTTCACACTGACTAAATTGTCTCTGCTCAATTATACTCATCTTTTTAACAAACACAAATGTTAGGAAGGCTTCGGTGAGTCGACATTTTCTGCAGCAGTAAATGCGACTCCCTCCTCCTCTTCCTCCTGCTTAGTCTTCGCTGAAAGTCGTGCCAAGACACGGAGTAATCCTATTTTTGGCTTGTGCCTCTCTTTGAAAGCGAACATTCGGGAATCCGGCACATGCAGACACGTGTGCGCTGTCAGCCGGAAGGTGTTCGTCAGGTTTTTGCATCTTTTCCCTTATCCTGTCAGAGGAGCCTCACAAGATACAGCTCTCTCTCTCTTTCTCTCTCCGCCGCCACTTCTGTCACGTCCCCCCCTCCCCCACTCCTACGATGAAGACACAACAGCAGCAGCCTGGCAACTTGTAATGGCAATTCAACAGCCTGGCAAAGGACATGAATCACCAGGGGTTTTCCAAGAATGCCTTGAGCTGTCAGAGTCAGGCTGCTGAGATCCCGTCTCTCATTGGGTTAAAGCAGCTGGAACATATTAAAGTGTACAGTAAGCAGCTGGATGGCGCTCCGCACTCATGTCATCTTTCTTTTAGAGAGTTTTAACTCAAGTTTTGTTTGGCTTACATTAGCTGTGTGTGTTTTGGATGCCTCCTCTGTCTCTCTCTCTCTGCTTGTTCTTGGATGTTGGTCGTATTTCAGTAGATGGTTAACTTGCTTACTCAGTGCAGTGGGTTAACCCCTGCACTGGGGTAGCCGTGTGTTTTTGCATTTCAAGAACTACTTGAAAGCAGCAGCAGGTCATAATTATGTTCTGAGAAAACTGCAAAACAGCCGAAACACTGAGTTTCTTTAAATGAAGGCTAAAAACCCGTTTGATTAATAACGGTAAAATGGATCAATTCTTGTCTTTATTTCTGATGACATTTGAGAAAATGTAATGTTTTTTTTCCTATTGTGAAGCAGCTTGAGCTGCCTTGTTGCTGAAACATGCTGTGAAAATCAACGTGTTTAACTATATCAGAGCAGACTTTCTATTTATGGTGTAATATTAGTGGATTCTCCAAATTATTCACAAAATCCCTGTGTATTTGCAGATTTTCTTTCATAGAGCATATCTAAAATACTCTATAGAACGAGCACTTGGAAATGCTTCTAGCTGTCATTTGCAAAGCAGCCAATCCAGGGGCGGCATTTATTTTCCTTTGTTCTGATTGGCTGAACCCCGCTGAGCAGAAATAATGAAAACTGTAGGTGTTAGCTTCAGTGGTAGCACTAAGGCAGCCTCCTCTGCATATTAAAGTACATTTGGTATTTTAATTATGAAAATATGCAGTTATAATCATTCTCAGAGGAAGTCTCAGGTAGCTTTGAGCTATCCACAGGAAGCTACGAAATGCGACCTTTACCCTTGTAACTATGCTACAACCTTCAATCTATAAAACTTATATTACTATAATATCTATTCAATAATTCATACCCAAAGGCTGTTTTTAGAGTGTAGTAAGTAGGAAGATGATTTGGAGGAATTGACTTGATGAACAGCTGGTTTAGTTTTTGTGTTGTGACTTAAATTGTATCTTTGACACATAATGTCCTGAATCCAGTTGTTGTACCCAGTCTCCCTATAATTTCCAGCTCATGATGTGGAAAATGACCCAACAGATGAGTTCTCTGTGGATCCATTGTGTCTGAAAATACCAAGAGTAAAACTTCACAAGAAGGCAGAACAGAGAACAAAGCTCCTTCTGGTCATGACATTAGGAAGGTTCCTCCCACTGTGGCACACCCACTTCATATCAATTAGACATAATAAAACAAACTCCACGAACAGAATGATCCTGTTTTCTCTTTGCAGCTCTGGAAAAGAGAACAAACATTCCCGTTCTTGAGAACTTGGTATTAAACTTCATGGAGGATTTTTGCGTTAGGATTCTCAGTTTTGACTTGAGCCGGTTGCTTGACTCCTGACCAAAAAACCAAGAAACAAGCTGATGAGCGCTACATGCACAACTGGCTGAATTGATAAAGAAATAAGGTTAAAATGGTCAAGTATTAAACGAAAAGCACTTACTTAGCAAGCTAATGCTAATATTAAGGTACAATGTTAGCAATAGCTTATGAAGTGATTTTCCATTTATGTACTTAGCGTGCTAATGGTTCTGTTAGCATCCCCAGTTCATCGTACATGCTAACAGTACCATGCTAATGGACGTTGTTATGTGGTCTATGGATGTGTCCATGCATCCTTAGAAGGGCCCAGTCTACATTGCCTGGGTTCTTTGTTGACTGCAGAGGAAAATACAAACACAAGCAAAAGACAGTGTAGCCTTAAGATTTATTCCTACTTTTACATCAGCTTAAATCCTGTTGCCTAGCAACAGTTACCACACCAAACACAAGCCGATGCAAATGGAAATCCAAATTGTGCTATTTTTTTGTTACTTATTTAAACTAAATAATTAATCTTTTTTGTGCAAAAGGTTAATTTAAACAGATCTATAAATATGACAAAAGTCCATCAAAACAACTTCTTTAAGACTTTAATATACTTGTATTTAAAACTGTAGCAATATTAGCAATGAAATGAACAGTTGGCTAAATCAGGAGCAGCATAAAAACACTTATTAGGAAAATATGAAACCTCTTCAGATAATACAAATTAACTTTTGCTTCCCTTTTCAAGGACTCAGGTTAAGTTATCATGGTAATATTAGCATGCTAACTAAAGTGCTGTAGACTATAACCTTTGTGTTAGATCTAATGTTGGCATGGTAACATTAATATTGGTATTTACATGTGTTATTGGCCCTGTACTTATGTACTTTAACTTGATGAAGTGGATGAGTGGAGGACAGTGGATGAATCTAATACATACAGCAGCAACAACATGGTGACTCAGTGCAGGTACGGAGCAATGTGGTGAACAAGTGGACAGATTTAGACGGTGGGCAGCTCTGGAGTGGCGTCTCATGGAGTGTGGTTCACCATTAGCGTAGCGTGTCGGATGAGAAAATAAATGGAGCCAGCTTGAAGCTTGACACACACCTGTTCCCAGCTGTAACCAGTCTTGAGCGTTTTTTTCGCCTGTCATCTGCAATGAATCACCGAGCCCCCCACCCGCCCGCTACGGCGGCGACGCACTCCTGAAATTATGTGACCCCTCTTCCCGACCTTTTTATGTTTTTTTTTTGTTTTCCTGAAAAAAGATGTAAAAGGGCACATTCAGCAGTCAAACTGAAAACGTTATTGCAAATGCCCTGTCCTCCTCCTCTTTAGCCCTGATATTGTCGCTCTTCTGTCTCCATTGTCTCTGCTCCGTGTTGTCCTCTCAGCAGGTTGCATCGTGGGGAAATTGACACGTATGAAAGCACAGGGAGGAATCGGTTCTTTTAAGTCCTCTGTGAAGATTTGTTCCTTTGTTTAGAAAAAAAAAAAAAAACCTCTTCCACACTGCTCACATGGGGGTTTTTTTCTCCTCCAATTTCCTTTAATGGTTTCAAGTGTTGTACGTGTAAAAGGTCGGCTGGAAGTTAAGCACCTGAATGAGCACAGTGCTGCTGAATGTGATGCTCCTCAGCTGTCTGCTCTGTTCTGACCAACAATAGGCTCATGTTTCACACTGTACCACTTTACTTAATATCACCAGACTGAAGACTCACTATGGAATACAAACAAAATCTTTTACAGCTAGCTAAAGTAGCATCTATTTGGTGCAGGTTTATAGTTGTCTGCAAGAGTTTATTATATTATTTATGTAGTTATTCATTGATAGCACCGCTGACGGTCCAGTTCTGCTGCATTTGTTCTTGTTTTGTCTTTTACTGGACTTTTGTTCATCATGTTTTGGTTGAAATATTCCATGTCTGGACAATTATTCCCTCTGTTCTGAATACAGATTTTTACTCTTACTCTTACTTTTGGACAGATTTGATTTGTCACAATGGAAACAAGGTGGGTTTTTTCTTTACAGCTGATTAGCATCTCAAAAGCTCAAACAGTACCTGAACAGATCGATTGAAAGAGAAACGGCAAAAGCAAATGAGGTGGATTATCAGTGCTTGCCAACAGCTGATGGTGTTAATCAGGACTCTGGAATTTTGTCTCTGAGCAACAGACTTCAGGCAGAGGCCTCTTCACATGTGTTGGAAGACAGACTGCTACCGGACATCCGTCCAGCTTACATCATCGCCAACCACAACAGATACTTGGATGATATGAGCTACATTTATTTTCCCCTTGCTATAAATAAAGGATTTTTTTAATTGAACAGAATTTTGGTAAATATTCTAATCTAGTTTTCATAATCCTTTTCATTGTTTTATGCTCAAACTGGTTTTACTTCTAATATTATTCCCATATTGACAGTTTTAACAAGCATCATGTTATCTATTTGATTGTTAGTAAACAAATGCCATCTCAAGGCGCTTAACGATAAAAAATACTAAACTTTTACCACAATAACATTGATCAAATATATTTGATTTTTGTTTTTCTGTTTTCTCGCTGCAGAATGGGTTTTTTCTCGGTTCCTTGTCCTCTGAAATTGTTAGTTTGATCATTTCTAGTATGATTTTATCTCTGTAGAGCGCTTTGTGTTTCTCTATGAAAAAAAGGTCTGCTTGATTGATAAATCCTACTTTATCTTAACATCAGTCAAACACCTGGAGCAGCTACAGCAGCAAGCTTCACTCTGCTCTCACGGATTGGATACTAAATTTCTGGCCTCGCCTCATAAAGACCTGAATGTTTCAACAAGTAAAGCAGTGTTGAGTCTTAGTGTGATGAATGTGCTTGTCCTACATGATTTAAGCATGTCATAAATATCTTCTTTCAAAGATGAGCAGCTTGTCTGATGGAGGTAATCCATCACACTCAGCGCCGCGTTTTCTTTTAGATGCTTAAGGTGAACGCTTGGAGTAAAAAGACAAAGAATAAACCCTCAAAGCAATTCTGCACAAAAAAGTATGGTTTGAAATAAACTCTCATCTTGACAGAAGCTGTGAACAAAAATCTAAGGAAACACAAATAAAAAAAAAAGAAATCTCCAGTTAATAGGTAGATGGATTATTATGTAATAACATAATTTTCTTAAGTAGTGACCTGGGCTGTTACCTTCATAAGAAGGTAACAGCACTTTATTTGACTCAGGCCATTATCTGTAATAATATAATCTGTAATAATATAACGTACAAAGCCTGCTTCCATTAGTCCTGTTAAGTCACTCATTACGCTCCATTATGCTGTTAATGCACCTTTAACAGTCGCTGTAGGAGTCTAAAATGTGGAGCCCTCTGGTGCGCCGCGCTCTTCAGGACTTTTATTTTGAAACATTAAATATATAGTCCCTTTTTCATTGCTTGTTTCTCTATTTGAGAAAGCCACCGACAGAAAAGCGAACAGAGTTTATAAATCACTGCCACAGTTTGTTGATTTTGGGTTTGTAACTGATGGATGCTCCTGCTGCACATCTCTGCATGTTTTGGTGCTGATGCAGCACACAGGGAAATGCATACCTGTTAGTCTGTCAGAATCTGTTCTGCACAGTCAGGTTGGTCAAAAACGGGATAAATCTTCTCTATGTGCTGCAGAAAGACGGGACTGTTACAGAACAACCAACTGTAGGCTGCTAACAATTAGCAGGCTTGATTAGCACTGGAGTCAGAAACGTGTGTTTTAATCGCGGAAGTGGCTACTTCATTAAGGATACATAGAATATGTTAGTAGTCTTTGTTTTTTCCTCCACTTACCTTTTTGACACAGTTTTTAGACTCTGCTTCTTCAGCAGTGTTCAAAAAACACTGTACAAAATCTGTAAAACAAGAATAGTGGTGAAGGCAGTTAGAAAACCGGTGTTCTGACTGTCTGTGCTTCCTACAGTAGCACGGATAGATAGTTATCTGTCGGTGCTGTGCGTCTAAAACTACCGTCATGTTTACAAACCGAAAACTATAGCGGGTTGTGTTGATGCTAAATATCATCATTGGATAACATTCTTTGAGTGACGGGACTGAAGTAGAAACTTAGGAGTTATGGTTAGTTTAGCACTGGAATAATGTATAAACCACAAGAATATCACTTCCTTCATTACTTGTTTAAAATGAAAAGCTATAGATGTATGCACTAATCCATTTACGAGAATAGCTAGAATAGCACGCTTTAAAAAAAGACTCGAGTGTTATTAAATTAAGATATTTTGAAGAATGGGGACAAAACAGCCCATAAAACGATGTATTTTGTCCTGATTAACGTGGTTGACGCCAATTCTTGTTTACAGTATAAAGTAACTAAAGTCTGATATATATTTACACATTCAATGTAAGTATATATAAGACAGCGTCTTCTTCAGAGGGTTTCATGTCGTTTCCTTGAGTGGTTCTTGTCGCAGCGCCCCTACAGGCGAGGAGGGGAACAGGTTGCTCAAAGCGTTTGTTGGGTTTGACTCAGAGCAGAGAGAAATAGAACCACAGCAGCTGGAGATGGAACAAGATGTGGTTTTGCTCCCAATAGAACCGAGCCTATCGGACTATCAGTTGTAGTGTGGTAGTTTCAAGGACATTTTTCTTTGTATATTTTTAACTGTGGCCATCATTCCAATTGACTGCATTGTGAGAGTATTTTTGCTGGGTAAATTTAATGACACTGTGAGTAGACACCGGCAGTGAGCTGTTATATGATCAGTAAACAAGTAACGCCTGCACACTGAAAATCCCTTCCACTTTAAAGCAAGTTTTCATACATTTTCCCAACCCAGAGGCACCTTTTTAAAAGAGCTAACCTTGAATACTAATGCGGTTTCATATCTTTAATTACACCCTCACCTGTCAGAACGTTCCCTTCTCTCTGTTCGATGCGAGTCGGGCCGGCCGGCACGCCGAACAAAGGAAGCCTGCCTTTTGTCACACGTGAAGCGGCTCATCTGAGCCTGTTTGGCGCAAACCTCTCAAGCATTCCCAGTAATTACCTTCCCATGATTCTTGCTTTGTGATTCTTGTCTTGTCAATACTGCAGCTGAAATCCATAATTTAATATTTTCTCCTTCTCTCCTCTCCCTCTCTTTCTCTCTTTCAGGTGAGTGTCAGTCAACAATGTGGGGATGATTTCATTCAGCTGGGAGCTCCTGCTGTGTTCTTCTGCACCGGCTTTTTTTTCTCGCTCGTCGTTCTGTGGTTCTGCTATCAGGTTTGAATAGATCACCCCCCCACCCCTCCACAGAACCCCCTCCTTTCCACTGTGATTGGCTGTGATTCAGATCAAACAGGAGAGAGGCAGCATGTCCTGACAGTGGAGCCTCATGCAGTGAAGTCGCACGGTGGGCTCCTCCTCGGCTGGATTGGACTGTATGAAGATAAAAGTCGGCGAGATAAATGTCAGCGGCGTCTGATGACTTTGGTCTTTGTTAGACATTCACGGCGTATCGGTCGGACTTGATCTCTGTTGACTCTGCTGGCCTGCAGGAAGCCAAATGGCGACTAAATTTAGGAAACCTTTATTTGTGGTACTTGTTATGCAGGGCTGTGCTCTCCAGCTTTTAGTGTTTGCTGCATGCGGGTTGATTACTGATTGCAGCTGACTGGAAATGGAAGGCAATCACTCGCCGAGTATTTTAGCAAGTCATGTGATTTCTAGGAACATTGCAGTGTTTATGTTTTGCTGGTTTTTACAGTTCACCGAATCGTGTTCGCAGGAGAGACTTTGGCCTTCGTAAAACCATTTTAAGAAGTGGCAGCTGTGAACGTGTGAAAGTATTTGTGAAAAGTTCAGGTTTTTCTGCTTTAAGGTAAGAGTTCAGCTAAAACACAGGGTTAAAATAATCAACGTGTAACTGGTAGATCCTGCTTTAGCTCTCAGTTTCGCTGCAGGAAGCTGCATTTTCCATCATTCCATGTCGCTTTGTTACTCTGTCTCTGATTGATCAGTCTTCCATTTAGAGCAATTCCTAAAGTCAGATAGTTGATTGGAAATCGTTGCTCGTGTTAATTTCTGGCACTTGGGACAGTTTTTGATGCCTGGATGTAAAGCCGTGGTATTACCATCGATCGCCTCTGGAGTCAGCTCCTTTCTGAACGTCTCGGTTCTGTCAGATTTCCAATTCCTTTTAAAGATAATCGACACGAGTATAGAAAAGGATGTCAGCTAGTTTAATCGTTCTGCTTTGAGAAGAGACCAAACACTGACGGAGCTCTGGATTGGATTGGCCTGTTGAAAAAAAATATGTGTGGAGTTGAAAATTATTTTTGTATATTTTTTTCCAAAAAAGTGCTTTAGAATAGTGTCTAAGCAGTAGAAGTATTTTTTTTTACCCATCTAGCTTTAAAGTGGTTGTCTGGTTATTTGACATCGTTCTCCATATATTCGGGTGAAATATTTAATATCTCACACTACATGTGGTATTTGGTATCAGATATGGGTTAGTACATCAATTAAAACCACTTTATCTTTCTTTAATGTGTTTTAAAGACTTACTTTCGCCACTATTCAAATGTTTCCATGGTTACGTTCCTTGTTAGTTCTCCTGTAGCTACTTTTTGTGACATTATTCCAAACATCCTAATTAGCCGAGCTTGATTTTAATCCTCTTGCTACAGGCCATTGTTGTTTACATCTTAACTCACATTATTTAATGTGCTAATTATTAGAATATAGTTGACTGTAGATAATATTGCTACATGGATACCTTGCTAATATGAACATTGCGTTTAGCCTGCTAACACTAGCTTTAGCATGCTCTGATGGCTCAGGCTGTTCATCATGAACTGGTTTTTCTGTTGTAGGGTTGTCAAAACAATCTGTATCATGGTATAACCAATAATATAACAATTAAATACTCAAAGATACTAATTTACTTCATAATCAGTATAAACTCACCCATTGACCTTTACTCAAATTCTCACACTAAGCCTGGCAGTAGTACAACTTCTGCTAAGAACCAGATGGACCAGATCCTTATTTACATTGTAATAAAATGTATTTCGTGTCAGATCCATGTTTGTTTTGAAACACAATTTACAGGACAATGGAAACACAAAGTGACATGAGATAACAGTTATTTTGTCTAGTGGTTTAGGAAATGACACTTTTAAATCATAGATTTATTGTTTTCTACTTAGTGGGCTTTGCTCTAATCAAGGAAGTTAACATTTTGTTATACTGCAATTAAATCCCTATTTTTGCTCTTAGCTAGAAAAAGGCATGTCTTCATAAAATGTTGCTGCAGTATCTAAAATGTTACAATATTTTTATTAGTATTGATATTGAGTTGGAAATCTTAGTAACTTGACAACCATCATCTGGTGCAGCACACTGTTCGTATTCCACTTTTATTGTACCTTTTCATTTGACCACTTTTTGCTTTTTTTTATCATTTTTCTACGTAGATCCCTTGATGTGGATGTGAGCTTTTGGAATTAGAATGTATGTACATTTGAACATTAAACAGATTTTTGTACGTATTCATATTCTATGTGCATCAATGAGCCATTTAAGGGAACATGAACCTTTCTGATCTTAACCCTTTGGTATCCTACCATCTGAAAGAGATGGGAGTCCACCTACTTTGTTTTAATTGCAGGTTTAAAAATAACACAGCCAGTTAGAGAGAAACTGTAATTGCTTAGAAATGTCAGATATTTTCCCAGAAAATGTCATTCAGACACAGAGGCTTTCATTAAAACCTCTGGGAAATATTGATTGCAGGATATTTGGAGGCAGTTATTAAAGAATATAATAGGATATATTGGCATTGTCTGTCTTTTTTAAACTGTCCAATTGGTTTCATTCAGGCTTCCCATTGACACAACAACACACACTCACACACACACACACACACGCACACACACACACACGCGCACGCACACACACACACACACACTCCAGTGGTCATTAAAAGCTCATGTCACCGGGAACATATCCCTGGCAGCACCTGCCAAAGCCATTATCTACCACCCAGTCCTAGACGGACGCTTTGGCATACATCTGAGCAATTAGGCCAGATTATTGGCAACCTTCCTTGGCCTTGCCCCATTATCAAGACCACTAATTACTGGCCGTGTTCAGCCCTTTCTCTCCCTCTGTGTGGTGCAGCCGCTGCAGAGGAAAAATAAGACGGAAAACAGAGATGAATGAGAGGAGGGCCGGAATGAATGGAGGTAGAAACAGTTTACGAAGCACTGCGTTCAGTGGAGGAAGAGGAGATGTGGCAGCTCAGCAACACATCCGATGTGAGACGCCCACGCGTTAAGTACGCGAGTGTGTGCGAGGTTCACACACACACACACACACACTCCCCAACCCCCCGTGGGAAATATTTTGTCAGAAGCTGCACTTTGAACATGTCATCTGCAGAGTGATTGAAGTCTCTTGGAGGCGTAATGGTGGCTGATGGCGCGTGTTTGTGAGCTGCTGGCGTCTGTGTTGCTTTCGACAGAACTGGAAGCCGCGCCTGCTGGGCAGTTGCTGCTTAAATCGAGGATGGCACACAAACGAGGCACATATGGGCATTTGTGAGCACACTCTGACGAGCTCTTACCCTCCCCTCACCACACAGAGACAAACATGCTTACGATATAACATCATCCCTTCAGTCATCCCCATGTGTAATTTAGTTGAATTGGAAATGTTTTTTTTATGATTTTTACTTCCATTCCCAGCCTTTACTCTAAACTGGAGATCATATGTTATAATGTCATAGAACATGGTACTTTCTGATATATTGGGCCACACTGTGAAAAAAGGCTTGATCCAGACAGAGGATTGGTACTGAAGTGTGTTTGATGTGTCATTGTAAATCTGCTCCAGTCAGAAGCTTCTGGAATGAATGACGGTGCAGAAATGTGGCGCCGTTATACTCCAGTGAATCTTTACAATCAGGTCTGCTGATTCATACAGTTGATTTCTGTGGGATGTTTCCATTACCATGCCGACATTAGTATGTGGTCAATTTGTTTGTCCAGGTCCAGATTAGAAACTGGTTTCTATTTAGTCTCTCCTTCTCATTGGGACATGCTTTAAAAGTCTTCAAAAAGAAGATTCATCATAACTATGGTAACCAACCATCTTAATTTGGATACCCTTTGGAGTATCCAATAACCTCAATCAGAATACTGTTGGGTACCAAACAGTCTTAACCAGGATCCAGCCTTGGCCATGTCCTTTCAGTGGGAGCTGGACGGAGTAATCTCTTCAGCTGTAACTGAGCGTTTTATGAAGAAAAATCATTTCAGCTCCTTGCACCTTTAATCTCCAAGGACTCCATTGAAAAGAAAAGCAGTCTTGGACAAAAGAGTTTTAATATGTCACTTTGTTGTGCACCCACCTCCTCTAAGCTAATTCTGGGAATTTAATACGGCTGTGAAACCATTGAAACTGACTTTTGGAGACATTGTTATCTGAACTATAGTCCACATATTGAAAGTCACATTTAGTGATGACTCTGCTGTTTAAGCGTCCTGGAGATTATTTAAAATTGTAACATTGATGCAGGACAGTTTTAGCAGCATTAAATGGGTCCATTGTTTCAGTTTCAGTTTTCCTATGACAGATTTTCAGATTAAAGTTCATCTTGTTTCTGTCACCATGCTGTGTTACAAGCTCTTCTTAGACAAGCAAAACTTACTCCCAATCCATGTTAACCTAATAACTTTAAATATTTATTCTGCTTGCTGCTCCTCTCTGATTTTCTGTTTTTAGAACAGAAACAGTGCCTTTCCAAAAATCACCATCTGCATGTGGTAGATGTGACAGCTGTGCCGGAGATCTGGTGAAGCGCAGACTGATCACTCAGAAGGGAAGCAACAGGATGGCTCTGACTCCTGTTCCCTCATTGGTCCATTTTGTCAGTGAAGGAGCAAAATTCAGAACCTGAAAATGTGCTCAGATAATGCGTGTTCAGACATAGTTATTCAAATAATCACTAAAATGTCTAATTTCTTTGTGCACCACCAGGATATCAGAAACTCATTCCATAATTTAACAATTTTGGAATGACTTTTAATTTTCTATTAACCTTTATGTCAATCTATATGAATATATACCTACAGTATAGAAAAACGTACGGTGAGGATTTCCTAAATAAAACAAAGGAATGATCCAAGATGGCCGAGCTGCTGGACTTCATATTTCCTGTGAGGCGGAGTGGTCGGATCTCAACGAGAACAAAATATCTCAATTTAATCCAGATTAAACAATGGAGGGACAGTTGGCATGGATTTTAACATGTAGCAAGATTACAAGATACAAGATTTCTTTTTGTGACTTTGTTTATATTCACACACGCAGGTTTTTAGATTCAGGTGTTTTCAGATACACTATATATTGGGCTACATCTTTTCAGTGATGTAGTTATTGCTAAACGTTTGTCATTACTGTCTCTCAGTGTTTTTCCTCTGCCAATCAGCAACAAGAAAAATGAATGCCGCTCCTGGATTGGCTGCTTTTCAAATGCCAGCCAACAGCATGTCAAGTATCGTTGAGCCAAAAATCTGCAATTATGATAATTTTCTGCGAAAAGGCTGAAGTCACATTCCAGAAAAACCCCCACAAACGAATGAATCTGTGAATATTGAACCGTAGATAGCCGGGGTCCACTGTAGTAGGCAGTATGTAAAACCTATAGGCCCACAACTTTATATTATCTCGCTGCTCTTGGATTATTTAATATAAGATTAATCTTCTACTGTTTCTTTTTGCTACAAAACATCCTTCAAACAGCTCCACACGCACGCACACACACACACACACACCTACACACACACACACATGCTAAAGCTTGGTTTTACCTCCTTGATCCACGTGAGTGCAGCTGATGAGAAGCTAAAGGTTAGTAAAGGTTTGGCAGATATTCCAAGGAGGAGAGAGCTGCGCGGTGCGAGCGCGGACGGTGAGGTTTCTGCCTTAGACCTCATGTCTGGCTGACATTACCATCACCAAAGGTCAGCGGATGTCAGGAATAACTTTCCTCCGAGGCACTGAGGGGCTTGAACTGCAGCACAGCACATTCACCATGACACACATGGAAGCTGCATATTGAGTGGATTTGTGACAGCCTTTGCTGTTTTTTTTTTTTTTGTTTTTTTTTCCAGCAAACATCAGAAACTCTGGATAGGCGCTATCTCTTCCTTTCTTCAGCTCTCTCTCCCTCTTTCTCCTCGGCAGCAGACCGACACAGCGTGAAGTCTGGAGAGAATGGGAACCCGGGCCCTAATTTAATTCCCTCTGAGGCCGGATCGGTTCTGGTCATGTCAGAGGACTTTGGGAAGCTCAATGGATGAAGGTGAAGGCCTGTCTTAGGGTAATTATTCCAATGAAAGCTGGTTGAAGAGGTTTGCTTTCTTGAGCTCTGGAGGTTAAATAAAAGTGTAGGGCCATGTGAAAAGAAACGACCTGTGAGAGACTTCCACAGCCTGGTTTCATTGTGAGGAAGCTGCAGCTTGGGTTCGACAGAGGAGCACATTTCCACCGAGAAGCTCTGAAGTTTCTATTTATTCCACAAATTTACCATTAAAAAATGGATATTTTAATGTTGAAATGTACATTTGCGAGAACAAATGATTTTTTTCACAATTAAAGGCATATTTTATAATATTAAGATGCAAGTTTTTTAAGAAACCTGAGTTTCAGGTTTTCTAAGAATAAAACAGTTTTCTAAGGTGGGATCCAGAAGCACATCTCTAAATTTCTCACTTAACCCTGAGAGCATTTCTGCCATTTTGGTTGCAAAATGTAAACATTTTAAAAAAAGATGAATATATTGGAAAAGCATCTAAAGCCCACTGTTAAGCATGGTGGAAGATCTGTGATGCTGTGGGCTTTTTGTTTTTAAAAGGCTCTAAAAAAAAATAAAAAAATAAATCTGTTGCTTTCTGCTGGAAAGCTGAAGACGGTTTCATCCAGAATAACCGGTAACCTCATCAGCCACCAGGACTGAGGAGAAACGATGAGGCTGAGCTGAGAATCTTCTGTCTGAAACATTATGGAAGAAGACTAAAGAGATGTTGTTGGTCATCTTCAGTGAGAATCCTCCTCCTCCTCCCTGCTGTGTTCTTGAAAATGTGGTTCATGGAAGCCAATTTAAAAAACGCCCGCTTGGTTTTTCCTCCCTATGGTCCCCATGGCGCAGCAACATAAAGGCATTTTAATGGGCCTCAGATGAATTATCTATAACTATGACTGAATAAATCTTTAATCGCTGTAATGAACTTTAGAGTATGGATTCAAAAAGCCATTTAGCTGATAAATGACCCATGGAGGGTTCTGGTACTGGGATAAATCAAAAAGGGGGCCGGGGTCTTCGCTTTTATCCTCACCAAAGACAAACTCATTTAAATAACCGACTTCGGAGCGGAGCGGCTCGGAACATCTCCGCTGAACAAATGTTCCCGTCGTGTTTTAGAGTAACGGGCCGCAGCGTCTCTGCTCCCCGCTCCTGAAGCGGACCGCTTTGTTCGGGTCGTTTCCATCGACAGGAAGCGTTCTGCTCACTCTGCTCAGCTTCCCAAAGTGACAGCAGAAGGTCAGGCTCCTCTGTGGAGGACGTTGGTCCAACTCTGGCAGCGTGTCATGTTTAATAGCTTCAGCTATTAATTGCTTACATTTTTTTCCCAATGGCTTCAGCACGAACCAGGCTCTTTGTTTGCATTTACAGTCTTGAATGAGCCATCGTTAGAAACAGAAGTCATATTTTTCTGGAATGGATATCTTTTTTTTTTTTTTTCTTTTCCACAAATGCATAGTTCCCACAAGTTGAACCAGAAGTGATCCGCACCACTGAACCGCCATCTTGGTTGGCAAACGCAGAACAAAGCTTAGATGAACCATGGCTTCCAGACCAACAGAAAGGAAGTATATGGACACTCTGGACAAATGTGCAAATGAAAGACGGGGAAAAAAATGGCTGCTGTTGGGATCGACAGAGAATGTGGCTTGTTTATTGTTGTCATAGCAACTCCATAGCACCTAGAATGACAGTTAGTTACGTATACCTACCAAAATGCCTGTCGGCTGCAAAGTTCATGTAAATATGAGAACTATGTATACAAAATAATAAATTAGAAAATCATCAGCATCTTTACTTGTTTTGTTAAATTCAATAAGTGAAACTCATCCTCAGACATGGCCACGCCCCTTTTTGTCTGTTGACTCCGCCTACTTTGTAATACTTTTAAAATGGTTTGGAGGCGGAGTTATGTTTTTTACATGGGGGTCAGCACAGAGTCAGCTGATGTGAAAGAAAAACATCTGTGAGAAAGATGTTGGCTTATCACAACTGGTACTATGATCACTATATTTAAAAATTATACTGCCAACATGCTTTTACTATGTGGCTCTAGCATGTTGTTAAAGACATTATAAATTCAAAAGCTGAATTTTATCACAGGGATTTTTTTCTAAATTGGACATGTGCACCTTTTCTTCTACCACACTTTTTCCTTCCACTAAACTTCCCTTCTCTATGTTTGGATAAAGAACCGTGAACAAGCAGCTTCTTTGGCAGAGACTGTCTGCTAACCTCCATGATTATGGTAGCAAATTCCTTTACTGTTTGTTTTAAAATTAAGATTTTTGGTTTTAATCCATCATATTAACATAAATAATTTAAATATCTCTATCTTTGGAACAAATCTGCACATCATTGCAGTTTTACCTTTTGAACTGAATGAGGAACGATCATCTTTAGCATTAGACGTCCTTTTCTTATCTCACCTGTAAATCGTTTCAGATCTCTTGATAAAAATTTGCATCCTCCATGAAAACTGTCCGCCCCTGCAGCTTTCCCAGCTCGATTAGTTGGTGATCTCGACTTTTTTTTTTGCAGAGCTGCAATACGCCAGCAAATGAGGCACAAAATAAGAACACGACTCGACGAGCCTCGGCTCCGATGGGGCCCGTGCTGGCCGCCACACGCCATTGGCTGCGCTCGCCTCTGTTGTACGTATGTATTTCCAGAGGAACCCCATCCACCGTCAGTGTCGCTCTGATCTATTCGTGTTGCCCTATTTACCTGAAATAGTCTTATTGTTTATTTAATAGATTCTGAATATCTGCGAACATCTTCGGAGCTGTAAACAAACAACAAAGTATGAAATATGAAGGGGCCTTTCAGCGAGCTCAGAAACGCTATACATCACTATCAATTACTGTTTTTATGAAGATGAATTGCTCTCATAGTTTGTGTGCAGCAGCTCGTCTCTCATGTGGAGCCGCGGCGCTCAGGCGGCGCTGCCGACCTCGTTTGAGCTCTGCTCCGACGAGCGTTAGCTGGAGATGGGATCACAAGGCCCTGAAATGGAAAACTTTGTCAGCTTTTGTCGGCTAATGTCGTCGTCGTATCTTAGCGCAGTGGTTTTTAATTAGGGGACCACCAGGGGACGCTAGAGGGTCCACAGAAAGATGGACAAATTAAAAAAAAAAAAAATCACAAAACTGATTCTGAGAATTTCTTAAATAACTTTTTATTCATATTTTTTTGCATGAAATCTAATCTGTTTTTCAATAAGTTAATATTGAAATGTGATATTATTTGCCATTCTCAAATGTCTGATTGGCTGCCAGTTAATTTCGCTCCTCCAGCTGGTGTAGCAAGAGCAAAACTTTTGTTTTTGACAATAAAAAGACCAAAGGAGCTGTCCAATAAATCCATTAATCTTATGATTAATTAAAACCAGCTCAATAATTTCTATTTGCGTGATTTACTGTTTTTTTCTCTAACTACCAAGAGCTGGATGGTAAAGGTCTTCAGGCTGGTGCTCAAAGTTTATTTGTTTCTCGTGTTTTGTTTATTTAAAATGTCTTCCAGTTCCAGTGTTAAATGATCAGTAGAACTGAAAGTTATTGATATTTGAGAATTTGTTCTTGCATTATTATGCCATTACCATTTTATTAGTGGAAAATGGTCTCAAAACAACAATATTAATGTTTATCGCAATAACTTCTAGGACAATTTATTGTCCAGCATAATTTGTTATTGTGACAGGACTAGAATGAGGCAGCACTTATGCTAAACAAATATTGAATAAAAGTGAGGAAAAGCATTATAAAAGTTTCTTTACATATTATCATTGTTTGTGGGAGGGGCTTTAGGTATTACTTACTGACAGGTGGAGCGCCCCCTGTCTGCAGGGGCTGAAATGTGCTCTGCTATGACACTCACTGGAGCCAAAGTGACTGAAAATAAGTGCAGAGATGGAGGAGAGGCAGCGGCGTTCAGCAGGAACTGGGTTAAAGCAGCGACACTGCTTCCCGTCGCTAAAGAGCTGCCATGCTGCCCAGCGATGCACGGCGCTGCATCAGCCTCTGCTGCTGCTCCACGGTTTGTTCTGCAGGTGAAATCAGCCTTATTACAGTCTGAGATCTGGGAGGAGGAGGCTTCTGGTTGGTTGGCACGGTGGTGACAGCCTGGTCAACAGTCTGGGGGGAATTTTGTGTTTTGTGTGTTTAAAAATGTGCAAAAATCTCCAGAGTTAGGAATTGAATTCGACTGATGAGAGTTCAGCTTGATTTGGCTCCAAGCGTGAACTGTTCAGTTTGTGTGATGATGAAAATCTGCCTAGATTAGATTAGATTAGCAGATTGCAGCAGTTTGGCTGCATTTGGTCTGATTTGTTCTGATTCTGGATTTTAGTTCATTTTCTAGCTGAATCATTGCATGTTTGGATAATTATTCCCTTTGAGACAGTTGCTCTGATGCGCAACCATAACAACAAGGCATTGTTTACAACTGGAAGCAGCTGATTATCGTCTCTGTTTCTATAACACACCTGACCTCTGACCCCAAATCCTAGAGGAGTTTAAAAGGAGGCTTCATGGATGCAGAGAGAGAGCAAGAAAATTCAAACCATCTCTTGCATCCATCATGATGGGAAGGATTTCACCCCCTACTCCAACATCTTTCTAACCAAACGAAGAAAGATTTAAAGAGGAGCTGCTAAAGCAAAGGAGGTTAATCCACCTCCTTTGCTTTAGCAGCTCCTCTTTAAATCTTTCTTCGATTTCGAGCAGGATGTTACGGTGGGATATTGTCTCTGCTGCCTGGATACGGAGCTTTTTTTTTGTCAGTCTTCAGCCAGAGGCATTTTTTGATTCGTTGTGAGACTGACTGCTACTGGAGACCCTTCCTACTCACGGCATCACCTTTCACTATGACTCTTAGAAGATACTTCAGCCTCCAGGAAGCTCGTCGCCAGAGAAACATTGAGCTGCCATCCAGGAAGAGGAAACAAACCTTTTACCTCCTTACAATATGATATTTATATTTAATAACTGTAATCAATTATAGGAATTAACCAAGCTATTTTTATCACTTCTGATACCGATATTGATACCTGAGGTTTAGTATTGGTTGATTCTGATCCGATACAGAGAAACAGCTGAACTGATTTAAAACGTTTTTTTTTTTTCACCCAGACTAACTCTGCAGCAGAACAGCTCACTGAAATCTGTCAACAGCTTCACAAGCTCAGTCAAACATGCAAAAACAACACAACTTTCATTTGAGCAATTAGAAGAGCCCATGTGAGATAAATGATAAAGAAACTGAAACTGATGAAAGCAACAAATTGACTTCGTTGGTCAAACGTAAAAAGTAAACCGAAACAAACTGTTCAAATGGTTTAGAAAGTGCCATGAGAGATGCTAAATACAATGTAAAATAAATAAATAAAGCACAGAGCATAGAATTAGACTGAATAGATCTAGATATTACAGATACAGATTAATATCGGATCGGTATATCTCTAATTAATTGTTGAAACATCAAAGTTCCTACTTGATGTCATTAATGAAACAAACCGTTTCAGTTCCTTCAGACTGCTGAGCAGAAATCAGCTTTCACACCACTTGTTGTTCAAACATTTTTTCACTGCTTAGAAGAGTTTAGTTTCCCTGAAAGCTTCATGTGATCCTCTGACCCGTCGGCCAGTGAGATTCAAAGCGTATTGTTTGGTTGCAGCAGCAGCAGCGTCAGTTGCAGTGATGAGTCCCGGAGTGCAGCGGTGTGGTGGAGGCGTGTTAACAAGGCCACTCTATTCTCCCATCATGCCCTGCTGCAGCATCTCCTCTGCATGGACGCTCATTTATTATTTATAGGCCTGTTTTGGAGGTGTGACACACAAGGCTGCCTCACATTTATCCCATCAGTGTGTGAGGGCACAGGCCACACGCACACACACACGCACGCACACACACACAGATGGTGCGCACTTTCACCACAGCGTTGATGTACTCCATATCTACCAGTAAATTACTGCTCCTGTACAACACACACACACACCCACACACACACACACACACACACACACACACTGATGTGATCACGTTCTGCATGCTGCTGACACAGCTTTAGCCCAGATTAGCCGGGATCAGATTAGATGAATAAATAATTGAAAATAGATTCTGCTCAGAGCAATTATGAGCTTTACCACTGCTTAGTCATGATTTTAAAAAGAGCAAGCAGAACCTGCAGCCCCGAAACAGACAGGAGCAGATTATACGGAAGGAAGACATGAGGTTCATGGAATCAGCTGTACTGCAAACCGTAAAACCATCATAAATGTTGATTTTTTTTTTTTTGACTGATTGAAATTGATTGGATTATCTGCAGAATGTTAAAAATATCCTGCAACAAAACTCTGCCACGGGTCCAGCAGTTATGGGCATGGAACGTATTTGCATTAATAAGCTGACAATAAAATTTTTTATGTGTATGTTGAAACATTGCATTAGAAAAGGTTGATAGAAATGGCAAAATTCAACTTCACAAAAAAGTTTTTATCGCTTGAGGTGGTTTATTATTTTTGCAAAAAAAAAAAAAAAAAAAGACTAGATGCACTAAAGATGGAAAAGCCACAGTGAACTTTCTCATCCACTGGTAGGTCTGCGCCTTACCAGAGGCACCAAACTCCAACACTGTGCTCCAGTGGTTGAGTTACCTTCAGGTCTGCTACAGGCCTGATAGAGGATAAAGGTGAAATCTAAAACATGCAGGATCATGGTACCCAAAGAACTGGTGTTTCACCTGTTAGTGAGAATACTGGTGAAGTTCAGCATCAAAGGTCCAGTTGGGAGCTAAATCGTCATCAGATCCAAGTAATCCTACAAAATCACAATCAGAATAACAGGATTTATTGTATTTTCGTGTCTTAAAGAAGGTGGTGAAGAGTTTACAATCACACAGACCTCACGCAGTGTGATCATTGTGCATGCAGCACGTAGCAGCAGCAGCAGTTAGCATGTGTTGTGTAAATTTAAAGATGGAGGATGTTTGTTGGGCCGAGATGGAGAAGCTGTCATCGTCAGGGAGTCGCTGACAGCTGCTGTCTGTCACAGTTAACTCTGCCTGCACCCTGCATCACATGTTGGCTCCTGCACAACAACTCCACACAGACACACACACAGGCACACACACGTAATAAATAATCACAGCGTGGAGAAAGACACTTCCATATGGAATAGACAGATAAATGCAAACTTCTAAACTCTGGACCTTCCATCTCCCTTCTTGTCCAGACACATCACTACCTGCCTGCAGTTGTACACACACGCACACGCTCGCACACACACGCTCGCACACGCACACACACGCACACACACACACACACACGCACACACACACACACACACACACTCACACACACACACATCCAGCTAGAGAGCCCAATTCCCCAGACCTGCTCGGTGGCCTGTGGTTGATGTGACACATCCCCAGCCCCTGCAGTGATGCTGAAAGATGAGGCACAATGGTGGAGGAGAGGCACAATAGTGGGAGTGACACACTCACGCACACACACCCACACACACTTGAGTCTCACATTAAACATGGATCTGGTGACCTATGGCTTGCAGACTGCAGCCATGCTCGCCGGCCCTTGGATGATGAGTGGCAGGGTGCTTCTCCCTCTTCCTCTTCCTCCTCTTCATCTCTGTCTTTCCGTTTGCAGAGCGTCAGGAGCTTCAGGATGATTCCAGCCAGCAGATTTCAGCCTCCCAGCTTTCTGCTCAAAATGTTGCTGCTTTATTTTGAAACTGCAAAAAAATCTTTTTGCGTTAAAACAACAAACTTTAGCGTCATTTATTTGGAATTTAATGTGATTACAGTCCAGGGCTGAAAAGCATTTTTAGGCATTTATGAGGCACAGTATCAAAATCTTAAACTGCTGCTGTGCCAGTTACTCAACAGGCTGTTGCTAGGTAACCAAGGTAAGGGGGGGGGGTTGAAACTGCTCTTTTATCCATCAGCTTGTTGCTAGGTAACCAAAGAGTGAGAGAGTTAGTTGATTCCACTAATCTTACATAGCTAGCCTTGAGAAATGAAAGTCTTTCCTCTGCCTACGTCTGTTCTATACTTAATATTCTATCAGATGTATTATCTGATATTGATCACGTCTATTGCCGAATATATAATTATTGATTTACTGTCCATCCCTAAATGTGCAGAACATTTTGCATTCACAGTAAACCCAACAGACTTCAGGATTCATTTTGTTTTCTGATTATTTTACAGGCTTGGGAACAGGCTAGGAGTTTTTCTTTTTACAAAAATAAAGACATAATAACATAAAAATAAAGTACTAATTTGCTGAGAACTTGTTAACATAATTTAATTAAAATCAGCGTCTTGTGATGTTTGCTTTCCAGCTAGTCAAAGCGTTGAATATCTCTACATTCTGATGTCTCTCACTGAATTGTTTTCTGGTCATCTCAGTGAGCGAGTTCATCTGGTTCGACCCAAACCTCGTTTCACCACTGCGGGCCCGTTCCCTCCCTCCCTCCCTCCAAACACACACTCGTTAGGTTAATTGGTGTTTGTTTCTCTGTCCCGGTGATGGACTGGAGAGTCGCTCAGAGAGCAGCGGCTGCCGTGTTTGGCCCAGAGGACGGAGTCAGGCGGAGAGGTGGGCTCCGGGGCCAGCAGGGCCCTGCGGGTCTAATTGGGGCTGATTACTGCCGTTTGGGGGTAAAGGGGGTTGCAGATTAAGTGGGTCAATAAAAGAAGTCTGTCTCTCGTTTTGGCAGATGCTCTAACATCTGTATCATCTGACCCAAATTCAGAACATGCACCTGATGGATTCACCTCTGTTGAACATTTTTTAAGATTTCCTTACCATCCCTGTTTGTTGATGCATCATCCCAAACGTTAATGCATATGCTGATGATTTTAACTGTAGCTGATGAGCATCAAATGAAGCCGTTCTTGCAGGTAATCACGCGTCTGGTGGGTTGAATTGAGGGAATGTACTTTACGTTGGCGTGAGAAGAGGTCTGAGTTGGAGCCGCAGTGCAGGTGAAAAGTTTAAGTCCATTAGCACATCATCAATGAACGTCATTATTCCGAGTGTTTAATGTCACATTTGTTCTCAACAAGACTTAAGTGCTCGAATTTGTGTTTATGGTGGATTTTCTCTACATATATGATGAATAGCATACAGTTTATACATCCACAGCCATTAACAAGCTTCTGGTATTATTCTGTTTGCATATTTGACTGCTTCTCTAAACAGAATTGGTTGTATTCATTTATATTGGTTGGCTTTATCAAGGTTGAGGTCTGTATTTTTTCTTGAATAAATATCTTTCATTATGAGCATGCCTTCCTCCTGCCTGCATTTGAGTCCAAATAATAAATGACAGAAGCTTTTCTTTGTCAAATAATCATTAACTTCACTAGGAAATTAGATTTTTGAGACAAAACTGGGCAGGCGAGCGTCTTTCAAGTCCCTCAGTGCTCTGTAAAATGCTCATTGACTTATTAAGTCTTCAGGTTGAGTTAATCATTACATTAATCTGTAGCTAGATCCTTCCTCCCTGAGGGTTTTACCATATCACTGACTTTATATCAGAGGAAATGTAAAAGAATCATCAAATGTTAGCGATGTGAAAGGAAGACCTGCAGCTCTTCTTTATTTGGTTTCAGGTAGAGAGTTAAAGGTTGGGGTGAATCTACCTCCATGGCCCTCTGCTGCTGCTGCTGCTGCTGTACCGCAGGCAGGCAGGTGGTCTGACTGCACAGAGCTCTGAATGTACCATAACCTCTGGAGGAGTTCGCAGAACAACAGCTGCTGATCCGATTCATCGCTGAATGAACTTTAACCTCCACACAGAGGGTTGGGTTGGCACTGTGCACTAGGCTGAGGACCCCGGCGTTGAGTTTGCTTAGTAAAAACAGTTTTCACTTCCTGAAAAAGCTGCATGAACACAAACATGTCAAATGAATAAAAAAAAGGCTTATTCAGAATGGAAACAAGGTGCCGCTGCCTGAGAAGGCCCAGGCTGTTACCTGGCTTAGACGGTTAAATAGAGTTGTCCTTCCAGGTGCCTGATGAAAAGTGGCTTTAAAATGAAGTCAGTGAACCAGAGCAACTTCTGGAAGAAACAGACCTCTGGTTATTCAGTCTATAGCTTTAAGATTCAGAAGGTTGAGAACTCCTTATAAAGGCAGCTTAGGGCAAAGCTAAAGGCTAACTGTGAGAGGGTGGGGTGTCCTAACTTTCTCCTCAGCTAGAAAAGGTATTTTATTCTTTAACTGACTTCCCTGTAATGTCTCCATGTCCTTTATATCCCCATATATGTCTGTCTTCGTCCTCACTGTGTCCATTAAATCTAATATGCAGTTAATGACTGACAAAAAGCTAACAAATGGTTTTTAAAAAAAGCAGCTTGTGGCCGTTCTGAGAGAATATTTAGCCTAGCTTAGCTTTAGCAATGCTCACACTTGTCTTTTAAATGTTGCTGTTATTATTGGTGTTCTCACCCCCTACTGGCTGGATATAGCTATTGCGACATTTTAAATTGTATTTCTTGAGACCTTCTAAATGAAAATCTCAGCTAAAAAAGCAACATGGATGTGTTTAATTAGAGCTGCGTACTTCCATATATAGTTTTGGTAAATTTGTTCTGCTCAGTCTTTTATTAGGTACACCTTGCTAGTACCAGGTGATGTGGCATTTTATCCAACTTTTTTGTCATTGATGTGAGACAGACGGTGAACCTGGTTGCAAACAATGGGTGAAGTTTTTTTTTATTAGCTTCCTTCATCTTTTGATCTTGTGATGATGCCATCGGCTCAACAACTTTTAAAATTCATCTACGGTGGCGGCCATTGTTACTGCCGTAAACAGAGCGCTGCTGTGTGACGGCTATGTTCTTATTCGCATTTGGGTCGATTTGTGGTCTTAAACCATTCACAAAGAAGTTTGACTTCGGTTACGTTTAATTAGTAGCCTGAACAACCACTCAAAAAAAATCAAATTTCAACAGAAAAATCGCAAATGAGCATCAAGACCGGCTGTGTGAATGTTTCCTTTTTGAGTTGCAACCGTGTCATTTGATTGGCTCTAAGCATTACTTTTTTTTGTTTTGGACAAGCTTTCTGATTTTACTTAAGAACAAATTCTTCTTGCTGAAATGGACAGAAAACTGACGACGCAGCTTATTTTTGCTGTTTATTTGTCCGGCGCAGGCTGTAGGATGGTTATTTTGTAGCAGGTTGGCGCCTTGATGCAGAACTTCCTTGCTTCCCCACAAACATTAGGATTTCCTGAGGTTTTGTTTTATTTGTATGCAGCTGTTGATTTGTTTCTCTCTCTTTCTGTCCATTTGTGTGCTCAACCCAAATCTGTCCCGCTTGTACACATTACCACGGCGCGTACACTTTACACAAAACATCTGTAAATATGTATTGAGAGAGAGGTTTTGGCTGCAAGCTGTCGGCCACAAAGCAAAGCAGAAACGTAAACACGCCGAGCAAATAGAGGCAAAGAAAGCAACGGTGACAGAATCCTCCACGGGGAATATCACAGCCACATTACGTCACTTTTCCTGACATTATGTTCACAGTTTCATGGGGAAATATTGTTTTTAATGTATGGAGCGCTGTCAGAGGTAGATGGATTTTGGTTTTTATTCTTCATATAGAGGTGTGTGGGTAAGTGTTGCTTATTATGCCGAACATAAACATCTGCACACAAACAGAAGCGACTCTCCTGTGGCTTCTGAGGTTCCTTCATTTGTCTCCATTTCTGCTCCATCTTCACAGAAAGCCATCCATTTCCTCAGCTGCCCCGACTTAAAAACAACTTTTTCTTTCTTCGCGCATCCTATGCTTTTACTTTTTAAGCACCTCGGTGCCGGCGAGAGGACAGGGGTGTGATGTGTCTGGGTCGTCCTCCCCGACCCTTCCTCTCTCTGTGATATCTCAGGGAAAGCCTGCGGGGAATTTCTTCAATTTCGGAGCAGACGTCCGCTCGGACTTGTGGGTGAACTCATTAGAATTTGGTTGTGAAAGGTCAGGGCCGAGGCGGGGGCGCTGAAGGGTGCAGCTTTCCCAATGGGCCTCTCTGATAAAGTCGCTCCAAAATTGAGATTTATGAAGTCGATGATTTCTGCGGTTCAGCTGGTGAGAAAGAAGAAAAAAAAAAAAACCTGTTTTCAGAGGAAGCTGCAGAATGTCGGGTGGTTCCGTCTCAAATGCGATTTAACAACTGGACTTTACGTATTTAACATGGAAGCACACGTTTTTACTTGTAAAACCATTAAATATTTATAATATATAACATTTTGTCTTCTTATAGTCTGAATTTATGAGTTTGATTCCAGCTTCCTCCTGCCTCCTACCTCTGGGTATCCCAAGTTACCTGCAAGATCTGTAAGATTACAAACAATTCATGAACTACTGTTTACTATGGGTGGTTCTAAAAAAAAACAATCTATAACAAGCATTTTAAACAAATTCTGCTGCTGTTTTATTATGCAAAATACTAAAACCACAACACTGACATTATGTAGCTTTAGCTAAGAATGCAAATAAAAGCTACTGAGAAAATTAAAAAGTAGCCAACAGCAGCAGCTCATTTGTATAAAATTATAGCGCCTTGAAACAACTCATCCTGAAGGGATCTCAAAGTAGGCAGAGCTTTGGAGATGAAGTTTCATTATCTGAGAATAATTTTGTGCAAAACTATAATGAAGATGTTTAGTAGATCCTCAATCATAGGCCTATACCAACTTATTTAAAAAATATAACATATAAAGCTGACACCAGGTGGTTTCTCCATGCTGAAGCTCTCAGTTAATCCTGAAGTCAGTTATTTGGATCTGGTGCCTCCGTCAGAAGGTGATGCTGTTGTTCCAGTAGCTTCCAGTTCAGACCCTCGGTGGTTTCTGATCTGAATGTGAGTTTAGATGTTTTTGACTATTAGACTGCAGGACTGACCCGTCTAAACAAGTCAGACTTTTGGACTGATGCAGTTTTTTCTAAGAAATTAGTTTTGAAAGACTTTTCTTAGATCTTTTTTTACTTTTTTATACTTTGTTTGGAAAATGCAGGCTACAAATAGAAACCTGTGCAGCTGATTTCAGTGTCTACTGATGTGTGAGTCGTTGGTTCTAGTCGTTGGTTGTGTGTTAGGTTTCTGATTGGATCAGCAGCTGCTGGACGTTCAGGAATCTGGGACTTCATCATCCGGTCCATTCCCAGCTGCAGCAGCATTCCTGAGTCTGCATTATTTTAGAGCATTAGGCCCGGTTCCACCGGGTCCATTGATGCTCTGATCAGTGTTCTGATCCCACACACATGTTTCTGTCCATTCTGTCACAGAGACTGAAAACAGTTCTACAACTTTCCAAAGAAAACCATGAGATTCATGAGTAAATAATCTATTCATCATTTTAACCTGCCAGCTAGTACCCATGGTAAAGTTAAGAAAAAGATATTTAGTTTTTTCAGAATTAATTTGTTTTTGCAGTTACATTTTGTTTCCCACCAGAGTTCAGTCCAGGTTAATGTCCTGAGAAAAACTGAAGAAAAAACAAGCAGGAACATGTCAAACTACCGACTGAGACATTCAGCAGAGCTACTTTACATTAGCCTTGCTAAATTTGTATTTTTCTTTTTTTTACTAATAAATAAAAAAGTAATAAATAAAAAAGTACAGGAGTTAGGTTTTGTATCTGAAGGTCATTATTTTACCAATGAAAACCTAAAAAATATTATTTTATTTATTCATATAAGTGGATGTTTGTTTGCAAACTTAACAAAGTGGACCTGGGTTCTGTTTTTTCCATGTTCTCTTAAGTCAGACTTGTCTGAGTGTCACAGCTTTTGCTAAAATGCTCCACTTATTTATGAAAAACATAAAATAAAAAGACTTCCTTCAAAATTGCACTGAGTTTACTTAAATGCAATGAAGAGAGAGGGGAAAAGAGAAAAAAGTAAGAGGTGGAGCAAAAAGTTTAAAGGGAAAAAAGGACAAAAGGAGAATAGTGGAAGTCTGTTTCTACACCTGCAGAAAGAGAAAAAACCCAGAAACCACAGCAATTAACACACATAACTAACAATGTAACAGAAAAGAGCTTTAAAAACAAAAGTTTAAAATCTGCAGCTAGTAAAAAAATCAGTTAAAATATAGACATAAATGTGACATTTCATCTCCATGTAACCTTTGTACTGCTTAATGAGAAACTTCTTGAAGCAACAGAAAATTCCTATTTACAGAATGAGTTTTATTGGCCACAAACAGAGATTTTGACCTTGCATTCAGTTTACCTTCAACGGGGACATTTAAATGTAAATATGTAATAGAAAATTGGAATAAAAATGTTTCTGTAAATATGCTGTCTTATGAAACTGGGGGAAAAAAGATTAAATTAGTGCAAATCTGCATTCTATCTTTCTGTTTCATCCTGCTGTATTATTATTGCCGTGTTTTGGTTGGAGCTCCTTTAGGACTGCACACCACAGTTGGATAAACAAATAGTTTCTTGTAAATCTGCTTTATAAAATAAAAAGGACTTGGACCTGGGGACTCTGGCTGCAGCCTTCGTGGTTTCCAATTTATTGAAGGAGATTTCTGAAGACGGAAAGAAGCCGTAAGAGTGAAACAAAGCTCCTGGATGACCAAAGAAAAGTTAAATATGAGGACGACACGAGGCAGCCAGAAGGCAATCCTTCACCTTGATGCACACGCAGCTGAAACCCGGCCCTTCCCGTCCGCCGACCACGCTCCGGAAATGAGCGATGAGCCTCCCGTCCGGCCCAGCGGGGCGCCCGGGATTGAACAGCACCGCGTTTTGTCACACTGACACTGGAGGGGACGTTGGAAACAGGATGACACCTCATGAATATCAAATGGCACCCCGCTCCTTTTCACCGCCGCACACTTCACACTTTACTCCGGATTTAATTACGGGTGGATAATGTGGCGGCGGCGTGTTGCGACTTCTCAAGGTGCTCTGAAAAACTTTCTGATGCGAGTTGGGCGGAGCACGGCAGATGCTCCGGATCAGACCGGACCTCTCGAACCCTCTAATTCAGACTAAATGTTGCTTTTAGCAGAAGACGGAGCTGAATGAGAGGAAAAACTTTGGCTGGAAAACAAATCCGCTGTCATCATTCATCAATCCATGCAGCTTCATTAATGAGGTAGGTGTGATAACAGCCTGCAGCAGGGCCTTCATCACTAAGTGAGGAAGAGTGTGAGAGTGCGTGTGTGTGCGTGTGCGTGTGTGTGTGTGTCTGCTTCAAAGGAAACCTCTTGGACAGGATCAGTGCTGTGACCCTTTTCCAAGCCTATCAGCAGCCTGTAGGCTGGCAGGTTTCTGGAGTGGAGATGAGCCTTTAATCTTGGACAGATGAGAGAGATGCAGGGGGAAAAAAATCACACGCAAAAAGAGACATGAGGGGAAAAACACGCAGAGAGAGACATGAGGGGGAGAGCAGAGCGACTGTGGAATGAGACATCATGACAAACCCTGAACTTTATCTTCCTCCTCCCGTTATTCACACCATCATCACTTACAGTTGAGTCTTTACCTGTTGGTGGCTCACTGTGTTAAACCATCTGAATTGGCTGTAAGATGATCTATTACAGAAAAAGTCAATAAACAGGGACATGGAGACATGTTGAGTTTATTTTCTAAAGTTAGAGTCTAAAAGAAAACATGACATTTTTTAGATTGTTTGAAGGTGAAGTTTTCATTATTTAAGCACATCAAAATACTTCTACCTTACTTTACTGGGATGCTCTCTTGTCTTTCCTATTGTTTTTTTAATGGACAAAAACTTTTTGGTGAATTTCTGATCAGTTGCTGTTCGATAAAATACCACAAAGTTTTACAAAGTCTTTAAACCTGTTGATACGAAAATATCTGCTCTGAAAAATGTTTACGTTGATTAAAGGTAAGAGATGTTAGAACTGAAACATGCCGAGATAAAACAGAACGAATACCACACACTGTCAATATGAACACACATATTGATCAAAAGCCAGATTTATTTCACACACATCTCAGCTGTAAAATCTATAAAATTCTAGTAATTACAGCAGCACTTAATTTGCATAGAAATATGAAAAGCGATGAAGCAATCTCCCAGATTCCTCACAGAGAGTTTGGTTTTGTGTGGATTACGGACACAGCTGCTGTTCCCGTAAAGATAATTCACCACATTGGAACAAGATCAGACTGATTCCATCAGAGGACTTCTGGGGGAAAATGGCCGCCGCAGCATGGAAATCCAGCGCTGCACTAAGATAATTTCATTAGCTCTTACACTGAGGGTGTTACGTTCAAACAAAACTCAAAACATTTTATCATTGAGCTTAAAATCAACTATTTCTGTTACTATGACCAGGATTTCCTCAGAACTAAAACAAGTCGATAGATGTTTACCTGGTTTTATGTTATTCATCCATCAAATTGGAGCAAAGTCCTATTCTACTTTGTTTTGTGCTTCTTGAACACAATACAAGTATTTTCCAGCCTCCAATCGTCCCTGTGGGTTGTTGGCGGATGTTGCTTGTGCGTCACATTTATGGGCGTACCAGAAACATGTGAACACAAAGGTTACGTCTTGGGAGTTTTGGACATAAACTAAAATATGATTGATTGTGTTAACATTTTTAATGAGTTTAAAAGTTTCTAATTAATTAATCAAAACAAATATGTTAAGCCCCAACCTTTAAAAAAAATGAATTACTTGATGAATAAATTAACTGAAGAAATATGGTCAGAAACTAAGCTTGGATTGTTTGGACTTAATCACATATTTCACATTGAGAGGGAAAAAAAGTGGTGATGCTTGCAAGTCTTAGAGCACCATCCTAACTGTGAAGTCTGGCAGTGGCAGTGTGATGGAGACCAGGGGTTCCATCCCATGTTGATTATTGATATTATGTTGTTTTCAGTTCAAATGTGTTTTGTATCAGTTCTTTATTTCAGTTACACTGTGACATTTGGTGAACATTCTTTTTGGGTAGGGAGACTGGCCATCTTTCCTGTTCAGAGAATGTGGGGGAAAATGTCAGTTTGTTTTGATTTAGATTAGTTCAATTTGAGTTAATTGAGTATTTGCCTTTCTGGGTTTGTCTCAGCAAGGTGGAGCAGAGAGGGAGACGAATGCTCCTGGAGCATACCAGCTTCCATTAGGAGGGGGAATACTCTGAGGATTTATATTTAGTTATATTTACTTTTGATTGACTTTAGGTTAGTTTAATTTTAATAATTTGCATGCATGTAAATATTTGTTGGATCATTTATTGTTTGTTAGTTTTGTGTAAGTAGTGTTTGTTTGTCTTTTCTTTTTGATCACCCCTTTACCTGGTGTCAGTGTTGGAACTTGCCTCAGGTATAAATGTCAGCTTCTTTGTTTCACTAAAAAAAAAGGTGTTGGTGTAATGAAGACTTGGAGCTCCCAAATAAATCCACCTCAAAGACATTTGTTGCCTCACTTCTTTCTTTAACGCAGAGCCTCCGCCGGTCAAAGTGACAGGCAGCCTCATGCTGTGGGGTCGTTTTGCTGCTGGTCACAAAAGGGTTCTCTCCAAGAACCTGTCAGAAATCTGCAACGCCATGACATCGTTTGCCTCGACTTCCTCACATGCTTTTAACAGAAAATAATCTGAGTGTATGTAAACTTCTGGCTTTGATGAAAATATTTCCTGGCTTTGAGCAAAAAGAAGAAAAAAAAATGGAAATTTTTACTGGAATAAAACACAGAAATTTAGTCTGATCTCACGTCTAGAAGTGAAAAAACACATAAATGTGTCTTTATTTTATGTAAGTATCTGGTTTCAACTAGAAATTAAAATAAATCATGAACTGCTTCTTTTATACGTATTTTGTGGAAATACATATTGTTACCATTAAATCTATATTTCTTAAAATATTTGAACATATGTTCTTAATATTCTTGATATGATGAAGCAACACTAATAACAACCTTTTTATTTTTATCCATCTTCTTAACATGTCTGTGTTTATTGCTCTTCATGGTTTTAACCAAATCCTTGAGTTTTAAGTGGTTTGGAGAAGCTGAGGGAAACCTTGTAATTAAAACAGTTTGAATCTCAATGAGAAGAAAAGCAACATGTCTGTTTCTCCAGGCTGATTTATTTCTCCTCCGCTGATTTTGGAATCCGTCTAGCAGGCGGATCCCATTTTGTCTCTCGCTGCACCGTAAATCAAACCTTTTACTTTGTCATTTCCTCCCGAGCTCCCCGAGAACATTGTTCACCAATAAAACGAAAATCCCTCCGTTGCAAATTTACCGACAATAATGTTCCAAAATTGTTTGTTTGGTGTCTGCTGTGAAGACTGCGGCGGTGGCAACAAATGAAGTATTGATGCACTGCCTTTCTTTGATAATTTGTGACAAATGAGAACGTGGAGAGGAAGATATTTGTTGCTGTTTTTGGTCAAATTTAGCTTGGTATTCAGGCCCACCTGCTTTAAGAGCCCCAAAAGCAAAAAAGAATTCAAAAAGATTCTTGTAGTTTTAAAATATTGTAATAAACAGACCAAACAAATCCAGCTCAGAAAGGAGATTTACTATTTTATGTTTACACCAGAAAACAAACCGTCAGTTTTGTTTACAACTGTGTGTCCTCACCTTTAATTTGCTGCAGCCGTCTTCTAGAACAAATTTATTAGCTGGAGGACATTCCCCTTAGCAGCTTCTATCAACAGTATTAAAGCACAAATAACTAAATCAATCTACAGAAAAACAAGAGGCTCATTGAAATTGGTAACAGAAAAATTATTTTATATATATATATATATATATATATATATATATATATATATATATATATATATATATATATATTAGGAGGTAGGAAGCTTGTATTGTGGATTCCTGGTTTGTTTCTGCTAAACACCATGTTGGTATAGGGCTTTAACATTAGCATAGCTAAAGCATTAGCTTTAGGGCTAGTGCTACTAACTTTTGAGTTAGCATTGCTCACCACAGGATATATCCTAAGCCAAAAATGTGGAGGTGAAAGTACTTTTTGCAGGCCACATGAGTTTCTATATTATCAGTTAAAAGTTGAAGCTGCTGAGCTTTCCTGGAAGCCCTCCATCCTACGGACCCGCCTCAGGCTGTCTGCAGACAGTCTGGGCGCTGTCAGATCAGTGACTTAGACTACGCTCTGCTGAATGAAATCTGTGGCAATGGATCATTTATTTTATTTAAAGTAAAATCTAAATATGACAGGAAACCAAATAGACAATTTCACCCGGAAATAGCTTTTCTTTACAGTTCTAACTTCATAAAGCTAATATTTGATATTCTCCCAGTGGTACCAAGAGATGAAGGAAGAATAAATTCTGCTCATATTCATATAAAATGATTCTATTATTTTATTCATACAGTAACAGGCCCTTCTTTTTTACCTTGTATTAAATACTGGTTCTGCTAAATTCAACTTGACAGTTTATCCCATTAAGTAACTCTGAGTTGCATTGAGAAGTAAAAGCCTGGCTTGATGCTTCTTGACATGTCCTTGCTTTGTTCCTCCAACATGTAAAATGTAAATCTGATTCGGCGTAAGAAATGGGTTTGTTTGTCCGATCCGGCCCCGAACCCGTAGATCTGCGGAGAAAATAGCCCAGCGGTCATCAAACGCACTGACAGTTCTCCCCACTCAGCTGACAATGTCACAGCTTTCTGAGGCCAAGCTGCTGCAGTTGGCGGCGCCATAAATGTCACCGTGTCTTTGATGGTCCCTCCTGTGTAGCAGACCCCCTCCAGCTACCGAACCTCCGTCTACCCGTCCAGCTCCTCTTCCTGCCCAGCCACACTCCCGCCTTGCTTTTATCTTTGTCCATTTACATCCTTCCATTCCTCCTTCCACCAAGCAGCCAGTTGGTTCATACCAGACAATCCCCAAATATGAAGCTCGGTTCGAAATGTGTCAGAACGACTCCACATGGTGTGAGACGTGAAGAAAAATTTTTCTGTAAAGTAGGGAAAAATAAAGACAAGTGTGAATGAAAAGAGCAGATTAAACTAACTAAATTTGACTGACATAGCACCTTTATGCTTCTGGATGAAAATGGGAATATGATTAAAAAGACACAAAAAAAAACGTGTTTGAATAAAATCGTCTTTGGACTCCTGAGACAAAATTTCACCAAGGTAGAAAAAAGCTTGACCACAGAGCGTTCTGAAAGTTAGGTTGTTTGCCCACCTGTGTGAATTAGTGCTTAATAATGAACTGAACTGAATTAAACTGAAATCCCACACCAAACTAGTTCACAACAAACTTCACTTCCTTTCACCTAAAATGAATCTGGAGTTAAGTTTCCAGAAAAAAGTAGGCGTGTGAATACATGAATATTGAAGATTTGACCTTTTTGTTTCATAGTTTTGGTTTCTAGAACTGTTTTTTTTTTTTTTTTTATCTCCTAGACTTATGGGAGTTTTTTTATATTCTGGTAAATCTGTCTTGCTGTTGACAGAATCATCTCTGTCCTGCTCAGCACTGAGCCAGAGCTGTGGATAATTCAGATTGACCGGGGGGCTCGGCAGGGTGACCTCCCAACACGAACACCGACCGGCAGCAGTGCATGTTTGTTTTTTTGTGCTGTCCAAAGCAGAAAAAAGGCTGCGGGAGAGTCGGCGCTGAGAGTGAAAAGAGAAAGCGTACCAGAATAGGCCGAGCGCTGGCACAAAATCAATGCAGCGCAACACTTTATTACAGGCGCTACTCCAACGCAGGTGCTAAGTAAGCACTCTGAAACCAGGAGCCCTGCTTAATATGGGAGCCGTTGTTCCTGGTGTCTAAAAGCGACTCCAAATGACTGACAATTACAGCAGCGCTCCTTGTAAAGATCTGCTTTCTCCAGGAAACACTAAGACAAGGCAGAGCTGCTGAACTAAAGCCGAGAAGGGAAAAAAGAATGAGCTTTACCTGCTTATTTAGAGCTTTAGACTGTTTTCAAACCTGATAGTAGCGATAGAAATGGTTTGATTGGAGACCAAAGTTGCAACATTTGCTACGTTTTCCAGTTGCTATGGTTTTATTTCTCACTGCTCTGAGTTAAACCAAACCTTTGAAAAAGCCTGTTCCACCTGCACCAAGAACCACTGAAGGAAACAACACAAAAACCTCTTAAGACGACGCAGAGGGCAACTTCCTTCTTCACAAAATGGAAACAAAATGGAGGCGTCAGATTTTAGTGGTAGGATGATTTCTTTATCGATATACGACTGGTTTCCTGCTGGCTGCTGCGGATAGTGACGCTCCTGCAGGCGACATTACTTTGCACTGAGTCATGTCAACAAAACCAGACTGATGCAATGTGGGAATGTGTCACAAAAATGCCCTTATTTCTATAAAATATGACTTACATTTACACTGAGAAAATTGCTGATGTTTTGTTATGTAAAATATGTATTCTCACTGGTATAAATAAATCTGCAAACAGTTTGCTTTCTGTCAGTTCTGTCAAGATGAAAAAGAGGAAATGTCCCTTTTATATTTGTCATAATTTAATTATACATAACTGCATCTGTTTGAAATTAGTTTGCTCAATTTTGACGAACCATGGCTGCTATACTTTATGAAATATTTCATCTTATTTGATGATTGTAAAGAATATCACCTGTTGTAAAAAGAAGAGACAATTAGTCCTTTTTTTTGCGACTTTGGTGGGCCACAGCAAAGGGATAATGATGCTGATAAACATATAAGTAAACCACTTATATTGCATTTTTCCTCCATCTCTTCCGACTCACAGGTAAAATATATATGAGTAGATTTCTCTTTTGTCTCTGGTAAAACTCCATGAGTCATTTTTCCCGTTAGTTCTAGGTTAGCACGTTTGTTTTGGTTGTATTTACCCAGAATGCCTTGCGCTGTGGTCCACTTCCTGCTTTTGGAGCCGTCTCAGCTGAACCCAGACTGAGGTTTGTAGATGAACCAGAGTTAACTTTTTCGGTCCGCATCGGACTTCGATTACACATTGACACGTTGCCAAACGGACCGGACCTTCTACACAAACGGACTGGAGCTGGATTGAAGTGAACCAAACAATGCTCTCTCTTCGTTTCTGCATCGTTCATAGAAAATCTTGGCTGACTGAAGAGCGTCGGCCCTGCAGCTTGTTACCTGAAGGAGAATCTTTGTGTTTATGGCGTTCGGGTCCGGACTGAAGGACCAGTGGAAGTGCTGGGAGGCAGCTGTTTGTACTTCTCCCACTGAGGCTTGGCTTTGGTTGCAAAGCTCCGGCTCTCGGCGCTGTTCTCCTGCTTTTCAGCGCTTGGAAGCAACGGAGCAGCTTGCAGCCAAATCCTCTGCAGTTACCTCTCTCTAAAAACTCTGCAGTTATTCGCCGGTAAATGTTGGGATTAGGAAGTAATAGACGTTTGTTGGTTGGCTGCTTGTGATAAGAAGTGAAGCAGCTTCAGGTGAATCAATACCCTCAAAGACATCCTTAATCTTTCTGTTGGAATTTAGATCAATCACAAAAAAAATGCTTTATTCTTGTTGCTTCACCAACAGACTTTTCTCCAGCGTTTTTACTTTGACCGTTTCATCTTTTGCTCAAGAGAATGGATGTAATAAAGTTGTATTTGGGATCGTTTTTCATAAATAATCAGGTTGTATTTGACATCTGGATGAATTATACAACAATAAAAGCGCCTGAAAATGATCCAGGTTGTTGTTTATGGTTGTTTGAATGAGGCTGAGCTGGTAGTAGAAGATGTTTACATCATCTGACTTTTTCTCAGAATTATAACTTTCATCTCAGAATTCAGACTTTTTCTCTCAGGTGAGTCACACTGTAATATTTGTAGATTATAGTTGAGTCATTCAATCTCTGCATTGAAAAATTCTCTTTTTGCTTTTTTTGTACTAAATCTTCATGAGTAATTTTGACTTTCCTTAACTGGCAGACTGCAGTGGTAGCTGGGAGTTGTTGCTCTTTGCTCTTAGTTATGAACATTTTTCTACATGTTCAGCTTTAAAACAGTTGACTTCTGAATTTTTCTGGCACTGGCTCATGCTTGTGGTCTTGACGCTGAAATATTTCCCCGATGTTTCCCATTTACAAAAATTAAAATTCTGCTTTTCTGTTTGGATTTGAGGCTGGTTTTACCATCCAAATGCTGTAAATCCACAAAGTCTTACTTTACAAAAACCCTATTTGAAAAGCAATATGTTCTTTTGTATATAAATAAACAAGTGATAGAGAAAAGAAGAATGATTTCTGTTTCTCTATGAAGTTTGTTTCCCTCCCCTCGCCCTGGTTCTGCATCAAACGAGCGGCGGTCTCAGGAGTCGAGCCACCGCTGTTGGATGATGACCAAAGGCGGGAAAACAATACTATCTATTGGCTTTCTGAAGCACGGGGGAGATATTCCTTATCTGAAAGCCATCGGGTGATTTGTTGTCTCACATATCTCTCAAAGCTCACAAAGAAAATGCCGATGACCTCTGGACCGCTGAGCGCATTGCGGCGGCGGCGGTGGAAGACCATTTCCAGGTTTCAGCGCTCAGTGAAGCGTTACAAAGACTTGACCATTTCAGAGACCTGCTCTGAGAGCCGACGCCTCTCCGAGCCGCGACTCCTGTGGATAACGCCCTCATTTCCTTGCAGACGTAGTCGCCGTGATAGCAGATGACCGCAGCAGATTTCCAGCAGACCTTACTGATGAAAGACGTCGGTTTTGTTCTGTGCCGCCACTGGGAACATCGGGTCATCATGGCTGTCAAAGCCTGCTTGGCCTTGTTGTGCCGGCTGCTTTCTGCTGCTTTCTACAGGAACCCAAACTGACGGCAGGTTTCTGCAGAAAGTACAAAAATCTAAATTAAGTTAGATTAAATGGACAGTGTTATGGAAAAAAAACAACTTTCATTTTGGTGCTTGCTTAGCACCAGGTTGCAAACCAACCTGGTGCTAACTAAGGTTGGTTGCTAACTTGGTTAGCACCAGTTTGCTAACCAATCACCAACAAAACCTCCCCGTTTTCAGAGAGTTTGTTGCAGTAGAAACACAAAGAACCAGTGAAGGACTGGAACCAGTTACTGAGAACAGTGGCAGTGGTGAAGTTTATGTTATTTATTGACCAAGAGTGAAACAAAGAAAAAGGAGCTATTAATCCTTCAGCACAATCATTTAGGAGAACCGTGTAGCCAGAGCCATTTCTCTTTGCTGAGTCCTGTTTAAAGAAGAAGCGGGGATAAAGACTGAATGTAGGAGAGAACCAGCGGATCCAACAGGCCGACACTGAAAAGGTCACCCGACATTATTGGTTTAAAATGAAGTGGCTTGGATGAAGCATGAGTGTTCCTTGGCTTCGCTCTCTCTGTATATTTTTCTTTTCTGTTTCCAAAGGCAGCTGGAAATAAACGTCACCTCTTTGAGTTGAAAAAAGGAGGAAATTATGTTGTGTGCTGACCCGTGCTCTGCCCTCTGATCAACCTGGTGACAGAGTGCTTGATCTTTTTAAACCGCATTTATCCACCTGATTCAATCTGTCCCCGCTTCCCAAAACGCTCCTCCACGCCGTGAGGCTTTTCGCTTGTCCTCCATCCCAAAATGCATCTCCTGAAAGCCCCAACGCTGCAGCATGCAAACCTCCACGGTCATTATCATTTCAGGAACGCTCCCACTTGTTGGCAGCGGCCACCTGCGGGGCCACGCCTGCATGTGCCCCCCCTCCCAGCTGCCGTTCTTCATTATCCTCCGGCTGCAGTGAGTCACACACGTCCTTCAGGAGAAATGCCTTCAGTGTGGATTTTTCTTTTTTCTCCTCTGGCCTTTGGCAGGTCCTGCAGGGCATTAAAGGATTACACACGACATTCAGGCCTGCTTTGATTTTTATTGATGCCTGCCTTATTTATGTTGACGGATTAGGATCAGTTTGCCTGTCGTCTTATTAGAAGACGTGTTTATTGAGGAATTTCCCATGCTGGAAATATCAAACTGATTTGCATCGTGGTACTGTGTGATGTCGGGCTGGAAGCTGGCCACGCTGACTGCTGATTACGCAGATGCCATGCTGGCCACTGCTGTGTGTTGGTATGTGAATAGTTACGTTTTCATGCAATTGTCATGGGAATTTTGAGTTAACTTCTCAAATGTTGCAAAAAAAAAAAAAAAAAATTGAAAAATGTGCATTAGCTGTGTTACCATGATGAGGTTTTGAGTAAAGCTAGGTCAGATTTTGATGGTACACATGGCTGTAATACATGCAAGTCATGTAAATATGTATTTCAGCACATTTATATTTTTGTTTAAAAAAAAAAAACTTTTTATGTCAGGTCAGCTGTTTTTGTGATTCGGCAAATACGAAACCTCAGGTCTGGGTATCGTAGGTGAAAAAGTGGACCAGTGCATCCCAAGTTTAAATGAAAAAAAATCCGTCATTTGAGTTGTAATTTTAAAAAATAAAAGTTCAACAATTATTGACTTAAAACAAGCTCCTATTTCTTGCTGAAAAGCTACTTGTGAGCTACTTTTGTCTTATTACTCGTGTACTACGAAATTAACACTTGAAACTAGACAAAACTACTTTGTAAGATTTTGTGTTTTTGCAGTGTAACGCCTGTTATACAACCAACTCATCATGGAAAAAGTGATGATTTTTTTGAAATTTAAATAAAATATCAAAATCAACATCTGTCGTGACAAAACCTGTTGGTCGGTCAAATATTTAAAACGCACATTTTCTCCAGTTTGGTAAATTTGGTAACTTTTCTTTGTTGACAGAGCAGAACATCCTGAAATCCATTCACTAGACTGAAACTGTCTGAAAAAAATCAGCCTTGCTTTGAATTAAACACTCTGCTGCTTTATAAATCCACTGTTGTGTGCAATAAAGCTGATTTTTATTCATATGTGACACATTTAAGTATCCGTGTTGACGGTGTGGTGGAGGAAAGATGGCGCCTCCAGCAGCCAGTTTGAGAAACGTTCCGGGCTAACAGCAGCGGCAGGCCTAATCGGGTGAACCCTCCCTCCCACCCACTCCCACTCACTGACGCCGCGTTCTGTGGGAGTTAGCCCACTTTTCTTGCCGCAGCTGGGAAGATGCCGCTGTATTTACACGCTGCATTAAAGCCTTGAGGGAAAGTCCCCTAACAAGCATCCCGTCATATATTAGCTCGTTATCGCGCTGTAAAACACGCCGCGGTGAAGTCGCTGCCGCCATCACCAGTCGTTGTAACGTGTCACATTTTCCTCCTCACGGGCGGCTGCGTCGTCGTGTGACTGTTTATATTAGCTGCACGCTGATCATGTGACAGACGTGTGTGTGTGTGTGTGTGTGTGTGTGTGTGTGTGTGTGTGTGTGTGTGTGTGTGTGTGTGTGTGTGTGTGTGTGTTGCATGGATGCAGATTTGATGTTGTATGATGAAGAGAACACCGGTTGGTTACTTTCACTTTATGAAGTCTCTAAATGAGAACTAAAGTGTCTTCTCCTAAATTCTGGTGTTGAATTAATTTGTTAGTGGGTCAGAAGGAGCTGCACGTGCTGAAATCAGAGACCCTACTGTCCTGCAGCTTTTACATCAGCAGTGTCCAAACTTTTTGCCATGAGGACCAAAATCATTAAGCTGCTGGAAGCACTTGGAGGCCAAAACAAGTATTTTAACTTTTTGTGCCTTTTTTACTCTAAAAAAAAAAAATCTAAAGTAGCATTTTAAATATTTGGTTTACCAATTTAAGTGGTCAAAGCCAATGTGTAAGTGATAATAACTCCCGCCTGCAGGTGACAGTGTTGCTTATTTCTACCCCACTGCTGCCTAAGCCTCACTTTATGCCTCTGTGATCGATATGATGAGTGACAAAAATCAATCTATTAAATTTTCTTAAATATCGAAGATGTTTGTCAAATCTTTGCTTATTTTCAGTTTTTTTTTTTATATGTAGATTTTGGAAGAATTTTAATGAGGAAAAAATGTCACAAAATTCCTTGCAACTATTTCTAAAGCAGCACATCACAAAATCAATCACAAAAACAATCCTGGAGGAACTGTTTGTTCATGACACTTTTGAAACGTAACAGATCATGACTGAACAGCAGGTTTCTCTTGAACACTAAAGTTCTCTACTGTTCAAGAGAATTATCATCATTAATGTTAAGGTTTCTGGTGTTTCGGTCACCTGAACCCATCAGTACTCAGATTCTGCTGGTCTGTCAGGAATGATAGAAGCTAAAAGTCAGGCTTCAGATCCAGCAGCCTGTATCCGCATCTTTTTTTTTCTCCTCCACCTGCTCTCATATCAATGTCAGCATGGCGATGTTGGTTATTAGACAGTAAAGCCTCTGATATTTTACTGGCCTTTTCTCTAATCTCCAGACTCACATGGCGTCACTGGGAGCTTTGGGAACGACAGGACGGGGATTCTCACAGTCAGCCTCCTCTCACCGTTTATCTGACTACCTGAAAACCCCAAAGACAGCAGTTCACCTTTGGGATTTGTTTGAAAAGCAGGAGCTTCATCTTTGTGTGTTCATACATTACAGAGCTGGACAGATTGGTAACTGGTAGAAATATGTTACAAAAAAAAGTTAGATAAATTTTACTGCAGTTTGACAGGACACCAGTCCATCACAAGGCAAACACACACACTCACTGCTAAGAGCAATTTAGAGAGACCAATCAATCTGAGTGTGTGTTCCCACCAGTCCTGTTTAGTCTGCTTATAATCCAACTCCAGTCCATTTGTCTAGAAGGTCCAGTTCGGTTGATGAGGTGTGAATGCTAATCAACCTCCGGTCCGTCTACAAACCTCGGTCTGGGTTCAGTGGAAGTGAGCTCTGGTGCAGTTCAAATGCAGATGTGAACACCAAGCGGACGAGAGACCGCTCCAAAAGCAAGAAGTGGACCACAGCGCAGGGGATTCTGGGTAAACACAACCTAAACAAACGCACTAGCCTAGCGCTAGTGTGTCATGGTCTGTAGCCAAAGGCAAAAGAGAAATATCCTCCAACTGCTAAAATCTGATGCTGCTACATTTTTGTTTCCATTTGGTGAAAAAGTAAGTTGTGCTCAGTGTCTTCTTCAGAGGTTTTTGTGTTGTTTCCTTCAGTGGTTCTTGGTGCAGCACCCCCACAGGTGAGGAAGGGAAGAGGTTGCTCAAAAGGTTTTGTTGGTTTGGCTCTGTGACCCGCAACACCTGGAAAAGGGACAATGTTGTTGCTTTGGTCCTCAATCAAACCGAGTCTACTGGACTACCAGGTGGGAAAACCCATAATTTTGATCAAAGTAATTAAATTAAAAGCAAATTTATTCAAAGGTTTTGTTGAAATTTTCAATGAGAGATATTATTGGAAAGAATTGTCAATGTATTTATTTTATCCTTACCAGACGTGACAGTAAATTGGTAAACGCGCTACAGATGCTCAAAAATGATGAAATAAAAAGTCTTCTGCCAGATTTCTGTAGCTTATGCAGGACAGGATGTGGTTGTTTGATCGTTTGGCTTTCATCAGATGACACAGTTTATTGCTTTCATATTTCTGTAGAATCACACAGAGAAGTGGAGAAACAGCTGCAGGCCAATTTCACATGCAAAAATAGTTTCCTGTTGTGTTTTGTAGTGTTTGTTACATAACCAAAGTGTGATATGAAAATGGTGTCGGATGAGATTATCCATCTCGGATGGGGTAATTTTGTTCCCCGTGTGTGTGTGTGTGTGTGTGCGGCCGGTGGAAGATATGGCGTGGCGTTGCCCTCCATCACTGGCGGGATGCGGCTGCTAGATTGGCGTGCCACCCAGGCGGCGCTGAGCGCTCCGTCATCCGCCATCTGCAGCCAGCGCGGCGGCACCGCCTCACTCCAACACTCAGCTTTTGATGGATAAACACAATGTCATCATGTAAACACATCCCTCTCCTCCTTTGCATTTCAAAGCCGGCAGCCATACATCTCCTCGGCGGCGCTGCGGTAAGAGGCGCCTCTCAGCTCACCTTTGATTTGTGGCCGTGTTGTTCTCTTTGGCCTGTCACCGGGAAGTTGTTGAAATGACTGATTGAACTTTGAAAGACTAATACTCCCGTCAGGCCCGGCCCGACCAGGAGGGAGTGGGGGGAACCTACCGCAAAAAGCATTAAGGCTAACCGGGGAGTGAGCTTTGTGCTCACTGACTTCTGATTGTGGAGGAAAATTTAAGGCAGGATGCCAATTTTCCATCATGCTGAGGGATGGTTTGGTTTTCCGGAGGCCAGGAAAAAGCAGCGGAATAAATGGCACGCTTTGCTCGCACTCATCTGCAACCTTTGCTGTGATTTACTCTCAATTACCTAAAGCAGCTTCTCTGACAAGCAGCTTTTCAGTTTGTTCTCTCCTGATTGAGCGACCAAACATGATAACTAATGTGACTGGACGATAAATCGTCCCAAAAGGTATTGTGGTTAATACAGGTGGGCGATATGGAGTTAAGGCTTTATCAAAATATTTTCAGGTATTACTGTGATAACAATAAAAGTGGCGATAAAACTTATTTATTACTCATTTTTTTAGGTAATTGTATGGCTGTGACTGCATGACAAAACAACCATATTCTCGTAAAACATATGTAGTGATCTTGAATACATTCCCATTTTAAAAAGCTTCTTAACGACATTAGCCACATACAAAAGTGTGATTTGTATCATTAAATGACACAAATTAACTGTATTAATTCATATTTTCAAATGCATTGATATTTACTGATACACTCACTGATGGTTTTTGTCACGATCCGTGTTTCTGTGTGTTTATTTTTGAGTTTTTTCCTGTGTAGTCCTGTTCCTGTGAGTCTCAGTCCTGTTCTCCCCGTTGATTGCTCCCAAGGTGTGTCTCATTCCCCTGATTACCCCGTGTGTATTTAAACCCACCTGTTGTCTGTGTTCCTCATCGGGTCCTTGTCTAAGTCTAACGTCTTTCTGTGCTCTCCAGTCGAACTGCCAAGTCCTGGTTTGTGCTAGCTCCCGTTAGTCCCATATGTCAGTTGCTACCGGTATTAGCTGTGTGCTAATGTGCTGCCGTGCTGCCTGTCCTGGACTGTGAGCTCATCATTAAACTCATCATTTTCACCATCTTACCTGGGTCTCAGCGTCATCTCCTCACCACCACCCACAACCTCTTCATGACAGTTTTGGGTTTAAAGGTCTGTGATTTATCATGACAACGATAAATCAAAATCATCATGATTAGAAACATATCATGAGAACTGTTATCATTTATCACCCCTGGTGATAAATGATAACATTGTTTGAGATCATTTTCGAGTAGCATAATGATAATAAAATAATAGGACACTGTGTCTTTAATTTCTAACAAACATTTAACATTGAACTGTAAACAAAATTATCCTTCAAAAAAAGATCTAATTGAGACCAAAACACCACACTGAATATTTTTATCATCCAGGTTTTGGTAGAAAGAGAGAAAAGAGAAAAACAATCTGCTGTTAATTGATTTATTGATACAGTGACAGGCTTAAAGCTGCAGTATAACTTTTATAAAATATGTTGTTATTTTTTTACATATTTGTTAAAACTGTTAGCATGTCACGACGGTTTGCAGACAGATAATCTGAACAGATTGATCTGCTCCATCTCCTCTCTGAGCAGCTATAGTGATATGAAGAAATGCACCAAAAACAACCAATCAGAGGCAGAGGGAGGGGCTTAGCGCTGTCAATCTACCTCAGGTACTCACTGCTCAATGTACTAATGGTGGGTTAACAACTTACTGTTGTAAACCATTTATCCTGTCATCAATGGCTCTGCTAACTAGCCCAGTGTACATGTGCATGATTGACAGCGCTAAGACCTGCTGTTAGCGCTGGGAGAAGGCAGAGGTTCACAGACCATATGTCTCATCCTGTCACAGCATGGTGACAGTTTAAACAAATATGTAAAAAATATATACATATATATTAAAGTTACAGCTGTTATCATCTGCTGTTATTACAGCTGTGTTATCATCGGAGAGGACTTTACCATTTACCCATTTCTCTTGTCGTTCATCATGAAGCTCCGGAGTTCAGTTTGGCTTCGTGAGGCTGTTTATTTTTGCGCTGGTTTGGTTGGTTTCCCCCTCAGCAGCGCTCCACAGCAGAAATGGAGAGGAATACCTTGGGGGTGGGCTTTAATTAGACCCCATCGCGGCAGACCTGTGGGAGTCTGCCAGGCTGGGGTTCGCCGTTTTGATTGCATTTGATTGCACGTTATGAGCTTTTCCTGCCAGCTCTGAGGATCCGCAGACAAGAGGTATGAAATCTGAACCTCATCAAAACTGTATGGAGTTTACCATCTGATTTCATCACTCAGTGGCTGGGCTCACCTGCTGGGAGCCGGGGCAGACTGGAGCCTCACCTGACCAGTACGCTGAGAATCATTAGCTCAGTTCTGTCCAGCACTCAAACGCATCACAGCAGCCATGTTGGCACTGTATTGACTAAAGAAACCGGGTTTATTCATCACTTATAAATAAAACACAGTGCTGCAAGTCAGTTCAGGGTCAAGAGGCGATACTGTCTTCACTTCAGAGGCGCCGCTGCTCAGAAATGTACCTGAATGCAGCTCAAAGTTTGCAGTGAGTGTATAGCTGATTAGCTGGGAACCAAAGAACACGGCAAACAAAACAGCATTGAAAGTTCTCTGAGTTACCTTTGTTTATTTACGTGGATCAGATATATGCACCATGAGGAGTGGCAAATTATAATAAAAGCTAACTCATGAAATTGTTACTTAAATGCTGCTTAAGTTCATAACAGAGCGTGAACTGGTGTTAACTGGTGTTAAGTTACCTTCACACTGCAGGTAAATACGACGGATGAGCTTTTCTTTTGTCCAACTTTTTAACAGCAGTTTGAATGGCCCAATTCTGATCTTCTGACCCTAAAAGTAATGCGATTTGTGGAAAACTTTAGAGACCAATTAACCTACCGGTCGTGTTTTTGGACTAAGGGTACCTGGAGAGAACTCACATGTTCACTGGGAGAACATGGAACCCTTCATGAAAAAAATCCGCAGACCAGGATTCAAACCCAGAACCTTCTTGCTACCAACGGCCCCACACTGATGCAAATATGTCAGACCTAATGTTTCCAGTCAGATTGTCCTGATATTGGTCTTTGTTGCTATTTAAAATCCACCTGTAGGTTTGCAGTGAGTCATTTTTGACCTGCTGTGTCCCTGCTGGGTCGGAATGACGCAGGAGAACATCCAGAATCTAATGAACACCTCTGACGTAGGCAGGCCTTTCAGCCATCACATCTCACTGAAATTAGACATGTTTTCTAATCAATAACATCACGCCGGAGGGGGTCAGCTCCACTGATAACAGATTTATTTTTTACTCTGCCAGAAACGGATCATAGAATGAAGAATGAATGATGCACAGTATAAACATGAAGCTCTTTTCATTCTGATAAAACACTTGAAGAGTTGAGGCTCACACCTTCACAGCGTGCTCCAATCACTCCTGTCCTACTAGTTAGAGGATCATCTTCTTACACTTAACGGGTCACTGAGGGTCGCTGAGATTGAAAACTTAAGCCCTACTCGAGGTGAACACTCTGGAAGGAGGCTAAGTGTTTCCTGGTTAAGTATGTAGGAAACACTTGAAAACTAGTATAAAAACCCAGAATATTTGTATAATTTGCTGTTAAATATAAAGAACGGCTGTAAAAGAAAACATTTTCTACCCTGATCAACATTAACCTCACAAACACCTGGAAACAACTGTTGTCAATATTTCCTACACAATGCCACTAACTCATCTTTACTCAACATTAACTATATATTTTTTTAATTTTTATTAATTAATTAAATGGATTTTGTGGCGTTGGAACGTTTGTATTTTTGTGTTTCTGGTACACCCATAAAAGTGATGCACAAGCAACGTCCGCTAATGACAGCATGTTTTCTGATTCAAAAACTGATCTGATTGGATGCTGGAAAAGATTATTATCATGTTCAGGCAAAGCTATTCAAGCCTTAAGTAGCGTCTCAGTGCTAACATATTGCAGCAGTGCAGATGCTAATGCTAATGTTAGCTTCTAAAGACCTTTGAACCAGTCTGATGGTTGAAAAAACCTGAACAACATATTGAAAAACTATAAATATCAACAATAATTATGTTGCTGTGCCAGTATATTTATTTGTTCGATAATTTAGCAGTAAAAGGGATTTTGGGAGTAAAAAGACCTGCTTATTTTTTATGTACAGTTTTCGATTGAAATTAATTGAAATTGATTTCAATTAATTAATTAAAACCCTGCAGTTAACAACATTTTTTAAAAATAAATCCAGTTCCATCACTAGTTATGGAACTACATATCTGATTTGAAACCTGTGGAAATGCTAACTGTGATTTCATACCCTCAGTATTTTCAGATTTTCCAGCTCTATGATAATATACCATGCATCTCTGGAAGTTTTTTTTTTCATTACTAAAGAAGAAAAACTGAAGTTTTAAAAAGTCTGTCGTTATGGCTTTCCTACGATGGGACTCGCCATAAAACATTTAAGAGCCGGCGTTATGTAATGATTTCTCGCTTTCTCTTTTATATAAAGTCATCACCGCTGCAAGAACATTAATATTACATCCATGTTATGTCACCGTTCCCACATTGCACAGAGGCTGAGGAGATTTAACCATGAAGTTCTGCTAGAAGGGGAAGAAAGTGTCTTTATATCGCCACATCCTAAAAGCAACCGCAAGTATTCACGTCCCAATTAATGCTGCAGAATTGATTTCTAGCACATATCCTGTGAAACTTTTTGCCCTGACAAGGACAGAGTGGACAGGTTGTCCTCTTAACTCCGGGTCCTCAACAAAAAGCAAAATGGGTCATCACAGTCAGACACTTTGCTGCTATCCAGAACAATTATTCCTCCTTCCAGTTTCTCTGAAGCACCAACAAGGTCAGGATGGCTGAAGTAGATTACAGGTTGCAACTAAAAACAAATAAAACCGCTGTCACCATTCCCAGTCCTCCCATCTAAGTGTCAGCTGCTGGCCGGCGCTGGCCTGAGATACGGGACCGGCACTCCGCTTCCAGGACAGAGCGCCGTCTGGAGACAGGAAGACAGCAGGAAGCGGGATCTGAGGCTGGAAGCTCTCCGAACAGGAAGTGAGTCTCACCAATATCTAGCCTTTTCCGTCTGTTGGAGTGGAGGACGAAGTGGCTGCTAGCGGCTCCTGTTTGTATTCGTGTGAGTTGTTGACAGAGGTTGGTGGGTGAACAGATGGTGGAACAGAGACGGAGCCTGGAGGACGCAAGGAACCAGATATTTACATACCCCGGGTACAATGACATAAACTCACTGTCTGACATCAGGTCTGATAACACTTCCTTTGTTTTTTACATCACGTATGATTAATTTATCTCTCTTCTCTAAATACCACAATAAGTTTGTTTTTTACTTTCTTTTTACAAGCAGTAGTTTTTAAACCACTTTTTAACTTCTCTGGCTGTAAACTTTGAGGGCCATTGTCTTTTGGAAGACATTTCCTGCCCAATGTCTTGAGATGTTGCTTTAATATTTCCACATAATGTTCTTTCCTTCTGATACCATCTAGTCTGTGAAGTGAACAGCTCTTCTCCATCTCATAATGTCACAAAAAGAAAGCTGTGTGTTTGAGGTGTTGCTCTGAAGTCTTGTTGTATGCAAACTTCTACATTTAATGATTCTGTCATTTAGCAAATGGAAGTAAGTTTGATTTTAACTGAGATCCAAAACAGGAACAGTGTTAAAAAGCAACTGAATGGGCGTATCTAACAAATTACCACTGAAATCTAAATCTGAGATATTTCCTGATTTTTAAGATGTTTGGTTCCTACAGTATTTGCTCCTAAAGGTCATTATAAACCTGCCAGAAGCTTTTATTTCATCCTTCGCTTAGCTGGAAGGGAGAAAGTTTTCAGAGTTTGCACAACAAGCTCTCTACATTTCCAAAAGCTGCCAAAACAAATTGAAGTGAGGGAGTCGCAAATGTATCCATCAGGGCGGCCTGCAATTTTAGCCTCAAAACACGTCTGATTGATGGCTCTGATAGCTGCAGAGGAAGGAGTGTTTTCTGCTTTACACAAACACACTTTTCCTTCCTGCCAAATGGAAGGACTGTGGACGCTGGAGCTGATTGAAATGGAAACGCAGCGGCTGAAAGTGTGAAGTGACGATTGTTTAAACCAGCTTCTTATCATCGCACAATGGAGGTCAGGAGAAAGATGCGGCGGGCGGCGGACTGAAACAGCCGGGCTATCTGAGTGGATCTGTTTACCTACTTTATCTGGAGGAGGATTTTAAAACAAGGACCACGACCACGAAACGAGCCACAGAAGATAAAAACCGGCTGATCCCTGAGAAAATCAGCTGAAGCTCGCCTGTTTATATTAGGAAAAACTGAAAATACTGATATGGCAGCTAGTGAAAAACATTACAGGGACTATTTCTCCCACCTAAAACATTACTTGTTTTTAGTGTTTTTGTTAATAAATCCTGAAGTATGGTGATTTAAAAAAAAAAAAATATATATATATATATATATATATATATATATATATATATGATACTGCTGCTTGTTTGTTAGTGGAAATGAAAGAAGAAACTTTTTTTGTTTGTTTCGGAAGAAATGGCGGAAGACTTTATGGGAATAAATGATAACAGTGTGAATTAAGACTGGACGATATGTCTAAAAAAACATTACATTAAATTTAATAAATTTAATTGAAAAAATACTTTATTGATCCCAAAGGAAAATTAAATATTCTAGTTTTAGCATTTCATGTTGATATTGACAATTATTAATTAGTTTTTTTTGCTTTAACTTAAAAATGCTCCTTTTGCCCAGAAGGTTGTTGCTAGGTAACGAAAGAAAGAATAAGTTAGGAAGCCTTTCCTCTGCTTATTTCCCCCAGAATGCTTTGCGGTTCTAGATTGGAGTTCAGTCACTCTATTGAACATTCTATCTGATATAATATCTATTGATATTGATCATCTTCTATCACAGTGTACATTGTTGCTGATTTGTTGCCCAGCCCTACTTTGAGCCTCAACTGACTCTAGAATCCAGTGAAAACTCTTCACATTTAGATTCTGATGATCAGATTCTGCAGTTCCTAGTGACCAAGTAGGGGAACATTAAAAAAATAACTGCATGAATAAAAATTTCTGCTGTCATGTCTATGTGTAGCTCATACCTATGACATGAGGATGTTCTCACTTGACAAAAGCTCCTTGTTGCTTTGTTTCGTTGCCATTGGTGACTTCCTCATCTCTGTTTGCTTAACTTTTTATACGTTTTGATCGTAGTTTTTGTGTCTGAGCATAAATATCTAAATCTGATGACAGTTTTTAATCTTTAATTAGCTAGGATCTTGTACAGGTAGAAAAGGGGCAGCTAACATCTCTGCAGACCCCACACATCCTGGACACAAACAGTTTATACTTTTACCAGCAGGGCGGCGCCAGTTTCTTCCCCAGCCTGCCTCTCTGCTGATCAGCTTCCCGTCTGAGCAGTCTGCTACTCTGCTAAAAAACAACAACAAAATAATCAATATTTCCACCTGTCTCTTTGTTTCTTTTTTATATCGATTAAAATTGATTCTATTCCTAATATACTGTAATTTATAACCTCTAAACTTTATAAATTTTTACTTGTTAAATTCCTTCTTTGTGCACACAATCATGGCCAATAAAGCTGATTCTGATGAAGCAGAACTTTTATTGTGAGGGACCGCATTTAAAAAAATACATAATGGCTGTGTGTTATTGCAGTCTAGATATAATGAGCACATTTAGCTTGATGCTAGCAGCTTATTAGTGCAGAGGAATTGAGGATCTGATGGCGGTCATTTTCTTAGAGCGCTGCATGTTGGACAGCAATCAATCAGAGGCATCGATTCTGGAGCCCATCCAGTTGTAATGGTGGATTAATATGGATTAGCCACGTTGTGCATCTAAACAGTGAAGTTATTGAAGAAGCTGCTTCAGAATGCTGACTGGGGCTGAAGAAAAGGCTTTAATGAACATCCTGGACCTCCTGCAGCAAAGAGGTCCTTTCTTAACTCTGATTCTCAGTTGTATTAAATATGAACCAATTACACCACAAAGTAAAGCGAGGGATTCATATTAACATGCGTTACAAAGGTTTAACACATAAACTTTATTCTCATATGAACGTGAATCAGATTTGTCAGTATATAAACAAAGATTTTATGGCTCCGAGAGCCGGAAACAGATGGAGGATGTTTTTCATGTCCTGATGGGAGTTTTGCTTTCTGCTAAAATTAAAACATGTTACCAAGAAAATACTCAATGCCATTTTATTATTTGAAGACGTTAGGTTCTTTCTGAGTGAATCAGACGAAATAACAACAGTGGGACAACATTTCCTCTTGTTTTAAGTGTAAAACAATAAGAGAGTGATAATGGTCAGGTCCACCTCCTTCTAGTTCAGTATTTACCGATTTTTCTGTAGAATGTGACTCTAAATTATTCGGTGTCTGTATGTGGATTTTTTAATTAAGTGAAAAGCTGAGAAATAAATGTACATGAGCACATTTACAAATTACACAAACAAGCAAATTCAAAACACATTATTTTTCCTTCAAACTCACAAAGGTGATAATTATTCATTCAAAACGTCTCCTGTCCGTTCAAACTGTTAAATTTGTGTGCATAAACATTGTAGATCACTCTGAAAGTTTTTTGAGAGGCTTACACAGTTTACAAAAACAGTATTACGCACAGATATTTTTGAGTATTTTTCCTCCATAGTGGCGTCACTGAGTGTTGGTTTAACGCCATTAATTTGACAACTCTGCTGTTTTATAAGCTGACGCAAAAAGGTCCATTTTCTTCCATCATGTATTTCCTCAGCTCTTGGTTTCTGTAGTTTGGTGCCGTCCATCCATCCAGCGGTCATTGGGTCCATCTTGGACAGCTCCCCGGTTCAGATTTGTTTCAGTTTATTCCAATTTCACCCAGAAACTCCTAAAATCAGCAACAGTAAGGGAACGTTTCCATCTGCCCGTCACCAGATATAAATATTCAGCAACATCTGGCCTCGGTGCAAAGGGTTTTAAAGCAGTCATCTGTTGAAGTGTTGTTAGCAGACACTTGATTATGGTCGCGGTTTGAACATAAAACAGCCGGCACTCCTGTCTCCAGCGGGGCTCTTATCACCCTGAGGCATTCTGTCGCTTTAATATAAAGTCAGACCTGCTGGTCCTTTGAGGCAGATCTTGATGTTGGCCTGTTATCAGATCCAGCTTGTCTGTTCTGATTTCTGGCTGCTGTGCAGATGTGCGAGGTGTGAACCTCCAGGACTTTCCTCAGGCTACGGTCCTGGCCGGGTTTGGAATAACCCACTGTAATATTCCCAACAACATAAAACCTCCGTTCTCTTGTCTTTATTAAAGATCAATGATGTTTTCTGTCATATCAAAGCCCTACATCTACAGCTACATTTAGCTGTTTTTGACATTCGGGATCAAAAGCAAACTAGCAAGTTAGCGTAGCAACTTAGCTAAATGAAAAATTTAACCAGCAGCGAAAAATGACTTATTGTTGTCAGCTGTAGTGTACAGTTACACAGGAGAGAAATAAAGCAACTGAAACAATATAAGGTCTATTTCCTCTTTGACTTTTGAGTTAGCATTAGCGCTGCAGCGTAGCTAGCTGCTATTGGAAGTTAGAAAAGCAGACCTGTCACAATAACACATTTTTCTGAATGATAAATTGTCCCAGAAATTAATGCGATAAACAATAGTATTGTCGTTTCGAGACAGTTTTCAAGAAATGCAATGATAATTGCATAACAATTCAAGTAGAACCAGAAAACTTAAATTTTGTAAAGAACTCTTTCCACTGGTTCACCAAAATGAAACAAAACAACCAAAATCAATTGTTAAAACGAAATAAAAACCTCTTACAACCAAATCATAAATAAAATGAGTCATGAGGTCACTGAAAACAAAACTGCCCTTCAAAAAATGTTAATTATCAGAATGGGAATTATTAACTGATTAATTGCTGATAGTGACAGGCTCACAGACACACGTCTATTTAAGTTTGAACCACATATATTTATTTATTTTTTGGGGGAACAAGATGTGAAGTTCAGGCCCGGTAAGCCCTTTAAGCTCCGGGGCAGCAGACTGGATTTGTTAAAGAACAGGATCAGCAACCTTTACAATCCAGAGAGTCAAGCTAATCAAAACGTGTCAAAACAGGTACATTTTCTGTGGATGATTTGGAGTTACATCCCACAGAAAAAACATAGTAGGCCTATACCACTTTTTAAAGAAGCTGCATCCAGGTTTTCATCCTTTGTACCAAAACCTGCAGGTGGTTTTGTTTTAGCTGAACTGTCCCTCTCACAGTGTGTCCATCTCTGGACCAGCGGACCTCTTGTTTCCAGTAATCACTTTGCCATGTGTTCGTTGCCATAAGCAGACTCGGCCGAAAACACGAATAGACCCGCTAACTTAATTAGGAGGATTTTAAAAGTACAATGAAATAAATGAGCCTCATTCAGATCGACTGCGAGCTAATTGTGGTGGCCGTACTTCCAATTACCGAACTGCTTTCCTCCCGCCTTTCCCCTCAAACAAAAGATCACGAATCATAAGGCTGCTATCACTTCCTGCCATCTTAATGCCTTTATGAGAGGAGCTGTAAACCCAAAGCTCTCGGATATCGACTCCCTCTCCGTACCGCTTTCTAATTCCGCCCGTTCCTTTCAGATTTCTGGATATTTTTCTCATTTTCTCCAAACAGCAACATTCACACAATCGTCATGACGTCCAGTATCGGCTAACAGCGCTGCCTCTCAGCTGGAAGGCCGTGTGTCGCGCTCTGAAGTGGCGAATTGATTTACGGTGGGATGCAGAAGGCGGCAGAATGGCAGGTGTACAGCAGCCAGCGCGCCGCCGACAGACTCCTCTGGCAGCAGCCGCGATGGCCAGCGCTGCTCGCTTTGGCTGCTTCCCCCTCGCCATCACCGCCTCTGAGAGCGAGCCGACCGGAATTACTGCGGAACAATCTGGAACGACGGACCAAATCCGTCCTCAGACTTCAGGGTTTCCCTGCATGGGCACCGAGATTATCTTCGTTTGCGGTTGGAAACGGAAAAGTTTCAAGCGAAGCCACGGTTTTCGTCGATTCGGGAACAAGTGTTGCTGAACGATAAGTTGTCCCAGAAGTTATTACAATAATAATACTCTTGTTTTGAGACCATTTTTCAACTAGTGTAATGTAAGAACACGTTCTCAAAGATGAATAAGCTTTAAATTGTAATGCACATTTGACACTGGAACTAAAAGACAATAAACAAAATAAAATGAATGATGACGTCTCTGTAAACAAAATTATCCTTCAAAAAGAAGAGCTAGTTGAGACCAAAACACCAGACTGAAGACTTTTATCATCCAGTTTTTGTTTGAGAGAGAGAAGAGGAAAACAATTAATCATGCAAATTACTGAGAATTTATTGAGTTTGCTTTAATTCATCATGTGATTGATTTATTGCTTATTACAACAGGCCTATGCTTTTCATGCAAAGCCAGTAAAAGAGTTTTAAAACGTCCCATTTTTAAATCCACAAACATGTTGCATCGTACAGCTTACATTTCTTTCGTCCAGTCGAATGGAGACTAGAGATAGGTTCCCCTCCCCCACCTGTAGCTGCAAGCTGTCAGTCAGCTGTGTGCCCAGCAGACATGAACACAAGTCCTTCAGTTTGATTAAATTTGCATCCTGACAATAGAGGTCTGCAATCTAAAACACAAAATTCCTGTTGGTTATAAATTCATATACATTTCCTTAAGCCTAGATGAATATATAACAGATTAAAAATAAAATAAAAAAATTGTGAATTTGCCAAATTTATCATTGCTGTAGCCTTTCCCAACAAATATCGCACCAATTAAAAACAAAGGTTATCCAGTAGAAGATTTATTGCCAAGCACAGCAAATAATTAATAAAGCTGAAACAAATTTCTTTTTTTTTTCAATAAAGGAAAAAGAAACAGAGGCCAATTTCAAGGCGTTTGATACGGCTAAGATGTGAAATCAAATTTCTGCAAGCTATTTTTGACATACAGCTTTTTCATAACAACTCAGGGTAACGTTACTTGATTGAGCTACAAAATGTCTCTGTGCCTGAAAAATACATAATACTCCATTTTAAGAAATGTACAAAATGTAGATGTGTATTTCTCCATTAAAAACACAACAGACTATTTATAGTAAGTGAAAACAAAACTGTTCAAACAGAGATGTGCACAAAATCATCAGAAATTGTATTTAAAATGGGTGAAACTGCAAAAAATAACAGGAGAGTTAGTACTGATGTATCTGCTGAAGGACCTGATGATGTCATGATGATGTCACTGTTGATGTATAACTATTTATATTACATGCAAGGGCTTCATGTTTAGCTCTCCAGAAAATCCATTTAAACCAGTCCGACTGGAGACAGATGGTTTTAAATGGACAAATGTTCCAGTTTGGAGCATTTCAGCTTAGAAACTCAGTGAACAATGAATATTTCATCCCCTGTTATTTGTTTGCATGCATACAGCTGTGATGTGTGAGAAAAGAAGAGCGAGAACGAATGTGTGAAAGCATTGTGATGAGAAGACAGATGTCCAGTCAAAGGCTAAATCAACAGCAGAACTGTTGATAATTTATCCTTACAAGATTTATTTACTCGTTTTGGATCATTTAGGTCAGAATCAGGCACACAGAGAGTGCCACTGCAAAAAGTCCCCTTTCAAAAACAAGAAAAAAAAGTACAAAAACAGGGTCTAATTTTCTTAAAATAAGAAAAATTATCTGCCAACAGAACAAGAAAATTTATCTTGTCAAGATTTTCTAAAACAAGAAAAAATATCTAACCAAGATAAACCTACAAATATCTTAAAATTAGTGTATTTGTACTTAAAACAAGTCAATTTTACTAATACAAATAGAGTATATGAGATTTATTTTCTTAATACACAGAACATTTTTCATAAAATAAGAAAATTTTACTAATACAAATAGAATATATGAGATTTATTTATCTTAAAATTAGTGTATTTGTACTTAAAACAAGCCAATTTTACTTAAACAAGTAAGATACATTATCTTATTTTAAGAAAAATAATTTCAAGTAAAGAAAATATTACTTGACATTGAATTTCTTAAAATCAGCATATATATGCTTAAAACTAGTTTACTTTTATTGTTGCATAGGATTAAAATATATATTTTGTCATTGCTTTACTCAAGGTTCTTATGCTAAGGCAAAAAACCAAAAATTGATCCTATCTATACTGGAATAAGAGATGTTATTGGCTTCCTGAAATGAAGACATAAGTTCAATTACTTTTAACATCTTTATTACGTTTAAGTTTCACATAAACATAGTAAAACATGACTACTGGTCAGAATTTAAAGTCTGGATGGGCATCTGATTCTGAAACAATCCCGTGAAATGACAGAACAATGAAGATCTGACACATCTGTCGCACTCATAAGATGCCCTAAGAGTCAAGCAAACCAAATTGTCCAAAGCAAAAATAAACTTGGGATTAGATGTCATCAATAGGAGCTTACTCCACAATGAACATCTTCCAATCAGCCATAGCCTTTTATGTGTGGAAGTCTTGTCTCAGTTACGGACAGTGTTCTCAAGATATCTGTCAGCAGCACAGAGAGGAGTGGCCACACACATGCATGCTGAAAGGTGTAGTAGCTATGATGTCCTCCTTTCAGAAGATCAGGGCAGGCATGGTTCCAATTGCCAGTAGAAAGTTGGTTTCACGATCACCACAGAGCTGAAAAGTGGTTTTGTTTGATTGAAGTTGTTGGGTCATCTGCTAATTGGAGCACAGACAGAAAAACAATCACAAAACAAACCACGTTTTAGGGAGTAATCAGTGTAATGATGAATAAGTATCATAAGTTTCTTACCTCAAGAATGTGAAGGACACCATCACTTGCAATTCCCAAAGTTTCTTGTAGATGGTGCAATACATGATTGGAGACGTGTCTGGCATAGGCTTCACCATGGCAACAGTTTGGTTTACTTGAAAAATAAAACAAGTCTTATTTTAGTTAATGTGCTCAATTACAATATTACATGAATTCAAGACAGCAAGACAGTCATTTTAATTGAATCAAAATAGGACTACTTAAATTCACCAATCAAAAATAGTGTTTAAAATATCCTGGTAACAGTGTAGAATATCTAACCTAGGCTTTTAGACTCATTGCATTTAAGTTTTTAAATTACAGCACATCAAACACCCTAAAAGGTAGTGAAATACTAGGCGGAATTTCCCTTTAACCATTTCCCGCATCAGAAGCTACGAATGAGAAGCCACCTTAGCTATGTTAAAAAACGGAAGCTACCAAAACCTCGTGTAGATATTATTTTTAAGCCACAGCTATTGTGGTTAATCACTGTTCAAAGCTCATATTCACAAGAGCGGCTCTTTAACCCGCGGGTGAAAATTGGCATATCACGACATGCTAACTAGCTTCACAATTAGCTTATCTTAGAAAGATAGACAGCTTTAAACTTACCTCTCAGTACAGCAGCTCTAGGGTCTATACACGTAAAAAAGTCCTCCATCTTCATTCATGTCCAATCGAGATTAGAGAATTTGCCAAAAGAAAATCTTATAAAAGTACTGTAGATAATAGCTTAGTTAGGCTGTTACAACTGAATTAACCGTTAATCAGGGCAGTTAAATGATCTCTGGCGTTGCCGTTAGTGATGTGCGGATTGATACTGAAATATCGATTCTTCCGATACCAGAACTTAATTCTTTAAAATCTATTGTCAGATCCAAGGATCAATACTTTCCACACTTTAGTAATTTGAGATAATGTAGATTAACAAGAGCACGTTAGAAAGTAACTAAATTATTGAGATCTTGCCTAAATGAAACGTTGTTAATTGGAACTACTTTTTCTTCCGCCTGGTGAGTGTGTAATGTGTAAGGACGCAATGCCCAAGCGCAGCGTGCTGCTGATGCTCACTCAGAAATGAACATGTTGACAGATTATAAAAGTGACATGGAGCTATTTCAGCTGTCATTTTATAGTAGTTTTAATAATTAAGCAAAGATATATTTAGTAGGGTTATTACTCTACTAATTGTCTTTGTTTTTTAATTTGCAACACCATTTTCACATATTTTGTATATTTCTGCTGAATTAAAATAGCTTATAGTAAATGAGATTGTTGTCGCAATGTACTTCTGAGTTTAAAATGAGTGCATGAGAGTACATTGTGTTCTTTTTATAAAGCCAAGATATGGATTACTTTTTTTAAATTTAATTAAGAAACAAATTAACTGTCTTTGCAGAAAGTATGGGATCTGTATTGCCAATACCAGCTTAAATTTTACTCGGTATTGGATTGGAAAGAAAATCTGTTGTATCGAACATTACTACTGACATTTTGGGCGCTTTCCCATTTGGATTGTATGATGTCATAAAAAGGGTGACAAACATGATGAATAAAATATTGTTCAAACTAATATTAGTAACTTATAAAGTGAGAATTTGAAATATAAACCAAAAATTAAAATATTTATCATCACATTGAGCTAATCAACGTTGTTGATTCTAATCTCATTGTGTGGAATACCAGACATTTCAAATCACACATCAATAGAAATTTCATGACATGTCAGTAAGAGGTCCCACATCTTGCATCAAGAAGATCAGATTACGAAGGTCCATAGCAGATGGAAACATGCCAAGAATTATCTTGATATATAAACTGATATGGTCTCTGAAATTGTTGTGTTACATGACAACCGTTTAAATAATTTCCAGTACACTCTGCCAACTTATACAAGAGTACAAGTTCATGTTTCTTTTTTATTTTTCATTGACAATAGCACAAATGATTCCATTTGGACATAGTCTGTTTTAATTATCCGGAGACATTTCATTAAGCAAGTGATTTCTCGTTTTGTGCTTGAAATAAGAAAATTTTACTTATATAAAATAAGTTCTAGACTTGAAGTTTGATTGGTAAATATTGATATTCTAGATTCTAGCACATATTTACTCATAATAAGTAATATTTTCTTAATATCAAGATTTTATATCTTACTGAGATAATTAAGTACAAAAACACTTAAAATAAGAAAAATATTCTAGCATAAACCCCTCTTGGTGAGAAAAATTATCTTGTCAGAAAGAAAACAAGAAAAATCTACTTAATTTAAGATATTTAATCTTACTAAGATTTCACTTTTTGCAGTGTGAACGGCACATTTAATAGAATCTCTAAAGTAGTTTTTCTTTTTACTAACTTTAATTTTTTTTTTCTGCTTGCAAAAGACAAAATGGGAAAAAGCTTTAAGAAATTAGAAGAAGTGACATTTTGTCTAAAAGGAGCTTATTAAAGCTGTTTTTACTGGGTCACTTTTTACAGCACCGTGAGGAACGATTTAATAAAAATTTGATTTAAAAAAGTAAAGCTGTGACAATAGTCAGGCAAATTAAAGAAATCGCTACTCTTCTGGAGAAATTAGTACAGCACACACACACACACACACACGCACACACGCATTCACACACACACATTGACACAGTGAGATTTGACATCTGCAGCATATTTTTTTGTATAAATAGACAGTTTTGTTACTGTAGATTAGATTTATTTTAAAGTGAAATTCAGTTTGTTTGAACTTGTTTTTAGGGAGTGTTTGATAGTTTTTATTAACTTTTATTCATTAAATATTCTTTAGTTTTAGTTATAATAGTAGTTTTAGTTTTTTCAGTTATTTGCAGAATTGAAAGAGGTTTGCAAAATCAATGTATTATGCACACATTGATTGGGTGATGAATACTCAACAAAACATTCCAGTTTGAACAAAATGATTCGGTTTTTGTTGAACAGTGAACTGTTTGAATTGAGAAAAAATCAATGAACAGATTCATTAAACAAATGATATATCTATAATTTCAGTATGTTTTAGTCAGTTTTATAGACACACAATATAGTTCCAGTTAGCTGTAGTTTGTCCTCATTAATTATCATTTTTATTTATTTCAGTTAAAAATGTTTTCTCAGTTTCACTTTTGGTTATTTCCTCAGTTTTAGTTTAACTCTAATAACCTTGTGTGGGTGTTGCCGCCGCTGCTCGGTAATGTTTTCCTTCTCAATTAAGATAACTTCAAACTGTTAAATGATCCAAACAAGTCGAACATTTTAAGATGACAGTTCTCTACGATCCGGTAAGAAGCCGGTGCAACTTCTAGAGGAAAAGTCCGTTTTCATCCAACGTGCTGCTTCGTTAAGACACAACCTCAGACGGCGCCACCTTCTGCTCAAAGGTTTTAATTGTAAACTGGATGTTTAAGCAGCCACTTCAAGAGCTTTTTGGCTGACTAGATTAAGAAAAAAAAAAGAGTCTCATGAATAATGGAGGCTGTGAAAGCAGCACCCATTCCTCACAGCGCCGCTCGCTGAGCAGCTCGGTCCCTGATGTTCCCTCGCTTCTGTTTTCTGTTGGTAATGCAGCACAGACTCATGCTTATTCAGCAGTTTGTCTTCCCTTCATTGGAAAACTGTCCGGCTGTAGAGAAATAGCAGAGATCCATTTAAATAAACGTGGCTTTTTGTTCTGGGAATGTTCGGATTTATTGCTTTCATATGAAGAAGAATACGACTTTCTGAAGTGATCGCAGATGAGGACGTAAACTGTTCAAATCAAATTTGCTTTCGCCCCCAAAAAAAGAAGTAAGAGGTCAGAATATTGCTGCAGCTAGCCGTCTCCCACGGTGATGAGCTGTCTGCCTCCTCTTCCTCTCCATCTGAGGAAGGAGCCTTTCAGGAAGTGAGCAGAAGCTGAAAGTCTGAAAAGGTTTGGTGGAGACCTCCTCAAACACTTTCAAAGGTGGAAATGTTATTGATGCATGTTAAGTCCTCGGGCTGGAGGCATTCAAAGGACATTTTGGCTCTTTCATCCCAGACATGAAGGTGGAGGGAACATTATTGAGGCTTCACAACATGGCCGACGTTTCTTCTTTCAGAGAAGAGTCGTCTGTCTGATAGTTTCCCCAACTAGCTGCTCCCCTTCTCTTAACCTAATTGGTATTTATAACATATTTACCGTCCATCTGTGCAGGCGCCGGTGACCACCATAAAGGAAGACATACATTTTTATGCTTTTCTTCTCTCCTTCTTCCTTTTTCCCTGGAAAAGCAACCTTCTATTTTTGCCTATTTTAACATATTCATGGATTCAACAGAGTCATGCACCGCTGCTCCGGTGTAACCGTCCGAGTAGCACTAAGGGGCCGTTATTTTGAGCCGCACTGCTTTGCAATCTATGATAATAATTTCAGGGATGCACAAAGTGTTCCTGGAAGACAGAAATTAAACCAAATACACACACGGAGCCTTCCGGAGTATTCGTGCTGGTGTTTTCACAAACCTCAATGTGTTTTAATGGGATTTCATGTGATCAACGAAGAGTCGTGGAAAATTTAGAAAAATTAAGCAATAGAAGGAAAGACATTGATTTTTTAATTTATTTACAAATAAAAATCTGGAAAGCGTTTCACTCAACACCTCAATAAAATCCATACCCAAACTTAAAGGGAACATGTTACGCAAAATTCACATTTTGTACATTTGTAGGCTTCCAGTCGGGTTTCTACTGCGCCTAAAAACAACCCGAACAATTATAAAAACCACCCAGCTGTTTTGTGACGGTAAGCTTTTGTGTTTAGAAAATGAGTTGTTTTAAAAACCTCCTGATAGTTGAGTCACTCTTCGCCGTTACCTAGCAACCCCAGCAGAATTTTGCCCGTTCCCTAGCAACCCAAGCTGAACTCCAGCATGTCTGGTCACCTGGTTTTCATGGCTACTGAAAAAGACAAGTGTTTTGTTGCTGACTTACCATCAAGATACCACTTGCTGCATTCTGGTTGGTTGTGCAGGAGTCTCCACTTCTGCTTTTCAAAGACGTACGGTTGTGCATTTGCACATCTGTTGCAGCCTGTTTCACATGCAAGTATAAGCAAAGATTTGGGGCCTAATATTTACACTAGACTTGTAAAAGGTAAGGAGCTTCAAACCTATTTTTCTTAATTTTCCATATTTCCAGAAAAGGTTCACCTCGTTCCACATCTTTTGTAATGGAGGATTCATTTTGTTCTGAGGTCTCAAAACAGAAACTGTTTTTAGATTAAGGAGTTAGTATTTTATGAAAAAAAACATTTTATGTAGAACATATTTAGAAAGTCATATTATTTTGTAGCGGTGGAGGCAAAAGTGTGTCTTTGAATGACCGCAGTCCAGGTGGTCTAGACACACCTGGAGTGTTACCTGGCTCCTTTCTAGTCTCTTCTGACTAAACCACACACTTCAAGCTAGTCCTAGTAGCACACTTACATTTGTGATGGTAGGGGAGAAACATTTTTTACTCCCAAACAACCAGTTAGCATGAGATGCTCATTTTTGCTGATGTTTCACATCTTCTACCATCATGCTAACTGTGTAGCAGTTTGCGCTAGTAGCTATTTTCTTTGAATCATTTCCTGTCTTACATAGCTAACATGTTGTCCTGTCTTAATCATTTTTAAGAGCAGATAAATGTGTGCAAGTTGACGGTTAGAGTCTATACATTTCTTCCACGTCTTTGACAGAGTTGCTAATGACTGCAGATGTTGTTACATCTTCCGTTTTTCTACGACTGCTGTACAGCTTCATCCTCCCTCTTAGCCACCGGGCTAATTGTTCCTGCTCATGCACTCTTTGCAGATTCAATTATACGCCACTCTGGACTTTGAGGAAAAAAAAATAAAAAGGTCCGGAAAGAGAGGAACGTTAGACGAAAAGTGCATGAGAGTGAATAATGAAAGGGAGGAAAAAAAGCCCGAAACGGAGCTGGAGAAGGTCGCAGATAAGAGAGGGGAAAGTTGAGAGCAAAAGTGAGTGGATGGGAGCGAAGGAGTGAGAGTTGCCCCTGGAGTCGCATATTTATGTAAGGAGAAATCAGCTCACTGGAGTGCACTCTGTAATGGCACCCCTCTGTATAATGATTGACGCTGACCTCCCAAATAACAGGATTAGTTTGTGCCTGAGCTGGCCAGAAATAATGGACCTCACCTCAGCTTAGCCGTGGTTTGACACAGCAGAAAATATGTTGGGAAACAATAAGAGCTGGACGGCAGGAGGCTTCCCTCAGCCGCACTCATCTGCATCGCCATTGTGTCAAATTGGACATGCATTCCTGCCTATCTGCCGGGTAAACAAAAAAAAACCACGGTAGCCCACACCGGAATGTGCTGCAGTCATTTATTTATTCCCCCCTTTAACAAGCAGTGCAATAACTTATTGTTTCTGTTATTTACAGGAAAATGAGCTCTTGTTATTGTGGCTTTCGGTCAGGCAGTGACAGGGCAGGTCCTCTGTACGCAGGAATATTGCGGCTAATGTCTGACTGGGGGGCACGCTCTCCTTCCTGCTCTCTCCAGCAGCAGGATTAAAGCATCCATCTTGCTCTCCCACGTCCCATAATAGCATTAGGTAAAGGGTGGATGGGCCTCAGCGTTTCGCTCAGGAATATCTGATACGGGGGACTGGCTGATTCAATTAGGTAAAAAGCAAGCTAGCAGGGACTGAGTGGTGATGGAGTGCAGTGGACACAGGAGAGCCTTGAGTCCGGCTTTTAAATCTGGAAAATCTCCTCCCTGCACAGAAAACCTCACATCCAGTTGGTAGCAGAGGAGCGTAAAGGGTTAGCATGGAGCAAAACAGAACCACAAAAAACACCTTACTGGGATTTTATGTGATGCACCAACACAAAGAAATGGAAACTGGAGAAAAATATTTATTTTAAAAACAAAAATCAAGAGGTTGGTTGTGCCTGTCATCAGCAGGCGTTACTCCTAACGCCCTGAATAAAAGCCAGTGCAACGTGAGGAGTCTGTTGTCTTGAGAGGAGGATTAGGGTCACCAAAAATATACAATTTCTGACTCTGAGATTAAAGTCAAGATTCAGAAAAAAAAGTTTGAAATCCCAGAATTCTGACTTAAATTTCAAAATTCTGAAAAATTCAGAGGATTCTGAGATTAAAATCCAGATTCTGGAGGAAAAAAATGGAACTACCAGAATTCTGACTTCAGTTTAAAATAATAATAATAATAATAATAATAATAATAATAATAATAATAATAATAATAATAATAATAATAAACTGAATTCGGGGATTAAAAGCAGAATATGTCTTCTGATTTTAATTAAAACAACTTGACCGTATTGATCAGAATCAACTTCTCTCAGTACCGCCTCACGCTCTGAAGAGTGTTGCTGTTGCAGTGCTATGAATGTGGTGCATTTGCTAATCAGAATAAGTTAGGATTTTTGATCTGACATAAATAAATAAATAAATAAATAAATAAATAAATACAAACCTTTTGACTTAAAGTTGTTGTTCAAACCTCTAAATGATACCAAAACACTGTTAAAATATAAAGTTAAGAAATATAAAAAGCAACCTGAAAAAGTTTCAGACCAGCTTTGAAAGCAGGAGAAGGTTGGAATGAAACACACAACTCTCAGGTTTAAAGTCGACTACTTTTAGATCAGACATGGAGGTGCAGGGTTAAAGAGAGACTTGAAGAAAGTAGAAGAACCTTGAAATCAATGCAGTGTTTCACAGAAATCCAATAAAGCTGGACCCTTGGATCTGTATTTTTGGAGTTCAGGATAAAATCTCTAGATGTGAGTCGGCCTCACATGTCACAGCACACAGCCAAATGAAAAAGTTGGCAGAGTTTCAAACGTCAGTCTGCATCATCAGACCCAGACAAAGGAAGGAAGTCGACCAATGAGAAGCCGGCATGCTCGTCGTAGCTGTAAAAGTAACAAGGTCCTTTTAAATTGTCAAAATGTTTTAGTTGAATTTTCCACAGTTCTTTCAAAAAACTATTTTTCATTGATGTCCTTCTAGATTTCTTCCCATTTTTGCAGATCAAACACATTTACTGTCTAATAAATATAAACTGAACAAAACTAAAAGGCCGTTTATATTAGGACAAACAAAACCAACTGCTTCTCATTTTTTCTGTCAGATTTCAGAATTTGTTTGATAATCTGAAAAAAATAAAAAAGTTCAGTTAAAAATAGATTTCTTAAACTCAGTCTTACGGTTAGCAGCTTATAGAATAACATGTCATGAGGGGTGTGGTTGAGGTGGTGAGATTGAATGCTGAGACCCAGGTATGATGATGATGATTTATTTTAGAAGATGCTCACAACAGTCCAGTCAGGCAGCACGGCAGAACAACTAGCAAACAGCTAATACCGATAGCAACTGACATAAAAGACTAAGACAGAAAACAAGCTACTCAGGACTTTCGCAGTACTACTGAGGAGAACCGACTAACCAGCGACATCCGACGTTAAGAGACAGAGACAACAGGTGGACTTAAATACATAGGGGGTAATCAAGGGAACGAGACACACCTGGGAACAATCAAGGGCTGACAGGACAACACAGAGACAGGGAAACAGGACTAAACACAGAAAATCCCAAAATAACTAAACAGAAAAACACGGATCATGACACAAAACAAAAACACTGAGGACATAATAAAGTGCAGATTTGACAGAATCCAGTTCAGTTCCAGCAGAAACCACGTATTTTTGTCGGATCTTATCTTTTCATGGGCAGTGTTCAGTCGAAGCGGCTCACTCAAGGCCAAGGTTAGCTCCTTTCTGTTTTTCTTTTCACCAGCAGATTCCATAAAATCGTCTCCACTCACAGCATCTGTCCCTCACAGACAGATTTCCACCCTCTTCGAGTTTTCAACTCTGAAATTCTTCAGCTTTGAATTGGAAGAAGGAGAAAAAAAAGCAGCAGATCCGGAGCGCTTTGAGACTTGGTTTTAAATAACTCACTCAGTAACAATGGTTCAGAAACAATGGGAAGCTGCAGTTCTGCTCTGCTCATATTATTTCAAATGACTCTTTTTACGGCTAACCTGATGCTTTATCATTTTCCTTTTTATGGCAGCTAGATGGAAATCTAGACAATAGCCGCACTCATAAACTGAGGATTATCCTCATTTAAGCACCGCTTTTGTCCTACATTTTCAATACTAGTGCACACAATCTGCCAGATGGTACTGTAAACACTCACTCTAGAATGGTAAATTTCTCTGCTAAAAAGGGCTCTCCATGCATAACGCTGGGCTTTTAAAGCCCAGGCCTCTCCTCTCCTCTTTTATCCGTTGTGAAAATGTGGGCCTATCTGTTCAAACGATGTGACGCACAAGGCGGTTTATGGTTTGGGGAGCTGGAGGACATTACCCAGGGCTTCTCTTTACCCGGCTCCCTGTGGACACAGCCTTTGGTGGTGGAGAAACGGAGGTTTCTCGCTCTTATCAGCAGGACAGCACCCAGCGCTCTAATCACCAGGTCCCAGAGACAGCCGGAGGTAAAGGGGAAGGGGATGGATGAGCGACATCCAAAGAGAGGCAGAGAGAGAAAGGAAGCAAGGCGAGGGGAAGGGAAGGGGAAAAAAGCTGTTTATGCCTCTAAGGTTGCACCAAATGACAGCTGCTATCCAGTTCATTGCATAACTGAGTAGAAATCATTTTAGTGCAAAGAGACGAGTGCAGAGTTTTCGTCCCACAGCAGGTTTCTGGTGATGCAATGTGGAGACTTGGCAGCGGCTGTAAGTCTCCCTTTACCGGGAGCAGGTGCCAAAACGAATGCAAGACTAAAAGGTAGTAGAGATGGATTTGTTGCGGTCCTCAATTCAATTCAAAACACTTTACTGATCCCAAAGGGAAACAAAGGCTGCCTTTCCACCAGCTCTGTTCAGGCCGCTTTAATCCAACTTCAGTCTGTTTGCCTGGAAAGTCCGGTTCATTTTATGGAAGCGTGAATACTAACCGAACTCTGGTCCACCTACAAACCTCGGTCTGGGTTCAGTTGAAGTGAACTCTGGTTCAGTTCAAATGCATATGAGAACGTCAAGCGGACCGGAAACCGCTCCAAAAGTCTGGAAGTGGACTGCAGCACAGGGCATTCTGGGTAAATACAACCAAAACAAATATGCTAGCAGGAGAAATGCATCGTGGTCTTTAGCCAAAGACAAAAGAGAAATCCTCCAACCGCTAAAATCTGACGCACTCCATTTTTGTTTCCATTTTGTGAAGAAGAAAGCTGCTCTCAGTGTCTTCTTCAGCGGTCTCTGTGTCGTTTCCTTCGGGGGTTCTTGGTGGAGATAACAGGAAAACGATGACTGGATGGACGGAGAATACAGATGCATTCAGGGTTTTCTTTGTCGAAGGTTTGGAAACTATTCTTCCTTTCCACTTCACAATCATTTAGTACTTTTTCAAAGAAAACCGTTCCAAAGCGGGAGACAGAAATTGGTTTGTACTGGGGATGCAAACAACTAATCAACTTATGATTGTAGATTAATAGTTTATTATATCAAAATTAATTCTAATTGATTAACCAGTAACATTAGCTTAAAACTTCTTTTAGTGTTGTAGTTTGGTGGCCATCCAGCAGAGGGTGCAGGTGGTCATCCGTAACCAGAGCTGTCAATACAGAAACAAAGATGGCGGGGCCATACCATCATGGGAAAGAATTACGGTCCAAATAGTTCTGTTTGGGATGCACTTTATGCAGTTCTGTTATGAAATATAAAACTCCACATTAAGTTTCATCTTAACTCATTCAGCCACGCTGCATTAAATCATGAAAAACTTAGCCCCTTAATGTAATGGAAAGACGGTCGGCCTTGTTAATGCAAGAGAAGACGTATCAATTGTTTGTTGATCAATAAAATGTATAAACTCTACATTAACTCAGGAATCAATTTCTTTCATCCCTATTTTCCATCTTTCTTTCTGTTTTGATTATAACTTACCAAAGAAATGTTGAGACATCCCAAAATAGTTTTCATGTTGTGTTAAAAGACCTTTATCCATTAATCTTTTCCATCTAAAACTCCAACCTCTACCAGTAAGTTTTAACACTGCACAGTCGTAGATGAAGGTAATGGATCTCTATATCACAGGAATGTACGGCTCGCTCTTCATGTGTCAGGCTGAGCCTCCTGCATTTCAGAGAGACAAAATAATAATAGAGACATGTGCAGGAGAGGCGAACCTTAATTACATAAACCCCTGCTGGCAGCATTCCTGTCTCCTGATCCTGTGTTAGCTACATAATAAGAAAACGCTGTAGGCCGTAAATAACAGATTAATATTTTATCACAATGCTTTGAAGCCAAAGGGGATCCAGGTACAGCTGTAACCTTCGAGCTCATAGCAATACAGCAAACAGTGCAACGATTTCCACACTCGATGTGCTGCTGCTTTAAAAGAAAGGCAGTAGGGTCGCTGCGATTGATAATTAGTTTTTAATGTGTCACACTCATCATGTCCAATTTCATGCCCTTTGGGCAGCTGATCACAGATTTAATCAACACGTTATTGCTTGCTGTACTTAAACCGACTGCAGGGAGTGAGACGGGGACGGTGTGTTTGAGATGGAGGAGCAGCAGAGAAAGGTTGTCAGCATGTGCATCCATCCCGACAATGTCCCTCTTTGATGGACACTGACTGTGCGTTCCAGGCCATTAACCAAGAGCGACGATTGAAGATGACGTGTTAGGGAGTGCGGCGTGTTGAAGGAAGTCTTTGTTATTGTGCTTCCAGTGAAGGAAAGAGTTGCCAGGCCTTACGTAATGAATGCAGATGGCAACAGGTCTGGTTTGTTTAGTAAGGCCATTTGGAAGCACCTGTTTCTTTTAAAAATCAGCTGATTCATTAGCAGTAGGGATAATCTGCTTATTTTCTACCATAATTACATTTAGGGATAAAAAAAACAGCACCATTTCCAGCCTTTTTTTTTTGTTATAATTAATTTGATATGTCTGTTTAGCTATTTAGCTATCGAGCTAGGTAGCTACTACTTTCATATTTTGAAATGTTTTGTAAATGAAGCTTTAAGTCCTATTAGCTGCATTTCTATTACAAATGTACAAAGAAACTTTGTCAATGTTTTTGTCAGTAATGTTGAAAAAACACAATTTCACAATTGCAGTGAAAAACAAAATCCCACATGAATAAGTTTGTTCATGTGATAAGACATTAAAAAACATGCCGCACCATCATCCTCCACTTCCATTTCCATTGTAGTTTTGTGAAATAGACTAATTTTGATACAGCTGTCAACCTCCTCATTCCAGTACAAAAACTTCTGGAAAAACATGTTTTGTTTTGTTTTGTTTTTTTCAAAATTGCCATGTTTAAGCAAATTTATTTTCATAATTGCAATTTGCGCAGTTACGTATGATGAATGGAAACCCAGCCACAGAGATCAATTTTAAGCTGATCATTAGGGAAAACAGCTAAAAGTGACTAAAATATTTTACAAATGTTCAAACTGATGGAAGAACTCAGAAGTATGAACTTCAGCATCAGATAAGGCACACTTTCTCTAATGGGCAAATAGCAGAACTAATTTTTTGCTTAGCGCTTTTGCTAACTTTGAACGATATTTAGCACACTGAGCTGCCCCTAAACATTTTAGGATAAACTCTAAAGGACTATTTTACTTGGCTGTTTTGTAAACTTTGTTTTGAAGTTTTTGTTAGCATCCATTCAATTTTCAAGTAGTTAGCCGTTTATATTCATGCTCTTATTTTGAAGAGAGTAGAGACTGTTTATGCAGAAGTTCTGTTTCCTCTCCTCAGTTTCTCTGTCTTTTTTAAATCAATAACTTTATTTTAAACAAGAAACATACAGAAACAAAATAAAACAGACAGTAGAGCATATAAACTTATGCTCTACTGTACTTATGCATATAAATATAAGTACAATATCTAAGGACAATATAACACAAATTAAACTATTCTCAAATTTGTAATCTTTCAAAGGCAGACATAATGTGAGATGCTTTAGCTTTAGCTTCTGCTAAACATAGTGTTGGTGTGACATTTTAGCATTAGTGGAACTAATGTTTATGATTAGTACTCTAAAGTTAGTTCATTTAACTTATTAGTTAGTGTTGAATAGTACCACTGAGAACTATTCAAGTAAACTTCATTATTATGTAAAATAATGTTTGTTATTCTAGTACTATTTGGGATCATATTTGTTGCTAACTTCTTATTTATCCATGAACGCTGCGTCATGATTGCATCAGTTAGTTGCTTTCTGGCTCCTTACAGACTTTAAAAGGTTTGCAGTTAAGTCAAAGTTAGCCTGGTGATTAGCTAGGCTAGCTGCTGTGGGAGTGAGCCTTTATGCATTGGACCAATATGATATGCTAATTCTTGTAGCTTGCTATAGCCTGTTTCTGTAAGTGTAAAATCACTCAGCAAAAAGTATCATTTGGTGTTTGACAGATATTATGCATGATGCAGCAGGCCATTTATAGCACCAACAGACATGCTAAATGTGATAGCCTCCTGCTAGCTGTTGTGAGTTGTTTTGGTTCAAACAGTGTTACCTTTAATGTGATAGATTCCTCAGGTATTATAACCATCTCATCCTACACAGCTCACAGGAACAAGTGCCACTGAGAACATTTAAATTGTAGCTGAGTTATGATGCAAAGCTTTACTTGTTTAGAAACCATGACTTTTTTAAACCTTTAAACTGGAATCTGCCCTGAGGCCTCATAGAAACGTGGTTCTGTCTCTAACAATTGGAAACACCCTTTCTGGTCAGAGTTTCTCAAATCACTTCTGATCCGTCCTGACCCTTGTTTTGGTTTTATGTCAATCTCTATAACCGCTAACTACGTTTAGATGAAGCGGCAGAGAAGTGGAAGTGTTTATCTTAAACTATTTGCCTTCGTGGCTGTGAGTCAAATGTGGAGAGAGACATTGGGTGTAGCGGAGGCCTTCATTAAATGCAGCTCAGGCCCTGGTGAAGCCCTGGTTAATGTCCCTATCATCTCTGGAGTGGGCCAGCGCCTGGCTCTGTGTCCAAATGATTCATGTTTAATGCATCTCTGCAGTCCTTGTCATTTAACCTCACCTCTGGAGGTTGCAGGTCGGGGTGGGTTAGCAAAAAGCTCCCACAAGGCCTGCGAGGGGCAGAGCGGCCATGCAGTTATTCTTCACCTGCTTTCCATTTGCTTAACATGGGGACGGCTGCTCCATGTTTGGCCTGTTGCCGCTCAATCTCCCCACAGCAAACCCTCCGCATCACACCGCGTGAACCTGAGCTCCAGGGTGGTCCGGGTTGAATCGGTGGCTCTCTCTGAAGCACTTTGTTACTTCGCTCTCTGTGTACTATGCTTGAATGCTTAAGCAGGAGACTACTGATGCGTTGCAGAGAGACTTAGCAGTTTACTCTTCTGGTGAGTGCTGGAGCTTTGGTAAAAGCTTTTCTGGTGAAACTGAAGGCTGTCAAACTCAATCAAGATTTTGTCGAGCAGAATAAGCGCCGCGTTAGAGCCGGGAAGTCGAGGGATTTCACCAGACTGAATTCAGGATGCGTGGATTGAAATTTCTGCCACTTATTAAACACAAAGCGGGTAGAGGATTAATTATCTAAAGGCATAAAAAGCCAAGTAAGTTTGCAGATGAACAAATCAGGAGAAGGATGTGACTTGGGGACATATTTGTCCTCAAACCGACTAAGTAACCAGAGGTAACACAAAACACAGTTTCCAAATGATTACAGTGGACCCACGCCTAATCGTGAATCAATAATTATGAATTTTTCCTCCAAATTATTTGTGGAAAACATTCCAATTCTCTGATTTTTCTTGGACCATATCTAAAATAATCTAAAGAGAATGCAGCTTGGGAAGTTAAAAAACCTTAGCACAATGCTATTTCATGCTATAAACTGTGAAGCAGCCAATCCAGGAGCACCATTTAATTTCCTTGCCACTGATTGGCTGTAACCCCAAGAGCGAAAATAAAGAAGACTGTAGATTTTAGCTTGTCTGGTCCTGTCAAGACGATGTGTCTTTATTCATATTAAGGTCAGAGTTTCTCCCAGTGTGTTGCACAACTTGCAACATTTTCTGGTAAATGTGAATCGGGTCTTTGTGTTCTGTTGGGTCATCAGCGGTTCTGGCCTTGGAACTCTGCCAGGAGGCCATTTTCGCCCAGTCTCTCTTTCTTTTTGTCAATGAGTGACCTCTGACCTTTGCTGAGGCAGTGAGGCCTGCAGAGCTTTAGATGTCCTGGATCTCCTGGATGAGACTTTGATGAGATCTTGGTTCTGGTGGGTCGGCCTCTGGAAGGTTCTCCATGGTTCCATATGTGGATAAAGTTCTAAGTGGGTTTTTGGAGTCCAAAAGCCTTAGAGATGGTTCTGTAACTCTTTCCACACTGAAGGATGTTAGAGACTGTTTCTCATCTGTTACCGAATTTGTATAAATAAGGACATGATGTGTTGCTTTTTGAGAGATTGGGTCAAGGTCAGATCAGGGTTAGATCAAGATTAAATCAGGGTTGGATCAAGATTAAATCAGGGTTTTTAAGCTAAGGTAAATAATGGTTGTAATTATTTTTCCACATATACTCATTCTGGTCTCTAACTATTCATCTAATGAATTCATCTTTTGAAAACTGCTTTGTATTTGCTCAGTTTATCTTTATTAAAATCTATTTGATTATCTGAAACATTTCTAAGGGGCTTGATAGTTTTTCACACCACTGTAAAATAATTTATCCTCATTATTTCATTTAATTTTTTTGCTTCTTTCTCATCCCTCATTTTTCTTCAAAGGCAGTCTTCCTCTCCCTCCCCCTCTCCATCACTCCTACTCAGTCTCTGAATCCCTTTCTTGCTTTGGATAATGGTAATTAGAATATCACCATGATTGAAATTTGGCAAAACTTGAAGAGGAAATAGGTTTTCTAATCAAAAGCTGCCTCTTAGCTGGAATCCTGATGCTTCCTTGGCTGAAGACTGTTCCTCTATGATGAGGGCCTAAATGGCTGCCAGACTGTACCAAAGGCCAACTCCCTCTCTCCCTCTCTGTTACTCGCCCATGTTGGACCGACGCCTCGACTCAGGGTGATTTCGTCGATGCTTTCTGCTTCTGTCATTTATTAATTCTCAGGCTTTAGATTTTTTGCTGTCAAATATCTTATTTTATTGCTTTCAAATGAAGATTTTAATACTCTACATCATAACATTTATCAGTTGTTTCCGGATTTAAAGATATTTGAATAAATATAGATTTTTATAGCTATTTTATTAGGATTTACTTAAGGTAGGTTTATATATTAGGTTTATATATAAATCTGATTTAATCTTATTCAATAAACAAAATTTTAAATCATTTTAAAATCCATGCATTATGCTATGGTCAAACTGGTTGAAACTGGCTGACGTCATGATTTTAAATAAATATTGAGCATGAAAGAAAACATTTTTAAATTTGTTTATAAAATAAACAATATTTTGTTGTTTTTGTTTATGATTTTATTTTATGATATAGTTTTATACATTTTATGGGAATATTTACAAAAAACATAAAATGGGTCAAATTTTAACAAGTAGATGACATTAAAAAATAATAAAAATATATCTAAAACAAATTAGGTTACCTAACAACCATCGGATTATGTAACTAAATAATACCATTTGGGGAATTAAAAAAAAAAAAAAAAAAAATCTGTTGAGAAAAAAAAAATCACAAATATTCTTTACTTATCAGCTGAATTGTAATTTGTATTACATTTTATCAAACTATATTAAAAAATGACCTGAAAAGTATTTCAGAAAATCTGTTAAATTGGATTTAATCTGTAAACTGAACCATTTGAGATTTTCCTCTACTGTGAACATAAGATTTTATTTTTTTTCCTTTTCCTCATATTTGTGCAGAAACGTAACAGAAAAACATGATTCTTTGTTACTTTAAAACATTTAAACACTGCTGAATATCAGACGGCCGTCTGATTAAAACCACTTAAAGCCGCCCAGGAGCTGAGAAACGATCCTGTTTGTGAGAGGAGGTGTGTGTTGCAGATTTCTCCGGCTCGGAGCGAGGACTTCCTGGAGTTGTTGCCTAGCAGCAGAACATTTAAACTTTTAGTGGGACTTGGTGGAAATGCGCTGTTTCAGTTTAATGGAGCTGCATTCATGTTTAAGCCCCCAAACTATGAATGAAAGCTATTAGCTAAAATGATGACTGAAGTAACGACTTAATTGAGCCTCGTCTGGCTGTAAAAGGCTCGTTTCCTGGTAAAATGCTGCAGGAGTTTTAGCTGGTTGCTCTGTTTCCACCTGCGATTAGCGACTTCTCAGAATGATGCTGAATGTAGATGTTTGTCTTTTGAAGCTGAAATGTTATTTTTGTTTCCGGCAACTCCCTGGTATTATTTTAATGTTTCTTCTCTAAGAGGGAATCAACCCATTTCCTGTTTCTCGAGTTCTTTCCCAGCATGCTCCACTGTGTTTGTGTAAATCAACCTTAAGCAGGTGTTTCAGTTCTAATCTCCCTTTTTGTTCTGTGTTTATCCCCCTCCCCAACCTGTTTCCACCTGCCTGACCCTTCCACCTCAGGAGCTGCACAGGAACCAGGTAAGCCCTTCCTGCATGTTCTCCTTTCCTCCTTTCCTCGCCACAGCTTCCTGCTTTCCAGCTTTTCTCCTTCATGCGTTTAATTCAGGCTTCCTGTCGCCTTCTGGTGTGGGAGACCAAAAGTGTCAAAAAACAAGAAAAATCCAATCAAAACATAATAAATAGAAATAATTGCAAAGTGTTAATCCTTAAAACTTTGTTATTAAAGCTGTTACTCTTTTAACTTCAGCCGAATACAGATAACAGTTTCCATCTGATAGAACAAGGGGTCTGTCATCTACGGAGTTCAATTGAAGGCATAAAATTTGAGTTTGAGTTTAAAAATTATTTTTAAACAAAAAAATGATTTGAAATTGAAAATAAAGATCAATTTTCAGATTCAGGATTTTTTCAGTTTCAAACATCTTGGCTCTCTAGGCGTGTGGGCGGGGCCTCATACATCAGGGGGCGGAGCCTCATATGACGGCACGCTGAATCATTAAAGTTCAAAACAGCAGCTGGACTCAATATTTTCAGGAGCTGTGGGAACTGGAAATGTTTCTATAACATCACAGATTTTCTAATTTTATGTGATTTTGAAAAATAATATGCTTCACTGATATTAGCTGCTTATGTTGACACGCATCACAAATTTGTGACAAAATGATGTTGACAAAGTCTCCACATCGGGATATCTTCAGTCTGACACTTTACAGATTCGACCAAGTCAGACGTTAATAATATTGAAGCTTTGTTCTCATTAGAACAACTTTTTTACAACTTTATTCTACTAATATTATGCCCTTTTCCTCGTAAATTTAAATAAAATAAAGTTTAGTCTGCCCCTAATACTTGTAAATGTGTAATGTATCTATTTTATTTAAATAAATTTATCTGAAATCTGAAACAAAATTTCTAAGGAGAAGATCAAACTTTTGCGATGGTCCAGTCAAAGTCTAGACAATTCAACATAATTGAAATGCCATAGTAGAACCTTCCCAGAGCTGTTTCTTTGTAGAATACTGGATAAAAATGCAGCGGCAAATGTGCAAAATTAAATAGATTGCCTGGTATAAAAACTACATTATTTTAGTCCTCTTGAAAGAAACCAAACTGTTTATGGAAGAATACACACTGTCCAAGAACGCCATTTCAGCTTTAATTTAAGCCACAATAAATAAGAGCACTAAAAACATTTTTTTTTCACAAACCAGGCCTGTAGCTGACCTCCGCCGTGCGTCCGCCAATCAGAAGCCTCGCAGCCAGTCTCCGGCCCTTCTGTCCTCAACATGGAAACCAAATCCGTGCCCAGTTTCTGTCCCCACAACCAGTGAACTCCTTTCATGTTTCGGTGGCGTTTTTAAAAGAAACTTCTAATTTGGAGGCTGTAATAAGCCGTCTCATCAGCGTTCAGGTTGATCTCAGATCTCTGGTTCTGCTGACTGAACCGTCGGCGGAGCCAAATGAGCGCGGCAGCAGCCAAATCTGACTCGCTTACCCTTTTGAACTCTTCGCCAACGGCTGCAGTTCTTCAGAGGGAGTAGAGAAAGTAACGACGGCGCTGCCAGCAAACTGCCTTCAAGGTTTGAACCACCCGCTTTAAACGCGTTGATGAATTTTGGACTTTAGATTAATTAGCAAAGCCATTTTTAGTAGAGTCAGGAAGTCATTAATGTTTATGGTTAATCCTGAGATATTTAGTCCCTGAAGTCACTTTAACATGTTTTGTGTAGTTAATTAGGAGTCAATTAGAGAAATCAATTGATGCTCCAGATGGTTTATTTTGGCTTAGAGGGATGCTGAAACTTTTAGGTGATGGTGTTGGTTCATAATAGCGTTCATTAAAAGTTTCACAATGATTAGGTAAAGTATGAAAAAAGGTGGAAATATCTTAGAAATGTAAGAGAAGTTTTGTGATAGAGGGAACGGAAAGGGAGCACATCCATCTTGAACAATCTTTAGTCCTTGTTGATCTTTTTTTCTCCATGTCAGTGGTGCTCCTACAATGAAAAACACAACATTTTGTAAAAGACTACATGTTGGATGCACCAATAGAAGATTTTTGGCCAATATCTATATCCTATGTTATGGCTGATAACCAATATTTACTGATATTTGTATTTCCACGCAACACGATGGAGATGAACAATAATTGTTAATGCAGACTGTCCCTCGTTGTTGTGGATTTCACTGTGGAACGAAACTCTAAATTATTTCCAGAAAATCACCAATTTTTTATTTACAATATTGGAAACAAGGTGCATCTTGGGAAGCTGGAATGAAAAGGCTTCATGGCTGTTTGGTTTTATCTGAAATCTGATGGTGTGTGTGACTTCCATCCATCATTCTGACAACTTCATTATTTTTACAAATAACTTTATTTAGAACAAAAAACATTCTGGAACAAAATAAAACAGGGACATAGATACAATATCTAAGGGCATTATAGAACATGTACATTTTGTTAAAATTAAACTGGGCCTTGAGGGCTGTACTCTTTAAAGCCAGATGTAATCTGAATTGAAGTTAGCGCCTTAGCATTAGCTTCTGTTAGCTGTGGTGTTGGAATAGTAGAACTAACTTTGTATCTACTTTTTATCCCACTAATAATATAATATACTAAAAGTATAACACAAAGGGTATTTATGGGACAGTTGTTAGGAGGAAAACTCTAACGGTTGCCTGTGCAAATTAGAGTAAAGATGCTGGTCAGAACAGGAGCAGATGTTACTTCTACTGGAATTTAACTTCCCATCATTCTTTCTTCTCACCAGCCCAATCCTGATGAATATAAATGTTTTAAACATCAGCTCAAGCTGCAGATTTCTCTATAACTTCTTGGGCGGATTGTTCTGCTCTGATCTGCTCTTCGGCCAGCTTCTGAAGCGCCCTTGGTTGCTACGCGTTCAGTCCTTTTATGGAAGCCTAACCTATAATTTTCATCAGGTGTAATCCTGAAATTAATTAGTCGTAAAGGTGATATTATATATGCCCTTTAAGTAGCTACTGAGGGAACAGATAGCAGAGCAGCGTAACAATAGAAAACTGGATTTTGCCCTATAGTGCCCTACAGCTAATAAAAGCTTGCTGCAGCCACATTGATTAGCAAAAAAAAAAAAAAAAGAAAAGAAAAAGAAGAGATAGTGTTTGAAAATGGTCTTCTGCCGAGCTGAAAGGTAACATTTTTTGAAAAGACCTCAAGGCTAAAAAATATTTTGTGTAGTCAAAGGTCCCGTTGTTTGGTTTCTGCAGAAAAGGGTTCTTTCTTTCTGCACGGGCGCCTCACGTGTCGGTTCTGGGTGCCAATCAATAGGACTGGGGGGCCGGAGGGGGGGGGGGGGAGGGGGGGGTCGAGGTGGGCCGAGTGCCGCCGCGATTAAACACAAGGAGCCTTATCCACGTGTGGACAGACGGGCTCTTTAAACACACGCCGGCACGCATGCACGCGCAGCCTCACACGCGCTGCACGCTGAGCGCAGCTCAGATAAGTGACTGAATCAGTCACGCGCATACAGTGTTTGCTTGTCAGCCTGTATGCTTTCCCTTTTATAACATGGGTTCAATTTCCCAAGCTACTGGAGCCCTATCAGTGTTTTTCCAAGAGATATATTCAGCAAGGTCATCTCTCACTGCAACAAGAAGCAGTGCAGCCGCAGAGATGTGTTTTTGCTATTGAAATGTCAATATTCACTCTAGTCTGTCGCATTATAAACTACATTTATCAATAGAAAGGCAGGTTAGAACACGGCTCCTGCTTCCGACTGCTGTCCACTGATTTATTCGGGTAATAGCAGCATGAGAGAGGCGGATCCTGTTAAACTTCTCCAACCTCGATTTCATAATTATTTCAGATTTTATTTTAAATTTTGAGCATTCCTTAAAAATCTAGTAAAATGTTAATATTTTCGCAAAGCCAAAGAGTTTGACAGTGTTAAGGGTGCTGGAAGCAGGACAGCATAATTAATAAAGTGTAAGTCAAGTGGATGCTATAAAAAAGTTATGATTGGAATAAAATTTAACAGGGAGCAGAGGGGTTTAATGCACAGCTCATGTTCGAGAACTTTTTACCTTCTCAATTTACTAGGAATAAACTAATAAAAAGACTTACGCATCAAGTGCTCTGAAAAAGTAGATTTCTGAAGTTTTTAGTTTTTGTCACTTTTTTATGTTTCAGATCATTTAACTATATTTTATTTTTTTAATAAGTACAAAAAAAGCACTTTTCAAAAGGTGATTTCAGAAATTAAGGAACAAAAATATTAAAACAATCCTCACCCTGTGTAAAAAAATAATTGCACCCCAAACATAATAACTGGTTATTCTAGCCTTAATAGCCTGAAGTTATCATAAAAGTGTTCATGATAACTTGTAGACAAATATAATCCTACATCAGTTCATCTGTTTTCTTGAGGGGGGTCTTCCTGTTAATGGGGAGTTTTTCCTCTCTACTGTCGCTACATGCATTCTTGGTATGAAGGATTGCTGTAAAATCAAGCGACTGTCGCCCCCTGCTGGTCCAGGAGGAGTGAGTCCTGCAGGTTAGCAATGAAATCTGCTGGGTTTCCTTAGATGGAAATATTTCAAACTACTTTTAATAATTAATACAGCTTACTGTGCTGCTTGATATCTAGGACGATTTTTTTGTAAAATGCCTCCAGATAACATTTGTTGTGAATTGGCATGATATAGACACATTACATGTTAATGTTTACATCCAGAAATTTTGTGCATGCTCACAATGCTGGAGGGCAAAAAGACCATTGTTTTCCTTGCCATTTTTGTTAACTGAACCAAAATGCAACGGATTACGCAGGACATCTGTATGTTAAAGGTTGTCAAAGTCAAACGAGCATAACTGAGCTACTTCCTTCTCCCTCGCTATTTCTTCTTTTTCATTCAAACGTTTTCCTGACCTCGTTCTGTAGTAGTCGTACTGCGTCCCTTTTTCTTTTATATATATATCACACGTACATTTAAGATTTAATACTTTATGTTGGTCACTTAGATAAATGCTAGTCATTGGCGGCGGGCAGCTTTTGGCCAAAAGCAGGAAGCTGCAGATGGTATCTTACCATCATCCACACCCTGAACGTTCCCTCCATCCCTCAGTAACGGTTGGTGTAAAAACCTCCACCTGTACAAATGTTTCTGAGCCAAACTTCCCTTCTTGACGATGATCAGCAGCAGAGAAACAGCAGCCAGACCTGCTGATAGCCAGAAGAACCAACGAAGCCGCCGCGGTTTGGCTTCTCTGCTGCACCAAACTCTGCCTCTCCGGCTGTTTCTATCAATAGTATTAGATATTAATAACAGATAAAAAATGCATGCAGCTACTGCAAAGAGAAATATTGCAGATTTGTGCCTTTTTTAACTGAATCTGAAGGCCAGTCTGCGTTCTCAGGATCTGCTGGATCCTGCACCAGTTTTAGGCTTCGATCTGTCTGCCTGCTCAGATTCCCCTCAGTACAAGGAGCCAAAACTTCAAGCTGTCAACATGTTTGATTCAGGGCTGCCTGCACAATTATGTGGCAATTTCCTGCGACGAGGTTAATTTGATATTTGTGCCTTTGTAATGATTAATTATTATGGAGCAAATCAGAGAAATCCCCCCAACCCGTCCTACAGACTAACATCCGTCTTGTTTCCTCAACCTTCAAAGCTCTGCTGTTTGTTGCACCACTGGTAGAAAATATGTCTGAATAACTAATGTTTCTGTTATCAATTATATCCAGATATGGATTACTTTTTAAACCCCAGCCTATTCCATGAGGTCTTCTACCTGCAGGCTGTGAAATTTAGTAAACGCACTTTGACAGGCGCCTCCTAGTGTCCAAACAGCGTCACAACAGTTTAATTTGTATGTAGTTTGTATTTTTTTCTGTGGAAAAAGTCTGTCAGTTCCTCCATTTTGGGCAAAATGAAAAGCAAAGTCATTCCAACAAAAACATTTTTCATTTGATTCTAACTAGAGTCTTTTTGCTAATTTATTGTTTTACTGCTGAACAGTGAACCAAACAGAACGATCACGAACGATCCGATTTGTTTGAACGGTTCTGTAACCCAAATGATGGGACTTCAGTCTGTTTGTTAAAGTTGTTCTTTGTTTTTATCAACTTTGTTTAAAGTCAATGCTGTGCATGACTTTAATCATTCAGTTTTTGGTAGAAAGAGGTAAAAAAGGAAAATGATAAAATATTCTCATGGAAATTATTGAGTTTGTCTTAATCTATCATGTGATTAACTGATTTATTGCTTATTACCACAGGCCTACGCAAGTGAGCTATTTTCCACAAATAGCACTTTTGTTTCTACAACAAAATGGCACAAAACTGTCTTTAATTTAAAAAACAACAACAAAAAAACAACAAAACACTACATGAGTATTTGATGTTTACATCTTAAAATTGTATATATCTTATGAAAATATGTACTTGTTTTTGCAAGATCAGATGGCGGCGATTCAACTTTTTTTTAACAACTATTTTTAACAATTAACATAAAACTGTTATTTTAAGGCTAAAATGGTTTGTTCTTAGAAAAATATACATTTTCATAGTGAACTGGAGCTGGTTTAACCATAGAGAGAAACCAAAAGCAACACGAGGTTTGTGCTAATGTCCAAACCAAATGTTCAGTGTAATTTTTTAACAACGTTTCAGTGGAAAGGTGTTTTTGCTGGTCCATTCTTGCCATGTTAGATTTCGGTTACCAGAGTTTTTCTTGTATTTCCTCGCTGCTCCAGCTGAGGGTGAAGGAAAACTTGCAGAGCTAAAGTCTTTCTTCAGAAGGAAAATCGTCTGTCCTCAGCTGTTTGTCGCCTGTCGCGGCCCCTGAAGAGTAAATCTGCTTCAAGTGTCAGGGTTGACGGTGAAACGCCGCCGCGCTGCTGCCGCCTGACTCGACACAATATCCACATGACTGGCTGCACATTTTAGACACAGTCGCTCCACAGAACCACCCACACTGGCAACGTGAAGCTGGATCCACTGCACTTAAAAAATTCATAACCACCTTTCTGCAGCTTTGTTGAGTTAAAATGCTTTACATAATACAGATGAAACGTTTTAGCGCTGACAGATTCCCTGGCATTAAGAGTCACATTTAAAAAAGAAATTACATTTCACTTATTTTAACATTTTATATCTGATTATTCTATAAGAATTTACAGAATAGTTTTTCATTTGATACATTTAGATAAATCTGCTTCATTTTTCATGGGGAAAGGAAAACAAATGAAGGTAAAACCTTTTCTGGAATATAATGTTAAAGAACTACAACCAGGCACCTCATCATTTCTCATCTGAACTGAGAAATGAATGAATCAGTTGATTCAGTTTGTTCATTTTAACGATTCACCAGGAATCAGAAAGTATTCACATACAGGAGCTTGTAGTTTATTCTCATTAAAATGTGAAATTTGAGTCAGACACTTCAGATTACAGCTTTTATATTGACGGGATGTATTTGTAATTTCATATTCAACATGCTGTCCGACTCTACTTTCTGTTTTTTATTAGATCTGATTCTCATCAGCCGTTATTGACAGTCATGCTGGAAGGATTTCTGAATTATCCGTTCTGCAGGTGTTTGGAGCTGAACGCACCCAGAAAATATCAGCTGCTTGGATTCAGTCAGTAGAGATTCATATTATTGATAATTCCAAATGATTAAGAAAAATTGGGCAATTCAAATTGCTTCTGTGTCTCTGTTATCATATGCGGGCCACTTCAATAATACTTGGAGCTCCAGGTTTAATTATGGTGTTAATAAGGTTTGGACTCATTTCAGATTTCATAATCTGCCAGGGAGGATGGAGGCTGGCAGGGTTTGTACAAATCGCAGCTTTTTGAGCGCACTCCGCCAACATGGCGGTCCAATATGAAACATTACTGGCAGCAATGCTCAGCGAACTTGTTCAATTTGCTGAGAAGTCCTTGTCCAGATAACTGCTGAGGGGACTAAAAGTAAATATCTTTTCATATAAAACTAATGTTCCTGTGGTTGAAACTTTAATAATCCCACGATTAGTGAAAGTATTGGTTTAAAAAAAAAAAAACGTCCTTTCACTTCTATTTCCATTATTGGTTGTGGATCTATTTGTACAGCATCTAAAGTATTAAAAACAAAATGCAGCTTGGGAAGCTGGACCTGATATGCAGAGTAGTTTATTCAACCAGAGGTTACCTTAAAGAAATATTTAAAATGTGACTTATATACTAACTCAAAGCTGCAGTATGTAATATTTATAAAGAATATATATTTTTTTTTTTACATATTTATTGTTTTTGGTCAGAGCGGTGCATTGCCTCAGACGACAGCAGCAGCTCGGGGAGGAGATCGATCTTTTCACAGATTATCTGTCTCATAGCAAACTGTCACAACATGGTGACACTTTTAAAAAATATGTGAACATATTTTTAATATAATGCATATACAAGCTGTAGCTTTTTTAAATGTTTTTGGTCTGTGGGAGGAAGCCAGAGCGACTGGAGAGAACCCAAACATGAAGAAAGAGCCCAGACTGGGGTTCAAACTCATGACCTTCTTGGAGCAAGGCAGCAGTGCTAACACATGCTAACATATGTGAAACGGTTCAGATATGAAATCGACTCTCCTCTCTCCCCTCCTCCATCCCTAAATCCTAGTTAACAATGTCTTACTCTATAAGCTCTAACCGCTCTAACCTAAGCATGAATCATATTTTAATAAGCCAACATGTATCATGCGTGAACAGAGCAGGTGTTGATGGAAGGAAGAGGAATTGGCTGGGATTTCCTTTCTTCCTCTGACTCCAGTAGAGGCTTTTTTTGTTGTTGTTTTGTTTGTTTTTTTGTTCATCTGCCACAAGATGAAGCTACACCCCCTCCCTCCTCTCCGTCTTCCTCCTAAAACATATTTCCAAACGAGTGAGTCCGGACCACAGCTGCCTCTCTGACGCATTAATCACGTTGCGCCGCTGCCGTGCAACACAAACACGCGTCGGCGCACGCGACTCCCAGAACACACGCGGCGCGTCCGCCCACCACTCCTAGCGATCTCCGGTCTGTTGTACACCAGCTCTGTGTGCCCCCACCCGGCTCCCACATGACCCTCCATTTTCCTGATCATTAGCGACTCCGGCGCAGAGCCGCCTTCCATCCATCCCTGACCGCCGGCTCCCCCGCCACTCCTCTGTTTACTTCTCTTTATTTCTTTTGATTTCGGGGCGATGCCTCCCCCCGCCCTGCTGGGAGCAGAAAGAGGATGGAGAAGGATGTAGGAAGGGAGGGAGAGGCTGTTTTAGGTGGGGAACAGAGCCGGCCCAAGGTAGCGACTCAACCGACTGCTTAGTGCCTCCACACCACTAGGGGGCCCTAAGAGCACTGACCTAGCATGATCATATTTTAAAATAACAGTGAGTAATACAAACTAAAAGCTATTACACATGAAAAATGATTTCTATTGACACATTTCAGCATGATGCAAAAAAAAACAAAAACAAAAAACTTGCTGTCGATGACTAGCATAGCATAGGGAAGACGAGGGATGTAGCTCAGTTATGCTATCTTGACTTTGATGACCATAATATGTAGATGTGCTGTGGAGTTTGGTGTGTTTTGGTTTATTGAAGAAGAATAAAAAAGATGACCTACACATCAACTCTGACACATCATCAGTAGAGCGTTTATTTATATGAGCTAATCAACCACAGCAGTGTTAGGTTAGCCACCACCGTGTTAGCTAACCTAACACTCCTACCATAGTAGCTAGATTGGCTACCACCATGGTGCCATTCACTTGTTCATTACTAGTCGCAAAATAAACATCAAGCCTCAAAACAACGAACTGAATGTTTTGTTCTTTGTGTGGACGATGTTTGTGTGGGGTTTTTTGGGCCCCAAAAAGGTTTGGTCTGTTAGGAAACGCAATGAATCGGGTTCAGGTCAAAAATAAAACACCCTGATGAAGTTAATTTACTCATGTTACTTTTTATTGCAAATACATTTTTTGTAAAATAATATCTTAGATGAGTAAATTAATTAAAATAGTCTAAATATTTTCACTAAGGCAGTTTAAGCATTAAAAAAATAATTCAGTTTTGATTACTCTGGCTAAAATTGAGTGAAAAATCCAAAATTCAGTTTCTCAAAGAAATCAGAACCTACAAAACGGTTTTATTAATGTAACGTTTAGTCAACTCGGTAGATTAAAAATCTCTTTTAGCATTCCACTTTAATCACAGAATCTCCTGAATATTCATTTAAAACAAATCAACCAAAAACTGATTTTATTGGTAGGCAAACATTTGTTTCAATTTTAATTTTGGAATTAAAGTTTAAAAATTATCATATTTATTCTTTGTTTCCAACCAGTTCTCCCTAAAAGGATTTTTTTAAACTCTGGTTCTGGTTAAATTGATGATAAACAATTAAAATAAAACCAGTAAATCATTAGAAATACTCAGAACTGCTAATAGATGACAGTTTAGCATGAAAGCTTTGATGCTAAAGACATTATTAAAAGTTTATTATTTACAGTGACCGCTGTAGAATATTAATGAGAACTCATTTATTCCTAATGATATTAATGTTTCCTTTATTGACATTTTATGGGAAGAGAAGGAAACTGAGCAGCAATAAAATAATTTATTCTAAAGAATCCTTTTTATTACAGATAATCTTAATGCTTCAGGCTAAACTGAAAAAATTATAAGTATCAAAATTACTTCAACACTAAGCAATATAAACCTTATTTCCTTAAAGTACAGAATATTTTATGTACATTTGATACAAAACCATTGCATTATTTAGTTCAGATACAGAAATCCTTTCTTCATAACGAAGAAATGAAATGCTGTACTTCATATTATCCAAATAGCTTCAAAGAATTTCTGTCCTGTGGGAAAGACAGATCTCCAGTAGCAGTCTGTCTTACAATGAACCTGAAGAGGCCTCTGACTGAAGACTGTTGCTGTATGACTGCCATGTCATGCTAACAGCTCAGAGATGATATTTCACAATGAAATGTCCTGAATGACATCACCACTGCTGATCCACCTCATTTGCTTTTGCTGCTCCTCTTTAGGTCTGTGTCAGGTTAGGAAGATGTTGGAGTAGGGGATAAGATTATTGCTCGTTAAGAAGGATGGCAAAGATGATTCTCTCTCTACTTTACATCCACAAAGCCTTCTGGGTAACTCCTCTGGGGCTTGGGATCAAAGTTCAACTATTGTTTGAGCTTTTGAGATGCTAATCAGCTGCTGGAAGTTGCAAAAACAATAACCTGTTGCCATGGTTACGCATGGTTACGCATCTACCGTATCTACCTCAGACGCAGCTGATTTTTAAAATTGTCCTCATGAAGAGGAAACCTATAATAATCATACAGAGCAGTAGTTAATCTATAAATTTTATTTCACAATTGTTCTTGTCATTTGTTTCATAAAACCTGAACATTACATTAATGACTCTGGTTGTCAGTAGGGGTTGAATACTTTTAGGAATCTAATGAATTGATTTGAAAAGTGTGTAAACTTGACTTCAATGTCCTTATTTATACTTTTTTTTTAGCTGTTTTTTGGTTTTATTTTGCACTATTATGGGGTTAATGTGTGAAGCTTTTTTTTTTTTTTTTACAGCAGATACATCTGAGTCCTGCACCCCAATAGAAATGATTGAAATTCCTCCTGACATTCAGATGCCTGCAGCTTTAAATTCCAACTAAAGGTTTTCACCCACAACAGAAACAATTCAGCGTCATTTGATACGTTTGGATTTGTTGTTAAGTCTCCGTGACAAGAACCTTTTCCTAAGACTGTATCGCCGACCTTGATGAGCTTCCTTTGCGCGGATTGTAATATAAACACACGTTTTAAGTGAGTTTTAAGTGCTCTCGATATGAAGAGGCCTTTAGAAACCAAAAGAGAAGGAAAATGAGTCTGGAAATGCAGCTGAATAAGTAAAAGTCTGAAAATATAACCTAATAAATGAACACCATCGGTTTTCTTATTGCTCCAGCTCTAAATTATAAGGTGGAGGATGAAGCCTGCTGCATCATCATCATCATCGCTTGCACCTTATAATTTAGAAGGAATTGATGACAGATTTACTGTAATTAAAATCAGCTCAGTGGAACAGCTAACATAAATCTTTCCTCTTTGAATCGATGAAAGATGGCTGAACGTTTCAGAGCAGCTTCTCTACACTCACAATGTCAGAAAAAAATCAGAGTGGAAATATTTTTTAAAAAAGCCTCCTTTCCTAGTTAAGGATGGGGTGTCCAAAGTGTGGCGCGGGGGCCATTTGTGGCACATAGACAGATTTTTTTGCTGTCTCCAACTGCAATGCATAAATGAAATAAATGCGCATAGGCAGCTGTCATGATAAATCGCCCCAGAAGTAATCGTGATAAACGATAATATTGTCGTTTTGAGACCATTTTCAAATGATACCTTGGTAATGACATAATTAAAATTGAAGAACACATCCTCAAAGATCAATAAACTTTGAGAACATTTAGAACTGGAAGAGGGGGACATTTTAAATATCCAAAATAAATAAACAATGCTTTCCAGAAAAATTCAGCTGATTTTTTGGATCGGTTGATGCTAAACCTCAGATATTAGATTGGAAGTGAGAAAAGGACAAATTTATGATTTTTTTTCCTGTAACGTCCATCTGATGGTTGAGTTTGGCGCTTCAGGCTCATTTTAAAGTCGCAGTTTTACTGTCAAATATTCACTGATCTGAATAAAAACGCATGACGTGAGCTTGTAACATGTTATTACACCGTGTGCACAATTATTCAGCAACAGACTCGCCTGCCTCCATCGTAACCTTTATGTTCCCCGTGACTCCTTAAAAAACAACATGTGCATCGGTTTGAAGCATTTTTAGGAAAATCAGAACAATTTAATTTGTTTTTCTCAGCAGCTCGGAGGAGCGGACTGTTAACTGAGATGTCAAGGCCTCAGATGAGATTCTGTATTCACATTCTGCTTCATCGCCTCAATATAATAGAAAAATACTCCTTTAAAGGGATTTTAACAACATTGAAAATTTATAGAGTAACAAAATAGGCCTGAATAATAGAGTGCATGCAAAATGGTGGGAGCTTAAAACGCGAGAATCTCGTGAAAAAGTTCAATATTTCTTCTAGATGTGTCTTTTTCTTTGGATTAATATGGCGTAGAGAGAATGAAAACAAAAACAAAAACCTACGTGTCAAAAACAAAGTTATGTCATATTCATAGAAAGTTGAGTGGAAGGAAAAAGTGCGGCAGTATTAACTTTGATTAACTAAGACTTGAAAATCTATGCTTTCTTCTGTTGAATGAGCTTTATGGAGAGGCTAGTTCCATTTTCCAGCAGGATTTGGTTCCAGTCCAGAACGGTACCAGGACCCGCTCAAAGGAACAAAACCTAAAACCGATTCTCTGTCAGGTTCTTAAGGTGCAGCTTACAGATGTAACACTACAGATGTAAAAATGTAGCTAAAACTACATTTTTAGATTTAAAAAAGCCTACATATGTATATTTTTTTATCTTTTAGTTTTTTTTTCTTTTATCCCAGAAATTAAATTTAAAAAGATAAACCTCCAACCTGGATCCAAAACAGTTTATTTTTATTTTATTCCTATTCACATTTGGAATTAAAATGGATTTTTAATATAAAAATATTAAGCTATAGCTGTGTTGACATGACATAGATCATCGCTAACGACGCTGGTTGCTAACAGAGTGCTGCATGTTATTGGAAAGTTACTGGAAAGGAAAAAGTGTGGCACAAAGCAGGTTTACCTGCAGAACACAAGATTCAACAAACCTAAACCTGTTGGTAAAAAAAAAAAAAAAAGAAGATTCACTGCTATTATCCATCGCATGACATGAAGCTAATGCTGGGGTGTCCAAAGTGTGGCCAAAGTGTGGACTGCTATGACACTTTTTAATAAAAGTAACCTTAATCTTGTTTTTATTGCTCAGAATTGACAAAATAAATGTTTAAAAATTCACAAAGTGGATCTGTTTCTTTTAATAGAACAAACCTGCAAAACCCTTCTAACATTTAGGATCTACAACTATTTACACATCCAACAGAAACTTTACTATCAACACATTCAGTTACATTATTGTAACTTGTAACTTGTGAAACTTGTATTTGAATAGGCTTAAAAATGTCCGCATTTTTTCTGTTTTTGCCCTCAGTTTTTGGCCCATGAGTCATTTAGACTATTGATTTCTAAAACTTGTACTTTAATTGCAGACCCATATGATAAATAAATGTGCAGTGAGGATACCGTTTTGTTTTTTTTCTGTAACGATCAGGATGATGACGGATTTTTCCAGAACTCACCACGTTATCACAGAAAATGATTCCCAACTTTCAAAAAGCTCCGGCCTCAGAGGCTTCACACAAATCGTCGTTTTTCAGTCGACGCCTGCAATCAGAAAACATGCAATCACACTTCTGTGTACAGAACACTAACACACACTTAGCCTCGTACGTGTGTGTGTGTGCGGCAAAAACGGAGAAAACGATCATATTCGACTTGCTGAGAAACACACAGCGTCTGAAATTTCAGAGAGGAATTCATAATCTCTGCAGGATCATAATCTGTTCACACGCCGACATGGAAAACATCAAATACATTCATGTTGGAAAAAATAGCTGGAACGAGTTCAAATGAGCTGCAGCAACTGAAAGTTTACGTTTATTAATCTGTTGTTATAATCAGGTGATCGAGAAGCAGCAGAATAAAGACACAGTTTTACAAGAACAAGAATCAAGATGGCCGCCTTGGGCGTGTTAACATCACTCTGAACTATATCCAAAAATAACATTTTCCAAAAAAAATCAAGAATCCAATTAATCAATAAAATCGATTTATTGCCCTGCCCTAATTGGGAACCACTGTTCTATGACTCAGAGAGCCTGAACATGGATGCATGCCACACTTTTCAGACCTTTAATGGCATAATTATGAAAACTAGCAAGAACTTTTCTGTAACTTCACATTTCTGTCTCAAAAAATCCAAATAAAACACGCAAAGCAAAGAGGACCCACTCATCCTCCTTCTATAGCTGCGTTTCCATTGACCGTAAAATTGCACAATTTCACATTTCTAAAATAATTTTGCGTAATGGAAAAGCACCAATTATCTCATTTCAGTAGAACGTTTTTGTGTTAGAATGAGGTGTTTATTTGCAGCTGTATCCATGTTGGTCTACTTTGCAAAACTGCGATAGAAACACTTTTTTCACATCAGACGAGTCACATGATCAACAGTCGGATGTTACTACTGGCGGAAACCAGGAAGAAGACGACAGGAAGTAGATGGAGGGGAATGGTGCTATGGTGTTTTTTCATGAATTGTCACGCAAACAAAAACAGCTACAAGATTATTTTAATTATGTTTCTTATTAAATGGAAATACCGTAACTGTGAAATAGTGTTTTCTTAACATTTGTAATGGAAATGTAGTCTGTAGGATCAGCTGGTTTCCTTTTATTTCAGACAAATCAATTATAAAACAAGAATACATATGCATACTTACAAAACTTAAACAGATACGTACAAATAATGTTTTGCAACAAGAGTCATCGATTTCCGTTGACGTCAGACGATCTGAGAGGAACGCCGCACACACCGCTCGGGTCGCTGATGTTAAGTAGACGAGATTGCAAGCCAATTCAGTCTCTGCGGCCCAATATTGCTTTTGATTAGTTTTAATTTAATCTAATAAGAGATCACACGGCGGCAGCAACTCACCTAATAAACACGACATCTCTCACAAACAGGTGGAGGCTGAAGGTTGTCAGATATGATGTTTATGATCAGACAAATCTGCTTCTCGTGAGATACGAGCGCTAACAACGCTCACAGATGTTAAAAAAAAAAATCAATTTCCATTGATTTAATGAACGATTAAAATAAAGACAGGCCAGGACAGGGAGGAGCGTGAACTTCTTATCTGCATACCTCAGAAGTGAAGAAAGCTCTGAACATCCCCGGCCATTAGGAGACGGGAAGATGAGCAGGGAAGGAGAAATTGGCTGTTGTGATGCTGACGGATGAGGACAGACAGCTTAACAAATGAGCTTCAGATCAGCGGGCCTCGCCGGGCCTCAGCGGCCCAAACAGAACCCCAACTAAATGAACCTCTGCGTCTTTGATATTCAGGAGCCGACCTCGTTTCTCGGAGCTGAGCGGCGGTGGGCGGCAGCGTGGGCATCTGCTTATGATAATATGTCTTCCATACAGCCAAACGCATTTCAAGGCACCACTGAAGGTTACAGCGGGGGGCCGCAAGGTGTCTGCCGGGGACGACTTTAAATGAGGCCGCCTTGTCAGCGGCTTAATTGTTCCTGTTGTGCAAAATAAACACGTCTGACATGGCGGAGGGAGGCGGAGGTTAATTAACGGCCGCTGCCGCCATCGTGAGCTTTTCAGGAAGCTGGAAGAGTCAGAGCGGCTTCCAGCGGGCGGAGAGAGGAGGAGTTTCCTGTTTTATTAGCAAACAGTGGTGCAAAAAATGGCTATGGGACGCATAGGGTTGACTCGCCACAGGGGGCGCCAAAACAATGGTGTAATTTCTGCATTAAACAGCCGTTTGCACATGTGTGAATGGTCTGATCTGTAATACGCTTCATGCCTGAACCAAACCAGGTGTTTTGATAGAACATAAACTCAAACTTAATATGGTGGAAGATTATTTAAACTTATTTTTCCAAGACTTTTCCAACTTGCCGACAGAATTTGATTCTGCTCTCGAAGACTTTTAGGCTGTTTTCTCTCCTGATGGTCCAGTCGACTTGGTTTTATTGGGGAACAAAACTTCATCATTTGTTCCTCCTCCAGCTGCTGTGGTTTTCTTTCTCTCTGCTCTGAGTCAAACCAACCTAACCCTCTGAGCAACCTGTTCCCCTCCTCGCCTCTGGAGGCGCTGCACCAAGAACCACTGAAGGAAACGACACAAAAACCTCTGAAGAAAACACTGAGTGTTACTTCCCAAACGGAAACTAAAATGGAGGCATCAGATTATAGCCATTGGAGGATTTGTCTTTGGCTAAAGACCACGAGCCATTTCTCCCACTAGCACTAGGCTAGCAGGTTTGTTTTAGTTGTATTTACCCAGAATCCCCTGTGTTGTAGTCCACTTCCTGCTTTTGGAGCGGTCTCTGGTCCGGTTTGAATATGCATTCAAACCGAACCAGAGTTCACTTCAGCCAAACCCAGATCGAGGTTTGGAGGCGGCCCAGAGTTCCACTTTGTTTCTCATCTCGCCAAACGAACCGGACTTTCTAGACAAACGGACTGGAGTTGGACTAACGCGGACCAAACAGGGCTATTGTGAACGCACCTTTAGACTGCAGGTCCTCTAAATTTGTAACTTTGTGTCTATCTTCGTTAGTACTTTAAAAACCACGGGTCAAAGTGTAGTTAGTGTTGCAGGAAGCTACTTGTTCAGGTTTTCCTGCGAACAGCGGCTGTAAAATGGTGAACTGTTGATGTTTTTACCCTCTTTAGCAACACTTCAACACGTCAGTAGTAGAGGTCACATTCACAAGCACATTCCTGTAGAAATCACTCAGTAATGAATGCATGGTGGAGAAGTGGAGCTTTGGGATCTCATGCATGGTTATTCTGACTCTGGAGTTCAAACCACTGACCTTCTGAATGGTGAGAAACCTCCTAGCGAGGGAATCAATATGGCTGTCTGCACTTCAGAGGCAACAACAGCCGGCGCATACAAAGTTTTAAATCCAATCCTACTGGAAAACAAGTATCCAAGGATGGAGAAAAATGTTTATAATTCCTTTCCATGTCGCATAAACATTCCCCAAGGGGGCAGTTTCATGTAAAATCGATTTTTTATCTCTCCATCATGTTTAATGTTATTCCCTCAACAATAACTAACCTGGAGTGTTGCTTTGATTCTTTCATGTTGAGAAATCATTTAATCTCCATGGCAACAGTTCAGCTGTTAAAACACCTGGGTGGACCTAGCCCCGCCTTTGAGGCTCAGCTCCTTCAGACTAGCCAGCAGTAACTAGCCAACAGCTGGTGGAACTGCTGAACTCATTATAGGAGCTGCTGCTCACAGAGACCAAATTTCAAGGTGTTTAATCAGGAAGTAAAATTTATTTGAAGTCATGTTTGATATATAAAGCAATTTTATAGCAACTAAAAACAACATAGTTACTTGAGTGTGCTATAAAATGGCACCATGTGCCTGAAAATATATGACTGTCCCTTTAAAGTAATTAAAAGGACATCCCATCTAGTTACAAAATGGAGGCCGACAGACAGCTGACATTTTTTTAAATCGATTTTGAAGTATTTTCAGTAGATTCTGAATTACAATCGTACAATGGAATAGTAGGGCCGCGTTAGGAAAAATAAAATTACGAGAATAAAGTCATGAAATTAGCATTAAAACATAGAATCACAATAATTAGCTTGTACGAGAATAAAGTCGTAATAATATGAGAAAATTCTTAAGAATTTGAGAATAACGTCATAAAATTAGGAGAAGAAAGTCATAATATTTTGTGGATAAAGGCGTAATATTCAGACTTTATTCTCATAATGTTATGACTCTATACTCATATTATTTCCACTTTATTCTTGCAATTTTATTTAATTTGTATTTTTTTCATTTGTGTGCGCCTAATTTGCCATCACATATTTTGCAGTTCTTACGTGAATCGATTTTATTTATTTATTTGCCACAGTCCTAACGGTTCCTTTAATTAAAAATGAATGAAAAATGGATGGAAGTCAATGTAAAGACCTGATGAAGACAGAAACATTCAGAGTTTGTCACAAACAGAGTGATGTGAGGCATTTTATGGTGTCCAGGAGCTGCTGGGTGCTGATTTGGTTTTAACGGTGGCGTTGAGCGGAGCGGACGTTTGGTGGAAATGAGCCTCTGAAATCTGAAACCTGTGTCTGATCTGCAGTCAGTTGTTGCTGGCCTGTAGCTCCTGCATTCATAAATGATTAAAGCCGTTCTTTACCCTGTCATGTTGCCGTGACACAGTTCTCCTCCTGATGCTAATAGAAAACCTCATTTGTTAAATTATGATTTTTTTTCTTTCCTCTGGAACATATTTGCTCTCATGAATCAGCGGCGTGTTTTCGGAGACAGGTCTGATCCCGGTAATTGGATGTGCTTTGGTTAGCTGCTGCTCTGGTTTATAATTCATAAGCCGGGTCATTTCTGGGTGTTTAATTTTTAAATGTTGACAAGCTGCTCGGAGAAATTGTGACACATACACAGTGTGTGTTTACCTTTCAGATCCTCCTCAGGTTTCTTTCTTCTTTTTTTTTCTCAATGAACTCATTTCCCGATAATTTGACGTCCTGTTTGTTTTCCGTCACTTGATTCGTGGTTCTGTCGGCGGGGTCCCTCGTCACCGGCGCCCCCCGCTGGCTGGCTGCCCGGCCCGGCCCGGCTCTCCACTCATCATTTAAAACGAGCCAGCGCCACCACAGGCTAGCCGTCAGCTGCAGCGATAGATGTTAGCCCAAAGCGAAGTCTGAGAGGTTATTGCTGCACTTTTTCAAATCCTAACAACACGGAGCTGGAGCGGCTCCATGCTTCATCCTGCAGGCGCAGATATTGTTTGAGCAACGAGGAAGTGCAGCGATCTGAGCGATGAAGGCTCCCGCTGATTCGTCTGGACCCGAAGCGTTTCTGTTCACCGGGAAGGAGGAAATCGTGGAGGAGGCGCGTCAGGCGTGTTTGATCTGCGTTAAAACTGAATCAGTTGGCTGTATTTCTCTCACCAACACTCGGCCTGTTCTCAACAAAAGAAAGCAAAAAAAAAAAAAAGTCATTATTACAAGCAGGGGTTTCAAATGGCTCTCGGGCTGTTCTTTAGACACTCCTGGGTTAAGATCTGCGTCCCTCTCTTGTCAAATTGAGCTAACTTTTACCTTCATTTTGAGTCGGCCGTATGGTTTGCATGATGTTCTTTATGGTGCGTTCACTGCAATCTCGTAACTTAAGCCTTCCCGTCTCCTTTCTGTCACGCAGTGGTGAGTCAGAACCTGGTGACGGACGACGTGGCTGTGGTGGAGGGAGAGACGGCGATCATCAGCTGTCGGGTGAAGAACAACGATGACTCCGTCATCCAGCTGCTCAACCCCAACAGGCAGACCATTTACTTCAGAGACATGAGACGTAAGTTTTACAATACACTGCCATGTTTACCTTTGTCCTCTGTTCTGTCTTTAAATGCACGTTAACATGAATCCCGCATGTAACAAAATTAACAAATTAGGTGTGACACACACAAATATATGCTCACATTGTTTTCTTTTATAAGATAATTTAACATAATTTAAAGGGATTGAAAATATAATGAATGGAGATATAATGCTGAGTCACACCACAAGGTGGCAGTGCTGTCCATGAAAGGGCTTTGTGTATTTTTTTATCTGCGCAACCAAACAGTGCTATCGGATGAAGAAGAGCACAAGCAATAAAGAGCTACTGTGTTACTTTCGTTTAATTACGGGTTATTAACGTTCTCCAAGCACGTATATAGTATTTAATTTGTAATATTCGTTATCTGACTAAGCTATTTTGTGTAGACTATGTTTTGAGAGTCAAACGGCTGTCCTACTGTATTAGCATTTCGGCGCTAGCATGCTAATTATCTAGCTAGCTTAGCAGCTATCTGCTTGTTCTTGACAGTGGCATTGTTAGGCCAACACGTAAAATAAAACTGAACTTAATGGTGTCTTTTCTGCCTTTCCTTTCTGTCCATTAATATGTTTTTATATGTACTAAAAGTGGATATGTGACTTTTACAGTCAACCATCAGAGCCTGAAGCCTGTAGGAGCACTTTATTGTTATCACAGAGAATCACTAGCTTTGGAACGGAGAAAGCAAAGAATTTCACTGGTCTGATATAAAAGCCAACACTGAAACAACGTTATACTGGGCTGGCCTGAATGCGTGTTATTATTATTATTTCAATCCATTTGTCTCCGTGAAGAGGCCACTAGGCTGCAGAGAAATGTTGCTGCATGTCTTTGTCATCAGTGTATAAAGCCTTTTGGTGCTTCTGATACAATGGAAGTCAGTCTTGCAGCATATTTATTGGTTTATTAAGCATTCATAGACTTCATTTGTTTTTCTGCTGCTTGTCTGATTAAATGCAGAAGGTCTGGACTCCTAAAACATGAATGCTTCAACTTTTCCAGCTGTAGATTGCTGTGAAGAAGGTAATGATAAATCTTTTATTTTCATAAAATAAAACCACCAGGTTTGATGTTCTAGTTTCCCAGACATAAAGAACCCATCCACTGTGTTTGCTATAGTGATGTGGTGTCCAAACTTTTTGTCTTTAGGGCCAAAATCTTTAAGTTGAAAGCACATGACACAAATATATATATATATATATATATATATATATATATATATATATATATATATATATATATATATATATATATATATATATATATATATTTCATTTTATTTGCTCAATTAGAACTACGTTTTTATTGAGCTTAACAAAATAGTCGGATGTTTGTAGAAAACAGATCAGTAAATTATTGTAGTATGTATCTAATAATAGACAAACCCACATTTCTTTTGATTGTTTTCTTATTTGGGTTGTAAGATTTGCTTTTGAAAAAGCAGGTCAGTGTTTTAGGTTACTTCAAAACCTTTATAAATGGGAATCTATGTTTTTGCAGCTAATACTTTTTGAAGAGGATATTATTTTTTCGTAAAACTGAAAACAATATCCAAAAAGAAGAAAACGTTCCATTCCATTTTCCACTGTTCGCCCAAAATCACAAACGGCCCCAGGCTGCACTTTGGACACCCCTGCTTTTTATGGAAGAATTAATATTTAAATAAAGGACCTCAATGATTAAACTCCACTTAATAACTTAATAATAATAATAATAATTCAATTACACAGAATCAGAAGTGTGCATGCCATGCCTGTTGGTTTTGTATTACTCTACTAGATCTACTAGTAAATATAATTTTTCCGGCTGTTATTTTTAATACAGCTGCAGATAGCTATGATTTTATGTTTTAAGATCAAAATAAGAACCTAACCCTGTGAGAAATACCTGCATATGTTTCTAGTGTATTACTCACTTTACTGCATATATTGCTTCCAGCATATTGCATAGTCCATATACAAGAGATTTGCATAACTTAAAAACAAAAACAAAGTAGCGGTTCACATGGAATATATTTGCAAAAATAATGCGAATGTGACTGCAATAACCTGCCAGCTTCAGCTTCACTCCTGTGTTTCTGCAGCTGAAGGCGAAGCAGTCGGCTGTGTTCATAAAAAACGCATCAGGAGTTATTAAAAACATTTATTTTACCCCCCAAACTCAACTAAATGTTTTCCCAGATCAAACCTGGCAACACATGAGATGGAGGATGCGGAGGTTTCAGCGAGTTTCAGCCCTGACAGGGGAACACGAGGCTGCTGCAGTTTAATCACCGCTAGAAACGGCGCAATCGATGCAAACACAGCGAGCGCTTGTTGTCTTAGCTGCTTAATCAAAGGAACAAGGTAAATGTGTCAGATGACTAGCAGAAACATTACTTCAGTCTAATTTACCTGAGCAGCACAAACAGCGACACGGAGCTGCTTTAGCTTGTGTTCATTGTTTTCACTTCTGTTCCTCCCCTGCTGTGCGAGCCTGTTTATCCAACCCCACTCCCACACGTTGGACGCGAATCAAAGATGCACTTTCTAACATTTGAAGCAAAGCAGAGTGTTTGATCAGAGAAAGAAAAACTGTGTTATCCAGACTGCATATGAAAAGGTCGCTGTGCTTCGTTTTGATATCTGCTTGCCAGAATGAAAACAACATAATAACTAAAGCAACAATTATGTAGTTTGGAATCTCTTTTAATGTGTTAGGATAAAAACAATAAAAATAAACACTTGCTTGTGTATAAGAATGCACACTGTTTTTGATGATATAGTGTGGTTATGAATAAGTGATTAGAAGACTGAAGATGATGCAAAGACTTCCTGTTATCTCATCTTGGCAGTTTATAAGAAAGCCAAAGTAAACATGCTAACTGAAACGTTGCTAGCTGCAGAACTGCATAAAAATAACAGCAGAAAACAACTCTCCTGCTCTACGAAGCCTAACAGGACACCTATAAACTCTTCTGTATCTTTGTATTTTCTGCTACTGCTGGACTGATGTATTTAAATATTACCACAAAGTTTTAGTTTCTTTACACTGCAACTCCAGATATTTTTCTTTGATTATCTGAATCTCCCTCTTACACCTCAGATGTTGTTGGCGCGGCCAGCACGCCTGTTTTTCTTTATGTTTTGACCTTTGTGTTGAGTTGAAACTTCCTGTCCGTGCTCGCGTGAAGCGGTGGCCTCAGTAAACTCCTGTGAGGTGAAACGTCAATCACTCCTTCAGTCTCCCTGCTCCGTTCCTTCCGCCCAGCCTGCCACATCCGGCACAAGGGCAGCGTTTACCCAATGCCCTCACGTGTGCACCAAACAAAACTCTGCGTTTATCTGCTGTGGGGCCGTCGAAGAGCCGCCTCCCACGGCGCCAGCTGTCAAGGGCAACGTGTTCTGCTTTGACGGCGGCTCCTTGATCTCCTGTGATCCCTTCTAGGCATCTTGGCTGCAGCTGCACCACTTCATTATGACATAACCTTCCAAACAACATCTCACATCTGCTGGATCTCAGACTAAATCCGCAGAGGTGGATTATGTCAGCGAGTTGGAGATGGAGAGGAAGAGAGGCGATTTGCTTCCGGACCGCTGGTCATCGCTTTGCGTTACGGACACCAGAAAGTGGCTTTTATGCTTCCCCCCGGGCAAATATGTGGAGTTTAATCAATTTTAGTCAAGTTTAACTGGACGTCAAGGGAATTCTCTGGTGCATGGTGTTATTTCTCGGTTCTTCTACAGATGATTTAAAAAAAAAAAAAGTGTCCTTTGAGGGCGGTACTTCAGTTTTGCAATGCGTCAAAAGGATGCTGTTGAATGCCACTTTAAGCAGAAATCTGTGAAAACGACTCAAAAACGTCTGAAGGAAACACTGAGCGCAACTTCCTTCTTAACAAAGATGGAGCGGTGACAGACTTTAGTGGTTGGAGGATTTCTCTTTAGTGTTTGGATAAAGAAACATTTCTCCTGCTAGCGCCAAGTTAGCACGTTAGTTTTTGTTTTGGTATTTACCCAGAATGCCCTGCTCTGAGGTTTGCAGGCAGACGAGAATTTGATTAGCATTCACACCTCCACAAAAGAACCAAACTTTGTAGACAGATGAACTGGAGTTGGATTAAACAGGACTGGTGTGAACACACCCAGGCCTGTAGCAATAAATCAATTATCTGCATGATAAATGAAAATGAGCTCAATCATTTCCATTTGCATGATTTATCATTTTTCTCTTTCTACCAAAAACTGAATGATAAAAGTCTTCAGTCTGTGTTTTGGTCTCATCTGGCCTTTTTTTTTTTTTTTTGAAGGACAAGTTTGTTTACAGAGACTTCATAATTCATTTTATTTGTTGTCTCTGTTGTTTATGTATTTTGGACATTTAAAATGTCTTCTAGTTCCAGCGCTAAATGTTCATTAGAATTTAAAGTTTATGGATCTTTGAGAATATTAATTCAAAAATATTAGTTAAAAAATGCCTCAAAACAATATTCCTGGGATATTTTTTATCATCTTCGCTGACTGTAGATGCTAACCTCTGTGAAAACACAACCATCTGATGCTTTTCTCCGTCTTTCTCCGACTGTCTGCCGACTGAAGGGTGGACAGATGGCGCCGTTCCAAAGCAACAATGACCTTTTTAACGTGAGAGCGCTGCTGCGCTGCAGCCGCTCGCTGCTTGTAAACACACACAGCTGGGAGTTTGTAGCGCAGCCTGTCGTCTGTTTCAGGGAAAGTTTCTGCTAAGATTACCAGCAGCTGCTGCTGCGCCGATCACACCAACACGTTTCAGCTATTAAAGCCACAGTCATCTTTTTCCTTCTCTGTCTGGAGTTAAATCCGAGCAGACGTCCATCGTTTCAGGTCAAAATCACCAGAGTGAGAAGAAAAATGTCTGATTGGTTCATTAATGTGCCAAAAACAAAACTTAAACTGTGTGATGTTGCTTCAGTAGTTCCACATAGTGTTGTTTCCTCATGATGTCATCTATTTTCTGAAGTCCTGCAGCAGAACAGCCCCACAGCATGACGCTGCCACCACCATACTTCATTTTGGATGTAACCAAACATTAAACTTTACAAAGCCATTAGATAAATTAGAATATTATCGAAAAGTCAATTTATTTAAGGAATTTGATCATCAAGAGAAACAAACTACATACAGTAGATGGATGTTTGGATGCCTTTATTTCTGTTAATTATGATGATTTTGCACTGGCAGTTACTGAAAAAATAACATTTAAAATTATAATGTTAGATCAGATCAATAAAAAATACTATTTTTAAAAACAGAAATGTTTAAATATGTTTAACACCAGCTAAAAGGCAATTATTGTTTTAAAAAGATGCTTTTAATCTGACAAATAAACCTCATTTCATAATTTCTTTAATGTTTTTTTAATTTCAGTTTAATCAAACACTGTGTTCTGGCTTCCTGTGCTCCTGCTGTGTTATTGGCCTCTTCCTCGCTGAGCGGCCTCTCAGCTCACGTTGGTGCAGGATTTAATCCACTGTGGATAATAACTCTTATTGCTCTGGGATTGATTCACACATTTCAGATACATCTACGGTTTTTCCTCTTAAGTAACTCAGAGAAACACAGAAAACAATGGCATTATGATTGGGCACTTTTTCCAAATTGTTCTCAAATTTACAGAATTTAACTATCTGTTTTGCTAAATTCCCTTTATCCCATCTCTGAAAGTTTAACATGTATCATTTCCGATAGGAAGCGTGAACGTTCATACACATCCCAACACGATTGGATCTGATTCTGACATGTTCAGAGGCTTAATGCATAAGTCATGCTTCCCTCCCCGGCTTTGAGTTTTCCCTTCGCAGTGCAGCACTTGTTGGTAAAACGAAGACACAAAAAGCAAAGTTCTGCAGCGGCTGGCTAACCCAAAATGCAGCATCTTCTATTTGTGATGCGCACACCCACATGGAGGCTGGTATCAAAGGACTGTGAAGAGGACTCGCACAAAAGCCGCGTCCTTGTTCTCCTGTGGAGGAGGGAGCATTTGTAGCTTGTGGATCAGCGGGGAAGCTGTCCACTGAAGAGCAGAAAGGTTGAGGGTTGAAGGATTCATGTGATGAAAAATAAAACAAGGCAGCTCGGACAGAAAGGCGAGCAGAAACACTGAATGCATGTGCAGGATACGCAGCTAAATATTGAAGGTTATGTGTTGGATATTTTATCTTTTTCTTTGCTGAAAAATGGGATTTTCTTTTTTTTTGCCATCATCCATGGCGTCAAGATTTCTGGTTTTCTTGCTGATTAGTTAATCATTGCTCTTGGTAAATTTGCCTTTTTTCCATTTCAAACCCACAAATTAACATTTAATCCCCCAAAATTACCTCCCTGTGCTTTTAGTGAAGATTTAATTTTACACACTTTTCCCACTGATTCCCATTTACGCCATCTTACCGTCATAAAATATGACAGATTCTGATTTCTTTAGGTCAGTTTTACCACTTTGCTAATTCATACCAACATTATGACATTCCACACATTAAACAGCCTTTACATAACCAGGTTATCTGTTTATGATTCTGTTTGGTTCTTGTAAAGTTTTTTTGAGTTTTTAGAAAAGCACAACACAAATAAGATGCATTAATGTTATTATTACTACTTAAACTCATATTGGTTTATCTATCTCTATATAATGGACATACTCATAAAGCAGATTAAATCTGGTTTAAGTCAACAGTAATTATTTCTGCTCAAAGCTGTTTTCATTTGTTTGTTTTTTTTCTTTCCATTTGGGAAAGTTGACTCAAAAAAAAAAAAAAAACACACGATAGATTACGATGGCAGAATTAGAATTTATTCAAAAGAAACTTGTCTTTTGGTGAAATGTTTAAACATTTTAAATATAGATATATAAAGATTGATGGAAAATAAAAAGTTATCAAGTAAAATATACAGATATCAATCTGGGCCAGAAACCTTTTTTTATATGTATAATGCTCTAGCGCTGCCCTTAAGGTAAAAGTGCAAACAATTAATGTCCAGAATGTGTAGGGTCTGCAGAAATGTTAGCTACCCTTTTTTTTTATGACTCTTGACCTTTTTTGCGTCCTGAACGGTGAAAAGATCAATTCTGAGTTTTTTTTCTCGCAAACATTCGGCTTTTAAATCTCATAAATGTCCTCGATTTCTGAAATTATTCTGAATTTTGGTGTTTTTTTTTTTTCTTGTAAATTTTCAACTTTGAAGCTCGACTTTTGGAGCTCATAAATGTCCTTGTTTGTTCTTGACATTTTCTGAATTTATTCTCCAAATATCTGAGATTTTTGGCAGGAATGTACTCCTTCTGTTTTTATATATCCACAACTGCCCTAATACGCCATTTTAGATTTCTGTGTTAAAAACTAGATTGTTTTGTTTACATCTTACAGATCAACAAGGGCATTTTGAAGTGAGCTGGAGAGAAGAAGTTAAAGGTCAATTAAGAGGCGTTTTGTGCTCTACATCTGATTAAAAAACAAATAATGATGCAAATCAGTGCAAATAAATTTGCAAAGTCAACATTAAAGTAACATTAGTCGTATTGGAGAGAAAATAATAATTCGAACTGAAGCAATCCAACAATCAGGGGGCGACTAGAGCTATGGAGCCTAGACTTCACACAGAGTGGGGAGGAGGGGGGTGATAAGAGCATAATTACCCCCGCCCCTCCCTGTCTCGCCCACTCTGACACCCAATAATAAAACTTTGATGTGCTCCTCTCAAAAAGTAGCAGCAGCCACTAATCACAATTGATTGCAGCCACTTAGGCGAGGCACACTCATCATCTCCAGCTCTCTCTGGGTGGGAGTCGCTCCCTCCGCCAGCGGCTGGAGAACTAAAACTATTCAAATGAAATGCGCCACGAGAAGCGCAGATTAATCAGGGGGGAGCAAAGAAGAAGAAAAAGGCTGGATGAGTAAAACAGGTGGCGTCAGCAGAGGTGAGGAGGGGAAGAAAAAGCCATTAGGAGAAGAACAGCGAGCAATCTTCTCGGGTTTTGTTTTAAAGTTTTCACCACAAGTGTTACCCATTATGAGTCTGCAATTATAACAAACGGGAGCTTTGAGAGGCCTTTCTTCAAACAGCTTGACTCATAGTTATATAGAAATACTTTAAATACCCTAAATACTCTTTATGAAGGACACTTAAAGAATGTAATTGGAGTAACTGACCTTATATTCATGGCGTTGTAACATATTTCTGGTGAATTGATATTTTCTCCCGTCACTCAAATTGCATTCCAGTGGATTCCTGGTTTTCACCGAGTCTGGGGACCAAAACCACCAACTAAAAGCTAAAATCAGCAAATACTTGAGACTCAATAATGGATCAAACACCAAATTTACTTCCATACGCATTTAAATGTGCAGTAGAAACCGTCTTAGCACTATCGCAAAAGCTAACGTCTGTGATCTTCCTCGTTACTGGATTAGAGATTATGTGGTTTATTGTCGAAATGCGCTGAGTCTGGAAAATCTGTGGTTTGGAAAATGACAAAATTACACAAATAATCTGAAAAAGGGATGCAGCATTTTATGTTTTAATAAAAACAGAGATAAAACGAGGAGTAAGCTAGTTTGTGCTTCGCAGACGCCAGCCAATCGCGTCACGTAACATTCCTCTGAGGTATTTCACCTTCACAAGTTTTCCTTCAAAATATTTTATGCTTCACAAAAAAAAATCTACAAATAGACCAATGTTCCTTGAATTTGGAATGATTAGGATTTACCTGTGAACACTGAGCTGATCACAGAGTGAACATTTCCTCCTGGTCGCTTCACCTTTTCAACATGCCGTCTTTTCACATTTAAATGAGCTTTCCAGTTGTTAGCCGTAAAAATCAACGCATCAGATCATTTCTGACCTCTGAGTTTGGATGGATGTCTCTTATCTGAAGACCTCATTCTGTCCCGCCTTTGTCAGCCATCTTTGTCATCCCACTCATGTCATCAGATATGACGGAGCAGGAGAAGGCAAGCAGGACAGAAACGAGTGAAGCTAAAGGTCACCTTTTCTTAAACGCACACAAAACCCAGGCAGAGGTGAGTTCTGGTGATGTGACGATGAAGGACCGTCTGCAGCCCGTCTTCACTCGTCCTCGCCCTAAACATGGCCGTCTCCGTCCTGCCGAGCAGCACAAAGCAGCGTCCGCCTCTTCATCTCTGTCCCCGTCCCAAACCTTGAACGGCGGCGTCCTTGTTTTTCTAAATGCTTTTTTTTTTTATTCTGCTCATGCTCGCATTATGATCCAATATTTAGAAGTGACACATAAAGGGATTAGAGGGAGGAGAGAAAAACGTCTTGATGAAACAGATTAAAATCAATTGCTGCAACAACAAATGTTTCATTGGATTAAAAATCCATTTTTGTTGTTAGAGGTTGAATGTTTGGAATATAACGACAGACAACGGGAACTTTAATTACAAACCTGACAATGACAACAGAACAGAAGACTTTTGGTGTGATGGAATAAGTGTTTGATCTTCGGCTAATTTTTTCTGAATTTAGCTTCTCTACTTTTTGTGAAAGTTTCAGGTTAATGTGCAGAAAAAGAGAATATCAACAAAAGCGGGTGATTTGACTGGTTAGCGTTGACTGAAACCTGTAGTTAATTTCCAGCAAAAATTTAAAACTCAACAAACTAATTTCTTTGCAGCATTAAATGTTTGTTATCTGTGTCCATTGACCATTTAATCAAACAAATTGGAATTCCGAGAATAAATTTGCTTAATGGAAACACAGCAATTTCTGAAAAAAGAAGTAAATGTTTTGATAAGTTTTTTTGCGCTAAGATGAGGAGGTTTTTCGGTTGTATCAAAATTAGTGTATTTCACAAAACCTGCAATGGAAACACTTTGTTTTTTGGCATCACACGAATCACATGATCAACCTCCAGATGATACTACTGACGAAAACCATGAAGAAGACGACAGGAAGTGGTAGGATCATGTCTTTCAATGACTTATCGTGTGAACAAACCAATTCACATGTGAATTTTTTTTTCCTTATTTAGTGGGAACACCACAATTTGAAAATTCTGTTTTTCCGACATTAGAGGAATATCGACAAAGTTTTTTGCACATTTTTAATGGAAATGCAGCTATTGGTTTGATTTCCTGCATAGTTCAGAACATCTTTGCTCCACAGATTTTCTGTTGGCCTTGGGGTTTAGGGGCAGCCCGGTTTAGTCCACTTTAATCTCCAACCTAGAAAGTCCGGTTCGTTTGGTGAACTGTGAATACGCAATCTGGGTTTGGCTGAAGTGAACTCTGGTTCAGTTTGTGAACGCCAATTGGACTGGAGAACGCTCCAAAAGCAGGAAATGGACTACAGCGAAGGGCATTCTGGGTAAATACAACCAAAAAAAATGTGCTAGCCTAGCACTAGCAGGAGAAATGACTTGTGGTCTTTTGCCAACAACAAAAGAGAAATCCTCCAACAGCTAAAATCTGACGCCTCCATTTTGTTTCCATTTGGTGAAGAAGGAAGTCACTCTCAGCGTCTTCAGAGGTTTTTGTTGTTTCCTTCAGTGGTTCTTGGTGCAGCGTCCTCACAGGTGAGGAGGGGAGCAGGTTCCTCAAAGGGTTTGGATAGTTTGACTCCGAGGAGAGAGAACCAATAGACTTTGGTTCCAATAGAACCAGGTCAACTGGACTATCAGGAGAGAAAACTGGCAGGCTCACCTCATGACCTTTAACGCTCTTCTTTTTAGTCGTCTTTTGCTGCCTTGGAGATGTTTCATCACAATTTATTTTTTTTATAAATTCTGGTTGACAGGAAAAGTTTCTCCAGGACTTAATGGCTCATGGATTGTCTTCTGACCCCATCAATGCCAACTGAAATGAATCCCACAGCATAATGCAGCCACTTTATGCCTAACTGTGGAGGTCATATTCTTCAGGAAAGACTCGGCGATTTTTGTTGCGGGTTTCAGAACATTTATGTGCCGGTGATTGTATTTACAGCCATCTACAGGAAATGTGTTTATAAATGCATCTAAATCCAGGGAGGAAACACTGCTGTATTTCACTTAGTTGCAGAATCAATTTTAAATGGATTCCCAGGCACTTTTCTAGCAGCAGCTTGTCACAAAGACACACTATGTTCTCATTTCTTTACTTAAACAAAATTCTTCCCCGCATCAACAGCGGGATTCCCAGAAGAACTGTAGGTCTGTAGATGGATTTACTCAGAGAACAACATTCAGATGGCAGCTGAACTTGTAAAATTAGTTTTTTTTTTGTGATCACGTCTTCATCGCAACATTTTGCATGTTTTCCCCACATTTTTTTAAAGTCGTGCTGCAGACAGAGGTTCAAAAGTTTAATGTGAAAAACTGTCATCAATCATTGAGCTAAATGAAGTTTTTAATGATGAAGTCATTAATTCAGATGCTTGTTGATGCTTCTCTGGATGTTTTATGAAGCATTTTACATTTTTTTGCTTTCCTCCTCTAACAGGACGGTTGTCTGTGTGTGAATCTGGTGGTTAAGTGAAGCGGCTTAGCAGAATGCAACAGAACATAAAGCGATCTTTCTCGGTCAAACATTTTGATTCCATGTTGTGCGCGGATGAACGATGACCCGCAGACCCTCCCCTGCGATGCTCTCTCTCTCTCTGCCTGATTAACTTTAATGAAGGCTGCTAAATACATCTCGTTTCTCTCAGATTTGACCTTGGATTTCATTAATTTCATTAAACTTTTGCGCCAGGAAGGAAAAGACCGACTTGAAATAAAAACTGACTTTCTGTTGATTTGTTTTTTTTTTGTTTTTGTTTTTTTTTTATTTTTCCCAGTAATGTGAGTAAAATCGGGCAGATTTGCTGTGCAGATGCAGAACGTTTTAATTGACCCTTAGCTAAAATTGCAGATGCGGGGAGCTTCACACTGTTGCATCAACCTCCTTCTGTTCATTATTTGTGAAATTCTTGTGCAGACATGCCCCAGCGGTCTCGCCGTCTCCTCACATCTGCTGAAAGGTGCTTTTTGTTAGAAGCATTTAATGATTCAAACTTTCAGTGGAAGCGGGTCGGGATGTGAGCGGGTCAGGGTGCAGAGAGCCCGCAGTTGCTGTCAGAGCGGCGGGAGACGGTCGGCTTTCATCGCAGCCGCATGTCGTCTTCCTGCATTACGGCTCAGGTAGGCGGCCAAACCGGGTCAGCTGGGATGAAAGGGACCGCACGACTTCTGAGTCCGTGAAGGACGGCCAAGGACGACGTTTCTGTTCAGGGAAACCGCGTCTGCTTGAACAGAATCATAGCAGAAATACAAATATGTTTTTATTTTGCTGCAGCAGGGAAATTCAGGTTGGAGGTAAATGGAAGCGATCGTAGAGTTTGGTTGTAATTCCAGTAATCAGAAAATTAGTTTTTTTTTTTTTTTTGAAGAGGAGCATTTTTACTACGCTGCACTTTTTATTTTTACTTGAGTAATTTTGTATCTCTACTCTTACTTGAGTAAAATGTTTGGATTTTCTGCCCGCTGAACGAAAAACAAAACATGTTTTAACCAAAAATTCACCAGACACAGAAACACACACCTGCAGTTTCTGTTAACATTTCATAAGTCGTGTCCTTTGTTTGTTTTATTGTAATTATGGTAATTATATGAATTATTTTCATTTTGGTCTTTGAAATACCAATTCTTCCATGTGATGTTGTTTTGGTCCGTCTGATGATGTAATTATTAAATTATTAAATAAATAACTAAGGTTTGGTTCAGTTACTCAGTACTTTATCATTTTAATACTTGAGTAATTTCTTGGATGGCTACTTTTTACTTTTGAGTAAAAATATGTGGAAGTAGTGCTATTCTTACTTGAGCACTATTTTTGAGTTCTCTACTCACTTCTGATCTTATCCAAACAATATTAAAATATATATGTATATATCTATAAATGCAGAAAACTAAGAATAAAAGAGCAGAGAATACAGCATAAGAAATACTGAGTCGTGTAATTTAAATATTATTAATATAATTGACATTAATGAAGCTGACAGCTGAACATGTGCTGAATATTTATGTAGCTAAATGAGTCAGAGGAGAGCGGATCGATCCAAAAGATCCATAATATCAATACCAAGTCGGTATCAGAGTCATGGAAAGAGCAATGCTTTGTTTCAGATTCACTTTTGAAGTTTGATTTTATTTTCATATTGTAGTTTCTCAAAAAAAATGATTTGCTGTCAAATATAATTTTTGCTCTTTATTCAGGAAAATGCACAGGAACTTGTTCTGTTTTTCTATTGTTGCTGTTTGTCGTTTAAATATGATATTAAAAATATTCTACACCTATAAACTGTTTAAACAAAATAAATCAAAGGAAAGAAAATGACCAAAAGGTCAGAAGTTTAAATATAAATCAGATTTTTTTTTCTTTTTACTAACGGATTGGTACCAAAATATTCAGACGATTCCCGACCTGTGTGTCTTTGTGGTGCATTCAAGTACATCTGGTAGCCTGGATTGTCTAAATTATCCAAACAACTCCAAGGTGGTTTAATAAATCTTTATTTTAAATGTCGGAACAGTTTTATTAAAAACTGTTCCGACATTTAATAGTCGGAACATATACTGTATTCATCCATCTGTCCAGTCAGTGGTTATCCCTGTTCATCATTAATTAATTAAAAAATAAAATTTCCTAAATTTATATCTACCACTTTTTATTCGTTTCTGTTCATTGGCCAAATTATTAAACAAAATTAGATTTTTGTTTAGAAACTGACTAGAACTGGCATATTGTATATTTTAGTTTCTTTCTCAATACATTTAATAGCAATAATTACATCATGCTGCTTTATTTCATATTCCTTGATTAACTTTTGAATTTCTTTAATAATCCTGTCTGTCTTCCTGACTTTGCGTTGCTTTTTGTGGTGCTATCAGATCAAATCGTCACACTGGAGTTTATAAACCTCGATCTCTGCCACATATTAAATCTTTTATTTATTTTTTGTCTTTCAGCTCTGAAAGACGCGCGCTTTCAGCTGGTGAACTTCTCAGACAACGAGCTGCGGGTGTCGCTGTCTAACGTCTCGCTGTCAGACGAGGGTCGATATGTTTGCCAGCTCTACACAGACCCCCCGCAGGAAGCCTACGCCGACATCACAGTGCTAAGTACAACATCAAAGCACACACACACACACACAGCAAAAACACACGCTTTCAGCACACAAATGCACCGCCGCTCAGAGTTACGGGTCGGCGGGAGGTAAAGCCTCTAATCACGCTTCGACATACAGTACATTCACATGGAAAACAGAAAACGTGACTGCATGCACTGCCTTTATTGTTTGGTGTTTAAATTATTAAAAGGAGCAATAACGAGGTCGCACGCTGGAGTAAAAGTGATGGTTTCTCCACGTTATGCCCCCTTTAAATACAACCCATCTTAATTAATAGTTATTAAAGCCAATAAGGGGAATCTGATCTTTGATATGATTAAATCTGTTGTTCATGAAAGAACTTGAGTTTTCCTGGTATTTTGTGAAGCAGTGAGTCGGGTTGTTTTTCACGGTTCCTTCATTCTCACCTTCAGTACCGTGGAAATGTTTTAAACCAGAACTTCCCCTAATCTGACTCTGACCTAAAATCATCTGAGCGCTAGGTCCAGATTAGCTTAGCATCGGGTTCAGATCAGCGTTTTAAACTAATGGCTCATTCCCAGTTAGCTTATCTCTGCTATAATGTGATTTATTTCTTTCAAACTGTTTAAATTCTGAACTTTCTTAGATTCTGTAAAAGAAATATAATAAATTATGTTTTTGCAACCAGTTCTCAGTAACAGAGTGTAAAAATCTCATTTAAAATGGGTTAAGTTGGCTGGTTTTTTTCTAGACAACGTCTCTTCATCCCTACAGTTTTATAGGGTAAAATTTAAAATTTTACACAGAAATGATGGATGGATGGATGGATGGAATAAAGAAAAAAAAGTATGCTTTAAGACTTTTGCACAATAGAAGCCCTCCCAGCAGAAGCTTCTGTTTGTAATGAATGCCAGAGAAAACTAACTGCCACTTTCACCCAGCATGTTACTCTGCAGTCATAAAGAGATGATCTCATTCAGATCCTTTTAGCTAACGACCCGAATTCATCCATCAGTGGAAACGATGAATAATGACTCCAGAAAAAAAAACAGAAAAATGAGCCAAAATGAACACAACTTTTAATTTAATATCTGAAAAAGTGATGGCAACATGTACTTCTTATACTCCTTATTTAAATGCCTAATTGATTAACGTGAAATCCATTTATTTCTGTCGCTGTTTAATCTGCAGATGATTCCCTCCTGAACTGAACCAGCCAGCTTTTGGATAATGATAGTTTGACCCTCAGAAAGTCTTTTGTGTTCAGGCTGAGAGTCTTTGACTGGGACCGTTCAGATTTCACACACAAACCTCAGAGTGACCCCTGAGCGTGTACTCTGATGATCAGACCTGTTTTCCTCTTTGTGGCGTTCTGAGTGACTCTAAAGGTCAGCTGTCATCAGGAGTTTCTGCCGACACGCTTGTTAAAGAGTGGCACCGCTCTGCCTAACCTCTGCTTCAACTTTTAAAATCTGGAGTTCCAGCTCCTTTAGCTAACAAGCTATTGTTAGCATGTTAACTAACAGGAGAATCTTAAAATGTAAGATTCTCTCCAAATCATGGAGAAAACATAGGATGTGTGGGATTAGATCTGGAGTATTAACTCTACTAGCTAACATGCTAATGTTAACATTCTCGGTAAGGTAAGGTAATTTTATTTATATAGCACACTTTCAGCAACAAGGCAATTCAAAGTGCTTTGAATGAATTAGAGGAAATACAAACAAAACAACAATACCATAAGGGAAGATAAACATATTATGTATCCCATGATTCCTCCAAATGGTGGAGGAATCATGGGATCTCTGGGATAAGATCTGGTGTTTTAACTCCACCAGCTAACATGCTTTAGCTAACAGGAGAATTTAAAGCATACCACATGTCCCATGATTCCTCCAAATTCAGCTGTAATGTGAGTTTGTGGAAGCAACTTCTGTTTCCTCAGTGTTTACTTTGTTTGTCCCGCCCCAGTTCCTCCAGGTAACCCCGTCATCGAGGCCAAGGATGAGGTGCTGAGCGAGGGAAACGAGACAGAGATGACCTGCACCGCCATGAGCAGCAAGCCTGCAGCCACCATCAAATGGATGAAGGGAGATAAGGAGCTGAAAGGTGGGGGGTGAAAAGACACCATCACTGCTTCAGGCTAATATCATATGTATCTGGATACAATCTCAATCAGCCAGTAGATACAGTTTTATTGGGTGAATGCTGCAGGGATTGACACTGAGTTCCTGTTGTTTTTTTACAACATTGTCTACATTATAAGCATACTTATAATACTTATAGGTATAATAGATGTAGGTTATTTTCTGTTAACTTGCTATTGTTAGCCAATGTATATAGGTTACATTTTAGCTTATATACTTAATGAACTAAATTAATGTTGGTATTCATGCTAGGGATATTTTTCATGCTACTGTTAGCATTTAGCTATTTTATTTGTATTATCGTCCTTCTAGGGAATTGTAATGTTCATTAATATGGTAGTGACAGCACCTGTGCTAACTTTAGCATTTTTAGCTAATATCAGCATTTTAGCTCAATTTAGCTTATACACTGCTGCTAGCATATGACATGAAGTAGGTTACTGTTAGTCAACATGCTAATGTTAGCCCAGATGTTATGGGTGGTATTTCATCTCATGTTAGCTTTTTAGGATATTTCAGAAGTTTCACTGTTGTTCTCAAACTTGATGTAAGAAGTTAATGTTACATGCAACCTTTAGCACTTCAGCTAACATTAGCATTTTGCCAGATTTTAGCTTTAAACTCTATTCTTTTAATACTAGATGAACAAACATGTCAGCAAGATGTTGACATTTTGGAAACTGAACCTCGCACACAACTGTTAGCATACACCATGGAGTTGGTATTCATACTATACTATACTATACTATACTATACTCTTAGCATTTTAGCTAATATTAGGATTTTAATTATCTGTGGTTTATACACTGTCAGCATGATAGGAGAAAATGAATGTTAGACTACATGTCCTAGAGTTTTAGTTAACAGAAGAATTTTAGAAAATTGTAGCGTGCAAGCAAATGTCTCCATACTAGATGGATTAAGTGAATGCTAGCCAACATTTTAGCTATGAACAGAATAGCCAATTTTTGATTGTCATTTTTTTCTATTCTAGATGCAGTAATTTAATCCCAGTCAACACTCATGATAAAATTAACATTTTAGCTAACATTAGCATTTTTACTAATTTAATTCAAGCTTTCTTGCTACAGTTGATTGTACTACTGAAATACAATGCAGACAGATTTAGCACACCACAAAATGCGTGCTAAATTTTTAATACTATAAAATAGTATTAATATAAAATAAAGTTTTTGTTTTTTTATCAAAAAGCATTATGATATAATTGTACACTGAGATTCAAATGGAACTGTAAAAATCTCATGTTTTAATAGTTTGAACGTGTCGGCCATTTTGTTGATTGACCATAAATGTGCAAAAAAAAATAATATATCAGGGGTTTTGAGTATCTACATAAACAGCTTGCCGTAGTTTTTCCGGCATTCTGTAGGAGCCTCTTTTGAGTCGCTCTTTGTTTGGCACCTTGCTACTGCGTAGAGTGACCGTACCTGGAGTTTTGCTACAAAACGCATCGCTCTCACGATCTTTGGTGCACGCAAGCCTCTCCACCACGACAAGGTGGCGACTCTCCAGAGAGGAACCATTCACACCAACACACTCACACACACGCTCAATTCACTGGAAAGACATCTTTGGTCTAGGTGGGTGAACCCCGGGTACCCGGGAAAACCCACACCAGCATGCTGCAATGCTAGCAATGCTACCTAGTTTTTGAAAATTTGGGGTCTTTCACAGTCTCTCTCACTCCATCACATACAAACCCAGTCACACACACAAACACACAAAAAAATATACATTTTAAAAAATATTTCTATCTAATCTATTGAATATTAATAAAAAAATATATATATATATCCCAGCCCCGGATGCAGCCTGTGATGTTGGTTCCTTTCTAGCTCAAACAGGCGCAGAAACCGCTCCTTTTCCCCTGCTTGACTTCCTTCTCAATCTTAACGGTCTTGTCGCTGATCTCTGTTATCTTTGTGTGGAGCTGATTGTTCAGCGCCGCCTGGTCCTGCAGCTCCTTCCTCAGGCGCTCCAGCTCGGTTTTATACCTGCTTTCATTGTCGCCGCATTTTTGTTTGAGGGCCGTGATCTCCTGCTGGAAGTCGTTCTTCTCGGCTCTCAGTTGGTTTATGACCTCTCTGTCGTCGTTGAGGTTATCCTCCAACGTTCGCAGCTGTTCTCGCATGATCAGAACGTCGGTTTCGAACCTGGAGCTGATTTCCTGGTGGGAAATTTTGACCACCTCCAGCTCTCTGTGCAGAAACGACTCGATCTCTTCACACGTTCCTATTGCAGAGGGAAATAGAGACTCGTCGCCGTGTATCAGCTGTCCAAGATCTTCTCCCAGAGTAAGAGAGTCACAGCCGTCGTCCTCGTCAAACTCGTCCAGGGAACTGGTTGTGTCATCCGCCGTTTGTTCCAGCATCATCTGCATGTTCAGAGAGATTGAGTTGTTCATGCCCTGAGACTCCTCCATGGCCATCTTGGAGTCTCTGTCTGTGTTCAGGTTCAGGTCCTCCCCCAGCGTGTCCAGCTCCAGCTTCAGCATGAAGACGTCCGGCTGGTACTGGATCACCTCGTTGCTTGAAAGTTTGAATTCCAGCAGCTCTGGTTGGAGATAGTTTGCCATTTTTGTCCTCGAAAACGGTGAGATCTCAAACGTGGAAAAGAACAGTAGCGACAGTCGCTGTTGGTTTGTGCGCTCTCGGTGGTTCACAAACCGCAATGAGACTTCAAAGGAACTGGTGTGACATCATCATGTGATGTCACAGTGCTGCTCACATCATGATGTTCCACTGTGGTCTTAGTTTTGTTCAAAATCAGCTGTTATTTAGTGAGGCCCTTTATTTTTGACAATAGTTACATTACAGTAAGAAATGTATCTAATAAAATAGACAGTAATAAATAAAACATCAGAAATACTTTAATAATCTGAAAGGGAAATTATGCCTGTCACAATAAAAAAGTTTTCTGCACGATAAATTGTCCCAGTAATTATTGCGATAAACGATGATATTGTTGTTTTGATAACATTTTCAGGTAATACGTTGATGATGACATCATAATGCAAATTTGACCGCTTTAATTTTTAATTAACACTTCACACTGGAACTGGAAGATATTTTAAATATCCAACATAAAATACAACCAACCAAAAACAACAAATAAAATGAATTATGAATTCTCTGTAAACAGAGTTACCCTTCCAAAAATATTAATCTGCAGAATGAAAATGATTGAGTTCATTGTAATTTACTGTGTGATTAATTGATTTATTGCAACAACTTTGTGCCAAGAGTTGATGGAGATGCTGAGTGTCCAAGGAATAAACTATGTGAATTATAATCTGTTAGTTAAATCAAGCATAATATGCTTTTATACTTTAAATGTCTAAATCTGTGTTTTAAGTTTTAGTTCATTTGAATATTAGACAATGTAGCAAAGGAAGGACTTTAGTGATGAACTTTCAGGTTGAATAAAAGATTATACTGTTACAAACATTAATGTTTGCAACTTAAAATATTGGCTACATCTAAAATAAACAGCATATGATAAAACAAAAGCACAGTTTTAGTCAGTATTTAAAACGTACTCATTTTTAAAATTAGACTCATAATATTAACTCCCTAACAACTTCTCTTTCGTCTTACGCTCTTGTTGAGCTGCCGTTCATTAACACACTGACTGGAAATTGAATTTTCAAAATAAAAGCATCAAACACCAAAACTAAAAGTTAATCTTTCATAAAACTAAGTAAAGGCGATAAGCACCAAAGAGAGATAAAAAAACAAGCAAAGAAGTTCATTTGGGTTTATGTAATAACTGTTGTAATTTTATTTTTATGTAGTTTACGGTTTAACCAGCTCGTCCTCGTAATGCGCCAGGCAATAAATAACGATCCCACGAACAGATTCAGCACTTTTTCTGCCAGCGCTTCTTCATTTTCCTTCGCAGCCATTAGAACAATCCGTTAGTGTTTCCTGTTTGCGTTTCCATGAAAGCCTCAGCGACGTGTGGAGGTGTCCGCGGCTCGCCGCCCGGCGCCCTCACAGCCTGCATGCCATCATCAAAGGCAGCGGCGCTTCAGAAGAGCAGGTCGAGCTGAGGGAGGAACAGGCCCCCTGCTGGGCGGCTCCACCTCAGCAGCCGGCCTCCGGCTCTGCAGAGACTTTCAAACAAACATCCAATCAGGAGCTGAGCTGCAGGCGTCACAATGCGGCACATTAACCCCAACACGGCACCGATCCATGCTGCACCATCTGGTTCAGCTCAGACTTGGTGCACTCAGGGGCGTGTCTAGGTTTTTAGTGTCCAGGTTGGTCCTTAGGGGGGCCACTGCAGTCTGAAATTACAACAGACAGTGTCAACTATTTATTTAATTAAACAAACAAACACATGTTTGAGGCAGAATTTATGCTAAATGAAAGTGATAATTATTGAATAGTGAGTAAAAAAAAATGATGATCTCATGTATTTACATGTAAGTCTTAATTAATATGTCATGTCTCATTTTTAAAAAATAAAGTTGAATCAGCAAAACAACATGTTATTAAACAACAAAAGGAGCATTTCATATCTGCTGATATGCAGGGCAGACAAAAGTTTTTACAATACAAAGTGAAAAACATTTTCCCGTAAGTGAAACAATCTGCCACGTTTTCATCAATATTAAAGGATTATTGACTTTAAGCGCAGTCCTATTTTATGATTTGTCTTATTTCAAGTGCGCTAAGATATTTGGACAAGAAAGTAGACAAATAATACTTGGTAAGATTTTGTGGTTTTGCAGTGTATCAAAAATTATTTTATGTCCTAAATTATGTAGATTTAACAAAAAAGCAAAATAAACACCTAAGCGGGTAAATACTTTCTGTCTTTGTTTTAAAAGGCTCTTCCTAAATGACGCTGTCGGACAGTTCAGCTAAAATTCAAACCCAAAATATCTGAGACATTTTCTATCACACCTCTGCTTTCATCTCCATTTCAAAACTGTTTGAAAAAGGCAGTTTTATCAGCTGCAGCACCGAATCCGACTCTGCTTACTGTCACTCCCAGAAAGCTTTTTATTTAAAAACGGAAAAAAACACAAACAGTGGCTGTGCATTAGAGCGAGTGCATCTGTCTGGATGTGTAACTGCATAACCAACGCAGTTACAGGGACGTCCTGTCACCTCTAACTGCCTCTGAGAGTCATTATTTTATCTGCAGACAGAACCCAAATCACAGCGCAGACATTATCTTTCACTTACATCTCAGAAAATCTCATCAGACGCCATCAGGGTTATGAAATCAGGCGTTTCCACGGCGTCACATGCAGAGATGAAAAGAGGATCAGTTTGAGCTTCGTTTGGTTCCATGAAAAACAAAACGAGAAACAAACACGACTGCATGTCAGTACAGTAAAATATCCTCAGAAAGTTAATTAATAACTGAATGATTTTTTCAAAGTAAAATAATTTATTTTCTCAGGATGTTATTGCATTAGACTGATAAAAAAAATGAGATAAATCACAAAATTTCATTGCTGAAGAAGCTTGATGTTCATGGACTGCTGCCTTCCAGTATATTGTAGGAAAGTTAAGAGGAAGGAAAACATGTGTAGCTTTTAGAGGGAGTGCGAAGCAAGGCCAATGGAGGAGATTGATCTGATGAGGTTTCTGTCTGCTGATGAGCTTTATGGAGGTGCTGGTGTCATTTCCCAGCTGGACCTGGTACCGACTCACACAGTAGCAATCAAATCACCATGGCAACAGCAGAAAGGAGTCCTGGCCAGAACCACATAGAAAATCTATGAATATTATCAAGAGGCAGATGAGCTGAAGGATCTGTCAAAGCAGCCTGGGCTTCCAGAACCTCAGCAGAACCACAGCAGGTTCTCCTCCTCGAGATTCACTCAAATCGTTTCATTTTTGTGCTTCCATTTGGGTTTCCACTGCTTCTAGAAACAACCACTGTGCTTAAAAAAATCAGCCAGCTGGTCTTTAGCAATAAGTTAATATTTTGAGTTAATATTCAATGTTTTAATATTAAGTTCATGTTTTCTGGCGTCTGGAAAATGAGCTGTTTCAGAAACCAACGCAATGTAATGTCACAAATCAGGAGCCACTGCCCTCACCTAGTAGGCCCAGCCTGTTACCTAGCAACCCAAACAGAACTCTGCCCATTACCTGGCAACCCAAATGGAACTCTGCCCGTTACCTGGCAACCCAAACGGAACGCTGCCCATTACCTGGCAACCCAGACGGAACTCTGCCCGTTACCTGGCAACCCAAACGGAACTCTGCCCGTTACCTGGCAACCCAAGCAGAGGCCCTAAAACAGCCCATTCTGAAATGAGCTGAAACCAGACTAAAATCTCATTATCTGAATGATCTTTTGTGAAAACTGTAACATGTTTTATTTAGCTCATAAACCAAGCACAACCTGTTCAAGGAATCTTAAAATATAACCTTTAAACTTTTATATTTTTAATCTTTCTGCATTTTTATTTACTTTTTTACTTAAACTGAGAATCCATCAGAGCATCAAACGATAATTTACCCGACTTTAAGCAGCAACTCACCAGATTTCACCATGCAATGATTTTTTTTATATATATATGTATATATTTATATAAGTTTGTTGGAAGTTATTGTCTAAACTTAGCCGTGTAGATGTGTTCGAGGAGGCGTGGGCACCGGGTGCTTCATGAGGTCTTCTTCTTCTTGACACATTAGAATTAGCGCTAGCCGAGGCTTTAGCTTGAGGAAAATAACCGACTGTGATGCAGTGAAACTTCTGAAGAGGTGGATTCACGCTTCTGCGGCTTTGACCTCACAAACAGCTTTACAGAGGCCGTAAAACACGGGACGGTACGCTTCACTCGTATTTTCTGAGTCTGTAGAGTCACTTTGGACAGGTAATTATGTTTAGACAATTGAAAACAGGATTTAATCGTATGTAAGCAGATGAATCAAAGTGTTTTACTGTTTACCAGGATTTAAATGGATAAAGAGGTAACCAATAACCAGAGCAGATGTAAAATACAGATTTCTTTTAGATGGCTTCATTCCCCTGTTTTTCTCTCAATTTAAACAAAAGTTTCCTTCTTTCACCAAGTATTCCCTAATCAGTTATCGGGATGTTCATCGAGTTCACATCAAATCTCAGCTCAAATCAGCTGCCGGGACCCAAGCGCCAAAGAACTGTTATTCATTCCTGTCATTAAATCTTTTAATTGTTCCTTTTTCTTTGTCTGAGTCTCTCCGGATTGAAATCTTATAATTTACTTAAAAATTCAGACGTTAACAGGATCACATGATACAAAAATATATTTCTGAAGAATCCCAGAACATTTGACCCACGTCAAAAACTATTCTGCCAAACACTGAAAAAACTGTTAAAGCACTGAATAAAAAAAAAAACTAAATTTCTCTTAGACCCTGTTTAACCTGAAACAGGAAAAGTTTAGTTGGAATTCACACCACTGACCAAATAATTGCACATTTTGGTATTTAGGAAATTCAATTGCTTAATAGAAACACCAATTTTGAAAAACTGAAATTTTGCGCACATTTAGTGAGAAACAAGATGTTGTATGTCTGTTATATATAAATATCTGGTTTCCTCATAAAGACTTAAATATTTTTTAGATGCTCCTTTCAGACTCATTTTCCAATTAAACGTATTCAGTCTAATTCCTCTAATTCAGACTCATGTTTCAGTGAAGTTTGCTTTAATGTTCTGCAGATAACAATCCGATCCAATCATCTGTTTCTACATCCACAGATCCTTTATCTTATTTATATCCTTCCCCTTTTATCCTGTGAGTTTCTGTGATTTATATCCCGACTCGTCACGCTAACAATACGGTGAAAGTCGCATAAAAACAGCGGTCCTCGCTGCCCAGGTCGCTTCCTTCTGCTCTTTTAAGGCCGACAGAAATAAGGTTTTTTATTGACTGACAGGGAGCAGAGGAGCCATTAGACTGCAGAGCTGAGAGGCGACCACGGGGCGATTTCAATTACCCTGCTCTGCCCCGGCAGGAAGTCCCCACAAACAGATAAAACAACAATCAGGGCAAAGTATGCGGTGCAGTTCCAGGGATGTAATGTAGATTTTGCACATTTTTTTTACCTCTTTCCTGCAACAGGCTATTGCAGCAAGGGGGGAAAAAGGAGTAGTAAACGTACACTAAAAGAACTCAGAAATTTCTGAGCATGAAAAGTTGAAAACTTGCTAGAAATAAATCAAATTGTGAAATTAATCTCAGAAATGGTCTAGAAGAGAACTGGGATGTTTTTGAGTTTCAAAAGGCACAATTTTGACTTTTGGAAATTTTCTGACTTTCAAAGTAAAACATTTTCAACTTTTGAAATTCAGAAATTTTTGATGTTATGTTTTGTGTAGAAAATTTCTGAAATGAATCTCAAAATTTCAGATGTTTTGCTAGGAAATTTTCAACCTTTCAAGCTCCGACATTTCCTGTTTTTTTTTTTTGTTTTGTTTTGTTTTGTTTTGTTTATTTTAGAAAATTTCTGAAATTAATCTAAAAAATTTATTTTTTTCTAATTTTCAAACTCTGAAATTTCCTTGTCATTTATAGATAATGTATCTCCAAATGTCCAAGTGTTTTTGTGGAAATGTTACTCCTCCTTTTTCCACTATTCTACAACGCTCTGATTGGTTGTTAGCTAAAAATCTGTTAATATTTTTCAAATATTTGCTGACTTTACCTGTTTGTCTTCGCTAACCAGGAACAGTCAAGACTCGACTGAATTTTTCTGAGAAAATATGACGTAGCTCCTCCACCTCCGTCTACTTCCTGGAGGACGTTGAGCGCTCAGGTTTTAGTCAAACCCATTTTGCTTCACATTGTCTCTGCTTGAACAGATAAATATTTGATGCTGCACAGTTTGACAGCTCAGCCGTCCATCTTTTGAAATGACTTTGTCCCAGAGATCCGGGCGCCGTTCGGGTTGGGCTCCATGCCGCGCGCAGGAGGGCCCCTCCATTTTATCTCTACATAGCACAAATGGATGTTGAGTTAGCATCTGGATGGAGGATGATGAATTAATCAGTGTGGGAGGAGAATAAAGTGACAGGTACTCAGCACCTAAAACCTTCCAGCTGAGCTGTACTTGCTCTGATTCGGCCCGTAGGAGCCGGTCTAAACGCGACGCGGGGAGAAGACGGCATCGTTCAACTGTGAAGAGTTTTTTTTAGCTGATGGCAGATGGGAAAAGGAAGGATAGGCAGGAAATAAGATGGCAGCTCATTAATCAGCCCAATAACTTCACACTTTCTGCTAATTTCACCTTCTTCTCTGAAACCTTTCTACAGGTTTGTGCTCACATTGGAGCAGGAGACTTTGTTTTTAAATGTAAAAGCATTTTAGGATTAAAAACATGAACTGAAGGATTGTGCGACAGTGTTGTTCGCTGATTTGATCCTCATCCTGATGTTAAATGGATCCGAAACAAAATAACAAGTCGCAGATCATCTACCAGGTTAGCAGCTGAATTTAGTAGAAATGATCTTTCTGCATGTTAAATATTTTATTGCTAGGAGTACCAAAGTAATGGAGAACCAACAGATCCAACAGTCATAACACCAGTGGTCTCCAAGCTTATTTTGTTAAACATTTAGCTACAAAAACATCCAGCTATGCAGCTTAATATAACTAAATGTATTGCTGTATTTCCTATAGGCAAACCCAAAGTGGAGCTGAGCTACGATAAGATGTACACCGTGACGAGCCGGGTGACGTTCGCCGTCAGTAAGGAGGACGACGGCGTCCCAGTCATCTGCATCGTGGAACATCCTGCGGTCAAAGACTTCCTGGCGCGCAAATTCCTGGAGGTGCAATGTGAGTCCAGCAGCTTCCCACATATAATCCTGTTAAAACAAAAAGCTTGGTTTTTATCTCCGTTTTGTTCCCGTAAGTGTTATAAAGGCAGTCAAATACCTGTTTTCACTTCACCTTAGTGCACTCTCTGCATTAGCAGCTCCACTTTTTAAAGAGGGGTTCTGTGGAAGCAGCATAATGCAGCAGAGAGTGTTACCTCTGCAGCTTCTGACAGTAGAAGAAGGCTTTGAACGCTGCTTTTGTTTTTAATAGCAATGCTGCAGTCAGTAAATGTTGCTTCGTCCAAATATTCAGCACCGCAGTCCGTTGTTTACTTTTAAAAATGGCTCCTTTTACGGGGCTGAAAACAGACAGAGCAGAACCAAGAGGAAAACCAACCAGGCAAAAATTATATGTTTCAGTCTGATGTTCAGATTTGTAATAAACCAGTTTTCATGTCTTTATCACTTCAAACTTTTTGCTTTTTTTAATTGTAACCTTGATTTTTGTTTTTTTTTGTTTTTTTTGTTATTGGAGGTGAAACATTTAAATAAAAACCAGACGTGGCTTGTAGGTTCTGTTATCCTTCAACTACAACTATGGTGGCATATTAGGGCCATTATAGACGAAAATATTAAAAGAGAAGAGTGAATTTTCACCAAGAAACTGAAAAATTTTGAGATTAATTTCAGAAATTTTCTAGAAAAACAAGGAAATTTCTGAGCTTCTAAAATAGAAACATTTTGCATTGCTGAGTTTAAAATTAAAAAAGCATTCAAGAAGATACTCAGATTATTTAAATTAATCTCAGAAATCTTCTAGAAGAAATTTGAATTTCAAAAGTGAAAAATGTTTTCACTTTTGAAAAAAAGTGAAAAAATGTTTCTGAGATGTTTATCTCAGAAACATTAGGAATTTTATAGAAAAAACAAGGACATTTCTCCACTCCAAAAGTCAAATATTTGCTACAAGAAACTCAGAAATCTTTAGATTAATCTCAGATATTTGATAAGAAAAACATAATAGTCACTGAATTTAAAAGGTCAAAAATTTGCTCGAAAAGTGAAATTTTGAGATAAATTTCAGAAATTTTCTAGAAAAAAACTTGGAAATTTCTTGGTTTCAAAAATGTTTGACTTTGATTAATCTCAAAATTTTTTTGATGGAAGTTTACTCTTGTCTCTATCTGCAGTGTCTCTTGCATGCTGTCACACTCAAAGGAGGGAAATAAAGATAAAACACTCACTGATGTGTTGAAGATCAAATCTCATCAGATTACATAAATGTGAGGTTTCCTAAGCAGAAAAGTCATTTAAAAATTCAGTTTTCTTTGAAGATTTAAAGTCGGCTCCATGTTCCGGTGGAGATGTGATCAAAAGTGCCGGCATAGAAAAATCTTTGTCTGATCCAGAAAATCTTTGGATTTCTATAATTATGAATGAATACTCAAGGTTCCGATGGAGTCTGGAAAAATCTGGAATTAGATTCCAGTGTTTTCCAAATCTGAATAATATTAGAAAACAAATAAAGAAATAATATTTCTGATCAGAGTTTATATATTCAGAACAATCCTGGAGGAAATTCAGTTTTTCTCCAGTTTTGTTTATGTCTGTAAATATTCATAAAATATAAACTGATCAGTTTCTATGATCTGATTTGCAGAAATGTGTTTAATTTAGGGGCAGAATGTTGATTTCCCTTTTTTTTCACTTTGAATCCCCAACATTTGATCAAAGTTGATCTCACTGCATGCGAGTTGCTCCCAGTTTGAGCTGGAAAACTAATCACCCTCCATCCATCAGGGATCAAACGGCAACACTCGCACTTTTGACGCGTTGGGAGTGAAAGAGGAACACACCCCGGCGAGTTCGTCGACATCAAAGCACCTCCGTGTCCAAAAAGGACAACACGTAGACAAAAAAGATGTCAAGCCTCCGCGGGGGGGCGGCAGCCGCGCCATAAAGAGAAAACCTGATGAGGACGAACACAACGGATCCACCAGCCAACCACTCGGAAATATTCACCACGATCAGACCAACTTCTGCAACTTTTACACCCTAAAGAGACGTTTTTACTCTCAGACCAGACAAATGAAACTCCAAATTGTTGCACTGCTTTTTGAAACTTCTAACTCTAGATGCATTTACTGTAGGAAATGTGCTGTTATTTTTAAAGAATCGCAATTTTCTTTCTAGCTTGAGGATTTAAAGTTAAGATGAACATTTAATTTTGCATATATTGTTTTCCATGGGATGGAAAATGATGTAAAAAAATCAAAAAGGTCATAGATTCCAACCTAATGACAAAAAAACAGACATAAAAACATATTACTAGTACTTTCCAACCAAAAGAACCATTTTACTCTCACACCAGCCAAATAAAGCTCAAAAATATCACACAACTATTGAAAAAAGACAACTTATAACTTCAGATAAAACTACTATTGGAGATTTCATTTCTATTTTTAGAATTAAAAGTAAAGACAAACATAAAACATAATAAAAAGAAGATGGATATGTGTTTCTGTGGGATGGAAAATGAGGTAAAATATAGAAAAAGCACATAGATTCTAACTTAATTGTGAGAAAGATAGATCTAGTACTAATAATACCACAACATTAAGTTGTGGAAACTCAATGCAAATCCTGTGTGAATAAACTTCTAAAAAACTGAAAAACCTGCATTAAAAAAAATGCATTCACCAATTAGTGCACACAAAATAAACATTACAGACTAACAGGAGATTCAAGGATTTCTCAGACATGCATGAAAGAATCAGTTAACACAGAGTGTGCTTTTGATGAAGGAATAAAATTATAATATGATGGAAAGCTCAGAAAAAGTTGATTTTACATGACACTGGCCCTTTAAGGCTGTCAGGGAAAGTCAGGCCAGCATAACTGACCTACTTCCTGCTTTCTCAATGTTTTTCTTTATTATTATTAAAACCTTGTTATCTGGCTGTGATGGTGAAGATGATCTTCAGAGTCTTTGTGTCATTTTACCAAATCACAGATATTCCTGAATCAATGCATAGCAACGACGGATGTCACAATAAGTCATGTGATTTCCAACCCACGAACACACGCCAACAGAAACTCGCTGTAGGAACTGTAGGCTGTCAGAGCGACCTGGAGACGCCGGGCGTCCTTCATGTTTATGGGTCCGAGATGACAAGGTCAGACGAGTGGAAGCAGGAAAAAGTTGCCTCAGAGTCTGAACTGCATGAAAAAGCCAAAGGGCTGCTGAGTGGATGCTGGCGAGCCCACTGAGCTGGCGGCGCGCCCGCCTGCCGTCCATCAGCAGGAAGCGGACAGACGGACAACCAGGTTTCTGTTGTTTATGGCTGAGGAGGTCGGACGGCCTTTTGTGGAGCTTTTCTGCCGTGGCTCAGGCCTGATTAAAAACACCAGGATCAAACAGGAACCTTTAGGCCACAACAAGAGCGGTTTACATCACCGGCAGGAAGTTATGATTCCTCCTCTCTGCAGACGTTCAGATCCAACCCAGATATTTTTCTCTTTATGAAGAGGTGGATCAAATCTGAAAACTATTCCGTTGTGTGTTCATCAGAAAAAAAGATGCATTCAGTACAGAGCTTTGTAAAAGTATGTACACCCCCTGAACTCGTCACCAAACACAGACTCCAGTGGATTTTATGCGATGAACCAACACATCGCAGGTGGAACAGAGTGATCCATGTTCTTCTGGGGTTTGTTTTCTCCAGCTCTGAACATCTACAGACCGAATCTTTGGTCCGTTCTTTATTTTGTAAATAAATTTATAATGATGTAGTGTTTAGTGTATTCTTAGAAAACATTTTGTTTGGAATATCTCAAATAAGAAGCGTATCACCCTGGAATGTTTGCAGTTTAGCTTTGGATTTATTGGCTTCTCCATCTGTTGGATGGAATCACATATGAACTTTCCAAAATGAGGCTTAAGTTCTGGTTAGATTAGAACATCTTCTTGTTTGGTCCTTCTCCCAATATAATATGTCCAGTTTAAGCTTCTCCGGCTCTGAAGCGCCATCTTCTGTTTTCTGGTAGAACTTTTCCTTTTGCCCTTTGCAGGTTGACTTCTGGTGAGGCCCAGCTAACATTTTGACCCCTAAAGGTTTATTCCATGCTTTGGTTTGCAGTTCGTTTAGAATCCGTTTAGGATGCAGCTCCAGAACAGCCGTCCACGGTTCAGAGAGCAGGAAGTGTAGAGGAAAAACGCCTTGAATGTAATTTTATTGTTTATGTCAAGCTGATTCCACCGAGGCTAAGCTGGTGCTGCTTGTTGTTTTTGTTGGTTTCTCAATAAAGGTTCCTTTGAGCAGCATAAAATTGACCGCCTCTCACTCAAACGCAGCCGAGGCGAGTCATGGATGTTGCTCTGATTGTTGCATCTTTTGTTATGTCTGTTGGGAACCTCAGATTGCTCGCTCTGTTTGCTTGAAGCAGCAGCTTTTCCACACATTCTGCTCCTTACGTTTCCCTTTAGCAGGACGCTAAACATTAGCAGTCAGTTCTGCTTGAATGGGCTTCCTCATTCTGCTTTTCATCTTTTAAAGGACCCAGATTCTCCATCGTCTTTGATTTCGACCTAAAACCAGTAGACGCTGTAAATGTACGCAAAACTTTCGAAATTCTGCTAAAAACAAAAACATTTTTTGCAATTGTTTTTGTGAAAATCCCCCCACAATTTTGCAATTATAGTGTTTCTATTAAACAGGAAACAAATTTAAAATCACATGTGAATAAATTTGTTCAAGTTAAAAAAACATGCAGCACCATCTTGCTCTTACCACTTCCTGCATTTTTCCACCAATGACTCGTGTGATGTGGAAAAATGTTTCCATTGTAATTTTGTGAAATAAAAAAAATAAAGAACACCTCACTGCAGGGCAAAAACTTTTTTTTAAAATTTATTTTCATAATTCCAATTTGTTTGATTTTTTGGTAAATAGAATATTTGTCTCCAGAGTTCAGTTGTCTTGGTGTCTTGCCCAACACAAGAAGTTTGGTTTAACTTTGCATGATGTGATTTTTTTCTTTGTATTGTACATAAAGTACAATTTTTGGAGCTATCAAGCCTTGTGGGTCTGTTTTTCCCCTTCCTGTGTCTTTTTCTTCTGAGTCATACGATCTTTTCTTGTTTTTCTCTCGTTGTTTCAGACAAACCAGAGGTGAAGATCGTGGTGGAATTTCCTCAGGGTTTGACAAGAGAAGGAGAAAACCTGGAGCTGACGTGTCAAGCCAAAGGCAAACCAAAGTAAGTCACTTTCAAACACTTTTTTCAACCAATCAGCTTTTTCCCAGGGGGGGCATGGCCCCTCCTGCTAAAAACTTGGGGGTGCCACTGCTCTGGGCTGCAGAGTCTCTGCCGGATCTCAGATGATCTGAGATTAGAACAATTTTAACATATCAAAGTTCAAACTGAAAACCACCAACAGAACCTGGAGCAAAAGCTTGGATTTGATTCCCTGAAGAAAAGGAGTCATTGGCACAATCTGTACATCCATCAATCCATTAGTCCATTGGTCCAACATCCATCCATCCATTGGTCCAACATCCATCCACCCATCCATCCATTGGTCCAACATACATACATACATACATACATAGGTCAATCATCCACCCATTTATTCACCCATCCATCCATTGTTCTGACATTCATCCGTCTGTTTGTCCACTTATCCATACATGTATCCATCCATCCATTGGTCCATCATTCAGCCATTGGTCCAACATCCATCCATTCATCCATCCATTGGTCCAACATACATACATACATACATACATAGGTCAATCATCCACCCATTTATTCACCCATCCATCCATTGTTCTGACATTCATCCGTCTGTCTGTCCACTTATCCATACATGTATCCATCCATCCATTGGTCCATCATTCAGCCATTGGTCCAACATCCATCCATTCATTCTTCCGTCCATCCCTCCTACAGTCCATTAATCCATTCATACATCTGTTCATCCCTCTGACCATCCGTTCATCTATCCATTGTGTAGGAACCTCCATTGACATCATCTTAACCACGTTTTGACATAAAAACGGTTCAGCTTTGTTTCAGTGAAAATCCCCACTGAGAAAACTGAATGTAGTTTAATTTATTATAAATGTTAAGCACATTGATCTTAATATCGTGTTTAAATAACTGGTAGCAAAGTCATATCAGGCCGAATGAATCTTTCAAGTTTAGCGTTATTTATTAAGCTTTATTTTCCTCTTTCTTGTTGAAGCTTTTTCTTTTCATCTGAAAAAGCTCAAGGCAGCAGCCGTTTAAGTAAAAATGACGCCATAAAATAAAGATTTTTCTGAGGAGCACGGTAAGAAGTTTTCTGTGTTTTACCTTGAGTTATTTCTCTGACATACTTCTGCGTGCCAGTGCTGAATCATTCTCCGACTCGGGAAGGAAATTATTTTTTTCCTCTCTTTATAGGAAGCAGTTAATATTAAATAACTCAGCACGCAGCTGCTCAGTACGTACAGTATCTGTAGCAGCTCATAAAGGAGATAAAATATTTCCTCTGTTCCTCTGGGTCCACTGAGTGAGAATCTATCACATGCTGGCCTTAAAACGCAGCTCTAAACTGTCTGCTTCACTCTGCTGCTCTACTGCATTTTCTGTATTATTTCTTAGCATTTTCTACCTAATTTTCCTGCTTCATTGTTCTTTATTGACAGCCTCTGAAGCCTTCAGAAGCTTCACTTTTTTGTTTTTAAACCCTGCATAGAATAATATTCTTAATATTCTGGGCATGCAACCTCAACTTGTACATTTTCAGATCACATAAAATCATGTAAATGTGCAGAATTTACAGTTTTAATGTTCATTTGATGCTCCGAAAACAGCGCTATGAAGCAAACATTTTCCCACATTTTAATGAGATATTATGCATGTATTTATGGAAAAGTCTTCACACATTTATGTTTATTTGTGTAAATTACATCCCAATTAAGAGTCGTGGCTTTCATGAATTAAATAGTGTTCGCTAAACTAGTGGTAACTTTTACTAAACTTGTTTTTAATTTGTTCAACTGTAAACACTTATACCATAAAATCCTGTTGCTGTTGAATTAATAATTGATAATCCATGTTATTTTTTGATAAAGTTACAGTAAACCTCTTTATTTTGACGGTTAATCACATAAAGCAAGTATCCATGAAGTGGTTTGTAGTTTAGTTCAGTTTTTCTCTTTGATAATTACAAACGTACAGCATGTTCCCATGAAGCTCTGGAGTATTTCCATATTAATTTAGTTTTGTTTAGTTCCAATGACTAACACCTCAGGCAATGACTAACACCTCAGGCAATTACAAATAAATATTGAGTGTATTTAGACTTCTGGTTGCTGAACTTAGACTAAAGCATCTTTAAAGCCAAAAAATAGGAAACCATAAACCTGTTCTGTTTATCTGAGGTGATTTACAGATTTGCACTCTGCTAAAATTTGACTCTCTTGCTTATTTTTAAATCATATGTTGTGTCGACGATTAGCAACCTAACTAGTTAGCAACCACAGCTAGTTAGCAGCCATGCTACCGCTAAGCAGCACGGATCATACTTCTCAGAAAAATGGAGCGAGTCCCCTTCCTCTAATCTGGAGGTCTTCACATAGAACCTTTTTGAGTTTTGTGCCTCTGGTAAGGCAGAGTTTGCCATTTCACAACTTGTTTGGCCTTTTAGAGGACTAACTCTTTTTCAGAAGTGTCAAAAACCAACTTAAGTAAGTGTAAAAATCAGTTTATTTTTTTTTTTATTTTGCCATTTCCATTAATGTTTAATGAAGCAGTACTTCAAAAGGCGCTTAAAACTTTTGATGTAAACACAGCTAGTGACAAAGCACAGATCCCTCCTTCTTACCAAGCAAGTGGCAACAGTCTACAGATAACTACTGCAAGCTGTTGACGTTACAGCAATCCCTCACATGGAGCAAGCACGTGGCGACAGCTGAAATGAACAACTTCCATTTAACAGGAAGAACCTGACGAAAAATCTGGTTTGATTTTAGATTTGCAAATTGGCAAATTACAGATATAATATTGTTGCTATGGCCGATAACCGATATTTGCCAATATTATAAAGATTTCATTACCATTTCGAACCCATTGGAAAAAAAGAAGAGCCCAGAAACAAACGGCAACAAGATAAAGATAAATAAATTACTGAACTGACTCAGATATTTTAAAAATGACTGATATTGATCAGTACCGATGTTAGTGCTGATATATTGTGTATCCCTATAACAATAAATAATTATTACTGGCATTTACAAATTATTACATGAGCTCCTGGTCTTTCCGTCTGTGACCGTATTTTCATTTTAAAGGATAAAGTTGCAACTTACAAATAGTCAAGTACACAGTTAATGTGCTGTCTGCACCTTTAAAAGCATTCAGCATCCATATTGATCAAAAAACAAGTTATATTTTTAACTTCTTTAATGTGACAGCCACAAGTTTAGCAACTGATTTTTTTGGACCTTTTCCTCAAAACTGAAAAAATAAAATCAGCAATCACTTCTTTAAACACAGCATTTTCAAAAGGAGTTTCCATCGAGGATATGAATGTATAAACTGTTTTGACAAATGCAGTTAAATGTTGAGTTGTAGCAGAAACAGTTGAATCTTTTTTTTTTTTTTTCCCTTCTTGTTGGAAACTTACTGAGGCTTTTATGGGCGATAATTGATTCCTGCAAATGTCTGTCGGTGTCGTGTGAAAGCTCCTGCCCGTCTCTCATTAGGCAGCCATTTCGTACGTATCAGTGGCGAACGCAGGTGTTGGTTTGCTCAGATGACAGGTCTGTGTGATAGGAGATGTAATGGAGTGCAAATACAGCCATTAGCGAACGGGGGAGAATAAAAGAGCGAGTGCCTCGGGCAGAAGTCCCGCTGGACGGTTGAGGCCTCCGTATAGCTGGCAGCGTTTGCGTCGCTCCCGTTAATTTGTTGACGAGGTCGCTCAGATCTAAACAGAACAAAACAATCATTGGATGATGGTGGAGTTGTGAATATTATATGAAAGTGACCTAATGAGAGGAGAAACTGCAGCAAACAGAAAAACACAGAGACGTTATCGCTTCTGTTGGTTTTAAATGTCACTTCAAGGCAATTTATAAAATAAGAACAAGTTAATTTAATCATACATTAACTCCAATTGATCCCAGTTATGAAGTCGTGCATTTATTGCTTATTAAGAAACTGGAGTACTTTCTACAGATTCCATTTAACATATAATTACACAATTTGACATTTTGAAAATAAATTTGCTTAATGGAAACAAGTCAAATTCCAAAAAGCAATTATTTGATTAAAAAGTTTTGGCGCCAGGATGTGCTGATTAATTGGTTTATTTCACAAAACTGCAATACAGTCACTTTTTTCACATCACATGATCAACAACAGGATGTTACTACTGGCGAAAACCACGAGGAAGAAGACAACAGGAAGTAGTTGGATGCATGTTTCTTAATGACTTGAACAAAGTTATTAACATGAGATTTTAATTGCATTTCTTATTTAATAGAAACATCGCAATTGTGAAATTGTGTTTTCTTTTACATTAGCAGAGTATTGGCGAAGTTTTGGACACATTTGTGAAAGAAACACAGCAACTTAGTGGTAACTGCAGCTCCTTTAGTGGCTTCAAGTAGACCTGACCTTCCTGCATCATTTACGGCGCACGCCTCTGCTGTGGCAGCACTATGCTGTCGGGATCCTGTTCTGTGTTCATTTATCAACAAAATGAGCAACAATTTCAGTTCAGAGCCTCCTTTTTGCTGCTAAATTATTGAATAAGTAGATATATTTATTCAATAATTAAGAAGCAAATGGAGCTGATGCAGATTGATATTTTTTGTGTTTTTCTTTATATGAAATTTTCATTAACAAATTTATTTGTTATTGAAAACAATAAATGTTTTTTTTTCTTTTGTTAGCCATATTGTTTTTTTGTTCTGTCATAGTAAGTAGAGCCAGAAATCCCCAGTGACTTTTTGCTCAAAAGCAGACTCAATAATTAAATTGGGCTAAATCCAGTGAAGGGTTTTCAAGGACAGCTCTGGAAATAAAATAAAACTGATATCCTGACCAACAAGTTAGGAAACTGTTCTACTGAGACTCTGTTTTGGACCTTTGCAATTAAAATACGTGTTAATTAGTTGTGGAGCAGGAAAAAAATTCACCAAAATGTTATTTAGCATTTTTAGCTTGAGATAAAAGTTTGGACATCACTGCATTAAAATATTTGAAAGTAAAGCTTCAAATGTTTAAACCTTTATTCAGTGAAAAAAAAATCATTCATATTTTCATTAATTTATGCATTTTTTAAATAAAAACTCCTCAAAATGATTTTTAATCAGTTAAAATCCAGTTGAGCAGGACGCGGCGAAGTGAAACTCAGCTGAAACCTCCAGCTTTATTCCAGACATCCTAATCTGGAGCTGCCAGGGACGGTTTTTACTCTATGATCTGCTAAAGCGGGACACAACATGAGCACACAGACACAAAACACACAGATCAAAACACCATGTACCCCAACACACACACACACGCACACACACACCCCAACCCCACCGACCCCCACGGTTTTCAAACTTGGCATCGAGACAAGCGCTCCCTGTATTCATTTTCTAAAGATGAAAACACAATCAATACAGTGAGCCGGGAATTGGAAGTCATTTTCATTAGAGCTGCTGAGAGTTGTGTAGTCATTACACCAGATAGCGGCGCCGCGCCCGGCTGCAGGCGGCCATTTGTATTCCAGACGCCTGCCCTTCCTCTCTCCTTGCATCCCCATCTTACCTCTTTGGTCTATCTCTGTCTATCAGCCTCCACTGAATTCATTTCAGCTCCTCTCACAACATCCAGTCCACCTATAGAATATCTGCTCCATCAGAACTTATATTTTTGTTGACTTTTCTTCTGTCGGCCATTAAACACACTTGGGCTTTGCTTGTTTTGCTTCGGATTCTTTTTGGGTTGAATTTTTTTCTGCTTCATCTTTTTTTTTTTTCTCCACCTCTTCGATTTGTGTGCTTGATCCCCACCAAATTTGCTTTCAAAGGGAGGCAAGCAACTTAAAACGGCGCAACAAAATGCAACAAGAGAGGCCATCAGCGCGCTCAGGGGAAATAACGGGAGCTGGCAGCGGCCTATGGAAGCCGCTGCAGCCAAATGGAGATGTTTTTTGTCTCCTTTCCCCCCTCCCCAACCCGCTGCTACTCAGGGCACTTGGAGCTTATTGTCATAAAAATGGAATAAACCACCCCGCTATTCAGGAAGAAACCAGAACAAAGGCTGACGCTTAATAGTTGCCCACCTACACAGGTAAAAATATCAATAGCTGCTGCAATTAGTAGCATTCATTTAACACAAGGAGACAATTAGATTTAAATTCATTAGTCTCCATAATAACCAAACTCTTTTTAGAATTGATCAAAATTATGTCTGGAATAGACCTGTTTTAGCAGCAGAATGGAAAAATAAACTTTTTACCCATCAACAGGATTCTATAAATGGCTCTATTGTGTTTTACTTCCAACATGAGAAACATATCTTGTTATAAGTTAAATAATTTGACAACTAGAGATTTCTCATTTATCTTTCTAAAAAGTTACTAAGTTAGTTTTGTCTTATTTTAGATGCTCTAAGATGTTTGCATTAGAAACTAAACCAAAGATACTTGGTAAGATGTTGTGTTTTTGCAGTTTATGTGACACACTTACAGCAGTATACTGTTGACCTGTTGGTATGGATTTCTCAAACATGCATGAAAGAACCAAAGCAACTCTCCAGTTATGTTTTTGATGAGTGAATAACATTATAACATGATGTAAAGCTCAAAACAGTCGATTTTACATTTTACTGCTCCTGTAAAAGCATGTCTGCCAAGTCTGTGTGCGCGCAGCTCTGGAGTCTGACTGTGTGTGACAACCCTGTGGAAGGAAGTAACAACAAGATTTATTTGGTGTTTCAATAACTAAAACAGGCAGTTTTAAAGGGGACATATGCTAAATTCACATTTTGGACATTTTTGTTCTTCCATTTGCATTTCTACAGCTTCTATAAACTGTCTTGCCGCTTAAAAAAAAAAACACTCAGACAGTTTTTTGGCAACAAGTTTGTTTTTTGGCGTCTGGGAAATGAGAAGTTTCAAAAATCTCCAGAATGGAGCGTCACCTAGGTAACAATCCAAGTTGTTACCTAGCAACCCAAATGGAACTCCGCCCGTTACCTAGCAACCCAAGTTGAGTTCCAACTTGTTCCAACTTGGTTTTATGACTTTATGTGTTGTGCAGTGGTTGCTGGAAAAGACAAGTGATTTGTTGATGACTTACCACCCAGAATCCACTTGTTGCATTCTTTTTGGTTGTGCAGGAGGCTCCACTTCTGCTTTTCAAAGATGTACGGTTGTGTAGTTGTGCATCTGTTTGCACTCATTTTCATGTCTGAGTGTAAACGTGGAGTTGGGGGGCGTGACCAGCAGCAGCTTATTGGGATGTAAAGTGACAAGACGCCCTAAAATGGCTCAAAATAGGAACAACTGGGCAAACTAAAATCTCATTTTCTAAGAATGATTTTATTCAAAAAGCTGTAATGAACATGTTTTGTATAGGCCATAGACTGGTTCTTCACTGTTCAAAAGAAGCACATAGGACAGCTTTAACCTGAGTGAAGTTGGACCCCCCACCTTCTTCAAATCTATCAAAACTATCAAAACTCAGAGGAAGTTTGAAGTTTTTGCAGGCAGTTTTTGTCCCTGGCTTCTTCAAATGTTGGCTCCTCTGTGATGTTCCACGGTTTATTCAACAACCTTCTTTGGTTTAGCTGACGGTGGGCATCCGGGCCGATGGTTGAGGACCTCCAGCGTCTCTTTGTCCTCACTGTTTCCTGATGTTCTGGTTCCAGGCCGCAGCGGGTCAACTGGCTGAAGGTGGATGACGACGTCCCGTCCCACGCGGTCATCACTGGCGCCGATCTCTTCATCGAGAATCTGAACAAGTCATACAACGGGACGTACCGGTGTGTGGCGTCCAACCCGCTGGGCGAGTCCTTCGATGACTACGTCCTCTACGTCTACGGTAAGTTGAAGCACCAAACTTATGATGTTTCTGTGATTCACGCAGGTTTTTTCAAGTCGTGAACACTTTGCTCAATTTAAGCCAGTTTTAGGAGACTGAACATGAACAGCAGCATAATTAAATGTAAAACATTGAGTGATTTATGAGGCCGCTAAGCTGTTAACACAGGTGCTCATTTGTCGCACTTGGAGCATACTAAACACTCTGCTGGCATAATTCAAGAAATGCGACTTGACTTTAAAACAAGGGATCTTTGGATATGCTAACAGCTCACTGCTGAAGTCTGGCTGCTTTATGAACCACACTGTTGATCCGCTCTGCAGCTTCATCTAGAGCAACACGGATAACGCAGGAATCCTCTTCCTGTTTGAGACAGTTTCACATCAAATGTTCCTCTTAAACACATTCACTTACCATAATGACATTAAAACATCACCTTTATGCCAGGTTAAGTCAAAAGTATCCACAGGGCTAGAAAAAAAAATAAAAAATTATATATCCGAATTATATATATATATATATATATATATATATATATATACAAAAAATACTAAAATTAGCCAAATAGTCATCTGATTTTTTTTCTTTGGTTTTTGCATGAAAATTATGTTATTTATCATAGATCCAAAACATGAAAAATATTTTTCCGAATTAAAACAAAGGCACCTAGTTTTCAAAATCTTTTTGGCTGGAAACAGGTTTTGGTGTTTTCTATATTTAGCCAAGTTTGAGAAATGAAATAAAACCCATAAAAGTCTCAGGATAGACCTGGTTGAACTTATTATACAAGCTTAGTTATAAAAAGACAAATACTTTGTGTCGTACTTAACAGTTTTCATTGCAAGAAAATTATTTTGGTAATTTTACCCTCAATAAAAATTTAAGGTTTAATAAATAAATTTGTATCATTCTTGAACTGCTGATTGATACAAAATATCTTTCCAGGTCTGATTTCCTGTGGATGTTGTGCTACAAGGCGACAGTCACAATTTGTCGCAACACAAGAAAATTGAGACGTTTCAAACTTTTGTTGCTTTCTGCTGTCGTTTGTCGCTCTCCGTGTGTCGAGTCCAGAACGCTGTAACCCTGCTCTGGAGAGGCTTTCAGGTCAAAACAGTAGATTAATCTGCGTTATGGGATTTTAACACGTTAAAATTTTTACATTAGCTGCACGCATTAACACGTCAATATTGACAGACAGAATGGCTCAAAACACAAAGTGAAATAGAACCTAAAAGTTTGCAAAGTTGAACATTTTTGTTTATTTATGAATACATTTCCAGCCTAAAACCCTCTAGTTATCATGGGATTTAGTTGTCATCTTAAAGAAATACAAAATTCTGCTTACATTTTTTCTGTAGTATTTGAATGAATTACAGTCAGAACTCCTAATTTTTCACTCAAGAAAACCCTCTGTTTTGAAAGTTCTTAAAGGGGCAGTATGAAATCCTTTTTTTTGTTTTTTAGCTTTCCAACATATAATGTTATATGATGTTATTCCGCTATCAAAAACATACTGGCAAAAAGGGAGATTGACCCTTTAATCTCCATGGCAACCGTTCAGCTGTACAAAATACCTGGGTGAACCTAGCTCTGCCTTTGAGGCGTAGCTCCTCCCCCTATCAGCTCCTTCAGACTAGCCAGCAGCAATTAGCCAATAGCTGGTGGAACTGCTGAGCTCATTATAGGAGCTGCTGCTCAGAGCAACGCCGGTGAAAAAATTCCTAAAGGGTTAATAGAGGAGCCATGACTTCCTGGAGGTGGAGCTTTAGAAAGAGCAGGAGCTTTTAAAGATATGTGTGTGTGTGTGTGTATATATATATATATATATATATATATATATATATATATATATATATATATATATATATATATATATATATATATATAGCATTTCGGTAATAACTGAAGGCAACATAGTTACTTGATTGTGCTATAAAGTCATTGTTAGCATTCTTTTTCTTGTTCTTGAGCAGTGCTCTCCAGTCAGCCTGCACAGCTCTATAAACCGCTTTGAGATAAATATCCCACAACCCGCTTCCACCGCCGCCTGAAGCAAAGAGATGGGCCGATACCATGAGCAAATAACAGCTGATAGTAAAATGTTGTTTCCTCTAACGCTGAGCCTGACTTCATACGGTTCAGTCTCTTATGAGATTTCATGTTTAAAAACATCGGCTCAGAGGCCACATTGTTCCTTTTCATTACATCTCGATGTAAGTCAGTTTAGATTTATTTATAAGCTGTGATGTTTCATCCAGGTGAGGAAACACGACTTTATTCCTCTTGAATCCCACGTTTGTGTCGACTCCCTGCCTTCCTCCTCATCGCGTTATCTCAACATGCCTCTCTGCTGTTGATACCAATAACATTTACTCCCCGAGCCGAGCACTACGCTCTAATGTGCTCATTTTCCCCCGACCAAAATTACTTCCCAATCACTTTTTGGTGGAGCCCGAGCCTGCGGAGAAATTATACGGCTGCTATTGTCGGAGGGGAATTAGTGGAGTGGAAAGGTTTGGGTGGAGAAGTGATGGACGCCGGCTGGGTGAGCGTTACTTACAGCGGGCTAATTACGTCTGCAGAGGCGGCACCACAAATCAAAGCGCTCTAAGCTAGCGTTAGGTCTCTGCAGCAGCAGGTAAACCATATTTAGGTGAAAACTAAACATTCAGTTTGACTCTGCTTTAATTTAATGGTTCACAGAGTCGGTAAGACGCTGCAGCTGCGGAGATGCATGCATGCACTGCGCTTGAACTCGTGTGATTTATTCATGCCGGGGTCGAGCCGAGGTCGTCCGTAACCGTCCTGCCACAACAAATCCACTTTGACGGCTTCTCTCTCTGCAGATTATTTAAAATATTACTGCACAAGAGTTCACATTATGCTTCAGTTGAGGACTTTTTAGTAATACCCTGGATTTTTAACCTCTACATGTAGGTTTTTCCAAGCAGTTTTCATTGGAAATCTCAGAATAATTGAATAAGAGTATCGGTTTTCATGACACATGCAAATATTTTACTCATTGTGCTTCAGAATGTTATCAGAACTGGATCAGGTGAAGGATGATTGTGGGTTAAAATGTTCTTATAGCAGCTCCAAATTTTTTATGAAAGGAAAAAAATTAAATATGCAGAAAAAAATTATCTTTGCACAATCTGACTCGGAGCACAATCACAGCAGATTTGACCGTTTTTAAAAATTCTCTGAAAAAGAGGAAATGTTTCTCCTCTCTCTTTACAGAAAAGCTGAATCTAAATAATTTTTGAAGTCTGTCGGCTCCTTCAATCCTGAAACCGTTTCACAAACATAAAAAGAAATCCTGTCGGGCGTCGGGGAAACATCTTTTTAGTTAAAAACTTGTTGAGCTTCGGGTTTTTAATCATGTAAAATATCAGTTATATGTCAAAATGCATCCATTTATGTTGGTGTGAATCTGTTTGTAGCCAATTACAGTGAACGTAGCGGTATTAAGCAGCAGAAAGCAATCTTCCTCCTTAGTTTGCATGGAGATTGAATTTTGAAATCTGCTGCCGTCTCTCTGAGAAACACAAACCGACGGTGCAAAAAGAGAGAGAGAGGAGCCACCATTAAAATCAGTACAGACCCGCTTCCTCCCAGAATCCCTCTGTGTTTCTCTGCAGTAATTTAGGATCAAGTCAGACCCAACATTCGCTTCTGAAAGAGGAACAAAGATGCTGTTTTGAACTGTAATTTTAGTAGATGGGTAATCTATTGGTTATTCTGACGATTAATCAAGTAATCAAATAAAAAATATGATAAAAGGATATTAGCAAATGTCTTTATCAGCCCAAATTCTCATATCTGTGCATCCCTAACATTTACAGTAGTTAACTTTTTAAGTCAACCTGGAAAAAAATCAGAAATTATAAGATAAAAAAAAAAATAAAACACAGAAATAATCATCCATCTGGGACACATGGCCTAGTAAAGCATAATTTACTGGAGCTTCGAGGAAAATCATTTCAATAATCCAGGTCCATCACTGCTGTTGGCAGATGTTGCCTGTGCGTCAGATTTATGGGCGTTCCAGAAACAAGCAAATACAACAGTTCTGTTTGGGACTTTTGGATGTAGAAAAGAAAAAATAACTAGATCAATTGTGTAAAACTCTGCGATTACGGAATTAAAAAGAACACAACAAAATAATTGCAAAGTCGGGATCGGTACGCCTTGTGAAGGTAGAAAAACCAGTGGATAAGATCAGTTTCACACGTGAGTATTGACCAATCATTGATCACGAAACGATCAGTCAGGTCACACCTTAAAACGACCCTGGAGGGGACAAACTATATCACCGTGCACAAAGCCAAATAGTTGAGTCCACCCGACTAAAGCAACCCAAACATTTCATATTTTGTGCCTCAAAACTTGATGTATGTTTTCAATTATTGCCCAGCACTTGAGCGCAGCCTCCACATTGATCTCCAGCGAGCGCCCAGCAGCAGCTGCCTCCCAGCTCTCCCACCACGAGAGCCAAAGCCCAGCGTCCGGGGCCGGCAGCTCGCTCTAATGCGTCTGATTCCAGACCGCTGTGACCCGCGGTGATGGAGAGCACCCCCAGTCCGCCTGACACTAACAACGTTAACAGGGACGGCGGCTCGGTCTGCAGCTCTCACTGCATCTTCGCTTCACGCAATCATCACAGTTTTCCTTTCAAACCAGGGAGAGAACCATCCTGAGGGGTCTGGGGAAGTTAACGGCCTCGCCGCTCCTTCAGCTCCACAGTCTATTGCCCGACATCACAGTGTTTTCAGCGGCTGTTTTCCTCTCAGTCACCTCCCCACTTACCGCGTCTCCATTTTAACTAGCGGGCAGTTTGCTCCCAGTCGCTCCTATTCGTCTTAGATGGCTTAAATAACAGCAGATGGAGCTGAAATTCAAACGTAGTGAGGTGGAGAGAAGATTGTCCAGGTGATTTTGGGTCGTCTGTCGTTTTCCTTTAAAGTTCTTGACTAGAAGAAAATCTGGTGCATTTATGTTCGTTTTCCAAGAGTCGGATGTCGCGACGGTTTTTGTGCAAGAAAAAATATTCTATAGAGAATCGATTTTAGTCTGCTTACTTTTTTGTAAAATTATATTTTGAATTATTCTTTGATATTTTTATTAAAGAAAAGACACCTACGCTCACCTAAAACAACCATATTTTTGTTTAAACATAAACTGATGGAGTTTGATGTAGCATGGAACCATAGTGAATTGTTTTAGATACATTTTCTATTTGTCTGCAATTTTTAATTTAAACAGAATCTTTAGAACATTTGGTTTCTGAACTAAAAATTGTTTCTGAATTGAATCATGACCCTAATAATCGGAATCGACTCGAAGCGCCAGACACTGAAACATTCACATCTCTAATTGTTGCAGCATTTTTAAAAGAGTTGTGGCCAATAATCTGTGCTAAATTTGTGTTGGATTGTGCAGCAATCTGGATTGTGCAAACTCTTTAATTTATTTACCTAAACAGAAGTAAATATGGATATGTTTTACCATAAATGCGTTCATAATAAATTTAAATGGACTTTGTCAGTGCAGAGAAGCTACTGTTTGCTGTGGAGCGCACTTTAAAGACCAGATCCTTTCTGACAAGGGTGTTGTGAATTGGAAAAGAGGTTCAGTCCTTTATTTAATCAGAGTTTTCTGAAACACCGGAGTGTGGAAATGTCATTTCACTTCTTCATTCAGAGAACAAATTTACTGCCTAAAAACTGCATTGAAGAAACGCAGAAAAAGAAAAAAGACGCTGAGAGAATTTTAAGACACAGTATTAAATCAGTGATGCGGGTTTGCAGCATCAGTGGACAGAAAACTGAGACATAAAAGCAGAAACGATGCAGAGACCAGAGGGCCGACCTTATAATCAGCACAAATCTAGTTTTTTTGAGAAAGAAAACAACAAATACAAGCTTGATTAAAAAAAAAAACTGAGTCTGTGATGAATAAGATTTAAATTTTCTCCATCTTTGATTTAAAATTTGTCAAAACAGACAAATGAATGGAAAACTGCTGCACTCTCCTGTCCATTTCTTTGGAGCTACATTGGGGCCATAAAGTTTGTTGAAAAGAAAAAGAAATTGAAACTGAAAAATAGTTCTGAAACCGAAGGAAAAGAAAACAGATTTGAAGTTTCGGCCTGATTGCAGACGTGACGTTTCTATCAGTCGCGAGCGTTTCCTGTCAGGTCGGGTCTCGGCGCTCCCCGCTGTCCGGCGCGACGCCTTGATTCATAACCCTCATCAGTAAACAAGGCCTGATGACTCAGTGGGAGGAAAAGCACATTGCTGTCACAATCTGAAAGTCAATGAGCTTCTACAGAGCTTTACCTCCTGGCCATCAGAACCAGCTCACCGGACCGTTTCTCAGAAGTCGTTCAGAACTTCTTCTCTTAATGGGATCAAACCGGTCTTCCATCCAGCTTCCCATCTGATCACTTCTTTATCTCCAGACTGGTCTGAGCAGTGGCGGTGGTCTGATGCGTTGAAAACAAGCTGCACCGGAGCGTAGCCGGAATACTGATCCATTACACCTGAAGGCAATCCTGCAATTTTAAATTTCGCTTCAGGCGGAGTTCTTAGAGGCTACACGGCCGTCCCTGGCTCCTGTTTGGATTTCCTGATTTGCTTTATAAAACAGCATAAACTATAATATTCCAAGAACTAACAAGTGTGAATTCGTCATTAGCTGTGAACATGTTTTTCCCTGAAGGAAGACATGTTCATGTTAAATCATGTAGAGCCCCTGTGCCCCCAGGGAAGATATTAACAACAGCTGCATTACTCTTATTATCATCATAATAAAACTCGGATGGAAAAAAATTATATTTGTGTTCATTTCAGAGAGAAAAAAACATGTTTTTTAAAACATTGCCAGTTAGAGGCAATCGTTTAAAAGAAGCGTAAAGTTCCCATCTGGATGGTAAAACAAACAGAAGATTGATTCGTTTGCCTCATTCTGGATTCCTAGATGGTTTGGGAAAGTCTGGAATTACCTTTTATTTTCCAGATGTGAATAATATGTTTCCTTCTAGTTTATGAAACACAAAATTTTAACAGAGCTCATGCAGAGATTTATGTTAAATTTCAAGCTTTGTCTCAGATTTACCACAACACATTTTGATTTTAATATTTGACCCAATGTTATTTTGGTTTTAAGTTTAGAAATGTAGTTTTACCAGCTGTTTAGAGTCTGGACTCTATAAATCAAGTTTAACTGATAATTTTGTCTTTTAATCTGGGTCTAAAATGTCAAACCAGGCACTGAAGCTGTTAGTTTTGCCAAAAAAGCAGTGAAATTGTCCTGCATCAAGCTCTGAAATGCCAGTTTTAACTTTTTCTTGTTGTCGAGATTAAGACCTATTTAGTACTCTAACAGGTTTGAGGTTAATACTCAAATGTGCAGAAAGTTATAAAAATCACATAGACTGTTGTATAACTTTAAAACGTTTTGAGATTTTGTTTTGAAAAATGTTTAAGAACCCTGTAAATAACAAAAAGGGTCTGCTCATGTCTAAGTAATGTCTCTGACCAAACATGTTCATGCATTAATGTTTGTGTCTTACAGAAAAAAAAATCATTTACATTAATTTTTTTTTTCTTTCAGATTTATTTTTGATACAAAACAAACATTTTAAGTGGCTTAAATATAATTTATTTTCCAACAACAATAAACTTGGAGACAGAACAGAGATGAGTAACATCCATCCATCCATTTACTGCAGCTTGCTCCCAACCCCAGTAAAGATGCTCGTGAGCCTTAATATACATGGTTGTCATGGCGACGCGGGGACTCTTAACGGTTGGCTTTGGAGATGTCGCCCCAGGCAGTCGGACAGAGGATGGAGACCTTTCACAGGTCCTGGATCCACAACAGAACCAGCTGCCGTTCACCCCGACTCATGAAGTCAATCTGAAGTTACTAAGCAACATCCAGTTGAAGCCGTTACACTCTGTACCCAGAATGCATTGCTGTAGTTTAACAGTAAAATCTACTGATGTCCTGCATGTTTTCTGACCATTAGCTAACCACAGCAGTAGTTAGCTATACTCACCAACTTAAACAATGATTAACACTGATCCAAAGAACCACTTCCTGAAAGGCAAACTCTGCAGGTAGGTGTGTAAAGACAAATATGGCTCTGTTGAGGGTGAAATGCTGTGTTCATGTTGTCATTGACAATTTAATGCTAACTCATTAAATCTAGTGTGTTAACTACTGCTAAATACCATCTTGATATAGCACTTTAGTTTTAGCTTTTGCTAAATATTATGTTGGTGTAGTGCTTTTTCATTAGCTTTTGATAAATATGATGTTGATATAATGTGTTAGCGTTAACTTAAGATGAATACGATGCTTGTATAACGTGTTAGCACTAATGAACTGCTAAATACCATGTTGATTTAGCACTCTAGTGTTAACAGAAAAATGTTTATTATTTGTTCTTCAGGACGACTAACTTTTGTGTTATCAGTTCCCAAAATTGAAATTTAATCCATGGTCATTATGGCCATCTTTATGCATTTAACTGAACAGATGAGCAGAATAACCTTCAGACACGTGGAAATTGTTCCCAAAGATGAAGCAGACTCGGGCAACACCACAATCCTTAGATTTAGCCACAGGTGCTTCTCCTTTTTACTCAAATGTTGCTCTTCAGAAGCCATAACATCCTTCAGAAGCCATAACATCCTCATTCTGGCTCTTAACAAATTACTTAAAGTAATCTTGGTGCATGTAATTTTTATTCTGGCTTTCAGAAGATATAATCTTGAATTTTTAAGACTAATGGAGATGGGCAGAACTCCCAGAGAAAACCAGATCTAGACCTGGAATTTGAACCTACAGATAACAGTGCTGTTTGCTCAAATTATTTAAAACTAAAGCACAAAAATTTTTTCATGAATTAAAAAAACCGCCTTTTCAGTCTGTTGATTTTTCGACTGAAAGATGGATCATGAACCAAGACCTCTGAACATCAGTGCACTTTTGTAAACACACAAAAAACGGGAGGTCATTTTACCTTTTTTTGTCTCAATCTTTTGACAAAAAGCTACTCAGTGTGGAAAGAGAAGCCATTAGCCCGTTCTGTTGGGTGCCTTTTTATTTCTTTACTCAGTGACAAACATCTGCTCTTCTATTTTCTACCTGAGTGCAGTTCTGTTCATATATCTTTATGTGCAAGTTTATTTAGGTAATATCACTGCTACATAGGTCATTGTATTCAGTTTAATACAGAAATATATTACAATATTAAAATTAATTTATATTATGGTAAAAAAAAATTAATCTTTTTGCACATATTCCACATTTCTGGCTAAAACATTTACCTTTGGCCTTCAGCATAACATTAGAGAGAACTGAGATAATCTTTTATTCCACAGATGATGATCCTGAGATCTTCATAAAACACTCATGATGAATTTCTGATCCAGAAACTGCTGGTTTTAAATTAATTATTCTATTTGCTAATTCATCCTCTTTAAAAATGCTTGCAACTGCCTACTTCAATAGTTCAAACTCCAAATATACCTTAAACTGCATTAATTTGCATAATGGAAACCGTGTTGGCGCTACCACAGAAGCTAACATGCACACTTTTCCTCATCTCTGCTCTTGGGGATGCTATGTATGTTGTGAAAAATTTTACAAATGTACATAGTTTCTATAACCACATCCATATTTGGATTGCAAGTTTTACTGTTTTTTTCCAACGTTTGTTCAATGAAAATAGCAATAAATATACATTCATTTTATATGATTAAATACAGTTACTTTGTGCATCTTAGTGAAACAAATAAAGTAGCATATTACAAATGTTAATGTTTTTAAGGAGCAGAATTTATGCCTGAAAGGATTTGATTGTTGTGTGTTGCCATCACTGCCATGCAAACTTCATTCCCACTGAACTTAAAATCACCCACATTGGAATTACAAAAATAAATTCTCTTAATAGAAACAGGCTAATTTTGAAATAACTTTTTTCGATACAGTTTTTGTGCTAGGATAAGGTGTGTTTTTTGGCTGTTTTTAAATCAGTGTATAACTTAGCAATTATACATTTCGCATTATACAAGTCATGTGATCAACAACCGAATGTTGCTACTGGCAGAAATCACGAAGAAGAAGACTGCAAGTAGACGGATCATCGTGTGGCATGTTTTTTTTTTTTCTTATTGTATTAACAAACTTATTTTAATTACTTTTCTTATTCAATAGAAACGCCACAGTCGCGAAATTGTGTTTTCCCTATGTTAGCGGAACATCAAGAAAGTTTTACACACATCTTAGGTAACTTCTCTCTTCGTTATGTAAGAAAAACGAAACAAAGAGTTCGTCTGATCAACTAGATCCTGACTTCTCTTTTCTAAACATTTGACACACCAAGTCATGCACTCAACTAGACCTTAATGTAAGAAAACAACCTTAAAATAGAGCTTGTCGCAGTGTGAGTGTACCATGTTTGCAATATTCACTTCGTAGCTCAGTGGGGTGATGACCCACCCACCTTCTGCAAATCACACAAAATGTCATGCAGGCGTGGAAAAAGAGCTCACGCTGCACTGGGTTTGCTTTTAAAAGTCATGAAAAACATGCAGAGTTTATTTTACTGTTGAGCAGAAATATTACTGCGGCTATGAAACCGGTTGGAGATGAGAGCTGGCTTAATTATCTGCAGTGTGTTGGTGTGAATTAACCTTTATGCTGTTGTCTGCAGTCTTGCATGAAAAGAAAATACAAAGTTCTCAATTTCTGTCTCTCAGATATAAAAACAATATCCGTTTTCATTTTGATGAACTTTTTGCAACTTTTATTACCAAAACAGAATAAATTGAGGATTTATACAGTTTGATGCAATTGCTGTTGTTAAAAAGTATGAGAAGTGGATGAATTGCAACTCAAAGAAATAAATAATAATCGTACAAAGTACAAAATATATGGAAATATCCATGCCAGGCCATGGCAGTTGTCATAAAAAAATGTTGGCTTTTATTTTGTATATTTTGGTAAAGGGCCAACTTGCTTTGGATTGGACTTGGAACCCATTTATAACTGCTGGTTGTTCAAATTTCAGTTCTCAGCTTTAAATATGTAGCATAAAGTCAAAGCTTAATGTAGGGCTGAACAGTAAATCAATATTACATATATCGTGATAGATCAATAGCGATAGATCAATAGCTAATATTAACTGAAACTAATTCAGAACTGCAAAGCATTCTGGGAAAAGGCCTTAGCTTTGATTGTTTTTAAGCTAGGTTGGTGGCTTCAATTAACTCACTCCCTCTTTGGTTGCCTAGCAACAACCTGTTGAGTAACTTGAGCAGCAGCAGTTTCAGGTTTCACCACCGAGTCTCATAACTGCTTAAAAACAAACAGTGTGGAGAGAAAACTGAGGATAAAACAGGAAAGTCACACCACCAGGTTGGCAATATTTCAGACATTTAAAACATAAAGCTAATCAATAATTATTGATATGAAACAGTAATAACATGATACGTTTTTCAGCCACATCCTCCAGACGTAGCTTGATGATCTGTCCGTTCAAAACTAAATACATTTCAGAAATTCAGCCTAAATTCTCCTAAATTTCAGAAAGGAACTGAGCTGAGAGATTTCTTTAATGTAGTCGTGTATGGAGGTCTTGAAGGTGGGTTTTCACTGTTACATGTTTAAAACTTTCAGGTAAAATGACTGATATTTAAAGTATGGAGCACACATGGTGCCAGAATGTATTCTGAAGCAACAAAGGGCTTGTTGTCACTGTAATTCATCTTACTTACAGTGCAAAATGCCTCCATAGCCATATGAATACACAATATTAGGGGTTAATGCGACTTAAACTCGGTGATATTACGTTTCCGAAGCATTTGTTTTTGACACTCCTGCATTAGCTTCATTTTTCACCCTCTAACTGCTAAAGCCAACAGTTTTTCCATCTCATTGACTTTCCTCTCCTCCTGTCTCTGTCCCTACACATTTTCTCTCCTCACCTTCTTATAACACCTTATTTCATTAAAGTGTGGACTAGCTTTCCTCCTTATCAACAGCCACAAATTACTTTATTTTTTTTTTTCCTCAGTCCATTCCTAGGCAATCAGAGCTGCATGGGAGGTCTCTGAGCAAGCAGCACCGCCGGCTGCTTCATATCAATGCAGCCCAGACACTTGGATGGGGAAAATGTCACTTTGATACCTCCCACTGGTCACTGTCAGGGTGGGGAGTCTAACCCGGCTAATGAAGTAAAAAGGAAAAAGCTGTGAGGGGAAAATGGTCTCCAGTCAGAATGTTTTGTTCATCAACCCTGCTTAAAGCTGCTTGTTTCATTTTCCTCACTCTTAATTTTCATCTTCTGTTTCCATGCAGTCATTTGATTATGCTTATACATGTTTCTCTGTTGTAAAGAGAAACTAACCTACAGGTGTAGTTATTCATGAGGGCGGCTCAGTTTATTATTCAACATACAGTGGATCTAAACGGTCAACATGTCCACCGTGAATCAGCAGGTTTTTGTGACAAATGAGACCAATGTGAGTAATTTTGAAACTTATTCCACCTTAAATGAGACAAAATGTACCAACTGTAGATTAATTCAATTTAAAAAATACTTTATTTATCCCAAAGGAAAATCTAATTTACTCAACTGAAATGTGGGCCAGAATGTTCTCCAGTAGCAGTCAGTCTCTGAAGAGGCCTCTGACTGAAGACTGTTATTCAGCTTCACTGCAAAAACACAAAATCTCACCACGTCATTTTGTCTGGTTTTCCGTACAGATATTTTAGTGCACAGGTTTAAATAATAAGTAACTTTTTAGCAATAAGTAAGAGGTTGTTTTAAGTAAATAATTTCTTAATATTGATTTAAAAAGTACTGATTCCAATGGCAAATGTTTTCACTTATAACAAGCCATTGTTCTCATTTTATTCTCAAGCAGTTTTGAGGCATGATGGCAAAACCTTAAACTATTGCTGTGAAAGTTACTCTACTGGTGGTTGCTAGGTTATGTAGAAGAAGATTCTAGGTTATAATATTTCTTAAGAAAGAAACTCTTTGGCTCGAACTTCTTTGATCCCAGGTTCTCCCGGCGGGCTGCGTGTAGCCACACAGAAACAACGAGTGCAGACTTCACAGAATTGCAGTTTAATCCAATAGAAGACAATGCATACAATTACAACAGAAACTGCAGAACAACAGAGGTAAATGTCAGGTAAATGACATTTATGTCATTTACCTGACATGCATGGAAAGAAGAAGAAGGAAAGAAAGAAAAAAAAAAAGCAAAGACGTGCAAAGACGTCTTTGGAGAGTTGCGAGAGCAAATCTAATTTTTTACTTCTGTGTAGAAAGTTTTATAGTAAAAGGCGTTTTCTTATCTTTAATTTATTCAAATAAGGTGTATCTTTGCTCATCCAACCAAGAGCTATCTTTGACCCTTTCACTAAAGCCAGGAACTCCTGCTGTTTTACGGCTTTTCACAGATGACTGTGAAAAGCTAGAACTTCTCCTGTATTGTTTCCCACATAGACAAAAGGCAATTCAAACAATCCTAGCAAACCATCTGCTGTAACTACAGGTAGCATAAAGGTCAATAGGCCAGAATTAGTTACTGATTTTAAAACTATAATTAGGATATTTCAATCAAGACATGTTAAGTTTTAAAACTAGCATACTTTAATTTTATTTTCTTAACAGTAACCAGAGTTGAGATTTGATTCATTCCACCCACTTTGCTTAGCAAGCTGTGAGAGTGGATAAAGCCTTCTTCTGCCTACATCTCCCAGAATGCTGTGTGGTTCTGGATCTGAGTTCAGTGAATGTTTAAGATATACATATACATGTATTATCTATTGGTATTGATCGTGTCAGACATATCCAGCTCTGCCTCCTAGCAGACATGTCTGTTTTTAAGCTGGATAAACTTCCAGTTCAAAGGTTTTAATGTCACAAAAACCTGAGATGCTGATGGATGTGTGCAGATCCTCTGTATGTTTGACTGTTATATTTCATAACTTGCATGATGTAGTGATGCAACACCTCTGATGCTCTCAGTTTCTGCCTGGTGAGTCGTTGCGCTGCAGCACTTCACCCACTTCCACCCTCTCACTCACAGTGCCACAGGCTGAGCCACTGCGCCTACATCAGCTGCAGACAGCATCGCCTCACTCAGACTTTATCTTTATGGCTGTTATTGTCATCTGTTCCCCTGTTCTCCTCCCCGTCCAGCCCTGTGTTTGACATGCATCTGTCCTCTCATCCAGATGCTCCCACCACCACCCCTAAACCCACCACAGCCACCATCACTACCACCTCCACCATCACCACCTCCACCCCGAACCCTGCAGCCAGTCAAGGTACTGTATCACCCTGTGCTTCTATGTTTTCCCTTCTCTGGATTTTACCATTTCCTTCTGGATTTTTTTTTATTGCACTGTGGCACTTAGGCCTGACTGGTTACCAGTATCAAACTGACTACCAGTATCAGGTCATAACGTACGACAAGGAATTAGGGCCATGCCAAGAAAATAAAAAATTATATATATTTATATATATATATATATATATATATATATATATATATATATATATGAAAATAAAGTCATATTATGAGCATAAAGTTGAACAAGAATAAAGTCTTAATTTTACTGAAATAAAGTCAAAATAATATAAAAATAGTCATATAGTCAATAAAATCAACCAAAGTGGGTGTGGCCAATATACACAAAGGGGCGTGGCCACATCTGGGGCAACCTGTTGCTAATTTATCCACTTTGTTAAGCATCTTTTCAGACCTCGTTTATTTTCAGCATTCAGGATTTTTGTTTGGCCATGAAAATCAAAAATACCAACATAACACTGTTAAAGTTGAAAATAAATAAAACTGTAACATATTTAAATATTAATCTGTTTTCACAGCAGGAGGACTAGTTGCAAGTTAAAAAGATAAATTGAATTCTTTTGCACATATTTGTGTTCATACTTTGATTCTGCAGTATTTTAATTAAGGATATCACACAGTAAGGATGCCTACTGTCGGCCATATTTAGAGGCAGACCTCTTAAAGTTCTTATCACTTAACAAACTTTCTATTTCTGGGCTTTAACAGAAAATCTAAATTAGGCTCACATTATTTAGCAGAAATGGAGAGAGCTCAGGAAAAGCAATTAGAGAATGAGACTGATACCAAGGCTAAGATCAGCTTCCATTTGTCAGAAAAACTTGCTCATTTAAAGAACGTTCAAACACTTACTTCACACAAAATAAGTGGAATTAAACTAATTAACTTGCTAATATTTTTCATTTTTATTCAGTTTTTTAGCTCACTTTGCATCGATGGAAGTTCAAAATGTAGGTAGATTATCCTGAAGATCTTTTAGCAGATATACGTCCACGCACACATAAACCAGGGTCAGGTAAGCGGAGTTTTGATTCCTGACCTGGAAAGACAGAAACCTGACTTCTAATCAAAAGTTTTGGTTTCAGGGTGTACAAACTTACACAACACCTGGTGCAACAAAAAAACCTCAAAATATGGCACAGTTTCTGCTCCAGGCCTGTTTTGGTTTCATGCATGGTCACCATCGAAGACGTCAACATTCCTCATAATGGCTATAAAAATAATAAATATGGAGAGAAGAATCGGTTTTGCTGGGGTTTGGACGATCACTGCGCCAGTCATAAATGATGAGTAATTACAGCGCGCTGAGGCTCAGAGTAACGTCGCCCCCTGATGTTTTTCGCATTTTCTAAATGCATCTGTGGGAGGATGTGGGTGAGCGAGGAAATGAGAGGACCGAGACTTTTGTCTTGTTGCTCATTGTATTGGAACAAACCGGTGCTTTTAGGGTGCAAAAAATGTCTCATAATTCATTTATAATGCAAACATATGTTGTTGTTGTTTTCTCAGGCCACCAATATTTACACACAAAACACAACTGAGAAGGTTAAATGCTTCAAATGCTCGTTAACATGCACTTTGTTCAGGAAACTGCATTAAGTGCAGTGGATCAAATTCTGTAAAAGTTTCCTATTAAGGACATTTTGCTCTCCAGTTATTTGGCAGCAAAATGGCTGCTGGAGTATGCAGAGAAAATATAGAAAAAATATGAGTGTGACGACATATGAATAACAAAACAGGTAAACTGTTACTGGTGCAGATAAATTAGAAATATAAATGTAATTAAAATGAATAATAAAAGTTAATTAATTGATTAATTATTAACAAATTAATTAAGAATTTATTTGATAAAAAATGATCAAGTGTTCACTAAAGGAATGCTGTAACATTTAAACCAATAAAATATTGATTTTTCTGTTTTAAAAAAATCTTTTAATGTATTTCTAATGTCTAAAAAATGTTGAACTAATAATAATAAAATGTTTTATCTAATTAATCAGTTAATCAGCAGAATGGTTCTAAAAGATGGAATATTTTTGTTGCATTTTAGGCAATAAAGTGTTGATTTTACTTATTTTAAAAGGAAGCTACCTGTTATTACTTGTTTATTTGCATCATTCAATGTATTTCTAATCTCAAATGGGCTTAAGGGGTCAAATTAAAAATCTTATCCAGTTAATCGATTAATCACCAGAAAAAATTGATAGAATAATAAGTTAATAAAAGTATCTTTAGCTGCAGCCACAGTGAGACTGTATGTTTTTTTTTCAAGCTTGGATCAAGAAACAACAGAAACTCAAACAATGTTTCAAATAAATCATTAAAAGTCCAGATTAATGTGACATTAATGCCCTCTGTGGGGAGGTGTGAACTGCTGAAACTGTACATTTTCCTGAAGAAATTGTTGGATCAAACACAGTGCTGGATTTGAAAAACAGAAAAGTGATGAGAGCAAACCAACAAATGAACATGAGCACTCAGAAATTAGGCCTATCTTTAAAAAAGAAGCAGATTTTTTAGCAGCAGAACCCGGGGGGAGGAGGCGGGTTTAAACCTCCAAAGGGTGGCAGATAGAAAACATCGACTCTAAATCAGCCTGAGCTCCAAACGCAATCAAAGCTGCGCTGACGGACCGCTCAATTGGAACAAATCTCACAAGGCTGGCAGAAATCACAGGCATTGTGCTTGATTATGCCATCTGATTGGATTAGAGGGAACGCGCATCCATGCAGGTTGCTGTGCAGATCCAGAGTCTGCGCTGGCGACTGGCTGATTAGAAATATCTGGATGATTAACGCCGAGTTCCCCATAGGGCCGCACCTTTTCATCGCCCATCACCAACAGTAACACATCCTGCTGGAAACAGGAAGTAGATGTGTTTCAGTTACACTGAAGGAGATGAGAAGCTTTGAAAAGCTGATAGAAATCATCAATGCTGAGGAGATATAACAGATCTGTGTTCAGTTTACAAAACTGAGTAAATCACCATGGCAACCTGAGTAGGGAAAACATCCATCTGGCCTTCTACTGGTCTGTTGGTTCATCCATCCATCCATCCATTGGTCCAACATCCATCCATCCATCCATCGGTCCAATATCCATCCATCCATCCATTGGTCCAACATCCATCCATCCATCCATCGGTCCAATATCCATCCATCCATCCATTGGTTCAACATCCATCTATCCTTCCATCCATCCATCCATACATCCATCCTTCCTTCCTTCCATCCATCCTTCCATTGGCCCAACATCCATCAATCCATCCATCCATCCATCCTTCCTTCCATCAACCCAACATCCATCCATCCATCCTTCCTTCCATCGGCCTAAGATCCATCGATCCATCCATCCATCCATCCTTCCTTCCATTGGCCCAACATCCATCCATCCATCCATCCATCCATCCATCCATCCATCCATCCATCCATCCATCCATCCATCCATCCATCCATCCATCGGTTCAACATCCATCCATCTATTCATTAATCCATTCACACATGCATTCATCCATTCTTGTTTCCATTTTTTGTAGGTTTCACATTTGATGCCTGATTACTGTAGAAACAAATGCAGTAAATTCATAAAAATTTTTGTTTCTGCTTCAAAAGTGAAAACTTGAGTTATTCAGCTAGAAGTTTAATCCCAGAAAGATCTGGAGTCTTCTTGGTGTTCGATCTTTAGTTCACCACCAACTAGTTAGTGAGAAATTACCAACTAGATCAATATAGAGAAGCACTTAAGTGTTTTTATTGGGATAGCCTAAAAATTAATACATTTTTAAAGCACTCACATGATCTCACACTGGAAATAGTTTTTAATTACAAATATTTATACATTAATGTTAGACAGTGCTTTACAAACTGTGAAGACGTCACCTGAACGTGACTTGTTGGACGTATAATTCTCTGTTTGAAGCTGTTTTCTAGTTGAACGCTGAATGTTCAACTAGAACATTCAGATTGTGAGGAAACTCCAGCAGTAAAGCCTCAGCCGTGTTTTTATTGATAATCCCTGGAGATGCAGAGAATCTGGCAGGTTATTTCAGCCTCCCTGAGAGCCGGACTTCTCCTGATAAAGCCAACCTCACATCTGCACAGCCAATATTTTCATCCTGAAACGACAAGCTGAAGCTTTCTGCCAGATGCCTTCTCTTCTCTTACTGCTTTCGCTCAGACGGAGAATTTCTAAATGTCTGCTAACCAAAAACTCCTTGCACTTCAGGGAGAACAAATTGCTGTAATCACCACTAAATAGGATTCTGTTCAGATTCTGTTACTGCAGGACTTGTCAATAATTTCCTCTCACATTTGCTGTGATTTTCCATCTCTTCTACTTGTCACAACACCTTCAGGAGTTGCATTTCGTCTCCTTTTGTGTCCACAGTTTCTTTTCACATATTCTATGCTATCTAAGTTTTTTTTTCTCTGGCAGTGTAAAAGCAAAGGTTTTCCTTGAAAAGCTTCCTTATTGTGTGACTCCCTCTCTGGGGCAGCAGCCTATTATATTAGCAGAAGTCAGGGCTACAGAGGTCTTCGGAGGAATCCAAACTGACTCTGAAACTGGTGAAAAAGTGCAGCGCTTTGTTGAAAAACGACCCACCCTCCCACCTATTCACTCCCCTCGACCATCAAAAACAATATGACTAATAATCCCCCAAGTCAGCACAGTGCGATGAACAATTGTGCTTAATCCATGAATGGCCAAAACAAAAGAATAATAAATGCGCATGCGGTGAAAAGACAACAATCAGGCAGCAGGCTAGCTTTAATTGATGAAAGTCCATAAACGGTGCCGACAAGCAATTAATTTAACCCACAGCATAAACAGGACAATAATGCAGTGAAGGGAAGGGAAGAGAAACAAAAATTCATTATGTTTGTCAGCATCTTAAATTACACAAACACCATCTGGTGAAGTGATTTAGGAATTTTATGAATTTAGATTTGCTTCACCTCACTTTACCCGAGGTTTCGTCCCGACTTTCCTCGTTTTTAGTCCTCTGTTTTAAAATTGGATCCAGCTGGCGATCGATAGTAACACAATACACGCCGTCATGGGACATGCAGCCCTCTGAGAGCATCAGTGAAATTATAATGGCTGAAAGCACTTAGTCTGGAGTCCAGCACATCTTCTTAATGTACAGATGGACGACTGAAACTTCCAGAAATCAATAAAAAACATAAAATCGGGCCTGAACATCAGCTGAAAACATTCAGTTCAGTTCAAATTCAGAAGCACTTTATTGATCCCAAAGGGAAATTAAACAATAATTTAATAAAGCATATATGATGTTTTATTGTCAAGCAGATAATAAATAAGGTAAAGACTTAAAGCTGATTAAATCAAAATGGATAAATGAAGGTGGGAAAATTAGGAAAAATAGGCATAATTGAGCATAACTGTAACCACTAGGTGGCAGCAAAGCTGATTACACATTTTCCACTACATGAAGAAAATAACCAGCAACAATAGTGAAGTGAAGAGAATTGCAAAAATAAATTTTGTTTACAACTAAATTGGGGACAAAAAGGTTGTTTTTTTTTGTCACTTAAACCTGTCAAAATATCAGGTTTAAGTGATGCTAACTCCCACCTACAGGAGGCAGTATTTCTTACTTCTACATTCAACCTGATCTTTATGTCAAGATACAGTCTGTGATGGATGTGGCTAGTAACACAAAATCAAATTTGTTGCAAATATCGCAGGATTCCTTGCAAATAATCCCAAATCAGTCATTTTGTTCTTAAAAAAATCCAAAATGTATAAAATTCACACAGATTAGAACAACCTCCTGGTTTCATGAAGACAGGCAGGAAGCAGGTTTTCCTGTTACCGTGCATCATAAATATCTGTGTGATATTTACACTTGTGATATCAACACTTTCATATTAATTATGTTGACATTCTATGCAGCAGAACAGGATCCTTGACGAGTGTTTACCTCTGTGAGCTCGTTAGCTGCAGCCTTGAAAGGCAAAGAGGAATTTTCTATTTAAAGATTCTGCCGTTGTGGTTTGTTGATCACACTTGAACAAACGCTGTACACCTGTTGTTCTCACTGTACGCTGTAATCATATTAAACCACCACTACTGACAACCTGCAGATCATTTACAGAGGACAGAAACCGTGCTTACCTGCCAGGTTTTCTCGAAAATATGTCTTTATTTTGATCATTTCAAAGCATGTAATGTTATGTGTTGGGGGTCTTTTAGTTCAAATGAAACAAACGCTTATCAATAAAAATGTGAAAATAAAACATGGTGTCCACCTTTAAGCTTAGCTGAAGTCTTGCAATGGTTGAAAATTGAAGGGAGAATTGAAACTTTTCAGACAAAATTTGGGTCAAAGGTAACGCATCAAACACTCTGCTTCTTTGTATGACATCACAGAAAAATATGAAGAAATCAGCCAATCAGGAGCAGACTTCTTGGTCATAAATCTGTCAGTTTCTCTTTACATTATCGTATAAAGATCTGTAAAATATGGCTAGAATTACTCAGAACAAATGTTCTTCAAAGAATATCTAATGTTTAGGTATTATAGGAAATTATAATGATCTTAACTTTTGCTAGAAAATAATTTTATTATATTTATATATTAAATGTTTAACAATCATATTTTGTAGTAAAAAAGGTTTCTATTACCTTGAACACTATTTTAAAAGTCGAAAAGCAACTTTTTCTTTTTTGTTGCTGTTGGAGAAATGTTCCACTCATCTATTTGCATTTCCTGGGGCCTAAGCCCCCTTGTGCTTGAAACCTATACGCCCCCGTGGCTGATGATACAAAGTATACAGCAAAACATTATTATTATGAGAAGCTTGAGGAAGGAGACCCGAATATTTGATTATCAGAGCAGATTTAAAGAAAGTAATAAAATATTCTCTCTATATTTTCATATTTAGCAAATATAGCAAATAGAGATGTTTAAGTTTGTTTTATCTGGCCTAAAACAAGATAAGTTTAGTCTGACAGGCAGTGAGAAAACAAAATGGATAAAAGAATAAATGTAAAACAATTTTTGTGTTGATATTATAATCCGTCTGCCTTCAAATAGTTGGTTTTTCATATTTGGTATGAAAAACGATTGGTGTGTGTTTTTCTTTCCTTTTCTCTTCTCGTGTCCATGTCATTTCTTTTTGCCTCCTGCCAAGTGTTTTGTTGTATTTTGTTAGTCTTTCTGCTTGATTCAGATGATAACTCGTTAAAAGCATAACCAGGCATGAGCTTTGTAAATTATCTACGGCGCAGAGGGTTTGTGTTTTTATTTCACACCATTTATATACCATTTACAAACCCTTAAACTGTATTTTATTGCTTTTATCGTCAACACTGTTCACATTATCTCTACAAAACATCAAAGCTCTGTTAATGTCTGCATTCCTGTTTTCTGCCTAAGAAGAAATTAAAGCATAAAAAGGAGAGGAGGTGGAGGAGTTTTTATCGTTGAATTAATAGAGGAAATCATCTAAAAAACATGGATGTTTGTGGGAATTTTCAGTAAAAAATAACCCTTTTATTTCTTCAGAAATAGAAAAAACATCAATAAATTTAGTTGCACACAGTAAGATTCAACTTTTTAACATTATTAAATTGGCTACAACTTTATTTCTAGAGGTGAATTCAGACTTGCGAGGCATCAGAAATGCGATTAGCAATGTCTGCCAAGTTAGCATCTAGAGCGTTGTTAGGTAGCAGCTAACACTGTTAGCAGTTGCAGCCAACAGTTTTAAACTGTATTAATTCAACATAAATTAATTCAAGATAATCTACATAAATGTAAACATATAACCTTTTAACATTGCTAAATTATGTACAACTATTTCCAGAGATAAATTCAGGCATCAGAAAGGCGACTAGCAACTAAGCTAACAGCTTGAGCGTTGCTAACTGCTAACACTGTTATTAGTTACAGCTAACTGTTCACCGCATGCTAGGTGTTTTACTTCAATATAGATTATTTAGACTTCATTTATTATATAATGAAGAAATCTGAATTTCTTAATTTCAAGTAAAAATCACAGACTGAGTTTCATGGAAACAGGAAGTGGTTGGAGGATGATGGTGCAGCAAGTTTTGTTTAATGATTTATTGTGTGAACAAACATAGTTAGATGTGATTTTAATTGAGTTTCTTATTTAAAGCACCACAAATAATTATTTTTTTCCCCGACAACAAATTTGTAATGGAAACGCAGCCACTGTTAAATCAGCATTAGTCATGTTTTTGGGAAGCCAGAGTACCTGGAGAAAACCATGTTTACTGAAATAAATAAACTTTATCAGTGACGTAACTGTTTACTCTGGAAAAAGAAACCTTTGTGTTTACCTTTGGTTTGTTGATGGACTTTCTGAAAATGCCTGGGAAACACCAGGTTTCCACCGGAGCAGCCAATAAATCCTGTAATTACTGTTTCTGTGCTGCTGTTGATCAAACAGAAAACTCTGCATCACCTCCAGTATCATCTGACATTGTTCTCTATGTAAATGTTAATAGATTCAGGGAGAGTAAAGGTGAACTCTGCCTCTGCTGCAGCACCACCGACTGGGATTTGTCTCCATTTCACTGACAGGATCTTCCTTAAAGGCAAACCAGTCAATGCAACTGGTTTCACGTGTTGCAGCTGGATCTGACTGGCTTATGGCAGCATCTTTTGTCTCAAAGCTTCACTCGTTTTTGGAGATTAGAAATCAACTGTAACAGTTTGAAACTAATAAACTAAATGATGTTAAAGTGCATAGGAATGATCTTTTAATGATTTTGCATAACAAGTTGGACATATATTGCAAAACATACAATAAATGTTGGTGATATGAGCTGTAAAAAAATATGTATTTTTCTACTTTGTGTTCATCGCAGACTTTAGCTGCAGATAATGAGGGAAGAAAATTAAATAATGTAATTATTTCCATCTGAACAACAAGGTTTTGTTGAAAAAGCTGTTTTTCAGAGAAGATTTAGTAGATTTTTTGTCTTCACTCCGCTGCAACACATTTTCCTCACAAATGAAGCACCATTAAAGGGAAATAAACAGCCTTTGCTGGAAAAAATAGAAATAACCAACAAAGCCTTTATTTAAAGGTTTAATAAATTAATATATGGAGTTATTAGGAGAGGTTAAAGAGATAAATGTAGCTGCGAGGATTGTGAAAGTGTTTCAGGGGAACTTTTGCAAGCTCTAGTTAAAAGTTTCCTACTTTTTATTCTTATTATTTTCTTTGTTTTCAGCCATTTTTCTTATCATTCTTGCCTTGAAGCTTCAGTATCTAACTTTCATAAAGAGTATGTTTTTAAATATTTATAAGACACCTCCTCCAACTCTTTCCTGAGCTACTATTGGTGTCTGAGGAAATGCACCAAAAACACCCAATCAGAGACAGAAGGAGGGTCTTAGTGCTGTCAATAATACTCAAGGACTCGCTGCTAATTGTGCGAATGGCAAGAAACAACTTACCGATACAGGAAAACTCTATCCGCTGTTTATTATTGGTGGTCATGCTAACTACCTTTAGCATTCAGGACAGGCTCTGCTGTTAGTAAGGTATTGCAGCATACACACGGGTGATTGACAGCACTAAGACCCGCCTCCTGGCTCTGATTGACTGTTTCTAGTTAGCACAGGGTGAAGGTGCAGGTGCTCAGTTTTTTTCACATATTACCTGCCACATATCAAACTGTGACTCTATGAAAGTTATATATGTAAATAACATATTTTTTGTAAAACTTTTATGCTTCAGCTTTATCACCGTTTTCTAAACCAGACGTGTTTCCTGTGAACCGTCAGATGGAGTGAAGTGGATCTTTATGTGTTAATGAAAGCAGCGGGTCAGTATCTCATCTCAGCAGCTTCAGCCCTTTTGTTTGAACTTCTCCCGTCGGTGATAACTGGACGTTGGGAAGTAGTTAAATGTTTCTGGGCGGTTTGTGCCCACGCACATGAAAACGGTCGGCTGCGTATTGTCCTCGCCGTCTGCGGTGGGAAACGTATTTGTGTTGGTGTTTATCTCTGCGCTGCCTCCACCTCCCTTTGATTTCCCTTAAGTCTTATGTCTTTTGTCATGTTCTGGTCTCCTGAATGCTTGCTTATGGGTGTTGTTTGTTTTCTCCTCCCCCCTGTTTCTTCTTTATTTGCATGTCGTTCCTCCTGTTCCTCCACACCTCCCTGTCCTCCCCCCTGTGTGCTCAGACACTGTGCCCAGCGCTGAACCTGCAGCTCATGGTTGGTATCTTTTACTTTCCTCTTTATGTCTCTGTTTCTGTGCGTTTGTGTTTGCACCGCCGCTTGGCTTTTTAAATGTCAACCGCTTGCTATCAGTTATTCATCGATTGCACTGATCAGTCTTTTGGGACGCCAGTCTTATTTTCCTTGAGTTTATTCTGTCAGAATAAGTTACTGCGGCTGCAATAAGTCTAATCTTTCTAGCTGGAAACACTTGGAGAATGATTTCACCTACTAACCAATTACAGTTCTTCCCTGAAGGTAATAAAAGCCACTCTGAGGACAGGACTGATTATATCAGCCACTGCAGATAGTTTTGTGTGGAGGCAAAAATAGACCTCATTTACTTGTTTTCATGCGTTTGACTGAAGCTGATACACATCATTTTCTAATTTCGTCTAATTTGCATTGCTTTCCCATTATTTTTTTATTTTTTTTGTGTGTGTGTGTTTTTTTTTTTTTTGGCTGCCGTTTCATAATTTGTGCGAGCGAATTCACGGTCACGAGCTTTCTGTTAATCAATGTGCTCATTTTGCTCCGTTGGAAATTTAAACCTAACTTTGCTCGCTTGGTTTAATGACCAAATTAGTGAGCTGCAGAGCAAAAATGAGCCATGGGCCCAGAAATCAGCTCCTGTTTGTTGCAATTTAGCTGCATGATTTCATTTTGGTCTACGACTTATTTGAGGCTTTGTGCAGGTCAACAAGCTAATGAAATTACGTGCAGAGATGGTACTTTACTCTGGTTGTGATCCAGACTTCCTGCAACTTCTGCAAACATCTTCATGATGTCATTATTTGGGATCCCCTCAGATTTTAATTTACATGTTTAAACACATTTATCTGCTTCCAGAAAACCAGATAAGGGTTAAAATCAGTCAGAAAGTGGATTGTCTGATTATTCTGAGCATGCCACCAGGAAATCAATCACTGGGAGCCATAGTTGCTATAGTAACCCATGTACACTGGTCTGGATTGGTTACTCATGGTTACTCATGGAAGTGAGACTCCTAAATGCACTCCAACCACCAAACTAATCAAAGCAGAAAGCTGCAACCAAACCACACCTCCAGATTGCACCCACACTTTGCTGGGAGACGGAAAAAGGCTGCAGTGTAAAATATAACCTCTGGTATCATGTATATTGACAGGATAAGAAGTATATTATAAGCACCGGGTCAGTGTTTTAAGATTTTGAAAGTACATTTAGGATGTTTTACCTCCTGATAGTCCGGTAGACTCGGTTCTACTGGAACCAAAACTTCATCATCTGCTCTGAGTCAAACCAACCAAACCCTTTGAGCAACCTGTTCCCCTCCTCACCTGTGGGGGGCACTGAACCAAGAACCCCTGCACCACCACAGCACACCCAGGATTTCTCTTTTGTCTATGGCTAAACACCACGAGCCATTTCTCCTGCTAGAGCTAGACGAGCATATTTGTTTTGGTTATATTTACCCAGAATGCCTTGCTCTCTGCTTTTGAAGCGGTCTTCGGTCCACTTGGCGTTCTGATGTGCATCCAAACCGAACCAGAATTCACTTCAGCCGAGCTGAGGGCGAGGTTTGTAGATGGACCAGAGCTCGATTAGCATTCACATTTCACCAAACGAACTGGACTTTCTAGACAAACGGACTGGAGTCAGAATAAACAGAGCTGGTGTGTGCCTGAGGATGTGGGAGGTTTTAGGTTCACAGAACGTTATACGAATGAAGCAAAAACTTCCTGGAACCATGAGACCAAAGAAGAAATTCTTGACAATAACAGAGGAAACCAAACACAGTAGGTCAGGACAAACACATCATGCTAACTGTGGTTACTTGGTGATATTGTTTTGTTTTTTGGACCTGGACTCTTTGCAGTCATTGAATCAGCCACAAACGCCTCTGCAACCCAAAGTATTATCAAATAAAGCTGTAAAATTGGATAAGAAACCAGAGCAAAGGAGGAAGAAGCGAGGTGAGGCAATGGTCCAGTCAAAGTCCAGACCCTCAGACATTCCCAGGGACAAACGTAACTTTTCTCCACCTCCAGATCTCAGATTTAATCATCAAATCAGGAGATAATTTAATTAGTTTGCAGCATAAATGCTCACATAAAGCAGGGAATGATCAGAAAGATTGGTTCTATTATAGTTCCATGTTGCTGTTGTCTGATTTCTCCCTGAACTAATCACCTCCATCTCCGCCAGTTAGCTGGCGCTCCGCAGCGGCGCTGAAGCATCCTGCCTGCTACTGACAAGAAAAACTCGTCTTCAAGAGAAAGCAGATGCTTTGTTTGAGTTTTTATTTATTTTTTGCAGGATGTTTTGTGGGCATTGATGAGTTTTTGAATGGTTTCCCCAGATGTTCTTTCTCAGCCCATAATCATTTTTTAAATGTTAGTAATTAGCTGCAGCGCTGCGTCGTGAGTATGAAATCTGAATTTCTCTCTTTTTCTTGATATTTTTGGCCCAAATGTGGTAAACAGAGGCTCTGTGCCAAGATGGAGTGGATCATCCTTTTTAAGAAACATTTCATCTTAATATTCATTATTCATCTGCTTCACTTTGCTCCCTGTGCAAATGTTTTAAATCACCTTTCATGTCTTCGTGCTCCACTGCCAGGCAGCCTGGCTTTCTTTGTGATATTCTAAAGCGGTTTTGATCAGTAGGGGAATATAAATAAATGCCTGATCACTGAGGATGTTTCTGTATTCACATACAAAGGATTTGGAGCGCTTATGTAATAGCTGAAAGTGACTTTTGAGGTTTAATGAGGATTGCTCCTGGCTTTGGTTCAGGCTCAAAATCCTGCTAAAGTATTTCTGCCTCTTAAAGTTTAACACATTTTTCAAATTGCAGCCTCAACAACGTATTGTGTTTTATTGTGATTTTATGTGATACAGCAGGAACAGGATGGAAAATGATGCATGATTCATTTTTACTATTAACTATGTTAGCCATAAGTGAATCCCAGAGATATGAGTTTGAATTTAGGTCATTATATTTATTTGTCTATTTAAAGATTCTTCCATAAATATTACGTTAAAATCCTTACAAACTTCCTAAAGTCAAAACACAAAATTAAAATGAACCTCCTCAACAATTTACAATTGTTGAGGAGCAAAAACTTCCTGGAACCATGAGACCAATTTTTTTTTTTAAAAAAGCATCACAAAATACCTTAAAACAAATAAAACACAAAATTTCATAAATTTCAAATATATATGAAAAACAAACGGAAGTAATCTTCACTTTGAATATAAATTCACCCATTCCATCAATTCAGTATCATTTCATTACCTGTTATGGGTTTTTAAGGTTATTTTTAAAATTACATGATCAGGAATTAATCAAATATGTTCAGTAATGTGTCAAGCAAGAAGCAGTTGTTCAAAGACCAAAACTATGCAGACAGTAGTTGTTGAAAAATTAGTCAAATTCAGTGCAAATACACTGCAAAAATAAAATATTACCAAGAATTTCAACTAGTTTCTAGAGAAACTGTCTTAGTTTGTTTTATTTCAAGTATTCTAACTTGCAAGTAGCTTTTCAACAAGACATAGGAGTTTGTTTTAAGTCAATAAATTATTAATATTGATAAAGAGTAACATTTCCACTGGCAGTTTATTTCACTTATATGAACATTTAAAACACCATGTTGAAAATTAAATAATCTACCAATAGAACAAGTACTTTTTTTTATTAATATTAAGGAATTATTAACTTAAAACAAACTCCCATTTCTTGCTAAAAAGTTACTTTTGTAACTTTACTTCAAGTGTACTAAGATATTTGCACGAGAGACTAGACCAAAAGTACTTGGTAAGATTTTGTGTTTTTGCAGTGTCTGCATGTGTTTTCTGCTTGGATTGTTCCTGACATAAATCAACCCCTTAGAGTTAGCAGCTGAAAGTCTAAAATGCTATGTGATGCTAAGGAAAACAATAAGAGGAATATTTATTATTATTAAAACAATGCGAGGATTGATTCGCTCCGACAGCGGCGGAGACGCGACTCCATTAATATGGAAACACGCCGACTGAAAGTTGGTGGTGGGTTAAGGTGTTGGTTACCTGTAATTAATTTATGCCATCGTTTATAATCTGGCGCTGAGGTGTGAGCGAGCTGGAGAATGTGGCGGCTGGCAAAGCGTGAACTGTGAAAAGCCCGTTGTTGTTTCCTAATGCGGCGATCAGCCGCAGAACAAAAGCTGCAAACACAAACAGAGCAAACGCAGGTCTGCCGTTATTCAGATCACCGTCTGGTTTTCAGAAACAAACCGAAACCAGTAAACATCACGTCATTTACTGGTTCCTCTGTTGCACCCTGAAAAACTCAGAGTATCTCAGAGCAGATGAAAGATAAGTCCTAAATAAAACAATATCCGTTGTTACTGGTTATAAGTCTAGAGATTTTCTGCAAAAATGTCTCCAATGTTCCTCCAAATAATCAAAATAAATGTAAAAAATATTTTTAATTTTAAGACTCTTGTGCCAAACAATTCAGAAAAAAAATATCTAGAGAATGCAATAATGAAACAAGAAATAAAACAAAATCTTATTTTTATTTAAGTTTAAAATCTTTCCATTTGTCTGTTATGGCTAAATAAAAAAAAGATTCATTAATTAATCCCTTCAGCTTTTCACACACAAAGTCAACAGATTGCAAACTTATTCTGTCTCTAATCTGATAAAGACAATGTTTCTCTCTTTCCAGTCAGCTTTGCTCTGATGTCATTAAAACAGGAAATACTCAGTCGGTCATTTTTAATGCAGACTGAATGCATTTCTTCATTTTTAAAGAGCATCTGAGCACAAACTCAGCATTTATACACAATATTGTTCATTTTTCTGAACGCCGCCTCCTTGTTTCAAGTGTGGATTGATAAATCAGTAGAACATCATATGGACGTCCGGTGGCCATTTTCCAGAATAGCAGGTTATTAATGTGTGCTGTAGCTGCAGCCAGGTCAACACCTGTTTTAATATGTTTACATGCAAAAGGAAACAAGGTTACTGGGAGAAAGACAGGAAATTAAAGAATGAATGGACCCTGCAGCTGCTCATTATTCAGCTAAAAACAGCTTAACTCTGCGCTGCAAAGCTTTGTTTTGTCATTCCAGTGCCATTAAACGCACACTGATTAAACATACAATTAGTCTGGGTTATGTGGCCTATGTGGTTTTGGTGGCTTCTATCGGTGTGGTAATGAACGACAAGGAGCTGCTCAAGTTGGCATCAGCTGTTTCTTTAATTCTCCATCTGCATTTCACAGAACGGGCATGGAGGTAAGGTCAGTCTCTGGCATAAAACAAGCTCCTCGTCAGTGATCCTCATGGCTCTGAGGATTACCCATAATACAATAACCACAATAAAATAATTTAAAATTACAGTGATCGTATAGTGGATTTTGTTTTACAATAAAAGGACAACCAGTGAGTCTCCTTTTTAGAGAAAATAAAGTAACTAATTAAAATGTTCTGAAAAATAAAATAAAATGCTGACATTTTATTTACTGGATGCCATTTTTATGTTTTAGTTTATATAACCTTGCATTTTAGAACAGTGCAGAAACATAAATTAACCACATCATTGTATAAAACTGTTAATATAAAACTCAGTGTCATGCTAACCATCTGCTACAGGAGATTTGGTAAAACATACCTGCATTTCACAGAACGGGCATGGAGGTAAGGTCAGTCTCTGGCATAAAACAAGCTCCTGCAAGGAGGAGCCATAATGTTACCACGTGGGAAATTCCCACTGCACTTTCCCACGAACTAAACATTCTCAAACACGACAAAAACGACATAATAACAGAACTAGCGCGACCCAGACCGAACATATTTCAACAATATGCAAAAACGACAACCACAAACGCACTTCACAAAATGCATTAATAATATTTCTTTAACACATGACAGAGACACGTTACCTCGTCAGTGATCCTCATGGCTCTGAGGATTACCCATAATACCTCGCTCTTTCTAGGGTGAATGCAATACAACTTTTTACCAGCAGATGGTGCATTTTAGCAGGATTTAACCTCAACCATTTTAACTATGTTACATACACCCCCCTTAAATTCTGCTAAAATGGGGTTGCATCAAACAAGCACACACAGCACTAAAATAAAAGTGCGATAAAGAGAGCACATAGTTGTCACATCAGTTCAAAACTTCCCCTAAGGAATAATGCTAGCAAGAGTGTGGCCAATACTCTCACCAACACAGACCCAAAAGATGCCATTTACACCTTTTGATATTCAACCGTTGCTCTATAAGGCAATCACCGAGAAAAAAAAAAAAAAACAACCCCCAAAAAACTTTGAATTAACACAAATCTACCCAGCAAACATTGTCTTTACAAAGGAAAACAGAGAGTCCACAGTCGACATTGAATCATCCACAACCTGTTCATTCATTTCACATATAAGTCTGGCCGGAGGCTTAACAGGCCTACCCGACCTAGTGCATAGCCGAGAAGGCTGAGTGCAAATAACATCAGTTGCGGGCAAGTCCAGTTTTGTGTCAGTACTACGTTCAGCTGAAAGATCATGCTGAATGAGCTCAGAGTGGACAGCCGCAGTTGTAAGGTTGGAAACTGGTTCAGGAGAGCTCGACAGTGCAACAGATTCAGGGAGATGAGGTTCAGGCAAATCCTTGGTCACATCACTTGAGACAGGAGACACAATGTCTACTGAAGAACCACATACTGGAATGTCAGAAGCACAGTCAGGGTGATTTACAACAACTTCATCCATACAACCATTTCCGTCCATCTGCAAAAGCCAGTTCACAGTTTTAGTTTCATTGTCCTGTACCTCATCAGGCACAACAGGGTGAGAAGGTCCACTTCCTGCTGTGGAAGGGCAAGAGGAATTGTCCACATCATCAGAAACGGCAGCAGCAGTAAGAAAGTTGACAGGGAGGAGAAGATTTCTGTGGAGAACCTTTGTCCTTGATGTGACAGGGTCTCTGATGCAATACACATTGATATCAGGCTTCACAGACACCACTTCATATACCGTTGATTCCCATTTGTCTGCAATCTTCCTCTTCCCTCGCTCACCACGATTAGCAACCAAAACTCTGTCACCCACATCGAGAGGAGAACCTTTAGCCTTGCGGTTGTAGTACATTGCTTGATGGGCTTGTTCTGATGAACTGTTTTGTCGGGCAATGCGGGCAGCCACAGAGAGGTCATGTTTGAGGCGGGAGACAAACTCATGATGGTCTACAACTGGGCCATTTGACAGAGCGTGCTGGAAAACCACATCAATGGGCAGGCGCGGGATCCTGCCGAACATAAGGAAAAACGGTGCAAATCCAGTTGTTTCATGCTCAGTGCAATTGTAGCAGAATGTTAGCATTTTGAGCATCTGAGGCCATCTTGCCTTGGACTGGGGAGGAAGTGCACGTATCATGTTTCCTAAGGTTCTATTGTAACGTTCAACAATGCCATTCCCCATCGGGTGGTACGGTGTAGTGTGAGATTTTTGTATGCCAGCCATCTCCAGAAGTTCTTTGATGAGAAGACTTTCGAAATTTGCTCCTTGATCTGAATGAATGCGTTTAGGAAATCCATATGTGCAAAAGAAGTCATCCCACAGACGACGAGCAACTTGTTTGGCTGACTGATTCTTGCATGGAAACGCATGTGCCATCTTGGAAAAGTGGTCTGTTACAACTAGGACATCCACACTACGCTTATCTGAGAGCTCAGCTGTCCAAAAGTCAATACAGACCAGTTCCATCGGCTCAGAGGTCTGAATACTTTCAAGGGGAGCTCTGTCATTAGGTTCTGGAGTTTTGCCAACCACACATCGAAAGCAACACTTGACATGGTTAGTGATGTCACGTTCCATCCCAATCCAAAAGAACCTCTGTCTGGCGAGAGACAGTGTGCGGGCCTGGCCCTGATGACCAGCTGAGTCGTGCACTCCTTGGAGGACTTTGGCTTTTAAAGAGTCAGGGACAAGAAACTGTTGAGTTGTCATGTTCATTTGTTTGTCTTTCTTAACTCTGTAAATCAGGCCATCTTTAATGACAAGCTTAGGCCAATGTCTCAGCAGGTTTAAAACACCAGGTGACTCACTTGCTCGTTCACGTCTGGTGGGTCTCCTGTGACGCTGCATATAATAGAAAAGTCTGCCCAGCACACCATCCTGACCTTGTAAATTAGCAAGTTCACTCTTTGGCAGCAAGGCAGATTGATCAGTGTCACTGAGTTGCAAGACAGCTGGATCAGTGGCTCTCATCTGACTGAAACCTCCAGACTCATGTGCCTCAAGAACAGCTGACACATCTTGTGATGTTAATGATGTCTGGGAAGTTGGTGAGGGCACCTCAGCATCGTCATCTGTGCATTCAACAACCAACTGACAGTTGGTCGTACAACGAAACGCGTCTTGGACCGTTTTCTCCACCACACCGTTCACCTGGTTAAGTAGTGCGGTATATGGTTCAGTTACAATGCGATGGCTCATGCATGACTGAACAAATGGTTCTCTACTCAAGGCATCAGCGACAACATTTTTGCTACCAGGAACATAGTTCAGATCAAAACTATAGGGAGCGAGCCTGGACACCCACCGCTGTTCACACGCATCTAACCTTGGTTTGGTTAGTATGTACGTTAATGGGTTGTTGTCTGTCCAGACTGTGAAATGACGCCCTTTAAGCCAGTGGCTAAACTTGTCACAGATTGCCCATTTCAGAGCAAGAAATTCCAAGCGATGTGCTGGATAGTTTAGCTGAGAGCGTGAGAGAGTCCTACTGGCAAAAGCCACCGGTCTAGCCACCTTTCCATCAGGAGGAAGCTGTGACAAAACAGCTCCAATGCCATCAAAAGAGGCATCAACTGCAAGGATGAATGGAGCATTAAAATCTGGATGAGCCAAGGTAACACCACTTATCAACTCATTTTTCAAAGTTTTAAATGCTTCCTTGCACTCATCAGTCCAGTCAGATGGGGACAGTTTAACCAGACCCTTTTTAAATTTGGGTTTGTTGCCTCGCCCCTTTTTGTTTGTCACTCGTGGCTCAGCTACAAGGCTAAAGAGTGGTTTAGCTTTAACGGAGCACTTCCCAATAAAGTGATGATAATAAAGGACCATCCCAAGAAAGGATCTAATTTTCCTGGCACATGGTGTCTCACCATCAGGCTCCATAAGATCAGTTTCCTGTACCTCACTGATAGCCTGAACTTTACTAGGATCAGTGCTTACACCATCCTCACTTATCACATGACCCAAAAATTTCACTGACCTACGAAGGAAGTGACACTTTTTGGGAGACAGTTTTAAGTTATTTGCAGCCAGACGAGAGAAAACCATCTGGAGCCGATCAAGCGCAACCTGTTCAGATGGGGCAAAGACCATCAGGTCATCCAAATAACATAGCAAGCTAGTGAAATTTTGGTCCCCAAAAATAGACATCATCATCCGCATAAAAGTTGCGGGGCTGTTGGTCAAGCCTTGAGGCATCCTATTGTACTCATGCAGGCCAAAAGGAGACGAAAAGGCAGTAAACCTTTTGTCATCCTCGTGTAGTCTCACATTATAGAACCCTGAAGTCAGGTCCATGGTGGAAAAGAATACATTCCCACCAAGTGCAGCGAGGGCATCTGTTTGATGAGGCAATGGATGCGCATCTTTAACGGTTCGCGCATTCAACCATCTGAAATCATTGCAGATACGGAGATCTCCATTCGGCTTCACAACCAGAACCAGAGGAGAGGAGTATTCGCTTTGTGATTTACGAATAATTCCCAACTCCTCCATTTCACTCAGAGCAGTGCGCAGTTTTTCATAATGACAAGGCGGAACACGCCTGTATGGTAACCTAAAGGGCTTGTCATCCACCAGACGTATTCTGTGCACAAAATCTGTAGCATCCCCACAGTCCATTTTATGCCGAGAAAAGATGTATTCATACTGCTGAATTATTTGCAGTAACTTATTTTTCCACTCAAGGGAGACTTCACAAGATGAGAAGTCCAAGTCCTGGAGTCCAATGTCACTCAGAATGTGAGACATCTCCTCGTCAGTTACTGGTGTTTCTACAGGGTCTTTGGTGTACTGTGTGTTGGATTGGATGCACTCAGGTTTGGTGAAGTCATGTACAGAAACACAAGTGGACACATCGGCAACTTTTGCATTTCTTCTCAGAGTGAGAAGTTTTTCAGTTGGATTTACAATCTTGACAGGAACACAACCATCAGCATACAATGATGCTACAACTCTCCCCACTAGGATTTGTCTGGGTCTGCACTTGGACTGAGTTGGTTCAATGATGACTGAACATCCAACTAAAGAAACATCAGATGTAGGCAGTTTGGCCCAAACTAAATGTTCAGTTAGAGGCTGGAGAGTAACAGACCTTTTGAGTTTGGCTGTGCCCACTTTGATGGGTTTCATGCCTGGGTCACAGGACATCGAGTCTGACAGCAGAGACATTAAACAGGGCAAATTGTCTTTGTGAATGTCTCTCTGAGAGGAACAGTCAGTTGTCTCATCAAAAGAGACTTTCATTCGTGAAATCAGCCATCTGATAGCATTACTGCCCAATATCATTTCATCAGATTGGCCCGGAACCACTAGAACAGGGATCATGACATTAAAGCCAAAAACTGTTAGAGTGAGTTCATACAATGCAGAAGGTGTGACGACATGACCTCCACATCCAACAATAACAAAATCAGCGGCTGGTTTCTTATCCAGGTTCGTGAGATAGTTTGAAAGTTTTGCTTCTGCTTCCTCACTCATGGTGCATGCCATTGATCCACTGTCAACCAAGGCTTTGAGGGAATGTGTGCCTCCAACAGTCACATCCGTGTAGAACAAGCTGTCAGTCTTAGAAAGTCTCTGAGGGGCTTGCACAATCAGTGTCTTTTGTGGTGGAACCTTGCTGCTGTAATTAATGTACAGAGTCTCACAGTCATCATCAGAAGAATCCAAGGTGGGAGTGTCACTAAGAGGATCTGCGCTGTCCTCCCCTCCACGCAGATCTTTCAGTTTCCCTGTTAGTTCGTGGGAAGGTAGCTGATCTCTCTGACTGCAGTTTCGACTTGAATGGCCAGGAAGATGACAGAAGAAGCACAGATTGTTCTGTCGGCAGTGCATACGTGCAGTGTGAGAATTATCATTACACACAGAACATGGTATGTCATTCAGTCCTTTAATAGTCGGCAAACGGTTTTTAACAGGTTGCCTTCTGCTGGACTGGGAGTTGCACTGGGCTTGAAGTAGCACTTTCTCCAACATGGCAATCAGTCTTTCCATTGTGGAATTGTCTGGGGCCACACATTGTTGCAGTTCCTGCTTTTGAACAGATGTGGGCGCTGTGCAGGCCACTTCTGCTCGGTTCACACTGATTCTGCTTTCTTTCTCAGCAGACCGCAGTCCCTTTTCCATATGATACTCATCCAACACTTCCTGAACATCTTGTGCCGACCATTTTTCTATGGTCTTGGATCTGAAGGTGAGAGCTAAATCTTTACATGGGCAGTATCTGATGAACATGCGAGTGACTTCAACACTTGGATTGTCAAAGGTCTTACCCTGTTCTTTAAGTCGGTTAGCAGCAACATCAGCTGCTCCATTCAATCTTAGCCAATATTCGAATGGATCCTCGTTCTCTCTTGGCCGGGTGGAGTAAAAATCAGCAAGTGGTACGGGAGAGCACTGATCAGACCCAAAATGTTTGCGCAGAAGCGAATAGATGGCTTGTGGATTACGCTGAACATCAATTCCACAGTTGCGTATTCCACACCTCACAACATCCCTCGCTCTGCCTCTAAGATGGATAAGGATCTCCTCAGCCTGGTGTTCTTGCTGCACACCACTCTTTTTTATGTAATTTTTCATCGAGTCCTCCCATTCATCAACTGTAACTGTATCAGAACTCTCCCCCTTAAAAATAGGTGGTTCCTTCACCTGGCTTCTGGAGACGAGTTGGACCTGAGAAAGATCCAGTGAGCCGCATGGGACTTGATGGTTCTCATTTCGAGTTGTTTCAATTACAGTTCCACTTGGGCTGCTTGAGTTCAGGTGTGCCATAACACTATCAGCCAGCTGTTGCCCTATTTGTTGGACAATAGTGCTCATCTGATCCACTAGCCCAGCAATATCAACATGAGAATCTTGGATAGATGTGCTAGAACACTGAGGAGGTTGAATAGTAGGACAGGTCTGACCACTGGGTGTAACAGTTTCCCCAGTCACCAATGAGTCATTTACAGTATGTACATCAAGTGATGGACTACCCAATGAAAATGGAACAGGGGTGTTAGAGAACCCTCTACCTCTGCCAATACAGAGTGGAGTCACATTTGATTGTCCAAAATTACTGAAACTCATCTTGACAAAAGTCCAAGAGCATTCAAAAGAAATGTCCTTTCACAAAGATGTACAAACACACTCAGATGCGCTACTTAGACTTCCGTTGCAAATTCAGATGACACAGTGGAGCTCCAGCGACGTGAGGATCAGAAGTCACCAGCCCGGTCCGATGTAGTTCTCGACGAGTCACGGCACCATTGTGGCCTATGTGGTTTTGGTGGCTTCTATCGGTGTGGTAATGAACGACAAGGAGCTGCTCAAGTTGGCATCAGCTGTTTCTTTAATTCTCCATCTGCATTTCACAGAACGGGCATGGAGGTAAGGTCAGTCTCTGGCATAAAACAAGCTCCTCGTCAGTGATCCTCATGGCTCTGAGGATTACCCATAATACAATAACCACAATAAAATAATTTAAAATTACAGTGATCGTATAGTGGATTTTGTTTTACAATAAAAGGACAACCAGTGAGTCTCCTTTTTAGAGAAAATAAAGTAACTAATTAAAATGTTCTGAAAAATAAAATAAAATGCTGACATTTTATTTACTGGATGCCATTTTTATGTTTTAGTTTATATAACCTTGCATTTTAGAACAGTGCAGAAACATAAATTAACCACATCATTGTATAAAACTGTTAATATAAAACTCAGTGTCATGCTAACCATCTGCTACAGGAGATTTGGTAAAACATACCTGCATTTCACAGAACGGGCATGGAGGTAAGGTCAGTCTCTGGCATAAAACAAGCTCCTGCAAGGAGGAGCCATAATGTTACCACGTGGGAAATTCCCACTGCACTTTCCCACGAACTAAACATTCTCAAACACGACAAAAACGACATAATAACAGAACTAGCGCGACCCAGACCGAACATATTTCAACAATATGCAAAAACGACAACCACAAACGCACTTCACAAAATGCATTAATAATATTTCTTTAACACATGACAGAGACACGTTACCTCGTCAGTGATCCTCATGGCTCTGAGGATTACCCATAATACCTCGCTCTTTCTAGGGTGAATGCAATACAACTTTTTACCAGCAGATGGTGCATTTTAGCAGGATTTAACCTCAACCATTTTAACTATGTTACAGTTACAGTGCCCATGCCTAAACATTACCAGCATTAGCAATAAAGGCGCAATTTGTCAGGTTGTCCACCATGATGTGCATCAGACACAGTCCCATCGGCATGCAGTCACTTTGCATTCTTTTGTTGCAAATGATTGCCCTAAAACAAGCTCCTATGTTTTGCTGACAAACTTACTTGTAAGTTTTGTATTATTTAACGTACAAAAGCAAGATAAATATTTGGTAAGATTTTGTGTTTTTTCAGTTAAAACAGGAGCATGTGAAATGATTTATATAAATAGAAATGTCTGGACAAGAAACCAAACAAAAGGCTGCAAAGTGACCTCATGTTCAAGGATTTGTACAGAGTAAGTTTTTCAGCAAAATATAGGATCTTGTTTTAGGGCAATAATTCCTCAATATTGATAGAAAAGTTCTAGTTCCATTGGCAGATTGTTTCACAAGATATTTCTCCCATTTTATAAGTGAAATAATCTGTCAATAGAACCAGTACTTCTTTTATCCACTATTAAGGAATTACTCAACTAGTTACTATTTCTTGCTGAAAAATTTCTATTTATTTTTTTATTTGCTCTAGAAACTAGATAAAGATACTTTTTGATAAGATTTTGTGTTTCTGCAGTGTTGATGTTTTCTTTATCCCTAATTCTGATAGGAACATATTGGATTTGCTTAAGATTTTGACAAAAGCTTTTAAGAGAGAGACGCTATCCACAGTGGAACAAGTTCTTTACCGACATGGACTGAAATTATGCTCAGAGAGGAAGATGGCAATCCTCCAGCAGTGACATAAAAAGCCAGATTACAGTTTGCACTCAGGGAGGTAAAACTTTAGGCTTTGGAGACATGCCATGTGGTGCTAGCGCTTCATGCTAGCTGGTAGCAGTAGGATGTTTCTTATCTTTCTGCATTCCCTTGCCTTTATGGGTTTTCTCCAGAAGTCTAAAGACATGACTGTCTCTCTAAATAAAGAGTTGTCAAAACTTTTAGATGTGTCCCTTGTCCTGAATTTCCTCCTCCGTATCTAGTTAATTCCTCCAGAGTCCTGTTAATGAGCTAATATTTGATTTTAAGCTAGCTTCTGGAGGAATATTAATGCAGGTTTGTATTCCCTTTGCTCAGAGTGTGACTATCAAGTCAGAGTCTGTTAGAAAGCCATCAGCGCTGACCGCCTGGCTCTATGTGTCCTCCTTAATGTTGTCGCCATGGCAATGGCCTGCTTTTTGAGTCTAAAAGAGAGAGAACAGTGAGACACCAGGAGCTCCTCTTTAGATCGTACATTTCCCTCTAAAATAGATGGGAGGAGTGGGTGTTTTAAACAGAAATTAGGCCTTAGATTTTCTACTTTAAATGAGAAACAGATATATTTTGATATGGATGTTGATAAACTTCAAGTCCGCTTCTAGATCTGAGTCTGAGAAAACAATTTTAGTTAAAGGTGCACATGTGAAATTAAACTGTAAGGTGTACAGTTAGCTTACCAAAAGATATATGGTAATTTTATTTGATCAGAGGAATTCATGCCTGCAGGAACATTTTTCAGTTTCTCAGGGTGAGATACAGAAATTTTGTTTTTAGAAAATTGTTATGAGATATAGCATGCCAGCAGATTTAGGTTAGCAGTGCTGCGCCCCATGCTAACTAACTGCATCTGGAACACCTAAAATGAAATAATTATTTACCTTGGGCTTTCTTAGGAATGAAAGAAAAGTCTGTTTTTCTTTAATTATGCTTCTAGAGTACAAAAAGCCCTATAATGTTATTAATGCACACAACACTTGTAGAAAAGAACAGCTTCTTTTTTTATATCCATGTGTTTTCTAATATTGGAAAACTTAAAATCCACGCTAACAGACTCAAAACATGCTGAGTATTGTTCATCTTTTTGTCATGGCCAGTCTCATTTACAAAACAGCATCACCCTTCTCATTAGGATCATCAAAGAAGAAGTGAGTTAAGAGACTAATGTTTTCATTTCAGGTTGTAAATAAGATGTTATATTATTGAAATTTCAGGTTAGTTGGACTAGGAGTGTTTGTTAAATGGGTGAAGTGGTCCTCAGTCTGAAAAAGTTTGAGAAACGCTGCATTAAAGGAAATAAAAATGTGTTTTCATGGCTGCAGTTCAGGAAAGTAGAAGTTTTTTCATCATGTAGCTTCTCTAAGTCTGAATAAAAATGATGGATAGCACCAATCAGAAGCTGTGGAAGATTTTCTGGACGCCTATAGAGTAGCTTGTTTCTAAGAAGCAGGGTGAGAGTCAAGGTTTGGATGTTGGAGGTTCAATCAGCTTCTGGTCCTCTCATGTCTCCTCACCCTTAATGAAAGGGCATCTTGAGGGAAAATGTCAGTTGTTTAAGCCGACGGTTCGGTGCTCTGACTAATTTCCCATCCGGAGAGGTGAGCACGTCTGGAAAAGGATACGCTCTGCCAACGCAGCTGTCAGCAAACTGGTGAAAGTCGTGGGATAATTGAGCTGCACTCCGAGATCTAATAGTGGAGGAGGGACGCGGAGGCATAATGGCCACTTTGCTCACAGGAACAGCAGTGAAGGACGCCACTTCAGTCTCTAATCCGACAACCAAACCGCTGCAGAAGGACGACGTTACAGACCATCAGCGGAGGAGACGGGATGGAGGACGGGAGGCTGGTGGAGGGGCTGCGGTCGCCGGGTCGAGGGGTTTTGGTTGCCAGGTGGGGGGGTTCTGGTTGCCAGGTCGGGGGGCAGACAGGGGTCAACAGGTTTAAGTGGTTTGACCTGGTTCTGAAATGGTTCGATGCCAATCTGAGAGGAAAAATGTCCAATAAGATCAGTAAGATTATGAAGATATGATTCAGAACCATCCAATCATCCATTTATCCATTGAATCATCCATCTATCCATCCATCTGTCAATTAATTGTTAAACCCGTTCATTCATCCAAACATCCATCCTTGCATCCATCCAACTATCTATCCATCTGTCCATCCATCCATTTATTTGCCTTTCATCCATCTATCATCTGTCTATCCAACAACCGTTCATCCATTTACCAAACACCCATCCATTCATCCTTCCACTTGTCCAGCCATCTGTCTGTCCAATGGTTCGTCTGTCCATCCATCAGTCCAATGTGCATCCATCCATCAAACCCTCCGTTTAAACGCGATATTTGGTTATCACATGAGGTCGTATGAGGTTTTCAGATTCTGAGACGTTTCTCTCCATGTTGGGACAAACAAAGGACATAAAAATAAGAGACTCAGATTTCTAATGAACCCAAAGGTTTAACTCCAGAAGTCATACAAGGAGTTAAACTCAGAGTAGATTGGAAACCCTGCTGCTCGTCCCAGAACCCAACAGCCCACATCTAATGCGGTTTCCTCATTAAGACGGAGAAGTCATTAATGGCCCAGTTGGACCTTTTTATTTAAGATCCACTGGCGTTCACTGAGCGGGTGCGTGCAGGTAGACGCATCTCTTTCTAACCTGGCAGTCAACCTGCCTTTGGGGCTCTCTTCAAATGAGCCACATATGCTGCATTAATTAGTTTGAGACTCACAACTGAGTGTGACAGGTGACAAACAGACCCCCCCAAACCACCAGCACCTCCACAAACCTTTTACCTCCCCTTATAACTCGCCTCCTGCTGAAAGTCAAGGGAACCTCTAAGGTTCCGTCTGGCTTTTCATGATGAAATAAACCGAGGAGTCCTGAAATAGACGAAGCATCAACAGCTTTCATCAAGCAGCAGCTGCAGGGATTGAAAACTTCTCAGCAGAGGAAGAAAAACGGCCTTACCTTTAAGTTTTAATTAGTGATTTTGTTAATGGTGAAATTAGGAGAGGAATTATTCGGTGGGAGTCGTAAAGTTTTGAAGCTCCGGTAACTTTTATCTTCGGCTCTTGCTTTGCAGAGTTTGTTATAGATGACATTTTTAGCTCTTCCATTTTGTTCTCAAAACAAAACATTTCAAACTCCATGTGTCTAACCAGCGTTATGGAGATAAATAATCACTGAAAAATGCTAAATTATATATTTTTTTTCTGAAGATTTTAAATCAACAAACACCGTTTACATTATTTATGTTCCTAGTTTTGGGTATGTGGTCACAAAAGTATGGAATATTATCAGCCATAATCAAACCAAAACACATATAAATGAGCTGCTGTTGGTTAATTAATATTAATTAAAGTCACATAACAACAATGAAGTTCAAGCAGGTTCTGGAAAATGAGCTGCAGAGAAGATGATGGATGATATTAAAGATGAAGCAGGAACAGAGGATAGACGTATGGTTTGGTGGAGAGTTCAGTTGATGAATAGACAGACGGACGGACAGATGGACGGATGGACGTTTCATTTACCCTGAAGGAAGTTCAGCCATCTTTTCAGTCACGTTAGCTGTAACCAGTAGAACCAGTTTAACTCCATCGGTGTGGATTTGTTGCAGCAATTGAAGGTCGTTTCTTGAATCGGTCGAGGTCAAAACAGATTCAGCTAATCACCTCTGCCTTAATATCACCATGGCAACCAGAGTTTCCCCTGCTCCTCCCCCTGAATGCTACCTGTAAACCTGCAGATCCGCATACGGAATCCAGCAGATGGTTTTGCGATTATGGGCATCATTACCAGACAATGTCTTCCAAATAACAGAGTTTTTGTCTGATAAGCGTTTGGAAATATTATAGAACAAAATGTGTGATTATGTGCTGTAATAGTGATGGCCTGTAATAACAAAGAGAGCCTCATTAGGGTGTCCAGATGCTCGTTAATCGCAGCTGTCAGTCAACCATCTGCTGGCTGCAACAACACCTGCACCATAATGGCCGCTCGCGTCGTCTCCTTCAGCTGCTTCATGTCACACAAGGTGAAAAATAACTCGGTTTTACTGGCAACAGTGAAGCATGTGACCTTCATGTCATCTTTTAGTCGTCCTGAAACGTTTAACTGCCAGAGCTTGGAAATAAATTCAGGAGCAATATCTTGTTAAATCAAGGAAGTTATTCTTTGGTGTTTCCACACCCACACACATTTAAATATCATGTTTTCTTGTCTTTCCCATTTTAAATAGAGAGAATTATGGATCTGTTAGGGAGGGGTGTGCCAAAAAAATCGATTTGCATAAAATCCCAGTTCTCATTTATTAACTTTCAAAATCGACCTAAAATGTCCCAAAACATGCTGTCTACGAGCCTCCATTTTGTAACGGCGTTCTGATGTCGCCATGGAGACGGTTCTGGAACGTAAGCGGAAAGCACCAAAACAAAGAGGAAGCTACAAAAATGAGAGGGAGAGGGATCCAACCGGCCCCGTCTTCGTTAAAGGCAAACATTTGGAGTCATTTAGTCTTTTATCGAAGATCACGAGGATCTTTTGCACATCGATAGATTAAAGCAGAAATCTTTATGAATAATCGCTTTGACTCGAAAATCGATTATTATAACTGAGTAAAATCTTCCCACCCCATGGTCTCTGTCACTGACTGTCACGCTCTCTGACACCTCAGGAGCTGTTCCCTAAAAAAGACGACTATTTTGAAACAGACAATAATTTTCTATCAATTTTTAATGTCACATTAAATAAACGTAAAATAATTAAAGGCTGTAGTTTTGACTCTGTAAACTGAGATTATTTCTCCATCTTTATTTCTCCAAACCCTGGTCTGTTAGCTTTATTTCTGTCCTTTCTACTGAATAAAAAAAAAGTAAATGTATTTAATGTTTTATCTTTTACATTAAAATATTCCTGGTTTTCCCACAAAGACGACAGTTTTACAGTTTTCCTCAAAAGTTCCAATTATCCTTCATGGACTATTCTGTTCTTTTGTCCTAGAATGTGGGTCACACTCTAAAGTATTTCTATTTCAACAAGATAAAAATTAGATCTGAGAGGAAATTGAAATTGATTATTAATATCCAGAGTAAAGCACCTTCTTCCACTCTTTCCTGTTCTAATTTAATCTCACCGTTCCAGCTGCTGAGATCCCTGAAACGCTTCGCTCGCTCGCTTTTTGGCAGGCAAAACCACCGTGGAGGTTTTCCAGGTTCATTTCTAATATGTACCAAGCTGGAATTTATCAGTGAAAACATCACTAATGTTTTTTCTTTCAGTGATATTCTGAATAACTGCAGGGATCCTCTCCGGTGTCCATCCTCCATGCTTCCTTTGCTTTGACTTCTAGTTTGAACTGAAGACCAGCATCCTGCAGTCAGTCAGGTTAAAGAATTCAGACAGGAAAAAAGCTGGAAAATTCTGATGTTTTTAGCTTCATTCATGACATTTTGACTGGTAAAGATGAATGAAAAACCTTAAAATAATAATCTTTTATCGCAGCAGCACTATCTTAACTTTTAATTTAAGCTAATTTATATTGATATTTATCTTAAAACAGATAAGCAAGAGATATTAGCAAGAGAAGCTTACAGATAGAAAGCCTCATAATAACTGAAATCCAACCCAGGAACCTGTGTGTATATTTTTTTTAGTGATGTGGCGGACATGTTTCTTTTTACAAAGGTGTCTTGGCTCATTTGTCTAGAAAGTTTGTTTTTTGGGGGGAGATATGAAAACAGTGAACTCTGGTCTGCCTACAAACCTCTGTCTCACTTCAGTTGGAGTGAATTAATAATGTGTATGTGAACGCCAAGTGGACTGGAAACTGCTTCGAAAGCTGGAAGCGGACAATGGCACAAGGCATTTTGGGTAAATACAACTAAATCCAGCACATTAGCCTAGTACTAGCAGGAGAAATGGTTCATGATCTTTTAGCAAATTATGCTTCTACAATCTGACCCCAGCATATTTTTGTTTCCATTTAGTGAAGAAGGAAGTTCTCTGTGTCTTCTTCAGAGGTTTTTGTGTAGTTTCCTTCAGTGGTTCTTGGTGCAGCGCCCCCACAGGCCAGGAGGGGAACAGGTTGTTTGGTTGGTTTGACTCGGAGCAGAAAGAAAGAGAACCACCTCATGCTGGAGATGAAGCAGATGATGAAGTTCTGCTTCCCAAAAAAAAACGCAATGCTAGCATTTTACTTTGGCACAGAAGTTTGTGTATTAATCCGTGAGCGGTTCATGGACGACCTTGACCGGCAAGTGCACCGCTGTCTGTTTACCGTCGGTATGTTAATGCAGCCATTGTCTTGGCTTCTTCTCCAGGATTAGCTCCGTATTTCTGTTGGCACAGCTCCTTCACTCAGGGCTGCGTCTGCTGTTTTCACAGATCTACACAAAGCCCCCGATGTCATTTCACTGATACCATTCTGTCACACAACACCGGGCTACACAGAGTCTCTGTTGTTATTATCAATGAGGCAGGGGAAGAGGCGGCATGGCACTCCACTTTGGGAGTCTGTGTTTTCTCTCCAGTATGGCTTATTTATCTCCTGGCCTTTTCTTTATGATTAAAACACGGCTAATAATTGTTTTGACCTTATTTGTGCTCGTCAGGTGATTGTTTATTTAGGGGAATGCAGCTGCACCAACCAGGGCAACGTCTCCAGCCGTTGACGGGGTGACTGGTGCAGCTCGGCGACAGCAGGGTGGGAGGAGAGAGTCGGGTAGATAATCACACAAAGAATAGTCTGGAGGCTGGAGAGAAGCACCACTGGGCCGCTTTCTTTCTCTTTTTTTGCCAAACTGTGTCCCCATTAACAGGACTGATGTGCATCTCTGCAACAAGCTGCAAACTCATTTGGCCCTGGGAGCCGTAGAGAGTCCTCTGTGTGTTAGGATAAGTCGCTCCAGAGACCACTAAAAGCCATTATTAGAAGGTGTTTATTGAGCTAGCCGTGGCCCAGATACAGCTTAATATCCTGAGAACAGTTATAGCCCATAATTATATTACATTTTGGATGAGGACTTGCCATGATTAGATAAATGATGAATGGCCCCGTCAGATAAAAAAAGGTGCAAGGTTTCCAAAGGAGGTAATGTACTGTTGGCTCGCCTTGGCTTACTAGCTGGAACGCTTTCTCTTCTCTATATTGTTTGACACCAGAAGTGGAGTTCATTACATACACACAGGCTGATGTTACATGAGAGGGAAATATGAGCAGGGTTTTATTTACCCATGCAGCTCTCCACCTGCTGTAAATTAGATATTTAATCCTGTAACCAGATTTAGGCCTTTGAATGTGTTTTAAAAGCTGGCTGAGATGTTGGTGCCAGAAAGTAGATTTTCTACCTCAACACCCGATGACGTTTAACCTTCAGTGCATGTTTTATTTAAAAACCTAATTTCCAGCTGAAGAGAAAGAAAACTGGAGAGTGAAAAAGTTGTAAAATGATAATGAAATGCAAATTCTGACTCCTTGGGTTTGTCTTATTTAGTTAAACAAAGTGTGTTTTCATACCCGATAATATTCTGCTTTTAGTGTTGAATAATCTAGTCCATGTTTTATGAGTCTGAGTATTGAAGTTTTCAAAACTAGAGCTAACTAAAGATGTTCAAGGTAGTGAAAAATTTGGTAGAATTTCCCTTTGGCCATCTGCAGAGTCAGTAGCATGAATACTGACTCTGCAGTATTCATGCTACTGACTCGGTGTCCAGTGTGACACCTAGTGTTTATGCTAGGTGTCACACTGGATTACAGTGAACTGTTTCAAAAACACATACCGTATTTTCCACACTATAAGGCGCACCGGATTATAAGGCGCATAGAATAGACGCTACAGTAGAGGCTGGAGTTACGTTATGCATCTACTAGATGGAGCTGCAGTAAACAGAATGTCAACAAAACAGTCCGACTCCGGTCGGCGAGGAGAGCCTTCCGCAACTGGCCGGACGATGGTCACCCTTCTCCTTTCGCGCACAGCATGTTTGTGGAGAACGTGGTGCTAAATGACCTGCAGACGACCTGATTATCAGGTCGGTAGGTAGATAGGTCAGTCAAACTTTATTAACAAACCAGCGTTCTGATAACTATCCCAGCATGCACCGCGCGCTTCTTCTTCTACCGGCAAAAATGAAGTCGGCGGCTGCTTACCATAGTTGCTAGACCTGTTGTGGCTCAATATTGGTCCATATATAAGGTGCACCGGATTATATGGCGCACTGTCGGCTTTTGAGGAAATTGAAGGTTTTTAAGTGCGCCTTATAGTGCGGAAAATACGGTAAACACATTTGTTGTATGTCGCTTAGATATTGTGTGCCAGCCAGTTTTCTCAATAAAGTTTGCATTGGAAAAAAGTACTAGGCCAAACCGGCCTAGGCATGCGATGTGTTAGCCTATCCAAGGGTAATCCAAATCTATCGATGGCTAATGCTAGCTTATTCAGGACTAGCAATAGCCTAATACAGACTACTGCTAGCCTATAGAAACTAACGCTAGTCTATCCAAGGCTAACGCAAACCTGTTGAAGGCTAATGCAGACCTATCAAAGGCTACTGCTAGCCTATCCAAGGCTAACACTAGCCTATTCAGGGCAAACAGCAACAAATCCAGTGCAAACAAGAGCCCATCTGTGCTATTGTTTCTTTCCTACTTTTCTCCTTTTTTGTTTCCTTTCTTCCTATTTTCCATCCTTTCTGTCTGCCTGCCATCTTTTCTCTCCTCTTTTTTTTCCTTTCTTCCTTCCTTTCTCCTATCCTTCCTTCTTTTCTTCCTCCCTTCCTTGAATCAGATAAACTACAGAACTCTTTGAAGATGTAAGATTTCCCTGAATTAAGATGAGGTCGTTGTAAATCCCGTTTTGCAGTTCAAGTTGATATTCAGAGCTGCATCTCTCCACCGGCACCCACATGTCAGACTGGAAAATACTCCAGTTTTACTCCAGAAAGATCCATTCTATTTCTTCAAGCCAAGAGAAGATTTTCCCAGAAGTCTTCAGGATCATCAGGATGTTTAGTTAATGTGAGTCAGGTCAGCTGTTCTGGTCTTGAAACTCTCCATTCGAAGATATTTTCTCTCTGTCTTATTGTTGAATCATGACCTTTGACCTTAGCTGAGGCAGGTCACTGTTCTTCTGGATGAGTCGCTGATGAGTTCCTGGAGTGGATGTAGATGTTGACTTGCTGCAGGACCCAAAGCATCCAAGATGTTTCTTCTTCTTCTGCTCTTCTTCTGACACTTTTCCAGCTTGTCTCTCCATTTCTGCCTGATTGATGCAGAAACATATCTTATTTAGCTACTAAGGAGCCATTTTCCTTCATTTTTTTTTACTTTTTCCAGTTACTCTAATGTCTCAAAATAATTCGTAAAAAACACTCCTCTGGCTGATGAAGCCATCTCTTGAATCACTGCTGGAGAAGAATAATTTGCCTGTTTTTATTATTTAAATTTGAACTTTTCTGTGTTTTTACACGGCTTCAGAAGTGAAATGAAAAGCCCTTTTTCTGACATCTTTCAGGAAGGCTTAATAAACCTTCGGCGGAGTCGTTCTGTATGGAAGCGGCGTAGCTCGCCATCCGAGAGGCAAAAGATTTCCCTGACATTTTTAAATAGGTTCAATGAATAGGTGCATTGGTGCTTTAATTACATTCACTCTTTAACCAGCAGCGTTGCTGGCATTGGAAGTGGATCTTGACGAGGCGTTTGTGCGCCGGTGACACTCCGCCCACATTGTGCTGCTGTATTCCTTATTGCCCCTCTATCTACAGGCACAGCGCCCAAATCACCAATGCTTAATTAGCAGATTAGGAGATCCAATTAGGAGATCTTTCACTTCTCCGTCAACATGTTCCATGAAAATGAGAAACTCTCACACCTAGGTTTCTCTCCCGGCAAAATGGCCGCTCCCGATTGACTGCTGGATCCTCCGTTTGGGACAGTCACATGATCAATATCAGTGTATAATACACCTGGATACAATATTCAACATTCAATATCATAATTTTTTCCCCTTTTTTGTCATTTTGTGGCCCTTGGATTAACTTTTTATGGCCTTCAAACACTTTTTTTGGCATTCTTTTAGCATGATATCTTCCATGGCAAGTTTATATCTTTCAACTAAAAATGTTAAGTGCAACAGAAATCATTTTTCTTTAGTTAGCTTTTTTTTTGTCTTGTAATAAGCACTGTCACAAACATCTTGAGTTTTTACTTAAATACAGACATCCCAACACCCATCTGTTGTATTTGGCTACATACTGCAATGTTTGGGTATTTCTGGGAATAAACCAAAAACATTTTATAGACTTAAAAAAAATGGAAAATAATAAGCCCAAATGTTAAATGATTAAATGCTAAGGTAAATATAAAATATTGTGTGTTTTATTTAATGTTGTGCAGGTAAAAGAGAGAGATTTCACATTATTTTCAGGTTTTTCACTTGGGGAGAAAAACAGTTTTAGCCCCTGAATACTTTCAATTTGGAGATTTTGGTCCACACTGTAGAAAGTTGTTTTTATTGCCAAAGTGACATTTGGCCAAAAAAAAAAAAAAAAAATGATTTAGGCCAATATTTTATGAAGGTGACAATATATAGAATATTCACTGAATTCACATCCAGAACCACACAGCATTCTGGGAGATGTAGGCAGAAGAAAAGCTTTAGCCTCTCAAACTCTCACGGCCTGTTAAGCTAGGTTGGTGACAACAGCTGACTCACTCCCTCTTTAGTTACCTAGCAACTCATTCACTCTTTGGTTACCTAGCAACTCACTCACTCTTTGGTTACCTAGCAACTCGCTCATTCTTTGGTTGCCTAGCAACAACCTGCTGAGTAACTTGCGCAGCAGCAGTTACAGGTTTTGCCTTTGTGCTTGTGTTGTGAAAGCTGTAGATAAAACAAGAAAGGTCACTCCACCAGTTTGACAGTATTTCAGACATTTAAAACAATAAAAAACTCATCAATAATGTTTGAAATCCACTGATATGAAACTCTTATATTGTGATTCGTTTTTCAGCCGTATCATCCAACCTTAACTTCAGCTTTTAGATTTCAAGCACATTTCAAGATAAAGTTTGAAAATGAAAGCACAGAAAACTTTCAGGAGACTCTACTGTGCCTAAATTTAAAGTGTGTCAATAAAAAAATTTCAGAATGAGCAGGAAGTAGAGCAGGTATACGTCCCCAGCTGTAAAGGGACGGTACAGTAGCTGAGAGCCATTAAACATGAGCTACTGCTGGGGAAGTAATTATGACTATCTCTTACACAGTTTGTTTTTTCTCATAATGTCCTACATCTTCAGTTCACAACTTCCATTCTGAGGTTAATGTTATTTTTTTGCTGCTACATTAAGTCCTCTAATAACCCATTTGGTCTCATCAACACGATGCATCTTCACGGTGCTTTAACGAAGATCCTGCGAGTTTCCCACTAATTACATTCCAGGCGAGATTTGTGACATGGTTTATAACCAGCCTCAAACTATTTATTACAGCTCATCAGCATGAATGTCATATTAATTTAAGGCTTTTATTAATTCAGTTGAAAAGTTCTAATTTCACGGAGGAATAAGAACACGACATACATCTGCGTACAAACATCTGTCAGCTTTACAGAGAATGGTGAAGAAAGAGAAGAAGTATCCAAAGAGCTGCCATTGTGTGGAGAAAAATCACCTGATGTCAGAGGAAACCGCAATGTTAGCTCAAATAACCACTGGCTCCAACCAAGGTCTGCAACTGGTGCAGTTTCAGAGCTAAAATTAAGACTATTGAGACCCAGCAGGGGCTGTTTCCTTGTTACAGGACACTAAATGCATTTCTAAGCTAGCTACTGATCTGAGTAATGAGTGGCTAGTAACGGTAACTGAGGCAACTCACTAGCGTTAGCTTTGGAGAGGCTAGTGACAAGCACACAGGTTGGTTGCCCACTGGGTTGGCTACTTCCTCTGCTGGTCATTAGCAAAGATGGTCTAGCGTTAGCTTTGGAGAGGCTAACAACTAGCATGCCTAGGCTGACTTGTACTGACTACATCAGAGGAAACTTGTTGCAGGAAGCTACATTTATTCTGAAGCTAGCAACTGATCTGATTAATGACTGGCCAACAACAGTAAATGATCGACTGATGCTATCAAATCAGAAGGAGGTTACTTACTAGCATTAGCTTTGGAGAGGCTAGTGAATAGCAGTCTATTCACTAGCTGGTCACCCACTGAATTGGCCATTTCCTGTATTGTGCATTAGCATGGACAGGATAGCATTAGCTTTGTAGAGACTGGTGACTACCTACCATGGCTAGATTAGTCACCATTCCTCTGCTGTCCAATAGCATGAATATTCTGGTGTTAGCACCACCAGTGATATACTCATATTTTTTTCTTTAAAGAAAACTTTATGAAGTAAAATTCTGACATAGTTTACAGTCATCCAACATGACACCAATCATAAACATATTATATGAAATCCCAAAATTAACTTCTGATTTGGGAGATGGCTAATATATTGAATACTGCAGCTGATGGACCGGTTTGGGTTAGGCAGGACAACAATGATCCACCTCTGAATGGTTTAATCAGCACAAAAGATAGAGTGGCCTAGTCAAAGTTCTGATTTAAATCTGGTTGGGATGGTGTGGGGTGACCTTAAATAGGATATTTAGGGTCTAAAAACCTCCAGTGTAGCTGAATGAACAAGAAGATTGGGACAAAATGATTAGGTTTAGGGGGTAGTTACCATTTTAAAAATGCTTTTTGTATTTACTCAGACCATTTTCTTAACACTGTGATGAAAACAGCGCTGTGGAGGTCAGTGCTGTTCTACCTGTCAAACTCAACAAAGCTTCACCTTATAGATCTAATAGGTTATTTTGACTGCAGATTTTCTTTTTTTAGCACCGGGCAAGTTCAATTAAACTGAGCAGGAATCCTTCTGACATCCAATTCACTTCTTGTCAGGCTGCGAGAGTTGTGCTTTAACACACTTTCCTATTACGATGTTAATGTGGGCTTCGGGGGGGCGGAGGGCTGCAGACGGGGTGCAGAGGACGGTTGTGATTGTCTGCATCAAAAGTTTCTGGTTTAAATTAATTTTAGTGGAGAAACGGAGTGAGATGAATTCAAAGTCAGCACAGCAAATAAAAGTTTATTCGTCTGTTGTGGAGGTTTGTCCTGTAGGGGGCAGCAGACGTAATGCATTCATAAATTCAGTGCCGACTAACTTCCTCTCTGCTCTGCAAACAGCAGGATGAGAAATAATTACAAAGTCGGTTTAAAAGGTAGTAATTTTTATTTAAATCACACCGAAAAGCGGCGTCAATCTGCTCTGGGGTCAGTTTGAAACGAGCCGCAGATCCCTGACAGTTCCTGGAAATGTCCCGGGAGGCAATTTATACGCAGAAACTATCACTTAGGTGCAATTACTTTCATTAAGGGAAACACAGCCACTGTGGTTTCATTATCTCACATGGGGAAGCGGATTTTAAACTGCATGGCTCTTTGTTTGAACCGTCAAAGGAAGGAAAATTTAAAAACCATTTATAGTTCCTGACTTTTTAAAAAAATCATCTCAAACTGAACTCAAACTGTGAACTGTGGCAATTTGTGATTTGTAGTTGCAGCTTTATGTTTGACAAAATAAGAGGGAAAAAAAAGTATTTCTCAATGTTTTGAGGAGCTCGATTAGCTTTTTAAGATGATTTCCTGCTGGAGTCAAAGAACCAGACTAGTCACAACAAGATGAAATGTTCCAGATCACAGTTGGACCTCCACTACTGAACCAAACCAACATGAAAACGTTGATGGAAACACAAATAGTGATGAGCTGTTGGAGTCATTTCAGTGGTTTAACCTCTCCTGGGAGGATTCACCGCCACTTCACATGATTTTCTTTCCACTTTGCAATTATCCTCAACTCTGTGTTGGTTTATGATTTATAATCCCAGACAATACTTGATCATTTGTTGTGACAAATGTGGAAAAGCTACAGGGGTGTGAATACTTTATTAAATATTGTGTTATTTAGATTTATATCTAAATATAACTATCAAGTGTTGCTACTTCAGTTTGACTTTGGTGTCTTTTTTCATGTTTTTCAATAAATTGACGAATAAAATTAACAAAATAATCTAGTTTATATTGAACGATAGTAGTAACATTTATATATTAATAGGATGTGAGTTAGTCGCCCGGTCACAGGCGACCCACACCGCCTTGTTTCTGAGTTGCTACAGCAGCAGATTTTAGGTTCTTCTTCGTTAAGAGGAACCTACTTCTACGTTACATTTCTCTGTCAGATCCACAGCGGTTCGGTAGTTAATCGCCTTTCCCACCATGTCGCAGGCGGTTTTATGGGTTCTGTTTCTCTCATGGCCTTTTCTCTTCTCAGACTCTCGAGCTGGAGAAGGCGCACAGAGGACGGTGGACCACGCCGTCATCGGAGGAGTGGTGGCCGTGGTCGTCTTCGCCATGCTCTGCCTGCTCATTGTCTTGGGACGCTACTTTGCAAGACACAAAGGTAGCAGACCTGTTCATACTCTGGATCTCACTTACTAAAGTTTTATTTGTTCTAGTAGACGTGGAAACGTTTTAAACTAGCCATAGTTTATTTTCACTCTGCTTCCAACTAAACAGACAGTTTTTCTCAGGTTTTCTTGGTACTGTGGCTTTTCTTCAGAAAATTATTAGTCCACATGCTAATGCCAGAGCTGGCAACTTAAGCTTCTAATTTGACATAGACTCCCTTTTCATACTCAGGCGATACATTAGTAGGTAAGCTAACCCTAAGTGCTTGCGTAGAACTTATTCTACTGTTTCTTGAAAATGTTTCATCTCTCATCCAAAAGGCTTCTTCAGTTTTAAAGTACAAAAGTAAATAAGTAAACCTTTGTTAATATGTAACCTTTGAGGTAGGGTGGGGACTTAATATGATGAAATAATTATAGAGAATTTAATGCAGTAACGTCTTTTTTCCTAAGCCGGAATCTTTTTATTCACATTTTTCTGGTTCACCCAGAAACCTGATGCACAAGTGAAATCCGCAAATGTTAACAATGGAGAAAGAAACCGCTTCTCTCGGCCTACTAAGAGTTAATTTCAGATTCCAAAACAATCTGATTGGACGCTGGAAAAGACAATTGTTGTCTTCAAGTTGTGCTAAAAGGAGTGTGCCTGTCAGCAAAGCTGTTCAGGCCTGAAATAGCATCTCAATGCTAAATATGTAGCAGCAGCGTATATGCTAATGGTAATGTCAGCGTCCACAATCTGTGGTATCTTTGGTATTTTTCAAAGGATGAACTAGATAAATGAGAATTCGGGGTTTGTTTGTTTTTTATTGGACAAGTTGCTCAGTTGCCATTGCTTTGTCTGTTGTGTGTGAGAACCTTATAAATCCCATAAAAAATAATAAAAGCTTGAAGGGTTCAAAGGTCAAATATTATTCTTAAAATGGTCAGGATGAGGAGACGAATTAAGAATTTTATTTTAAGATATTTAAGCCGAAACATTTCTTAGAAGCTCATTTTTATATTCTGGAGCGCCAACTGCACCGTCACGATGTAAAGTGCTTCAGTTTGTTTCTCTTATTACTACATCACTGGCTGGAAGTTTGCCAAATGATGGAGGAGCAGCCATTAGTGCTGCGGGTTACTGATGATGAGTAAAACTGAATTTTTCTAGCGGTCCTGATGAATAGCACGACATTCATCGTACGCCGCCCTCACGACGGCCAGATAATTACAATCTATAAGGAATTTCACACGTTAATGTTTCCAACGCAGGAGGAAATGGGATTGCGTACATTAAACACTTCAGAGGGGAAAAGGCATAAATGAGGCAATTAGAGATGCAGAAAAATGTTTTTATGTTATGATTCTGCTCGGGTCAGAGTTTCAGGTTACTTGGCATCAGCACATTATCAGTGTGGCAGCTTTTCTCCAAAGCAAATGCTTCAGAAATGTTGGTCAGCCTGCCAAGTACTTCAACAGGTCATAACTTTTCCAATGTTAGTGGAAATTAAGATCCAAGATAATCTAAACTTCAAGTTTTAATAGAACACAATCAAGATCAGTCAATAATTTGATGCCAAGTGGCAAAACATTAGATTTAAGGAAGCCAGGCTGAATGCATTGAATCAGTCTGAGCAAGCATGTGGTGACAGTGGAAAGAAACAACTCCTTTTAACAGGAAGAACCCTACAACAATCTAATCCACAATAATTATTTTATTTATTTATTACATCGAGCTTTGAAGTATGACAGCATTTTTCAGAAGAGGAGCATCATTCACAGAGCGAAACATGGTGGTGGCTGCATGATGGTCTGGATGAAACATGGTGGTAGCTGCATGATGGTCTGGATGAAACATGGTGGTGGCTGCATGATGGTCTGGATGAAACATGGTGGTGGCTGCATGATGGTCTGGATCAGGGGTCCCCAAACTACGGCCCGTGGGCCGGATCCGGCCCGCCTCCTCATTTGGTCCGGCCCCCTGAACAATACCAGAGAGCATTCAGTGTTTTTTTTCATATATATGTGGATTTTTCTTCAACCACCAGGGGGGCTCTTGAGCAGATATGAAACTTAGTTTCCCTCAATGGAATATATACTAGTCAGTACCAGTCACCGTTTTGCTCACGGTTTTTTTTTCCATTTGCATTCTGGGTAAAAATCTATCTACAAACGCGAATATGTTGTCGGCAGTAATCCAGCCCCCCCCCCCCCCCACCTCCCGGTCCACAGTTTCACTCCCCCCCCCCCGTCAACAAAAGTTTTCTAAGGTTTCTTTCTCAAAAAACTAAGACCGACCCCCGACCAGAAAAGGGAACAGTTATGTGGCCCTCGCAGAAAAAAGTTTGGGGACCCCTGGTCTGGATGAAACATGGTGGTGGCTGTATGATGGTCTGGATGAAACATGGTGGTGGCTGTATGATGGTCTGGATGAAACATGGTGGTGGCTGTATGATGGTCTGGATGAAACATGGTGGTGGCTGTATGATGGTCTGGATGAAACATGGTGGTGGCTGTGTGATGGTCTACGGCTGTAACTAAACTTGGCTCTTAAGATCCAGATCACCTTGGTTGTGCAGCAGGACAATGGTCCAAAGCACACTAGAAACTTCACCTCCACTCTTTGGTTACCAAGCAACTCACTCAGTCTTTGGTTGCCTAGCAACAACCTGTTGAGTAACTGGCACAGCAGCAGTTCAAGGTTTCCCCACTGAGCTTCATAACTGCTTAAAAATAAAAACCAACATGGAGTAAAAACTGTGGATGAAACAGGAAAGGTCACACCATCAGGTTGGTAATATTTCAGATATTTAAAACCATAAACTAATCAATTATTATACGTATTGATTGATATGAAATGGGTATATTGCGGTACATTTTTCAGCCATATTTTAGTCTGGATTATAACTTTTCTTTACCCCTTATTTTACCACTGAATTGATGTGCTTAGTGCTGAAATTATGCACTTGACCGGATTATTACGTTTCAAGGGCAATCACTTTTTCACACAGGGCCAGGTCGCTGTTGAAAGCTGTTTTTTGTGTTTATTCAGGTTATATTTGTGTAATATTAACATTAGTTTGGTCTGAATGTGACATTAAAGCAGAACAGAAGAAAATCCTCCAGCAGGTTGGTACTTGCTGCAGCACCACTGAGCACCTTGTTTCTGTCTGATCAAACAGTAATTTTTCACGTTTGGCATTTTTCTCCCTCACTCAGCTTCGATATATTGTCATCATTACCAAACTCGTCCGCTGTGACAGGGTGTGAATAAATCTTGCAAATGAGGTTTGAAGTGGCCTTTTCTTTTGCCCAACTTGACAAGGTTAATTCGAACGTGCGATCCACACTCCTCTGCGCACTCAAGATCATTTCAAGGCCCTGATTTTCATGTGCCAATCCTGCAGCAAGCAAACCGGAGGAAAATGGAGAATCTGAGTGTGACGCTTTGCTGCTGCTGCTGGTGTGTGTGTGTGTGTGTGTGTGTGTGTGTGTGTGTGTGTGTGTGTGTGTGTGTGTGGGTGTGCGTGGGTGTGGGTGTGAGTGTGTGTGTGTGAGGATTTACATAATCAGGTGCTGTGAATGGAGGGTCACATTTTAATCTGTGGTATCATCTAAAGCAGCAGGCTGTTAGCCGATACGTTCCTTAGCAAAAACTAGCATACTCGAAGTTTATTTTGATGAGTATACTTGAGTATATCAAGTATAATGTGGTCCATGTACTTGTAGTGTAGTGGAAAGTATACTAATTAAATACTTAATTTTAAGTTTATAAAATGTTGCAATCAGCAATAAATCAATAATTTTCATTTGCATCATTTTTCTTTTTTCTGAAGATAAAAGTCTTCAGTTTACTGTTTTGGTCTCAACTGGCCTTTTTTTTAAGAATAATTTTGTTTACAGAAACTTCATAATTCATTTTATTTTTTATTTCTGTTGTTTTGTTTATTTGTTTTGGATATTTAAGATGTCTTCCAGCTTTGGTGTTAAATGTTCATTAGAGTTTAAAGTTTATTGATCTTCACGAATGTGTTCTTGCATTATTATGCCATTACCATTATATTACATAGAAATGCTCTCAAAACAACAATGTTATCGTTTATCGCAACAACTTCTGGGACAATTTGCCATCCAGCAAAATGTGTTATCCTGACAAGCCTTATGTTGTCTTTGCTGTGGCGCAATCCACTAAATTAATATATGTCTCCAAGTTTTTGTCAACAGAATCCAATGGCAAAAAAAAAAGAATTGTTTTTTTCCTCTGCAAAATTTCTGGATATAAACAATAACATGCAGTGTGTCCATAGCTTATGAAAGCTAAACTACAAGCACAGTGCCTCATTTTTAGTATGAGATAAGTATACTCATAGTAGTGCTGAACAATGTGGCTGAAAAACTTATCACAACATGAGCATCTATCAGCAAATATTGATTAGATTTTTGTTTTAAATATCTGAAATATTGCTAAACTGGTGGCTTAATCTTTACTGTTTTATCTTCAGTTTTCACTTTACACCGTTGTTGTTTATTTCAAGCACAAAACTGAAACTGTTGCTGTTATCAACAGGTTGCTGCTAGGTAACCGAAGATGGAGGGGGGTGGGGAAGATTGAAACTGCTTGTTACCCTGCAGGTTGTTGCTAGGTAACCGAAGTTGGAGGGGGGTGGGGGGATTGAAACTGCTTGTTACCCTGGAGGTTGTTGCTAGGTAACTACACAGTGAGAGAGTTAGTTGTTGCCACCAACCACACTTAACTAGCCTAGAGGTTGAGCAGCTAAAGGTTTCCTCTGACAACATCTCCCAGAAGGCCGTGCAGCTCTGTGCGGTTCTGTATATCGTTACCTTCCTAAAATAATGTTGTCAAAACGCATTTTTGCTAAATAAACACCACCTCTCTATTGCCAAAAGGTGATTTAGGCAAACCAAGACTTTGGTGACAATATTGATATGTATTATCAATTGATCATGTGTCTATTGCGATATATATCTTGTTACTGATTTATTGTGGAGCTCTAACTCATAGTAGACTTCGTGAATAAGTCACTCTTCGCTGCGGGGTAACTCTGTGCTCCACTGTCCCTCCTCAGGTACCTACTTCACGCACGAAGCCAAAGGTGCAGACGACGCGGCGGACGCAGACACAGCCATCATCAATGCAGAGGGCGGCCACACCAACTCGGACGAAAAGAAGGAGTATTACATCTAACCCGAACCGGGGGGACCCCCGCCCCCGCCCTCGCTCGGGTGTTGTCGCCGGCACGCCGAGCCGCTTTCCCGGGGATGGGGCAGGGGGGTTTTTTGACGGATTCGGATCGCTTTTTGGTGAAAGGGATGGAGGAGGGATTTTGAAGGAAAGGCCTGGTTTTACGCCGTCGTTTAGTCTAGTCTGCAGATGTAGATGGAATGTTATTTGTGTTTAAGATAAAAAAGATAAAATATAAAAAAAATAAATAAAAGCGAGTTGGGGGGTGGGGAGTGGGTGGGTGTGGGTGGGGGCGCCAGATGTTGCCAGAAATCACTGTAGAGAGCTTCACCATTTAACACCTCCCTAACTGCTGGTACGAAGTTTATCTTTTAGTTCCACCATTTGCAGAAAATTCTGTGCCTTGTTCTGAATTTTTTTTGTTCTCTCCACACTCTACATCCGTGCTGATCGTCATTTGCATAACCTCGTTGCTCTTTTTTCCCCGTTTTCATCTTTTCTTCCCCCCCCCCAACACTTGTTATTATCAGCCTGCTGTCGGCTTTTGTATGAGGGTAAAATTACACAGCCACTTTATTCATTTCTCTAAATGTGTCTGCACACGCGCGCTCTACTCCTCTCCTGCATAACAAACACTCTTTCAAGTATACTGTGATTTGTCTCAAGCCATTTCCTCTCTCTTTTTCCTCTGAGGTTCTGAAGACGTAATGCTTTGTGTGTCACTGTACGGACAGCCTAAACCAGACGCAGGTTTGTTTTTATTGAACTCCCCCACCAACAACACCTAGAAGTACAGGCAGAAGCAAGTATGCAAAGGCTTATGGGTCATTTTGCCTCTTGTCCTAATTTCTATTGAATCTGAAAAGAAACAAATTCATACATTTTGTACGTAAACTGGTTGAATCTCATGCAAACTATAATTTATTTGTATATAACTGTGTATTAAACCGTCATTTATTTATTTTTATCCTACAATTGATTCTGACCCTTAATTAAATCAAAATAACATTAAACGACCTCCAGATTGTAGATATTATTAACTACAGACTTATTGTGTCTTCCCACCTGATAGTCTGGTAGACTTGGCTCGATTGGGAATAAAAGTTGCACATTTGTTTCACTTTCAAACTGCCTGGAGTCAAACCAACCAAACCCTTTGAGCAACACGTTCCCCTCCTTACCTGCGGAGGCGCTGCACCAAGACCCACTGGAGGAAACAACATAAAAACGACACAGAGCGCAACTTCCTTTTTCATCAGACAGCATAAAAATGGAGTGTAATTGGGTTTTAGGGGGTGGAGGATTTGTATTTTATCTTTGAGCAAAAACCACGAGCCATTTCTTTCACTTAGGCTAACACGTTTGTTTTGGGTGTAGTTACCCAGAATGCCCTCCGCTGTATTCCACTTCCTGCTTCTGGAGCGGTCTCTGGTCCGCTTGGTGTTCACATTTAGAACCAAACCAGAGTTCACTTTTCTGACAAAATAGTGACGAGGCAAAATGACCAGAACGTTTGCAAAAATAAACACTGAAAGATTTTTACCAATCTTGACCTACTTTCTAAATTACATCCCTAATTTTCTTCCATATTGCTTAATTAAAATTTTCTCCTGTTTCTTATGATTAAAATGCCTGTACATATCAGCGTTTCAGTTTGTTTGCATTTTCTCTCAATCTAAAGTATTATTTTTCTTCCAAGTGGAGAAAATAAAATGTCCTATTTCAGGGGAGACGCCTGGTTGTTGAAGTGCAGGATGCTCGTGTTGTGTAGTTAACGCAGTAGAAAGAACCGCCTTAACCAGTTTTAAACTGAAACATCTGTAAGTTTGAACTTCATTTGAGCTCTCGCGGGCGTTGGTCGGTGGGTTCATCATTTATTCTCATAAACACTGGATGTAGACGAAGCCAGAGGAGTCACAAATCCTTTTTACAGCCTCCCAGAGTAACGCCTGAACATCTCGGTTCTCATCTTAAGTTCTGTCAAACGGAGAGGAAACCGAACAGCTCTGAGGGTCACACCACTCGGGTTCTGCTTTCGCCCGCCCGCTTTTTGAATGCTTCGATATTTCACACGTTCTTTGCATGTCTGTATCCGCGCTCGGATTGTTTCGGTTCCACTTCAGCACCAGCTGCCAGAACCGAACCGGAGTCGGTTTGGAGTTATGCCAAAAGTCATTGTTTGCCTGTAAAATAATTTCCTTCACATTTTCTGCTCCGTGCCGTTAATCCGTTGTTTGCATCAGCTTGTCAACAGTGCAGAGCGCCTGGTGGTTCTGCTGTGGTTCTTATGAGTTCACACAGCAAGCAACACGTTTAATGAGTCCAGGACAGATGTGGGTGGGTGTGGGTGGAGGTAGCGGCTGGAGCGCGCTTCTTCCAGTGGGAATATTTAGCGGTTATCACTTCTCGTGTCACATAAAGCTTATATGCCATCATCTGCATCACTGTCATTTTAATTCTGGGTGTTTTTCCAGGGCAAAATGACTAAATGAACAAGTTAGAACAGGTCTGTGGGCATTAAAAACAATTTCATCACTTTTTATTTTTTGCAAAAAATCATTCTTAGATAATGTGATTTTAGTTTCCTCAGTATGGCCTCTGTCACTTCAAATTAAGCTGTTGCTGGCCAAATCCCCCAACTCAATGTTAACACTTGCAGGTGAAAATGGCTGCAAACAGAGGAGCAATTATACAATTAATCATCTTCGAAAAGCATTAGTAGAGCCTCCTGCATAACCAACAAGAACACAGCAAATGGTTTCTGGATGGTAAGTCAACAACAAAACATTTCTGCTCTTATACAACAGTAAAACCAACTGACCAAACATTCTGGAGCTCAGTTTTGGGTTGCTAGGTGATGGGCTAAGATCTGCTGGGGTTGCTAGGTAACAGGGCAGTGCCTGCTGATTAGGGACATTACATTCTGGAGATTTTTGAAACAGCTAATTTTCCAGATACCAAACAATATGAACGTATTGCCAAAAACAGCTGAGTGGTTTTGTTTTAAGTGTTTGGGGTGTTATTAGAAGCTGTAGAAACCCAAGTGGACATACAAAAACCTGCAAAATATGATTTTTGTTTAATGCAGCCCCTTTAAACATCAACCGCAATTAATGGATTTTGTGGGGGGGGGTAGGAATTATTTTTAAAAGTTTGAGTTTATGGACTTTATTCATATGGCAAAATCATGAATATATGCTCAAACATTTAAAATCATGTGAAAACAATGAATTAATCCCACCGAATATCTTGGACGTTTATGTATAAAGAATCTTAAGACTAAAATTAGCTCCTAACACCATCAAGAAAATGCTCAAAATTTTGGAAACGTTATCCTTTTTCTTAGAATTTCCCTCAGTACGCTAAACGTTTTTCATACAGCATCATAGGCATTAAGACCTAACCTGATAAAATGTTAGAGGTAGTGATATGACTCTTAGTGAGCGTAAAAATATCTTATGATGGCAGAAAGTCCAGCAGAAAGGAGAAATATTCTCTGTGAAATGGAGAGATCTCTGCCAGCAGCAGGCTCTGCTCCGGCTGTTTGGTTTTCCATTACTTCCTTATTTTGTGGCAATTTCACATTAAAACAAGTTTATACAAACAACCAGTCACAGTGAACTGCTGGCAGCTGAGCACCCACATGCAATTCAAACTCTCCCTTCCTGTTTTTATTTTATAAGTAGTAAAGTAGTGTCACTTTACTGTAGAAGAAGAAACTTTAAAATAATCATTTCAAATAATCAACAGCTGAAAATCTCTAAAACTGACTAAATCCCTTAATCGCCTCTGTATAAAGTTGGCTGCTCAGACAATTTGTTCTGATTGACCTTTTGTCAGACCTTCTGACTCACAGTTAGTCTGATAATCACTGATATAATTAATGAAATAGAGTTTTAATCAGAACTAACTAATCAACCCTCTTAGATCAAAAGACATTACAGAGAAGTGGAGAAAAGATAACGACAATAAACAACAAAATATACAAGAAAAATGTTGAGCATCACCCAGATCAGTCATAAAATTAGCATTTAAGCTATCATGAGCATTTTAGCTAAGTTTATCTTTTCAACAGGTGTTTGCAAACTGAATAGGGAATGCTACTGATATTTCAGTTATAGCCCTCATGCTAGCATTAGCAATTTAGTTAAAATTGTCATTTGAGCTATTTATGATAAGCTCAATATACTGAATGGAGTGAGTTCATGTTAGTCAACACGCTAGGTTTAGCCCATATGCTTTTAACAACATTTTATCTAACATTAGCTTTTTAGCTAGTTTTGACCTAACACCTCTGTCTTCTGATGACTTTATTTATTATATTTTTTCAGTTCATCATCACTATAAATACATATCAGTCAAGCCCACTGAAAGTTTTGGACTGAAAACTACTTTTAGAGTTCCTGTTTGGGGAACTGGGTGTTGCTTGCAGTGTGTCCTCATATCCACCACTAGTTGTGACTTTTAAGCATTTCATTGTATTTTATAAATGTGAACCACATCAGCTGTGCGATAGCTTTAATATATCATCGTCATGCATGAAGACAGCATTCAGGCTTTCTATGTTGGGGATTTCAAGCTGAGGTTTGTCTCAAAGGAACTGACTGAAATGCATTCTTTATCCTTTCCCCGTCTGTGTTAATGAAATGTTTGCAGCCCTAGAAAAGAACAGTTGGGATAGCTGTAGCTGGGAGTTTAATTTTTTTGGCTTTTTCACCAGACGTGTACATATTAGTTACACACATTTCATGTACTCGATTTAAGAAGTCACGTATAAATTACCACTATGTTCACTCTGTATGCTGACGACACTGTTTTGTGTTTGTGTAAACTGGATGGGTGGGGGTAGGGCAACGGGGGACTGATTAGGTTAGATGTTTCACGGTCTGGTGTCTGAATAAAAAAATGACAAACAAATATCTGACTGGTTATTGTTGCTTTATGGATCACAGAGCAGATACCACTTCATCTGTTAGGCTGCAACTTTGTGATTTGTATTCTACAGTGAGCACTGTTTTTGCTTCCATGACCAATGGCAGCTTCCACTTAGATCCAGTTTTAAGACATGAAGTCGTCAATACAGGAACTGACGGGGATGTTGTTTCTTCCTTAAGACCAATTTGTTGATTTTGACTTTTTTTTGTACTCCTAAAAACATGAAAGATACCATTTGTGTATGTTGAATTAATCAGATTGGAATAAATGACACATAAGGTTTTGATTTATTTTTCTGGATATTCCCTGTAAATTAAAAACAAAAAAAGAACGCACATTTGTTGTAACTGAGGTAGTTTCCTGCACATTGGATCCCTTTGATAATGTCCTGTCTCAGGTTCATGTGTTGCTGACCGATGTGACTGCATCTCAGGTAGAATGCAAAGTTTAGGCCCCACCTGTCGCCAACATAAAGGCATGTACAAATGCGTTCATCAAGTCCAGAAGTGCAAACACATTCTTTTTAGGTCCAGAACTGGTGAGATGTTTTGCATATACAATATGTTGTACATGTTTTATGTATTTTTTCTTAATATTTGGTGCACTGTAAAAAAAATGTGTTAAATATTGATTTTCTTTGACATATCATACGTTTATTGGAATGAAGCAGGATCAGAAACGTGTCGTGGCTGTACTACTGTCACTTTGAACGCTCCACCGCCTTTTCAAACTCCTTTGATTCCCAAAAAAGAAAAAAAAAGATTTGATTGTTCCACCCGGTTCTTGTTTTCAGATTGTTCTTTTTGTCTCTCTGCTGTACTTGAGAAAAATGTAATGTGTATTAATGGAGAACAGGAGTTCCACATTCCCATACACATTTTGTATTGGTTCATAAATAGACATTTTTACAAAACAATGAAGAGTTCTTGTCTTAATAAAAGAGAAAAGATATTAATGTCCAAAATAATATGTGTTGGCTTTTTATTTCAGATCTGTGCGTCAAAAACAAGATGCACAGACGATGTACTGTTTGTGAACAGAGTTGAGCGGCTTTAATAAACTGCTAAATTTAACAAAGAATACAAATAAATTAAGAAGGGCTGAGATTTTACAGCATTACTTTCCATTAATTACATAGATTATAACACAATTAATCAAATTTTTTCCAAGCCGGAACCTGTATATTTGTGCGTTTCTGATACGTTTGTAAATCTGACGCATAAGCGACATTTTGCAAACGGCGATGGATGACGATGCCACTTCTCTGGTCCTACTGGAGGTAATTTCTGCTTCTAAAACCGATCTAATTGGAAGCTGGAGAACACTAGAAGGAGTTAGCTAAAGAGCGAAGCTATTCAAGCCTAAAATAGCTTCAAACCTTATGGAAAGTATACCATGTACCATGTACTTTTCAATAATGTTTTAGCTGTTGTTATTTTACCTGCATATGTTGTGGTTTCTCTGTTTTGTTTAGACGGGGTTAGGGTTAGGGTCTCTGTGTTCCACTATTATCAGGAAAACTGTAGATTAGAGTCACCTCCCCTCCAGCCTCCATATGTAATATGTAAAAACTTCCTTCTCACCCTCCACGGGTGGTCTCTTTCATCCTCTGAGCTCGGGTCCTCTACCAGAGGCCTGGGAGCTTGAGGGTTCTGCGCAGTATCTTGGCTGTGCCTAGAACTACACATTTCTGGACTGAGATGTCTGATGTTGTTCCTGGGATCTGTTTTAGCCACTGCTCCAGTTTGGGGGTGACTGGCCCGAGGGCCCTGATGACCACAGGCACCACTGTGGTCTTCACCTTCCAGGCCTTCTCCAGTTCCTCTCTGAGGCCCTGGTATTTCTCCAGTTTCTCATGCTCCTTTTTCCTGATGTTGTGGTCACTTGGTATTGCTACATCCACCACAACGGCTTTCCTCTGTTGTTTATCCACCACCACAATGTCCGGTTGGTTCGCCATTACCATCTTGTCTGTCTGGATCTGGAAGTCCCACAGGATCTTAGCTCGGTCATTCTCCACCACCTTTGGGGGTGTTCCCCACTTCGATCTCGGGGCTTCCAGTCCATATTCTGCACAGATGTTTCTGTACACTATGCTCGCCACTTGGTTATGTCGTTCCATGTACGCTTTCCCTGCCAGCATCTTACATCCTGCTGTTATGTGCTGGACTGTCTCAGGGGCCTCCTTGCACAACCTACACCTTGGGTCTTGTCTGGTGTGGTAGATCTGAGCCTCTATTGCTCTGGTGTTTAGGGCCTGTTCCTGGGCGGCCAGGATGAGGGCCTCTGTGCTGTCCTTGAGTCCAGCTTTCTCCAGCAATTGGTAGGATTTCCTGATATCAGCCACTTCAGTTATTTGTCGGTGGTACATCCCATGTAGGGGCTTGTTCCTCCCATGATGGTACCTCTAGCACCTCGTCCTCTGTTCCCCAGTGTTTGAGACATTCGCTGAGCACATCGTCCGTTGGGGCTTTGTCCTTGATGTATTTATGAATCTTGGATGTTTCGTCCAAGACAGTGGCTCTCACACTCACTAGTCCTCTGCCTCCTTCCTTACGGCTTGTGTACAGTCTCAGGGTGCTTCAGGCCTATGCAGAACAGCAGTGGGGACAGAGCATCTCCTTGGTATATGGCACATTTGATGGACACTTGTGCAAGTGGTTTGCAGTTGGCTTCAAGGGTGGTTTTCCACAGCCCCATCTAGTTTGCAATGAAGGCTCTTAGAGTCCTATTTATGTTGTACATCTCTAAGCATTCAATGATCCAAGTGTGTGGCATTGAGTCATAGGCTTTCTTGTAATCAATCCAAGCCGTGCACAGGTTGGTGTGTCAGGTTTTGCAGTCTCGGATGACTTTGTGGTCTACAAGGAGTTGGTGTTTGGCTCCTCTGCTATTTATGCCGATGCCCTTCTGTGCCTTGCTCATGTATTTATCCATGTGCCCACTTATCTTAGCCGCTATGATGCCTGACATGAGCTTCCATGTTGTAGAGAGACAGGTTATTGACCGATAGTTGGATGGGACTGAACCCTTTGAGGGATCCTTCTGGATCAGGATTGTGCGCCATTCAGTTAACCATTCAGGGTGAGTCCCATTTTGTAGCAGCTGGTTCAATTGAGCTGCCAGTCGCTCATGGAGGGCAGTGAGTTTCTTCAGCCAGTAGGCATGGATGATGTCAGGTCCTGGTGCTGTCCAGTTTTTCATATATATATATATGAACATTTCCCTGTTCATCCAGGAAATGGTGAACAGGGAGAGCCTGACTAAAACTACCTGGATGTCAGACAACATCTGGGTCTTATTATGTGTCTCTGCTTATTTCCAAGCCCAAATGAGCAACTTCATGTTGAAAAACAAGCCCAGAAAAGCTGCAACCCGCAACTTCAGAGTAAAACAAGCCCAAAGTCACTTATAATAATCAGACTTGACAGAAACTCAAAATAGTTCTTGTTTTTCCAGCAACAAAATGCGCATCTCTCTCCTCCCTACATTGTTTATGTTTCCGTCGCTGCTGAGAACTGTCGCATAGTAACGGCGGTCGCTCCCCGAGATGCGTAGAGGAAATAAAATTACATAAAATAGTAACGAACAGTGATTTGGATAAGTAAATTTAATTTTACTACTGGATTTGAAATAGTAACGCTTTAGATTACTCGTTACTGAAAAATGTGGACGTCACTGATCTCATTATGACTCTTTCTCTAACATCGTCCCAGTTTAACTACATTTTGAGGGACATTTCTGAGTGTTTGTTGACTGCTAACCTGACCTGATTTGACAACCAAGGGAGGGTGGATGGACTCATGCCGCTCCCCACAAAATGCCACCCTGGGCAGATGCCCATGTCGCCCATATCAGAAACCGTCACTGTTCATATTAAAACTTTTTTTCCTCTAAAAGTTAAATACTGCAACTTTAACATTTGTTACATTTAATGAGGAATGATATCAGAAAGTGCATTGATTTTTATATTTAAAACAGCTAAAATAACATCTTGTTGCTCTTCAAAAACCTTCACCTCAAGTTTTAAACTTTTCTGCTTTTGCATACTGTTCTTAAAGTTTCATTTTTTGAAGTTTCTAAAGCATTCCTGCTCCTTAACCTTCCTTTAATCTGTTGACTTTAATGATGAAAGGTGATGTGAAAGTCTTCTGCTCAGCATTCAGGCTTTGACTCGGCCGCCCCCCCACCAGGAAACCCGAGGCCCCGCGCAGCATGGACCGGGGAGGGATGACGACAGTTTCCGCACCTGAAGCCAAGCTCCGCTTTCAAATGCTGCCACACGTCTGGAGTGTCATCATTTTGTGGCGTAGTTTCACGTTAATCTCATTTTGAAACGACCCGAATAGCTGATGCGTTCCGACTGAAGCTGTGGCAGGCCGTTTTATCATAAAATCTGTTTAACCACACTTTCATTCCAAATACAAGAAATTGATTTATTACTATTAAATTAAGATATATTTTATTATACTTTGACTAGACAAAACACCAACTTGAAATATTTCTAATTACATTCTGACTTTTATAAATGACATCAGGTTTACCATCGAGTTATGGAGGTTTCAATTCAAGATGTCCACAATGAATTACTATCTGAAACATATTTCAGGCTAATCATAATTTAATATATTTAACATATCCAATTAAAGATATTTTACATGTATTTTGAGATGGTAGTTTAATAGATAGAGACTAGTGCAAATTAAATTGCAGATGCCTTGAAAGGAATGACTCAGCAAAACTAAACTAGAGATATCAGGGATTATTATTCTGACTAGACAATATTTCTTTTGAGATAGCGCCAAATAAGTTTGAGATTTCTTTGCCGGTGATGTGATTCAAGATTCCAAGATATATTGAATTGTTAATTATCATTCTTAGTAGTCATAATGTAAACACAGATATCTCAAATTACGGATAGCCAAAATGTAGCTTTAGATATCTAGAATGTAATTACAGATAGTCAGACGAAACCAATTTCGCATTAAAAGGACCTGCCATATTTGGGCTCGTCAAAATGTAATGGAAGATATCTATTATAATTCTTGCTAGTCAGGATGTAATTGCAGATATCTTAAATTACCATTTCAGAGAGTCAAAGTGCATTTTCAGATAATGTATGTTTTTGTTTCTTCTTTTTGTGTTTGTTTTTATGTTAAACGGCCTGCCATACTCCAACTCTATTCCGAGGTGGGCTTCTGCTGGTGCAGACGTTATGAAATCTTAATCAAATGCGCGGCGTTAACAAGCAGCGTAAAACAAGGAGTCCTAATTAACGCAAACAAAAGGCTAATGCCTGGAGGAGCGTCGGGAAAGCTGAATAAAAGCCCGAAGCGTGCAGCTGACGTCGGGAATAATCGATCGAGCTGTCCGTCATGGAGAAAATGTAACTCCTGTCCTCATATTTAATGTACGTCAGCCAGTCTTTGAAATCTTCAAACCGTTCGGTATTCAGACGATGACTGGAGTAAAAGACGATGTTATCTTTTTAATTACATTTGCACCTCAGGCTCTCATTATAGCTGAAGTGCTGTACATAATGAGGCAACATCTTAAATAAGTAAAGGTGATCCAGCTATTGATTAGAGAGAGAGAAGACCTGCGGCAGGCCATCAGTCATAGAAAATGTGCCAGTGAGTTCATGTTTAATGCGCTCACACACTCATTACTCAACATCCTCCAATCAGTTAGATAGAAAGCGCTTCACTTCATTTCTGGCTTCTGTTATTATACCCAGAACAGAGTTATTTTCATTTTATTTATTTTTTTAGCGCGGTAATAAAATCAGGCTATTAATGCTTTCTGGTGTGTTTGTTTTAACCTCACAAGTCATAAAAGGTTATCGTCCACATAGAGGACGTCAGCTGCTTTAGAAGATTATGTTTTACAAACAATCTGATTAATCCAACTGAAGCCTCAGTTAAAGGGAACCTTTTATACCTTCTTTTTATCAAGTTAGAATAGGAATAGGGTACATAAGGTGATATGCAAAAGGAAAGCTCAAAAGAAAAGCTGAAGAAACAGGTGGAAAGACATCAACACCAGAACTATAGAATCAGAGTAATTCAAGTCAGTTTCTCAGGGTGATTTGCAGAACTTTTATTGTTTTTAAAACACTATGCCAACTAACTACATGTGTAACACCTAAAATAAAATTATTAACTTGATATTAATGTTCTAAACACGTGAAAATTGCATAAATGGATGCATACTGATGCGACTGTTCACCTTTGACCCAGAAGCAGAGGAAGTGGAGCCTCGTGAACAGCCAATAAGGACACAGCAAATAGTTTCTGGACTGTGAGTCAACAACTGAACACTTCTCTTTTCCAGCAGCTATTGTGAAACCAGCTGACCAATCAGTGCTCAGCTTCTGAATGATGAAATGGGTGGAGCTCTGTGTGGGTTGCTAGGTAATGTGGCACTGTGTTCCAATTGCAACTTAAAAGTCTGGACGTATTTGAAACGGCTCATTTTCCAGACACCAAAAAAACATTAAAGGGGTAAAATTACGTAAAATCAGCTTTTTTAATATTTCTATCATTTTATAATGTTTTCCCTCATCAGAAACATACCTGGAGTGTTGCCTTGATTCTTTCATGCATGTTTGAAAAATCCTTTATTCTCCATGGCAACCATTCAGCTTGGTTAGGCTTAGCCCCGCCTTCTAAATGCAGCTCCTCCCCCACTCATACTAGCCAGCAGCAATTAGCAAACACCTGGTGGAACTACTGAGCTCATTATAGGAGTAACGCTGATAAAAATATTGGTAAATGGTTAATAGAAGAGCCATGTTGGGATGACTTCCTGAAGGCGAAACTTCAAACAGAGCAAGAGTTTCTTAAAGAGACAGAGGCTCAATTTGAAAACGTTAACTCAAGAAGTAAATTTCTTTTAAGTTATTAAATAACATTTTTATAACAACTGAAGCTAATATAGTTTCTTGATTGTGCTATAAAATGGCATAATGTGCCTGAAAAATACTTCATACTGCCCCTTTAAGATTTAAGAAAAACAAAAGTTTAATCATTTTGTAGCCTAAGAATATATAGTTATACGTTTAGTTTTTGCATTTCAGTTAAGATTTCAACATTTCTTGAGCTACAATGTCAAATATTTAACAGTTTTACAAAGTGAAAGTAGTTTATCAGTCACCTGGTAGAGAAAGCCGTCCCTCATGGCGTGAACAGGTGAAGTGGTTTGATTCAGAGGCTGTGTGATGGTCTGGGCCAGGAAGGATTGCAGCCATAAACTGCACGTAATGGCAACCCTTAAGGGCTCTTAGGAAATTAGTCTGCTTGTAAGGGCAACGATTAAACGTCTGCAATCAGACTGGGTCTCCATTTAGGCTGAGAATGCTTAATCATTTTTGCCTGTAATCAAGAAATATCAAGTAACTTAATGGAGTTCTCTACGGCCAATTATTTATTTATGCTGAAGGAATCACGGCTTGACACCGACACGCTAAAATAAGAGGTTCTGCTCGAGTGCTTACACAGTGGACTGTTCTTCCATTAAATCTCTAACCATTAATCAAGAGGTGTACCTTAAGACAATAGTATTTTATAACATTTATTTGGAGTGCAGTCTAATAATGCACATTGTTTTTAAACTGGATCCCACTAGCAAACAGAAAACTGTCAACAAGCTTCCCCTCACAGTGATAAAATAAAGCAATATTTATTGCTGAAAAGCAGAACTTTTTCCATTTTATAGTCGTTGTCATTGTTTCTCTCATTTGTCTCTTATATTTGGTGATATATTGTGCTTTATAAAGGAGCCCAGGATGTGCTGGACGGAGTAGGAAGTGATGGATGAAACGGGGACAAGCAGCCGCAGAAACAAACAAAATTATATTTCTTCATTAGTGGAGTCACAAACGAAAAATGTTATCTGTACCACTATTATGGTAGGGGACAAAACATAAAAAGTTGGATTAATTTGTATCTAAAATTGCTGTTTCAGTTTGTGCAAGTAGGTAGCATTTGTTTATTTCATTCATTTACAGTTTAAAGTGAACGTGTGATGTCAACAAGTTTTGAATGAGAAGAAGTAGATTGAAGAAAAAGATCTTACGTAGTCTAATATTAAAACTGCAGCATACAGAGAATTAGAAAATTTCATCTTCCAACTGTTGATGCGAGGAGCAGCCATATTTGAAGTTGGCCTCCTCCCAGTTTCCCATTGGGAAGTTCCACTTTGGAAGGCGTTCCAGTTGCTATTTTATGACCGGGAAGTTAAAATTTTCCAGTTCCAAGTGCAACTGAAACACACCTCCACAGCTGGGCACAATTAGTGTAAAGAATTCAACATTTAACCACAAATTCACTTAAGAATCGTTTTTAAGGATTAAAACGACAACAAACCCGAAGGGACAAAACAGTTTTGTTTCTACATCAGTGAATCAAGAACCGTGACGTGTTTCCTGCTTTACTAGTAGAACATTTTTATCTGCTTTAGCAAGTCAATACATGCATTTGTTCTTATTAGAAAAGTCAATAATCCACTGATAAATTCAGACATATTTGACACCATTAGCAATATACAAAACAATTATACTCTTAGTCGCCGCAGTCTGAGAAGATACAACACAATTAGTGTGTAATTGTTTTAGTGAGAGATTTTCTTGAAAAGAGAATGTTATTTTATTTCTTTATGGCTGATTAGTTCTTTATTAAGCCCTCGGCAAAAGGCAAAGATAACAGAAAAAGAGCCAGTTTTCTCTTTTCTGGTTTGTACACTGAGAGAAACACTGTAGTGGTTTAATTAAAGACACGGGTTATTTAACACATGCAGCACGCTCACATTTCCACTCTTATTTCTCTCAGTTCTGCTGTCAAACTTCAGTCTATCCTCTCCTTTATTAGCTCTATTAACCTCAAATATTGTCAATAATAACACATGCTCTGCTTTTAGCTTTATGCTCACTTTTTGGGTAAAGTATCCGGCCTCAGGTTTGATTTAAGTTATTTATTTAAATCATAAACATGGGTACAACCAGTCAGTAAATGTGCCGTTTTTAGCTAGTAAGCTAGTTTCCATCAGCAATCCCAGGAAGATGGTTAGAAAATTTTAAAATAAATAAAATACATATGACTTGTCACCAACAGAGAGGACAGTGAAGAGCAATAATACAAAGCAAAGCATCTATCAGCTAAAATTCAAGGCCTGCTGTGTTATCGTAGCCTAGCCTAGCTTAGCTTAGCCTAACTTAGCCTAGCCTAGCTCAGCAGCCGAGCCTAGACCACGAATTCTGCTTCCCAGAACAAGGAGTTGGACAGCGCTGGACATCGTGAATTTAGGGTGAGTTTTTTAGTTTTATTTTTTTACCAAAAACAGAAACTGACCCTTCAGTGTTTGTTTTTGCACCTCTGAAGAAATTCTTCTAATGTGCAAAACACCCAACAGGATATTTCGATCCATAAATAATGCCTATTTTCATTGAACATTGTGTGTGTGCATGGCTGTTAAGCATTTCGCTTACCGTGTTTGATGTGTACGGTCACCATGGTAACGAGTGGTCACATTTATCTCAAGAAAAGCAGGCAAAGTCATTTTCCTGAGATACCAGGCTTGAATAGCTTACATTTAAATTACATTAATGCAACTTGTTGCAAATAAAGGGGTTGAAGCTCAAACTGTGGCTTCATGGAAAATAGTTTTTTTTTTCTTTCTTTTTTTTCAATTATTTGTTTACTGAAACCTTTGGCTTTTTCTATTCTTCTTCTGCTGGCTTGGAAAATGTTCCACTGTTATCATCATAGCTGGAAAAATCAATGTCAGTCACTTTTTGTTTTTCAATACAATGGGGCTTTGTCACATGCACGCCTGCTTTTTCATTGTTAAAAACCTTTCAGTCCCCACTGTTTAAATTGTTCCCATTGTTGCCTTTGTGAGGCGTAACCACTTACTGGTTAAAACATCACCTTTATTTGCTTGACTCGAGCAGAAAATTGCTCCGCGCCACTCAACATTCGTTGGGATTGTTTTGTTTTCTGCAGCAATTTGCCTTGAGAGGATCATCTGAGTGTTGATTCCTTTATGTCTGTTTAAAAGTCTCCATGCTGAGGTTCAAGTCTGCTGTCTCTTTCTGAGACCTGGTTCATAAAATTAGCTGAAATCTGTGAAATATTCAGAGTTTGGTTCTAAAGTAAACTAAAAAGAATTCTGTTGAGTTTTATTCATGTTTTTGGTGGGTTTATTGCATTTTTGGACAATTATTCCCGTTGGTTTTAGATGCCAAGCAGCTGGAAGGAATATTTCAACCGTCTAACTTTTGTTGTATAATTTACACAATAAAATAAAAAATGTTTCTGAGAAAACACTTGGAAATTTCTGAATAAGAAAAGTAAAAATTTGTTAGAAAAGACTCCAAAGTTTTGGGATTAATTTCAAAACATTTTTCTGGGGAAAAATGTGGAAGTTCCTGAGTTTGAAAAATCAAACATTTTCTAGAAAAAATCTGGAATTTTATAGAAAAAACTTTACATTTTTTTCAGTTTCAAAGGTTGAAATCTGCCAGCTATAGAAACAGAAAAATGTCCTTGTTTTTTTCTCAGATTTATGAGATCAGTCTCCAAATTTCTGGGTTTTTTCTAGAAAAAATTTGACTTTACAAAATGTTGTTTTTTTTGTTTTTTTAAGCAAATTTGTGATGTTTCATACTGAGAAATGTAACTGTTTTTTCTAGAAAATGTTCAACGTTTCAAACTCAGAAAATTCCTTGTTTCTTCTAGAAAATTTCTAAGATTAATTTTAAAATTTCTGAGATTTTTCTTGCAAAATTTTGATTTTTCAAACTCAGAAATGTTCTTTATCTCAGAGAATGTCAGAGAAATTAATCTCTGAGATTAATCTAAATATTTCTGAGTTCTTTGGTGGATACTTACTCCTCTTCTTTTTCTCTTTGCTGTATGTCAATGAGAGGAAATATTCATCATTTGTTGTCACTTTGAGCTTCTTTTCAGAGCCTGAACAGTTTAATTACTCTGAAGTGCTGATGGCTCTTTTTCTGGGGTTTTGAGAGCGAGCGCTAAAATCCTTGATGAAGCTGAAGAATCAGATTCACATTCTGCGTCCTGAACATGTCTTCCTCTTTAATATCTGAGTCTTCAGTTAAATGTGAGTCAGTTTCTGCATCCTAAGCGTTTTTTCCAGGTATGGTAGAGCCGAGCAGGGGAAGGTCAGCGTGCAGCTAGGGCGCTGACAGGAACGCCGCAGGCAGCATTGGGGGGGAAAACTTGGCTTCACAACCTCAAGTCAGATTTAATCTGGGCTCTGGGAACAAGTCACTCGTCACCGGTAGCAGCTGGTGGTAGAAAGGGTGTGAAGTATAAAATTATGAACCCGAGAACCGAACCTGACTTTAAGTCAGTTAATCATGTCACGTATCTGAAAACATCCACCCATCTTCTTTACACCCTTGTCCCTTAGTGGGGTCGGGAGGGGTGCTGGTGCCTATCTCCAGCTAATGTTCTGGGTGAGAAGCAGGGTACACCCTGGACAGGTTGCCAGTCTGTTGCAGGGCAACACAGAGACAAACAACCATGCATACACACACTCACACCTAGGGGCAATTTGGAGAGGCCAATTAACCTGACATGTTTTTGGACTGTGGGAGGAAGCTGGAGTACCAGAGGAAACCCACATATGCACAGGGAGAACATGCAAACTCCATGCAGAAAGACCTGGGCTGGGAATTGAACCCAGAACCTTCTTGCTGCAAGGCAACAGCTCTACCAACTGCACAACTGTGCAACCCTTATCTGAAGACATATTTCAGTAATTCCATTTAGACAGTAAGCTAGCGAGCTAGAAATTTGAGTTACCTCAGAGTTATTAAATATTTAACTAAGAAACTAAATATTTACTTTGAAGCTAATTATTTAGCTAGATAACTTAATATTTAGTTTGGTAACTAAATATTTAGCTAGGTTCCTAAATATTTAGTTTGAAGCTAATTATTGTGTTGGCTAACTTATTATTTAGCTTGATAACAAAATATTTAATTTGAAGCTAAATCTGTAGTTGAAAATATTTTTCTTACCAACTAAATATTTAGTTCAGAAATGTTTTGCTTGCTAACTAACAATTTAGTTTGAAGCTAATTATTTAGCCTGCTTACCAATTATTTTTGTCTTAAGCTAATTATTATTATTATTTTTTATCGTTCTCTTTTTTACTGTTTATTCAATGTTACATGACTCTGTGTTTCTGTTTTTAATTTTGTAAAGCACTTTGAAATGCCTTGCTGCTGAAATGTGCTATACAAATAAAAATTGATTTGATTTGATATTGATTTAGCTAGCTAACTCAATAATTATGTCAAACATCTAACTGAAGCTAAATATTTAGTTCACTAACTTAATATTCATTTATTTATTTATTTTGAGATTCTAAATGAGATTATGTGTTTTTGTTTAAACGCATTTAAAGTGATGTTCAGTCTCATTTGTTTCATTTTATGAAAATTTAAATATATTTCAAACCTGGGTTTACACATAATAGCGTCCTTCTTCCGTACGTAGTCCCTTTCCTCTTCACCGCCCTCCTGTGGACAGATGTGGAAATGCACAACATTTTAGCTTCTCTTTCCATGACTAAACATTTGCTTGAGATTCAGAGGGAATCAAAAAAAATGTTTCCCAGCAGAAAGTTGAGCTGCTCATCATTTAATCAAGCACCATATGTTCCTTTTGTTTACTCATTATGTGATTGATAGCTTTTACCTGCAGTGCTCAAAAAGCTCCGTCCCAATGAGATAATTAGCCGCTCTGCAAATGATTGTAATTTGAGCTGAACATTACTAATTGGTGTCACTAAATGTAAAGATTTTAATTAGCCCCGGCGTAATTGAGCATTTTGAATGATCCGGGCCTTTTCTGTCTTATTGACACCCAGCAGAAAACATGAGAACTCTGAATATCATGGTAATGGATCTTATTAAGCATGTCCTCCAGACCAAGGTGAATTAATCAAAGCAGACTTGATTTATACAAGCCGCCCCTTCCGTCTCTCCCTCCATCCCTCTTCCCTTCTCCCCGTGCGTTTCTGGCTCTCTCTCCCGCCGAGCCGGCTGGGGATTCATTTGTCTTGCTGATTAATGATGAGAACCATATCCTCCACAACACCAGTAAATTAAAAGAGATTGGGGACGGAGAGAAAGAACATCAAGGTCCATTCATCCCAATCAAATTTCACAGTGGCTCCAATTCATTCTGGGCTTTATTTGTATTGTCTGCTGTACAAACGAAGAGGAGACGGGCTGAGGCATGCTGGGACTTCTCTGGGTTACGATCAGAAAACCTGGAGTCTGATTCACCATCGCAGGAAATGCATGGAGGGTCTGAACTGTTGATGAAAATCGGAAAAACAAAGTTTATCATATTTGGTAGCAGCTGATCCACAATTACATGTTGAAGAAATTAAGTTTCGGCTGTTCTCAGCGTTTCCATTACAAATGTGCTCAAATCTGTGTCCATATTCCATTAAAGTCCATTAAACACAATATTGTAGTTCCATTAAATACGCAGATATACAGCTAAAGTCACACGTTTGTAAGTCATTAAAATTCATCACCTGTCATCTTCTTCATCATTTCCTGCAGTAGTAACATCCGGCATTTGATCACGTGACTAATGTGATGTGAAAAAATGTTTCCTGTACAGTTTTTTTCAAAATACGCCAAAATGTTTTATCAAAAAACAAATTTTTTCTAAATAAGCATGTTTCTATTCAGCAAACTTATTTCTGTAATTTCAATTTGCACATTTTATGGTCAATGGATACACAGCTACTGGTGAACATTTCTCATCGAACATAGAACGTGTAAATCACTGAACAGTTTTGCACCACAATACATTAAAGATCAGCTGCTGTTGGATCAGCCTTCCAGGCCTCTCAGGTCTTCTGGTTCTGGTATGCTCTGCATTAGAACCAGAACCAAACATGGAGAAGCAGCATTCAGCTTCTGTGCACCACAAATCTGGAACAAACTTCCAGAAAACTGCAAAACAGCCGAAATGCTGAGTTCTTTTAAATCAAAAATAAAACCCAACCTGCTTAGAGCTGCTTTGTATTCATAATAACTGGAGTATTGATCAATATATTTGATATTGATGGTGATATTTGACTAAATTTAATGTTTATCTCTTGTTTTCACAATTGGTGACTGTGATGTTTTTATCATGTAAAGCACTTTGAGCTGCAATGCTGCTGAAATGCACTAAGCTAATAAACTTGACTTTGTGGTTTCATCAACAACAGCAAGTCCTCCAGGCCCTAAAGCAGACAAATGGCCCAGAGCATCACTGTACCACCACCATGCTTGACTGTAGGGAGGAGGATGATGATGATGATGATGATGATGATGTTCTGGTTCTGAATGACGCCTTAACAAGAGTTAAGTCATCCAACATAAAACATTCCTCCATAAAACATCAACTTCTGATCAACGTTGTGTTAAAACATTTCAAGGAAACGAGTGTTTCTGGAGGCAACAAGCCAGGAACGAGTCTGAACTTTCTCATATCCCTGCAAATCCATCACAGATCATCAAAGACTGAGATGTACAGTCATTAAAAAAAGTGCTGAAACATGATTCATGTCGAATAAATGAGGCGTACCTCTCTTCTTCAGAAGTTGCATCCTTCTGATTTATGGATGCTCGTCTCCAAGGCAACAGCGTTAAAGTAAACCAGTCTGACCATCACCACCCTGGATGTCTCGTTTGTACATAATCTGAAACCGTCACACACTTTTAACTGCTTCAATCGGGCTTTAAAAATCATCCAGGGTGGAATATTTTCTCCACTTTTTTCCCCACAGATCTTTAGCAGCATAGATGCAAACTGATCAGACAGTTGTTAAGAAGTACAGATTACTACACCACTGCTGCTGCTGGTGCAAAACCCACAAGAGTAACTGCATATGGAGGAGGAGCACATTTTTAAAAGGCTTTCTTTTTAAAACAACTACAGTGGTAGAATATAGCTGACTGGTTAACGATAAATGCACATTTCTAACTTTGCTGGAGCTCTGCTTGTAGTTTTTAGGACAAATAGCTTCTAAGATAACCAAAGTAAAGACAAAATGCTGTTCTTCAGATGACAGAAGGCTGACTATGTAACTGTCTTTATGTGTTTCTGAAGGTTCAGGTCTGATCAGTAGTTTCCAGCTGTAATAACCGAAGCCGTTCGTTAACTCTAGATCTATAACTCTAGATCACTCCTCCTTAGGTCCAAAAATAATAACTTCAGTTTTGTTTCTGTTCAGCTGGAGAAAGTTTTGGCACATCCAGACATTTATATATTCTAAGTGATTGGATGGTTCAGAGTCACCTGGTGACATCATAATGTAGAGCTCTGTCAATATGGTAGCTAATCTTATAACTAAGATAAATAAATATGAGGTGCCCAGGGATTGAACCTTGGGGTTCCCCACACTAGACTTCTGTCCGCTCCAATGAGAAGTTACTTATTGACAAAAAGAAATCCTTTTGTTTGACTGGGAACCAAAAGACATTGCATTTAAATGTCACTACATTTTTGTTTCCATGTGGTAAAGAAGGAAGTTGCGCTCAATCTCTTCAGAGGTTTTCATGTTGTTTCCTTAAGCGGTTCTTGGTGCAGCGCCCCCACAGGCAAGGAGGGAAACAGGTTGGTCAAAGGGTTTGGTTGGTTTGAGACAAACAGAACCACAGCAGCTGGAGGAGGAACAGATGTTGAAGTTTTGGTAGATCTAATTGGATTTCCTCTCCTTTCAACTCTACTTGTTAACAAAAATATTTTATATTTTCCTACAGTTCAAAAATCATTCTGCATTCATTTTTATTCAGTTTTTATCTGGATCAGAAAGAATAAAACTCAGATTTAGTCTTTGATGACAGAAAGAAATCTGATTGTAATAAATTAGAAGTTTAATTATGTTTATCCACTTTAAATGCAGTGAAGATGAGTCGTATTAAAGCGAAGGTGTGACTGACTCCGCCGCTGCCGCAGATCAGATTTGTTTATCTGTTTGCTCTTACTCCCTTCACTTTAATCTGATGGTGATAGTGGCTCAGAAACATCCTGTGCACCTACATCTCTCCTCCAGCTCCTCTTCACGGTACACAAGATTAAACTCGGCTGCTGCGCTCAAATCAGCCAGTTCATCCATTCAGGCTGAATTTATCTGTGAACCAGTTCATTTCTTCAGAGCCTCAGAGTAACTATCATGTGCATAATAATTCCTTTCCACTGGTAATCTAGCGTCTCTGACTGCACATAAGTTACAGGTTTTGTTAGAATGGAGCAGTTCTCTGTGTTTATAGCCTGCCGTTGTGTTATTGTACCAGTTTCTTGTGGTTTTAAAGCTCCAAAGTGGCAGCTCTCATGTTTATTTCTCTCCCTGCTGAATCTTATTACTGCAGCTGTTGCAACAAACCATTTCCCCAACATTAGGAATCAATAAGCTCTCATCTAATTGCTCATGTCGGATGTTCTGGCCGCCGACACTCGGGGAGACTGTGCGCTGTGCGGACAGTAAATCCAGGTTGTTCTGGAACTCAAACAGGCCCTAAATTTTTCAATTATCCCCCACAGCGTCTGGCGGCTTCCCAAAAAGCATCTCAGGCGGAAATGGAGCGAGGGTGGTAGAAGCATCTCCCGAATTACTGCTGTTTGTTTGAGCTGTTTGAGAATCAGCTCCGGTTTTATCCGTTTCTCTGTGAGGGGTTTATTTCTTCCTGGTGTTCCCACTGGCTGGTGGATCTGACTTTGAATGATTTTTATTTTTGTTTCTAATGACTTAAAAGCTTCTGGTATGGTGTTGGGAAATGTAAAGGAAAAAAGGTCTCATTTGTAGAAACAATCATCATTATGTTTCCAATTCAAAACATGAAGAAAAATTCATCAAATCCGTCAAAAGTTGTGGAAAATGAATATTGAAACACATCAGTAGATACGTTTCCATTGACCGTGTAACTGCACAGTTTGATGTTTTGAAAATAATTTCTGCAATTTTCAGAAAACTTTTAATTTTCAATTGGTTTATTTCACAAAGCTGCAATGGGAACACTTTTTTTGCATCACACAAGTTACATTATCAATATCAGGATGTTACTATTGGTGGAAACACTGAAGAAGAAGATGACAGGAAGTAACATCAGGATGGTGAAGCGTCATGTTTTTTAATGAATCATCTATGATTTTAATTGAGTTTCTTAATAATGTCAACAAAGTTTTGCGCACATCTGGGGTACATTGGGGTGCAGCTTCTTTCAGCCATTCCTATTTTTAACTTTAAGATTATTTTTAAAGATAAACTTTATAAATCGGTTCTTACAGGTTTTATCTTTATGTTTCTGTGCAAATTTTGACGTTTCCGTGTGAATTTGTTTAATTCTGCAATATTTGGTGTAAAACCGTCTTCATGTTGCCCTTTTTAGGGTGAATGATGGTACTGCAGTTGAATTTCCAATTTGCCTCTAGTTTGGGTACAAAAGCATCTGAGTAAGTCAGAGGCCCCCTGGTGGTGAGTCAAGAGTTTGAACAGTTAGCATGGCGAGCCTTTATCCATGCCATTTCTCAGCTTTGCACATGTGGACACAAGTATGGTGATGAGATATTGCAAAAGTAAACAAATTTACACAAAAATGTCTAAATTTACACATGAGCATAATGATAGAAAACAAAGTAACCTGTTAAGACAGTTTACATGCAAAAAAAAAAAAAAAGTCGATTTGATGTCGAGTCACACTGAAACACTTTGAACAGCATGGACTCCAAATTATTTACAAACATTTTTTTTTCTATTCACAGATTTTGTCAGAGCTTATCTAAAGTAGTCGAAGAAAATAAATGCACTTTGCTTAAACCACTAAAGTTATAAATATATATGCAGCTGTACATTCACTGTTTTGGATCTGTGTTCTCATAGAAATCTTGACCATTTTTCAACCATTTTCTGTCCATTTCATCCAAATAAAAGGGAAAAGTAACATTTCATCATGTAAATAATTGAGCCAAGCGATGAACATCGCTGAAAACAGCAGGGCTGTAGGAAACCCGCCATTTTGGATGCAGTAGGATAGTGTTTACTCTGTTTCACTTCATCTTGTTCCATGTCTCTGCTCCCAGCAACACCATTCCCGCTCCATGAACATCTCTGGATGGACATCGTGCATAGTTTGTGTTGCCATGGAAACGTGTCATCAAACTTTACAAAAACAGAGGCGTGGACGTCGTCGGAGCCAGAAACGTGAATGCGCCGCTCTCAGAGCTCAGCAGTCCTGGCTTCCGTCAGCAGCAGAACACACACCATGTGCTGTTTTGCCAACTGCCACCCCGGGCAAGATAATAAGTAAGCTCGCAGACATTTTGTCAATATTTCTGCCTTGGCTCGAAGAACAGTCTGCCTGGCCCAACACTTTCTCAGAGATATGATACAGATTTTTTTTTTTTTTTTTTTGGTGGGGGGGTTTGCCAGGAAGAAAGAGTAAACGAAGAGGCAACAAGGGGGGAAAAAGGAGTTTGCAAATGCAAAGCAGTTCATTAAAATCAAGCACAAAGCATCTATCAGTGGGGAGGGATGCAGCTAATCAGCGCTGGTGGTTCGTCCAGCATTGTAAAAACAGAGAACGGAAGAGACGGTGCGCTGCTGTGCTGTGATCCTGGGAGCGTCGGAGTCGGTTGATGCTGGAAGATGATTGATTTTCCACAAGGATGCTTTGAGACGCTGCTCTTCGGCCGCCGTCTGATTAGCATTTGCAGCATTATTCATGTCATGAATATACAAGGAGGCAGAGAAGGAATAAATACTGACATGCATCCAGGGGCGTATGAATATTAAATGGAGCGCACATGGGTTCGCATGGCACCGAGGTTCATGTTCAGGTCTGGTCAGGGTTTGAACAGGTGGAGCTTCAAAGACCGGACACCAAGAAACAGCTACTTTACTTCTCTGTTCATTCAGTTTGCTTTATTACAACTGCTGCTGATAAATACCAACACAAGGAGGTTCACTTTTGCTGTTTTAAATTCACAAAGACATTAAGAAGTTTCTTGCCTCTCTCAGCTAGCATTGAATCTTTAGACAATATTTCCTGAACGCTGCCTTAGACATTGGGAAATGCTTTAAGCCAACATTCAGCAAACATCAAAGCAGGATTGTAAAATTATGAGTACAAGATATTTTTCTTTACTTTATTAAATTTAATTAGTTAAATACATAGATTTTAACACAATTTATTGTTTTTTTTGTTTGTTTGTTTGTTTTTTTTACATACAAAGGTCTCAAGCTGGAACCTTTGAAAGTGCGTGTTTGTGGTAAGCTCATAAATCTGACGCACAAGCAATGTGCAAACAATAAAACTGGCTCTCTTGGCCCAATTCAGGTTAACTTCTGCTTCAAAAATCAAAAACTGAATCAGTATGATAGCACTTTGCAGCAGTCATATGTTTGGATAACCTACTTAACAGATTAAAAACAGTAAATATCTTTGTTGTTGAGCTCATATGTCTATTTAGTCAATAATTTAGCAGCAAAAAAGTTTATTGAAATGAAAATGTTGCTTATTTTGTTGATTAAAATGGAATGAATTAATTACAGATGATGCAGTTGACTCGATTAAACATCTTTATTGAGTTCCACCTCGGCAAGTGAATTTGTATATTAGCTAAATATTTAGTTATGACCTGAATATGACCTGTGTGTCAGTAAAATCATAAACTGACACACTGTTTGCCTGTTTTAAGATGCTAACATGGGCCTGAATATTGAAGCATCTAAGTACAGCCATGTTGCATCTGTAGTCAAGATTGTTCAGAATTAAAACCTTCTTTAGTGTAAACTTCCTGCAGATTTCTGTGATGTTGGATGGAACCGCAGCTGATCTGAGCTGAGATCGCTCTGCGGTACAGAAACGCAGAAACTCTCCTGCACTTACTTCGGCATATTGTGCATGCATCTCAGAGGTTATTAGCCCAAAGTCTGCAGCTTTTACCTTTGAATCACTGAGTAAGGGTGTGTGTGTTTGAAGCTCCTTGATATAATGATCCTTGGCAACTCCTGGAGTTCAAAGTAAATTGGCAAGGGTGAAAAAAAGACTTTTCTGCCACAGAACAAAATAGAGAAATCAGCCAGCTATGTTTAATAGAAATTTCATCAGTGCTCAACCAGTCCCTCAAATGGGTTATCTAAGATAATGGCTGCACAGGTTCATTACCTCGTTGTCAAATTAAATTTCTTTCTCTCCTTCAGGCAGATTGGATAGTGATTACAGATCCAACTTTCTCTCCGTGAATCGGCGAGGGAGAAGCGGTGACAGCAAAATTAGTCTATTTCATCTCAACACCTTTCTGCGCTGACCTGTTCACATCAGAGGGAAAACTCAAGAAACTCCTCCAAGATGCTGTGACGGCAGCAACGGCTCTGGTTTCTTCTAAAGGAAGGTTCTTTTACTCACTTATTTTATTAACAAACCATAAAAACAGTGAAAAACAAAGAGGAAGAAATCATGTATATATAGCTAACGTTAGGTCTTCTGCTTTAATTAAGTTAATTTTATATACATTCATTGAGATAGTCAAAATTCATACCTCTCCCAGATTTTGATTAGAAATTACTTCTGTCCAGAAAATAAACTAAATATTTATCCTAAAGCTAAATATGCTAACTGTTTAGCCTGTTTTTGCAAAATATTTGGCTTCAAGCTAAATGTTTAGTTAGCAAGCTAAATACGTAGCTCTAAACTTAGTTCAGAGGTAAATATTTAGCTTCGTAAATAATTTGCTCAGAGCAAAGTTTTTAGCAAATATTCAAATTAACCTGCCGATGAGTTTTGCGAATAAAGACTCATTGGCTGTGACTGAGTCTTGCAAATCAGTCACAGCAGCAGGTTTGTAAGACCCAGCTTTTATTTTGGTAGTCCACTTCCAGATATCGGCAAGTGAATTTGTATATTAGCTAAATATTTAGTTATGACCTGAATATTTTGGTAAATATTAGCTTCAAACTAAATATTAGTCACAGCAAAATTTTTAGTTAGGCATTTAACAAGTTAACTCTTTAGCTTTTTGAGCTAAGTATTTAGTTTGGAACTTGATATTTAGTTTGTATTTAGCTTTTCTTTCGATAGAGTAGTTCCGGTTATCGGCAAGTACATTTAGCTAAAAATTAAGCTAATTATTTAGCCTTGAACACTACATTTTCAGCTTCCTAACTAAATATTTAATTTGTGTTTGTATCTGAATAAATAACATTCTGCAAACATGACTTTGAGAAATGAACCCTCAGTTTTCTTTTCTCTTGTGAAATGCTAAAATATCCAAATTATGGCTGTTAATTTTTGAACGTAACTTTACAAACACTTTATTGTAGCTGCATACAGTATTTTCTTTCAGGCAAGAGGGCAACATTTCCCCATTGACTAGACATGCAAATAAGGGCAACATGAAACGTGAACTCGTGCCGTCCCCCAGACCATGCAGCCCTGGGTAGTGTGCCATGTCCCTCCCCAGGCACCCACTGGATGCAAAGATAAAATATAAGAAAAAACAAACAAACAAAAAAAAACAGCTAAACAAACTGGAGCAAAATCTCTCATATCAAATGTGTTTGTGATGTTTCAGGTTCATCATCTTCCTCCTCAACACCATAAATATTCCTTCTCTTCTCCGAGAAGGAAAGAAAATCTGACATTCCCAAATCACTGCAACACATCTGTGAAAAACATCTGAGTTTCAGAGCAAAGCAGAACAAAGTCAGCAAGCCTCAGAAGTTCACTTCTCGTTGCTTTGAGGGAACCTCAGTTGATGCTGGCTTTGAGGAGAGGAATTGTACCAGAAGAACATAGCAGAGTAAACAAAGACAATTTCAGACGTGTTGGTGAAAACAATAGCTTTTCTGAATGCAGAAATGCTAAGAATCAATAAATGGTTTTAAATATTGATAACTGCCGCCATCTGGGAGCTTTTCATTAAGCATAAACCACTCTGTGGCAACGCTGCTTCACAGAAACTTTTAATTTCAATTGGTATTTTTGCTGGCAACACGCATACAAAGCAATAAAAGCTAAAGTGTGGTGCCTCTCCCCTGAGAAGAAAAGGGAAAAATGACATTGAAGATAAAATAAAAGCCGACATATTTTCGTGAGAGGTTGGCCTTCAACAAGCAGAGGGAACAAAATACGAAATGAAAGCCATTCGGAGAGCATCTGTGCAATTCATGAGTTTATAATAAAACATGTGGACGGAGCAAATGTTTAAATGGTGAATATACAGCAGCTGAGTCAGAGAGAATCAGGAGGAACATCTGGCTTCAGATGGACCAGAGGTGAGCTGTTAAAGATTCAACAAGTCAGAATCTGGCAGAAAAAACTGGCAGAAACTGAATGCTGTGAGTGGATGCTACATGAGTGGATGCTACGTGAATGAATGCTGCATGAGTGGATGCTACGTGAATGAATGCTGCATGAATGAATGCTACATGAGTGGGGGCTACATTAGTGGTGCTACGTGAATGAATGCTACATGAATGAATGCTGCATGAGTGGATGCTACGTGAATGAATGCTGCATGAGTGGATGCTACGTGAATGAATGCTGCATGAATGAATGCTACATGAGTGGGGGCTACATTAGTGGTGCTACGTGAATGAATGCTACATGAATGAATGCTGCATGAGTGGATGCTACGTGAATGAATGCTACATGAATGAATGTTACATGAGTGGAGGCTACATGAGTGGATGCTACGTGAATGAATGCTGCATGAGTGGATGCTACGTGAATGAATGCTGCATGAGTGGATGCTACGTGAATGAATGCTGCATGAGTGGATGCTACGTGAATGAATGCTACATGAATGAATGCTACATGAGTGGAGGCTACATGAGTGGATGCTACATGAATGAATGCTACATGAGTGGATGCTACGTGAATGAATGCTACATGAGTGGATGCTACGTGAGTGGATGCTACGTGAATGGATGCTACGTGAGTGGATGCTACATGAGTAGATGCTAATTAGTGAATTTGAGCTGGCATGGAGTAGATCTTGCTGTGGTTCTGCTGAGTCTTCATTGTTGGTTCTGCTGCCACTCATCTTCCTCTTGACTCTATAGACTCTGTATGGGGTTAAAGGTCAGGCCTGTTTGCTGCTCATTGGACCAGCTACCGGTTGTCTTTGTCAAAGTGAATTGGTACCAAGTCCTGCTGGAAAATGAAACCAGAATCTTTGTGATTCATCAGAAGGACGATTTAAAATGTCTTAGGTCCTCTTCAGCTGCTCTGCTGTGCAGCCAGAAACAAAACCAGACGCTTTAATAAAATGTCATCTCCACTTGTCTTGTAAACAAAGCTCTGCATCAGATAAATTCACTGATGACAGAAGAAAACAATGTATCTGCTCAGCTTGATCTGTGTTTACCAGTCAATTCTCATTTCATTAAATCGACTCAGATTTATCTGCAGTAACACGAATCAGCAGCAGCAGCAGTTAAATCCTCAGAGGAATTCAGCGGGTTCTACACTCTGTTATCTGACCCAGACCTTCAAAAGGTCAAAGAGCGACACAGGCCAATGGTTTTCAATAAAGACATAATTAAAAATTCTCTTATTTGCAAATGCAAACATCAGCGGTCCATCAGAAAGTGGCTTAATTTATCTACTGGTTAAATTAAAAATGGATTCCTGTACCAGTGGGGTGAAAAGGAAATCAGAAAGAGGTTTAGGTTTACAGACCTGTATTTACTCCCTCTGTAGATTTACTGTTTCTTCATTTTTCTGTCACTTTTAACTGCTTCAGATCATCAGTCAAACTTTAATATCCAACTAAAGTAAGCAGAGAAAAAACAAGATTTTCTTTTTAAAAAGGGTCGAGAAAAAAATCTGTCCTGATCCTGAAGATTCTGGGAAACTGATGAGGACTGATGAGACAAAAAATGGACATTCTGATAGGCTTTGTTCCCGTCACATCTGGAATAAAATTAACCCAGAACATCAGACCGAGAGTCAAACACGGTGGTGGTAGAATGGTGATCAGGGACTGCTGTGCTGCTTTTGGCCTGGACAGCTTGTTCTAACATAAGAAACCCTGAAAATTGTGACCCAAAGCTCAAACATACTCAGGTTCTGCAGCAAGACAATGTCAGAAATTAAAAAAAATAAATTAAAAAGGCCTTTAAAGAAAAACAAGTGAACATTTTAGAGTGTCCTAGTCAAAGACTTACAATAATTGTTTTTTAGATGTTATGGCATGACATTTACAGGCAGTTTACGCTTCAAATTCTCCTCCATTTTGGAGTTAAGCAAAAAGTATGGAGCTAAATTGGGGCCATAAAGTTTGTTGAAAATAAAAATGTTTAGTTTTGATTTTCTTTTTCTTTTGGTCAGTTTCAAATATTTAATCAAATATAGTTTGATTTTTTTTTTCAGTTTCATTTATTTTTGTACTTTCAAACTTTTTCCAGTTTCAAAATAACTTTTGTTTTAAAATCATTTTTCAGTGTCAAACTGTTTTTCAGCTTTTTTATGTATTTATTTTTTTCATTTTCAAATTGATTTTTCAGTGTCTTTTTTTTTTTTTTACCAACTTCATGGCCCCAGTTTAGCTCCATACAAGCTTCCTCCACAGGAATGATTAAAAACTCATAGCCAGTTATAAGCTGCTGCAGCTGATCAGGTCTAGGGGTGTGATTACTTTTCACACTGAACCAGGTTCAGTTGGATCGACTTTTATTAACCCTAATGAATGAAATCGTAATTTTAAAGTTTATGTAGAGACGAATCATCGTGGTAAAGTTGAGATTAGAGGAGAGTTAGGAGCCAGAAATCATCCACGTCTGGATGGGAAAATTAGCGACAGGAGGAGGTGGCTGTTCTGCAGCGCCCCCTACTGGGATTGTCTGAAACAGGAGAAAAATCACAGGCTGGTTATGATTAGATTTCTCCACGTGGCAAATTGACGTTGGTTTCCTGCTGAGGAAGACGATGAGCAGCAGGTTCTCCAGAGCGCAGCATGAGCGGCGGCAGATATGCTGATTGTTTCATGTTCGTCAGAACTGACTGACGCTGGAACTCAGAGAGTTTCAGGCAACTAAACATTTCAGAACTATCACAAACATTCAGTTCACATGTTGCTGTGCATTATTGATTTCAATGAGGCATCTTCTATTAAAATTAATGATTGATTTTTATTATTTATGATAACTGGATTATTGAAACATGACATGATTTGTCCTTTGAAATTTACTCACGTTTCTAAATATTGAGTGTTTTATTTGGATTTAGCAACACAAAGTGGCTTCTATTTAGCCCTTTTACTGTTATGTTTCTTAAAGGGGCAGTATTACATAAAATCAACTTTATTTTATTTATTTTTAGCTTTCCATCAAAAACAGACAGGGAGTGTTGCTTGGATTTACTCATATTTGAGAAATCCATTAATCTCCATGGCAACCATTTAGCTGGATGGCCCTAACCCCGAGCTTGAGGCATAGCTCCTCCCCCACTCAGCTCCTTCAGACTAGCCAGCAGCAATTAGCAAACAGCTGGTGGAACTGCTGAGCTCATTAAGAAGCTGCTGCTCAGAGCTGCTCTGGTGAAAATGTTGTTAAAGGGTTAATAGGAGCCATGTTGGGATGACTTCCTGGAGTCAGATCTTCAGAAAGAGCAGGAGTTTCGTAAAGAGACAGAGGCCCAATTTCAAGGCGCTAAATTACAAGGTCATTTTTGATTAATATAACATTTTTTTACAACTGAATGTACCATAGTTACAAAATATCACTATGTGGCTGGAAAATACATGATACTGCCTCTTTAAAAAAGAAATACAGTTATCCAACAGCAGGGGTCGAAAGTAACTAGTTGCATTACAGTTTATTTAAAGTAAATTATTCATTTGCATTCTTAAATCTGGGTCCATGTCTGGCCAACAGTAAACAGAGTCAGAATTAAACTGTATAAAATCAAGAAGTATCAAACATGTGGAGGAAGTTTCTCTGATCAGATGGGACCAAATCTGAACTTTGTGTGGCGGCAGCATCATGCTGTGGTGATGCTGTTCTTCTCTGGAGCTGATGAATGAATGGATGAATAAATTTCTTTCCACTTTACAGTTTGTCCCAGTTTGTGTTTGTCTAGAACATACTTTTGGGATTAATGAAATACCAAAAGTATATTAAAGTGTTTGAGCGTACGTAAATAAATAAATAAAAAAACAATAATAATTTTGCATGACACTGTAAGACATGCATCTATCATTTATTAAAACATCTTAAAATATTTACAAATAAATTAACTAAAAGTGGGGCTGGATACGTGACAATGTGAGATATTAAAGAATTTATAAAGAAAACAACAATCAAATGCAGAGTTTATTAGAAGCAGAATAAAGGTTTTAAAAATTATGGCCTCATATATAACCACAATTTGTTTACAGATCTATGGTTAAATGCATAATTGGAAAGCAAAAATACATTAATTTAAACACATTAATTTCTAATGAAGAAGAAAATTGGAATATGAAACTATTTTTTATTTCTGCTTATATTTTAAGGTTTATGGTGTGTCTATAAATTAAATATTAGTAAATCCTTCCTAGTTGTATCACTGCTGTAATCCAACAGGAAGCAGGCCAGTCCACTCTTAGTTTAGAGCAACAGTGACATCAAGTGGCCGGAAGAGAGTTCTTGAGTTTGCAACAAACTCAATTCAGCAATGATGAGACCTACCCACCGCGAAAATACCAACTTACTTGTTCCACTGATATATTTTCTCATTTTTAGCTCGGAAATAATGTAATCTGTCTCTTGAACTTTTACGTTTTCATAAATATTAAGGAAATATTGACTTAAAAAAGCTCCTATGTCTTGAAAAGTTATAAGTTTGTTTTGTCTTATTTCAAAAATCTGAGCAAATCCACAGACAATACTCCAAAATATGTGAAGAAACATCAAGTTTTAGAATGTTTTTCTATTCACTATTCCTTAATTATTTCATTTATTTAGCTTAACTGCTGCCAAATACCATCTGGTTTTAAAGGGCCATGAGTTCTGTGCAGAAAAATGTTATCAGATAATATATTATGACTTTGTTACCAAATAATACACGTTTTTATCACAATATCTTCTTTTTATTATCAGATAATATGTAATATATTAATCACATAAAATTGTGTTGTATTCACACAGTTCTTATGGGTTTTTTCGCAGCTGTGTCGGTTTCTTTGGTTATTTTATTGTCAGAAGTGTTTCCATTTCAAATCTTTCTTTTTAGGGTTTCAAACATTTTTTTTCACTTTCAAAATATTTTTTTCAGTTTCATTTTTTTTTTCTTTGAAACAAACTTTATGGCCCCAATTTAGCTCCATACAGAGCAGCTTAATGAATTTGACTGGCAGCCAATCATAAAATTAGCATCAAAAATACAATTTAAATACATTATTTTAACACATATTTTAAAAAGCAAAGAAAAAAACTTTAATAACAGAATTACAAAGTTATGATTTAAAAAAAATCTAGACTGCTTTTATGGTAAATTATTTTATTTAATTGTTATTTTGTAGAAATCAGTTTTCACTTTGACTAGAAAAATTCTTGTAATTCTTTGGTCAAAAAAAGCAAAATTTTGTTATGACTGATTTGCAAAGGCTATAAAAAAATAGCAATTACTGTTGTGTGATGTGCAGACAATTTACTGTAAATTATAATATAGTTTTTTTAAAGTAATTTAGCATGAATGTATAATTTTAATGTGTTGATATTATCCTATATGTGTACAGTTTTTATACTTACTTAAAGTATTTTAAATGTTTTTGTTCATGATTCCCTATTTTTCATCACCTTGTTAGGTTTTACGTAATTTTGTTTTTTATGTTTTTGTCCAGTTGTCGTTCCGTCTGTAACGCCATGATCAGATCCTCTTCGTCGACCAATCAGAAACGACAATAATCCTACCATGGGTGGCTTGCTCAACGCTGATTGGTCTATGTTCATGCGAAGCAATGTTTAGCTGTGTTGTAATTGGTCTGCCAGCTTCCTTTAGTCGTCTGCTCACGCCTCTTACCTTTGATACAGGATACAAGCAACACAGCGGTAGGAAGGTGGGTAGCCCCGATGGATCTGCTCTAGAAATCTTGAAAATTAACTTTGCTAAACCACAGCTCATGTTTTTAATACGAAGTCAAACGTTCAGAGAAATCTTTGGTGTCTGTTGTTACTGGAAATGTTACGTTTTTCTCGTCCAGTTTTAAATCTTAGGGGCTCAGCGGATAGTTTTCTATAAAACTGTTAAACGAGTCTTGCTCTGTTTCGGGGAACAGTAACTGACCTACTTTTAAGACGTGTTATGAAATGTTTTATTTCCCGCTGAGTGAATAATCTGGAGTCCAATAATTAAACTATGGCAATATATTAGTGAAGTATGGCTTTTAGAGCTATTAAAACCATAAATTCAGTCCAATTTTACATTAGAGTAATAAAAGTAATTTATTTTTGTAGCGAAATTTTTTGATCTGATCTCGCAGAGGAAACGGCTGACTGAGCACAAAAGTTTATTTGTATAGAAGTTGACAGCTTACAGTGCTCCAACTCACCATATTAATGGAAAGCTTGGTGGAAGGAAGACGTGTAGTAGCAACAGATGACAACTGCAAACTTGATAGGCTTATGAGGAAAAGTCAACTAAAGGTGTGGACTGCAGCTTAAGTCAGAGTCCTTGGGTTTAGCGTCTCTTAAATTCAATTCAGAAATACTTTGCTGGTTCCAAAGAGAAATTAATTGTTGTTGCAAGTCATATGAGTCATTGCATCATATGACATTGTGTGAAGAGTCCTACCTAAGCCAAGGAGAAAACATTTGGCGTGGTGGATAGGTGTAGCTATGGATTACGTGGTGTTGGTAGTGATTGTCACCTGTTGCTCACCTGGTGGCTTTAGTGAGTGGGTGATGGGGGAAGTCTACTTTTTGCTGACCGCTTTAAGTTTGAATGGTTTTCGTCTTTGATCACTGTTGAAACCTGCGGGTCCATTTTTATGCTGCCTTTGGACACGGATGTCTGTTATTCACTAATGTTGATTTTTGAAGATATTGTTGCTTGGATTTAAGTTGTGATCAGCTGGCATGTCAACAATGATTCCTCTGTTCAGCTGCTCAGCGGTCTGATGTCCATTGTTCAGATGGATTTGATTGTTTTTCCACTCTGTATTCGGCAGACTTGGCTGGATTGGGAACCAAAGTTGAAACTTTTGTTCCATCTCCAGCTGCTGTGGTTCTCTGTCACACTGCATTGTGTCAAACCAACCAAACCCTTTTTTTCAGCCTGTTCCCCTCCTCGCCTGTGGAGGCACTGCACCAACATGAAAACCTCTGAAGAAGACGCTGAGCGCAACTTCCTTCTTCACAAAACTTAAACAAAAATGTTTTGTGAAGAAACATTTTGAAAAATATGACGGCACTACATTTTTGTTTCCATTTGGTGAAGAAGGAAATTTCCCTCAGCGTCTTCATCTGAGGTTTTTGTGTCGTTTCCTTCAGTGGTTCTTGGTGCAGTGCCCCCACAGGCGAGGAGGGGAACAGATTGCTCAAAGTGTTTGGTTGGTTTGACTCAGAGCACGGAGATTGAGCAGATGATGAAGTTCTGGTCCCAATCAAACCAAGTCTATCAGACCATCAGGTGTGAATAAGACTTTAAAATTTACTTCTAAACTTGAGTTACTGAAAGAAATCAACTTTTAAATGATGTCCCAGATGTTCAAGATGCAGCTGAAAGCTTTTAGTTCTTGATGTTTTCACAGTAAACTAAAACCAGACATTAAAAGTTGCCCTGTTGCAATAAGCAATAAATCAATTAATTGCATGATAAATCAAAACGAGCTCAACAATTTTCATTTGCCTGATTTATCTACTAAAAACTGGATGATGTTTTGGTCTTAAGCTGTCCTTATTTTTTTTTTTTTTTTTGAAGGACAATTCTGTTTACAAAGTCTTCATCATTAATTTTATTTGTTGTTTCTGTTGTTTTGCTTATTTATTTTGGATATTTGAAACTTAAATATTTAACAGAAAATTAAACAGTTCCAGAGTTAAATTTTCATTAGAGTTTAAAGTTTATTCATCTTCGAGAATGTGCTCTTGCTTTATTATGCCATTACCTGAAAATGTTTCCCTAGCAACAATATTATCATTTATCACAATAACTTATGTAGCATTGTTTGTTATTGTGACAGGCCTAATTTAAAGTCTCAGTTTTTTTATTTGACTTTAAGGTTTTATTTTTTATGTTTCTCTGTTTGAAGCAGCCATGGACCTGGTGCTGAACGTGGCCGACCACTACGTCCTGACGCCCTACGTCTACCCAGAGTCGTGGGCCGAGGACGGCGCCCTGCGGCAGATCCTCAGCCTCCTGGTGGTGACCAACCTCGGGGCGGCAATCTTGTACCTCGGCCTGGGAGCGATCAGCTACTATTTCATCTTTGATCACAATCTGATGAAACACCCACACTTCCTGGAGGTATGTCGCAACACGGTTGTCGTACTAACAGAATGATTGGCAGCCCTGCAGAACCGGGCAGACCAGCAGACTTTGTTCCCTCCATGTTTGGAGAGATTTAAAGGACCAGCTACCAGATATTCCGTTCAGAGGTGGATAGTTTTTTATCTGAGCAATAAAGTAGTTTGTTTGGAAATAAACAATAAATCAATGAATCGTTTGATGAATTAATAATTTCCATTTGCATGCTTGTTTGTTTTCCTCCTGTCTCTCTTTTTTTACTTCTGAGCTTAATGAGCAACTTCGTTTACAGAGAGTAATTAGTATTTTAATAACTGATACCTGCTTGATAATGAAGTCACTTCCACCAGTAAACCACCAAGCAGCTTCTCCGAATGTTCCGATACGCTCCCAGTCTGAACCCGTCATGTCGCCTTTCAGCGTCCATCCACACTGAAATAAACCCGCTTAGAGCCAGGCAGCCTCATCTCTACACAGCTGAACTTCTGTTTAACATGTGTCATCTTCCCTTTGTTTCCCAGAATCAAGTTCAGAGAGAAATTAAGTATGCAATGACCTCCCTGCCCTGGATCAGCATCCCCACCGTGGCCTTGTTCTTCGCTGAGGTCAGAGGTTACAGCAAGCTGTACGACAATGTCGACGACTCCCCGCTGGGTGAGGAAAGCAGCCTCCATGTTGTCTGATCGTCCTCCATGTTGTCTGATCGTCCTCCATGTTGTCTGATCGTCCTCCATGTTGTCTCTGCCTCCTGCTGTGGGACTGACGTCTCCTCTGTGCTCTCAGGCTGGTCCGGTCTCTTCCTCAGCATGATCTCCTTCCTGTTCTTCACTGACATGTGTATCTACTGGATCCACCGCTTCCTGCACCACAAACTTATTTACAAGGTGGGTAAAAGTGTTGAAGGTCGCAATATTATGAGAGCAAAGTCAATATGACACGAGCAATAATATAAGAACATGTGCCGTGAAATGAGAATGAAATCGTATTAATTTGAGAAAAGTCCTAATTTTTTTTGAGAATCCCTACATTGCGGTAAAATGAAGTTATACTTTGGTATGTTTTACAAAGAAGGACAAACTTGATCCTCTAACATCAGCACTAAATTATGATCAGCAGCTGGACTTTGAAACACGTCATCTTAGAAGAAAGAACCACAAAATGTCCGACCTGATCAGATCTTAAAAACTCTACTGAAGCTTTTTTTCTCATAAAGTGAAAATTTTGTCGTAATTTTATGACTTTCTCCTGGTAATATTGCATCTTTATTCTGATAAAGTTATGACTTTATTCCTGCAGTTTAAAAGAAGACAATCTCTTAGTCTAACCTTAATATTCGCTGCCTGAAAAATCTAAAAGACACTCTGTTTATAATTCAAATACAAATGTATGAATCCCAAAGGGAAATTAAATACTAAATATAAATGAAATTATATTAAATATTTAATATTAAATATAAATTAGACTATATTTAAATGTAATTAAATATTCTAAGTGTTTCAGTTGATCTAAAACGGGAAATGTTTCATCTAATTAATGTCAGACAATGAGAAAAATGGGTTATTAATAAGTTAATTGGATTTCTGGTCAGAGGTTTTCTTTTTCTAGTAGAATATTCATGTCAGGTTGAATACACTGTTCTCATCTGATGTCACACTTCTGTGAACTTTGTAACTGATGACCATCTTGGCAAGCAGTTGTTATGGAGTTGCTATGACAACAATAAGCAAGTCACAAGCTTAGAACTATCTCTCGCTTTGTTCCTATCTAACTTATGAGCCACATTACAACTATTACTTGATCACAACCTTTGAGTGTCTAAATATCAGTGATATTTACTGTAGTACTTGCTGCCAAACTAGAAAAATTAGCTTAGCCAATGTAGCTTTTAGCTGCTAGCTAAGATGGCACGGATTGCTTCCTGTTTGGACCGGTGGGAACTACGTGTTGATCTCCGTTCTCTTCGTTTCCAACAGATGTTCCACAAGCCACACCACATTTGGAAGATCACCACGCCCTTCGCCAGCCACGCCTTCCACCCGGTCGACGGCTTCCTGCAGGGCCTGCCCTATCACATCTACCCCTTCCTGTTCCCCCTTCACAAGCTGCTCTACCTGGCTCTGTACGTGTTTGTCAACATCTGGACCATCTCCATCCACGACGGCGACTACCGCGTCCCCGCCGGCCTGACCGGCGTCATCAACGGCTCCGCCCACCACACCGACCATCACCTCTTCTTTGACTACAACTATGGCCAGTACTTCACCCTGTGGGACCGACTGGGAGGCTCCTACAGGCACCCGTCGGCTCTCATGGGGAAGGGCCCCATGGAGCTGGTTCGGAAACTGCAGGCGGAGGGAAAGTTGGGGAAACGGGAAGTGAACGGACATTCTCAGAGGAAAGAGGAGTAGCAGAGTTGGGATTGATTGCAGAGACGATTCGCTAATCACTTGCAAAACTGAGAGGAAATATTTCCAGTTCATGTTCGCCATATAAGCTGATCCTGATGAACGAGCTTCAACTTGCTTTGTTTCTTTTCCTTCAGCAGTGGAGTTTTGTGCAGTCAACGTTTTTTAAATTAGGGCTGAAACACATATCACGACAAATGAGTTTCATCACGTTAGTCAATATCAATAATTATTGGTTAGTTTTCTGTTGTAAATGTCTGAAATATTGCCAAACTGGTGACTTTATCAACAGTTTTCTCTGCACGTCGTTTTTTTTAATTTGTTGGCAGTTATCAGACACGGTGGGGAAACTCGAAACCGCTGCTGTGTATGTTACTCAGTAAGTTGTTGCTAGGCAACCAGTTAGTCGATGCCACTCACGTTGCTTAGCTAGCTGTGAGAGTTTAAACGGCTAAAGCCTTTCCTCTGCCTACATACCCTAGAATGCCGTTCGGTTCTGGAACAGAGTTTGGTGAATATTACAAATATTGATTCCAAATATTGAATATTGATATTGATTTATTGTCCAGGCTCTAGTTTCAATACAGCACTTGTTTTTAAGTGGAAACATCTACTTGCTAACTCCAGGTGTTTTTAAAGCTCTCTGTGAGAGGTCCTCAGGTTCTGGACAGGCCCTCTTTTTGTTTTGGACTCTTGTAAGGAACAGCTGGTGATGGCCGGTTAGTCTGTGAATTTATTTCCTTTCCACTCAGATCTTTGCTCCAGTCGCTCACTGGGCCTAACTCTGGAACCAGTGTTGCACAACATTAGCTGTGTTTCCATTACAAATGTGCGCAAAACTTTGTCGCTGTTCTGCTCATTTTGAAAAATATTTCTCTGTGCTCAATGGAAAAACGATTGCTTTCTAAATCCTGACGCATTTAAGCTGCTTTCTCGGCTTTCATTCATTTCACTTTATTAAACATAATTTATGTACAAACTTGGCTCCCTTTCTTTGTACTTGTAGATTTCTCTGGTTGTTAGCGACATGTGGTGTGAACTTCCAGCCTCTCTTATTAAATATATTCTCTGCTGTGTAGAGTTCAAAGGTCACATCACAGATTTCCAGACACAAACCTTGATTGAAATGTGCTGAACAAACAATTTTATTCTTTTACCATATTGGCGACAAAAAGAGGAATCTGGTTCTGCTGGAGCTTTTCCTCTCCACTGTCACCACAATGCTTAATGCATCAATTTGTTTATTGTGAATTGGTGACATAAAATAAACTAAATTGACTTGAGCCGGTCTTTAGCTTGAATTTTAGCTCACACTTCAGAAACCAACAGAAACGAGTCGATTTACTCTAAACTCTCTATTTATGCTGTTTCTAAACTCAAAACAAACTCCAATATTCAAAACACTTTCTGCATGTTCGGTTGTCAAATTTTACACAAATGTATCAAAACAAGATTTATTTTACTATACCTTTCAACACATTTTTTCTTCAACATTTCCCAGTAAAGTTTTATCTTTGTACTATAACACCATCTTGCTAAATTCACTGATTAAAACAGTATTATTTTTTATTTACAAAGTTATAAAAACAGTGAAAATATGCTAAACCTAGTAGAACCTGTAAATTTCACACTTTTTGTTTATTGTAGTTTTTACTCAACCACAGCTGCTGGTTTATTACCATAAAAATAACAGATTGTAGTTTGTTTTTTTTTTTTAATTATGGACAGACCTGCATGCTCCCCAGCTAAGTGACTGTTGCCATGGGAACTCACAGAAAGCAAAACAAGTTAGGACAAAAGGAGCGTTTGTTTTAATTTATTGATTTATCTTCTAACACAGCAATGCTTGGAATGAGCTGATTTTTTTATAAGCTTGTAAAATGTAAAACAGCAGATAAAAGAGCATTAAATACAAAACTGGCGTGTTGTTTCAAAAATGTCCACGGGTAGTTGCAATGTCCTGAATAAATGAATAACATAAATACACAGCAGCCTTTTGGTGTCAGATTCAGAACTGCTCCTGGAGAAAAGCGAACCGTGATGGAGAAGCTTTTCTACACGTTTCCGTGAGGCGACTGAGTCCTCCGGAGGAGACGAGCGACTGGCGCCTTCAGCAGAAGAAGAAGGGCATCCAGAGGAAGGACCGCATGGCTGCCCCCGCCGCCATGCCCGCCAGTAATCCCAGCGCCACGCTCTCTGCGACTCCATCAAACGGATCCCTCTGGACAATCACCTGGTGGGTTCCTTCAACACAGCAACACAGCAGCCACTGTTACAGCTGAATCCTGTCTGTTTGCTTCTCAAACAAGTTTTTTTGCTCCTCAGACTGGTTAAGTTTTGAAAGGAAAATTCAAGGACATTAATTGCTTTTAATATCTTATACAGCATATAAGAGCCATTGTAGTTGGAAGAAAAACAGGAGGAAATTTCTGCCAAAAAAGTTAGAAGTTTTTTTTGGAAAAAAATTTAAAATTTCTGAGTTCAAAAAAGCTGAAAATTTGCAAGAATAATTTAAGAAAAACAAATCTTTGATTTCAAAAAGTTGCAAATCTAGTAGAAAAACGATCAGAAATTTTAGGATTAATCTCAGACATTTTCTAGAGGAAAAGAAATTTCAGATTTCAAAGAGTTGTAAGTTTGCAAGAAAAAATCTGAAATTCCCAGATTAATCTCAAATTTTCTAGGAAAGACAAAAAAGTTCAAAAAGTCAAACATTTGCAAAAAAATTTAATTTAGATTAATTTCATGTATTTTCTACACAATATCTGAACATTTTCTGAGCTCATAAAGTTGAAACTTTTCAAGCTCAGAAATGTTTGAGATTGATCTCAAAGTTTTGGATTGACTTTTTGGAGCTCATAAATTTCTAAGTTTTTGGAGAAAAATCTGAGTTTAATTTCAGAATTTTAGTTTTTCTTTCTCAAATTTACAACTTTTTAAACTCAGAAATGTTTTTGTTTTGTCTAGAAATTTTCTGAGATTAATCTCAGTTTCTTGTTCGCTGATTTTGTCATGCAGCCATCTTACCTGGTCCCGCTCCAGGTGTGATGTAGACAGTGTGGTATCCGTTCATGGGGACGGCCTGGTAGGAGTCATCATAGGGGTCGTATGCAAACACCTGCACAAAAAAAAAAAAAACATTGTCATTATTTTCAGCAACAAGTTGACAGGTGAAGGTCCAGAACCGACAGGGGACACACAGAACTCACCGGGTTTCTTCTGGTTTCAAGCAGAGTCAGTTTCCATGCTCTGAATGAGAACAAAAACCCGAAATGAGAAACTGATAAATGTGCTTAAATTAAAGGCTGAGCCAGCAGGTGGGGATGTACCTACAGAGACTCATCTTCACTGTTTGCGCACAGGTTGAGTGTTGAGCCTTCTCTGAAATGAATCACTACGAGGTTTTCCCTGGGATTACTCTCTGGAGGGTTCACACCTACAGACAGACAGACAAATGGGGTGTCACTTTCTTTTCCCGGTCACTGCAGTTTTACAGGTATTTCTGCGATGTTTACCTCCACACTCCAGACCAGACCGCACATCGATGCATGATGTTTTCAGACTGACTCGCTGCTCTAACTCCCGCCGGCTGTCGCTCTTGTAGAAACACAGGCTGCCGTCTATCCAAAGGTCGCACCAGTTCAGCTTCCAGCGCTTCAAAATGGCGGCTGCAGAGCAAACATGCATCACAAAGACATGCTAACGCTTTTCTGTAAAGGGATTTGATGCACTTTACTATCATTGGTGATAATAATTGGTCACTACTGATCCAGCTTGTGGTGTTCCTCAGGGATCAGTCCTCGCTCCCCTTTTATTATAGAACCTGAATTAGACATTATTTTATTTAAATAATTTGGTATAATCCTGTATTTTTCAAAAGTAAGTGTGTAAATAGATTACAAAGATAAACAGTGACTTTCAAAACACCTTTAAAAAAATCCTAGTTGTTTAAAATAATTATTAAATTAAATGTATTAAATGCTTATAGGCACATATTGCCATTTTATAGCATTTCAACTGTTACCTTCAAATATTATAAAAATGCTATACATATATAAAAAATTACTTAAAACGAATATGACTTCCTGCTTTAATGCCTTGAAATTGGGCCTCTGTCTCTTTAAAAACTCTTCCTCTTTCTGAAGCTCCACCTCCAAGAAGTCACCCAACATGGCTCCACTATTAAACCAGCGTTGCTCTGACCAGTAGCTCCTATTATAATGAGCTCAGCTCCAGGTTTTTGCTAATTGCTGTTGGCTAGTCTGACGGAGCTGAGTGTGGGAGGAGCTATAACCCCAAGACTCACCCAGCTGAATGGTTGCCATGGAGATGAAAAGATTTCTCAAACATGCATGAAGGAATCAAAGCAACACGCCAGGTTTGTTTTTGATGAGGGAAAAGCTTTATAGCATAAAGCTAGAAGGTTGATTTTACGTAATACTGCCCCTTTAATTACAAATAAATTAAAAGTCTGAGGAGGCGCAAGCCAAAAATTAAAAAAGAATAAAATTTAAACAACAGAATGTACTGATTTTAAGCATGAAATATTGTAATTATACAAACAAAATGAAATAAAAGTCAGATTTAGGTGGTTCTTTATTTGAAAACTTGTTGCTTTCAGCCATGTTTTATTAATAATTACATTCTCTCTCTCTCTCTCTCTCTCTCTCTCTCTCTCTCTCTCTCTCTCTCTCTCTCTCTCTCTCTCTCTCTCTCTCTCTCTCTCTCTCCACAAACTGACTTCAGCTTGAGGAAACAAATTTCAGAAAAATCTGGTGTGGCAAATTGACTTCATTTCTGTCACATTAGAGGTGGAAAATCTTTTAAAATAACTTATCATAAATCATTTCCTTTCCAACTCTGCTTTCAATCTGTGAGCTTTCGAACCTCATGATCTGTGAACCACTTAAAGACACGGCCGGCCGAGGACAATTAATAGGATTACACGCTGCAGAGGCTGCAGTTTCATAACCAGCATGGTGGGTTTCTGGAATATTCTCATTGTTTTCTACAGAGATGTTCAGATTATCCTGAATAATAATAATGAATATGTAGAAACCTGATGTTGGTCAGTTAAAGATGAATATGTTAAACCTTTAAAACAGCAGAAAACTGTTTTAAAACTGATGTTCTTCAAAAACATCAAAAACTGTTTTATTATTTTACACTGAATATCAGTTGATTAGCAAATCTACAATAGAAATACCTAAAAACATCCAAATTTCTCTGCTTTACTGCTTAAAAATTTAAATAGTTCCAGATTCTGGAGTCAGATCTGGATTTTTGTTTGCAAGACTAAAGGCTTTTCTTCTATATTTGTCTGAAATATTACTATATCTTTGGAATAGAATTTTAGTTTTTGTACAATTTCATATATTTGGGGGTCTTGTTAATATTTTTTTTTCCTTAATTTTGTTTCTACTACTCTGATTCTGGAAAGGGCGATTGTATTTTTCAGATAAAGCAAAAAATGAAAATTAGGTTATTGTTTTTATTTTTTTTATCTAAATATTTTTTATAATACCGCTATTAATACTAGTTTAAATAGTATTAAATATTTCAATGACTGTAAATGTGTGACCTGTTGAGTGCTAAAAGTGATAAAGTTAAGTAAATACATATAAAAATATAGATAAAATTTGGAAATATTCTTATGAAATTTAAAACAACGTATCAGGAGCATTGTTGATAGAAAAAAGGAGTAAATGTAAAAAATTGGAAATTTCCAAGCTTGAACAGCAGGAATTTTTCTACATTCTGAAATTTTCTGAATTTCAAAAGTTGAATATAATCAACTTTTCAAGCTCACAGAATTTCCAAATCTTTCCAGAAAATTTCTGAAATTAATAAAAAATATTCTGAGTTCTTTTTTGGTGGAAATTTACTCCTTTTTTCTACAACGGTCCTATTAAGCCATCGTACGAACTTTTTAGATCTATAATCTCTACATAAAAAGATTTGTCAATATATAATTAAGATTTTTTACTGTGTATACATACAAAATTATTCGGTACAGTTATTTTATATGATTATTTTTTATAACTTTCAGGTTCAAAGCTCGTAAGTGTAAAAGTTAGCATTTCCTAACAGTGGGTGGGGATAAAATGGCTGCAGTAAAGGTGATTGGTTTGAAGTGAACCCGATTGTGGAAATGAACCAATCAGACCTTAAAAGCCAGAATGACATCACTTTAGAAACACAGAAGTACAGAAGTAATTTTATGTGTTTAAGATACTTTCCAAAATGTATATCAATCATTCCTTTTTATATTACTCGTGGCTTTTAAATAGTTGAGAAAATAAATAAATGATGAATATATTTACTTATTGGATTGTGGCACTTTTTGATTTCCGTATTCCCAATATAAGTTTGAAATGTAAATGAAAGAGAATCTTTGAATAAAATATTCTAAATTTACCTTTTTGTTTTGGGGTTACATGATCAAAAATAATAGAAAATACTCACTCTGTCTCCACAGCCAGCCTGACTTCAGGAGCGCCATATTCCTCAGCTTCAGTCAGCTTTGTTCTTTCTGTTTCAATAAAATTCCAGCAGAAGTTAAAAAGGGAAATTGCCTGATTTTATTGGATGGTTTGACTCAAATTCCTCCCCTGTGTCTGTTTATATTCTCTGCTGCTGGCAGATTATTGTGCAGCTGACTCACAGGATCGTTCTGGATTAGGACGCCACACCTCCCACCCAGTTTACCCTCGCTCTTTCTGGGCTGAGGACCTTACTGCCGTGTCTTCATGAAGATATTTAAATATCACAGTAGATGCTCAGAAACAGAAACTGCAGTTTCTTCTGCCTCTGATTTCTGCTTTAAATTACAGCAGTTATAACACGTTAATCTCTGCTCTGAGATAACAAAATAAGGATTAGCCTAATAGTCCCCAGGTCACAAACAATGACATCATTTCCTGCTGAGAAGAGTGTTTTCTAGAACCTGTCCAGATTTTTGCTCTCTTTATCCAGGTAAATAAAACCTTTAAGGGATGAGGTGATGTCACTCATGAAAACCTTAAATAACAGTATTCCATAATAAAAACTTCAATCCCTGAATAAAGTATTTAACATGACAGCAGAAGTTTTGATTAGTGGAAACATGCTTCAGTGTGCAGATGAAACCCTGCATAATATAAATTATGCTTAATAACTCTTCAATTAAATGTTATTTAATTTACTTTTGGGATCAATAAAGCATTTTTGAATAAAATTTAATTCACACACAAAAGCACTGATTCAAGGAGTGTATAAATGTACGCCACACGTTTCAGAATTCTTTTTTTTTTAGTAGAACACAATGTTTCTTTTTTCTTTCTTTCTTTCTTTTCCACTTCCAGTTTGTGTTGGTTTTCATAATAACTTCTCAGTAAAATGCATTGGCGTTATTGAGCCAGTTAAATAAATTAAAAATTACATTTGTCATGTTTGTCTTTTTAATTAAACCAAATAAAATGTTAAGATTCTAACGAAAAAGCCTCACATGTGCTCTGCTTCTTTAAATCTGGCAGAGAACCAATCAGAAACGAGGAAGTCTGTTGCTATGGCACTACGTGATCGCGCAATGGCAACAGGTTGTCCGAAAATAATGTTACATATTTAAACGCACATTTTTAGTTATGTATTTTACATGTATCTATATTTCGTGCCTTTTATTTTTCTCGTCTCATTGTTCTTTTCTCTGAAAGAAAAAATAAAACTAAAACCTGACATTTAAACTACGTAACTTCCGGTAGAAGAGGCGTGTCCTAATCTGTCAAATTAACCGAAGAACAACAAACACAAACCGAAGGTTGAGAGGCTCCGGTGGTCGGCGAGTGGGCTCATCACTAACCTCGTTACTGGGACACAATATAGCTGTAATGTTCCGAAGAAAGGTCCGTAAAACGGGCTGAACACCTGCACCAACAGCCGTTACCGGACTTGATGTAAGATAAACCAAAGTACTGATTGTTCTGATGCTCCTTTTGTCGTGTTACAGTTTACATGGCCTGTTTGCTTCTGAAACACCTCAAAACACCTGAGTTTTCTCTATTTTTCCATGTTTTTAGTTTGAGCTGCGTTTTCCAAATAGGTTTCGTTAGTCTGCAGCCCCCACAACAGCCGCTTGGTTGACTTTCTGGTTGATTTGGCGAATTCTGTTGAAAAAAGCTATAATTTGATTTTAAATTTATTTTCAGAAACGGTATAAAAACGGAGAATGAGGTTATGTGATATTACTTTCGTCTTTACATGTTTGAAGTGTATTCGGCGTTATTTATCAGTCGATTCTTTTCGTGGTTTAATAAAAGAAAAATACTTAGAATTTGCAATGCCAGCGCCGTACAGTAGGGGGAAGCAGAGAGCGGCGTTTAAAGTTCAACTTTTATCATCAAAAATGACTTCCTGGAATTTTGTTTATAGCGAACTTAACAGAAACATATTTCCCCCCACCCCTTTTTAAAAACTGACAGGTGCTTCTCAGTGTATCTGAATCTTTATGTCAGATATTTAATTCAGAAAGCTAAGCTATTATATTTATCCCATACATAGTCAGAATTTTTAGGTGTTTTTTCTGCTGGTTTTGATCATTTTAGCTTACAGACGATTAAAACACAAAATTCAGTTTCTCAGAAATGAATAAAAATTATTACTAAATTAATATACCAATAAAATAAGTATTTTTATTTTAAAATATGGCTGTTTATCCTATGATTTTCTCACAATACCATAACATTTCTGCATTACAATCCCTTTTTCTTTTACTTGATATAAAATTTAATTTCTGAGAAACTGACTTTTGAGTTTTCAATAGCTGCATGCTTAAAATCATAAAAAATGAACTGAAACAGATGTCTAAAATGTTGTATGGAAGGACTCCATGTGATATATGTTTCACAATTTTATCTTGATTACTGGAAAAAACAAAGTTTTTCATTGTCTTCTTATTTATTGAGACACAGTCTACATATCAGACTTGTGTTACCTTTTCCTAAGAAACACCATCATGTATTTTTGTGCATAAATGTTAGAGATGAAGGCTACTTTAATTGGTTGTATTGTTTATTTTGTATTTTACTATTTAACCTTTTTTATATTTTCTTTTTTGTTTTTTGTGTGGATAGATAGGCCTGTCATAACAAGTTTTGCTGGACAATAAATTATCCCAGAAATTATTGTGATAAACAATAATATTTTTGATACCATTTTCAAGTAATTTAATGATAATGGCACAATAATACAAATTTACCCTCTCAATGACCAATCCATCCATCCATTTTCTTTACACCCTTGTCCCTTAGTTGGGTCGTGAGGGTTGCTGGTGTCCATCTCCAGCTATCGTTCCGGGCGAGAGGCAGGGTTCACCCTGGACAGGTTGCCAGTCTGTCGCAGGGCAACACAGAGACAAACAGGACAAACAACCATGCACACACACTCACACACACCTAGGGACAATTTGGAGAGGCCAATTCTCTCAATGACCAATAAACTTTAATTTTGTTAAAAAAGAAAAACCCTCAACAATGGAAAATGAATACATTCAAATATTTAATAAAAAAGACCAAAAACAATGAAATGGAAATTAAAACCTACACACAATTAAAAACATAAATGAAATGGATTATAAAGTTTTGGTAAACAAAATCACCCTTTTTCAAAACATAATGGATATGATTGAGCTCATTTTAATTTATAATGTGATTCATTGATTTATTGCAACAAGCTTATATGCTTAGAAACATGAATTAATGTTCCACCATACATGGAAACATATTTAAATAAAATGTCACTTTTTTTCATGATTCTTAATGGGGCTCATCTGGCCGCCCGAGACAAAATGTCCTGGAGGAGCCCCTGCTTTTGAAAAGTTAAATTCCCCAGACTCTCACTGACTTTCTGACCACTTTTCTTTGATGATCAGACCCATCATCAAAGAATGGGTCAGACCAGAACCGTTTCCATATTTACTCTTCCCTCTCTTTGCTTCTCTCAGCAGGAATGGGGACGTTGGGTTGTTGAAAACACCCTTTCCTCCCATCTCTGCTGCCTCTGAGGTAAGAACCAGGAGATCTGTGTCATCAGGCCAAGAACGGACTCCGGATTGAGACATTTGGCAAACACGTCCGTGTCAAACGGGCAGAACTTTAGATAACTGGACCTTTGTTTATCAGACACTGATAGGGCTGATTGGACAGGACCAGGTGGGATCAGATTTTTATCGCATCATGACCTTGAGGGAAAGCACCACGTTTACACAAAATGTTTAAGATAAACAGATAGATTTTATTTGAAAGATAAAAATACATTTTATTCCAACTGCTAGTGAATTATAGCTACATATTAGTTATGCTTGATTATAAGTGAAAACAAAAAGCTGTCCTCACTGTAAGATTGGGGGTGTTAATGTTTTTAATTAGATATATCTATCAGTCAATCCATCTGCATGTGTCTGTTAAGGTCAGAGGTCATGATCTAAGAATAAGAATGGCCTCCATGGGATTAGTTTTCTCAAGGTCTCAAGTTGGTTTTGAAATAGATCCCCGACACCCCTTATTAAATGAAATTAATTTTAGAAATATGCCTTTTCTATTTTTTTTTCTTTTTTTCCAAGTAAATTATCTCAAACATTTAAGTGAGAGAAAACAGATAAAATCTGTAAGGATATAAATATTTTCTTCACAGGATTGTATTTGACTGATTGAATAGCATCTGTCTCTCCTGGAAGATCAAAATGCAAACCGTATAAGATCATGTTGGTGCAGGTTGCTACAATCGATAGCAGGCACACCCGCTAGAAGGAAACAAACGCACCCGGCACAACACTTTTGTTCTATTGGCTGAGAGGTTGCCAGGCGACTGTGCTTAAAGGCAGTTCCATGTTTTGTAAGCGAACAGAGAGTCTGAGCAGAGTGTGACCTCTAGGAGAAGTTTTGAGTACAAGCATTACAAGTTTTGAGAAGAAAGACATGAAGTCCTGCTTTCAAAATGAACATGTAAGCAAAAGTATTAAAAGTTTTGAGAACAAAAGACATGACATCTTGCTTTCAGATTGAAAATGTGTGCTCTTGGATTATAGCAGAAAAATTCCCATGTAAACCTGCGCCCACAGTTTACTCAGACTTCACATTGCTTTGTTTTTTTGTGGTTGTTTAGCAGAGCAGATCCATTATATCATCTTCTAAGCTGTGTGCAGCCACCATGCACAGCCTTTTGTTGCAGTTTATAATAAGTTTAAAGGAAAACCGTTGGTGCACTTCTGACCCCACCTGTCGGACCTCTGAGCACCAGCAGAGAAACTTTTCATAAAGCTCCCATTGTCGCACATGCAGCTCTCTGCAGCTGCACAGCAGGATTTAAAAGTATTTTAAAGATTAAAAACCTTTATTATAAAAATTATTCCTTATGAATTAGAAATAATTTTAAGAATTTTTACAATTGTTTTTAATTCTTTAAGTGTTTATATAAACATTTTTTAAAACCTTCTCCTTTATTCCAGGCGCAATAATCTCACAACAGGAATTTTAATTAAATCTGTTTTTAGTTTTATCTTACTATATAATTAAAAATGTTACAGAATACTAAATGCTTTTAAGCAAAAATAAATTTCCTTTTGTGTGCCTTTTTTCCCCATAGTGAATAAACATTCTTATATTGCAGTTTGTATTTTTCAAAATTCTTTTCAGTTCGAGATTTTCTACTGTGAAAAAGTTTAAGCTTATTGCACAAATTTACCGGAGGAACTATTAAGAATGTAGGCTGTATATTTATTCATTCATCTTAATTTAATTTTTTCTTTCTATGTGCTAATTGTACACATTTAGCTTATTGTCTTTAGTTTTTCAGCCTTTAAAATGTAATTTTATAAACCGTTTTATGCCTCTTCTTTCCACACTGTCTCTTAAAAATGTAAAATGGTCATTGTTTTTGTTCAAATCTGCTGAATTGTTGTGATTGAGTCAAACACTGGTTGACCTCTGAACTTTATTTCAATGTAAAAGCTACTTCACAACCAGATGCCTTAGAGAGAGCAGAGCCTCTCTCTCTAGTTTAATAAATAATAACAGCAGGTGCTTTCATTTTTCCCAAAGATCTGCAGCATTTACTGATGATTCTGCTGCTAAACTTTGACATGCTGTAACGCGCCTGCATGTAAACAAAGCTGGTCGTTGTTTGACTTTGAGAGGTATTTTGTGTTTTGGAATTTTTATCCCCAGATTTTTTTTGCATCTTTTTTCACTAATAAAAGTTGGTGTATTGTAGTTTTTATTGTAGTTTTTAGCATTTGCACCCATCTCTTAAAAGATAAAGCTTTTTTTTTATTTTTTTTTTTTAATCTTTTTTGGTTTTCAGGCTGAATTTGATCAGAGTTTCAGGTTTGGGCTGCAGATCAGAACCAGAGAAGTTGTTGTTGGTTCTAACTCTGAACTTTTCTCTGGATTCCTGTGAAGCTGTGCAACCATGGATTCCTCTGATGAAGAGGAGGAGCGCACCTTCGTCCGGGTCCTCAGTGAGAAGTACAACCCGGAGAATTTCCCCTACGGCCAAGGTGTGGTGGTTCTGCCCAGCCCTCCAGGATCTCCTGTTAAAGGTAACAGAAAAAGCTAAAAACACTTGATAACCGATTGAAAATAGCAGAAATGAACTGACTTTAGTTTTGCTGTTCTTCAGACCGACTGTTCTTGCCCAACGTTCTGGTTCTGAATGACTGCGGGATCAGCAAAGCTGGCGACAGGTCTGACATCGAAGCGTTCTGTGCTCATGTCCTGGAGCTGGACCTGGCCTACAATCAGCTCAACGACTGGGAAGAGGTAAGTCCGTTTCACGAATCCAAAACAATTTACACAGAAACCTGTTAGAGTTGGGTGTCCCCACGTTGGGCACCAAATGTTGATAGATGACAAAAATAAATCAACACACAATTAAGAAAGTCTTTCTACATCACATAAAGTTTGAGTTCCTTTCTGACTTTTGTGGTCAGAGTGACCTGATACGTTACCCACAATGTGGGGGCGATGAGCAACGTAAACACAAGCTGATTGACAGCGCCAGATTGGCAAAATCTACTGAAGATTCCAAAACAATTAGTTAAAAACAAATGTGAAAAAATCTTAAGTATTTTTAAAGATGAATGTGTTGTGTTCATTGTGGCTTTGACAGATCAGCACCATCGTCTCCAGCATCCCTCACCTGGACTTCCTCAACCTGAGCATGAACCCGCTGAGCGGCGTGCAGCTGCAGCCCAGCGTGGCCGACGTCTTCTCCAGGGTGCGACGACTCGTCCTCATCAACACGCAAGTCAGCTGGGACACGGTGCACACTCTCACACAGCACACACCAGAGTAAGTGAGCCGAGAAGATGTTCCCTGTGGCTGTGCTGAAACGTGTTCGGGTTTCTCAGACTCTGCTCCTCCCGGCGTCCAGGCTGAAGGAGCTCTTCCTCTGCCTGAATGGCTACGACTCCGTGTCCGAGTCCCAGGCTTCCTGTCCGTCGCTGAGCCTGCTGCAGATCACCGGCAACCAGCTGCAAGACTGGGCCGAGGTCAGGAAGTTTGGCCGGCTGTACCCGAGTCTGAGCACCCTGGTGCTGGCCAACAACAGCGTCAGCTCTGTGGGCGACACCAAGGAAACACTGGAGGGTCTCTTCCCCAACCTGCGCAGCATCAACCTCAACAACTCAGGTTTGTTTCCTCTGTCAGTTCAGTTGGAATGTATTTTACTAAAAGACCAAGAAATACATCCGATCCAAACATATTTATGTGTGGAGAGAAAATCACAGTGGTCAACCATAAGGCTGGACAATATGGCTGAAAAACGTGTCACAAAAAAAGCATTTAATATCAGTCAATATAGATAATTATTGATTAGTTTTTGGTTTTAAATATCTGAAATGCTACCAATCTGGTGGTGTAACATTTCCTGCTTTACCCACAGTTTTCCCTCCATGCCGTTGTTTCTTATTTTTAACCATTTATGCGGCACAGTGGTGAAACATGAAACTGCTGCTGCGCATGTTGCTCAACGGGTTGTTACTAGGCAACCAAATCTAGCTTAAAAAAACTGTAGGATATCATCAATGTATTAATTAAAAAAAGTTATAATTATGACCCTTAGATAATCAAATATGCAGAAACTGATGATGTAATTCTTATTTTCATTCTGCTTTGTTCTGTATTATAGTGCTGTATGGCTTTTTATACATAATCTGATATGTTTTGGAGTTTTTTTTTTTTTTAGAAAAAATTATTATTCTCTTTTTTGATGGAAAAGCTAGTTAATTTGTCTGTATTGCACAGTATAGTATTTATATTGATTATACTTTGAGGTGCTACAGATGAAACCTGCGTCTTTGGCTAACGTTGGCATACTATTCATATTAAGCAATTAGCTAATTTAAAGATAATGTTTAATAAAATACATTTTGAATTGATTCAGAATTCCCAGGACTTGCGATTCTCTATGAAAAATATTTTTTCAGTATCTGTATTATTCTGTCCCTTTTGAAATAAACAAACCTCAACATAAACAACAGTTCAAAGAGAAGACATGAAGTGTTTTCCTTGTGAACTGCAGGTCTCAGCCAGTGGGAGGACATCGAAAGGCTGAACTTCTTCCCTAAACTGGAGGACGTCAAAGCTCAGGGGATTCCTTTGCTGCAGTCGTATAGCACCCAGGAGAGACGCAGCCTCCTTTTAGCACAGTTCGTTACATTTAAACTCTCCCTCTTTATGCATCATGGCTGTTTTTAATTATTTAAGTGTTTAATGACCCCTTGTTCTGTTCCCCAGGCTGCCATCTGTGATGGTTTTAAATGGGAGTGCCATTTCTGATGGAGAGAGGGAGGACGCAGAGCGGTTCTTCATCCGATACTACCAGGACTGTCCTGAGCGGGAGCTTCCTCAGAGGTACACGCTTCACACCATGCAGCTTTTTACCCAAAACACATGAAAGGGCCGCTGTGCTCATCACTGGAAAATTACATCAATATGGTTAAATGCAGTTATCTTGTGATCTTAAGCAATAAAATTCACTTTTCTTTAAACATTTTTTAACCAAAACACCTTTGGCGACTGGATGACTGGCATGGCGCCCCCTCCCACTGGGCTTAGCAAGTTTTCTGGGGGAAACCCTGAGTTACAACATTTAATTTCCCCTTAATCCATAAAGTATTTTTGAATCCGAATAAAGTTTCCTGCTTCAGTAACACGGACTGCAGGAGCTGATGTCATTTTACTCCTCAAACCATGAAAACTTGTGATGTCCATGGTCGTTTCTTTTATTTGGGGACAAACGCCAGATATCCAGTCATCGTCTCCAGTCTCAGTTGCCTTCATTCCACTTAACCTGAGCAGAATGAGGTGGGGGTGGGGGGCTTTCTGAAGGAAGGTGTAGTCCTTCGCTGAGGGAAACTAACCTTTTGGGAGACAATGCCGCCACTCTCCGGCTGCTCAATGAACTCTTTGTAGGGGGAATTCTCTGATTGGGAATCGGATACGGCAGGTAGCTGCTAGATGCTGCTAGATGTTTCTGTCTTTTATCTGCACACCAACGCCATCAAAATCAAAACGGGAAGCCTGGAGGTTTTCTGATGGTTCCGGCAGCACTGCGTCTCCTCTGATGCTTCAGGTGACGAGTGGCGGATTACATCTCCTTCCTTCGCTCTGCTTTAACCGGTGCTGGTGGACCTGGTTTGGTGGTCGGGTCTCTATAGGTCAGAAGGTCAGGGGGGCGTCGGTGTGAGAGCGCAGGTATCCCCTTTCCTCTAAGGCAGCGCAGATCAAACGCACTCTGTAGAGTAAATGAGTTATTTAGATGTTGTCATCCTTAAAACCACCACTTACCAGATGTTTCTGGCTGAAGTTCTGGTCCAGTACTTCACTGATTCAAATCTTACCTAAAGAACAGGATTTTTTTTTTGTGTAGCTTCTCATCACTAGCTCAGATTATAACAACACTGCAAAAACATCTCACCAAGTATGTTTGGTCTAGTTTCAGGTGCAAATATCTTAACTTTTCAGCAACATATAGGAGCTTCTTTTAAGCCAATAATTTATTGATAATGATTAAAAAAAATTCTAGTTCCACTGGCAGATTATTTAACTTGTAACAAGACATTTTCAGCATGTTATAAGTGGAGCTAGCACTTTTTCAGTAATACTATTTACTTTTATCAAGCTTGCATATATTGCTGAAAATTTATTTTTAAGTTAGTTCTGTCTTATTTCACATGTACTAAGACATTTATACTAGAAACCAGACCATAAATACTTGGTAAGATTTTATTTTTGCAGTGAGTGAAGGAATCCGATTAGCTACCACAACTACGCAGATGACACACAGCTCTACATTATGATGTTACCAGGTGACCTTTGAACCCATCCAAACACTGAACAGATGCTTCCACAACTTTCTCCATCTGAACAACATCAAAACTAAATTTATTATCTTTGGACCTAAAGAGAAATGATATAGAGTTATAGATCTAGAGTCAACACACAGTTTCAGTTATTACAGCTGGAAACCAGAAATCAGGCTGAACTTTGACCTGAACATTCAGAATCACATAAAGGCAGTTGCAAAGTAGGCCTTCTGTCACCTGAAGAACATTTCCAGGATCAGAGGACTGACGTCTCAGCATTAGAGAAACTCATCTTTAGTTGCATTTATCACTGCAGCAGTGTCTTCACACATTGACCTAATAAATCAGTCCTCCAGCTGCAGCTGATCCAGAACGCTGCTGTTGGCATTCTGACTAAAACCAGGAAGATGGAGCACATCACCCAGCTCTACAGTCCTTCACTGACAGAATAGACTTTAAACTACTGCTGGTAGTTTTTAAGTCACTGAACGGATTAAAGATCTGCAGATCTGTTGGATCAACCTTCAGACCTCTCATGTGTTATGGCTAAATCAATACATCACTTAAAAATGGTCTCAAAAAAAACAATATTGTTGTTAATCACAGTCATTTCTGGGACAAATTATCAACCATTAAAATTTGTTATCCATTCATCAACATATGTGTATATTTGCTCGATGATTTTGATGATGGGATTTGACTAAATGTAATGTTTATTGCTGGTTTCATAACTGCTGACTTTAGTTCTTCTGGGCGTAAAGCGCTTTGAACTGCGTTGTTTCTGAAATGTCCTTTAATATTAACGTAACTCGTATATAAACGTATGAAGTGGTGCTTAATTTAAGGTGTAGTCGACCCAGGGAGGTTTTGTTACTGGAAAAGTCTTGAAAAATAATGTAGAAAAGTATTGAGTTTCAAGCTGGTTGAGTTTCAGGCTTTATGTTGGACCTGAACTGGACAGTGTCTCCAAACCCACAATTTCCTTCTTTAAAAACACAATTAGAAAGGTTGACATGTTGTTACCTGCAGCAGTGTTTCACCAGACGTGCCGCCTTAAACCCTCCTGTTAGAAGGGCACTTTGTGCCCCGCGAGTTCCCACAGAAACCTGGGGTCAGGCGGATCGGCTTTGTGGACCAGTTTTTAGTGGGGAAGTGAAATTGGCTTGATTGGACCAGCTGTTACAGCCTCTTTGAAAACACTGCCTTTCTTTTTTTTTCTTTTTTTTCCTTCTCCTTGATTTTATTTAATCGTTCCCGGGTCTTTATCTTGAGCTTTGGTTCCCCTGAGATGGCTGAGTGCTTTCTCACGGCCGACGGTTCGTTTTTTTCTGCTCCGCCAGAACATTTCCTTTCAGCAGCCACCAGAAAACAACCTGAGTGGAAATTAAGCTAATGATGATTAGGACTGTTTTCCCTCAGCATTTAGAGAAAAACACCAGAGCTATCTTAGCTAATAGCAATAAGAAATCATGGGATATAAGGTTCCTTCTATCAAAGGTCAATAAATATGTTTGGCTTTGAACGAGATATTAACTCAATCTTTATGAGATAACAATCACAATTCAAAATAATAACATATTAGATTATAATATCCCAAATAATAAGTCATAAACTAATCCCGTTTAAACCCAAAACAAATCCTCAACAGTTGTTCTGCGCATCAAAATGTACAAGTTTGAATAAATTAATCTGAAGAGTCTCATAACTAGTTTTATCTTATTTTTCATATCTACTACATGTGGAAAAAGTCTTAAAATAAATGTTTTATTGCAGCAGCACTGAAACATGCAATAAAAAATAAACAATTTTGTAACTTCAGTTTGCACAATTTTATGGTTAATGGAAACGCAGCGACTGACATTGACGTACTTTAGTTTAACCCCCTCCACTCGTCCTCACATTGGCCACACCCCTCCGTGCATATTGGCTCCGCCCACTTCGGTGGAATCTTTCCAAAATTTTATTGATATTTCTAAAATAGTAGCGGCACAAAGAAAAATTTTTACTGCACAGACGTAGCACAAACATTTGATACCAATTTTGTTAGATTTAGGGGGAGCTAGTTGATCTTTCGACCTTTAAACTTTGATGAAAATCTTCAAGACAAAAGCACCACAAACAAAAACTTTTGCTACACAAAACAAAATTTTTACTGCCCATACATAGTCGAGTTGATTGAGCTCCATGTTTGGTTTTAATGATTCTTATTTCTTGCATAAATAAGGAAAGTAAATTTTTCCTTCCAGCTTGTACGAACCAAACCCCAACATGTGCCTCGTTCTGTTCCAGGTATCACGCCCTCGTGTCCAAATACGGCCACCTGGCGCCGCTGGCTGAGGTGGACCTGAGACCGCGCGGCACCGTGGTGGAGGTCCGCTGGGGGGACCGGGTGGAGCCGGTCACCCTCCGCCTGGAGCAGACGGTGGGCGACCTGAAGAAGCAGCTGAAGGCTCTGCTGCAGCTGCCCTCCAACGGCATCCGCCTGTTCCACATCGACAAAGAGATGAGCTCCGTGTTCGGACCCGAGGAGCTGAAGTGCGGCTTCCGGGCGCTTCACTCCTACAGCATCCAAGACGGCGACGAGATCCTGGTGGTGCCCAAAGAGAAAAACCGCTGCAGCTCCTCGGACTTTTGAGGAAGGACGCTCTCGTGCTTCGGATGAGAAATTAAAAACGAACAGAGACAAAGCTTTTATTTGATAAGAAAGACTTCTCCCAGTGTTGAATGTAAGGAAGTTTAGAAAAATAACGCAACATTAAATTTGCACATTGAAGCTTTTGACCCAAGATAGCTTTAAAGGAATTTAGTAAAGTTTAAAATTTAGCTGCTTTGTTTTTCTGGTGTAAGGTGGGTCTACACTTAAGACCTTTACTTTAACTAAACGTGAAATTTGGGCCATAAAATAGTCAAATGTAGGTGCCAAAGATGACACAAACTATGCAAAACGTATCCAGGGTTTCCCTCAAAAAAACAGGAGTGCTAGAACTGCTAAAAAATGTTAAAAGTTGACAAGAAATTTGAAAATATAACTAGATAATTATGTGTAATTGAAAGACATTGCTGACAAAACCTAAACACACAATTTATAGGCTTTAAAAAAGACAAAAGTACAATTCAAATTTATTTATATTTGCTTAAATCCTAATGAAGTAATTAGTCAGTGAATCTTAAAAAAACTTTCGCATTTAAAAGTTGAATAAATGTAGAAACATTTTACCTGAAATAGACAATAGCTGTGTTTCTATTGACCATATAACTCCACCATTTGACATCTGGAAAATACATTTGTTTCATGGAAACGTGCTAGTTATCGTTTTTTCCATGGAAAAGCTTTGCCTTTAGGATGAGGTAGGTTTTTTAGCTGTATCAAAATTAGTTTATTTCACAAAACTGCAATGGAAACATTTTTTTTTACATTAGTAGGAGGAGGATGGCGTGACGTTTTTTAATGACTTACCATGTGAACAAACTTATGTTTCTTATTTAATGTAAACGCCGCAATTGAGAACTAGTTTTTATCTGACATTAGTGGAATATTGACAAAGTTTTGTGCACATTTGTAATGGAAATGTAGTTAATTATGTAGTAATTCATGCAGAAGAAGCCCAAACCAAAGATAGAGTATGCATATTTAATCATTCATCAACATACTTTTTGTAGTGATAAAATATTTGATCAATATTTACATTTTCTAATAACTTGAGCATAAATTTCTCCTTTCTCCCTTTAGAACGACAGTTTATCTGCAAATTTAATGAAATATCTGTTTACCTGTTCAAAGAGACAAACCTGAGGGAGTCCAGCGGAGGAGAATACAGTTAAAACAAACTAAAAAAAAAAAACCTATAAAGGGAAGGACGTCATTTCATATTTGTTCTAAATTACATTTCACTTTGACCATTTCCTCAAGATCCAACTTGTAAATAAATAACCCAAAAATCAAACGGAGAGTTTTTAGTCAGGTAGATCCATCTCACATCAGAAAAATATATAAATATAAGTTAAAAATATAGATTGAGACGTGTGAATTGACAGCAGCCTCATGGGTTTCTGGGCTTAAAATCAAGATTTAGCTCAGTTTGTAGTGAGGAACAACAAACATTCTAGTTCAGTTATTATGCAAAAGTTTATTTAAAAAAACATCTTTTCTGAAAATCATAGATTATATTAAAGAAACCACTGCAGATTATCAGGGATTAGATCCAAAACAGAACGTTAGCAGAGGTTAAATCATTTAAATTAATGCACAAATACTAAAATATAAGGTAGAGTTTCAAAATATTCACGATGCAGATGCTGCTCTCCTTGTTCTGTTTCTGATTGTGCATAATTTTAGGAGCAAACATAAAATGAGGAGTGAACTTCATCCTGCAGCTGGGACTGCAGTCAGCTGAATCCAAGATGTTTAGGTATTAGCATGCACAGAATGACATTTCTTTTTTTTTTTTTTTTTTTTAAGTGCGTCAGCCTTGAGAAAGCTCCGTTTGTCTGAGTTCAGCTGAGCAGATTCAGATTTGAAAACGTTCCTTTGTTGAGAATGGATCGGATCGTTCGCTGGGAATCCTGGGATAACCCCGGAGCGGATGCAGAAGCGCCGCTCCGCTTTGGGAGCAACACAGACGCACATGGAGCCGCCCACCCCTCCTCCCGCCCTGGGGAAAGCCGAGACAGCGGCCAGGGTAGGCCGGGTCCGGGCCGGACGCTCCGGTTACCGCCGGCTGCAGGCTGTCGGGCAGCTGAGAGGCGGCGAGCCGCTTTCTGGAGGGAAACCGAACACCGGCTGCCACCAGTGTCACGCAGACTTCCGCTGCTGCTGGGTTAGGCCGGGTTCAGACAGCCGGGTTTCCTGCCCAGACGCTCCGTTACATCCGACACTCTGAGACGTTGTTAAACTTTACATTTCCACTCAGACTCAGTGTTTCACCTACGTTACCAACAAGTACTATGTGTCATAACCTCCTGCTGGATCCTACGGCAGCGTATTATGGCTGTTGTAGAGTTAAAAGAAAAGGAGCAGGAACTTCCCCCCTAAAACTCAGACATTTTTGGATCAAGTCTTAGAAATTTTCTAGAAAAAACTTGGATATTTCTGAGTTTGATAAGTTGAAATTTTTAGATTTCTGAAACTCAGATAATTTCCAAAAATTGAAAAATTTTGATGTTTGAAAGTCAGAAATGTTGAAATTTTTCTAGAAGAGTTTTTCTAACAAATTTTTTACCTTTCAGGCTCAAAAAGTTGAGTTTTTTGTTTCAGATATTCGAATTTTGGAGTCTCGAAATTTTCTCATTTATTTTCTAGATTTCTGAGATTAATCTAAAAAATGTTTTTGGTTTCTTCTTATAAATTGTTGTCTTTTCAGGCTCAGATATTTCAGGGTTTATTGTCTCAAACTAGACTTTTTTGTCTTGACTTTTAGAGCTCAGAAATTTAAATTTTTTTATGGAAAATTTCTGATTAATCTCAAAATTTGGAGTTTTGGGTCTCAAATTTTCAACTTTTGGAGCTCAGAAATTTTCTGTGTTTTTTAAATAGAGATTAATCCAATTATTTTGTTTTTCACACAAATTTGTGACATTTCAGGCTCAAGCACTTTTGGGGTGAATATATTCCTTTTGCGTTTTCTTTCTGCAGTGGCGCTAATACGCCGTTGTTGGATCCAAACTCACAGGAGACTCTTTATTGCCAAGTATGAAATCTACTAGAAGAATGTAAGATGCAGGTTTTTACACTGATGGGAGAATATTTAGCATATCAGGTTCATTTCGAATTGTGTGTGTTTTCTGGCCCTTTGTTGTTCCTATAGATCTTCCAGAATCAGGGAACAGTGAATGTGAGCACACATTCACTGTTGCCTGAGTGTTATTCTGCTTCTAACTTTAGTAAGAAAAAAAGTCAGTGGAGATGCACTACCAGCTTCACAGGAGGGAGAAACGTTGACGGTGCCGTTCCAGAAGGAAAAGTAAAGATGAGGACATTGGAGGATTTTGTTGAGCCAGTTTTCTCGTTTCCTTTTCTTTTGCTCAGACTGAAATATTTACATGCCAGGTTACAAGTGTTTTCATGAAAAATGCTCAAATCTCACCCATAGTTTCAACTCCAGTGTGTCTAACTGTCCTAAAACTTTGTTTTGTTCTGGTTCTGATCCGTGTTTGAACTCTTGTGGAAGAAGATCCGGGTCCTTGCTGAACCTTCTCCCTCTGCATGCGTTGGTTCTCTCTGAGTTTTGGCTTAATTGGACTCTAAATGGCCTTCTGGTGTGAATGTGTGCATGGTGGTTTATTCTGGGTTGCCATAGTGACCCGTCCAGGTTGGACCTTGCCTCTCGTCTACTGACTGCGTAGGAAAGCATAGAAAAGGCAGAATGGTCTCCGTATCGAAACAAACTGGTACAGATTGCTTAAAAGAGTCTTGCAGCCACATTTCCAATCAGTAAAATATTAACAGAATATTGAAAAATGCCATAAATTTTGAGTTTAATACTTGGCTTTTTTTTTCACTATTATTCTACAGCGAGAGGACGTTTACAAGACATCCGTTTAGAAATGGGTAGAACCCGGAAGGTGGGGGGGTTAATAAGTATTTAGCACTGTCACATTCTTTTTTTCAGTAAATATATTTCAAATGTGGCTGCAGACATGAAATTAATAACCCAGGTAATCCACACGCAGAGAAATTCACAGAAATTAATCCATAAGTTAGAGTTTGTTGAATGGTGTGTGTTTGCAAATGATAACCTAGAGTTTACTCCCTGATGATCATACAGCATGATGATGATGATGGTGATGGTGTTGTGCACTGATGGGTCTTTGGATGTTTGGGTCTTTGGATTTTCTCCAATAACAGAGAAACAACATTTTCGTTTGTCGGTTTTCATTTTAAAATATGAATTTATATACGAGTGTTTTTGTTTTTTGTGGTTAAACAGAGAAGAAGAAGAAATCTTCCTCTGTTTGAACTTCTTACCTCATTTTGGACTGACAAAAGAGCTGCTTCACCCATGATGTCATCGTCCATGTATGGTAAAGGTGTTTTCCAAATTTGGGTCACAATGTAATTAAAAACATACATAGTTATATCTCTATTTTACATGTTCCCATTTATATTTGTTTTATGATTAAAATAGTTTTAAATAGTCTTTTAAAGATTAAATCAAAGTAGATGTTGATTTCTTTTCATAATGTTTGACCATAAAAAGAAAAACTGCTTGTATTTTTAACCAAGGAAAATACAGATTTTCATTTCAGCTCCTTAATGAGGAAACCCAGTTTATGAAACACCTGGTTTTGTTTTTTATTAAGCTGAAGGTAAAAGAAGAAAGGAAAGATTGATTCATATGATCATGGAAATGAGGTTGACAGTTGAATTCCCCAGGTTCTTTAATTTAGTTTCTAATTTTTCTCTGAGAAAAGTTTTTGTTTCTTTCACTGTTTTCTGAGTTCATGTCGGCCTGGTGGAAAATAACTGGAGGTGTTTAAATGTCCATCAATGATGGGAAGTCAGGTTTTTGTGAGTTGTTTGATTTGCATGGCTGGAGTTCCTATTTAAAACGTCTCATTTTAGGGAAACATGATTCTTTGTGGGAGTTTTTAATTGTGATGTATGCAACATGTCGTCTTGAGTAACTCCAAATACGGATAAAATTGACAGATTTTCATTATGCAGTTTGTCTGTTTGGAAATAATTGCTTCTTAACTTATTTCACGTGTGCTTTCGGTTTCTTTTGCGGATCTCGACACTTTAATTCAGGTTTGGTTTCTTGAGGTAATGATGCTGTTTCTATATCTGTACTGTGTTTTGATGCTTTTACTTCTCCTGAATAAATAAATCTGAATAATGACAACCGCTTTCGCTGTTTTAAAGCTGAAACGGCAAACATTAGCAGAATATTTATGACCTTTTCTAACAGCCGGTGTTTTCTCACAATTGAAATGGTTCAAATCATGAAACAAATTTAAAAAACCGGACTAAACAGAGAGTAATTATCTAGTAACTAGTTTCATTTACTCAATTACAATTAGTTGAGTAACATTTTTGAAAAAAATCACTTTTAGGACTTTCTTTACTCTTACATGAGTAATTTCTTGGATGGTTACTTTTACTTGAGTAAAAATATGTTGAAGCTACTCTTACTTGAATTCTTGGGAACTCTACCAACCTCATTGTAGGAGGTCCAGAAGAACAGGAGGTGTGAATGCTAATCAAACTCTGGTCCTCCAAACCTCAGTGTGGGTTCGGTTGAAGTGAACTCCTGATCGGTTTTAATTCATACAAGATTACCAAGCAGACCGGAAACTGTCCAAAAAGCAGGAAGTGGACTACAGCGTAGAGCATTGTGGGTAAGTACAACCAAAACAAACGCGTTAGCCTAGCGCTAGCGGGAGAAATGTCTCGTGGTCTTTAGCCAAAGACTAAAGAGAAATGCTACCACCGCTAAAAACTGACACCACTCCATTTTTGTTTCGATGTGGTGATTAATTAAGTTGCTCAGTCTCTGCAGAGGTTCCCACCCACAGCAGCTGAAAATGGAACAAATGTTGCAATTTAGAACCGAGTCTACCGGACTGTCGGGTAAGAAAACACCCCAACTGTACTTCAATTACCGTAAATGTTTAAATCTTATATATTTTTCAGTGAGACATTGTTCTGTTGCACTAAAAGTAACTTCATTTTTAGGATTTATTTTTAAATAAATGGTTAAGCTTAATAAAGTATATATTATTATTTATTTATTTATTGGGTATCTTTTCCAGGCAACAAACGTTTATTTTTATCTGTGTATATGTGACAGGTGTTATGCCCGAGCGATGCGCGCTCCCGCGAGAGGGGATTCAATTTTGGGCAGGCATGCGTTTCTGGGCATAACACCGGACAAACCACAAGACACCAAGTCTGGGTTTGGAGGCGGTCTCCGTTCATTTAATCTGTCAATCGGGAGATATTAGCATTAGCACCTAGCATGTGCTCCAGTTCTCCAACCCGATCTATACAAAATAACAGTGTTAGCATGCATCAAATGTTATAATGGTGTAATAGAAACTCAAATGAAAATATCCAAACACCTATCATTAATATAGAAAGAAAAATAAACATTTGAACAGTATAAATGAAAGGATTACAATGGGATATAAAACTTTCCTCTCTGCAGTGGAACAAATAACAAAAGGGAAGAGGAAATTAATAATTTAATATTTATAATAGTCCAAAAGAAGAAGAAAGTAAGGCGGCGCTGGAGGACCTTACAGTAAACACAGAGGAACACAAGAACAGTCAAGTGTAAGCAGACAAATACATTAAAGAACACATTTTGTGTAAATATACAACTATTAATATAGACCCAGTTACATTCATCCCCCTAGATTCACACAAAATTATAATAAACAAACAAACCAAAAAAACATACAACACAGGCCAAAAATTACCACAGCCAAAGGGCAAAGTCGGCAGAAGAGCCATCTTGAAAGATTGAGAGGTGACAGAAACCTATCAGACAGGATGCGGTCCCCTATGCACCACACCGTTTTGGCCAGTTACAATACTGAGAAATAAAAGCGTGTACATGCCATCCACATATTTTTTTTTTCTTAGAAACTGGGTGTCTCTACACTAAGAAAAAGAGGAACAAGAATTGACCAGAAAAGGTATTTTCCTGATAAAAATGCTTTTTGAGCACAAAACCGTATTTATTTTCTGTGTGTGCGTGTCTGTGTGTGTTTATGTCCTAGTAATTTTTAGTAAAACTTTTGGGAACTCTACCCACCTTGTCGGGTAAATAAATATACAGCTCCTTATTTTATTTTACTGAAAAAGCAAAAACTTCGGAGGGAAACTCTGTTCTTTAAAGAAGGAGACTTCTCCCTCTGCTTTCGGTGCTTACAGCCAGGAGCTGCTGAGATAACCATCTGGGTCCCAGAGTGTTTGCTTCCATGTTTAGTGGACCGTTCCAACATGTCAGCTGAAAGACGGCCACGGAGTGGACACATTGGACACGCAGTGCTCTGATTCGCAGGCTCCATGCTCGGCCAAGGAGGAGATGTATTGCTACAGACCTTCTCTCTTTCTGACAGGGGGTTTGTGCCATATGTGCCGGGGTGTCGCGTTTCTGGAGCATTCCTCCTTCCCTCCTTCTCTAATCCTGTGTGAGGTTCATATGCCACCCGCTCCCGTTTATCCTGAGCCTGACTTCTTCTAAAGGATGCAGGGTTGTTTGTAGACCTGGAGTCCTAAAAATACTCTGCAGATGCCGATTTTCCAGTCAGGAGCATTGATCACTGAGCAATTTTTTTATTTCCATTTCCCAAGCACCTAACGCCAGCATGGGGTTGGCGCTAAATGCCATGACATTTATTCGGTGGACCGGCCCGAAACTGATACATTCGTCCTTTATACATGAAAGAGTACTCCCTTCAAAATTAACTCTTAGTTTTTGTTTAGTCTCAAAGAAAAAGTTTAAATTTAACCTTAATCTGAAAGTTATGCTGATGAATCATATGACTTTTTTTTTTTTTGGAGCACATTGCAAAAATAAAAAATCTTACCAAGTATTTCTGGTCTAGTTTCTACTGCAGATATCTTAGTACTCTTGAAATAAGACGAAACTAGCATGCAAGTAAATTTTCAAGATATAGGAACTTGCCTTAAATCAACAATTATTGAATATTGATCAAAAGTTCCACTGGCAGATTATTTCACTTACAATGTGGGAAAATTATCTTATGCAATTTTTGACTTTTGATCAGCATTGAAAAATTATTTAAAACAAGCTCCTATATCTTCCTAAAAAGCTCTTTGGATGTTAGTTTTGTCGTATTTCAAGTGTGCTAAGATATTTGCACCAGAAACTGGACAAAAGTACTTGGTAAGATTTTCTTTGTAAGAAACAGTGTGGGTGAGTGTGTGTACTGACCCAAACTGTTTTTGCAGTGTGGGTGAGTACATGTTGTCATCTTGAAAGCATCTTCCAGTTTGGCTCCTCAACAGGAGATAAATCTATTTTATTATTAGTTAAATGTGAACATGGAAGTGTTTCTGCACTTCCATGTTCCAGATAATGGATTTCCAAATCACTTTACAACTCTCCCAAAAATATAGAACCAGAGAGATCCGGACACCTATTGGTGATAAAAAAATAGTATGCATTTTTAAATGAATTTACTTTCTAAAATGACACTTTTTGTGGTGAGGTGGCTAAACGTCCTCAATTTTCATGTAGTTTTGCTCAAACTGCATTTCTGTGGCATTTTTGAGCCACCAAAGTAAGTGTGCAGTGAAACTGATGAGAGCACATATATCTATGTAAATAAACAATATTTTGTTTAAACGTTTATATCTCACATGTGCTCCACGCTGGCGTTCCAGCTAGTTACCTAAGGAACACCAAGAAGGCCAAAAATGCCTGAAATTTCATGTCTTTTTTATGCAAGGTGAGTTGTGAACATACATATCCACAACTTAAAAGGATATGTAAATAAATCACACCTCCAGCAAATGACAAACCATTTTTGCCCAATCAGACTTTTCCTTGGATGAAAAAGAACCAATCACAATCAACAAGTCCAAAATAACCAGGAAGTGGCAAAAACAAAACAAAACTATAGGATTTGATAAAAAAACAAACAAAAAAAAAACACAATAGAATAAAAAATACTCAAATTTTGTAGCCTAGTAATACATAATTCTCACGTGATGTCACACTTCTGTAAATTCTCTGTCAGCCATCTTGGTAGGCTGTGACAACAATAAACAAGCCACAAGATTAGATTTAGTTCACATAGGTACATTATAACTACCCAAGTACGCTATCTACCTCTGTGTAATACTAACATAAATATCACCGATATTTACTGTAATGTTTACTGCCTAACTAGCAAAATTAGCTTAACTAACGTAGCTTTTATCTGCTGGCTAAGACAGTTTTAAATCTTGCTACCCCACTGCTTATAAGTCACTCTGGTTCCTGCTTACTCAACATCAATGTGAGCTTGTTCATGTCTGAAGCTGATTTTTCTTAATGGGTGTTGGAATAAAGATCCAGTTTCATTTGTTGGCTACTCTGGGCACCTTGTTGCATAAACTTGTTGTGCAGATGGTTCTTGAATGAAGCTCAGAATTGCCTCGTTGCTTCTTGAAGTGAGAGTGGGGGGGTTGAACGGCGCTTATTGTCCGCTAAGGTGAAGGAGTCATTTAGGTAGAAAGGTTTGGGTTACTGGAAGGAGGTCCATCGATGTGAATGGAAAGAAGAAGAGGAGGGCGAGGCCGAGCCAGAGGCAGGGCACAGGGAGCTGAATCAGAGCGGGCCACTCCACAGATTGGGTGACCGCCGAACAGAGCTTTGTGGATACGCAGCCTGTGACCTTTCTCCTGAAGGTCAAGCTTGATGGATTCTGCAGGACCTTTGATGCTGGATACTCACATCCAGTTCTCACACAGTCCTTCTGTATGAAAAGATTTCACGTTGAGAAAGACGCTTTTCTGACACCTCCAACAAAGAAAGCAGAATAATTCAAACTTTTTACACATTACATTCAGGACTAAATATGAATTAGCCTGATAATAAACATGCAGAACTGTTTTTTGATTCAGGCGCATCAGAGGAGGGATCTAAAGATTTCCAGATGGTGGCATTCGAGGGACGGAGTTGCTAAGCTGTTTTGTAGACTATGTGAAGAATGATAAATCCTCAGAATTAGCGGCTTCATTGAAGTAAAATACAGAGACAAAAATCAGATTGTTTTCTGTCCTTAACAAACAGAAGCTAAGTTTTGCCTCCATTCCTTCACTGTTTGTCTCATTTCCCCCTCCTGCCATCAGAAAGTGCTCCCGGCCCACTAGGTCATCGTTAACATCCTTCCTCATCCATCTTCGCTTTCACAGGTCGGTTGGAAGTGGGCGACCATTTGCACAAGAAGAAAGCTGCCTGTGCTGCTTAATGCGACCCGGGTCGGCCCTCAGCGCCGGAGCTTTTCACACGTCTTGTTCCTTACCTCTCCAGTTACTCCACTGTCCTCCTGCAACAAAGAGCCAACTGACTGCGCTGTCCTTCCCAGACCCCTTCAGCGCGGATCCACCGGAGATTTCTCTGCGCTATCGTTCCAGCATCTATGGAAATTAAGTGTCTTGTAAACGAGGCTGTTCCTAATTAAGAAAGGGACTAGTCAGAGTGTCCAAAGCGGCTCATGTTAATGTTGTAACTCTAGCTGTCATAGTGCTTAGAAAGGATGGTTTCAGGCTGTGTGTGATCCTGGGTTTTGTCCCAAAGGCCCTTGAAGACAGACTCTGTGGTACTTTGGTGACCGGAGGACTTCAGCGGCGACCCACACCTGTTCAATTCAACGTCCATTTTCACTAAACAACACAAACCAGCAGGATGCTGGGAACGCAGCACCAACCTGTCAGCCAAGCAGGAAGTTAGAGGCTCACAGCATCCAGGCGTTAAAGCTGCAATATGTAACTTTTATTAAAAAATATGTTTTTTTTGTCCTTATATCGTGACTGTATGTTATCAGCCAGATCATTTATGAAAAGATTGATCTCCACCTCTTCCCTGCGCTGCTATTGCCGTCTGAAGAAATCCACAAAAAACAACCAATCAGAGCCAAGAGGAGGGTTAGGTTCGGAGGTTCTTTAGAGAACAAATGCACGCCACACTTTTCAGATTTTAAAAGTTGTAACAGGTGATTTTCCTTTCTGGTCTGCCACAGAAAAACGCTTTGACGTTTGTGGTTGGATCGTGACAAAATGAGAGGGAGTTGAAGGGGTGTGAATACTTTCTGGTTCCTGTTTGTGACGGCGAGTGAATTTCGTTCGAATGTCATCATTCCAAGAGTGATAAAAGCCTCAGTGTTTCCTCAGATTCTCTCATTTTATCACGGTTTGGATCCTGACGGGAAGGATTGCTTTCATTCCCCCTGAGAAGAGACTCTTTGTACAAAACATTCCTGTTCTCCCTCATTTAAAACATTTCTATCATTCCCTTTTATTTCTGCGTTCCCAGAATGCTGACCTCCCCTCTGCTCTTCTCACACCTTGCTCTGTTTCCACTCCCACTCTTCCTCAGACTCCCCCCATTCCCCTGATCTCAGATTAAGTCGAACACTGCTCATGTTTGCACCTGTTTCCTTCGGCTCCATTCAGTTTCCAGAGGAAACTCTCAATTTTTTACGTTTTGCTCCTGAAGTTTGAAGTTGTGCCAAGCTGCTGGATTGTTGTTTGGTTTTCTGGTGTGGAGAGAAGACTTTCTATCGGCTCCATCGGGACATCCAGCTGCTCCGCATTCCTCCCATCACCTCCACTGCCTCCATCACAACCATCACTGGTTCCCAGCTGGATGGGACGCTGCTGCTGCTGCTGCTGCTGCTGTGGAAATCTAAAGGTTGGACCTGGGAGGTGCTAGATGTTCATCCTCTGAAAGCAGGTGAGTTTTCTTCCTCTCATTATGTTTTTATCTGTTTAAAATCTCTAAACAGGTTTTATTTACAGAGCTGGGCTTTTTTTTTTTTCATACTGATTTTTACTGATTTTTTTTTCTTGCTTAAAACATTACAAACAACAGAAAACAATTTCAGAAAGTGTTTTTCATTTCAATTATCCCTTCTGTGAGTTGTACGATGGAGTATTAGGTTCAGGCTACTAAAATGATTAAGAATGAGAATTAACAGAATAAAGACACAATTTTAGCAGAGAAAATGTCCTAAAATTACGAGAAAAACGTTGTTTTACTGAGAAAAAAGCTTTTAAAGTTATTAAGTTCTGTCATGACCATCGCAGTCGTAGATTCAGTCGTTGTATCGTTTTAAATTTCTGCTACTGATAGTAATTTGATACTGATGTGTTAAAAATGAAGTAAAATTAAACGAGACGTTCATCATTCCTGCTTTTAATTTATTGTCATTTTTGTGTTGGAGTTCTCATAAAGTTATTACTTCCTTCTCCTAATATTATGACTTTATCCTGGTAACATTTACACTTTATTTTTGTATTATTTTGACTTTATTGTAATACGACTATATTCTTGTGATTTTATGACTGTATTCTCATATTATTTTTGACTTTATTCTTGTAATTAGACTCTCAGTCTGGGGCTAAAACTTCACCGTAGACTTGACCTGAATTCAAAGTCCAACTAAATAGAAGCTGTAAAACTTTATTGTGAAACAAGATGGCCGCCCTAGAGTACTTACCTTACTCCGAATATGGAAACCCATCAACTGCACTGGGTGAAAAAAAAATAATTAAATCTTCAAAACCCAAAAACCTGATTAATCAATACAATCAATATTGTATTGATTATACATATTGTATATTGTTTTTATTTATTATCTGGAGAGTTCAGATTTCCAATCAAAAGGAGGTGTCAAAATGTTCACCGTATCAGTCAAGTTGAAAGTGATTGAGGGTCACAAACTGTAGCTTTGTTTATAATTTTATTTGAAAAAACTGTGGTTTTTTTGTTTGTTTGTTTGTTTGTTTGTTTGTTTTTACAAAACGTTTTCAGTCTAGCTCGGACAAATGTAAACAAAACGTAATATTTTGATAAAGCAAAGAAATCTGATTTCTGTAAAAAAAAAAAAAAAAGGGGGAGGGAGTTTCAAATCTGCAAACGACATCCTAAATGTCGATTGTTTTCCACCATCTTTGTCTGGATTTTATTCTTTTGAGTAAAAAACACTGGAACTATGAAATTGAACTAATGCAGAAATAAGTCCTTAGTTTTGTACCTTCCACTTTTAGAAGGTTTTAAATTGACTTTACTTTGTAAAAAATCTCTGTAAAATAATTTTCTTTGGCTAACTTGAGCTGGAAAACCAAGCTTGTGCAATTAAGGTTTTTTTGTCGTAGCGGTCATTTTGGCACCTGTAGTCTGGAGGAATCTGCTTATTTAACCCCAAAGGAGTTCAATGTGCAACCTTTCATATAAAACTCTTTTATTTTAAATATTTTTGCTTTAGTCATATGAGATGGCGAGGCAAAGCGATGATGTTTCTGTTGATGTGTGATGAGAGGCCGATGACATCACAGCAGATCTCTATCAGCAGAGCGCACTATCGTTCTAATCACAGACAGGTGTGATTAGAACGATATGGAGAAAATCATGTCAAACAGATGCATTTATTCAGTTTAGTTTAGTTACAAATGTCATTTTGAGGCGATATTAATCAAAGGTTCTGGTTCTACTGGCAGATTTTTCTGTGAAAACTGGAACTGGTGCTTTTTTTGTCATTATTCAAGAATTACTGATTTAAACCTGGCTGAAAAGTTACTTGCAAGTTAGTTTTGACTTATTTAAAATGTACTAAAATATTTCAAATGTACTTTTTTCTTCTTGCCTAACTAGCTGTATTTCCATTACAAATATTCTTCTAGTGTCGACAAAGCACAATTTTACAATTGTGTTCTTTCCATTTGAATAAGAAACACAATTAAAAATCACACATTAATAAGTTTGTTCACACAGTAAGTAAAAACTTGATCTTCCTGTTGTCTTCTACTTTTTGGTTTCCACCAGCAACAACATCAAGTTGTTGATCATGTGACTCGTGATGTGAAAAAAAAATTCCATTGCAGTTTTGCACAATAAACCATTTTTGATATGGCCAAAAATCCACTTGATCACAGCAAATTTATTTTTAAAATGTCAAATTGTGCTATTATATGCTCAATAGAAAAGCAGCTACAGTCAGCTGGTTTCAGGTACCTTGGATTATGCTGTTTATCGGTGATACAGCAGGAAATAACTACAGAGTTAATGCACTATTTAGGTATACAACTTAGATCTGAATGTTAGAACATTGTTTGAGTCTGGCCTTTGACTCCAGCTGACTCTCCTTAATCAGAAACAAACACAAAGTTTTTAGATTTTAACAATTCGTGACATGTAGAATGTTGACACCTTATTGTATAAGGCTCTTTCCTGCTGGCCTGCAATAAGGCATCCTTGTATGCTTCTATTAGTTTTGAATGGTAGCTGGCCAATGACCACTTTTATCTTTTAAGCACAGTTAAAGTTACTATCCATGCCTTAACATTTCTGGCTGGGACGTTTGTATTTCTGTTTCTGGTACACCCATAAATCTGATGTGCAAGCGACATCCGCTAACATCAGCGATGGACGACAATGAATCTGCTTCTCTTTACCACTGGGGCTAAATTTCTGCTTCTGGGTGCTGGAAAATACTATTGTTTTGTTCAAGTTGTGCTAAAAGGAGTTAACCCACCAGGAAAGCTATTTAGGGCCTAAAGTAGCATCTCGATGCTAAACAAGCTGCAGCAGCACAGACGCTATGCTAATGTCAGCGTCAGTCCACATTTCTAAAACGTTCCATGATTGACCAGGAGTTTCTGAAACACTTTGCATCAATTTGATGGTTGAAGAACCTTAAGAACAGATTAAAACTACAGTATAAATATATTTGTTGTTGAACCCATATATCTATATATCTAATAATTTTGCAGCAAAACAGCATAATTGAATTGAAAATGTTGCTTATTTTGTTGATATATGGTTTGATTAAAATGGGATAAAATAATTACACAACTCCAATTAACTAAATCAAAGCTTTTAATCGAGTCCCAGCACTAGACGAAAGGCATCAGAGGTGAATGAAGTACTGAGTCAGCCGTATGCTGGAGCCCTTAAAGGGACCAACCTACAAAACTGTTTCAGCAGACTCCCCAGTGAGGCAGAACGACCCGTAATGTTTGCTGTGATCTACCGGTCCATTACCGACTGTACATGCAGCACCTTTAGGAGTTTGATCACAGGAGTTTAAAGCTTCGTATATGGTGACAGCAAAATCTGCCAAGTTGGCTGTGTGTCCGGCTTTACCAATGGGAAACTTGCCAAGCCTGACACTGAACAGTCCCAGCAGACCACTGCGAGGTCCTTGGCACCTGAAACCTTCTCACTTAAAGCCATTAGTGCCCCTGTGTTTACACTCCTGTTCCTCAAGCCAACACAGCATGGATGGGTCCCAAACAGAGGTAGTAATGAGGTCCTGAGCCGCTTCACAGCTCCGGGCCGGACTCCGCAGCTGCCGGGAACCCGGGCACACAGAGGACCCCATGTCTACCAATGTTGGCTCACATGAGACCGTAGGCAAATGTGATCCTTGGACATTGTTCCGAGATGCATAATGGGGCCTTTTGAGAAAGCCTCATGGGAGACCTGGGAGCCTGATCTTAAAGAAGCAACATGGCGCTGGTTGGATGGTTCCCCCTCCTCTCCGCTTTGTTAAATGCTCTGGTTTATGAGAAGCTGTCCTATGACTCACATCTCCCCACATTTCCATTAGCTGTGAGGGAAAGGCAACACCGATTAAGTAACATGACTTCAATATAATCTCTCTCCTCATCTCCCTCTGCTTTTTCTATCCTTATTTTAGGATGGTCAGACGTTGCTGTCCACTCGCGCTGCTCCAACTCTTAAGCGTTTTTGCACAGACCAGAGGTACTGACCTGTCCCAAATCTTGCAATAAAACAAAGTTTCTTATGCTGCTTAGTAAACTCTACAGAAACACAAAGTCATAGTTTCTGGTGCAAATATCTTAGTACACTTGAAATAATTGTCTTATCAACTAAGATATAGGAGCTTTTTTAAGTCAATAATTCCTCAAAATTGATAAAAAGTACTAGTTCCACTGATAAGATGGGAAAAATGTGTTTTTAGAAGCGAAATAATCTGTCATAGTCAATATTGTGGAAGTATTGGCTTAAAACAAGCTCCTACATCTTGCAGAAAAGCTATTTTAAGTTAGTTTAGTCTTATTTCAGGTGTACTAAGGTATTTGCACTAGAAACTAGACCAAGAATACTTGAAAAACTACATTTTTGCAGTAAAGGTGATATAAACTCTTTATTTATCCTCTTTCCAGCTCTTACTCAGGATCTTTTGTACCCATATGGACCAGCTCATCGGGATCTTGAAACTCCAAAGATGGATGACGGGAGTTCAGTTGAAATTCCTTTGCTCATCCCGTTCATTTTCTTCAACGTTCCATACCGTTCCATCTATGTAAGCCCTCCACCTGAAATCCACTCATATCCTCACGCAAGACGCTCAGTTACGATAACTTTCCGTTCTTTTTGCAGGTCAACAACAACGGCGTGATCTCCTTCAACGTTCAGGTTAGCCAGTTCACGCCTGAGGCTTTCCCTCTAAGCGACAGCAGGTCTTTCATTGCTCCGCTATGGGCAGATGTGCACAACGGCATCCGTGGAGATGTCTACTACAGAGAAACCACCGATCCCGAACTGCTGGAAAGGGCGACGCAGGATGTCCGCAGGCACTTCAAAAACATGCCCAGCTTCACAGCCACCTGGGTCTTTATGGCAACGTGGCACCAGGTCACCTTCTACGGGGGGAGCCAGACCACACCGGTACACTCAGCTATGATTTGGTCATTTATTGTAGCATAAAGTATAAAATATATACTTTAGACAGCTGAGGCATGCATCTAGCAACAGTGGAGAGAAAAATCTCCCTTTTAACAGGAAGAAACCTCCAGCAGAACCAGAACCAGTCTCAACAGCATAGTGATGGAAATATATCCCATGTAGTCTGATGATTTTTCCAAGCATTCGTACCATATGACATAGTCCAAGCACAGAGCCTTGTGGTACTTTACAAGTAACCTTAGAGCGAGATGATTTATTGTTAACATGAACAAACTGCATTCTGTCGCACAGATAAGATGTAAAACAGCCGACTACTGTGATTTGCACCGTTTATCCCACTGCAAAGTACCATCACCTTCTGCTTTCTAATTTCTTTATTTTAAACTATTTCTCATTGGCTTGGCAGGTGAACACTTTCCAGACTATACTGATCTCAGATGGCGCAGCTTTCTTCAGCATGTTCAATTATGGGGAAATTACATGGAGCACAGGAACGGCCAGCGGGGGAGATCCTCTGACGGGACTCGGTGGAACGACGGCTCAGGTATTCTACGAAGATCGTCCGATTAGTCCAGACACGACGTCGACAACATGGCTGACACCTTTTCAAACTTTCAGGCAGGTTTTAATGGAGGCGATATCGGTCACTTTTTCAACCTGCCTGGATCCCGGTCAAATGACGTGGTGAACATCGAACAGACGACCAACGTAAATATTCCTGGACGCTGGTTTTTCCGTGTTGACACCGAACTGATAGATCCTGCCAATGGCTGCAGCTACAATGGTGAGTCTGAACCTCAAACACGTGTTACTTTAGTCAGGACATCACTGAGAGTGTTTTCCCACTGATCTGAAGTCAGCCTAAATCTTTGAAGATTTCATGTGTGATTTGTGCTTCACCTTCTTCAGGACGGTATTACAGACGAGGGGAGATCTTCTGGATGTCTGACCAGTGCTCCCAGCGCTGCCGATGCCTTGACATAAATAACGAGGTGCAGTGCCTGGAGGCCCCATGTGGACAGTTTGAGAACTGCGAGCAGCAGGATGGGGCCTTTTACTGCCAGCCCACCCGCACCAGCACCTGCGTGGTATTTGGAGACCCTCACTATCACACCTTTGACGGCTTCCTCTACCACTTCCAAGGCACCTGCTCCTATCTGCTGGCCCGGCCGTGCTGGGAGATGGTAGGACTGCCCTTCTTCAGCGTGGAGGCCAAAAACGAGAACCGCGGCGTTACCACGGTGTCCTGGTTACGAGACGTGACGGTGGAGGTCTACGGCCATAGAGTGATGATACCTAAAGGCAGTTTGGGAAGTGTCCAGGTGAGAAAAACAGAGCAGTGACAGTGTTTTTGAAAGATTTTTTATGCCTATTTTTGTCCCAATTTTTCCGTTCCCACAATCTTAAGGACGCTCCAATTATTGTGATGGTCTTAAGATAATCTCCTGTTCCTGCCTTGTTTGTTATGTGTTAAGAGTAGTGTAGTCCTTTTAGAACGATGATCTAAATTTGGGGATATTCAACATGTTGGATTATCTTGCATCATGTGTTAACCAATCAGAAAGCAAGGTGAAGGCAACATGGAGGGGAATCCAAAATACTGAAGACAAAACAACTGCTAAGGTGCACCAATATGTCCGATGGACACTGAAGACATCTTTACTGTTTTTTCTCCATTAAACATAGTCCACAAGCTATCACTAGCTTCTTCCCAGTCGGCCATGTTTGTTTACTCTGGACTCACGTTTGATCTCTAGAGATTTTGCTAGTTTTCTAACACCTGAAAAGCTGCGTTTCCATTACATATGTGTGTAGAACATTGTTGATATTCCGCAAATGTCGACAAAACTATTTTGCAGTTTAAATAAGAAATGCAATTAAAATCTCATGAATAATTTTGTTCATGGGATAAGTTATTGTAAAACATGCTGTGCCATCATCCACCTACCACTTTCTGTCGTCTTCTTTGTCCTTTCTGCCAGTAATAACATCGGGTTGTTGATTACGACTCATGAGATGCAAAAAAAAAACGTTTTTCCACAGCAGTTTGGCAAAATAAACCAATTTCAAGACTGATGAAAAACCACGAGGAAAAAAACAAAAAAAATTTTTAACATTGGTTTGTTATTATAAAGCAAATTTATTTTTGTAATTCCAATTTGCAAAACTATATGGTCAATGGAAATGCAGCGACTCTGTTTTTCCGGTATTAAACTGAAGGAGTCAGAGTCATTTCTCAGAATTGAACAGAGTTTCCTTCTTTAGGTGGACGGCTTGATGAAGGCATTGCCAGTCCAACTGGAGCTTGGTGCCGTAAAAGTCTACCAGTCTGGAGTTGCTGTTGCTTTAGAAACAGACTTTGGACTGCTGGTGACCTACGACGGCCAGCACTACGCCTCCATCTCCTTACCAAGCTCCTACTTCAACAACACCTGTGGCCTTTGTGGAAACTACAACGACGACCCTGCAGACGATCCCGTGCTTCCGGACGGCTCTCTTGCGGAAAGCGTGGTGGAGTTGGGAGGCAGCTGGCGAGCAGAAGACACCGACTGGAGGTGCACCGATGGCTGTGCTCAGAACTGCAGCGTTTGCGACCCCGTTACAGAAGCCATGTACTTTCGCTCGGACTACTGCGGGCTTATAAACAAAACCGACGGACCCTTTCGAGACTGCAGAGCTGTGGTGGACCCCACGGCGTTTGTATATAGCTGTGTGTATGATATGTGCAGCAACAGGGACAACATCACCACGCTTTGCTACGCCATCCAGGCCTACGCTTTAGCATGTCAGGCCCTTGGAGTCACAATACGACCCTGGAGAACGCGCACATTCTGTGGTGAGACGCTGCACACATTTGGTTAGGGCTGCAGTTAATGATTACTTTATGAATCAATTATTCTTTTAAATAATCTGGCAATTCATAGATTATTCTGACAATCAATTAATCAGATTTTAAAAATTGGCAATTAGCCACTTACAATATCTTATGCAAAAATAAAAATATATAAAAATGTAAATAAGTAATTCAATTCATTTTTTTAAATAAACAAATTAACATTTTATTGCCTAAAATGCAATAACCACACTCCTTCAGCGAGTACTGAGCTGCAAAGGATGCATCTGCAGCTAAAAAATACTTCCTACGTGTGAAAAGCTCAGCTCTGTCTGCTTGACTTAGCATCAATGCAGTGTAGTGCTGATTATTTTGGATTAAAAAATTAATAATTGGATAGAAAAAGGTGTTCAATAGGAGATTTTATTACAGAATTACAGATGAAGCTAAAATTGCCACTTGAGTTCTGGTAGAACATTGAAAAAAGAGTGGACCACCAACTTAAAAAATTATTTAATTCTTACATATAATAAAATTAAGTTTGTCAAAATTACTTTGTTTACTTTTGTCTAACTTAATAGATTGATTGGATAAACTTACTTTGATTCCATGTAACAAATTAGCTAAATTTTTTAATATAGTTTTTTATCACCTGTTTTCTTTTTCATTGAAGGTTTTTAATCTTAAATGCAAAATCAATCTACTCTTTGTACAGTTAAGAATCGATTACTAAATTAGTTGACATCTATTTTAATCATAAATTAATCACGATTAGTTGTTTGAGTCCCACATTTGTTTTTCCTGCATTCTGCCTCATCTTACATATTTCCTCTCATCCCATCCGCTCCCAGCTATGCCCTGTCCGGAGTTCAGCCATTATGAAGTGTGTACCAGCGCGTGTCCGGCCTCCTGCTCGGACCTTACCGCGCCCCTGTACTGCGCTCACCCCTGCACCGAGGGCTGCCAGTGCGAACCCGGCTACGTCCTGAGCGGCAACCGCTGCGTGCAGCAGGACGACTGCGGCTGCGAACACAACGACCTCTATTACCCCCTTAACCACACGTTCTGGGCCGGCCCCGGAGGGGAGGAAGGCGACTGCTCCCTCCGCTGCACATGTGGGTTTGCCGGGGAAGTCTCCTGTTTCAATGAGTCCTGCAAGGAGGGCGAAGTGTGTGTGGCTGAGCTGGGCTTGCTGGGCTGTTACCCTCGGAGGGAGGGAGTTTGCTCGGTCACCCAGAACTCGGTGACATCCACCTTTGATGGTACCTTCCTGCTGTTTCCGGATGACAGCTCCTACTACTTGCTGAAGCTGTGTGGTCCGGTACCGGCTAATGGGTCAGTGGTGGAGGTGAAGATTGGCAGGCAGCTCATGAACAAAGGTCCCACTTGGAAGAGACCTGTGATAGTAACCGTAGCTAACCTGGAGGCACAGATGGGTGGAACAGATTTTGATACAGTAAAGGTTAGTATTTTCACTTTTTACTAGTATTTTTCTGTTCAGTTTTTGTAACCTTTGAGAAACTAAACTGAAGTTATTGTCTTTGGACCTAAAGTCAGCACACAGCTTCAGTTACTACAGCTGGAAACTAGAAATCAGGCTGAAATCTGGGTTTGAACCTTTAGAGACACATAAAGACGGTTCCAAAGTCGACTTTCTATCACCTGAAGAACATTTCCAGGATCAGAAGACTAATGTCTCAGCATCAGAGAAACTCATCCAGGCATTTATCTTTAGTTGCATTGATTCCTGCAGCAGCGTCCTCACAGGTCTGACTAAAAAAGGAAATCAATCCTTCAGCTGCAGCTGATCCAGAACGCTGCTGCTGGAGTTCTGACTAAAACTAGTGAGAGCACATCACCCAGCTCTACAGTCCTTCACTGAGAGAATAGACCTTAAAATAACTCACTGAACAGCTTTAAGATCTGCTGCTGTTGGATCAACCTTCCAGACCTCTCAGGTCCTCTGGTTCTGGTTCTGCTCTGGTTCTGCCCCAGAACCAGAACCAGTTTTTATGATGTAAAGCACTTTGTTGCCAGCCTTGTTGCTGAAATGTGGTATACAAATAAACTTGATTGATTGATTTGTATCGCAGGTGAATGGCGAACCGGTTGTTCTGCCGTTCGTCCATCCAATGGAGACCATGATGATCTACAGGGCACCAGGAAATGCGACCGTGGTGGAGTCCAGAGGTCTGCTCCGCGTCCACTACACCCGCCAGGGATTCCTGAACATCTCCCTCTCCACCATCTTCTACAACGTTACCTGTGGCTTATGCGGCGTCTTCAACAGCAACACCACGGACGACCTGCGCCTGCCCAACGGGCGCCTGGCTGAAAATACCGAACAGTTCACGGAGGGATGGAAATCCATCGCAGACGACCTTACATGCAACGGGGACTGTGACGACCTGTACCGCATGTGCACAGACCTGCGCCTTTACCAGAGTCCCTGGATGTGTGGAAACATCAACGACCCGGGGAACAGCTCCTTCCTGGCCTGCCACTCAGTGGTCAACCCTTCGCCGTTCTTCAGGAACTGCCTGTACAACATGTGCATTAGGGAAGGAAACCGGTCGGCCCTCTGCTCCTCTCTGCAGGCGTACGCCACAGCCTGTCAGGATGCCCAAGTGGGCCTCGCCTCCTGGAGGAGTGCGACCAACTGCCGTGAGTAGATAATGCTTTACATGAAGGATATCATTCTCCATGGGGATTTCCCTCTGCTTTGTATGCTAAATGTCACAGTGTTTCCATTTCTTCTTATCCACAATCTTAAGTAGTGGAGGTAAAAAGCAAATATCAAGCTCACTGTTCACTAACTGGCTTAAGATAATACAAACTGTAAAGGTAGAAGAGACCAATTTTGATCCAGATTTCCAAAATATTGTTTTTTTCAATGCCCATAGTTAGAAGATATGAAATGGTGCTTTTTGTAGACCGTGATGGAAGCTACTATCTACAACTGTGTTACCAGATATTTTTGCCTTGCATTTTAAAGCGTCTGAATGGGGGTACAGCAATAAATCAACCCAGATTTCCTTCATTTGTGATATTAGTAATCGGCTGGTACTTATATGTGAACCGATCTTATCCACAGATCTTATCTACCTTTGTAAATGTCTGAAAATCAGCCACTGTCCGCTTTCACGCTGCCAGATCTTAACATTGATTTTAAAAAAGTACCAGTGCTGGTGGAGCTAGTACTTTTCAGTCAGTGTAAGTGGTAACAAGCTCTTATATCCTGCTGACAAGTTACTTGTCAGTTAGTTTTGTCTTATTTCAAGATTACCAAGATATTTGCACTGGAAACTAGACAGAAACAGTTTGTAAGAGTTTGTGTTTTTGCTGTGTGTCTTCTAAATTTTCAAATTTTCCAGAAAAAACAAGGAAATTTCTTAGATTATTTTGTTCTAAAACAAAAGATTTCTTAGAGTGAAAAGTCAAAAATTTGCAAATAATAAAACTAAATTTTTTAGATTAATCTCAGAAATTTTCTGCGTCTTTATATGTAAAGTCAGAAATTTTCAACTTTTGAAACTCAGAACATTTCCAAAAGTTTAGGTTTTTTTTTTCCTAGAAAATTTTTTTGTTGAGTTGAGGTTTTTTTTGGCAGAAATTTACTCTTCAGTATTTTTCTTTCTACAAGGGCTCATAATAAATTGTCTTAGTTTCCAGATTTTCTGCTCCAGCTGATTACAAAGACAGGCTTTGCTTTTAAAACCTCTATTCTGCCTCCCCATCAGCTCTTCCTTGTCCAGAGAACAGCCATTTTGAAGAATGCACCACCGCTTGCCCTTTGACCTGCACCAACCTGGACGAGCCCGAGGAGTCGTGCCCTCTGCCGTGCCAGGAAGGCTGCCAATGTGAAGAAGGCTTTGCGATGCGGGACGGCCTGTGCGTGGCCCGGAGCGACTGCGGCTGCATGTACCACGGCCACCAGGTGGCCACCAACCAGACCTTCTGGACTGACTGGGAATGCCAGGAGCGCTGCTACTGCAACGGCTCCGACAACAGCGCGTACTGTCAGCTCGCGCCCTGCCGCCCTGAGGAGTACTGCCAGGAGAACGACGGCCTGTACTTCTGCCAGCCACGCACCGAGGCCCTGTGCGTGGCCGCGGGTTACGGCCATTTTCAGGCATTCACCGGTGTGCCGTTTGAGCTTCAGAGCTCCTGTACTCTCAAAATGGCCACCACCGTTTGTAGGCGCAGAGAGCCGCCAGCGACAAGTGGAGCTTTCCCTCGGTTTAAACTGGCGGTTCGCAATGAGGAGCGAGACACTGGGCAGGCCATCTGGGTGAGGGGCTTCGTGCTGGAGGTCTACGAATACGAGGTGGAGGTTTCCAGAAGCTACAAAAACACTGTAACTGTAAGTATATGGGCAGCTGGACGGTGTAACCTTTGACCTTTTTCATGTTGTTGCAAAAGGGACGGCGGTGTAACCGAGGGCTTTACAGTAAATCAACAACAGTATGAATCTTGATAGATACTTGATCAATATCAATAGATTATTCATAACAAAATTTATTTAAAACAAAAAGCCGTCATGATTTGTCTTTCAGCCGTATCGTCCAGCTTTACATGTGATCATCCATAGTGGCCTAATCAATAGTTTTTTCTTTCTCGCTGGAGGCTTTTCTTTGGATATTTTGCATCTTTTTCATTCTTTTACCGAGTCCCAACAATGACCAGAGAAAATGAAGATGTTTGGACGAAACTGCACAATCACACTAATAGGTCAAATAAGGTCACTAATGGGGCTCTAATGGGGCAGTTAGATGTCCAGAACCAAAGAAGCCTTTTGGATCAGAGGTGAAACGTTGCAAGAAACATGAGAAGTCCAATTCTCTTCTACTTAAGCACTTTGGCATGATTCCAAACACCGACCCAAACTGGTTTTAAAGGGACAAAGGTTCTGAAATGGCCTTCCCAGAGTCCTGAACTCGACTCTGTAAGGCACATGTGTCAAACTCAAGGCCCGCGGGCCACATGTGGCCCGCCATGTCATTTTATGTGGCCCCCCCAGCGTTTTATAGGTCCATGATTGACTTAAAATAGGTTTTGAGCACGAATTGACGACAAACTACATCTCCCATAATGCATTCCGATTGTTACCAGCCAACATTACGGCTTCTCGCCACTAGAGAGCAGCAGAGTCACCTTAAGCTGCTTATTGATTTTACCAGCGAATAAAACTGAGACTTCGACAAGCTAACATCAAAACGTCCAAGAAAAGAAAAATCGATTTACAAGTAAGACTGTGAATGAAGATGTGTGTGAGTTGGTGTCTGGGCGGCAGGTCGCGCTAGACTTTTTTTGTTATCCGTTATCTTGACCGACAACATTAAAAAAATCGGTCATGTACTATTTTTATCCGTGAAATTATAATCATATTAACATCGGCTATTTAGCCGCATTTTATGCGGTTTAGTTAATATTCACCGTGAATCCTGATCCCATCACAAATTAAGCAGATAAATGCATCTACATTTTTCTCCGTAGTGACAAAAAAACCACTGACTGAGGCCCCAATAACTTTTAATAAATTAAATTAAGCGACTTCACTTAAATTAACATCACTTCACCCGCTGGGGTCTGAACGCACTTCCTCCTGGTTCCCATCTGCAGAAAAATCTGCGCTAATTCATCAGTCAGTTGGATCTGTCTGATCCAAACAGATCAACTGAACTGAGTGTTTTACCCTGCGGGGTCCGGTGTGCGCTTTAAGGATTTTTTTTTTTTTTTCGCTTCTCCCAAACGGACATATGTTACGTCTGCAGCTCCTCCAGAGCGCCGCTCTCCTGGGTAACGTGAACCCAGAAGGCTCCATTTGTTAAATCCGCTGGATGAGTTACTTCCAGCGGATTTTAATTCTTCGCAGTGGCGTAGCGTAACTGCCTCCGCAGTGGTTGAGCAGCGCACTGCGCATGTTACAATCTAATTAACCTTTGCATCGTCATTTATTTCCTCAAGATAAACTGCCGGCTCCTCAAATGGATTAACACAACGTTTCATTCTCTTTAGTTTTCTCTGGTCTGTAATGGAGACTTGAATTTAACGTGCCATTTCAAACAAAGGTTTTGAATGCGCTTCCTAACCAGAAGCTCCAAAGAGTTAACAATATGAGGTGTTCAATTTATTTTTAACATTGTATTTTCATACATTTTATGCTAGGGTTGCCCAAGTCTAGTTTTCCAGAGCTACTATCTGCAACTTTAGATGTGTTCCTTCTCTAACACACCTGGATCATTTACTCATTATAAGCCTCTACAGAACTGAGTTGCTGCTAATGAGGGAAGTCAACCTTTTGCCTGGGGTGTGTTTTAGCAGGGATGCATCTAAAAGTTGCAGTCTGAAGGACTGCAGCTGGGCACTCCTGATTTGTACCGTCAATGTGGCCCTTTGAGGGTGGCCAATATGCTGAAGTGGCCCTCGGTGAAATTGAGTTTGACACCCCTGCTGTAAGGGATTTTTGGATGATGCTTAAACACCTGGACTCATATTCAGAAGGAATACTGAGACTTAAGTAGCTACTAGCAATGGGATTTTAAGAAAAATATTTTTTATAAACTTTTACCTCAATAAGACAAAAGTAATTCATAAACATCTTAGGCCTTAAGAGAACTTTTTAATGTGACAAACTGATGGAGGAGTTGGAACTAACTCTCGTCTCGTTCATTTCTAATTTATAAATAATATAGGTACATTTCAACCATTACTCCATTACAATTTTGGAGTGCTGAACTCGAAGCCGTAGTTCATCATCACTTTGAGCGGTGCGTGCTCACCAAGATGGCGGTGTGCAGAAACTTTGCCACAATTGAAGAGTTCTCAGTTAACTCTAAATCTCTACTGCACTGCAAGTTTTCAGCTCACAATTTCTAGGAATCATCTTCTTTGAGCTGAAATTCAGTTTTTTTCCTGTCACACGATGTTATCTGTAGTATTTTACATAGATTCAACTAATAAAATCTCTGGTTAAGTAATCTTTGTAGAGATCTCATTTGAAATGTTTTCTTTGCTGACTTCATCTGAGAGCGCCTGTCAAACACCAGGTCATTAATGTTGACCTATTTTAACAGTTTTTTTCTGCTCTCTGAAGGTCGCAGTTGTTGCGTTTGAGAGGACGTGATATTTCTAATCAAGCTGATAGAATAACCAGGCAGTGTGGGTGAATTCCTCTTTGATTGGCTTAAGGAGGATCTAATTTCAATAGGCATCTTTTATCAGGCTGGATTGGGCTCAGACGAAACCCTGACCCTGAGCGACACTTGGACCGGGTTCACAAACCAACCAAAAGATCTGAGGACGCACCTCCACACATTAAGCTGCTGTTCACACACACCCACAGCGGTCTACCTCGATTTCTCCCAGCGTCTCTGTTGCTTATTGCTGTTTCTTGTAGAAGTCGGTCCATTCATCACCTGGGGTTCCCCACATACCTGTACAAACATGCAAGTCAGCGGGATTAGAAACTCTAACTTGGAAATGACTCGACTCAGTTGTACTGTCGTCACTCAGGTCAACAAGGAGCGCCTGTACCTTCCCTTGAAGCTGGGCCCGGGGAAGGTCAACATCACTTCCTTGGGGATGCTGCTTGTTCTGGAGACGGACTTCGGCCTGAAGGTGTCGTATGACTGGAACACGCTCCTCCTTTTGACTTTACCGAGGGACCTCTACAACGCCTCCTGCGGCCTCTGCCAGGGCATGCCCTTCTCCCCGCCCACGCTGAGCTCCACGGACTGGGCCATGACCTGGGCGGAGAGGGACACCTTCTGTCAGGTGGGCTGTGGCGACTCCTGCCCACGCTGCGGGCTCGGGGAGAAGAGCATGCCCAACAGCGCCCCCCTCATGGTGGCCGACTCCAGCATGATTAGCGACAACGAGGACGAGCCGAACGGAGTCGCCACCGGCATACGGTTCCACGTCGGGGACGGACTCTACGTGTTCGTGGAGCCGGAGGCCGTCAGGCTGTGTGGGCTGATTGTGGACCGGGGAGGCGCGTTTGCACGCTGTCACAGCAAGGTGGCGCCGGCGTTCTTTTATCAGAGCTGCCTGCAGGACACTTGTTTGGATCAAGGAGCTCAGGATACAATCTGTAACTGGCTCCAGATCTACGCCAGCACCTGCCAGACCCAGGGTGTGCCTTTAACCGGCTGGAGGAGTGACACGCCGTGTGGTGAGTGACCTCATCTACGTTTTAACCCAAACACTGATGTAGAGAAAAAGTAATCACCCCCTAAACACAGTGAGTGGGTGTCTGAGAACTGGTGAAGAGTCTTTAAAGGTGACCTATTATGCTTCCTTGAACAGGTTAGGATTGGTCTATGGGCTACAAAACCTGTTTATTGCATGTTTTTGTTTTTGCACAAAATCATTGTTAGAAAATGAGATTCTAAGAATGAGATGAGCTCAGTTCTGCCCAGTGAGCTCCTTTCAGAATGAGATATCTTAGGGCCTCTGATGCTTTAAATCCAAATTATCTGCTGCTAGCCACAGCCCCAAGTCAATGTTTAGACTTGCACATGAAAATGGCTACAAACAGATGCGCAACAATACAATCGTACATCTTTGAAAAGCAGAAGTAGAGCCTCCTGCACAACCAACAAGAATGCAGCAAGTGGTTTCTGAATGGTGAGTGAACAACAAAACATTTTTCTTTTTCAGCAGCCATTGCACAGGTTGCTAGGTGAGGGAGAGTAGCTCCGCTTGGGTTGCTAGGTAACGGCGCAGTGCCTGCTGATTTGTTACATTACAATCTGGATGTTTCATTTTCCATTCACTAAAAACACATGAACCCATTGCCAAAAACCAACTGGGTTTTTTAAGCACTTGGACTGTTTTAGAAGCAGTTGAGGTCCAGAAGGAAGAACAAAAATGTTCAAAATGTGAATTTTGCACATTTGGTCCTCTTTAATGTAGAATCCTGTGAATAAGTAATGAGTCTTTAACATCACCTTTGGGGAATTTTGTCCCACTCTTCTTTGCTGAATTGTTGTAATTAAATGACTTTGGAAAGTTTCAAAGCGTGAACAGCCTGTCTAGAATTCAGAATTCTTTGACTGGACCATCCTAAAACCTCAATGTATGCGTTTTGGAACCATTGAGTGGTTGACCTGCTAGTTTGTTTCGGATTGTTGTTGGACCCTGTCATGTAAGGTGAAGCAGCAAAGGATTATCATACTGCCACCACCATGTTTGACTACAGGTATGAAGTTCTGGTTCTGAACGGTGTGTTAGATTTACGCCACATGTAACATTTTCCCAGGAGTTTCTGTGATCATCAAGGTGTTTTTTGGATCCATGTGTTCTTCTGGGTCAGACGTGGTTATGGTCTTGAAACTCTACTATGGAGGCCATTTTGTCCCTTTCTTATTGTTGGATTATGACCTCTGAACTTAACTGAGTCAATAAGTTAAATCATTGTTTTCTGATGTTATTTTTTTCTGATATTCAAATTCTTTGATGACATGAAATGTCGATGTAACAAAATCCCTTTAAAACAATCAAAGCCTGAGCATCAGAGTCGGATGCTGCTCTAAAAACGGATGTTTACAGATGTGATGCTCATATATCTAAGAGATATTGTTATCTCTACTTTAAATAAAGTCTTTGCTGCTTTGTTTTATTAAAGGTAAAACAGACTACCATGAACACCATCATGTTGACCCTCCTGTAGATTAGTACAGGATGGCCACAGTTCACTAAATCAACAGAAAATGATTTAATGAACTAAATCTGTTAATTAGTTATAATTTAAAGCAAATAGTTTCATCATTTATTAAAACGTGCATATATTTAAATATTTTGTTAATAAACACTTATTTTATTAACAGTAATTCTGTAGTTTATTATGTATTTAAATATTTTGCACATCTGTGGGCGGAGACCTTCTGTGAAGGCTAAACCAATCAGATGTTGGGATCTACTTTATGAACCACAGTGACGATTTAAAAAATAATCACAAAAGATAATCATATTTACCATAAGCGCTTCTGTTCCCAGTTTGTAGAGTAACTTACTGGTTTCTGCTCCCAGTCCAGAGCTGTCCTCCCAACAGCCATTACTCCAGCTGCATGTCGGTGTGCCCGCCCCAGTGCGCCCCCGCCCGCGGCCAGCGGGACTGCAGCCAGGACTGCGTGGAGGGCTGCCAGTGCGACCTGGGCTACGTGCTCAACGGCAAGAGCTGCATCCTGTCGCAAAACTGCGGCTGCTACACCGACGGAAAATACTATGAGGTCAGTGTCCACTGGAATCGCTTTAGACGGGCCAGGATTTCTACAGGTTTCCCTCCAAGAAACCGTCCGGTGTGGTTCTAGTCAATAAGTGTTGGTGCTTTTTAAGCTTTTCTTTGGACTTTGGCTGCTGATTTTCACTCTTTGAACCGGAACATGATGCGCCATTCTTCAGTTTTTAAAATTTTTATTCAACCTCTTAAGCTTCTTTTTTGCCTTATTTTAAAGACGTAAGAAAACAAAAAAAAAAAATTGAGATTTGATAACAAATATGTATATATATTTTTTGGTCTGTATAGTCCAGTTGATGATTAATCGATTGTTAAATCAGTTGACAGTTAATTCAATAATTAGCTCTAGTCCACGGTGTAAAGAAATACTTTTTTCCGTGATGCTAACGTCTAAAATGTTTCGCCTTCAGCCCAAACAGCTGTTCTGGAACAACGACTGCACCAAGCGCTGCCAGTGCATCGGGCGGAACCTGATTCAGTGCGACCCGCGGCGCTGCAAGGCGGAGGAAGAGTGCACTCTGCGATTCGGGGTGCGGGGCTGCTTCGCGCGGCGGTCTCAGCACTGCGTGGCGTCGGGCGGCGGCGTCTTCAGGACCTTCGACGGGGCGTCGCTGCGTCTCCCGGCCTCCTGCTCCTTCGTCTTGTCCACAAACTGCCGCAAGCTGCCGGACCTCTCCTTCCAGCTCATCGCTAACTTCGATAAGTGGAGCACGCCCAACCTCACCACCATCTCTCATGTCTACCTCTACATTAACGAGGAGAACATCCTGATCTCTGGCAGCACCGTCAAGGTAAAACACACCTGTGGCTTCCTGTCTGCAAACTCAAAGTTCAAGAGTAAGACACAGACTTTTAAATACTTAAATAACTGTGAGCTTGTTTCAGTTTTCATTGGATTTGTTTAAAACTCATCAGTTTCTCTATAAGAACTCAGGAGGAGTGAATGTTATTGACACATTTATGCTTAATTTTTTCCCCTAATGAATTTTTCTGCTCGAATTGTGCAGGATGAATGTCATCATATGTGAACAATAGGGAAAGTAGAAAAAGCTTTTCAAAGTTTTATTTTTCACTTCATTAAAACATGAAGTTTTAAAAAGGAGCGTAAACATTTTGATGTTTCTAGGCCTCAGTGAAGCCTGGACTTTTGAAAAGCCAACATTTAAAGGATGTTTCATTTTGTACAGGATACCTCAGTACGACCCATTCTGAGTACACAACAGTTCAAAAGGCTCTGATTTTATAACATTTAGTTTTCAAACAGTCATATTTAAATTTAGTCTTTTAAAGTGGGTTTAGTTCTTTAGTCCTCAACCTGTTGTAACTATCTAACCCTGAATAGCATTGAGCTGATACACAGAAAAGAGCTGTTAGTTTTCAGAAAGACTGAATTATAAGCAAAGCATTTTTGCATCACTTTTGGTTTTTTTCTGTTGATTTCTGTTGGTTCTGTTCTGGGAAACCTTTAACAACCGACCAGACAAGCAGATCCAGAGCTAATCTCCATTTACCTCCGTCTGTCCATTTTACCAGCTACCTCTTTGTAAACGGCCTGTTCGGGTCCAAGCCCTTCGTCTCTCACAGAGCTAGATGCTGAGCTTCTTCTTGCCTCTAATCCTGGTGTTTGTTAATCCTACTGAACCTTTAACTACAACATTTCACTGCACTGGCCTCAGATCTGTGAGCCTGTAGTTCGTGATTAGGTTTATATTCATGCAGCACATCACCTCAGATCAACACCAAACAGTTGATCTGAGGTGATGGAGGTTAGAAATCCAACCTAGAGCAAAGCTGGATTCTGCTGTTTGGACTGAACCAGAACGGTCCGGTTGTACCTGGAAGTCAGAATCTCTGAGCTCAGAGTCTGACTCAGAGAGTTTCTCATCACCCACTAACATTTATAAATCCAATATGGCCGCCATGCATCTACAAAGCAGCAACAGCTGCCATCATAATCTGCCTAGAGCTGCAAATGTAACATTACATAGAAATAATCGATTATGATTTTGGATAAATATCTAGGAATTTTTTGGTCATTTTTAAAGAACCACAGTTTTATTTCTGTTTTGCAGTTTTGAAATAAAAAATAAACAAAATATTTGCAGAAAGAGCACTAATATGTTTTCTTCTGTAGGATGTGGATGTTTGTGGGCAACTATGTTGCATATGACATATTTGTTTTCATACACATGAAAAATCATAGTTTCAACCTAATGAAGGAAAAATATAGAAGGAAAAATATAGATCTTAAAACACTTCTGGTACTTTTAGTGTCATCATTTTGTAGAAATTTAATGCAATTATTACTTGGGGGGGGGGGGAGAACTCAATTTTTTAATTATATCTACATTTAAACCATTAGTTGATTCTTTAGCCAGAGTTATTAAGAGCCAATGTGAAAGGTCTGAAGAGCTGCAGGTTGCAGACCCCTGGTCTAGAGGACCGCATAAAATGCTATGGCGGGCAAGATTTGGCCCCCAGACCTCGAGTTTGCCACTGTTGAACTCTGGCGACGTTCTGGTGCTTCTAACTAAAAACTGAACCGTCCCTCCAGGTGAACGGGACGCCCGTGTCCGTCCCGTTCCTGACCGGCCTGATGACGCGTCTGTCCACGTCCGAGGGCTTCATCGTCATCGACACGCCGCAGGACATTCAGGTTCGCTACAACCGCTTCAACACACTCAGCATCACCATGGGCCAGCGGCTCCAGAACAAGGTGTGCGGCCTGTGTGGAAACTTCAACGGAGACCCCAACGACGACTACATCACTTCCAGGGGCAAACCGGCCGTCAGCGCGCTGGAGCTGGCCCAGAGCTGGAAGACCAATGGCATGCAGAACAGGTAGAGATGGAAACCTTTCATATCAGAGGAGAAACCTTTTGTAGCAGAGCGGGTAACGATGGAAACCTTTTAAAAAGCAGAACAGGTTATGATGGAAACCTTTCATAGATTGTCCCAACAGTCTGTGCAGCTTCGCTTCCCTTCACCCTGAGTAACTCAGCCGACTGTTTTTGTGTCCCAGTTGTGACGAGACCCAGTACGTGGCTTTAGCCCAGTCCTGTGACAACACGGCCGTCCTGGCGCTGCAGGGCGAAGACGCCTGTCAGAAGCTGACGCAGCTGAAGGGCTTCTTCCAGCCGTGCCACGGCCTGCTGGACCCGCAGCCCTTCTACCAGTCCTGCTACCTGGACGGCTGCTACAACCACCGCAAGGCGCAGGTCTGCGGCTCCCTGGCGGCCTACGCTGAGGCCTGCCGCTCCCTGGGAACCCTGACCACCAAGTGGATCACCCAGGAGAACTGCTGTAAGAGCCCCGTCAGACAGCTGGTCCTGTCCACCAGGGGGCGCTGTTAGAAAAAGTTATGCAGTCAAAAATTACTAATGGGAATAATTTGGGTTATTTAGCCTGTCAGAGAAGAAAATGCAGGTTAATCCTTCAAAGTTATATTTTTACCATGTCATTCATTCATTTAAAAAAGTTTATTTCAAACTATATAATTAGTTAGCAAGCTAAATAATTAGCTCCAAGCTACTTGGTAAGCGAGCTCAATATTTAGCTCCAATGTAAATATTTAGTTTGACGTTAAATATTTAGCTTTAAACTAAATATTTGTTTTGACTAAATCTTTAGCTGCAAAGTAACTAAAGGTTTAGCTTGCTCATTTACAATTTGGTTAATAAGTTAAATGTTTAGCTCCAATCTAAGGCAAGTATTTAGCTCCACTTAGTATTAAACTAAATATTTAATTTGACACTAAATATTTATCTTTCTCGCTTCATGTTTAGTTAAAGCTAAATATCTAGTTTGGAGTTAAATATTGAAGTTGAAGTTGAATATTTAGTTTATCCACTAAGCATTTAGCTTGCTTATTAAATGTTTAGTTTGAAATTGTGACATTTAACATGGTAAAAACAAGAGGCCAAAGAACCCAATTTATTGATGTTAATTCTTGACTGTGTTGCAGTTTTTTTGCAAGTGATAAAACTGAACGGTGTGAAAACTTCCAGGTTGATTTCTGGTCTTTCTGTGTGAGTGCGACAGCTAACATTGTGTGCTCACCTGTCTTTAGCAGAATGGATCTACGACCCGTGTGCCGGAGAGATCTGCACAAACTTCACCTGCGAGTTGGAGAACGGAGGCGACCTGTGCGGCTGTCCGGAGCTGCCCACCAACCCTGCAGGTGAAGCTCCCGCCGCGTCACGGCGCCCACACCCACCAGACACGCCTGTGCTTCATCTGAATGTGTGCAGCAGGTGAGGATGACATCATCCAGGCGGAGGTGAACTGCAAGCACGCCCTGATGGAGGTCTCCATCTCCAAGTGCAAGCTCTTCCAGCTGGGCTTCGAACGCGAAGACGTGAGGATCAACGACGAGCGCTGCGCCGGCATCGAGGGCGAGGATTTCATCTCCTTCCACATCAACAACACCAAAGGCCACTGCGGCTCCATCGTCCAGGTGCTCACCTGTCAAATATCGCCTCGTTTACGGTCAAACCGGTGGATCGTTTGACTCAGAAAAAATATTGCAGTATCAAAAGATGACATCATATGACAGAGCCTGACCTGAGCAGCTCTGTCATTTTAAACACAGAAATAAAAATGAACAGAGTTTCTGACCACAAGCTCAGAAAACTGATGATCAGGTTCTTTTTAATATATATTTATTTGTAGATCATTTTTAAAAGGAAGATTTTCTGTTGTATTAAAACAAGAGTCTTGGTTTTGCACATAAAGTTTTAGTTGTTAAAGAAACATGAGCATCTTGTAAAACTAACGCTCTGTTGTTTTCATTTGTGTATTTAAGTATTTCTGTTAACTGATTTTTTGTTGGGTTTTTTGGCCAGTTTACATTCATACTTAAGTTTATTTTAAAAAATGATAAACTGAAATCTTACTCACTTGACTATTTTATATTTTCTTTCTTGCACTAAGTGTATTGTGTGATATTGTGTATTTATATGCATTTTTTTTCATTCTGATGATATAAAGTAAAAAAAAAGAACAGTTTTGAAGTTGCATATTAGTTTGGCCAAATAGAAAAAAAGCAGAACAAGTGGATTATCGTCTGTTTCTGGATCATTGTTTCTGTTTTTGTAAATCTCACTTGCTCCTCCTTTAACTGAATGTTTCTGGGCTGAAAGTGTTTATTTTCTTATTTTGTCCTCTGCAGTCCAACGGCACACACATCATGTACAAGAACACCGTCTGGATCGAGAGTGTCAACAACACCGGCAACGTCATCACCAGAGACAAAACCATCAACGTGGAGTTTTCCTGCGCCTACGAGCTGGACCTGAAGATCTCCCTGGAGACGGTCCTGAAGCCCATGCTCAGGTCTCATGCCTGCCGCAAAAATGAAACCTAAAATAATCCCCCAAATAATTCAGCTTTTATTCCAGCTTCATGACATCAGGCTTAGAAATACAGAAAGATACAAAGATTTACTGAGTGGGGAAGAAAAATCCCACATTTTCTGCAAAACAGCAATAATTTAAATCAAACTGAATTTAAATATTTAAAGTGCTTTATGGAAGGAGAAAGGGAAAAAAATTAGGAAATATATTAAAATGCTAAGAGCAAAATTTAGGCTTTGTGTTAAAAAATGCAAATTTAAAGCAAATAAAACCTGAGGGACTAAAGAAACAATCCAAAAAATTAATATTTGACCATTTTTAGTCTTGATTAGACGGAACCAGTAGATTCTGCATGACCCAGTAAAATTATTGCTATTATTTTTATTATTAACATTATTTTGGGACAGAAATGTCTGACGCTTTCTGCTCTCCCTCCAGCGTGATCAACCTCACCCTGCCGACCCAGGAGGGAAACTTCATCACCAAGATGGCGCTCTACAAGAACTCGTCGTACCGCCACCCGTACCGGGAGGGCGAAGTGGTGCTGAGCACGCGGGACATCCTGTTCGTGGGCGTGTTTGTGGAGGGGGCGGACGTCAACCAGCTCATCCTCATCGTCAACATGTGCTGGGCCACGCCGTCGCGCTACAGCAGCGACAGACTGCGCTACATCATCATAGAGAGAGGGTAGGACGCCTCAAAAAGCAGGTTCACTTAGTCAGCAGAAACCAAAACCCAACCTGACGGGTTGGATTTATTTTATTTTATTGTTTTTTGGAACAAGAAAATAATGCCGCCCCCTTCTGATGACGCCCTGTGCATCTGCCCATTTTTAAAATGACATTGTTCAGTTCTGTTAGATAAAAACAAGATGGAAATTAGTTAAAATATGTATTTATAATTCAGCTATTGCTGCCATGTTTTGTTGTTTTCAAGAGCTGAAACCAGAAGTTTCAAATATTAAATAAAAAGACTCACATTTATGTTTTTTTCTTGTCTGACCTGAAATCAGAATAAACTTTTTCTGTTTTAGGTCATTTACGATTTCCAATTCCAGAATAACGAGCAAGTCATTTTTTAAGCTGATTTTTATTACTTTGTGTTGAAATTAGACAAAGATAAGCAAAGTAAATGCCTAAGAATTTCATTTATTAAAGAAAATAAAAAGCTACCCAAACTTGTATGAAAAAGTAATCACACCCCCAACCTCAGAAAGTTTGGGAGCAGAAACCATCAAATGTTTCTGGTAATGAGCATTTAGCATCATTGACCTTTGACCCTTTCTGCTTTTGCTGAATTGGTTTAATTCAGTTTTCCAACAGGAACTGTCTGGTTAAGATCATTACACAGCATCATTATTCCATTTCAGGCTTTAACTAGGCCACCCAAAGCCATCATTTTGCTGATCTGAGTCTTTCAGAAGCATAAAAGAAGCCCTATTGTCTTCTCAAAAAGACAATAGTTTGTCTTTCTTACAAGACAAACCATTTCTAAAAACTTAGAATAAATCATTTCTGTTTATTTTACATATAAAACCTTTGGTTCGTAGAGGCTGATGTGTTTTTCCTCCTCCAGGTGTCCGAACACGAAGGACAACACCATCGGCATGGCGGAGAACGGCGTGTCCCTCACCTGCCGCTTCCACGTCACCGTCTTCAAGTTCATCGGCGACTACGACGAGGTGCACCTGCACTGCGACGTGTCGCTGTGCGACTCGGACACCAACGCCTGCAAAGTGGTGAGAGGCTCGAGAAAAGACGCTCGGCGCCAATCGGAGCGCGTTCCGCTTTCCGTTTTAGTAAAGCTGTGTGTCGTCTTGGTCCAGAACTGTCCACACAAGAGGAGGATGTACTCAGAGGACAGCGAGCACAAGGAGCACATCCTGTCAGTGGGACCCATCAGGAGGAGAGGTCAGAAAACCGTCCGCAGGCTCACATTGTTTCACCAAAACTAACTCTGAGATTAACCATAAACTCCTCTGGGTCTGGAGGACGACGAGTCCAAATCCAGCTGCTGGCTCTTTTTAATGAAAGAAATTATTTTAAAATTCATCAGAACCTTTTATTTTAAAAAGCTTTTACTGTTTATGTAAAAAACGTTAAAAAAAACAGCTGAACTTTAAAAAATAAATTAAAAAAAATATTTTTGAAAATTATTTTTAAAAAAAACTTTTTTCATGTTTTTTATTCAAAATTAAATGAACTTATTAAAATAGGTGATCTGTTTGTTCAGTAAAATTATTTTTAATGGTTTAAAATAAAACCTGCCAGACTTTTTTTCTTTTATTAAAATATTTTTTTTATTTAAAACATGTAAAAAAAATTACTTTTTTTTTCTTTTTTCATGAAAAAAATAAAAAAATTACAAATGATTTTAAAAACAGCTGAACTTTTATTTTTAAGGTAAAAAAATGAAAAAACTATTGACAACTGAACTTTTTTTCTTTATTATAGAAATAATTAAAGTAAAAGAAACATTAACTATTAAAAAACAATGGAACTTTTCTCTATAAATAAATAAAAATTACATTAGAAAAATTAAAATAAATAAAAAAAACACTGAATTTTTAAGGTGCATTCAGGTACAACTCGTACGCTGCATCCTCTTTGTATCAAAACAACTCCAAAGTGATGTAAACATCTTTTATTCTGACGCATCAAAGCATCTAAATAACAACCACAACCAGTTTCAGGTGGTTTCATTATTTAATTCATCCAGGCATTAAATGAAACCTGATCATCCTTAATTATTCACAATAATCAAATTAAATCTCCAGTCAGCTCTCTGTTTAAAGTTATAAAACAAACTAAAATTAATTCAACAAATGTTAAAAGAAATGGAAGAAACTTTTTCCAAATATCTCCAATAATCAATAAACTGGAAGAAAAACTTCACAAAATAAACCAATAAATGTTGAAAAAAAGTAAAACCTTGACGGTATTTGTTAAAAAGCAGCTTTTGTTTTGTCTTGGTTTTTATGTCGATGACATCACTTCCTGTTTCCTCCAGAGTCTGACTGGTGTGAGGAAGACAACGGTGGCTGTGAGCAGATCTGCACCAGTAAGGGAACTGGGCCAATCTGCAGCTGTGTGACTGGGATGCTGCAGCCTGATGGGAAAAGCTGCCGCAGTAAGAAAGACACGACAGTCTGCAAACATTTAGTCACTGAGTCTGATCTGAAATGTCCTAGTTAAAGATTGAAAATTAATTCCTTTAGTTCTTCAACAAGCTTCCACATTTATTATATTTACCTGGTTAAACTGTCGCTACAGCCTCAGTATTCACTTTAAACTGTTTTGCAGTGGGGTTCTATGAAGTAGTTGTCAGTAGTCAGTAACTTACCTGCAAATTCCCACTCAAACCAGTTGAACCAGTTCTCATCAGGCTGTTTTTTTTTGGCTCTTCCACATGTCCTTTTGTCTCCATTTTGTCTTTTTCACGTCACAGTGAAACATTTTTACTGTCTTCTGGTTGATTTCTGCACAAAAAGTGCAAAACAATAGAACTTTACAGTCTGATATCGCGTCACGTTTCAGATTGGTATGAAGGTTTTGAGTTTAGGTTGATAAACCTTTTCTGTGAAACATAACTTGAAATTATTTCCAGAAATGTTGCTGATTTTTTATTTATTTATTTATTGTGAAATATTCTTTAATAATGCAGCTTAGGAAGCAGCCAATCCAGAGGCAGCATTTACCTTAAACATGTAATACAAAAATGGGTCAGATTATTTTTCCAGCTTGATTGGAGGTTGATGCAGTTAAACTATATTTGTCACTTGTAGTTAAATTTCATAGTAAAGACGACAACAAACATCCAGTAACTTTTACTTTAGTAAATTTCATTAAATAAAGCCAAAGTTTCTGAAGAATGAGCGACTGACATCCTGTTGTAGAATAAAAACTAAATATTACAGGGAAAAAGACAAATCTACTGTATCTTATATTTCAGATCTTATTTATTTTTATTAAAATATGTAATTGTGTTACTTTTCCAGAAAAAACAAAAATATTTTTTAAAAGTTTCTGCTTTCCATGAATTGCTCACAGATATTTTTGGACAGGTTATTGTAATTGACACCTGCAGGACGCAGCGTTTCCACGGTAACAGGGTGGAAAAATAACGCTTTCCTGTGGGAAAACATCTCAGCAACGCAAATAATCTGCTCTGCAAACATTAATACATACATTTATTAGGCAATATAACATGGAAAAAAGCAAATAAAGTGTTTACTGAGAACATGCCATCTACTTTTTCTTGCATTTATGCTGCATTTTAAATGACTTTTTGTATATCTGTTGCCTCAAAAAAACAAATCTGAGCTTGTTTCACTCAGAGAATGGAGAAAACTTTACAGAAATTAAAGTTAAGCCATGGCTGAGTTCTGCGTGTTTGTTGAATGTGTGAAGGATAAAATCTCAATCTATGAATATCTGGGGATTATTTGCATATCTGACGGTTTTGTTCTGGTTTTGGTTCTGCAGCTCTGAGCTCGTCCAGTAAGGTCGCCCCTGCTCTTCCTCTGCTGAGCGCCAGCGCCGTAATCTCCATCATCCTCACCCACTTTAACTCCTTCATCGTCTCCTAACAGCCACAGCAGCCAAACACCAAACAGAAAAGACTTGAAGAGGAATTTGAATTTCTGAGTGCAGATGTGAAAATAGCTCATCGTAGAACGCTGTAAAGCTTCTGTTCTTTAGATTTATCAGGATTTCTAATTTAAAGTGTGTAGAGGTTGTTTTTTTTATGTTTTTGTAACGTTTCTGTTTTCCTTTTTACAGAAGTATTGTGTTATAAATAATCACCACCAGATGGCGCCAAAGAAGCAAATGTCTTCAAATCTAAACAGTGGAACATTTGAGGTGGATTAAATGTGAAAGTCAGGGAGAGATTGTGATTAAATTATTATAAACTACATTTCTGGGTGAAATAAAACATGATTGGATAGTTTCACAGTCAGAACTGTAAGAGTAAAATCTGAAACTGGCCTTTTAAGCGTTACCTCTGGCGTAACAACCGCATCTAAAATAAATACTCATTGAATTGAGTCACAGAATGACATTTTTGTGGCAATCTGTTTTTCATTTTATCATTTATTCATATAGTTTGTGAGAATTTTCTTGCAGCATCTCCAAGCTGAAGTTCTGTTGAACTGGGAAATTTTGACTTCCAAGTCAGAAAAATCAACTGGAGTACCCTCCCAGATTTCAGACTGGGAAACTAGGAGCTACTCCGACTCCCCCCAGCTACGACTTGTAAGGCTAACTGTGCGTTTCAATATGGCCGCTCCTCGCATCAACAGGAGTAAAATGAGGTGGAAACCTTTTTATTTTCCAGGACACACGTCTTGTGTGTCTTTAGTTTAGTTTAGCTAGTTTAGCTAGCAGTTAGTTAAACTAGCTAAACTAAACTACTTGAACTGGTTTAATTTAGCTATTCTAGCTAGCTACAGTTAGCTAAATTAACATAGTTTAGCTAAGCTTCTTTAGCTAACTATGACTACATTATCTAAACTACCTACAGTTTACCATACCTAAACTCCATCAACTGTAGCTAGCTTACCTAAACTGTAGCTAGCTAAACTAGTTTAGCTAGTTCCATCATCCTTATATCATCACACTCATATTTAGTTTAACTAAACTAAACTAGCTTAGTTTAGCTAAGCTAGAAACTACAATGGCTCTAATACACCATCATACTTTTCTGCTCTCAGTCCAGAAAAAATTTAGAGCCGCTAACGATACCTGACATTTGCAAAAAAGACTTGTGTAGTTAAACAAATTTAACTAACATTGTTTATGTAAGCTAGTTTAGTTTAGCTTAGCTATAACTAAACTAGTTCAGTTTAGCTCACTCTAAACTGAACTAAGGAAAAATGTTGTTTGTAATGGAAAGTAAAGTTTAAAATTATGTACGTAGAGGAAAACAGCGTGTGTATGGGGGTCGCCATGTTGAAATTTCAACTTTTTAACTGAAATGCTATTAACTGGTTTGACTTCAAACCCAGGTCCAAGTTACAACTTCAAGGGGCTCTTTGCACCTACGGCGTTGACGTCACATCTCCAGGAGCTAATGCGGCTCACTTGTTTCCGCTTTGAGTTACCATGACTGGTAGAAAAGACTAAGTCGTATTTCAGATGCAAAAAAACGCAATACTATGAACATTGTTGTCTTCCTAACATAATGGGCTTTTAAGTTTTCATTAATTTCCAAGCGATCCTGAATTAAGAAGATGGTGGCTTGTAAATATTTGCCACTACCAGTTAAAGCTAACGCTGCACAACACAAAGTTTGCAGCCTTCACTTCACTCCGGATCAGCCTAAAAATACCAGGGATACGGATGATAAATAAAGGAGCCTCCCGTAGTTATTTCCATGGAATCACTTCTGTATTCAGCCTGAAAGAGCGAGTTTATGGGAACGAGAGAGCAGACCAGAGCCAGACAGCCGAGCAACTGATCCGCCTGCACATACTGCTGTAAACACCGTCCTATCTGAGCTCTTCACAAGAAACATGCAAAGGTAATAAAACGAAATAACACGGAGACCTTAAAAGACACGGTCATATTTTCTAAAAGCAGCAACTCTTAACCTGAACGGTCAGCGGAACCAGATCTCTGACACCAGAGCTGCGCTAATGTTAAGCTATGAGGCTTGTTTGTGCTTCATCGTGCTTCGGAAGTAAAAAGCCCGAACTGTAACCTCCCCCGTTAGTCTGTGACACTAACGACAATAAACACACATAATATACTTGAAAATTAGGTAAAAACATTGTCCGTTAGAATGTTTAGATACTTAAATAGCACATTTTTACAAGAACAATGTCCGAGAATATTGCCTACTAGCATAAGTTAAGGTTAATGTTAGCCACAAAGTTTAAGTACAACTCACCTTCGTGTCAGTGAATGTATATCGAGACGAACATCTAAAACCTTTCTCCAGCTTACTTGTTGGGGCTTCGGGTCGATGTACAAACCTTGGCCAAGCCCTAGTGTAAAATGATATTTTTATTGGATCGGAAACAATCGAGCCGTTTTTCCCCGAACGCGGAAGCTGAGGTGCAAAGAAGCCCAGTGTAACAGGAACGCAGTATCATTCCTAACAGGAAGTCATGGTTGTTTTGAAGCATTCTGATTAGCTGACAGGTTTGTCTTTTGCTACACTGCCCCCTGTGGGTTTGGCATATTTACAACAAAACTCAGTGGTTGTACTAAAAAAGATGTTTAGTACAACCAGGCCCGTAATCTCTGCTGATCTTCTTCTGAAACTGGTTAATCCTCCAAACAAAAGCTTATAGATGACAGACAGGCTCTTCGTGTTAGTGTCCCATTTCTTAGTGGAATATTTTAACCACAATAGCAGTGGCTTAAAAGCAAAAAGGCCAGAAGGTCAAGTTCAGACAACCAGATTCACCCCAAACAACAACACTGCTCAGAAAAGCTTTAAGAATTATTAGTTCCTCAAGTTTGACCTAAATAATTATTTAGGTCAAAATAAATTATTTTTACCTAAATCCGTCTGGTCATTTTTTCTTATGCAACAAAGTCGTCCACTGCCGGATTGAATGAATCACAGCTTTCTGCCATTTCCCGACAAGGATGTTTACAAGAAAGAAAATTAAAGCTATTTCTGAGCTTGAGAAGTCAAACATTTGCTAGAAAAGTATCAGAAACTTTAGTCTAACCTCAGAAATTTTCTAGAAAGAAAGAAATGCATTTCTGAGTTTCTAAAGTAAAAAAATTCAGAGGTTTTGACATTCATTTCAGAATTAAAAAAATACATTGCCAAGGAAAATTTTTAGAGAAAATCTCATACATTTTCTTTAAAAAAAGGGAAATTTTGAGTTTCAGCAGTCAAAATACACTGACATAATTACCCAGTCTTAAAACAAAAGTGAATAATTTTTACAAAATATCTACTCCACAAAATAACATAAAAAACACCAATTTCTTTCTTTTTTATTTTAGAATAAAGAAAAACACAAAACCATTTAAAAAAGAGAGAATTTTTCTTTTGTTTAAAAATAATAAAGAAATGCAGATAGTTTCTAACGTTTTAGTGAGTAAAATAGATCTACATCAATATTATGAGTGATTTTAGTTTTTGTTGGACAGCAGGTTCAATGGCAAAACAGGCTGCAAATAATGCAAACTCCAAAATGTAGCAAGATAAAACAAATACGACAGAAAAATACTGCAGTCACAGGAAATGGAAGCAAAAAGGAAAAATGGAAAAAATAACAGCAAGTATAAAACTGCAAACTTGTTCAATAAAGTAGAAGTCATCCACACCACTAGGGGGCGACAGCACTTATGATCAGACCTTCAGGAAATACGGGATGTCCAGACAAAAGCTTGAGGAATAAAGTAAACCTTATTAATCCAGAGGAAAATATGAGCTGCTCACAGGGCTAACCATCCATAAAAATATATTTTGAAACATATTTTTAAAAAATTAAAAACTACACAAAAATATATAAATACTACAACAAAGGTAACAGACAGAAGCAATCAATTTCCCTTTTTTCACTCTTCCCCTATTTATTTTATGACCAGCTCTTTACTCCCCCTAGTGGCCTGGAGTTTGCAGCCATGTATGTTTTTTGTTTGTTGACTTTTTGCATCATTATGTCCTGTGGTTGCACTATTGCGTTTGTGAGTTTTTGGAGTTTGCAGTGTCATTCTGTTGAAGAAATTCAATCTAATTATTCCATGAAAAGCTGAAAAATGTCTAAAACCTGCCACTGTTACAGAAAAGTATCCATATTTTAAAATATCCTGTATCATTTTTAGCCAAAGTTGTTGGGAGCCTGCAGAGCTGCATTATATCCAGGAGGAAAAACGTTCTGTGAAAGTTAATGAGTGAAATATTTATGTGAGGAAAGCACCTTGTGGAAATAATAAGACATAAACATAACCCAGAATATGCTTGAGTTTTGCTTCATGATGCCGAATTTTGTCGCCTCTCTGAAGACTTTCTGTAGTTTCCCATGAAGGCCAGTCATCTGATACGGAGGGAAAGTAAAGTCCTGCATTCCTAACAATCTGCCCGCTTATCTCCTCCTCACCTTACCAACCTGCAGTGACGGATGAAAGTTTAATTCAGTGGCTGAGCCTTCCTGCTGCTTCCTGTGTACAGATGTACAGTCCTCTTCACTTTAAAACCTGTTTTTTATTGTTTGAGCAGAAACAACTTTCCTTCAATAAATGTTCTGAAAATCCATACCAGTGTCTATTGTTTTTTTTATTCGTCTGATTATGACACCACCGCACACCCAACCCCAGCTGAGTCAGCAGACATTCATTCATCTATAATTAAAGGCTACATTTTTTATCCACTCCCAGTTTCAACCATGTAAAACAGGCCCAACATCTGCCTCTGTCATGTTTTGATCAATTTGTCTCTAGGATACTGTTGCCAGGTGATAAATCAATAAAAACCAACAATTTCACACCTTCAAAAGCTGTGTGAAACAAGGTGTGATATTGGAGCAGAAGTAGGTCACGTTTTACGGCGATGGGTGGCGTCTGCATGGCAACGAAATGATTAAAGAAGGATAAAGAGATGAACTGAAAACGACTGTACAAAAGAACAACTAAATTTGAAGATGTTAGGAATAATTTTATAAAAAGTTATTGGCTGTTTCTTGTCAACACAAACCTCTGCTTCCTTTCAAATCAATTCATAAAAACTTTCATTACCTGTTGTACCAAAATGTAGTGACTATATGTTGTCGTAACACATATCAAATTTCTTCTAAAAGTCGGTGTGGCTAGTGCAGAAATGTTCTCCAGGAGCAGTCAGACTCGCCATGAATCTAGAGAAGCCTCTGACTGAAGACTGTTTCTATGCAATTTGCAGATTTTTCTGAGTCTGAAAATTGTTTCATAAATTTTCAGAGGCAGAAAAATCAACAGGAGCCGCCCTCTGAACTCCTCTGAAGTCCTCCAGTTACCACGGTTACGGCTTGTAAGGCTGGTTTCGCTTTTCAATATGGCCGCTTCTCATGTCAACAGCAGTAAGCTGTGGTGGAAATATTTATTTTACAAGATATATGTGTAAGAGTGGGACTGAAATCAATGCTACATGTAGCATCTGCTGCTAACTGAACTAGTTGGTGTTTGGTTATGGAAAGTAAAGATTCTTTTTTACGACAGTCCGATCTTTTCACGCCCGAAAAAATCCCATCTATTCTGTTCCCAACTGTGGAGCTAAATTGTATCCGATTGTTTTTAAAACATCTGCAGTCTGAACAGTCATGTCGCATTTTATCCAACTTTACCGTCATAATTCTACACCAGAAGAAGAAACATCAGAGCGATGCTGTAGTTGCAGTTGTAAACCATTCACTAAGAAGTCTGATGGTGGTCGATTTAATAGCTGAAAAACCCAAACTTCTTTGACTTTTCCAACAACATTAACTGGAACGCTGTTACCTTGAATTTAGCATTCTTCCTGCTCTGAGTTCCACCTTCCAAGATAAATGGAGCGCAGCAACATCCTCATGACCGCCATGCTAACATGCTAACAGCTCTATATCCGGTTAAACCTCTGTCGGGCCGTTTCATAGAAAGATGTTGGAGTAGGGGATAAGATGGATTGAAGACGGTTTGAACGTCCTCCTTTTCTCTGCTTCTCAACTCCTCTGGGGCTAGGGGTCAAAGTTCAGGGATTATTTTACCTTTTTGAGATGCTAATCAGCTGTGTCACCTTCCTCGTTTCAGACCAAATAATGGCTTTTGCTTTGTCACTTGAGCTTTCTGGCCAAAAGCTTCGCTGTTTCCAGTAAACACAAACCTGCATTCCTGTATTTCCAACCAACACAAACCAACCTGGACCCGAGTGGAAAAGTAATCACACCCCAAACCCAGCAGCTGGTCCATCCAGCTGGTCCATCCAGCTGCCATGCTGCGGTTCTGATACCTGCTAACGAGTCGCTAACCTCACCCTGGATGACCTTTGACCCACTCTGCTTTGCTGCACCGATTCAACTCAGGCACAGTGGAAGCATCCAGCATCACTGGTCTTTACGAGGTCAGTTAATGCCGCATCATTACAATTAGATATCCAGACTTTGACTAGACCAGATATAAAATGTGGTTTTTTGTCTGGTGTTCTGTTGGATCATCGTTCTGCTGCAGAACCAAGTCTGGTAGAATTTCACAAACTGATGATCATCCTGAAGCAGCCAAACAGGCCCAGAGCATCACACTGCCACTACCGTGTTTGACTGCAGGTATGTTCTTTTTCTGAAATGGTCTTAATTTTTACTTCTTTGTCTCTCCGTGGTTTTAACCATGACCTTTGACCTCAACTGCATTTTGTACAAACTCAGCTAATATTTTTCTGATATAAATACATTTTTTTGATTATTTGAAATATTTATAGGGCTTAAGCAAATCAATTTAAAAGAAGGGATGAATACTTTCTCACTGCACAGAAAATATTACAATTCATCAGTCATTGGGTTAAAAATTGACAAAATATTGTTTAATCTTCTTATTGGTTTTAGCTCTGTTTGTGGATGGTTAATATTTGTTCAGTAGTTTTAACTTTTCCTGTTTCTGATGCCAATTATAGGTCACCACAGTGAAAAGGTGAGAAATGAATGAACTTTCTGACACAAAGTTTGCAGGGTGTCCAAACTTTGTGTCACATGGGCCAAAAATTAAATTAAATTAAATTAAAAACTTTCTATTGTAAGAGTTTAACTTGTTTGCAAGAAATTAATCCTAATTAAAAACCAAAACCTCCATCTCCATCCACCACCTGTGCTGTGAAGCCAAAATGTGTCACTTAATTAAATGAGGCCATTAGAAACTGGGTCAGTTTGGTTAGTAGTTTATAATAACTGGCTTTGAATCCATAGACAAACCTTGTTGCTAACCAAAACAAAACCGGAGGCATTTAAAGCGCTGAACTCTTGCATTATGGGTAAAAGTGTCTTAGGAAGGTTTCAATGTTCTGCAGGAGCGACGGAAACTTCTGACTGAAAGACGAGCTCAATGGCTAAAACTGTGCCGGTTGTTTCCATGTGGAGAAATTCTCCGAGGCACGAATTTCACCGAACTTTCCGACTTTCCACTCCCGCCTCTCGAGGTTTAGGAAGGTGCGCTTCAGGGGAACGTCCAAAACTCATAAAGATTTCAGTTTACCAAAGTGCTAAGATCCTCACATTCAATGAAATGATGACTGAAGGGAGAAAAAAGATTGTTCATCTTCCTTTGTTGACGAGAACCTGCAGAAATCCCAGAATAATCAAGAAATCCTCACAGAAAGATTTCTCAGTAAAATCTGGGTTCATCTGGATTTAAACTGGTGGTTTTTTACTGCCAAACTGGTGATTTAACTGTCAAACTAGTGGTTTTTACTGTCAAACTGGTGATTTTTACTGTTAAACTGGTGATTGTTTTACTATAAACAGCAACATGTGGAAGAACTCGCCAGGTCATGTCGTCACATTGGGTTTATTGATATGTAAACATCAGGCGGGTGAAATGCCAGTCAAGTGCAAACGACTCGTTTCCTTCATGTTGAGCCTCCAGTGTCTCCAGATTGCCATCTTGTATCAGTTATGGTTCAACTAAAAACTCTTTCCAGCATTTCTCTCTGCAAATCGGGGGTTGCATCACCTTTCTGATTCTTTTAAACAGTGACATAAAAATCTGAAGGCCATCTGTCAGTTTGACAGATTATAATTTACTCACTTAAATTGGTTTGATTGGAACCAGAACTTCATCATCTGCTCCATCTCCAGCTAATGTGGTTCTCTTTCTCTCTGCTCTGAGACAAACCAACCAAACCCTTTGAGCAACCTGTTCCCCTCCCGGCCTGTAGGGGCGCTGCACCAAGACCCACTTCCTTCTTCACCAAATGGAAACTAAAATGGAGGCCTCAGATTTTAGTGGTTGGAGGATTTATCTTTAGTCTTTGGCTAAAGACCATGAGAGATTTCTCCTGCTAGCAGAAAGTGAGTGCTCCTGCTAGGCTATTTACCCAGAATGCCCTGCGCTATAGTCCACTTCCTGCTTTTGGTGCTGTCTCCAGTTCGCTTGGCGTTCTCATATTCATTCAAACCGAACCTGAGTTCACTTGGAGAAATGTACCCTGATTTCAAAACTTTTTCCAAAGTGCTGCTTGTAGTTCCAGTCTCCAGTAGAGCGTGGCTTAATCCTCCTGATCAGGATCAAAACCCTGAGACATTTGACTGCAAACAAGCGGTGATCAGTTCAGATCCATGCTTACCAGGAGGAAGTTGTGGCTCTGCGGCCACAGCAGGTGAATTGTTCATAATTTAAATGGAATCATTTAATTTAATTGTTTTTATCACTTTTATCCAAATTACCTGACTTCACCAGAAACCATTCTAGTTTTCAAAATGATGAAATTCAACAGGTTTAACTGTGTTAACTTAGGATCTCAGAACAATGAAACACATTTTTACTAAAACTGATTAAATATAATCCAAGTAACCAAAATAACATTGAGAAGAGCAACTTATAATACTTTGTTAATATAATAACCAGTGGTGGCACTGCTAACTAGGAAGGTGATTGTACTTATCAAAAGCATTAGATTAATTTTTAATTACAATTCAAATCTGGTTTCAGTGTTGCTGATGCCACAGTCAGAGGTTTTTGTCACTAATATTAATATTCAGCTTGTTGAATATTAAATAAACTGAATGACTTTTGAATATTAAGTTATTATTATTTAAACTTACAGGTAAAAAATAGATGATAGTGGTATATATTTGAAAGTCTAGTAAAACCTTTTTCTCTGCTGCTTACAGAGAAAGGTTTCTACTTTCTACCATCCACAGGGTGTCCTTTGGGTGGCAGAAAAAAATCAAATAAAGGATTAAAATCAAAATTAAAAATAAATCCAGGGAATCATTCCTTCAGACTTTTTCTTCATCCTGCCGCCTCCATCTGTGAGGGGAGGGATTGCAAAGTTTACAGAGAAGGATTGTGTGACTCCTCAGGAAGGTATTCGACTGGGCAGGGATCACTTTCTGTCAGGACGTGTTGTAGCTATTCAGGAGGTTACACTGACATTTCTGATGATGATGATGATGATGATGATGATGATGATTATGATTATAAACCTGCGGTTGCACCCTTGAAATGAGTGATAACCGGTTTTTATGAGGATAATCTGACTCCTTACATAAGGTGACATGAGCAGCTGATTATTAACAGGCGATTATCGGCGCTGGTGTGCAGGACGTGCCGTCACCTGGGTTTATTCATCATTATGTTCATTAACGTCAACACCTCTATCGCCTCAGAGGTTCTGTTTTGCAAAGTCGTTCAGAAATTTCTAGAAATATAAATATTACCCCAACGTCTGTGAATAAACTCCTCCGGTTCCCTGTAAATTTAACTGAAACCAAGAGTTTTTTCTCCTATCTCTAAATCACTGCACAAAGGTTGAGGTGCTGATGATTTTATAGTCCTGACTCAGGAGTAAAGCTGCTAATTTCTCTCACAGATAAAGCTCTCTGTCTGCCTGCGATGCATTCAGTGCTGAAGCAGAAGAACGAAACAAATCAGAAGAATCAGAGTCAGAACAGCTTCATTGACCAAGATTTTACACACAAACGAGGAGTTTTATTTCAGGTTTTACATTGTATAACCTAATGTAAACTTTAAAGGAAATGAAATAATGATAAAAGAAGAATATGTTCATGTGTTTGCAAAGAAGAGTGCAAAAAATGCTTATTCAGTTTCCCAACAGAGTAGTTGAATACTGTAAGGTATTTATTGTGTTCATCAGGGAGGGACAGTCAGGAAAAATGGCAGGTGGAAATGCATGAATAATGTAAACTAAAAAAGTGCAACAAAAAAAACCCCAACAAAAAACAAATGCATCAAGGAAATGCTGCAAATGAAAATTGCGGCAACCACAGAAAATAGAAGGAAAAAGTAAAACATTAAGTGTAAAATGCTGCAAAGTCCTCCAGACCACTAGGGGGAGTTGAACTCCAAATAATCTGTGACCAGACGCTCAGCAAAAATCCAGACAAATAAAATCATGCCTTACACTTCATGTCTTTTACAAAGTCATAGAGCAGCAGCATGATGACATACTAATATTACCGACTCCAGACTCCCCCTAGTGGTCAGGCAACAGTGCTACGGTTAGCTAAAATATAGTCAATAGCATGTGGAGTATCACTAGCATATGGACTAACAATGACTTATTCCATTTATTATGCAAGCAATATTGTGCCAGCGAAAATTAGTTTAAATGTTAAGGTTATCTTGTATGCTATCACTAGCATGTGAGTTATCACTAGCATGTTGACTACAAGTTACTAACTCGACTCAGTTTGCAAACATTAGTGCTAAGGTTAGCTGAAATAATGCCAGTAACATTTGGAGTATCACCAGCATGTGGACTACATTGACTTACTCCATTTAGTATGCTAAATGTAGCTAACATGTCAAAAATTAGCTAAAAATTATTATTTTTAGCTTAACGCTAATGCTATCGCTAGTTTATGGAGTGACTAGCATGTAAACTCTACTAATGGAATGTGAGATGTTACTAGCATGTTGACTAACGGTGCCTTACCCCACTCAGTATCCAAACATTAGCACTGCAGCTCAGCTTCCTGGAACAGGAAGCCAGAAAAGCAGAAGTCGGTTTTTATATAATGTATCCTGAAGGCAAATTCGGTTTCAATCTGATTCTAGAAAGCAAGGAGCAGCTGGTATTTACTTTAGGGATAATTCTCACCAAATCCTACAGGTGTGGCCTTACAACTCAATAATCCAGCAATTAGATGCTTCTTAAAGAAATGTGGTGCAACAGCAGAGCCTCAGTCTGGAATGTGGCAAAGCTAACACGTCCCATTTCGGCTTTCTGCTGAGATTCCTTCACTCACAGATCCTGTTGGGCTCGCTGGCAGATTACTCTGCTGTGAGGCGGTCCTCGCTCTGACGTAATTCATGCTCATACGTTTTCCACAGAGACATAGCTAGATGTTTCAGTGTTTCAAAAACCTAGAAAAACACCAGATTTTTCCAGATTACAGTTTGCAATGTTGTCTTTTTATTGTAAATAGTTATTTTCCTTCCCCAATGCTTTGCAGGTAGAGCCAACAAGTGGCACATTTTCACTCACTTGTTACATAACTGAGGACTTTTTGACTTTGTCTCCAGCTGTAAAATCCTCTCATCTTTAACTATAAGATTAAAAGTCTTTGGAGAACATTAAAGGGCAGTTAAAGCGCTTCAAGGTTGCTGTCAAGTCTCTTATCAGAGTCAGAACTGGGTCATAGCAGAGCCAAGGTCGAGAGCTGAGCTGGGAATAATTAGCTCAGAACAATCACTGTTATTTGGTTTCAGCTGCAGCTCAAACAGCAAACACTGGATTTAATAAGTCGGCAGAAATCCTTCCAGTTCTGCCTGCTTTTTGTTCAAAGTGCAGCAGAAATCTTCCTCATAACAGCAGCTGATTCAGCTCTAATATTCTAACCGAGGAGAGGAAGAAAATTAATGTTTCTGCTCCCACCTGTCTGTGAATGTGGCACATAAAACCATCTTAATGTTGACCCAAATGCAACTACATCACCTAATCTCTCTGAGGTGCCATGAAGGGAGAAACTGAAGTGACTGCGATTATTTTCCAAAGTTTTTTTTTGCCAGTTTATTTTTGGTTTCCACTTGTTTAAATCAAGCTAACTTGTCTAGCTAGCTAGCAACTAGCTAGCTTAGAAACCGACCCAGACATCCTCCCTCCTGACAACTAAACATAGCTAATATATCAAAAAGTAGTTAAAAATGATTGTTTTAGCTTAATGCTAATATTAGCACGAGGGCTATCACTTGCACATAGAGCAAAAACTTTGCCAATGCTAAGGTTAGCATCGTTGCTAGCAAAGTCAGCAATCAAATCGCCTAAATTTACGGCACCTCATTTATTCCACTATATGTCATAAATGTTGTTTCTCTTTACTACTATTTTTGTAATAAAATCATCTAAATAAAAACGATATTAGGCGGCCATCTTAAAGCGGGTTAACTCACTCATAGGTCCATCAAGGTGGAGTCAGCCATTGGCATCACGTTCAAACGGTCAAAACATTAAATAAATCTAGAGATTGATCTCTTTACCAACACACTAATTGACCTTAATATATAAAACTTTTTTTTTCTCATTTCACAGGATTATTTAGTTTGGATATGCTGATGCTAATTCATTGATGCTAATGCTAACGCTACATTGTACAATTTCTTTTTTTTTCTAATATAATAAAGTTAATGGAATCCCTTCTTTCCTCATTCTGATGCTACATTTGAACTTTACCAATATGTCTCCACCTCATATGCACTGAGCTGCTGCTTTGTGATTGGCTCATTTCTGTCAGCAAGCAATTGAACTGGTGTACCTAACAAAGAGGCCAGTCAACGTTTATATAATATATGAACTTGAATATATAATTTTGACCCCATTTTGATTAAAGAAAATGCACCATACATTCAAATTTTACTTTTAAAAATAATTTATTTTGTTTTATAACTATTCCACATTACGGGAAAAAACATTTATTTTAATAAATTATTAAAAACTCAAAATTAAAACATTTTTGCTCAGGCAGCAGGAATGTTGCAGCACTAAATTCAGAATATCTTAAAACAATTTATATCTAAACAAATCTGCATTTAATGTGTAAAATTATTAGCGACACCTCTGATTTCATCCCAAAACTTTACTTTATTCCTGCAAATGTATATAAAAATGTTCATATTTTAACTTTACAACAAGCCTCTTCTTCACAATATGATTATTATATTCAGTTAATTAAAAAGAAAATCTTTGAATGAAAGAGAAAAATACCATAAAATCAGAATAAATGATTACTAAAGTCATCGTTAGACATTAGAAAATGTTGGGGGTTTTTTAAAATATATTTTAATGAAAAATAAACTGTTTTAGCTATAATCTGCTACATATAAATTTAGCTGTGTTTTTCCATGGTATTTAATTATGCAAACAAAAAAGTATTCTGATTTTATTTTTCTATTTATATTTACGGCAGTTTTCCTAGAAGAACTCATCATTTTATTTGCCCTAGAAATTTAAAGAAGTGCATTTAGCTGCACTTAAACAAAAAAAAAGTAATTATTAATTACTCGTTTGTAGAAAACAGGAATAAAACAAGAAATTAGCAGAATAAATGGATCTTTTAACTTTTTTAAACTTGTCAGAATATATCAATCTAATGCCAATTTTTGTTATCTTTACTTTAAGTAGCTTTTAAAGACATATTTTAGATTTTTCTGTACCTTTATGGCATGATTTCCAACTAAACTTCTCCATGAACGCTGTATTTCCGACAGCACCTGAAGGCATCACCGGTGGATTTTCAGAGTGGGCGGGGCCGTTCGCGTTCCTCGGTAAAATCTGAGGCGCGCGCCGCCCCTGTCACTTTCGACACCTGAGAGCCGACCGACACCGGAGAGTAAAACCCTAACCAGCAACCCGACAGAGCTAGTAGCATCATGCCGTCTCTGCGACACTCCTACACGGTGACGGCCCCGGGACACCCCGTCGGCCTGCCGCTGGACGAACCGGAGCTGCGGCGCAAGCAGCTGTCCCGCTCCATGCTGGTCAACACCTTCATGGGTCTGATCATCAACCCGGCCAAGGTGAGTCCACATCCGGGTCTTTTCTCTGAAAAAATGTTTTAATGTGTTTTTCCTGCAGATTAACTTCATTCTGCTCCGCAAATATCAGTTTTGAGTTATCAATTTTTGTTTTCTTCCAGAAGAATTTATATTTTTATTAACCCTTATGTTTTATAAATTTCTGAATTTTAATCAGATTTGAGCATTTCTGCACATGAAATATAATAATACAATTGGAAGCAATCACGTGTAACATTCAGGCATAACATTATGACCAGCGTGGACACTGACTGGTTTTTCTCCTGGAGTTTCATCTGCAGCAGGTTAAACTCCAGGGTCACCTGATCAGATCTGCTAGTGGTCATAATGTTTTGCCTGATTGCAGTATGCTTTGAGATAATGCATTAAAGGAAAACAGCTGCACAGAAATAATCACTGTTTTCTGCTACAACATAGACCTGAAATGATTAGTCATGATTAATTGATTATTGAAATAATTGCCAACTAATCGATTAATCGTTAACAGACTTATTACAAAACGGTTAAAAATGTATATAAAATTTGCATTAAAGATAAAAACATGGCATGAAGCAAGCGAAGAAATCTCAAAATGCAACAACTCTACAGCTATATAGTCGAACACGGTGGTGGTAGTGTGATGATCTGGGCCTGCTTTTGCTGATTCCAGATAAATCATCATTTAAAAAAAAAAAAATCGCTTTTTCCTAGTTACCTGCTGCTTTTTCTCTGATATTAAAGTTTATTTGATGATCTGCAACATTTAAAAACAGAAGGAATCTGTAAAGGTGTAAATAATTTTCCACAGAGATTAAATTGACAAACACAGTTGAGTCTTGACTGCATGTTGCATGAGTGTGTAGAAATGACGGTAAAGTTGAGCCGGGCGTCCTGCATGCGGAGCGGATCGGGTGTTGGGAGAAAAGCTGCAGACGGCTGCATCAAGTGGGGCTGTTGCGTAACGGGAAGCAGAACTGCTGATAAGCGGCGCGTCTCAGGAAGAACACCTTATCGTTCACGCAGCAGGACTCTGCTGGCACCAGGACCGGCCCGCAGTCAGCACATATTTCTGTTTACGTGGGCCGGAGGTGTCGGGCTCAGGTCGACCCGAGGAGCTTCTTACATAACCAGAACCTCAACCGAGACCGGAGAGTTTTCATTTAACTCCACGCTAATATTAGGACCGAAGGAAACGGAGATAATCATCGGTTTTAATCGTGATTAATCGTTTATCGAAATAATCATCAACTAATCAATTAATCATTAACCGGAAAATACAAACTTGGGGAAAAAAGACATATTTAAAGCAGTAATTAAGTCAAAACTGAACAAAGTGCGTATAATAAGATAAAAATCTTTGCTTTAACTTCACCTGGTTCAAATTCACTGAAATAACTATGTTGTTGCATTTAGGCAATAAAATGTTTATTTTCATATTTAAAAAAGGAATTAAACTAATTGTGTATAGTTCATTTAAAAAAAAATCTGGATGAAAGAGAAAAATACCTAAAAATCTGAATAATCAATTTCTCAAATAATTGTTATTTACATCCCTAAAATCAAAATATTCATGAACAAATCTGCATTACTGTATAAAACAAACAGTTGCAGCTGGAATTTTCCTGAAAATATTCATCAAAAACGTTCATAGTTTAACTTTATAATGAGCCTCTTCCTAAATAACATGAGTTATGTAGTCAGTTACTAAAAATCTCTGTATGAAAGAGAAAAATACCTAAAGATGCTGAAATAGAATCATGTTTAAAAATGAGTCATTTCTCAAACGGTATGGATTTCCACAGTGATTTAAAAATGAAAATCCATCATGAATTTACAGAAAACATTTCAGGATGGAGGATTTGTCTGGAAATATCCACATTTCTCCTCACTTTCTGCTGTTTTCTTCTAAGATTCCTTGGATTCCTGCGTTTTCATTTGAACCGTGTCGCTCTGTGTTTACCGTGTAAACATCTAGACGATAAAACCCGGGTTCAGCTGGGTCTCCAGAGCCCACTCCAACGTGTTTACACCCTCAGCCAAGGCGAGGCCACTGCCACCGCCGCCGTCACATGCTGCACGCCTGCAGGATGCCAATTTCAGCACAGAATGTTCCCAGGCTCTCTGAAGTCCTGCCAGCCGGTGCACAGAGTTCACCTGAACGCATCACTTCCTGTGAGCCCGGTCCTGCTGGTTTGGACCCACACCATATGTCTGCTTCCAGACTGCAGAGACTGATTTAAACCAGAGTTATCTAGGATTATACATGCATTAATAGCAGTAATAAGTAGAAATTGACCGATGCTGGTTTTTTAAGGCCGAGTCTAACTGATCTAAAATATGTGCTGCAAATAAAATAAACCAACGTATAATTTTTTAAAAAGTGAATAAAATCAGAATATATAAAAACTACTTAAATGAAATGTCACAAAAAATTACATTGAATAAATACTGAATATGTTAAAAAGTAAAAAAAAAAAAGAAAGAATAGTGATGATTTAACATAAATACTGTTGGAAAATTATAAACGAATATTACAAATATGTTGAAAAGTTCTTTTAATTAATCACATTCTCAAGCCTTTACGTTATTTCTATTGTTATCTGGACTTTTGTCAGGCTCAGCCCTCCATACATGAGCCGCTGCTGCTGCTGCTTAATTCCCAGTTTAAAGGTGAACATATTTACATTTCCAGCTGTCAGCAGAGGCGTTGATGCGTTTTGCTGCTCGGTCAGCTCATTACTGTATTATTATGTAACAGAAGTGATGACTGAGCCGCATGTCATCGCCCACTGGAACATCATCACCTCGAAACAATCTGTTCTGTCAATATTAGGTCATCAGGGTGGCTTAATGAAACTAAATGCGGGTGTTGATTATAAAAATAAAAATGTTTTTACTCATTTTCAGGTTATGTAAGCGGCTCTGGGAACTGAACTTTTTTTAGCAGGAAGCGTCTAAGACCCAGACTGTAGAAATTGATTCCTGTGGCGGTAGCGCAGGGCTACAATGTTTAGGGGCGGGCTCAAAAACCTTTATTTTCTTCTCTTTCTTTAATTTAATCTCTGTTTTATAGCTTTTTACTGTTATATAAAACATTTAAGCCCATGTCAGGTGTCATGTATTCATATTTTGGGATATTAGTAATATAAAAAGTACTCAATTATTAGAAAATGTGTAAAGTTATAGTACTTTTTCTACCCACAATGCATCATTTCATAGCAGAAATACCACCAGAATCCTCCCTCGAAATATTTATTAAGTTGATTTATTGAAAATTTCTAATATGAACTAGTGATACTTTGCAGCTTATTTATGTAAAAATACTCTGGGAGCTCAGACATTTCAGTTTTCTGTCCTCTAGACTGAATAGGAAGTGTTTTAAGGAAAAGGTCATTTAAGGCCTGGATGAATCAAACTATGGAGACATGTTGCGTTTCATAATGACAACATGATGAAATGCCACGATGTCGTCTGCATAGAGACGAACTTTATCCTCCCCGTGACCTCAGATCCAGAACCCGACTCCCCTCCATCTGATTGATGGAACCCTCCATCACATCACCTGACCTCATCTGACCTCATCGTACGATTCGGACTGCAGCATAAAAATAGAAAATGCTGCTGTTGCTGCTGCAGAAACCAAGTATTCAGTTAGAAACTGCAGAGGGAGCTTGGATCTGAAATAGAACAAAAAATAAAAATATCTACTTTTCCATATTTTGTCACATTAGAACCATGAACATAAAAATATTTCATTTCAGATTAGATTACACATCATTTAGTCTTCAGCAGTCATCAGGAAACTTCTGAAGGCAACTGGTTGAATGAGGGCTGAATACTTTTACACACCGCACCTTTCAGTTGAAAATGTTTTTAATTCTGTCTAATTTTCTTTCTACTTCACTGTTGTATATCATTTTGCATTGGCCTCCCACGTTAAATATATTTATGGGTGTAATGTAGCAAAAAATTGAAAAATTAGCCACTTAAGATTATTTTATACATTCGAAATAAATTTAAGAAATCAAGTAATCTAGTAATTCAATTAATTTTTTAAATAAGAAAATAAAAATTTTATTGACTAAAACACGATAACGCTTGATTATTTGTGTCTTGTACATTAGTTAGTTAGTTACTGTGTTACTGATATTTGCTGTAGGAACTAGATCAAAAATAAATTTTGTGGTTTTGTAGTGATTACTACCAGACTTAAACAGAACCTATCTGACAGCACGAAGTAGGCGGAAACATCTCAGAAAGTGACTTGATAGAAATAAATTCTGTAACAGACGAGAAATAGAAGAAAAGAACCAAAAAGATCTTAAAGCTGAAGTCAGGCTGAAAAATGTAGGTTTTTGATGTCTGTGGTAATTTTGAATGTTTCTGTTTGTGAACAGAGCAAGAGTCCACAGGGCCTAGTGGGACTGAGGAACCTGGGCAACACGGTAAGCCTCCCAGCCTCACAGCGTCTCTCCCAGTAAAACCAGCAGCTCAGACTGGATCCGTGGTGACGTTTGCTCTCGTTTCCAGTGCTTCATGAACTCCATCCTGCAGTGTCTGAGCAACACGTCCGAGCTGAGAGACTACTGCCTGTGGAACTTCCACCTGATGGAGCTGAACCACCGGACCAACACGGCGCTCATGGAAGGTGGGCGGAGCCTCTGCGTGACGAACGCTGCGTTATCAGCTTTCAGACGGTTTCTGGGTTAAGTGTAGGTCTCAACCTGTAAACTTTATGTTTTTACACTCCCTCATCATCACTCAGCTGTTAAACCCAAATCCTTCCAGCCTCAGTCAGCGAACGCGACACAGAAAAGCTGCGGTGTTTAATGTGTCATTTTTACGATGTAATCTGAGCCCAGTGGACGTTTATCACCTGTAGTGGCACGCTACGCATCCTGGGCTCAGGGTGGGAACATCAGGTCAGCGGACGAACCTCAGGAGACATTTTAGTAAAACTAGAGGAGGGACATGTCTGTAATTCATCAATTACAATAAATCAAATCTATACATTTACAAAATAAGCAACATTTTCAATTCAAAAATCAATTTTTCCTGCTAAATTATTGAATAAATAGACATATGAGCTCAACAGCAAATATATGTATTGTTTTAATCTGTTCTGGTTCTTTTCAGGCTGTTTGTAAATGTTACTTGTGCGTCAGATTTACGGATGTACCAGAAACATGTGAACACAAATGTTCATGGTGGAACATTCATACCTAAACAAAGAAAAAGTGATTAGTTCTGTTAAAGTTTTTTAAATTAATGCAAATAATTTATAAAATCAACGTGTCAAAGTCCCGGCCCCCATTAAAACACGTAATCTGTGTTGAATCTAAATTTGTCCTGATATTCATGACAGAGACCGAAGCTCCCAGTGACCTTCTCTGCTGAGTATTAATATTTTGTTTTGAGATTGTTTGATTTGGACATTTGATTTTGACCGTGGAAATGTTGGCAGCAGATACTTTTGGTCCTGTGGGACTCGGGATGGGCTCTTTGTTTCCTCCGGTTCTTCCTAAATATGTAAACATGCAGAGATCCGCTCCATGTTCTCTGGATTTCATTTGCAGAGTTTGGGATTATGTTGGGATGATTCCTGTTGGACTGTGAAGCTAAGGATTGATTTACTAATAAATCGCTAACATTTTTCTCTCTTCCTGTCTTGCTTTCGTTTTCTGGTTTAGAGTTTGCAAAGCTGACTCAGAATCTGTGGACGTCTGTGAACAACGAGGCCGTCAGTCCGTCTGAATTCAGAAACCAGATTCAGAAATTTGCCCCCAAATTTATTGGCTGCAAGTAAGTTTCTCTTCTTCTTCTCAGAAAGCCTTAAATCTCAGGTGAGAGAAGTTGTCAGATTGGATAAAATCATTTTTCTCTGCAGCCAGCAGGACGCCCAGGAGTTCCTGCGCTTCCTGTTGGACGGCCTCCACAACGAGGTGAACCGGGCCACGATCCGGCGAAAGGTGTCGGTCCAAGACATCGACCACCTCCCGTGAGCCGACCCCCTGCTCCAGAGGTTTCTCAGCTTCACTTGTGTTTTTCTGCTAAATCTCAATTATTTGATCTGCAGTGATGAAGAAAAAGCCCGGCGGACGTGGAACATGTACCTGGAGAGAGAGGACAGCAGAGTCGTTGGTAAGAGTCTTTGAAACATCAGTGAAGCAACATGACTGCCTTCCAGTGAACTTGACCTTTGACTTCTGACATGCCTCCTTCCAGATCTGTTTGCAGGGCAGCTGAAAAGCTCTCTGACCTGCACAGTTTGTGGTTTCCGCTCCACCGTGTTCGAGCCGTTTTGGGATCTATCGGTTCCGATCGCACAGGTGAGGAGACACAACCTGCCAGCCAATCAGATTCTGGTTCAGCACCACTTACCTGAAATGAACCCGATTTCTGCTTAAAACGCTACTTCTACGAAAACCCAAATGATGATACTCCAGCAACTATTTTACTAGGGCTGAAACGATTAATCGGATTAATTAATTTAGTAAACGATTAATCATTAACTGGAGTATTCAGACTTGAAAAAGCCATATTTTCTACCCAGAACTCATCTAGTAATTTTCCTTCACCAGGTTCAAATTCAGTAAAAAAAAAATCCTGTTCAGCAACTTTTGCTATCAATGATTAATCAGTTTATGTTTGAAGGGTTGACTGAGCTTTAGATGCTTTCTTTACCACAAATGTCAAGCCTCACTAAAATAGTGCTGTTATTGCATTTTAGACAATAACATGTTTATTTTATGCAGAAAATGGATTGAATTACTTGATTTGCATTTTTATGTATTTCTAAATTAGAAAAGAAGCTCATAAATAAATAATATGCAGAATGTTGCAGTTTTTTATCCGATTAATCATCAGAATAATTGATAGGATAAGCAATTATTCTGATGATTAATTGACAGTATAATTCATAGAATCATTGATTATTCTGATGATTAGCTAATTAATCATAAGTGTAATTGATAGATTATTCTGATGATTAATTGATTAATCAACAAAATAATTGATTACTGAAATAATCAGCTCTACACTTTACTGCTCTATCCTGGCGTTGATGATTTTAAGTTCTCAGAAAGCAAAAAACAATCAATAAAACATTAAATTCTTCTTGAAACCTTCATTTTAGATCTTGATACTCTGAGATTGTGGTAAATGAATTTTCCTGACTGGATGTTGACTGATCCTTTACAGAAGAGCTCTGGTGAAGTGACGCTGAAGGACTGCTTGAGGCTCTTCACAAGAGAAGACGTGCTGGACGGAGAAGAAAGACCGGTAACAGACCTGGCAACAGCTAGCAGCTTTTTCTGTTTTAAGATGCTGCAGACAGAATCTGACTGCCTGCAACGCTTTTGTTTCTTTCTCAGACCTGCAACAAATGCAAAGCCAGAAGAAAATGCACCAAGAGGTTCAGCATCCAGAGGTTCCCTCAGGTTCTTGTACTTCGTATCCTTTTTGCAGTCGATTTTGCAGCATGCAAATGCTAATCCTCCCGCTAACACAAAAGTATACCAGATAAACGGTTTTTGTGCCTTGACCCCGGTTTGCCTCTCAGACCTGAAGCGTTTCTCAGACTCAAATGTCCGAGCGAGCAAACTGAACACCTTCGTCGACTTTCCTCTCAAAGATCTGGACCTGAGGGAGTTTTCAGCGGACAGCAGTGGTGAGTATCTGCAGCAAAAACAGAAACTATCTAGAGAAGAAGCTTCAGTTGTCACAGCTAAAAACTACAAATCAGGCCCAAATCTGGTCCCTGATCCTTCAGAGTCACATGAAGACAGTTACAAAGTCGGTCTTCTGTCACTATTTACAGGACTAAAGGACTAATGTCCCGGCAAATTCTAGAAAAACTCCACACCACAAATGTGGACCAAATTTCCAGAAAACTGCAAAACAACTGAAACACAGAGACCCTTTAAATCAAGATTAAAACTCATCTGGTTAGAGCTGATTTTGATTCATAATAACTCGAACATTGACCAATAATTTTGATTATGGCGTTCAACAGAATTTAATGTCTGTCACTGGTTTTTATAATGTTTTCGGCACGTTAAACAATTGATTCTTCTTGCAGAGCGTCCCATCTACAACCTGTACGCCGTATCCAACCACACGGGGAACGTGCTGGGCGGCCATTACACGTCGTGCTGCAGGAACCCGGCGCTGGGGGAGTGGTTCAGCTACAACGACTCCAGGTATCAGATCTCACCTCACTGGGTTCACGTATCAGCTTATCAGGCTGATCACGCAGCCTCCGCCTGCTGCGCCCGCTGCTGACCTCATTGTCGCCATAAAACTCTGCAGCAGCTTAAATTTTACGACCAAATTAGGGGTCAGCTGCGTGTTTACAAGCCTGTGGATGTGTGTGTGTGCGTGTGTGCGTGTGCGTGTGTGCGTGTGCGTGTGTGTGTGTGCGTGTGTGTGTGTGTGTGTGTGTGTGTGTGTGTGCTTAGCAGGTTAAGCACGCATAATGTAAATAAATTATCAGTGAATGTTGAAAAAACTAACTACATGATATTTAGCAAAAGAGAGGTTGATGTTGATGGGGTTGAGATTAACCGTGAGAGAGATCAAATTCCTCTTGATGAAAACATAAACTGCAAACCACACATCAACAATTAACATATCAAGGAAAATTAGGTCATTATATAAAATGTGTCATTGAATGGTGCTATGCAATTCACAGATCGTTCCCTATTTTACCTATTGTGTAGAAGTTTGAGGGAATGTTTGAAAAGGATAAACAAGTTCTATTTTTATTTTGTAAAAAAGGAGGAAAAAAAGGCTGCTAGGTAATGATGACTAGCATTGGTTTTAGCTGTCAAGTCTTCAATATAAAGCGCTAATTCTTTAATGTATGCGTGATATATAAAAGAGACGCAGTGCTTTGCTACTAAATGTCAACACTACAACAACTAAATCGGGTTAGGAAAAAGTTTTAATTAAAAAGAAAATGGTAAAGGAGAGGGAAGTATGTCAGCTATGCTAGCTTGATTTTAACAACCTTAACATGTCGATGTGCTGTGGAATTTGGTGTGTTTTGGTTCAGTTAACAAAAAAGAAAGAAGAAAGGCGACACACACGAAAACTGTCAGACAGATCATCAGGAGAGCATCAGCAGCTATCAACCACTACTGTATTAGATTAGCTAATTTAGACTAGCTAACCACAAAGGTAGCTAATGTACCACAGTGATCACTTATCAATAATCACAAAGATAAACATCAAGCCTGAAAACATAAATGGCCTGAATGTTCTGTTCTTTGTGTGGTAAATGTTTGAGTGTTTTTTGGTGTTGAATCCTGAAACATACAATAGTGGCGTTGATTTCAGTCAGTTGCTATGGCAACGAGTCTGCGGAGAGCAAGAAAAAAGAATAGGAGTGTTTTTGACTTGTGTTTTTAACTGCTTCCCAGCGTTATTTCCCCCTTTCCTGTGGTGCACTGCATTCAATTAATAATCCATACTTCTCCAGGCTTCATTTAGTTAAAAGATTCGACTACGTTTTTGTTTTTTTTTCCTCCGGATGTAAGCAATAACGTGCCACGTATCTATGCACGATTGTTCTTTTCGTCAAACTACTCCTTTTTATTCAAAACTTTTGTCTATGTTAAAATGTGGGATGTTAATTTTAAGCTCCAAATGAATGAAATAAATTAAAAACTAAAGCATGTCGCGCGTGTCTCTGCAGGGTCAGCCCCATGTCGTCCAGCCAGGTGCGCAGCAGCAACGCCTACGTCCTCTTCTACGAGATGGCCAACTCTTCACACGGAAAGTACCAGACTTGTCGACTGTAGAAACGGCGAGACGAGCTGCACTCAACTGAGCCTGAACACACGGAGCTAGAGCGCCCTCTGGTGGAGAAGGAACTGCCATTACAAACTGTGAACATGGCTTCTGGAAAAGCTTCTTGAAAAGGGTCAAAACTGAAGAAAAAGTTGTTTTTACGGCCATTTTTCGACACTTCCATTCAATATTTATAAATTATCTTTCAGAAGACATAATTTATTCTTTTTAATTTATTCTGCTTGTTGACTCCAGCGATGGTTTGAGGATGTTTTTAAGTGGAGACAGTAATATTTTTGTACAGTATTTATGCACAGCAGAGTGAATGTGATGTGACTGAAGTTCCTGACTTTACATCCAAAGTCTGTAAATGATTAAAAGTCGTCACTGAATGACTCCATATCATGTGTTTGCTTTATTTAGCCATCCATTTGTCCAGCTGCAGAGATTTTTAGCTCCATCTGGAGCCACAACCTTTTACTTACAAGTATGAATCCAATCTGGGTTAAAATATCTGAGTTTGTTTACAATATATTTATTGAGGTTTTGCATATATTGAACATAGAAAACACCCATTCGCAGTTTTGCGAAAGGCAAATTTTTCAACACCACCTCATCTCAGCGCCTTTTTAGGGAAAACATGAGTTTTGTCAAAATTGGCACGTTTCCATAAAGTGAATTTATTTTCGTAATTTCAATTTACGCAGTTCTATGTTTAATGGAAACACAGGTACTGGCAGCCCAACGAAACAGCTGTTGGATCTGTTGCTCCCTGATGGGAGAGAGAAAGAGACCCGACAGAACCAGAACAGAAATCCAGGTTGGTTCTGTTTACCTGAGCAGCCATTTTACCCAGTGGTTGGTACTCTCATCCTGTTCTGACCATGCTGGTTGCTGTTGGAAACTGATTGATTATTTCTTTGATTACCTCAGATGAAATCAGATACAAATCCAAATTATGAAACTGTTCTGTCTGGGTTTCAGTGGAAGATACTGATGTAGTTTTGGTGAAGCTTGACCTTTAACCCCATAACTAAATTCTAAACTTTCACTGATTTCTCCTCAGACGTTCTCTTTAGTCAGAGTTCATTTTGGTTTGTTTATGTTTTCTTATTAGGGCTGAAATGATCAATCAGTTTAATCATGATGAAGGGATTACTGAAATAATTATCAACTAATTTAGTTGATAATTATGCTGCAGTTAAAATAGTTAACTGCAGCATACAACCTCCCACCCCCAAACTAGTCAAAGTAGTAATTCAGCCAAAACTGGACTATATATAGACATTTTTGCATTTAACATAGAGACATAATTTTCTGTAAAAATATTTTCCCCAAAACTCAAATGACAGTTTTAGCTTCACTTATTCAAATTCACTAAAAATAATGCTGTTACTGCATTCTAGGCAATAAAGTTAGTATTTTCTTATTTAAAAATTAATTTAATTATTTGTTTATTTGGTTTTTTAATGTATAAAAATACTTAAGTGGTTAAATATTTGATTAGTTGTCAGAATAATCAAGAACTGAAATAATCGTTAGTTGCGGCTCTATTTTTTTAAAATCTGAATTAATACATTTTTGGTCACTAGAGGGCGCTGTTTAACTGACATCTCCTTATTGCTGCTCGTTGAAAGACTGAGTTGTAAAAGTGATTTGTGTCTGCCCCCTGCTGGCCAAGGAGGATAACTACATATATCTAAAGTGGAGGATTGTAAACATTAAAGTTCATATAAATCTTGTTGGGTGTAAATACTTTCTTACTTTGTTTTAATGTTACAGTTTGTGTTTTTTGACTTGATCTTCAGATTTTTATGTGTAAAAGAGGGATTCTGTTCATTGACTTAATCAATAATAAATTAAATGATGACTGTGAGACTTTACCGTCATAAAGAAAGCATCTTCTGGTTACAAACAAACATCTGGAACCATAAAGTTGGATCAACTTGATTCAGTTGTTCTGGGTCGTTGATATCATAGAAATCTGATTTGGACATTGCTTGATGCTGGATCAACTTTAGTTAAAGTGGCATTTATTAATAAAAGCTATACATATAAATTCATAAACACAATTTAACTGGATTCCGGTTGCTATTTTCTCCCAAATGCAAAACTCAGAGTTTATTGTCAAACTGCTGTCAAAGAAGAGTCAGCGGACATCTTCACTGGCTTCAGGTGGATGTTTATTCATCGTTTTATTCCACAGAGAAATAATAAATCAAAAATTATTCTATAGTTTTTGAAAGCAACCAAAGGATCTGCTACTTTTCTGTATCAGAATGTTTTTTGTTTGTTTGTTTGTTTGTTTAAAACTGTTTGTTTAAAACTACATTGTTTGTTTAAAAAGAAAAATAAACATATTTGAAGTAAACTGTCAGGTGTAAAATGAGATGCTGACAGGTCTGAGCAAGACTTTCTAACAATGTTTAAACCTGCAACATGATATGATCATTCTTTGGTTTTACCGCCAAACATGTTTTATGTAAAGTTTGAAATAATCCCAACGCAGTGCAACCAGCAGGGGGGCGTGTTGAGGGAGTAATGGATCTCCACACGAATAAAACCCAGGTTAATTCATGAAAAAATATTCAAGGACAACGGAAAACTAAAGCAAAAATGAAAATTTTTAAAAATAAGAAAGGTTGGAAATGGGTTTTCTGACAGCAATAAAATTAACTTTAAAGCTTAAGAAAAGCAGTTTTAGCACAAACATGAACTCATAAAAAGCAAAACATTCAGTGATAACGTTGTTGTCATCACTGAATTTCACAAACAAGTTTGTTGTTTGTTAGCATTAGCAGGGCTAGAAAGCGGTGCCTTCACGGTACAACTAGCTTTATGTGAATTATTGTTTGGAAAGCAGTTTTTCCTATAGCAGAAACTAAAATAAAAATTGTGTGAGATGTTATGGAAGACATAAAAAGATGAATTTATTTCAGATTATGTTTAAGCTAATGCTAGTAATTTAGCACAGAGATGAGTCACAACATTAAGATTTGTATTTGTTTAAAGGTTCTGGGATGGTTCATGATTTGTTAGTTTCTTTTACAGAAAAGAACAAAATATATCCCAGCTGAAACCAAGCCTCTCTTGTTTGATATTTTTACATACATGCTAGCGCTAGCAGTGCAGCTACAACAGATGTTTGAAAATGACTTTACTTAAATATTTAGCAGAGTTATTGTTTGTTTTCTGTTTTAGAGAAGAAATGAAAGAAAAAACAAGTATATAAACTAAAACTGAGTCTCCAATCGCTGACCCTATTTATGTACCGTTAGCATAGCTAGCTACTGCAGGAAATAAGAAGAGTGATTTCTTTAAAATCTGAGTTGTTGCTTCAGAGGTTGTTTATGATCAGATCAGATTTTTTATAGTGAATCGTGTAGTTATTTTAGAAGGAAATTAACAAAATTAGTTTTGTTGAAGTTTTGCATCAACCATTAAAAGAAAAATTACTTCAGCAATAATTCACGCTCTTTCACTTCTTTATTTGGTGTCAAGCTTGTGAAAAATTGAAGTAAATACATAATTTGCATGACTGTACAAAACATTTGTTGTGAATTTACGATTAGCCTCCAGTGGAGCAGCTAATATCCATAGTGGCTGGACTGCTTGTTTGGCTGTTTGGGAATATTCAAACATGGAAACATTTGTCTTTACAAAAATGATGAACTCCCAGTTTTTTAAAACTTTTATTTTTAGATCCAGTTTGTTTTTTAATTAAGTATCACTTTTTAGCTGTGCCGTTTCTTCTCTTTTTTAATCATTCAATTAAGAAAAAAATCATCATCAGACAAACTTAGATTACAAAGTTTTTTTGTCTTTCACAATAAATGATCATGGTAGGTTCAATATATGTGTTTGATTTTTTTTTAAATCACCACATAAAACATAAAAATAAACTGACAATGTAACCATTTACAACATATTTTAAGTGAGTAAAATAGTTTTCCTTTCATTGCAGAAATAAAATTAAAGAGCACAGTGCTTTCTTCTGGCCTCCTCCTTATCATGTGGGAAAAGTTTTTCCTCTCAAATCAACTTTTCAGACGAAGCATCTTCTTCTCTTGTCCTCCAGGTCAGGATTTTGGGTAACGTTGGAGTAGGAAATTGTTTATTGTGCAATGAGTGACCACATAAATTATAATTCGAATGGTGTTAGTCTCAGATTTTGTTGGAATATTTCAGCAGACCGTAGATGCCGCCGCCTGAAATGAAAATAATACTGTTTTCATTATTGATTACAGAGGAATGAACTTTATCTGTCACTCACTAATGGATGCCTTTTTGTGGGATAAATGTGACAACAAAAAACACATTTCAAATACTATTATTATAAATTTTGACCTATGATAAGAAATTCCCTTAGAAGTGACTTTGCTCCAGTTCTTAGAACGAAAGGCATGAAGGTTTGTTTGTTGCTTAGTGATCAGTCTTGCTTTTTCTGCAAAATAAACTAATAAATCGCTGCAGCAACATATTTCCTGAGACTGAGTTAACAGATTGAGACAGTCAAATATGTGCTGCAAATCTTTTATTTTGCAGGTTTCCTTGGTTTTGAAGCATGAGACAGCCATATTGGATTTTAAGGCCCAGGAGCTATGTTTCTAGTCCCAGAAGAAGTAGCAACTGATCCCCTAACGGTTTCCTTTAGTTTTGTTTTTGTTCAGTACAATTCAGTTTGTTTATATTCACAACAAATGTCTCACAGCACAAAAAAATAATTGTGCTACAGTAGTGGGTACACTCCCGCTAATGTGCTAATAGCATAGCAAATTTTTCAGTTAGCGCCTTAGCATCTTTGAACTCCAGCTTGTTTAGCTTCTAAACCAAATTTCCTGGATAAATTCTAAATCTGTTTTAGTTTACTTGTCTCTTTTGTAAACTTGTCGACTATTAGGAATTCTTCAGGACTTTATATCTATACTTTTATTTTGAAGGGGGCAAAGACTGTTATGCAGTAGGTCTTTTTCCTTTCCTCAAGTTTTCACTCTTTTCTTTAATCAAGAAACTTTGAGCAAATATACAACAAACAAAGTTAGCAGTGTTGACCAACTACAGAACTGAACCTGAGTGAAAGGTCTGCTCCAGAGAATCACTTCCTGAAGAGCAATCAAGTCGCTGTGTGATGACAAATTTGTTAAGAGTGCTACACAATGTGGTAGACATCTTGTTTCACTGGGCATCAAATTAGCTCTTCAGTGCTTTAGCATTAGCTTGTGCTCAATGCCATGTTGGTTTAGCGTAATAGTGGAACTAATATTTAAGACCAGTGCTTCAGCGTTATCGCTGCTAACGTTTTAGCAACATGATGCTCTGCATCAGCATCTTTAGATTTAAATGATTTGTTGCTTTTATTGTGTCATTGTTGCCCTGAGGTAGACTGGTGACCTGTCCAGGCTGCACTCGCCTCTGACCTACTGACCACAGACAGACACCATCAACCTCAGTCTCACAGGAATAGAGTGCGTAAAAGATCACCTACATCAACTGGTCAGTATATTTCACGTTGAGAGGTCACAATATGTTATTAATTTACTACACTCACCCAATAAGCCCGCTCCAGCAATTGTTCCTACAGTGATGCCAGCTATCGCTCCCCCTGAGAGTCCTGAAGGTTTGGGGCTGGGTCTGCCGGTTGGCACTTCAGTGGGTTCACCAGTTGAGCCGCTAGTTGATTCACCAGTTGAGGCGCTAGTTGGTTCACCAGTTGAGCCGCTAGTTGGTTCACCAGTTGAAGCGCTAGTTGGTTCACCAGTTGAGGCGCTAGTTGATTCACCAGTTGAGGCGCTAGTTGGTTCACCAGTTGGTGCTGAAGTGGGTGCAGCAGTTCTTGCTGTGCCTGTGGAGTGTGTAGTAGCGGTGGAGTGTGTAGTAGCGGTGGAGTGTGTAGTAGCTGTGGTGGGTGTAGTGGTTTGTGTTCCAGGAGCCAACGTTGACCCAGTTAAAGTTACTGGAGCCTCGGTGGTTGTCGCTCGGCACAGGATTACTGCATCAGTTTAATCAAAAAAGGGAAAATCAGGTTTATTAGTTCAGAATGTTTCAGCAACAAGGCCGTTTAACATGATAAAAAGATAAACAAACCAGTGTGAAGCAAACTTTTCATTTTGTCAAAAGTCGACATCAGAGTCATCAAGAATAATCAGATATATGAATCAATATTCCAGTTATTAATCAAAGTCTGGTTTTTATTCTTTATTTAAAGGAACTCAGTGTGTGACTTTTTGAAGACGCTTGCAGTAGTCAAGATAAACACATCTAAACACTAATGCTGCATCGTTAGTCCTTTAATCCAGGAAATGTTCTGCAGCTGATAAAAATCTGACGTTTATCAGCTGCAGACTTTGTAACCGTCTTTAAGTGACTCTGAAGGTTCAGACCCAGGTTTCAACCTGATCTCTAGTTTCTATCTGTAATAACTGAAGCTGTGTGCCGACTCTGGATCCTTCCTCTTTAGCTCCAAAGATAATTACTTCAGTTTTTTGCTTGAGGTTTTTAAACGATGCTTCAGCATTCGGCTAAAAGTTTAATCAGGTTTCTGTGTCACAGCAGACTTTTAAACAGAGCTGTTAAAAAGTTAACAGCTCATTTTATTGACTGCATTGTCTTCCTGTAAACTCCTCTGCTTCCTCTTCCATCAGATTTAAATAATCATCAACTGAGTGAATCACAAGGACGGTTGAAAAAACAAAGTCACTGCTGTAAAAAAAACTCAACTTGAAGGATTTGAAACATTTTAATAAACATTATATTGAAATGTTTTTATCAGACCATGCCACTGTTTCCTTTCAGGTTCAAATTTACTTTATTTTTAAATTTAATTCACGCTTCAAAGTTATAATATGACACTCTTTATAGATATGATTGAATATTGAGTCTTTTTTTTTTTTTACCTGTACTCAGGAGGCAAAGTGCCGCTACACACAGATTGTCCTTCATCATTTTGGAGAAACTGAGACTCAAAACCAGGAATGTCTGAGTTTAGTCCTGAAAGAGAAAAACACCAAAACACGAAACCAGTTCAATTACAGACATTTTCCCACTAAGCATCCATTGGAAATTATAAATCTGGTTTATTTTTAAAGACAAAATAAAGATGAATTCTCAGCTCTTTGGTGTTTAATCAGAACTCTGATGCTATAATAATAATTAAAAAAAAACAGAAAAATGCAGAAGTTAATTACAGAAAGTGACTTTGGAGAGGAGAGCTGCTCACCTGAGAGGATGTGGACATGTTTATTTCCAGTAAAACCAGTAGATATTCAGCTTATATGAGGTTTTTTTTTATTACATTCGCATGGAGGCGGAGCATTTCTACTGTAAAACCTCCTCACAGTTTGGACCACATTTAATCTATTTTACACCTATTTCCTGAAAATTAAACACTATTGTTTGCTTTCTAACTTTGCTTTCTAACTTAACAATCACAGTATTTACTGATCAAATGTTATCAATCACTAATGAAAGGTCTCAGTAGTTCTGTCTGCTGAGCAGAAATAGATTTAATAGAGTTAATCAATAAGCTTTGCTCTGTAAGGGAAGTGTGGGCACTGTCCCTTTATTTATGATTTCCCTTTTCTCCTCTGGGTTCATGCGGATGACATTTGTGTTCATCTGCCTTAAAGGTTGAATAAATGCTGCGACTAAACCCTGATGAGGACACAAGTCTTAGATTAGATCAGATTAGTCATAATAATCCCCTATTATGATAATTTCTAAGTTACCATCAAGAAACTCCAAAAATCTTTGCTGCTGTGAACTTTGTGTCTAAATACTTTTTCAGCTATCCCACCATAAAAAAATCGCAAACAATAAAACACAAACTAAATATAACATTTAGTTTGTAAATAAATATTGAAATATTTAGCTTCCAAATAGATATTTAGTTAGCAACCTAAACATTTAGTTTAGAGTTAAATATTTAGCTCTGAGCTAAAAGTAAATATTTCAATATGTAGTTCCAGACCAAAAATATTCATTTCAGAGCTAAATCTGACAGAATGGAGCCTGTTTGCTCCTAGAACTGACCTTTCACCCCAGGTTGTCACCAGTGGTGACACATGTTGGTTGTGTAGTTTTCCATAAATGTGTGACTATCCTGCCTCATTAAACTATAAAATATTAACAATTCTACACATTCAAGGAAGTATTTTACATTATCTGTGTCTGAACTTTGACCTGTTCTAATATTACAGTCAATAAAAAGAAGGAAGGAGAATGGTTATTTTTATATTTAGTAATATGAACAAACTGCAGCCTGTTCCCATTTAAAGCTCATTCCAGGTGGTTAAAACTCATCCTAAACGTTCAAAAACGCAGCAGACTCAACACTTTGATTATTTTTAAAGGAAAGACGGATTTAAAAGATCATAAAACAAAACACACCCCATGATTCAAAGTCTTCACAGCCGGCCTCAGAGTTCACTTTCTATATGACTTTATCCACTTTCTATATGACTTTATCCATCTCTTCCATTGTTGTGGGAGAATTTTGGTCCATTCTTCATTCCAGTATTGACACAGTTTGGGCCTAGATTAACCGCCTCACGCTGAACTTTCTGGTTTTGATTCCTGATAAGACAGAAGTTATTGTTTTTGGATCAGAACCTCTGAAAAAGAACCTCTGTAGCCTCTGATAATAAAGAATAAACAAGTTTCCAGGATTTCCAGGAAGCCCAGAAAATGCAGCTAAAAGCCTTCAGCTGATCCAAAACACTGCAGTTCTGATTAAAGTTAAAAACAGAGATTATATTTCTCCTCTATTTTAGCTTCCATTGGTTCCCTGTTAAATCCAGATTATAATTTAAGATTCTCCCCTAATAATCCAGCTCTATCATCCATCAGAGATCTGATTGGTCCCGATGTTTCTACCATGGAAACAAGGTATTTTTTACATCTGATTAGCATATTAAAAGCTCAGATATCACCTGAACTTTGACCCCAAATCCAAAAGGAACTTTTCAGCAACTAATCAGAGTTTTTTATTTAAAGTATTGCATGCTTAGTTTATTGTTGAGATGGTAAAATAATATTATTTTTCACCATCAATCCTTTTCACTTGATGATTTTGGCATATGTTCCCTCAGAGAAGAAAGAAAACACCTTTAGTGAAAGTTCTTGCCTCTTTGGGTTTGATTTCCTGCAAAAATGCAAACAGTAAGCTGAAGTTTTGAGTTAAACATTTCTGAGGCATTTTAAGTGAACTGCAAAAAACTTTCTGAAATGTTGCAAATTATCTGATTAAATTGGGTGACAAACTTATAGAACCCCTTTAAAGAGAATAAAAACAGGTGCATAGCACTGCTCATGAAACTAAACTGTGAGGTCATCTTTTGAAGAATCTGATTAACTATTGAGTTAAATCTAATTCAGTAAGAACAGTGCTAGTTAAAACATTGCTAGTTGATATTCATGTTTCATCACATTAACTTACTCCATCTAGTGTGCTCATATGTAAACTAAAATAATGAAATGTAAATGTTAGCTAAAGTGCTAACATTATGCTGTTAGTATGTTCACAAGTAACATTTCATTCTAGTACAGTAACATTTGTTTCTAAGCTAAAATTAGTGAAAAAGATTTTGCTGGCTGAAAATGCTAGCACTAACATGTTGGCCATAAAAATAAAAAGTGTGAAAAAAAAAAACTTTAAAGCTTACTACTAATTTTATCTTTTAGCTTAAATTTAGCTTGCTGGTAATGTTTGCTAAAATGTTAGCATCCATTTTTGGGCTATCATCAGCATGTTGACAAGAGTGCTTTACTCTATCTATACAATATACATACTAAAAAGCTAATTGTAACCACACTGAAAAAAATAACTCTTTGGATTAACATAAAAAAATCATGGAAAGATTTTCCACCTGATTACTTTGCTTTATTTCAGCACTATGTAATTTTGTTACTCCGATTTAAAGGAAATGTGTTGGTTCAACTTAATTTATTAAGGTTATTCCAATTTAAAGCAAATGTGTTGGTTCAACTTAATTTATTAAGGTTATTCCAATTTAAAGCAAATGTGTTGGTTCAACTTAATTTATTAAGGTTATTCCAATTTAAAGGAAATGTGTTGGTTCAACTTAATTTATTAAGGTTATTCCAATTTAAAGGAAATGTGTTGGTTCAACTTAATTTATTAAGGTTATTCCAATTTAAAGCAAATGTGTTGGTTCAACTTAATTTATTAAGGTTATTCCAATTTAAAGGAAATGTGTTGGTTCAACTTAATTTTTGTGGTTGATTCAACTTATTTACTTTAGTTGGACCCAATGTAATTTAATAGAACCAGACCAACTAATTTTACAGTGATACCTTCACACTACTTAATTAAGTTGATCCAACTCATGAAAATTAAGTTAGCTGAACAAACATGCTTCATGCTGAAAGAAAGCTATATAATCGTGTGGAAAATCTTTCCATGATTGAATTATGTTAATTCAAAGACATTTTCTTAAGTGCTATTAAATGAAGTGTTTTAAGACCACACTGAAAGAAGAAAGAACACTCAATGAGAAAAAGTACAACATGAACTGTATTTTCAAAATTGTTATCCATTTTCTTTTTACACAGCACAAAAAACAGCTGAGTTGAAAGTTGAAATAAACAACAAAAGGTCAGTTTTGTTTTTCCAGAAAAAAACTGGGCTGTGTTTAGCATAGATCAAATTCTTAACAACATAAAAAGTGTCAGTAAATTCGCTCAACTTTGCGAACTGTAACAGTTAAAATTTAGTTTTCGACTGCGGTCTTTGGAAAAACATGTAAAGATAGATTGCCCAAGTTGTTCATCACTTCCACCCCGTCCAGGAGAATCCCAACATCCTCAATGGCATCGCCAGGCTCTGCACTCTCTGGTCGGATAACAGGTTCCACAGACAGTCTCGGCCATTTGTGCACCTTGATGATGGGAACATGGGTGGGGTATTGCGGGGGAGAGATTTCACATCTCATTAAATAAAAAAATAACTTTACACTTATTTGGCTGACTCAACAACAGCTAAGGTCCATCAAAGACCTGTCTGTGTTAATTGTGAGTCCAGTGGTAAGATTTTCCATTTAGAAAAGGTACCATATTTTCTACATTTTCACAAAAATCGTCTTATAATCCGGTGCACCTTGTGGTGCGGAAAATACGGTATATTGTCTCATATGGAAAAACATGAAGAGAAGGGATGAATCCCAAATAGGCCCCATATTCCATGGCCTGTTCTCCTCAGTTGAAATGACAGTCTGAGGATCCACCACACAGACTGTCATTCCAAACCAGTCCTACTTATGTGCAAGTACAAAGCCCTGACTCTGTACACAAAAAAAACATCTTATACATGAAGAACCTGTCTTATTTCCTGGATGGAGGAAATGTCATGACTATGTGTGGTAGTTATTTCCAAATAGATCAGTACTAACATCTTAGGTAAAGTTACTTAATATTTTTGTCTGCATATGAAACAATGCTGTTAGAAAAAAAGGCTAAATAAAACAGGCCAAAGATCTTTTTGTGGAGTTTAACTCACCTAAAAATCCTCATTTTAAACCCACTTAACAATAACTGTAATTATATCAATCTTACTAATGATTATCCTTTTCTGTGGGAGAAATCTAAAAGCATCTCAAAAGTCAAATTAAAATTGAATGTACCCAAGTGAAAAAAAAGAAGAGTTTTAATGATCTTCTCTTACTTTAAATTTATTGGTGTTTAGGGGTAGGAGTTTATAAGTTCTCACTTCTTCCTACCCCATTTTGAGCATGATATGTTAACTGAAACAAAAAAATCTGTATTTTCTCTTCTTTCTTATGCACTTCTTGTTACTGTGCACTATTTTATTTTTATATTTGTATCATGTTCGAATAAAATTTCATTTCATTTCATAATTCACAGGAAGTCCAATTAACTCCAACTATCATCACCTCTTTTGTGGACACAAAGATAAATTAACATACCATGTACTCTTTCTCCAGCTTCTCTGGATCTTCATCCAGGTATGCACACAGACCTTTTAGGATCCACTCTCGTCTGACTTCAGCAGTGTTTTCCTAAATATGCAGATCAGAAAACAATGAGAACAACCGCAAAAATCCAGCAGTATACTATAAGGTCACACACTTGAAAACTTAAATTCAAATGAAGTCACAACGAAAGTGATCAGTAGCTTGCAGCCTATTTGAAAGATCTTTAAAATTGTTATTCTCCTTTCATTATGCCATGACTAAAATTAAGTTTAACATTTTATTTAAACTTCTAACTGAAGCTGTCACCTAAGAAATATTTATGTCTGAAACAAGGGTACAGTATAGGGGGATATACTGTGAAAAATCTATTTCCTCTGCCTTCTCCCAGTGCTAGAAACAACCAGTCAGTGGCAGGAGAGTTTTAGTGCTAGAAACAACCAGTCAGTGGCAGGAGAGTTTTAGTGCGGTCAATCCCAATCTCATGTTGCTGCTCATCCTTCTTCCCCCTTGCTCTGTACTATTCTGTAGCTAGCACAGGGCTGATAGCAGCTCATATCTACTAGACAGAGAGAGACAACACTCCTTACAGTTCCACATCCCCACGCAAATAAAGACAAATAAAACTGACTTACCAAATACAAGTTCAGCTGAACCCTTATGATCGCTCTAACACTAGATTCAGTCATTTTGAGATCTGGCAAAACTTACCATTAGCCACTGCAATCTAAAACTTGATGGCCGATGACCCACTTCACCAGTGCTTATGTAGGTGGATAACAGACAGGTGATGTTCTGAAAGAGATCAGATTTTCAAACACTAAAATATGTAATTCACCCTGAGCAGAGTTGTATCTGAACATTCAAACTTTTAGTACAAGTCTCTTGAATGGATCATGAATCAATCAATCAAATTTTATTTGTACAACACATTTCAGCAGAAAGACATTTCAAAGGGCTTTACATAATTAAAAACAGAAACACAGAATCATGCAACATTTAATAAACAGTGAAACAGATAAAAAGTAAAGCCAAAAACATTAAAAACATTGAAGACATTAAAACCGCACTAAGCCTAATTTAGCTATAAGCAACTCTAAACAGGTGGGTTTTAAGTTGAGATTTAAAGGCACCCAGTGTTTCAGCTGTTCTGAAACTGAATATAACCACTGGGCACATGCAAGCATGTATTGCAGAACAGTGGTGACTTGAACATGGTAGAAAGCAATACAAATATAAAACATAAAAATCTAAACAAAAACCTCAACATTTCAAAATTAAACCGATAAACTTAAAAATTGTTTTTGAACTACAATTATTTGGGGAAAAACAAGTACAATAACAAAATACATCTTTAGAGCAGAGGAATATATGCATTTAAAAAAAAGGAAAGCTCAAGTCTGTTCATGGACTAATAGGAATAATGGACAATCCTCTGAGTGTTTCAGCCAGAAAAAAATACTAGAAATCCATAGTTAGCAGGTGGACATTTATGTGGACATTGCAAGCACATTTAAAGCTCTAACAGCAAAGGTCTCCACAGGTTCCTCTGACTCAAATTTAATACTTTTTATTATTAATAAATGAAGAATCTGTATTACGATAGAAAGCCACAAAAGTGTGTGTGCATCCAATGTCCACTCTGCATTTACCTACATAATAACAGTACTGAAATAAAATAATAATAATAATAAAAAAACATTTAAATAGACTTATGTTTGGCCCCAGTGTTTAAAATCCACTAAACCTCAGACTTCAGAGTTTGTATGGCACCAGATGCTGAATTTACATCAGTCCAACTTTTTTCCAGGGAGTTTTAACAACCTGAGGAGGAGCAAAACTGTGACATTTATGGGGTCCGTTTTTTGTCTTGACAGCAGCTTTGTGACCCTTACACTGCTTCATGTGATGTTAGCATGATTTGAGTACATCAATTACATAGAAACGTGACCGAACATAGAAAAAAATGTTTTTTTTTAAAAGTCTGATGATTTTAATTTGCATCTTTTTATTTCGATTTTTATTTTGATTTAGACGGATGAAAATAGACTGAATCTTACCTTTTTCAAATTAAGCAGATCCAAATCAGGAATCTTCCCGCTTCTCTTGAAAGAACAGTTTGAAGTTTTCCCAGACACAAGATCTCGCGTGATCTCGCTAGCATCTCGCGTGATCTTCCGTAATTTCGCTAGCATCTCGCGTGATCTTCCATAATTTCGCTAGCATCTCGCGTGATCTTCCGTAATCTCGCCAGTGTGTCGCGTGATCTCCGGGTCTCGCTAGACCCTCTTCGGCGGGAGATTAGTCTGACTAAATTGAATCACGTTGTCTCAACTTGAATACATTTTATTAACGCTAGGTTGTTGAATTTTATGTTTATTTGACGTGATTTTGTCATATTTGCCTTTGAAACATAAAATAATTCTGTTAAACATGTTATTTTTTATAAATGCAATAACCACTTCAATGGGCTCTTTGCACCTCAGCTTCCGCGTTCGGGGTAAAGCGGCTCGATTGTTTCCGATCTATTGAAAATGGCCTTTTACAATAGGTGCTTTCAGGGCTTGGCCAAGGTTTGTACATCGATCCGAAGCCCCAACAAGTCAGCTGGAGAAAGGTTTTAAGATGTTCGCCTCGTTATACATTCACTGACACGAAGGTGAGTTTTACTTAAACTTTGTGGCTAACATTAACGTTAGCTTATGCTAATAGGCAATATTCTCGGACATTGTTCTTGTAAAATGTGCTATTTAAGTATCTAAACATTCTAACGGACAATGTATTTATCTTATTTTCAAGTATATTATGTGTGTTTATTGTCGTTAGTGTCACAGACTAACGGTTCAGCCTGACGAAGCCTGACGAAGCACAACAAGCCTCATAGCTTAACAGTAGCGCAGCTCTGGTGTCAGAGATCTGGTTCAGCTGTTCAGGTTCAAAATTGTTGCTTTTAAAAAAATATGACCGTGTTGCTTCATGTCTCCGTGTTATTTCGTTTTATTACCTTTGCATGTTTCTTGTTCAGAGCTCTGATAGGACGGTGTTTACAGCGGTATGTACAGGCGGATCAGTTGCTCGGCTGTCTGGCTCTGGTCTGCTCTCTCGTTCCCATAAACTCTTTCAGGCTGAATATAGAAGTGATTCCATGGAAATAACTCAGGGAGGCTCCTTTATTTACCATCCGTATCCCCGGTAGTTTTAGGCTGATCCGGAGTGAAGTGAAGGCTGCAAACTTTGCTGTGCGGCCTTAGCTGGTAGCGACAGATATTTACAAGCCATCTTCTTAATTCAGGATCGCTTGGAAATTAACGAAAACTTAAAAGCCCATTATATTAGGAAGACAACAATGTTAATAGTATTGTTTTTTTGCATCTGAAATACGACTTAGTCTTTTCTACCAGTCATGGTAACTCAAAGCGGAAAAAAGTGAGCCGCATTAGCTCCTGGAGATGTGACGTCAACGCCTTAGGTGCAAAGAGCCCATTCAGTTGTGCTTTGACACAAGCATGGAGCAAGCAGGAAATGGTGCAAATGTTAGAAAAACGCTGATTAATTACCAGCTAACCATCACTTCATGTGATGTTAACACATGTTAGCCACTGACATGAGTACATCAATTACATAGTGTGAAGGTATCACTGTTAAATAAGTTGGTTTCAACTAAATTTGCATTCATCTTAATCAAGTAAAGTCAATTATTTGGTCCAAAACATTGCAAATTAGTTGGTCTGGTTCTATTAAATTACATTGGGTCCAACTAAAGTAAATAAGTTGAATCAACCACAAAAGTTAAGTTGAGCCAACACATTTGCTTTAAATTGGAATAACCTTAATAAATTAAGTTGAGCCAACACATTTTCTTTAAATTGGAGTAACAGAATTACATAGTGCTGAAATAAAGCAAAGTAATCAGGTGGAAAATCTTTCCATGATTTTTTTTTTATGTTAATCCAAAGAGTTATTTCTTTCAGTGTACATAGCAACACTGATATGTGCACAATCCTGCCAGGAAAATTTAGTATTCTCTAAACTGCAGCTGGCGTTTTCCTGGCACGAAAAACAATCATCTCGCAGGGCCTCGTGTGATTTCCCATGATCTCGCGGGATCTGCCGTGATCTCGCTCGTCGCCTCCAGCACAAGATCAGTCTGACTATAATGAATCGTGTTATCTCAACATGATTCAATTTCATAAACGTTAAGTTGATGAATTTCTTGTTTGTTCAACATGATTTTATCACGTTTTTGTTTAAAACATGAAATTATTGTGTTAAAAGTACATGATATTCTTTTATTAATCTAATAACCCCCTAAGTTCATTTTTTTGAGTGCAAAAGGCTAACAGTAACATGTTAGCGAATGGTACCATGACTTACTTCAGAATGGAAATAACAACATATAATCTGAAACTAACTAATGCTAATATACTAGCATGTTGACTAACTCTAGCATGTTTGCTACTCCGTTCAGTAAGCTAACTTTTGCTTTAAGGTAAAATGAGGTAAGAAGCTAACATTAGCATGAGATCTGTCACTAGCATGTAGACAACATTCACTTCCTCCATTTAGTTTAATGATTGCAATGAATAATTACAATTTGATAAACAGATAATGCTAACTAAAATGCTTTCAATAGTATATTGGAATTCTAATTGAATTCAAAAGTACTTTATTGATCCCAAAGGGAAATTAAATTGACTGACACTAGCATATTTGCTAACATTATATTACTCCATTCAGTATGTTAGCTTTTGCATTCGAGGTAAAATGAGCTGAAAAGCTAACATTAGCATGAACATTTCAGGCAGGAAGCAAAAAGAAGACAAAGGAAAAAGTTTGTCTGATTTTCTTTATTTATTATATGAAAATAAACCAACTTTATGTTATGAAATATATATAAAACCTCAGCAGTGAAGCCCTGTCTGGATGGTTGCAAATGTGTGGAACATTTTTATTTCTTGATGCCAAAAGAAACTAAAACCGTTTGTAATTAAGGCTGAAAGAGTGAAAATGAGCGAGTCTCTAATGAGTCTGTAAATATGCCAAGATGACTATTCATCACACTAAATATCATCAATTATTCATAATCTTAATTATAGTTTTTCACAAATATTCATAAATGACAACAAAACCTTCTGGTCGACACATTTATCCCACTCAATGCAGACAGAAACCGTTAAATACGCAGTGCATTTGCTGTTACGTTAAAATCATCATCAAAATTACTGTCTGACTTAAAGAAGTGCGATAAAGAAACTATAATGGATTTATTCCTGGTGGGCCATGAAGCTTTCACTGACGGTTTTATTCAGATCCTTTGAGAAAAGCCCGCCTCCTCCCCGTCCCGCTAGCCAGATCAGATCATAGAAAACGTTGCAGCTTGCAATATTTCAACATTTAAGTCCTTGATGGGGGGAATTGTTCTCAGATTTTTTTAGTGTATTTCAGCAGACCGTAGACGCCGCCACCTGGAAAAAAGGAAAATACTTTATCACCCCAGAACAGAAAAGAATAGGAAAAACTCATAACTCTTTAGATTCACCTCAGAAAATAAGTAGAGAAAGTTGGACATTTCTGTCTAAAGAGTCAAAGATTTGCTACAAAAACTCAGAAATTTTTACATTTATCTCAGAAAATTACTAGAGAATTTAGAATTTTCTGAATTTAAAAAGTTGAAAATTTACTTGGGGGAAAAAATGCTGATTTTTTTCAGATTAATCTCAGAAAATTTCTGGATTTGAAAAATTAAAAATTTGCTTGTAAAAATCTCAGGAATTTTGAAATTATCCAAAACATTTTTCAGAAAATGTTGAAATTTCTGAGTTTAGAAGATTTTCTATTTACTAAAAGAAAAGGCAGATTTTTTTTCAGTTTAATCTCAGAAAATTTCTAGCAAAATTTGAATTTCAAGTTTTTCTCAGAATTCTTTTAGATTAATCTAAAATTTCCAGAGATTTTTCTATCATATTTTAAACTTTACAAACTCAGACATTTTCAAGTTTTATCTAGAAAATTTCAGAGATTTTCTGTCGGAAATCCTTTGTTTTATCCCCTGATCTAACCCTGACACGCCGTTGCACTGGCCTCTGGAATGAAAAACCTGATTAGAAAGCATGACAGCATGAAGTAGGCTAGAAGTCACTTATAATGGTTGCAGAACCATTTCTAAAGCTTTGGACACCATGATTTCCTGACACAAATTGACATTTCAGTAATATTCTGTCTTATTAAATGAGTTTACAGACTTTAACTTGGATTTAATTTCAAACCTTTTGTCCAGATAACGATTAGTTTCTCTTTCTCTAAATGAATTTGGTTGAGTAACTATTTGAACAGCGGCATTTGCATTTATTCAAAGGGCTGGAGACTAGTAAAGCAGAGGGAACAGCTCTCCTTCCTGGTTAATGGTTGACAGACTGAGATGGTGGAAACTGCGGGGTTGCATAACCGTTTGTGTGTTTGTCCATTATGCTCACCCAATAAGCCCGCCCCAGCGATGGTACCGATGGTGATGCCGGCTATCGCCCCTCCGGACAGCCCTGACGAGCCTGGTGCCGACGTGGGAATGACTGTGGTTGAGTTTGAGGGGTCTGTGGATGGTGAACCAGTTCCATCAGTTTGGCTGAATGTGGTTGGTGCATCAGTTGGGGTTGAGGTTGGTGGACCATCTGAAGGTCCAGTACTGTTGTCTGTGGTGTTTTGTGTTGTTGGTGGTGCTGGCGTAGTAGGTGCAGCAGTAGATGAGCTGGTTATTTCTGTTCCACACAGATTTACTGTATCAGAAAGAAAACATTTGAAGCAAATCATGAAAATCCTCCTTGTTACACAATAATATTAATATTTAATTATCTCCAAAGTAAACCGTTAAGGTGTAAATCACCCTGATCCTACTAATAAAAACTGAGATAAGGAAAGAACAGTTCTAAAAAAGCAGTGACCAACCCTTTTCCTAAACAATGTCTACATCATTTATGGCCTATATCATTCATCACCTTTGGCCTAATCGTAGAAACGCTCCAACGTGACCTCATTTACGCTTTAACCAACTCATAAATTGAAATAAATGCCAAAAAAAAAATTTATCTGGCATTCAATATCAGATATTTCCTCATTTCCTTCTCATTTTATTGCTTCCGGCTTTGCTTTAACTTCAACTTAGACGTACCTTTTTGCCGTTGCACAAAGACACAACAAAAAATGTCATAAAGAAATGTCATTACTTGGCCACCAGAAAAAAATAAAAATAAAACCTATAAATGTGACTATAAATACATATAGATACATAAATAAACAAGAATCTTGAAACCACCTTCTACTAAATGTGAAAATAAAAAGTTTTAGTCCTTTTACCTGTGACGAGGAGGCAAAGAGCCGCTACCAGAAAATGTTTGAGCATTTTTCCAGAGTTGTGACGTTGTTTTATTTTCTATTTTTTGCTGCTGCTGGAAAAACAGAATTATAAACATAAAAGAATTGATTAACATTCATACAGATCATTTATTAAACATTTGCCAAAAAAAAAACTAACAATATTTGTGGTTCAAAATGTTTTTTGTCTGAAAAACAAATTTTAATACCTTTAAGATAAAAATATATCACAACTTCAGCAAATATTTGACCAAAAATCAACAATGTTAATCTGAAATGTGAAAATCTTTTTCTGTGGAGTGAAACCCGGGGAGGAGATGTGAGCTACTCACCAGAGAGGCTGTCTGTGACGACTGTCTTCCCTTGTGGCGGATATTTATCTTTCAATTACCCTGTTATCATTTTTAGCCCTCCCATCTGTGTGTCATTTCTGTGTCTCACCTCACACGTCACTCTTAATATTTATCTGCTTTTATTTGGTTATTATGGCAAATAAATAAAACGTCTGCTGAACATAGGTGGGGAAACGCAGGTAACGTCTGGGTGAGTCAATAACGAAATGTAACATTTTATTGGTTTAAACCACAATATTTATCTCTTCTGTTTAAACAAAACCAATAATTTATGCTTGCTGCTGCTTGGAGAGCCAGTTTTCTTTCTAAAATAAAAGATGCACCAGCATATTTTTTTACTAATTTGTACTCACCGCCTCGTTTCTTCAGCCTTGTTTGAGTCGTCGGCTGAAAACAGTGAAAACTAAGGCAACAGGCTGATAAAGCCTGGTTAGTTTGCTCTGTTTGCTCAGCTTGCTGTCCAGCAGACTGTATCTGAAAACACTCAGTCGCCATAGCACAGCAGCATCTCGTTTACACGCTGCTCTTTGAACAACACCTTAATGCCAGTTTTATTTCCACCCTGGTTACCAAAATGCAACAGAAACAGTTTCTGCCAATTCACAGAAATTTATCCAAGACTTATTGACGTCTGAGAATAAACATCACACAACCAAAACCAAAAGGTTGCTAAAGTAAATCTCTGGAGAATTACATATATATATATATATATATATATATATATATATATATATATATATATATATATATATATATATATATATATATATATATATACATATATATATAGTATAGTATAGTATATATATATATATATATATATATATATATATATATATATATATATATATATATATATGTATATATGTATATATATATGTATATATATATATGTATATATATATATATGATATATATATATATATATATATATATATATATATATATATATATATATATATATATGTATATATATATATATATATATATATATATATAAAATAATATTGAATAATACAAACTAAATGCTATTTCAAATGGACAAACAATTTCCATATTGAAAATCTGCTTAGGGCCCCAAAAAAGCTTTGGCCGGCCCTGGCTGAGGTCACTTGTCAATTAAAAATTAATATTTCTACCCTGTTTGGCACAACGTGTGTTGACTAAAGAACAATGAATCTGAGTTTTCACTGCTGTATTCATTAAGGGGAGTGCATGTACTCAGCATTATTGCAGTCTTCGTTTGTCTAATGATTAATTTTGATCGATAGCCTGCAATTTGAACCTAGTCATCAGAACAATTAGCTATTCTTGTTAGAAATGACCAACTTTAAGTTTTTATCTTTCTGATGGATTTTTTGCTAACAGATGCATTTATTTTGTCCTTCACTTTTAGCCACATTAAATTTGTGCAAAACAAATTGTAGTAAAAATAGGCATTTAGTCACATTAGCTTTGAGCTAAGTTTGATTTACTTGACATTAGCATTTCACATTAGCAAGCTAACAGTACCCCAAGTTATCATTACTCAAAGTCAGCTTAGCTTCTGTTAGAATTGGCTGTTAGCCAGGTTAGCATTGAGATTGGTTAGCTAAGTTTACTTTTAACTATGTAACTTTAATTAAAATAAGCATCTAATTCATCTTAAACTGCACTCATTTTGAAGTCAAGTTAACTGAAAACCAATTTCAGTTGCAGCTAAACCGAGATTTAAAAGCTAACACTGGGTTTATTTTCACCCATGATAAAAATGTGACCTAGTTACTCTGTTGAATTATGGTTTGGCCCGCTGGAGAACATAATTTATCAGACATGTATCAGAATAAAACTGACAAACTGTCGCAAATGACCTTTAATAGTCACTCAGCAAGAGACGGTGGTAATAAAAGAGAGGAATAATTCTTTATAAACTCTGAGAAAAATATTCAGTTTCAGGGAATTCAACTCTGTCAAGACCTCAGATCCTGATTTTATTACCAGCAGAAATGTTGTAGAGAAGTCAGGGGATGAAAACAAAATGTTCAGTTTGTGTAAAGTTACACAGTCAAAAATAGACAAACCATAATTTGGATTATTTAACCTGTCAAAATGGGGGTTAATGTTTCAAAGTCATATTTTCACCATATTATTCCTTCATTTATAAATATCTCAGTTCCAAACAAAATATTTATGTTGCCAGTGTTGAGAAAATAAATTTAAAATAAGCTAGTTTTAAAACTTAACATGTCTTGATTCAAATACCCTAATTGTGGTTTTGAAATTAGTAATGTATTCTGACTTTTTGACCTTTAATTTACCTGTAGTTCCAGCAGATGGTTTGCTAGGATCGTTTGAACTGCCTTTTGTCTGTGTGGGAAAACAAAACAGGAGAAGTTGTAGCTTTTCACACTCATCTGTGAGAGGCCATAAACACGGCAGGGGTTTCTGGCTTGAGAGAGGGTCAGAGATAGCTCCTGGTTGGATGAGCAAAGATACGCCTTGTTTGAATAAATTAAAGAAAAGAAGATAAAACTTTCTACACAGAAGTAACAAATCAGATTTTGCTCTTGCAACTTCTCCAAAGACGTCTTTGCTTTTTGTTTGTCGTTTCCATCTTTTGTCTTTTTCTCTCTCAGGTAAATTCATGTGTTGTTTGTGCTCTGAGGTTTCTGATGTTATGTGATGTGTTTGTCTGGTGATAGTATGCATCTGTCTTGAATAAATGCTGATTATTGTGACGCTGTTATCTCTGCGTGATCTCAGTCTTTGCGCACAGCGTTTTTCTGAACCCGGGCATAAGAGAGGATTTAACGAGTCAAAAGGTTTTTAAAGTTCAAGAATTTTTCCTCTCTTAACACCAATTAAATATTTAGCATGCTTAATAAATATTTAGTTTGAAGCTAAATATTTACCTAGCCAACTAAATATTTAACTTGTTAAATAAACATTTAATAAACCCCCATTTTGACAGATGAAATTATTGCTAATTTTTGACTGGGTAACTTTACAAATGGCACCCCATGCTGAATGTAATATTTAGTTAGCAAGCTAAATATTTAGTAAAGCAGCTAAATATGTAGCTTCAATCTAAATATTTTGTTTAAACTAAATACTTAGATTACAAACTAAATATTTAGTTTTTAGCTAAATATGTAGTTGTTAAACATTTTTGCTTTCTTACAAGTTAGCAAACTAAATATTTAGCTTGCTGACACGAGTAAAATCTTGAAATTGGAGCCAAGTTGGTAAACTATACATATAGTTTGAAACTGTGACATTAATAAAAGGATGAATAACATGGCGAGAATATCACTGTTATTTTACAAACAGCACCCCATATGCCCAGAAGCAGCATTATGACCAAGAAGTCTTTGAAGTGCCACAGAGAGGACAGAATTTGTCAAATATATTTATTTTGTTAGTTTTCATGAAATCCACCAGTGAATAACTGTTTCTTGCGTTGCATGTCAATCATACGTGTGTAAGGACACGACCTTGACTCAAAGTGACTCGATGATTTTGACCTTGGAAAGTCAAATGAACCATCGTTTCCTTGCAGGAAGCTAAATGTATGTGTAAAGGTTAATTGACTGGAATAATCTATAGCATTGTCAAAGGTCACTGTTTCCTAATCAGGTTAGAGTGTTCTCCAGAGCTACCATCCTGAAACCCTTCTAAAACACATCTGAATCAAATAAATGTACCAGCCCTTCTCTTAAATTACTTGTTTGGCAGTATTTTGCGTTTCCAATTGGAACAATAAATGGTGACAGAGAAAGTGTTGGTATATCAGCAGCTGTTTGGACGTCTAGAAGCTGCATCACAGTCACAGTGCATGCTAGGTGCTAAGGTGCAAAGAGATAAAGAGAAAGCTTTACGTATGGTTACCGCTTCTGCTTCAGTTAATGGCCTAACATTTAGGGGAACGGGAAATGAGGCGGTGTGAGAGATAAGGTAGGGTGGGGCTGAAACAATGTGAAACAATAAACTGGTTAGCTGTTTATCAGTAGATTGCTGGGTAATAACAGGCGTTGTCCTGTTCCATAGCTTATCAAGCTAAATTTGTTCAAACTTAGCATTATATGATATGTAATAATTATTTGTTATTTGTGAATTATGGTGTAACCAACTCCCAAATCAACTTTTGTTGCAGATAAACTATATCAATTCAGGATTTAGTCTTTTACGTTTCTGTGCAAATTTTAACACTTTTGTGTAAATTTGTTTAGTTGGGTCACATATTTTGCCTGAAACCATCTCAGTGCTGCCCCCCTTGGGTTGAACGGTGGCTACTGCAGCTGAATTTTTCTATTGGTTTACATTCCCGTGTTTGGGTACTAGATTCATCTTTGAAGAAAAAAAAAAGCTAAATCTAGCGACAAAGTGGATGAAGTGTTCCTGACCACAGCCCTGCTACACCCCGCACTTGGCCACGCCCCCTGTGTCTCCTGGCTCCGCCCACTTTTGAATTTTTCCAAATTTGTCTGGCAGGGTTTTGCTTTTACATGGGGGTTAGCTACAGCCTAACATCAAAATTAGACAAATAATAAGTAATAATTTAGTGTTTGAGTTTCTATGTTTTATTTTTTGTCTGTTTAGTCTGTTCATTAATGACTATTTTCTGTGTTCCCTGATTTATTCAGTAATTTGTTCTCAGTCTGTTGTTGGCACCAGCCTATTTTGTTGGTTTCTCATATTCACTGAATAAATTAACTAACATGCTTCTCAGATTTCAACACTGTTTTTCGATTCTCTTTTGTTCTTTACCTCATACAAACTCATAACTTTTTTATATTTGTGTCAGTCAGACCAGAATGGTCATAAAATGACTTTATCGATCACAAAACTTGGCCTCTCACAGAGACTTTATTCAGACAGTATTGCCTGTAATGAAGCCACGACATCCTTCAAGTGCACTGAATGACATGAGCAGGGAAGTGGGAGTGGCAGAGTGGTGATGCGGGACTCTCACATGGAAAAACTGATGTCATCCTTGAAGTTTACAGGTTTGCTTATAGTCGTAAATTGGTGCCATGTAGAGTTAAACTCTGGCTATCTGCAGGATCTTCCCAAACATCCAGAAAAACATTTCAACTTCCTGTTGGCAAATAAGACTTCCTTCTGTCAAGCTGGTATTTGAGTGTTAGACTTAAAGTAACTGGATTCAGACAGTCCCCAAGGTCTGTGCTCCTTTAAAGTCAATAAAACCACTCCGTTTGGCCTTGGTTAAAAGACAAACAGACCATAATGAGAAAGAGAAACTGAGTTCTGCTTATTCACTCTGTCCACACTTGAAGAACGTCTTTGTTTTGTGTCTCTATCCTAAGTTAAAGCTGAGTTTTTGGTAAGAAAAACAGAGATTATATAAGAACTCTGTGTGGACTGGACATGCACAGTGATATAATCAGGATAACTAGTAGGCAGGTCATCTTGTTTATCAGGCTTCTGTTTATTTTTCCTTTTTCTTCATTTTATTACATTTTTATCTGGTAGCAGTATTGTGTTGTGTGGGTCTGGCGCCTTTTTGCAATTTCATATCTTTTCATTTTATCCCTTTTGCTTCCATGTTGCAATCTTAAATAAACCGTTTAATTCCTCCAATAAGTAATTTTATGATTTTTTTCAGATAAAATAGGACTTTGAATCTTCACCTTTTTTCTATGAACAAACTCCAGTATGACTATTTTGTCCACTTCAACAACCAGCTGGAGCTGCATTTCCATTGACTCGATAATGGCGCAATTTAACATTTTCAAAATAAACTCCCTTAACTTGGTAATTAAAGAAAAATGAGTCACATGATCACATGAGTCACATGATCAACAACCAGATGTTACTACTAATGGAAAATAATGAAGAAGACAACAGGAAGCAGCACGAGGATCATGGAGCGGCATGTTTTTTAATGACTTGTCATGTGAACAAACTTATTCATGTGTGTTTTTAATTGCATTTCTTATTTAATAGAAACAGAGTAATTGATACCTTGTGTCAATTACTGATAGGATCAGTTGCTAGGATAGCATCCTATGATGAGCTCAGCAGTTTGCTAATTGCTGCTGGCTAGTCTGTAGGAGCTGAGTGGGGGAGGAGCTGTGTCTCAAAGGCACCACTAGGTTGCCATGGAGATTAAAGGATTTACTAAACATGCATGAAAGAATCAAAGCAACACTACAGGTTTGTTTTTGATGAGGGAAAAACATAAAAACATGAAGGAAAGATCAAAAAAGTCGATTTTACATGATACTGGCCCTTTAAGGCATAGCTATGGAGACGAGAGTGTCTGGCTGGGGAACCTCTGGGTTTCATGTTTTCTTTTTGCAGATGATTTGGTTCCTTTTGTCGTTGTTTTGACTGTCAGTCTGAAACCAGGCCTGTTTAATTTCTGCCTCACGTCTAGTCTTAGAAAAACATTAGGAGTCAGATTTTTGTCATGGAAACTATACTTACAGATAAACAGGAAGAGCAAACTTCTTATTTTGTAAAGAAACAGGAAGATGTGAATTTGTAGAGGAAGTCTTGGGTGCTTGTAGAATAATGGCTTGTTGTTTGTTCAGATGATTTGTGTTCTTGACAGAAAGCTGATGTTCTCACCACAGGGATCACTCTGATGTTTGATGAATGTATTTCCTGTTCAAACCGCAGCGTTTGAACATGGCAGAGCAACATTGATCTGCTGCTTATTGCATGTTGATGGAGTCTTCCTCCTCTAATGACCCTGGACTGAAAGACAAAATGTCCGCAGTGGTTTAGTTTCTGAGGAAACGCGACTGCGTCATGTTGGTGGCAATAATGAATCTTAAGGAAGTATCAAGTAGCAAATTCCAGTTTGTTATCCGCCGGGTTTATTACTCTTATCTGGAGCTGCTCCTTGTAGTTCCTGTTGCTAAATGGTAATAAAAAGATATGTTCTAATATAAAAAAAAACATGGACCTTTTTCCTGTCTCTGTGACTGCTTTTTATTCATCTTAACACTAATGAGGACAATGAGAATCGTCTATAAGGTAAAAAATTACCACTTTGTTTTTAAACCACTCAAAGGCATTTGATGATGCTGTAACTAAAAGAAGGTATATACTGGCATTTAAAGCTTCAGATTAAATTTTTTCTTATCAGATGCTTTATTGAATCTCAAGTGATTAAACAGAGTGAAAAAAACTCTTATGGAGCGATAATCTTGTTGCATAACTGTGAACAGAGTAAAGCTAATATTTGTTTTATTCCATCCAGTTTACACCTGCCGTCAAAACCTGATTACAGTGGACATCTGTCTATTCACAGACACTATTTACACAAAATTATCCACTGAAAATCTGTGGATATTTGAAGCTTGACAGAACAAATGCAGCTTGGGCAGATTCTACTGGTATTGATCCAAAATATCAATAATGTCGACCAAGACTAATGTGTAAGATCCATACTTTAGTTTCAGATTCACTCTTGAACTTTCTTTCTTTTGCATTGTGGTTTCTCCACTCTACCTAAAAAATTATTTTGTTTTGATTTGCTTTTCATCCATAATAAGTGGAATATATAATACATTCTGATGTTTATTTAGGATTTTGATGCTGGAACCTGACAAAATGTAATGCCTTTTGTTACCGGTTTCTCAATTATTGACTCCATGTTGTTTTTACTACTTTTTATTTTTGTGTTTTTATGATTTAAAGCACTTTGAACTGCATTGTTGCTAAAATGTTCTGTACAAATTAACTTTATTGATTGATACATGAGACTTGAATAACAGAATCTGGATTTTAACACATTAAGTTTGATTAACAGTGATTCTTGAGAATAGGGACAAAATGGGGTTTTAATTTTCCCATAATTTTTTTTTTTGTTATTTCTCAACCTTATGTATGCAAATATGACAAATAATGTTTAGGAAATGTAAAGATGCTAAGGTACAGGCTCCCAGTTCCAAATTTTTTTTTTTTTAAATTACATTTTTAATTGACCCTATTAGTGATATTTTACTCATTTTACAGACAAATGCTTATCAAGAAACAAAAGAAATATTATTTAAAACCAAAAACAACAAAAAGGCCATCTGACAGAGTTGACAGTGCATGACGGAGTTGACACAGAACTGAAGGTGGTGACAAACTAGTGAATAAAATGAAAAACGTGGTACATGTGAAGTAATGCAATTTATGTAAATACATTAAAATAAATTAATTGCACATTTAAGTGAGATTTGACAACAATTTCACTGAAAGAGTCAGAAAAACTCTGATGGAGTTGACATCTGACGGAGTTGAAAAAAAGCCAAACTACCTATATGATGTTATTCTGAAGGAGGCCATATTGTAGCTCATCAGATCCATGAAATCTTTACAGTTTACCAAAATTAAGCTTTTATTTCACAAAATTTCATCAAAGTTTTGTAAATTGTCAGTTATGGTGTTGACACATCATGGTTGTGACAAGCAACTTAGGAATAAAACAGAAGAAAAAACTAAAGAATAACATAAGCTAACCAGAGCTAACTAGCCCTCTTAGCAAAGGAAGAGAAAAGACGACGTCATGGGGTCCTCAGAAGTTCTGGTGCCCCCCAATAATGCCTGATTTTTTTTTTTTTTTTTACATTCTTTTCATTTCTGACGGTGTTGACAAAAACTAGGGACAAATTTCAATGGAGTTGGAAAATATATAAAAATGATTTTTAATTCAATTTATTGATACTTTTATAATTATTTATATGACTACTTATACTTAATTGTCACAATACATAATTTTAGTATTTTTTAAATTATTTTAAACTACTATAATGTATTGAGTTCTGCTCCTGGACAAGGGCTTTTACAGGCATCATCCACCAACTACAATGTTTAAAATAAAAAAAAATATTCAGCAAATACCTGGAAAATATACATTGTTGTGCTCACATGACCCAGGTTAGTTGAGTCAGATATTTGAAAAAAAAGTATATTTTGTGTATATTTTATTCAAATTTTGTCCAAAACAGGTCTTATGACCCGTTTTGTCCCTATTCTCAAGAATCACTGTTAATTAATTTCCTAGATTTTAGTGCATTAACATTTTTAAAGCAGTTGCCATTTCTAAGCCAGAACCTTTGTATTTCTATGTTTTTGGTATACCCATAAATCTGTCGCACAAGGTCTGATTTACTTGGTTTAGCTGGTAATATTTAACTTTAACTGAGTTTGGTGCATTATCAGCTGTCCAGTTTCTCTTGGTGTTGAGCAGAAAACAGCTGTTAACATATTGGAGCACTTATCAGGAAGGAGTTTCTACACATTAAACCAGTTAAAAAGGTGACGTTCCCTCTATCATTGTTTTCTCATGGATTTCATCCAGAGCTGGCCCAAGCAGCATGCGAACTAAGCAGCTGCTTAGAGCCCCAACACCACCAGGGGCCCCCAAGAGCAATTTTACACACATTCTACACTTTCTGTTCCACATGTAGAAACAAAAGATATAAAACTTGAATTTTCCTGTAAATTCAGTGTTTGTCTGCAGGTGTTACATTTAAATAGTTACATTAATTTTAACATGCCACACTTAAATACCATTCTGCATTTCAAAATACCAATTAATTAGAGCATCTTTGCTTGTTTGCTACTCCTGCAGGTTAAAATCAACAACAATAGTAACACCAGTATGATGTACATTGCAAAAAAAAACCACAATCTTAACCTGATTTAATCACTAACATGGATACATTGGATTCAGGTAAAGAAATAATTAGAATACCAGACATCTCTATTTCTGCTTCATATATTTTCTTTTAATCATTAAAATCCCTTCTGTTGAGGCAGCAAATCCAACCTCATCAGTCCTGCTGAGAATTACAGGCAAAAATCAAATCTTCAAGGTTATAGACAACTTGCACTGCCCCCATGTGGTTAAAAGGAGAACTACTATATGCTTACAATAGAATAGAAATACGCTTTATTGTTCCAAATGCAACAGCAGAAAAAGTGACAGGCAATCAAAGCATGTAAATTCAGACAAAGTGTAATGAAGGTCTTCATTACTTGGCGGCACAACACTTGAAATGTGTTAAATGATAAAAGAAATGCATGATGAATGAAATGAAACAGATACAAACAGATTGAAATGATTTATTGATTGTGTGTTTTATTCAGTTGCATCTCAGCTGGAACTGATGGTGTCCTGTTAAAATACAAACAAAAGGATAATATAAGTATTGTGATTGTTTGAAGGCTTTGTGTGGGTGTGGCTTACCTCTCTCTTCCTCTGCAGGGTGTTCAGGCTAAAAGATTCCCTGGGGGCCTGAGCACCTTTTAAAGGTTCCAGAAGAGACCAAGGCAGATGAAAGAGGGGGAGCAGTAGAGCTAGGCATTTTATAAATTTAATGTTGGATTTATATTTATATTGATAAAAATGTGTTTTAGAGATGCTTAAAATTAATAGTATTTGGCAATATATATTATTCTGAGGATTTAGTTAGTTACTTTGTCAAACTTTGTGTGTATGTATTTTGTTTTACCCCATTTCTTGGTGGGTTTGTGAATTGGAACAGCCAGCAACTATAAAAGGCTGCATGTTGGCCACAGTGTGTGTTGCTGCTAAGACCCTAGGCCACTGTAAACAGGGTTGTGTGTCTGTTAAATGTTGGTGAATAAACACCCAGTGGGTTTGCACAGTTTCTCTGCCTCAAGTCTCCTACTTCCTCCAGCCGCAAAGGGCCATCCTAACACAAAGACATGAATATTAAAATATACAAATACAGAATAAAAGCAACATACTGAACAGTAAGGGCAAAAATTCAACATAAATACTGTTTATAAAATAAAATAATGACTTCCTATTCAATGGAATATGCAACTTAGAAGGTTAATTTTTAAAAATGAGAAATTGTGCATATTTGAGTATTAAAAAGAGACTATTTACAATAAATGACTGTAAAAACAGTGGAACAGCAGAGAAATTCAGAAATCAGCATTAATGTTATGTTATTTAAAATATGTAAAAGCCAGGATGTGTACATATATTGTTTGTTTTTTTTACTGTTACAAATATACTGAAATACCAGTAGTCAATAAATTACTGAAGTAAGAGTAAACAAGTGGTAAAAAGATCCCCTGAGTCCTAAGTAAATGACCTGATTGTGTGACTTAATATTTTAAAAATAAAGTAATCAGACAGACATGAATGCAAATTGTCGTATTAAAAATGAATACAAGTAACATAATTACAAAGTAGTAATTTTAAGCAGAAGAAGCACTTTTCCAAATCAGCCCATCCATCCATTCATCCACTGAATGTCAAGGTAAACATCTAACGTGTTAACACCGCAGCTCTTCAAAGTAAAAGCATTTCCGGCCGTGCTTTATTGTGTTGGTCCCCTGAGCGGAAGTGGAGTGTAAGCGTTAGATAAGGAGCTCAGCATCGACTCCGCTGCTGCTGCTGCGCTTCTCTTCACTGTGACTGTGCGGAGATGTTAGACCGTTCCCGGTGAAAAAAGCACCGAAGCTCTGCCCCGTGGAAATGCCTCACCGCCGCAGGCTGTAACCGAGCGGGATTCGCGGACAGCCGAGCGGGGCAGAGAAGGCCAGGTCTCCGGGACAGGTTGGAAGGAAAACACCGGCAGGATGTGGCAAGTTTTAGCATGCGGGGCTGTAGTTTTCCCCGGTCTTTTCTTCGTCTTCAGGAAGATTCTGCCCGCTGTGTTCAAACACTGGACCGATGCCGACGTGGTTCTGGTCAGCGAGAGGTAATATGACTCGGTTCGGTTCGGCTGTTTTCGGAACGTCTTGGCTGATTATCGGGGTTTAAGCTAGTAACGGTCGCTCTCATCCAGTTAGCTGGCTGCGCTGCTGCACTTTCTTCCCCCGGCAGAGGAAATGTTCCTGAAACGGGAATATTTCATCCTGCCGGGGGGGTTTCCTGCTCCTGCCGAGGTTTAGTTGGCTTTTTGCTCACTGGACGCATTATTACATAAATGTCACCGCGCATCCAAACTATGGGTCCCTGCAGGGAAAAAAGCAAAGTGTGAGAAACGTCTTGGTTCTGGGTTTACATGGGAATGTTGATGGGATTAGGTCACATGTAGACTGGGATTACTCACCTACACACCGGGATTACACTCCAACATTTATGGAATAATAAATTGGGCTGGGAAATATATCTCTAAACTTATTTGTCCCGTTATATACTCAGTTTTCTTCCTTCCATTTCTCAGTTATCCTGCCTTCCATTTGTTTTTTTTCCTTCCTTCCTCCTTTCCTTTCCTTCCTTTTTTCTACCATTGTTTCCTTCCTTGCTCCTATTTGTTTTCTTGTTTTATAAATCCTTATTTTCTGCCATTTTTCTTTGTTTCTACCTCCTTTCGTTCTTAGTCTCCTACCTTTTTTTAAGTCCCTTTTCCTGTCATCTTTCCTTTTTTAAATCCTTGTTTCTACCTACTTTCCAGTTTTTTTTGTTTCTTCCAACTTTCTGTTCCTTGTTTCTGCCTCTTTCCATTCTTTGTTTCCTACCTTCTTTCCTTGTTTATTAAACCGTTTCCTTCCTTGTTGCCTTCATCCTTTCCTTTCCTGTGTCCTCCCTCTCTCACACAGTTTTGTCAGGTCAGAGGTTAGACCTCACTCCCCAATGATGTCATCAACAGGAAGTATGACATCATACCTAACTGGGCCACTCTTCACCTCCAGACTGGAAACCAGCAGGATTTTCTAACTGCTGCTGAGCTTTCACTGTCTAACGATAATCCTCACCAACCAAAACAATGGCCACGTTAGAAATGTTTCCATCAGCACAGGGGTGTCAAAGTCAAATGGACGGAGGGCCAAATAAAAAATTTAGCTACAAGCCGAGGGCCGGACTGATCGAATGTTCATTGAAATTTTTTTAAATGACGCATATAGTCTAGTGAACCTAATTGAACCTACTGAAAACCTAACAAATATATTCCAATATGATCAGATAAATAAAGCAATATTTTCTTATGGCTCTGTCAGTAATCTTTAATTTTCAACAGACACAACTGAAATATTTTTAAAATATAATTGGATTGAAATACAATAAAATAAAGTGCAAAAATCTATTAATCCACATATGTCAGAGTCAAGGCATTTAGATGTGTCGCCGGCGAATTACGGTACTGCAAATTTAGATGTGTCGCTGGCGACACATCTAAATTTGCAGTACCGTAATTCCGCCACACGTAGCGCTAAGTGGAAAAATTCCAACGGTTTCTGAAAGGGGAGACGTTGCACTTTCCAGCAAGTATCGGGTTAATACGGTAACTTCGCAGCTGCAGCTGCAGAGAGTGTAATTAATCCGGGGGGCACTCGTTTAATAGACGGTATATTTCGGCAATAACTTGGTGGATATTGAAAGTTCCGGTTGTTATGGATACATGGGTAAGTACATCATCTCACAGAACATTTAAAGAACTACTTACAGTTCAAATAAGGAAGATATTTTTTTTCAGACGTTGTGCCGGCTTGCTGCGGTCTGCGGGCCGGTTCTAATAATAAATCAAGATCATCCCAGGGGCCGCAAAAAAACTTCTCGCGGGCCGGATGTGGCCCGCGGGCCTTGACTCTGACATATGTGCATCAGCAGTTCCAACGTGTTCAGTATAAATATTAACTTTAGTCTTCATGATTCCTCCTTTTAGTTCATGTATAGCCAGATTCAGTTGATTACAAGAAGCTCTGAAAATATAAAGTAATACAGGACGATGGCAGACGGATAGATCAATAGGGAGTAAAACTGGGCTGACATTAACGACCGATGTTTGTAGCCATCTTGATGCTGATGGAGAAGGGATAAGGTTGGTTATGTTGTGTTTGTTTGGTCATGTGATCGGGATGCACCAATAAATTGATCGACCGATATGTCTGAACCGATTTTCTTAAATTTGGGAGATTGGAGATTGGTGGTCTGCCGACGTAGTCGTGTAGCGTCTTTGTGTGAAAAGTCGCTATATTTAGCAACTTTCCAGAAAATAAAAATCTGCATCAGCCAAAATCGTATGGTCAGACATTTTAGAGATTGGTGATCAGCAAGAAAACTGCAGTCAGTTCTCACCTCCTATTGTTGGTGTTCCGTGTTAGCGCTTTGGTTGTTTTGTTTTTTACTCCTTGAGAAATTTTTCTAATAATTATCGATTAGTTTTTAGGGGTGGGGAAACCTTAAAGTGCTGCTGTGCCAGTTACTCAGCAGACTGTTGCTAGGTAACCAGAGTTGGGGAGGGGAGTCGGACTTGAAGCTGTTTATTACCCAGCAGGTTGTTGCTAGGTAACCAAAGAGTGAAAGCTCAGTGAATATTCTAGAATATTTTATCAGATAAATTATCTATTGATATTGATCACGTCTTTGGTGATAGATATTGTTATTGATTTGTTGTCCGGCTCTGGTGCAAACTAGCGGCTACATTAGGATTGGGTGCTTATCGTATAGTTTGTCATGATGAATTTCTTGCTTTGATAAGAATTTTGATTTATCATCGTCATAAATTCCAATTAAAAATGTTTAAAATCTAATCTGTTCATATGATCAGATTGATAGTTTTACTTTTTCTCCTCTGATCAATAGAAGCTCCAATAATTCTGAAAATACAGTCACCACATGCAATTTAGTGATACAAATCACACTTTTTTACACATTGCAGAGGATCATCTCTGTCACAGTTATTATCCAATTGTTGAGCTTATTTTAACGTATGATTGTGATTAATTGATTTATTGCTTATTGTGACAGGTTAGTTGTTTATTTCTAGGAAGTTAAATTTGTCTTAAGGAGTTCCCTAAACGTAAACGGTTCCCTCCTCAGTGATGGTTGCTGTTTGTAGTGAGCCGGGTCAGCGGGACAATCATTTCTGCTGTCAGTCCGGTTAATCCTGAACCCTGTTAGTGAGCAATGCTTCAGCTCATTTCCTAATGCTCAGCCAGCGGAGAGCCTGGCCGGAGCAGCATTCACGCCCCAGGGGAAGACGCCCTGTTCATCCGCCACAGAAACAATGTCTATTATTCCTCAGAGGAGAAATCCAGGAATCATTTCTGATGTTTCCTCAATGTAGTTTAGCTTCAGATCATCAATAACGCTGATATCAGGCAAAAATAACCGAGGAAATACAAGCAGCACTTTTCAAACGATGATTTTACCCTAATACAGCAGGTCTGATGTGAAAAAATGTGAAGAATTTACTGGTCCTTCAACATGAAGTACAAATTTTCCGCAGCAAAGGTCACACAGTCAAAGCAAATAGACTCACAGAAAGATAAGAAAATAAGATATGTAAAAGAATACAGAGCAAAACACTGTAAAGTAAGGTCAAAATTTAAAGGTAAATATGGTGGTTATAAAAACAATAAGTAGGTTAATTTAAAAATATGCATTAGTGGTGAGCATTTATCTCATGATTTACCATTTAGTACAGTAAACTTTATTATAAGACTTTTGATTTGTTACTGTCACAATAAATTCCAATTAATAATGTTTAAAATCTTCCAAAACAGTCTGTATTGTTGGTATTTTTTTAAATTTTCTCCACTGTTCATGGAGTGTATCAATATCAATAAGTTTGAAAATGAAATACTTACTGTTTGCAGATTAGGGACACAAATCGCACTTTATTTTGTTTAACAAGCTTCCAAAAGAAACATTTTATAAATAGGAACAATTTCTAAGAGCAGGATTTGTGTTTGTGAAGCTTTAATATCTGTGACACACAGTCACAGTCATAGTTATTTAAAAAAGACGTAATAAATGAGACTTATCACCAGTTTTATCATAATTAGGACTGACATTATAAAAACCTTCCTGGACGACAAAGTGTCCCTGAAGTTATTGTGATAAACAGATTATTGTTTTTAGACCATTTTGCAGTATTATGATAATGGCTTAATAATGCAAAAACACATTGTCAAAGATAATTAACTTTAGATTCTAATGAACATTTAACACTGGAACTGGAAGACATTTTAAATATCCAAAACAATAGAAATAACAAATAAAATGAATTATGAAGTCTCTGTAAACAAGATTATCCTTCAAAAACAGAAGATACTAAAGACCAAAGTTCAAGGCTGAAGACTTTTATCATCCAGTTTTTTGTACAGAGAAAATGGAAAAACAATCATGCAGATGAAATTATTGATACTTGTTTTAATTTATCATAAGATTAATTAATTTATTGTCCAAAACAGCATTTAAAACTTTTAAAAAATGAATTCTCCAGCCTTGTAAGTGGCGCTAGACATGCGGTATAAAGTATTTGCATAAAACCTCCACAGGAAATTGGCGGCAAACGCAAGAGAAGAATAGCAAATTGCGGCTGAAGTCCTGGTCCAGCTTCTTTATGGAGATAATAAGTTTATCTGATAATAAGTTTGGCTCCGTTTTGTTTGGCGTGTAAACACAAAGTGATGAGTTTGTCTGAGTGATGCAGAAGAAACTCCAACAAGAGTCACATTACCAGCGTTATGCAACCTGATTACTACAGCTGGGCTGGAGGCACGGTGACCCAGCTCCAGTTACCGTCCCGACAGCCGCGGTATCACCTTCTGTTAAATGTGTCTTAATGGCTTCAATGTGGCACCAACACAAAGCAGTGAAGGAGGGAAACTAGAGGAAAATTATAACTTCTTTTAAAAAAAAAAAGTTTGAAAAAATGTTTTGAAGAAAAAAATCCAAAAAAATATAAGAAAAATAATTTCTAAAACAAAATAAAGTCTTAGGAAAATAAAACCTGAAAGAAAATTCCTAAAATAAAAAAAAAAATCTTAAAAATACAATTTAAAAAAATTGAAAATTATTTGAAAGAAAAAAACATTTAAAAAATAGCTAACTGCATATATTTCATGATTGAAATTTAATGATTGAATTTTTGATTAAGGAGTTTTTAAAAGTTTTATTTTTGAAATGCATTTTCCCCTTCAAATTTTAATCTTTGAAACATGCTTTACTTGCAATAACATTGCAACAAATTTCTAACCATTCTCACTAATTAAAAAGCTGACTCAGCAGATCATCTTCACTCTTTGGTATTTCTGGAGGAAGTTTGTGGTTTTGTGAATAACATCAATCTTTTTTTTTCCCTTTTGAAGAACTGGACATAAAACGAACTGGTTCAGATCACAATCGACAATCGATGAACTGTTTAGTCGATCTCATTTATTCTCCTTCCATTGATCAAGAAGTGCTTCAACATAAACAAGATCATCAACATAATTTCCTGTTTTCTAACTGATTAACCGCTGCTCAGGCACTCAGTGATGTGGCAGCATCCATTTATCAGATGATGTGGTTCTAATGTAGAGAGAGACTTCCTGTTCCGATCCTGGAGGATTATAACTGGCTCCAGTACCAAGCTTTGGGCTCTGCTAGGCTGAGTAGCAGCAGCAGCAGCCTATAGGAAGGAAACACTGAGGTAGCCCGGCCTGATGCAGCAGGAGCATAAAGCCGGGCATTTCTCCTTTTCCCTCCTCGCTCTGCTCACCCCATCGACCTCAGAGTTTCGTCAGCGGGGGGGCGGGGGGGGGGTTACTGGCGGACACGATGAATGAACGGCAGACTGTGTGAAATCTGGGTCTTGTGACACGGCGTGCAGCCACACAGTCAGAGCACCAGCGGGACTGGAGGGGGAATGTTTGGCCATATTCCCTTCCTCCAGTCTGTGGTTTCAACCAGTAACTTTTAGGGTTTTCTTCTTCAAAATGAGCAAATCTGAACTGAAAACCCGTCTTCTTGGGAAAACAACTTACTCTTTCACATTTGTTACAAACTTTGTGAACTTTTAGGATGTTTTTCCTCTTGATACACCGGTAGTCTTGGTATATTTGAGACCAAAACTTTATCAACTGTTCCATCTCCAGCTGGTTCTCTTTCTCTCTGCTCTGAGTTAAATCAACCAATCCCTTTGAGCAACCTGTTTCCCTCTTCACTTGTGGGGGAACTGTATCAAGAACCACTGAAATTACACAAAACTTCAGAAGAAGACGCTGACCGTAACTTCCTTCATGAAATGGGAACAAAAATGGATGTTTGGAGTTTGGTGCCTCTAGTAAGGCACAGACCCACCATTGGGTGTTACTTCTTACTTCCACTGCTGTGTGCCTTCTGCATTCCTCAACACATTCAGGTAGCTTTTTAGGTTGTGAGCTGTCAAGTCTGACTGCGCTTGCATTTAATTAGTATCATGAAAACAAAAAACAAAAGATTTCAGCAAAAAATTAAGAACATAAAGACCTGCTGTGTGAACGAAGCCTCAGTCTCTCCTCCAGTTAAACCAGTAAACAGGGTTGGACTGTAAATTGATTTTTATCAATTATTTAAGTTTTTGGTTATTGAACATTTAGTTTTTGCATGTTTTTCTCCTCGTTTCCATAGTTCAGTGGTCCAGGGTGGCCATTTGTTTTAAAACTTCTGTTTATTTGGACTTTGAATTCGGGACAGGCAAGATTCTTTTCTTTTTTCATTACAAGAATGAGGTAGCAACGTGGGCGAAACAAACAAGGTAGCAACGTGGGCGGAACGAAGTAGCAACGTGGGCGGAATGAGGTAGCACTGAATCCGTAACATTGGCGGAACGACAAAGCAAGTATGCCGTGACGTGGGCGAAAGGAGTTCAAAACAAGGTTGTAACGTGGGCGGAACAAGGGTTATAAGGTGGCTGGAATGAGGTAGCAACGAGGTCATAACATGGTCGGAACGGGTGCAAAATGAGGTCGGAACGTGGGCGGAACGAGGTCGTAAGGTGGTTGGAACGAGGTCATAACGTGGCTACACAAGGTTCAAAACGAGGTTGCAAGGTGGGTGGAAAAAGGTAGCAACGAGGTTGTATGGTGGGTGCAATGAGGTTGTAAGGTGGGTGGAACGAGGAAGCAATGAGGTCGTAACATGGGCAGAACGAACTCAAACAGCGAGCGGAACAAGGTAGCAACGAGGTGGTAAGGTGGACCGAACGAGGCAGTGATGAGGTCTTAACGTGGGCGGAATGAAGTCGTAACGTGGGCAGCACAAGATGTACGGTAGCAATGAGGTCATTAGGTTGGCAGAATGAGGTAGCAATGAGGTCGCAACGTGAGCCGCACAAGATGGCAACGAAGAAGTAACATGGGCGAAATACGGTAGCAACGAGTTCATAAGGTGGGCAGAACAAGGTCGTAACGTGGGAGGCACAAAGTCAAAACCCATGCAGGAAAAAGCTAGCAACAAGGTCATAAGGTTGGCGAGACAAGGTCAAAACGAGGTCGGAATGTGGGCGTAACAAGGTCATAAGGTGGGCGTAACGAGGCAGCAATGGGGTCGTAACATGGGCAAAACGAAGTTGTAACGTCGGCGGCACAAGATAGCAACGAGGTCATAAGGTGGACGGAATACGGTAGCAATGAGGTCGTAAGGTAGACGGAACGAGGAAGCAATGAGGTCATAACGTAGGTGGAAAGAAGTTGTGACGTGGACAGAACGGTAGCAATGAGGTCATAAGGTGGGCAGAATGAGGCAACAATGAGGTCATAACGTAGGCGGAACAAAGTCGTAATATGGGCAGGGTGAAGTCAGAATGGAGGCGGAACAAGGTAGCAATGAGGTCATAAGGTAGGCAGAACGAGGCAGCAGTGAGGTCATAACGTGGACAGAACGAAGTGGTAACGTCGCTGGCACAAAATAGCAATGAGGTCATAAGGTGGGCGGAATACTGTAGCAATGAGGTTGTAACGTGGGCGGCTCAAGATAGCAACGAGGTCATAATGTGGGCGGAAAGAGGCAGTAATGAGGTCGTTCTGTGGTTGTAACGTGCGCGGAACGAAGTCGTAACGTGCGCGGAACGAGGTTGTACGTTGGGCGGAACTAGGTCAAAATGAGGTTGTAACATGGGCAGAATACGGTAGCAACGAGGTAAGAAGGTGGGTGGATTGAGGCAGCAATGAGATCGTAACGTGGGCGGAACGAAGTAACGTGAGCGGAACGAAGTCATAACGTGGGCGGCTCAAGCTAGCCACGAGGTCATAAGGTCGGCGGAACGAGGCAGTAATGAAGTCGTTTTGTGGTCGTAATGTGGGCGGAACGAAGTCGTAACATGCGTGAAATGAGGTTGTAAGTTGGGCGGAACTAGGTCAAAACGAGGTCGTAACGTGGGCGGTACAATATAGCAACGAGGTCATAAGGTGGACGGAATATGGTAGCAATGAGGTCGTAACGTGGGCGGATCGTAGTCGTAACGTCAGCGGCACAAGTTAGCAACGAGGTCATAAGGTGGATGGAAGGAGGCAGCAATGAGGTCATAACGTAGGCAGAACGAAGTTCTAACGTGGGCGGGACGAGGTAGCAACGAGGTCATAAGGTGGGAAACGAGGTATTAAGGTCAAAACGAGTTCGGAACGTGGGTGGAATGAAGTCGTAACGTCAGCGGCACAATATAGCAGTCAGGTTTATAATGTAGGCGGAACAAAGTCAGAGCGCAGGCAGAACAAGGTAGCAATGAGGTCATAAGGTGGGCGGAACGAGGCAGCAATGACGTCGTGACGTGGGTGGAACAAAGTCGTAACGTCGGCGGCACAAGATAGCAATGAGATCATAAGATGGGCGGAACGAATTCAAAACACGGGCAGAATAAAGTAGCAACAAGGTCATATGGTGGACGAAAGGAGGTCAAAACGAGGTCGGAACGTGGGCGGAACGAAGTCAAAATCAGTGCGGAAAAAGGTAGCAATGAGGTCATAAGGTGGGAAACGAGGTAACAAGGTCAAAACGAGTTCAGAAAGTGGGCGGAATGAAGTCACAAGGTGGGCAGAATGAGGTTGTAATTTGGCCGGAACTAGGTCAAAACAAGGTCTTAACGTGAGCAGAACGAGGCAGCAATGAGGTCATAACGTAGGCAGAACGAAGTCGTAATGTGGGCGGGACGATGTCAGAACGTAGGCGGAACAAGGTACCAATGAGGTCATATGGTGAGCGGAACGAGGCAGCAATGAAGTCGTAGCATGGGCGGAACGAAGTCGTATCGTCGGTGGCACAAGGTAGCAACAAGGTCATAAGGTGGACGAAAGGAGGTCAAACCGAGGTCGGAACGTGGGCGGAACGAAGCAGCAATGAGGTCGTAACGTGGGCAGAACAAAGTCAAAATCCATGCGGAAAAAGGTAGCAACGAGGTCATAAGGTGGGAAACGAGGTAACAAGGTCAAATTGAGTTCGGAACGTGGGCGGAATGAAGTCGTAAGGTGGGCGGAATGAGGTTGTAAGTTGGCCGGAACTAGGTCAAAACAAGGTTGTAACGTGGGCGGAATACAATAGCAACGAGGTCATAAGGTGGGCGGAATGCGGTAGCAATGAGGTCGTTTTTTGGTCGTAACGTGTGTGGAACAAACTCAAACCGCGGGCGGAACAAGGTAGCAATTAGGTCGTAATGTGAATGGAAACCCATTTCGGCCGCTTGTATCCGAGAGAGGGGCCAGAGGAGTCAGGTGCAGTGTGGGATGGGTGGTAGCCGAGGGAGGGGACCCTGGCAGTCTTATCCTTGGTTGCAGAAACTGGCACTTGGGAAATTATACAATCATTTTTCTTGTTAAAATAACTTTTTTTTGAATATTAAGATGTTTTTCTATTAGTTGTTTTTAACCTGCTAATATTATGACTATTCTTGTAAAAAAAAATCAAAAACAAACAAGACATGGATGTTTGAAATAAAAACCTCTTTTGTAATGTTTTATGTAATTTGTAAATAAAATATTTTAAAAAAAAGCTCTTATCTAAATGTGAGATTCAATTTTAAGCTGTACCAGTAAAGCCAGTTCCCCTCATCAATGTGCGCTTGTTATGCACATCCATCAGAGGAAATCATTATTCAACAAAGTGTTGTGTAAACGGAGCTATTACAGCTCCAGAGTGGGGGGGGGGGATTAAATGAAATGTTTTCAGATTTTAAAGGAGCTTAGTGTTGGTGCTGCCAAGCTGGAGCGTCGCCAGCAGCAGAGCCGGGCCCAGCTGAAGCTCCCATTCACAGCCTGGTGATGTAACCAGAGGTCCCACTCCGACATCACTCGCCTTCATCCTGCTGCTCTGTCCCTTCATCGCTGGCTTCCCAGAGGTCACAGAGCTGGTTAAAGACGCAACTTCTCTTGGGTCACCGCTCTGGGCAAAGAGGGAGGAAACAGGCGACGCTAATCCAACCGTGCTACGCTATGTTATGCTACGCTAAGAGTGGCCTACAACTTGACCTCTGTCCACTTTATGAAGCTGTGGTTACAGCAGAGCAGCAGATCAGTCCCCATTATATTTAAAATCTGTGTTCTTATTTCTGAAGATTTCCCTGAGTTTTAATGTTTGTACCATAAATGTGTAAAATCTTGTGGCACCTGGAGCTCATCCATCCTGCAGGATCCCAGAGGAAAACTTCCTGTTAGCTGATTCCTCCGTTATAAACGGACTGATTAATATCATAATATTAAACGCTGGTTATTTATTGACAGTTTACCAGCTGCTTGTTCTGATTCTATGAATTTTGACCCAGAAAACGTGAACCGTTAAAAATGTTCTGATGCACAGACGTTCCCTGGAGGCCATCTTGTCTGGAGCATTAATTCTTATTAAAGTTATAATTTTTTCAGGTAATGATAATGAACCTGTCTTTCTTTGCAGGCTGGTGTCCTCCATCCACGCTGTCATGGCAACAACAGCGGGGATCATCGTCGTTTCCTCATGCAGCAGCAACATAATTTATGACAGGTCAGATTTTATTCTTATAGTCCTTGTAGCTCAAATTAAATTTTCTTCCAGCATGTTTTAGTGGGACTGTTTGGAGACATTATGAGCAGTAAATATCTTACGTTCAGTACTTGGCTTTACTTTGGATAAACAGATGATAACGGCTAGTATGAGAGAAACTGTTTTTAAAAACCTTTTATCTGCACATAGATTAGTAATAATAATAACAGTTTTTATTTAATAAGAACAATAGCCGTTTTAATTTCAGTAGATACACTTGAGTTTATTTCCTTTACAGGGTTTCCCCCAGTGTATTATAAGGCTGGCGGCCCGCCATGCTTTACTAGCCCCGCCGCCAGGCTAAGCGTTGCTTGTTTACGTTTCTAGGAAAATTAAAAGAAAACACACACACACAGCTGACACAGCGCAACCCGAAGTCCAGCGGACATCGGAGATGATATGTGGAAACAACATTTATGTATATTAGAGATGTGCCGATCAGGTTTTCCTGTAATTCCCCCTCAAAAAGCGCAGTGGAGAATCTGTGCTGTCACATTCAGCGTTAAGCTCCCAGTCGGGGAAAACCCCTGATTTAGATCGGAGCGGCCACGACGATCCGCCGTAACACACCACACACTGCAGGATGATCGGTTACGAAATCACCAGCGACAATCTTGGATCGCCCAACGTTCTAAGATTGTCATAAGGGCAAAATGGGGGCAAAAAATCGCATAGTGTGAACTATTGCATTAGGTAGTCAGATGTGCCCATCTTCTCTACCTAAATCTAGTGCTTACTGAAGGCCAATATAGTATACAGACTTTATAATCTGCACTTTTTTGGTTGAATGCAGTATTTATTTCCACTTTGGCTTTATGTTGTTTAGTTTTTATTTAAGTACGTTTTTTGTTAATGGAGACTGAGAATCCATTTTATTTTTGTTTTTGATTGTTTTGTTTATTTAGTTTATCAGTTCCAGTGTTATGTGTTCTTTTGAAAATAAAGTGTATCTATCTTTGGCAGGAAATCGCATGCATTATTAGTCAATATTATCGTTTATCACAATAATTTTTTAGACAATTAATCGCTCAGCAAAATTTGTTATTGTGACAGGCCTAATAGGTTTATAGTTTATGGATTTAAAGCCGACAGCGCGCGGACCAATCACACCGCTGGCACCTCTGCGCTTTGCCTCGCGCGCTGCCGCTGCTATACCTCAGGGCGGATCGCTCGCGGCTCCTTTCACTCAAACTGGACACAGGCTGACCTGTATGGATATTTACATAAACCTACTGTGAGGAATTATGATCCTTTGGAGAACTCTAGGTAAGAGTTTAAAACCCTCCCCGTTAGCTCTGGTTGCTCTAAAGGTTGCACTGAAAGTCCATTAAAAATGCCAACTTTGCATTAAATTATCATAATTTACAAAATCATGCAAAGTTGGCACTTTTAATGGACTTTTAATTCAACTTTGCATTAAAAGTGTCATTATTTACCGAATGACACTTCATGACAACTGTCATAAACATTCATAAAGACTACTTTATGTTCATGACAGATGTTATGTCATGTTTTTGACAGTGTTATGTCAGTCTTATGCACACCCCTTCAAATAAAGTGTTTCCTCAAAGCCTTATATTCAGCGTCTCTAAAATACAGTTTGGTTTTGGACAAGCTTTTTTGTTTTTATCTAAACCACACAGATCAATTCATGGTGAGATATTATTGTGATAAAAATAAAAATGATGACTAAAAACTATTTATTACACATTTTTAGTGTAATTGAAAATCATGTGCCATGTGGTTGCATAAAAAATAAGTAATGCATAGGTTTTTTTAAAAATCGTAATTTATATTGTTTTCACAAGAGCTCTACAAAATATCATGGTGAAATTCCCAGTCCATATCTCACACTCTTAGTAGCGACCAAGAGATATAATTTGGTGTAAACAAGATGGGCTCTTCGTGTACCTGCTACTGGCTGAGGTGTGTGTTAGCGTAGCGCTGGCCTCTCTGTGATTCAGGAAAGTGTGATACTAGGCTAATGCTAGCCGTTTAATCCCACTGAGTCAGCAGCCGGACCAGGCAGTCCCAGTTTCAGCCTGCTAATCCCCCCCTTCAGATTAAATCCTCAGCGCTGCTCAGTTCAGTGACGCTCGTTGAGCCTGTAGCTTATCAGACCCATGCTCCTCACGAACGGCCCAGAGACTGAACCTGTCCTTTGATTGGGACGCTTTGCCTTGTCTGCTGGACGTAATGAAACGGGCCTCATTAAATCTGACTTGGTTTATTGACCTGAACTCGTTTTCCTCATCTGTGGAACATCAACAACATCTGAGCCAAAAAGCAGCCTGTGGTTTATATAAGACGTCTTAACTGGGACCCAGAATGGATCACAGAATGGGAACATCTAGGGTTTCACTTCAGTGTTTCCTGCTTTGGAGAAGCAGATGCTGTCCTTCCATCTTTCCTACCATGAACCATTTTTAGACTTATAGGAACCCTGCCCTGCTGTCTTGATAGCACCCTAAAAGCATGATAGGCATCAGAGGTTTTCTCCAGCTCATGCAGTCTGTGTTCCATTCTGATCTCTTTGGCCGGTTTCTGCTTTTAATCTTCTTCCTCCAAGTTTCAGAGCTAAAGAACTAAGTGAAAGGTCAAAGGTTGTCATTTGTATTCAGTTCTGTCTTCAGAGTGATCCACTACGTTACTCTGAACATGAACCTACCTGCTGATTCTGCTGGTTTTCCATCTACTGCCTTCTATCATACATCTCCTTTCTCCTCAGGCACTGGCTGGCCACCTATTTTGTCATTTGGTACGGCGTTCCCTACATGACATACGACATCTTCGCCATGTACCTCAGCCACTACTACCGCTACCACGTCAAGGGCCACGAGGACTACAAGCAGCACTCGCTGAGGACCGTCAACTCCTTTGTCCGGAGAGAGTTTCTGCTGGTGCTGCACCACATCGCACTGCTCACCATCCTGCTGCCTATCACACTGGTACGGAGGGGCGGGAGGGGTCCTGAGACAGCAGTGATGAGGCCAGTAGTTCAGGCCAACAATTAAAAAAGCTGGATGCAGGCAGGCAGCAGCAGCTCGGCTGGTGATAAATCTGCAGCTTGACGCATCAGGATTAGATGTTGCTGACGCACCAGGAAGCACCTAGAGAGGAGAAAACGTCCAAACAGCCTCAGAAAGTCAGGAAACACCACAAACACATGAATTTAAACTCATAAAACTCAAAGTTTCTAACAAGAGTTTGTACATTTTGGTGATTCACACTTTAATAGAACAAAATAATTTTTACAGCAGAACCTATATATATATATATATATATATATATATATATATATATATATATATATATATATATATATATATATATTTTTTTTTTTTTTTTTTACATGCTACAGTTCCACCCAGAAACTTTGTATTCATGTGTTTCTGGTGCGTCCATAAATCTGGCACACAAGCTGCATGATCCGCTAACAGCACCGATGGATGAAAATGTCATTTTTTAAATTATATAGTTTTTGATTAAACTGGAATTAACTGAAATTAACTCAGTTAACATTTTAATGGACTCCCAACACTAATTACATGCAAATCTACATAAACTTAGCATTATTATTGTAATCCAACAAATAAATTAGCTGCTCGCTCTCCTGAGTAGCGCCAACAACTAAAAATTACTAACTTATAACTAGATGTCTCCGTGTGTGCGGTTAACAACGGTCACCAACTTTGCAACTTTATCACTATATTTATCAACTTTTCAGACAATAAAATCTGAATCGGCAAGTCAGTCTTTTTGAAAGATCAACAATTGGTCGACACCTAGCACTGGCCAACCAGGATGAAGGGAGATCATGGTTGATTGTTTTCTGTTATTGTAAAAAGCCGTCTACGAAAGTTCTCCTGATGTTTCCATGTAGGAGAGAGAAAGTTGTCCAATGAATGTGATCAGATGGTTAGAAAATCTGATCAATAGTCCTGAGGTTGATGATTACTTCTGATGAGTAAAAGTCATGTGATTTTTCCGTAAACCCGCCTGCCAGTAACCCATTAATGCAGGAGCTCTGATGCGTTGCAGTGGTTTGAAATCAATCTACGCATAAAGCTGCATTACCTCCTAATGATTGCTTAAGTGGCAGCAGAAAATAGACCCAGAACTCAATGTCATGGATTACCTATGAAGTACCGATCAGACGCTGTGAGTCCGGCCGGCCCGGGTGGAAATAAGGCGGACACAGCCTGGAACAAGGAGGCGACTAAAAATAGCAGGAGCATCACTTTGAATGCTGACTTTAGATCTGATGGTAGAACTCATCCCTCACCTTTCTCTGTTCTGAGATACTCCGTTGAAATGAAAATGAAATTAACTGAGTCAGTTTGGTTTGTAGACTGTCTAATGCGCTTTGATCCAACTCTAGTCCGTTTGTCTAAAAAGTCCGGTTCGTTTGGGGAGATGTGAATGTGTAATTGGACTCTGTTGCAGATCAAAAAAAATAATTCAAACTTCAGTCTGGGTTCGGTTGAAGTTAACTCTAGTTTGGTTTGAATGCACATGAGAACGCCAAGTGGACCGGAGACCGCTCTAAAAGCAGGAAGTGGACTACAGCGCAGGGCATTCTGGGTAAATGCAACTAAAACAAACGTGCTAGCCTAGCGCTAGTATGAGAAATGGCTCACGGTTTTTAGCTAAAGCCTAAAGAGAAATCCTCCAACCTGACACCTCCATTTTAGTTTCCATTTGGTGAAGAAGGAAGTTGCGCCCTGTGTCTTCAGAGGTTTTTGTGGCGCTTCCTTCAGTGGTTCTTGATGCAGCGCCCCCACAGGTCAAGAGGGGAACGGGTTGCTCAGAGGGTTTGGTTGGTTTGACTCAGAGCAGAGAAAGAACCACAGCAGCTGAAGATGGATGCCGTCAAGTTTCACTTTCTGCTCTTCAACAGACATGTCTCCTCTCCAGTCAGCTGTAAAACCAGACTGTCCTGCAGGTTGAACATTTGCTTGAATAAATGACCCGATATTATTCTGATCACGTCTCTTTCCGTTAATGATTCAGTAATGGAATCATGTAACCATGACTTTTGGACCTGTTGGTTTTCTGTTTAGCTACTACACCTAGCAGTGAATTATTCATCATGCAGGAAGATCATTTCTACTAAAACCAGCAGCTAATCTGGATACTTCTCGCTTATAAAATCTATCCTTATGGATTTTATGAGGTAATTTTAGAGATTGATCAGAACTAGTTTCATGTTTATCCTGACGGCCGGGCAGGTTGGTGGTCCAGGTGGAAACCAGGCCTTTGTTAGCAGTCTGTGCTCTCAGATCACATTACCCTACATTATTCAGCTCCAGCTGCAGTTGGCCTCTCTGTTTGAAACGCTCCTCCCCGTTCTTTGTTTCTACTCCTGTTCCCTCACTCATCAGCTTCATGCCAGTTTGGCCACAAAGTCCCACTCTGAGAGGAGGGGAACGTGCTGGGATGAATGGAAACCTCCCAGTATGAAGAACACCGAGCACACGTCCCGGAACTGAATCCTGGAAAACATTTCGGAGGAACTGGAGCAATCAGACGATCATTTATATGCCTAAATTCATTTAGTTGAAATTATTTATTCTGCAAATAATAAACAACCAAAAACATGGCCACCTGTATAAATTATAGTTGCTTATTGTACATAGGATAGGATAAAATACTAAATTTTATCCTATAAGAACTAAATGTTTCATCTTTTTCGTGAGTAAATAAAAAATAATAATTGAAGATTTTAAGAGGAAGATGGTCCAAACTACCCTGGTCATATGAAAAGTAACACTAATTAACAACAGTTTTTGGAAAAGTAAGTTCAGTTTCTATCAGGATGTTCAGTCCTGACTGCCGGATCAGAAGAAATCTCTTCATTAGAACCGGACTGGCAGCATGAAGCAGGCTGAAAGATTGCAAGAAGCAGGGGGGCCTGCTTCCACTTTGGAGTAAACCTTTCTCCTGGCTCCAGGTTTTTTATCAGCAGCTGACTGCTCTGCAGTCGGGTTTCCTGATCCTCATCAGCTCTCGGGTTGATGCTGAATCTCATTTTTGTGGCAGAAAATTTGAATGATTCCCTGAGCAGATGGAGCGTCTGATGGGAACCACAGATAATCCATTGTTACCTGTGGCTGTAGGCAAATCACAGGCGCTAATGTCTCAGGTGGAGAAGTATTTACACCCTAAACTGCCTCTGTTTTGCTTTTTTCATCACATTTTAGCTTCTTCTGAACAAACAGAAAAGCTGTTTATAGATTGTGATTTTCATTTATTAAGAAATAAAAGCTCTAAAGCAACCCGGTGCTAACAGGAATGTTAGCGCACGCTACACTGGTCTTCAGTAGAAATGGCCTGGTTAAGGTGACATCAACATATCGTAATTAAGTTAAAGGATTTAAGTCTGTACTTTAACTAGGCCACTAAGGGGTGTTTTCACCAGTAGATTTGTTTCAATTTTAGACCAAAAATTCTTTAATTCTGTAAAGAACACGACGCACATTATAAATATCCAAAATAAAGCACAACAACCAAAAACCATAAACAAAATGGAAATGAAAACCAAAACCAAATATAACAAACACAACTAAAACCATAAACAAAATGAATCATGATTTCTAGGGGTGTGAGAATCCTTGTTAAATGACGTTTAACTAAAGTCCTACGGGGTTTAGAGTCCCAGTTGACGGTGTTTCAACTAAAAACCTAGAGGTTGGAGTCCTTGTCAAACAATGTTTTTGACTAAAGTCCCAGAGGGTTAGAGCCCCAGTTAAACGACATTTAACGGAAGTCCTAAAAGGGGTGCGGGTTTTAATGTTTTTATCTTTTTTAATCTTTTTCAAAATGTCTTTCTCTTTCTCACTGTTTATTCAATGTCACATGCTGCTTTTATTTTAGTTATGTAAAGCACTTTGAAATGCCTTGCTGCTGATATGTGCTATACAAATAAAATGTGATTGATTGATTGATTGATGCCCTTTAAAAAATATCAATCATTAGAATTAAATTGAAAATGATCACGTTCATTTTAACTTGCTATGCAATTAATCGATTAATGAAATTAATGCGACAGGCTTAGACAAGCCTATGTGTTCTTTTGGGTCAGCAGAGGTTCTGGCATTCAAACTCTTCCATTTTTGTCTCTTTCTTCTTGAATCATGACATTTGACCTGAACTGGGTCAGTGAGGCCTGCAGGTCTTCAGATCTTATTCTGGATGAATCGTTGAGAGATTCTGTTGGCTCGGTGTGTGGATCCTGGTTCTACTGAGCTTCTCTGGACTTCCTGAACCTTCTAGGTGGTTCTGTAATCTGATGGACGTCACATATTTTGTTCTGTTGTTGAATTTATTTGGTTTGGGACCAGATGTGTTGTGTTGCTTTTCTGGATCTCTAAGCCTACTTCCTGCTGCCAGACAGGTTCCGATCCAGTGATCCTTTCGTTCTCCAGCTGCGGCAGCAATCAGACCCGGGTGTGTCTGCTGGAATTAAACCCAATATTGAGGTTTAGTTTAATTATATAGGCGATAAATACTTTCCCACACTGGGCCAGGTTGGTTTGAGATACTTTTTTCTCTTTTATTTAAAATAATTTAAAAACATTTGTTGTATATTCACTTACTGTGATATGTTTCTCAGTTCTGCCTGACCAGTCGCCAGGCGGATCGGTAAGAGCCTCTGGTGGTTGGTCCTCTGGTGACAGATGGTGAAGCCTGGCCTGCAGGCTCATGGTTTATTGATCCAGCCCAGCTGCAGGCGGGCTTGTCTTTTGTCTTCAGGCTCTTTATCCACCTGGCCTGACTCACCTGTTCTGGGGGCGGCGTCAGTCACCGCTGCTCAATATTTGAAAGCTTCATTCATTACTTATAGCCGGGACGCCACAGCTGGCTGCGCTGCGGAGGTGTCGCCTTAGTGAAATTCAAAACAAGAGCAACATTGAATAAAACCTGATTATTATTATTTTGTTTTTTCTTAGGTAGTAGTATGGACTCTAATGTCACTGTGTGTCATTAGAATGTAAATTTTATTGATCTCTGAGAATGTATTATACTATTATCATTATATAGCCAGGAAATGGTCTCAAAACAACAATATTATCGTTTATTGTTGTAACGGAACAATTTATCGTCCAGCAAAATTTGTTATTGTGACGGGCCTTGTTGTCACACCGATTATACCCCCACAAACATAAATACTGCTCTTGAAAATTATCCCAGTATTTATAAAACGCTTTAAGAAAATTTAAAGAAGTGTGATTTGTATTACTAAAACTTCAGACAGTAACTGTATTTAATAATATGTTCACATTTATTGGTATTTATTGATGCTTTTATTAAACAAAAAGTGGTTAAAATACTAAAACTAACAATTGAAACAATATGGACAGATTGGGGCGTCTTAAACATCATCAACTGGAATTTATTCTAACAACAATGAATCAAAATTATTATGAGTTTACTACAATAAATGATAAACTATATAAAACAACTATGCGCAAATACCTGAGACTCAGTCTAAAAACACTTATAAAAATCAGACGCATTAATTCGCAGTAAAAGGCAATAAAAGTGAAAAGGTTCAAGGGAGTGTGAAAACTTTAGTGACACTATTTTTTTACATTCATATTTTTAATATTTTTATTGACAGCAAAGTGGAACTGAAGTTTAATTCTTTGTGCAGAAACTTGGTGAATAAAGCTGGTTCTGATTCTGGATGCAGTTTTTATATCCTGATTGGTTGGAAAAAAATCTGTCTGTGACTGCGGTTTATCAGAGTTGATCAGGTGCCAGAACATGGGAGGTTTGAACCTCACAGCTCAAGTCATCGTTTGTTCATATTGTAATGCGCTCAGATCAGTCTCACGCTTCGGTTGGTGGAACAAAAATAACGCCATAATAATAAACCTTCAGTTTATTACCAAAACTGAGAAAGTGAGATGTTTAAACACCCACAGCCCTCATGGTTGTGACCCCCATCCTACAGATGATGACCGGGCCACCATTGAAGCACCTTTAAGGTTCTGGTCTCTAGAATATTAAAAAGCTGCAAAAAAAAATCTAGAAATGTTTCCTTTTTAGAATTAGAACCTGAGGGAACCCTAGTTTTAGTTGTTCTGTTTCAGCTGGAACGTTTATTTGCCTGTAGGATTAAAACTGAGGAACGAGTCGGGACTTGATGCTCTGACTGCGGAGGGATTTATCTCTGAATGTTGGCCCGATCGAACCAGTTCAGCTGCTGCTAACAAGACTAACGCCACCGCAAGTTGGGTTAATTGGTTAAAGCTACAAATGTTTAAATTTCGCAACACAACATAAACATAGAATGTCACCTTCAATGACATCTTCAGTGTCAGAAGTCTTAATTCCACTTCTACTTCTCCTCAAACAATGTCATGGTGAACCTGGAGCGTAGCTTGGGTTCATTGTCCTGTAGGAAGGTCCAAAGATCCTCAAGCTGTAACTCCCTCACCAGCAGCAGGACATTTTCTCCTGGTAGTAAATCATCTGGTTCCCCAAATGATGCCTCTATGCCTCCACCATGCTTCATTCTTCCCCCAGACAGTCCACTGATCTATAAACCCAACGGTTCCACAGAACAGATCAGCTGAGTAAGCACAGGCCGGTGCGGTTCAGTGTTTCCCAGTCCGTCTACTGGTCCACATACTGGTGAAATGAATGTTTGTTGTTTTTCTACTTATTTCCTCAAGTAACTAGAAACTAAACCCAGATGGCAGCATTTGACTGAAATCTCAGCTAAAGAAATCTGCAGTAGCTTTAACTGTTCCTCCATGAAGGAAAAAGGCAGATCAGATGGTGATTATTGGTAAAGTTTGGTAGGAAACGGTTTTATTGTCTCCGTTTGTCTCAGTTCTTCAGGAAGGACCAGGGGGATTTCTTCATCGGCTGCTTGTTCCTGACGGAGCTCAGCACGCCCTTCGTCTCCCTGGGGAAGATCCTCATCCAGGTGAGACGCACGCTAATGCTATTGCTAATGCTAATGCTAACTCCTGTTTACTGGGAGTACAGCCAGCTACTGGTGGAATTGTTAAAAGGTTCATGGGGTTGAGTATTTATTTAAAAAGGTTTGTTTCTTCAGATGAACAGAACTGATTTTTTTTTTTGGTCAACACATGAATTATTGGTTATGTTTGTTTATTAATGTGAGTGTAAAAGTAAAAAGGACTTATCTGGATTTTTAAAATATATAATAATAATGTTGGAGCAGTTGGAAACTTAAAGAGAGTTTAATCTGATTGATGCTTCAGATATTTTCCAGACTCAAAATGAAAATTAGACCCAAATATTAACAGATTGTCGAAACATTTTATGAGTTTTATTTTGGAGCTGCTGACTTCCTGGTTTGCCCCTCTGACAGGAAGTGATTGATGTAAGCTCTTCAGCTCTGGTCTTCTACTGAAGCGGGTCGATCGTTTCCCCTCAGGGCCTCATGAGGAGCTGTGATTACTGCTGCGGGACGAATTATTCACCTCTGAATATGATTTATTTCAGCTGCTGAAACTGGACCAGAACAACAAACATAACAGGTTTTACTTTTAATCAGAACCGTGCAGCAGCAGCGGTCTAGTCACAGGTTCTGTCTGTTCAGAGCAACAACAGACCAACGAGAGCTTCAAATTTCTTGGGAATCTGAATATTTATGCAGAACTTTAACAGAAAACTCGATTATGTTGTTTATTTTGACATTAAATTACATTTCTTTTCATTTGAAGAGCAGTTTGGCCTGGAAAGGTGCATGTAAACTTCTGGTTCCAGCTATATTTCAGCAGCACAACAAACATCAGAACTCGGTCCAGTTAGAGGTTCTGATCCGTTCCAGTGAGAGGTTCTGATCTCTGTAAACCCAGTGATTCATTCGGATCTCTGCTGACCTCTAGTGTCAGCAGGAGGAACTGCGATGCTGCTGCTCCAGTCGGATCAGAACCTAGCAGACGTGTTATTGGGTTGTTTGGTTCTGGTCAGATGACTTCCTGTTGTGTCTGGACCGGCAGGAAGTTCCCTCCTTTTATCAGAACCATGAAGCTCATTGGGCTCCTGCAGGTCTGGAGGTTTAACTAGAAGAAACATGCGAAAATTCAGAGACTTAAACCCGATCCAAACTTCCTCCAAGACATTTTTCCTTCTGCTAAATTTTCTGTTAGTACGCTGAGATACACAGGGATCTGTCTTTCTTCCTTTTTTTTCTTTATTGGTTTTTTTGTCTTGATTTCTTTTTCTTGATTTTTTTCTTAATATTATTTCTTGATTTCTGTTTTGATTTTTCTTGATTTTCTTAATTTTTTCTGAATTTCCTTTTTCTTGATTTCTTTGATTTATTTCTGGATTTATTTATCTTTTTTGATTTATTTTTCTTCTGTTTTTCTTTCTCTTTTGATTTTCTTTTTGTTCTTTATCTCTTTTTTGTTCTTTCTCTTTATCTCTATCCTTCCTTCCTTTCTCCTTTTTCTTTCTTTCCTGATCAGAATCTGTTTCTTTAAATCTGGACATCAGAGGCTGAAATGAATATTTCTCATAAACGATGGAGAAAACTCAATGATTCATCTTTAATTCGGACCTCGGGGTTTGATGATGTCAGCTGAGTTTTCTTTAAAAGCATCGTTACATCCAGCAGTCCCAACCCGGCCTTGCCCGGTTCTGACTAATAGAACCTCTGACTGGGTCGACTCATTAAAACACACCGACGTTCCCCACATGTTGGCGCTCATTATCCAGATTTCCTCCTGCAGCTCTGATGGATGGAAACTCTCAGAACAACAGAGCAACCAAAACCGACCCGACCCGGGTCATCAGCATGATAAGAAAGCTTCATCAGAACGAAGCTTCTGTTAACGAGTGAAGGGTTCTGATGCAACGAGTCCAACATGAATTAAAGCTAAATTAATCTGAATTTATCTAAAAATTTCTGTTTTCTCATAAATTACATTAACATTGAAACTCCACTGTACCTCTTTCTACCACATTTTATCCTTCCACTAAACTTTTTATTAGTAAGCTTGTATATACTGAGTTCCTATGCAGTTTGGAAACATCTGGAACTAGATAATGACGCGGCATCACTTCCTGTTTGACCCCAATTATTCAAAATCAAGCTTTGTGTTGTGTTTAAGGACCCAAAATAAAGTGGTACTTTTCGGTTTTCATCCATGTATTTTATGATCAGGTCGTCTGCTGGTTGAATTTTAATGTCTTCTTCCTCCTCTTCCTCCTCCGCCCCTCCAGCTGAGCCTCCAGGACTGCTGGCTGCATAAGGCCAACGGCGGCATGGTGCTGCTGACCTTCTTCATGTGCCGCATCGCCCTCTTCCCCTTCATGTACTGGATGTACGGCCATCACTACGGCATCCCGCTGCACGCCGTTCCCTTCCACCTGCCGCTCGCCACCAACCTGGGTAACTGCTGCATCCTGGCGCCGCAGCTCTACTGGTTTGTACTGCTGGTGAGGAAGGGCTACCGGCTGTACCTGCGGAGCCGCGGGGCGCCGCCCGCCAAGGAGGATTGATGCTGCGGCCGCGCTAACTGGACCCGTTACGGTACTGTAGTTCACCAGGACTGCCTGCTCTCTGTCGCTCCTCCTGGGCCTCCATACTCCAACTCCTCTGTAACAAAGCTGTTGCCTGAAGGACCTCTCACTCTGTCTGATTTTACTGCACTCTGAAGAAAGGTCACATTCACCTCACTGGGAGCGGGAGGCGGAGCTTCCTGGAGACTTTCTCTGATCTTTCACTCCTGCTGTTTCTACAGCTGCTGCTGTTGGAGAGGTTTGTTACGGCGCTAACTGCTAGCCGCTCGTGGTTGGTGGTTATGTTACAGCTCTGATGTCACGTCTCCTGGGAGCACCTCATCCACATTTAAATCTGTTACAAGTCTGCATTAATATTCCAACTACACTGTTTATTTTTAAACTTTATTGGGGCGATTAAACGTTTCTGAAATTTCAGGGTGGCAGAAGTTTCAAGGGCTTATTTTTAGGATCTGATTTCATCGTTAAAATCGGAAACGGATTGGATCATCCAGGAGTTTTTTTTATTTACTGCTGTGTGATTTTTCTAATGTGAATTTCCTTTTTCATTGCATAATCCTAGTTTAGGTTACACTGGAGGAGAGCGGGGTTAGGGCAGCTGGGAAGAGGCAGGATGATGATGGCTCAGGTTCTGGTCCAGTAAGGCTAATGCTAGCTTCTTAGCTGGACTTATTGTCCAGAAACCCAGTTTATTAACAAAAAGAAACAATTCAGCATGCCACCTTTATTAAGTCATCACAAAACTTCAACAGCCACATTTATTTAGTTATTTTTTCCACATTTTTACTTTATTTTTAGTATTTTCACATTTTTTCCTTTCAAATTTTTTCTTTTCTTTTTTATATTTCTTTTTTTCTCTCTTTTGTTCCCAACAGTTTCATTAAAACCAGAAAAATGTAACACTAAAATATTCAAACCAACCAATCACGTGTGCAGATGAGCTGACCAATGAGCAGTCAGGGGGCGGGGCTTGCAGTGTGGTTGTAGCAGAGGCTCACTCTGTGCTCAGCTGAACCACTTAAACATTCAGAGTCTGTTTTTCTGCACCTCCTCAGTTCAGATCAGCTGTTTGAAGTTTTGTTTGAACCCCGTTGAGCCCCATTCCTGGACATGTCGCCCTGCTAACGAGGCTGACATCAGGAGGTCAGAGGTCAGCCTCTCAGTGGGTCCATCAGTTTTGTGTGAACTAGGGCTGAAACGATTCCTCGAATGATTCGAGTACCTCGATTACTAAAATTCCTCGAGGAAAATTTACCTGCCTCGAAGCTTCGTTAATTTATGTTTTATTAGTTAGCGCACCGTGTTCCGGCCGGGACTTCATTTGCGTTGCGCGGAGCTCTCACTTCCGCCTCTGAGTTGTTGACAAAAGCTAAGTCTCAGCGGCATAAAGTCCAATCTTCAAGATTGGCCCGTGGGGATTTTATGGATTGATGATAATGCCTGACTTTTTATCGTTTTTGGGGAACCAATAAGCATCCTTAAATGACTGGGGGAATGCCTGGAGTACGGCAGCATTTCTCCTCCGGGGCTGCTGGTTGAAAGCGAACGGCGGGAAGAGCGCTGAGGTGAGCGGATAGCCTGAACAGGGCGGGCGGCTGAGTAGCTGATGCTTACCGTGTAAATGTAGCTTTACCGACGAACCGCACAATAAATTTCATATCCCGGTCTGAAGAAACGGGTGGCGGAGCGCATCGTACATGGCTGGTAGATGAGTTTCTGAGTGTGATCAGTGAAGGTGTCGTAAATATCCCGTATTGCTTCCCCCCGTGTTCGTCCCCCGGTCTAACGGTTCGTCAGTCCGCTGGTCTATTTCCTCCCCTCCACCCATCTTACGTTCGTTCATTCGCCCTCTCCTCCCACTCCAGGCGGCATTTCCCGTATTTTCAAACCCAAAGCGTGACAGGTTAGGTGGCAAGGTGAGTTTAATTAATCTATTAAACTCACTGAAGATGAATACATAAACTAAAAGCTGGATTGTAGACATTTTTTATAAGCATATTTGTGAGCCTGCCTCTTTGTTATTAAATTCAATATAATTTCAGATTTTTCTATAACTTTTCTTCTGGTTAACTTAGAAAGTGAGCTATTATTGTTACAGGTTAGTTTTCTAAACTACAAAAAGCAACTGTTAGGGATGCTCAAATATGAAAAATTGGACTGATATTGATATCTGATAGTAACACCGGTATTATGCCAGATTTACCAATATTTCATTTTATAATTTTTTTTATCCGATTACTCGATTAATCGTAAGAATAATCGATAGATTACTCGATTACTAAAATATTCGTTTACAACAGCCCTAGTGTGAACTTCTTTATCAGTGGCTGCCTGAAGCACTTAACAGGAATGACTGTATATGAAGATTTAAAGATTGAAATCATGTTTTATTTTAGCTTGAGGACAGTTTGCCAACTCAAAATGAACCTGCTGAACATGGGAGGACCATTCCCTCATCCTGGTAGATATTTATCTGAAAGATAATCAACACTTATTGATTAGTTTTAGTTTGTTGTCTATATCATTAAAATATCTATAGAAAAGCTAATTATATTTTACATCTAGGGTTTGAAGACATGAAGACTTTGTGTGTCAGATGATCTTATTGTTTCCTGTAACTTCTCTATGCAACAGAGGCCTCTGCAGCGCCGCATGCTGCGCCGCAGTCAGCCGTAACGAAATTATCCTTTGACATAATAATCCAACGCTACGTTTCTAACTTTCCCGTCTGGTTGGTCAGATTTAAAGCTATAGGGTCATTATTGAAAACCGGATCAGGATTAATGCACTAGGCTACGTTCACACAGCAGGTCTGGATTCTAAACGCTTATTTTTAATTTTTGTGCCACCATTCATGACACTAATTAAATACAACCACAATCAGTTTTCTGTGTGAGCGGTTTGTGACACCAAAATGAAGAAGAACGTAGCCGTCTTCCAGCAGTGCTCTATCTACAGCAGTAAAGATGGCCGCCGCATCGCTCTAGATGGGTTTTAAAGTTATTCATAACTGACGGTATGGCCACCGGATCAGAACCAGATCACATCAGCTAATAAACAGAAAACCCAGCTCACAGCAACGGGCTTTAGTGGAGAATCAGTCCGGATGGATGAAGTGAGGCCTGTTGCTCTGATCTGTTAACAGTCGGCTTCCTGAACCCAGCCTTGGGGATGGAGTAGAGCGTCTCCATGCTGGGAACTCTTTCCACCTGATAGTCCGGTAGATTCAGTTCTGTTGAAACCAAAACTTCACTATGTGATCCATCTCCAGCTGCTGTGGTTCTCTGGTTCTTGGTTGGTCGCTTGGAGACTGCAGCTAGCTTAAAGCTACTGTTGCTGGAAGTTCCAACCTTCATCCATAGCCAGCTGATTTCTGGGCCGGTTTTTGCCTGGTGCAGAACCGTGAAGCAGGCCTAACCAGATCTGACTCCATCTTCAGTGATTATCCAGCATTGCTAACACTGGCCTCAGTGATATAAGCTAGCAGAGCAAGCTAGGTTGTAGCAGAGCATGGGACTAAGCTGAGCCAGGAAGTGCTTTGTTGTTGTCTGGATTACTGATGGGATCAATCAGAGTTCTGATCGCTTCGTGGTTCTATTTCCTCCACCCACAAGCTAATAGAACATGGACACTTCGGTGTTTCAGATCATCAAACCAGGTTTTATATTAGACAAAGAGAAACAGAGTAGATACAACCTATTCATTAGGACCTGTCTGACAGCATGAAGTAGGCAAATCACATCCAATCTGAAGAAATTCAAGGAGCAGACTATAAATAAACATCCATCAGTCTGGAAAGAGTTACAGAACTGTCTAGAAGGTTCTGAGTTTCCAGAGAACCTCAGTAGAACCGGAATCCACACATAGAGAATCTTCCCAGGCTAAGGTACCAGAATGACTCCAGGAAAACATCAGGGACTGATCCAGGAGGTCCAAAAGAACCCACAGCAAAATTTTTATGACGCATTGGCTGGAACCATAGCTTCTCCCTTAGTTAAAGTCAGAGGTCACGACTGAACAATAAGTAAGAGAAACTGGGCAAAATGGCTTCTATGGTAGTGATCTAAGACCAGAACCACTGCTGACCCAAAACAGCACAAAGACTCATCCTGATCTTTCTGGAAGGTTTTGGTTCTGTTACGTCTGAATTAAAACATCAGCATTTCAGAACCATCCCTACATTCAAACACAGTGGTGGGGGCATCATGATGTGGGACTGCTTCGCTGCTTCAGGACTTGGTGGGTGGAATCATGAGTTCTGCTATTTGTCCGACCGTCGGTCAGGTCATGTTCTTAAACTCTGTAATGTCTCAAAAACCAAAACCCGAGTGGCCGAGTCAAACTCCAGACATGGCGTAACACTTTAGCATGCCCTCAAACAGGTTAATCCAGCTAGAAAACCCTCCAGTGTCTGGATGAAATGAGTTCAGTAAAGCAGCAAGGGTCAAAGTTCCTCCAGAGAGACTCATGAACACCTGGTGGAACCAGCAGTTTGGAGGTTTGGGGTGTGAATACTTTCCCCAGCGGACCGGGCAGGTTTCCTTTGTCTCGCATGAAGTCTGGTTTGGTGATCTGAATCGCTGAAGTATCTCCTTAACTTGCTGAAGCGTTCCTGCAGATCATTCCTTTCTTCTCATTCGCTGGAGCCAGTCAGGTTAGAGTCCTCTGCTGCCCCCTGCTGGCGAGACTCATCCCTCCAGCCTCACGTTTTCCTCCATTCAGCTTCCATAAAACGTGTTGAAGAACAGGAATATGTTGCTGCTTCATTAATACATATTCTAAGGTTTTAATAAACCAGATACCTCAAACATTAATTATTCCTTGTTTTGCTTTTAAGGTGAATCTTATCCGTTCTGAGAGCAGAAACCAGAGCTTAAAGAAATTAATCAACCCATAAAAAAATCTGAGCCTCACATTCTCAATCGCACACATGTAGCATTTTTATTTAAAAACATTTTAATTAGTTTTTAATATTAATGTATTTGTGAACACATTAAGCATATCTTTATTTGTATGGCAAGTTACTAGTATCAAAAGTAAATCATAAATAACAGGATGTGCAGATTATAGGGCATTTTCACCAATTCATCTCGCCTTACCAGCTATTTTTAAACCATAAAACATTATTAATCTTTAACAGGAATGTGTTTATTTCTTATTTAGTACACTACTGTAGTTTTCCATTTTGTTTTATAACTTGAACTTATGTTTTAGTGATTCTAAACTTGTAGTGATCAATTAAAATACCCTAAAATCCAGGAGGAAAGCACAAAAAAAAAAACTTCTCGTTAATAAAATATGCACAAAGCGCCATTATGTCACTGTTGCTAAATAAAAATCAACCAAAACAAACAAAAGAAAATTATTAGAACAGGGGCGTCCAAACCTTTAGTCACTGGAATCTAAAGTACTCGCAGGCCAAAAATAAAAATAAGAAAATAGATTTTGTTTTCCGGTTTGTGAGAGAGGAATTTTATTCAATACAAAAAAAAACTTTAGAAGGATTTAATTATAAGAGAGGAATCTGGCTTTCAAATTATTTTTGGCTCGATTGAACAAATTTATTCTCAGTTATAAAAGCAGAATTTGGGTCAAAATGATTATGTTTAGCCTAATTTAATAAATTAAATAAAAGCTGGTTTAGGTGCAGGAAATTTTACTTTTCTGGATAAATGTTGTTCTACTCTTGATAAAAACCTGGAAATTAAAAGCCAAACACTTTGTGTTGTACTGAACATTTTCCATTGTTAAAATATTATTTCTGTATTAATTTTACCTTGATTGAAAATATAATGCTGGACACCCTCAATGCATTAACATGCAGATTATTTTTTATACCAACCGCTTGCCATATATCCAGCTCATCAAAAGCTTTCAGTAATAATCCAGAACTTTTTTAGATCCATAAATTACAGTCCTAAGTAAACCAAAGAGTCCTGTTTATGGTGAGAATATAAAGTCAGATTTTTAATTTCAGTAAACTGAACTGACCTTCAATCTGTTTAACTTTATTTTTAGCATCTAGCCGTAAAAATACAGACTTCTACTAAAGTTTTATATTATAAATTCTGTTTTTCATTTTTGAAAATGGAGCTAGGCTGCAAAACAAATTCACCAGGATCTTCTAAATATTATTGGACGTAGTTTAGACTTACAGGGCCACTTTATTAGGTACACCTGTTTTATTACTTCCCAACACAAAGCTGCTGAGCTAACTGGGATTTTCACCTACAACATGTTTTCCTGTTGGTTTATCAGCCGACTTCTTTAGAAAAGACAAATGTGATTTTGATTTATTCAACCTGTTTAAAAGAGCAATCCAAATTCTGTTATGTCTGACAATAAGCTGTACATTTCTCTAACTGGATATTTTTATGTTCATAACGTGAAAAAGTCTTAAGTTTTGGATCTACTAATATTTAAGCTTCCTCTTTCTGTTATCAAAAAAACATAAAATAAACTGACTTTTTTTTCCTTATTTAATCAGAAAATTACTGTAATTTTTTGTGGTTTTAGAATTTTGTTTTGACTTAACAATTTTGTAAATAAGTTTGGCCACCCCTGTCCGACTGAATCTGTACCACAGCATGTAGACGGTTCTGATGGGGGGGCGGTACCTAATAAAGTAGCCATTTATGCCTCTGTTTCTACTTAGCGGTAGAAACTGATGATGTTTTGTCAGTTTTGTCCCCAACAATCAACCCATAGCGCGTCATTCCTGACGCGCCTTTGGTTGTAGGTTAGTAGGTCCACAGTCCGGTCCAGTTGGGGCCCAGTCCTTCAATCAGTGGTCAGAAAAACGTTGCATATTTGTCATCGTACTACATCGTACTAATAAGACACTGTGCGCAACTTCCTTCTTCATCAAATGGAAACAAAATGGAGGCGTCAGATTTTAGCAGTTGAAGACCACGAGCCATTTCTCTCGCTAGGCTAGCACGTTTGTTTTGGTTGTATTTACCCAGAATGCCTTGCCCTGTTATCCACTTCCTGCGTTTGGAGCAGTCTCCGGTCTGCTTGGCATTCACATATGCATTCAAACCGAACCAGAGTTCACTTAAACTGAACCCAGACCGAAATTTGGAGAACCAGAGTTTGATTAGCGTTCACACCTCTCCGACCGGACCGGACTGAACAGGACTGACGAAAAAAGCTACGATTTTCTTCTGTTCTTGCGTTCAAACCGTTTTACTAAAGGTCAATTCAACGTTGACCAAGAAGACGTTTTTGCTAACGGTTAGCATTTTATGCTAGCTTTAACATAAAGGTAAATTAGGATTGTTGATCTTCATGTTGGATCTGTAATTCAAAGATAATGATTTTGTTTATCAACTTAAACCCTTTAACAGATGTGGCAATTTAGCCATCTACTAGAATGTTGGCATGCTAATCTTTGAGCACTTTTTTGTCCAACAACACTTTGACCTCTGCTAGCTGTTATTTTACTGCTGAGTCACATCAAGGCCTTGATGAAGCCTTTGATATTGTTTCAGTCAGAGTGGATTTTAATTCATACATTCCTAATTAGTCAACATAAATAGCATAAGCTAACTTCAGAACTGCTGAGTCACTTTACGCTCAAAGCTGGCATGTCGATTAGCCAGGTCAGACTTCCTTGCTAATGGCTTAACAAATTTAACAAAAGTTTGTTTCTGACATAAAGTAACAATGGAAATTATTTATTAACTTCAGTGTGTCTGAATAAACTTTAGAGCCACTAATCAACAGAATGTGATGACGTAAAAGGCCCCAAGCTACATATTTATGACCAAAATCTCAAAACAGTTGATCCACTTTACAATAATGCTTCCCTTCATAAATGTATAAATTCAGTGAATAGCCAGGATACATTTATAAATCACCAATAAGAAGCTTTAAGACTATTTCTACTAATTCAGACAGAATAACTGTTTGCTAAACTGGTTTAAAAAGTAATTTATTTTTTATTATACTTTAATAATGGTACTCCTGTCTTGAAAGCAGTGAAATTTAAACTCAATTTTTTTGCTGTCTTGTTGAGCTGCAAGTTGCTACGCGCCTTCAAATTAAAAGCATTAATAAGGTACGACTGGAGCTGGTTTAAATTCTACGATTTTTTTTTTACTAAAGACGGACTTCTGTAGCTGTTTGAAAACATTAAATTTAAGTCCAGCAAATGGCCTCCTTTTTCATTTTCTAAAAGGATAAAAATAAAGAGTAAAAGTAAATGTAGTAAAATACAAAATAAATAAAAATAAAGTCGTCTTGGTTCCTTTGGCCTTCAGGCCAGGAGTCTCCTGATGCCAAACAAACTGTTTTTATTTGTTTTTGCTTTAAGAAAATAAATTGAGTATCCAGAAATCAGGCGGTCATTTTCCTCTCTGAATAACCAGAAGCTATAAAGATATAAAACCAGATGTTAGGAAGATGTTTTGTTTGTCAGAAAATAATAAGAACTGATTTTAAAACTTGAATTAACCCTGTTTTTATGCTGTTCTCTATAGAGTTGTGGGTCATTTGCACTAAAATGTTATTCCAGGGTACAGAGAGAGGCTGTGCTGGTCAGAACATTTCAGCCTAAAGCTAACAGACAAAACATGCAGCTAATTTAGATTAACACTAGGGGGCAGCAAATCACATGCTGGTCCACCAGCTGCAGCATCTCATCTGGTTTTCAGTGGAACAAGAGCATTTTTAGTAAAAACGTGCAAAAAAAAAAAAAAAAACATGCAACCCTGCTAAAACATGCATGTTATAGAAAAGGATATAAAACATGCAGGGTTTTAGAAAGAAAAATTCAGGTTTTTAGTATAAAAGATGGAGGTTTTATGTGTACTGCAGCTTGGATCCAGTAATTTATTAGAATTGAGTTTTTTAGTGATTTGTTGACCAGAGCCGGGCTGGAAGGGCCTTTCACAGATTGGATGGGGCCAACATCCCACATGTCGCCACTAGGGGTCAGCACTGACTCTGCTTGCTGGTTTTGCTTTTATTTATTGAATCCAATCAGCTCCACACAGAGGAACGTGGAGACGAGGTTTATTCCTCACTTATTAACCAGATATGTAGATTTTCAACACAAATTCACCCAAATTAAAGTGTTTTAGGTTAATTAATGTGGATTATTTGAGGCATTTGAACAGATTCAGAGCATGAAAACATGGAACCCATCATTTTATCACAGCTGCCATATTTATTAAGCTAAAACATGTTCCTCACCTTTTGTTTTTATGAAAGTTTTTACATTTATCAGAACGTTTAAATCTGGAGTTTGAGTTGGAGCGGCTGATGGTTTCTTCGTCAAGCTGGACTGGATCGTCCAGTCAGAACTTCCCCATTCCTCAAATAAATCCTGCATGTGGCTCAATAGAGAATAAATATCAGAGTAAAACTTTTCCTGGGGCTGAATTTGATCTGTTGACTGAACCGAACTTGGTCTCCGGTGCCTTGTGAAATATTTGATATATATCTACAAAACTGAGTTTAAAGAACTAAGTTGGCAGGCCGTGTTTACAGGTTGTGGCTGTGTTTATAGTATTCATTATTTTAAATTAAAGTTTGCAGAAATGAGGCTCATTAAAGTCAACTTTAGTTTTTAACTGATAGATTTCTGATGTAATGAGGTGAAAATCTTTATTTTCTAGTTTTGTAGCTATTAATAGGATATTCAGATAATTTTTTCTTTCTATTGCTTGAGGTTTAAATTTTGGTTTCATTTGCTGTGTCTGTTGATTAGTGCAGAGGTGTCCAAAGTGTGGCTGATGGGCCGTTGTGGCCCTCAGAATCGGCTTGTTTGGTCCAAAATTCAAAACTGGTGAATTTTTTTAGAAAAGGTTTTAGATTTTAACTGAAGGAGGTAAAACGCATACGAACCATGCTTTTTGCTTTTATTTAAATCTCAAACTTCCAGTGAATTTTACTGAAAAAATCTGGATAAGACAATAAAACTGAAAATTGATCAAAAAATACTTGAGATAAAACTGAAATCAGGCTGTTTGTTTACAACCTGACCTAAAATACTGTTCATTTTGATGTTTTTGTCATTTAAATTTGGTCAGGATTGGCCCTGGAGTTCATCAGGGTGGACAGTTTGGATCCCTCTGCTTTAGTGTTTTGACGTTTGGAGTTCAGGCGTGACTCTGCTGTTCATATCACTTCATTTTCCCGACCGATTTGAACGCAGCACCTTCACAACCTTCAACACTTCCTGCCCCACTTATTTTTGATAACACTCTAGTTTTTTCATACATATTATCTCAGACTTAACGCATCTGTTCCGGTTTTTTTGTTTTTTTGTAGCGTGACTTTTTTCGGGGAAACTTTTCCTACCTGAAATGTGACTCAGCTGTTTTCTGAGATGATGCGGAGTTCTGTACTGTAGTTTGTGAAATGAGAGCACCCCTTTAAAATCCAATAAATTTGATTTGATAGACTGTTTGCTGTCTGCTTCGTCTCTGCACTGTGGCGTTATTATTTGACGTTTTCCAGAATTCATATGAAAAATTAGCACCTATTTAATTATGTTTTTGTAGATTTACAGCAGCTAAAAATGTTGAGGCTTCCTGAACGTTCCTGTGATGGAACCACAAACTTTATTTTTCCTAAATGTCGTTAAAACTGAAATCATCCAAGTGTCTTCATCAAGTCTTTGAGGCCAGGAAGGAGCTCCAGCAGCAGTCTGTATTGCAATGAATCTGAAGATGCCTCTGACTGAAGACTGTTAGCATGTCATGCTAATGAGGATCGAGGGAAAGGAAGGCAACGAGGCTGGATAAGAGGAAGTGACCAAGGAAGGTAGAAGATGAAGGTGTTAAGGAAAGGAAAAAAGGAAGGATGGATGAAAGAACAGAGGGAACGAAAGAAGATGTGAGAAATTAAATAGATTAGAGGAAGCAAGGAAAGCAGGTAAACAGAGAGGGATGCTAGGAAGGAAAGCAAGACAGTGGAGAGCAGCAAGGGGGAAAGGAAGGACATAAAGCAGGAAGGAAATGATGAAAGAAGGAATGGAGGTAGAGAACAAGGATGGGAGTCTGGCTTCTTCTGGACCAAATTCCGGATTTTTCCAGACCTTGACGGAAACCTGGAGGACATCCAAAGAGACAATGGAGGATTTGATGGAGTTCTTAGTTGTGAAAAACGATTTCCCTTCAGAATAAAAGCTCTGGAATAAACGGAAACATTTCCAGGTAACTTCAATCATCTCTGCTGTGAAGGCCCAGAATGAAACTGATCCCAACACACACGCACACACACACACCTCTCGACCCCCGGTTGAAGTGGCAGCTGAGGGACACACAAACATCTGAATAATCCTAGCTCCGCCTGCCCGTTTTATCTCTTCCCGCCCCCTTTATGTCCCAAAATACAGAGGCGACGCAGCGAAGCGGCAGGGAAGGAGCTGCGCCTGCTGGACTCTGGGGAGGCTCACCTCTCAGCGGGACGGGATGTGCTCCATGGCGCTGGCCGGCTCCGCTTCTTCCTGCAGCAGCAAACGTCTGGAGGCAGCAGGAGCGTCCGGCAGATAGAGGTTCAGTTTGAAGAGAAGCAGCATGGAGGAGGGTGCGGTGAGCCGGGCGCTGGCTGGGTTCAGGGCCACGCTGGACGCCGCCATCAGAGAGGTCCACGTGGACATCAGCGCCTTCAAGCAGCAGGTGGAGCACCGGATGGACGAGCTGCGGGCATCTAGCCGGCCGCTGAGTGACGCCGTGGCCCGGCTGCAGGAGGAGAACCTGCAGCTGCGGGCCCGGCTGGACGCCCTGAGCCGTGCTGTGGGGGAGCTGGCCAGGGCCCGTGGCCCAGAGAATGGCCACGACGAGGCCGAGCCACCGGACTGGGCTGCACCAGAACCTGACTGGGGCGGGTCTGGACACGCTGAGGTGCCGGGACCGGGCAGCAACGACCCTGATCCAGCTCCCTGGAGACTGAAGAGACACGCGGACACAAACGTGAGTTTTCCTCCTGCAGACAGAATTCTGGTCCAGGTTCTGGTCAGGATGTGACGGCATAAAATTCATTCCTGGTATCTGATGTGGTGGAGCGATAACAACACACATCATTGTTCCACCAGTGGATGATCAGAATGGTGGCCTGCCAGGCTGAGCTCCTGCCCCGCCAGGCTGAGCTCCTGCCCCGCCAGGCTGAGCTCCTGCCCCGCTAGGCTGAGCTCCTGCCCCACCAGGCTGAGCTCCTGCCCCGCCAGGCTGAGCTCCTGCCCCGCCAGGCTGAGCTCCTGCCCCGCCAGGCTGAGCTCCTGCCCCGCTAGGCTGAGCTCCTGCCCCACCAGGCTGAGCTTTAGTTATTTGGTTCAGGTTTAATATTTGGATTGTTTAAAACTTTATGGTTGATGTTTTAGCATTTTTGGTAATGTTTTCCAATAACTCATGTTTATCGAGGGATGTTTTCAATTTTTCTGTCAACTTTTAAAAGTTTTTAACAGCAAGCCGTTGATTGACTGTCCTTGTGCCCCTATCATTGCCACAAGGATATTATTCGTTCATCAATTTCATTCATTCATTTGAAGCTGGCACCCTTTCAAATTAAATATTTAGTTGGCAAGCTTAATTTTTATCTCCAAACTCAACATCTAGCTCTGTGCTATCTAAATATTTTTTCTAACCTAAATATTTATTTCAGTATTTATCTCTAAACTGAATATTTAGCTCTGAGCCAGTTAGCTCGGAGCTAGCACAGAGCTACATGCTGCTTAACTACCATGCAAATTTTCTTGCTGATAACCAGAAGTGGACTATCAAAATAAAAGCTGCGTCTTGCTAATCTCTATGAACTCCTGCTGGTGAGTCTGAATCCATCAAAGCTGATGCATCACTCAGCAGATCCTAAACGTCGGTTGTCCTGGAAACGGCTCATCCTGTCTTTCAAGCTAAAATGTTGTACAAGAAAAGAGGAAAAGAAACGTGACAGACATTCAGAAGACCCTGCTTTTGTTTTGTTAGTCCACTTCTGGTAAGCTAAATTAAGGTAAATATTCATCCCGCTAAATAAATATTTAGTTTCAAACTGTGACATTTATAAATTAATGAAAAATCTGGTGAAATTATGACTTTGAAAAATGAACCCCTAGTTTTTTCAGACAGACTAAATAACCACATTATTACTGATAATTTATGACACATTATTGTTCCTTATGAGCCATTGACAGACCTTAAAGAACCGTGTTACAGGAAGCAAAAATTAGGAAAATTCCAGGTTTTTGCTTTAAGTGCTGATTTCTACCATCATAAGATCAGAACCTGCATCAATAAATGGACCGAACGTTCGGACCCTACCGACCAATCAAAGCCAGATTCTCCCATAAATACACCTTCAGACCTGGATGCTCAGGTGCACTGACAGCTTGGGGCTAACTGCCTTGCGCAGGGGCAACAGGTAGCTAAAGGAAGCTGGAATTGAACCCACAACCTTCCGACTCGACTGTTTCAGACAGACGGAGAAATCCAACACAAACGTAAAAACCAGAATTTCTGCCCTTTATGCAGTAAAGCACAGCCCTGTTAGGGTGTCGGTCTTTGACCTCTGACCCCAGTGCACCGCCTTTCGGTGGCTAAAATTATTTTCCTGTTATTGGCTAAATGTGACGGTTTGAGGCTGCAACCCGAAACGGCCTCCTCCAGAACCGAGTGAAGCCTGGTTCTGGGCCGCCTGCTGCTCATGAGCCGTTTTTTTTTTAACCAGGCGGGTCCTCCAAAGGGCGCGGGTATTTTTGGGTTTGTGATTTGGGCTGCAGCAGGTCTGGATCTTCCTCTCTTATCTGAGGCACAAACTGTTCTCAGGCCCCAGCAGGGGGTCTGCAGGCTCCGTCTCTACACCTCGACCCGGATCGATGAGGAGCGATGAAGATTACACGTTTAAAACGGCAATCTGGGTTTCTGCTAACGTCAACGCGCCGCCATGTGGCACGGCCAGACGTCACTCAGCAACTAATACAAGCCCACCCCCCTAATCGCTCAGGAATGCAGCCTCTGAGCCAAGTCGGGTCTCAAGTCTCCTGATGGAAAGTTGAAAAGCGTCTCCGTCGCTTCGACCCGTCAGCACACACACTTCAGAGAGACTAGCAGCTGTCCTCTGGAAACACACACCCTGCCAACATTCCTGCCTGCTGAAGTCACCTGGTCTTTAATCAACCCCCCACAGACAGACAGACATCTGACCGATTAGCCCTCCGTCACACAGGGAGCCTGAGCAGGGAACCCTCCATACTGCCGCAGATCAGGCAATATTTCACCAACATCACAAAAAACCTGAACCATCAGTTCAAGATGGCGGCCATTTTTCATTCATTTTCGCACTTAATTTGGAAATACTTATCACAGATCAATACATCTGCTGTCAAATCAAATATAATTGAATGCACAGAAATCATATTTACTCATATTTTTGGGATTTTTCAAGATGGCCACCATGATTGTGGAAAATTAATGGAATATTAATTAAATATTTTCTCAATCTTTTGTTTTCCATTTCTGGTGGGCATTGTTCTAAATGGCCATCATAGTTTTAATAGAGAATATGTTTGCACTAAAATTGCCAGAAGTTTTTAGCCACAGCTAACCAAAAAAATTAGGAGTGTAATTTTTTTTTTCTTTAGTTTCTATTTTTTTCAGTTTAAAAACAATTTTTCATCTTCAAATATTTTTACTGTTCGGGGCTGCACAGTGGTGCAGTTGGTAGAGCTGTTTACTTGCAGCAAGATGGTTCTGGGTTCGATTCCCAGCCCGGGGTCTTTCTGCATGGAATTTGCATGTTCTCCCTGTGCATGGTGGGTTCTCTCTGGGTTCTCCGGCTTCCTCTCACAGTCCAAAAACATGACTGTCAGGTTAATTGGGTTCTCTAAATTATCCTGAGTGTGTGTGTGCATGATCTGTCTCTGCAACAGACTGGTGACCTATTCAGGTGACCCTGCCTCTCACCCGTTGACAGCTGGAGACAGGAACCAGCACTGCTCCTGACCCCACTCGGGACCAGTAGGGATTAGGGTGTAAGAACATGGATGGATGGATTATCTGTTCAGTAGAGGGTCTCTGGCCCCCGGTGGGCCCCATCCAGAGCCGCCCCTGGCGATTGCTGAGTAATTTCCAGAACTTTTGGATTTGTGCTGCTGACATCATGTCGATGCTTTTAGAGGTTAGTGATCCGGACCCAGCGGGTCGGCTGGAGGATTATCCGGGTCAGACAGCCAGACTCAGATTCCCAAAGACCAGCGATAATCTCCAGCCGACGACGGACTGACGCAAGAACTGTATCGCATGATGGCCGCAGCGTTGCATGCTGGGAGAACGGCCCGGCGGGCTCGGCGTTCTGCCTGAAGTCCAAAGGGTTCGTTTGGGTCTATATTGGGACAGACGGAGAGGGCAGCGGAAACTCCTGGAATCTAAAATAGATCCGCCTGTCAGAGAAAGAGCTGCTGGCAGCTGGCGGCCCAAACGCCCAGAACCGGGTTCACAACCAGAACCGGGTTCAGAACCAGAACAGGGTTCAGAACCAGAATTGTGTTCAGACCCAGAACCGGGTTCACAACCAGAGCTGGGTTAATAATAACAGACTAATAAGAACATTTCTGAAGAAATTTAAACGGGGCCTGCCAAAGTGTGCCCATCTAATGCTACAAATTAGCATCAATGCTAAAGTAAGCTGCAATGTACTCAATAGCATGTGGAGAGTCACAAATATGTTGAGTAACATGGACTTACTCCATTCTGTATGTAAAAATTAGTGTACAAGTTAAAATGAGCCAAATTGCTAACATTAGCCTAAATGCTGTCGCTAGCATGTTGTTTTACATTTACTTCCTATATTCAGTATACTAAGTGTGACTAATAAATAAGAAAAATAGATAAAAGCTATTTTTAGGGAAAATGCTAATGGGGAGCAGTGAAATGCTAAGCTTGCTCTAGAAAACAACCATCCTAGAGTTTCCACCAGACCAGAGGTTCCCCTGCAAAGAGAAGGCTCCCTACAAACAGAGAAGACCAAGGAAAGACAGACCTTGAATCAACGAGGGGTCGCCATGCATAGTTTGGCCCGGCCTTTGCATCGACCCACATCCAGGTTGCAAACAGAGGAGACCAAGGATAGACAGACCTCCAATCAACCAGGGAGGTCTGAAGAAAGATGGACCTCCAATCAACCAGGGAGGTCTGAAGAAAGACAGACCTTGAATCAACGAGGGGTCTCCATCCATAGCCTGGCTCAGCCTTTACGCCGACCCACACTCAGGTTGCAAACAGAGGAGTCCACCAAAAGCCAAACCTCCACACAAACAAGGAGGTCCGAGGAAAGACAGACATCCATGCGACCAACCTCCACTGGTTGCATGGAGGACCTTCATGTTGGCGTTGGCATGAAGGCCAAGCTAAGCCCGGCTTGGCCTTTACACCGACCCACACCCAGGTGGCACTAACCTAGGTCACTATCCAAGCCCAGGTTTTGCCAACACTTTGCATTAGGAAAATTTGAGGCTTTGCACAAATTTGGCAAAGCCTCAAACTGTTTAACAAATATCCATCTAGATGATGGATGATGATGGTGATGATGATGATGAATGAATATTTGTTAAACAGTCAACAGTAAAATACGAAACAGAGAATTTGTGAAAATTCATTTGGCTCTGCTGCTGTCCAGAAACAACCAATCAGAACCAAAAGGCAAACTTTTGGTTCTGATTGGTTTCTAATGTGTTGAATGTGTCTCAGCACATTCAGCTACTATGTAGTGTACTGCAACTATGCAATTGGCAGAAAAACAACCTAACATTATATCATCATTATTTATAGAATGATTTAGAAAACAAATTCTTTACAGGCTTGTCAAAACTATTTCAACCCATATTAGAACTTTGCATTGATTTCCCTTCATAGCTGCGATTTTGCCTAACCCAGACATTTTCCCTAACCCAAACCAATATTAGTCTATTCCTAACATTAACTAAACCTTAATTCACATTTTGTCTCTTATCATTACCCCTGACCCAAAGCAATGAATCCATCATATTAGGACAAGTCTTTGGTCCTAATATGGTGGACCTAATATGACACTGGACATATAATGGTGCGTTCATACTAAACACATTTTGACTGTCAGGTGCATCTAGTTTACATTCAAACTCTATGTGGAGGCGCGTCGAGGGCCGTTGCGATGCTCTTCGAGCGTCTAGCGCGGCGCCATTTGAACCGTTTGGAGCGTTTGACGTGTCCAGCGCATCAAATACTTCACATAGACTTTGAATATTAAGCAGACTCGCCTGACGCTCAAAACGTGTTTGGTGTGAATGCACCATTAGAATGTTTAGTTCCTAAACAATGTCCTAACAATGACATCATCAGTGATGACATCACTCTTTGATGCATCAAAGGAATCTCCCTTGAGTTTAGCACACAGACTGTTTTTTCAGACCTGTTCCTTATAAGTTAACTTGTAAGTTCCTGTAACTTTTAAGTTATGAATCTTCTACAGGAGCATTAAAATTATTTGAAGGCACAGAATCAGCCCAGTAGGTTCACATTCTCAGGTGAGAGACTCACCTGGTGTAAAGTAAATTTTTTGGTATTGGAATTGCACAGAGGATAAATTACTTTAATCAAAGCATGTCATGAATATATGTGCATATATTCCATCTTAAGTACATAGCATAATAGTTTTTTTGGGGTGCTTTTTCCAGCACTAGATGATATAACATAAACAGCACTATTCAGAGATGCAATGAGTTTATATCAGTGGCCCTGATGCCAACATCTCCAGAAAACATATTAAAGATTGTAGCATGTGTTACACACATCAGGGCTGGTGTCGGTGTAACAGATGCCGATTTTCCTGTAAAAAGTCTAAAACAGGTAGGAGTGATGAGGCAGAAACAAATCTGTGCTTCACTAATCCTCCTGGAATCTGTTCTGGTTAAATATTTAACATTTCCAAACAACAACATTTCTGATCTTTCTTCAAAATAATCATTGTGTCCAAGTTATTTTCTTTGTCATTCTAGACAGTATGCTTATTCCTGTAATAAACTGTTTTAGATCCTTTAATACAGAGGTACAGCTTATATCACACACTTAAGTCTCAGAATAACCCCCATCTGCTACTGCATAAAAAATATACAATATATCTGGGGGGGGGGGTTTCTGTACACCAACATTTTCACAGAAAGACACAATATAGCTAAACAGATTCGACTCATGTAACAAAAAACAGTCTAAACATGTCAATATTACTTTCCAACAACTTCCAGAACCATTTTATTTCAAAGCTGATAACTGACAGTGTATTAAGCAATCTGTACATATAAACAGATCGCAATTCAGCTCCTGTACAGTAGGTTTATACCTCAGCTAACTAGAACCGCCGTCGCTCTTTTTCCTCCCAGCGCCCATTAGTTCAGTTGCTATGACAACTGTAAATAAAACAAAAGGAAAAGGACGAGTAACAGTGTGTTCCACCATGTCTGTAGTTCTAAAGAGCAGCTCAGAGGGGCAGACAAAAGTCTACGTCTATTTTGAATCAGACTTTTGTTTTGAGTTGAATTTGGCTCATTTTGAGTTAATTATGTCGCCACAGTTACTCGAAATGCCAACAAAAGCAATAGCTCCCCTCACGGGATCGAGCCGCACGTTTTGATGTATATATTGTGAAGGGGGCACACAGTGGTACGAGCCACATTAATGGTACCAGGAAGAGGCAGTTATTTTGAGGTGTAGAACAATAGGTGTCTGCCTATGCATTGCTACGGCAGGCCCCAATAATAATGGTCCTGAATTAGCTGGAGCTCCACATAGGTAGCATCACCTGGAAGGGAGGAACGCTGCATGTGGGCCGGAGTTCTGACTAGATCTACAGGTTCTGACTGGTTCTGACTTGGTTTCCTGGTTCTGACTGGATCCCATGATCTGGTTTTTATAAAGGTAAGAGGTTCTGGTTTTGTGAGATGATCTGGATCAGAACCAGTCCATCCATCCATCCATCAGCTCAGTCCGTCTTTGTTCTGAACTTTTATTAAAAAACATGACCAAAACTGAAATAAAAAAACTAACATTTCCAGTGAAATGTGAAAAATGATGGAACCCTGAGCGTCAGATGCGATTCCTGTCAGATAATAGATTTGTAAACAAATCAATAATGTGATAATCCTGAGCAGAATCTGGGTTTCAGTTCTGGTTTGTGTTGGGTTAACACAAAGATATGTCTGACTGTGAGATGTATTCCTCGGTTTTGTTTTTCCTGTTCAGGGCACGAATGCTAAAGGAGACAGGAGTAACTGTGAAGAAGCCGTGGCTGACCAGGAGAAAGAGACTGAAGCAGGTAGGACTCCTCTCCATGCAGAGCAGTTACCACGGTAGCCATCCTCACCAGGATGAAGATGGCCGCTGAGTCACACTAAAGGACTATTCCGCCTCGTTTACTAAAGCTGTACCACTGTTAAAAACATTGAGCTGCTGATTTTAACCTTACTCGTTCTAAAATTAACACCAATGTTTTAAAAAATTAGGTTCAAAGTCATATTTTATTTATTCATTCATAAATATTGGTTTCAAACTAAAAGCTAGAAAGCTACATATTTAGCTCCATAAACATTGTGCTTCCTTAATGCTAACTCAATATTTATCCAACTCAGAGCTAAATATTTACCTTGAAATTCAATAGTTAATATGGTAAATATTTGGCATATATGTAGAACACTAAATAGTTAGTAAAATATTTAGTTTGTTTCTAAAATAAATATTTAGTTTAGAAATATTCAGCTTTCTAACTAAATATTTACATTCAAGCTAAATAGTTAATAAACTACATACTGTAGTTTGTTAAATATTTAAAAACTAAATAAATATTAGTTTATTAATATTTGGAGCTAAATATTTGGTAGATAAACTGAATAGCTTGCTAACTAAATATTTATTTAGTTTAAAATCCAAACCATAAATTTATGAATGAATAACATGGTTAAAATATGATTTTGAAAACTAACACTTTTTTATGACAGTTTATTAATTTTTGACTATATTACTTAACAAAGTCACCCTGTAAAACCTGCAAACCAAGGATACTCAACCTTGAACTGGATTATTTTACATAATTTACAGATTTGTAGTAATTCTAGTTTATGATTATTTTAATTTCTTTGTGAAAAGACAACTCCTGATTTTAGGACTTTTAAACCGTCTCTCAGTGTAAAGCAGTGCAGTTACAGTTTGATCGTTATCTAAGCAGGAGGTTTTATAGAGTTGGTAAATGCAGCAGAATCGCTCTTTAGTGCTGAATGTCAATGTTCTTGTTTTCGCTCAGGAGCTGCGTCTGAAAGCTGCGATGAAGCCACGCCCCTTTCTCACCTGGCCACAGAAACCCTCAGCTCACCTGGTCAGTTCGTGTTTCTTCATCCTCCTGCTGCAGGTGAAATACAGGAAGATAAACGTTACTGTCAGTGAGGTCTGACAGGGACTGAAGAGAAAACCATCCACTCTGCTATGCAACAAAAACTAATAAACGATTAATCAGATTAATTGATTATGGAAATAATCGTCAACTAATTTAGAAATCAATTAATCGTTAATTGGTGTATCCAGACTCTAAAAAACGATCATTTGCTGAAAAAACACACACAGAGCAGTAAATAAGCAAAACTGGGTTTCCCTCCTATGGTGCCTTCAGGTACTGTTGGACACCAAACCTTATGTCCGTTCTACAACGACTACTGTCCTAAATCCTAGAAAAAGCCGATAAAATGTAGTTATTGTCAGGATTTTAACGTTATTCACCCCAAAAAGTGAAGAAATGAAACATATTTCATTTTATTTTGCGGGAATTGGACCCAGAAACGTGAGGAATATTAAACTCTGCTGGGAGACAGGTTAACTCTGTGTTTGTTACTGCAGACCAGGAAGAGTCGGGTCCATTGACCAAACCGCATCTTCCTCTCACTGCAATGACAAAAACCAACTCAGATGGTCCGGTGAGCACGCCGTCTCCCACTGCTGTGGCCCAAACCAGCAAGGAATCCCAGTCCAAACCAGTGGAGTCGACTGTAATCAGCGGTGAGTGGAAACATGGCCTCTGCCTTTCTGATGTAATGAAATAAAACCTGAAATCTGTTTGCTCCTCTTCCAGACTCTTATGAGCCGCAGCCCCACCTGCCTGTCACAGCCATGAGCACCAAACCCGGCCTGGAGGGATTCCTCGGTGCCAAACCCGTTTACTCTCCAGCTTCAGGGCGGAAAGCCGCAGCAGATCATTTATTTATCGGAGGTCGGTCACACGGATCTGCAGCTGACATGATCAGGATGTTTGATTCAGTCTTCCTGTTTCTTCCAAACTGTTTCAGTTTGTTAATCTCAACTTCTGGGTCCTGACAGAGAAAACAACCTCAGATGAGGGCTGCAGCTAACAGTTATTATAATATTTGATTATTCTGACGATTAATCATGAAATCAATCTATTATTCGGACGATTAATCAATTAGTCTGATGATTAATTAAAAATTAATCAATTAATTCAAATTAATATATTTTTCTGATAATTAATTGTAAAAATAGATTATTCTGACAATTAATGGATTAATTTGATGAATAATCGGCAGAAAAATCCTGAATCCTCAGAAAAAATAATTATTCTGATGATTGATTAATCAAATTGAAAAATCACATTCTGCTGATTTTAATTTAAGCCTCTTTATAAAATAGAAATACATTGAAAGATTTGAATCCTTTTTTAAAATTAGAAAATATGCATTTTATTGCCTAATAGTCAATAATAGCATTATTTTAGCTTTATCATTTGTAGCAAAGGAAACATATGCAGCCAGAAATCATGCGAGAGGTTTATGCCAGTGGATGCAAAGTGCTAAGTTTCTAATTTATTTACAGGAATAGCATCATAAATATATCATGGCAGAAACATTTCCCTCTCTACTTCTGTTGCAACCTGGTAGAAAATGTCAATCTGTTGTGACTCTCCCATCTTTTAGTCACATCTACTGTCGTTCTAAAATCAGAGATTCAGCTGACCACGTGGAATACAACAAAATGGTCGACCAGTAGTAGAGCCAGAAGCCGTTTCTCTGTTCATAAATATATAATCTTTTGTTATATGTGGATCTAAAGCCTGTGAAACACCGACACTGAGTCTTCTGTATTTCTGCAGGCGCTCCCGGAGCGAAGGATCCGATCTCCCAGAATCCCCGGGATCAGTCCGACTCTGAGGCTTCGTCCCATCTTCCCATCGCTGCTGCCACCAGAATCCCGTCAGATGTTCCTGCAGCGCCTAAATCTGATCAGACCGCCGAATCTCGCCTCAATCCTTCAGCGCAGGAAACGCCAGCAGCGCCGAAGCAAACGGATCATCCAGTCAGACGTGGTGCGGAGAGTCGGCTCCAGTTTCTGCCTCCTGGTTCATGTGGGGAGTTTGTTTTAAACCAGTTTACATTTTAATTTTTAGACGTGAACGAATCCAAACACCACCTGCCACTCTCCGCCATGACCAAGCCGAACACAGAGTCGGCCATTTCTGCTCCGTCTCAGTCTCTGTCAGCATCACTGGACCTCACAGTGAAACCAGGGGAATATCCCTTTAAACGAGGCGAGTTTGGCTCCAGCCAGCAAAACATTTAAGGTGCTTTCACTCCAGTCCGCTCTAATGAAACTCCAGTCCTTTTTAACCCAACTCCAGTCCATTTTAATTTTTCTTCTCAATCAAATAGGGTGTGTCAGGTGTGAAAACAGCCTTACTTCGCTGTTATCCTCTGATTGTTGGTTCTGTTTAATCTCTTCAGCGCCGGTTCTTAAGACGCCCAGTCCCAGTCTAAAACGGAGCGTGAGTTTTCCTCAGCCTGCAGGTGCGACTGGCTCTGTGGACTTTCCTCCATTGCCTCTTGTCCTCCCTGCTGAGATTTCTAACTATTCCTCCACAGAGAAACTACTTCCCTCCAAATCCTTCATGAAGTCCGGACTCTCACCCAAACTGGACCTGTATGTTGTGATAGAACATCATCTTCTCTCACGCTGCATAATTTATGACGAAAATCTGAATTTGTTTTTAAAACCTTCAGCAGGTCGAACAAGTCTGGAGGTATCGAGTTTAAACCGGAGGTGATGAAATCCCAAACCCTTCCGCGCTCCAACGGCGCCCAAACCAAACGTGGCCTGTTTGAGCGAATGAACTCTGACCCGATAAAGTAAATGAACCCAGATCAGATCCTTCAGTCCAGAAGAGGCTTCTGTTGTATAATCTGTTGCACTTTTTACCAAACAGGCCGAAGGACTCCAAGCCCAAACTGAAGCGCTCCCAGAGCTTCGGCATGTCGAGCGCCAGCGGGATTAAGCAGATCCTTCTGGAGTGGTGTCGCTCCAAAACCATCGGCTACAAGGTCCGTCTTCACCAACCCTTGCAGGTTTCCATCAGAGAGACGGATGAACGTCTTCCTGAGACGCTTCCTGTCATTTCTCCTCTAGAACATAGACATCCAGAACTTCTCCTCCAGCTGGAGCGACGGCATGGCCTTCTGCGCACTGGTCCACTCCTTCTTCCCGTTGGAGTTCGACTACAACGCTCTGAATCCGGCGAACCGCAGACAGAACCTGCAGACGGCCTTCACTATAGCGGAGTAAGTCCAACGAAGCTAGAGCTAAAAAAAACTTTGGTGTCTCTATATGGTTCTCACACATGATTGGGTTGGTTGGCTGACTGTTCACCTTTGCAACTACTTTGCTAAACCACGTTGAGGCGCCATGGTGGACGTACGAAGCGACAGGAATATTAATTTTCAGTCTGTTGGTCTTTCTGACTGAGGTGTTTTAAAGTTCTAGGTGTGTTGTTTCCTTTCAGTCGGCGTCAGTCTTCTCTCTCTGTGTTTCGTCTCAGGCAGCAGGCGGACTGTCTGCGGCTGATCGAGGTGGACGACATGCTGGACATGGGGGACAAGCCGGACCCCATGTGTGTGTTCACCTACGTTCAGTCGCTCTACAACCATCTGAAGAAGTTTGAGTAGCTCTGGCTAGTTTCACACAGAGTGAGTGTGTTCACCAGCTGACTGAGTGTGTGTGTGTGTGTAGCGGGTCCTGAGATCTGAAGATGAATACTGGATGGGAGAGAGGACGTCGCCATCTGCTGGTGGAGCAAAGGATCGATGCCCACCTGTTGTAGTTGAAATTAGTTGGTTAACTTAATGAACTCTGGTTGGAAGTGTTTCACTGAGGCGTGGAAAGTCAAGGTGGTTGCTATGGTTACCGCCCAGTCTGGAAAATGGTTGAGAATGAGAAAAGAGGAGTTTTTCTGTTTCCCAATGTATAAACGTTGTTTCCTTCCTTACTTTTTCCTCCTATCCTTCCTTCATTCTAGCTTTCCATCTATTCTTCTTTCTTTTCTTCCTTTCTTCCTTGGTCCCTATATCTTTTTTGTGTTCCTTCCTTCCTTCCTTCCTTCCTTCTTTCCTTCCTTCCTTCCTTCCTTCCTTCCTTCCTTCCTTCCTTCCTTCCTTCCTTCCTTCCTTCCTTCCTTCCTTCCTTCCTTCCTTCCTTCCTTTGCATGCTTCTTTCCACCATTTCTTCCTTCTATGTTTCCTTCCTTTCTTCCTTCTATCCTTCCTTTTGTCATCTTTCTTTCTTTGCGTACTTCACACACTTCCTTCTTTCTTTCTTTTCTTATTGTCTCTTTTCTTCCTGTTTCCTTTCCCTCCTGTCGTTGTGTCCTCTCTTCCTTCCATCTCTCCTACCTTGTGTCCTTCCTTCCTGTTCCCTGCTGTAGAAATATCATCCATAGATTAACAATGAAGTTTCTTTATTTTATGTTTTAGAAAGAAGGTTAAGGACTGGAAACTCTGAAAAAGTCTGGAACTTTTACATGGAAATGTGTAGCTGTCTGGGTTTTAATCTAACTAAAGTCTGTGTACCTTGAAAAGAAATAAAATAAACAGAAAACACATAAAATCCTAGATGTTTTATTTATTTTAGATCGTTTGAGGTATTTTTAGATTCATTTTTCACTGTAGAAACAACAGAAAAGGGAATTAACACTGGTCGGTGTGATGAAAAGAAATTTAAGTAAATGTTTGAATATACAACCAACAAATGAAGTAAGAAGATGGAATCAGAGGGAACACATTAAAACTTTTTAAGAATCTGTTATATATGGAAGCCCATTCCTGCCACAGAAGAAAAAATAAAAGCCAAACAGCCCTTCATAACTGTGGAGGGTATAGTCAAAATTATGACTATAACAGCCATAATTATGAGAATGAAAGTCATTTTCAACTTTTAAATTAAGAGTTGCAAGTTTTATCATTTATCATAATTATAAGTTTTAAAACTCGTATAAAACTGCACAGGTCCTACACATAAAACCAGTAATTCTAACTTTAAACATGTAATTATGAATTTTATCCTTATTATTCACTTATTCTCATAATTATGACTTTTATTCACATAAGTACCTCCTTTAATTGAATTATTTTCCACCTCACAGAAACCTGATAGCCCTCATGAGCATGCTAACATTAGCCTGACAGCTAAAATAATTTAATTTGGTAGCTATGTTTAGTATTCATTCTAGTTATACCCCACATGCTACTGACAGCATTTAAGCTAACCATACCATTTAAGCTGTAGTGAGCTAAAAGGCTAACAATTTAAGGTGTTGACACACATAGAATTGCACATTGAAAGGAGCGATTTAATTTGAGGGCTGCATAGTGGCGCAGTTGCCTTGCAGTAAGAAGGTTCTGGGTTCGATTCCCAGCTTGGGGTCTTTCTGCATGGAGTTTGCATGTTCTCCCTGTGCATGGTGGGTTCTCTCTGGGTTCTCCAGCTTCCTCCCAAAAGTCCAAAAACATGACTGTCAGGTTAATTGGTTTCTCTAAATTGTCCCCAGGTGTGTGCATGGTTGTTTGTCCTGTCTGTCTCTGTGTTACCCTGCGACAGACCTGTCCAGGGTGTACCCTGCCTGGAGATAGGCACCGGCAACCTTCCCGACCCCACTAAGGGACAAGGGTGTGTAGAAAATAGTTCAAATGCTGGCCTTATAACTAAAATTTGTCCTACAATTAGTAGGTTGCTGATTCAATTCCTGCTCTGGTGCATGGCAGCCTCTCCTCTAGGGCAGCTATGGCTACAATCTAGTAGCTACCATTTAACTGTGAATTCTTGTCCTTTTGCTTCTTTTCATGCCATAAGTTGGCTTCCACAGTCAGAAGACTGTTTTATTTATTTATTCATTTAATTTTTTTGTCTCACTAAAATGAAACACTTTCTTTATTACGAAAAAGTGTAGTTAATGACTTCCATAGGATTCTAGTTTTGTTTTTTTGTTTTTTTTAGTGGCCCTAATCCTCTTCCATCGGTTATATTTACAGATAATAGAAACTTTATTATCATTGTCTCCGAAAGTTGGAATATTAGAGTGAAACCACAATGAATTCTGATTTGTGCAACAATTTCTTTTTATTCCGTTAAAGTAGAGCTTTAAAAGTCCCAGCCAATATTTATGCTGAGTTAATGTAAAGTTCGGAGCTGCGGGATTCCCATGTTTTTAGGGGGCGTGAACGCACCGCTTCCCATTGACCGGGCATCCCTTTCCGGTATATGAGGTCAACTTTTCCCTCGATCCGCCATTTCAGTCCCGGAGACTGAGGTCGCTCGTTAGTTTCTGTGTTTTGATAAGCAGAAACCGGCGGTTCTGTTTGGTTTCGAAGAACTTTAACCGCAGGAAGTCGAGGCTTTGCTGCGTTTGTTTGCCAGCGCCAGCGTCCGGAAACAGAAGTTGTATGAGTTACGGGGAAAACGGGGTTCTGTCCTGAAAGCTCGGACCGGACTCCGCTGCCATGGCCGGTCATTTTGACGCCGAGGACCGGGATAGCTGGTACTGGGGCCGCCTGAGCCGCCAGGAAGCGGTGTCCCTGCTGCAGGGACAGAAGCACGGAGTCTTCCTGGTCCGGGACTCGTCCTCCATCCCCGGAGACTACGTCCTCTCCGTGTCCGAGAACTCCAAAGTTTCCCACTACATTATCAACGACATAAGCAACAGGATGAGACCTGGATCAGGTAAGGCTCGGTTCTTACTCATCCAGGTGTTTTTTTACGGCACAGATGTAGTTTTAAGGTGAAGATTCTGGGAGGGATATGGCAGGCCATTTTACCATTTAATCACATTGACATTCCAGATTTCTTAAATTGGTTAATGACTGGACACATGAGTAAATTAAGGAATCTCTAATTATATTTGACTATACAAATTACAGGTACTGGGGCTGTAATGTAATTTTGACTTTATGAAAGTCAGAATTATATTCTGGCTTTTATAAACAACATATTCAAGACATCCAGAAAGAATTACTATATGAAACACATTTCAGATATCTACAATTAAATTATGACTAATCATAAAGTAAAATCAAGAAATCTTACCTTTTGTTCTCATGTCTCCAATTAAATACATCATAATTGTATATTTAGATAAACATTAATTAGATTTGACTAGGGCAAATTAAATTGCAGTTGTCTTGAAAGCAAATAATGACTAGAAAAATCTAAATTAGGGAAATCTGAAATTAAAATTTTGAATGATTCTTTTTAAGATATCTCCAAATGAATTAGTGATACCTTTAATTAGCTTTTCAATTTGAGTTAACATTGTGACTAGTCAGAATGACATTACTGCTATCCTGAATTTGTATTCTGTCGAATAAAAAACAGAAAAAAAGATTTTTGAAAATTCTTCATTTTCAGCTTGGGAATCGGTTTACCACAGCACTCCTACTTTTCTAAAGCTGCTTTTAAGAGCATTGCGTTTGTCGGAAGTGAATAAACAGGAATTGTTTGTGCAGATTTCTGAAGCAATATTCAAGTGCATGAAGTTTGTACTGTTTGGACGGCTCAGTGGCAGCACCAGGTTGACTTGCACCGCCTTGTGTAAATCTAAACATGTAATTTAAGTTTGAGATCTTAAATTATGTCATTTAAGATATTAAAAGGAATTTTGACTTGTGAGGATGTAAAGATAAATTTTTTTTTTTTTTTCTAGTCAGAATGAGAATGCAGATTTCTTAAATTACCGTCAGATGAATGTAATTCCTTACACTCAGACTCAACTGGTTTTATGGTAAAAAGGCTTGCCATAGGGAGGGATGGGTTCTGTAGAAAGCTGCAGGTTGTGACGTCACAACTGGGACATGACTGGGCAGATTGGTGTTTCAGGAATGTCTCTAGTACGTCCCATTCACGCTGCTTTTTCCCTGAATCCTGACTGCTTCACAAACATTTCCTCAGGTGTTGCACAGTTCTGCCTGTAACCCACCAGAACCTCCAAATGTTCTGCCTGTAACTCACCAGAACCTCCAAATGTTCAGTTTATTTCAGTCACTATAGATTAATTCCACACAAACTGGTATTTCTATGGAGGGTAAAGAGTGCCAAATTACAGTAACAAGAAATAATTATTTGATAAATAATTTAATAAATAAAATTGATTAAATATCAGTTAATATTCAATTAAATGTTGATTTCATATTAAAAATTACATTTTGTTTTTCATGAGCAAGGAGTTGCTCACCTACAGTTTGCTGTAAATAATTTATCAAAGCTTTTTCCACACTTTCCAGTGAAAGTCGAAGAAGTTGTCTTGACTTGCTGTTTGAAGCAGCCAGTCAGGCGTCAGGGTTTCTACAGAAGCAGCCAATCAGATGTCAGGTTGATTAATGTTGTTTATCAACTAATGATTAACTGATAAGCAGCCATTTTCTTAAGAGTTTTCTTTTGCGTGAAAATGGACAACTGTCTTTCCATAATCTGTAGGGCAAAATGTTTAATAATATACTGGATTTTTAAAAAAAAAGTGAAATTTAAGGATCTTGAGAGTTTATATTTCTAAACAGAACCGCATAAAGTGCATTCTCCCTTCTGAACTGGACTCTGTTTGGCCCATTTCTCTTCCCTGTTCTGGTGGACCTCCGCCATCTTTATTTCTGTTTTAACAAATTAACCAGCAGCACCCTCTGCTGCATGGAGGCCGAAACTACAACAATAAGAGGTTTATTTCTCAAACTTTCTCAGAAACGTAAATGATTATTTTATATGAAGTGTTAGAGATGCAGTCAGTCAGTGCAGGCGTAGCAGTGCAGCCCCAGATCTGTGTCCCGGTGCCACGCTACATATCACAATACTGTTTTAAAAACAGTAAAAGTTCTGCAACTCATCCCGAGAAACTGAAAAAAATCCCTATAGATATGAAATCCTCTGATCATATAAACAATGTTTCACATGTTTTGTTTCTAACTGGTATCTTCCGCTTTTCTTTTAAACGACCCAATCTTAAGCAGCTTATCCATCACTATTTTTAAATGCTTTCCTTTGGTAAGCTAGTTGTACGGGTCACACTCTGAGCTCATCTCACAGCAAATAAATGAATGTTTACACGCAGTAGTTTTTTTTGGCTCTAGTGGCCTTTATTTGATAGTTAATTGACAGGAAAGTGGGTAATGAGAGAAGGGGCAAGACATGCAGCAAAGGTCGCCAAGGCCAGGAATCGAACCTGCGACAGCTGTGTTGAGGAGTAAGGCCTCCATATGTGGGTTGTGCTTAACCCCTGCACCACCACAGCACACCCCTACATGCAAAACTTTGTGGACCAAAGTTTAAAAAGGACTGGTCTAAGCAGGCATTATTAGTTGATTAATTGTGGTCCTTTTACATCTGACTCTATCTGTCAGGTGTGGAGACCAATCGGTTCCAGATCGGGGAAGAGTCGTTCCCGGAGTTGCCCGCTCTGCTGGAGTTCTACAAGGTCCACTACCTGGACACCACCACGCTGTGTGAGCCGGTTGAGAAGTCCAGGAGCGCCCCGGCCCCGCCCGCCGCCCCCCCGCAGACCAAGGAGCAGGAGTTTGTCCGGGCGGTCTTTAACTTCCCTGGCAACGATGACGAGGACCTGCCGTTCAAGGTGGGAGACGTGCTGCGCGTCCTGGACAAGCCCGAGGACCAGTGGTGGAGCGCCGCCAGCCAGGACGGACGCATCGGGATGATCCCCGTCCCCTACGTGGAGAAGTACCGGCCCAGCTCGCCCGGCGGCGGTGGCGGGGCCCCTCAGGGAAACCCGCAGGGCGACCCCGGCCTGTACGCCCAGCCCCAGCCCATGGTCAATGCCCAGCTGCCCAACCTGCAGGACGGCCCTGTGTACGCCCGCGCCGTCCAGAAGAGGGTCCCCAACGCCTACGACAAGACGGCGCTAGCCCTGGAGGTAGGAGACCTCCGTCCTCATGTCCACACACTGTCTCCCTTCAGCAGCTGCACACAGGTCCATTCACAGGGTGGTTCTGAACAGAGCCTTTAGAACCAGCTGTCTATGGCAGGCTGTTATACCATAAAATCACATTACAATCCAGATATCTGAAATTACTTTATGACTACACATATAAGCTGATTAATATTCTGACAGAATATATTGACAATATTCTGACCAGTATAAATAACTTCAGATTTATCATTAAATTGACTGGAAGCTGATATTCAAGTGAGACTGCAGATAACAATTACTTTAATAATCGATTAGTCTAACAATTAATCTGTCAAATAATCAATTTATTGCTTATTTTTATGAGTATTTGGGTAAGAAAATTGGCAAATTTAGCAGATTTTCTGTTTTGCCACTTTTTCATGTTTTAGCTTAAAATCAGCTTATATTCTGAAATTACTTTGACTAGACATATCAGTTAATTGAATGTATCTAATTATCTTTGTGCAGGAAGCTAAATTTGTGCAGATATTCAACAGTTCAGTTCAATTATGATAATCAAATGTAGTGGTGTCTCGTCAGAACTCATTTTTAGATATTTACTGTACTCTTCTGCACTAAATACAAAATCCAATAAATGAGTTTCTTCCTGTTAAACCTGAGGATACAGCAGGAACTAAACATGTAGAGAAAACCTTCAGGTTTTTAAGTGTTTCAAATTAAACTCTGGTTATAATGGAGTTATAATGTGTGGCATAACGGAGCGCTGACTGGTGCTCTGGCTTTTTTTCCCGGGAACATAACTCTTTCAGTGATGAACAAACTAACATTGACATCTGAACCAAAGACCCACAGTGTCGTCCTAAAGTCAGTCTATGGCAGGCTGTTTTAACATAAAATCAGTCTGTACAACTATCTGTACTTGCAACCAAACATCTTCAACGTGTGAATCCAAGCATAAACATTAGCATGCTAACCAATCAGGTTGATTGTTTTCCACTTGAATGTTTTGTAAAAATCACACACTGCAGCTTTAAGCCTGATTGGTTTTTCATTTACAGGACAAGCCTTCCTGTAAGCTGCTATTTCCCACTCACTTCTGTAGAAAACACAGATAAATATTCTGTAAGCAGCTTCTGAATACTGCACTGCAAAAACACAAACTCTTACCAAGTACCTCTGTCTAGTTTGTAGTGCAAATAATTTGAAACACAAAAACTAACTTATAAGTAATTTTTCAGCAAGAAATATGAGCTTGTTTTTAGTAAATAATGCCTTAATATTGATGAATAAGTCCCAGTTCCATTGGCAGATTATTTGATTTATAACAACACGTTTCCCTGGTTATAAGTAAAATAATCTCCCAGTAGAACTAAAACTGCATCAAATGCAGTTGAAACTCGACCAAATTATGCGCAGTGTGAACCTGTCGGTTTGGTAGAGTCGTACCCGGAAGCCGTTTGTGGTTCCGGTCCGACAGGCTGGTCTGGTTCTGTCTCCTTCAGGTGGGGGACACGGTGAAGGTGACGAAGATCAACGTGAACGGCCAGTGGGAGGGCGAGTGCAACGGGAAGCACGGCCACTTCCCCTTCACCCACGTCCGGCTGCTGGACGACAGCGAGAGCTGAGCAGAACCGGGCCAACCTGGCCGGGAGGAAGCTCGCCCACCGTCCGATCTGGATCGGGACCGGCCGGCGGGAGGCGAGTGGGCCGGCCTTCCTGTTGTCTTTGTGGCGGACAGGTTTGAGCCTGGGGTCGGACCGGGGTCGCCTGTTTTCCCCCTTCATCCCAGTTTCAGCTGCTGAGTGGAAAACCAGCCGCAGGATGAATCGCCCCTCATTTTATTTGAATTAATGGTGGGTTTTTTACAACTTTAATATTTATTACCATGGTGCAGATAATTCTGGAACGTCGGATCAGTAAAGGCGATGTTTGTAAAATGAACATATTAATATTATGGGTGTCTTTTTGTACTCTTGATTTTTTTACTATTGTTATTTTTGGACCAAACATCTGCTCAGAAGCTTCCAGAAGTTGGCTTCTGGTTCTGTGGCGGCCATCTTGAAACTAAATACTTTCTTCTTATTTTGAACATTTTCTGCTCTTTTTGACCACAGAAATATGGAAAAAATATTAAAGTTTTTATTCAACTAAATTTATCACATTTAACAACAGGGGTTAAAGGTCAAGGCGTTCTGGTTTCTGTGGTGGAAGGGAACCTTCAGAGAGTGGTTTCCTTGTTTGTGATAAAACGGTGTGATGCATCAGTAAGAGGATCATCCCATATCATGATGCCTCCACCGCCGTGCCTTGGTTCTGCTGGTCTCGGATGGAGCGGATCTGTGTCTCGGTTTGAGTCGAGATCAGCGGGTCGCTCACCCACAGTGAGACGGTTTAGAAATGTGAACTTTTTCCCAGTTTTTGTTTATTTCCTTTAACTTCCTGTGAAGCGTGTTGACGTCCTGCTGACCTGAGGATGAAACTGATCTGAAGCCAGAGGAGGGTCAGTTTCTGGGTGCAAACATTTTTAAAAATCCACATCCACAAATTAACACCTTTTAAATTATTAAACTTTCAAGTCAGGTTTTTTTTTTTAACAGTCATTATTGTATTGTAGATTTGTAGTAGTACAATAACCCCTACTGTTCAAACTGTTATTTTAATGTTTGAATTTTAATATTTTCTCTGGTGATAAAAACATGTTTGTTTGTTGTTGTTTTTTTTTTTACTTTGTTTTTATTCTTTAAGCAGAAGAACATAATTTTATGACTTGAAAAACTTTTGTAACAAACATCCATGTTTTATTAGGATAGAGATCAAACTTTCTGGTGTTGATAGTACTTGTCAGTTGTTCTCTCCCTGACGCTAGATTAACCCCTGAACTCCTGAATCCACAGATGCATCCACAGGGTTTCTCCGTCTGCCTTAAAAATATCCAACACATTTTGTTGGGACTCATATAAAACTGACCTCTCAGTCTTATACGAACAAATTTATGCTGTTTTTATTGCGTTTTATATATTAAAAACACCAACGCTGTATTGATGGATTTCTTCCCCTGTCTTGAGTTTACAGTCTTTTTCTTTCCAGTTTCTTTTCAGTCTTAGAGTAAAATGTAAAACAAAAAAAAAGTTATTTTGTACACTACAATAAAACCATGTTTTATTACAACGAAAATCACAGCCAGTTTGTACAACACTGCATATACTGTATTAATAAATACATAAATATATGAAATATTTCTGACTCAGTCGTCCATTCATCCGAGGGATCCTGGAATCTTGTTTTACCAGAGGTGGAAAGAGTACAAAAATAATGCTATCAGGTAAAAGTACAAAGTAATTGTGCAAAGTAATTTGTACAATTACTCTCGCATAATTTAGTCACATATACAGTGATGGCAGTGACGGCCTCTCCATGTGGCTGGCACAGAGCATCCCGATCTGTTGCCTCAAAACAACCATACAGAAGTTCTTGTCCGATGGTTTTATACCCATCTGAACAAAGGAGTTTACATTTTAAGCTGAGAAAAACAAGATTGTTCTCACTTTCCCAGAGGTGTGTGTGTATATATATATATATATATATATATATATATATATATATATATATATATACTTATATGTATATATATATATACTTATATGTTGGAAATGTATGAATCCATGACATTTGCATTAAAAAGAATCTCTTTTCTTAGAGCTGCTGGCAAAGAAACACTGCAAGTGTATCAGAGAGAGAAACATGACTAAAATCTCAAGATAATGTCACAAACGCATTAGGGTGTTGGTTAGCTACAGAAAGTTCTAGTAACAGCTGGCGACTGAATGCATATGCTATTAAAAAAACAGGAAAATTAATATGGATGATAACTTTCTGCTAACAGTACAAAATCTGTTTTACAGCGATGGATTACACCTCTTTTTCCCCCCCACAAGGACTGCTAATCCACCTCCTTTGCTTTTGCCATTCCCTTTTAAATCTGTTTGGTTCTGTTTGGTAAAGGTCACAAAGAGATACTGTAATAAACTCATCTGTAAAACAAACAATACTTAATTTTAAAGAAATTAAACGTTTTTTTAATATAAGTTCAGCATGAATATAGCAGAGAAAGTCCAACCAGCCACGCAGTTATAGATATAAAATCAATCACTTTAATACATTTTTAAACTGTTTACATAAAATCAGGGTAAAAAAGATATTTTAGTGGATTTGTAGCTTCGCGGGAGGCGTGGATGCTGCTGCTGCTGCGTGGATTTCCCGGATGGAGCTGCGGCGCCATCTTCACGCCTCTGCTCACCGGTGGGTCTTCGGCTCAGCGGAGCGACAGAGCTGTTGCTGATCCACCGCCAGGACTCTCCGAGCAGCCCGATTATCGTCCCCTGTTTCCCCACCGGGACGCTGAACGCAGCCCTCCCCGCTACCGGAGCACCATGACGGACAGAGAGAACCTGGTGTACCAAGCAAAACTGGCCGAGCAAGCGGAGAGATACGATGGTAAGGCTGCGGACACACACAGATCATAACGGTCACTGCGGAGTGCTGCGGCCCCCGCTCCGCCGCCTGCCTGTCTCCCTGCGCAGCGCAGGGGGCTCTAAGCCGCAGGTACAAGAGCTCACATGGATCTGGGGGCTGAGAGGACACAAAATGGCGGAGACTTTCCCTGCCTTATAAAGGGAAAATCTGCACCTCATAAAAATCGGTCTGAGTCCCGACAGAAACCGGGGTCCGTTTACGAGCGCGAGCCCCGGTTTCTGCTTCGCTAACCGGTGAACGTTTATGTTAATGCAGCTAAGCTAGCGTCCTGCTAGCGCTAGTTAGCTGCTAACTAGCTGGTTAGCCTTTCTTTACTCAGTCCTCCAGCTCAAACTTAAACCAGTTTACTTTCCCCCAATCATAGCAATAAAATATCGCTTAGTGTCTAAAATACCGTAATAGTTCATTTTAACGTATTTCTCCACAAACTGTGTGATTTTAAAGTACAATGACTAGCCCTTTAATTCAGGTGTTCATGTTCTCTTCACTGCAGGTGAAAATGAGGAATGGGCATGTTGGCAAACATTTACAGAACAATTCAGTCCCTAATTAAACTAATTAGGCAGAGCATTAGAAATTAATTTAATGTCACTAGTTTGGGGTAAAAAATTAAAACTGTTTCAGTGTTTTAAAACTAAACTTTCCCGATTCATGTGCGTCAGTTTGAATTAATACCAGTTAAGTGTTGTGAATCAAAAATTCAAAAAATAATTAATTTAAATTTTTAAATATTGCCCCTAGATGGAATGTGTCCCTGAATAGTCTTGCCTTTTTTACTGTTATTAATAATTATCAGTTAATTGACCATTAACCGTCACTTTAATCATTCAAAAGTTCACATTTTACTGGATAGTTATATTTTCACCCTTTAGAACAGCAACCAAACGTATTCTACATGCAAACTAAATATATCAGATACTGATATATTCAGTTTACATTGTTTTTCAAAGTGAGCATTGGAGCCAAATCAAGTTTCAAGATGAAAGATTAAATATTTTTTCATTTAAACTAGACATCTAGACATGCTTTTGTTTATGAAATTAACTAACTTTTCTTTTTTTGGGTTGGAGCAAAAAAAAAAAACAAACAAACAAAAAAAACAAGTTCTTTTGACATTTTAGCAGAAAAAAAATACGATCCTCAAAAATGAATACAACAGCTCTAGTTCTTCTAGCTGAGGCGAGTTTATTTTCGGTGAGGTTGGAAAGCCTCCTCGCCATCAGCCTAATTTTCTGTAGGTTTTACGGACTCCGATTTTGATTTAGTCCAAATAATGAGAAAAATAACTAATTTATGAACTAATTAATAACTAATTTACTAGTTAATATTTGGGCTTCTTTTTGTAGCTGTAAGTCATTTGACTCTTATGTTGTCAATTCTAGAGTTTTCTTGCAGCAATGTGTGAAAACAGACGAATATTGGAAAAAACATTGATATTGTCTGACCTCATTTCCTGCCCTGTTGTCTAAATCGTCCGTCCTGACTCTGAGGCAACACGTTCAGGAGGCCCTGCGCCTCTTTCTGTTCGATCCCGAGGCGTTCCCAGTTCCCAGTGCTGGTTGGCATTTATTGTTTATCATCTATCCTGATAAATTTGTTGGAAGAATTTTGGTTTATTGTTGTCACAATGTTTAAACCCCCCCCAAAACCAGTCTTTATTGTCATGATTGATAGTTTTACTATTTTCTCCACTGTTTCTTCAATGGGAACATCAATAAATGCCAATAAATTTAAAAACAGTGTGAAGTTTAGTGACATAAATCACTTCCTGATGTGACTGGTGTTATAAACGGCAATGTTTTTCAGGACCCGGGTTTTGTGTTTGTCTCTAATCTGGTAAAACTGGCAGTGATGATGATGATGATGAGTTTGTAGTGAAGGGTCAGAGGTCGGTTCTGCGGCTGATCTCCAGGTGTTCAGAAACATAAACACTGATATCCACAATAGTAATAATAATAATACCCAAACAAAGCATGGCAAAACGCTTTCCCACAACAAGACATTTTCATTTTGCACATTTTTCAGAGCAGCTGCAGCTGATTGGAGGATTCCTGGGTTTGCATCAGCAGCAGTTTTAGATCAGATACTGATAAAATGATCAATATCCATATATCTGAAGTGAGTTGTGGCTGAGATGAATGTAGCGGATATGGCTTGTAAATGTGATCATGTTGCTTCAGTTTCCAGGACCTCCTGAGCATCGATCAGCTTCCTGCTGCCTCAGAGGAAGGCTCTTCACCCCAACGTACAGAAATGCATTCCATGCTGGGGCTCCAACTAATAATTAATCTAATAATCAATTATTCTGACAATTACTCTGTTAAAAAAATCTGCAAATTTTGATGATTTTTCAATTAATCATAAAAGATTTTTTTCTGCAATATTAAAAACAGCTGAATATTAGATTTTTTTTGTGTCTATTTTACACATTTTGAACCAGATGAAGCTAAAACTGCTACATGACGAGTTTTTGGTGAAACATAATAATAGAAAAATAAGTTGTTTTTGCCCTCCTGAATGCTAAATGTATGTTATGCAGGTCTGTCCTAATAATAAATCAGTTACTGTCATGATGTCAAAATTAATTTCCATTTGGATGAATCATCGATTTTCTCTTTGTGTCAAAAACTGGATGATAAAAGTTTTCCATCTGGAGTTTTGGTCTCAACTAGCCGCTTATATGAAGACTTTATCATTAATTTTATTTTATTTATCATGATTATTAAAATATCTTCCAGTTCCAGCGTTAAATGTTTATTAGACTTAATTAAACACTTAAAGTTTAATTATCTCTGAGAATTTGTTCTTGAATTATTATTATTCCATTACTTGAAAATGGTCTCAAAACAACATTATCGTTTATCATGATAACTTCTACTTCATCGTCCAGCTGAAAGAAGGTTTTCTTCTGAATGAAAATGCGTTTTAAAGCATCTCATTCATCTGTTGTGTTGCGTCTCAGAAATGGTGGAGTCGATGAAGAAGGTGGCCAGCATGGACGTGGAGCTGACGGTGGAGGAGAGGAACCTTCTCTCCGTCGCCTATAAGAACGTGATCGGCGCACGGCGAGCGTCCTGGAGGATCATCAGCAGCCTGGAGCAGAAGGAGGAGAACAAGGGCGGCGAGGACAAGCTGAAGATGATCCGGGAATATCGGAAAACGGTTGGCTCCGCTCCGCACCACTGGGAACGCTGGCTAACCCAGCTGGCCTGAAGCCGATCTGACCAATCACAGTGTGTTTTACTGTCCAGGTGGAGAAAGAGCTGAAATCAATCTGCAACGACATCCTGGATGTTCTGGACAAACACCTCATCTTAGCAGCAACCACCGGAGAATCCAAGGTTTTCTACTACAAAATGTACGTACACACACACACACACACACAAAATGGTTTCCAATCCGCCAGAAATCAGTGAACGTGAGTCCAGAAAACCAGTCATGAGTCAGTTTCTGTTGGCACCGCTGACCCACTGCCTGTCCCGGTCCAGGAAGGGAGACTACCACCGGTACCTGGCGGAGTTCGCCACGGGCAACGACAGGAAGGAGGCGGCGGAGAACAGCCTGGTGGCGTACAAGGCGGCCAGCGACATCGCCATGATCGAACTTCCTCCAACGCACCCCATCCGCCTCGGCCTGGCACTCAACTTCTCCGTTTTCTACTATGAAATCCTGAATTCGCCGGACCGGGCCTGCAGGTACACGGCCGAGCCGCGGGGCGGCGCGGGATGGATGTGACGCAGTGTAACCTGGTATTTTGACCCTGGCAGGTTGGCAAAGGAGGCGTTCGATAACGCCATCGCGGAGCTGGACACGCTGAGCGAGGAAAGCTACAAAGACTCCACACTTATCATGCAGTTGCTACGGGACAACTTGACGCTATGGACCTCAGACGTTCAGGGAGACGGTGAGACGCCACGCTCTCCACTGCAGCCTTCTCATTTCCCTCCTGAGTTCTTCCTTCCACTAACTCTTCATCTGCTCCTCATCCTCCTCAGACTGTTGAGGAGCCTCCTCTTCCTCCCCTCCTCTCCGTTAGAACAGTGTGTTTAGTAAGTCATTCCTCCTCTCTGGCTCCGCCCCTCACTGCTACCCTAACCTCCCCCTCACACCTCTGAGCTGCTTCCTGTTTCCTGTCTGCTTCCTGTTTCCTGTCTACTTCCTGTTTCCTGACTACTTCCTGGGTTCAGAGACCATCGGGAAGTTTCAGTGTTTTTGAAAAAAATAAACATATTTCCAGACAATATTCCATATTTTCATCCACCCGTCCATCCATCCATGATCAATAACTGAGCTTTTATAAATTCACATTAAATATTTTCCTTCATTTCTCATGAATTTCTGATCTTTTCTCCAGTGAAAACGGCTCTTTGAGTTCAGATTCATTCATTATTAATGATGGCAATGACTGTGAGGTCACATGACCCCCGTCACTCAACCCTTGTCACGTGACCCCACAGGTCGCTCCTTCATCACTTCCTGTTTAAATCCTGATGGATTCCAGTTGTTTGTCTTCCTTACACAGGTTGATTTGTCGTCGTCACGGTAACTCCCCTAAGCTACCACCGTTTCTGTCTCACAATGCGTTTTCCCTCCTACTGACCTCACCAGCACTCTAACAGCGCCCCTCCCAGCATGGTGCCACGTTGCCAGCAGCAGGTTAGCCTCTGAAGCTAACAGGAGTCATGCTGTTTGTTTCACTGGGGTGCTTGATGTGAAGTTTTTCCATCACCACTAATGGGGAAAATGGGTCGTGTTTTCTTAAAGGGACAGTTCACTCTTTTTCAGGTGCTCTAATCAGAATCTCTGAGCATCTTCAGTTTGAGGTGACATGTCATCAGTAAACACTACGCTATGTTATGGCTGTTTATGCCATGCTAGAATATACCATAGTATATGTTAGCATGGCTACTAGTATACTATATTATCACTATATATGCTCTCCTATGTTAGTATGTGTTATGGTATGTCTATCTGCATATCCATTCCTGTATTATGGACATTTATACTATATATATGTTAGTATGTACCTATACTATGTTATACTAGGTTCCCGCTGTCGTAGGAGTTTCCTCCAGACTAAACTTCTACAGTTATTTTAACTTTATAATCTTGTTTTGTTGCTCTGCTCCTCACTGAACTGTTAGCTTTAAAACTGAAGATGCTGAAAAAAGCATGTTCTGGTGTAAACAGAGCTTGACAAACTCTGACGTAATGTGACGGAGGAACGTTTCTACCCAACTCTGGATCCACTCCAGAAGTTTGACGCGTTAGCCTCACGAATCCTTGCTAATCGCTCTTTTCCTCTACATTTCAGGTGAAGAACAGAACAAAGAAGCGCCGCAAGACGCGGAGGAAGAAGCCCAGCGAGACTGAACAACTCAAGACAAACCCTCCTCTTCCTCTTCTCTATTTTTTCTTTCTCGTCCCAGAACCAGCTCCGGTTCCAGCCGGGTTCACCCCACCATCTTCCTCCTACCCTCACATGCACGTCTCCTGTCTGTCCCCTGAGGGTCCTCCCCGTCCACCGGGGGGCATCCTACCCTTTCTCTCTCTCTCCGTTAATCATTCTCTGCGACTTTTTTTTTTATTATTATTATTTCGCTTTCTTTGCTGCATCATCTGTTGCCAAGTCCGCTCGCCTGTATTTGTACCACACATCTGCAAGGCTTTATTTAAAGATGAAACTTGTTTTTGTTCCTGTGTGTGTTCATGATGCGCGTCGTCTCCATGCTGTCGGTTTGAAACTCTTCAGTCCTCACGATTAGAGACTCCAGCTGAGTCTTCAGGGTTCTCTCATCTCATCCTGTCTCTTCTTCCTCCTCCTGTTGGGTATGTGTAACGTGAATCTGATTTGTACTACTGGATATTCTCACCGGAGCCACAAGTACCATCTGTATTCTTTCTGAAACGCAGCATGGAAAACATTAAACTTCAAACTGAAAACTTCAACCTGTGTCCTGTCTAAAACTCAACCACTAGAGGGCAGTCACGTCTTTTCAAAGACTTCAGCCTTCATTCTCTGAAGTGTTAAAATATATTAAAACAATTTCATTTATTTCACTATAATAAATAATATCTAGTTGCAATGTATCACTATTGTTAGTTTTAGCTGTCAAGTCGTCAACATAAGAAGCTAGGTCTTAATATATAATATATAATTTAAAAAAGGATACAATTCTTTGCTACCAATTGTCAGCACTGGGACAGCTAAAGACAAGAAAAACTTTTTAATAAAAAAAAAAGAAATGGTGAGGCAGAGTGAAGCAGGTCAGTAATGCTAGCTTGACTTTAACTACATTAACATGTGTTGTGGAATTCGGTATTTTTCAGATAAGTGTGCTAAATGTTTTCAGATTTTGCAAAAGCACAAAGCTAAAAACTAGGTCCACTTAATACTGGATCTAGTAGAAGCAGTAGAAATTATGTGGGAAAATTAACTTGGAAGCTAAATGGACTAAAATTTTTCTGATAGTAAAAGTGCCAAAGTGCCGAGTTCATTCACATGAGCGAAATGCGGCTTTCTCGTTTCCGCTTTGAGTTACCATGTCAGCTAGAAAAGACAAAGTCGTATTTAAGACGCAAATAAAGCAACACCTTGAATATTGTTGTCTTCCAAATATAATGGGCTTTTACGTTTTCATGGATTTCCAAGCGATCCTGAATTAAAAAGACGGTGACTTGTAAATATTCATTGTAACAGTTAAAGCTAACGCCGCACAGCAAAGTCTGCAGCCTTCACTTTACTCCGGATCAGCTTCTTCAGGCTAAAACAACCAGGGGGAGACGGATGGTAAATAAAGAAACCGTTCCTCAGTTATTTCCATGGAACCACTTCTGTATTCAGTCTGAAAGAGCGAGTGTATGGGAACGACCAGCAGACCACAGCCAGGCAGCTGAACATCCGCCTGTGCGCACTGCTGTAACACCGTCCTATTTGAGCTTTTCACAAGAAGCATACAAAAGTAATAAAACGAAATAACACGGAGACCTAAAGAAACACGCCCATAGTTTTTCTAAAAGCAACAACTTTGAACCTGAACAGTCAGGTGAACCAGATCTGACACCAGAGCTGCGCTACTTTTAAGCTTTTTGTGCTCCGTCATGCTTCGGAAGCTAAAAGCCCGAACCGTAATCTTCCCGTTACATGGTCTCTGACACTAAAGACAATAAACATACATAACATAGTTGAAAATAAGGCCAAAACATCGTCCGTTAGAATGGATTAAAATGCTTAGATACTTAAATAGGACATTTTTACAAGACAAATGTCTGAGAATATTGCCTACTAGCATAAGCTAAAGTTAATGATAGTCATAAAATAAAACTCACCCTCATCTTCGGATAGATGTCAGTTACCTTGGCCAAGCCCTGCAAGCACCAAGTGCAGGGGTGCCCAAAGTCATGTTTTAGTTCTCTCCCTAGTGGTAGTAACAATCTCCTCAGCAAGTCAGTGTTCTCCTTAGGCCTTCTAATGAGCCATCATTTGATGCAGGTGTCCTAAACCAGGGAGAGAACTAAAACATGCAGGATGCCGGCACTCGAGGACCGACTTTGGGCACCACTGACCTAGAGTAAAATGCCCATTTTCAATAGACCGGAAACGGTCAAGCCGCTTTTCCCCGAACGCGGAAGCTGACGTGCAAAGAGCCCATTAGCTCCGCTATTAGTGTCAGTGTCTCCATCACTGAAAATCAGAATCACTTAAAAAAATAAATGACACCACATTTTAATTTGAAATTATTTTTTCCTTTACTTAAAAAAGATCAAAATAAAGACGTACAATTAAATCAAAAGACGCCCATGTGACACGTCCGGTCTGGAGACGGATGGCAGGACAGGAATGCAGACCTGGACCGGTGCAGCTGGTTTCTTCCCTTTTCGTAAACATGTATGAGGACGGGCCGGATGATGAAACGTCTAACAGCACCTCTGGGCGTCTCGTGTCCTCCCGCAGACTGTCCAGCTGGACGTCTCTTCTACAGCATGGTGAGCCTCCCAGAGGATCCACAGTGATTCAGCTAAGACTGGCCCTAATCCCAGTCAACACACAACATAGTGGGAGAGATGGCGTCGTTCCATTGATGGCGGTAAAGTACTACCCTGATAGTACTGACTCAAGTCATTTTTTTTTTTAGTTCTCAGCATAAAAAAATAGATCAAAGAATGGAAAAAACTAAATAATCAGAGAGCAGGAAGTTGGTTCCTAGAGCCGCTCTCTGGATCTACGTCTGCACAGTGAGGACTGTCATGGCACCGTCTGTTCCAGAACCACAATCCGGACCAACGGCTCAACTACGCATGCGCTGAAGAAATACTTCCAGATTATTCTTAAAACGTACATCAACAAAGTGTAAGATAGTTCTAGACAATGAATAATAAACCTCATAAAATATTTGATTATTGTAAAAATAAAGGCCTTTTTTGTCCACCAGAGGACTCATTGACAGTAGCTACTAGCTAACAGTCTCGTGAGTCCGATACATATTGTTCTTATCTTTGAACTAAACTAGAAGATTTAACACACTTCCCGTGAAAATACAGTGTGAATGCTGTAAGCTCAGTGGTTTTGGTGAAAATTGCAGAAGCATTTATAGTCAACTGCAGAAGACTTGCAGAAATGTAAGAAATTGGCAGAATCAGCAGAAGAAAGCAAAAGTCTGCAGAAGGTCAATTAGAAAAATAATTTCAGGAGTGAAAACTTTAAGTGAATGCAAAACTCACACCCAGAGGCTTTTAGAAATTGATGCTTTCAAAGCTAAACTGTAAGGTCACAGCAGTTTATAAGGTAGAATGACAAACTAATCGTAGTTTGTCATTTTACAAACTGTGATAGCCTACATGCTACTGATGGCATGTAGACTATCAAAGACTAGCACATTGGCCTACTGCAACATTCATTCCATGCAATGTGAAAAAACACGTAAAAGCTAAAATTAATTGAAAAGCTAAAGCTAGATAAAATCCTAATAATAGCACGTAGGCTGTCAATAGCATATTTACTTAGAATAGAAGTGTGAAAAATCCCATACACTAGCTACATTTAGCTAAAGTGCTAATAATAGCTAAAATGTTACAAGCTACAGCAGTCACACTAATATTATGACAAACTAAAATAATTAAAACATTGTTTATGAAAATACATCCTCTTATAACAAATAATATTTTAATTAATATAAATGAATATGCTGAGCTACATTTTAAGAATAACACGGAAATATTTCTTCAGCGCATGCGTATTTCAGCTGACGGTTCAGATCGCGTTTCCAGAACCGATGGTTCCGTGACAAAGACTACACGGGTCGGGCCTATAGGTGGAGCTAGTAACATTCATCCTGGAATATACTTCAGAAACTTTACTGCAACAGGTATCAGAATATTTGGGCAGTGGATACCCTTCACATTTAGTTCGGATGCTCCTATATTAATAGAATAAACACAAAGTTCATCGGTCGTCGCCGGCTTCGTTATTGCGACGAATAAAATCTCCAGAGATGGTTTAGAAAAGAAAGAGTCTTCACTACAGCGTCTGCTATGTACACGAGTTTAAAAAGCAAGCACAGCCGTGGGGATGTACAGCTAGAGTTCCTCCTCAGAATATACATATTTACTAATCTTCACAGTATTCTAGATTTGCTCATATATTCAGTATCAATAGATTTAAACTTCCGCTTTTATGAATAGAAATATCTGCGTTTGTTCCCGTCGATATCTGTCCGAGAGCGGTCCGCTCAGAAAACACCAACTAGTTTCAAGTGTGCAGTTTTTTTCTCTGATATTATTTTTTGTCCTCCGGTTGGAATAAAAAAAAGTTATGGTTCGTTCCCAGCGGCCCGGCAGCGACCCGCTGGCCCGGTGAATCTGCCTCCTGGTGGTTCCGGACGGTCGGTCGGTCAGTCGGTTGGTGTTGCATTAAGGCACTTGAGAGGTTTTTGGTTTTCAAGGAAGCTCAGAGGAGACGAGGGCCAGGCCGGAGCTCTGGCGGACGGGCGGCCCGGTGTGGACGGCCTTGGGGCAGTCGGGCGTCAGAACCCGGCCGTTCTCCCCGACGCTGCCGGTGATGGACAGCCGAGCCTTGTTCCTCATGGCTTCTGTGAAGGTCAGCTGGGAAAGACAGACACAAACGAGAGGCTTGTTTCACTCCGGGGTTCTGGTTCTGGACATCTGGACGGACGGCTGCAGACTGGAGTTACGGGTCGACACTAAAGGAGTATCAGGAATGGCCGCCGAGGGCCAAGAGTTTGAAACTGAAAAAAACAACAACAAAAAAACAACTTGAATCTGAAAATTAGTTTTGAACAGTTTTTTTTCAGCTTAACATCCTTTTTCCAGTTTAATTTTTCAGTTTCAATTTCTTTTTTTTTTACTTTAAAAACTTTTTTCAGTTTCAAATCTTTTTTTCAGAATCAATTTATTTCTCAGTTCAAAACTTTTATTCAATTTTAAAAATAATTTTTAAATTCTTTTGATTTTTCAGTTTCAAAACTTTGTTTTCAGGTTAAATTTTTGGATCTTTTGAACAAACTTTATTGCCCAAGTTTATCTCTGAATCTGCCTTCTTATGGGTTTATTATCCAAAAATCAGTTTCAAACAAATTAATTTAAAGGTGACCTAATATGCTTCCTTCAGCAGGTTAGGATTCAAAACATGTTGATTGCATTTTCCACAAAATCATTCTTGGACAAGATTTTATTCTGCTCTGTATTTTGAGCTGTTTTAGGGCCTCTGTCACTTTAAATCCAAATAAGCTGCTGCTGGCCATACACCCCACTCAACTTTTCACACTTCTGTGTGAAAATGGCCGCAAACAGATGCACAATTATACAACTATATGTCTTTGAAAAGCAGAAGTGGAGCGTCCTGCACGACCAACCAGAATGCGGCAAGTGGTTTCTGGTTGATAAGTCAACAACAAAACACTTATCTTTTCCAGCAGTCATTATTCAGTGCAGACAGCGATAAAACCAGCTGAGCAAAACGTGCTTGGGTTGCTAGGTAACAGGTGGCGCTCCACTGGAGTTGCAAGGCAACATCACAGTGCCCCTTGTTGTGACTTAATCAGTCGGTTTTGGAAGTAGTTCATTTTCCAGACAACAAAAATCATTACCTTATTGCCAAAAACCGGCTGGGTGTTTTTTGTGTTGGTCTGGAGTGGAACAACACTCAATTGGAGTTGCTAGGCAACGATGCAATTGTTTTTAGAAGCAGTTGAGACTCAAATTGTTACTTTCCTATAATAATGGCCTACATCATTTTTTGCCAAACGTTTTTTTTTTTTTTGTTGCCTAAAACATCTTGTGGAAAGAGGTGGTGATTTTTTTATTTAACCAAGAAACTTTTAAAAACTCCAATCTGCAAAACCGATGAAAGCATGAGACCTACAGCTGCACCTCCAAAGAGCCAGAGCTTCCCGTTTCCTGTGAAGAGGTCTTCATCAGCATTTCTGTTTGAACTTTGGCTGCATCTCATCAAACGGTGACCTTTGACCCACTTAGATATCAAACTCAATGAATCAATGCCGTGTCTGTCCACACATCAATCAGCATTTTCAAGCTCTAAATACACAGAGTTAGTTTTAAAGATGCTAATTCTTTAGCTGGATCCATGAAAATACCAAAGATGTCACACGTTTGACCGACGGAGACTCTGAGACCCATCAAGATCAGAATCAGCCGATTTTCACCTTCACCTAACCTGTACATTGATTTGTCAGTCAGAAACTCAAAAAAAAAAATCAACCCACAGTACCTTCTGGGTATTTTAACAACAACCCTCTTCGGTGTACATGTTGTTACTGAGTGATGAAGACTCACAATTGACTGTTATCAGCAACAGGAAACTACATTTTCCACATACTAGGTGACGTCTGCAGATGTTTCTGGCTGTGACAGAGTGATTGAGAGCAATACTTTCAGCAGATAAAATCTTAGCAGAATACAGAAAAGTGGCTGTTTTATCTATTTGGAGGATTTAACATCCGTCATGGACCATGCTGGAACTGGTAAACCATGCTGGAACTGGTAAACTAAGGAGCTACACATTCTAGGAAAAGTAGCTGCACTTGAGTTTTCAGTAGACTCTGTTCTACTGGAACCAAAACTTCAACCTTTGTTCCTCCTCCAGCTGCTGTGGTTCTCTTTCTTTCTCCTCTGAGTCAAACCAACCAAACCCTTTGATCAACCTGTTCCCCTCCTCGCCTGTGGAGGCGCTGCACCAAGAAACACTGAAGGAAACAAAACAAAAACCTCTGAAGACACCAAGTGTTACTTCCTTCTTCATCAATTGGAAACAGAAATGGAGGTGTCAGATTTTAGCAGTTGGAGGATTTCTCCATGAGCCATTTACCCAGAATGCCCTGCACTGAAGTCCACTTCTGCTTATTTGGCTTGATTACGTGTTCACACCTCCCCACATGAACCGTCAAGGTGTGAATGTTTACACGAACTGAACTTTCAAACGGACTTAAGTTGGATCAAACGTATTGAATGGGGTCTTTGTTTCAGGTCTTTGCCAGATGTTTTGCTTTTTTCGATTTTCAAGGTTTACTGGCACTTCTTATGTCCAAAAACCGATACTAGTCACGTTGCAAGGTTCTGCTGGACTCAGAAGATTTATCCAAAGCAATCCAAGTCCAAAGAAAAACTTTGAAGACGCCCAGAAATTCTGGAGAGCTAAAAGTTTGACTCTTTGGAGGGAAAACATGAAAGTGGTTCTGCACAGTTCTGTAGACATGTATATGCAGCCACTTATCTCTGTATAAACCCATTACCAACAGAATGACTTCACAGTGATAGGTGCAGGGAAGACAGGGAAGCTGACTGAGCAACGGTGAAGCTAATGAAGAGTTTATGCTGATGGGGGACACAACGTTGGACAGATATAGACTGGGGACAGAGATCTGGAAGTCAACAACAGAAAAGATAAAGTTCTTGGACTCGTCTGGAGGATTCTGTTCCTGAGAACATGAATTTGATAAAGGTTGGGATCATTTAGGGACAGACTTAAGACAGTGTGTCCTTTAGAAGGACAGATTTTTTTCCTATAAGACTTAAAGTTTGAAGTCAACATAAAATGGACAAAAGCTCTGCAATTTGATGTCCTCACAGTTGTAAATGTGAGACATTGATCCTCATCTATCTTTTCTCAAGCCTGAGAGAGAAGCATCACCTCAGGGGTGACACTGGAAAAGAAAGAAACCTAGATCCAGCAAGCTAAGCACTTATTGATACTCCTGCTTGAATCCCTAAACCCATTGGCACCCCAGCAGCCCACATTGAAGATGTTTCTTTATTTTGAGGTGATCAGAGCATTTAGGAGCTTCTAACTGCTGATGGACGTTCCCACATCAGACAGAGGAGTCCAGGTAAGATGGGTCTTATGAAGCAGAGCGATACCAGACCAAGCTAACCTGGAGGCTAACTCTACAACCAGTTAGCCAATAGAGGACCAGCGATGGACACATGGTGGAAAAGGAAAGTTACTGGCTCTGGTTCCTTCATGAGCAAAGAAGAAAAATGTTCTCAGCATTCTGGTCACAAACTAACTGAGATTAGCATTGAAAGACCTAGCAGAGCATAAATTTAGCATAGTCTTGCCAGAGTACCAGAATCAGTTGTTATTGTCACATTTACATGACAAAAATTGTGTCATTTTGTTCATCATTTCTTGATCCCTCTGCTCCTCTGCCTGGACGTGTTCAGCGTAGATCCACTTAGATCTACGCCGGGTGGATGTCCGGGTCAGGCGGACGTCCACCTTTACATTGGCTTGTCCGATGGATATCTGCTTTGAGTGAAGAACATCAGACTATTTGGGAGCCTTGCCAATAACTAGACCAGCTTCTGCAGCGTTCGACACTCAACACTGAATTAAAGGTTGGATGGGGTGCCAATAATTGTGGAAGGTACTGTAGGTTAAAGTAGCAATGCATGTTTTGTTTTGGTGGGAAGAAGGTTTCTGTGTGATGAATGAGGTCCAGTCTCTGTAGCCACAGAAACTGCGAAGCATTAGAGACGACATAAAGTCTGAGGATGACTCATCACGTCCTGTCACACCGAGGGGAAGCTCAAACGCAGACCAGGACGTCACAGCAGCACAAAGTGAGCAGCTAAGACAGGGAGGTGGGAAGCGCTTTGCCACTGGTCACCACAGTCACTCAGCATGGCGGCGCGAGAACAGGGAGGCAAGGCGACAGGTTTCACTTACAGTCTCTGGCAGGGAGCTAGTGGAGGGAGAGCAAAGGGTTGGGTGAAGCTTCTAGGAAAACCACAGCTACATCTTAGCCTCCCCGTCGCTGCCATAACCATTGAAAACCTCACTAAACTCGGCTAAGTTGCGGATGCTGCCGCTGCGCCTGGGGCTCTGGCTAGGCTCGGGACTATGGCGGGGGCTGCCGGAGCGGCAGGGGTAGCAGCGGCGGTGGGAGTGGTGGAAATGGGGGTGTTGGGACGGGGTTTGGGACGGGGACTGGGCCTCCACCTTCATTCTTTTGGCCTCGTTGCGCGACTTGTAGCAGAATTCGATGAGGGCCACCAGCATTGCCAAACCCAGGCCCCCGACGAGGATGTAGAAGACCCCCGCCACGTTGCTCAGGCTGAGGGCCTGGGACGACTTGTCCTGTTTCCAGTGAGGACAGGAAAAACCAAAATCAGGACAAGTTGGTACAGAGAGGTCAAAGCATCAATAAATATACATCAGTCAGAATAAAAGGAAGAAAAATCTCTCTTCAGACTCTCATCATTCACTCACAAACACACCAAACTCATCAAACTGCAACCATTTTCACATTGACCTGAACTACATTGACTCAAGACTAATGAATCAGTTAAAATTTAAAAATAGATTTTCTCACTTACCCCATTTTACTAGAACTGAGTTGTTACTGTTTTTAGGCACAGTGAAGCTTAGTCTAACAGTTTACACTGTAAAAAACACATTTATACTGTTTTCCTGAAATTCTAACATTAAGGGGGGAATAATAGGCGTTTTCCAGGTACAAGGTCCCGTATTGTAGCATAATTAAGTAATTATGTTAACTTCTAGTTATAAAAATTATATATATATATAAAATATGATTTAAAAGAAATTTTACTTCCTGATTTAACGCTCTAAAGCTCTGCCTTCAGGAAGTCATCCCAACTTGGTTCCTCTATTAACCCTTTAATGCCTGATGAGGGAAAACTTTAAAACATGATGGAATGCTCAGAAAAGTTGATTTTACATGATTCTGCCTCTTTTGATTCAACTGAACTTTTCCTGTTTAGGTCAGCAGAAATCAACATTACTTTTTGCTAAATGTCAGAATACTTAAAGAGACTTTCTTCAGAGTCAGAAGTTTCTCAGAAAGTCTTCAGACTTTGGTCAAGCATTGTGGTTTTCTTTCGTCAGGATTTTTACCATAGGTTAATGGAGTTTTGGCCCATTCCTCCACACAGAACCAGTGCAACTGGGTCACCTTTTCAGTTCTGACCATGACTTTTCTGTGGGACTCAGATCAGATTCAGATGCTTCAAAACATTGACTTTGTTCCTTGAACAACCAGCTTATGGGGTGGTTAGATGGATTTAGAGACATTTATCCCATTAATTAATTAAATTCTAATTTTAAAATAGCTATTTTTATTTACTAAGATTATCTGTTTCTGGTGTTTGATTATCTGAATAATTTAAGTTTGACAAAATAAATAAATAAAACTAAAAAATCTGTAGGGGGTTGAAAACATTTTGTAAAATGTGATTGTCTGCAGTCTAGCTGAGGTTCAACCACTGACTTCCTGTTAGTTTCCACCTTGAGGTAAGTGAGAAAATCTGTTTCCATGTTTTATATAAACTGCTCCTTTAAGTCCTCCCTTTAAAACAGATCCTGGTTTTCATTCCCGACCTTTGAACCCTGATTTTGTTCAACCAGATGCAGCAGATCTGAGCTCACATCCTTCAGGCACATTCAACCCATGACCTGTTGGCACCAAACGGCTGCCTGTCATGCTTACTCTCATCTAGCTGATGCCGTGTGTGTGTGTGTGTGTGTGTGTGTGTGTGTGTGTGTGTGTGTGTAGCGCGCTGTGCTGCATGGATCTGATTGGAAATGTGGAGTTTGCATGCAGCTTTCCTAGATGAAGCCTCCTCTGTGCTGCAGAGCATCAGCAGAGTGGATCAGTCAAAGGTTCTGGTCATGTCTGAACATGCCTTCTGACCGCCTGTGGTGGTAAACAAAGTGTTTCTGCAGCTGTGACACATTCAGACGTGGCCAAACGTTTTTACAGTGACACAAATGTCGTCTGTTTATTTCAAGTTTTTATTGGTTACTGAAGCAACATGTTGCTGAGAATAGCGTGGTTTCAGAACCAAATTAAGAGTAACCCACTCTCACTGGTGGCTAATTGCTTGTAGCTGGAGGCTATATCCATTGCTAAGCTAGTACCGATCTGATTAATTAGCAATTGGCACCGATAATTGAGTGGCCAGCGCTGGAAAATGAGAAGGAGGCTACTCGCTAGCGTTAGCTTTCAATAGACAAGCTGCTACCTAGACATTCACAACCCATATTTTCTAATTCAAAGGAAACTTTATCGAGACAAATGGAAACCTTGAGCATCGTTAATTAGCTCTTGTTTAAAAACCAAAATGGTCACTCTTCAAACTTGGATGAGATTACCCTAGTCTGAAAAAATGTTTGAAACCAAGATTGTGACTAGCGGAACCTTTATTTGATGTGTGTACGTACTATTGTTTTATTGAACTTTTATGGATCCATTTAACAGGTTACACTGTCTAAGATGTAAGAAAAAACATTGTGGCTTAAGCACTTTATATTAGTCAATATTAATAATTATTGATAAGATTTTTTTGTTTCGAATATCTGAAATATTGCTCTCTGTGACCTTTCCTGTTTTATCCAGCTTTCTCTCTACGCTGTTTTTTTTTAAGCAGTTATGAGGCACAGCACTGCTGCACAACTTACTCAGCAGGTTGTTGCCAGGTAGCCAAAGAGTGAAGGAGTTGCTAGGTAACTAAGAGTGACTTAGTTGATATCACCAACCTAGCTTAACTAGCGGAGAGAGGCTGAGTGGCTATAGTCTTTCTTCTGCCTACATTCACATTTGCTGCCATCTAGTGGTTGGAGTTATAAATATTTATGCCTAATTTTCTACTAAATATACAACTTTATATCCAATGTATGTACGTTATGGAAACAAACCATCTCTACTTAATGCATTTCTTCATATGTTCTTGATAAATTCAGGTATAATGAGTGTAACAGAACAAAGCTAACATGGTTAGCATGTGGTAAAAAGCCGTTTGTGTCACTGCAGAAGCGGGAGGCCGCAGCTGCTGTGCGTGGTGCTCATGCCTCGTGTTGGTCATGCTGTGTCCGCCATCTTAAGCTTCTACCTGCATGTCTGTCATTGGCTGCACTGTCAGCAGGACAAAAAGAGTGCAAAGACACACAGAGAGGAGGGGGGGCACCCAGGCTGGTGGGACTGACCTTACTTCCAGAGTCCTTGGGTCCACACTCCCCTTTATCGTACCACCATTTGTTTTTCAGTTTGTCTAAGACTCCTGCTTCACTCAGTTTCAATACGGCAAGGTTTACGGGCGTTCTTCAAATCACGGGGGGCAGGGAAGGGCGGGGTGGGGAAATAACATAAATAACATCATAGGACATGTTATTTTATGTTATTCAGTCAGAAGAAGCCCAACAAGAGCAGCTCAGTACTCTTCACAAAGTGACGGAGCCAGTGAGGGCCCCACGGACGCTACATGTCTCTTTGCTCTCTGCTCATGTGACCCCAGGTTGGTTTGGGAAAGGGGGCGGAGCTAACAGACATACAGGTGGGGCCCCGGCTGCGTCGCTTTTCTGGAACGGGCGCATACTGCCGGGACCTTTCTGAGCTCAACGACTAGCGCTGCTGGACCAGAACTACCGGCTCCGTTCTGCGTCAAGAACAGCAAGTATTTCTGCTTCAACAGCACTCCTCTTCCTCACGGGGTCAAAGATGGGTCGACCCGGCAGATGCTCCTGTTCCCAACAAACATTTCTCTCCTACCCACATCAACGTCAAAGCGACATCGCGGCTAACCTTCTCGCCACCGCCTCCGCTGCCACACTCTCCTTTGTCGTACCACCACTTGTTTTTCAATTTGTCCAACAGGCCCTGCTCATTGAGCTTTAACACGGCCAGGTTAACGGCACTTCTTGAAAACGATAAAGCATATTTGGTGAGAGGGGTGAGTATGCTGTCCAATTTGGGAGGGGAAGGAAGAAGAAAGGGGGAGAGGGAGGAGAAGTCAGAGAGGGACAAGGGTGGAAAAAAGTTAATCCCAGTTAAAAGACCTGAAAGCTCCCCGAGCCAAACCTCTGCTGTCAGGTTAAAGCTGGAAACAAACATTAGCATCTTTTAGTTCCCATTAGCCACTGGAATTTCAGCATGACAGTCATTTTTCAAGATGGCTGCCGTTTGAGCTTTTTAAGCCAAATATTGCCATAAAATGACCCCCATTTTAATTATTTGGATGAACTTTATGTCATTTATTTTTTATGTTTGTCGTCCTGTTTATACAACTTTAAAATAATATGTAGCAAAATCAGAAAGTGAGGACGTTGCTGTTAGCGAGACTCAAACCGGTCGTCAACAGGAAGGAAATGAAGGTATGAGACACGGACTGAGACAGTCGTCTAAATGGTTAGCATTAGCAATTTTTTTATGTGTTTAGTGGATTAGTGTTAGCTTATGCAATTTTGTTTGTGTTTATCGGGTTAGCATTAGCTTCTGCATTTTTTGTGCTAGTGGGCTAGCATTGGATTATGCACATTTTTTTTATGTGTTTATCAGGTAAGGGTTAGCTTCAGATATTTTTTTGTGCTGAGCAGCTTAGCATTAGCTCCTCCTAATTTTGTTAAAGTTTCGCCGACTGATACAGATGTAATATTCGCTACAGCAGCAGAACTGAGCAAAAGTTTTAAACCAACTCAAAAACAGACAAAAACACGGAAGTAGTTCAGAAAACCTAAAGAACGATGCAGGCGGTAATAAATAAATAAATACACAAGAATAGTTTAAATAAAACAAACAGACCAAATAATTTTAAAATAGCCATGGTTTCTTAAAATTAATTGGTCATTAATAAAACTTTAGTGAATAGTGCATCAAAAATTCTCTAATTTTTTAAGAGATTTCATTTGTACTGCTCAACAAGATTTTAGAATAAATAGGAACAAAAAGTAATTCTATGCTTTAACAATAAAATGAATTAGAAATATTTTATTTCTGCACATTATTCCTCAATTTTGTAAATCAATGCCTTGATTTAAAGAAAGATACATACATTTATGTATGTATCCACAATGTAGCCACAAACTACATTGTGGCCTTTAAGAGAAAAGTCTTCAGATACTGTCTCATTTTAATCAGTAAAGCAATAGTTTAACAGGTTTTCTAAAGCTTTTTAATGTGTATATTTTTCATTTTAAAACAGTACATACTTAATGGTTTAAAACTTTTGCACATAAATACACCTTTATAAAATAGTTAAAACTGCTGAATCAAACAAGTAAACATTGCTGCCACCTAGTGGACTGGATGCAAAGCTGCATCAACATTCACATTTCAGAGCTAAAATCTGAAAGTTCGCTTTTTGTTTTGTGAATCCAAACAGGTTTTATTTGTATAACTAAAAATAAAATAAACACAATTTAAGTAATTACAGAAAGTTGTGATTATAGTACCCCAATTAGCTAGCAATTCAGGTCAAAGGTCAGAGTGTGTTTTAAAGAGCTGATAAAGCTTTTGCTCTGCTGCTGTGACCCAACAGATGAAATACAGTGACCTCCATCGCCATGACAACTGCATAAATCAAATCAAATACATCTCTAACTGTTCCCTACTTCTCATCCTGAACCACAAACATCTAGATATTTTTACATGAATCTGAAGGCAGATGGTTTTATTTAGGGGTGTCAGTTATAATGAGCTTTAAATGTTCATTAGAATTTAAAGTTTATTGATCTTTGATCTCGCCATTACCATTAATTTGATTGAAAATGGTCTCAAAAGTACAATATTATCATTTACAGCAATAAGTTCTGGGATATGGGCTGCACAGTGGTGCAGTTGGTGGAGCTCTTGCCTTGCAGCAAGAAGGTTCTGGGTTCGATTCCCGGCCCCGGTCTTGTTCTCCCTGTGCATGCGTGGGTTTTCCTCCCACAGTGAGTGTGTGTGTGCATGGTTGTTTGTCCTGTGAGTCTCTGTGTTGCCCTGTGACAGATTGGCGACCTCTCCAGGGTGTACCCTGCCTCTCGCCCGGAATGTTAGCTGGAGATAGGCACCAGCAACCCTCCCGAGTACTCCAAGGGACAAGGGTGTAAAGAAAATGGATGGAGTTCTGGGATACTTTGTCATCCAGTGAGATTGATTACATTGACAGGCCTTGTTTGGGTCGGTTTAATGAAATTATTAAGGGTTTCTGAGTCAAATATGGGTGAAATTTTCTGTAAATCTAAAACAGACTTCATGATTTTTCTCTGCCGGTTGAGTGGAAACACTCAGGGTTCATTATAGTTCAGTTTTATTTAGTTGGCTTTTTCTTTGTCTAATTCAGTTTTAATTAGTTTTTAGAGTTTATTTGCTAGTTATTAGTTAAATGTTTTTTGTTTCTAATAGTTATAGTAATAGTTTTAGTTTTTTCACACCTTGGTAAAAGGTCAATGTATTGTGGTTATTTTTACACTGCATTTACATTACAAATACTCAAATGGATTAAATTTGTGGACCAGCTTAGCGTAGCGTAGCCGCCAGGAGGAAAACGGAGAGCCGTAATTCAGCCGACATAAACTGCTTGTTTCACATCAGTTTAAAAGGTTGATTAATAGATACAAATAAACATAAATACGAATTTAAGTATGTTTTAGTTATATTTTTCCCCATTAACATTTTTATTTATATTGCTTAACAAAATGTTTTCTCCAGTTCAGTTTTTGTAAAATTTTAACAAAAAAATAATTTAATAATCTTGGGATCGTCTCCAGGGTCCAGAGGTTTGTCTCCTGGTGCGTTCAGATCCTTTTCAATTCTTTGCATCATTGACAAAATGAAACATTGGTAATGGCAGCAGATTGCAGACAGAAAGCAGCATGATGCTGAGTCAGAGGAGCAGTGTGAACGTCCAGCCTGCTGCTGCTGCTGGTTTCCCTGCGGGCAGAGCAGGAAGTGACAGGGTGATCCCGCCCCATCCACAGGAAGCAGCCTGGAGGAGAGGACCACCAGCATCTGTCACTGAGTGCAGTTTACTACAGCTTACTATAGCTTACTGCAGTTTACTACAGCTTACTAGTTTACTACAGCTTACTGCAGTTTACTATAGCTTACTGCAGTTTACTACAGCTTACTAGTTTACTACAGCTTACTACGGCTTACTGCAGTTTACTATAGCTTACTGCAGTTTACTACAGCTTACCACAATTTACTAGTTTACTTTAGCTTACTGTAGTTTACTATAGCTTACTGCAGTTTATTACAGCTTACTGCAGTTTACTACAGTTTACTTTAGCTTACTGTAGTTTACTATAGCTTACTGCAGTTTATTACAGCTTATTGCAGTTTACTACAGTTTACTTTAGCTTACTGTAGTTTACTATAGCTTACTGCAGTTTACTACAGTTTACTATAGCTTACTATAGCTTACTGCAGTTTACTACAGTTTACTATAGCTTACTGCAGTTTACTATAGCTTACTGCAGTTTACTACAGCTTACTGCAGTTTACTACAGTTTACTGTAGCTTACTGCAGTTTACTACAGTTTACTTTAGCTTACTGTAGTTTACTATAGCTTACTGCAGTTTACTACAGTTTACTATAGCTTACTGCAGTTTACTACAGTTTACTATAGCTTACTGCAGTTTACTACAGCTTACTGCAGTTTACTATAGCTTATTGCAGTTTACTACAGTTTACTATAGCTTACTGCAGTTTACTACAGCTTACTGCAGTTTACTACAGCTTACTGCAGTTTACTACAGTTTACTTTAGCTTACTGTAGTTTACTATAGCTTACTGCAGTTTACTACAGTTTACTATAGCTTACTGCAGTTTACTACAGTTTACTATAGCTTACTGCAGTTTACTATAGCTTACTGCAGTTTACTACAGCTTACTGCAGTTTACTACAGTTTACTATAGCTTACTGCAGTTTACTACAGTTTACTATAGCTTACTGCAGTTTATTACAGCTTACTGCAGTTTACTACAGTTTACTATAGCTTACTGCAGTTTACTACAGTTTACTTTAGCTTACTGTAGTTTACTATAGCTTACTGCAGTTTACTACAGTTTACTATAGCTTACTGCAGTTTACTACAGCTTACTGCAGTTTACTATAGCTTATTGCAGTTTACTACAGTTTACTATAGCTTACTGCAGTTTACTATAGCTTACTGCAGTTTACTACAGCTTACTGCAGTTTACTACAGTTTACTTTAGCTTACTGTAGTTTACTATAGCTTACTGCAGTTTACTACAGTTTACTATAGCTTACTGCAGTTTACTACAGTTTACTATAGCTTACTGCAGTTTACTATAGCTTACTGCAGTTTACTACAGCTTACTGCAGTTTACTACAGCTTACTGCAGTTTACTACAGTTTACTATAGCTTACTGCAGTTTACTACAGTTTACTATAGCTTACTGCAGTTTACTACAGCTTACTGCAGTTTACTACAGTTTACTATAGCTTACTGCAGTTTACTACAGCTTACTGCAGTTTACTACAGTTTACTATAGCTTACTGCAGTTTACTACAGTTTACTATAGCTTACTGCAGTTTACTACAGTTTACTATAGCTTACTGCAGTTTACTACAGTTTACTATAGCTTACTGCAGTTTACTACAGTTTACTTTAGCTTACTGTAGTTTACTATAGCTTACTGCAGTTTACTACAGTTTACTATAGCTTACTGCAGTTTACTACAGCTTACTGCAGTTTACTATAGCTTATTGCAGTTTACTACAGTTTACTATAGCTTACTGCAGTTTACTATAGCTTACTGCAGTTTACTACAGCTTACTGCAGTTTACTACAGTTTACTTTAGCTTACTGTAGTTTACTATAGCTTACTGCAGTTTACTACAGTTTACTATAGCTTACTGCAGTTTACTACAGTTTACTATAGCTTACTGCAGTTTACTATAGCTTACTGCAGTTTACTACAGCTTACTGCAGTTTACTACAGCTTACTGCAGTTTACTACAGTTTACTATAGCTTACTGCAGTTTACTACAGTTTACTATAGCTTACTGCAGTTTACTACAGCTTACTGCAGTTTACTACAGTTTACTATAGCTTACTGCAGTTTACTACAGCTTACTGCAGTTTACTACAGTTTACTATAGCTTACTGCAGTTTACTACAGTTTACTATAGCTTACTGCAGTTTACTACAGTTTACTATAGCTTACTGCAGTTTACTACAGTTTACTATAGCTTACTGCAGTTTACTACAGCTTACTGCAGTTTACTACAGTTTACTATAGCTTACTGCAGTTTACTACAGTTTACTATAGCTTACTGCAGTTTATTACAGCTTACTGCAGTTTACTACAGTTTACTATAGCTTACTGCAGTTTACTACAGTTTACTATAGCTTACTACAGCTTACTGCAGTTTACTACAGCTTACTGCAGTTTACTACAGCTTACTGCAGTTTACTACAGCTTACTGCAGTTTACTACAGCTTACTGCAGTTTACTGCAGCCTGGAGCTCAGAAAGAAACTAAAGAAAAATACAAGACTGAGGGATGGATGATTTAAGAGACTGATGATTTGCTGACTGTATGAAAAGTTGGATGGACGATTCGTTGGATGACTAGTTGGATGGATGGACAGACAGATGGATGGATGATTTAACTAAATTCATCCAACTAAATTATTAGTTGGATGAAAAAGTCCAAGGGAGAGCGTCTGGACCTCCAGGTATCCTGGTGAACAGATGCTTCTCTAACCATAAAGAAGGTAATGTGGGGCGGTTTAAGACTTTTACACAGGTCCACATCCCGGATCAGTGGAGTCTGAGGAAGACAGAGCTGGACCTTCACACGGCTCCTCAGAAGAAACACAAATCCTTTAGCTTCATGCGGCTCAGCCACAGAGACTTACCTGGACTGCACACCTGGAAGAGACACAACAAGAGACAAGCCCCACCCCCTTCCCGCATCATCATGCATGCAGCAACCCCCCCACCACAGAAAGGCGGCACGCCAGGGAAGGTGGAATACCATAACAACACGTCGGCCATATTGTTACACTATTCCACCCACCTTAACTGTGAACCCTTGGGCGTAGCGACGCCGTAACCCTTGGAGTCCAGGTTCCCGCCCACTTTCATGGTGTCGCAGGGCTTCCTCTGCTCCGTGTACTCGTTCATGGTGGACTCCAGCAGGAAGGCGTACTTCCCCTTCGACTTGCGGACCCGCGCCACGCCCTCCGCCGTGGTCTTGGTAAACACCGTGGGCTCGGCCGACTTCATGTAGCCCCACATCTTCTCGTAGACGGCGATCTTGGAGCGCTGCGGGGAGTCAGCAGGGTTCAGGAGAAACACACCTCCAGAAGTATTTACCCCCAGGGGTCCAACACACACACACACACACACACACACACACACACACACACACACACACACACCTCCAGAAGTATTTACCCCCAGGGGTCCAACACACACACACACACACACACACACACACACACACACCTCCAGAAGTATTTACCCCCAGGGGTCCAACACACACACACACACACACACACACACACACACACACACACACACACACACACACACACACACACACACCTCCAGAAGTATTTACCCCCAGGGGTCCAACACACACACACCTCCAGAAGTATTTACCTCCAGGGGTCCAACACACACACACACACACACACACACACACCTCCAGAAGTATTTACCCCCAGGGGTCCAACACACACACACACACACACACACACCTCCAGAAGTATTTACCCCCAGGGGTCCAACACACACACACCTCCAGAAGTATTTACCCCCAGGGGTCCAACACACACACACCTCCAGAAGTATTTACCCCCAGGGGTCCAACACACACACACCTCCAGAAGTATTTACCCCCAGGGGTCCAACACACACACACCTCCAGAAGTATTTACCCCCAGGGGTCCAACACACACACACACACACACACACACACACACACACGCACACACGCACACACACACACACACACCCCCAGAAGTATTTACCCTCAGGGGTCCAACAGACCAACACAAAGCAGAAGTATTCACTGCCTTTATTGATTTGATAAAATAAAAATCTCCATTGTCTTTTGGCCTCCATTTTGTAACTACGTGGAATGTTCCGATGTTGCCATGGAGACTGTACTGGAACGTATGCACACGTGGAAAAGCACCAAACCAAAATGAAGAGATTCAGCCGGTCCAAGCATTTGGACTTGTTTTGGTTTTATCGAGTGGTGGGCAGACTGAACAGAGTCATGAGCTTCAGGACCAACTAAAAGAAAATATGTGGACACTCCAGACCAATGTGTGATAGAAAGATACATGAACAAAATCGCTGCTGTCCGGATCGACCCGTACAAGAGAGAGTGGATCTCTGATCTCATTTTCTCAGTTTTTCTCCCATTCACTTGGATTCCTAAAGTTGATTTTTGACCGGCCAATCAGCGATCAGAAGGAAAAGTCGTAAACTATGGCGTTGACTTTCTGTGATGTTTTAGAACTGAAGTCCGCCTGCAGTTTTAGCAATAGCAGTGGAGGAAGTGAACATCTGTGTTTGCCACGCTTCCACGTACTGAATAGCATTAACAGCCACCTTGTTTGGCACGGCTCTTCTGTCTTATTAATTTATTTAAGTTTGAAACGCTAGCAGAAATGCTCTGCTTGTTGATGCCTCTCTTCCATCATGTCGCCTGCCTTACAGTGCAGGTGACATGATTATCTGACGCGATGAGGAACTGTACATTCAAATGATTCTTCTCTAAATAACTACAAAGGCTGTCAGATGGCTAAAACAACAATAAATGGAAATTAAAACGTTTCCATCCACAGAAGAGGCTGTCTGCAGAGAGGTGGCGCTCTCTCTGTGCCTACCTGCCTGCCACACTTTTCAGATACTGTATCATTTCTTGGTGTTTGTGTTGGTCTGCCTTCCTTCTGGGTCGCAAAGAGACAAAAACTTTCAAAGGCAAAAAACAGAAAATCATTTCAGTTGGCAGAAAATAGACCTGATGTGTTCTCCTACCTTCCCTGGGGTTGACCTTTGACCCCTACTCACCCTGAAGAACTCCTTGGTGGAGCCGGAGTCCAGTGTGCCGTAGGCGATGTCGGTCTGCTTGGCCAGATCCTCGGCGCTCTCGATGGGCGAAACCATCCGCTCCACGGTGAGGAAGGCCGCCAGGTTGGCCGTGTAGGACGAGATGATGATGAGGGTGAAGAACCACCAGACTCCGCCCACGATCCGGCCAGACAGCGATCTGTAGGGGGCACCGCAGAGGAAAACCAGAGGGCAAGACAAGAGAGAGACGAATCAGTCAGAACGGAGCGAGAATAAAGAAATAATAATAAAAAAAAAAAACAAGCATAAAGCCTCTATAATACGTAAATATTTATACTGAGGGATAATTAACAGATCAATTTTCAATCAGGCTCAACTCCAAAGAGTTCAGGATGTACAAACATGTCTTCACTGAGGATCTGTACAACTGTTTATAGTTTTACACTGACGTCTGTTATCAGTGACTGAACACAAAACGGAGCAGAGCGAGTTTCATCATGTAGCAAACACAAAGGAAACCTGTTCCCACGTTGCCTAGGAAGGAGTTTCAGTGAGGAGGAGGAAGAACAATAAAAATATGGAAAAAAAAAACAAAAAATATCAATCCCAAAAATGTTTTGTTTTCAAATATAAAATATAAATTAAAATAATTGATTCTGAAGCTCATTTTCTGATCGACTGCCAGTCAAATTCATCAAGCTGCTTTACTGCTCTTGCTAACTGTACCGCAGGGAATCAGAGCCTCTCTGCTCCATGGTAACACCTGAAGCATGGCAGCTGAGCCACCACCAGGGGGAGCTGTATCTCTGTGTTCAGCCCTCATCAGGGCATCAAACCCTCCATGTTCCCACTGATGGAGGCGATTCTGTTTCTGACCACAGGAAAAGCACTGCAGCTCCTCTTCCTCCTCTGGGGGGGCAGACGGATCAGAGCAGCGAGTGAGGAGAACGTCAAAGCAGAAACGCTGCATGGAGGAGAACAAGCAGCAGGGGGCGCTCACAGCACACAGTTCAGGAAAACATTCCCCATTAAAGATCTGCTGCGGTGGAACATGTTGGGAACTTTAGCCTTGAAATGGACTTATTGATGTTTCAGCTCCAACCTGAATACCGATGAGTCTCTGCTCCGTCTGTTTCTGGGGATTCCACTCAGTTTAGCAGGGAAATGTCGACAGAGAGTGAGGCGGTGCTGACAGGGTGCATTGCGGTAAAAATAAGGTTAAAATCATTAGAATGTAAATGCAGCCAGAGAAAGGCAATACTTACAATCTGGGCTTAATAAACTGATTCAGACTTTAAAGCTACAGAATGTAATTTTTGCTAAAATATTTGATAAAACAGCCAATCAAAGCAAAGAGGCAGGTCGTATCACTGTCAATCAAACTCATGTATGCACTGCTAAATGTGCTAATAGAGAAACAACTTACAGTTACAGAAAAACACCTTGTCCGACTTCATTGGCAGCTATGCTAACTACCTTCAGCGTTGACTGCAGGCTGTGCTAGCTGCAGAGTAGCAGAGAGCAAGGAGGAAGATGTGAGCAGCCAACATGGAGGGTGATTGACAGCGCTAAGCCCAGCCTCCTGGCTCTGATTGGTTGTTTCTAATTGGAACAGGGAGGAGGCAGAGATTGATTTTTCACAGATTATTCCTCAAACTGTCACAACATGGTAAATATGTAAAAAAATATATATATTTTTTATAAAGTTACACTCTGCAGAAGAAGCTGGTTCACTGACAGTTGTTCCTCTCCACTGTCGCCTCTCAGGACGTGGTTTTATTCTGCTGTAATATGGATTAAACTGGGATGATTTCTCTGAATTGGCTTCATTGCTTGATGAATGGTGACATAAACAGAAACTGAACTGACTTAATTAGAAAGAGGAGAGTCATCATGTTTTCTGTCTCTGCTGCTTTATTCAAACTGGACCAGAGGAGCAGAGTGTTTCCCATGATGCACTGCTGCGTGTTGGCTGGCTGGTAGCTCTGACTGTGATCCGCAGTGACGCGCCGCTGCGTCCCGATGCGCCTGAAGTAAACAGTCGGTGGAGGAAACCTCAGCGAGTTATTTCCAGGCTGCATCACTGCTTTGCTTCTTCATTTCACTGAAACTTTGTTGGTTCCAGATATTAATCTTCAAAAAATGGTGAAGAAATATTTTGAAATTAGACAATAGATATACCTTAAAAATGAGTCTTTATACATCCCTCATTTTTAAAATTTTACTTTCAAGCAGCCAAACTCTCTTTAGTCCTTTCAGACTGGTGGGATTTTCTTTGGACTTTCGATGCTTAACACTTATTTTTGAGTCCACTAACTCAATATTAACGGTTTTAAACAGAAACACAAAAGATTCAGTTTCTCCCTATTTTCAGCTGAATGTTTGAAAAGTACCAAAGACACAAACAAAATGGGATATTTGCATTTTATCTGCTCTTTAGGAATGATTTCTGTCCTCCACTTATTCATTTTCCTCTATTTACTCAAATTTTTAATCAAGTTAAATCTAAATGAGTTGCTGCTGGCTCAGCGATTACTTTCACACATGAGAATGGCTGCAAACAGATGCACAACTATACAACCGTACATCTTTGAAAAGCAGAAGTGGAGCCTCCTGCACAACCAACCAGAATGATTTCAGGATGGTAAGTCAACAACAAAACATTTCTCTTTTCCAGCAGCCATTGTACAGCACATACAGCAGTAAAACCAGCTCACCAAACATGCTGGAGCTCAGCTTGAGTTGCTAGGTAACGAGTGGAGTTCCACTAGGGTTGCTAGGTAACGGGCAGCATCTGCTGATTTGTGACGTTACACTCTGGAGGTTTTTGAAACGGCTCATTTTCCAAACACCAAAAACATAGAAATATAGATGTTTAAAAGCCTGGAGTATAAAAAAGTACAAAATGTGAATTTTGCGCATTAGATCTGCTTTAAACTATTTAAAAGGAGCAGAAAAAGTTGACATAATACTTTCAGTTTTTTGTACTAAAAGGTTTGTCAGACATTTCACAAGCTGGTTTCCAGATATGGTTTCAGTGCAGAATGAAAGTCAGTTTTCATGAGGAAGCAGAAGAAAGCTCCATCTCTCTCTGATGCTGAGCTGAAACCTGAATGTCAGGATGTATGAGGCGAGTTTTCCCTGAGCGCTGGAAACAAGAAAACCCAGACAGGAGAGTATTAGATTAAATAAAGTGGAAACTAAACAGAAATTGGCTCCAGAGTTGCTGCACCGCAGCCCGCTGAGCCTCAGGGAGAACACAAAACTCAATATTGGCCAAAAAAAAAGAGACACTTTCAGCAATTAGTTGGTGGTTTTCCACCATTAGTGGAAGTTAAACTCGTTTGTATTCATTAAATAGGAGAGAAGCGCTGCTTTATACTCGGTTCCTCCACATTTTAAACGGCCAAATTCCAGATTTCACAGATATTTCTACTGCAGAGCTAAATGTTGACTTTGATGAAAGTATGACTTTGAAAAATGAATTCCAGAGCTAAATAGGACAAAATATTGTTGTTAATTTTTTTTAAAAACTTTATTAATGGCCCTGGTGCTAAATTATGACTGTTGGTGATTAATAATAAACCCCAATCAAAGAAGAACAACCATAATCAATAAACCTCAGAAAAATTGTGATTGTCTGCTGCCGCCCCCTGCTGGTCAGGTGAACAACGACTCGATGCTCTGCTGGGATTCCTGAGTCAGAAAACTGTTAAACTAATTATAAACTGAGTTTAAAAATTAAACATAAAACTGTTCAAATGATCGTATAATCATATAATTACTGCTGGATATAATAAATAACTATATTTTTGTTGATGTTTCTGTTATTGATGCTCGTTTTGTTTTTGGTGAAATTTTAAAAAATAATGATTGTTCCTCTACTGTAGATAAAATTAAATATATACTATATCCAAATGTTAACTAGTTGTAATATTCATGGATTATACATGTCATAAATGTAAAATTAATTAAAAATAACAGGAGCAGGAGTGTTGATAAGTTTATACACACTCCCATAATATGTAAAAAGTTTTGAAATTTGTTCTACACACTAAAATTATATTTTAAGGAAAATGCAGTTTGGGAATCTCACATGGCAAACTAGCTGACATGCTATTAGCTGGATCCAGGGAAATCATGAATATTAAGCTTCTGCATTAGCGCTAGCCTGGTTTCCACTGAGCCTACTCATTCTTATTAAGGTATATTTGTGGTTTTAACTAATAAAATAGGAAGTTTTAAGCATTTTTAGTGAGATTCTGACACATTTTCTGGCAGTGCGGTGAACACAGGGGTCAGGAGTAATTGATGTTCTGAATTTTGAAACATTAAAGTTGTTGATGTTTCATCTGGATTTGAGTGATGTGTGTGAATATCTCCACACGTCGCTGTAATGTGACTGAAGAGCCACAAAGTGCTTTCTGAGAGCAAACATCCCAGCTTCAAAGCCCTGCTGGAACAATCAGCATATAGATTATACGGCAAATGAAATGCTTTTCTTCTTTCCATCTGCAGCCGTAAAAACGAATCATATGATGGGAAAATCAGACGAAGGAACTTCAGAGATCATAATCAGGATGAAAGAAAAACAAATCTCCCCTCAGGATCATTAATATGCCATAATCTGCTTTATTATCAGTGACTGGTTAGCACAACAACCTAAAGGGTCTATAGTTTTTATTTAATAAAAAGGTTCTGTCGCTACAAAACACAGATTACTGATCCGCTGCACCTTTATTACTTTAAACTTCTGGATTTAGGAATAAACGGCTGACTTTTCAGATAAAAAAATGGAATACAATTGCAAAAAAATCTGGATTTTATTCACAGACTGAGGAGAAAATTATAATTACCACCTCTTAGCTGGTAATATTACATAGATGAATATGTTGCTAGTCTAATATTCCAAAAGACTGTGTATTTGACAAAGACATGAAAGACTTCCTCCAATGTCTTTCCTGAGCGCCTGCTCCCAGATTATTTGGTGTTCGATGCCTCCTAGTGGTCTGGAGGACTTACAGTTTGCAGCGTTTCATACCGGCTTTTACTTTTGCATTTTTTGATTTTCTTTTGCTTCTCTGTCTTGTGGTTTCAGTGGTTTTCTGTAGCATTTATGTTTTTGTGTTTGTGTGTTTTGGAGTTTCATTCATGCATTTGAATCTGTTGGCCTCTGTAATACAGTCTAAAGGTGTTTCCCCCTGATGATCCAGTAGATTAGGTTCTATTGGGACCAGAACTTCATCATTTGTTCCATCTCCAGCTGCTGTGGTTCTTTCTCACTGGTCTGAGTCAAACCAACCAAACCCTTTGAACAACTTGTTCCACTCCTCACCTGTAGGGGCGCTGCACCAAGAACCACCTAAGGAAACGACACAGAAACCTCTGAAGACACTGAGCATACTTCCTTCTTCACCAAATGGAAACAGAAATGGAGGTGTCAGAGTTTAGCGGTTGGAGGATTTCTCCACGATCCATTTCACATGCTAACGCTAGGTTGACGCTAGGCTAGCATGTTTGTTTTGGTTGTATTTACCCAGAATACCCTGCGTTCCTTTTGGAGCAGTGTCTGGTCTGCTTGGCATTCATATATGCATTCAAACCGAACCAGAGTTCACTTCAACCGAACCCAGACTGAGGCTTAGACGACCAGAGTTAGATTCAGAACCGAACCTGACTTTTTTTTGCAAATGGACTGGAGTTAAAGCAGACTAAACATGACTAAACATGGCTTAGAAAACATACATTTTAACAGGAATGTGTAGATTTTTTTAAGTAAAACCAGAATATATTTGCACCTAAACATCAGCCATACATATTTGTTTTTCATAGCCAGAGCATCGTTAGCACTGGGACCCGAATATCAAAGCAGAAGTTCTAAATTGGAGCTCGTCTTTGAAGCTCCAGGCCAGCGGTGAACCAGGCCCAGTGCGAGCCTCCAGAGCAGCCCAGAATATGCGCTGCGAGTGCAGAGAGGCGCTGCTGACATGAGCAATAAGCCATGCGGCAGAGCAGCGCTGTGGCGCTGGATAACAAAAGCTAATTGGCATTGCACTGATGGCGCGGCGTGAACAGATAGAGCAGCTTCAAAGTCTTCCGCCTCTCTTCTTCTGGCCTGCGACTATCTGCAGCCGTCAGGAACGTTGCCTTCACAATCTGAGCTAATCGGCACTAATCAGGAGCAAACGAGCGGCGGCATGACTCAGCAGAAAGATGGTCGGTCAGCCGGAGGAAACCACCTGGAGCAGCGAGAAGCTCCTGATGCCGCCGCAGGAGGGAAAACTTCACCTCTATTCAGCTGGGATTTGTAGTCAATTAAAAGGACTTTGGTGTCACCGTTTCATCTGAGCTCCCTTCTTCTCCCGTAACCATTGGAGACCGGGATATTAATCACTGAATTAATTATTGCGGCCGCCCGGAGGGAGCGGAGGGGGGCAGTAACCCGCATTTAAAGGAGAGGAAGACTATTTCCAGCTCTGTTCGCCCTTCCTGTCAGAGAGGGAGAAATTAGTTAAAGATCTAGATTAGGAAGGAGATATTAAGTTCCTGGAGGGACAGAACCACAGACCGGTCCACACAGAGCTGAGGGAATGTATTCACTCCCTCACTGATGCTCATTTCTTTACACCGTCCAGCGATTTTACACAAATCTGTCTCCAATTAATCAGAACCTCAACAAGCCAAATGCATTTCTTTCAGCTGTTCTTTAAAAGCTCTGGCTCTTTATGAAACTCCACCTTCAGGAACGACTTGTCCCATTTACAGTGAGGAGAGGAAAATCTAAAATCAGGACCAGCACTGAGCAGTAGCTCCTATAGCAGCTCCACAGGGCGTTTGCTAATTGCTGCTGGCTAGTCTGAAGGAGCAGAGTGGGGGTTTCCAAGCTTGGAAACTGGATTTTCCTCCAACATTTTAAGCTCTTAAGTAAAACACACTATATGTATGTAAAACACATAAACCTTCTCACAGATGTTTCTGGGTGCATTTGAAGGTTTTGGTAAAATCTCTCAGCAGCTGTAACTTGCTTTGTGATTGTTTTTGACCTCTGACCTCGTCCCTTCTGGTTTCAGGGTGAACTGGAAGCGAGGGAGCGCTCCTGTTGTTGGACGGGGCCGTCATGAGATTAGCAGTGATGGCAGGAAAGCACCAACAGAGCAGAGGATGAAAAGCATTGTTGAGCTTTAAGGCTGTTATCTGCAGGAAGGCAGGCGGAGGGCGGAGGTGGGATGGAGGCAGGTGGATGTGCACAGCAGGTGTTCTCCTAATCACACACGCCAACCGCTGGAGTACGGGCTGCTTACGTGAGCTACGGTTTTAACGCACCTCCGGATACTCCACGTTGTCTCCTCCTGTGTGGGCGCGGCTGACACGGGCTGATTTCATCTGCCAGCGTTACGCTATTGCTCGACAACAGCAGCCATTAGAGAAGCAGCAGCACAGGACGGCGCTGATAGAGCAGACGCTCCTAAAATAACCCGAGCGCACCAGCAGCAGGAAGTTTAAGCCTGACAAAGCCATTCACACTGAGATGGCTTTGCAGCAAATGAGAAACCGTGGGGAATTAGAGGCTTTATAACCGTCTGAAGGCTTCGCCGCGTCGCAGACAGGAAGCCTGATGTCACAACAACAGGCGACTTCTACCGCACAACAACAAGCACAAGCCAGATCCTCCACCATGTTTACTGGGAACCAGTTTGCCGATCCCAAGGGTTCTTTGCCTTCAAATAATAGAAGAGAAGTTGCAGACATGCAGTGAACAACAAGTACAGAGACGGTCTGAACCAAAACCAGCAGAATCAGTCAGAGCAACACGGGACGTTCGATAACGAGCTGCAGCAAAATGCAACACAGAACAAGCAAGTTTTTACTTTGAGCTACAAGCAAACTCCCTTACCAACTTAAAACTCTCTTCTCAAACAGGAGAATGAGTTCAGCATTTCTGGGAAGCATCATCTGATGTAACAGCGCTGCAGAAAACATTTCAGTACTCATTCTTTAACATCACATTGATTTGTCTCTCATTTTCCTCGTCTCCTTATCTCACATCACTTGCAGCTGTAATCATTTCAGACATACAGTTCCTCTTTCTTTTTGAGTTTTACCCATTTAAACTGGAGTTATGTTGGGTAAGTATAAATAATCGGTACCCTACCATCAAGAGACAGCAGCGAGACTTATCTCTGTTTGGAGAAACAATCAGCATTTCACCTGGGAGACTAAAGCTAAAACCTACACTGTAAGTGTTTGAAATTTAAAACCTTCACAGTTTAAGAAAATGCTATGGTGAGGCAATTTTAAACTGAAAATCTGTAGCATTTCCTTATGCGAGCAACTAAAACAGCTGACAGTGCGCCATTATGTTGTGGAGCGTAACCCCAAATTAGCATCAACAAGCTAGCTGGAGCTTGTCTAACTGGAGATAAGCTAGCAGCTGTCTCCACATGCTACTCAGTGAAGCTAGCTGAGCAGCAATGCGAGTATCTGGTCATATTGCTATTCACATTCACTTTTATTTTTGCTCCCATTAGAAGTTTTCAGTTTCTTCAGACTGACATTTCTCTGAGTGCTGCAAGCAGATTGAGCCACGGCCGATTTCGGCCATCTTTGTTTTGATTTCACAGTGGACTCCCAGTTTTACTATATATTTCAGCTGTTTAGACAGACGGTATGTCCCTATACTGAATTGTGAATAGATTTATCATGTTCCCTAGGTATTCCTGAAAATGTCAAACTGTTCTTCACATTCTCATGTTAACTTATCAGCTTTATGCTGCAGTTATAATAATCTCTGACCTACATTAACCTACAAAGACACACTGCTGGTAACCTTAAGGATTTAAAACACAACACAGATTTTTCTTCTTCTACTTTGCTGCCACAAACTGCTGCTCGTCACAGCAGGGTGTTAGCATTCACTCAGCTCCTATTTGTGTCAATCAGACATGTTTGAAATATTGATGAAGGATTTAATTGGATTGACAGGCCAGGGATTTGAGCACTAAGTTATCTGTATGATCCAGATAATGCAGCCTGACATGATGTCAAACTGTGAATTTAATTGGCCTGGAGGTCATGTACACCCTGAGGGGATGAGGTCTGAGCTTCATCACAAGAAGCTTTTAGCTTCTCTACAGTTAGCTTCATCACGAGTAGATTTGGTTAGCAGTAAGGGTCACTAGATTAGCAATTAAATTTATTACAAGCAGCTATTAGCTTGTCTAATAGCTACAGTTAGCAGTTAGCTATATTGTGACTAAAAATTACCTTCATTCCAAGTAGCTTCACTTTAAATAATTACCTTCAGTACAAGTAGCTGTTAGCTTGTCTACAGTTAGCAGTTAACGTCACTGTGAATCACCTTTGTTACAAGTGTTAGCTTGTCTACAGTTAGCTTCATCACGTGCAGCTTTGGTTAGCAATTAGTGTCATGAGATTAGCAATTAAATTTATTACAAGCAGCTGTTGGCATATCTACAGTTAGCAGTTAGCTTCACTGTGAGTAGTATTTAGTTTGTCGTCAGTTCTTCTTCTTCTTCTTCGCTGCGACAAACTGCTGCTCATCACAGCAGGGTGTTAAGATTCACTCAGCTGTTATTTGTGTCAATCAGACATGCTTGAAATTTTGATGAAGGATTTAATTGGATTGACAGGCCAGGGATTTGAGCACAGAGTGAGCGCTAAGTTATCTGTATGATCAACATAATGCAGCCTGACATGATGTCAAACTGGAGGTCATGTAAACCCTGAGGGATGAAGTTCATCTCAAGTAGCGACTAAATTGTCTCAAGTTAGCAGTTAGCTTCACTATGATTAGCAGTTACCTTCAAAACTAGTTGCTTTTAGCAATGAAGTTAGCTTCATTACAAGTAGCCCATCTCCAGTTAGCAGTTATGCTAATCACAAGTAGTTACTAAATTGGTTCCAGTTAGCAGTTATCTTCACTATAACTAGCAATTACCTTCATTATGTTTAGCTGTTAGCTTGTCTCCAGTTAGCAGCTTCGCTATGAGCAGCAGTTAGCCTGACATGATGTCAATCTGTGAATTCAATTGGCCTGAGGTCACGTCTGAGCAGAGTTTGAGGCAAACGCTTGACGACTCTCCCTCTTCTTGGGTTAAAGTTTGGTGGAAGAGCGAACTCACCTGGGGGAGATGTCACAGCCCTGCTGCATGAAGGCGCCCAGGGAGAACCAGAGAGAGTTGAAGATGCCAAACTCATTGGGGGGCTGGTCGCTTGGCGGACCGTCGGTGCCCTCCTCGGGCTCCTCGGTGTGCCATTCGTACGGGCTGAAGCGGCTGACCAGGAAGAGCACCACGCTCACGCCGATGTAGGCGAACACGATGCACATCCAGATCTCGTAGGCCAGCGGGTCCAGGAAGGAGAACACGCCCGGTTTGGACTTCTGCGGCTTCTTGATCATGATGGAGATGCCGAGCGACATGAACGGTTTGGAGAAGTCGATCACCTCCTCCCGGACCAACGTGATAGTCAAAGGGGCCACAGCGATTTCCGCTTTCTGTGGGAGCAAGAGGAAGAGGATTTGGTCAAGATTAAGTCAGGATTAGGTCGAAATTAGGTCAAGATTAGGCCAGGATTAGGTCAGGATTAGGTCGAGATTAGGCCAGGATTAGGTTGAGACTGCAAATAAATATAAGGGCCGTGGTAGAAAAAAAACAGTAAATATCTGCCAAAATACTGAGAAAATTTAAGAATGATCTCAGAAATTTTTAATCTATTTTTTTTTTCATTATCTATAATAAATCTTTGAAGGATGATGGAGTTACAGCAACATTTAATTTCCCTTTTGGATTAATAAAGTATTTCTGAATTGAATTGAGAAAACAAGGTCATTTTTGACCTTGAAAAGTTGAAAAATTGCTACAAAAAAACCCTCAAATTTTGAGAATAATCTCAGAAATATTAAAGAAAAAATAAAGACATTTCTGAGCTTTAAAAGTAAAAATAAAAATGGAAGAAAAAAACTCAAATTCCACTCTTAAAAATTTCCAACTTTATTTTTCTAAATGATTTCTGAGGTTAAAATCAAGTTTTCTGACTTTAAAGTAACTTTTCAAACTCAGAAGTTTCCCATTTTTTTCTAGAAAATTTCTAAAAAAAAATTTCTAAAATTTCTGAGGTTCTAGCAAATTATTGACTTTTCAAACAGAAGTTTACTTGTTTTTTGTAGAAATTTGAGACAACTGTCAACATTTATTTTTTCCCTAGCCATTTTTTAAAATCTATTTCTGATGTTTTTTTCAAGCAATTTTTGGATTTTCCAAAATCAGAAATTTCCAATTTTTCAAAGACAAATTAATTAAGATTAATCACAAAATTTGTGACTTTTTCTAATATATTTCCGTCCTTTCAAGCTCAAAAACTTTTACGTTTTTTCCTAGAAAATTTCTGAATTAATCTAAAAAGTTTTTATAGAATTTTTTTATTTTTCAAGCCAAGACATTTTCTTGTTTTGTCCAGAAAATTTCTGAGATCAATCTCAAAATTTCTGATATTTTTTTTCTATCGACAGTGGTCTTAATACGCCGTCATATAAGTCAGTGGGAGTTAGGAAATAAAAAGCAAAAATAGTCTTTAAAATAGTCCTAGGCTTAGCTGCGACTTTGAGAATCAGCAGGAAGGATAAAATAATCAGAGAAATATGCTTAGAGCGCAGGACAGTGTGTCACCTCTTTGCTCTGCAGCTGTGGAAAAACGCTCGGCAGCTCGCAGAAAATCCACAAACCAGATTACAGCGAACGTCTCGGCAGCCATGGCAGCGCGGGGCTTACGCTCTCACAGCATTTTAACTTTCATTACGGCCGTCCAACTCGTTGGGAAACAGAGCCGCAGGAAAGAAAACGGCAGAGATTTAAGTTCTTACATCCTCAGCAGAATGCGCTAAGACGACAGCCTGGCAGCGTTTAGTGTTTTAAAAACTCGCCGGGTTGAAGAGCTTCTCCAGGGAAGAAATGGAAAAGTGTTAATAATTTCCCTGGATGTTCCCAGTAAACACAGAGCCGCTCTAACTCACATTTCCACCATAAACCTTCTGCCATTTTCTGCTTTAATGCTAAATTATTCAATATATTCACCACAATCACCTGCAGGGGGGGCTGTTCTCACATTTCAGTATTTCAGATCACCAAACATACTTTAATATCTTAAAGTATGTTTGGACAAATATAATCCAAAGATGAAACTGGTCATGCTGGTAGTGTCACCCGTGGCAACAACTCCAGCCATTAGGGGTTTCCCGCTCTGTTTAATAGGGGCAAACGATGCTTTCTGTTAAACAACCGAAGTAGTTCAACGAAACATGATTATTACACTTTTTGCTCAAAATCAGATTTCACCTCCTCAGTTCTGAGCTCCTGTTTTAGAGCTCCGACACTTTTATGCAAATAAGCTGCTGGAAGCCACGCCCCCAACTCAGCGTTTACATGTCAAAATGTCTGCAAACAGATGAGCAACGATAAAACCTGGGACTGTAGGATAAACCATCCATCCATCCAACCAACCAGCTAACCTCTGGACAGAACCAGTGACCATAGCACCACCTACCCCGTACACCAGCTCCCCGACCATGCCGTTCCAGATCTTGGTCTCTGGGTCCCTGGCGCCGTACTTCCCGTCCGGGACGATGGCAATCTTGTACTTGATGCCGATGTGTTTGGCGATCTCGGAGGCCAGGTCCACACAATAACCCTCATACTGGTCGTTGCCCTCGAACGACTCCCAGTTCTTCTTCAGCATGACGTAGGGACCCTCCTATGAGACCAGTAAAACCAGTGAAACCACAGCGCCAAACACAACACAGGTTGGTGTGCTGTGTTTTCATTTATTCTACTGGTGAAACAGAGAAACAGTCTTTTCTGTATGGAAGCCTTTAGCTGCCAGAAGTAGAAACAAAATTCAGCAGCAGTATGTCATTACAAAACGCAAAACTCATTAAAACGAGAAAATTTAATTTTAATTAGATCAGTTTTATATGACGGAGCACTAGCGTCAGGCTAAGATCTTTTTCTTTCAATGACAAGAATAAAGTCATTAGATGAATAAAGATGCAACGCTACCAGAAAATAAGTCAGAAAGTTACAAGCAAAATGTCATTTTAATGAGAAAAAAGATTCAATAGAGTCAGTAAGATCTGGCTGGCTCAACAAATCTGGAGTTTCTAAATAGACTCAATAGTTTGAAAAAAATGTCAAATGTCAAATGTCAAGCTACTGATACTCTGATGTTGTGTTAAAAGATGAATATTTTCTTATTTGTAAAACCAGTAAAGTGTAACTTAACAAGATGCTCAACATTACTCATTTATTTTCAGAAAATTACTTCCTCCTAAAATGACAACTTTATTCTGGTATTATAGCTTTATTTAGAGTAATATCAATAAAGTCACATTATTCATATTGTTACCAATGATACCTGTTATTATCTGTATAAATAATGTCATTTTATCCGTCATTTTATTCATGACGGATAAATGCAATAGGATATGATTTAGCTCCAGGTACGGAAGTGGAACAGATCGGATTTTTTGTGGTAAAAGATCAAAACCGGTTCGTCCAGAATGTTGTGAAAAAGTGGGATTTGGGTTTTGTGAACGTGGCTTTAGACTCTGGTTCGGTTTGAATCAGGTGAACTCAGTTTGGACTGGAGACCCGTCAGAGGGAGAGACCGGTGAATTCCTGAATTTTCTTTTCAGTTTTGGCATCATGCTTCATGTTGGTCCGTCGCATTAAATCCCGGTGAAACAGACTGAGGTTCATTGGTTCCTATTCGACAGTTCACCAGCAGAGTTCCTGCCTATTGGGAACCTTTTGGGTTTCGGAGTTCCTCTGAAGGTCACTCCAGCGACAGACGGAGCGCCGGGTCGAACCACCAACCATGTAATTACTGAGCGGCTCAGTCTACTTCCTGAGGCGGGAGGATTCATGCTGGGGTTAATTTAGAGACACATTACAGGTGTGACTGCAAAATCCCCCCGCTGCTTTTCTGCAACTCTTCATGAAGGCAGTTTGTTCCTGGAGCTGATCTGCCAAACCCTAAACATTCAGTTCCTAACATCTGAGCTGCAATAGAGAACCAGAACCACGGACTGGGTCTTACTGGGACCACTGCTGCGTCTCCTCAGAGACGACGCTTTTCTCTGCTCACGTTTCCAACGTTTGTTCACAAAGTGATGGAGAACAGAACCGAAGCCGGGTCAGAGTCCAGCAGGAAGTGGTCAGAAGAACTCCTTCTGCTGCTTTCCGAAGGTGATTACTGAGATTAGAGCGTTTATAATTATTACCTGAACCTAATGATGGTTCAGCACAGAACAGCGATAACAACCGGCTCTAGGCTTCAGCTCAGCCGTTTGAGACTTTTATTTACCGCCAGATAAATTAAATGTTACATGAAAAAAGTCTGCTTATAATTTTAGATAAATGTCTATTAAAGATATTTGTTCTCATGATTAAAGAACTGTCATTTTATTTCTGTTTTTAGATTTCAACATGAAGAAAATAAAGTGGACGGATACATAATCTTCTACTGGATGTTGATTTTATTTCCTCAAATGTTCACTTATGAATACTTAATGCCTTTACACTGTGAGCTCTTCATAACAAATTACATTTTCTGATCCTGAAAATGTGGAAAGTTTCCAACCCGACAACAACAAAAGCACTAAGAGACAGAACTGAAGATCTGATTCAGATATTAAAGGCAAACTTAGTTTTTAAAATGAATTTCAGACATTTTAAGACCTGTAATCCTCTCCACTCTGACAGACGTCAGTGACTTTCTGACGTCTTTAATCTTTAATGAAAACAATTATGTTTTGTAAGAAACCATCCTTCACATTAAGCTGGTCCGTCATATAAAATCCCAATAAAATACGTTGAAGCAGATAAAACTACATCAGGTAGTTTCAACGGGTTCTGGATGGATCGGAGTTCTGGTCGTTTCTGGAAGGGTGGTTCTGACAGAACGGTCCGTGTTTCTGGCACAGGAGGAGAGAGCGATCCTCCACAGTCTTCACTTTAAAGGCCAACATGGCTGACAGCCTGGTCAATAATCAACGCTCCGCAGCCGCCTAATGAGGCTCCAGACACGGGCCGTCCAGAACAAACACACAACCCGGCCTGCTTCATGATCCAGTTCCAAACCAACACCCCAACACGTAACCAAACAGAACCTGTTTGCTCAGCGCCACGCCGGCTTGTTTGGGTCCGTGTTCGGTGTTTGGGTTTGTGTTCGGGACAAACGGTCTGTTTGGTCAGGAGCGCTAATCAGCACCAGATCGACAGCCGGAGGTCCAAACGACCCGGCGACACAGAGACAGCGCTGACTCACCCAGCAGCCTCTTCATGCATTATTCCAGTTTTTATGTCATGAAGCTGCTGAACGGTTTATTGGGCTCTGGTTTGCTGCTGCTGCAGGCGTTGAGCTGCAGAGGCTCAGGGATCATCCTCACTGCAAACAGGTTCTGCTCTCAGAGGGACCAACTATTAAACATCGTACCACTAAAAACTAGAGCTTTGTTTTAGCAAAGCTTTCATTTCTTCTGAGTGATCAACTGAACTCATCTCGTTTTCCTCTCGTTAAACTAAAAGTCTTTTAGATTCAGTGAAATGTACCTGTTATTTACACCATTACATTTTCTACTAACTGTAATTTCTGCAATGACAAAAGTAAACAAAAATGACCAAATGATTTTGATTACTTTCATATTTTAACTGTTACAGTAAATGATCATGTCAAAGTAATTATTTCTTCTCTATCATAAAATAATCACGTTTCCTTTTAGTTTAAGCCGCTGTGTACAAACACAGCGGGGCTTAAAGCTTTCAGAAGACAAACAGGAAACATCAGGATATTTCACAAAGTCTGTTCCAAACACGACCGACAAACACGGTGATCCGACATCAGAAGCGGCGCTGAAAGGAAGCCGCCACAGAGAAAGAGTAAAATCATGCTACATAGGAAGGTGATGGATCTGAATTGGTGTGATTATGGGAGCATTAGTCTTTCTAAGCTGTTTTAGGGCTTACAGGGAGTCCTCAGAGTGTGTAATATACTGTAAGTAAGAGCAGGTAGTCTGACAAAGTGACAGATTTAGAGCAAACAGCAGTTCTGCTACTTTACAGACCAGGATCCATCAGTCTGGGAGAAAAACATGCAGTTTTACACCTAAAGGACCAAAAACACACACACACATGCACACACACACACACACACACACAGAGAGCGTGTCTGTGAAGAGACGTTGGGACTGAAGAGACGTCCTCCATCCTCTGAAAAACAACAAAGCCAGCTTCTCCCTCCATATGCATCCCCCCTCCCTCTCCTGGGACTCCATTATAGCTCTGAGTGTTTCTGAACAGGGATCCATTAACATGGCCGCTGTCTCTCCTCTGCTCTGGTTCTTCTGGGCTCGTTTGGGCTCAGGACACTGCGTCCATCACCGCCACTAAGGCCTTTCATGTCCCCTCCTGTCCAACTGGGGACCAGTTTGTTCAAATGGGCTGAATAGAGGGAGGAAGCTGAACTGACTTCACTTCCTCAAGGTGCAAAAATAGCTGAGAAATAAAATATTTCACTTTAACTGCTAAAAATGAAAAGCTTGAAGATTTTTAAATCTATTTTTTATAAAATGTTTTGCACATCACTGCTATTCTTGATCAGCAAGCGACAAAATAGATCTGGAAGATTTTAAGCAAAAGCTAAAAACAGGAAACGTTACATTACTAAGTCTAAAGAGAGCAAGTCATGTTTGGGAGTGCTTAAAACTGATAGAGGTTTAAAATAAAATGTCGGGTTTACTTCAGGTGTCCAGAGTTAATTAATCTGATTTTTTAGAGCCGATCTAAACTCTAATGTTTCCTGCTGAGGCGTTTTAGCATGGTGGTCGCGCTAATGTGAAACTCCAACTCTGGTTTTCAGTTAGCTGTCTCTTTCCAGCACTTAGCGCTAATAGCGCTTAGCATTTGTCATCAAATCATTGGTTGAAGTGAGAGCGTTGCGCAACACAAATAATCATCCAGCTGGAGCAAGTCGCGCTAAACAGTAAAACAATTTAATAAAGCTGATGAATCGCTACAGCCAGATTATAGTTAAAAAGCTGCAATCAGAAATGACACAGAAATAATAATTTATATAAACCTTCAAAAGAAGCAAATTTTGGAGAAAAGAGGAAAAGTGCAGTGAGTGCAGCATGCTAGCTTACCATGATGGTCGTCACGATAACGGTTCGGTTGTCCATGCCTGTGGTGTCGTTGGAAAGCTGCTGGGTTTCCTCCTCCAGAACCAGTTTGTCGTCACCGTTCCAGTAGCCAATCTGCAAGAAGAACAAAGCATCAGAACCAGAACACCCAGTTCGTACGCTGAACTCTAACTGGGGGATTAATTATTAATATTACTGATGGAGAATCACAGGAGTTTACTGGAATTGTTCTGGGTGACAGAGCAAAGAATCTCAGTACAAACAAAACATGAAGCTTTATTTAGTAGCTTTATGAGTTAAACAGTCTGGTGCATAAGCCAAATAATTTGATCTCGACTAAAAAACATCCATGATTTAATTAGTTTTATAAAACCAATGCCATGAAGGTCAGACTGAACACCTCAGATTTGGTTTTCACAGGACAGCTTATGTCAGATGAAGCATTTAGCTGAACCCTGGAAACATGACTGCAGTTCCTGATTATACCGGCTGGGTTCATGTATTTGAAATTTTATGTAAAAATAATAATTACTGGGTTCTGATAAGCTTATAGTACATTAAAAATAAATTAAGATATAGAAAAATAAGTCAATACTTGTAAATTAATCATTAAGTCGTCCTCAGCGATTAAACAAAATGTAATAAAATTGTCAAGAGAAGTTAAGAAACTGATTTTATTTCAGTTCCCACTCATTTTTAGAGGACCATCATCATCCCCATACATGTGGCCATTTATCACATGCTACCACATTAGCATTAGCGCTCCATCATTGGCTGGTAAACATAATTATGGAGGAAAATCTGGGGTTCAATTCCCGACCTTCTAACCTGTCTAGTTTCTGTCAAAATACTTTTATAAATCCATAATTTTAAATGCAAATACCAGAATCTGCATAAAAACACTTATAATTACCTATTTTAATATAGCTCAAAGTGCATTTATACACATGTTGGAAAATATCGCTAGGAAAATAAATGGTTCTCCTGGATTGGCTGCTTTGGAAACTCCAGCCAATAGCATGTCAGCTAGCATAGCATATAGATAGCCTATTTCAGATTCCAGAGATGCATTTTAGAAATGCTCTACAAAACAATCCATGAATAGGTGGAATATGTACGAAAGTTTTTCAATTACCCGAATACTAAGCCTGGAATAACCAGAGGTCCTCAAATTTATTTTAATAATTAGCATTAGCATCTCACAGTATTGAGCTAATCACGATTAGCTCATGATTAGCTAATTAATGCCTGAAAATGGTGTGATGAAAACATTTTATTCTAGCATAAAATTGAATAAATAGGATTTTACCACATTGTTAGCAGTTTAGATAAATATGGTATAAGGTCTTATTAGCATTTAGCATCAGCAACTAACATATAGCAGTTAGCATGAGTAATTATTTGTTTCTGACTGATCATTTCATTTAATGAACCATTAGTCCCTGGATTCCTTCTTTGTTAGTTCTCATATAATTAATCCAGCCTTTTGGTTTTTAGGTATTATTAAAACATTTTGCCATTTAGCAATTCTGTAGCAATGGTACCATCACTACGTGAAACTGACATTTGAGATTTATTGCTTTCCGTTGGTTTAAACTCACTCTAACTAGACTTTCATGTTACTCTCTGATAAAATCTTATTTTTGTCCTCCAGATGCTGCGTCCTGCAGCAGCTTCCATCCTGTGATGCCGCTTAAGCAGCAACTTAATCACTAATCTTTGAAGAGCTCTCTTCGTCTGTAAGAATCTCCTTCCAGAGGTCATCTGGGGTCAAAGTGACTGCCAGGAAGTGACATACAGGATGTGCTTCGGTCAGAGCATCAGCACATCGTGACCAGGGAGCATCGCAGGAATTTATGGTAAAAAGCCGGAATGTGAGAAGCAATATTGTGTCAGACTGATATACAGATCATAGAGGATGCAGAGGCTGTGACAGGCGCTGTAAACAGCCATAATTCAGACAGAGTGGAGGAGGCGGGTCGGGGCCGGCGGCACTCGGCCTCAGGATGATTGAAGGACATGCAGAGTGTGGGGGCGAGGCTCTGACCTAACCCAAACACACACCAACACCCACGCATCCTGGAGCCGGCCAAAGCAGCTTCTGATTGATGGGAACTCCTCTCCTCCACCAGCATACCTTGATTGCCTTCTGTTTCACTTCATCCTCTCCCCATCACTCTCTCAGCCGCTCCCGCCTTCGCCTCCATTTCTTCCACACACATCCATCCTCTCAGACCAGAGGCGGAGATGCTGCCCAAGGCTGTTTTTTTACACCTCACTTATGATAACAGAAAATGGTGCAACACGCATTAAGTCCTACCAACCCCAAACCACTTCATCTATCACAGCAGCCTGAACACATCTCTGATACTATTCTGATTTACAGGCAGTGGAGAAGCAGAGCTACTCTTAACACTGACCCGTCTGTTAAGCAGCTGATGCTGCAAAAGCTGTGAGCAGGTGAGACGACTTGGGCATGTTTAGACGAAGGCACAAGAAAACAATAAGGGAAAACCCATCAGAGCTGCTGCTCAGCCTGTCTTTTTATCAAAACAGGGTCAAAAATACATACAATATACTATATATGTACACACACGCTATAGCATTTGGCACATCAACAAGCCTCTGCCGTCATTCAGGCTTGCTATTAAAACAGCAGAGTTTGTTTAACGAACAGGTGGGCACTGCTAGCTACAACATTAGATATGCTAACAGTAAAACGCTAACCATAAACAGTTCCACTGACAATAAACTGTTACACCAACACAGTATTTGGGGAAGCTAATGCTAAAGCGCTAACTTCAACCATGTCGACACCCGCCGTCTATCAATGACACAACATGAGCTTATAGCGCCTCCACAGGCGTAAACCTGTTATTAAACTCCTACCTGTGCGGTTTGCACTTCAGGGAGTGATTCTTTGGGACATATGTTTCATTCATGCTTTCAGTTTTACAGCTGACTCCGGTCAGAAAACACGCTGGACGTCAGTAGATTTTAAACGGTTTACAGCAATGCATTCTGGGAAAGCTGGGAACGAATCTGGACCCAGAACGGCCATGTGTGTCCAACCTCCAATGATGTAGACCAGGGGTGTCAAACTCAATTTCACCGAGGGCCACTTCAGCATATTGGCCACCCTCAAAGGGCCACATTGACGGTACAAATCAGGAGTGCCCAGGTTCAGTCCTCTAGACTGCAACTTTTAGATGCATCCCTGCTAAAACACACCCCAGGCAAAAGGTTGACTTCCCTCATTAGCAGCAACTCAGTTCTGTAGAGCCTTATAATGAGTAAATGATCCAGGTGTGTTAGAGAAGGAACGCATCTAAAGTTGCAGATGGTAGCTCTGGAAAACTAGACTTGGGCACCCCTAGCATAAAATGTATGAAAATACAATGTTAAAAATAAATTGAACACCTCATATTGTTTGTTAAACAACTCTTTGGAGCTTCTGGTTAGGAAGCGCATTCAAAACCTTTGTTTGAAATGGCGCGTTAAATTCAAGTCTCCATTACAGACCAGAGAAAACTAAAGAGAATGCAACTTTGTGTTAATCCATTTGAGGAGCCGGCAGTTTATCTTGAGGAAATAAATGACGATGCAAAGGTTAATTAGATTGTAACATGCGCAGTGCGCTGCTCAACCACTGCGGAGGCAGTTACGCTACGCCACTGCGAAGAATTAAAAACCGCTGGGAGTAACTCATCCAGCGGATTTAACAAATGGAGCCTTCTGGGTTCACGTTACCCAGGAGAGCGGCGCTCTGGAGGAGCTGCAGACGTAACATCTGTCCGTTTCGGAGAAGCGAAAAAAAAAAAAAAATCCTTAAAGCGCACACCGGACCCCGCAGGGTAAAACACTCAGAGTCCAGTTGATCTGTTTGGATCAGACAGATCCAACTGACTGATGAATTAGCGCAGGTTTTTCTGCAGATGGGAACCAGGAGGAAGTGCGTTCAGACCCCAGCGGGTGAAGTGATGCTAATTTAAGTGAAGTCGCTTAATTTAATTTATTAAAAGTTATTGGGGCCTCAGTCAGTGGTTTTTTTGTCACTACGGAGAAAAATGTAGATACATTTATCTGCTTAATTTGTGATGGGATCAGGATTTACGGTGAATATTCACTAAACCGCATAAAATGCGGCTAAATAGCCGATGTTAATATGATTATAATTTCACGGATAAAAATAGTACAGGGCCAATTTATTTATTTATTTTTTTTTATGTTGTCGGTCAAGATAACGGATAACAAAAAAGTCTAGCGCCACCTGCCGCCCTGACACCAACTCACACACATCTTCATTCACAGTCTTACTTGTAAATCGATTTTTCTTTTCTTGGACGTTTTGATGTTAGCTTGTCGAAGTCTCAGTTTTATTCGCTGGTAAAATCAATAAGCAGCTTAAGGTGACTCTGCTGCTCTCTAGTGGCGAGAAGCCGTAATGTTGGCTGGTAACAATCGGAATGCATTATGGGAGATGTAGTTTGTCGTCAATTCGTGCTCAAAACCTATTTTAAGTCAATCATGGACCTATAAAACGCTGGGGGGGGCCACATAAAATGACATGGCGGGCCACATGTGGCCCGCGGGCCTTGAATTTGACACATGTGATGTAGACGATGATTTGAAGTTGTTGAGATCTGTGGTGTTTCTCTTTCTCCATTATTCCAGATTCTGTGCAACAGAACCACTGACAGTGAAACAGGACCAGAATCAGAACCAGAACTAATCCTGTTCAATGAGGCGGTTACATGCTGCTCACGCATTGAGCCCATCCTGTGAAGGTGCTTATTGTTATATAATGGAAACACATTTTATCCACAGTTCAGGTCAGAAGTGTACATCAACTCGTCATTTAAATGAATGTCATTAATTTGGAGCTTTTAATGAAGCTTTTTAAATGTTATTTTTACAAAATGGAGCAACTGGAGGTTTATTTTCAATTTTCTGTCATCCACTCAGCGTACACATAATGACTAAAATATTACTCTACATTCCCATTAATATTCTCTGAGCAGCTTGTACCCTGACAACAGTCAATGCTGAAGATTAATTATGTTGTTTACACAGTGTTAGTCAGAAAGTGTCCGGATTTAATGTTCCAGGTCACTCTTACCTGAAAAGACAGGAAGGAATTAAAACTTGTAAAGTTGTAGAAAAATTATTTGATAAATTGTTATGCATAATCCAGCTGCAGAAAGTATGGGAAATTTTCACAGGACTCCAGCAGGAACATGCTAAGAGATCTGAGTCAGACAAATAACGGGACATCGTCGGCTAAAACATTCAGATGAGAAAGATTTAGTAGCTATAGATTTTTATAAGATATTTGGAGATACTCCAGAAACTTCAGCATCACTTATCAATGCCAATTAATTAAAATCCACAGTCGTGTTGTTTTAAAACTCATCACAGTTGTTATCCTGTAATCCTTCCACTCTGGAAAAAAAAACTACTGAAAGAAAATCACTAAAAGCCCCAAATTAAGTCTGAGACCTGCTGGTCGTCTTCAAGTCTTACCCTTCTGGGTCCGTTGTTCTTCAGCTCAAACACGTCCATGGAGTAGTTGATCCTCTGCCCAAACTCGTTAAACTCAACATTACCTGTTAGTCCCTGCAGCTGGACCTGCGCACAGACAGACAGAGTGACGTCATGCAGAGGGGAACCAACCAACGAGACCTGCACCAATTTATCTGAGCCACGTCCACAGAGCTGGCCCACAGTCGGCTCTTCTTATCGGGATTTTATGTGACAGAACAAATAAAGCAGTAAATAAATGTGAAGCTGAAGGAAAACGACTCCTGATTTTCCTTAACGCTCCACACAGAGACCTTTTGAAGCTGCAAATCTCTGCAGATACAAGACATTTCCTGTCAATAATCAACAGGTTCCCAGCTAGATTTAGGTCTGAACTTTGAGTAGGCCCTTCTAGGCCATCTCTTCGTTTCAGAGTCTTCACTTTAAAAACTAAAACATTTGTCACTTCATTACTCCTTCAGTTCTCTTTCTGTCACTTAAAATATGGAAAAGTTTGAAACCTTTAAAGTAGAAAGATGAAATTAGGTCGATTTCTGTCCAAATCTGTGACTTTGTGTTACAGTTTTATAATGTTTACATCTTCAGTGAATCTAGATCATCATGTCAGCCATCATGCAGCTAAACAGAAATAAAGACAAAGAATTAATCCGTCTCCATCGTAATCCAATCCACTGATTTCCTGAAATAAACACATTTTTTAGATTACGATTAATTTATTCAGTTGTAGTTTATCTCTTTGCATCGCCGTTTGAACAATGTGTCCAGGCATGTCAACCAAAAGGTACATTTTCAAACCAGGTATCACTTTTCATCAGATGTTTTTCTGTGAAAAATGTTGAGTCATGTTTTATTTTCCTTCCACTTTACATTTATGTGCCGCTTGTCACATTAAATCCAATTAAAACAGAAGTTTTATGGTTAGAAGGCGACCAAATGGGAGCAGTTCATGGTGGTGACTAAATGAACTCCGGGTCCACTGGCGTGTTGCTCTCGCCTGTTTCAGGGTGCGCTCCATTTCTTTGCCCTGGTTCCAGGGGGCGGCGGGGTTCGCCAGGCAGTCCCCGGCGTTCCCCCGTCGGGACAGGTCCACCTTTCGACTGCGCAGCGTCCTGAAGGCCTCGGCCATCACCATCACGCCGTCATATGTCAGCGCAGAGGTGTACTGCAAGACACAAGCAGGGGTTAACAGATAACCAGGTCTGTTTCTGACTGGCTGTCTGGAGTTTAAGGATATTTTCCTCCTGATGGTCCAGTAAACCCGGTTCTACTGGAACCAGAACTTCATCATCTGCTCCATCTCCAGCTGCTGTGGTTCATTTCTCTCTGCTCTCAGTCAAACCAACAAAACCCGTTGAGCAACCTGTTCCCCTCCTGGCCTGTGGGGGCGCTGCACCAAGAACCATTGAAGGAAACGACATGAAAAACCTCTGAAGACACAGAGAGCAAATTCCTTCTTCACAAATGAAAACAAAATGGAGGCGTCAAATTTTAGCGGTTGAAAGATTTATCTTTAGCAAAAGGCGAGTAATTTCTCCTGTTATCAATATGCTAGCATGTATGTTTTGGTAGTATTTACCCAGAATGCCTTGCGCTGCAGTTCACTTCCTGCTTTTGGAGCCAGAGTTAACTTCAACCGAACCCTGATCGAATACAACCGCTAAAATCTGACACCTCCATTTCTGTTTCGATTTGGTGAAGAAGGAAGGTCTCTGCGTCTTTTTCAGTGGTTCTTGGTGCAGCGCCCCCACAGGCGAGGAGGGGAACAAGTTGTTTGGTTGGTCTGACTCAGAGCAGAGAGAAAGAGAACCACAGCAGCTGGAGATGGAGCAAGTCAAAGCGAGTCTACTGACTGTCAGGTGCTAAAACACTTTAAAAACTATGTAAAACTCAGCAGGCAGAATGAAATGAAAGTCTTTGTAAGTGCAGTCGGGAGGAGACCCGACCCGGTCTGAGGAATGAGCCCAATTAAACTCTGATTTAGCCCAACAGGTTTAATGTTCTGCTGCTGCAGGTGTTTTCAGAGGACGTGCAGAGTTTCTTCAACAGAACGGGAGCAGGAGACTCCAGTCATTATTTCCTGGAAACAGAGGGGAAGACGAGAGCAGAGCCCCCGCCCCCGGGGTAAACTCACCAATTTACCCTCATTTATCTGTGACCTGAAGACGCTCCGCTGCCTCTGATTATTTGCTCTGTAAAAATGTTGCTCCCCTTACAGTGCCATAAATTCTCCTGAAACTAACCTCTGGCAGGGCAGAGAGGTAATTGAGTGAATGACGAACCGGCAGCCTGGCTTTGGGGGTTGAGGAGTAATAGAGAGGAGGGGTTTAATAGAGGGGTTGTGGGGGGGTAACGGGAAGCGTTTTGTCCAGCCGGGAAGCAGCCTGGCATTAATTACCCCGGCTGGCGGGAGTTTATTAACTCTGCCTGCAGCCGGGGCTGAACCCCATTCATTAGCCTGCTGCTCACTGCAACATTATAGCTTCCAAAGCGCGCTAAGCCCCGCCCATGCTGCTGCCCGACCAATCACAGCCTGGCACCTGCTTCCATCACACCTTCAGCAACACAAACCTCCCTGTGAACCAGACACCTGCGCAATGCTTCGGTTTGTTTGGAGCGCACCACAGAGATGCTTAGAGAAGAGATGATTTTAAAATCAGAGTAAAAATAAAAAACTGTTTTAAAACGATGATGAAGGAAAACCAGTGAAACGTAAATCATGAACTCAGCCATGATGAGGAACCTGTCTGACAACACGAAGCAGGTAATCATCTCAACAAGCAGCACGTTGAGCCGTATACGTTAGTCTGAAATGTTTTATTTTTCTTTTGAAGACTCAAAAAGTCTTAAAAATGTAATCATGTGCAAGTAAAAAAGAATTATATTAAAATATTTTAAGCTTCCCTTTTTTTTCTTGTGGAACATTTTTTTTCTGAAGCTGAGCATAAAAAAGTAATAATGTGCAAAATTTGAGCAATTTGTGTTTTTCTACCAAATATTTAAGGGCAATAAAAATAAATTTTTCTCATTTATCAGCAAAAACAAAAAAAACAACAGAGTACAATTATTAATTATTATTATTATTAAGTTATTTATTTATTGTTTGTCTTTGGGCCTACACAGTAAGTGGGGAAAAATATTCCATTCAATTAAGTGAAAAAAAAAAGTATTGGATGAGAAAAAACGTGCCTTCAGGACTTGCGGTAAGCGAGAAATACAAAAGACAAAAGGACAAAAGGTAATGAATGAATACATGCATGTTTTTTGTCCCCTTTGACCTCCTATAGGAGGCCAAAGGGGCTCTGGGGCCCAATGGTTTTATAACTGATGGCTAGACGGAAGGAAAACTCCAGCCTGAGTGGGAATCCTACTTCAGATCCAGAGACATAAATGCTTCTAAAATTTCTAGGATTTTAATAATAATAAATTTAATCTCATCAGGTCTCTATCTGCCGATAAGAAGAGCTTGACCGAAGTGTTGCTGTTTTTATGTATCTGAGTGAGTAAAGATGGCGGAGGCAGTGGTCGCCGTGGCGTTCGTTTATTAGCTTAGTGTCAGTCTAACCGCAGAGTCTCAGTGGGGAGTCCACTCATTTAGGCTGAGTGGATTTCCAGGAGAGAGAGCAATTCATCAACACACACACGCACACACACACACACACACACATCGCTGTGGATGATATCACACTGGTGTAAACTTTTAATTTCACCCAGCCCAATACATCACACCCACACACACACACACACGCACGCACGCACTCGGCTCCTCTCTGCTGCTCCTGCGTCTAAAGCAGAGATCTGTGCTGGACACAGAGATGAGCTGCAGGGCGGAGGTTTGCTGGCCGCCGTGGCGTGATGCCCCAGTGCCTGAATCGTGCGCGGCTGAACAGGAAGTGGGTCAGACTGTCACATCGCTGCATGCAGCAGCGGAGGATGACACGCAGACGGCTCTTCCTCTCTGGGTTCGCTCCTCAGATCTCCGACCGGCTGAGTCATCCCCATTTTACAAACATCAGAGTTCAGCTTCAAAGTGAAATTAAAACATTTCAGCTTTAAACCTGACCTATAATGCTTCCTAGAGCAGGTCAGGATAAGTCTATGGCCTAGTCAAAGCAAGTTCATTACATTCTCTGCAATAAATCATTCTTAAATAATGAGATTTAAACTCAGTTCTCCCTATTCTGAGCTGTTTTAGGGTCTGTCATTGGTTCTGGTTCTAGTCCTGGTTCTGGTTTTAATTCTAGTTCTAGTTGTGGTTCTGGTCCTGGTTTCTGGTTCTGGTACCTTGGGTGGGGCGTCGGAGCCCGGGTACTCCCTCTGGTCCAGCTTGTTCCAGCGCTGCATCAGCTTGATGACCATGGGGTTGCTGAAGTTGACCAGCTGAAAGCCGGTGACGTTGGCGCCCCCATGCATGAAGCGCTCCAGGTTGATATCCTTAAATCCCTGCAGAGGACGAGAGCAGTGGCGTTTACGGACGACTCCACGCCGTCACACTACCTGGAGAGGAAAACCAAGATGGAGGCGACCGACTCACCAGGTTGGCCATGATGTAGTGGTAACCCTTCACATGTTTCCCAACACTCACAATCTGAGGAAGACAAAGCCGAGTTAATCTGACAGGATTACAGAACATCACAATCTGGGAGGAAAACACGTTTAATGGCTGAGATCTGTGGATCTCATCATCAGGCATCACTGTGGATCTATTGGTAAACCTCTGGATTGCCTTTTAAAAGGTTCTTCCTTTGTTTTAAACTGAAATGCTGAACAAGAAAAGAGAAAAAGAAACGAAAATAAAAAGGATTACACGAGATTTTTTTCTCTTATAGAAGGCTAAATAACCCAGATTATTGCTGTTAATGTTTGACTTTGCTCCTTTACAAACGGCGCCCCACAGAGGTCGACTGAGATTTCTCTTTTGTCTTTGGCTAAAGGCTACGAGCCATTTCTCTCGCTAGCGCTAGGCTAACACGCTTGTTTTGGTTGTATTTACCCAGAATGCCCTAACCTGTAGTCCATTTCCTGCTTTTGGAGCGATCTCCGTTCCAATTGGTGTTCAAACCGAACCAGAGTTCACTTCAACCGCACCCAGATCGAGGTTTGGAGGACCAGAACTCGATTAGTATTCACACTCCAAAAAAACGAACCGGACTTTATAGACAAACGGACTGGAGTTGGTTAAAAAGGACTGGAGTTGGGTTAGAGCGGACCGGAGTTGGGTTAGAGCGGACCGGAGTTGGGTCAAAGCGGACTGGAGTTGGGTAAAAGCAGACTGGAGTTGGGTAAAAGCGGACTGGAGTTGGGTAAAAGCGGATTAAAGTGAACTGGTGTCAGATGGAGCTCAAAGGAAGGTTTCTGTCTGATTAAACAGACTTTATCTGTCTGGTTTCCAGTCCTGATCTTCAGCTGGACCGCAGTGGTGATGCGTTTCCTGTTGACTGCTCTCTGAACCTCTGACTCCATGCTAACGGGGCGCCGGAAGCTGACCCGCATCCCGCAGTGACTCAGCAGCTTCGTCATTAACCGGATTAGGAGCTCTGCCTCGGAAACTGAACCGTCAACCTTTCACCTCCCTCATCTGCATCCAGGCTGCGTTTTAAAGCTGATGAAAACTGAAGCAGGAAAACATGCGGTAATATTGGTTATGGGGACATAATGTGAATAATGTTCCTGCTGCTAAAAGATAATTTAACTCATTATTTACATCTAGGAAGCAGCATTTTATTGAAAAGTTGCTTTTGGGCAACATAAAATCTCTAATAAATCAAACATAAAACCCGATGAGATGTGCTTTAGAAGAAAGCTACAGGAATTATTAACGCAGCAGATTATTTTCCTCCGACCAATGAAATATTTCTTTCACTGCATGAAACATTTCACAGACCTGAACTGAAAACAAAAAAAGTCTTTAATAAAATCCTTCCAGGGTTTTAAACAGAGCTGGTTCAGTTCAAAGCTAAAGAAAATATGAATGACAAAAAAAAATCTGAAATTTTATTCAAGGTAATAAAAATAAAAAGCAGCAGAATGGAAAAAAACCAAAAAAATTTTAATGTTTATTCCAGTTTTTAATTCATGTTTTCATCTTCAGTCAATAAAAAAAAACGAAGCCTCATTTTGAACAGCCATTCATAGCTTTTATGTTTCTACAAAACCGGGACGTTTTTATCAATAAATAAAATCCCTTGGATGAAAAGTTTTTTATGCTAATAGCATTTAGCATTAATCAACAACTCACAGGTGGAAGTGAGAGAGTTCAGCAACACAAATAAACAGCAAAACGTTACAGCTCTAGTTTTAACATAATTGGTAAAAATGAAAATAAATAAACTTCAGATTAGGCTGAGAGTCGGCAGCAGAAGCAGTCAGCCGAGACTGCTGATGAAGGGGAGCAGGAGGAAGTGGAGGGAGGAGCGGATTCTGAGTGAGCTGCTGCCAGCGACCATCACTGGAGATGAAAACAGACGTCTCCCAGGTTCAAACTGGTCTAATTAGCAGGTACAGCGTCCTCCCAGTACCGCCTGACTGGGAGGGAAACACTCTTTGAAGATGTTGGCATGACGACGCATTAAATCCCTGCAGAGCTGAAGGCAACGCTGCAACCTGAGAGCTGCAGCCAGAAGGTAAAAACCAGCTGAACTCTGAACCTTCAGAGTCACATAGACACGGTTACAAAGTCGGCCTTCCACCACCTGAAGAGCATCTCAGGGTTAGAACGAGTGAGAAACTCATGCATGCGTTTATCTTTAGTCGCATTAATTGCTGCAGCAGAGTCTTCACAGCTCAGAGAAGGCAGAGGTCGACTTTTTCACAGATTATCTCTTATTACAAACTGTCACAACATGGGGACAGTTTCACAAAAATATTTTTAATGAAAGTTCCATCCTGCAGCTTTAAATCCAGGCTAAAACCTCCACATGTTTAGATTCCTTTGAACAATAATAATTGAAACATTGATCATGATATTTGATCTGTATCAATTACTTTAACGATAGAACTCAACAACACGTCAAATCTGTTATTAGTTTTCCCAGCTGTTGACTGTATGATGCGTTTATGATGCTTTGTTTTCACAAACTGCCGTGTTGCTGAAACATGCTTTATGATTTATTGATTGATCGATCACCTGCTCCAGCATGTTCTGCAGCCTCTCGGCCTCCAGGTCGATGACGAACTTCTTCTCCTCGCGGCGCTCCAGGTCCTCCAGCAGGCGGCGGTAGTTGGCGTCATTGAAGTTTTCCACACAGATGGCGCTGACCTGCCAGTCATCCAGTCCGGCTTTCTCCATGATGGCCTGCAGGATGGCGTACCCTGAGACACACACACACACACACACACACACAAACACACGCAGAGGACGAAGACAGTCAGGCTCCGATACGCTTCACAACGCCCTCTGATTATCGATCAATATTCCACTGATCGATCTGGTTTTAGTTTAGTTTATCACAGTAAAGACTTCAGTTTTTTGCAGGATGTTACTGTAATATTTTACCAAATGCTGTCAGAGTTTGACAGTTTTTCACAAAAAGAAAAAACAAAAACGGTAACTGTGTCTTCTGCTAATCGGCTGATGCGCCAATAGCAGAGCTAATTCTTACTTTGGCACTTCAGCTAACTGTGAAAACGTTTAGCGTATTTAGCTTTCCCAAATACGATTTTCCCACTTGTTTTGCTTTTCTGCTTTTTAAAGTTTCATTTTAAATAAAGTTGCTATCTTTATTCTGTAAGTAGCCGTTTATATTGATTCTCTTATTTAGAAGTTACTAGAGAAACAGTTTTAAGATTTAAAACTGAATATTTTCTTGTAATAAATTTAGTTTTACAATGATTTTCTACTTCTGGGATTTTCTAAAAGCTAATATTTTCCCAGACTATTGAAGTCGGTTCTGTTGACATAATTTAATATTCTTAATAATCTGGATGAATTTTCTACTCCATTAAATGTGTGTTAAAGTTTATTTTAAACATTCCAGAGTCTGTTGGTGCTTTTTAATGCTGCTGAACAACAGTCAGGATAAATCTCTGTTAATCTCAAGTTTGGACTCCGTATTATTTTACAGACTCGTCTCTGGATCCACTCTCTGATCTGAAGCAAACAGCTCTGAGCAGAACCTGAAACGAAGTTTAGAACTGCAGAGTTGAATCTCGACGTCCTCAAGGAGCCAAAACAAACTCTGAAGTGTTTCCAGACCGAAGGCAGATCTGGGCGCAGGGCGGCCATGACGGCGGCCACAAGGGCGGCCGTGCTCCAGCAGGAACAGATGTCCCCCTTAAACGGCCCCTCCTGGTGGCCATCACAATCTGGCAATCCGGCTCCCTTTGCTCCCAATTAGTGGCTTAACCTGCGCTCTGGCAACCTGGCTGCCTGCACACCTCCATCCCTCCTCGGCCCTTCACTGCCCATTAGAGGGCTACTGGTGCCAAGACACACACACACACACACACACACACACACACGCGCACACACGCACACACACACACACGTCCCTGCAGAGAGGAAGCGGTTCATGGCATTTTGGCTTTTTTACAGCCGAGCCCCCAGATGGGAGCAAAGTGTTTCCAGTTGAAAGGGAAGATTAATGAGGTTTTGTGCTGAAAACAAGAAAAAAATTGTTTTAAGTCTCACTGAGGGATTGTTTTTGGGACATTTTCATGCATAATAATTTAGTATTTTTAGCAGCTGTAAAATTTTATAAATTCTTAAAGACATGATAAATGGGAAAATAATCTGTGTTTGTTGGTTATTTTATGTAGTGGTGGAGAGAAAAACTTATTGGATAAAGGACTGCAGCTTTATTTCATTATTTGGTATTTATTGACAAAATTTGTGTAAAGTCATTTTGTTTGTTTCTAGCAAGACAAATTAAGTATTGTCCAGATATAACATATGGAAAACAGCATTTTGGATAGTTATTATGTAATTTCAGAAATGCCAACTTATGTGCATTCTCTCTACCAAATAAATTAAATTAAACTGTATATAAGTAAAACGTATACGTATCTGATTTATTTAAAACAACAGCAGGTTTCCAGACAATTTTGTTTTTTTTATTTTACCTTTGATTAATTCTAGCAGAAAAGAAAAAAAATAAATGAAGTTGGTTAATATTTAATGACCAGATAGCAACAAGCTAAAGCTAAAAGGCAATAAGCTAAAGATAGAAACATTGCTGCTTCCTCTCTTCTGCACATTCAAAATCCATCAATGTCAATGAAAATAATTATACAACAGACTAAATATGAAATATAAATGATCAAAATAAGAACTAATGAACCTGGTTAGCATGCTAGTTTTAGCACGAGCATGCTAAAGTTAGCGTTAGCATGCTAAGGTTACCTAAAACTGAAATACAGTAAAATGTATGTTTCAGAATGTTAGCTTACTGATGCTAACATTAGCATGATAACCAACATCAACATAATTTTCCATCAATCCTGGTTTAAATTCACAGTTTCTGATCTAAACCAGGAAACATCAGGAATATTTGGTCTGAAGTTCAGAATATTTATTAGGTTTTTATTACCTGTAAACCAGAATTATCAAAACTAGCAAGATAAATGGCCAAATTATATCACATTCAGTGAAATAGATCTATATTAGAGTCTCAGTTTTAAATTTCTGATTGATTTCCCTCTTTATTTATTACATCTTTAGGAAAGTCAGCAGCGAATGGAAGGAAGCCAGAGAACAAGGGAGAAAAGATGAAAGATTATCAAAAATAAAAAGGAAAGAAATGGATAAAAGGGGGAAAATGAAGGAAAAAAGAAAACAGGTAGAATGAAAAAAAAACTAATAATGTGAGGTGGAGACATTAAGAAGAAAATGAAGAGGATGAGAAAAGGAAATGGAACAAAAACTGAAACAAGTAGCAGAAATATAAAAAGATTAAATAAAAGAGAAATAAAAAAGTGAAAGAAAACAAAAACATTACAGGACTAAAAACCAGGAATGAAAAGAAAAATGAGACAAAGATGAGACTGAACAGGAAAATATGTTGAATAATGAGAGGAATGGATATGAATGTCAGTTTGAGCCAAGAAACAGTAAAAGCTGTAAAAATTAAAGATGTTTGTAACAAATGAGTCTGCATGTAATCACTGAACAACAATATGACAACAGACAGTCAGAAAACCAGATTTAACCGTCTGACAAACCAAAAACTCAAACATTCAGCTCAATAAATATATTATAATTAGACCTTTGACATGAAATTCACCCAGGATCTGGTACCATTAAATTTACATTAACTAAGAAAAACAAATAGATCCATAAATTACACGACGTGTCAAAGTGTTAAATTAATCAGCAACTGAAGGCAGGAAGCCAAGAAAGCACCAGAAACCTGTCAGCATTTAGAGAGCAGCAAATATCAGTAACACAGAAAAGTTTCTGGATTATCAAACAAGAAGCAACTCAAGATGAGAAAAACCAAACATCAATCTATAAACCTTCACAGAGTTTAATAAAATCAATACTTCTGTTAGAGGAGTCAAAATATTAAACTGAGAGCCTCAGGAAAACATCAAATTATAGATTTTTGATGAAGAAAATCAGGAATAAACTCAAGAACCCTGGCCTCTATCTGCTCTCACCGAACAAGACCCACAAAGTTTAAAATAGTGAAGTTTGGTGGGAGGAAAATCACGATGTGGTGCTGTTTTTTTTTTAAATCTTTCCATCATGTCACTTCCTGGAGTGTTGCTTTGACTCTTCCATGCATGTTTATGAAATCCTTTAAGGCAACCATTCAGCTGGCTGGACCTGGCTCTGCCTTCGAGGCATAGCTCCTCCCCCACTCAGCTCCTTCAGACTAGCCAGCAGCAATTAGCAAACGCCTGGTGGAACTGCTGAGCTCATTATAGGAGCTGCTGCTCAGAGCAACGCTGGTAAAAACGTAAAAAAGGGCGGAGCTTCAGTAAGAGCAGAAGTTTTCAAAGAGCCCAATTTCAGAACGTTAAATTAGAAAGTAAAATTTCTTTTAAGTCATATTTGATATACAGTATTTTTATAATGTGGAAAGTTGACATGGTGGCTTGGTTATGCTATATGGTGGCGCTCTTTGCCTAGAAAACACATGATACTGGCCCTTTAAAGCAAATATTCCTGACTTCTCCGCCCTGGTGTTATATGGTAAATGAGCTTGCAATACAGTGATGAAGGCTCCACGCTGTCCAGAAACCAGAAGCAGGAGGACAACATGTTCTCTCTCTCCCCACATGTTGCAGTTGCTCGGCTCGAGCTGGCGTTAGCTTCAGTGGGCCAACACCCAGACAGAGCCGGGTTGATGCTGATTGCAGCCGGCTGCTGTTCCTCCTGCAGCCTCCAGCCACACATTCATCAGCTGGTAATCAGCCGGCCCGGTCCAGGCTGCGCTTCACTTCCTGTCCGGCCTCTTTACGCCGGACAGGCTGAGCGCCACGCAATGGGACATGAAGCCTCGTCACCACGCCACAAACAGAGCTGCTGCTGCTGCTGGGATTTCAGGCATTTCATCTGTTAGCTTATTCATTTCTGGGTCTTTCTGGTTGTTTGGTTTCTTTTCTCAGAGAAAACCAGAACCAGCTGAGAACGTTCAGTCATCTCAGAAGCACCGGCTTTAGTTCCTCAAAGTAAAGTTTAAGATATATGTCTGGACAGCTTTTCCTCCTAGGTCATACACTTCACAACACTCTCAATGAAATTCGCATTATTGCGACCACAGTTTTTCCTTCCACCAAACTTTCCTTGATCTGTAATCTTTGCCAGCAGCCTTCCCATGATTCAGTTCATAGTATGAAATCAAAATCTGATTTTACTGGATTAATAGAACATTCTGATTTATAACAGAAGAAAATAAAAATAATAAAACTACAAAAGTAAAGTTGAAGTAATGCAAAATCCAATCATTGTGACTTATCTCATAATCAACTTTATTTTGATAATTATATACCTTTTTCTAAACATCATCACTTTATTCTCATATTTTGATTCTGGTCTGATAGTTTCATATTTCTTCTCAGTGTGCCTCTATAATCCTCCATCGTCCATCTTCAGTAAACATTTCTTCTCAGACTTCCTGTTTCCTGTATATTATGATAAAATATCTGATCATGTGGGGCTGCTCTGTGGCTCTCAGCACAGCAAACCGTTTCTGTTTCTGGATTATCTAGATCAGCTCTGGCTGCGTTTTGCTTCTCTTGCCTTTGCGTCATTACTATAAAGTTTCTGATGAATCTGCGTTAAAGTCCCGCTGCGTCGTTCTGCCAGGCGGCGCCACCTCCAACAGGAAGCCATGTTGGATTTCTGCAGAACACTTGATCAGATTCCTGCGGCTTTTGTTGAGCGGAGAGAAGAGAGAAGCTTTTTACCCAGTCAAGCATGCGTGACCCCCAGATAAGAGACGCAGAGGCAGGAATGGGTTTTCTGAGCAGATTGGGTCGGTGCCGCAGCCCCGTCAGCCAATCAGCTCAGAGATGGAGGCAGCAGCCCGCCAGGCGCCGCCGCCGCTCTGGCTGTAATGGAAATGTGACACGGTGCGCTGAATCCGAACAAACCGGCAGCAGGGAGAGAAGTGTGAACCGAGAAACGCTTTCCGGAGGTTTCACTTCGATATTAAACCATAAAACCAGAAAAGAACAGATAAAACATCCTGACACCAAGATTTATCTGCATTTAAAAACATTAAAGTTCAACTCTGAGAGGCAAAAACCAGAAAGAAGGTTTTGGAGTGGCCTAGTCAAAGGCCTTGCAGAAGCTGTTCAGCCATCTCAAAATGGTTGAGTAGCAGATCACACGCCAACCAAACCTAAACGCGTTGATTCAGGGAGCAATTACTTTTTAATAATCTTATTAAAAAATGCCTTTTTGTTTTTACTCTGCTCTTCAAATGAGTTTGATGATCTGAAATGAAAACAGAAACATAATCACTGAAAGCTGTTATTATTATTATTAATCATTTTAATTATTAGAATTATTAATTTATGATTCCACGATTGTGGAAATTTACGCAAAATCAACAGATCCCCATATTTTTTCACACTAACGGAAGATTATTGCAAGATTTCAGCAGAAATTGTCAAAAAAGAAATTGGGTTTACGCGATTTTAACTCCCACCTGCAGGTGGCGGCATTTCCAGCTCCTTCTCCTTTACTGCACCTCAGTCAAATTACAATGGGCTCTTTGCACCTCAGCTTCCGCGTTCGGGGTAAAGCGGCTCGATTGTTTCCGATCCAATACAAATATCATTTACATTAGGTGCTTGCAGTGCTTGGCCAAGGTTTGTACATCGATCCGAAGCCCCAACAAGTCAGCTGGAGAAAGGTTTTAAGATGTTCGCCTCGTTATACATTCACTGACACGAAGGTGAGTTTTATTTAAACTTTGTGGCTAACATTAACGTTAGCTTATGCTAGTAGGCAATATTCTCGGACATTGTTCTTGTAAAATGTGCTATTTAAGTATCTAAACATTCAAACGGACAATGTATTTATCTTATTTTCAAGTATATTATGTGTGTTTATTGTCGTTAGTGTCACAGACTAACGGGGTTCGGTTACGGTTCGGACTTTTTACTTCCGAAGCCTGACGGAGCTCAACAAGCCTCATAGCTTGACAGTAGCGCAGCTCTGGTGTCAGAGATCTGGTTCAGCTGTTCAGGTTCAAAGTTGCTGCTTTTAGAAAAATATGACCGTCTTGCTTCATGTCTCCGTGTTATTTCGTTTTATTACCTTTGCATGTTTCTTGTGAAGAGCTCAGATAGGACGGTGTTTACAGCAGGATGTACAGGCGGATCAGTTGCTCGGCTGTCTGGCTCTGGTCTGCTCTCTCGTTCCCATAAACTCGCTCTTTCAGGCTGAATACAGAAGTGATTCCATGGAAATAACTCAGGGAGGCTCCTTTATTTATCATCCGTATCCCCGGTAGTTTTAGGCTGATCCGGAGTGAAGTGAAGGCTGCAAACTTTGCTGTGCGGCGTTAACTTTAACTGGTAGCGACAGATATTTACAAGCCATCTTCTTAATTCAGGATCGCTTGGAAATTAACGAAAACTTAAAAGCCCATTATATTAGGAAGACAACAATGTTAATAGTATTGTTTTTTTGCATCTGAAATACGACTTAGTCTTTTCTACCAGTCATGGTAACTCAAAGCGGAAAAAAGTGAGCCGCATTAGCTCCTGGAGATGTGACGTCAACGCCTTAGGTGCAAAGAGCCCATTCATGTTTCCAGTCCATTTTAATTTTTCTTAATATTTTTCTTCTACATGTAAATTTTATCAGTGGTTTAACGAGGAAAAATACAGCAAAATTTCTTTCAAATATTTTAAAAAGGCAACAACAAAATCTGTGATTTTGATTAGAAAAACCCCCAAAAAATGAGCTATACAGTTATTATAATTATTGTGCAAATGGTAAGCAGTGCATTTAGAGCTGCACGTTTATTTATTTATTTAATTTCAGACACAAACTAAAAGCAGAAAGAAAAAAGTGAATAATCATATGGATTGACATGCAGTTTTACATGATTTGTTCAAAAAGAAGCAGTTGGAAAATATAACAAATTATGATTTCCACCAGTTCAAACTCTTCAGTTATTCCCACATTGAATCATGTTTAAACCTCACGTTAATTATTTATACATATTTAATATAGACACCCATCCTATACGACATAATAAGCTCCTTATTGATGCTTTACTAAAAGCAGAGTGAAAGATTCATTCTCATTCATTTAAAGCATAAAAGCATCGATTAGTCTGATGTTTGGGACCAGACTAATCGCTGGAACAGACCAACTGACTCATGCTGCGTTTGCTTCCCGTTGGAAAACAGGAACGTGTTTCCAGAAGCGGCCATCTCACCTCGGTCCGTGTCGTACAGGAAGACGAACTTCTTCCAGTCGTAGTGGTCGAGCAGGGAGAGCAGCGCGCGGCGGATGGATGGCCGCAGCTGCAGGGCGAACTGGCTCTCGCCCTCGGTGGGGAAGCTGGGCGTTATGAGGGAGATGTGCAGCGCGCTGCAGAACGACGTCAGCGTGTGCACCGACCGCTTGTCGTACAGGCCGAAGATGGCGAAGACACCGCGGGAATACTGCGAGCAAACTGCGGACAAACACACAATAGGAGGCAGTCAGCAGCGTGCAGAGGTCAAAGGTCACCAGCCTGGGAGCAGGGCTGGAACAGAGAGTCAGAAAAATTAGCTTTAAAATGAAATCCAACGTAAAATGAGCAGAATTTGTGACAACAAACCGAAGCTGCTGGATTTAATCTTTCGCTGAGGCTCAAGCACTGTAAAAACACAAAATCATACCAGATATTTTTACCCAGATTTTACTACAAATATCTGTTCACTCGAAAGAAAACAAGCTTAATAGCAACTTTTCAGAAAGAAATGAGTTTAAGTCAGTAATGTCTTTATATTTATGAAAAAGTTGTAATTCCGTAAGCATATTATTTCACTTATAACATGAGAAAAATGTTTCATTATAAGTGAAATAATCTGAGAACGTTTTTATAAATATAAAACATTATTAACTGAAAACAAGCTAATGTATCCTGCTGAAACAGTTCATTGTTAGTGGGCCTGTCATGATAACAAACTCATAAATTATGCCAGCAGTTGTCACCACAAACAATAATATTTATCCATAGTTCTGCTTTTTAGTAAAAATCTCCAGCGGTTTTTACTAAAATGCAGAAACGCCCACATATAAAACAAGAGAACTGTTGTGTCTCTGTTCCTATTGCTAAAAATACACAAAAAATACAAAAAAAGAGAAAACTTTTGCTTTTTTTATCTGTCAAACCTGCAAGAAAGAGTTGCAGAGATCTGACTGCTTTTAGTTGATTAAAAATTCTGTGATTAATTTGTTTATTTAACAAGTAAAAACAAAAAATGAAATGGATTTCGTGATTCAAATTTATTATTGCCACAGGCTGTTTATAAAGAAAATAATCTGCAACATTTTCATCAATATTCTGTTCAGCAGCTCTTATGAAAAACTTTTCAGTCCCTGCAGGATTTCCACGAATTGTTTTTGTGATTTTTTTGTGATTAAAATCTCAGATTTTGTGTCGATAATTTAGAAATATTTGGTAAGATTTTTTTTTCTCATTAAATTTCTTCATACAGAAGAAAAAATGAGGAAAAAACAAAAGTGACTCAGGTTGGAGTCACAAGCTGTAACTCAAAATCAAGTAAGGCTGAGGCAGCAGAACAGTAGAAAAAACAAACACTGCCCCCTGCAGGTTAAAGTTAGCATCACTTAAATTTGATGTTTTTGCCTTTTTTGCAGAAAGATTCACAAAAAATAAAATAAAATAAAATAAATAAATCAGGAATTTGATGATTTTGTGTGAAAATCCAGAGAAAGTGACTTTTAAAACCCTTATTTTTTATACCAGAGGAATGAACGATGCTGTTAGCATAGAGGCTACATGCTAGAATAAAAGCTAACAGAGCGGTTAGCTGGAGCACGGCGGTGGAGGCTGATGGTTGGGACTCGTTCTGATCAAACATTTCTTCTGTGCTGACGTAAACAGAAACAAACCGTTTCCTTTGGCCACGCTTTGAGTTAAACAGAAACTTTGATTAGCATAAAGTCAACAGCAGCTCTCATTACAGAGCGGCGCGCCGCGGCGCTAATGGCCTCCTTTCTTCTTCTTCTTCTCCTCGCTGTGCGGAATGACAACAGGAAGGAGATAATGAGCCGCCGCTGCCAGTCTGAGCAGAAAGAGAAGAGGAAGAGCACAAGATGTCTCTGAGACAAACAAACATTTCCTCTTCTGTTCGACACGCGGCTAACGCAGACGGTGGCCAGATAAACCCTCTAGCAGCAAACAACCGTTTTCATCTCAGAATATTTAAACTGCGGCTCCAAGAAAACAACAAATATTAACTCCAGAGAAGAACCACTTCAGAAACACCCAATATAAACTTTAACACGACTCAGAAATTCAAGAAACACAAAAAAGAAAAAGCAAATAAAATCAGACTTTTTATGTTTTATGTCAGGGGTGATCAAAGGGAGGCCCGTGGGCCATTAGTGGCCCTTAAAATTATTTTGTTGGGCCTCAGAATAAAAGTCAAGAATAGAAAAAACAAATGATGACCCAGAGATGTTTTTGAAAATGTTTATTTTTCTTTTAATAATGTGAAAGTCCAAAGTCATTTTTATGTTCTGGGTCTTTAATTTTATGTAGAGTTCATAAAAGATTAAACAAATAGAAATAAACGCAATTTTACATCTTTATTTTAATGATTTTTCTCACCCTCCAACTGTTCTGATTTGCCAGTTTCAACAGAAACATTTAGTATTGTATTGGTAATGTAACATATTAATAATCTAAACTAATTCTTAATTTATTTCTTAGCAGAAAATGTTTTTATTACATAAAACAGAAATGTTCAATGAAAACTGTCAAATTTAAACAGCAGAAGAGCCACAAAATCCATAAAAATGTTTTATCTGATCAACAATAAACAAGATCTTTACAAAATCTGTATAAAATTAAAAACCCAGAACATAAAATGGCTTTGGATTGTTGCGTTATTAAAAGAAGAGCAAATATTTCACATTTTTAAAATTGCTTTTACCATTCTTCACTTGTAATAAGGGGCCAAAAAATAACTTCAAGGGTCACTAATGGCCCCTGACCCGCACTTTGATCACCACTGACTCTGGCAGTCCACATGCTCTCTTTCTGTGCTCCATTACTGAGGTCTGGATTTGGGGAAGCATCATCTCTCTTAAATCTTCTAATGAAACGTTGAAACTTTCTCCTGTTTTCATCTCATTTTATCAGATAAAAACTATTAAAGGAACAAAATAAAAACTGGAACTAAAACCAGAAGGTCTGCTGTTAGCATTAATGCTAATCTAATGTAATAATGACTGAATATTGAATGAAACAGATTAGAAACACTTTAAAAGTCAGCGTTTCTGTCCATGATGCGTCTACCCCGGTTAGATGTTGGGTCTAGAAATTGGCAGCTAGATGTGTCGGTGAGGAGCCGTTCCAGGCCTCGGCGGCCATGTTGTGTTCACTGATCAATAATTCATATCAGCCATTGATTTACTGCTGAGTTATGAATCACAGACTCATCAGTGGCTCTCTGCGTCTGTTTTCCAGCTCACTGATTCTGGTTTAAATCTTTTTTTTTTTTTTTTTACCATTTCGGATCAGACGCTGTGACTCTGAAAAATAAATATCTAGACTCAAAACTCCCAACAAAACTGCAGCATAAAGAGACAAATCTGGACGAATATTGTCCTAATTTCGTATGTCAAAGCTTCACTGACAGAGAAAAGTGTTTCAATATTTTAAAGATTTTATGTGACAGAAAAACGCAAAGAAAAAGAAACGAGAAATAAAAATAAAAATCTGCAAAAACAGTGATGGCAGCATCATTCTGTGGGACAGGGGAGTGTTTAAGAGTTGATGTGATGTGGATGGAAGAAACCTGGCAGCAGACTGGAGTCAAGGTTCAACTCCCTAAAGCAGAGTCCTAGGCCTAGTCAAAGGCCTAATTCCAAACACGACTTAAAAACCTGATTTATGAAGAATGGGAAAAAACGCTCCGAATGTTCACATGTTTTAGATAAAACCCAGAGAAACTGCAGCCAGATCTGGATCTACAGAGTTCTGACTCATTCCAGATTAATATAAATGCATACCACACTTTTAAGATTTTTTTTGTTGAAAAAAATGTAAAAAAATTATATTTTTTCCTTCAATTTGACAGGTTCTTATAAATTTCTTAAATTTTGTGTTTGGGTGTTTTAAGCTCCATCAGTGGAAAAATTAAGGTCAGATTTACCTAAAGCAGGGGTGTCCAAACTGTGGCGCGGGGCCCTAGGTGGCCCTCTGTATGATTTTTGGTGGCCCTGATCACAGTTCAAGAGCAGATTAAAGTTGGTTTGCTGGTTCAAAAAGTTTAATGCAGATCCGCATTTAGAATCAAATTTGGTGACTTTATTTATTCAAAATACAAGTAAAATCTTAAAATGGAAAATGTAATAAAGTATTGATCCAGGTTTCTGATTTTAATTTAATGGTAATGCAGACATAGACACACCCAAGAAATAAAACTGTTGTCACTAAGAAGACACAAAAATACAGAAAACAATACATTATTTTTAATCTGTCGGAGATCTGACTGATTTTATTTCATCACAATATTCTGTGATTTGTTTTACTTAGCAAGCAAAAATAAATTAAACCGTCTAAATTCAGACCACCAGAATAAAAACTTTTATCACCCAGGTTTTAGTAGAAGAAGAAAAATTATAAATCATGAAAATGGAAAGTTTGTTTTAATTTACTATGTGATTAATTGATTTATTGATTATTGCTACAGGCCTCCTTATCACTAGAATACTGATAACTTTGTGGCCCTTGGAGGAGTTGCAGAGTGTCATTCTTGGTCCCCACGCCCAGCGCTTGGCCCCTCAGGTAGCCGCAGCGATCCGGCCCGGCCCGCTTAGTGGTGACCCTGAAACGGCCTCACACTCCACTGCACATCCAGGTCAGCGCGCCGCTGCAGCGGGTCGATGAGCGGCACACTAACACAGCAGAAGCCCCGCCCCCGCTGCGAGGCCCCGCCCACACCGCCATGCTGGATCCATTTATCGAGCCGTGCTGCACAGAACGGCCGGCGCCAGTTCTGCTGACGGTCGGTAAGGGCTCCGCACGATTCAGAGTAAACTCAGGGTCAAAGTTCAGCTGGGGCTGAGTTAAATCTGCTGACGTTCACCGACTCCTTCCAGCTAAATTATCTCACATTTTCTCACATTAAAACTGAAAATTACATTTTATTTCTCTGGGATTTTAAGTGATAAACATCGGGTGGTCAAAGTGTGGCCCGGGGGCCTTTTGTGGCCCTTGAATTGATTTTGTTCGGCCCCTGAATACAAATCAAGAATGGTAAAACAACAGATGGCAACATTTTTTAAAGTTACTGTTTTAGTTATGAAATCATTTTATGTGTATAAATGATTTTGATTATATTATTGGACAAAATGTAAAGTTTGTTTCTGCTTCTCACTGAATGTAGTTTTTTATTTACATGTTTTTAAAGCACTTTGAACTGCTTTGTAGCTAAAATGTGCCGCACAAATAAACTTGACTACTTAATTGAACAATCTGAAGCCCCGTTTGTGTTTTAGCGTTAGCACAGCTTCTGCTTCAGCCAGCGGTCTCCAGCATATTGGATGATGTTGAATCATTTTCCATGAATCAGTCAAAGTCTGAGGAAATGTCTCCAGAAACGCAGCAGGTCTGCCGATGAAGACAACAACGTCGGCCATCTTGGAGGAAACGCAGCAGGAGATCAGAGCTGCTGTGCAACATTTTCACAATGTGCAGAAAATCCATCAACATCAAATTAAATCTGAGAAACAGAATATAAGAGCAGCTCTAATTTCCTGCAGCAGAGGATCATGAACATGTATGAGGAAATCAGAGAGTTGCAGCATTAAGCGTCTCATGAGCATGTTTGACAGAAACACGCCTGCTTCCTGCAGCCACACCGTTAAACCTGCCACCTTACAGCACTCTGCTGCCTCCTCTCATTCCCCAGTGTGTGTGTGTGTGTGTGTGCGTGTCAGAGTGAATAAGACTCTTGTGCCCTGTGCTTCTGTGCAGTCGGGTGGAAGCTGCAGCACGTGAGCATTTGTGCGCAGGAAACCCACAAACGTGCAGCAGGAGGGACAGAGAGACGTCACATCATGCTTGCTGTCGTCACACAGCGCAGCGCTGCATTCTGTCTGCTTCACTTGGTCTCCCATCATGCCCCGGGAGGAAGGAGAGATGCTCCACTCCTTATCCTCATCCTGTTTTCCAGCAGCCTGTCACAAAGATCAGAGTCCTGAGGCTGAACGCTGGAAGGATGAGAGGAGAAATTCATCCTGATGTGATCTGAGCCTGAAAGGAAGAAACTCCTTAAAACTATTTACCACGATATAGTGGTAGTGTAGCGCTTCAGCGTTAGCTTCCTCTAAATAACATGTTGGTGTAGCGCTTTAGCATTAGCTTCCTCTAAATAACATGTTGGTGTAGCGCTTTAGCATTAGCTTTTACTAAATAACATGTTGGTGTAGCGCTTTAGCATTAGCTTCTATTGAATAACATGTTGGTGAAGCGCTTTAGCATTAGCTTATATTAAATAAGCTAATAACATGTTGGTGTAGCGCTTTAGCATTTGCTTCTATTGAACAACATGTTGGTGAAGCGCTTTAGCATTAGCTTATATTAAATAACATGTTGGTGTAGCGCTTTAGCATTAGCTTCATCTAAATAACATGTTGGTGTAGCGCTTTAGCATTAGCTTCTACTACATAAAATGTTGGTGTAGCATGTTAGCTTCCTCTAAATAACATGTTGGGTAGGGCTTTAGCATTAGCTTCTGCTAATACAGTGTTGGTGTTGTATTTAGCGCTGTCTGCTTTCACCAATGCAACTGAACTTGGACATATCTAGATTTTAAAGAGCTAAATTTTCCTGTTTCATTGTAATTTGACGGTTCAAACTGAGCTGCAAACATTTGCATCAATTTTCCAGATTTTTGCTTAGATCCTGGCGTGAAGCTGAAGGATTTGACTTGGAGGATAATTCAGCCTGCAGACTTTAACTTTATGATCCCGCTGTGCAGGAATCCGTAAACACAGCAGCAGCAGCAGCGTGGCTGTAACTCAGCCACAGCGGCACTGAAGCAGGTCAGTAACTCTACGGCTTTCACACTCATGACAACAGGTGAATAAAATCTACTCTGACTCTTAAAAACAACAACAAAAAGCTTCAAATGAGGTTCAGCAGCTGACATCCTCAGGGGATTCAGTAGAGAGCACCGAATGCTTCTGAGTGTGAATATTTTAAGTGGCGCCATTGAGGTGTGAGTGAACTAAACTACTTTTAATGCTTTATCACTTAGCATCCATAAAACATGAGGAACCAGGAGGGAACGCAGACAGAGATCAGTCAAATAAAAAGCTTTTACAGTCACCTGTAGGGAATGATAATTTGGGATCTAAACGCCGAGTCATCTCCAGGATGAAGCTTCAGATTAGCTGTTAAGACACCAAATTATCTTCAGGCACAATTAAACTTTTTCCTTTGGTCAAAAGAATAAAAAGACAATTATTTAAATACAAACCTGTTAAGATTTGGTGGAATTAACAAACGTAGCTAAAACTGTGTTTCATTTGGACAGTGGTTGGCATGCTTCCACTAACATGCTAAGCTTAGCGCGTCAGCATTCTTGCTAACTCTGAAAATGATTAGCGCACTTAGCTTCCACTAAATTAATCTTTCCAGGCAAATTCTAAAGTGCTAAGTTAGTTAGCGCGGTAGAACTTGGTTATTCATTCTACTGTAATAAAATTAAAGAAAACAAGAAATCTGATTCCAGCAGAAACATGAAACTGAGCATCAGAAAATGACTTCTTCTGGCTTTCTTCTTCCAGCTGGAAACTATGAATCATTTTCTGTCTACGTCACATTAAACTTACATAAAACCTTAACTAAAAACTGAAGTTTATTATTATGTGACAAAATGTGAAGAAACTCTTCTGCTATTTTTTCTCCCATAAATTAACCTCCAATCATCTTATTGTCTCCATATTTGCTGCTTTTTCAGCAGAACTGCCTCCAGCTCTCTCTCACACAGATCCAGTCGCTCCACACACACACACACACACACTGGGACCTGTGTGAATCCCAGGTGGAAACATGTCAGCAGTAAAACCAATAAGCTGCGGCGCGGCTCCCTGACTGCAGCGTTTTGACAGATGCTGCGCTGCAGGTGACTTGGCGATGCCGATGCGTCGTTTTCCTCATGAAGACATCAAACGTGTCACCAAACAGATGCTGTACAGCCGCGGCCATTTTCAAACTCTGGATCTGGACCCGTCACCAAGTCAAACCCAGACTTCTATTATCACTATTCATAATAATAATAGTTCATGATGCAAGAGGAAAACTCATCCTTATTTAGCCCAAAGCCAAATTAAATGTCGTTACTGGATGGTATTGGTCTAGTAGCAGTCAGTATTCCAACAATTCTGTACAGGCCTCTGATTGAAGACTGTTGCTGTGTGACAGTCTCATACTAACATGCTGACAGCTCAACCTCAGCTCAATATAAAACATGTGTTTTAGAGAGAGACACTGGAGAAGGGGAGATGATGGATGGAAGAGATGGATTGAACTTCCTCCTTCTCTCTCTGCTCTTTGGTTCTCGTTGTCATGGTTGCAGATCATAACAAATGTCCAAAAGTAAAATTGTGAGAGATAAAGAGTGCTTCAAGTGGAACAGCATCCAGAACCAGAGGGAATAACGGTCCAAACACACAATAATTCAACCAGAAATATTAGAACTGAGCTGCTCTCTAAGCTCCTCCCCTTTCCAAAGATCCTCAGTAGACTGAGATGTGTGCTTAATGAGGACTTCTTGAAACTTTAAGTACAAACCCATAGGCGGATTTCTAGGTGAGACACAAACTAACGCAAAAGTGAAAGCATAACTGACAAAAACAAAAGCAAAAAAAATTCACAAAAGTAGGTGGAGCCAAGATAGACTCAGGGGCGTGGCCAAGTGAGCGGAGGAAGTTCAGCACTTTGTCGCTTTATTTAGCAACTTTTCAGATGCTCAAGGGTTTTTTGATTTAAAAAGAAACTTGTCACAAATGTAGATACTTTTTCTGTTATTGAAAGTTTTATGGCGACATGTTAAAAAGAAACAGCTTTAAACAACAGGAATTTTCACGCAAAATATTACAGAATCAGCAGGTTCTTGTATTTTCTCAGGTTATTAAACATCGGTTTAATCTGAAACATGCAGGCAGGACGAATCTGGACTTTGAGCCCGTATGAAGACTTTTGGACCCAGTTCTCAAAGGTTTAAATAAAATTCAATTTAATTTCAATGTTTCCGTCCTTTGAACCCAGAAGACGAGCCTGACGTTCCTGAAGACGATGAGACATTTCTGGAAGCGGGACAACAGTTTCTGTTCAGGACCGGTTTGAGATTTATTGTTCTGTTTCCAGTTGCCTGAGGTTCTGCTCCAGCAGTAACTCGTCCTGTTTTCTATAGCCATCAGCTTTATAAATGGCTGCGTCTCCGCGTTCAGCCCAGCTGACGCCAACACCCAGCTGGAGGCCAGAACCATAAAGAACCGGATCATAAAACCAGAACCAGAACTCTCCATACGGCTCAGCGACTCCCAGACAGAACCAGAGATCCAGAAGCAGAAGATCAGCAGGTGGGTCTGGTCGTTTGGACCAGAGTGTTTAGACGGCGCCGAGATGCTGCACTGCCAAAAATCTAAATCTTACCAAATATGTTCAGTTTAGTTTCCAATGCAAACAGTTTAGTTCACCTAAAATAAGATAAAACAGACAGACAAGTAACTAAGTTTTAAGTTAGTAAATCCTGGCAGATTATTTAACTCTGGCATGATGATTTTCCCATATTATAAATCACATAACCTGCCAGTGGAACTAATATGTTCTCATTTTAAAAAGGCATTTTTTGACACTTTTTTTGTTTTAAATGTCAAAATGTAAATTAGAAATTTAAAATTTACATTTTAAATATTTTTGTTCTTCCATTTGGGTTTCTACTGTTTCTAAAACTGAGATCACTTAAAAAAAAAAAAACACACCCAGCTGTTTTTCCTGCAAGAAGCTAATGTCTCTTTGGTGTCTGGAAAATGAGCCGTTCAAATACATCTGGATTGTTAACTCATATTCCACACTGTGCCGTTACCTAGAAACCTCAGTAGAGTTCCTCTTTGTTACCTAGCAACATAAGCTGAGCTCCAGTATATTTGTTCAGCTGGTTTTACCGCTGTATGCATTGTACAATGGCTACTGTTATTGACTCACCATCCGGGAACCTCTTGCTGGATTCTTATTGGTTGTGCAGGAGGCTCCACTAATGCTGTTCAAAGATGTACGGTTGTATAATTGCATATCTCTTTGTAGCCATTCTGACATGTGAGTCTAAACACTGTGTTGGGGGCGTGTCCAGCAGCAGCTTATTTAGATTTAAAGTGACAGAGGCCCTAGAGCAGCTGATTCTGAAAGAAGAACTGAGCAGACTGAAATGTCATTATCTAAGAAAAATTCTGTCTAAAAAACTGTAGAAACATGTTCTGTATGCTTTGCTAACCTGTTCAAGGAAACATGTTAGGTTACAGGTTATTTTATTTTGAGTGAAATTAGGTATTTGTAGAAATGAGACAGAAATGCGTGGTAGATGTTGTTTGTGTCGTGTCCCTCTGTGTCCTGACCCGGTTCATCGTCCTGTCAGTCTCCTCCCAGACCCAGAGTGAGTGATGATTCCCCTCCAGGCCACCATGATCACTCCTGTCTCTGGCTGCTGCTCTGGGTGGATGACCGGTTTGGGACAGCCTGACCCGGTCCGGTCCGGTCCAGCTCTGAGGGTGAATGGTTCTGACAGCGTCGGCTGAAAACGGCCTGCTGTCCTCAGAGTGAGTGGCTCGGTTAGCGAGCGAGGCGTCCGGCGCTCTGCTCGGTTTGTTCCCCTGACCGAAACCGCGTCCTGTCAGGGAGGAGGCTCCGCTGGGGCCCGGAGCCGACAGCAGACCAGCAGCCACCTGACCCGGCCTCGTGGTGCAGCTCTGCCTCCGGCCCACACTGTGCTCTCTGAGTCAGAAACCATTAGCTTGCATGCTAGCACCGCCCATCCCCCACCAACAAATACAGAGAGAAAAATCTGCCTTCATGACATCAAGTCATAATTTATCCTGCAAAAAAAAAAAAAAAAAAAAAACAAGCTCTTTACTTCCTGTCTGATATTAAAGGTGACGTATTACGGGTTCTTGAACAGATTGGAAAAACATGTTTCTACATTTTTTACACAAAATCGATCTTAGTCTGCTCAGTTCTTCTCATCTGTAGCTTCTGTGTCACTTTAAATCCTAACCTGCTGCTGCTGGCCACATCCCCCAAATCAACGTTTACACTTACACATGAAAATGACTGCAAACAGATGTACAATAATATAACCCTTTGAAAAGTAGAAGCGGCGACTCTAAGAACACAACACTAGGTTTCTGGATGTCAAGTTAAGAACAAAACACTTCTCTTTTCCAGCAGCCACTGTACAGCGCATACAGTGGAAAAACAGGCGGAACTTTGCTGGGGTTGCTAAGTAACGGTGCAGTCTGACTCAGCATTCTACAGGTTTTTGAACAGCTCATTTTCCAGACACAAAAAAATATTAACTTATTGCCAAAAAACACTTTAAGTGCTTGGTGTGTTTTTTTCTAAAGAAGTAGAAACTCAGAAGCACAAAAACCTGCAAAATGTGAATTTTGCACAATTTGTCCCCTTCATGGCTGTTTTACTTCCCAATAGTCTGGCAGACCCGGTTCCATTAGAACCAAAACTGTATCATCTGTTCCATCTCCAGCTGCTGTGGTTCTTTCTCTCTGCTTTGCATCAGACCAGGAAAACAAGAAAACTTAACCAAACAAATACTTAAATGTTTACCTGAGAATCTTTAATTCAGCTTACAAATCTGCTGACTCATCATTTTCCTTTTAGGTCCAATTCCTTTTCATTTATTTTACTTTTAAATGTGAGCAGCTTTAAGATTTGACTGAAGAGGAAAAACGTGGTATTTATTATAGTTGCATATTTTTGTGTTTGTCTCCAGAGTTGGAGTTTAAGTATCGTCAGTAGTTACTTCCAAATACACGAGTCATATATTCAAACTTCCTGTCAAAAACAGAAATAGTGAACTATAGGTTGTTTACGTTAGCTACAGCTAACAGGCTACGCTAGTTTTCTGGGGGAAAATCCTGAATTATGGAGCAGATATCAATGTTTCTATAGTTTCAACCAATAATTATATTAAGACCCTTCATTAGTTTTGTTCTAATTTTTGAGGAAAAATTTAAAACTTGTGAGGAAAGCAATAAGTTGACAAAGTGTTGAGATGTTGATGTTTTCCCGGCTGATCGTCTGGGTTACTAACCGGTCAGAACTCATCAGAACTCGCCGACGGGTCAAAACCAGATCCAAAAGGGACTGACGCGGTGCAGGCAGCGTTCCCGGCCACACCACTGCACCGAACGCTGCAGAGATCCCAGAAATTTTTAGAAACAGCTGAAAGCGTCTCAGAAGCTCAGACAGGCAGAAGATATCAAAGGGCATGCGATGTTTAGAGTTCCCTGGCACAGAAACGCCTGGAGGAGGGGCGACGGGATATTTAAAGCCTTAAGGTGAGAATCCAGCCGGGTTCCCAGGAAACGCTCGGAGGAACTCCTGATGCCTGATGGAGGAGAAGCTGATCTGCTGCTCCCGCTAACAGCAAGCTACGCTACGAAACGACAAGGTCAAACCAGTCCAGGGACACGGTCATCATTTCCGTGGCAACCGCTGCCTGGTCGCCCCCTGCTGCAGGGCGGCAAACAAAAGACGCCTTTGTTTACCGTTTGTGTTTCAGCTTCAGCCAAAAGAAGCAAACAGTTCAGGATCAATATGAGAATACAGTCCTCTGCATTCAATTATACATTCAATAAATTTATAAATAAATATAAAAATGTATCCATATGTCGATAAATAAATAAATTTGTGGATAAATTAATTTATACATAAATACATATATTCATGAATAAATATAACTAGATAAATATATAATTAAATTTATGTCTAAGTAAATAAATGGATAAACAGTTATGGATAAAAACAAGATCAACACGTACATTTATAAATAAATTATAATTAAATTGTTTCGGCTTTATGGATCTGCAGACAATTTATCCCCATATAAACGAATAAAAAGCAGCGATCTGCTACAAGAAGTTCACATCAGATAAAATAAACTGTATTCAGAAATTAATTTAAAAACAAGAAAACTGAACAACGATGTGAGAATTTTGCACAGTACAGATTCAGTTTCCATGAACGGAATCCTGACAATGAAATCCATGAAACCAACCTGGAAGCAGACGGGTGGGTTTATGAGCAGAGAGTCGGGCCGAAACATGGAGCCTCGTGTTGGGAACCAACTGGGAGCCCCGAGAGGCTCCTATGGGATCCTGAGTGGGTGTGTGTGTGTGTGTGTGTAAGGATTTACAGTAAGTGGTGTTTGCAGAAGAGAATCGAACACCGGAGAAAGAAGCTACATCAGTGGCAAACTCCATCAGAATGCTGGGAGAACTGGGAACACCCACAGATAGAGGGTTCCCCAGTCCTCCCAGTGTTTCCAGTACTCCCAGTTCCCCCAGTGTTCCCATCCTGACGGGTCCAGAGATCCTGCTGGCAGCCATGGAGATGCCACATCTCTAACCATTATCATTAAAGCTCATCCAGTAAATATCCCAGACCCAGTTTGTTGTTTCTCACTTCGCCGTGAAGATCGCAGCCAATCACAAGCCGACTTCTGAAATACTTGGCTCTAACCAATTACACACTGGCTTCATCAGAATCTGTCCTGGTTTACAGGAGAAAATGGGTCCAAAGGGAACCAGAACCACAATGAATGAGAACAAAGGGGAATAAAATGTATTTTAATAATAATAAGCTTTGAAGGACTGAGCCATAAAGATGAGAAATGGACCGGGTCAACGATCTGTTTCAGTCCGACAGGCTACCAGCACACTCAAAACTGAAAATCCTGTCTTTTTATGGTCAGTGAACGCACCGCACTGAGAAAAGAGTCAAACATTAACAGCAATAATTTGGGTTCATATAGCCTGCCATACTAAGTCATTTTCACCATGGTATTAATTTATTTATAAATATTCCACAATCTGTATTGAAAAGTTTGAAAAGTGGCCAAAAAACAAACAAACAAAACCCCAAAAAACTAATTGATTAATTTCTAATAAAAGTCAGGTAAACTCCACTGGGCTTGATGTGCTTTGGGCAGATTAAACTAACATGCAGCTTTCCAGCCATAAAACCTCCAGATGGAAAGAAATGAAAACACTGTGAAGTAGAGAAGAGGTTCTGTGATGCTGTGGGCCTGATTCTCTACCAAAGGCCCTGGAAACATCAGCATTCTGAGGACGGGCCGCCGTTTGGACTATTGGCAGGAAAACTGCATAAATCACGTCAAAAATACTTCAGCAGAGACAAGTGACCTAAAGCCTGGATCATCTACAGGAAGTGACATAAAGCCTGCACCATCTACAGGAAGTGACATAAAGCCTGCACCATCTACAGGAAGTGACATAAAGCCTGCACCATCTACAGGAAGTGACCTAAAGCCTGGACCATCTAAGGGAAGCTACAAGAGCTTAAAGGGATAAATCTGTTCCTCCTGCTCCTCATATCGTCTCTCTGGAAACGGTTGGATGGCTGAAACGCCCTCTGGTCTCCTTCCTCCTCCTCCTGGTGCAGAGCATCAATAGAGCGGCTGTGAATTGTTTCAGCCTGTCTGTTTAATTGCTTCTGTCGTTCAGGACGGCTCCACACAAAGCACCGCTGCGCAGCAGCAAGCGCCACTGTGAGACCCAACCCTGGTGCTGGACCGACTCCAGAAAGCCGGTCAGTTCATTTCAGGGTCTGTAATTAATTCATTATGTTTACGTCCATAAAATGAGCAACATAAGTTATTGAATAAATAGACATACAAGCTTGTTTTAAATGTATTTAGAACCATCAGATTGATGCAAAGTATTATTCTACCTACACTCAAGAAATGAGAATATTGATTCTGATGAAGATGATTTTGAAAATTGACAACCTTTTACCTTTAAGCAGGTATTAAACATACTTTTCATTAAGGTCACAGTCCTGTATTAAACTGTTTTTCCATTACTCTGATGTAATCACATCAATATTCACATTTAAATGGTTTTACTGGCTGTAAGCAGAAAATCAGCATAACTAACATAAATAAAAGCTTTCAAACTTTGATCTGGTGCAATTCATCAGTATGGATTTCTGAAATAAACAGGCTTTTAAATAATGTTCCAGTTTATTAAATGTTTCTGTATTTATCTTCCCAGAGTTTCTCTGATCGTTCCTGGATCTCCTTCAGCTCTGCGTCTCCCTCTGCGGATCAGACTCCAGCATCTTTATTGGGGTGAGCCTGGAGGCCAGCGGACTTCTTCTTCTCTGGATAAATCTCCATCTGAGGAGGACAGCGGCGACTCTGACCTCATTACCGCTGCTTAGCGGCGTTAGTGTCGCCGTTTAATCTCAGGATTTATCTGCCTCCACTTCCAGCTGCATTCCTGCCTCTGCAGCCGCAGGAAGAGCTGCAGCAGCAGCGAAGCTTTCAGTGCAGCCGTCGGCTCTAAGGGAAATAAAACCTTCCAGTAGAAGAGAAGGTCTTCATTAGCCTGGAAGGTGGGTTTGGACCAAATATCAATAAGTCATATCAGAACTTTTTCTTGACTTCTAGATTTGTTTGTTTTTTGGTTTAGACGTTTCGTGTTTCATGTTCAGGTTCATGAGGTGAGGAAGATCGTCGTCGTCTGGATCTTCATTTTTAAGTCTGGTGATGCAAAAACAACTTTATTCCCCCATCCTGAAACACATCAACACGACACGCGTGTGTGTGTGTTTTACATTAGCCTGATGTCAGAGAACATCAAGAGGTTTCTCCTCTCCCCTGAGATTACTTCATCTTCCCTCTCAGTCTCTGGTTTTTGCAATCGCTTCATTCATCGCAGGTTTAGTAGATTTTTTTAAGTTTTTCCCTGAAAACAAACACTGATGGTTTGCATTACTTTTTTATTACTCTCCAAACCCTATCCCTCTGAATAGATTGTTTTCTTAAGGTGCAGACACAGGAACGATGCAAATAAAAAACAGAAGCTAAAAATGCTCCGAACACAAAATGGAAATATGGTGCAAAAAGGAAAAACAGCAGCAAACGTTGCAACAGAACAGAAAGCAGAAGTCCTCCTGACCAGCAGGGGGAGTCGGCCAGCAGATGATCTGCAACATGATGCTCAGTAAAGAAGAAACAAAAGCTGCGTTATACTTTATGTCTTTTACCTTGAAAGCAGCAGATTTATTTAGGTAATATCACCGACTCCAGACTCCCCCTGGTGGTCTGGAGGACTTCTGTTTAATGGAACGAGTTAGCAGCTTTGATACTTGATGTTTTTATTTGTAGCATTTTCTTCTTTTGTTTTCATTTTCTGTGATTGCAGCTTCTCTGTTTAAATTTGTTTTTTGGAGTTTGCGTCGTTCGTGTGTCGTTTTCACCTGCGAGCGGCCGCAGTATTTCCTAAAGATTCACCGATCTGACGAAAAACGATTCCTGGTCTTCATTAGGGTCTGATTGTGATCAATCCAGATTCTTTATTCTGTTGAGATCAGCTCAGACCAGAATGCGCTGCAGCTTCAGCCCGCAGCACTGTGAGTCACCACCGTGCTTCAGTGTGACTGGTTTTCACCTCTACAGTCAACGTTATAATCAAAGTTAATCTCTGAATGAAACACCTGGCTGTCTGAGCTCCACATCGATGATTTCTGTTAGAGTGAATGATCCAGTAACTGGATCAGCAGCGTTCATGTTGAACCTGCTGCTTTTCTGTTCCTCTGCTACTGAATTATTCATCACCTCTCCAGGCGGCGACCGATCCGGTGCTGCTGTTATTTTAGGATCAGATCTACGTTTCCTTCCAGGTTCTGAAGCAGAAAAAGATCCGGTCCAGTAGAAATCAGCATTTATCTCATTATTTATCATGATTAATTACAATTAATATTTAAAACTCCTAAAAACTGTCAGAATATTTAGTTTTAGTTGTTTTTTTCCCCACTATTTGTCCAATGAAAGCATCAATAAATACAGATAAATTAGAAAAAATGATTAAATCAAGTTAGTGTGAGAAGAAATCAAACTTCTTCATGTTACTGCTGTCCAGACGAAGCGTTTTGTGAAATAGGAATGCGTTTCGAGGAGGATTTGTGGTTTTTTTTGGCCGCAATTACGGCGACACAGTTACAGTCATGGTGTTAGTTTCGATGGGAACTGATCAAATTTTATCGATACAGATTCCATTATTGATCTCACTTATTGATTATTCTCTATGAGTTGGGAAATAAACTCTAATTCAAAATATGAACCATGTCGTATTCCACTTCCTGTCTCCACAGGAACAGGAAGTGGCCCTGCAGGAGGGAGGAAGAAGCATAGACATAATATAAGGATAGACGCCTCATGCCCCGCTGTCGCCTATTGTCGCTGACGAGATTTAGGGCGGCCATCTTGGAGCGGTATACCACTCCACTCGGTCCTATGTGTTTAACAGGCACAGTGACGGATCAGCGCATTTAATCGATCATAACACGCTTTTTTGTTACTGGAAACCATATTCAAACATCTATCAAAGCTACATTTATAAACAATTGTATTATTTAAGTATGTTATTCAAGTTATTTAAGTATTTAAATATGCTTAGTGGCTAAAACAATAGAATAGGAATGGAATATTCTGATATTGATGTATAAAGAGCATATTACAAAGCACACAGCCGTTCATAATTTATTTAATAAATTATTTAGTAATATCAATACATATTTAAATAACTATACAACACAAATAAAGATTCATAATGGCACAAATAAATAATTAATACTGAATATATATATATATATATATATATATATATATATATATATATATATATATATATTTATATTTATATTTATTTATTTATTTTTTTTGCCGACTTCTAGCTTCAGAGATTCAGCAGCTGAGATTAAGTCCAAAATCTGATGAGATAAATCCCTGCTGCAGTGAATCCGTCTCTCTTTATAGATTTCTCCCTCTTCTTCCTCACATCGTGTCTTTATGAAACTTTCAAAACAAAAACGGAAGATTTGGGATGTATCTTACTAGTGAAAGAATTACATATAAATAATAGTCTTTACCACCTGTGTAAACTTTGCTGGTGAATGTTATAACACATAAGTTTTATAATATGTGTTATATTGTTTCATTTCTAATGCTCTTGTGTCATATAATCTAAGTCAATGTTAGAGAATAATTAATATTTTTAGATGTACAGAATCTCAGTTAGCCTTCATAGCGGGGCTGAACCCGTATTACACCAAGCACTGTAGCTAATATTAGCTAGTATCTCGCCGGTGGACATAAATACAGTAAAGTAATATTCTAATCACAATATATACACAATAATATGTCCATCTTACTTGTGAAATGCTGTCTGTGGAGCCCTCACATCAATAATCCATAGATCCGAACAATAATATCCCTCAGAGCTGAGGCATCGTCTATTGTTTTGATTGAGGAAAGTAGGAGTTTATACCGCTCTAAGATGGCCGCCGTATTTCCTGCGCCGGAGCAGCCAATGCGGCGTCTACCCTTATATTATGTCTATGGGAAGAAGCCCAGGTCTATGAATGATAGATGTGTCAGCGTGAGAAGCCTAATCTAATCTGGAATATTCCCAGTGAGTCGGATTTATGGTGTTTTTTTCTCTTCTTTTGTTATCGGTGCAACGCTGAAATTACATCCCACACATAAAAATATAAAACATGCCGTGAATGCAGAGCAGCTGAAGCATGAATACATTATGTGTGGAAAACAGGATGAAGACGGATTTATTCTCCATTCATGGCTGAAATAATATTCTGCTGTTAATCAGTTTCTTCAGCTCTGCTGTAAAACGTGAAGCAGAACCAAACTACAGAAACGGTCCTGCTAGAGTCAAACTGGACCAACATTATGAATATCTTCATTCTTTAAATGAAGAGCAAGTAGGTGAGGATTGTTTGCATGTCATCAAAATAACTTTAATTCTAATAGAGAAACTCATTTATACAAACATTAACAAATGTTTGTTTTGATCATTTAGCTTGAAGCTCATTTAAACCCCCAACCTCACTGATTTAATGCAGAAATGATGTCAGACACCAAGGTTGATGTTTCTCTTCTACATAAACATCAAACATCTGGGTTTACAGATCCGCTGGAGACACGAATACGAAGCGATTCTTCAACAAATAACTCCAAAACTGTCAGATGGCTAAAAACTCCTGATGGAAATCAGAACATCAGTGTCGCAAATTATCAAACTTAAATTATGTTTTAACTAAACCTCAGAAATCAGAAGTGGGAAAAGTGGATTGGCGCATTCTTAATTTACATCATTTAATCACATCTTCAAGTTGACTGTTTTGTTGATGCTCTTGTGGGGCAGAAAATGGAGAAAGTAGAAACAATAACATTTGAGATAATGTCAGTTGTTCTTTTTTACCATCAATAACTGAAGAATAAATCATAATTAGATATTTTTCCCGATGAATGGCCAGTCCTAAGTTGAGGAAGGAAAAGGCGGCCATTTGCATTTTCAGTCTCTTTGCTGATAATGAGCCATTCGTCTCCTTCTCTGCCCTCTCTCCTCCTTTGCGTCTGTCTCTTTGCTGGTGTTTGTCGGATTGAAATGTCTGCTGATGCTCCCATCATGCTTTCTGTTCCCACAGGAAGCAGCCAGTCAGCGGATTTAGCAGAGATCTGCAGTCAGGACTCAAGGACGATCCCTGATCTCCGCCGGAGAGCAGAGGGGCATGATGGGAGCCGGCCGCGGTGAAAAGCTCGATTATATGAGTTTTGATTCCCCGAAGTGAGCAGCGAGGAAAAGTCAAGGGTGTGACCTCCAAATCCACAGCTAGCTGTCTGAGGGAGTCTGCTGAGTGTTAGCTGAAGGGTTCAGGGGGGAAATGAATCTGCAGCGTACGTTCTGTTTCCTCTGCAGTCAGCAGTAAACACAAAGTTTGCTGCTCCTGCACCTGATACGTCCGTGTTGCTAATGCAAAAATATCTGCTAAACATCAATACGTGAGAAGCTGAAAAACAACACAAAAAATACTCAATGTAGAAAGGATGTTTTCCACCAGCGTTACAAGATGCAGCAAACTTTGTTTTTAGCGCTAGAAAATGATATTTACAGTAAGAATGCACTGTTAGCTACTGATACTTTTAGAATGATTACTGTTGATGGATATCTGTATGAAGATTGAGATCTGCAGCAAGACCAGAGGTTCAAAAACTATCAGGAACTGGATCAAAAAGCTGTTAGGATGATAGAAAGCTTTCCTGCAGCTGGAAAACATCAGATGTATACCTGGGAATTCAGCAAAAGTTTAGATTACTTGGCCGGTCAGGAGGACAAAAGAAGATTGTTTTTTCAAAGTCAGATTTTCAATTCAAAGTCATGATTTTTAAAATATTCAGTCATAATTTCACCAAGTAATTCATTCATTTATAAATGTCACAAGTCTAAACTAAATATTTAGATTAGAGCTAAATAGTTAGCTAGCAAGCTAAACATTTAGCTACAAATACATATTGAACTCTGAGCTAGCTTCCTATTTAGCTAGCTAGTTAGCTCAGCATTATAAACATTTAGCATGCTAAATATTTACCTCTGAAGTAAATATTTAGCTAGAACTATGCTAGATAAGTATCTAGCTAATATGCAAAAATAGCATGACTCAGAGCTAAACTTAATATTTAGCTAATTAAAAGTTATATATTATGCTAATGTGCTAATTAACTTCCTGATAAGCGGAAGTGGAATATCAGAATAAAAGCTAGGTTGAGACTGAATGCTGATAGATCACTTTAGCTGTGAATTTGCCTTTAAAAAACGTCTCATCCTTGGTTTTAAGCTGAAATGCCGTTTAAAAAAAGAGGAAAAGTAACAAAGAGGTGACATGAAGCAATTCGAAAGCAACAATTTATAAAGAGGTTTGGACGCCCAGCTTTTATTTTGTTAGTCAACTTCTGGTTAACTACAGATGAATTTGTATATCAGATAAATATAGCTAAATGTTTAGCTTCATACTTAATATTTGTCTAAGAGATAAATAATTAATTTGAAGCTAAATATTTAGCTTGTTAAATAAATATTTAGCTTCAAGCTAATTACCCAAGTTGCTAACTGAATATTTAGTTCACTTAAATATTTAGCTTCAAACTGTAAGATTTGAATAATGAAAAAATTATGAAAATACGAGTTTGAGCCTCTAATTTTTTCTCTTGCAACTAAATTATTAGTGTTAATTTTTGACTGTAGCTTTACATATGGGAGAGTTATAATTGAGAGACGCTCAGAAAGAGCTAAAGAGGACAAACAGATTCAGAGAAAGCCCTGAGGCTCAGGAGCAAACCGCCTGCAGTAATCGGTCGAATGAGTCAGTGACCTCCTTTAACTCCCCCCTCATTTTTCCTCTTTAAATCCACTTTTATCTGTAATTCTCATTTTCAATCAGCCTCGCTGATTAATTTGTGTTCTGTCAGATTGATTTTCCTGAAAAACTGGGGTTTCCGAAGGTTTAAGGTGACAGACAGGCTAATAACAGTACCTCAGTATGAAAATGCTTTAAATGTTCAGACTAGTGATTTTTCTGACTCAGTGAAAAAACGACATTTTGGATTCTGATTTCCTCTGACCAGTAAGTCAGCGCAGTTTAGATTAAGAAATTAAACTAATATCACGTTCAAGTGACAAGTCTCTAAAAATCATGGCAGCGGCTCAGGTAAATAGTAAATATATTGATAATTCAGCTATGGTGCTCATCATCCATCAGCCAATCAGAGGAGATGTTTGTACCTGGGAGCGGCTATGTATGAGGAAACTGTAGGCGGCTATTTTACAGAAGAGCAATGGATTCAACACGTTGAACTGTGATGTTGTGAGACTTTCACACAGTCTCTGAAATATAAAGTCTTCATCCTCCCCCCACTTCCTGTCGTCTTCGTTGGCGTTTCCGCCAGCAGTAACATCGAGTAGTTGATCAAGTGATTAGAAAAAAGTGTTTCCATTGCAGTTTTGCTAAATACATCCATTTTGATACAGTTGAAAAATCTCCTCATCCTAAATTTGCGCGTTTCCACGAAAAAATTTATTCCAGTTGGCTAGATGTCAGGCTATGTGGAAGCGCAGCTACAGACACTCTGAGGTCTGTGAACAGGAACGCCACCGCCTGATTCCTCTGAGCCACAGACATCTGGATGGAGCCGCTCAAACTGCAGGTGAAGGAGCAGAAACATCCAGCTGGGAGAAAACACCTGGGGTTTTACAGAGTATCATCAGCCTGGCGGGCCTCCAGGCTTTACCTGCCCACCCACCAGGCTGAGCATCGTTTACTTATTTTAAATGATTTTTATTTTTACACCGCTAACAGTGATAGCAAAGACGGGTTAAACTAGACTGATGTACAATAAAACATCAGCAATTTTAGCAGACAATTATCTATTTAAAAAGAAAATGACATTTGACTGGAGATACACAACCTACAGAAAAATTAGTTTTATTAATCCACTGCTGGATTTTCTTTGTTGTTTCCAAAATTTCCTGTCAACTTTGAACATTTTTAACAGAGAAACTCAGTGGGGCGGCTGGCGGACGGCCTAGCGTCCCCTAGCGCCAGGCTGAGCAGGTTTTCTGACGGAAACACTGATTTGGCAGCACTAAGGAAATCTGTTTTCAAGTCTCAGTGTGAAGGTCATGGCGACCTCGGGCTGGTTTCCACCTGGAGTGAAGCAACACCTCACACACGGCTTCAACAGCAGCAGCGAAAAACCGACTCTTCCTCATCAGCTCATCCTCTGGCTCTCTGACCACCATAGCGGAGGGGGGGGAGGCTCGGATAAAAGTGAAGTAATTGGCCAATCATGCAGCAATCAGGGGCTTTTCTCTGCTGGACTGCTGGAGAGAGTTCAAAAGCTGCAGCCGCTCCAACAACGCGCGCGCGCGCGCACACACACACACACACACACACACACACACACACACACACACACACACACACACACACACACACACACACACAGCGGCACAGTGATGGTCCAGAATTGATAACCAGTAATCATCTGATCTAATAATAGATGAGAGCGAGCAGTAGTAGAGGAGTGAACGCGCTGCTGTTGGTCTCCATGTTGGGACCCGGATCATTCCTCTGAGGAAAACCAGCAGCTGGACGACACAGCGCCTCACACACACCACACACACCCACACACAGCTGCACTGAAACCGAGCTAAGGCCTGTTACCAGACGAGAAGCAGTGACATAACAGTAATGACATAATGATGCAAGATCAATAGACTTTATAATGAACATTTAACACTGGAACTGGAAGACATTTTAAATATATTTTAAAAAATCAGATATAACATTTTAAATAAATAAACAAAACAAGAGACACAACTAGGTTACACTATGATTGTAACTAAGCAATCAACCAATTAATCCATGATAAATTAAAATGTGCTCCAAGACTTCTATTCTGATTTATTTACACACTTCATAATGTGTTTTATTAATGGTTTCAGTCTTATGCAAGTTTTATTTCCTTTTTATTTGTTGTTTTTGTTCGTTTTCTGTGTGAGTTTTCAGTACAAAAGGACAGTTTATTAGACTTTTAGAAGGCGATGTTGCATTATTATGTAATTATCAATAAATTACTTGACAATGGTCCCAAAAAACAATTGATTATCCCAATAATTACTCGGAAAATTGATCATCCAGTAAAATGTAGTGCACAGCTTATTACTAAATATGACTAATGTATGTTCTTTTTACTTTTTTCTTACGATACCGCTCTATTAAAGTAGAAAGCTAAACATTTAGCTAGCAAGCTAAAAACTTAGCTTAAGGTTAAATATAGCTTAAAATTAGCTCGCTAAATATTCAGATTGAAGCTAAATATCAAAAACAAAGTTACAAGATTCTTCAACTAAAATGGAGCAGAGAAAAATAAAACTAAAAAGTTAACATTTTAGGCCATTTTTAATCTAAAACATTATTTAAGTTTCAATGTTTTGATGAACTAAATGTTCTGATGGCCATTTTGTGGTAGAATGTGGTTTAGTGATGTTGGTCCGGTGAACTGACCCCTTGGTAAAAATGCTTGTAGGTTTGACTCTGCCTGGCTGCACACAGAGAAACTCCTGGTTTCCCTCTGAGAAAAGAAAACCGAGCAGAAACCTGAAATCTAACTCGAAACCTGATCAACACAAACTGGAACGGCGAGCTGTCCCAGTGTGTTGGACATGCATCAGAGCATCCAAGCAGACTTCTAACTGAGAAAGACAGTGATGAAAACGCTGCGTCTTCCTCTTTAACGCGTCCGGTAACAACTCAGCTGACGCGTCAAACCGTTTCCATTCAAACAGCGACAACATGGCGGCTGCGTCTGAACCGCTCAGCCTCACGTTTAACCACAGCAGCTTCAAACCGTTTCCTCATCAACACCCAGCAGCAAAACCAACCAAACGAAACCTCTTCTTCCTCCTCCTCCTCAAACATCTGATCAATATCTGATCATTTTGTTCTTCCGCTGATCATTAACTCCTTCACATTTCCCCCCTTCTCTTCAGGGGAAAGCTGTTTACAAAGAAGCAGTTTTCCAAACCAAACGTGAAAAAATAATCACTATGCTTGTTAATTAAGGTTAACCGCTCGTTTTCTTGGAAAGCTGAGTCCATCTTTGCCTGGTTTAACCCAAACCCAGGGCCTACGGAAGCCCTGAAAGTCAAAAACACACTTTCTAACTCTGATAAAATAAAACAAAAAAATTGGATAAAATATTTTAAAGCTACTTTTTTTTTCTGAAGGTTAGATAAAAAAAAGAATTAGCAAAATTTGATCAATTGTGTTTTTATATTAATTCTCACTATATTTATTTAATTTGTACTGAAAAGAAAAACAAACGTGGTGGAAAAGAAAAATGTTTGTCTGCCTTTTTCTCACTCAAATCCTTTAGTGAAAAAAATTAATTTTTCTGCTGTGTTAATCTGCTTTTCTTCTCATCTGACATAAATGATGCTTTTCTTTTGCTTTAACTTTTTTTTTCTTTTGGTATTGTTGAAATAGAAAAAAAGAAAGAATACAATATAAGTATTCTTTTATTGTCCCACAATGTGGAAATTTCTGTCCAACAGAAGCAAAAACGGCAAATAGACACACACAAAAAACAAAAGATAAAATATATAAACAAACACCGTACAGTGAGGGAAAAATTTCAACATAAATATAAGAAAATACTCCAGTTCAGAGGAATGTGCAACTAAATTGCACATTTGAGACAAAAATGTCATGAAACTATTTTTTTTATTTTCCCTTCAGGACTTGGAAGGAAAAAAAAGCTTTTATTTTCTTTTCTGCTCTGTTGGTTGATGAGTGAGGGAAATAAAGCCAAAACAAAACATAAATATCTAGGAAGGGAATTTTTTTTACAGCTATATGCTTTTAATAATTCTAAGCAGCTGACAGATGTGTGAACAGGCCAGATTAGACTAAAAACCTGACGAGCAGCACATCACCTTACATTTAACCATCTCTGCAGGCCAGTTTCAAGTGTTTAAATGTGGACATTAAATATTAATATGTTACAGTCACACTCTGATGAGATAATTGGTTAACTACAGGCATTTCAAACTCATAAAACTTTATAAAGCTCCTTTCAAGATATCAAGAGTCCCAACAACACATAGAAAACAGAAGAAATTAATAAAAATAACATGTTTGAACTGGGCTTTAATAAAGAAAGAACAGAGCTGTGCATGAATAACTATCTCCAGTTCAGGATGTAAGACAATGGAGCTTAGTTTGGTAATATTTATCACATGATTAAAAACTAAATATTTGCAGATTTTTCAGTGGAATGCGACTCCAAATTATTTGTGAGAAATCAAACTGATTTTTTTGGAGATGATCTACCATCTCTTAAATCATCAGTAGAGCAGGCTTAAATTAGCTAATCTATTTGAAGCTAATTTCCACATCAATCACTTATTAATATTTGCAAAATAAACTTCAAGTCTTAAAACATACAGTTGTTATGGACTGAATGGTCTGTTCTTTGTGTGGGAAATTAGTGTTTTTGGTGTTGAATCCAGATACATTAGTGGCGTTGTCAGCTGCTATGACAACGACAAAAAAGTGGATTTGAGTTGTTCTTCTAGGTTATTTTCCTTTTGCTGTGGCGCAGTGCACTACATTAATCATACTTATAACTCAAGGTTTCATTTAGTTAACATAATTTATCTATCGCAGCAGAACGGCTATTGATCGTCTTCTTGTCTTCCTACCTTGTGCGCATGCGCGAAATTTCCGGATGTAAACAATACATCTCTTAGTGAAAAAGTCTGAAGTAAGTGGACTTTTTGGTAATATTCTTGTTTATTGAATGGACAGGTAGGCGCAATGCTATCAGAAGCAGAAACATCTGTAAATGTTCTTACCGCCAATCCGTGTTGCGGCCTTGAATCGAACATTTTCCGACCACCGCGGTTCTCTAGCGTACGATCAATGAAGTGGAAAGCCGCTTCGCACGACGGCCACAGAGCACCCGGCTGTACAATACCTGACGTCATACGTTGCCGTTTGCAAAAGAGCCAATCCAGGAGCGCCATTCATTGTTTTCGCTGCTTATTGGCTGAACCGCGAAAGTGCGAAGAGCTGTTAGCTTGCCTAGTAGCCTTAAGACGTTTTCCATTGTATTTACGAATGAATATTACGGAATATTTGCAGTTGAACCATTAAAATAGGTTGTTGTAGGTGTTTTTAGAGGCGGTCTGGAATAATCACAAACAGCTGTGGTTTACAACCCTTATTGTTTACTGTGAAGCATATATTTTTTTTAAACTTACCTATTTATATTTGAACTTACCTATTTATATTTACCTATTTATATTTTTTTTATTTGAGATATTTGTGTCATTAATTAGAACATTCAGTGAAAATTATAATAAGGTGAAGAAAAAAGCTAATCAAAGACTGCACTCCCACTGCAAATTAAATATGCTTTGACTGTGTGAAAAGTTGTTGATTTTCTCTGATTCTATGACACTTTTGCTTTTATCAACTGGTTTGGCAGCCAATCAGTACAAGACAAAAACATGATGAAACAAATTATTGGTGCTAAACATTTTTAAGAAGACATTCTCTGCTCTCCAAATCACCCACTGCTTAGTGAATTTGAGCTCAACAGATAAAAATGTATTTGTCAGGATATTATTCAGATAAGCTTCAAATGTAAGCAGGCATTGTGTTCATCACTTAGTTTATCTGTTTTATTTAAATATTTACACTGACATTTGATGGTATCATGACTGTCTCTATGTTTGTCTTAAGTTTCCCCCCTGCTGCTAGGAAAATGAAGCTGACAATATTAAAGTGATCCTGTGATACAAACCGAGGTCTAAGCTTCATGCTTTCCTCTCAGTGCTTCTGACAACAGCTACTCCTAGTTCAGCTGCTTGTTTGTTTTTCATGGCCTCCGGTTTTTATCATATTATGTGAAGCACTTTGTGTTGCCGTTGTGTTAAAGCTGTCAATAAATAAACACTGATTGATTTAAAAGATGCTAAATTATTCTGCAGTCTGAACGCTTCTACGAAGGAAGATTTCACAGAGGGATCTTCACTCTGTTAGCCGTTTCTTCAACTCTTCCCTCCAGGCTGTAATAACAGAATAAATCAATCATCTGAACGATCATAGCTTGAACAGTTTCTGCGCATAAACACACCCGTCCGGAAGCACCTCAGACCAGGAGGTGGAGGAACAACGAAGGGAACAGACGGAAAGCAGAGATGCACACATCGACTAGAGAAGCGGAGATAAAGGCGGCACCAAACGTACGGCCGCAGCGTGAAAGTAAATGATGTCGGGTTTAATCAACACAGTTAATCTTGATTATTTTTGGTGGCAATGCCAGAATGCTAACGGCTTCTATCTAAAATGAAATCTGTGCATTCACCTTGTTTGGTGTAGAGCAGATGGTTTCCAGGTTCTTCAGCTTCTAGTCAGTAAATTAACAAACTAGTGATGAAGTGAACAAATCCTGAAAGATCAAAACATGTAAACATGTTTTCCTTTAAACTTCTACAAAATACAGGAGGTTGCTTTATGTCAATAATTCCTCAAGACAGATGAAAAGTACTTGTGTGAACAAGAACTTTTTTCATCAATGTTAAGGAATTATTGATGTAAAACAAGCTCTTGTTTCTTGCTGAAAAGTTGTACGTTTGTAAGAAATGAGTTTTTCTCATTTCTAGTGAACCAAGACATTTGCACTAGAAACTAAACAAAAATACTTGGTAGGATTTTGTATTTTTGTAGCGTATTGACCCCAACACATTGGTTTGTACCTCAGCACCACAATTCCAATAACGAAGTATTGAATTGGAGCAAACAGGTTTGGCTCGTTTTGATCAGACAGACAGTGAAGTCCTAACTTCCTCTGTGAAGACATGTTTGTCTTTCTGCAAGGTTTTCCTTTCATCTGCTCATTATTCCTGCTTCTCTGCTGCTTCACTGCATTAATCTCTCATTAGCAGACCTCTCCTTTTCTCCAGATCCCAACGTTTCACACAGAGGCAGCCAGTGACGAAAGGCCTCAGCGTTTCCTTCCAAGCGGAGGCATCTCCAGACGAACGGGGCGCAAGCTGCGGCCATTTAAAGGCCAGCAACAGCAGAACAAAGAGAAGTAATCAAGCCCAGCAGGGCTGACATCAGGCCAAGGAGACGGAGAGAGGAAGCGTTCACGTGAAACCGCGCAGCGCTCGTCGCAGGAGCAGAGGTGGCTGCCTGCTGTCTGGATGTGGAGTGAGTCAGAGCGCCACGCTGAATATGAATGACTCAACGCACATTAAGATGTCACCAATTGAATGGAGGCCAAGGCAGCGCGGAGGAGGGACGCCTTAACCCCTTCCTGCCAGGCAATCATCAGGTCTCAGCCTGGGCACATGAGACGAAGGCAACGTGCTCTCTGAGGAGTGGCCATGTTGGTCAGCCTCCTGGTAGGGTGGTGGCCATGTTGGTCAGCCTCCTGGTAGGGTGGCGGCCATGTTGGTCAGCCTCCTGGTAGGGTGGCGGCCATGTTGGCCAGCCTCCTGGTAGGGTGGCGGCCATGTTGGCCAGCCACCTGGTAGGGTGGCAGCCATGTTGGCCAGCTTCCTGTTAGGATGGCGGCTATGTTGGCCAGCTTCCTTTTAGGATGGCGGCCATGTTGGCCAGCTTCCTGTTAGGATGGCGGCCATGTTGGCCAGCTTCCTGTTAGAATGTCTGCATGTCTGAGGCCTGTAATGAATGATCGCTATGACTCAAACTCTCCTTTCCTCCAACCGTTCACATCATTTACGTTAAAAACACTCGACTCTCTCTGAGAGCCGCCCACACCGGCCGCCTTACAGAGAGTCACTGATCATTTCTCTGTTGCACCATGAGGCAGCCAGGCTGCTCAGTCAGCTCAACCAACCAACAAACCAACAGAACAACCAAACAACCAACGACCCATCCATCCATGCATCCATCCATCCAGATTCCTCAGAGGTTGTGTTCTGAATGTGCTTCTTTTATTTTGAAAGGCAACATCTTTCCTTCCTGTTTACTGACTCTGCAGCGATAAACAGCGCAAAACTCCTTAATAAAATAAAGACTGATCCAGATGAAAGGGTTTGTGTTTATTAATGGTTGCTTTAGAGGCGTAGCGACCTCAGAGTGGACCGAGTTATAAATCAAACACGTGTGAAATCATTTGTGTCTGTGTCCACAGGAAGATTATCACCGACACGGAGATCATCTAGCTTGTCCTCTTCCTCCTCCCACCAATTATCTCCATCATCCCCCCTGACAGCAGCCGCCCCTCACCCCACCACCTCCCCCGCCCTAACCCACTGCCTGCCCTCTACCGCCCTGATCACATCCAGATCTTCTGAGGCTCTGATGGCTGAGCCGAGCAGCAGCCGAGGAGCAGAAATGCAGTGAAATGTAACACGGAGGGCTGGGGGTGAAAACAAGCCGTGTGGGTTCGATCTCAGACTCCCAGCTGACCCTGAGCTATCACAGCCATTGATTGGCTCATGTAATTCTGCTCTGATTTGGCTCGGCCAATCAATGAGCTGCAGACCAACTTTCAGTGGATGTGGAGCCATTAAAGTGGGAAGTGGAAAAGCCAGCGTAACGTTCTGTGGAGGGAAAGCGTTTTCACTGGATCATTTCAGGATCTGAGCGTAGAAGACTGGAAAACTCCCAACAGGAGGATCTCAAAACGTGCAAAAATCTCAAATGTTCAGGTGTTTGGAAGAAAGTTACACGAGAACACATGAAATGGTTGGAAACAAACTGATATGAGAAGGAAATCCAGAGGAGGTCTGGGTCCATTCACACTAGTCCAGTCCAGTTCACTTTAATCCGACTCCAGTCCGTTTGCCTCGAGAGGTGAGATGTGAATGCTAATCACCTACAAACTGTCGTCTCGGTTCGGTTGAAGTGAACTCTGGTTCGGTCCGAATCTTTTCGACTGACACCTCTCCAACAGCAGGAAGCATAAAGGGATTAGATGTTTAAAATGGCCAGGTTTTGTGCAATCTGACTGCAGAGAGAACCAACCTGCCTTTAACTGGCCCGGTTGCCATGGTTACCCACTCCTGTTTTAACATTAGCTATAGCGTGATAAAATTATTTATGCTACCAAACAAACATTAGTGAATAAGATATGTCCTCATGACCCAAACGTGTTAAGTGAATAAATGACAAGAAAAACCAAGCAGTCATTTTGACTGCAGGGAATTTCCTTCCGGTTCAGCTTCTCTGGCTGGCCAAAATAAAAACACATGGTGGTTTTCTTACGGTGCTTGGTCATCCTTACAGAAAAACTCCCATGAATTTCACATAAAAAACGAACATACAGCTGCAGCCATCAAGGCAGGCAGTAAACGAAGTTATCAGAAATCAAAAGTACAAAATACTGAACAGGAGGCTGTACTGAAAATAAAACCTTGCAACTTTGTAAGTCATTTTATTTGCATAATGGTAAATAGTTGAAATAGTTGGAATAATATAATCCTGCTTTCTTTATCCAAGAGACATGTACAGTGCAGCAGTTGCTGACACAAACTGACGTTGACTGAAAATCCTTCTACAAAGCAGGGCATTCTGGGTAATACAACCAAGACAAACGCTAGAATCTAGCTAGAATGAAGTTGTGCTCAGTGTCTTCTTCAGAGGTTTTCATCTCTGTCTGCTACTGGAGATCCTTCCTCCCGGTTCATCACCATCTGGATGAGCTGAGTTACAACGGCCAGACGGCCCGTTCTGCCTGTCCGAGGTAAACCCAGCTGCCTGCTGCCTGCCATGCACCTACATGAAGCCACTTCATTCTCTGCTTAATTTAGCCATTGATTTTTTAAAACAGCAGATAGTGGGAACATCAGGCTGAGGAGTTTTATGGTCCTGCAGCCGCTGACAGAGTGAGCAGGGTGAAAGAGGGACGACGATGCTCCTCCAGGGAGAACATCCCCGCCTGCTGCGGTTAGGACACCCAGGCGCAGTGTGGGACCATCTTCCTGTCGCCGTCGGCAACCATGGCTCAGCTGTTGACGCCACGTCATCAGTACTCAGCTGATGGAAGCACAAAGACCTAAATCTGTTTGGGGGAGTTGGAGGACACTGATAATGTAATTATCCATTTTACTCTTTACTTTATGGCTGCGACTTCCAGAAGCAGATGGTTGTTTAACCAAACACACCGCGATGTTCCTGAAATGCTAAATGCACAAACAGAATCAGCAGAAATCCGTCAGCGTCAGTAAAACTGTGAGGAAAAAAAAATAATCACCCAGTTTTTTTCTTCTGTTTATTTATTCAGCCATCATCAGCAGCTAAAGGAAAATTCAAAGCAAGTCTCTTCAGACCCGGTCAGTTACATCCAGTCCGACTGATCCTGGTTTTCAACAGGAAACCAGCATCCAGCGTTCAACAGTGGACAGCTGATTCTTAAGTTTTTATGAATTTAACCAAAATATCGTCACACAAACATCACCATTTTGTTTACAATGCAATGCATTCTGGGTGGATGACGCACGCTGCGTCCAGAAAGAATAATGTTTGCGCAATGAGTAATGATCCGTCCTTTACATTTGAAGCAGAGCGCATTGAAATAGAAGGTAGAGGAAGAGAGAAGAAGAGAGAGTCGGTCATTAAAGCAGAGCTCCACTTTCCAACTCAAGCTATTGATGGTTAGCATGGAGATCAACACACTGTGAAAAAGATGCTTCATTGTCACTTTAAGCAACCATTTATTATCGGCCAAACTGTTTTGATTTCATATTAACTCTAGTTATTGACATTATCTCCTGCTAATGGTGTTAGCTCCTGCTAATGGTGTTAGCTCCTGCTAAGATAGTAAACAACAGATCATAAACTGACTGATCACGTTTCTTCAACATATCCCATGTATCACAATGGCACTTTTTATGAGATATTATATTACAAAGACAATAAAGATATACAAGTTTTTCTGTATCAAAAAGCATCAGGATTTAGGTTAATAGGGAAATTACAACATATTTAGGCTAATCTGGCTTTAAATAACTCAAGCCAAACTCTGAAGTAAAGCCACAAGAAAAGTTATTTTCAGTTAAAGTCCATCATGCTGGTCTGTGACATCAGAAGAGTAATTAGCATGCTAATAACTTTTCCAAATCAGTGGCTCGCTGCACAAAAGGACAAAAAGATTCAATGGAAGGTCACAAGTTCCTTTTTTCATGTCATTAATCATAAACTGACCAACTCAAACCTCGGACAGCATCGACTGAATGTGAACGACAGAGAGAAATAAGGTCAGAAGAAGCAGAATCTCAGCCTCCTGTGTTTACAATGAAAGAAATTAATTCTGTCAATAAGATGGGGATGTAGAACAGAGCTACCACTCCACAGGAGAATCCACAACTGTTTCTAACAAAACATAATCCTCTTCTTTTTACTGTAGCTTTTTGAACCAAAACAGAACAAAGTTTAATGTTTTAACCGCCTCATTAATTACACGCTCACTTAAATTCACAACGCAGAGCAAAGAAGCTAAGACCAGCAGAGTTACGGTCATTTCTCAGCCCGTTATTTCTACTGTGCATGGAATCAGTAGGAGACTCACAGGCGTTGGTGACGGCAAAGCTGTTGGCCGTTTCGATGTTGTCCACATGAGGCACCAGGTTGAACGGGGCTTCCGACGCGTTGGGGCTCGTGTTGTGCAGGAAGATGGCCAGGCGGAAGGCCGTGTACTCCTGATCCGTGTTTCTGATGAACAGACCACCTGCAGACGGGACAGAGAACATTCAAACCAACGTTTACGGAGCCATTCAACCAGGAAACAGCAGCAAAGAAACGACACAAAGTGTAAAAACTAAAAGAAAAAAAAAAACTACACCGTAGGAACACAAATCAACAAAACTGTAAAAACTAAAACTAAACTGTGGAAACAAAAATCATCTTCTTCTGCCTCATTTGAATGGAGGAGGAGATTTAAGGACTCCTGTAATAATTTAAGTCAATTTTCATGTAAAACGCTTTGTGTCATTTTTAATTTTTTAAAATTTGTTTTCATAAAAACAAAATTACAAACACAGCAGTAAAACAAGCAGCTAAGAATCAACGCCTCGTCCCCAAAGTCTGATAAATTCAGATTAAAAATCAAAACCAGCAACGGAAGATGTTGGAAAAACAGCAGCTTCATAATGGAAATTATAAATGAAAACACAGAAACGCAGGAAAAATGGACTGGAAGCAACGAGAGAAAAAGATCTGCCACAGAGGGGAGAAAACTAACTGGCTTTTAAGCTGCTGGGAAGGCGGATGGCGGCAGGAGAGACGTGTAGAAATGATTGGGACAAATCTCCCTTTATTATGACTCCATTGTTGTGAAACTTTCTCTAATATTAGTACGATTTTTGTCTGGTGTAATGACTTTTTCTTGTATTATCGTGATATTCTTCTAGTGTTATTTCAACTTTTTTGTCGTACGGTTTTATTCTTATATTAAGACGTTTTTCTTGTATTATTACTATTTTTATTTTGTGTTTTTATGACTTTATTCTCTGATTGTTTCACCTTTTGTCGTATAACTTTATTCTCGTATCATTACAACAATTTCTGGAATTATATTTTTCTCTTATTTTGAATTTTGGTGTACAACTTCGTTCTGGTATTGTGACAGTTTTGTCGTATTATTGCAAGTTTTTTATCTTATTATTATGGCTTTAATCTCGTATTTTTATGACTTTTTTCTTGTATTTCTGTGGGGGTTTTTTGATCTCGTATTAAGACTTTATTCTCATATTATTTAAACTTTTTTGTATGACTTTCTTCTTGTGTAATAGCTGTTTGTCCTTGTGTTATGCATTTCTCATATTATTTAGACTATTCTACGACTAATTTGACTCTTTCGTCGTATGACTATTCTATTACTCCAAGATTTTTTTTTATTATCCCAACTTTAATCTTGATTTATTAAGACGGTTTGATCGTACTATTTTTTTAATCATATTACAACTTTATCCTCACATTGTTATGATTTTATTGTCATTTTATTTTGACTTTATCCTCATAATTAAGGTTTTTTTTCCCCCCAGTTTGAGTCTAATACTTCCTGCACGCCCGTTTCTGCATCTCTGTCTGTTTGTTGCTCGGCTGGATGAGGCGATGCCGTTCCTGCAGCATCCTGCTGGATCCTCCGAGTGTTTGTTTCTTAGCTGAGCGCTACATCACCCTGGCGCTGCAGATCAGCCTCGTCCGCTTCAATCTTCATACGGAGACCTACACTAAGCCGCTCGTGGTTGTGCAAATGTCACAGGTGTTAGAAGTGGTTTGTTTCATATTTTAAATTCAGACTTAAGGCAACATTTGCGCGGACGGGACAGTGTAAATGTCATTTAAAGCTAAATGTCAGAACGTTCTTTCATGGCTGACCTCTTTGAAGAAGGTAAAGCTCAGAATAATTTACTCGTCTTTACGCTCGGTTCAGATTTCACCTGAGCGCACAGATGACTCCTGTCGTCTTCTGTGTTTCATTAGAAATGGGAGAAAATGAAACCCTCTAGTAAATCTTAAAAGTGCGGTGTGCATTTGTGTGAAGTTTAGAGCACTTCACTCTGATCCGCCTGGGTAAAACCAAGAGGAACTAGTAGTTGTCTTCAGAAGTTAGGAGGAACCCAGAAAAATGTGGTGGCGGCAGCATCATGCTATGGTCCAGAACCCAAGAAGACAAGCAGCAACCAAGAAACTGTTACTAGAAAAATAAAATCATAAAAAATATAAAAGACATAAACTATAATGTAAATAAAACGTTCGCCCCTGATCCGAACCGGCCCAAAGCATAACCAAACTAAGGGAATTTAACACAGACTATCACCGTCATCAAAATGATTAGATTTGTTTACTGAAAATGAAAGTAAACCTTTATTTATGTTGCTCCTTCAAGATATTAAAAATATTATGTCAGTACGTCCAATAGTTAATCCCGTAGAATAGTTTTACTTTTGATTCGCTAGGTAGACAAGTTAGCTCGACTCAAGATACATTAAAACAATTTAAGTTGTTTAAAATTAAATGTAAGATTTAAAGGAATCAGATCGTTTATTTGTAAAAGAAACTTTCCAGCTGTTGCCTTCCTGCACTATTCCACTTGATTATCATCTCCCTTCAGAGTCTGTCTGGGATTTCTCCCATTGAGCTCAATTTTAATTCCTATTCCAATTTAAGTAATTTTTTTGGTTGAATTTTAATTTGGTTTTCATCGGTGTACAGAACGAGAAACGACATGAATGATGACAACTTTCTGAGCCGTTTCAGGATTTCAGTCTGCTTATCGACTCTTTGCATGCGACATCAGGCTCTTCAGAAAGCGACCCACTCTGCCATGACAGACCTTAAAACAAGTTAGTTTTACAGGAGTTAAACAAGTTTTAACTCCTGTAAAACTGGTGAAAAACGTACAGCCAGTCGCCTCATGTCACTGTTATTTAGCTGATTTCACAGTGAAAATGGTAACAGTCAGCTGAGCTGCACAAACAGGCAAGGATGTAAACCAAATTTGATTTAATCATAAGCCTGTTGACGAAGAAAGATGACACACTGATTTATATTCATGGATTTGCTGTAAACGTTTTTTTTTAAAGTAAGAAGATTAATGTTAACTTAATTCATAAGCATGATTAGTAAGATACAATTAATCATATACAGCATTATGGAAAAGGAACGCATAATCATTAATAACCATTAATGCAGGCCAAATACCCCACCACCATTTAGCCTAGCATGTACGAAAAAACTGGTTAGCATCTAGACTTTTGTACAGTATTAAATCTGCTTTGATGTAAGGGGAAACGCCGTTTTCTGCGCAAAGTCAGTGATTTGATCAAACCAAAAAAAGATGTCAGAAGGGAGAAACGTTGGGTTGGTTTCTAAGCTAGCTAGCTACTGCAGCTAGCTAGTCAAGTTAGCTTAACTCAAAGAAGTAGTAGCCATGAATAAACTGGCAAAAAAAAAGGAAAATAATGGCAGCCACTTCCATCCCTCACTTCCGGCATCCATCATGGCGGCTCGGCGTCGCTAGGTAATTTAGCTAAAGGTAGATACAGCTTAGTAATGGCAGCGGACGAAGTGACCGAAACCGTTCAGTCCGTGTCGGCAGTTAAAGTCAGAGCAATATTTAAGCTCTTCGAGGTGCAGGTTGGTTGTTTGCAGCACATTTCCGGTTAGCTTCAAAGCTGAGCGTTACTTACTGACCATTAGCGATTCTCAACACCTGATGGTCCAGATCTTCTGTCCGAAGCAAAGCGCAGAAAAACCGGAGCGGGTCGCCGGAAACCTGCTCATCTGCAGACCTTTCTCTCTGAACCTGATGGGGTGTGGGTTCTTTCCGGCAGAAGCGCTGGTTCTGCTGGGAGTTACCATTGGAGAGGTTCTTCCTGGTTCTGATGCGTCTTCGACACGTCAGCATGAACCAACGAACTGAGCTGCTGCCATTTGATTGGCCGAGCCGATATCTGCGCTAACGAGCATGTGAAGGGGTGTGTGCCTAATAAAGTGGCCTCCTTTGGTTATGAAGAGGCTCCTTGCAAGGTGGAGTACCTATGATGCTGTGGGCCGTTTTACAGACCTGGATTCTGAAGAGACGACCTCAAACAACCAACTAATAATCCAGATTTTAACTAATAATCCAGATTTTGTTCCAATATGTCATATTTTCTAAATGTTTAATTTATAGAATGTGTTAATGTTTCACATTTTTTTCTTGATAGAAATATTAATTTCTGTTCCAAATCCACAGAGTCATGATGTCGGAGGCTGATGGACCTCCAGGTAAAACGTGAAGCGGAGTGCGTGTGGTGCGTGTTGTGCGTGTGTTGCGGGCGCAGGTCAGCCTGGGCCGACCGGAGGTTGCATAAGCTGCGTTATCTGGCAGCGGTTTGGTTAAATTAATGGTAATAAGCTCTGATTGTTGGTTTAAGCAAATATCTGGACGCACACACACACGCACACACACACTCGCGCGCACACTGGTTACATAAAGCTGCAGCCGTAGAGGTGAAGCTCTGCAACAAACCCTGAACTTTGACCTCTCCTCTCCCCTCCAGTGGGTCGCTCTGGTTGCTCGGCTCGTCGTTTCCCTCCAGTCTCTCTGTGGTTTTTCCTCTCGGAGGATTCAAGGTTTGTTTCTGATTTTAGAGGTGATCAACAGCTGGAGGTCACTCGCTGCCCTTCCCTCTCTAATGGAAACCATAAAGCTGTCACCTCTCTGCTCCCAGCAGGAGCTGCAAAGTGGTTAAACTGGAGGGAGACCAGTGGGACTCACACACACAGAGAGAGAGACTCACAGTTTACCGCTGTGATCTACTGCAGTGGCAGCCTGAGCCCGCAGATACAAAGCGCATTAACCCTCCTGACTGCATCCTGGAGGAGCAACCCGAGCGCCGCCGCAGCCGCATGCGGGACGTCCACGCAAGCGAGCCGCACTCACCGATCTGAACGCTGCTGGGGAAAGCTCCCATCGCGAAGCCCGAGAACATCCACACCATCAAGCCACAGGGAGAAATCCTCATCTTGGTTCCGTGATTAACTGAAGAGAAACATCGAGCAGATCCTCTCCCTTCCTAGGGCAAAAGCAACATCCTAAAAAGAAAAACCCCAAAATAAATCTAAAGAAAAATCTGCAAACAGCGTGTTGTTGTTGCGGAGAGCAGCGTGCTGGTTAAACATCCATGTCCGCTCCGGCGGCGGCTCCTCCTGCGTCCCCTCCGTCCGGCGCGGGAGATTTTTGCGCACAACAGCACCAAGATGAGGGGCGACGCGGAGAGGACAAGGAGGATGATGATGATGATGAGGATGAGGAGGAAGAGGAGGAGAGGAGGGGGCGGGTATCAGCCAGCGGCGGGCAGCGAGTCTGGATGCGGCGCAACTGGCAACACAGCCGCAAACACACATGCGTCTTTTTTTTTACGGTACCGGCGCAGCCCGGAGGGGCAGGACCCCCCCCAAACACACACACGCACACTCACACACACTCACGTAGACACACAGCGGGACCCCAAACTTCCTAAACTGCTGACATCAACACACCCAGAAATGGTCTGACCGGAAACAGGCGGAACCGTCAAACCACACCGCGAACATTTTTCGTTTCTGTTCAAATAAATAAATAAAGTTTAACATTAAAAAAAAAATCTCCAAATCAACCAGAACCCGTGTGTAAAGTATTCACACCCCTTGTTTTCCTCCCACGTTGTATTATTATTCAAATTACGAGCAAAACACAGAAATTAGTGTAAAACCATTGAAAACTATAAGATTGATTTAAAAAAAAAATCTAATTTGGATCGTGTTAATGCTGCAGAGAGCGGGGATAATTGTCTTTACCAACTGAGCCTCGTTTCAGTCAGAGTTCTCTGACTGTTTTGTAAAATTCTCCCGAGTTTTCAAAGCAAACTGAAGTTAAATACAGAAAATCACATTTAGAAATAGTTATTCCAACATTGTTTTGGCGCCCCCTCCAGCGAGGCGCCCTTCTGACTCATTGGGGCACCATACATTTTTTTTTAGCTAGCTGTATTAGCATTGTCCTGCGGAAAAACACATCACAGTTTCCTAGAAAAGTTGACATCAGTCATGTGATAATATTACTTTTTTGTCAAATTCTGACAAAAACATATGACAAAAACATCATATTCTGCTGAAAACCACAAAGAAGAGACAACAGGAAACAGTAGGAGGCTGCTGGTGCATTAGTGAACAGTAATGCATTGTTTTGTAATCTTGACGTGTTTACAGACTGGTGGTTGGTGGTAATAATTTGAGTTTCAAAATAAAAGCACGTTTTAATGACTGAGACGTAGACAAATCCACATGTCTGTCTTTCTCCTGTCGCCTTTCTTCTGTTTTGTCTCCTTTATTTAACCAGATGAAACCCCGCTGAGGTTTCTAAAATGTCCTAATTAAAGTAATGAGAACGTGTGGCGTTAGTTTGCAGCTCCACACAGAGAACATGTTGATCTGAGTGATTTCTAACCTTCAACATTTATCCCCACAAAAGAGAAAACAAAGAGAAAATCCTGAAGAGAAGAAATTCAGCCCAGACTTTACGCCAACTGAAAAAAAACAGTAAAACATTTTGATCTGAAATTCTTCATCTCATGCAGCATGAAGGAATGTCTCACTCCATACCAAATTAATAAAAAACTACAAAAAAACTTGTAACCAACCAAAGAGGGGTCAAATAAAAATGTTACTACTGGTGAAAACCACAAAGAAGAAGACAACAGAAAGCAGTAGGAGGCTGATGGTGTATTAGTGAACAAACTTATTCACAGGTGATTTAAATTGTGTTTTTTATTTAATTGCAATTGCAAAATTGTGTTTTGTCAACATTAATGGAATAGCGATATATCAAAATTGAATACAATTTTGCACACATTTGTGAAAGAAACGCACTGAGGTGTCAAGGAGAGACTGAACAAAGGTGGATCTGTTTTGCTTTAAAGGGAAACACATTTTGCAGTCATCAGCATAAAAAAACAGTCATGCTTTCTAAAAATAACTTCAAGAGGTGATAAATTAATCATAAAAAGTAGAGGGCTGAGAATAGAGCCCAGTGGAACTCCCTGAGGGAGAGGCGAGGTCCTGAACATTCACTCAGAAACTCCAAGGTTATTTTCTCTTGTGTTTAAACGACTTACATTCCTTTAAAAATAAAAACATAAATCAGAAAATTACCAAAAACAAAAGGATTAAAGCCAGATTTTAGATTCTTCAATAATTTACCGACAGCTGGTGTGAACTGCTTGTGTGGAGAAAATAAATCGATTTCACATCAGCTTGAAAGGCTAACAGATTAACAAATACAAAAACGAAGGATATTATATCCATAAGTCAAGTATGTTTTATGTTAGTTTTTCCCCATAGTGACTGTTTTTATGTATGGAGTTAATAAAAACTTTTTCTCAGTTTCAGCTTTTGTTATTTGGTTTTAGTTTATAATAGCCTTGCAGTAGAGCTGGATGACACTCTGCTGGAGATGATGATGAATGCAGCTGTTGGTAAAACCCTCCTTAAGAACATGTGCAGTGTTTTCATGGTAAAAAGAAACAAAACGACCTGAAGTTTGGTGAAGCTGTGGATGTTTCCTGGTGCCAAATGTCCTGAAGCTTTCCACAGAGGAGAGGAGTTCTGCTCGTCCCCAGATGTTCCTGGTGTTTTTAATGAACTCAGAGGAAGGAAAAGAAACTCTTCCTGCCAAAAAGTGGACGCTTCTCCTTTAAGTAACGAGGTCAAAGTGCCAGGTGATCACCAGCAGCTTAAGGAGAAACGTGTTGGTCCAAATCTGCAGCTCAACAACGTGGAACTGGAGGAGGAGATGTGAGGCAGAAAGTGCTGAAGGTCGGCGCCGGTTCTGCTGATCCGGAGGTTTGCTGTTCCCTGCAGGTGGAGAACCTTTTCAAAATGAGTAATTATGAGAGACAGAGAGAGAGAGAGAGAGAGAGAGAGAGTCATGATCCGATACTTATACCGACTTCTTATCGATGTCATCGATTGATTGATCACCTCTGCCAAACCGAATAGTCTAAAGACTCTAACGGTTCGGAATAAGATGGAAACAAAAACAAGTGAAATCAGAAACATTACAGATTCTCTTATTCATTTTTATCTCCAGTCAGACAGAGAGGAAAACTTTCATGTTTTCGCCTCTTTGTGGCGAATAAAAATCCAGCATCAAAGTTTTGCTTGCACAATTTTTTTTTTACGCCAAATAATTGTTTACCATTTTTGTCCCATCGAGTCTCCAAATGATTCATCGTGTTTGCATATTTATGACGTCACCAAGCCTGGTGTTTTGTGCTGTTGGCTCCAGTTCTTAGAGGAATAAACAGCTCAGACAGAAGATGAAATAAAACGCCGTCTTGGCTTGTTCAGAACGCCTCCTAATGCCTCCCAAACTCCAGACTAAACTTTCCACGAGCTGATCGATAAAAATAAATGTTTGCAAACAGATTCAGAGCACAAGTGGCGGATCAGCAGCTTCATGCGGAGCAGCTGCTGCTGCTCACAGAGTGCAAACACTCCGGAAGTCCAGGATTTGGTGCAGATTACTGCAACGCACAGGAGCAAAATGGAAACATCTCATTTCTGCTGCGTGTGTGCTTTTATTCTGAAAGAAACGACAACAGATTAGCCACCGTCGCGTGGATGAGAGGAAGCAGCAACGCGTTGCATGTCGTCTGGTTGCTCTGGACCAGCAGAGATGCTGAAACTGAAGCGATCTTCTTCGCTCTTAAAGCCGTGAAGAGGAACTTCCTGCAGACGCTCCGGCTCCTCACATTAGAGGGGAAATTGAATCTGCTGTTCCAGCTGCCAGGTTGGTGCTGAGTGGCGGTGCAGCTGTCAGAGCACATTTCAGAGGTCTGCTGTGACTGAGCAGTATGAAGCAAACTCATTTATCAGGACGACAGGCATACATCTCCTATGAAGTGGTTTGCCGACACAAGCAGCTCTTTAGCCTCCTTACTCTGATTTATGGAACGACTGAAACTCGGAAAACAACAGAAAACTCATCATCTGCTGCAGAAGTACGAATATATAATATTTAAAGTGTGGCTGAGTGTTTCCCAACACGCCTGCACACACACACGCACACACGCAGCAGCGTTAAATATTACGCACTGCAGTCCAGCTGGCTGCTACCAGACGTTAGAAAAGTAGAAGTTTAAAAAAACTAAACTACCGAAGGAGCTGCAGAAGAATTGAAGATCGAACGACTTTAAACAATTTATGACAGTTTTTACTTAAATTTATTAAAACAGCAGTAAAATAATGTATAACAACTAATTAAAAGGAGAACCAGCAGCCAGATGTAAGCGACATAGATAACACCTCACAGGCATGAAACGACTCTGCAGGAATAAATCTGTTTGTTTGTATCTGAACTGTATTAAAATTAATTAACTGAATTAGTGTTAATTTGGACAAAACTGGTTCGAAATTAAAGCGTTTAAGTTGGACCAAAGCCGTTTGGACTTTATTTGATTTTCACATAAACCAAATGTAACTTTTTTTTATTATTATTTTACAAAGAAAGGTTTTAGAAAAATGTAAAACAAACTGACAAGCTGTACCTGTATAAATGAGGTGTGTGTGTGTGTGTGTGTGTGTGTGTGTGTGTGTGTGTGTGTGTGTGTGTGTGTGTGTGTGTGTGTGTGTGTGTGTGTGTGTGTGGACTGCTGCCATGTCGCGGTGCTGAGCAGATGGATGGCTACAGCAGGTTTTCCTGCTCACATCAGGGTGACACTCAGAGCTGTTGAGCTGCTGTCAGGGAATCCCGAACTGCCGACACGTTGCAGGTGTTTGGATGCCAAGGTGTGCTGGTTTGTCACCCGGAAGACCAAAAGCAACAAAACCCAACATGCTATTTTTCTGCAGCACTTGGCAGTTCCAATTCTTGGCTTCCTGTTTTTTTAAGCTCTTATGAAATCTGTAAATGGTTGAAAAAGTGTGAAATAAAAGCAAGGAGGTGAACAAAAAAGCAACTGGAATGAATAAAACCTGAAAAGTTAGAATAATATAAATCCTTGAAGGTGGTGTTGATCGGTAGTGCTGCGGGCTTTTTTCTTTTTACCTCCTCTATTCTGATTACATTCAGAGGAAAATGTTACGGTTTCAGGAGGTGAAGGACTGAGGCGGAAATCAAGAATCAGAAACAACACAGAAACTAAAACGAGGAAGAAGAGGATACTGAAAACAAAGAGATGAATGCTTCAAATAAACTGAAGACAAAGAATAGACTAAGAAATAAATACAATAAAACAGTCAAGATGCTATACAGAAGAAATGAAAAAAACAACCAATGATCACGACAAAAAGGTTTTTAAGAACTTAACTCTGAGTCACTGAGGCATATAATGTTCCTAAATAAATCTCATTCAAGTTAAAATATTTTATCTCAGGAAAATTAAATGTCATCATAACATCCACGTCTGATGCTGAAGACGGGAAGGATCTCCTCCAGTAGCAGTCAGTCTTCCAAAGACACTAAAGAAGCCTCTGACTGAAAACTACAGCAGTAGTCTTCTGACTGAAGACTTGTAACTATTAACAACTAACAGCTACAACTGAAAGTCCGATATTCCTCAGCAACACGTCCTGGATGACATCATCAGCTGTTAGCAGCTCTGCTAATCCGCTAATTTATCTGAGAAATCTGATCATTTTGATCCCGATGCTAACAGAGTCATAAACTGGAGCAGCAGCAGCACAAACTCAGGTTCTTCTCCCAAATGTCTCCTCTTCATCCGTTTCCTCCTCGTTTTCATAAACCAACGAGCAAACTGAAGTGGCGCCTCCTGCAGGCCAGAAATGAATGAGAACACAAAGCAGGTGAAATGTTTGTGCTGCAGCAGGATTAGCTGTGATGCTACAGATGCTGCATCAGTTTGTAGTTTCAAACAGCCACCAGCAGACCCAGTGTGGCCTTTGTAGCAGCTCTCCTCTTCCTCTGGCTGCTGCCTGCTGGCTGTGTTTATGTGTGTGTGTGTGTTTGTTTGCGTGTACGCGCGCGCGTGTTTGTGTGTGTGTGCAGGTATGTGGCTGCGTGTGAGAGCCGCTCTGTTATTTGTAATCAGCTGCTGCTGCAGGCGCAGGAACTCTGCGCTGTAAGAAGGCAGCGGTGCTGGTGGTTTATGATAAATAGTCTTTTCTTGCCTTAAAGCCCATAACACACACACACACACACACACACACACGCACACGCACACATACGCATACACACACACACGGCCTCCTCTCTGAACTCACACTCATGACATTTGCTGGGACCAGATTCATTTGTTGTACCCAGAGCCGCCGCCTGTTTTCCCATCAACCTGAGCCGCTCCTTCCTCCAGCGGCTGTTTGCCGCCGACATCCTTGAAATTCAAGACGAGCTTTCAGGAAGCGAGGCTTTATTAACTTTACCTCACATAAGCTTGTTCTGGTGATGGCATGTAGCTTTTGATACAGCCCAGGAGATGTGATGTTACAGACCTGCTGAGGGAAACATTTTCACCGAGTCCCCCCCTCCACTCTGGGTCAGGATCGCCGAGGCGGCTGAATGAAGTCGGACCTCAGAAAAATACAAGAACCTCAGTTAGTGTGGAGAGGAGGGAGAGAGACTTCTCTCTGCTGCTTTACAGCTAGCGGCAGGTTACGCTATGCTGTAGTAAGATATGCTATAGTAATCTTTGCTATGGTTTGGTTTGGTCTGGTAGACTATGCTATGGTCTTTCCCAACATGGCCACTGATATCCTCCATAAGAAAGTTAAGAGCTAAACCAGCTGGTTATGACGTTGTTTTGACCAGGTTTTGTCTCTGGTCTCTCAGCCAAAGGAATTTGTTCATCTTCTGCCATTTTGTCCCAAACTCTTGAGCGAGCGCAACATCCAGTCCTCTGGAGGTTGCAGTTATCTCTGCTCCTCCTCCACATGTTTCTGTCACATTTTGTCCTTCCATTCAACTTTCTCTTAGAGCATCTTGATTTTGGTCAGATGAAATATTAACACTTTCTGAGAGAATCTGAATTCTGATTTGTTTTACCGGCGTTAAGCCAGAATCATCAAATCTAACAGAAATAAAGTGAACTCACAAAGTCGTAGTGTGGTGGGGCTGCTCTCTTTAAGTTCATCGCGTTAATAACATCTAATATCAGCGTGAGTTTTTGAAATAAGCCAGCAGTCTGATGACCTCATGGTTTCCTCAGTAGCTCCTGAAGCTCCTGTTCTAGGTGTGACCCAGCCTCTGTGGGTTAGCCTCCCTAACGCCCGGCTCAAGGCCAGACTGTTAAATCTGTTGCCTCAGATGTGATGGCTGAAGTGTGGCGTCCCTGCGGTGAGCGTCGCTGCAGCACCTCCTCCATCCATCGTTCTGAACTCCAGCCTTTCATGCGCCATGCTCTCGGTTGCTCTGTGACAGGCGAAGGTGGGCTGAGGGAGAATGAAAGGCATCATTATTGTGCTGAGTGTGACTCACGCTATGATTCACTGTGGAGCTGCTGAACAACAACACCATGTGACTTCAGAAGGTTAACCTGTTTGTATGCAGCCCACCTTTCTGTCCCAACAGAGCAGCGCCGAAAGGTTACATCTGCTTCATCTTGCCTTTGTTAGCCTACTGCGTCCTGCGCTACCGACGTTAACGCGCTTTTATCAGGGTTTGTTGGTCAGACAGGAGCTTCTGTCAACTGTTTGTGACGTCACAGTTCATCACGAAAAAGTATTCATTCCCCTCAGAGATTTATTGGGGTTTTCTCACACTTAGGGTGTTTTCTGGTAAACTACGGAACCAGAACTTCATCATCTCCTCCATCATCAGCTGCTGTGGTTCTCTTTCTCTCTGCTCAGTCAAACCAACTTGTTCCCCTCCTCACCAGTGGGGGCGCTGCACCAAGAACCACTGAAGGAAAAAACACAAAAACTTCCTTCTTCACCAAATGGAAACAGAAATGGTGCGGTGATTTTAGCGGTTGGAGGATTTCTCTTTAGTCTTTGGTTAAAAACCATGAGTCATTTCTGCTGCTAGCGCTAGGCTAACATGATTGTTTTGCTTGTATTTACCCAGAATGCCATAGTCCACTTCCTGCTTTTGGAACCATCTCTGCTCCACTTGGCGTTTATATATACATTCAAACCGAACCAGAGTTCACTTCAACTGAACCCAGACCGAGGTTTGCAGGACCAGAGGTCAGAGGTCGATTAACATTCACACCTCACCAACCGAACCGGACTTTCTAGACAAATGGACTTGAGTGGGATTAAAGCGGACTGAACTGGACTGATGCGAATGCAGACAAATATTCTTCAGAACATAAAAAAACAAGTCTTTAATTTCTCTGTGGAGGAATTTGGACCCTTTCTTGAACTGGTATAAGCTCCCCTCACAGTCTTTCATTTAAGTCTGGACTTTGAGTAGGCCACTCCAAAACCCTCTCTCTCCTTTTTGCTGATCAGGTGAATTTGCTGATGTGTTAATCCCATTTTGCTTCATCTTAACTCCCTAACTTCCTACATTTAAAAAAAATTGTTTTTTCTGTCAAGGATGTGTTGAATTTAGAAGAGACAGTTATAGATAGTGCATACAATAAATACAAATATTATTATTACTGGTGAAATGGGGCATATCTCTAACTGCTGATGGGAAGCAGGTGAAAGCAACCAGCAGTCAACAGAGCAAAGGAGCAGCTGGAGAAATGACAGAAACAAGGATATTATGACAAAAAGCAAAACAATGATCAAAACGTAGATTCAGTCTTTGGTTTAGTCAGACTGGATGTGATTGTAAATGATGTTTTCTACCGTAAAAAAACCATCTCAGTTATATAGCAGCAAAGCATTTCCTAGTAAAACTCAGCAGACTGTTGGTAACTCCCATAGTTTATACGCTTTGTGTTCATTTCTGCAAACTTACAAGTCATAAAAAAAGTCATGAAAAACTCAGACGGTGGTGTAAATCACATCTGAATCTTTCCTAAAACTGCTTTCATGGAAGCAAACGACATTAAACTCAGATTATCAGGTGGAATATTGGACCATCACGAGGTTATTCATGACATTATTGTATTTCTGTCTGCAATCTAATCTGCAGACATTCCCTTCCTGCAGCTGCATTCAGATGTTGGTTTGTAGCCGAGTGTGTAGAGCGAGGCTGCTTTCTGAGGAGCGGCTAAGTGACAACACGCTGACATCACATTAGCAAATTATCAGAGGTAATTTCAGTACAGCTGGCTAATTTAGAAAACAGGAGACAATCTGAGGAAGCACAAATCAACGGAACAGGAAATAAATGGCAGACATCAAGCAGGTAGCAGCAATTAAACTCAATCATATAAATACAAGAGAGAAACGTCATGAATTACTTTACAAAAACACACAGAGGTCCTAATTAAATCAAACATGGAGCTTATTAAAGGATTCCCACAATGGATTATAGTCACAGACTTTCTTCTCCTTTGGCTTTCTTGGCACACTTATTAAAAATAGTCCACAAGCTGTTAGTGTGGCGTCTTCGTCAGGTTTTCTGCACCGGCTCTTTAAGAAACACTGACTACTTCACATTTTATTTCTGCCAATATATTTCAACCAGTTGATGACCTTCAGAAAATCACACCGTCTTTATGACAAACATGATCTCTAACTAGCAGAGACAACTTTTTAACGCCGCCATCTGCTGGCCAAACCTTGTATTTACACAATTCAATGTAATGCAGATATTTCAGAAGAAAAATGTAAATAGTAGTGGTGAAACTCAATAGAAATTTTAATCAAAATTACATGCTACACAGCCCCAGTTTCAATTCAAAAACCATTTTTGCAGCTAAATTATTGAATAAATACTGATATGAGCTGAATAACAAAGACATTTAAAGTTTTAAATCTGTTCTTCAGATTCTTTTACCATCAGATTAAAGAGTCTGATCAAAGTTTCAGGAAGTCCTGATCATTTATGGAACTTCTTTAGAAATATGACTGTGGAAGCTAACATTAGCTTTAACTGCTACGTTACCATTGAGATGCTATTTAAGGCTAGCATAACTTCGCTGATAGGCTAACTGGTTTTAGCACAATTTGAACACAACAATAGTCTGACCAAGGGTCCAATCAGATCGGCTAGAAGCAGAAATGAAAACCCAGTGGGACCAGAGGAGACGATTCGTCATTCATCGCTGTTAGTGATGTCACTGTGCATCAGATTTACGGAAATACTGGAAACACACAAAAATGTGTTCAAATCGAACTGATTAATTCTTGAAAGTTAACGTTGTTAAAGTCCCAGGTTTAGTAAGTAAAAACTAAAGACAACCAATAAAACAAAATGATCCAATTACACTGCCTTTTTCACTGACAGACTTTGATTCCCACTTTGATATTTCAGAGAGATTATTACTGAATATGGAAAAAACTGCTCAAATCAGTAGCTACATTAAAACATGTATGAAGCAGAAATAATGTGTTTGTTTGTTAATAATCCTCCTTTTGCTCCTCATGAACCTTTCATCCTGCTCAGATTGTTTAGATCAGTAACCACAATGCATCACTGCTCCATTCATCTCTATGCTAACCGTCTGCAGCACAGGTAGCATTACTCTGGACATGGGAGCTGAAATGTTTCCTGGAGCATCAGGCGCTGCTGCTGCGGTCCACAGTGTGACAGGCCACCGGCATTAAATGATGAATCGTTTCTCATTATGGTTTCCAGTTTGAGCCGCTGGTCCCATTAAACACCGCTGAGCAGCATCGACTCCTGAATGCTCACAAACACATGAGAATTCATTTAATTATTCAACTGTAGCTCAAACTGTTGATTGGTTTGACTAACAGCGTGACGCAGTGAAGCGGCGCTGTCTGCATGCAGGAGGTTCACCTGCAGCTGCAGCCGTGTTTCCAGGAGCTCATCAGGACTCTGACGCTGCTGCAGGAGTGGAGCTCCGTACGAATAATGCTAATTAGTGTTTATTTAAATGACCTCCTGCAGCCAAAGTGTGCGTGGCGGCAGATAAACTAGCTGCGTGACTCACATCGATGCCACAAACTAACAGCTGCTCTCGTTTTGGGCACAATAGTTTCTGTGTCTGCAGCGGAGACCGGTCGGTAATTAAACCGTTAAGAGTCAACAGAGAGTCCTCTGAAGCCTCAGGCGCCACCTCTGCCGGATCCTCCGGTTCCAGATCCGTTTGCAGACATTGTTTCTTAGAACCACCTCAGAGGGGGTAAAACTTGGACCTGGCAGCAGACTGAACTCATCTATTGAAATCATAGTAAGCGCGGCATGCTGCAGATCTATGACTCCATGGCCTTGAGGTCCAAACCGTTCATCACCCGTGGAGGAGGAGGAGGCAGCCCAACCAGACCTTAACCAGCCAGAGACACTCTTTTCCATGGAGAAGAGGCTTTAGTCAGGACCAGGCCAAAGGTCTTAACCAACATGGCGTCTTGTTCTCGTCTTCTTCAGAAACCAAATATGATCTGCGTCACCTTTTCTGGGCTTCATATCAGTCAGTCACTGGTTTATTCAGCTGCAGGCATTTATCCACGTTTTACATTTTCCAGACAATGTTTGGATTTTTAAAAAAAATAAACTTTACTCTGCACTCTAAGCGCTCTGGGTAAAAAGTGTCTTCATGTTCCCCACCGAGTACCTTTAACCACTTTTAAATGAAATAAATGACAAACACCAACAGCTTGTTAGAAGTGACCCGTCTCTGCACACAGACAGGGTGTGTGGGCCGTCTTCTTCATGGCAGCTGATTAACCCTTAAATCAGTCGATTTGAATGAATCGGCTCCATTAACAGCATAATACGCAGTAATTACAGTCATTTAGTGTTAAATCAAGGGGGGGATAAGCCGGGGCTTATAGATGAAATTATTAATTACTCCTGTGGAAATAAAGCGACATGATGAACAATCCTCATGTCTGTTTCACTGGCAGCCGGTTTCTGCTCTGTCAGGTCCGGTTCTGGTCCAGTCAGATTCAGATGAAGATCCTCCTCCTCTGGTCTAAATACAGCCACTAAATGAACCAAATCAATGAGAAACACGGAACCGGCTCATTATGCCTTTAATAATGCACAAAGGAGGAATTAAAAATTAACCGCCTATTTACTGAAGGAAGAGAAGCAACAGCATTAATTTTTAAGAAAAGGAGAATCACCAGGGGAATTATTATTAAAGCGTTTATCTCCCCCTGGTCATAATAATAAGCCTCAAAGCAACACATGCTGACCTTCTATGGAAGAAGCTCAGAGAGTCGTGAATATGGTTTCATGTTACTGCAGCTGCTTACGACCGTGCTGGACCAGGACCAGGACCAGGACCTGGACCCAGACCTGGACCTGGATCTGGACCTGGATCTGGACCCGGACCTGGACCTGGACCAGGACCAGGACCAGGACCTGGACCCAGACCTGGACCTGGATCTGGACCTGGACCTGGATCTGGACCCAGACCTGGATCAGGACCAGGACCAGGACCAGGACCTGGACCCAGACCTGGACCTGGATCTGGACCTGGATCTGGACCCGGACCTGGACCAGGACCAGGACCTGGACCCGGACCTGGACCAGGACCTGGACCTGGACCTGGATCTGGACCTGGATCTGGACCCGGACCTGGACCAGGACCTGGACACGGATCTGGACCCGGACCTGGATCTGGACCCGGATCGTCCTGCATGGCTGTATGATCAGAGTCCAGTGAATACTGACGATCATCTGAGACATTTGGGTTCCCAGTCTAGAAACTATCCTGGTTCTTTTGGCCGTTCAGGTTCTGCAGTTTTCCTCACTGTGATTCACTGATTCTACCTGAGGAAGAGTCAGAACTAAACTTTCCCAAAGGTCCGGATCTGATTCTGGATCCCATTCATTTAATTTGCTTCCACTTTAACGCTGAAATATTAATCATTATTTCAGCTGTTCGCTGCAATGACTGAATTAGAACTGAAACTTGAACAACTGAACTACTTTCCATGTTTCATTGAATGAAAATGTATTTATGTAACTTCACACGCAGGAATTAGCTGAATTGTAAATTGTACTTTCACAGATCCTCTCTCCATCAGCATTCACACGGTGCTTCAGAGTGAAAATAAAAATATGAAAACTAAAGTTTAAGTGCTTCAATAAATAAACAAATTCAGGTAAAACTATTTAGAAACCAAAACTTACACTGGATCAAATCCATCTGTTAGAACAGTGACAGTAAAAATAATGTTCACTGAATCTGAACAGGAGCTGTGAACATAAATATTTCACATTAACATGAACTCTGTGTGCGTGCGTGCGTGCGTGCGTGCGTGCGTGCGTGCGTGTGTGTGTGTGTGTGTATGCGTGTGTATGTGTGTGTGTGTGCGCGTGTGTGTGTGTGTGTAGTTTTGTTCTTTATTCAGTGTTTCTCACATTGGGAAGACAAGACAGAACGAGTGACACTTTATAATAATATTTTAATTCAAAGTGAAAGGAACAGTGCAGTAAATTATTGACCAGACTCAACAGTTTAAGAGACGCTAGGCTAAAGCTAACTGGTTTCGTCTGATTCAGAGAAAAAACAGATTATTAATCATAGACGGACGGACGGACTGATGTTTATGGATCCATCCATCCATAAACAGTAAACATTGTGATCTTGGGAAAATGGATAATTTTACTATCCTCACTTTAAAGCTCCTTAAAAAGTGAAACTGTTGCTACGCAGCGTCACCTGTGAGGTTTGGTCCTCTCTGAATCCAGTATCAGTGTTGGGAATCGGGTCTGGTGCCATGCTGTCCGAACCATTTGGATCAGAACCCTCTGCCTGCCTCACCAGTCTGCCCTGCTGGTGTGTAACTGGTTTCTCTGCGCTCAGACTGGGATCCTGCTGGATGAAAGCTCAGAGGCTCCTGAAGGTAAAAACGCTGAAAATGAGCCGCTACAGGTTCCCATCATTTCCTGAAACAATGGTGCTGATTCAGAACCAGGAAGTGGAACCTGACAACAACAGCTGATGAGTGTTTGTAATCAGGCAGCAAATTAAGCTGTATTCTCCTGATTCTTTGTTTTCTTCCTGATGAATGAAACAGACGAGTAGGTGGAAGAAAAAAACCCATCTGAGCTCATTTCATCTTCATGCATAATTGCACTGCGGTATTTTTTTCTTCTTCTTGAGTCAATGCCTGCAAGACACAAAGCTTCAGTTTATGCAGCTCTCTCCATAAATAGCAACATGCCACCCCCTGTAGGCAAACCCCCCACCCCCCCTTTAAATTCAAGGCTGGCCTAATCCCTGCGCTGTGCAGCGCCGCAATCTCACCAGCAAACGCTTTCCTCCTTTCATCCTGCACAGCAAACCCAGCCGATGCGCCGCGACGACGTCTTTAACTCTCTCAGCTTGTCATGATTTCTGACAAATCATGACCTCTAACGCCCCGCAGCCACTTACCTCTGCTAAACAAACACCTGATTTGTGCATAAACACTACAGGGAGGGCTGAACGCACCCGTTTGACAAGTAAATCTAAAGGTCCGACGTGAAATCAGATTAGATTTAGAGAGTCAGATTTAGCTATGCAAGCTGAAATTAAACACGCAGGAAGAAGAAATGGAGGAGGAAAAAGTTCAGGATGCCTTTAGAAACATCTGATGGTGACGACCTGGTCGGCTGCGGCTGCAGCTTCACTGCTGAGGCCTCAACCTGTCAGAGATCTACAGAAATAATTTGGTTCATTTAGTCATAAGAGAAAAAATGGTGGTTCGTTTTTCAAAATCATATTTTCTCCATTTTATTCATACATTTATAAATGTCAAAGTTTAAATATTTAACTAGCAAGCTAAGTATTTTTGTTTATAAACGAAATAGCTTCAAACTAAATATTTATTTAACAAACTAAATGATTAAAACTCCAACTGAACTTGTTAACCACGCAGGACTCCACTGGAGGCGTCGTAAAGCTGTTTCACTATTAAATGTTTCTGTTTGAAGTTTTAAATGCATTTCAGTCAGTGGGTTTAATATTAGCTGAAATGCTAATAGCATTAGCATTTGAACTAATTTTGATATATAAGCTAAACCTGACACAGAATGAAATAAGTTGATGTTAGCCAACATAGTGACGACATTTTAGCTAACTGTAGCATTTCAGCTAATTCTGATATATAAGTTAGACTTTATAATGACATGTTATGTTATTCTGGTATTTAGCAAGTACGAAACATTTAGTTTGTCCCAACCGACTGGAAAACAGAAACATTTTGTCTAATTTAATATCAAACTCTGAAATGTTTATGTTTTTCTATGCAATATGTAATTATGCAGCTTCAGCTGATTAGTACAGTTATTTCACAGTTTAATGTGTTAATTTTTTTTATCATAATCCAAAAATTCAGCTGCTCTGAATGTTTTTGAGGAAATGTTTCACTGATAAGTAAGATAAATATTCACCCCCTTCAGTCAGAACACATATGAACTGAAATTGTTTTGACGGTAGTTTTTCAGAGTCAAACCAGATTTAATTATTGAGAACATGAACGAGTGGTTGTGTCAGAGAAGCAGAGAAAACTCCGGTTTCCTGTCCAGCTCTCACGAAGCCGAGCGAAGCGCCAGCAGCTGCCATCTCACGCCGCTTTCTTCTCCTCTCAGCAGCTGGAAAATCTTTCCCAGGCAATTAAAACACTCTGCTTAAAACAGTCAAATTAATGGTTACATAAATCCCTGCGTCACTAATGACAACCTCCCCGCAAACGGCTGCACAATGCGTCCAACAACGCTGCAGACCGATTAAAGGATTTCACAAACAATAAAACTAATGAGGATTAAAGAGGAGGAACGAGCATTAAGATTAAAATAAATGAGCAGAAGAAAATGACATCTGTACGTCTCTGCACAGCTGGAGAACATCTGGAACAGGAACGATATCCTCACACTTAATCAAATCAAAATAACAGAGGTGTCTGCTGAAGACCAGAGAAATTAATTTCCAATATTTTCATTGATCTCGTCAGAATTTGGCAGATTTATCGTTGAACTGTCTGACTCAGATCAAACGTTTTGCTTCAATAGCTTCCACCTAGTTTTCTCTCTTGTTGTTCTCATGTTGTTCGGTTCATGAAGTGCACCGGTCCCTCCTGGAGCAAAACAGCCCACATCATGATGCTGCCACCACCGTGCTTCTGTTGGGCTGCTGTTCCCCAACTCAAAAATTTATAGTGATAAAAGTTGAACATTTTTCAACATTCTTGTGTTGCGTGTGTGTTTGTGTGCGTGTGTAAGTGTGTGTGTCTACATTTACGAGAGCTTTCCCGTGCACGTCATCGTTGGCTTGGCTGGAGGAGGGGAAGTGATTGTTGTTTGTCGTTGAGCCTTTTAAGTAAATTTAAAGGGCTGGATAAATTTTGTTTTTACCACTAGCTCATGCGGCTAGGTGCTTCTGTGCTAAAAATAGTTTAACTTGGCAGTACAGGGTTAACATAGCAGAACGTCTGCAGCAGGAAAAGCACAAAGCTGCGGCCAAGAGCCACAAAACCCCCAGAAATTTCATTATTTTGCTTTGATTCATTGTTTTGCTGCAGAATCCTCCAGCCATCCTCCATATTTACAGTTTTCTGTCTTAAATTTCATAGCAAAATGGCTCTGGTATGACCCTTAACAAGGTTACGCGTTTTATTTCTATTTAAACAAAGTGAGTAGAAAATAACCTGAAACAGGAAGGCAGCGGAAGTTTTCACACCCTATAAACACCCAGACAGATGATGAGGCTCGTTAATATTCGATGAGTCCCAGTCGTCATGTAAGTGGGTGTGAATTATTGACGGGTCGTTTCTCAGCATCGTAACATCATAACTGTGACGGGCGCTAACAGAGCAGCTGAAGGACGAATCCTTCTGGAAACATCAAGCCCTGCTTTTCTGAAGGATGTGGCTAAAATCACAAACATGATTTAGTTTCCTCAGCAATTACCAGCTCTGTTTCAATAATGTTGGTATAAAGATGAAGCTGAGAATCCGTCAGACGAGTAAACATCAGCAGCTGCTTCAGTTTCAGAGGAAATGAGGAAGAAACACAAAATAATTTGGATTTTTTTTTTGTTCTGCACCAGAATTTATCTCTGCATCACAGAATATATAAATGATGTATTAATATCATAACTACAACTACAAACGTTTGGAAACTACAGGTCCACCTGTGCAAAGATTGATGCAGCTGAGCGAAACTGAAGCAAATTTGCAGAAGTTTTATTAAAAAAACAAAAAAAACTGGTGTTTTTCCTGTGGAACGGGTAAAACAAAAACAGGATTTCTGTTGTGTTTTTACTCACTAAACTTAATAAATGTATTTTAACACGTCTACGATTGATTTTAGATTATTTTTTGAAATACCCACATTTATCATTTTTATCCAATTGGAATAAAATAATAAAAAAAGTTGCTACATTTGAACTGGAGTGTTTTTTAAAATCCATTTTAGAGAAGAAAAATTACAACAAATTTAGGCTCACTTTATAAAAAAAAAAAAAAAAAAAAAAAATTAAAAAAAATTAAATAACTGCACTCAGCTGTTAAAACGCCTGGGTGGGTGTCGCTGTTAGCAGTTTATTGAAACCAGAACTTTTTTACATTAAGCTGAATTTAAGATGAGCAAACTTTAACTTTATTTAACGTCCGGAGCAGAACAGACGTAACTTCTGCACTTATCATGTTTTCAAAGCAACAGTGTTGCTTCAGTTGTGAATAACTGCATGTGAAATAATGTTCTGGCTACCTTCTGACATCGTTGTGTCTATTAACATGCTCGGCACGTTTTTATTCAAATATGTTGTTGCTATGATTCATTTCAGTGAATTTTTCTCCAACCTGATGTTTTGGTGCCCATGGCCACTTGGTGTCCTACATGCAGAAAAACAGGAAATGATTCATTTATGCTGTTTTATTAAGATCTGCTGCCAAACTTCATTTAACGCTTTAAAAAGAAATCCTGGACACGCAGTAATTAGTTAGTAAACGACTCCATCAATGATTTTTACCACTTTTATTTGTTAAATCTGGTTATTAATAAACAGGACAGGCTAAGTCACTGATGAGTGGAAGAAACGAATCAAAAACAAAGATTTGAATCAAGAAATGCAGGAATCTGGTTGTAAAACAAGATCAGATCTTTTTGTTTCTGTAGCCAGTGGAACGGAAAGTGCTGCTTGGAGAGCATATGGCTCTGTTTACAGGAACGGCCTTTTGTTTGAGGAGACCAGACGGAGCGAAGCCGCGCGGGAAGCAAAGCCAAGTCCTCTGAGGCAGACCAGCAGCGAATGTGGGTCAGAACCAACAACACAAACAAACTCATCCATTAAACCCGGTTTTACTATTACAGACTCATTCCTCCATGGATGTTTGGAAGATGGGGAATCCTCCTGTCTGAAGGAAGCTGTAAGGCGCTGCGGCAGGGAGTCAGCGCAGAACCAGCCTGACCCGAACCGCTCGGCGCCGTCTGAGGGGAAACTAGAACTCACAGGTGGAAAACTGAAAACTGAAAACAGGCGCTGAGCGACGGCCGGTGATCATGTTGTTTCTGCTGCTCAGCTGATCCTGAAACTTTAAATCCAAACCAGTGTTAGAATAGTTTTGAGGTTTTTTACTATAGTTCACTTTCATTTTGTTCAGTTAGTCTAAATTTGTTTGCTAGTTTTTATCAGTTATTGTTATTTAAATATGACTTAGGTTTAGATTGTTTTTACACTGGTTACATTTTAAGTGCAAAAATCATAAAGATTAAATTGTTGTGATAACATAAACTTCGATTTACATGACTTGATAAAAAATAAATAAAAATTTTGTTGAACAACTCTGAAGTTTCCTCCAAACTTTTGCTGTTGTCATTTTGTGGACTAGCATATCATAGCACAGCATAGCTTAGTGTAGCATAGCATAGCATAGCATAGCATAGTATAGTGTAGCATAGCATAGCATAGCATAGCATAGCCACCATGAGGAAAATGAGCGCCGTGATTTACCGACAGCTATGTAAACCGCTTGTGTGGGGAAAAAAAATTCACACCAGTTCAAAAGGCTAATAAATAAATTCATAAGCACAAAAACAAAGGATATTATATAACTTCAGTATGTTTTAGTTAGTGTTATAAACATATGATACAGTTCAAGTGAGCTTTAGTTTTTCCTCATTGTTTCTATTTCAGATAATGAAAATGTTTTCTCAAATCAGTTTTTGTTACTTCATTAGTTAATAACTTTGGTTTGAACAGGAGGAAACAGATTCAGGCTGAAAGCTGCTGAATGGATTAAACTTTGGACTGCTGGAGAAATTTAATGTTTAAAATTTCTGAGTTCAAAAGTTTTCTTTTTTTTTATTTTTTAGAAAAGACTAGGACATTTCTGAGCTTGAAAAGTCAAAAAAATTTGCAAGACAAAATTTGGAATTTTCTGAGTTTCAAATGTTTATTTTATTTTTTTTCCAGAACAAATCAAAGATTAATCTCAAAATCTTTCTGTTTTTTCCCATTAATATCCTTTTTTCTGTGTTCAATGGCCGTGATTCACCATGAGTCATTAGAATATGGATTATATTCTGATTTATTAAATTTGGCTCTATTCACATAAACCACATGTACATGTTTTATAATCTAATGCATTCTTGACTCAATAATAATAATAATAATAATAATAATAATAATAATAATAATAATAATAATAACAGTTGAACTCTGGAGGAGTTTCCTCTGCTTCCGTCTTCAGAGCCGGTCGGTCCTGATGAGGGATTAATAATCTGGGCTGAATTTCTTCCTCTCTGCCTCCTGTAGTCTGTGTGGGATTGAATTAAGCCTGGGTTGTATTTATGAGTGAAAGATATGAATATTATTTAGGTTTTAATCATTCATGATGAGCCGCTGAGCTCAGAGACACCGGCACCCCTGGAAATTACCGCTTCACCTCAGAAGCATGAATTATCCAGCAGCTTCCCATCAGCTGTGTGTGTGCGTGTGTGTGTGTGTGTGTGTGTGTGTGTGTAGGTGTGTATGTGTTCAGGTGTTCTCTGTACCATCTACTAATGAGATCTTCACCATCACATCCTCAGAGAAGTTTTCACTTTGATGAACTTATTTACCCCACGCTGTAAATAATGACAGGCAACCTGGAAAGTATTTTCATTGTTAATTAATTATATTTTATTTTTTATATTTATTAGTATTTTATTATACATTTATTTATTTTTAAAAATTGTATGCATATTGTTATGTGATTTATTTACTTTTAAATTAATTTAAATCTTAAATTTTTTATTATTTATTTATTTGTGTTTATTTATATGTATGTATTTTGTTTCTTGCATCCGGGTCTGAATTCTTGTAATGCTTCTTTATTTTATTTGTTTAATATTTAGGTCAGAATTAGGTTACTTATGCTTCTACACTTGCTTTAGAATTTTTTTTTTTATCAATAAAATTTAACACTTTAGATTGGAGCAGGTCGTCCACAAAATGACTGATTTCCAATCGGGGATCAATAAAGGTAAATTCTGATTCTGGTTTGTTTTCTTTACATGTTTATTTTACAGAAAATAATAAAAGTTGCTGTGAAATCAGCAGAAGTCAATGCTGGGTGGATGATTTCAGGACGCTGCATCAGGTAAAAATAATTATTTGGTCTGGATCTGAAAGGTGCGGCCGGTTCATTTCCAGATAGCCTGAATGGAAACTGTTAAAGGTCAAATCTGTGACGTTGGTCTGAACAGCAAACATAATTGATTCCATCTTTAATTTCCTGATATCTTGGATCTTTCATATCTTAAATCATCGCATACATGCAGAAACTTGTGAATTCCTGCTCCTCGGAGTCGTTCTGATCTCTTTCTCTGTTGACATGTTTCATGTTTTCATCTGGAAGGAAAACAGATCAATGAATCGTGTCTGCTCTCGGTGTTTCCGCCAGAACCGGTCTGAACTGGACTGTACCGGCCAACTGCTCTAACAGTTTAACTCACCATAAATCACCGGTTTCCTCTGACTGGGTTCGGTTCTCCTCAGCGTCAGCATGCCGGACCTCGTTTGGCCTCATTGAGGTGAAAACAAAACCCACGTCTGAAGATTCAGAGAGTTTGTCAGCAAACAAGTCATGAGGATCAGAGCAGGCAGAGAAGAACTGGCCACAGATCCACAGATAAACTTCCTGCTTACAATAAGACAAACCACTCAGTCTTCACACAACAAGCTTTCCAGACCAATTAAGCTGCTTATTTCCCTTCAAAACTTCAGCTGGTGCAGAAATCTTAGGTCTTATTTTCAACACTATTTGCTATAATGTCTTAAAACGTATGTCTTATGCGTTTTAAAGGCACATGGAGCCATTTTATAGCATAATAAACAAACTATGTGACCTCCAATTGTTATAAAAATGCTACACACATCAGATATTTAAAAGAAATTTAACTCCCTGATTTAATTGATTAAATTGGGCCTCTGTCTCTTTAAGAAACTCCTGCTCTTTCTGAAGCTGCACCTCTAGGAAGTCATCCCAACATGGCTCCTCTATTAACCCTTTAACAACGTTTTCACCAGTGTGGCTCTGAGCAGCAGCTTCTATAATGAGCTCAGCAGCTGTTTGCTAATTGCTGCTGGCTAGTCTGAAGGAGCCGAGTGGATGAGGAGTTGTGTGTCAAAGGCAAGGGGGAAGGGGGTTAAGTCCAACCAGCTGAATGGTTGCCATGGAGATTAAAGGATTTCTTAGAAAAGAATGAAAGAATCGATGAGAGAAAAACTTTATGACATAATGGGAAGATTTTAAAAGAGTCAATTTTACACGTTTCTGCCCCTTTAAAGTGATGATTCTGCAAAAAAAAAAGAAGAAAAAAAAACACAACAGATTTTTAATCCTCCTTTGAAGCTTTCTATGTTTTCCCGACTGAATTTATAAAATATCTGGCTGTGACTTTAACATGAAGGCCAGTTTCTTTCCGTTTTTGTTCTGGACTGAGACGAACCGAAGTCAGAGAAGCAGAGAGAAGTTCGGGCTGAGCTCTTCTTCAGCCCTCGTGTTATTAGCCGAGCGGCAGAAAGCCAGCGCAGTAATTAGCTTCCCAGGGGCGGCGTGTTTAGCACCGATAAGCGCCGCTCGGGCTGGAGAGCAGAGGAGCTGCTGGTTATCTGAGCAGAGCAGAGGAAGAGGAGGGAGAGGAGGAAGGAGCTGCTGAACTCTGCAGACTGAAGGGAGAGGATGGAGGTCTGCATGCTGCTGCAGCCTCCGTGCTGCTGCTGCAGCAGCATGCAGACCTCCACCCTGCTCCACCCTGCTGCTGCAGACTCCGGGAGGATCCGGAGCGGGCGGGATGTTCCGCTGCTGGCCGCGGTAAGCATCGCGCCTTCACGCCAGCATCATTATTCATGGTGCGTCGCGGCTGCGGAGCGGCTCATGACGCAGTGCTCGTCAGGATGCGCCTGTCGACTGAGTCTGACCGCCGTTTCGTATGAGGAAGAGGAAGGAGATGAGGAAGAGGCTGCTGGGAAATCAAGCTGAGGTCCGGATGGTTTAGAAGCGGACTGGGCTGAAAACCCAGACCGGTTCTGGTTCTGGTTCTGGAGCGCAGCAGCTGATTACTGTGAGCTGCAGAAAGTGCTTTTTTTTGTTTTTTGTTTTTAAATATTATTTTATTTGTTCAAACTGTCACGATAGTTTAATGTGAGACAGATCATTGCTTTCCTCCTCTGTCAGAAACAACCAATCAGAGCCAGGAGGAGGGTCTTGGCGCTGCCAAGCATGCTTGTGTATGCGCTGCTCATGCTGCCACTCTTTCCCTCTGCTATGATTCATCTGAAGGCCTTTCTGTCATTTTAACTGATTGTATTCCCCCCTCCTGACCACTAGGTGGAGACACAGTGAGTCCAGGTAACTAAGCCAGTCAAAGTCTCAGGAGGGGGAAGTCACGGGAATCAGGACGTTTTCTGGTCAATAAACTGGAGAAATGTTCCCCGATTTCCAAACTTTTTCTCCAAAGTGCCTCTTGTAGTCCCAGTTTCCAGTGTGGCAGCAAAAAAGCATCAAACCCCAGAATGAGTCGCCTTGGAAACCAGGAGAGACGAAACAAACCAAAATGATCAAATTAAACTGAAGGTAAAACAAATCATGACGACATTTAAACCTGGAAGAATCAGACAGAGAAAAAACATTTTTTAAAATGTAAAAGTTTAACCTTTTAGACGGTTTCGTAGAACTTTGGATGTGAAAATATGTTTTCAGATTTGGTTTTTGTAAGGTTTTATGCAAATGTAATATTAAATATACTATTTTGTGAAAGTGTTACACAAAAATAGTACATTTCATTGATTTAAAAACATTTTATTTACATGTACAGATAAACAGAGATCCTATTTTCCAAGTTGTGTCAGTTTGTGCCTCTTTATCAACTGCAAATTTTCTCTCCAATTTTAGGTGAAAACATTTGTCCACTTTGTCTGAAATAAACATGTTGTAATATTTAAACACTGTAGGCTTAAACCTCTTTCAAATTTACAACAATTTACTGAAGAATGTAAAAAAAAATAAAATCTGAAAACTTAAAGTCTCCATAGTTCAGCTCAGACTGAAATCAGGGCTGGACAGACGGAGCAAATCTTTAAAAATAACTCAGACAGAAGAGGAAAGGTGAGAAGCTGAAGCTCTTCATCACCTGGACCGGCTGATTGGAAAGCCTTTCACCTGGGCAGAGAGCAGCGCAGCAGGCCGCACTTCAGGAACACAGAGCGGAGGAACGCTTCAATCAGCAAAGCGGACCAGAACCGCTTCCAGGTCCGAAACACTGATTCTGGGTTTTATTGCTGACGAAGCCGGATGGAGAGCAGCTCCTTATGCAGCCACTCAGGAGCCCGGCTGGCTGCTGGAGCCTCCAGGAAAACATCAAGGATCTTTAAAGAGTTAACAGCCTGCAAATCAAACCTTAAAGGCGTTAAAAGCAGGAGGAGGTGGAACAATGGGATTAATTTTGACTTGTTCCTTTTTCAACTTTTTTAGACTTCAGGGTCTAATCACGTTTTAATCGAAAACTACGCCTACAAAATAAGCAACATTTTCAATTCAAAATGCATTTTTGCTGCTAAATAATATTTTTCAATCTGTTCCTCAACCATCAGATTGGAGCAAAGTTTCATGAAATGTTTTTTATGTATTCTGTGCATCACTTTGGTCCTTTTGATAATTTAAGGTGCTTTATAAGTAAAGCTGGACTGGATGAACACCAATAGCTGCTCAAAAATTTATGTTGAAATTAAATTTTGAAACTAATTTGATGTCGCTGAAGTGGCTAGAAGCTAATGGGACTATGGAGTGATGGTTTTTAAATACTGTAGTTTTAAAAAAGTAGTAATTGTTCAAAATAGATACATAAAGTTTGACTGACCATGTTTAAATGTATAACCTCTTGATAATCTAACATCTGATTAAAGGTAAAAACATAATAAAAGATTTTTAATTCAGGCTTTTGGGGCTCAAACACACCTGGACTGAAGTGGAGAAAGTTTTTCTTCTAAGATCCAGCAGAAACATCAGGATGAGTCCAGGTTTGTTCCTACGGTTCTGCCAGGTGTGGATTAGGTTGACCAGCACATTTCGCTGATTCAAACCTTTAATTAACCATAAAAACAGAAACAGGATGTCAGGCATAAACTCAGTCTTTTGTCTCCATGGTTTTGCAGAAACGTTTAAAAGTAAAAGTAAATCCTACTCGTTCCGACGCCTCCCTCAGCACCCTGATGCAGTCTGAGCTGTTTTCATATTCATTGTTCTCTGATCTCATTGTCTTCATGCGTATTTTTATTTATTCATTGGTTTTGGGCTGCATGAGGAATTGCCCTGCAGTAAAATATTTATTATCCTTTCTCACCTCAAGCTGCAGCAAAAACTCTTGGGTCAAGCAAAAACATGGCTAAGAGAAAATGAAAAAATGTTTTCATGAGGAATGAAACGTTGCAGTGATGAAGTTTGGAGCAACAAACTCCTGGAAACCATCAGGACCAACCAGTTGCACCGTCTGAAAGTCCAGTTTCAGTTCAGAAAAAGAAGATTCATATTTTAAATCAGACAGGAGGGAGAAGTCTGGATTTGGGTTCTGTCTGCTGTTTGAGATCTAACACACCGGCACCCTGCCCAGGGTTTTAAATGCGACATGTGGTTATGTGATACAAACTGTAATTCAGTTTTTAATTTATATTTTAATTTATTCTTACAAAAACACCTTAAAACACACACACAGTTTAGATTCAGGAGTTTTCAGATACATGCTACGTTGGGATGTTGCTAAATTCATTCTTCCTGTCTTTCTCTCCTTTCATCTCTATGTCCATTACAATTTAAATAAATTCAAATAAATGTCTAATAAAGCTTCACATTTATACAAAGTGGAGCATCATGACGAACGCTGCGATGCTTAAATCTGTTGACTCTCACCTAGGAAACGTTAAAAAAACGTTTCTGCTCCCGTTCTGACCAGCATTATTACCCTGCCTTTCTACTAACATCTGTGTCACCAAGTCATCCATTCATCCCAACTGATTCCTCATTTCGGAAAGCAGGAACGTTGTGTATATATCAATCAATATATGACATAACGTCTGTAAACGATGAGAATAAGAAATTTAAACAATAATTATAGTACATTTTGCATTTTAATAGCACCCTGATGTGTGATTTGTCCTTCTACAGAAATCCTCCATAAAACATGTAATAACCATGAATATTTTTCTGTTTTATAACTAAAACTGTGATTACCATCAGATTGTGTTACATCATCATCCAAAAAGCTCTTTTCTCTCTGAAAGGTTTTGTTTTACTTTAAGCTGTAAAGTCAAAGTGAATGTATTTCTGCTCCATCCTGTCAGGATTTGCTGGTTTTCTGGATTTCATTAAGTCTCGTTTCTGTTCTCTGAGTCAGCGGCTCATTGTTCTCCTTCACGCCGCTTCCTGTAAGCAAACGTTGCAGCAGCTTTCTCCGATCTTAATTACAATGAAATAGTGTATTTACAACAAACGTCTGTGTTGGCGCTGTAAGGAGAAGATTTAATGTGTCTGGGTTTTTCTCTGCTGTTTTATTGGGTCTGGATGTGTGTGTGATTAGTTCAGGGTTTTCCAAACAGCCTGGGACCTGCACAGAATAAGAGTCGGGTCCAACATGGCGTCGGCGAGATTCACCGTAACCCACGCCGACGTATAGATGCCAGCGGAGAGTTCAGGTGAGGGGAAACCCTCCAGTGCTGCACAAGTTCACAACGGTTTTACTCCGTTCTCCTCCAGGCTCACGTTGTTCTTCTAATTTTTAGAGGACAGACGAGTGGATGCTCCTCATTAGAGGCTTTTTATAATTCAGATTTTAATAAGTTAAAATGGTTCCCAGAGGAACCTTCATATTTGTGTGTTTCTGGTGCACCTGTAAATCTGACGAACATCATCTGCAAACAATACAACATGAAACCCTAAAAAACTGAGTAGCACTTTGCACTAATCTGAGGAATAACTTCACATTAAAGCTGTAAATGTTTTTGTTGTTGAGCTCATATGTCTGTTTAGTCAATAATTTAGCAGAAAAATGGATTCTGAACTGAAAATGTTACTTATTTATTTAAATAGTTTGATTAAAATAAAATTAACTTGATTTAAAATGTTTGTTTTTTCTGAAAATGTAAACACAACATAACTTTGCTCAAAAGTTTTCCTATAACAGTTTAAAAACTTAAACATAATTTAACATAAAGATAATTATTAGTAATATGTGAACCATTTTCTGCTAAGATGATCTTTTTCTTTTGGATTTTTTATTTATAATCTGATAACAATGTTGTGTTTTTCTTTCAACGCAATAAGATTTTACAAAACTTATTTAACAAGATTGAATCAGTGGAGCTGAAAAACATTAATATTAGTACTAACACTAATATCAGCATAAAGTGCTGTTAACAGTAACCAACTAAACTTGATTTAACTCTAATGAAGCATTTTGAATGAAGCTGCTGTAAAAATGTGCAGAAGCAGATTCACTTATTCATTGATTATTGATTAGAGAGGAAACAGAAAAATCAAATCTCACAACCAAGAACAAACCGTAGCGCTGACTCCATTGATCACTGACAAATATAGACACAGATATTTATTTAAATGTTTATCCGAGCAGCAGAGATCATTTATTCGGCTGAGATGCACGCCACCTCTGTAAAAAGAACAAACAGTTTGTGGCAGACAGACGCTGTGAAGGTCACATAAGATGAATCTGCCACCCAAATAATGAGTTTGCCATTTACGGCTTGATGAATTGTGATGTAAACAAATTAATGCAAAGCAGACTGGTGTTGTTTTTTGTTTTTATTTTTTTCTCCCAAATGTTCTAAAATTCAATGATTTCTCTGGAGTGAAGTGAAGAGGCGGTCTGTCTGAGGTCTGATGCAGACGGACAGACGGAGCAAACGCTGTTCTACCTGGTAAACCTGCAGCTCTATGACCTTTACATGGTCATTTCCTCTAACTGGAAGCTTTGCTGCAGAAGCGTTGAGGGGGGATCTGATGCGGTGAATCCGTTCAGCTGCTTTGTATGCATGCGTGTCCGTGTGGCCTGCATGCATAATGCAGAGCACAGCGGATTGTTTAGCGATTCCTCAGCAGCATCGCGCTGCCGCCCTCTGTGAGCGCAGCGGGTCGAAGCGGCTGGAGGACGGGACGCAGCGGGAGAGGACGCTGCTGCCGGGACACCGAGCTGAGTCCCGCCGGCAGCAGACGTCCCGGTGGCAGCTGCCACGGCTGGACTCACCTGCAGGCGGCAGGCAGGCCAGGTGAGGTTTAAACACACCTGGATCCGATTTATTTCCTAAACTGATCTGTCATTCTGATCCGAACGTCTCATGTTCTACAGACATTTGTAATTCTCCTTTGACATGCTCAGGAAAATGATTTAGATTTTAATAAAACCCATTTAATTTACAAAGAGTTTCACGAAGAGTCACTGCTGAGCAGAGTGTTGGCGGTAACTATGGTTACTTTTATTTGAGTAACTTTGGGAAAAAATGTACTCTTATGAGCATTTTTACTATTTTTTACTCTTATTTGAGTGAAACGTCTGTATTCTCTACCCACTGAATGAAACATTAAACCAAAAGTTAATCAGACACACTCCTGCAGTTTTTATTCAAGTTTCATGAGGTTTTTTTATTAAAAGAAAGTGATGTGGAAAAAAAGTTTCTTCTGCATGTTTTTGTCATTTTGTAAGGATATTATTTATATGGCTCACTTTGGTCAACATTTCCTCTTTGCTTTATATTTTTGCTCCAACTGATGATGTAGTTTTTTAAATACTAAATGATTGACAATTTGATGAGTTACTCAGCACTCGAGTAGACTTTCTATCAAATACTTTTTTTTTACTCTCAATTACCTGTAAATCTGCTAACAAATTAGAAACCAACATTATGTCACAATGAGCGAGTTTGTTGACCAAAAAGCAGAGCAGAGCTGCGAGTCTCAGATAGCATGACATGCTACATGTAGGCTGTCAGTGTCACTTTAAAGACATCACTATGTAACTATAAATCAGGTAAAAAAAAAATAGACATATGATCTAAAAATGGAGGACAATTTGTCATTTAGCTAAACTAATTGATAAATATTTACTCCTCCTTCCCGCCCGGTACGTGTAACAGAGAGGAGTGTTAAACTCATTGTCAGTGTCAATTATCAGAAGAAAGGAGTCCAGAACTAGCTGGTGCTAAAGCTAACGCTAGCTTAGCCACTGAAAAACCTTTGTGATGCAAAGTTTTCCTAAACATAAAGTCCAGCAGGAGAAAAGATGTGCATCACATGTTCAAATCACTAAAAGAAGAGAGAAAGAAGCTCAACTCTGTTAGAGGAAATGCCTCCATTTTGATCAGCATCCAAATAGGAAGTGACATGTTTTACCCACAACCAACGCCTCTTCTGCATAGGCTGGTTTGGATAAAAACTAAATAAAAACTACATTTTTATATTTATTAATTTATTTTATCCTGTTTATCTGTTTAAATAAATTTGATGGTTTGGACCATTAATGTTTGGGAGGGAAAAAAAAAGCAAAACTGAAAATGTGTCGGGAGATGATGGCTTTGTGTCTGATTCTGAAGAAAAGGCAAATATCTTTTTATGAAGAGAGTCAGGCCATCGCTGCCCATCACTTCACATTTCCGCGTTTAACTGAAGCGATTCATTCCCAGGCTCTCTGCCTCCATCTTAATTAAACAGCAGAGAGATAAAACGTGCCTCCGAGGGCGATTCGTCCATAATGTGCATTAGAATAATTCTCTTTTCATAAAAACACAGGACCTCAGCTGATTGGCTTTGCACCGCCAGCCTTTCATCAGCTGCTATGCAGTGGAAAACCGACACAAAGCGTCGGACCAATAAAAGGATTTATTCACTTCAATTTCCCTCTTACTCTGAAAATGAATGAGTTCGTTCTGTCCTCCACTTGAGATATCACCTTTTTTAGACCAGAGGTTCAATTTAATCTGATGGAAACAGAGCTGAAGCTTAGAGGAAAAAAAAACATTTCCTGTGATTAGAAGAATCACAGCGAAACGTCCAGACGTTAAATGGACTTCAGCAGCTAAATGTTGCCATAATTATGAGTTTGTGACTTCATTTCCTCTCATTTATATGAAGGTTATTATAGAAGATCTGCTAAGAAAATATAAGGAACTAAATGTGTTCGTTTCAATTAATTAATCAAATTAATTAAAGATTTTAATGCAGTTAATCATCTTATTAATTAAATGAAATATTTTAATAGGAAAACAAATATTTAAGTATGGAACTAAAAAGTGAAACTAAATATTTAATTTTCTGTCATTTAAAAATAAATAAATAAATGTGTCATAGTTATGACAGTGTCAAAGTGTCATAACTATTTAATTTGCAAGATGAAAACATAGCATAAATATTTTTGCTCTAAATTAATTAGTTTAAATAAATACTTATTTTTCTAACTGAATATTTAAATTTGCAAGCTAAAATTTTGGACTAAATATTGAAATGAGTAACTATTTAGTTTGTAAACTAAGTATTTGGCTCTAAATTAAATATTTATTTTAACAGAATATTTAAGTTGCAAGCTAAAACATTTGTTTGTAAACTAAATATTTAGTTTGGATCTATGATAAATCATGAATAATGTGCTTCCTGTGAATCTAGACTAAAGCCACCTGTTGGAGTTGTTTTTTTAAATGAAAACTAACCATCTTTTAAATGTGTAATAATGTATAAATTGTTGATTTTCATGTTTTTATGATTTACAGCACTTTGAACTGCTTTACAAATAAACATAATTGATTGATTGATTACATGTGAACACGGTTATTTCCCAGAAGCAGAATCAGTTTTATGATCAACTCTAACAGGTGAAAATCATCCAACGTCATGCTCTGAAAACATTTATGTTACAGTTAAGCAGCCATTTAAGGATGCATTAATCTTAATGGTGCGTAGAGCACCTCTCTTTACGAGAGCCGTGAACAAATGACTCGTTACAGGAACTGAGACCCGGAGCGACCGGGAGCTTGTAAAGAAACTCCAGCGATGATTACACAGAGTGATGGAGACCAACGGCAGCGCAGCGGTGATCGGGTCGTCATGGTAACGAGTCACAGCAGCCGACTCTTTATTATCCAACCAGGATTCAAGTTGCTTAAAGAGCCACAGCGTTAGCAAACCAAACAAGGCTGCAGGCTGATGTTATGATCTTGTCCTGTAAGCAGAGCTGTCAGCACTATTACACACACACAAAAACACACATACACACACACACACACACACGCACACGCACACACACACACACACACACGCACACTGAGGCCGGTCTTGGTTCTGCAGAACCGGAGCAGTCATCTCAGGTTCAGGCCCGTTTGTGCAGCGCAGTGTGACGTGGCGCTGACACCAGGCTGACTGCAGCCAGAGACCCAGAGGGAAAGTTCTGGATAAAAACTAAAAACAAAATGTGATCCAACAAAACATTTCAGTACTGGAAGCCATTTACATCTTGATTTTATTTAAGCTTTGGTTCTCAGTTAATTTTACAGCACCAGGTCCAAAGTGTGGCCTGGGGGCCAGTGGCCCTTGAAAGGATTTTGTTCGGCCCCTGACCACAAGTCAAGAAATTTGGCAACAATTTGGCCAATAAAACAGAAAACAACTGATGAACCAAAAACAAAAGATTATTGTCTGTTTTTCGTTTAATAAGTTAATAAGGCCTGAAGCCTTTTTATGTTTTGGATCTTTAATGATATAAAGATTTCATAAAATAAAGTGTTTAATGTTGAGCAGGCTCTTTGTTTATAACAGACAAAGTTTCCAACCAGAACCTTTGTATTGTGTTTCTGGTACCACCGTAAATCTGATGCACAAGCTAAACCCGCTAACAACAGCGACGAAGCCACTTCTCTGGTCCCACTGGGGATTCATTTCTGCTTCTAATCGATCTGATTTATTGTGTTCAAGTTGTGCTAAAAGGAGTTAGCCTCCCAGTGAAGCTGTGCTAGCCTAAAATAGCATCTCAATGCTAAACACACAGCAGCTAATGCTAATGTTAGCGTCCACAGTCCACATCAATAAAGAAGCTCTATGAATGATCAGAACTTCCTGAAACTCTGTAAAGATAAAAACAATAAGTTTGAGTCTCAAATGTTTGTTTATTCAATCATTTGACTTAATTTGAAAATGTAACTTATTTTGTTGTTATATGGGTTGTAATTAATTATTTTTCTGAATTTGTCTTTAGAAGAATATAACTGAACACAAACAAGTACAGATTTTATGAAGCAGTCTGTAGATCTGCTGGCAGTCTGTGCAGTAAAATGTCGTTTTAAAGCCTTGTGTCACCGACAATTAATCTATAAATCCAGACCAATTAAAGCGTAATAAATCACATGAAGTGGAGGCGGCTTGGTCCAGTGATTAATAGAAATAAGACGTGTTTTCAGCGTAGAGCAGGGTGACTTTGTCCAGATCTGTTTGTGTGGCGAAGGGAAGCGTGACCAAACCGATGTGAACGCCGCTAATCTGGTTTTCCACTCAGCTCGCTTGCCTCCTTCACCTTGAAATGGGACGGGACGTTTCCTGACCAGCCAAATCAGCTTGACGACGGTCACCGTGGCAACTAGTAACTCAGGCCGGTTGTGCTCTTAATGCAGAAATTAGCAGCACGTCAGTGGGAATCCGATCAGGACTAAAGAGAATTAAATCTAAACGGTGACATTAATGTAGGAATCTGTTCAAATTCAGACCAATCTTCTCAACAACCAATTAAAACCAGATGAAGATAAAACTTAGTTTGGTGAACTGCCTTCACCACATCCAGCTAGTTAAGAAGACTTAAAACTTTACTGACTCACTTTATTTTGATTTATAGATAATTTGATAGACTGCTAAAGAGACAACATCGTTCCTCTTTGTAGTACAATAAAGTAACTATGTTACCTTCAGTTTTTAATAATATGGCTTAAAAGAAACTTTACTTCCTGATTTAAGGCCTTTAAATTAGGCCTCTGTCTCTCTGAGGAGGAGCTGTGTCTCGAAGGCGGGGCTAGGCCACCCAGGCTTTTGTGGCTGAATGGTTGCCATGGAGATTAAAGGATTTCTCAAACATGCGTGAAAGAATCAAAGCAGCACTCCAGGTTTGTTTCCTATGAGAATAGCAATAAGGTGGAAAACTTTAAAAATGCTATTATGTGATTATGTGACTCTGGCCCTTTAAGGTCGAGATGTTTCTGCTTTGATGTGAAGCTGATTGGCAGTTCTGGGTTTCTGGGCTCAGAAAAAAGGAGCAGAACTGCTTTAAAACGGACCAGAACCAGTCTGAACTCAAGAGTATTACTGCAGGAAAGCAGCAGCTCAGAATCATGATGAGGAAACTTACAAACCAGAACCAGAACCGTCCAAAAGTACTGGAGCTAAAACGAAATCCGGGTTTACTTGAGTAACATGCACTATGATTTAATGCAATTAATAAAATTATTTAAAAACATGAAGAATAAAAGACTGAAACTGTCAAAAAATAAAGCTAAAGATATTTTAAAAGCTCAGAAGATTGAGGAAACAGGACAAAATAATTAAAAAGCAAATATTCTCTTCAGAATGTCCATCAAAGATATTATTTCAGATGTCGGCTCGTTAAAGAACACCTGTAGCTGATGCGTCATGGCAGGTTTGCTGAGTCATGGGAGCAATGAGCGACTCATGAAGCCGAGGAGACGCCATGACTCAGCGTTTCATCAACACTCAGTCGGTGACTTCCACAGGAGCCGCTGTCCAGGCTGACTCACCACAGACGAGCACAGAGCAGAGCAGGTGATTGACAGTGCTAGGCCCCTCCTCCTGCCTCTGATTGGTTGTTCCTAGTTAGCACTGAGAGAAGGCAGAGGAGATCCATTTCTTCTGATTTTTTTTTTTGCCAAATTTAGAACGCTTTTTTTTATGTCCATCAACCTTTATCAATGCAGTTCTTCAAAATGCAAATAAACAAAAGATTACAACATGACTGGAGCGTCTCCAGCTGCATTTCCATTGACCATATAACTGCAAAATTTAACGTTTCGAAAATAAATTCTCTCAATGGAAGCACAGCAATTTGACAAAACTTGTGCTGCAACTAAAAGTTTTGGTGCTGGAATCTATTATCAAAGGAGATTTATTTCACAAAACTGCAACGGAAGCACTTTTTTCTGAGCACATGATCAACAACCGGATGTTACTACTGGCAGAAACGACAAAGACGACGACAGGAAGTAATTGGAGGATGATTGTGCTGCAGGTTTCTTAATGACTTATTCACGTTTCTTATTTAATGGAAACATAATTGTGAAATTGTGATTTTTTTTTGTTTGTTTTTTACAATGGTGGAATATTTACAAAGTTTTGAGTAAATACTGTTAGTCAGGCTCTGATTATTAAAAACGAATTTAAATACAGATCAAGTTGTTGATTACTGACAGACTGGAGCACAGGGAGCAGAGGGAATAAAGAATGTTCCCGTTTCTCATGTTGGGCTGTAAAATGGGCCAAATCAGAAAAATGAAGCCCGTTTGGGTTTTTTGTGTCTGATTTGTCGCAGCTCTGTCGCTCGCCTGCTCTCTCTCTCTCCCTCAGCAGCACAGCTGTGTTCCTGTTACCGACTCTGATAACGCCAAATCAAACGCCATCTGAGAATTAATGTAACATCCCGCACATCAAGCTGGCTGGGATCAATAAATTAAACGCTGTATAATTCCTGAAACCATCCGAACTTCTCTGGTTTTCAGAGAGTCGCTGCTTTGCTGTCAAGACGTTTTGGTTTCAGTGTCTGGTGGAAACATGAGCGATGGCAGCAAAGTTCAAAAACTGACTCAGTCCTTGAACATTATTGTTGTTGAAAATGTTTTAAATCTGCATGGAAACCATTAAAACAGTTTTTCCGTTTCAGAAGCCAGATGGTGGATTTCAGAAGCGTTTAGTGGAAACGACGGTCGGACCAACATGGCGACACCAAACCCAGCAGCAGAACCTCGGCTACCAGAACAACCGACACATTTTACAACATGTTGGATGTTGTAAAAGATTATTATTATATCAAACTCCATAAATCACCTCCATGTCAACCCACTCACCACATTTCACAACGAAACTTTACGCTGACGAAACAAAACACTCATCAGACCAAAACTGGAACTAAACATGAGTCCAACATGAGTAAAGACACAGATTTTATTTGATTTTATTGTTTGTTAGATCAAAACAATCTGATGCCTGCAGTCTAAACTCGTCCAGAGAATGACCTTTAACAGTCGGTTTCAGATCAGCAGTAAATGCAGTAAAATGGTACTGATATAAAATAATGCACTTAAAGTTACTGAATAAAACCAATCACAATATTTAAAATAGGTGAAATTCTGGCTCAGCTTTGAACCTTGAAATAAATATTTTAATGACTTCCAAAGCTTGCAGAGAAGACTGTGTTCAAAGTCTGACCTGCAGAACGACTTCACCGTCATGATTACTGACTCTGGTTCTGTTCTATCCAGCCGGTGGTCCGGTTGGATTCCTGTGCCATGGAAACCAGATTGAACCTTATATTGAGCTAAAACCTGTAGCTACAGAAACAACTGGCTGTAAAATGTGTCAGTCACTAGACTGTGTTTGATTCTAGCGACTGATTTGTTGCAGTCAGATGCAGCGGCAGTGAAGGAGACCTTGGAGGATTTATTCCGGTTCTTTTCCGGTTCTGATTCGTTTCTTCTGGTTCTGAATGAAGCCGCTGGACTGGACCCAGCTCACAGACTAACTCTGGTTCTGGTTTCAGATTTTATTCTGGTGCTTTTCCTCACCTGCTAATGAGAAGGTGCCAAACTCAGTGGTTACCGTGGCAACGGGCACATTGTGTCCCAGGTGACGTTTTGCCTTCTATTGTCCTCATCACACTTAAAGGTTTCAGATAAATAAACGTTAATATCAGGCTGAAATGGTTAGAATAAATATAAAAATGAGTTTTTAAAATATATTGTATTTATTCAGATAAAAACAATTTTCTTCATTTAAAATTATCTCGAAAAAACCTGGAAATTTCTGACCTCAGAAAGTTTCAGATTTGCAAGAAAAATAAAAAATGTTGACATTTATCTCAGAAGTCTTCTAGAAAGAACTTGGAAATGTCTGAGGTCCAAAGGTTGAACATTTTGAGAAGATAAAATCAAATTTTTGAGATTAATTGCAGGAATTTTCTACAAATGTGAAAATTTTTAAGCTCCTAATGTCAAATGTTTGCAGGAAAAAACTCAGAAATGTTCTGATAAATCTCAGAAATTGTCTAGAAAAAACTTCAACATTTCTGAGCTCCAAGAGTAAAAAAATTGCAAGAAAAAAACTAAAAGAAATTAAAAATAATCTCAGACATTTTCCAGAAAAAATGTGGAAATTTTGGGATCTGAAGGTCAAAAATTTCCAAGAAAAAGCTGAGAAACGTTGAGATTTCTGCCACAAAGTTTCTAAAAAAATACTTGGAACTTTTTGAGCTCCGAAAGTTGAAAAGTTGCCAGAAGAAAACTCTCAGAAATGTTTTAGAAAAAAAATGAGAAATTTTCTGAGCTCATAAAGTTGAAAATCTTTTACTTTTGTAAAAATTCAGAATTTGAAAATTTCTAGAAAATTTCTGAGATTGATCTACAAATTTCTAATGAAGGGTAGAGCGGATAGGTGGAGCGGATGGAGGGAGCGGATGGAAGGAACGGATGGATGGAGCGGATGGAGGAAGTGGATGGATGGAGCGGATGGATGGAGCGGATGATCCATTGGAGGAGTTTTGCCTCTGGCTGGAAATCGGTGATCTGCTGAAAAGCTGAGACGAGCCGCCAGCAGGTTCCTCTCTTCCCTCCTGCAGTCCTGCATTTCAAATCAGCCGGTGGAATAATAAAACCCATCACACATAAATTAGTGAGACATGCTGGATTCCCCTCAGGATTCATCTCTATGAATATTAAAGCAAATTCAGAAGGTTAAAGGGAGAAAGACGCAGGGAGAGGAGAGCGGCCATGTTTGTTTATCTCACAGCTGAGAGGAATCAGAACATGAAGAAATGTTTTCCTGTTCATTAAACCTGTCATGTTTTATCACATTAAAACCAAAGTTATGACATTTTCAAGAAGCAAACCATTACTAGATGCAGGAGGGTCAAAGGTCAGGCTTTTTCATCAGATTATTCGGATTCACGTTTGAAAATTGAAATTGAAAAAAAAGATTTTGTGTTGAGAGTAATTTAGAATGTGTTTGCCAAGATGAACCTGCTGTGATGTCGTTTGCTGTATTGTAGATTTTAGTTTTTAAATTATGATTTAAGATATTATAAAATTCTATTATTTCAGATTGAATTTTTTTCAAATTTTATGTTTTTCAAATTATTTTTACATATTTTATTTTTCAATTAAAATGTTCAGATTTTATTTTTTCAAATTTTATTTTTCCTATTTTATTTTTTCAAATTATTCTTTTTACAGATTTTAGTTTTTCAAAATATTTTTTTCAGATTTAATTTTTTATTATTTTGCCAAATTGCCTTGTGTCTGAGTCAGTCATAAACCAATCTGCTGTAACCAATAGGAAAATCCAGCTGCACTATCACAGTTCTTCCCAAAGAGGGCAGCACTGACATGGTTTTATCCTAAATATCGCAAAATTAAACAAATTTACACAAAAATGTCAACATTTGCACTTAAGGAAACATAAAGACAGAACCCTTAGGAACTGACTGAGGAAAATAAAAAGTTAATTTTGAGTTTTTCAGTTTTATCTGCTCCAGATGAATAAGTGCATCGATCTGCTGACTGACTGCTGCAGGCTGGGTGGATGTTTTCAGGCCGGTGCTGCAGTTGATGCAATCGGAGCGATATTATAGGAAACTGAAGACATCAGGAAGGAAAAGAGCTCCAAAGAGGGAAGAAGTGAAGGTTCAGGTTATCTTTTTACGAAGGGCACCAAAAAAAGAAAACCTTCATTCATATCTTTCGTCAGCCAGTTTCATGAAAGAAGCCCCTTCACTTTTCAACAGAATGCACATTTATCACAGGCCCACATTCCTCCAGCAGTGACACATCTCCTCTGCGTTATCGCGCTTCCCTTCACCTCTTCTATGCTAAGAAGCCCATTTGTATTCCACAGCAGCCTGCGCTTATCTCCTCAGAAGACGACCTCTGAACAGCCTCCATCCCACAAAGCCGACCCAGCTGACACCCAGTTGCACGCGGGCAGGCAGGGTTCAGGGTGTGTGTGAGGGGGGAAGTAGCCATCAAGGCTGGGACGGCCCACAATGCATTTGGTGCAGCGCCGCATCAACGTGTTTCTGTCAGAAACAGACGGAGAGTCGGAGAAAGAAGCAGGTTGTTGCTGATCAGAAGCTGACAGCGCTAACCGCTAGCCACTAGCTAACAGAGGAACCGGAGGCTTCAGGGCGGCTGCAGGAGAAAAACAGAGAAAAACAAAGGAAAATAAAGAAGACAGAAGGTGTCCTTCTTAGAGAATAGATGTGAAGTGTTCACGTTAAATAACATCAATTGCAATAAAAATTAGCGACGCACCAATTTGAAAATTAGGGTCGATATTGATATCCGATATTCATATTGCTGTTATGGCCAATTACTGATATTTATCAGTATTGTATGAGTTTCACTTTTCTTTTGGCTACAGTGATAACGTCACCACCACTTCGGTTAAACTTCCCACAATCCTGCACTGCATCACAAGTCGTGTTTCCTTTACAAATGAGTTCAAAACTTGTTGAAAACAATTTTACAGTTGCACTGTTTCCATTAATTAAGTACTGCGACTAAAATTACACATGAATAAGTTTGTTCATGTGATAAATCATTAAAGGTGACTTATTATACTTCCTTAAACAGGTTAGGATCAGTTTATGGTCTACACAAAACATGTTCACACGTTTTTCCTACAGAATCATTATTAGGTCAAATGATTTTATTCTGCTCAGTTCTGCCTGATTTCAATTTGTTTAGGGTCTCTGTCACTTTAAATCCTGCTGGCCACACCCCCAACTCAAAGTTTATACTCACAGTAAAAATGGATGCAAACCGAAGTGCAATTGTACATCTTTGAAAAGCACAAGTGGAGCGTCCTGCACAACAAGAGGTTTCTGGATGGTGAGTCAACAACAAAACTCTTTTTCCCAGCAGCCATTGTACGGCGCATACAGTGTTAAGACCAGCCGAACAGACCTGCTGGAGGACCTGCCTGGTTGCTAGGTAACCAGGTGGGGTTGCTAGGTAACGGTGCAGTGCCTGCTGATTTGTGACGTTACATTCTGCTGGTTTTGGAAAAAAAATCTTATTTTCTAGACATCAAAAAACATGAAGTCATTGCTAGAAACCGTCAGGTGTTTTTTAAAGTGCTTAGTCAGTTTTTAGAAGCAGTTTAATCCAAATGAAAGTATAAATATAAATTTTGCATAAGATGTCAACTTTAAAGAAAACACAGCCCTCCAATCACTCCTGTCGTCTTCTTTGTCATTTCCAGTAGTGGTAACATCCAGTCATTGATCACATTCATCATGTGATGCAAAGAAAATGCAGTTTTGCAGTTTTCTGCACCTGCATGAAGAATATGATTAAACGTGTGATTTTCCCCCAGACTGAGCCTGAAACCTGCCGTTTCTTCACTTTGTGCCTCTCCAGCGGAGCTCATGACTGACGACGGCAGAAACCAAACTCCAATCCAGATGAAGGTGTGACGCCGTCAGAGCGTTTTAATCCCGGTCAGCTTTTTCTTCCAAGCAAAGCTGATGTCAAACTACATATTTTTATGCTGGAGGTCATGAAGTTTTGCACCTCGCTGTGTTTTTAAAAATAAAGACGAACAGCTGTTTTGTTCATGCGGAGACGGGAAAATGCTGCCAGTGCAGAAGCAAAAGTTGTGCTGAAACACGGAAAACGCAGTAATGGACTTTTCTTCTCATGCTCTGAATAAGTAATTATTCAGACATTACTGAGGGAGGCTCATTATTTCTACTGAGTACGGTCCTGACATTGCTTCTCTTTCTTCAGCTAAATCATTTCTTTTGTGATTTAGATGTGGAGAAACATAACAAGCAGGTGTAGCATTGTGTTATAAAATCAAAGGTGAAATTTATTCCTCCACCAAACAGAAGCGTCAGAGAAATGAGGATGAAGATGAAAGGCTGAGAATCACCGCAAAGATTTTTCTGAGGAAAACTGAGAAAATAACAAATACAACTAAGATGAACCAGAACTGCAAGCAGTTATTAATGGGTTCCAAGAGAAACTCTAATTATTAGTAAAAAAAACAGACATTTTCTCTTTTCATGTTATTTTATCTAACATGATAAAACCTTAAGCTGAAATTTATTCAGGATTTATCAAAGATGGTCAAAAGTTTAATCCCTCTAAAACATTCAGTTTCTTATTAGCTTCAGTTAGCTCAGATAAATTGTCCTGTTAGCTTAATTTAGCTTAGCAACATTTGCTAAAAAGTAAAGGTGTTAGCTTAGGTAAGCTTCCCACAGTTTTAATAAATAAGTAATTAAATGGTCCATTAACTTAGTTTAGCAAATTAATCTGTGTTAGCTTACGTAAAAATAGCAAGTTGTTGTAAACAATAACTTGCTGTACCATTACTGTGAAATGTTTTTGCTTGTTTTATTTTATTTTTACCATATACAGCACTTTGAATTACCTTGCTGCTGAAAATGTGTGATAAAAATAAACAAACTGCTTTGCCTGAAAGCTTTGCAGTATTTGTTTAATAAATCAGTAGAGTACAAATTATTAGCTTAGCATAGCTAAACTCTGAAAAATAAGTTTACTTAAGGTAATTTTAAAAAACATAATTTTAGCATTATCTGTTATTTTACCTTTTTTGTCAGCTTAAGCTCCAGTGTTAGCCTCGCGCTAGCAGGAAGCACGATTAGCATCTGCAACATGTAGCCAGTTAGCAAGAATTTATGACATATTTTGTACTGAAGAGGATTGAACCTTCATTACACTGTTAGTGTTTGTCTGCCCTTGGTATAAAAAGTATAGATTTCCAATGTGATGCGTAGTTTAGAATTAACCTAAAGCTAACACAATTAGCATCAGTAAGCTAACAATTTAATTTGATATTCTGGAAAATTCAGTCATCCAACTGTCAAATGTTTTCTGCTGATCTGAGATTTCCTGAAGGCTAAAGAGAGACTTTACAGATGATTTTTATGAGATAATTGAGGTTTTGATGCTCAGTTCGTCTGTTCCCTCTGGGAGCGCCAAGACCCGATCGGACCAGGAAGAGTGTTTCCATCAGTCTGAGGTGTGGCGGCCTGGGCATGCTGATTGCTCTGAGCAGGTCAAACATGTTCAGGATCTGCTCTGCGTGAAACCTGGAGAGCAGCACAACGGGCAGATGTTTGTTTTTATCGCGTCTCCCTGCTGGTTTTCATTTCACGTATTTATCCACATTCATAAAATCAGCTCAGGTTCTTATTTATTAGCAACTAAAACACTTAGAACTGATGAATGTTTTCATCTGGTAAGTGATCTCAAAGGAGTTGATTTCATTTCTACTTGCTTAGTTAAACAAACGGCTTATTGTACCAATAATTACACTTCGCTGATCAGTCAGTAAAGCAACAGAAAACCTTTCTACATTTACATTTACATCTGAAAGAAATCTCAGATCAGGGGAATGTTCAGCAAACAATCTGGAGTCATGTTCCCCAGAAAAATAGTCGAGGTTCCTTTGTCCAACGAAAACAGACGTTTATGACGGTTTTTTATGTTAAAAATTTATTCTGAATATATTTTAGAACTGAAAGAGTGAGCAAAAGTATACAGCATTAAAATTTCAGTGGTATCTTTTATCCAAATCCTGGTGACACATATTTGCCTCCGTATTGTGCGTCTCTGATCCTGCAGTGTCCCATCAGTTGCAGCAGAAACCCGGCTCTATTTCTGCTGCAGCTCTTCCTTCCTTGATGATAATTGTTTGTTTGACAAATTGCCAGTAATAATGCACCGGCGCCTCTGTTCTTACTTAAATAATTACCCTTATTCAGCGTCTTGTAGCCCACTTCCTTGTGCAAACACTGATATGCTAATTAGCCTTTCCGTCTCGTCCTCCATCAGCTGCTTTCATTGGACTGGTTTGTTGCGTCCAGCTGTCTGTCCCGGTCCGTCCCTCCATCTCAGGAATGGAAAAGTGTCTCTGCCAGCTGCTCTGTTTTATTTAAAAGCCTTTAGTCAAAGTTCAAATGCGGGGCGTTTTGGAGTTTTTATCTTCGTTGTCCCTCCGTCCCTCGTCTCGTTACGGAAACGTCCCCACCGTCATGTCGTCATGACCTCTGACCTTCAGAAGGTATAACAAATGTCCAACTGGACCTAAACGTGACAAAAACAGAAACGAAGCTCAGAAATCCTTCAATCTATCCAGAATGAAGACACAGTGGAAACTTACTGGGATTACTGGGAGGAATGGTGAGTTCTTCATCATCAATGCCAGAGGCTTCATTCAATGGGCCAGAAGAAAGTATTGTGGAAGGAAGATCATTCTCAGTGGATGTGCCTGTGTCTCACATGTCTAAACTATCAACACAAATTAACCTGATTTTACTCCTTAAAGGGCCAGTACCACATAAAATCTGCTTTCTATCTTTACATCAAGGTTTTTCTCTCATCAGAAACAAATCTGATTCTTTCAGGCATGTTTGAGACATCCTTTAATCTCCATGGCAACCGTTCAGCTGTTCAAAACGTCTGGGTGGACCAAGCCCCGCCTTCGAGACACAGCTCCTCCCCGACTAAGCACCTTCAGACTAGCCATTTCAAAACGTTAAATTAGGATGTATTTTTTTTATGTCATATTTGAAATGAACAGTATTTTTAAAACAACTGAAGGAAACACAGCTCCGCTTCTGCTTTCATGTTTTTACATTTTCCTCCCCACAGCATCACACTTCCACCTCCATGCTTCACACCAGGTTTATGCTGAACATGTTAATTCACACCTAATCAGGTCTGGTTTGGTCCGGACCGGATGTCGTTGCCATGGTTACCCGTAGCTTTGCTCCTTTTGGAGATCAGCCAGACCCACCGGGTCGCGCCGCTGGGTTCCTGCGTTCTGCTGACTCATGGTTCTGAAGCGTCTCGTATCATTGTGGATTGTTGAAGCGCTTCAGTGTTCAGTTCACCTCACAGCAACACCAGCCGTTCATCTGCTCCCACTAATTACCAACAGCAGGAGCAGGAAGACGGAGCGGCCGAGGCGTCGCTGAGGCAGAATAAAGGAAGAGACTGGATTATTATAATGCTGATATGCAGCGCTAGCCGGTATATTAGCTCATCCTCCACTCTGATGGGCATGTAGCGCTGCAGTGGTGGGATTATGCAAATAGCAAATTGGAGAGGAAGGAGCTGCTGGTTCCCCTGCAGTTGACTTCAAAGCAGGAAGGAGAGGAGAAGGAATTAGAGCTCAGCTTAATCCCACCGGAGGAGGGAGAGGAGCCGCGCTTATTAACGCACCAGCAGCCTCCATCAGAGAGCTAAAACATGATGGAGGGATGAGCAGAGGAGGAGGAGAGGTGAAGGAGAGGCAGAGAACCAGAGGTGGTGGAGGACGGACAGAACCAGATTCTGCTTCAGGTTCAACAGCTGCAGACAGAAACTAACAAACATTTCCTGGAAAGTTTCCTCCACCAGCGAGCATCCAGAGCCGTTCCTGCTGTTAGCAAACCCTTAAAGGGCCAGCGCCGTGGTTTACAGCTACATGGAACCATTTTATAGCAATCAAGTAACCATGTTACCGTCAGCTCTTATAAAAATGCTGTTTATATCTAATATGTCTTAAAGAGATTTGGCTTTGTATTTTAACGTTATGAAATTGGGTCTCTGTCACTTTCAGAAGCTCCTGCTTTTTCTGAAGCTCTGCCTCCAGGAAGTCATTCCAATATGGCTCCTCTATTAACCCCTTAATGTTTTTACCAGCGTTGCTCTGAACAGTAGCTCCTATAATGGCCTCAGCAGTTTCACCAGCTGTTTGCTAATTGCTGGCTAGGTCCACCTAGATGTTTTGACAGCTGAATGGTTGTCATGGAAATGAGAGGATTTCTCAAACATGAAAGTATGAAAGGAACACTGCAGGTAAAAACATTTTAACATGATGGAAATATTTTTTAAAAAGTCAGTTTAATGTGACACTGGCCCTTTAAGTCAGTGATTGGTTTCATCCTCATGTTGACCAGCAATGCCAGTTTAGAGTAGCAGGACAAACTAATGGTTCCAGCGTATCATCAAGGTACGGCACAGCACCACTATCTGGACGATTTGAGTCTGAAGCCAAAAGGCCACGCACACAGCAAATCCAGGAGGCCCAGATTAACACTGTCAGATTTGATTTCAACACTTTTAAAGTGTCTATATGGGTCCACACCAGAAAGTGTTAATTTAACTCGTTTTAGAGAGTTGATACCTTAACTCTAATAAAGTGTCAAATATCAAATCTGCTGGAGTTAATCATTTAACACTTACTAACACTAATTCAGTGTTAGATCTTAATATTAACTCTCACAGAGTACTTTAACTTCTTAAGAGTTATTTGTAATTAATATTAAATAGGTACTTTATTGTGTTGAACTTTTAAAAATTCTTGGGAAAATAAACATTTAATAAAGAGGCAGTGATTTTCTCAAATGCATTTATTTCAAAACGTGCACCATAATTACAAAACATATTACAACGTGGAATAATGTGCATGTTTCACATGACGCTTTCCTTCACATATTGCTTTTTTAAAGGTCTAACACAGGGATGTGAAACTCAATTTCACCGAGGGCCACTTCAGCATATTGGCCAACCTCAACGGGCCACATTGATGGTACAAATCAGGAGTGGCCAGGTGCAGTCCTTCAGACTGCAACTTTTAGATGCATCCCTGCTAAAACACATCCCAGACAAAAGGTTGACTTCCCTCATCAGCAGCAACTCAGTTCTGTAGAGGCTTATAATGAGTCAGTCAGGTGTGTTAGAGAAGGAACGCATCTAAAGTTGCAGATAGTAGCTCTGGAAAACTAGACTTGGGCACCCCTAGCATAAATGTATGAAAATACAATGTTAAAAATAAATTAAACACCTCATATTGTTAAATAACGCTTTGGAATGTCTGGTTAGGAAGCCCATTCAAAACCTTTGTTTGAAATGGTGCGTTAAATTCAAGTTTCCATTACAGACCAGAGAAAGCTAAAGAGAATGAAACGTTGTGTTAATCCATTTGAGGAGCCGGCAGTTTATCTTGAGGAAATAAATGACGATGCAAAAGTTAATTAGACTGTAACATGCGCAGTCCGCTGCTCAACCACTGTGGAGGCAGTTATGCTCCGCCACTGCGAAGAATTAAAATCCGCTGGAAGTAACTCATCCAGCGGATTTAACAAATGGAGCCTTCTGGGTTCACGTTACCCAGGAGAGAGGCGCTCTGGAGGAGCTGCAGACGTAACATCTGTCCGTTTCGGAAAAGCTAAAAAATAAAAAAAATCCTTAAAGCGCACACCGGACCGCGCAGGGTAAAACACTCAGTTCAGTTGATCTGTTTGGATCAGACAGATCCAACTGACTGATGAATTAGCGCAGATTTTTCTGCAGATGGGAACCAGGAGGAAGTGCTTCAGACCCCAGCGGGTGAAGTGATGCTCATTTAAGTGAAGTCGCTTAATTTAATTTATTAAAAGTTATTGGGGCCTCAGTCAGTGGTTTTTGTCACTACGGAGAAACATGTAGATGCATTTATCTGCTTAATTTGTGATGGGATCTGGATTCACGATGAATATTAACTAACCCGCATAAAATGCTGCTAAATAGTCGATGTTTATATTATTGTAATTTCACGGACAAAAATAGTACATGACCGATTTTTTTTTTTATGTTGCCGGTCAAGATAACGGAGAACAAAAAAAGTCTAGCGCCACCTGCCGCCCTGACACCAACTCACACACATCTTCATTCACAGTCTTACTTGTAAATCGATTTTTCTTTTCTTGGACGTTTTGATGTTAGCTTGTCAATGTCTCAGTTTTATTCGCTGGTAAAATCAATAAGCAGCTTAAGGTGACTCTGCTGCTCTCTAGTGGCGAGAAGCCGTAATGTTTGCTAGTAACAATCGGAATGCATTATGGGAGATGTAGTTTGTAGTCAATTCGTGCTCAAAACCTATTTTAAGTCAATCATGGGCCTATAAAACGCTGGGGGGCCACATAAAATGACGTGGCCTGCGGGCCTTGAGTTTGACACATGTGGTCTAACATATCAGCTGGGCAATACAAAATGCAGTATGCTTAATAAATTTTTCTTCAATACAATATGCATGAAATTATTCAAAGTACAAGGTGGAGAAAGTAAAGCCTGTATCAATGCATGCAGTTTATGTAATATTTGATAGAGTACATTTTCTTTTAACAGGTATGTACAGTACATAACAGACCAACCTGATATTCAGACCCATCATTTCTTATCCAGTTTCTGTTTCTGTTGATAAGACACAGTTTCTCTCTGCACTCCACCAGAGAGATATCCACTCACTAACAAATTGTCTTCAGGTTGTTGGGCTGTTCGTGAAGTTTGGCCGGAGACACCAACATGCTCCTCTACTGCATCGGACCGTCTTCAGTCTCTTGAGTACTACAGCCAGTGTCGGTCTTTGGATCATAACAAACAAAAACCATAACAATGAGAAACGGAGCGAAGGAATACATTTTTACTACAACACTACCAACAAGCCTCCATTACAGAAATGTGGAGTTTCACAGATATTAACACTTACATAATCATTTTTGGAGCTTGAATCTTCGAAGAATCCATGGAGGGATCAGGAGGGGGAGGTTAGGCTGGAGATTCATCCGCAACCAGACTGGTTGTATACAAAAAGGCAATAAAAGGATTAAAACATGCTGCAAAACGTATATAAGAAGACACAACAGCGGGATTAATGCTCTCAACGTGAAAAAGCCTTTTACATTTTTTCAAAGGAAAAAAATCGATCAGAAAGGTTGATAAATCTGACCAATATGCACGTAAACGTTCAACATCACGAAAAAACATACTCCAGATTATTACGGATCTGTTCAAGTTAGCCAGTAATTTGATTAAATCTTCACCGGCTCGACATTTTTCCAACAAATACTCCGCCTACATTCAGCATGCTAAGCTAAATATGCTAACACCGAGCAGTCTATCATACAGGTTGAGCTCAACTCAAAATAATAGTTATAAACCATCTCAGAAAAAAGTAACTTACCAAGCGCAGTAAATAACTCAGACATGTGGAGAGTAAATAGTCCTGAAATGACTTGGCTTCTGTGGGAATCTGTGATTCTGGGGCGGAGGCAATGAATGAACTCCTTCAGTGTTAGAGCCGCTGGTGGAGTTCAGAGTTCAGAGGTCAAGAGTTACTGATTCCATTTTAACACCTCTAGATTTGATACGGAAACACTTTGTTTTAACACTGGAGTTTAACTACTAATAATATACACCCCAGACTTACATAAACAGAAAGTGACTCTATTAGAGTAAAATTAACTCTGCTTTTGCACAAAGTCTACTAACACCAAAACATTTAACACTTTTGAATTTGCTGTGCAGATTACATTTACTGTTCCACTAACTGTGCGGGAAAGAGATTTCTGAGTGGGACAGAAAACCAGTCGGACTGCTGACAATATTTTTGCATTAAAAACAAAATGAAAAACACGATGAATAAACTTTAATGTGGATGTGATTTAACAAACAAAAATAAATTTCAACAGCCAGCCAACAGCCTGAAAACCATCAGCAGCCATCGATACTTATGGCCACTGATAGCTGGCTGTTGGACGAGCAAAGAAAAAAAAAATTGTGCCATTATTTTTCGACCTGAGTAAAAATGATCTGCTCTAGGCAAAGTGTGGGTGAGCATGTGGTCCTGACCCGGTAACGGGCCAGTTTTCTTTTTTCTTTTCATCCCAACACCGGCTGGAAAGAAAAGGTTGCCACGGTTCTATAAATACGGCATTTGGCCCAGATGTGGCACAAATACGCTCTAAAAAAAGATGTGTTAAAAAAGAACACAAAAAATGTGTTATTAAATTAAAAGCATATTTTGTGTTAATTTTACACATTGTGTGTTAAAATGAGTATAATAATATGACACACAGTAGGTGTTGAATATTTATTTGAATATTTCAACACATATTTGTGTTAGTTTGTGTTTGTCAGGTACACAAGCATGAATCTGAATGGCAGATTCATCTTCTATTCAGATGGTAATTCATCTCAATAACAACTACTGTAAAATAAATTTTTATTTTAACATTTCCTTTTAATTTATTTTTAAACTGTGGTTGTTAATTTAGTATTGTGATAAGATTTAATAATTTTTAAAATGATGGAGAGGTATTTGTTGGGAGGGGGGAGTAAATCAACACATAATGATTGATTATCACTTTTCATTAAATTACTACTATTCTTACATTATTTTAATACATGGTTATTGTTTGCTATTCAGTCAATTTTTTAATATTTGCAATAAATAACAATTATTACATATATTAATTATAAAATATTTGAGCAAAGAAAGTTGATCAAATCAAACATCAAAGAACAACCTCAAGTCAGCACAAGTGGCCACCATGAAGGATCAAGTTTGGATTTTTTTTCCCCGCACGGAATAAGCGAACACATGCAGGAGGCAAATATGGAGATCTTATGAAATACAACTTCAGTAAGTTTTAAATTTGTTTAAATGCAATATAGTCTAGAATCTGGGGACTCAATGGTTGGAAAAAACGTTTTTTTTTTTTTGTGACACTACAGGGTCTGCATAGTTGTAACGTTAATTATCTCACTGTGGCACATGAGATGGGGTCACCATTTTATCATTTGTGTCTTTTTTTGTCCAAAGTTTATTGAAGAGGGTAAAATTTTAAAATTAAGGGTTAAAGGGAGATCGTTGAAGTTTTGGAATAAATGACACATGATGAATATTGCAGTGAGAATTTTTAGATGCAATGTACATTATAGACAAAATGTAATTTCTTTTTTTAAAATAACACCTCAGTGATTCTTGAGAATAGGGACAAAACAGGTCCTATGGATAAAGCATGAAATTTGAATAAAATATACACAAAATATATTTTTTTCAAATATCTAACTAAACTAACCTGGGTCATGTGAGCACAACAATGTATATTTTTCTTTTTTTTGCTGAATATTTTTTTATTTTAAACATTGTAGTCGGTGGATGATGCCTGTAAAAGCCCATGTCCAGTAGCAGAACTCAATACATTCTTATAGTTTAAAACAATTAAAGAAATACTAAAATTATATATTATGACAATTAAGTATAAGTAGTCATATAAATAATTATAAAAGTATCGATAAATTGAATTAAAAATAATTTTTAGATATTTTCCAACTCCGTTGAAATTTGTCCTTAGTTTTTGTCAACACCGTCAGAAATGAAAAGAATGTAAAAAAATCAGGCATTATTGGGGGGCACCAGAACTTCTGAGGACCCCATGACGTTGTCTTTTCTCTTCCTTTGCTAGGAGGGCTAGTTAGCTCAGGTTAGCTTAAGTTATTCTTTAGTTTTTTCTTCTGTTTTATTCCTAAGTTGTTTGTCACAACCATGATGTGTCAACTCCATAACTGACAATTTACAAAACTTTGATGAAATTTTGCTAAATAAAAGCTTAATTTTGGTATAATGTAAAGATTTCATGGACCTGACGAGCTACAATATGGCCTCCTTCAGAATAACATCATATAAATTGAGGTAGTTTGGCATTTCGTCCACTCCGTCAGATGTCAACTCCGTCAGAGTTTTTCTGACTCTTTCAGTGAAATTGTTGTCAAATCTCACTTAATTGTGCAACTAATTCATTTTAATGTATTTTACATGAATTGCATTACTTCACATGTACCAAGTTTTTCATTTTACTCACTAGTTTGTCACCACCTTCAGTTCTGTGTCAACTCCGTCATGCACTGTCAACTCCATCAGATGGACTTTTTCTTGTTTTTTGTTTTAAATAATATTTATTTTATTTCTTGAGAAGCATTTGTCTGTAAATTGAGTAAAAATATCACTAATGGGGTATTTTAAAAATCATTTTAGATTTATTTTTGTCAGATGGTGATGACAAAGTTCTGGGTCAGGTCGATTAAAATTGTAATTTTTTTAAAAAAAATTTGCAACTGGGAGCCTGTACCTTAGCATCTTCATATTTTCTAAACATTATTTGTCATATTTGCATACATAAGGTTGAGAAATAATAAAAAAAAATATGGGAAAATTAAAACCCATTTTGTCCCTATTCTCAAGAATCACTGACCTGCAATTTATTTTCGGGAAAACATCTCAATATAATAAATATTGTATATAAGTGCAAAAATTGTCAAATAATTTAGATTTAAATTAATTATAAATAAATTGATTATAAATCAAATAATTTAGCTTAAATAAAGCTAAATCATTTGACAATATTATTATTATTTGACAATATTTTAGCTGGCGAACAGCTTACAATAAAGCTGTTAACTTTTCTGTAAGTAAACAGAAAAGTTAACTTACACAACCGTAAGTTAACGGTTCTGTAAATTCCCTTTGGCAGTGAAGGAGACACTAACGGTTGGAGCCGTTAACGGCCGTTGATATTCGAGTGGAAGCGCCAGTCCTCCGGAGACGTTGGAAAGTCGGTCTGACACGGTAATATTTACTGTTATTTTACTGATCTAACTGACAAATTAAGATGACAGTTAGCGACCTGCCTTAAAGGTCAGCTGGCGAAAAAAAAAGACATAGAAGTAATTGTAAGATGTTAGCCATGTTAGCACTTTCGAGTGGAACTGACATTGAGTGTACCGGAGTTTTGATCAATTACACAGAGAGGCACAGAGAGGCGACTCAATACCAGGACCGATGGAGGCACGGAGAGGCGACTCAATACCAGGACCGACGGAGGCACGGAGAGGTGACTCAATACCAGGACCGCCGGAGGCACGGAGAGGCGACTCAATACCAGGACCGACGGAGGCACGGAGAGGTGACTCAATACCAGGACCGCCGGAGGCACGGAGAGGCGACTCAATACCAGGACCGACGGAGGCACGGAGAGACGACTCAATACCAGGACCGACGGAGGCACGGAGAGGCGACTCAATACCAGGACCGCCGGAGGCACGGAGATGCGACTCAATACCAGGACCGACGGAGGCACGGAGAGGCGACTCAATACCAGGACGACGGAGGCACGGAGATGCGACTCAATACCAGGACCGACGGAGGCACGGAGAGGCGACTCAATACCAGGACCGACGGAGGCACGGAGAGGCGACTCAATACCAGGACCGACGGAGCCACGGAGAGGCGACTCAGTACCAGGACCGACGGAGGAATGGAGAGGCGACTCAATACCAGGACCGACGGAGGCACGGAGATGCGACTCAATACCAGGACCGACGGAGGCACGGAGATGCGACTCAATACCAGGACCGACGGAGGCACGGAGAGGCGACTCAATACCAGGACCGACGGAGGCACCGGAGAGGCGACTCAATACCAGGACCGACGGAGGCACCGGAGAGGCGACTCAATACCAGGACCGACGGAGGCACGGAGAGGCTTCATCCCAGCCAGCATGCCTAGGTGGGACCCGTGTGGGGAAAGGAGGGCTGATATATGGGTCCCATATGGGTTTGTCCGCGGTTCCATGATGGCCCCACATGGTTTTGTCCATGTAGGGCCACAGCCCACATGGGCCACAGCCCACATGGGCCCTATATGGTGGTAGCCCACATGGGTTTGTCCATTTAGGGCCCATGTAGGGCCCATGTGGGCTGTGGCCCGACATGGACAAACCCAGGTGGAGCCATCGTGGAACCTGCGGACAAACCCAAATGGGACCCATATATCAGCCCTCCTTTCCCCCACATGGGGCCCACCTAGGCATGCTGGCAGGGATGGAGCAAGGATCGACAGAGGTATGTCAGTATTGGCCCTCATTTATTGAAACACCTTCTGAAGATTTTAGCAGCACCAGAAAAAAGTCTTTTAAAAAAACTGCCCGTCTTTTCCTGCCGCTTTTCCAGTTCACTTAAAAGACACAACACGATTGTGTCGTCAAACATCTCATGCTCCATGAACGCCAGAGTCCATCCAGCAGAACAGCCCCAGGTCTTCTTTAGGTCTTTGAAAACCTTTTTCGTCAGGCCTGGAATCCAGTTCTCCTGGATCACGATCGGCTGGCCCTCGATTTTAACACAGATGTTGTGAACAATGCGTTCCTGTGCCTCTTTCAGGTCCTCAAGACACCAAGATGTTTTGGATTTCTTGATGCCTTGACACATCAACGACTTAACAAAAAGTCGGATTGTGTCCTTTCTCTGTTTCTCGAAGGACGTCCTCAGTTCTTCGATTTGATGTCTCACTGTTATCAGTTGTTGGACGATATTGATCACAGGTCGAACCAAGGAACTGAACCCTAAACTCCGCCTAAGGACCACTTTGGGGTCTTGATTCATATCATTCATAGGAGACTTGACTACAGATATTATATGCTTTAAGAAAAGCATGTTAAATACCTCAGTGCACTCTCCCTGAATGATCTCCTCGACCCCCATGGCCTTGGCAAAGGCCTGAGAAACCTGGTTTCCAAATAAGGCTTTTAAATCGCCATATTTGTATTTCAGGTTCTCAAGTAAGTTCAGAACGAAATCAGAGAAAACCTCCGTCAGGTAATGTAAAAGGTATTTGGTCCTCTCTGTGACACTCTCATTCAAATGCAACAAATTAAAATCCTCCTCCGGAATATTATAAATGTATTCCTCAATTGCAGGGACAGCAACGTCATCAACTAAAGCTTGCAGATCTCCTCTCAATATATCCATTGGTGTTGTGCTGAATTTAACTCTACTCTGTTTCCTCTAGAAATGTCTTGGAATATGGTAGAATTTTACCAACAGGACTTGTATATACCCCGCCCCCGTGTTACACAACAAAGCAGTACGTGACATCACAACCTATGATGCATCAGCACAAGAAAACACACATTGCTGTGATGTAATAGGCCAACAAATCAAGAGTTCTGACGATCTGTGCTGCCTCGTCACTTTGTCTTAACGGACCTCGTCTTTCAGTAACGAGTAATCCAATGAGTTACTATTTCAAATCCAGTAATCAGATTAAAGTTACTTATCCAAATCACTGTTTGTTACTATTTTATGTAATTTTATTCCTCTATGCATCTTGGGGAGCAATCGTTGTCAGGAGCGACAGAAATGTAAACAATGGACGGAGGAGAGAGATGTGCATTTTGTTGCTGGACAATCAGGAACTATTTTGAGTTTCTGTCAAGTCCGATTATTATAAGTGACCTTGTTTTTTTGTTTTTAAAGTCATTGCAAATTGAATGAGTCGCGGGTTGCAGTTTTTTGGGGGCTTGTTTTTAAACATGAAGTTGCTCGTTTGGGCTTGGAAATAAGCACAGACGCATGAGACCCAGATGGCTCTCCCTGTTCCCTCCCTGCCAGCATGCCTAGGTGGGCCCCATGTGGGGAAAAGCAGGGCAGACCATATGGGTCCCATATGGGTTTGTCCGCGGGTTCCACGATGGCCCCACATGGGTTTGCCCATGCAGGGCCACAGCCCACATGGGCCCTATATGGTGGTGGCCCAGATGGGTTTGTCCATTTAGGGTCCATGTGGGCTGTGGCCCTACATGGGCAAACCCATGTGGGGCCATCGTGGAACCCGCGGACAAACTCATATGGGACCCATATATCAGCCCTCCTTTCCCCCACATGGGTCCCACCTAGGCATGCTGGCTGGGGGGAAATGTTCATCTGTGTCTTTAATATCCAGGTACTATAAATACATTTATAAATGTAAATATAAAAATATATTTATTGGCAGTCCTAGCCAAAGAGGCTTAAATTTCAAATTAAATTTCATTTAAGCCTGTTAAATTTCGGTACCAAAATTAAATTTGGTCAAACTGAAATTTTAATTTCTGCACCAACCAGTCAAACTGAATTAAAATTTCAGTTTGACTGGTTGATGCAGGCGGTGTTGTGTGGACGGCCCAGTTTGGTCCGTCCGTGTTGTGTTCAGGGCCTGTAGGACGTGACGGCGCTGTTGTGCCTGCAGCAGTCTCCCTTGGATCAATAATCCAGCCCTGATGTATTTCACATAATTAGAGCTGCAGATATGAAACCAGTGGCGCATTTTCTCTGCTTCTTGCCACAAATTGATCTCTCTGAAGGAATGGAATTGATTTTCCCTGGGAAACGAGCCTCTCTGCATCCTGCGGAGAGCGGCGGAAAGCAGACGACTCTACTGTTTGGACAGTGTGTGTCGCTGCCAGATTAAATCAATAGGAAATAAGACAAAGTGTCCGACGCCTGGACACCGTGCTGCAGTATTTCACCGGGCTGCAGGTAGAGCTGAGGGTTTTCTGTCCAGCAGCACCTTCACATGGACGTCTGGAGATACGGCGGAAACAACCACAGCTGTACTTCCTGTAACTATATTTGGTGTTTGGTTCACTAAAGAATTAACGTTAAATATGAAGAGCCGTTTGTAAAGATACGATAAAAAAAAAATATATATATAGTAGCAATAATTTGTGTTATTAAATATGTCACCAGAGAAAAAAAATAGGTTTAATTTTTCATCATGTTATTCGTCACAGTTTAAATAAATAGTTCGTCAACAGGCTAAATATTTAGTTTAAAATCTAAATATTACTATATTTGCCTCCAATTTAAATATTTAACTAGCTCCGATTTAAATAGTTCGTAAAATATTAGGCTGGCTAACTAATATTAGTTTGCTAGTTTCTAGCGAAATATTTAGTTTGAACCTAAATATTTAGTTAACAATCTAAATATGTAGCTTGATTGAAATACTTAGCTATCAAGCTTTATGTTAGGTTTGCTAACTAATAATAGTTTTCTAGTTTGAAAATATTTAGTTTTAGCCTAAATATTTAGCTAGCTCTGATTTAAATGTTTAGCTACCGAGCTAAGTATTTAGCTAGCTAAACATTTAGTTTGAATCTAATCAATTGTTTCGCAAGGTAAGTGTTTAGATCACAGTTGAGTATTTACTGTTTTTAGTTTTAAAGGTGAAGCTAGCTAAGTAGCTCCAACATAAATATTTAGTTGTGAGGTAAATATTCACTAAGGTCCCTCATTAGTCTCCATCTTCCTCTCAGATTTTGCTGTCAGAAATAAAAACAAGAAAAGACGGATTTGAACCTCAGACCTGTTAGCTCATTACACCTGGATTAGAAACACTGACTGTACTGTTCATGTGCTGAATGAGCTGAAACATGTTACAGATTCAACAGATTTGATCAGAATTTACTAAAGCTAACCCTGGTAGCTGCTGAGTCACCCTTGATTAATCCCTCAGCCTCAACACAGCATGGTGAGTCTTCACTGCAGAAAGGGGAGGAAGAACTGAGTGAAGATGTTGAATGAATGGATGCTGTTGTCACGAGTCGCTGCTGTTTGGTCCAAACATGGATCCCAGTGTTCCAGTGACCCAAACATGAAAAGCACACTACCTGTGCTTTTCATGTTTTTAGCTCGTTAACGTCAAGGTTTGAAGGATCCATGATGGATCCATCACCCAGCTGAGGGAAACAGGAACGGCTCCTCCAGAAAACCAGGAAATGTCTGAATGCCTTCAGACTGGTAATGATGATGATGCTCTGTATGCGATGAAGGAAGTGTTCTTCAGAAGCTTTTCAGTGTCAACTTAAAGGGTGATGACAGAGCCAAATCCTCTTATACTCCAACCCGTGTTGACCCGCCTGGATGCTTTCTGTGCATCTCAGCTGAAATCCTCCTCAGATTTATGACGGCTCTCATTTCCTCCGTCTCTTTAAGAACCTGGACTGAGTAATAAACAACGTTCACCTCCAGCTCTTCCGCTGTGGAAAAACATTGAACATGTTTAATGGTATGTTTCCCAGCATACCATTAAACTTGTTCCTATTTCCTCAGGTAAAGAACTTCTGCATCACTACGGCAAGTCAAGAATCCAATCAGATCGTTTGGGAGCAGAAATTAACGCCCGGTGGGAACGGAGGAGCGTCCATTGTTGCTAGTGGATGTAGCTTGTGCATCCAACTTAAGGAGCACACCAGAAACGCGTAAATACAAAAGTTCTGGCTCAGTGGTTTTTTATGTCAAGTAAGATGTCAATTCAACAAAATGATCTCATTAAAGTCCCAGCCCTAAAAAAATCCATTAAAAATCAGTTTAATTTCTGTAAATACTGTGACGTCACACCTTTTTTATATGAAGGTTATTAAAGTATTTTAGGTTCTTCTTGGGGAAGCTGCAGTTGTGTTGGTTTGTTAAAACTCTGGCTTTAACCAAACAGAAATCATTCAGATTGCTGCAGGAATCATCCCAGGAGACACACACACACACACTCTCTCTACCTGTGCTTTTCATGTTTTTAGCTCGTTAACTTCAAGGTGTGAAGGATCCGGATTGATCTGGAGTTCAATCCATTATCCGTCCACTCAGCCTCAAAGTGGAGAGACGGGAATCCATCAGAGTCAGGACTGCTCTGGGATCTGAACACCAACTCCTTAAAGTGTTTGTGACAACTGCAGCGCTGTGAAGCGTTTCAGCTGGCTGCACTCCACACCGCTAATGTGTTTCCCTCCCTGAACAAAGCTGCTCTGAGCAAAGCTTTCATTTAGGGAAGTTTCAGCTGAAACATTTTGATTTGGCCAAAGAAAAGAGAAAGTTTTCAAATACAAGGTGATAAAGTGTGAACGTTAGTCACCATCATGCATATGGAGGATCCTGACTTGTAAAAGTCACTTACATATCCAGTGGGAATACAGGGGGCGGACATGTGAATTGCTTGTCTCAATGAATAAATATCTGAGCTCAATGAGGGGTGACTCATTTCATAGAGTGCAAAAGGAAGAAATTGTGTTCGCCTCCGATTTATCAGGCTGTCAGTAAAGCTGAATCAGCTGCCGGCTCCACCAGATGTCTTATTGTCAGGACGCTCTTCGAGACATATTTAGAGTCAGACTTTCTCTGAAGAAGAACGCTGATGTTCCCGCTTCCTCAATGATGACGATCCAACAGCAGCGACAGCTTCTGGGCTCTTCTATTCGCTCAACATACACCTTTAGCTTCTTTTAGCATGATAAACTGAACTGAATAGTTCAGTTCAGTCATGAATAGTTCATGATAAACAGTTAAACCTGCCCTGTGAAAACAGGAGAGGTTTGTAACTCCTGTAAGGTTAAAGTCAACAGCCATGATAACACTGATATGACCTAAGCTAATTACAAATTATGCTAATGCAGGTATGTTAAACACGAGTAGCTTAGGAATGACGAAGCTTCTGCTGTTGACATGTTGGCATAGGGGGCCACAAACGAAAATCTGCCCAGAGCCCCAAAAGGCCTGGGCATGTAAAGGCCTAAAACCCGCAGAGCTGTTCTCCTCACTGTTTTCGTGTTTGCGTCAGTCTGAGGAGTCGCTGACTTTAGCGGAGGACTGGAGCTCTGCCCCGCGGTTCTGACTGACTCCCAGTTCGTCTGCCGCTAATCCCCGTTTTCGCTCATGTCGTTGCGCTACGGTGACACAGCGCGGCCTGCGCGGCTCTCTGGAGTCACGAAACAAACCGGAACCGGAAAACTACCAGCACGGAGCTAACTGGGAGCTAACTGCGGAGTTTAGTACCAGCTAGCTGCAACTTTAAATCTGGAAGCTAAACTTTATAGGACGCAAGAAGAAAACTACGCTGTGTGTAAAGTTACACAATAAAAGGTGTGTGTTCATTCCTCAAAGTCATTTCTTCACCATTTTATTTCTACATTTGTTAATGTAAGAGTTCCAAACTAAATATGTAATTCACAAGCTAAATATTTAGTTTGTAAACCCAATATTTAATTTGCAGCTAAATATTCGATTTGAAAACTAAATATTTAGCTGCAAATTAAATGTTTAGTTTGCAAATTTATTTTCAAAATGTCAAATTGTGTAATTTCACAGATAGTAATAACAGAACTAACTTAAAATGTAACTTTACAGTAAGATATAAAAGCGTTTTTTAAGTTAATAATTTTGAGTATAGATTTAAAAAGTCTTAAAACATATTTTTCCTGTTTTAAGTGAAATTATTACTGATTTAAATCTCTATTCAATAATTGTTAACTTAAAACAAGCTTATATGTTAACTTTTAAGTTATTTGTGTCTTAATTTGAGTGTGTGAAGATATTTGCTCTAGAAGCCACACTAAAATGCTCGTTAAGGTTTTCTGTTTCTGTTCTCTATGCGTTTCATTTTAGACTCTCCTGTTAGCGTTTGTCTTTTTAACATCTGCTTTTGCAAAAAAAAAAAAAAAATTACATTTCATCAAGCTTTTAGAAATCGGATAATTTTGCTAAAATAATGACTCTTGCGCCTTGAAGTTGTATTTTCTTCCTCTCAGTTCAACCATGTTCAGTTGTGTGTGAGTTTGCTGCCCTCTGCTGGTCACTGAAATTCAAAAAGGTCCAAATAAATCTTCACATCTCTTTAAAAATACAACAGAAAACTCATTGCTGCTGCTTCTACCTGGATGATTAAATTGCGTCAAGTCAAGATTCTGACCTAATTTGAGAAAAATAATGAGGAGCTTTGTTTGTTTTTATGACCAAACACCTAAATAAATGCTAACGCTTCTTAATCCTGCCACTTTGACACTTAATCAACATTATTATAACATTAATCACAGAAAACTGAAACAAAAAGACAACAAGCCAAATTTAACTGACATTTAATTTTTATTAATGTTTCTAAAAGTACAGCACAGACAAATTAAATCCACAGTTACAATATCATTACAGCACTTTATTGAAGCATACAGAATGAAAACATCCATGCAGATTAAAGCAGAATACTGGAGCCTAAATTCATCTAGATTACAATGGAACGCCACAGATTACCAGATTAACCTAAAATATTTTAGAGCAAAGCAAAGCGGCAGGACGAGGTGAAATCAGAAACATTCAGCGGCTGCTAAACACCGACTAGAAGCTTCAACTCGACCCAAACGACCAGCAGTGGCAGTAAACATTGATGCTGTACATTTTATCTTCTGTAAGGATTTTCACACCGTGGTGATGAATATTAAAGCAAAGCAACAACCTTAAAGGAAATGTGCAACTTAGAGCAACTGAGCGCTGAGACAATCAAACTGCTGCTGAGCCCGTAAACGGGACGTTTACAACTCTTTAGTCTGAATAAAACACATTTATTATTTCAGATTAATAACTGTCAAATCTGAAGGGTCACAAAAATATCAGGATGAGAAATTAAAATAAGAAACTAAAAGGTTTAACAATCTTTGGTTGTTTCTGACACTCAGTAATGAAAGTATAAAGATTTATACGTCTAATTTAGTTTAGTTTTATTTTTTTAATGATTTCTGAAGAATTAAACAGATTCAGCTTGGAGAAGCTTGGCGAGTCAAGCTAACATTTCCATCTGCTGCAGGTAAGATATTGACTGCAAACAGCTCCACATGACCACACGACAGTTAGTCCAAACTATCACTTTGAAACATGATTAAACTTTAACTCTGAAGTCCTGATTTATCTTATTTACATGGTAACAGTTAAAACTACATTCCTCCAGAAGAAATAAACAAAATAAAGTAAAAAAGTGACCCAGTTAAACTTATCATTACATTTTATTAAGTTTTTATTTTTTGCTCATAATAGACGTTTGTATCTCTGTGTTAAATATTCGAAAAGTACTTTTAATATCTTCACATCCATCTGATTAAATGTTCAGTATTTGCATAAAGCATTAAGGAATATTGTAGATTCGACAGTTTGATTAGTTTAAGTTCTAACAAATTCTAATTTGATAACTTAAACACGTTTTTAAAATATCTTATCTGAAGATATGCACACCAGAGAGACAATGACTGGAACAGGTTTGTTTAACCTTTGACCTCTTGTGTGTGTGTGCAGCAGCCTGACCTTCAGCTCCAAACCACAAAGTGAAACAAGCAGGCACGCGCGGCGCGTTTACAGAAACCAAAGGAAATTATTGCTTTGGCTGAAACAACTATAGAAACATTCAGGAAATGAAACAGATTCAAACATTCAAAACAGAAGAAAATGTGCAAAAACTCTGAAATGTGAAATATTTATAAGTAATTCAACTTTCATATTGAAATATTTAAACACCATTTAGCATTTTTGTTTTGTTTTGTGTTTAATACTGAGCTACAAACTAACTGCTGCTGAGTGTTTTTGGCAAGAAGACGTCTCTCGTGTTCAAGTGTCCAGAAAATGTAAATTACAATCTATGGCAGTTTCAATAATACAGATACAAGGTGAAGCAGCTCATTAAGTTCATAAAACCACCAGGAGCTTTCGCTCTAAATACGTCAGAAACATCTGAACACAAAACATGTCGCTAACGGCAACATCCCAACAGATGAAATGATGAAAATGTTCATGTCTGAGGTGAAACGGCTGCAATACAATCGACACGATTCCTTAAAGCAACGATGAAACGGAGAGAAGCAGCTACAATCGCCAAGGTCATCCTGATGCTGGTGGTCTGAGCTGCAGCCGGAGGCAGTGAATGAGACGGCAAGGTCAAACTGATTCAAGGTCATACTGGTCCAAGGTCAAAGAGACTGAAAGGTCAAACTGATTCAGGGAAATAACCAGATTATAGCATCTGCACCTGGCTTTAGCACGAGGATAACTCCACCGTAGCAAATACTTTCCACACTTTCTGCTGTGTTTGAACTTCTCGTCCACATGCTAACTGCTAACTTAGCGCTTTTTGTTGCTAAACTTATTTCTGTTGAAATTGACCGCAGAGATCTGGGCTAAGATCTGGATTTATTTGGTTAAAAAAGTTCTTTAATGTGTTTAAAGTCCAGTTCTGTTGGTAAGGTGTGAATGCTAAGCTAACTCTGGTCCTCCATACCTTGTTGTGGGTTCGGTTAAAGTGAACTCTGGTTCGGTTTGAATACTTATGAGAACACCAAGTGGACCAGAGACCGCTCCAAAAGCAGGAAGTGGACTACAGCGCAGAGCATTCTGGGTAAATACAACCAAAACAAACACGCTAGGCCAGCAGGAGAAATGGCTTGAGGCTTTTGGCCAAAGACAAGGAGGAAATGCTCAGCAAACAGCGAAACACACAAAGACGGGATGTCCAGGTGAAAGACGGAGGAAGAATGTAAAGGTGTGCTATGTAGAATTAGGTAGGTAACATTACAGACTCCAGAGTCCCCCTAGTGGTCTGGAAGACTTCCTATTTGTTTTTTGTTTTCAGCGTTTCTCTGTCACATTTGTTTTTTTGTTTTTGTTGTTGTTTGTGTGTTTTGGAGTTTGCATTGCGACACTTGCACCTCTCTGCCACTAATTCAAATAAAAGAGGAGCTTCATTGTTTTGGGAGAATGATGAGTCGGAGTGGAGCCCCGCAGTTAGAGGACTTTAGAAAATATCTGTGAATACCAAAGATCTACTCTAAACATTTAGAACTGCCTAATCTAACAGTTCACACATCAGATATACCTCAATATGGATGAATACACATAGTAAAACCAAGTTAGCGATACAGCTGAAGCTAACATTCAGTCTTCGTTATCTCTCCCCTCTGAGGGGTTCAGCCAATCAGCAGCCAGGAATATAAATTCTGATTTGTATTTGGTTTAGGATAATTTACGAGGATTTTATTGTACAAAACAATCCATGAATTATTTGGAGTTACTCCTCACAGAAAAATGTGTGAACACTAAAAGTAGGCGGGGCTCCACTGACCTCTCAGGATCAACTTCCTGTGTGATATTTTAATTTCTTCGGTCAATTATCGCCACCTGCTGGCCCAGATTCTGGTGTTGCTGTGAGTTTTCATGTGGACAGACGTGTCAGCCTGACATGCAGACGGTGTGGAGGGCTGAGGGCGACCAGGAGCAGGCGGAGCGCCGGGGACGGTGAGCTGGTGGCAGTGACGCTATGATGCTAGCTGGGGAACGCCTCCAGCGGGTCGGGGAACCGTCAGCGTGACGCTTCGCCGGCCCGCTGAAGGTCGCCTGGGGGTCGGGGGGTCACAGGTTGACAAGGTGGAGGTCGGAGGCGGAGAAGTGGGGGCACAGAGCCATGTCCGGGTTCTTCAGCTGCCGCAGGATCCGCCGGTGGAACTTGGAGCGGACCCGGTTGAACTCCATGATGTCACTGGGATCCTCCTCAATCCAGAACCGCTGGAACTCCTGCATCAGGTAACCTATTGATCCATAGATAGATAGACAGATGGACGGATGGATGGATGGATGGATGGATGGATATTTCAAAACTAAATATTTAATTAGCAAGATAAATGTTTAGTTTGAGGCTATTTATTTAGCTTCAAACTAAATATTAGCACAGAGCTAATTGCTTGGTTTAGAGCTAAATATTCAGGTCGGTTTCCTAACTAAACATTTAGCTCCATACTTAATATATAGCTAGCAAGCTAGGCATTTCATTTGAGGCTAAAATTTAGCAGCTAAATATTTAATTAGAAAGATAACTAAATATTTAGTTAACTTTAATAAGCTAAATATTTCTAACTAAATATTTAGCTTGATTTGATTAGCAAGCTTAATATTTAGATCAAACTAAACATTTATCTAGCCAACTTAACAACTTGGTGAAAATTTGACTTTGGGAATTGATCCCCTTTGTTTTTCTCTTCTGAAAAACTAAATAACCCAAATTATTTCTGCTAATTTTTTATTGTGTAACTTTAGAAAAGTTTTTAATAGACTGTGTGTCTAACTCTCTAATGCTAGCTCCTACACCCTTCGTCCCTCAGCTGTAGGAAGTTTTATTTATTACTGAATAGATAATTAACATTATTACGGCAATGATGAGCCAAAATATGCTTTTCTAACAAGATGACAACTTTTTTGCTACATTTTTCAGTTTTGCTCTTCAATGTTTTTGTTCCCAGTTGTTAAAATGTGATTGTTCTTGTTGTTGAGTTGTTTTTTTGTGTGAGCTCACAGAAGATCTGCTGGAAGTGCTGCAGGCCGGCCATCTCCGGCGCCACGTTGTACAGGTGGGTCTTCAGGGCGCCGCTCACCAGCAGCGAGTAGGCCAGGTCCGTGATGTTGATGCCCACGATGGCGAACGAATATCTGGACGGAAACAACAGACGGTGATCTACGATCTCAGGATCAGAACCTAAAGTTTGGACCAGTAAACTTTAAACAGAACATTCTGTCTGAGCAGAGTCTGCAGCAGAACTCCGGTCCAGCTGAACCTTCAGGTTCCCTGAACCCACAGTCCCTTTAAGAAGCATCCACACCCCGTCAGAGCTGAGTACTAGTTACATTTACTCAGTTGCATTTACTTGAGTAACTTTTTTGAAAAACTGTACTTTTAGGAGTATTTTTACTAAGCTGTACTTTTTACTTTTACTTGGGTAATTTTATTATGAAGTATTTCTACTCTTACTGGAGCAAAATGTCTGGATTTTCTACCCACTGAATGAAAAAAAAAAAACATGTTTTAACCAAAAACTCACCAGACAAAGACACACCTGCAGTTTTTATTAAAATTTCAAAGTTATTTTACTGAAAGATAATTTTGCCTGATTTTGTTTATTTTTTGCTCCTTATATGAATTACTGTCATTTTTGTCCTTAAAACTCAAAATTTTCCCCTTAATTTTATATTTTGGTCCATCTGATTATGTAGTTTTTGAATACTAAATGATTAATAATTTCATCAGTTATCAGTACTTGAGCAGACTTTTTACCAAATACTTTTTGACTTTTATTTGACTCATTTCTTGGCTACTTTTTATTCCTAGTTGAGTATAAATTTTGGGAACTCTGCCACCTTTGCAGAGAGTAAACTTTTCATATTTTATCACATTACAACCAAAAACAATCGCATTTATTGTTTTTATTTTTTGTGACAGACCAACATAATGTGAACGACAAACTTACAGAAAACTGCAGAGATGCTGAAACACTGAGTTCATTTAACTAAAGGCTAAAACTGACCTGTTTAGAGTTGCTTTTGAACCATAATTAACTGATCATTAATTAAATCCAATATTTGTTCTCAAATCAGTGACTGTATGATGTTGTTGTGACTTTTTATTTTTGTGTTTTTATGATGTAAAGCTCTTTGTTGCTGTAACGTGTTATACAAATAAAATTAGCTGATTGATTAATCAATTAAAACATTTTAAACCAGCACAACTGAACCCTCAGGTTCAGTTGAGCTGAACCTGAGGGTAAGACACTAACTGCTCATAACCGCTCCACTGACTCACAGAGACTCACCCGATGGCTTTGTCAGGGACCTTCTGCTCCCAGTCAGGCTGGTTCAGCTCACTGTGGACGACACGCCGTGAGTCACGGTGGGAAGCAGCACACACACGCACGCACGCACACACACACACACACACACACACACACACACACACACACACACGCACACACACACACACACACTGTAAGCTGCTTTACATGAGCTGGTTCAGAGACGTATAGACACTCTGAGCTGCTGTCGCTTTAACGATGCAACATGAACTAATAAATATAAATACTGTAATAAAGTCTCAGCGGTTCTGATCAAATAAAAGCCGCTGCTGCATCAGCAGACCCAGAATTTATTTTCAACTGAAAAACCAAACACACACAGGAAAAAGTGATACAGTTTTTGCTTTTTTGTCATATTTAAAGGTTTCAAATGATCTAAATATCAAACAAATCTAAATAAAAACAAATATAGTTACTCAGGAAAAATATATATTTTTAGGAGTATTTTACTACCTTGTAATTTTTACTCATAGTTGAATAAAGTTGTTTGTTCTTCATGCAGGGAATGAAAAACAAACATTTGGTTTTAACCAAAGACACAAACTAAGAGTTTATGTCAGAGAGAGACCTCTTGTTTCTATACCAGCTTTGTTATTTTAATGGTATTTTCTATCTGCTGAAACTTTTATGGCTTTAGGAGGTCAAATAAAAACATAAACACACCATAAACTTTAACATGTTAGCTAATAAAGATGGTAACAATCAGGTCAGATTATTATTATTCTTTGTCTGATCTCAACATTTATTTGATAATCTGAAACATTTAAATGTGACAAATTGCAAAAACTAAACAAGTCTGTATTTTACAGCTTTCTTTTTTTTAAACTTTAGACCTTTAAGTAACAGAGAAACTATTTAAATGCAGTTTATCTACATGAAACATGACCCTGAAGGACAAATCAATGAAAGGTAAATGCAAGTGAATGAAAGTGGAGGTTAGTACCTGGGCTTTCTGTGAGAACTCCTAGATGGACAGAAAGTAAAGGAGTGCGCAGAAATGAAGGTGGAGAGCAAAACAAACAGAAGAATCTTCATTTGAGACATGAGTCGAGTCAGTGAGAAGCAGCAGCAGTCAGAGAACAGTGAGGCAGCGATGGCATGGAGCGAAGCAGGCAGAGAGATGGATGCTAGCAGCGGCTGGTCAGACTTTAACTAGCCAGTAACACAGACTGATCTCAGGTCAGGAAACGTCACGCCAACATACTTGTGCTTTGGCTGCAGTGAGTCCTGGAGCATCTGCAGCGCCGCGGTTCTGTCATGTTCTGCAAAATACCTGCAGAGATCCAGAGCAGGTGGACAGATGCTCAGCAAGGCAAACACTGCAGCTAGCTTCCTCTGCAAAACAACAACGAGTTAGCGTGTTTTCAGATTAACAGCTATAAACTAACAGGAGCCATTTGTAAAAAAACACAGGAAAATTAATAGCAATAATTTCTGTCAATTTGCCTTTAATAAGAGAAAAACTGTCAACGTCTCACTGTTTTCATTCATTTATAAATGTCACAGAAACAAAATATTTCATTAGTAAGTTAATTATTTAGTCTACCAGCTAAAAATTTAGTTCCAACCTTAATATTTAGCTGAAAGCTATTTATTTAATTAGCAAGCTCCAACTAAAATGTTTAACTCAGAGCTAAATATTTAGTTTGAGGATAAATATTTAGTTAGCTACAATTTAGTTCACAAAGTTTAAAACTAGATATTTAGTTTGAAGCTTAATATCTAGCTAGAAAGCTCTAGCTAGCTAAATATTGAGATGGAAAGCTCAATATTTAGCTTTAACCTCAACATTTAGCTCTGAGCTAGCTAATTTAGCTTGTAAGCTAAATATTTATGAAGCTAAGTGTGACATTTATAATTGGATGAATAACACAAACATGACTTTAGTAAGTAAATTCCAGTTTTTGCCTCTAATTAATTTGAATTATTGTTGTTAGCTTGACCCTGTTTCCAGACGGCGCCCCGAAGTGTGACAGTTTGTTGGTTTTCTGGGTTCTGAGCTTACAGCAGGTTCTGCAGGCCCAACAGGCCCATCCCTCTGAAGTCAGTCTTGGGATCGTTGCCTTGGAAACCGATTTCACACCACTGCTTGGAGATGCGCCCGGTGAGGGGTGTGTCGGGACGCAGCTCCTTCCACAGCTACAACACAGAACCAGAAGCTCACAAAGCCATGACATCATCATCTGGGCTTTCCCAAATAGTTTAAAGGTGCAGCGATACTAGTGCATGTAAACATCTGAATATGGAGAAAGCAGCACTGAGCTCCACAAGCTAGGCCTAAACCATCATAAGCATTAGCTATGCTAACGCTGCAGTGCTAATCATAAACATTAGCTATGCTAACGCTACAGCACTACACAGACTGCTGCATAGACAGTCTTCATCCACTTCAAAATAAGAGCTTGAATATAAATGTCCAAATACTTGAACTTAACAGTTGATAAGCAAAACCTTACCACAGATGTCTAAATTTATTGAACTAAAGGTTTACAAAACAGACAAGTGAATTAGCGCTGTGGAAAATATTCAAAAAATTAAACTTAGGAGAAGTGCCCTAAACATTTTAAAAGTTGGTAAAAAAGCTGAATCACAAAGTAAGTAATTAGCTCCTCTATTAGCAGAACTGTCCCCACCACTGAATTAATGAACCAGTTGAATATTTCCTCTGCTCATTCTGGGTTTTCCCAGCAGACTGCTGTACCTTCATCAGCATGCTCTCATGTTCGGTGTTTTCAGAGTCGTACGGCTCCCTGCGCAGCTTCTCCACCTCAGCCATCAGACTCCGGTAGCCCACGATCTGCAGCAGGCTGGCCTGCAGCGAGACGCCCAGCCTGGAGGCACAGAGACAGCCAAAGTGACCTCTGACCTCAGTTACAAGTACACTCAGGATAAAACGGAGTCGTACTGCGGGTTGGTGTCCGGGTTGATCTTCTTCAGGGCCATGATGTCGTCGATGGTCTTCTCCACCTGGTCAGGATGGACGCTGAGGGCCGACCGCAGCAGCTGCACAGGAAGAGAAGAGGGAGACGTGAAGGAGAACAGGCAGAGAACAGGCGTGTTTATTTATCCGACATGCCGGGACTGCAGACTGGTACCTCATACTTGGAGTAACGCAGAGACGACTCTGAAAGGAGAACGTTGAACAGCGTTAGTAAAAATGATGAGAATACCAAATAACTGTAATTATTATCATATTAATGCAGTGCTGCAGGTCAGACAGGGATCAGGATTTTAAAACTGAATTTTTCAAACAGTAAAGACGGAAACAGAGATTCAGTTTTTACACAACATTCAGCAGCTTTTTTTTTTTAACTTTTTTAAAAATAAAATCTTGATTTAAAAACATCTTCTTGTTTTTACTCCTGTCAGTTTTATGTTTTTTTAAAGGTTTTGTTGGCTCTAGTTGGCCTCAGGCCTTTATTTGAAAGTAGTTTGACAGGAAAGGGGGTTGTGAGAGAGGGGGAGGACATGCAGCAAATGTCACCAGGCTGGGAATTGAGCCTGTGACCACTGGCATGAGGACTAAGGCCTCAATACATGGGTTGTGCTTTGCCCCTGCACCATCACAGCACCCCCGTCAGTTTTATGTTTTATGTGTTTTTAGGCTCATTGCCATTTTATAGCAAATCCAGTGACTATGTTACCTTCAGTGTTTATAAAAATGGTACATATATCTAATGTGATCTAAAACTTATTTCACTTCCAGATTTAACTACTTGAAATTAAGAAACTCCTGTTCTTTCTGAAGCACCGCCTCCAGGAAGTCATCCCAACATGGCTCCTATTAACCCTTTAACGTTTTTACCAGCGCTGCTCTGAGCAGCAGCTGAAAGGTAGACTTTAGCAAACTGCAGATGTTTGCTAATTGCTGCTGGCGAGTCTAGAGGAACTGAGTGGGGGAGGAGCTGTGCTTGGAGGGCGGGGCTAGGTCCACCCAGGCATTTTAACAGCTGAATGGTAGCCATGGAGATTAAAGGATTTCTCAAACATGAAAGAATCAAAGCAATAATGCAGGTTTGATTTTGATGAGAGAATAATATTATAATATGAAGGAAAAATTTAAAAAGTTAATTTTACATGATACTGTTACTTTAAAGTTTGAACTGAAGACATAGAAATGTGGTGAATACTTTCTGACCTCTGACCTCTGCAGCTGCTGTTCCAGGTTATTAATGGATTCATTTCTGAACCTACAGTAATGAAGTCGGAACAGGTTCTAAACTTGAGGGAATCTTTCACTGCAGACATTTGTTTCCTTTTCTTATGTGAAGTTAAGCGCGGCGCAGCATGCAAATATGGCAGTGCGCCGGGGCAGCATGCAGGGGCAGCGTGCAGGGGGCAGCGTGCAGGGGCAGCGTGCAGGGGGCAGCGTGCAGGGGGCAGCGTGCAGGGGCAGCATGCAGGGGCAGCAGCGTGCAGGGGCAGCGTGCAGGGGGCAGCGTGCAGGGGCAGCGTGCAGGGGCAGCGTCCAGGGGCAGCAGCGTGCAGGTGGCGGCGGCCCACCTATCTTCAGAGTCCTGCGTGCTCCCGGCTTGTTGCTGTAGCAGATCCTCTGCAGCTCGCAGCGGCCTGTAAACTTCCTGGTGACGAACTTCAGGCCTCGCCACAGACATTTACAGTAGAGGAAGACGAAGAACTGGGTCACCACTCTGCAGAGGAGGAACAAAAAAGAAACACAAAACACACCCAGAGGGGGACATGAAATCTGATTTTACAGATTTCATCATTATTTCTAATTTTAAAAGGTGAAAATTAGAATTCATTTGGTACATAATAACATTAAGATTGTTCATTATCTTAGTTTTTTTTTGTTTTGTTTTTTTGTTACAAACAGATGAAGATTCAATGCTGGGGGTGGGGGTTCAGTCTGAAGATGTTTTCACTTCTGACCAAAAGCTTCTGAACTGATTTGAATTCAGATTTTCTACAAACTCTGGAAATCTTTTCATTTTTAAAGTTTGTGGATTGAAACATTTTTCTGTGGTAAATCTGGACGATCCAGATTCTAGATTTTTACTGGTCCAAGATTGTCCTGATACGTAAAAAAGTCCTTTACTTTACTGCTTGCTGTGTGGAAAAAATATGATAAATATGAGTTTTTATAAGTTTAAATTCTAATAAACATTAGAACTGGAGGACATTTCAAAAATTCAAAATAAATAAACAAAACAAAACAACAGAAACAACAAATAAGATGAATTATAAAGTCTTCAAAAAAGTTCTAGTTGAGACCAAAACACCAGACTGAAAACTTTTATCATCCAATATTTAGTAGAATGAGAAAAATGATAAATCATGCAAATGTTAGTTTTAATCTATCATGTGATTAATTGATTTAAAACTATAACTGTTTTGGATTCAGATCGCTGGTTCTGTTGAAAGTTTTTAAAACAAGATAAAGAAGACCAACTGAAATGAATTCATTTCTGTTTGTAATGAGATCAGAGTTAATCTGACAGGGAATCAGAGAAGAGGGCGGACCGCCATGCAGCGGCAGGTTATTTCTGACAGCAGAGCCTGAGTCGGCCTGCAGGGAGCAAACCTCCAGCAGCCTGAGAAGAATCACATCTGCATGTTCAAAACGCAGACCGTCTTCACGTCCAGATCAGCCTGAGCCAAACGGCACAGCAGGACTAAAGCTGCTGCAGGAGCAGAGCTGCGTGCTAAACGGCCCAGATTGACTCAGTCGCTTCCTCTTCGCCTCCAGGGGAAAACAAACGGCAACAAGAAGGAAAACGGGATTCTGACTCCAACCAGTTTCACATCCTGGTGCTTCATTCTAAACTCTGAGTATCAAAACGACCTGCAAACCTGAACAACGGTCTGCAGTCATTAACTCACTGAAATGATATCTCTTCTTACAACAAGAGTTCAGATTCAGCAAAAAGAAAAAAAACACGCCGCTGTTTCAGCAGCACCTGCACAAAAACACGACGTTTGTACTTGCAGTTCGAACTGAAGCACTGATAGGAGTTAAAGACAAAGAAATAAACAGCAACACCATAAATATAATATAATATAATATAATATAATATAATATAATAATAACACTGATTAATAATGTTAGCATTGCAGAACCATGAATAAATAAAGTTAATAATCACTATTTTAACAAATAATTAGCACAGCTAGCTGCAACAGGAGGTTAGAAAAGTATCGGTTTCTACTTTCCAGGTCACATATTTAAATATTCTGGGATATTTAATAATGTTTTTATTGTAATAATGACAGTAGAAATAAAAATAACAGCTGAAATGTAATCCTCACTTGTTCTTGTTTATGTTAGCATTGCAGCGCAGCTAGCTTTAATAGCAAGCTAAAAGAGTTTTATTCCTTTCAGGAGTTATCACTTTCGAACTGGTTATTTTATCTCCATAAATGAAGAACAGAAACTAAAATAAGAACTGAAGCCTCTTCTGTTTATGCCTAGCTAGTTAGCTTTAGCTCTGCAGCTGCCACAGAAAATCAGATTAGAGCAGCAAGAGTTCAGATTATAGAAAATAAATACTGAAGGCTAAATTATTGCATTATGCTGAAATAATACAACATGGCTAAAATAGTAAAGTTCCAGCAGTTTAAAGGTTTCTTTTAGAGTGATAACTGTCTTCTAAATTAGAATAAAAAACATGACCAGAAATATATTTTGAAATTATTTTAAGCTTCTGGTTAAAAACTAAAAGCCCTCTACATTATGTCATGTCATGTTATCTGTTTAATTTCTTTTAAGTCTCTAGCAGTGTAAACATGTCCTTTAAAATCGGCTGGATTTTATTATTTACATCCAGCAGCTCAGCAGACAGTTTTGCCAGCCATCATTACCCATTAATCTGATTCTGGTGTTTATCATCCAAAGGCTGAACAGTCACAGACCCTGAAATGGAGTCTTGATAATCTGGATTTTACCAGTTTAATAAATTACAGACAGATTTAAAAAGCGTGATTTTTCCAGGATTAAAATCCTCTGAAATAAGAAGCTGTCCAACATGCTGGGCTCTAAGCAGAGCGGCTCTTTCTGTGCCTGCAGATAAACTCCGCTCATGAATTAATCAGATGTTTTATTGGCTCGGTTCGCCCATAAGCCGCGCAGGTAAAAACCCATTCGGTTCAGTTCGGTTCCGTCTGCCTTTCAAGCCTCCATCTTGATTCCTACCGGAGGAAGTGCTTCATCTTGGCGGCTCCTGCTGGTTCGGTTCGGTTCGGTTCGGTCCTGGACCTGAGGACAGAGCAGATTCTCTGTTATTCAGGCCCGGATATCCGGAGCTGTCCGCGGTGCTGACGGGCCGCCGCGCCGAGCCTGATCCCCGGAACCCTGCAGGATCGGTTCGGTCCGGTCCGGTAGCAGGTCCAGAAGTGAAATGTTTTCTTACCTGTTCTGATGACACGAGGGGATGCAGCGGAGGGATTCTGCGTTTGTTGCCCAGCTACAGCCTCTGCTGCGCCTCCATGACGGCCACCGACGGTATGGCAAGCCGTCACCACATTTAGTCTGACACACTGGAGCCAATACGTCATCGATCGCTAAGTTCCGTTTTTTTGAACGCATGGATGATTTAAGAGGAAAAACAACTCAGTGTGAGTTTAACTAAACAACAGGCGTCCCAAAAGTATTCATACACCGTTCATACGTTTCTTCTTCTTTACTGATATTCTGAAAAGTGTGGCATGCATTTGTAGCCACCGTTCTCTGCAGGTTGGTCGGAGAACATATGAAAGTCTCAGTCTGGATTTTGACTAGGCCTTTCTAGGCCATGAATTCTTCCACATAACTGAAAAAAATAAAAAAATAAAAATTTTAACTGAGTTTGAAGTCCTCTGGTAAAACCTGAAAAGCAGGCTGAGCCCAAAATTATTCAAACCCCTGGAAGATTAAGATTTAAAATAATATCAAACCTGACCAACAGGTTTCTTTTGAAATGATATTAACATTCTGGATAAACATAGCTGTAGATTATGATATAACAACATTTCTATTTAAACTAATTAAAGTTCTATGAGGCATTAATAAGTGCAGCTAAAAAACTAATTTTTCATTGTTGATTTTTGGTTCACTGCTGACTGTTTGATTCGCTCCTGGATGTCAATTGAACGTAAATATAAAAATTATTTCAGAACTGAATTGATGTTATGATTCCAGATGTCGTCTTGTTATGACGGTCTCTGATAAATGCTAAAATGACTTGCCATAGCGCTGAAAGCTGCAGCGCATGCAGACACTGCAGCGGACAGACATGCATCATCCCGGCGCTGCATGGTTTGTTTCTGCAGCTCAGGACAAATCCAGAAAACACGTCGATCATCAGAATCCCGCTGGATTCTGAGAAATGTAATTAAAAAAAAATCCGGCCTGGCATTATGATGTATGGGTTTGCCTCTAATCCGTCATTTTCTCACCACTTGGTGGCGCTGTACCAACGTCTTTGTCCTCATAATAAACATTTTCCTCAGATTCTAAACTTTTCCTCTGAGAGGAATCTTTATTGTTATTTATTAAAGTTAGTCACATACAACCCAGAGATGTGCTGATTTATGGATTTATTATCGGAGTAAAGAAACTAAAATGATTTGAAGCCTGAATTCACCAAACTTACCACTAGATGGCACCAAATCCATCAGTTTGAACAGGAGACAGACTGCAGATTTCATTAAAAAAAATCTATTTATTAATGAAACAGTAAACTGTGACAGCATGGTAACATGTTCCTCTGATGGCATAAACTCATTTACAGCATCTTTATCTTTGGTGAATTAATAACAAAACATAACACAAGGCAAATAATTTGGTATTTAGACGACAGACTCTTTTACATCCAGTCCCAGATATTTACTGTAAATTAATTTAATAACCTCCTAAGGTGGCGAAGCTTCAATCTATGGAGGCACAGATCAAACAAAATGACACTTAGTGGAAAAGTTTCAGCTCTGATTCACAAAGCAAAACGATAAAAAGCTGTAGAAGGTAAACATTCACGTGTTTCTTCATGTAAAGTGCAGCTCAGAGTTATAAATAATATACAGACTGGCTGAAGTCCAACTGGAAAGCTTTAGCGATGCACAATACATCGGCATCGGACGATGTTCACCATTCAGGAAAATATCAGAATCGTATATTTACATATACATATGAAGAAAAGGAACGTCCAAAATATCAATGTCAACATCATCAGTATCGGCTGATCGGCCATTTTGTAACGCATCGTATCGGTTGGATGAGTGAAACTGGGCCGATAAACAGCTGATGTTTATTTCTGTGCTGTCTGTGTCACAGGAAGGGGTGGGACTTGGTCATGTGACTCATCGTGATGTAGCAAAGGATTCTGGGATGTTAAACTTAAGCAGGATGGCTGTTTATTCATGATGTCAAAAAAGACAATAAATATATCCGATATCAGTTTTTGGCAACATAACAGTAGTTTTAATATCAGATATTGATATTGGCACAAATCTGGATATCACTGCATCTCTAAAATAAAATAAAGTTTAATATAATATTATTAATATTATTAATGTTACCGTTCATCAGACTCTGAAATCAGTCCGGTTGTATCAGTTTATCCGGATGAACGGATGAAACCATTCAGATGGTTTCACCGTTTCATATGTTTACAGTTTTGCTTAATTTTTGGTCATATTTCACTTTTTGGAGGTAAAAGTATCCGAGTCCTTCGGAATGTTTAGTAACAACCTGAAATCAGTTTTCACCAAATTTAAGGCAAACATTTAAAGTTATTTTAAAATAATTTACCCAGTCTACTGTAAGAAATGTGATGATGTAGAAATAGTCCAGAGAAATACAAACCTTTACCTTTCTGCACCCTTTAGGTCAAGAGGATAGTTAAAGAATAATTATTTTATTTTGTTTGATTAATACTCAAAATCTGATTTTTATTTTATGCATAGAGATCAGAACCAGCAGACTGAAGAATTTTAAAAACAATTTATCTCTGAGACTCAGTCAAATGTGGAACTACAAAAATAAAGATTGATGAATGTGTAACAGCTTCAGCTCACTGGTTCTGAACTGGTTTGTTTACTGGAGGCAGGAAGGGAAGACTGGGCCACATGCTGGTGCAATGAGGAGTGTAGAGACCGATGGTCCGACCTGCTAAACTTATCAGGAATATTCAATATTCTCTAACAGGAACAGCCACATAATTCAGAGGTTCAGAAACAGGAAAAACTAAAAGGTCTGTGACCCGGACTGTAAACCGTCTGCCTGGATTGGGAGCAGAAAACGATCCGGTGTAACTCGTAACAGTAACTGGCCTCGGTTACAGAACCTGGTTCCATCAGAGAGTTGTGAACATCACGACCGATCCGGTTCTCTGAGTGTCTCCGCCTGCAGCCAGCAGCCGGTCGGCGGCCGGATCAGAGACGGCGTCGGCTACCTGCGGGTCGATGCCGTCCGGAACGGCGGAGAGCGTCGGCACGGCGTTGAACATGATGAAACCCACGGTGATGATGATGAACGAGACGATGTACAGCACAGAAAACTGAGCAGAAAACAACATGGAGACGACAGAAGGCCCATTTAGTAACAGCACTGAGGACCAGCGAATGCACCAAACATGCAATACCAGCGATGGCCACTAGGTGGTCAGAGTCCTGATGGCAGTCAGCCTCACCTTGTAGCTGAAGAGGAAAAGGCCGCAGAAGAGGCTGAACAGGTCGGCAGTGAGCAGCGACAGGTTGACGGCCGTGGCGCTGGTCAGCCTCACCACCACCGGCATGAAGCTGTACAGAGCGTACATGCACAGGGCATAGACCGCAAACAGCATGACTGCAGCACAACAACGCATGACTGTTACTTAGCAACCAGAGACAGGAAGCACCATCACAGGTTCACATAAAGCTGCTGACTTACAGATGTAAAGATCCCATTTTATCGCTTTAACAGCATTGATTTCTAGTGCAGCCCTGAAATCACAAAGCAGACGAATAAACTCAAAGCTGTAGAAAGAGAAGCTCCAACATGGAGGCTAACGGCTCCGACATGGAGGCTAACGCTAACGGCTCCGACATGGAGGCTAACGGCTCCATCATGGAGGCTAACGGCTCTGACATGGATGCTAACGCTAATGGCTCCGACATGGAGGCTAACGGCTCCGACATGGAGGCTAACGGCTCCGACATGGAGGCTAACGGCTCCAACATGGAGGCTAACGACTCCATCATGGAGGCTAACGGCTCCGACATGGAGGAGCTCTTAAACAGTGACTTACAGCTGCGCGCCGCTGATCAGAGTCCCAAACAGTCCCATCATTCCCAGGAACTCGACCCGGCTCAGGTTCTTCACCGTGTGCTCCTGGCACAGGTTGGACACAGCATAGAGGACGGAGCTGAGCAGAACCAAGCCGTCACCCAGAACCACATCACTGGCTGCATGGAGGGAAAACTGGCAGTCAGAAACGCTGGAGATAATAAAAACCTTTAATCCAGCAGAAAACACAGAAGATGTAATTAAATTAGTGAACCTAAAAGCAAAATGAGACATGCACAACAACTGCATACCTTCCAGAAACCATTCTGATACATCAGAGTAAAGATAGAGGACCACAGCAGTAGCTGGAACTGGAGCAGACATTACGTTTATCTGAATGCTGATAGAATCTTTGACCAAAGTGTGTTTTTAAATCCCTGGGTAGAGTGCCGGTCTGTTAGGTCTCCATATTACTGCTCTCATCTGTTCTGAGTTTCTCACCAAATATCCTTCATGATCTCACAGCAGAGCTGCAGATTGACCACTTCACTGAGTGGACACCGTTAGCTAACCAGAGTTAGCATCATGGCTCTTCAGCAGTGAAACACCAGACTGAAAGCGTCCTTACTGGATCCCTGGTCCCTCCCGGCTACGATGTCGGCCCCCACCATGGCCCCCACCCCCAGCAGGCACACCATCACGGCTACGAAGTGCAGCGGCCTGTAGCGCGTCTTCAGGAAGATCCACGAGAGAACCATCAGCACCGGGATCACGAAGCAGTCCAGCAGCTGGAACCGCAACACAGGAAACACCATTCACAGATAAAAATGAAACATTTTTCCGTTAAAATGATTTCTGGTTCATTTGAAATGTGAATCATTTCACTTTTCTGCAGTACTTGAAAAGAAACGCCTCAGATAACGACAGTTTACTGCAGCTGCCTGTGTTTCCTCCGTACCTGAATGCTGGTCAGAGTGGTGAACTGGTACGCCTTCACCACCATGTAGTTTGCCTCCACATCGGCCAGACCCATCACCAGATATTTCCACCACTTGGTTCTCAGGATCTTCAGGATGTTGGTGTCACCTGCAGGAACATGTTGGCAGACAGATGCCATTTTCTCCCAGGCTTACAGAAAAACACAACTTTCCACAGAGCAGATGCACTATTCAGTAAAAATAAAATAAGAATAGTTCAGCTGGTAAGTAAATCACTTCAGTTCTGTTTTCTTCCATTAAACGGCAAGCTTAAATGCACCAGTTTAAAAAAAAAATCAAAGTGAGGAAGTCGCTATGGATGTTCAGATTCTCAGGGAGTCGTTCTGACCTCTGTGGATGCAGAGGGTCGGGGTGAAGGTGAGCAGCAGCAGGGCGTAGTTCAGGAAGCTCTGCAGCATGGGCGTCTCCACCCCGGCATCGGCCAGGTACTGGCAGCTGCCCGCCGTCCCACAGATCAGCAGGGACAGGACCTGTCCCATGGCGATGGTCTTCAGCAGCTGGCTGCAGGGAGGGAGAGACAGAAAGAGGGTGGGAGAGAGAGAAAAATACAGCAAGAGAGAGAGAGAGAGTTACAGTTTTGATGTTTATTTTGTGATATTAGATTAGCTACTGCTGCAGTTAGCTAATCTAAATTAGCTAATCTGACACAGCGGTGGTTGATTAGCTCATTTAAACACCTGCTCTCTTGATGATCTGTCAGAGTTGGTGTTTGGGTTGCCTTTTACTTTAACTGAACCAAAACACACCTAATTCCACAGCATGTCTACATGTTAAGTTGTCAAAGTCAAGCTAGCGCAACTGAGCTACTTTCCTCTCCCTCGCCATTTTTTGCTAATTAAAACTTTTTCCTGTCCTCTGAAAACTATTCACATCCTTTAACTTTTCATTCATGGTGCCATTACAAAACCAAACATCCAAATATTTCATTAGGATTTTATGTGACAAACCAACACTAAGTGGTGTGTGTTTGTGAGGAGGAAACATTAATTTTCAAGTCTTTCCTTAGTTAAAGTTAGATCTGTCATTAACATGTACACTTGCTGTGGCCATTAGGGCTGGAAAGTCCTTTCAGTTTGCCAAATATGTTACTTTCATGCAGAGCACAATGCAAAATCTGAACAAAAGTTAAAGGACCAGCAGCACGATAAATCTGACAAAACAGTCAAAGAAGAAATATTTTACACACAGTAACTAAAAACTGTAGATAAGGCCGAGAGAGAGCTGCTCACCATGAGAAAATGTCCTTCAGCCTGTCTCTGTCCAATCTGCAGCCGTTTCTCCATTTGCCACACAGGCTGTCCTCTGTGGGCCCCTCCATCGCTATGACAGCTCAGCCTGGCCCCACGGGATTAAACAGAGTTATTGTCATTTTAAGTCATCTTCATCTGACAGGCCGAGCAGAAAATCAGACAAATGTCCAAAAACCCTGGTTCCTCCTCACAGAGGAAAAGAAAAATTCAAATTATTTTTTCCATATTGGAAAAATATAAATGTAATCCTGCAGAAAATGAAGAAGAGACCAAAGCAATCAATCTGAATCATTTGGCTCAACTGGAAAACTTGAAAACACTTACTTTAAATGATAAGCTTACACTTTCGCTCCAAAAGAAATAAGCCGATTGTTACAGGAACCCTGACTGAGTCTTACAGTTTGTATTATTTCAGTTGACCAGCTTTTACTATCTGCCAAGAACAGCAGAAATGCTAAAACTGTTACTATTTATGTGGAATTTGTTCTAGCTACTCTACACACGAGCCAGGCGGCGCTGATCATCGCTTCTCTGTGTTTTTAAACAACTCTTGGCTAAAATGCAGAAAAACGAACAGAAAAATGAACGTGAACAAACCTTCTTCTCCTCTGTCATCTCATTGTTTAGATATTTTCCAGACGAAAATATTGATCGTATTTCAGCTGTATCTTCACACACACCTAGCAGTACCGACTCACTCTAACCTCGTGTCATTAAAACCCGCCTCCTGCGCTCTGATTGGTTGAACAGGAGCTGACCAGACTCCTGTTTTTGGACTGTGGGAGGAAACCGGAGTACCTGGAGAAAACCCACGCATGCACAGGGAGAACATGCAAACTCCATGCAGAAGGACTGGGGCCAGGAATTGAACCCAGAACCTTCTTGCTGCAAGGCAACAGCTCTACCAACTGTGCCACTGTACAGCCTTCTTTAATATGCAATAAATATGATTTGGGGAAGTATTTGCCGCACTTTGTTGTTTTTTGGTCATATTTACTGTAGATATTATACACCATGCTATAAAATAAAAGATTAAAATATCTGTCAATAACTATTTGGGCATTTTAGGAAAGAGATTTGATTCAAATTCAAAAATACTTTATTTATCCCAAAAGTAAACTAAATGTTTCTAACTGGTATTGTTCAAGTACCTGCAAAGAACCGCTTAGAATGGTGATGCTGTGGGCAGGAAGGACCTCTGATAGCAGTCAGTCTCGCTACGGTTCTGAAGAAGCCTCTGACTGAAGACTGTTGCTGTATGACAGTCTGATAGCTATCGTGACATGCTATCAGTTCAACATCCAGGCAGGAGAGACAACATTCTACCGAAACATGTTTTCTGTGAACAACTTCAACTGTTGGCTAGCTCTGCTAATCCACCGCATTTGCAAAGCTGGCCAAATATGAATCTGAATCTCTTCAGCCCTTTCTAAATTTATTGAAAAGTGAAAACCAAACCATAAGTTTTGTTTTCATTTTTCAGCTCACTGATAATAAAGAAATGAGAAATAATGACACTTTATTATTTTATTCAAATCAAATTTTATTTGTATACCACATTTCAGCAGCAAGGCATTTCAAAGTGCTTTACATCATTAAACACAAAAAAGTCAGTTATTAATGAACTATCTTCCTTGAGAATCAGTCAGGACTCTGATTTCTGATCCTCCACCTCTTTTCAGGAAGACAATGGATATTTTTCTGTAACTTATTGTAATATATTCCTAGCAGGCATAGAGTCAAGGCCAGTTCTTCCAAGACAACAATGGTTAGAGTTTGACTAAAATTTCATTTGGTCATTGTTGTGGCTCTGTATGTTGAATTTTGTAAATCATAAGTTAAGAACACACCAGGAGATGTGGTGGACGTCTTTTGTTTGTCAAATATCCGGTGTGATGACAGAAAGTTGTGATAAAATTATTTTTACCAGTTCACTATAGTGATGGCAGAAGGTGTTTGTTTAACATCTCTGCACAATTCTCATGCAGACTCCTGTCCTGGTGGTGAATATTAATGCCACCTGAAAGGACGTCATCTTAGAAATTACCCAGGATTTTAAAATATTGCTTCAGTTTTCTGAAAATTCTTGTTTCGGTCTTAGCAACTGTGTTGTTTGCGTTCTGATTATCTGTCCTGTTGTTTTTCTACGCAGGTTGAAATCCCTCCTGCTGACGTGGGAAACCTTGATCCAAGTTCATCAGGCAGAACAAGGAATGATAACAAACACTGAGGTGCAGACGGAGCAGGAAGTTCCCCTGAGACCGTTCTGACACGTTCTGGTTCTGATCCGACTCAGTGGGATCTGTGTGAAAATCTGCCTTTTGCAGCAACGCCTACCAGACGGTGCTGAGGGGAAAAACCCGGGTCAATCCCAACACTGCAGAAGTTCAGTTTCTATTTATTAAAGAAATGCCACAATTAATAACAGTGCTGTGAAAAAGTAAGTACACCCCTCTACGGATTTCTGCTGTTTTTATATTTCTATATCTGAATTGAGCCAGTCAAAGATTAGACATTATCTATCTTATAGTTCTTGGGTGACCTGTCCCTTTCTAATGCCTCCCTGGGCAACTGCCCAAATCAAAAACAACCTAAAAACAACAAAAACAATCTAAATATTACATTAGTGTGAAAAATGGTAGGTCATAGCATGATCTGAACATTGCACACAGTGATATTGCGATAACAATACATTTGCAGTATGTGCAGCCCTCCTTAGTGGATAAAAAACAACATTACAACAAGTTTGCTCATATTTAACACAAACTGTAAGTGTGTCTGATATAATTTTGGTTAAAACACGTGAAGTTACTCTTAATTGGTGGAGGATTCAGAAATTCAACTCTAGTAAAAATAACAGTATTACTGAAATCAATATAAAAAGAACAGTATCCTAAAGCTACTTCTAAAAGTATTGGTACCCCCAAAATGTAACATGCTAGCTAGTTACCGCCAACCTCTGCCCAGTTTCAACCTGAAACATCCGAGGGGACTCGAAAGCAGCATATTTCCCCCTTTTGATGTTCACGCGAGATTTTCCGAGAGGATAAGTTGAGGGAACATGGCGGCGCCGTCTAATTTGCTGAAGGTAGGAGCCTCAATTCAATGATGTGTTCTGTCGGCTGACTGCAGCGGCTGTCCGGTCCGCGGTACCGCAGCGGTTCCACTCCGGGTTTAGTGAACAGCACCGGGCCATGGCGGCACTGTCAGGGCCGCTCCTCCGGGTTGTAGCAGCTACACTCTGGGGCTACTGCAGAGCTAGCTGTGGGGAAATAAGGCAGAAACAACGGGACTCGATGGGGAACAGAACCCGGTTCTGAATGGGAGGTTCTGCCTCGGTCTCCTTCCGGGCTGGTCTCAGATCTGATCCGCTGTCATTCAGTAGATGTGACGGTTCTTCCAGACCCAGCAGGAGGTCCATGGATCAGCTGTCAGCCTCCTCATGTTGTCCCCTGATAAACTGATTCTGTCAGCTGGGCAGAGATGATTAAAGCAAATCATTTAATTTGAAGGAGTCAATTTATGTAGTCCTTCATCCAGTTTAGGCAAGTTTATTTGTGTTCCAGTAGCAGAACAATTCAACTTGTAAATGACAACAAACAAACATTACAGGAGTAAAACAAAGACAAGGAATAGAAAGTTGTAATCCAGATTAGAATCAGTTAATATTCCAGTTGTTATGAATGAAAAGCGGCTCTGACCAGGCGGGTTTTTAGTCTAGATTTAAAGGAACTCAGGGTTTCAGCTGTTTTTCGGTTTTCTGGATGTTTGTTCCAGATTTGTGGTGAATAGAAGCTGAATGCTGTTTCTCCATGTTTGGTTCTGGTTCTGGATGCAGAGCAGAACCAGAACCTGAGAGGTCTGAAGGCTGATCCAGCAGCAGATATTTGATGTGTTGTGGTGCTAAGCCATTCAGTGATTTGTAAACAGCAGTATTTAAAGTTTATTCTCAGACCTGTGAAGATGCTGCTGCAGTAATACTCAAGACAAATGTCTGGATGAGTTTCTCTGGTGCTGAGACATTAGTCCTTTGATCCTGGAAATGTTCTTCACCTGATAGAAGGCCCACTTTAGAACCGTCTTTATGTGGCCCTGAAGGTTCAGGTCAGAGGTCAGCCTGATCTCTTGTTTCTATAACTCTGGACCTATAACTCTGGATCGTTCCCCTTTAGGCACAAAGATAATAACTTCAGTTTTGATTCTGTTTCGCTGTAGAAAACTTTGGCACCTCTGTACAATTATGGATGTGAATTTAGTTTTTTACTTTAATTTCATTAGCAAAAAAATGTGTCTGCAAATATGACTTTCTGATGACTCAGGCCAAGGCAATCAATGCCAGATGAAACTCGGTGGCCTTTATCCAATCAAATTAAGCTCCTTGGATCATGTGAGACCAGCAGGCTGGGCCACATCCTATCTATTAACAATTAGCTGGTTAGCGTCTCTAAACCAGAGCCTCTGCAGGTAGGTGGCGCTCTAGTTGTCAGTGAAACATGACATAAAGAGCAAAAAATCCTCACTGGCCATGAAGAAGTAGCTGGTATGATTTCTATTTAAGAGAGAAAAGCTCCTCACTCACGTTCATTAAGCCATGCTGCTAACAGCTAACTGAGAAGAGGCCCGGCCCACTGGAGCCACATGATCAAAGGAACCTAATTTGATTGGCCAAAAGCTGCTTGACTCGATCTGGGGTTGATTGCTTTGGCCTGGATCTCCAGAAGGTCTCCACGTTTCCAGTCAAAGTTTTGGTAATTTCATTTGAATTGGAAACGGTCAGGAACTGATGACTGAGGGTTTCTGGTTCCCTGATGCTCTGCTCTTTAAGATGCTGCAGTTATGAATTTAAGTTTTTTATTTATTAGTGAAATTAAATAACGGGAATATGACTTATGTAAAGGGAGAAATGTGCTGTAGTTTGTGCTCCTCCTCTGTCTATCTCCAGAACAAAGGCTCCCTCCAGTTCGAGGATAAATGGGACCTGATGCGCCCCATCGTCCTGAAGCTGCTGCGCCAGGAGTCCGTCACCAAGCAGCAGTGGTTCGACCTCTTCTCGTGAGTCTTCCTGTAATTCTCACAGCTTGTGTTGCTTCCTGTGAGCGCCACCTTGTGTCTCCTGGTTGACTCTGCAGGGACGTCCATGCGGTCTGCCTGTGGGACGACAAAGGACCAGCTAAGATCCACCAGGCGCTGAAGGAGGACATCCTAGACTTCATCAAACAGGCTCAGGCAGTAAGGCGTCCTGCTCGTCTTTCTGGTTAACCTGCTATAATCATGTGGTTATAACAGAAAATCTACTCTTAAAGGGGCGGTGTCATGAAAAATAGAAAATGTTAACTTTCCTTCATGTTATAATGTTAATTCCTCATCAAAAACATACCTGGAGAAATCCTTTAATCTCCGTGGCAACTATTCACCTGAGCAAAACGTCTGGGTGGACATAGCCCTGCCTTGGAGCCGCAGCACCTCAGACTAGCCAGCAGCAATTAGCAAACACCCGCTGAGCTCATCATAGGAGCTACTTCTCTGGTAAAAGCGTTAAAGGGTTAATAGAGGAGCCATGTAGGGATGATGATTCAGAAAGAGCAGGAGTTCTTAAAGAGACAGAGGCCCAATGTCAAGGCACTAAATCAGGAAGGAAAATAAGATTTAAGTCATATTTGATATAAGTAGTATTTTTATACCAACTGAAGGAAACTGATGATGCTGTAAAGTGGCGCTTTGTGCCTGTAAGACCTGGTGGTGTGTTTGGTCTGGCAGCGGGTGCTGAGTCACCAGGACGACACGGCGCTCCTCAAGGCCTACATCGCGGAGTGGAGGAAGTTCTTCACTCAGTGCGACATCCTGCCCAAGCCGTTCTGCCAGCTGGAGATCACTCTGATGGGCAAGCAGGGCAGCAACAAGAAGTCCAGCGTGGAGGACAGCATCGTCCGCAAGGTGAGCCGCCGTCCGGTTCCGACCCGTCTCCGGTTCCGACCCGTTCTCCTGACTCTCCCCCTCCTGACTGACTGCAGCTCATGCTGGACACGTGGAACGAGTCCATCTTCTCCAATATCAAGAGCCGTCTGCAGGACAGCGCCATGAAGCTGGTCCACGCCGAGCGGCTGGGCGAGGCCTTCGACTCGCAGCTCGTCATCGGAGTACGGGAGTCCTACGGTGACAAACTTCAATCATCTCTGCTCCTGCTGGCTTTTCCTGAACTCACAAACTCTAACATTCAAAACTACAAACCAAAATAATGACTCAGTTTAGTTTTTAGATCCGTTCCACATCAACGGGAATATATTATTAATTTTGAGGATTCTCATTAATAAATAAAGAATAAAGGAAACAAGTTCTGCTTCTCAGAAAATCAGAACCTTACATCATCAGGCCTATCACAGCAATCATTCAGCAAATAATGACACTTTTAATGCAAGAAGACGTTTTCAAAGATCAATAAACTTTAAATTTTAATGATCATTTAATACTATAACTGGAAAACATTTTAAATATCCAAAATAAACAAAGCAACAGAAACGACAAATAAAATAATAGTTCTAGTTGAGACCAAAACTCCAAACTGAAACTTTTATAATCCAGTTTTTGATAAAAAGAGAGAAACAATAAATTATACAAATGGAAATTAATGAGCTTGTTTCTATTTATCATGCGATTAATTGATTTATTGTGATAGTGTCTCAGTTATGTTATGTAATTTATATGAATTATTGTAATTTTGATCTTTGAAACAGCAACATTTCCACATACATGTATTTCTTCTCCGTCTGATGAATAATTTTAAACATTAAATGATGTTTTGAGCAGTTTTCAGGAGCCTTTTTAACAAACGCTTCTTTACTGTTCTTTGAGTCATTTCTTGGTCAGGATGCTTTTTACTTTTACTGGAGTAAAAACATGTTAAAGTAGAGTTACTACCCACACAACTATAAGCTGATATTGGATAAATACATTGATGGCTTGCCATAGGGTTGTGATAATATGCCCTTATGGCTTGCCTCAGTTCCAGTTGAACACTCATAGTGATTCCTTGAAACGAACGATGTTATTACTGCATTAGTTTGGAGTGAAGTGCTTCAGATAACACATGCAGTCTTCACTCAGCTAAACCGACAGATTTATGAGACTCTGAGCAACAGAACCACCTGGTTAACGGGCCGTTGTGATTGGCTGCTGGACTCCAGACGCTCCCAGCTGCTCTCTGACCTCTCTTTGTTTTTTAATTGTTTCTAATATCCTGTCGTTTACTGATTTCTCTCTTTGCTTGCTGATTTTTCTCAGTGAACTTGTGCTCCAACCCTGAGGACAAGCTGCAGATCTACAGGGATAACTTTGAGAAGGCGTACATGGACTCCACTGAGAGGTTCTACAGAACCCAGGCGCCGTCCTATCTGCAGCAGAACGGAGTCCAGAACTACATGAAATACGTGAGTTCAACACACGAAGCCACTAATTTACACACACGCAGTAAAAACTGTTTTTTTTTTTTTTTTTTTTTGTCTCTGTCTGAAGTTAAATCAGTACGGAGCCCCCCAGGGGACATGGGGAATTTTTTTTCTTTTGCGTTCCCTCGCAAAACTTTTGCGTTCCCTCGCAATAATCTACTGATCAGTTCATGGGGCATAATTGATACTATAAGCCTTTTTACGGTGGCCGCCATACTTTCTGCTTTAATACAAGCTTATAAGGTTTTTCCATGGACTATTGAGTTATTATCGCGGGGTAATAAGTCATCTGATTGTGTCTCTATTGTGTTCGTGTCTGAATGGTTTAAAGGGCAGCTTTCTGTGCCGTTCCATCTGAGCCTTAACAGACATAAACATGCAGTAAATAAATCGATTTTCAATCAGTTTTTTGCACCAAAGCGTTAATAATAATAAACACGTTTTATTATTATAAAACACAGCAAACTAATGGTGGTAGACGGCCGCACTGGATTAACTCGGGGAATCTCATCTGTCCGTGTATCAATCAACTCCTAACCTCTTCTTTGTTCTGTCACAATTATCGATTTTTTAAATTTTTATTATGCTCCAAACTTTGCGAGGACTGACCCCCCAGCTCACCCGCTGCCTCACACACCGAGCCAGCAGCGTCACCTTCCCATTCATACTTCATGACAGTCACTCCCACATCGACACGCCCACCACCAGGTGTCAAAGCCGCTGCTCCTGTCATATCAATAATTACTTATTTCATTCATATTGCTCTTATAGAGCCTCAGTGAAAACGTGTTTATTATTATTAACGCTTTGGTGCAAAAAACTGATTGAAAATCGATTTATTTACTGCATGTTTATGTCTGTTAAGGCTCAGATGGAACGGCACAGAAAGCAGCCCTTTAAACCATTCAGACACGAACACAACAGAGACACAATCAGATGACTTATTACCCCGCGATAATAACTCAATAGTCCATGGAAAAACCTTATAAGCTTGTATTAAAGCAGAAAGTACGGCTTCCACCGTAAAAAAGGCTTATAGTATCAATTATGCCGCATGAACTGATCAGTAGATTATTGCGAGGGAACGCAAAACCTTTTGCGAGGGAACGCAAAAGTATTGCGAGGGAACGCAAAAGTATTGCGAGGGAACGCAAAAGAAAAAAAATTCCCCATGTCCCCTGGGGGGCTCCGTAAATCAGAACAAAGTTTTCTTGTTTCAGGTCAGTTAAAATGACAAAAATTATTTCTATTTGCAAAACGCCAGAAAACGTACTGAGAACATCTTTTAGGAATCTTTTGTAACTTTCATTGAATTCAAAAGCTTAACTTTTGTCTGTTCTGGTTTCTGTAACTGGTTTTTTGGTTATGTAACTGGTTTTCTGCCCAGGCGGACTCGAAGCTGAGGGAAGAGGAGAAACGAGCGCTGCGATATCTGGAGACGCGACGCGACTGCAACTCCGTCCAAGCTGTGAGTTTTACTTCCATGTTGTAGTGATGGATCATAAAACTTTATGGATATTATGAAATGTTGTGACTGGATATTTCTGATGTGCTGGCAGTTGATGGAGTGCTGCGTAAATGCTTTGGTGACGTCCTTCAAGGAGACCATCTTAGCTGAGTGTCCAGGCATGATCAAACGAAACGAGACCGACAGTGAGTCCAGAACCCAAACGGACCCGTGGGACTTTATTTATTATCATTAAACTTTATTTTTAATTCCACTGAGATTAAAAATAAATTTTACTAGAGAATCCTGACCAAGGCTGTGGTTGGAATAAGCTATGTGTGGATCAGAAACAAACCGTCTCAAAACACTGCAGACTAACACTGCAACCAACCATCAGATTAGCGATAGATTTTTCTGACAATTAATCTTATAAAAAATTGGCACATTCTGCAGTATTTTCATGTCACCACAAAATATTAGAGTTAAATTAAAAGATGCAAATAAAGAAATAATTCATTTCATTTTTTAAGCTAACGAAATTTATATATTATTGCCTAAAATACACCAACAGCATTCCTTTAGTGAAAGCTTCATTTGTAGCAAAAGATAAAAAATCCTTCTGAGATCAACATGTGAAAAGCTCAGATTTGTTTATTTTATTTTATTTTGATTAACCAATTAATAATTGATAGCAGATATTTATTTCTCCAGAATGTGCACCAGCTGAAGCTAAAGTATTTACAGATAAAGGTTTTTTATTTGTGTTTTTGTCCAGTTTTGCCTTAATTCTGCTCTGACTCTGTTGTTCTTTTAGCAAATTATCTTTTTTAGTGTCTCTATACTTCAGATTACTTGAGTAATTGATTAATCGTTTCAGCTCTTGTGCAGAGTTTTTAGCAGCAGAGCTTCTACAGCTTCTCCGAAACATTTGAGCTAAGCCTGTGTTGACCTCTGACCCCCAGAGCTCCGCCTCATGTTCTCCCTGATGGACAAGGTTCCCAGCGGCATCGATCCGATGCTGAAGGACCTGGAGGAGCACATCATGAGCGCCGGCCTGGCCGACATGGTGGCTTCGGCCGAGACCATCACCTCGGTGAGGCTCCACCAGTTCAACCAGTTCAACCATCAGATCCAGATCAGAACCAGAAACTTCTTCCATTCCGTGAATTCACTCAAACTGAACACACTCTGATTTATGAGAGAATTACAATATAAAATCAAATACACAGCAAAACACTAAATGTTACCCAAAAGTTTTTTTTTTTTTTTTTTTTTTTTTACTTTTATTGATAAAATCTCAGTGCAGACAAAACTTTCTTAAAATGTCTTGACAGAAATTATAGGAAAGTGTTCACCTCAAAAATAGAAACTCTTCAGGTCCTGTCGGTGTTTTCCTGCAGGAAATCGTGTTCCAGGTGTGACCCGCAAAAACACCTGGATCATAAGAACCAACTGAATGTGTCATTATTAGGAGCTAGGAGGGAAAACATGGAGGTTCTACTTTTCTCTCTTGCTCTGGGTGAAGGCGGACGCTTCTTTCCTCTGCTCCCTCCCTACCCATGCAGGGAGCAAGAACTGCTTGCTCTGTTTTTGTTCTGTCCTTTTCTATATTTTTGGAGCCTTTCTTTGCACATCATCCAAATCTGCAAATTATGGATCTGGTCAATGCAAATAATCAAATTTTCTCGACGAGAAGTCTGGGTACAGGAGAGCCCTCTTGTCCTGCGGGGACAAACCCATTGGGATTCACCTGGGATTTATTCATGATAACAGGATTTCTGCTGTTTGGAGCTTGTGGATTCCTGGATTATCTACAAATTTGTGACGGACTTGGCCGAACTAGCAAACACTCGGCCTGTTGGTGTGGACAGAGACCAGGACTCTAAAACTCACTAATGGGATGGAATCGATCTTAAAGAAGTTGCTAGTTTCAGTTCAGTGGAACAACCAAATTAATTTGGATAATTGGTAACCGAGATGTATCGGAGAGACTTTAGGGAAGATTGAAATTCATAATCTTCCCGACCTAAGACATTCTGTTTCTGAATTGGCTGCCCCTGTGTGGCCTTGGAAGGGCTGCATATCTCTAATCTTCTTGAAGATATGTAAACACAAAGCTCTTCCCTCCTCACCCCCTCCTGTTATCCATGGAGCTGTGGAGCTGAACACTCCCAAGAACATTCCTAGCCCTTTGATGTCACCGCCTTCACTCATGTCTCTGTTTTGCCCTTTGTTTTGTCTGAATGTTGCCATTTGCCCTAATGTGTCCTTTCCTCTTTTTTGTTTTAGTTTGATAGAAACTGTGGAGTACTCACTATTTAACCAGAAAAGGATTATTTTAGTTTACTAGTAATATTAGTAATTGTGGAGTACGCACCCTTTAGCTCAGTATTATACAGCCCAGAAATGGAATCAAAATTAGAATTAGAATAACTACGAACTTGGAATCCAGAAATACTTAGACTCCTGTTCTCCCAACCCAGAAATGGAATTAGACCAGAAGATACTTAGCAACCCTGAACAGGAGCTCCTAGTTTACATACTTTAGATCAACATTAGATTAGATTATTTTCCTTCTTTTGCTCTTTTTCTTCTTCTTTCCTTTGGTTTGTTACTTTGTTTATATTTCCTTTTAATTGATGTAAAGCACTTTGAATTGCCTTGTTGCTGAAAATGTGCTATATAAATAAAATTACCTTACCTTTAGAATAAATGTTTATGGTTTCAAATGTTTTCTGCTGCAGGATTCAGAGAAATATGTGGAGCAGCTGCTGACTCTGTTTAACCGCTTCAGTCGGCTGGTGAAGGAAGCCTTCCAGGACGACCCGCGCTTCCTCACCGCCAGAGACAAAGTCAGGTCCCTCTACACATAAACGAATAAAACTGTTAAAAAGCGACGATGAGGTTTTCCTCTGACGCTTCCTCTCTTCCAGGCGTACAAAGCTGTGGTGAACGACGCCACCATTTTTAAGCTGGAGCTTCCCATGAAGCAGAAAGGGTAAGAGCACCTCCTGCTGCTGAAGCTGCGCCTGGAGGCAGCGCTGACCTCTGACCTGCTGCTCTCAGGGTGGGGATGAAAACTCAGCCGGAGTCCAAGTGTCCGGAGCTGCTGGCCAACTACTGCGACATGCTGCTGAGGAAGACGCCGCTGAGCAAGAAGCTGACCTCAGAGGAGATCGAGGCCAAGCTCAAGGAAGTGGTGGGTCCACAAGTATTCATACCCCCAGCCGCTCCATGTTCTGCCACCGCAGGGGATTTAAAGAGACACACACAGAAAAATCATGGTGTCACGATTACAAGGTTTACTGGACGATTTTAAGATCATTTTTCAAATAATAGCATAAAATGAATACAGGAACGCATTCTAAAAGATTAATAAATTTTTAATTCTAATGAACATTTAACACTAGAAGACATTTAAAAAAATGAATAAACAAAACAACAAAAACAACAAATAAAATGAATTATGAAGTCTTCAAATAAAGATCTAAACTGTTAAATAATGATAAATAGCTGCTCTGCATTCAGAAAGTACATCTTAAATTAAATATTATTGAACATCTCACATTAATTTCACGATTGTTTTCGTGAAATCACAGAAATTTGCAATAAATTCACAGTTACACATCAGCGCCAATAAAAAGCAAAGTTCTGTTGAGATCAAGTGAATTTATAGAATGCAGAATCGCAAAAAACCAGAGTGTATGATTGATCTGGCAAAAAACAGATAAAACTGGATTTTACTGATAAAATAATACTTAAAAACGAAGCTGTTTGACACATGGCCTACTCAAAGTCCAGAGCTAAATCCAAACTGCTGTTCTCAGATCCATCCAAGAAAGGAGTAAAATGTTCAAAGCTGCAGCTAGACGAGTCTCTAAACCCAGGAGGGCTGAAAATAAATGCACTCCACACTTTTCAGATTGTTTGGGTGGAAGATAATCAATCATGAGTCTTTATCTTCTGATCGGTCCTTCAGAACTTGATCTGAGTCATGAAACAAGCCGGATGTGATCCCTGAGCAGAGCTCGGTGTGCTAACGACCCGTTTTCTTTGTGCAGCTTCTGGTTCTGAAGTACGTCCAGAACAAAGATGTGTTCATGCGGTACCACAAAGCCCACCTGACCCGCCGCCTCATCCTGGACATCTCGGCTGACAGCGAGATTGAGGAGAACATGGTGGAGTGGCTCCGGGTACCACGCTCAGCCTGCGGTTCTGATCAGAGCAGGTCTGCCGGTCCGGACCTGACGCTGTGATGTCATCTCTCCTGACAGGAAGTGGGGATGCCGGCGGACTACGTCAACAAGCTGGCCCGGATGTTCCAGGACATTAAGGTGTCCGAGGATCTCAACCAGTCCTTCAAGGAGATGCACAAACACAACAAGCTGGCGCTGCCAGGTAAACACAGAACCAGAGCCGGGCTTTGGACCGCTCCTACGGAGAATGATGCGCTCATATTGTTCCAATAATACAAGAAAAACGTTGGATCAACCAGGCTGAGTATACAGTAGGAATATTCAGTGAGGTAGCCTGAAGGGGGCGCTCAAACATTTCATAAACCTGCAGCCAGTTCAGATCAAAAAACTTGAAAATATATAAACTATAATGAAGAAGAAAATAAAATATTTTTATTTACTTTTGGGAACCAGCCTTAGTGAGTTACCAGGTTTCCCTGTTTTAACAAGGCCACAGATCAAACTGTCCGACCCTTATATGCAGAGGTGGGCACTAAAGGTTTTCAAAGTTAGCACAGCTAACCGACGAGTTAGCGGTGCTATTAGCATAATTGTGGGAACTGGTGCTGGTGTTTTTCTGAAGCTGTTTGCCTCCTGCAGCGGACTCGGTGAACATAAAGATCCTGAACGCGGGCGCGTGGTCGCGCAGCAGCGAGAAGGTGTTTGTGTCTCTGCCCACGGAGCTGGAGGACCTGATCCCGGAGGTGGAGGACTTCTACAAGAAGAACCACAGCGGCAGGAAGCTGCACTGGCACCACCTCATGTCCAACGGCATAGTGAGTGCAGCTGACCTGCAGCAGACGCAGCAGAACGCTCAGCATCTAACCCTCAACCTGCCTCACGCCTTCAGATCACCTTCAAGAACGAAGTGGGCCAGTACGACCTGGAGGTCACGACCTTCCAGCTGGCTGTGCTGTTCGCCTGGAACCAGCGGCCCAGAGAACGCATCAGCTTCGAGAACCTGAAGCTGGCCACGGAGCTGCCCGACGCCGAGCTGCGACGGACGCTCTGGGTAAAGAGCCGCAATGTTCTTTGGGCTGCTGGGTTTGGGTTGGCTGACTCGGTTCTGGTCTGATCCGTCTCTTCCAGTCGCTGGTGGCGTTCCCCAAGCTGAAGCGCCAGGTTCTGCTGTACGACCCGGCAGTGTCCTCGCCCAAAGACTTCGCAGAGGGAACGCTGTTCTCCGTCAACCAGGAGTTTTCTCTCATGTAAGGAAGTGGAGGGCGGTGGCTCAGGGCGGCAGCTGGCACGGGGGTCACGATACCTCACAGCTGCTCAGACAGGAGCAGAGAAATGTTCAGGAGAGTTAAAAACGGGGTGTAGTTCTCACCAGACAACATAAACCAAACAGAGTTAGTCTGATGCAAATCGGAAACTTACAGTGTCGTAGAAAAGTTCATTTAGTTTCATTCAAATTAAAACATAAACCACATAAATATATATTTTACTCAACCCAAACCTTAAATCCTCAGAGAATCACATCATATTGATAAAGAAAGGACTTTTGGAGAGGAAAGTTAAGTGGAAGGAAAATCTCTGGTAGAAAAATATCAAGAAACAACAGAGTAATGCATATCCAATAAAAAGTTTTCACCCCCCTGGATATTTTACCTTTATTTACATAACTTTAAAAAAACAGCTACGATCAACAAAAAGATCCCAAGAAATCCTTTTAATGTCAAGGCAGCTTACATATTTTTTATGTAATGGTCATTTATAGAAATCAGTTTTCATTTATTAAGTGTTTTTGTAAAAAAAAAAAGTCAAATTTTGTTGCTCAGTGTTAATTTCTAAAAGCCATAAAAACGATAAAACATTGAAGGGAGTGAATACTTTTCATTGACAGACAGGGATTTGTATTTCTGATAATTCTGGCTGTTGCTTGTGGATTTTTTTTCTACCGCAGTTTTTCCTTCCACTTAACTCTCAATTAAAATAATTTTTTTATAGATTTGACGTGCTACTGTGAGGACTTGAGGCTTGTTTTCTGTAAGTGTGAATCATCAAAATGAACAGAAATAAACACATTAAGTGTGTTTAAAGACTCTACCTGATTACAGTGGTTCTGATCTGCAGATCTTCAGCTGTCCATTCCCTGAACAGAGCAGCTTCATGTGCGCTCAGACTTCTGCAATGACTTTTGATTTTTAATGTTTCCAGAAAAAACTCAAAGGTCCAGAAGAGAGGAAAGATCAACCTGATTGGTCGACTGCAGCTCACCACCGAGCGAATGAGAGAGGAGGAGAACGAAGGCATCGTCCAGCTCCGGATCCTCAGGACTCAGGTAAGAAGGACCAGCATGAATGCACATGTGGACTACATCGGAAGGCATTCTGGGTAAATACAGCCTAAACTAATGTGCTAGCCTAGCGCTAGCAGGAGAAATGGCTAAAGAGAAATCCTCCAACCACTAAAATCTGACGCCTCCATTTTAGTTTCCATTTGGTGAAGACTGAAGTTGCGTTCAATGTCTTCAGAGGTTTTCATGTTGTTTCCTTCAGTGGTTCTTGGTGCAGCGCCCCCACAGGCCTGGAGGGGAACAGGTTGCTCAAAGGGTTTAGTTGGTTTGACTCGGAGCTCAGAGAAAGAGAACCACAGCAGCTGGAGGTGGAGCAGATGATGAAGTTCTGGTTCCCAATCAAACTGAGTCTATCAGGAGGGAAAACGGTCTGAATTTGATCATGCCGTGCTGCGACTCAAAATGCTTCTTTAAATTTGACATAATGTTGTAGCTAGCGGAGACTCTCAGCACAAAGTCTACAGAGAACCTTAATAATGTCTTCAGCTTCAAAGTGTAAACATTACATTGTTTACCTTGTGTTGCTGAAAAAGTGACGTGTTGCAAATGACAAATATATCTTTTTAGGAAAGTAAAATGAGGAAAATATGAGTTTAATTAGTACCTTTAATCTGATAACACATTAGAGTTCTGTTGCTTCACCTCCTCTCTTCCTCCTGCAGGAGGCCATCATTCAGATCATGAAGATGCGGAAGCGCATCAACAACGCCCAGCTGCAGACGGAGCTGGTGGAGATCCTCAAGAACATGTTTTTACCACAGAAGAAGATGATCAAGGAGCAGATCGAATGGCTGATAGACCACAAGTACATAAAGCGGGACGAGACGGACATAAACACCTTTATCTACATGGCGTAGCGCCGTCGGGTCTGAGCTTCCACTGGGCCGGGCCTGATGGACTCCAGAACATTTCCAGGACTCCCAGACTGCTGAACAGAATTTCGTTTGTTTACTGCAGGGAGGCTGAGTTCAGACGAGACGAAACAAACTTCCTGCCTTAAACCTGTACACAGAAAATCAGCAGCAGAAGAAGAAGCTGCGTCTCTGATGCCGGGTCTCCACAGGTTCTATAGAACCACGACTGCGACTACACTCCTGGTCCGGGTTTGAGGAAGCCGCAGAACCTCTGCAGTCCGACCCAAATCCAGACCACTTGAACTGAAGCGCTGCCATGTTTTCCTCAGATGCGATGCTGCTAAGTGACCCGGTCGCTCTGGTTCCACACGGTTCTGATCCGACATGATCGGAACCGCTGCTCGGATTCATTCTGGGTCATCCTCAGAGAAACACTTCAAAGGTCAGAGAGGTGCTGGACCCAAACAAAGGGCTGGCTCCGCCCACTTCGGCCTCTGGCTCCGCCCACTTCGGCCTCTGGCTCCGCCCACATCGGGCCTCTGGCTCCGCCCACATCGGGCCTCTGGCTCCGCCCACATCGGGCCTCTGGCTCCGCCCACATCGGGCCGCTGGGTCCGCCCACATCTGGGTTCTGTGCTGCAGAAAATCAGATTATTTCAAATTATTCTTAATTTTTGGTTTTCATCCACTTTTAGAGACTGAATCAGAAAATCACCAAAATAAAAACATAATTAATTCCTTAAATTCAATTCAGAACTCAAACTGAACACTGATGTTATTCAAGCCTTTATTTCTGCTAGTTTTCATGATTTCTCAGATAATTACAATATAACATCTGACCTTTACTCTTCAAAAACACAAAATCTTACCCGAAAGTATTTTTTATGTGTAGTTTCTGTTGATAATATTTTGGTATATCTGAAATAACACAAAAGTAACTTTTTGGCAAGATATACCAGCTTGTTTTACGTCAATAATTCCTCAATATTGTTGAATAGTTCTTGTTCCACAGGCAAATTTCACTTAAAACGTGAGGAAAATGTCTTAAAAAAAATCTCCTATATCTTGCTGCAAAGGTACTTTTATCTTAGTTCTTTCTTAATTCAAGTGTAATAACATATTTGCATTTGAAGATAGACGAAATACTTTTTACCATGTAGAACTTAATGCTGACCATTATTCCTGCTGAGCGGGTGTAGACTGTCTGCTCTGGGCTCCGTTTGAATTCCTGCATCAAAACGAACAGAAATAGAAGCTAGAAATGTCTCAGTATGTGTAATAAATATGAGTTTCATTTATTACACAAATAACAGTTCTTAGATGATTCTCTGATTTATTAAGATGAGTTTATTTAATGAAAGCGGTGATAAACAGACATGGTTCTGGTCTTTGGTGAACTGGGTTTCATGGTGTGTTCGAGTTCAGAGATGGCCGCACGCACATGGAAAGCAGTGACGGCTGCAAAAATAAACATTTTCTTTTCTTTTTATGATGCTTTGTATCTAATTAAAGCAGCTGCTTTTGTGGACAAACCTTTAGAAAACAGGTCTTGAGCTTTTCATACTGGCAGCCATTTTGAAATGACCTCTGAGTATCTGAGACCCAGTTCCAACTTTAGCAGTTCTGTTGTCGAGTTTCAGTTGAAACTGAAAAATCCAGACTTCCCAGAACAAACTGAACGCACCGTAACTTAAATAGACCGTATAGAATCAAATTAAACATTTAATAATCAATAATGCTGTTAAAAATACAAAATCATAATCATTTTTGAATTAATTTAGATGAAATCAGTCTACATTTGTCTTGGTGCTTTTATGTTTTTCATTTAGCAGCATCAGAACCATCTGTGGGCGAAATGGGTTTGACCCGATTGGGTCCAAACTGGTCCAGAGTGATGAGGACTTAAACAGAGGCCGAAGGCTTAGTATGGAGAAAACCCTTAGTACCAGGGGTCAGAGGGCGGAGCCAGAGGGGGGGGGAGTCGGGTTTGGAACAGAACCCTGGTCTCCAGGAGGCTGAGGTCAGTATTACTGAACCGATCCAACGTATCAGGAGCAGGGGGCGGGGCCAGATGTGAATAGTGGAATAAATAAATAAACAGCACCTTATTATGAGATATTGTACAGGTGTGTCTTTGATCGTGGCTCAGAGAGCTCAGGTTGGTTCATGTTTCATTTATTTATTTATTCTCTGTTTAGTTTCTGTTCACCTTTGAAAATGATCAAATAAGCTGTTTCAGAATCAACCCAATAAAAGCTTTGCTTACAAAACATGCATTTTGGGTCCAGTGCTTCAAAAAACAGAAGATATTTGACATAAAAGGGTGCCATATTTCTGACTTCCAATTTTTGTTTTTGTCTCAGGACGTTTACTTAAATTTAAGATGACACAAATAAACACAAAATACAGTTTTTAAATGTTTATTGTGAAGTTAGAAAAAGACCTGGAGGGCCCATAGGAAGGGTTAGCTCCTAGTTAGCGTCTCGTTAGCGCCGGTTGTCCTGTCTCACATGGGGAACAGCAGATGACCGCTGAAGGTGCAGATGTGGTTTTCATCGTCGTAGATGACATGGCCGGACCAGAGACGAACAAACACGACGTCTCCGGCCTCCAGCAGCAGCGACACGCCGTTAGATGCACTGCCGAAGCCCAATATCAGATATTCATATGAGTCCAAGTTGTTCCTCGCAGTGAAAACCTGCTGGTCATTCTTCACTAACGAGGTTATTGTGTTTCCACCGTTGTTGACGCCGATGTACCACTGAAAGTGGTAAGCTCCTCTCAGTGGGGCGGTAAAAACTCCTGCAGGACAAACAGAGGAATCCTCTCAGTTTCTCTACTTCTGGTAGAACAGCAGCTTGTTTCTGTTGTTACCTGTCTGTGGGTTGTAGGCGTCTCCGATGTTTGTGACAACGCGTTTGAAGACCAAGGTGGTGTCTCTAAGGACGGGTCCAGTAATTCCAGAACCCTGAGCCAACAAAGAGGCTGAAAAAGCCACTTTGTTGCCTGAAACTGAGCAGAAATGTTCTGTTTTCAGGTTCATGGTTCATTATTTCATCTAATCAAGTGCTAAACAATCAGATTGTCTTGGTAAAGCAGTACCTTGAAGATGCTGCTTTAGATTTTCAGCCAGAGAAATCAGATTCTTCTCTTGAGTGTCTACCTGAACCCGCTTCCACTCCTGTCCTACAGAAAAAAAACAGAAGATGTTTCCGTACATACATTCAGAAGAAAGCAGAAGCATTGTGGATAAAAAGTTTATTAATTGTGGAAAGCTCTTAGATCTCTACCTTCAGTTTTCTTTGTCAGTGTGGATATTTCGTCCTTCTCCTTCCTCCAAGTTCTCATCCTCTTCAGTTTTGTTCCTTGCTCTAAAAATCAACCATCAATAACTGTAAGCTTGACTTGATTTGGCTTGAGACATTAAGAAAATATATTAATCTGAAAACAGGAGCCGTTCCTCACCTTCAGTCTCCTGCTCTAGAACAGAAACTTTGCTCTTCAGGGCAGCCAGGGCAGCGGCCATCTTTGCCAGGGCAGTGTGGACGTTCTCCTCAGGATGGACAGTGGAGATCTTTCTGTCTGAGTCCATCTGATTCATGGAAACAGAGGAGAAGAGAAGAAACGGCAGGAAAACCAAGGCCACCTTCATCCTCATGGTGAAAATCCAGAGCTGTGGTGGCTGCAGACCTGATGGAGATTTAAATGCTGCAGCTGGAGTGAAGGAGAGGCGGGTCTGAGGTCAGGAGGTCACTTCCTGTGATTCACAGACTTTAGTTCAAAACAGGTGGAGAAAACATTCATGCAGAAACATGTTGCAAGAAGCCTTGATCTAAAGGATCTCAGTGTTTTGGCCGTTTTTCAGTTTTCCGGAAGTTTGTTCAACATTTATGTTGCATAGAGGTTGAAAGCTGCTTCTCCATGTTGGGTCTGGATGCAGAGCAGAACCAGAACCAGGAGACCAGAGAGGCCTAGTTTGATCCAGCAGCATCAGCAGCAGATCTTTATAAACTACCAACAGTATTTTGAAGTCTCTTCTCTCAGAAGAACTGGTGTGATGTTCTCCATCTTCCTGGTTTTAGTCAGAACGCCAGCAGCAGCGTTCTGGATCAGCTACAGCTGGACCACCGATTTTTTAGACAGAAATGTGAAGGATTGCCAAAAATCCTTCATAAACATTTTCAACAAATATTTTCTCTGTTATAAACTCCAACACACTGAAGACACATAGAGAAGAGATAGCATGAAATAATAAATGCAAATAAATGGCAGTTAATTAGGATTCCTGCAGACTGCAAAGTCTGGATAAGGCTGGAAAATGAACAGTTTTATATAAATCTCACTTTTCCAGAATTAACTAGAATAGAATAGACAGAAAAGAATAAAAATAATCTTTATGGTCCCACAGTTCCGGTATACCAGCAGCAAAGAAACTAAGGCATGTAGGTTCAAACATAGAAAAGAAGTATTAAAAATACATAAAATGAATGCTCTGCAATGTAAGAACAAGATTTTAACATAAAACACTGTGCAGTTATCAGAAATAGTATAATCTGATCCAATTGATTGTAGAAAACCTCTGAAACAAACATCCATGTTTGTTTTTGCATTAAATGTCAAACTGCCAGCAATGTGCCAGAATAAGGAACTATGGATTAACAGAATTGATCTAAAATAATCTTTTGAGACATTTATAATTTCTGTTTGATTCTATTCTTAAGCTTTTGTGACATTTATCAAAATACAAATTAATCTAAAAACATGGCATTGGTATTAAAAAACAGTGATACTCAGTTTTATTCTTTTTAGTTGGTTTGATGCTTTTTAGCATTTACACTGTCAGTTTCAAACTGTGTGTAAATTAGATTCTTTTCAGAAACTCAAAACCTTAATGATTACATTTGCTAAAAATAAATAAATAAATAGATAAATAATGCAAAAAAAGAAGCTTCATGTTAATTAATATGTTGCAAAATGTAAAGGTAACAAACCCCAAACAATTGAAAACAGTTTTTAGTCAAACATGTGAAATTTGGGTCACATTTTAAGTCTAAATGAGAATCTGGATGTTAACCTGGTTTCAGTGTGAATGTCTAAGGCTAAAAGGCAAAGAAATAAAATATAATTCATGTGACTGGATGTGCTTTTGCCATCTTGCTTCACTGTTCAGATGGAGGTCATGAACCTCCTGTTCTGTTTGGCCGCTGGTGAGAGCTCAGGGTGGAGGCGACAACGCCTCATGGTTGGGAAAGGTTTTGTTTTTCTGATGTTCTCTTCCACCTCCACTCTGTCCAACCTCTGAAGGCTTTGTGAGGAAACATTGCTGTCATCGAGTTCAGACATACAAGTCTCTCTTTGGGGTCAAAAGGCAAGCATGACCGGATTCTGCCTCTTTTTACTAGAGACAGAGTTTCATTCAGGCCTAAAAGTCCAACCCAACTCGGCCCAAAGCCCGTAGCCATTGTGTCCGAGCCTGACCCGACTAACTAACTATAGGCCTGAGATTAAAACCTAGTGGTGTGAGGCAGCTGGTGGATGAAGCACCAACCATCTGACAGGTTAGGAGGAAGCTGAAGCTCTGCTCCAGTCTCAGGTTTAGACTCCAGCAGGTTTTCTTCCAGCTCCAGCTCCCATCAACTCTCACCATTTTCCCTGCTCCTGCTGAAGACAGGTTGACTGATAGTTGCCCCGCAGACAGGTTACTGTGGGTCATTTGGTCCAGTCTCCATCTTGGCTGATCTCTGATTAGCGCTCTCCTTGTTCAGCCTGGATGTTTAGCTGGACTTTGACTAGGCCCTGTCTATCTAGGTTTCCAGTTGGGCCAGACTCTTTCCATTTCCAAATGATGGCTGAGCAGTGAGGCGTTCAAATCTTGGTAAATCTTTTGAATCATCAAAATGCTTTGAGCCACATATGATTTTCTTTCTACTTCACAATTATATTCCACTTTGTGTTGGTTTTTCAAATCAAATATATTAATGTTTGTGGTGGGAGGAAACTGGAGTACCTGGAGAAAACCCACGCATGCACAGGGAGAACATGCAAACTCCATGCAGAAGGACCAGGAATTGAACCCAGAACCTTCTTGCTGCAAGGCAACAGCTCTACCAACTGCACCACTGTGGTTTCCTCCCACAGTCCAAAAACATGGCTGTCAGGTTAATTGGCCTCTCCAAATTGCCCCTAGGTGTGAGTGTGTGTGTGCATGGTTGTGTGTCTCTGTGTTGCCCTGCGACAGACTGGCGACCTGTCCAGGGTGACCCCGCCTCTCGCCTGGAACGTTAGCTGGAGATAGGAACCATCCCGACCCCACTAATGGACAAGGGTGTAAAGAAAATGGATGGATGGATGGATGTTTGTGGTTGTAATGTGAGAAAATATGGAAAAGTTAAAGGGGTGTGAATGCTTTTGTCAACCCATGTAAATGTGGTTCTGCAGTAAAGTAAGCTGAAAATGATTAAGCCGACTTGTGATCAGTTAAATCTAGTCAAAACGCTTGTCTGACAGTAGAAATGAACAAATCGTTTTCTCTTCACGTCTTTCTCCTGTGGATCTCCCACCGGTGTTACAGCTAAACCTGTTATCTGCGTCCTCCTCCTCCATCGATCATAAAGTACAATGTAAAAAACTCCAGGGTTCTTACAGAAACTGGAGATTAGACCGAAATTTGGTTTTGAACATTCAGAGTCACATTACAAAGTCGGCATTCTAGCAACTGAAGAACATTTCCAGGATTACATGACCAACGTCCGAGTGTTAGAGAAACTCAGCCGTGTGTTTCTCTGTAGTCACATTGGTTCAGTGTCTTCTTTACAATACTGTTGTTTGTTTATAAAGCTCTGAAACGGCTGAGCGCCAAAATACATTAAACGTCTCTGTTAGGAAACCGCAGCAAACAGTGGCATCCTGGGTTTATGAGTTTCCATATAGCAACCTGCAATCTTACATGTAAATAATTTAATTTAATTTAATTTAATTTAATCGTGCCACAATAAACACAAACATCATCTCCACTCAGACTCAGAATTCAGATTTTCAGTCATAAACACTGAGTGTGTCTGTAGTGAAGCAACATGTGGAGATTAACCTCACTGTGCACGGTGGAGGATGTATGATGCTGCGGGTCGACTTTCTTCCATAGTCCTTGGGGACTTTGATAGCAGTGAGTTATGGACTCATTGACAGCAGGACATTTGGACAAAAATCTGACTCAAACAACCAACACAGACATGCTTTGATACGCTTTATTATCTGAACCCAAACAGAAGAGAAGGAAATGTTGCACATCTGAACAGGAAGAAATCAGGATTTACAGATGAAATCTGATCATCTGGATGCAGATTAGGAATAGTTTAGCTTTTAGAGACTTCACTCTACAGCCTGACAGGCAGATGATCATGGATGACCTGAAACCAGACGGCCCTGGCTGAAGTTAGCGTCTCGTTAGCGCTGGTTATCCTGTCTCACATGGGGAACAGCAGATGACCGCTGAAGGAGGAGATGTGGCTTTCATCATCGTGGACCACTTTGTTGCAGAACAAACGGACAGACACGATGTCTCCGGCCTCCAGCAGCAGCGAGACGCTGTTAGACGCACTATCATAGCCTAAACTCCCGACATCCCTTGCAGTGAAAAGCTCGTCATAGTCATTCTTCATCAACGTGGTTATCGCGTATTCACCTTCGTTGACGGCGATGTACAACTCAAAGTGGTAAGCTCCTCTCAGTGGGGCGGTAAAAACTCCTGCAGGACAAACAGAGGAATCCTCTCAGTTTCTCTACTTCTGGTAGAACAGCAGCTTGTTTCTGTTGTTACCTGTCTGCGGGTTGTAGGCGTCTCCGATGTTTGTGACGACGCGTTTGAAGACCAAGGTGGTGTCTCTAAAGGCGGAGCGTTCAGTACTTCCAGAACCCTGAGCCAACAAAGAGGCTGAAAAAGCCACTTTGTTGGCTGAAACTGAACAGAAATGTTCTGTTTTCAGGTTCATGGTTCATTACTTCACCCAGTAAAAATCTGACTTTGTGTTTTTGCAGTACCGTTAAGCTGCTGCTTTAGCTTGTCCACCAGAGAAATCAGATCTTTCTCATGAGCATCCGCCTGGACAAGTTTCCACTCCTGTCCTGAATAAAAGACAGAAAAGGTTTCCATCCTTTCTATTATTTACATGCATTCAGAACAAAGCAAAAGCATTGTGTATAAAATGTTCATTAAATTCGCAAAGCTTTTAAAATCTCTACCTTCAATCTTATTCTTCAGTGTGGATATTTCATCCTTCTGCTGCTCCCTCCAGGTCGTCACATTCTCCAGCTTTTCTCCTTTTTCTAAAAATCAACCAAAAATAATTGTAGGCTTTCAAACTGAGATAAAATTATTAATCTGAAAACAGGAGCCGTTCCTCACCTTCAGTCTCCTGCTCTAGAACAGAGACTTTGCTGTTCAGGGCAGCCAGGGCAGCGGCCATCTTTGCCAGGGCAGTGTGGACGTTCTTCTCAGGATGGACAGCGGAGATCTTTCTGTCTGAGTCCATCTGATTCATGGAAACAGAGGAGAAGAGAAGAAACGGCAGGAAAACCAGGGCCACCTTCATCCTCGTGGTGAAAATCCAGAGCTGTGGCGGCTGCAGACCTGATGGAGATTTAAATGCTGCAGCTGGAGTGAAGGAGAGGCGGGTCTGAGGTCAGGAGGTCACTTCCTGTGATTCACAGACTTTAGTTCAAAACAGTTGGAGAAAACATTCATGCAGAAACATGTTGCAAGAGTAAAAGTGGCGTAAGAGCATGATGCTTCCACCTCCATGCCTGTGTGATGCGTTCAGGTAACGCTCAGTATTTCTCCTTGATGCCACAGCAGCTGAGTTTAGTCTCATTAGAAACCAGAACTTTCTCTCCAACCTGTCCTGAAGCGTTTGGACTCAGAGAGACTTTTAGTTTTGTCTGCTATTGTCTGTCACTAAAACCACATCCTTTATGTTTAGGACGACACCAGAGGAGTGCTTGGTGACTTCTGGATCAGAACCAGACGTCAGAGTTGGTTTCCACTTTTCATACTTTTTCTCTTTCTGGTTCAGAATCTAAACATGAACGTCCTGGCGCTCCACAGGATCTGCACTGTAAAAAAAAAAAAAAAAAGTCATAAAATGTATGGTAAAAATCTGTAAAATACTAACAACAGCTACAGACTGTAACATCCAAAGCATTTTGTTATCATAGAAAATAAATGGAGTTACCATCACTCAACTGATATAAATTTCTCATTTATGAAAAGTAGAAAACACAGAAGTTTATTGTGAAAACTTCTGTGTTTTCTGTGGAAATCTTAGAAATTGTAAAATAAAATTGCTGACGGTCAGTTCACGTGACCAGCCACCGAGTTACTATCGTTCCCAAACTCTTCCATTTTCCTATAATACAGCTGACAGTTGACTGTAGAATATTTAGGAGCGAGGAAATTTGACGAGTGGATTTGTTGCACATCCTATCACAGTTCCACACTGAGATTCACCAAGATCATGAGAGCGAAACATTCTCTCACTAATGTTTGTAAAAACGGTCTGAATGCCGAGCTGCTTCACTTACACGCCTGTGATTGAACACCTGATTCTGATCATTTCAATGGGTGAACAAATACTTTTGGCAATATAGTGTATCTTAAAGTATCTTCAGTAATAAGGTTGGTTAATTTGTTTTTCCAGAATCTGCTTCTTGCTTCTCATTCGATCCCAACAACAGACTTGGACACAGTTTACCGTGGAGCTTAAAGAAAACATCAGAAATGCTCAGCATTCCCCAACCATGAGGCGTTGTCGTCGTCTCCACCTCCATCTATTTAGCACCGATCAAGTGAAACAGGAACTTCATGAGAACGAAGACTTCCCGATGGCAAATATCACAGTCACTTTCTTTGGCTTTTAACCTCAAACGTTCACACTGAAACCAGGTTACCATGATAAAGTTCAGTCTCTGCTGTCCATTCCTGCAGATTAAAACAACGTTCATATCAAAGCTTGTCATCAATTATTCATCCCAGCTTGCTTTGCTCTGTTAGTAAATGCTGGGGCTGAGGCTCAATATGGGGATCGATGTTCATATCCTTTGTTTTTGTGATGTTTAGTTCTAAATCCATTTGAACGAACCACTGAACAACGTCATCAATAACAGGTTCATGTTCATCCTGCAGCAGATTAATATAACGGTTACTGTGTCGTTGGTAGAGTTCAGGATGCTGACAGTCGTTTATGTAGGAACAAACAGGAGGGGGACAAAACACAGCCCTGTGGAACACCAATAGAAGAAAGGAGACATAAATACTTACATTGACCTGCATCAGCAGGTCAGTGTAAGTATTTATGTCTCTAACATTGACCGACTGTCCATAGTTGTTAAACCTGGACCAGTGAAAAACTGAGTTAAAAGTTTATGTAATTTGAGGTTTTATTGCATTGAAAACAGAAGTTTAGCGTGAGTCTTTGAATCTTCCAGATGTTTATGGTGCAGGTTCAGCAGAGTGATGGCAGCATCCTCCACATCCTGTTCTATACGCAAACTGCAGGAGATCCAAGTTATTCTCAGCGTTAGGCAGCAGTTCCTTTTTCATAAGTCCTTGAAATGTCTTCATTACTGAGGATGTTAAGACAAGAAGATCATTTAGCTCTTTAGCAGCTTTACATTTATAAGAACAAATCTTTTCCATTTAATGGGAAACTTTTCCAGTTCCAGGGAGTTTAAAAATATACTTGCACCAAGGAGGAGAAATACTGAGGCACACAGGCATGGAGGTGGAAGCATCATGCTCTTACGCCACTTTTACTCTTGCAACATGTTTCTGCATGAATGTTTTCTCCAACTGTTTTGAACTAAACTCTGTGAATCACAGGAAGTGACCTCCTGACCTCAGACCCGCCTCTCCTTCACTCCAGCTGCAGCATTTAAATCTCCATCAGGTCTGCAGCCACCACAGCTCTGGATTTTCACCATGAGGATGAAGGTGGCCCTGGTTTTCCTGCCGTTTCTTCTCTTCTCCTCTGTTTCCATGAATCAGATGGACTCAGACAGAAAGATCTCCGCTGTCCATCCTGAGGAGAACGTCCACACTGCCCTGGCAAAGATGGCCGCTGCCCTGGCTGCCCTGAAGAGCAAAGTCTCTGTTCTGGAGCAGGAGACCGAAGGTGAGGAACGGCTCCTGTTTTCAGATTTGAGCTCAGTTTGAGCGTCTCAGAGATGATGCAGCCAAATCAAGCTTACAGTTATTTTACTTTTCAGAGCAAAAAGAAGAGCTGGAGAATGTGACGACCTGGAGGGAACAGAAGAAGGATGAAATATCCACACTGAAGAATAACATTGAAGGTACAGATCTTCCACATTTAGTGAACATTTTTATCCACAATGTTCTACTGTAACATCATCTGTTTTTTTCTGTAGGACAGGAGTGGAAGCGGGTTCAGGTAGACGCTCAAGAGAAGAATCTGATTTCTCTGACTGACAATCTAAAGCAGCAACTTCAAGGTACAAGAAAATCTGATTGTTTAGCATTTGAAGTAATGAAACATGAAAGCTGAAAACAGAATGTCTCTGCTCAGTTTCAGCCAACAAAGTGGCTTTTTCAGCCTCTTTATTGAATGAGACTGATAAATATACCGGACCCTTCGCTATACTCACCACCTTGGTCTTCAAACGCGTCGTCACAAACATCGGAGACGCCTACAACCCGCAGACAGGTAACAACAGAAACATGCTGCTGTTCTACCCAGAGACAAAGAAACTGAGAGGATTCCTCTGTTTGTCCTGCAGGAGTTTTTACCGCCCCACTGAGAGGAGCTTACCACTTTCAGTGGTGCATCAGCTCCTACAAAGATGAAACCACAGCAGCAGTGTTGGTGAAGAATGACCAGCAGGTTTTCAGTGCATGGGAGTACAGAGGCTTTTTCACGACCATGAATGACGACATGGGCATCAGCAGTGCTTCTAACGGCGCCTCACTGCTGCTGGAGGAAGGAGACGCCGTTTCTCTTCGTCTGTTTCCCCTCTGTGTCATCTTCGACTACGGACTGCACATCTCCTCCTTCAGCGGTCATCTGCTGTTCCCAATGTGAGACAGGACAACCAGCGCTAACGAGACGCTAACTTCAGCCAGGGCCGTCTGGTTTCAGGTCATCCATGATCATCTGCCTGTCAGGCTGTAGAGTGAAGTCTCTAAAAGCTAAACTATTCCTAATCTGCATCCAGATGATCTGATTTCATCTGTAAATCCTGATTTCTTCCTGTTCAGATGTGCAACATTTCCTTCTCTTCTGTTTGGGTTCAGATAATAAAGCGTATCAAAGCATGTCTGTGTTGGTTGTTTGAGTCAGATTTTTGTCCAAATGTCCTGCTGTCAATGAGTCCATAACTCACTGCTATCAAAGTCCCCAAGGACTTTGGAAGAAAGTCGACCCGCAGCATCATACATCCTCCACCGTGCACAGCGAGGTTCATCTCCACATGTTGCTTCACTACAGACACACTTCAGTGTTTATGACTGAAAATCTGAATCCTGAGTCTGAGTGGAGATGATGTTTGTGTCTATTGTGGTAGGACGCTGTTTGCTTCCAGGCAGGCTGCTTGCTATTGGGATATATCCTACAGGTTGCTATGGAAACTCATAAACCCAAGATGTCTGTTTCTAACAGAGAAGTCTCGCTGATCATTCTGCTCACTGTGCTAAGCTGATGGATGTAAATATGGCTCCTCATGCAGCTGTGAGTCACACCATATTTATGCCCCAGATGAACTGAACAGAATCAGATTAACTTCAGCATTAGAGGAAATGCTGCCAGCTGTTGATGTTGATTAATGAAATTACAGCTTAAAATGCCTTGCTGCTCCCTCCCTACCCACTGTCTGCAATGCTTTGCTCTCTGTGCTGTGCTCTTTTTGGAGCCTGTCTTTTCACATCCTCCTAACTGTCAATAATGGATCTGGTCAGCTGGTGTCTCAATTCAAATGATAACATGATCTCGATGAGAAGACTGGGTAAAGGAAAACCCTCTTGCCCTAATGGGATACATGCAGCTGGATACACTTTGAAAGTGGAAGATAATGTGTCTGCTAATTTTGCTCATGGAAGACATTGAGGATTTGTATTTATTTGGACTTTTGATAACAGGATTTCTGCTGTTTGGAGTTGGCGGTTCCCTGGTATATCTGGAAGCTTCGAAGGTGTCGGCAGCTGTTGGTCACCAGTGTGAAGGACTTGGCCGACCAGCCAGCGCTCAGACTCACTCATGCTATGCTAGCAGAGCTGTAAGCTGGATGCAGTTCTTGTTGGGTGTCTCAGACCAGCTGTGATCTCTGGAGGTCAGGAATCAACCTAAGATGCTAGCTCGGTCTGGTGGAAAAAACCACAGTAATTTGGATGATTAGAGTCGCCACTGAGATGTACCAGAGACTTTAGGGCGGATTAAAAATTAGTATCATCAGCCCATCCTAAAATAACTTCCTCTATCTGAACTGGCTCGCCTGAGTCGACCTTGGACGACTTTATGAAATTCTCCTGGATGATATGTAAACAAGGCGCTCTTCCCTCCATCTATTCCCTCTCCCAGTTACATCTGTGGATCTGTGCCAGGCTACACCAAGGACACTGATAATCTCTCCGTCATGGATCATAGACTGACGGAGAGATTGCTGCCCTGGGATCACTTTCCAATTTTTTGTAAAATCCATATTTCTAAAGAGAAAGAGGTGGTGGAAAGGCAACTGGAGCATTTCATAAAACAATTACTACAAACCGGACATCTGGCTAACCTGGAAAAGTGATTCAGAACTAATTCAGAACGAATGGCTCGTTCCTCTAAAGCAGTTCTTCATGTCAGTGAACGCCTCATCAAAATGAAACGTCCTGACGCAACGACAACATCAAGGAATGCTGAGAGAAACAAATGTTTCCAAAAAAATGATCGATAAATCCAACACAATGACAGATTTTGAAAACTAGTTGAACATTTATGCCTGAGTGACTGATTATACAGTCTTCTGTGACTGGGTCTTTTTTGACCCGTGTTAGAATAAATGTGTTTTTTATTTTGCTACTTTTGTCATTTTGATTCAAAATAATGTTTTATATCATACTTTCTGCTATGCTTTATTCCACACTGTAATTATTTCATGTTTGAAATATTTTTATTTTTCACTTTTTTAAGCACTTGTAGATCAATTTGTAGAACATTTGTGATGGTTTGTAGAACAATTTTAAAACAGAATGACACCAACAACTTTACAACAGCAATGGAACAATGTCAGCGTCCATCATGTGTGTGGGTGTGAGAGAGGGAGCTGGGGGTGCTGGGGCAAAGGGAGGGCACGTTTCTTGAAACTAGCTAGCTAACCAAGCTAGCTAACATTACTGTCTGTATTCTATTATGCTACGTGTATCATGTATGTAGGTGTATGTGTGTGCATTTATCTGTCCGTCCGTCCATCCGTCTTCTTCCGCGACCCGACTTCGGGTTGCGGGTTCAACAGTTTAAGAATGGAGGCCCAGACTTCCCTCTCCTCAGCCACTTGTTCCAGCTCCAGAGGAATCCCCAGGCGTTCCCAGGCCAGTCGAGAAACATTCCCAGCTTGTCCTGGGTCTTCCCCAAGGCCTCCTACTAGTGGGACCTGAACACCTCACTAGAGAGGCCTCCAGGAGACATCCTGACCAGATGCTCCTCTCGATGTGAAGGAGCAGCGGCTCTACTCTGAGTCTCTCCTGGTGTCTGAGCTTCTCATCCTATCTCTGAGGAAAAGCCCAGACATCCTATGGGGAAAACTAATTTCGGCCGCTTGTATCTGTGACCTTGTCCTTTTGTTCATGACCCAAAGCTCATGACCATAGACGAGAGTAGGAACTTAGATCAACCGGTAAATCAAGAGCTTGGCTTTTTGACTCAACTCTCTTCACCATGACAGATCGGTACAGTGCCGCTTCATTGCAGACGCTTCACCAATCCGCTTCCACTTGGAGCAGGAGATCCTCTCTGATCCGGAGAAGGCACTCTATTCTTTTCCAGATCATTTATTTATATAGCTATGAATTTTTATTTTATTAATTGCGATAATAAAAGAAAGAACCTTGAACACTCTGATCAACAGCTTTTGCATGTCATTCAACACATTTTCTTTCTCTTGGTTTTCTTATCCAGGGTGTCAGACACACACAGACACACATACGCGCGCGCGCACTGTCGAGAAAAGTCGAGCTCATCCCACTTCCCCATGCTGGAGATTTTAGTTTAATAATAACAATAAATAAAGTTATCTTTAAAACTGATTACACAGGTGACATCAAGACCCAACAGTAGAGTCAGACGGTAATAAAATTAATCTGGTTGTGTGTGTTGTTATTGTGTCCTGCTTTAATTCTACTTTTTTCTATATAATCATAAAAAAATCATAGTCAGGCAGAAGGAGAGTTATGCAACAGGAAAAGCAGGTTTCCTGGAAAAAGAGGAAGTTTCCAGCATGCAGTGGTTAAAAATAGTTCAGACTGCTCATTTTGAGCACTAAAGGTTTAAGGAATAAAAACTAGACATTTTGAGTAATTGGATAAAACCCAGAGTAAAATACTTAAATTAATAATGATAACTTATGATTAAGCCGATAATTAATATTGGTTTAACCGGTGGTTGATGCTGGTTTGATTATAAGAATATTTACACTTACTCTTACACTTATGGAAGTACTTAAAGGAGAAAGAAGTAACTGTAACATGGTGTCAAATAATTAGAATAATGAATTATTCTTGGTTTCTTTTCAGAAATGTCTGTAATAACTCACATTATGATTATAAGAGTAACTAATAAGTAATGATTATTATAATATTATAAATGAATGCTAAACCAGATAAACTAAAAGGTTATAAATGTGATTTTGACATTGAACTTGAAATGTGGTGAAATGTGTAACTGTAACTAAAGGTCACTGATGTTGTGTTAGAGGTAGATGGTAGGTGAAAGGTCAGGGGGAAAGAGGAACTGATGGGAGAGCGGAGGTATCCAACGCCTTATTGCTAAACTTCAACTTACCTAAGAGAAGGTTAGACACAAGAGAGCTGTTGAGCAACTCGGGGACACTGGTACAGACATCAGGTCATGTCCAAAGATGGTGATGGATATGAGATTATCGGTCCAAGCAGTCAGCCAATGAAACAGGCACAGCAACAAAGCTAGCCAATGCAAATGCACCAAAAGGGTGGATTAACCCTTTATAAGGTGAGTGCAAAGAGGAATCTTTGGTTGGATCCTTCAGGCAGCTTCGAGCCAAGATCGAGATGGACAAAGAACTCTGCAGCTGAAGAAGAGCCGGGGCCACAGAACCGAAGACTGTTCTGCACATGGGGACCAACCCGTTAGCCCCGCAACATGTGGCTTCAAATCGCACTTTTCTCAGCTGGGTTCGAGACCCCAAAGACAAAGACCAAGGCAAAGATGAAGATAAAGACAAAGATAAAGAACAAAGGCAAAGAGGAAGAACTGGTGTGTTCCTTCCGTGAGACCAGCTCGTCTACATCTCGAAGGACCAGAAAGATCGTGAGACGAGGAGAAAGGAGCTACAGAGCTGCAAGACAAGAAGGAGAGGGCCGCTACGAGCATGAGGAAGTCACCCTGAGGCCCAAGATCTGCCGCTCTGACTCAGTACTCTTCCTGTACTGGGAGCCTCCTGCTGCTGCAACACCTTTTTCATCATCAGGCCAGTTCTGGGGTTCAAAATGCCAACCTCCGTCCGTCTCTTTCAAAGTTTATCTTTTTTAGTTCACAGTGTCAGCATTAGGGAAAGATAGGCTAGATTATTGATTTTACTTATTTGATTATTTCTGCTACTGATTTAAGCTGTACTGACCCTTGCAAAACTGCCTTACTAATAAAAATACTTAGCATTAAGAAAATCTAAAAGATGTTGTGGACATTCAGTTAATGAGTCACCTTAAAGTTCTTTGATGGTTGTAAAATAGCTATGAAGTTTGATTCTGGGAGGAGAAAGTGGAAAATGTTTTATAGGTTGCTTTTAGCCAAAACTAAAACAACACCCTTGGGACTCGCCCGAGTCACTAAAACCAACCTGGTTCAATAACAAGTGCAAGTTGTAATAAGAGAAAGAGCGACCGTTAACAGGTGTGCTCTGTGAAACTAGCTGATTCTGGGCTGCTCTATCTGGCTAGTTCACAGGGTGAGAAAGGGTGGGACATCTGGATGAAGGTCGTCAGAAACCAGGCTAGTCTTTCTCGCACCCAGCTTAAACAGAGTTTACTTCAGTTCTGGGTAGGGTAAATCTCGGCAGATTTAGGAAACTCAATTCACCCGTTAGACGGAGAGCTGGGAGCAACATCTCCCTCCTCTCAGAAGAGGAAGTAGAGAGAGAGAAGGGGGGGGGGAGGTGTTGTGCAACAACAAGGTGGCGCCCAACGTGGGGCCACGCCCCTTGAGAAGAGGTGGGGCACCGCCCCTTGAGAAGAGGTGGGCCCATTTCAGCACACACGCACACACACACACACACACACACACACACACACACACACACACACACACACACACACACACACACACACACACACACACACATCCCCCCCCCCCCCCACACACACACACACACACACACACAAATCATACATTAGATAGATAAAGTGTTGGCTAATAGGTTGATTTGTGACAGTAACACTGTCACAGCACTAATGATTGATACACACACACATTTGTGAGAAAAATAAAGATAATACTTATATGTAAGAGTTCTTGCTGTGTAAAATATTATTATTCAGGGGTGACACTTAGGACTCGGTGTGTATGGTTCACAAAAAAATGTTTTCCTGACAGTCACAGTTGGTAAGAAACAAAGATTCCCATTAAATTCCATAGGAATTGAATGCGGGCCACTTTTGACCCACTCATGGAAGAAAGGGGTAGTAACAGAAAACATGCTATTTCTTCAAATGTATAAAAGGTAATTAAAAAATTTTAATTGTGTGATATTAGTAACATGTTTTTGAGGAATTCCTGGAATATGAAGTGATGAAAAAGTGCAGAAAAGTGACCTCACCGGGTCAAAAAAGACCCACTTGCACATTAGAGTGTTAAAACTTCTCTTCATTCCAGATTTTAACTTTTAAATATTGAACTTTTTATTTCTTTTCTATCTTTTTAAAAAGTTAATGTTTTTTGTTTTATTTTTAAGTTATTAGTATTTTATTGTTAATTGTCGTATTTTATGACTTCTGTTTCATTATTTCTGTGAACAGCTCTTTGGTCGTGTTGGAGTTTGAAGTTCTCTGGACCAAAATCAGGAAGAGTAACTCCAGAGCTGCAGAGGTTAGATGCTGCATGTTCATTTCTGATGCAAAATAAATACAAAAACTGAATAAATAAATGACTTGTAGTGTTTCTCCTCATGTGATTTAAAACTCATGTCACATTTTTAGACTCAATTCAGGGAAAATATCAACTGAACCATGAATGTAAAGACGTCCAGCCAGGAAATGTTTCTTTTTCTTTAATTTATTGATTAATTTTTCATTTCTGAGGCAGAGAAAACTCCATTAGGGAGGTCAAGGTCAAGTGAGATAAAAACTAAATAAATTTTTCCCTTATTCTACAAAAATGTGGGACAAACTGATGAAGATGCAACTATAAAATTACATCTGAGACGAAATTTGACGAGAATTTCATTTCATAATAAGTTTGTTTTATTTAAGCCCAGTTGTTCTTTTTATCCAACTCATGTATTTACACACATTCATGATCACAGCTGATTTCTGACATGGAACTTTTCCGGTTAAAGAAATCACACCATAAATCATGCCGCTGTACACGGCTGCTCCACCAGAGTCGCCCTGTAGAAAAATGTCTATCAATATATTTATTTGTGTTGTAAAACAGAAAAGTCTTCTAATCACTGGAGAGAGAGAGATTGAACTTACATGACATACGTCTTTGTCCGGTGCTGCAGCACGGAATATATGCCCACGTGTCGGCATGAAGTGGGAAACAGCATCAACATTCATGTCAACACACTGAAGATGTGGTGGAAGAGGAGTTTTGGTTACTGCAGAGAAACATCAACATGTTATTCACTCAACCTTCTCTGTAGAGACAGAAACAAAGATTTTATTCTCATGGCTCCAATATTTCTCTCACTTCGCTGATAATTGGGGCCGATTGTCGTTCCTCCCTCTCCTGCCAGCTGAACGACATCGCCTCTAGAACGCGATGAGAATAAAATGTAAAAATACAAGACAGCAATACAGAAAAAGAATTGTATTAAAAAACAGAAATGAAATCCACGACGGACTGAATCCGTCTCCACCTCCGGTCCTCAGTGTCCTGCGTCCTTTACATGCGTCTCTGGTCCAACACACCTGAGCTGAACGGGTTCTGGTTCTGCTGGTGGCCTGATTACCTGACTCAGGTGTGCTGAAGCAGAGGCAGCAGGACTGGAGGAGTGGGGACAGAAAACCTGAAGTCCTGTCATTGATCAGTGAAAAACTTACATTCTAAGATGGTAACTGCAGTCTGCTAGCTGAGCAGGTTGGACGTCTGTCACTGGTCTCCGAAGCTTCAGCAACATGATGTCGTGCTTCTTGCGGCGGCGAGTATAAATCACAGGTTTGTGAAGGATTTTCTGACTCTGCTGTCCAGCACTCCGCGGATGAACTTTTAACTTTGCTACGTGAGTCCTGCGGAAAAGTTTAGATTATAATGAACACACAGAAAACCTGAACGTCTGCAGATAAAACTGTCTTCATGTCTCTTTCCTACCATCCTGGCGCCGACCTCCAGCAGTGAGCCGCAGTCAGGATCCACTGAGGGTGGATCAGAGATGCTCCACAGCGCCACTTTTCTTTACCCTTTATGTTCAACAGGCGAACATGATAAAGACGTTCCTCGTCATCACAGTCATCACCTTCAATGATTCTCTTCTGCCGAGAAACGTCTGAGTTCACTGAAACTCCTGAAGAAGAAAAAGGAGGAGTTTACTCAGAAACCAGGTGCAAACATGGCTGCTGGAACAGAAAAAGGATAAAAAGTTTCAGATGAAAAAGCATCACAGTTTCTACGCAAAGAAGTTTCAGTCTGAAACAGAGTCAGAGGGAAGTTTGGGAGTCACAGAGAGCAGCAGCCTCCCTGGAACCAGTGGAAGTGTCTCCAATATGTCCAGTGTGTCCAACTCACCCAGCCCCAGCACCAGCAGCAGCAACAGAACCTTCATTGCTGGTCCAGCTTCCTGGGGATGTCTGCAGTCCTGCAGCAGTTTTTAAACTCTGTTTACAACTTCCTGCTGGACAGGAAGCCACCAATCACAGGGCAGACACTGATCTGTCCAATCAGAGGGCAGACACTGATCTGTCCAATCAGAGGGCAGACACTGATCTGTCCAATAGACTTGATTGTAAACTTGATGAAATTAAATTATTTTCTGAAGAAAGAGTGACTTGTCCTTGTTTTCAGGTTGAGATATATATATATATATATTTTTTTTTTTTTATAAGAAAAAACAGTTTGGTTTCCAATTTACAAGAAAGCAATTCTGACTTTTGTAAAACGCTTAAAAGAAACCTGTGGTAAATTAACTGATGTGATCCTGTTCTTATTAAACACACAGACCTCTTTCATCACTCGTGATTCTTTGCTTTTGCTATTTTTCTTGGTTGCTTCGGTGCATTTGTGAACAGCTGAACAGCAGCACTTCGGGTCAAAGTGACACATTTTGTTATCAAAAGGCTCAAACTGTGCCACAACATTTAAAATATTAAGCAAAAGCAAATACTGCTCTCAGTCAGCCTTGAAATAAACATGACTATGATTTGACCAATAGCAGTGATTACATATTCATCTGCTAATAAAAAGAAAAAAACTGTTTTATGTGGTTAAAAGTTAGTTTGGTGTAAAGTGGAACTATATTGTGATAAGAAAGATCAAGTTAAGGACAAATATAAATACAATATCAAATTTATTTATATAGCACTTTAAAAACAGGTGTAAAACTGCACCAAAGTGCTGTACAAGAACGATAATAAAATAAGTTGATGAAAAAAAGAGAAACATTACAAGAAAAGACAAAAAAAACATATATTGTTAAAATAATAAAAGTAATAAGTAAAAAAAAAATCTAAACAAAAGAGCTACAGTATCAGGCCTCAACTGAATGCCAAAGAATAAAAATGAGATTTAAAATGAGCGATTTAAAGTGATCCAGGCTGTGGGAAGAGCTCATCTGGAAAGGCAGATTATTATATGATTATTCCAGAGATTAGGAGCAGCAACATGAAATCTCAATCTCTGATTATGTGATCGTAAAATTCTGGATACAGAATGAAATTTCAAAAGATCCCGAAGATAAGGAGGAGCTAACCCATTTTAAACTTTATAAGTTGTTAAAAGAATCTTAAAATCTATTCGATAGGAAACAGGCAGCCACTGTAAGGAGGCCGATAACAGGCCTTATATGGTCACGCCTCATGGTTCCTGTATGAAGCCGAGCTGCTGCATCCTGGATCACTTGAAGACGCTGCATCTGACATTGTGGTGGTGGATAAAGAACAGAGGAAAGCCGTTGTGGTGGATGTAGCAATACCAAGTGACTACAACATCAAGAAAAAGGAGCACGAGAAACTGGAGAAATACCAGGGCCTCAGAGAGGAACTGGAAAAAGCCTGGAAGGTGAAGACCACAGTGGTGCCTGTGGTCATCGGGGCCCTCGGGGCCCAAACTGGAGCAGTGGCTCAAACAGATCCCAGGAACAACATCAGACATCTCAGTCCAGAAATGTGCAGTTCTAGGCACAGCCAAGATACTGGAGGACCCTCTAGATGCAGGCTTCTGGTAGAGAGAGAGAGAGAGACAGAGAGAAAGAAAGAGAGAGAGAGAAAGAGAGAGAGAGAGAAAGAGAGAGAGAGCCTGCAGAAGAGTGAGGAGGGAATTCTTATATATATATATATATATATATATATATAATTTTTTGCTAATAAAAAAAAGAAATAGGAAAAAGACCTGAAGCTACATTGTAAAAAACAAAATGACTAATGGAACTAAAATGTCCTTCATATATGAAACTATGAATCTTGTGACAAAAAATTCATAAGGAACACTCTATCATGGACAAAAGGACTCTTTGTCTTTTCTCTCTGTTTTATCTGCTCACATGCACACGGCTGCATGCTGACACAGCCATAACATTTTATACTGGTGATAGTCAAACAAAAACAAAACCTGATTAAAGCAGGTCAACACCTTGGAGAGGGAGCAGAAAGAGGAGAAAATAAAGGTGAACTCTACAATCTTTGCTTCACTTGGCGTCTCCTCTAAGCTGAGCTGAGTGGAGCCCAGCGCTGGACGGAGAACGTCACTCTGTATCTGCTAGGATTTCGATGACCTGTAACATTTGATCAGTTTCTGCATTAAAGCCTGTTTCATACTTAAACAAAGCTCATTATTTCTGGACCTGGGTGGAGCACAGAGGGGGAAATGGGTGAACTACAACAACTCTGACATCAGTTTTCTTCCTCTCTACCTTGAGAAGAAAACATTTGTCATTATATCTCAGAAGAAAATGAGAACCAAACAGCTTTCTAATCCACTCCCACAAAAGAATTTAAAATATTAATTTCATAATTATGTATGAAGTTTTCCCTTTAATGACTCTCTTCAAAAGAAATTCAAAATAAATATCAATCCCTGCACCTTTTGTGAGTGAGACTTTAAGACGATACATCTTTTTTCAATAGTAACTTCATTCATGTTTTTAGAAAGATTTTTCAAAATTTATTACATATTTGCATTTTAATACAATAAAATTTGGTCTTCCAACAGTGGATGAAGAGTTAAAGATTATCCTTTGTCCGGGTTGGTTGGTAATGTATGAGGTTCTAGAAGAGTCAGTGAGTTGATATCATTGATCCCATTTATTAAGGGCAAAATGCAGCACTGGTTCATCGCCATGTTTCTTTATCGGACAACACAGCAAAAATAGTTTCTGATTCCTTCTGTAGGTTTTTATCTTAGCTACACCTTAAAGAGGGCGATCCCTACTGTGTCTTCCGTTAGCCTTACGTTTGTGTGTGTGTGTGTGTGTGTGTGTGTGTGTGTGTGTGTGTGTGTGTGTGTGTGTGTGTGTGTGTGTGTGTATACATGAGCATGGAAGCAGCTAAAAGAGATGGAGGAAAACACAAAATTATTTATTACTACCAGCCCCCCCAATGGGGTGGCACAGATACCATCCCACCAGAATCACTAAGTTTGGTGCATGTGGATGCTAAGCTAAAATATGGCGGACCGTTCTTTCAAGTCGTCACATTGTGCTGTGGCCCCCCCACACAGAACGACATGTCTCCAGTAACGGCCCGCAGACCTCAGTGTTGCAAAACCCTGGACACGTCCCACAAAGCTAAGCTAATGAGAGACTAAGATTGAAGTTATTAAACGTAGCAATGAACATGGATGAAACCAATGAAAACATACTAAATTCAATATGATTCTCAAATAAAGTCTATCAACCATGATAAAAAATATTGCTAATTTAAAGGGAAAAAGGAAATGGAGAAGTAAAGTAGCACCTGTGGAGAAAAAAACCTATCAGTACAGCAAAATGAGCATGTAAGGTAACGTAAGATTAGTTCATATGTCGAACCTCTCTATCACACTATAATGAGCAACACCATCTAGTCAAACTAATCCTAAAAGCATTAGAAAATGGTTTAATTACAATAAAATAATAAAACATAGCATAAAAACTGTACAGTAAAATAAAAGATTCCATAAAACCTCCAGTAAAACCCTCAGGATAAAAAGTTAAATCTTAAAAACGGACGAAGCTGGAAAACTGCGAGGGTCCAATCCCGTGGCTTCTCTCGGGCCGGCTGGATTGAACTCAGCGGGTGATTGGTTCATTTGCTGGGGGGCGTGGCTAGAGACGAGTCATCCTCCGGATCGCAGTCTGAGGAGCGTTAGTTTTTAAATGTCCATCATTTAATTGACACAGGTAAAAAGAATCTAATTTGATGAAATGTTGATCCAATGTTATTCACACAAGCTTTTAGTTAAATGTTCTACTTTTGATTCTATTAGCTGCTTTAGAAGGCGCTTTATAAATAAACTTTACTTACTTACTTAACAGCAGACTGCACCATTTAAATCATGGAAAGTCCACCAATGAAAAAATCAAAACTACTAAACAATGTAAAACCTGCAGTGGTTCAGACTCACGGTTCAGTCCAGATCGGTTCCGGATGAGATCAAAAAAATCCAGGCATGAGTTTACAACACAGCAAACAGGTTTTTATTGAACCGAACAGAGGAGGTGAACTCACACAGACCGGCTGATGCTGGAAGTAGAAAAACATTAATACAGAAAATACAAGCGGCTGCAGTTCTTCCGCTGTCCGCCAGGTGGTGCTGCAGGAACACAGCAGCAGCCTTCCTGCAACCAGGTTAAAACTAACAGTTCCCAACTTCATCAAAACTTCATCAGAACTTCTTCATCCTCTGACAGAACCAGTGATCGAGTCGCTGCAGGAACATCTAGGGAGCACAGCTAGATTCAATTCAACACTGAGATATGAAAAACCCTTCACAATAAAAGTCATATTACAACCACTGATACTTTCATAATAAAAGCTCGAAAAGATCTGAACGTATTCATCACAACGTAAAACAGAATAAATTAATATGAAGTTTAAGAGAATCTGTACTTATCAAAGTAAAATCAGTTTAAACTCGGCGTATATTTGCTTTATTTATTTTACAGCTTTAAGCAGATAAACTGACTCATGATGGATTTATCTCACATTCATAAAAACTGATTAACTTAAATAAAATGCAGATCTGATCCGGTTCTGTTTTTACAAGATTCTAGTTGGCTCCTTCACAATAAAAGCCTGGAGTTCTCAGTCTACACCTGGAAGAGGAGCCAGGTGCGTCCATGAGGCTGAGCACCTGATTGGTCAGTGTTTATGACATCACTTCCTGTCTGTTCTCAGAGGGCGTTTCCTCCTCTGTGTCATTCCTCTTCTTCTCTGGTGATTCTCAGGCCGTTGGCCCCGCCCCCCGGCCTTCCAGCATCCTTTGCGAGCGGGGACGGACCAGGTCTTGGCACGGACCCGGGCAGTGGGCGCTTGGCGGCGGAAGGCCACGGTGGCGGGCGGAGCTTGGCGGAGACGCAGCAGGGGCTATGGCCGGCGGAGGACAGCGTCTGCTGGCTGCCGTTCAGGAAGGACGAGGCGTTTGACCCTTGCTGGCAGCGGTAGTTGTAGTACGCCTGCCATCCCTGGCGCTTGCTCTTCCAGCGGCAGCGCAGGATGCGGATGAAGGCCTGCGGGCGGAGCAGAGCGGTGAGGAAGACTGCGGGGAGGGGAGGAGCTTCGCAGGGCCTTACCTGTTTGAACTCGCGGCTGTAGCAGGGGTAGATGATGGGGTTCAGGCAGCTGTTGAAGTATCCCAACCAGAAGATGACCTTGAAGAGGGTCTCTGGAGGTCGGAGGCTGCTGTTGAACGAGCCTGAGGACGAACAGAGAAGAAGATCAGAGTTTCTAACGAGGCGACGCTCGTTAAGGAACAACCCAATTAAACAGCAAGTAGTCTGAACTCGGAGAAAACATATTAATGTACATTTATCAAAGTCATATTTTTACCATATTTATTTATAAAAGTCAGTTTAAAGCTAAATATTTACCTAGCTCACTAGTAAATTATTTAGTCTGAAGCTAAATAGTTAGCAGAAAGTGAGACTGGAGAAGATAAAGGAACAATGGAGGATATAAATGTTTTTATTTATATTTAATTAGGGATGCACAGACTCACTTTTTTCACTTCTGATATTGATATTTGAGGGTTAGTATCGGTGATGTGGGTCTGATACAGAAAAACAGATGATTTCACTTAAAATGTTTCTTTAAAAAAAACAATGACATAAATGTCCTGAATTACACATTAATTTAATAACTGCATCAGCACAGCTCATCATAACACCAACAGCTCCACTAACTGGTCAAACATGTAAAACAACTTTAATTTGTTCAGTCAGAGCAAGTAAGAGAATAACAGCTAATAGAAAATAACAATAGGTTGACTGTCTTTGTCAAACATGTCAAAAACAAACTTCAACAAACCTTTCAAACGGTTCAGAAAGTGCAGGTAGAAATGCTACATATAATGTTTAACGTCTTTAATTTTAATTTTAAAAAACTGGCCAGTCAGAAACTGTTCTACAAACCCTTCTGATAACGCTGTGAATAATTTAGCTTTAGTGTAATTTTACCATTTAAAATGAAAAATAAAAACCAAACTGCCGAAACTCATTGGAGTCTCAGCTCCGCCTCTGAAGGAAAGCTTCCTCGTCTTCCTCGGCTCGTCCTAGAGCTCGCGCTGATGATCCGCTGATGATCCTCTGATGAGCCACTGCGTGTCCCTGGATCATCCTGGACTTAAGCAGGATCAGGTTCTGGATCAGCCCGGCTCCTCAGCAGGTGGATTAGCGCCGCTGCTCATGGACTTGTAAGGCCATCCTGTGCCTGAGGCTCTGATCTCTGACTATATATGAAGAGTTTCCCGGCTGAACCAGACGTTGGAGCCATGTGACACCTGCCCGCCGTGCAGCAGTCCCAGGAAAACTTATCTTTCCAAGTTTGGAGATCCTCCTCCAAACCGGCAGCAGGACTTATTTTGGTTGGAGGCGAGGGAAGTTTTGGGTTCCTGCCACATTGTCCGGCGGTTCCCAGGAGCTTCTGGAGGAATTCAGCTGGTTTCAGACCAGTTAGACGGACTCTGAAGTGGTTTCTGGCTGCTGAGAAGAAAAACCCTCAATAAAATCAACGATGAGACGTCTGGGTTGCTAGGAAACCAGAGAAGACGCTCCAGATGCTGCCTGATGGATGGAAAGCAGGTTTCAGTGGGACAGCTGGACTGAACGGAGGAGCTGGACTCAGCGTTTCACCTGGAACCTTTGTTTTCATTTGTTTCTGGTACACCCGTATTTCTCACGCACATCTGCCAACAGCAGTGATGGAGGATGAAGCGGCTTCTCTTAATTTTAGTTTCTGCTTCTAAACGATCTGATTATAACAAACTATTGTTGTGTTCAAGTTGTGCTAAAAGCACAAAGCGATGCTAGCCTAAAGTAGCATCTCAATGCTAAACATGTAGCAGCTAATGCTAATGTTAGCATCCACAGCCCTGATTTCCAAAGAAGCTCCATTTGTTGTTGAGCTCATACAGCTGTTTATTCAATAATTTAGCAGCAAAAAGGTTTTATGAATTGAAAATGTTGCTGATTTTGTCAATATATGGTTTGATTAACAATTGATTATTAATTACAGAGCCTGGAATTAATGCTCTTAAAAATAAAAACGTCAAACCTCTAATAAAAATATATTTCTGAACCTAGCATCCAGATTAATTCAAAGCTACAGAAAATTAAAGATTGAATTAGTTTGGAGTTTACCTTTTAGTTAAAGTTTCAAAATAATGAAATTAATTCAAATGTTTTTAGAAATATCCGATTTTTAAAATAATAATCCTAAATAACCTAACTCACTTTGTTGTTTCTGATCTCAGACTAAAAGTTAAATGACTCTTTCAAGAAAACTTAATATGTATTTTAAATGTAATAATATAAACTAAGCTGAATTTAAGGAAATACAAAACATTATTAACGGTTTCATTTGCTCCTTTGTTCCCTGTAATTCCTGGATCTGAAGGTCAGATTCTGCAGGTGTAAATGCAGCTGCTCTGCTGCAGCAGCTTTAATGCAACACTGCAGCGCTTCCTGTGAGGACGCAGTGCAGATCATGACTCAGCAGAGAGACGAGTCCCTGAGTGGACTGTCTTCATCACCATCATCAGCCTGTTGGACAGCCTGAAAATGGAAACTCAGCCTGAGACAAACTTCCCACATTACTGAAGAGAAAACTGGAAGCTGGTCTGGTGTCAGATAACTGGGTCGAGCCCACAGATCCAGCTGCAGGTCCTATGAAACTGAGTTTACTCTAGATGTTGAAGCCGCCATGTTTTAGAGTCCAGAGGAACTGGACCGGGTTCAGAGTCAAATCAACTAAACCCTTTGAGCAACCTGTTCCCCTCTTGGCCTGTGGGGGCGTTGCACCAAGAACCACTGAAGGAAACGACATAAAAACCTCTGAAGACACTGAGCGAAACTTCCTTCTTCACCAAATGGAAAGAAAAATAGAGGCGTCAGATTTTAGCGGTTGGAGGATTTCTCTTTATTCTTTGGCTTTAATCAAAGGCTCATGGTCTTTAGACCTTGAGCCATTTCTCCTGTTAGCGCCAGGCTAGCATATTAGCTTTGGTTGTATTTACCCAGAATCCCCTGTGCTGTTGTCCACTTCCTGCTTTTGGAGCAGTCTCCGATCTGCTTGGCGTTCACATTCCAACCGAAACAGAGTTCACTTCAATCGAACCCAGACCAAGACTTGGGAGACCAGAGGTCAGAGGTCAATTAGCATTCACACCTCCTCAACCAAACCAGACCTTACAGGCAAACGGACTGGAGTGGGATTAAAGCGGACAAAACAGGGCTGGTGGAAAATGTTCAGTTTGGATCCAGTTCATTTAAAGACTTAAAACTTTGGTAATCAGTTTGTTGAAATGAAAAACAAAACAGATGATTAGAATAATCTGTTGCTGCTGGTTTGGGTTTATTAAATCCTCCTCAGTACTCAGCTGATCCATGTGGCAGCACAGATCTCACAGACTGTATACAAACTGCTTCCTGTCTGCTGGGATTGGATGGATCTGGAGTGATAAACTTTCATGATGTGGGAAACAAACTTCCTGGTGAGGAAACTGGACCCGTTTCAGGATTTTTTCTGTGAAAGTTGGTGAGCCGCAGCTGAAACTATTCCAGACATTCAGCATCAGTCGGCTCCTTTCGGGGTAAAAATGGATCTGGTTTTATCCTGGAAACACGGCGAGGCCTGCTGAGAGAATCATGGGCCCACAGCTAACCACTAACAGTGCAGAACCAGAGGAGATGATGTTTGCTCAAGATTGATGGGAGGCGGCGTGTCGGTCTGATTTTCAGCTGGACTTCTTGTTTCTCCTCTAATGAAGTGGCTCAGTTGTGCTGTGATGGGTTCTGACCCAGAAACAGATGTGTTGAAGTGATAAAATAACATCCCACCTCCGATAAGAATCTCATTAGATACGTTCTAATGTTTACTCTACTTTGACTTTTACTTCTAAAGGTTTTTAAAAGCTGAGGCATTTTTTGTCTGCTAAAAATGATCTGAAGCAGAAATAGTAGAGAAATAAAAGATCCTTGAAGGATGATCTGTTGAAGAAACTTCAGCCTTTTTTAATCTAAACGATATTGAAGAAGCGTTGGTCCATCACTGAGACGATTGGGTCAACAGAACCGGTTCAGACTGCATCAGGCTGACATCAGCCAACACCTCTGCAGACCCCACACATACTGGACACGAACTGTTTGTTTTAGATAAACCAATCAGCAGCACTGTGTGGACTTACTGATGGGCAGAACCAGGAAGAAGGGCAGCCAGCAGAGGATGAACATGCCCACCACCACCCCCAGCGTCTTGGCAGCTTTCTTCTCTCGTGAGAACTTGAGCAGCTTGACGGTGAGGGCGCCACGGCCGGCCGAGGCTCCGCCCCCTGCGGCCTTGGCGGGAGGGCAGAGGTCGTGGATCTGCTGGTTCCGGCAGTGGATCCTGAGGGTGAGCTCGTTGGAGTCCTCAGCGCGGTCCCTCATCATGCCGGCCTCCAGGTTCCTGGTGGTGCGCTTGGCCACCACGTAGACACGGCAGTACATGGCCAGGATGACGGCCAGCGGGATGTAGAAGGAGCCCAGCGATGAGAACAGGGCGTAGAACGGCTCCTCCGTGATCACACACACTGTGTCATCCTGCACACACACACAGCAGAGCTTCAGCCTGACCTTTCACCTCTCAACACCCTGGAGAACACCTGCTGCTGGTTTTCACACTCTGAGGACAAGCATCTAAATAAACATCAGTAGTATAAAAATTAAACATAATTTAATGCGTTTTTCATATCTAAAATAAAATAAGTTAAATAAAAAATCTACAGAATGAGAAGGGATTTTTTTTTACAGTTAATTGTCAGAATAATTGATTACAAAACTAACCATTAGAAGCAGCGCGAATGTATAATTTTGACCCTGTTTAGATTATTTGAATCCAGTAATCTAAATTAATGCACAGTGTTCCTGTTAAACTGCATCATCAACTGACTGAGGATGAAGAGCAGATCCAGGAAATCCTTAAAGGCCCAGAATAATCTGAGCTTCAGGTCAGGATGAGAGGAGATGAGTCACCTGGTTTCCTTCATCAATCACAGAAATATCAATGAGATCATCAACTAATTATCAGCAACCCGGATTCAGAGACTCCTTCAGTTACAATAAACACAAAATATGAGACGTTACCAAACGGAAAACATCATCAGTAAAACAATTGATAAGTTTTTACTGATCTCCAGGTTTTTGAGATAAAAAATCTGATTTGATAAAGATGAAGGTGGGTGGAAGACTGAAGCTTCTGTTTCTGACCCACAGATGAATTCAGAGACGGATGAACAGACGGAGAACCGTCTGCTGATGATCCACGAACAGATTCTGGGAACTAGTTCATCTGCTGCTAAAAGAACCTGAACCGTCTGGAACTGAAATGAGTCAAAACTCACCAACACAGATAGAAATACAGATAATAACTAACCCTGACAGAGCAACACTGTCAGTGTTAATAACTAGTACAGAGAGATAAAGAGATAATATTTAATCCTAAAGTATTATAAAGTAATATACTGAACAACCAGGAGAATTAGCTCCTGGTTTCTGTTTCAACTCAACAGGTTAGAACAGCATTTAACGTTAGAAATATTATTTCCTACAGTTCATTGTCTTACTTAAATGTTAATATAATTTATTAATCTCATTTAAAAGATTAATGTGTACAATATGAGGAAAATAATGAAAATGGTAAAAGCAGATATTAACCTCACAGTGAAGTTTTCATCTGTTTATATTTTTATTAATGTTTTTTCTGTTTCTGTTAAATGATAGATAATCTTGCTCTTTAACTTGTTTTTGATCATATAGTTTCATCCTTTACTGTTTGCGTTTCCAGGTTGATAATATTGCAGGATGTTTATATAAACTTATTCTTGTTCGTACTGATTTGACCTGATTCTTCTGGCTGGTGGTAATGTTCATGTTTCAGAGCGACGCAGCCTGAATCCAGACATAATCTGAGGAGAAATTAGGGTGATGATACAGAGGCCCTCCAGCCTTCACTACAGAGTAACCATGACAACCAGAGAAACAGGGAAAAGCTGCTCAGAATTTATAAATAAAGACTTTCCCATTAATCATTTTAAACAAGCCATTTTTATAAAATACATCAATAAAAAGTGATTTTTTTTTCTAAAATGAGATCCTGTGTTTATCATTTTATCAGCTTCTGAGGCTCCAGGTGTATGAATATTTATGGGCTCATCTGTTTTTCTCTGTGCAGAAATGAAAATCCCCACCTTGAGTTGGAACCCTGAAAACATCTAAAGGATAAACTCTGTAAACGTGGTGATGAATTGAGGTGATAAAACAGCTAACAGAGTCTGGCCTCTGGTCATAATTCAGTTTTTATTCTGAATTGTCTGAACGAGGCAGAAATGAAAACAGCTGATCCCGTCTGAGGAGGAAAAAGCAGCTAAATGATTTGAGTCTTCAGCTGTGGAGAAAATCTCAGTTCAGTCTAATATTTAACTCAGTTTCCAGAGAATGAATGAACTCTTTGTTTTTCAGACGCCGTTTGCTAAAATGAGATGAAAACATGATGAGCCAATGTGACTGTGTGACCACCCAGAGTGACGTGTGTGTTGGATTATTTCAGCTCATCTCTCTGTGGAAACAAAGTTTCCCTGAACGCCTCGACGCTCCGAGCCTTAGAGGTCAGAACTGACCGTCCATCAGACGAATGAAAGAGCAACACACTCACAGCAAATATAAACATAAACATTAAAAAAAACATTTGTTATCTGGAAGTCTGGTCCACCATAAACTCCACCTGTGAATAAATCTGTTAATCACCTTTTGAATCCAGTTATTAAATAATCTCAGTATTGAAGTTCTTCTTCTGAGGATATTTTTAGCTCTAAATATGGAGGTACATTTGTCTCAACAGTATTTAATCAAACGGAAACTAATCTCGATTTAAAAAAGTAAGTTGTGTGCAGAATGTGATAATAGTTTAAATTGGCTGCAGCATTAATATCATATACATACAGATCTGTTTACATCCATGATGGCCTCACATGACGGAAATAAACTGAGATGAATTCAGTAAATAGTTTCCTCTGGTTTCTGAAACTGGACCTGGAGCCCAAAAGTGTTTAATAAATATCTGAAGTTGTTCTTATTCTGTTCCAGCCAGACGGTTCTGATCTGGTCCAAACGGGCCCAGTGTTACCTGTGATGGCGGCTGCTTCCAGCCAAGCAGCGGCCCGATGGAGATGACCAGCGCCAGGATCCAGACTCCCAGCATGGCCATCAGCGCGCGTCTCCTGGTGACCACCATGGGGTACTGCAGCGGGTAGCGCACGCCCACATAGCGGTCGATGGAGATGACGCAGAGCGACATGATGGAGGCTGTGCAGCACAGCACGTCCACCGCCGCCCAGATGTCACAGAAGATCCGACCAAAGACCCAGTAGCCCAGAACCTGCAGGAACCAGGAGGAACGTCAGAGAGACGGCCCCACCGCACCGTTCAGATTCACAGACTCACACACACAACGCTTCAGGGAAGTTCTGCTGGTTTTAAACCAGTCCCACTGGTTCTGTGGGATTGGTTCTGTGATCAGTCAGTATCTGAACTGGAACAAAGTTTTTATAGAATCCGTTAAACCTGAACAGAAAAAACATTCAGTTCAGCCTACATGGTGTGTGTGTGTGTGTGTGTGTGTGTGTGTGTGTGTGTGTGTGTGTGTGTGTGTGTGTGTTATGGCTGTGTGTGTCTTAGAGCTTAATATTATTATCTTTCTTTAATAAAATGTCTCGTATGAAATGTCCATTTTGTGTGAATTTAAAACAAAGTTTCTACTGTACAGGCCTGTCAACATTAACATATTATCCTGGACGATAAATCGTCCCAAATTATCGTGATAAACGATATTATTGTTGTTTTGAGACCATTTTCAAATTACATAAAAGGTAAGATCAAAGATCAATAAACTATAAAATCTAATAAACATTTAACACTGAGAGATCTGGAAGACATTTAAATATCCAAAATAAATAAACCAAACAACAGAAACAACAAATACAATTAATTATTAAGTCTCTGTAAACAAACTTATCCTCCAAAAAAGAGAGATCTAGTTGAGACCAAAACACCAGTGAAAAGTTTTATTATCCGGTTTTTGGTAGAAAGAGAAACAACAAATCAAGGAAATGGAAACTATTGTATTAATTTTAATTTAACATGTTATTTATTGATTTACTGCTTTTTGCAACAGGTTTATTAATGTATGTTAAATGATGTAAAATAATTTTTTAACATTTCATGTTTTCTACCTTTTAGTTCTGGATTTAGCTCCATGAACGTTCTGACCATAATTCCTGTCCCCCACAGCATGATGCTGCCACCACCGAAACAAACCAATCCTTGGTTCTTAAACTGAACAAACTTGAGCTGTCATGGCCAGCCATGACAGCAAATGTTACTGGGAGATAAAATGTCACAGAAATTATCATAATAAATGATAATGTTGTCATATTGAGACAATTTTTAACTAATATAATCATAAAATCAGAATAATGCAAGTAGCAACGCTCAACATTGGAATTGTTTAGTTATAGTAGATCCTGTTTTTACTAATCTGCAGTTACAGAGGGGGTCAAAGGTGAGGAATCGCTGCTGATGTTTCCTCTTCAGGATGAACAGGCGGCCATGTTGGCTGGAATAGAAACATTTACTGAGTTTGTTTCGGGGCTGGATTAAAAATGAACCATCTGGCCTGAAATAGAATAGAAAGGTGTGTGTGGATGTTCAGGTTGTGTGTTTCCTGCAGCTGGTCTTCATTACGCTGATTCTTTAAAACGAGTCAACAACTGTTTCCAAACAGAGCCGTTCTGTCTGCTGTCAGCTAATGGAATAATCTGATCTGCCGCTGAAGCTAAAAGTCATGAGGAAACACAAACAGCAGATATTTCACATTTTTACACAAACTGATTAAATCGCTTCAACTCAGATGTTTTCTGTTTTTACCTCTTTTATTTTCCTCCATCTGGGTGCAACTAATTATTATCATTAATGTTATTATTATTATTAATGTTATTATGACTGCATTTACAGTAACACTTCCCCCTACTATAGCATTATAAGTACCACCAACCATATTTTAGTATTTCTACAAACACTGTATGTTTATGTTATTGTTCTAAAAGCTGCAAAATACATAAAATTATAATTATTATTGTAATATCAAAATATGCATCATCATAACAGCGAAGCATTGCTTGGATATAATAAATGGCAGGCTGACATTTCAGCTGACATTTCCTTTCAACTTTCAGATAATGGTGAAGCATAACCATGGCAATGCTTTGTTTTACGACGGGGAGCAGCTGATTAGCATCTCTACAGCTAAAATAATTCCTGAACTTTGACCCTGAAGATTCTTCCAGGGCCGATCACCTCCTCTCTAGTTGGAGTCTCCAGCATCTCCAACCAGAGAGGAGTGGCTGAAAGCAAAGGAGGCCGAGCAGCAGCTGATGACGTCAAAAAGGACATGCTAGTGTTAGCATGTCGTTACAGTCATTAGCCTGTTAGTAACAGTCTGCAGTCAGAGGCCTGTTTAGATCCGTAGTTAGACAGACTGCTACAGGAAGTCCTTCCAGCTCAGAGCATCACCATCAGCAGAGACTTAGTGAAACCAGTTATGATCAAATTTAGTTTCATTTTAGGATAAATGAAGGATTTATATTGATCTGTTTTTGTTCTATTGCTTTATTAATTTGGAGTCATTTAAAAAGAAAAAACAAGCATAAAGAAAATATACACACATACACATACAATCATCTGGTTGCCACTGTGATTTCAGATTTGGTCATTTTTCTATATCATACAGCTGAGAAATACTATTTGTTATGTGTTAAAGTATAAATAAAATATACTATACTTACATGTTTATTACAATATATTTTGAATTGATTTGAATTTAATTAAGGAATTTATTCCATGTTAAAATGCATTGCTATTTTAGATTTCCAGGTTGCTGTGCAGTCATAATTATTACACTTGTTGCATTTGCATTTATCTCACTAATATTAGCAACATGGTACAACAAATGCTGACATTTTCTGTGTCTTCATTATTATTATTATTATTATTATTATTATTATTATTATTATTATCATTATCATTAATGTTTTTATCTTTTCTAATCTTGTTACTCAGCAACATAAAAAGGAAACCAAACAGTTGAGCTTAAAGCAGAACTAAATATTGCTATTTTTCATCACTTTTACTGTAATTTTACCAATTTATTCAATATAAAAATAACTTTTCCTACTTTCTGGATTTCGCTGGAGCTCTTCAGAGCGGAAAGTAAACAGGTATATAACCCATAATTATCAGCGACTGATCGATCAGGGTTCACTGACCTCCAGGGTGGCGGACACCGGCAGCACGGTGGTGCCCAGCAGCAGGTCCGCCATGGCCAGGTTGATGATGAAGTAGTTGGTGGGGGTCCGCAGGTGCCGGTTACAGACCACCGACAAGATTACCAGGATGTTCCCCACGATGGCGAACATGATGAAGGAGGCCAGCACCATGCCCACCGGCACCGCCCGGCTCAGGTCCAGTGGCGTGGCGGAGTCCGGCGGCCCGGTCCGGTTGGAGGAGGAGTTCTGGTGGAACAGGTCCGGCAGGGAGCCGTTAGTCCGCAGACTCATGCTGGGAAGCGGTCAGATGTTTAAATGGAAATGAACGTTCACTGCGGATAACACCGGGACTTACTTTGATCCAGTCAGTGGGGGAAACTCTTTAAATGTGTGTTAGAGTCCAAACCGCTCCGGTTCCGTTAGTTTATAAAGAGTTTTTAGATGAAAACTTGTGAAAAGAGAGAAATGACCGACTCCTGGTTCTGGTTAAATCCCGGGCTGAGCTGGGCGCTCGTGCGGAGCTCGCTCGATTTGAGCAGGACGCGCGCGCTGTGCAGCAGCAGGTGGAGGCTCGGGTCCACTCGGGTCCATTCGGACTCCTTCGTGGGGTTTGGGGGTCTCCGGAGCGGCTGGCGGGCTCCTGCCGGCCCAGCGGAGCTCCTCCTCGGCTTGAGCTTTTGATTCAGGCGCAGGGAGAAGATCTGCGTCTCCTTTTATGGTCCAAGTGTTTAATGTGGGAAAGTTGGGAGAGATGAAGGGAAAAAAGGCAGAGACACTGAAACACACTCAGCTGCATCACTCCCTCCCAGAGGCAGAGCGGGACTCATCTGATCTGAAGATGCAGCTTCAATTTAAACCTGCAGCCATAAACTACAATGTTTTACTGGGATTTTATGTGACAGATCAAAACAAAGTGTCCACAGCTGTGACGATTGCTTTTCAATCTGAAAAGTGTGAACGGTCATGGTGGTATTGTAGGGACTGATGGATTGATCAACGATTGGGACGTTGTACCAAAACAGCAATTTGCAACCTTTACCATCCAAAGAAAACTTTCTGCACATAATGCAGCTGAATAAAAAGTAAGTTAGAGCTATAAATTTTACATAACATAAAAAAATAGATAAATGTTTACTTAATAAAATTGTGATTTGTCCCCCATTTTATCGCTATTTTTAGGTTGTTAAATAAAGAAAAACATCAAACATATCCAAAAAGAAGATGGATGCATTTTCTTCAAAGGGATGTTGATATTTGTGGAAAATATTTAATTAAAAATGGCATTAAAATATATCTTAAAAGCTACAACTGGTACTTTGAGTGTAATTTATTTGTGGAAATTCATGGCAATTGTTACTTAAAAGAACAAAACTAAAAAGAAAAAAGAAATGCTGCCTAAAACACACTCCATGTGCAGAGAATATAACATTTTGTGAATCCTCAGCAAAGCAGCAAAACGTGTGATTGATTCTTCCTGCTGAGTGCCAGTTTATGCCAGTTTCAGGAACAAAATGTTCCAATGTTTCACATCTTTAGTAAAAATTATTTCTTTCTTGTTTACGGTATTTTATACTAAATCTATAAGAAATAAGGAATGAATTGTGCCAGAAACAGAAAAGAGAACCAGATTTTTTACTATAACCATCATAAATCAATGCAATCAAATATTAAACTGGTTATTAAAATAGCTTTATTCTTCTCTATCATAACTCAGGAACGCCTTCTGTTTGCTGTTCTGCTTCTCGTCCTCCTACGTTAAAATCGGCATATTTAATGTTCCAGAGTCTGTTTCTCTGCAGACACCAGGCTTCAGCCTCCAAGTGAATAATTCAGTGATTGTAATTAACTCCTCATAATGGCGAGCAGAGGAAGGTCTACCACTCATTTAATATCACTTGATGTGTCAGCTGTTACAGAAGCAGAGGATGGAGGTTCAAACGTTCCTCTGCTGGAGGTGAGCCAGCAAATAAAACCTGATTTAGAGAAAAGCCTCAAACTGCAAAAGATTTCCTTTAGATGTTCAAAGCTTCATAACCACAGCCGGATCCTCAGGTCCAATTCAGTTTGGTTTAAGTTTATTTAATAATTTACACATTGCTGCAGGTTTGGATGATTGCTCGGGTTTTGGTGCTTAAAGGTTTAGCTCCTTTTTTATTGTAATTGTGTTGGTTTCAACAGGAAAAGTCAAAGTTTCTCTTTTTACTCCAGAACTCCATCGCTCTGTGACCCAGCATAGCAGCCTAATTTACGAGCGATCAGAGGTTTCCCATGATCTACATAAAAATATTTGGCCATTCCACAGAAAATATGAATATTTTTGGAATTAAAGGGGGCCTGTTATTCTTTATTTTATGCAAGTTACTTTATCTCTATGGGCAAGTCAACATATTTATTACATTTAATTGCACAAAATCCTTCTCAGATAGTCAGATTTCACTCATGAGTTCTGCCTGTTTTCAGCTCCTTTCAGAATGAGCTGCTCTACAGCTCTGTCACTTTTATGCAAATGAGCTGCTGCTAGCCACGCCCCCAAGTCAATGTTTGCACTTTATACAGATTAAAATGGCTGCAAACAGATGTGTAACTGTTTAAATAATGACAGTAAACATCATGGATTCAGCCGCGTTTTCTGAATGTTTAATTGACAACAGTAGCTATTCCGCTGGTAAAACCAGCGGAATAGCTCCGCTTTGGTTGCTAGGTAACGGGGCGGGGATTGGCTGGAGTTGCTAGGTAACAACACAGTGCCTGCGGATTGTGATGTAATAATCAGAGAGGCTTTCCAGACTGAAAAAACATGAACTTATTGTCAGAAAACAGATGTTTGACATCTTTTTAGTGCTGACAGTCGTGCTCAGGGTTAGAATAGTTCAAGTTTTCTACTATAACTCTGGTAGAGACCCAAATTACAGAACAAAAACTTCCAAAACGAAAAGTCACTTCTGCATAGCATGTACTGTTAAAACTTAACAGATTTTCTTCTGATAATTTATAATGTTTAAGTGATTAAAAGACTTTATAGTGTTTTTAACCACATGTCATGATATGGTTCAAAATGCGGCCGTTTCATCACAAGATGCCATTTGTTGTATTATGTTTATTTGTTTATCTGAATTTATTTTTTCAACAAATACCTAAAATTCAAATCTAATCTCAGTTCAAAATTGGTTGTTTTACCTGAACCACAGCAAAAAATATGATTTCCTTTCCTGTTTGCTGAATGGATGCATGAATTAACCCTCACATCCCCATAATAGAGGTTAAAGTAATAATTTGGTCTAAAGTTAATGTAATTTCTATAAGACCAGCTTGATTCAACATAATTGGCTCCAAATAATTGGATGAATTTGATTGTACTTGACCTTTTACCCCTTTTCTAGAAGAGTTAAAGCCGTTCATTGAGTGATTCTGGTTACTGTTGTAAAGCTGGCTTTACCAACAAGCTTTAAAATTCATGCACATTTTATTGAATTTTGCTCAAACAGCTTCAGGCAAGGTTGTGTTAATTAAATGCAGTCAGGTAATAGTGAACAGTTGTTTTAATTATCAGCATGCAGGACAGTTATTTCCTTTTCTAATTAATGTCTCCCACTTGTAGCCAAACAGATAATCTTCTGAATAACATATTCAGACTTGAGGCAATTTATTATTCAGCCATGAAAGTTTTAAAACAATATCCCTAAAACTTCATGAAATTATGTCACAAAAACACCTGAAGAAACTAGATTTAATACAATTAAATATGTAAGACATGAACTTAAATATTCAGTTTTATCCATTCATTATAGGAATGTCGTGTTAATTTGGGACATTTATGGATTAATTTGAACCGTACTAACTAATATAGATATAGTTTCTATTGACCATATAATTATGCAATTTGACATTTAGAAAATAAATTGATTTAATAGAAACACGGTAGAAATGTTTCTATAAAATGTTTTGATGCTAGGTTGAGGTGGGTTTTTTGGAAATTTGGTTTATTTTGCAAAACTGCAATGAAAATACTTTTTTGCATCACATCCGGTAGTTTATCACACAAGTCATGTGAAAAACAACCGGATGTTACTACTGGTGAAAACGCAGAGGAAGAAGACAGGAAGTAGTTGGAGGATGATGCCGCTGTTACTTCATGTTTTTAAATTACTTATTGTGTGAAAAAACCTATGTGGATTTAATTGCATTTCCTATTTAATGAAGCCTAGGCGAAAATTCAACCTGAGAGACTCTCTTCAGCGGCATCATCAATTACCACCCCTCAGCCAACCAGGACCAGATCATCGCTCTGCTCCAGCCAATCACCTTGCAAGAACTCCTTCAAAAGGCCAATCAACCTCGGATTCGCCAGCTGACTACCCTGAGCTTCGCCCTGAGCCAATCATCCAAGCTACCAGTGATTCTCAGCTTGCACGTCTTCTGCGTCCTAGCACCAAATTCTCAGCTCAATAAACCGTCTAACTGCTGTTTTCTCTCTCCTTGTGAGTCTCTACAGACTGAAATGGAAGCACAGCAATTGCAAAATTGTAGGGATTTTTTTTAGCAAAACATTGACAAAATTTTGCACACATTTATAATGGAAACGATGCAGAGGGTCAAAGTTAGTAAAGCAATCTCCAATATTTGGCCAAATGTGTAAAACGCCACGTAGCAAGTTGAACCTCAACCAGCCCACATGTTTGGGATTTATGGAGGGAAAATAAACACCAAGGCAGCTCTGTCTCATATCAGCAGATTCATTCAACCTGTTATTAGCATGTTGTTAAGGAAGAATTTCTAAAATAGTTAACTTTGGTAAAAGTTGGCTCTCTCTCTTCCTTAGATCCCAGGTCCTCTCGGCAGGCCACGTGTAGGCACAAGGAAACAACAATGCGTGTTGACGTCACAGAATTACAGAATTTAATCCAATAAGAAACAACTCATGAATTAACAACAAAACTGCAGAACAACAGAAACATACATTGATTACCTGAGACAAAAAGATAAAAGAAAAGGCAAAGACGCGTCTTTGGAGAGAGCTGGTGCAAAAAAGGCAAAATAGTGGCAGCAATCTGGCTTCTTGCTCCTGTGCACGAACTTTTATATGTAGTGTGTCTTTCCTTTTTAATATATTCAATTAAGGCGTACCTCCGCTTGACCAACTGGAAGTTACCTTGGACACCCAGAAAAACTTAGAACATCCCCTAATTTACTGCTGTGAACAAAGGCCATTTGCTCTTTTGTTTAACAAACGAAGAGGAGAGGCTCATCCTGAACTCCTGCGGTTTTAAGACCATCTAAATAAAGGATATACTGAGAAAAGGATTTCACAGATATGTGTGAAACCCGGAGTCTCTCCCTACATAGATTCTCAGGAACAAACTTAAATTCTGTAATTAGTTTAAGGAAAGTTTATGTTAACAAACCCAGTTTTGCTCCTCTGCACTCAGCATCCCAAAAGATTGAGTCCTGCCTTAAACCAAAAATAACACATAAAATCAACAGAACAAAATGAGGTACAATTCCTTTTTCTAACCTATAAAACATAATATTCAATCCTAAGTATACAAGTTAACACAATCGTTTTCCAAAACCCCATTTAACATAAATCCTGAGTAATTTTCTAATACTAAACAAAACATTTTCATTTAATTCTACAACTAAATAATACAAGTTCCATCAGAGAATGCTATCTATAACTAAAAAATATCTTGTAAGTTAAATGTTAGTGGTTCAAAATGTTCACACAACCCAGATGTTCACAGAAGGATTCTGATCTTCCTGTGAACTCGCCAAGTTCCTGTTTCCCAAGGTAATTTAAATGGTAGTGGAAGTTACCTTCCTGCATATGTTAATCCATGGCCTCCTGTCCTATGTGTTACAACAACAGGGGTCCAGGGAGAAGCTCTGCAGATCACCCCATTTTCCTTGGTATTTTTGAATACTTACCCAGCCATAGTTTAATTTTAAATCACTAACAGAAACCTGTTCAAAGTTTAAAAATTTGTTCAAAAAGATTAATCTGTATTAAACACTAAAAATAATCATTTTTTCTCAACAATGTATACTAATAATAGGATAAAATAGCATATATGCTAATACTAACAGGTCAACAGAGGAGCTAATTTTTCGTTTAGCCCTTCAGAGTTTTTGTTAACCTTCAAAATGTTCAAAATGCTGGTTTTTGAGAGGAAACATTGACACACGGTTGAGGTCACTTCAGCTCCCTGGGGGTCCGTCCACAAACACCACACCGCTCATTTCATTCCTGTAGGCTCCATTAACAAAGCTAATAAATTTCCTGGAAGTGCTGACGCTGACGGTGAATGTCCTCAAACACAGAAATGATTTAATGAGGAGATTAAATGCGTCTGGGCTGCTTCCCTCTGGAACAATCAGAAACACCGGGTACCGACTCGCCGAGGAGGCGGAGCGGCTTCTGTTTGTCAGGTTTCACTCAGAAACACTACACCAGGTCCGGATCCAGGCCGGACCGGGCAGAGTCCCGCCCTGACGTCTGGGAGTGATGCAAGGCCAAGGCTGCATCACTTCCAGTCAAGGTCGCCCAGTTCCAGCTGGTAAAAGTAGCCTAGCGGCTATTTCCAGTTAGCAATGCGCAGAATCCCGTCAACAACACGGCAGCAGCAACCGTCATGACAGCGGCAGCCAATCACAGCGCAGAGCCACAGGCAGGAGGCTCAGGTTCAGTTGGTGTTATCACTAGGAATACCTTCAGTTTGAAGGTTGTGAAACCTTCGTGAATAACATCACGAAGGTTTCAACAAAGGAGCATTGGGGCCACAGGACAGTTACAAAAAAGGAGTAAATTTCTGCCCAAAATCTCAGAAATTCTGGGAATATTTTCTAGAAAAATTGAATTTTTTTTTTAGTTTGAAAAGTAAAAAAAAAAATTGCAAGAAAAAACTAAAATTTTGAGAATAATCTAAATCTAAATTTGCCTAAAAATTGAAAATTTCTGAATTTCAAAAATCAAAAAATGTATTAGAAAAAAACCCAAGATATTTGTCAATTAATTTCAGAAATTAGCAAAAAACATGGAAATTCCTGAGCTCCAAAAGTTGAAAATTTGAAGAAAAAGAAAAAACTAAGTTCTTAAATTTTGATATTACTCTCCAAAAATGTGAAAATTTTCTGAATTTCAAAACTCAAAGTTTAAAGTTAATAAATTTCACAAATTTTCTAGTTTTCCAGATTATAGATCTTGTTTTTTTCTAGAAAGATTCTGTTCTTTTGGCACAAATTTACCTCTCCTTTATTTTTCTCTCTGTGATGGCCCTAATAGGCCGCTGTAGGTTTCTACCATCTTCATTGGCCTGACATTAAAACTCTGTGTGACCTCCACATGGAGGCCGTTCATCAGTCAGAGGCACGGAGAGCTTTATAACGGTCTGAGCGGAGGAGGAGGCGTGTGAGTCAGACCGAGGTGAGGCAACGTCAGCACAGCTTTAAATTCCACACAGACTCCTTAAATCTGCAGCTGACAGGCTGATGGGGAGGATGAGGAGGAAAACGTTCAGAGGAACCAGAGTCTAAAAAAGACCAAACACGTCATCAAGATCCTTTTTCCCCTCCAGAGCTCTTTAATGATCTCTGTTTCAGTCACTTATCGATTCTCTGGTGGGGTTTTATCTCTTGAAGCCGCTGTAAGGGAGAGCGTATGATTTGACAGACAAAGTGAGCTGAATGTGCAGGTCAGCGCCGCTGCAGGTTGAATCTAAACATAAACAGTCGACAGAGACAGAGTGGTGTTCATTCTACAGAGCTTAAACATCCAGTTTGGTCCAAGTCTGAATCCAGCTCCATTATAACATCTTTACAGATAGATTTTAAACCCATGAGGATTAAATCTGCTCCTTTCTGTCTTTTAATTGTTTAAATTGAGTGATGCTGCCTTTGTTTTACCTTGGAAGGAGCAGACTGGGTCTGGGAAAGCCAAACCAGCCAGTGTTGGTTCCAGTGGGATTCACTACTGGTTGGGCTATGTCACCAACGTGCTACAAGCTGAGAACTTTAGATTTATATGTATTTTATACATTCAGCCACTAAACAAACATGTTAACTGTGTTTGAGAACAAGAGACAAAATATGCAAATCCAAACCAACAGTTCAGCCTCCTGGTTGGTTGGTTGGTTGGTTGGTTCCTTCATTGGTGAATAGGATGATTGGTTTTGTTGGTTGATTGGTCTGTAGGTTGGTTCATTCATTGGCTGTCTGGTTTTGGTGTAGCCATGGACTCAGTGTTAAACTTAAACACACATAAAGTCCATAACCAAATCATCCATCTGTCACCTTCCAAATACTGTCAGAAATAATGGCTTCTTGTTGAAACAGGACTCGGAAAAAATGCTTTTAGTTTCAGTTGGTTTACTATTAAAATGGTGTTTGTTTGTTTTTTATTGTTCTTCAAACCCAACCAGGCAGGTTTGGTTTAATATTCCTAATGGGTTTGATATCGCTTTAGAAACTTTAGAAATGCTGCTGATGAAGCTACTAGCTAGCATTAGCTTTGGATAGGCTAAGGGGTAGCCTATCCAAATCTAACGCTAGCGATTAGCCTATCCAAAGCTAACACTAGCTAGTACTCTCCTTTGCAGCACTTGTGCCAGTCCATCATTGATCAGATCAATAGCTAGCTTAAATATAGATATAGCCTCCTGGAACAAGGACGTAGCCACCAATGGGGCCGTAATAGTCTTAGTTATGGAGCTGAAACGGTGCCATACTTTACTGATCTCAGAGTTTCTGTCAACAGAAACATCGTTAATCTGTTTCCAGAACCAGAACTAGAGAGGTTTATATGAAAAACCAAGATGTTCTAGAAACTGTTCAACGCTGAAACTTTATTGGTACTGCAGTACTTTAGCAGGTTTTACAAATTTTTTTGGTAAAAATTCATATTACTGCTTCTTTCTTTAAACCTCATGACTAAGCTGCTGTTTATTTTATTTCCTTAGAGCTTTCTATGGTTTGTAAAGCCTTTTTATTTGCCGTGTGAGGAACGAGGCTCCATAAATAAACCAGATATTTTCAGGTTTATCTTTTACATTTCTGATGGCTGGACGTGTCGTTGCCTCATGTTGTTGTTTATCTCCACTGCCACTGACGGATGGAAAAGCTGGTGGCGCTCAGGAGCACTGATGAACACACACATCATCCAGAGATGTCGCAGTGTGTGTGTGTGTGTGTGTGTGTGTGTGTGTGTGTGTGTGTGTGTGTGTGTGTGTGTGTGTGTTTGGCACTATGATTAGTTCAATAATATCTGCAGGGCTCGTCTGAGAGCGAGCCAACGCTCCGTCAGCAGATGGTGCTTTTAAAAGGTTGTGATGCTGCTCATTATTCAACTGCAGGGAAACTTTAACGCTGCGGCCGGCGCGCTCAGCAGTAAAAACACTCCGTTACCCCACAGACCTGCTCCTCCTCCTCCGATGCTTTCAGGCCCGCAAACATGTCAATTATCCTTTTAATCCAAAACACAAATACAAGCGATTATTAGAGTTTTAGGGGGACTGAGCGCTGAGCAGCACTGGCTTCTTCCCATGACCCCCGAGGTCGCCATGTTAGAAAACGTCTCACGCAGACGGAAAGACAAAAACTGCAGTTTTCAGTTTCTGCATAGGCCCCCTAAGGGCCCCTGAGGTAGCCGGGCCCCTGCTGACCCTCATTATGTTCATGTCAGAACCCAGAGTTCAGTTGGACCCGCTGGTTCAACATTAACTCACATCTAAAGGCTTTGGGGAAAAAATGACTTTTAAATGAAATCCTGGCATATAAAACTACAAAGTCATAACATTAGCAGGAAAAAGTCCTAATTTTATGGCTTCCATCCAGAGTTAATTGTACGCTATATTGATCATATAATGCTTTTTTTTCCAGTAAAGCCCAAAGCAATTTACAAATTTTTCTTTTTAAAAGCAAACGTGCAAAACCATCTTTTAGTTTTGGATCTACAATAATTTAATGAATCCTTTGTCTAAAATATTCAATGTTTAGTTAAAATCTCGACATTTGCTTTGTAAATTTTGTTTTTTGAAGAAACCTAAAATCAATCAAAATGCACCAGGACAACTTTGGCCCATGTGACAAGAAGTTTGGACATCCTTATGTTGGTGAACTGAGGTGAGGTGTTTGTGCGCGTGTGTGTGTCGGATTGTGAAGGTGGCCTTCTCCTGCCTTGGCTCTGATCTGAATTTCAGAGTCCCACAGGAACCATCAGACAGTTAATATTCCTGCTGCCGGCCAGGAAGTGATGCTGACTCAAAGTGCTGAATCTGGGATGAATTTCTGCATCTCTACCTCATCACAACAGCTGAATAAAACAACATCAGTAACATGTGCAACAAAATATGAAAACACATTCATATTATTTTCATTGAACATATCAGTTTTTCCAAATCTATAAAATAGTTTATCTTAAAGTTCAAGAGTACAAAACTCCTCAAGATTCCACACTGTTGTTATTTTTTTAAACAATAAGTTTAAACTGGATTTAATGGAGTTTTTCTCCTGATGGTCTGGTAGACCCGGTTCTATTGGAACCAGAACTTCATCATCTGTTCCTCCTCCAGCTGTTGTGGTTCTTTCTCTCTGCTCTGAGTCAAACCAACCAAACCCTCTGAGCAATCTATTCCCTTCCTCGCCTGTGGGGGCGCTGCACCAAGAACCAGTCAAGGAAACGACACAAAAACCTCAAGAAGACACTGAGGGCAACGTCCTTCTTCACCAAATGGAAACTAAAATGGAGGCGTCAGATTTTAGCGGTTGGAGGATTTCTCTTTAGTCTTTGGCTAAAGACCACGAGCTATTTCTCCAGCTAGCGCTAGGCTAGCACATTAGCTTTGATTGTATTTATCCAAAATGCCCTGCCCTGACATTCACTTCCTGCTTTTGAAGTGGTCTCCCGTCCGCTTGGCGTTCACATATGCATTCAAACCGAACCAGAGTTCACTTCAACCGAACCCAGACCAAGGTTTGGAGGACCAGAGGTCAGAGGTCGGTTAGCATTCACACCAAACAAAATGAACTGGACATTTTAGGCAGACGGACTGGAGTTTGATTAATGCAGATTAAACAATGACTGCAGTTGGATTTCGTTAATTTTAAGACCCTAAACATTGCAGCATGGTGTACTTTCTTTTTTCAGAGACTGTGTGTGAGAACATGGAGTTTGTCCTGTAGGGGTCATTGATCCATTCATCAACAGAAAGGCGAAGTCTGCAACCATCAGCGCTGTCAAGAAGAACAGATTGGTTTGTTTTCCTCCAGCAGAAAATGAGGGATGAACTTCAGACGCTCTGGGAAGCAGAAAGAAGAAAGAAACACGTCAACTGTGAAAGTTCAGTCAGAAAACGTTGAGAGGACTCATCAGGTAGCAGACTGTCATCAACACTCAGGATGTCAGATTCACACACCCTTCAGTGCTGGTGAAGTTAGCATTGACAAAGCGTGACTTTCTGTCATGTTAGCCTTTTAAAAGCAAGAGCTGACACTCCAAACGATTCATTCTGATCCGGTTCTGTTCAGAACTATTGACCAGTCTGATAAAACTATCCATGTCTGAACTCCAGCCATCTGACTTTGTCTCAGCGAGCTTCTTCAAATATAAATCAAAAACGGTGTGGCGCTAATGATGCAATCCAGCCAAGTTTCCTGCCAATAAACAAAGAAAGTTTTATCTCTAGGATTTAACTTCACATCAGGTGTAGAAATACACACTGCAGATCCAAACCGTCATTGTTCATCAGGCATCAACGTCGTGGCTGCTTTGACAGACATTAAAACGTCTCATCCAAGTGACTTTTATATCATTGATATGAGAAATGCGTCATAATTCTGCAGCAGAAAAAGCCACACAGAAAACTGCAAAACAGCTGAAGCACTGAGTGTTTTTAAATCTGGACTAAACCCCCTAAAACTAAAGGTAATTTAGAGCTAATCTAGAGCTGCTTTTGATTCATAGTAACTGGAACGTTCATCAACATATTTTATGAATATTTGCTCGATAATTTTGATGGCATTTAACAAAATGTGATGTTTATTGCACAGAAGTCTGGTTGCGGTTGGATTTAATTAGTAAAACAATGCTGGTAAAAAAGTTGGGTTTCAGCTAAAAATTATAATTCTGGATCTGGTCTCCAGCAGTGGTTCTTTGTTGGGATTGATCTGCTCATCGGGACTCCAGTGCTGAGAGTGGCCTTGAGCTCTCTGATCCTGAATTATTCCTCTCCAGTCTAAAAACAGCAGCACGTCCCTTTAAATTTCTGTTCCACATTCCTGGGATTGCAGCTTTCAGCGCGGACCGTTCAGGCGTGTGACAGCTGGGAAACAAGCGGCGTCAGGCTCTCCGTTGTTCTGACCCTGGTGCTGATGGACCAGCTCTGCATGATTCTAAACAGGGAAATGCAGGACTTCACCAGAGTTTGGGAGAAGTTCTAGTTGGTTTTCCTCCTCCGCTCCTGCTGGACCGGCGGCTTTCAGCAGCTGGTGGGAGTTTCACCATGATGGATGGAGGAGGACGCCATGCTGCTCAGCTGCAGGACTGATGTCTTAGCGACTGAATTCAGGTCAGATCCAGAACTTAACCCGATACCTGGAGGTTGTTCCTGCTGCAGGGAGCCGGGGCCTCAGGATGAGCAGAAGAAGAGAGTTTTCCCTCTGATGGTGGAGCAGATTGAGGTGTTGCATAACTGGATGATTCAGAGCAGCAGATTTAGTGATGAAGATGAGGATGGTGAGGTTCAGCAGCAGGTGGAGGAGGAAGAGGAGAAGGCTGCTCTAGAGTTTAAAACAATCAATCTGAGTCCTTCAGCTCAGTTTCTGCCTTAAAAACACATCCAAGATTTTATAACAAACCATCAAAATGGAAAGGAAGAAAATTATTTAAAGTCTGGCTGCATACATGTTCAGCTTTTTTATTAACAGTTTTTGGATTGCTATTGTAAACCTCCTAAAAACAAGAATTATTTTCCTTCCAAGTCACCGTTATGTAATATTTTGTGCTGGTTTGTCACAATCTCAACAAAGACAATGAAAGCTACACAATTTTTAAAAAGCAACCCCAGCAAACCAGTTATGTACCCATTTAAAACATTTTCTACAGCTTGTAGCTGATTTTATATGCTTTCCGTCTGTTGGTTTGTTACTTCATGTGTAAATGTTGCATTTTGTGTAATTTTTTACCTTTTTAATAGAACATGTGTTCTGGGTTTTGTCCTGTGAATTGGATAGAGAGGCTGTTTTGATTTTTCTGCTTACTTGTCTTAAGACACAGGATGAAATTTAACTTTTTGTGCCAACCCCTGCATATTTACAGTGCCATGAATTGTGGAAATGTGGATTAAACTTTAAAGGGCTGGTATTATGCTTTTTCCAGGCACATAGTGTCATTTACTTTCAATTATTGTAAAAATGCTACATATATCAAACATGACTTAAAAGAAATTTGATTTTGTAATTTAACTCCTTGAAATTGGCTCTCTGTCTCTTTAAGAACCTTCTAGTCTTTCTGAAACTCTGCTTTCAGGAGCCCATCTCAACAAAACTCCTCCATGATGCCGCTTTCAACCATTCTGGAGATCAACAGATGTGCAGTTCCACCAGGTGTTTGCTGCTGTTGCTAGTCTGATGGAGCTGCGTGGGGATGTGGAGGCGGACCTTTGTAAAAAGAGACGGAGCTTTGTGAGAGCAAGCATTTAGGCACCAGAGTAGTTGCCATGGAGATTAAAGAATTTCTAAAACATGCACAAGAGAATCAAACAAACACTCCAGGCATGTTTTAGATTAGGGAAAAATATTAAAACGAAAAAGTAAAAATGTACACAATACTGATCCTTTAAACATCTTTAATCTTAGAAATGTGGATCTAATGGTGAAGAATCGACTTCAGTCCCCATAAAAACCAATGGACTTTTCAGGAAAAGTCCTAAATAGGCAATAAAAACAAGTACACACTCTCTCATACACACACACACACACATGCATGCACACGCATGTGGCTTACCTATACACACACGCGCGCGCATGTACAGACACGTGACTTACAGCCTTGTGGATTATTTCTATCCTTCCTGAAGCATTTGAGAACTTTATCGCAGCATCTATTTACTCTGTTTCTATCTGTAGAACATGTCAGAGCACTCAAAGCCTCTGCTGGCTTTCTCCAGATCACTTTTATTAACTTTAAACTTTGCCAATTTAATTTAAATGGTCTTTAACTAAAGGTAATTTTTTTGTTTTTAGTTCCATTTGTGCAGATTGAAATAATAACTAAAATTATAGGGGCGATTACTATTTCCCAAGACTGGTTTAGATAATTTTTTTTTACCTTTAATGAAAACAAGTAAATAAATAAAATAAATTAGAAATCTGCCGTTTTCATTTTCTTAAGTCCTCTTTGTCTGATATAGTAACATTTCTTTGATCTGAAATATTTATCTGTGCTTTTAAAGGTGTAAACACTTTCACACTATTGTATTCTATTTAATCTGGAGCTCCTTTTTCTGAAGAAATTATGAGTGGAATTTGTTCCTTTTTAAAGAAATTGTGTAATCAGTTGGCTTGATAGTTTATTTTATTATTTTTTAAATATTTGTACTCTTGATTGTCTGAAATAAATAAATAAATTTGATGGAATAGGATAAAAAATAAATCTCTCTTCTGGAGAAACAGTAGGGAAATTATTCCCATTCATGTTGCATCCATAGTTCATCTACAGCCTGAGGCTTTCCTGAATAAATCAGAAACATAAAAACAGAAAATAAACTTTGTTTTGTTTTGTAATGTGTTGTGCTTCATGTTTCTGTCTTGAAATCAAACACAATTTGTTTGATAAAAAGCTTTTCTAATATTTCATGTTCTGTTTAGTTTTATGTTTTTCTTTGTGACAACACAGTTACAGTAAAACCGTCACGCTGTATTTATGTAACATTGCTATTTTTCTTGTTAGTTTGAACATAAATGTTGATTTAAAATCAGACTCAGTACATTTAATCCACCTATCTTAACACTAAATATCCGTTTTCAAAATGTTTTGCTATCTGTTTTAAAGTCCAAATTCAACTGGATGAAATGTGAAAATATAACCAAACATTAAACCGACTTCCTAGTTTTGTGAAACTCCCTGGGAGACGCGGCAGCAGGCTTTTAGCTTTCACAATGGAAAACTGCCAAGAACAGCTTTTATGCTCCAAGTACAACTGTTGGTGCTTTTCTTTTCTTCCTTTTATTTTTTTTGTTCACACTTCTTCTTCAGTTGGATTTACTTTTGTCTACAGCGAAAAGTCCTTTGGTTTATGAAGAGAGCCACAAAATTATCAAGAATCTTTGTATCTTGCACACAAAGAAAGAGAAACATTCAAATTGTTCATACTAATTCACTAATATCATACTAATACTAATATCATTTTTAATGAAAACTAATAACTTATTAACTTATTGCATATTTGTTCTCGTTTTTAGAGATTTATTATATAAATTGTCTTTCTTCTTGCATGCGTTGATAATTCCCTTAATAATCCTGGGATTCTCCACATGTTTGTGCTAGTTTATGTATTTACAGAATGAGAAATGATTTTCATGTATGGCATTAAAACAGCCTCTTAACATCATGAGCCTAAGCTACATTTTAATTAAGTCAGAATATGTTTGACCTGGTTCAATTTATTATCTTTAAAAGAGATCAAAAAGCTACATGAAGAGACAGATGGTCAGTTATATCATTAAATTAAACATTTCAACCTCACTGTCATTTATGTTCAGATTTTATGTTAATGTTGCTATAATCTGAGGTAATAAAGTCTGTTATGTTTATGTGATCAAACTTAATTTAATATTCAGATCTCCACTATTTAAATATTTTTATGCTAATTTTAAAACTCAGCATTTAGATTATCCGGAAATATATTAAGACATGTCCTTGAGGGTTGATTTATGCAAATAACACAATTTTAGACTCCTAATATTAATTTCTAGAGATAAAAATTATAATTACTTTTAATTTAATTTGGAGAAACTTTGTTGTTTAGAAATACAGTATCAACATAACATCCGATTTCCCTTCACTTTCTGTTTCCCCTATTTGCAGATCAAATATTTGCATAAATTTTATTTTTTTTAGATTAATCTTATTCATTTTATTAGGACAGTGCATATTAATTAACAGTAATACAATTCATGGCAGTGTAAATATGCAGGAATTAGTATTGAAGCTAACAGAAGTATAAAAAAGCTTAGGTAGTCAAATGAAAATCTGCAGAATATTCAAATTTTGTATCCCATTACCATAATTAAATAATTATCAGAATATTTGATAGTGTAATCAATTATTAAAGTAATGTAAAGTTCCAACTTTTGTATTTATGCAAAACTCAACTTTCCTGTAACGATCCAATCAATCAATCAATCAATCAATCAATCAATCAATCAATCAATCAATCAATCAATCAATCAATCAATCAATCAATCTTTCACTGATGAATAAGAATGTATTAAAGCCTTAGTGTTGGTGTTCATCATGGATTCTGACTCTTTCTTTCCTGTTTCTTTGATTATAAAGGTCCAATTAGTAAACAGGAAGTCCACCCATGCTCATTTATCTTTAACTGATACAAACACCTTTAGAACAGACACTTTTTAGCAGTTTTTCAGAGAGCCTGGTCTGAACTGATACAAACAGAGGCTTCTTGAGGAGCCTCAGTGGGAGTTTAAACAGCAGAGCAGAAAATAAATCTCCCACAACAGAGGAGGCTGGTCCACCTACAGCAGCTCAGCTTAACTCCTGCAGATGTACAGCTCAACAGATTTATTCTTTCCATATTGATTATTTATAACCTGACCCCTGTGTGTGTGTGCATGTGTGTGTTTATTCTCGTTTTTCTGTCTCCAGGGTACACAAGGCAGGAATGAACTTTGTGAGGACATCATGTCAAATTCTCCACTAGAAACAAAACTTCTATTTTTTGTTATCTGGTGACTAACCTAATATTTGAATTCTTGTGAACGCTCTTTGATTTTTGTTTTGTTTTGTTTTTTACTTTTACTTTTTTCCAATTTGATGTTTATCCTCTTTACAAATTATAATTTTCTTTGTATGTTTTTGTTTCATTTAATTTGTGAAGTATCATTAATTTGAGACATATTTTGTCCAAAACATGTTTAACCTTGTAGCAACCAGAACACCCCAGACAGACCTGAGCTATAAACTTCATTTTTTTCTTCAGATCTTCTCCAAATGCATATAATGGCATATTTATTCCAAGCAGGTGGCATCTCAGAATCATCAAACTATGATTCATAACATTTGCAACTGCTATGTTTATAAATACTTTGGACTGAATGCTTGTCAAGAGTGGTTCTACAAAGCTTACAGATACCTCGTAAAATGCCATGTTTTCATGCAACATTAAACCTGGGTTGTTTGTTTCACCTTTAATATAACTCCTAACCTGAACAACTCAATTGAGAGTTATTCAGGTTGAAATATCTTAGTGGACTTATAGGGCACCATTTGTAGTTACACAGTTAAAAATTTTATTATTTAGCATACTAGAGAAAAAAATGGAGGTTCATTTAGCATGATATTTTAACCATGTTATTCATTCAATTATAAATGTCACAATTTCATATTTTTCATATTAAATATTTCAAAATATTTAGCTCAAAACTAAATATTTTTAAAATATAGCTAATTATTTAGCTTGTAAACTTTTTTTATTCAGATCTATTTTATTTACAAAAGAAATGTTTAGCTCCAAACTAAAACTTTAGATCTGAGCCCAATATTTAGCTTAAAGCTAAATATTTAGATTACACACAAAATACTTTCAGTCATTTCACAAAATAATTTCAGTCAGAGAGTAAAATCAGTCTTAGCATAATTTTATGTGTATGTGTCTAGCTTAATTAAATAATAACTATATAAGTGTAGTGCAAATAAAATAATTGATTGCAATGATGGGTTTTTCTTAAGATTAATAATTAATGATCATTTCAGAAATAATTTCCCAAATAAATCCGATACAAATATCTCTTTGCCTTTTTCATCTGTAGTAAATATTTAACAAGATTCATCCCTTGGTGTATGCAGCTGATTGGTTTATGAAAATTAAAATAATTCATTGTGCTTCAACATTTCCACAGATGTACATTAAATACAGCAAAATAAAATTGAGGTTTAATATTTTGTAAACAGCATGTAAAACGTCAGCAGCGATCAGTTTAATGCAGCAGCCTCCAGCCGTAAAGCACTTTACTTTACGAGCGCTGGCTGGCGTGTTTCCATCTCGGCTCTTTGGGGCCGAGCGCAGATCAGAGAGAATCAGAGCGAACATCTGAAGCAGCTGCTGTCTTTAATCCACAGCTCCTCTGAAAGGATCCAGGTATTTGATGTCCTCTCCGCTCCGTAAACAGCCAGCCGCTCTGAGTGCTCACATTAAGGAAGGAGGTGAAAACATGAATACTGAGCAGCCCCAACATCACACAGGGAAGCTAACAATGGTGGAACATTTTCACATGAAGTCAACCCTGAGCCGACGCCTCAAGGTGCCTTCATCATTTCCATGAGGAATATAAAAATATAAGAGCTGAGGGACCAGCAGCAGATGGACAGTTACTCACATTTGGACATTTTTATGTACTTTATTGAGATTTAATGTCACAGTTTTGCATTTTCTTTCACATTAGCTTTATTCATTAATAAATATGAACAGTTATGCAACAATTAAAAGAAATCATGAAAGAAAAGGAGCAGAAAGAAGTACAAACTTATTTTATTTAAATTTACCCTCTAATTAAGTTTCTTATTTAGCTATGTAAAGATAATATTAGGGATTAATGTCAGAAGACTATAAGACCGTATTTTAAATATATAACAAAATTTCAGTTCATTCAATGCCATATCACTTCATCATAATTTTTAAATTTCTTTTAAATGCAGAAAGAAATTTGGATTGGTTTTATCTGTTAACATTGGTCAGTTGTTTAACTGAAATGCATCTGAAGTTTGAAATGAATCAGTTTTTTAAATCAGTTCCTTGTAAGTTGTATTTGCTTTCTCTTTTTATGTAGTGAATAATTTTGAAAAGGAAGGACAAAGTAGTTTTTAAAATATTTTTCAGAACTTTATCATTTTGCAAAGAGAGGAAAACATTTCAGAAATCCCAACAAATTTGGTCCAATCAATTAATCAATTAATCAGACAATAAATTAAAAGGAGTTCAATAATTTCCATTCTGATTATGAATATTTTTTGAAGGGTAATTTTGTTTGCAGAATCCCCTTTGTTTATAGTCTTGATTGTGTTTTTTAAATTTTATTTCCATTTTTTTCTTTTTTTGGTTGTCATGTTTAATTTTGGATATTTCAAATATCTTTCAGTATATCTTTCAGTTCCTGTGTGAAGTGATCTTTACAATAGTAAAGTTTATTATTAAAGAGCGTGAACTTGCATTATTATACCATTATATGTATATTACTTGAAAATAATATACATATAATGTATATTATATGTATATAGTTTATTCCATAGAATAAACTATGGAATAAATCATAGTTTATTCCAATAATCATTGGGCTAATTTATCATCCATTAAAACTTGCTATTGTGGTAGGCAATGATTAATGTAATTTGGCAGAAAACTGATAAAAACTGCTTGGATTTGATTGACAAAATAATATTTAAGCACACAGCTGTTCCCTTAAAGTGTCTATTAGTGCGTTTCACTAGAAGGCAACATGAGAAGCTACGGCAGGTCAGTTTGGACCCCTGCACCATCAGTTTGACACATGATCCAAACTCTGCTTTCATTTATGTATTTTGGACTTGACTATGTGCATCTTCTGTATCTGTTGCCATAGGAACGTCAGGTTTGACACGTCGCTCCATGCTTCATCCACTCCAGCGTGCATTAGCCTCCAGCTAGCCACTGATTGCTTTATGCTAATGTGAGCAGGCGGCGGCCATCATTAAGGCTGAGAGGCTCCATGAGCTGCTGCTGCTAAAAGGCCTGCAGCTGCCCTGCATGAGGCTAATTAAGCCGCTAATGTGAGAACGAGTCGCTGATGACACTTGAGACGTCGCTTCCATCATCTCTGATCTCATCCTCAACCAGAAACTTAGCAGCTTTGATTCAACACAGACTCGGCTTAATTGCTTTAATCTCAGTAATTGGTCCCGTTTAGATTGGACGAGTGTCTCCTATCTGCATGCAGAGACGTGTTTGTTGGAGCTTTTTAGCACCAGTGCATCCATGCAGAAAGGCTTTGTATTTTTGAGGAATATGTATTAATGCAGGAGTGTGCAAACGTCAGTCACAATAAGAGCTTTTTAAATCCCCCAGTCCTCTCCAATCTGACCTGAAGGACGATTCTTCATCACTTTAGGATACAAAACATTACGTCAGAGATATGAGTCAATTGGAAAGTTACAACAAATTAATGTTTTCTGATGTGTATTAAATTTTAGGCTTCAGAATCAGAACTTTATAGAACCACTTTCCTCTGTAGGTCTACTTGGGTCAGAACTCTGAATTTGCTTTGGTCTAATCAAAGGGTTTCACCACAACCCCCCAACTAAATCAATACCATTATTTTTGTAAACTTGTTGCTCTTTTTACATTTAATTTTCCATTCCCACATGTTTGACTGATGTTCTGTGGTTTATCGGCTTTACATTTGTTATAAGAGCCCGTTGTGAATGAACAGGCAAAACAATAAACTTGATTTAAATGTTGTATAAATAAACACATTAATAAATGGACATCATTTAATTGCATACAGTCAACATTTTACCAATAACACAAACAATCCCAGTTTTAGGTAATCCAACGCAGTTCCATTAAGGCAAAACTGGTAAAATAAACAAAACTGGACCTGAAAACAGATCATAGTGGTAAAATTCACAACCCTCCACAAAACGATCCAAACAACCTGAATGTCAAGTAAATCAATGTCAAATTTTGTACGTCCATATCAAGTTTTCATAGCTGGCAGTTAAATAATAGCGCCTCCGGTGGCTGGATGAATGAAAGGCTTGGTGAAATGTCAGCAATTACTTTTTCTCATAGATTTTTCTTCCTTATCTCGACACACAAAAAAACAGTCTAGGAAAAAAAATGACACAAAGACAGAAAACAAAATTTATGATGACAAAATTAAAACATTTATGGGGTTCCTATTTTATTTTATTTTTTATTTTTTGCATGTTTTTTCTCTTCTCTCCAACTTTCTGGCAGCCCTCCCATTTTGAAAAACGCTACTCTACGGAATCTCTGAGACCAGAACCAGAACATCTCAGATTAAATGGGCCTCTGGTTGGTTCTGACCTCTGACCTCTGCAGGTTTAGATGGTATTTATTGGAGTAAAGAAGGGCAGAATTTTTTTTTTTTGCTGTTTTTTGGTAAAAAAAAAAAATAAATAAAAATAAAAATAAAGAATGTTTTCTCCTCCATGTGGGACGTTTTGTTGCTTGATCCAAAGTTTTCAGCCAGAGTTTCTCTGCAGCTCATTCTGGAAACTCAAAGCTGTTTTTCTGTCTTTAAGATGCTGGAAGAAATAAACATTTAAACACAAGCTGCTTCCTGAGGTCGCCATGACAACCACCAATAACCTGACATCAGCCGGCTGCAGGTTGGCCTCGTTTCCGTGGCCAGGTTAACGAGTCCCTGACCTTCATCCTCCTCCTCCTCCTCCCAGCAGGCGCTGTGTTCCTGTTGTTGATGCAGCAGCAGCGACACGATGTTCTGCTGCTCAAATTGAAGCTGATTGCAGTTTAGTATTCAGTCGGTCAGGAGAAGCTGCTTCATGAAACACAAACTGAGCCTTTCAGGTTCTGCATAACTCATACATAAATATTTACATTTAGATCCACTGCCGGTTCCATTGTTTTTACTACAACAGTTCTGTTAAAACAGGGAATTATTGTTTCACGATCAAAATATATGCATACACACCCAGTAATGTTACACTAAATGTTTCCCAGCAGCTGAACTTTGACCTCCTTTTGACTGGTGTTTTACCTTTGACTCTAAGAACTCATTTGAAATATTTGAATTTTGAATTTGTATTTATTTCATAAATGGGGACAGTGCATATTAGCCAGAAATATGCAGAAATATGCACTTAGTCGACATGAATAAATCAGATAAATATGAAAAAAATACAATTAAGACACATAACATGCATGACCTATAATGTATGACACATTTCAATGCATAACTAAAAATAGAATAATTCACAGTAAATATTTTCAATAAAAATAAAAACAAGTCACATCCATAAAAAAACAACCCACATAGAAACATTAATTTAAAAAATGATCAAAGTATGAGAACAAGCCTGATTATCTAGTAATCAGTGATTTCCTGAGCAAGTTCAGCAATGTAACATTTCATAGTTCTACAACTGGAAAACCGTCACACAGAAAAAATGCAGGTTTTAATAGAATAATCAAATTTCAATTCAGTTAAAAATATTGCAGAGTGTTTTATCTTCGCTGTCTGTAGAATAAAAACTCTTCTTCTATGGCTGCAACCAGCTGAAGAAGGTCTGAGCTAAATTAGATTCACTCTGCAGAGCTAAAACCAACACATGAACAGAATTTATGAATTTACTTCTTATTTCTGAATATTCAGCTTGCAGGGAGCGATACTGTTTTTATGTGGATTTGTTTCAGCTGGTTTCTGCTCCTTCCTGCACACCTGGTCCTCATTTCCTCATCATCATCATCATCATCATCATCACAGCTGCACACAGTTAGTCAGAGACTCCATAAATTATAAATACTTCCTAGGATCCACTGGATCCTTTCAGACGGTTTAGCATTATCACAACAGACAACAAGACCAGCAGATCTTTGTGAAGGACTTTGGTTCAGTTTTAGGAACTGAATAAAAAGTCATCAGTTAAACACACATTAATCAAACCCTTTATCAACCAAATAAGCAACATTTTCAATTCAAAACTTCTTATAGAGCTAATTTATTGAATAAAAAGCCACATGAGCTCAACAACAGAGATTTATAGTTTTTTAATCTGTTCAGGTTCTTCAACCATCAGATTTAGAGCAAAGTGTTTGAGGAAGTCCTAATAATTCATGGAGCTTCCAAATCCAGCTGTTAAATCACACTTTTATTTTTTACAGTCTTGACGGCAGCAGTTAGGGCTCCAAACTGTCCAAATTGTCAAATGTTATCTTTGTTTTTTTGGTCATTTTATATCATAACTTCTGGCTGATCCTTCAGACCTCCATAGGATCCTCAAATAAACAGATGTACTTATTTTTACTTTTATAAAATTGTTTATTGGCATCCAATTTCTGACGGGAAGCTTTTTTTACTCTGTATAAAAAATATGACTCTGTAATTTTCAGCTGAGTCACCTCTTCCTGTCTAATAAAACTCTTAAAATGTCTCGACTCTGGTCGTCTCCGTCCTCCATGTTTGTTGTGATCTGCTGACATGAACTCCCATCCGCTCTACTTTGTCGGCTGTTTGATAGTTTTGAATCTTCTGTGTAAATACCAAAGTGAACTAATAGCTGCAGTGTTTGTTTCTGTGTCATGATGAGCTTTAGGTCCACAAACAGACGTCTGCCTCCATGCTGCTGTTCAGACCGAGGTTATAAATAAAGGTTGAACTGAATCTGGGGCAGGCAGATGATGGGAGCTCCACCGCGACATGAACTCACTTTAATATGCTACAAAAATACATGAAGTGTTTTCCTCCCAGCTACAGGAATGCCATTAAACAGGAATGTGGCACAAAATCATGTACTAGAGACCAGAAGCTGAAAATAACTGACCTTTGACCTCCCAAATGTTTTCACTGAATGACGGAGTAGAGAAGGCATTACTTTGTGAACTTTAACTTTTATTTAATTACAACATACAGGGAAAAAAAATCTGAAAATGACACAAAGCAAAGATTTTGCCCATATGGAAAAACATTCCCATCCAGCGGTGCTGCACTGCCTTATCAGAGGAACCAAACTGAGAAACATTTGAGATGAAGGACCGACCTTGAATGTGACCAAAGAGGCTCCACCTTAAATCTATGACAACTTCAGGTATTCTGGGAAGATTTTTGACCATTTATGAGGTCAGACACTGATGTTGGATGAGGAGGTCTGATCGCTAATTCAACCCAAAGGTTTTCTATCAGGTTGAAGTCAGGCTCTCATCCATCTGTTTATGAATCTTCTTTATACTCATTATGTCACCAGGTGACTCTGAACCCATCCAAATCGATGCAGGGGTGCCAATACTTTCTCCAGCTGAACAGAAACTAAACACAAGCTATTAAAGAGGAACGATCTCGAGTCAGTTCACAGTTTGTTATTCCAGCTGGAAACTAGAGATCAGGATGAACTCTGTGTTTGAACCTTCAGAATCACATAAAGACTGTTACAAAGTCAGCCTTCTACATTTCATATATTAAAGATCTGCTGCTGCTGTATCAACCTTCCAGTGATTCCAGTGTAACAAAGTGATTAACGGAGGCTAAGAAACATTCTTTACCTACAAAAATGACCAAATCAATAATTATATAATTACTTATTATAATATCAATAAACAAGTAATTATTGATAATAACACCAAATAAAAATGAAGATACATTGATTAGTTACTTTGGAAATTGTGAAGATTGGTTAGAAAACAATGGAGAGATTTGGAAATTTTAAACAGAGACAGATTAAATAAGTAAAACATTAAAATTTGGACCAGATGTGATGATCCAGATATTCAGGATATAAAATAAACCAACACAAAATAAAAACTGAGGGAGTGAATAGCGACGTGAGCTGGATCAGGATCGATATATCTTCTGTAAACCAACAGGATTTCACTTTGACATAAAATTATTTAATCCTCCTGGTAAACCAGAGGCTGAGCAGAGCCCTCCCCATCACGTGCAGAGCCTGCACTTCTCGGCATGATGTCATGTTTCCACTTCAGACTGAGTTTACCTCACATCATCCTTTAAATATTTAATGAGTTTATTTCCATTCTATTAAGTCTCTGAATAAAGTAAACCAAACATATTACTTAATTGATTTAAAAATAAAACACTAATATTAAACCTCCGTGGTCATGTGACCCACAGATGGAAAGAATGGACGATTGTTCGGTTTAATATTGGGTCTGACTGAAATTTATTCCATGTTTCTTTTATCAGGGAGAGCAGCCCACAGCGCCACCTGTTGGCCACCCTCACCCCTGTTTAAACCAGTTGATGGAGGCCATGTTTCATGATGTTTCTCTGAATGTTGGACAGTTTGAGTTAAACTTCCAGGCCGTTTGGCAACAACAGTCTGGCTCTATAAATACCCGCTTGGATGGAAAAGGGAAGTGAGGAAATTTAGTCATCTGTTCCGTCTTTCTGTTTGTCTGCAGGAGACACAGCAACATGCTGCTGCTGCTGTTCACCTCCGTCTGGCTCCTTTCAGGTGAGAGACCATTGGGGTTATTAAATGGTGCTTTGATTAAATCAGGATTTAATTTCATAAAACTTGTCAATATGCAGGAGGTTAGGCCTGAAAACATGACTCCTTTCCTTTAATACATATGTGCAGGAATATTATATGACAGCATGTTGCGGCCATAGAAAAAACAGGAGTACATTTATGCCAAAAAATTCAGAAATGTTGAAATTAATTGCAGAATTTTTCTAGAAAAAACAAGGAAATTCGAGTTTAGAAAGTCAACATTTTAGAAAAGAAAAAATCCAGAAATGTTTAAATTAACCTCAGACTTCTTTTAGAAAAACAAATAAATTTCTGAGTGTTAAGATAAAAATTTTCAAAGTTTGAGATTAATCTAAAATTTTCTAGAAAAATCTTAAACTTGGGTTTATTTTGTAATGAGAAAAAAATAGGTGTTCATTTTTTAGTTATAGTTCCACCATATTTATTTATAAATTTATGTTTCAAACCATTTCATTAAAAAGCTAAATAATTTGTTTGAAAATTAAACAAAGGTATTTAGTGTCCAACTAAATGTTTAGATTTGAGCTAAATATTTAGTTTACAAACTAACTACGAGGCGTTTCCTAATCACACGGATCGACTCATTCACTTCTGGATTAGTTAATGACTTCAGAAACCCAATTATGAGACTTCAGAAGAACCCAAAATGGCAAAATTACTGAAGCATCCCTTTGTTTCTGTGTCAGTGATGCTACGTGTGTCAGCGGTTGCCACGGAGACCGTGGTGGGCGTGGCCGGACAGGTGGTCATGCTCCCGTGTCGGTTGGATGAGGCGAAGCAGAGCGGAGTGGAGGTGTGCTGGGGAAGGGGGAAGCCATCACTGTTTACCTGCCACAACACCCTGATCAACGGCGCCAGGGGTCAGGTGACCTACCGACAGTCACACAGGTTCGCCCCGACAGTCACACAGTTGCATTCAAAAGCAGGAAAATTCTGATCGCGCCTGAACATTTCAAACTTTTTAAGGAAAGAAAAATGTTGATCTGATTACAGCCGTTCTCTTATGCTAGTGAGTGAGGCGGTGTCTTTCTGTCCTCTGCAGGTTCTCGGTGTCCTCCTCCACCTCCGCTCTGTCCATCTCTGGGTCTCGGCTCTCAGATGCTGGTTTCTATCACTGCAGAGTTCAGCTGCCCGGACCCTTCAACGACCCAACGTCCACCGTCCACCTCATCATCATCCGGCGTACGCTCACTCCTCCACCTCTGACTCTGATGATGTAGGCTGCTACATCTCCAGTTGCTGGCCTGAATCGTTCTGTTTTCTGCCATCTTGCAGCTCGCTCTGTGATCGCCGAACATCTGGGCCGTGAAGATGTGGAGAAGTTCAACACACCAGACACCATAACAAGTAGGTGCAATCTGATCTGAGAGCGAGCGGCTGCTTAAAGGAGCAGTATTAAACTAAATCAACTATTTTTAGTTTTAAATTTTTTTTTAATGTTATTCCCTCATCTAAAACATACCCTGACACTTTCATGCATGATTTCTAAACAATTCTGGATTTGACAGGTTTCATCACAAATCAGAGAGGAAGTGATGTCACAGTAGGTGCAGGAACAGAGCCAATGGTAGCTCAGGTTCAGGTAGGTTTACTCCGTCAATTCCACATCAACAGCAGGAATCATCTTCTGCACCAAGAACAAACTCAAAACATTGTTTATCAATTCGTTAGTTTTAATAAGTTAGTAAACAGCTTGTCTAAAGTGTGTTTTTCATTTGTTTTATGCTACTTTTTTTTTTTAATTGTTCATGAATTAATTTTTTATTTTATTTTTTTTTTTATGTTTTTACTGATCTGCTGCCTGTTTCTTCCTCCGGTCAGTCTCCTGATCAGGAGCAGTCGGTGAACTCTCTGCAGACCTTTATTGGAAGCACTCTGAGACTGGCATTTATCATCTTCATCCCTGCTGTGCTGCTTGCTGCTGGTTACAGTCCGTGCAAAATAACAAACTGAATCAAAATATTTAGAAACATTTTTTAAATTGGTTTAAAGTTGAACTCTTAAAACTCGTCTGTTGGCTGCAGGAGTTTGGAGATCTAACCAGGAAGTAGAGACTGAAGGAAGGTTGGACCAATCAGAGGAGGAGGAGACCAGCTCTGTGTAAAGATGAAGAACAATCAGCAGATTACTGTGATCTCCAACCTTCTCCAATGTTCCTCTTTTGGGACTTAAAACATCAAAGTGGCATAAAACCGAAAAGTCTTCATCTGTTGTTTTCTCTGTCAGAACTGAAGCATGAAACGTTCATCTTAACAACAGAAAGATGTTGAAGATTGCCTATTTTCTTACCCTCATTGTGTTTATTTTATACATACAAATTAGATTTTGGGTTTGATCAGCCGTTCTTTAGATCAGTTTTCTTCTGCTGATGTATTTCTATCTTCATTCTAAATTGCTACAGCAACTCAAGAAGTTCAGCCTTCTACGGAAGCTGCTAATCATGTTTTCCATCTCTATTATTCAGTCTGTCATGTTGTCATCAATCACTGTGTGGCTTGGCTGGGACACAGGTCAAGGCCATTTTCTTCCCCCAGTACTCAATTGTTCTGCTAGGAAACAAAAGTCAAGTCCTGTAACATCAAACCTTTTTCTTTTTTGCTTAAAAAAATGATGGCAAATATGTACATATTATTCTTCTGTCCTTATTTTATTTCCTCTAAAGCCTATACATTTAAATACTTTGCATACTGAGTGTTTGAGACCTAAATCCGTTTCCTCATTTTCGCACTCAATCTTGGCCAGTAAAGTTGTTCTGAGTATAAATAAATGTGGCAAATCACGAACTGTATTTTCTATCATCCAATGTTGTTAATATCGTAATTGAAGTTTGGCCATTCTAAGTGATTTGGATGTGGAGGTGAGCCGGTTAGCAGGTTAGCCCTGAGCTGGTTACATACAGAAAAATAACCCTTTAGCCAAGAGTCCTTAGCTGAGATAGTTTGGACCATGAGGTCTAAATAGTCACGCAGGAACAAAAACAAATTGGAACAGGATTGAAATATCTGAGAAATATATTTCTTTGTTTAGCAGAAAACTAAAAACAATGTTATTAGCTAAAACGAATAGTAGTAAGCTAACAGCTGGTCACGTGATCTAATCAGTCACAGGTGGACCGTCGCCATATTTAAGAGATTGTAGCACATGCCGGAGATGGACTGAGGGGTTTCTGGTTGGAAAAATGTTGTCGTTCATGTGGAGAAAGTAAGTTTAACATATATATATTCCTTCTTTGGGGTTTAATGGCATCAATTTAATCCTATTGTGTTTGGTAACTTCGTAATTTTTCGGTTTTTTCAGCTGCTAGCCGAAACCGAGCTAACTGCTGTAACGCTGTTGGAGCCTTTCCATTAGCATAAATCAGATTTAGTCTTCACTAATTTGTTTTAGACTAAACTGGGGGTAACTACAAAAAACGACCAATTTCAGACCGTTTTCGGTTATGTAAGGTGTATTGCAGTTTTCTGTTTCTATACAAAACAGTGTCTGCTTCTATACAAAACAGTGTTAGTTTTATTTTCCTTCACACAATATGGTACCTTAGTACCTTACAGCATATTTTAATAGAGAAATGACATTTAATGGGAAAAGAGAACTGCGTCTGGTTATTTAAATTGGCCCATTTCTGTCATCTGACTGATTTAATTGTATTTGACTTCAGCAGACTATGTTTTATACATGTTAAGATGACGCAATGAGGAAAAAACAACTTTGTTTTACATAACAGTAAAAAGTAGAGCCACGGCTGTTTGAAACACGTGTATTTTGCGAGCAGTACCATTTAGTAGTGTGCCTCCGTGCTGGCTTATAGGTTATTAAAGTAAACCGATGTAAACGTTCAAATTATATTGAGCAATGTTAGTTACTGGCTATATTATTGCAATGGATAAAATCGGTACTGCAGCGGGCTGTTTTCGCGGTATTCCTCGTTAGTATAGTGGTGAGTATCCCCGCCTGTCACAGCAGGGCCAGCCGAATATAGGTGTAGTTCACCGAAAGCCTAAAAACCTGAGGTTACTGGTTCGATTCCCGGTTGTAGCAAACTTTTGTTGTCCCTTTACGAAGAAATTATTCCTTGATTATGTTTTATATTTCAGGTACTATGTTTTACTACATGGAAAGCAAGTCAATAATGCAAATGAATTGCACAACAATGTTTTTACCGTTCTTTAACTATACTTTGCATTTGCATGCCTATCTGAATACATCAATGTCCTATACAGTTGGGTTTTTTTGTGTTTTTAGTTTATTAATAAATGATTAATCTTATCAGGTCTTTTAATGTGGAGTATGTTTGTTTATACATATAGCCTGTGAAGGTAAGTCACAGTTACCTTTTTATTTTAATGTTACTAGAAGGGGTGCATATACATACATATATATGTATATAAAATTTAAGAATGACCACATGGTAGTAATTAAATTATTTATTACAATCTGAACGTGAAAAAATATTTTCTTATCTAAACATATATACAGAATTAAGTACAGGTATTAATGTAAGGCAAAGATGCAAAGAAATTGAATTTTCTTTACAAATGTAAACAAAATACAGTATCAAAATGTCACTATATATATAATAGTTGTAAGAAAAAATATTTACAATATGTGTTACAAATATTTTAGAACTTTTAATATTTCAAGTGTAAAAAGTAGAAATAAATGAAAAAAAATCCAATTGGAACAGTAACAAATCCCCATATCAAACTGTACATTGTTCATTGAAATTAATTAATATTTACAATATTTACACCGCACTATAGGACTTGCAAAATTATCTGCAATTATTTGCCCTTTTCGGCAGCCCACCTCTCCTTTTCAGCTTCATAAAAAGAGGACTGACAAAACTCCCCCCATGTCATTTCCCCTTTCATTCCCTGGGACTGGTACAAGGACAGGACTTTTGCAGGACAGTAAATGTACTTCCCATTCACACCAGGGAACCCAGTGTGAACATGGGAACTGTTTGGGCCTTGTTTGAGAGGTCTGTGGCAGAATCTGCACAAACACCCAGCAGGCTGCTCCTCCTTGGCCTTCCTTTTTCCCCCGTTCCACCATCACCAATCTTACTTCAGCTGCGCGTCGTTTTGCAACCTCCAGCTCTCGAGCGAAAAATGGTGTGTCCGCAAAGTCAGAAAATGACATTCGAGGGTCAGACAGGCCCTCTGCCACATAGGTCTGGTAAACCTTTTGTGAGCAGTAAAAATACTTTACCTCTGCAGACTGATAGAAGAAATGAACAGAGGAGCCGTCACCCTGAAAACGGGACTTTGGCTGGCCACATGCTAGACAGTTCCTAGTTCTCTTCTTCATGGGCTGCTGATCTTTCTGCTGCTGTTGCACAATCTCCTTCACCATTTGCTCAATTTGTGCTTTCGTTAGTGGAGCATCCTGGGGCTTAATGGTAGAGGGGTTCACAGTCGCAGGTGGAATAGTGACTACTGGAACACTAACAGTCTCACTACGTTCTGTTAGATGATGCCACAGCTGTTGCGTCTCTAGAAGCTTCTCTGGGCTGATGTTTAAAGATGATTTTGTGTTTTTCATCTTGGCTAGATGCTTCACGTAACGCGAAATATGGTGTTTGGTTGTCGGGTGCAAAAGGCTGTTTGGGTCTTTCTGGGAAGCCTGAACACAAACGGCATATTCAGCATCCACCTTAACGAGGCAGTCTTTCTGCCCATGGTGCTTTTGTAGAAGCTGGTCAATCTTATCCCTCATGGGCTGTGTCCAGCGGGAGTGGTCCAGCACAAAGATCAGACCACCTGCTTTGATGGGACCTTTGCGGGCAGCTCGAGGAGAGGCAGCAGGAAGCAGAGGTGTCACTGGTGTCTGTAATGGAGGGAGAGACATTAAAGTTTAGATTCAGAAAGAAACTTTATTAGTCCTCAGTGGGCAATTCATTTCTGCAGCCATTAGAATCTGAAATTTAAAAATATCAGGATTTTCCTCACAAAGTTTTATTAAAGTGGTGACAAAATGTGATGAAAAATACCTTTTTGGGGCTTTGCTGGACCCCACCTTGTGAGCCTAATGTAGCCACAGCAGCAGTGCCTCCCTGAAACAAAAAAGCAGAGTAAAACTAAGAAATTAATTTTTTTGTTGGTCAATATTTGCATAAAATATTTATTTAATTGCTGTGGAATATTTGAAAATGAAAGAATCAATCTGGTCACCAAACACATCTGGAGGATCTCCTGCTGGGGCTGCAGAGAATGATGAAGGTGGAGCAGGTGCAGTGCAGTGTGCCAACTCTGGCTGACCAGAAGCTGCAGGTGATACAGAGGAACTTGAGGATGCTGCAGGGGTTCCTGGGAGGTAAATTGTATAATGTAGGTAAGTATAATTAAAAAAATGTATCAATGATGATATGTTTTATTATTGAAATAATGTACTCACTGAGACCCAAAACAGGCTCTGGTCTTAAGGGTGGTGTGGTCTTGCTTAATGGAACTTTGAGAGCAAGCAACTCTGGAGGTACTGGTACAGGACGCTTCAAAGAAGCTGTGGAAAAAAAAATCTGAAGCATAGTATTCTGTAAACAGATCAAATGCACGCAGATGTGCATTTATCCACCTGATGTAGGAGTGACAGAGGTGCTGCAATCACCAGCTTGGTCTGGTTTCGAGACTGCTGCCGTTGCTTTGAAGTTTCCTGAAGCAGAAAAATATATTTTTACCACCATTACCCACATATATCTTCTTGACAAAATACATATAAAGACAATGGAGGTAATCAAGTAACATGTGGGTGTGATATGATAAATGATTTGTAATTCTTTAGCTTATTTAATTATGTGGTGGGTCACCATCTCATTTGAATGAATGATACATTTTTATAAATCATTGCATTTATTTTTCTTTTACTCAAAAATCAATTTCATATTACACCCTCAGCGTGTAATAGAACATGAACATGCTTAAACTTTGTACTTACCCTCAACGACACAAAATAAAAGCCTTCAAAGAACACAATGAACACATACATTAAATCAAGCCTGAACTTGACCAACCAAGGAACGAGAACGACGGACAATAAAAAGATCAATTCATGTCAGAATAATCTCCATGGTTGGAAGGAAGGAAGGAAACCTTTGGCCATAGAGACTCCATCTGAAACTGAAAGCACAGTAAAGACCCTAACATTAACAAATCAGTGATGACTTTAATACCATTATTTTGCAGTAACAGAAACATTTAAGTATTTTAAAACTGAGCCCTTTGTGATACTAACAGAGAATTGAGTTTAGACAAAAAAAAATGCACAAATGCTGTGTTGTTGAAATAAAGTTTAACCTTGTGTCTGAATGAAAACATCTGATGCTCACCTAGTTGGCGACCCTGGTGACGTGGACCAGCTGGTGGACAGGCAACCATTTTCTGCTCAGTTTTCTTCTCTGAGCCTGCTGCAGTGACAAAAATACAAAAACAAAGACTTGAATAAAGTGGGTACAGTTTCAGTCAAAACTATGGACATATGAACATATTTGTTATTCCTTCTACTGGGAAACATTTGTGTAAACAGACTCTTTGCATGTGTTATTGTTACCATCGTGAGGAAGAAGTTTGGATGGAGACTGTAAGCATAACTCTTTCCAGTTCTTCATCAGCTTCCATTTCTTAAAAAAAACAAAAAAAAGTTTCTCAAATTTTCATATTTTGGCACGATTTCTGAAACAGTCTCACACAGACAACAAACCTGAAGGATAAGAAGAAGCTGAAGGGAGAGATTGCTCTGAAGCACTCTGGGATGTTCTCTGTTGAAGGTACTGCTGCAGCCTATGCATCTTGCTTCCTGGAACACAATTTCTTTGTAGGATGAAGGTGGCATATCCGTCTGCCCTGTTCTCCTAGATCTCCCTCCAGGTCTTCTTTGAATGAACTCCGAAGCCAACTAGGTTTTCATCAACCTCCACAACAGCTTCAGGTTCAGAAGACTTTTTAGAGAGGTATTCAAGAAGCTCGACTATCTCTGAAAAGCTTCTGCAGTACTCCAGAAAAGACAGAAGGTTTTCTTTTTTAGGACCCTCTGGATTAAACTGTCCAGCTCTCTCCTCTTCCTCAACTTTGTGGATCAAATACACAACATATCTGATGTCATTTTCAAGAATCCAGCGGAAGGAATTCCCCTTATACTTCCCAAACTGGACCAAATACTCCCCCAGCAATTCCTGCCTATCGGAGACATCGCCACCTCTCAAGAAAACAATGGAGCGAGCGTTCTCTTTAACCTTGTCTTCTCTGAGAGCAGGCAACCTGTCTTGGATATTTGGATTGTTCTTGATTTTTTTTTTAGCTTCGTCTGAGGGATCTTGCCTCAGATACCCATGAGGCCCTCTCCTGAAGTTCACCTCTACCTTTCCAGGGAACACAAGTTTTCTCTTCATCCTAAGAGACATCAGACAATAATGACACCACACCATAATGTGTTGATCGACCACATAATGTAAATCATTTATTAGTAATACAAGTTTTATTCATCCATTGGCACAGTTAATTTTGGTATTCTGTAAACACATGAAAGGCACGAAGGTGTTCATTTATCTACCTGATGTAGGAGCGAAGGGCGTCCTCCTACATCACAGGGTCAGGAGCCCTGTGACCCCTGTAATAGGGTTAACAGGGGTCACAGGGCTCTTGCACCCTGTTATGCCTGTGTCAGTGAATTAACTTTATGCCTTATTATTATAAAACAATAAACACTTGCTAGGGATATTGTGATGGACCGTCAGTAAACAACTTCTCTATTCATCCGATGTAGAAGTGTACTTTGAAAGCAAGCCTTTCCAAAAAAATCGCTTATGATTTTAAATAAATTAATTAATGGACTAAATAGCAGTAAAATACACAGGTTTCTTTAGCTATAGCTTGATAGATTTTTAAAAACTTTTAACATCTTACCTTGTTTACGATGGGATTTTAATATAAGCTAAAGTTGCTAACTCTTTCCAAAACTTCGGCAGTTTAAATAATAATAATACAAATTATATATAACTTTAACATTCTGCTGAAAATGATCACTTACGTTATTTGGAGAAGGATGGATACTTCAGATACGATTGTGAAGGAAAGTCGATCGGCGATTAAAGTGTCTTGGGGATTTTCCCGACACTACTACAGTCGCTTCGATACAGCCCGCCAATCAAAACAGGCTTAAAGTTCTTCCTTATTGTAATCGCAGAAAGCGAAGACGTGAAAACAGCGCCCCCAAAATCCCGCTGGTGGTCAAACAGTGCATTACATCCGTAGTGTTAAGAACTACCATAGAGAATGAATGGGAGACCGGGATTCGATTCCCCGACGGGGAGGCACAACTTTTTCATATTTCAAATTAATATTTTAGATTAATCTGATCTGAGACGCCATGTCGCCAGATCTAGTAACAGAGTAGTTATTACACGGTAATTACTATATATATATATATATATATATATATATATATATATATATATATATATATATATATATATATATATCTCCCCATTTACTCTTGAAATTAGTCTGTCAGTTCTCTATTAATAACTAGATAGTTATGTACCTGAGTTCCAGCTCAGAGTTTGTAGTTTAAGTTCCATTTTGCTCTATTGTTTTATATTAACATGTAGAATATTTGCTAGTGGGTTTTTACTATTTTTCCATTTCATTGAGGTAGATTTGATCATAAATAAGAACTGAGGATAAGATTGCCCTGTCAATAGGACATATTTTATGTTTGCACTATGGACAACTGACTGTATGAATAATTCTGGTCCTTTTATGTTGGTCCTTTTATTTTAAGTGTATGTGGCGCCCCACATACACTTAACACTAGCTAAGCACCAATAGCTAGTGTTTTGGGTTCATACTGTCCTTGATGATGTTTATTCATGTTGATTCAGCTGGAGTTGGAGACACAATGTGAACATACCTTCATAATCTTGTTTTATATTCAGATTATACACCAACTTGTTTAATTCTCATCGTGTGTTAACCACAACAGAAACTGAGACGGATATAATCTCTGCTTGTCTTTACACAAGTCCATCCAGCTGGGCTTTTCTGCAGAAATTACATCCGATCCTCCTTGAAAGCTTCAGAAGTCGATTGTCAGAATATTCAATTACTAAAATAATCATTTACAACAAACTGACCTACAGAACAGTAGGTCCTGTAGGTGAGTTTAGTCTGTTACCTGAGGTAAAGTATCTTAATTCATTGAGGCAGAAAATGTCTCCTTTTCAGCCAACTGCTAAATCACTAACGTTTAATTCTTTTGTTTCTATCTTTCAGATTTTTGTGAAATGTTAGGATTGAACCTGATCCCTAATGTTTACGGTGATGATGCGATGCTGTCTTTGTGTCCAGCTCCGACCACCTAGGCCCCATCAGAACCTCAGACGTCCTCAGAGATCCGCTGCTGCTCAGACTGCAAGTAGAAACTCAGCTGGTCTAACGACCTTCATCCTGCTGTTCTGTCACATGATCATCTCTCACACAATCCAGCAGCCTGCTGTTTCTGGCCATCCAAGTAGCATTCACACCCTCCTATTCATCGCCCAACAAGCTGTTCTGAAATCATCCTCTTTCACTTCCTGATCCAGCTGATCAGCTGACCACACCGAACCTCCTGACTTCCTGTTCTAACAGCAGCAGCTCCACAGAGGAGGTGAGCACCATGAGGCTGTCCTGAGAGACAGCAACCAGTCAGACTTATTTAATGGTCGATGGTTCATTAAGTTTCCTATTTAAACCACGTTGTGTAACTCCAGTCATCAGAGCAGCAGTCAGGATGTTTCAGATTAAAACAGTTTCCTCGGTTTAAACCACAGACCCACTGATCTGAGTGGATCCATGTATTCCCATATTGTTACATCCATGAGTTCAGTTCTGGCTTCAGTGATGATAATAATGATTAGTGTTTGTAGGATCAGCAGGAGGGCAGCAGGCTGATCCTGGTTCTGGTTCTGATGGCTGCTGTTTAGCTCTCCCTGAACTGCTCCTGAGTTCCCCATCTTTGCTTTTTGTTGTTCAATAAAAAAGCCATTCGACTGCATTTTACCCCCATACCTAATTTGTAAACTTCCCAAAAAGAAGCTCAAAACAATTCAGTTCTTGTCCAAGAAATTAATACCATTAATTAATAATTAGTACAAAAAACTGAAATAGGCAACAAGAGAAATTACAAAAACAATACAGCAACAGCAGAAACTACTTAGAAATGTTATCAGTCTCTTCCTGAGCAGCTTTTCAGCAAAAGATTGAGAAGCTGCTTCTCCTGCTGCTGGACCTTCTTTTTGTTGTCTCGGCCCAGCGCCCTCCTGGCCCTGGAGCTGACCTTTACAGCAGACTTTTCCCAGCAGGCTGAGGGCCTTTTTTAGTGTCTGTTGAAAGAGGAGAAAATCAAATCAGGTAATCAGGTTTTCATGTTGTGATAATGACTCACTAAATATAATTAGAAAAAAAAAAGAAAATGATTGTTTCTTGTCTTTTCTTTTTCAGGAGGAGTTAAGGAGGGACTCTGCAGGGAAAAAAACACATGGAAAGAAATTAAATCCAAGATGAGTACTGCCCCTTAAAGCTGCACACTGTCTGAAGGAAAGAGGACAATAAGAAAGACCCTCACCTCATCCTCCTCATCAGAGGACTCCGATGTTCTCCTTCTTGGCCCTCTTCTTTTTCTCCTCAATGTCTTGCATCTTCTCCTCCAGCTCCGAGAACCCCGTCTCTTGAAGAGAGAATGTGTCCTCATCCTACTTCTTGAAGCTGGAGGGAGGGAGAACAGGATGCGGGCCTGTTCTTTGGCTGGACGGCGCTCTTAGCGAGGGAGGTCTGCGAGGGACATCATTGACTGAGAGAAAAACAAGCCCACCAGTTCTCCTTTCCACTCATGTTGATCACAAAGCCCCGGGCATCCTCCCCTGTGTTCTTCCGAACCTCCCTCACCTCGACCACCGTCATGTTCACGAAGACCCATGTTCTATCTCTGTAAATGGAGGCGACAAATGCACTGAGGTAGCCGTAAAAACAACTCCTCAACTGGTTGCGCTCTTCCTCCTCCATTTCAGATGAGGCGGTAAAGAGAAAAAATGTTGGATGTTGCATCTCTTCTGTACACATTCAACATTTGGAGAAGGATGGCAACATCTTACCTAGCAGTTCAGGGATCTTCACCCTGACCAGCTGCCTGCAGCTGGTCCAGGACCACTGCTGATACGGCGCGCTGCTCCTTGGCCGACTTCACCTTAATCTGATGAAGAGCCACCTCAGCTTTTCTCTAGGCAGCCATGCCGGCGTTGATCTTTCACCATGTCTGATCCTTTAAATTATGCAGGGGAGCACGGATTATAATCCAGGAGATTATAATTATATCAATTGAAATTTTTTAAAATTATTTTAAATTTGAATCTCCTCACTGCCACTCCACACATGCTTTATCCAATCTTGACACACTTTAACTGGGAACCAGGCCCTCTTTGTCATCCCCAGGTGAGGTCAGCTCCACCTGAAAGCGACTAGAAAACACAGGGCAATAGAAATTTAGGATTACTCGCTCTGTATCGCCCCATGAACCTGCTGTGGAGGAACTTATAAGAGAGTCTCAGCTCTTTCAGGGTCTGCTTCCATGTTTTTGACCCGGTGGGTCTGGGACAGGCGCCACCTACTATGGCTGACTGAGCGGCAAATAGCAGCTGACTTAAAAAACCCTGAAAGATTAATTGTTTCATCTTTCCATTGAAACACGGATCAATTTATTAATAAAGATACGGAGAAAATGATGCATTGTTGATGAATAAAGGATGTTTCTGTTTCTAATTTGTTACGGAAGTTTTCTGTAGTCATTTGACAGGACAGTAAATGTATTTCCCAGTCACACCAGAGAACCCAGTGGACATGGAGTTTGTTTGGGCCTCGTTTCAGAGGCCTGTGGCAGAACCTGCACAGACGCCCAGCAGGATGCTCCTCCTTGGCCTTTCCTTTCCTCCGATCCTCCGTCACCGCCTGGCTTCGGCTGAGAGTAGCTTTGCAGCCTCCAGCTCTTGAGTTGTAGAAGTTGGCAAACGGCATTCTAGGGTCAGTCAGACCCTCTGCTACGTCGGTCTGGTAAACCTTTTTACAACTAATAAAAATACTTTACCTCTACAGACTGATCAGTGAACAGAGGATCCATCACCCTGAAAACGAGACTTTGGATGATGGACAGTTCCTTGTTCTCTTTTTCACCAGCTGCTGATCTTTCTGCTGCTGCACAATCTCCTTAAACATTTGGTCAGTTTGTGTTTTTGTTCAGGGAGCTAAATTAAAGTTTAGATTCAGAAAAATCTAAATCTAATCTAAATTGGTCTGGCCTGTAACTTCCTTGGAGAGTCTGTTCAGGTCTGAGAGCAAATCAGGATCAAAAACAGCAGGGAGCTTCACATCTGGTAGTTTCAGATCCACAAGGCGATGTAACTCTAAATGAGCGATTCCCATCATCCCTGGTGCCTGGAAGAGCTCAGTGGATACCTGAGTCCCAGTGACCCACCTGGCCTGGTGGAGGTGAAACCCCTCCTGCTGAGAAGTTCCCTGCAGATTGATCCATGGAGGTACAGCTGCCTCCTCAGCCTTGACGTGGTTCAGTTGGATTGTTACACCATGTCTGTAGAGGATACCCCCTCCAACCTCTGGGTCACTCAAGCAGCCATGGAGGATGTGAACCCATTGGATTCTCCACACTTTGAGCACTCATGTTCTGAGAAAACCCTCTGCAGAGCACTCTCCACGCTCTCCACCAACTCTCCAGGATTCAGGACCTTCTTGTGGCAATGCTCTCTGATGTGCTGCTTCGTCGGGTTCGGTGGCTCGATCCCACAGAAGACATAGGCCTGCCGCACCGTCTGCAGGTCTGACTGGTCAACAACACAGAAAGCAGCTGACAGAAATGTGTAGAAGATGCTGTGCAGTGGATGATACTCTGAAATGGTTCTAGCTTGATGCTCATTCCACTGTTGTACTTCTTCCTAGAAACTCAAGTGCTGGTGAAGTTTCCAGAAGTTGCTTCAACTTTCCAAGAATCCCACAGCAGGTTTCCCTGAGGTCCAGGATTAGGGCTCATGAATGCAGAGCAACAATCAAAACATCGTCTGCTCTCATCTGTGGACCTACTGATGTGTGGCTTTTGATTGTCCTGCAGAAATGTATCAACAGGACAGCCCTGCATACATGGACTCCAGGATCTGGCCAGTTTCTGATTGCAGCATCACTCAGGACAGGAGATAAAGATATTTTTGTGAATGTCGGCACATCTTTCTGGGTGTGGTCTGCTCTCCAAGCTAGTTAAAAATGCCCTGAAGGAGCAGACTGAGGGTACGGTACTCCTGTATGACGCAGTCAACCAGGTAATGAGCTTCAGCTGTTACACCAAACCAGCCATCAGCATGTCCACCAAAACGAGCAGGAGTGGTTGTTCTCAGTGACACAGTGATGGCCAAATGAATGAATCGCCTCCTCGGTGTTCAGCCAATCTCCAGAGTCCTGCCTAATAACCTGATTTTTTGAAACGGACGCATCAAAAAGTTGTAGGAACACAACCTTGGAGGTCTGGATTTTAAGACCCTTGATCACAGAGTCCGGTCTCTCCATCCAGCGTATTTTTGACATGAGACAAGCGACGGTGCTCATACTTAAAGTGAAATACATCATTCAGCTGACTGGACGTTTATTTTGGAGACATTACTAATGACCTTCGCTGAAGGATAATAAGAAGATGGAGGTAGAGGTTGTGCTGAGCCCTGAAGACATCCAGGTCGTTATAATCTCCACAGCAGGTTGAGGTTCAGCAGGTCTTTTGGAGGAATAGTCATGGAGGTCAGCAATCTTTGAAAAGCCTCTGTTTTCGTTTTTGGGACTATCTGGATTAATCTGCCCAGCTCTCTCCTCTTTTTCATCTTTGCAGATTACATATAAAACATTTCCCTCGTGGTTTTCATTGATCCCGTGGAAAGTTTTGCCCTTGTACTTTCCAAACTGAGACAAAGCCTCACCAGCAGTTCTTGTCTGTCAGAGACATCACCACCTCTCCAGAAAACAACAGAGTGAGGGCTCTCTTTAACCCTATCTCCACTGAGAGCAGGTGACCTGTCCTGGAGATCTGGGTGGTTCTTCATTGTTTTTGCTTCATCTGAGTGATCTTGCCTCAGATATCCATTAGGTCCTCTTCAGAAGTTCACTTCTACTTTACCAGGAAATATCAGTTTTCTCTTCATCCTGAGAGACGTAACAAACAAACTATTGATTCACCACATCATGTAAATAATTTAATACAATTCTTCTAAAAGTCTTCATCTAACTTTACAATTACAAAGATTGCATCAATAAATTGTCATAAAATTATAAAACACTTGGTAGGGATATTGTGATAGACCCTCACTAAACAGATTCTTTATTCATTTTAGAAGTACTTTTTGTAGCAAACCTTATAAATTAATAAGCTTCTTTATTATTATTTTAACAAAACTAATGGTAATACACACTTTATGTATAGCTTAATAAATTATTTTAAATATTTCACGTCTTTGTTTATGAAGACGTGAAAACTCTGTCCCGTTTCTTCCAGACTGGAAGCCGTCTGGATGAAAAAAAAAACATGAACACTGTATGCGCTGAGTTTTTACCTTAGAGTGGCCAACTCTGTTATTCCTCTGTCAATTTGATACAGTAGGGGCTTCAATACTTCCCTTATGTGTCCTCTGTCACTTTTATCAGCAGTTAAAACTGCTTAATCCGTTAACATGTTAACCTGTTTTTCCGAGCCGCCTTTAAAAGCAACATGAGCGCTACGACGCTCGCGCTGGGTTTACACCTGTGCAACAGAAGGAGACCTGCTGCTGCTGTGCTGAGCTACGTGTTAGGATTATGGCAGCAAAACGCAAAGAATTTTTCAGTTTTTCCCCCAAACAGATGTTGAGTAAAGCTGTTGGATGCAGGTAAAGTTCGCTAAAAGATGACTAGCTAATATCAATACAGCACCTTAAGCTTAACAAGTAGCCTGTAGGCAACTGATGTTGTCTATGTTCAGCTACAATTTTGCCCCCGAAAAAGTCGATTATCCCCCGCCCCCCTCACACACGTCGTTCAACCAGACAGCTATTTGTAATCCATAGGGGGGCCCAGAAAATGTTTGGAAACCACTGGGGGGGCCCAGGAGAAAACGTTTGGGAATCACTGCTATAAGCTAAGCTACAAATTGCTAACTTGTTAAAAATGTTGGTATTTGAGATGAGTGTTTTAAATAAAACACAATTATTCTGTTTTAATTTCCTCATGGTGCTGAAAAATGATATTTGTTTGATAACAAGCTGTTTCTGTTCTGGATGTTTTATTAAAAGTTGTGAGGAAGCATCAGGTCTCGTTTGGTTTCTTCAGGTCCAAGAAGCTCCTATCTCCGTCCCTCGGCTCTCTTTCCTCTGTGAGGTTTAGCTGCTGTCACGCCTTCCTGTGAAGCAAAGCTAGTAGCATAGATTCACTATTTAAGCTGTTCCAGTAAGATTTGTATTTCAGGTACAACAGTAGCTGTTAAATATCAAAAAAAAATTCTGACTTATCTTACTGTGTCATTGAATATTGATTTGATCGCTTAGCTAATGCTAATTACTGCTAGCTCCATATCAATCCATCACAAAATCACACTTGGATAGACTTATAAACTGTAGTAAAATTGAATCCTTAAACAAAAGTCATGACGTCCCCAGCCGCCCCCATCTTGCTCCAAACAAAAAGTTTTTCTTTTCCGCTGTTAAGTCGCCGCTACCAACTGGAATGTAGTGTGGTTGGTTTGTTTTGGAGCAAGAAGGGAGGTGGGGGAGATGGCATCATCGGCCAAAATTATAACTTAATATCTCAGAAACCAAAACTGCACAAACAAAAATTTTAACGGCACAAACGGAGCACTAACCACTCAGACTAATTTGCTGGATTTTCTGACGTGGGTGGGGTGTCAGCTTCACACAGCTCAAACTGTAGTAAAATCGGAGGGCCCGACGTTAGGAAACCGCTCCAACCGCTGGAGCGGTTAGGAAACCGCTGTAACCGCTCCAGCCGCAGAAGGAGGGAGGCGGAAGGCTCTGGAGACTTAATGAAACATTAAGGAGTCATTTCTGCCGAGGGAAGCCAGTTGATTCATGATGAAGGACGTGAGGATACTCCTGGTCGGAGAACGTAAGTAGAGGGATATAGTCGGTAAATATGGGAGACTGATAAAATAAGCTAGAGCAGGGGTCACCAACACGGTGCCCGTGGGCCTCCGGTCGCCCGAGGAGCAAGTTGTAAAAAGAGCCATTGTCATCAGGGAGCACTGCCAAAAAAATTAAATGTTTTTACCTTGAAAGAATATTTGTTTATTTTTAGAATTGTTTTTTTAAGCGAATTATAAAAACGTTTAAAATAATTTGCTGTAACTCCTTTCTGGGGCTAGAGTTCAGAATTATGCGCAGACGCCTGTAGGATGTTATCAGAGGGCGGCAGCGCCTGCAGCTGTACGGCTGGACCCACAGCACGTCAAAGCCTAAATGTTACTGGTCAGTTTACTTTTGTTTATTTGGCGGCGTGGCGCTTTTTCTGCAAGCTAAAAATGAATGAGCGGAGTTTGATCTCACTCGTAGTTCTAACAGCGGTCCTTTGGATCCCGGCTTTTTACCGTGTGCGCGGTTCTGGTGGGTCACCGGATGGCTGACATCTGCCTACTGAGCGTCTCAGACTGTGGGTTTAATCTAGTCAAAACGTTCCCCAAAAGAGTAGAAATTAAGCAAACAATGTTGCATCACCTTCTCCTTTGGACGTCTGACACCACCTGAACCTGGGAATCAACATTCTCCTCTTTCCGTGGATCACACGCTTTGCTTTCATGTCTTTTTTATTTAGCATCGTTTGTAAAAAATAAATAAAAAAATAAAGTCCGCTGCTTTTGTGGTTTAGGTTTGTGCTGGTTTTGCGTTGGGGAGCAGGTTGTGCTCTTGCAGGTGCAGTGATAGTTTTGTGCTTCTCTCCGATCTGTATTTTTTTTCCGATGGATGGGTGATCCGTCAGCTTTAGCTCACAAAGGGGGGCAACTACATATTTATTCAGGTGGATGCGAAAACATAAAGCTTAAGCTTTTTGCAACTTTTCACTTACTTTGTTGATTTTACTGGATTACAAACATACTCTTGTAGATGAATGTGGTTTTGTATATTTTCTCAGTTTTACCATTAGTAATTGTTAAAACTGGAGGAGATTTTAAAAAAAAACCGATTTCTTCAAAAGTGACAACAAACGTGCATAGATTAGAAAAAAAATTCGGTCAAAATTCGGTTATAAAAAAGATCTCGATGGTCTTTTATATATATATATATATATGTGTGTGTGTGTGTGTGTATGTTATCCATGTGTTATAATTATAACTCAATTCAGGGCTGCACAATATTTGGGAGACAATCAATATGTTTTGCGAATGTTGCAATGTTGACATGACTGATAAATAACCAAATTCTTACCTGAACAGAGTTAAATGTTTCTGGACCTCTTTCATAGGAAGAGCCGGGATGATGAGTAATTTCTGTTTATGGAAAAATATAAAAATTAATTGCGTTCTTCTCAATATCATTCTATTGAAAATGTTGCTTTGTCAAAGAAAAAAGAGCATCCAAAAAGCTTCCTAAAGATTTATTTTATGTTTCAAAAAACAACAAATGTCACTAAATATTTTACTGTCACAAAGAGCCTGAATGCTTGGGATCTCGATGGTCTTTTTAACTTTGATGTTCCTCCAGAGATTTACATGTCAGACGGTAATGTTTTGGGACATTTGCTGAGTGCAGAGTTATGAAGCTTTTTATAGCAGTCTTTTGAGAAGATGTGCAACTCTTTTCGATACTTAATGATGCAGACAATATTTCTCTTAATGTAGTAAAACTCCGTTTCCTATTGCTGTACCCATCATGCTAGAATAAATGTCAGAGTGCTCTTAATAGCTTCATTGTTTTGCTTTTGTCCTGCAGCCAAGGTGGGGAAGACGTCACTGGTCATGTCTCTGGTTCGTGAGGAGTTTCCTAATGAGGTACGAATCAACATAAACTCTGATGGTGTGTAATATGTCAGATTTTAACCTAAAAGGCTGTTTATTACACACATATTTGTGTTTTATAAACTTGTAGTGAAAATATTATGCCAGCCTGGATTATAACGGTGATCTGTCTGTCAGGTTCCTCTCAGAGCTAAAGAGATCACCATCCCAGCTGACATGACCCCAGAGAGGGTACGCACACACATCGTGGACTACTCTGGTAACTCTACACACACACACACACACACACACACACACACACACACACACACACACACGTTCTCTCAGAAAAACAGTAGAATCGACACAATTAACAAATCTGTCCGTATTAAACCCCTCTAGCCTTCCTGCGCTTGTTCATACTTTAAATTTATTTTAATACAAGTCTACCAGGCCAGAATTTGTTACTTATAATAAAGGCTCAAGCTTTAATCACTAAATTACCTATTTATGTGTCAACGTTATTTAGATTCTTGATAATCCAAGAGCTTCTCCAAATAAAGCATCAAACAGAAAAACATTAAAATTCAGGAGGTAGAGAAAACAATGTCACTGATTAATGTGTTTTTAAAATCATATTTAGAAGCAGAGCAGACTAAAGAGCAGCTCTATCAAGAAATCTCCAAGGTACGTCTGATTTCATTCTCACGGTTGTTCTTAGTTTATCTCAGGAGTCTCAGGCTGATGTTTCTGTTTCTCTTTGCAGGCCAACGTGATCTGCATAGTTTATTCTGTTAACAACAAGAAGTCCATTGAAAAGGTGAAATAATTTCCCTCCACATTAAGCACAGTTAAACTACAGTGTGTTTAGAAACTGAATTTAATGCCCTAAATATCAGACCTGACCAAGGCATACTTCCTGCTCCGTCTGCAAAAACGAATTTTGATTCTGATTTTAATACTTTACAGATCTGGATATTTAAAAATAAAAAATAAAAAAGATTTTTCTGTGTTATTTACATTCCCAGTTTGCAGCTTCTACACTTGAACCCTGATGAATGTAGAAATATTTTTTTTAAAATTAAGAGTCAGGTTTTGTACTGAGATCTCAATATTAGCTGAAAAGCTTTAAAAACTTTGGTAATTTGACTCTGGAAATGTAATAAAAAATAAGTTTTCTTGATCAAATCTGGTTCAGATCATTAGCAGGATCTAATTCAGTGTTTTCCTCCTACAGGTGACAAGCCACTGGATTCCTCTTATAAACAGCCACACAGATAAAGAGAGCAGGTGAATAAACCTGCAGTAGCAATCATTCTTTCATAGTTAATCCTTCACATACTTTTTCAGCTCATTTAATTACAGAAAGCATTTTAAAATGTTTAATTTGTGTGATTTATTAGATATATCTTGATTTTTTTTTTTAAGAAAAGAAACTCTTTATTGAAGTGATACCAGCAAAGACTTTTATCTTTACAGACACAGTTTAATAAATGAAAAAAATTGTTGGTGATGCTGATTGGTTTTATGTTGATCAGCTTCATTATTTCTGTATCAATAACTCTGTATTTCAGGGTACCACTGATTCTCGTGGGGAACAAGTTGGACCTGGTGGAGCACAGCAGCATGGAGACCATCCGGCCCATCATGAATCGGTACCAGGACATTAAGATCTGTATAGAGGTAAAAAAACAAAAAAAAACAAAAACTGATTCAGCCTCTAATTCTTCACACAAGATGATGAATATAATGTAAGTAGTCTACAGGATCAGGCTTAATTACAGTAGAGAGATGAACCTATGAAACGGTGAACAGAGATCAGACCCCGACGCCGTTTACATTCTAACTGAGTCATTAATGGGTTTATGTTACCGAGTCCCTCACGCAGACGCCCTGACGTGGCTGAGTTAGAGGCTTGGCTGGCTTCTGTCTGCATTGCTGCTTTTATTCAGATTTCTACCATGCCACACGTCCCATCGCAGTTTTTCCCTCTTCAGACAGATCAGTTACAAGATTAGAGGAGCTCAGCAAGGAGGACGTGAAAGTTGGCACATGCACTGTTGGCACAGATCTAGGCTCACACCTGCCGCACTAAATAGCGTGAAGCAGTGTTTTACTGCGGCCTCAGAGAAGACGGGGGTTACGATACGCAACATGGAGATCTGGTTCGGTTTGTCCGACTTATTAGCAGAGGATGGAGGCATGAGATGCTGGTGGTTTGATAACTCTGAGTAAAAGTTTACAGTATTTACACAAAAATCTCATATTGTTTCCACAGATATCATGGGGCTGCTCTGGGGCAGCGTGTGATCATCACAGAAAACTCCCCGTGTCTCTGACTCGTCTCTGACTCGTTGTCCAGCATCAAACACTTTCACCTGTGGAAACAATATGAGATTTTTGAAAATGTAGCTGGTTAAAACCTTTGTTTCATTTTAACAATTAATTAAAATCCTCCCCCCCCACCCAAAAAAAAATAGATGAGGTTCTGTTTGCTACAATTTCGTGAAGATTCGCAAACACTTCTTTAGTTGTAAACATTACTAGATGTTTAAAACTGCAAACAAAAGGTGAAAACCTAAATTTGAAAGAGATTTGTGTTGCTGTAATAAAACCAACTCTAAAGTCAACAGGAGGTATTGGCTTTGGAGAAAGGAGTCCCTTTGTGTGCAGAGTAAGTAAATACGTATGAGGAAATGTATCCTTATGAGAATAAGGCATTAGTATTTTGCATATGTGTTTGTCTCCATCATTGAATCTCTACTAAGCCTTTTTTTTGTGCAGATTTCTAGTTTGACATTTCAGGATATTTTTTTGATCTTCTTTTAACTTTTTTTCCCCACAGTGTTCTGCCAAGAACCTGGAGAACATCTCTGAGGTTTTCTCCTGCGCCCAGAAGGCTGCTGTCCACCCGATGGGAGAGAAAGCTTTCCTCCTCTTCTGCCCAGAGGAGAAGAAGGTGAGGTTTGTTAGAAGCAGAACACATTTTGAATCATCTAGGGATTAGGAAGTCATCGTAACATCAAGTTTATTTTCGAAATGCTGCTTCTAGGATTTCCAGGATGCTGAAGGTCTGACCAGCTGATGCCAGTTTTAGATTTTTCTGATTTATTTTTAATAGAGTCAAGCTCAATCCTGCATATAAAAATGAGGAGAGGGAACTAAAGAGTACTTTTCCTCTCTGATGTCGCCTTCAACAGATCTAATTATTTTAACCCTCATAAATTTCGACCCCTCCTGTGTGTTGCAGCTGAAACCTTCCTGCATTAAGGCTTTAGCTCGGATATTTAAGATCTCCGACCTGAACAACGATGGGGTCCTGAACGACGACGAACTCAACCTCTTCCATGTAATTCTTTAATTATGCATTTGATTGTCAGATCTGTTGCTACAGAAATTAATATAACCTTATTTAAAGAGGTATATTTAAGTATGAACAAATCTGGGGAAAATATCTCAATGCGTTGTTGCTTCTGTTTACAGATAATCTGTTTCAATACGCCTCTGGCACCTCAAGTCTTAGAAGATGTGAAGGACACGGTGATGAGGGACTTGAACAACGGATTGAGATATGACGGACTCACCCTCAGAGGTCAGACTTGTGTCTCTTTTGTTTCCTTTACCTCTCTGTCAGGTTTTGACCGGATCCCGGATCCCATCCTCTCATTGGCTGGTCGTTGCAGGCTTCCTCTTCCTGCACACTCTGTCCATCCTGCAAGGTCTACACGAAACCGTGTGGACGGTGCTGAGGAGGTTCGGATACAACGACAACCTGGAGCTCACATCAGAATATCTGTTCCCTCTGTAAGCATTTACTGAAGACACAGCTCTGTTTAACACTAGAAATTATAAAAACATCCAGATAGAGGAGTCTTACTGAAAACACTATTTCACTTCTCTGTATTTAAGAGTGCAGTAAAAAAAAAAACACCTCAATGATTCAGTCTGATTCTTGAAATGTTTTATTACCTCATGGCCATGAAAACCTGCCAGCAGCCATATGGTCCTGTGTGGTTGCTGTTGTTGCCTGATGTAACCCAAACTGACCCAGAGTCCGTCTCCGTTTAGACGCTGCTGTTGGAAACTCGTCAGGTCAGCTGCTGAACTAATGTTTGCTCCTCTATTTCAGGATAAAAGTCCCTCCAGGCTGCACCACTGAGCTAAACCACAACGCTTACCTCTTTCTGGAGAGCGTCTTTGACAAACACGACAAAGTGAGTGGTCATGCACAACAGAGCATTTTAGCTAGTTTGTGCCTGTTTAGTTCAAAATACGCTCCTAATTTTAATGCAGCAGTTTTCTGCCAAAGCCAAAAGTTTTACCTGTTTGTTTTATTGCAGGACAGAGACTGTGCGCTTTCCCCAGAGGAAGTGAAGGACCTGTTCAGCGTGTTTCCCTACATGCCCTGGGGTCCGGATGTCAACAACACGGTGTGCACCAACTATAAGGGATGGATCACATACCAGGGATACCTCTCCCAGTGGACGTGAGTGGCTTTCCATTAATACATGCATTCAGGCACCTCTGTCCCACCAATTTTGATTAACCCAAATACCTTCAACACAAGGTCAGATCCAGAGTTTCAGAGCATCTAAGTCCTGATTCCTCCTTGTTGTTGCCGGCAGGTTAACAACATATCTGGACGTCCAGAGGAGTTTGGAGTATTTAGGTTACCTCGGCTACTCCATCATCTATGAACAGGACTCCCAAGCTGCTGCTGTTACTGGTAATGGATCAGATTGTGTTTAATGCTAAATGTTTTTTTAGGTAAGCTGCAGTTGAACAACAAGTAAACAGGGATTTTAACAAAACAATGGATGTTACCAATTTAATCTAAATGGTTTTGTTTCTGTAAAAGTGCCTAAAAGTTGTTAAACATGCAACGGAATAATTATTATATTTATTTATTTGTTGTTTTTATTTTGTGTATCAATTTCTTCCTCAGTGACGCGTAAAAAGCACATCGATCTGCAGACTAAGCGAACGCAGCGAAGCGTCTTCCGGTGCAACGTGTTGGGGGCGCGTGGCAGCGGGAAAAGTGGCTTCCTGCAAGCTTTCCTCGGCAGAAACCTGCAGGTCAGTCAGAGCAGCTACAAAGACGCTTTAGAAAATGCATCTCATATTATTTATTTCAGATGTATCAGATAATAAATATGTATATTTGTAGAATGTTGCAAATTACAATAAATGTAAATGATTGAGAAAATAAAACTGAGTGAGGAAATGTTTGGTTTATAGAAAAAACTAATAACTTTCTTAGTAGATTTTGTTTTTATATACAAATTGTCTATGATTTGCTACATAATTTGATTTTCACGTCAAATTTAATTTCATTCCTTAGTATTTTGACTTACGAACTGCAATACACTCATTCAAAAACCAAAACAATGTGTTTTCACTACATTATTTAAAAACGATTGAGAAATTTTGAAGATTGTACATTTAGTGTCTGATTAGCTTGTCTGTATTTGCAAGTCTAATACTTGCAGATTTATAACAAGGCTCATTTATTTTAAAACAGACGTCAAATAAGCCGTTAAACAGCCCTGTACCTCACTCCGAAAAAAATAAAGACAATTTCAGAATTTTGTTGCGTTTTGTTTCATGATTTGTGGAACCTTTAGATCAGGGGTCCCCAAACTTTTTCCTGCGAGGGCCACATAGCTGTTCCTTTCTCTGGTCGGGGGCCGGTCTTAGTTTTTGGAGAAAGAAACCTTAGAAAATTTTTGTCGATGGGGTTGGGGGGGGGGGGGGGGGCTGTTCTGTCTTTGAAACTGTAGAGGGGGGTGGGGGGAGTTGACGGTTGACGAGACATTCACGCTTTTAGATAGATTTTTACCCAGAATGCAAATGGAAAAAACCGTGAGTGAAACGGTGACTGGGACTGACTAGAATATATTCCATTGAGGGAAAGTTAGTTTCACATCTGCTCAAGCCCCCTTGTGGTTGAAGAAAAATCCACATACAAACCAGAAAATACAATATATGAAAAAAAACACTGAATGCTCTCTGGTATGAGGAGGCGGGCCGGATCCAGCATTGTTCAGGGGACCGGACCAAATGATGTGGCAGGCCAGATCCAGCCCACGGGCCGTAGCTTGGGGACCCCTGCTTTAGATAATAAAACCCTAATATTAATCAAGCAGTTGAAAGTGAATACTTTGTGCTCAAATGTTCAGAATTGTCTAAAGACTCCAGACTGGAAAAGTATATTATTTGAAATTTAAAAAAAGCAGCCGGAGCCCCAAAAACAATTAAAGGGAATAGTAGTTGTTCGCTCATGACTATAAATGGATCAGCCAGTGTTAAAATGCTGGTCAGCATCTACAACGTGGAATTTAAAGATCCCGAATTATTTTCTGCTTTGATATTTTATGAAAAACTTTCACTTGTTATGAAATCTAAATGTAACACTTGTTGAAAACTGTGTGGAAATAATTTATTGCACTCTACTTGTAACACATCACCCAACATGCTTATTGTTAATCCATTCTTCAAAATGGCAAAGACAAGAGAACATGCCATTCAAGCGAGACAAAGATTTGTTGGTCTTTACAAAATGGCTGAAAGAAAAAGAAAAAAAAACTTCCACCCAACCTGGCTGTCCGTGTTTCTGTCTACTTCTGTCAATAAATAGTTCAAAATTAACTTATTTTAGCTCAAAGCAAAAATGTTCCTTAATTGGATATTATTGACTTCATTGTCCACCACAGAGACGGATCCGGAGCAGAGAAGACCAAAAGTCCAACTATGTCATCAGTACGACCTATGTTGACGAACAGGAGAAGTACCTGCTGGTAAGAACCTTTTATTCTGAGCAGAAACTCTCCGGTTTACCGCTAAATAATCGCCTTGTATTACGGCTTCAGTTCGGGGCTGACGGCTAATCCCTCCGTCTCTTGTCCGCTCTCGTCCAGCTCCACGAGGTGACGCCAGATTTCGACATGCTGTCCGAGCCCGACCTGACCTGCGACGTGGTCTGCCTGGTGTACGACGTCAATGACCCTCGTTCTTTCGAGTACTGTGCTAAAGTCTACGAGGTGCGGCTCCAGACGGTTAGGTTGATAACTTTCTGTATCAGTATTAGAGGAAAACATGTGATTATTTCTTCCTGTAGGAATACTTCATAGACAGCAGGACGCCCTGCCTCGTGGTCGCTGCCAAGTCCGACCTGGCCGAGGTTGAGCAGCAGTACAGCCAGTCGCCCCTCGACTTCTGCCGCAAGCACAAGCTCCACCCGCCGCAGCCGTTCACATGCAACACGACCGAGGCTCCCAGTATGGACCTCTACACCAGACTCACCCACATGGCCATGTACCCGTGAGTATCAAGACACCACCAAACCTCTTCTCCTCATCTAACCTGTCTTGCTTTTTTCTGGAAGATTATCTGACCATAAGAGGTTAAACACCATTGATTTTATTACGTAACTTCTACATGATGTGATTCAGCTGAAGATGTTCAAGTTTGGTCTCAGTCTCTGAAATCGAGTTTCCACTTTTCCACCGTATCTCCCAGGAAAGTCTCTCTAACTCTTTGTCTCTAATAAACCAGAGCTGAATGGTTTCGTTCAGTCATTTAAGTCTCTCTAATCCTGGTCGGTATCTTACGAACTCAAAGCTCTTTGATCAGATTAGAATTCAGATTAGATTATGAAGCACTTAAAGGGATGTGCTTGTTTAATCTCACTTAGCAGTTCTTAGAGCCCCGTTCTTTAAATACTGAAATCACACAGTAGCGAGTAGCAATTTATCAGTTTAAATAAAAGTCATGGCAGACGGGCTTCTGGGTAAACTGAGGCTTGGTGATGTTGGGGGTAAAACCTGCTTTAAACATTAGATTATCAGGGAAACCAGCTTGTGTTTGTTCTGTTGATCCTCTGCAGGTTGACTGTCCTCATGCTTCACATCTCAATAAGCAGGATTTAATCGAGCATCTTAAGTTTTTGGTTTACAGCCAGCAGGTTTTTGTAGAGAATTGTTTTCACATTATTTGAATTTTTGCCAAATATATGAATTTGATGTGATCAAAGTGATAAATGTCTGACTGGACATGGGCTCGCCTCAACACACTAAGCACCATGGCCAGGATAAAGCTGCTGTGAGGAGGAGTATTTATCTTCATCTTTTCTTTCAATGGTAACGAAGGATGAATGTGTGTAAAAAAAAAACAAAAAAAAACCTCTCACTTCCACAAATTTTGTTTTAATTTAGTTGTAATCTTTTGGCTAAAATTTTACTTAACACATTTAACTTGCCTGTTTTAAGTCGACTTTAATCTTACATCAAAGTTATAATATCACAACTATTAAAGGCTTTTAGTCTGGTTTCTCTTTTTATTCTTACAAGAACAACATAGTGTTTCGTTTGGTTTTCTTTTTCTTACACTTTTAACTGGCTTTTTGCTCCTTTTTTTTGCTTTCTGTTTAGCTCGCATCTCCTTATTGCCTTTATTTGGTTAGCAAATGTTAAGCAGCTCTGGAGGAAACAGAAGATTATAAGATGTGATTTTGTAGTAATAGAGTTGAGAAATGCTCAAGTTTCAAGGATTTTTCTTTTTCAAATAATGTTCTTTGAAAGCCTCTCCAAACCTGCTTATTTAGTAATGTAACACACTTTACTAGTCATTAGTTATTGTTTATAGTTATACCTGTGAGATGTAGTTATAGTGCATTAATTAAATTTTTTTATTCTGCTTTTGATAGATAAAGATATTGAGAACATGCCGTCTGAATTAGATTAATGAGATTTTTACTGCTTCCTCTTTCACCAACCTGATCTTGGCCAGTTTTCTCTGGTAACTAACTTTACATAAGCACAGCTTGCAGCTCCCTGTGTGTTTAAAACAAAGTTTGGTAGCTGTCCAGACCAGAGAATAAGGAAGGGCAAATTGTAAAAAAAAAAAAAAAACTGTACATTGTTTTTTATTTTATTGTCTCATTTCCCCCCTCTGATTCCTCCAGGGCTGCCGTAGAAATTGGATAATAAAGTTTTGTTGTTAGATTTGCTGCTTTTCTGACACCCACCTGTTTCTCTCCCTGCATCTCCTCGTTGTTTGACCCTGGATCTTTAAACCAAATGTCAGAACAAAGCCCGGGTTCCTGTTTCAGGCTCATTTTTATCCTTCATGGTTCAGATTCAGGAAGTTTCCCTCTGTGGAAACCCTTCAGCTTTGCTTTGTCATTTGGCAACTCAGAGACAGTCCATCACCACAGTGCTGGTCCTGCTTCACGCTGCTTCCTGTTTGGGTGTTGACCCGCCCTCACCTCCTCTGCCTCTGTCCTCTCTCAGGCACATGGCCCAGGCGGACCTGAACAACTCCACCTTCTGGCTCAGGGCCGGCTTCTGTGCCGGCGTGTTCGCAGCGCTGGGCTTCGCCGTGTACAGAGTGCTAAAACACTAGAGATGGCGCGGCTCAAGACGGCGGCTACTTTCCACTTGGGACCTTTTTGTTCCTTTCTATTAAAAGGAACAAAGAGACTAAAATAAAAAAAGACTGCCTGAACAAACCAATCCCACCTCTCCCTTTTCTGTCCAAGCAGCACGAGCGAGAAATTAACTTTTATACGATTGTGGTTTATCTGTATGTAGTTTGCAAAGAGACACTATTTCTAAATAAATTACTCGTCTGCACTGATATGTTCTGAAAAAAAAGACGTTTTTGAGAAGATCTCCCTCTCCCACCGCACTTTATCGAGAAGCACTGAGTACATCAGTGTACTGAAGTACTGATGGACTCAGTCATCTACAACTGAGATGACCGAGTCCTTTTCCCTGACTGTGGATGAGAGCTGAGATAGACGGGACAATGCAGACTTCAGGATTAACGCAGACTTCAGGATTAACGCAGACTTCAGGATTAACGCAGACTTCAGGATTACGGAGGAGCTGGCAGGCATGCGGTCAATGAAAGAGACAACAGGGAGTGAGCTCTTAACAGGGAAATTCATGTCTGTGTTACCAGGTTGTATTTCTCTTTTGTTATAATTACATAAAATGTAATACATGTTGTTCCTTACCTGACTGAAACACGTTTCAAAGCTGCCATGGTTTTAACCGTGTTACTTTAAGATTATAAACCCCTCCTTTTTATTTCTTCTTCTGTGGTATTGTCTTTAAATCGTTTGCGCCCCTTAGATCCTTTTGTCATGTCGTCCTGAGGGAGAGGAGTGTGCTGTTTATTTTTCATCTAAATACATAAAGTTTATTTATAGATCTATTAAGTTAATTTTTATCATCACTGGTGCAATATATGAATATGAATAAATAAATGAATCCATTATGTAATCTAAATATTTAAGTGAACCTATGATTGTAAAATAGCAGGAATTAACCTTAGTTTTGTTATGTAGTTTTGTTTTGTGGAGGCCTTGGAGTGGGCAGCACATAACATGTTTTGTTTCTATTTGTTGTTCTCGTCAGAAATAAATGGAGAAACCATTTTAAATAAATCCCGTGTCACGGCCCTGATCATTCAATAAAACCAGAAAGGATCCGGTTACATCTGGAAAGCTTGGAGCTGAAATGGGACAAACTGGTTGGCGTGACAACAGATCTGTTGGTCAGCTGTTCAACATAACAAACCATTTCAGTTGTGAAGAGATTAACAAATTTAAAATTTAAATGTGATGACTGTTTTAATTTTTCGCTTCAATCCAAACCACAATTTGTTCACTTTTATAAATATTTACAGAATATTGTGATTTCTTATTACCAAAAGTAACTGATTTAAATATTTCATTATAAAACATATATATAGATATAAGTCAAGATTAAATTTGAGTCATTGCTGGTTCGGCCCTCCAACACATTTCAGATTTTTTTATGCAGCGGCTGAAAAAATAAATTCCCCTCCACATCCTGTTGTAGAAGATTATTTTGATAGCAGAGCATATAAATTAATTGGCTACTTTATTTTAACTAGACTAATAGTAATAAAATTCACATTGTGTTTAGTTGTATAAATTGTTGAACTATTTAACACCTTACTTCGTTTATGATGGCATGTTATTATAAGCTCATAAGCTACTGATTACTAACTTGTCCCAAAATTGAGGTGTTTAAAACAATTATTCTGTATAAATGTTCACATTCTACAACATTTGAGCTTGTGACAGCACAGTAGAATAAAATATTCTGTGAAATAAGTGGTTAACCATGGAGCGTAAAACATGAATAAATAAAATACACATAAAATGTTTCTATTATTATAGATGCTAGAATGTCTTTTATGCATATTTTGTCTTCAAAATGTCCATGGAGTAAATTACCTGGGTTACAGCTTTACTGAACTTATAAAAAACAACACAGTGGTTTGGCAGCAGGTGAAGCGGCGTGGAGAGACGCGGCGGAACGGACCGGAGCTCCAGAGTTGGTCTGGATTCAGAGATTTGGTGAAGCTTGAACTGGAGGGATCAAGAAGACTCCTCCACCATCACATCAACAGCTGGCCAAACGGATCGGTCCTGATTCCTGGAGTGAGTTTGGCAGAGGCGCTCCAAGCCTGGAGAAGGAAAACCATTGGATTAGAAACCCGGTGAGACAGTTCCTTATTTATTTATTTAGTGGTTTAAGAGACGCAGACTGGTGAATCCTTTGGGTCACAATGTTTTGTTATTTCTGTGGATCTGATCATTTCTAGCACAAAACTGTGGACTTTTCATTGGATAATTTTTTTAATTCTCTTTGTGAAATAGATGAAATTGATTTAGAGTATCGGAGGGATGCTTCAGTTTTGGTTTGGGTTATTTAATATGAAGGACTGCAAGAATGACTGATTACTTTTTAAATTTTGGTTAGAACAGGTGATTTTTGTGTATTAAATATAGCGTGCCCCTCCCACCTGCTGATGTGTTCGATTGTTTTACCTTTTCATTCAAATAGTTTTTTCTGGTATTAATTAGGACAGGCTGTTTAATCTTGTGCAATCTTCTGTTTAGGCAGGGATTTATTACAAGCTGTTTATGTCATTTAGATGTTTATTAAAAGATGAGAGGAAGCAGCAGGTCTGGTTTGGTGTCTCCAGTTCCTGGAAGCTCTCCATCCCTCAGCCCTCTCTACTTCCCCTCAGACCACTCTGAAGTTTAGTTCTTGTCACGCCCCGTGTGAAGCAGTGAGCAGCTGTGGTGACAGCAGAGTCTCAGCAGCTGGTAGTCAAAACTTGCTGCTTGTTCATCATGAAGGTCGTGCTGCTGATCGCGCTGCTCACAGGTAATCATCCTGTTCTGATCTGGTTTGTGTTGCTGCAGCTCTGTGTGTTTCTACATGCAGGATTTTCAGGGTTTTTGTTCTTTGAAATGAAGAACGTCCATCTGGTCTCTGAAGGTTCTGGTTCTTGTTAGAAACTTTCTCAGGTCAAATCAGCCGCAGAGACGAAGCTCTGCTGATCTCTGACATGTTGTAGCTTCAGTCTTTAGTTTCAGACTTTATGAGTCTTTGAGGTCAATGATGACCATTAAATCACATTAAATCACTAAATTACAATAAACTGGTTTCTGTCTGTGAAGTGAGCCAGAGATGGAGACGTTTCACTGATAATCTTCTGTTTTCAGTGTCAGGATGTGACGGCAGGAGAGTTGTTGGTCAGACGGGTCAGAATGTGACTCTGCCCTGTAAATATGATATAAAGACTAATGGAGCAGTGCATGTTTGCTGGGGTCGAGGAGAGATACCGAACAGCAAGTGCTACAATCAGCTCCTCTCTACAGACGGACATAAAGTTGAGACCAGAGCTTCCAGCAGGTATCAGCTACTGGGACGACTGGATGAAGGAGACGTTTCTCTGACCATCCTCAGCCTCACAGAGGAAGATGCTGGACGATACGGATGCAGAGCAGAGATACCTGGATGGTTCAATGATGAAAAGCATCATGTTGACTTGACAGTTGAAAGAGGTGAGATTTCACAGATTTTCATTTAAATGTTTATTTTCTGAAGCCAATTATCAAAAACTGGACAAAACCATCAAATTACAATTCAAATATTTAAAGGATTTTGATAAAAATCTTCTAATTAATGAATTTATTTCCTAAAATGTTGTCAGCTTTGATGGATAGAATTGGCTCCGGACTGAAGCAGACGGTGAGCTGTCAGAGGAAACAGTTCAGTTTATTATCAACAAACATCTAATTTCAGAGACTAGCAGCTAAAATTCTCCCTGTTAAAATTATTACTGGCTGTAATTTATGACACAAACACTTTTCTTGTTTTTCACTAACCCCGTTAATATTTTAATATAAAAATAACTCAAATCTAAACATTAATTAAAGTGTTGGGCTTAGACACTCTGTTAGTCTGAAGTGAAGCTTTTTAACTCGTTTAGGTAGAAAATGTCTCTTTTTCAGCTCAATCACTAAAATTTAGTTTCTAACTTTGGGATTTTTCAGATGTTCAGTAGAACATAATCTGGAAAGAAGTTTGTTTTGATTGAACCTGATCCCTGATGTTGTTGTGTTTGTGTCCAGCTCCGACCACTGGGGCCCCATCAGAACCTCAGACGTCCTCAGAGAGACCAGCTGCTGCTCAGACTGCAGGTAGAAACTCAGCTGGTCCATCAGATCTGCAGCAAGAAGCTTGAGTCTGCAGGGTCCAGATGAGTCAGTCTGATTAAAGTGTGAAACTTCCTGTTAGCAAAACAGGAAGTTGATTCTGAGAAAGAAACATCAGAACCTGTCATGGTTGGTCTGCAGAACTCTCTCCCTCGTCTCTGTCATCAAGCTTCTGATGTTGCTTGACTTTAAGAAAACGTCTTTGTTTATTTGAACATTAATACTTTGTCATTCAGTTCAGACATGACAGCAAAATTATGACTGATTAAACCTAATGATTTACCAAATAATGATTTAACAAATCTCTTTCTTTTTCTCCACCTGAAACCATTTTATCATTACATAGATACTTTGTGGACATTGAGGAGGTTTTATAACAGGATTTCTGTGCATCCTTAAAAACTCTTAAATTCATGTATTTAAACTGAAGGCCGTAAAATATCTTAAATGTATTTTTTTAAAGTGTAAATCAGCCTTAAATCTATTCATCTCAGGTCTTATTTTTTGTCGTTGAAAACTATTTAATCTCTTATATTCCATGTAGTTTTTTTTTGTTGTTGTTTGTTTGGTTGGTTGGTTGGTTTGTTCTTGCTGGACTTTTCTGTCAGGCAAAAGTTTGAGTCGCACTCAGAAATCTTCATTATGTTCTGTTACTGTTACGGCTACCTCTGACTAGCTGCTAATATGCCCTAGCTAGCTAGCTATCATGGGGAAGTCCAAGTTCATCGTCAGCTGGCCGGACTATGCTCACTTTTGTTGCCAAAACCTTACAATGCTAGGCTGATTGTGTTCTAAAACATTCGGCCTTACGAGGTTTATCCTGCAGAGATCCATATGCAGAGTTAGAATCACACAGCTGCTGCCAAGAGACACAAACAGACCAGAAATGTCTCAGTTGATCTGGCACGGCTAAAGCTCCCCAGGAAACGACTGGTTCTGATGCTACGTCATCTTTCAGTTCAATTCAAATCATCAACGCTCTCGCACTGCTGAGTCACCTGTTGTTTTTGACCTTGCAAATAGGATTCACACCTTTCTACAAGTATTCACAACCCCTGACGTAAGACTTTGTTCACTCTGACAAGCTGTTCTAAAATCATCTGCTTTCATTTCCTCCAGCAGATCAGCTGATAACAGAGAGCCTCCTGACTTCCTGTTCTAATAGCAGCAGTTTCCCAGAGGAGGTGAGGACCATGAGGTCATCTTGAGACACAACAACCAGAAACCAGTCAGGGTCACTCAGTGCCTGATGGGTTCCAGTTAAACTCGTTTCTGCCTCTAGACCAGTGAAATAATCCAACAGTGACGGTTTTCATCAGACCTGTCCCAGTTTTAAACCAGAGCCTATTTTAGATTAAACTAAAAACAGCAGTGCTTTTTTCCCAATCGGACAACCTGAAACGTTTCTGAACAGTAACCGAGCTGATCACTTCCTGAATGACTTGATGATCCTGCATGTCTCTCTGATCAGCAGGAGGGCAGCATGTTGACTCTGGGTCTGGTACTGGTGGTTCTACTGCTGGTGGTTCTGGTCACTGCAGTTGGACTCTTCACTAAGGGTGAGTTTGCTGTGGCTGATTTAGTATCAGTCAAGGACAAATGGTGAATGTGTGAACCTTTAAAAGGGAAATTACTTAAAATGAGAGCCAGTTATGCTTGTTGATCAGCGAGATACTGCTCTCACAGTTTCAGAAGAACTGTCCCACCACCTGCTGAGCAACCTGGGGACGCTAACAAATGCTGTTCATTTTCATTACTCAGCAGTAACTGCAAATCAAAACGTGAAGCAGCTTCTTCAGCCATAAACAAAAATCACTATTTTATCAGAAATTTATGGTTTTTATCTTTCATCTCAGTTTCTGCTCTGCTGACTTTTTCTACTTTCCTTGTGATGCGTCACTTTTTATGTTGATGGCAACTCTTGGATGTTTGCACAATGTTTTTGCTATTTTTTTGTGCGTTGTCCTTAATGCTACTAATTAAATACGATCACATGCACAGAAGATGAACATAGCCGTCATCAAGCTGTGCTCCGTTTACAGCAACAATAATGGCCACCGGTGTCCATGGATGGATTTTAGAAATTGCTTTGGGCCGACAGCATGGTCACCAGATCAGAACCAGCTTCAGCCGTTGTTTATGTTGAGATTTACTGTGTCTGGCTTCTTCTGCTGCAGAATTATGACATAATTATCAAATAAAATGCAAGCTAACTGTTCAGACTGCAGATGCTTTGAAAACTATCGGATGCTTTTCTGATTTAGTTCTACATATGGTAGGGACATAAATTTGATTTTTCCTCGGTCTGAAAAGAATTGAACCGTTCAGACTGATAAAAAAGACTGATATGGGTCGCATTCGCCTGCAGTCTGAATGCAGCTTTACTAGACTAAATTTCCTCCTCCTGCTGCTCATGGTGAATTACGGTGGTGGAGGAATGGTGATCTGGGCTTGTTTTTTCCCCACAGGACCTGAACACCTGGTAGTCTGTGATTGGACCAGAACCTCCTGTGTTTACCAGACAGCTCTGGAGTCAGAAGTGAACCGATCCATCCAGCAGCTGGAGAGGAAAATTACCACTGAGGCCGTTTACTGCTGCAGGTGACTCTACCTGCTCTGGGGTCACAGTTGGGGTCAATTATTTTACATTTTTAAAAATGTTTATAGTGTTTCTGTTTGCAGCCAGAAGCAGCTCAAACTGTGAGTGTTTGATTCTCTTTCCGTTCGTTTTTAGAAACTCTGAACTGTTTCTGACACCAAAAGGTTAAAGGTCGCCATTAAACTGAACCGCTGATTCATTCATGACTCGGCTTGCAGCGTCCATCTCTTGAGCTCCTCCTGGAAACTTTGATGCATTGTTATCGTCGTCACTCAGTGATGAGAGAAACCGGCTGAAACCTCAAACCCCATAGAACGTTTCCAGGTTGAGCCCCAGCTTAACTCCCATGACGCATGAAATGAAACATACTTTAAGGGAAATTAATTAATAATTCTTTGATTGCTGTTACAACGGGAAAGTAAAGCCTATTTCTATTCTGTTTTATCAAGTTGCTGGCCTGATTAAAAACCAGTCGGCTTGTTCTACGCTTCACACACTTGGCTGCTGAGAAACGACTGTTTCTTGCATGCGTGAGCTCTGAGGTTTTAAATTTTTCCTAGCCGCTAACATTTGACCATGTCATATGTAGCTCTGACTTTAGCCCAGGTGATCAGCTCAGATAAGAGAGGAAATAAATTACCTGACATGTTAATAGAGAAGCACACGTTTGATTAATCTGGTGTCACTTTTTTCCATTTTTGTCATAAGTCACTTTTATTTAATGTCATTAGAAGGGGTTCTTACAAGAATGTATTAAAAATAACCACATGGGGTTAGATAACTTAATAAAATCTGAACATAGCAGTTTTTCTTATTTCAAAGTTTATGTACAGAATTCTGTAAAATTATCAAAGCAGAGAATAAAACAAATCAGATTGTCTTCCTCAACACTTAATCAGATTTTCTTCACATAAACTAAATGCTGAATATAAACATCAAAAGAGTGATGTTGACATATATAAGGATGTTATAAGAAAAACTATTTACAAGAATACTTTTAATGAAAGTGAGAAAACAATCATGAATAACAAAACACAAAGTAAAAACAGCATTTCCAACTGAATCAGTAATAAACATTGCTCACTTTATTCAAACCATATTTACATTGAACACTAGAACCTGAAGCATAATATTCAACCATTTGTCCTTTTTCAGTCTCATAAAAGGACTGATGACACCTCCATGTCATTTCCTCTTTCATTCCCTCTGGTACTGAGAGAAAACTTTGGCAGGACAGTAAATGTATTTCCCAGTCACACCAGAGAACCCAATGGACATGGAGATTGTTTGGGCCTCGTTTCAGAGGCCTGTGGCAGAACCTGCACAGACGCCCAGCAGGATGCTCCTCCTTGGCCTTTCCTTTCCTCCGTCTCCAGCTCTTGAGTTGTAGAAGTTGGCAAACGGCATTCTAGGGTCAGTCAGACCCTCTGCTACGTCGGTCTGGTAAACCTTTTTACGACTAATAAAAATACTTTACCTCTACAGACTGATCAGTGAACAGAGGATCCATCACCCTGAAAACGAGACTTTGGATGATGGACAGTTCCTCGTTCTCTTTTTCATCAGCTGCTGATCTTTCTGCTGCTGCACAATCTCCTTAAACATTTGGTCAGTCGGTGTTTTTGTTCAGGGAGCATCCTGGGGTTTAATGCTGGGAGGATCACATGGTAACTACTGGAGTACTACAGTCTCCAGGATGATTTGGTGTTTTTATTCTTGGCCAGATGCTTCACATAATGTGAGATGTGCTGTTTGGTTGTTGGGTGTAGAAGGCTGTTGGGATGTTTCAGGGAAGCTTGAACTCAAGCAGCCTATTCGGCATCCACCTTTAGTGAGGCAGTCTTTCTGCCCAGGTGCTTTTCCAGAAGCTGGTCGATGGCATCCGTCATGGGCTGTGTCTTCTTGGAATGATCCAGGACAAAGATCAGACCGCCTGCCTTGATGGGACCTGTGCGAGCGACTCAAGAAGAGGCGGCAGACGGCAGCGGTGTCACTGGCACATGTGATGGAGAGATGGAAATTAAAGTTTAGATTCAGAAAAATCTAAATCTAATCTAAATTGGTCTGGCCTGTAACTTCCTGGGAGAGTCTGTTCAGGTCTGAGACCAAATCAGGATCAAAAACAGCAGGGAGCTTCACATCTGGTAGTTTCAGATCCACAAGGCACGGTAACTCTAAACGAGCGATTCCCATCATCCCCGGTGCCTGGAAGAGCTCAGTGGATACCTGAGTCCCAGTGACCCACCTGGCCTGGTGGAGGTGAAACCCCTCCTGCTGAGAAGTTCCCTGCAGATTGATCCATGGAGGTACAGCTGCCTCCTCAGCCTTGACGTGGTTCAGTTGGATTGTTACACCATGTCTGTAGAGGATACCCCCTCCAACCTCTGGGTCACTCAAGCAGCCATGGAGGATGTGAACCCATTGGATTCTCCACACTTTGAGCATGGAGTGTTTGAAGAGCGACACGCCATCAGGATCACATTCTGAGAAAAACCTCTGCAGAGCACTCTCCACGCTCTCCACCAACTCTCCAGGATTCAGGACCTTCTTGTGGCAAAGCTCTCTGATGTGCTGCTTCGTCGGGTTCGGTGGCTCGATCCCACAGAAGACGTAGGCCTGCCGCACCGTCTGCAGGTCTGACTGGTCAACAACACAGAAAGCCGCTGACAGAAATGTGCAGAAGATGCTGTGCAGTGGATGATGCTCTGAAACGGTTCTAGCTTGATGCTCATTCCACTGTTGTACTTCTTCCTAGAAACTCAAGTGTTGGTGAAGTTGCTTCAACTTTCCAAGAATCCCACAGCAGGTTTCCCTGAGGTCCAGGATTAGGGCTCATGAATGCAGAGCAACAATCAAAACATTGTCTGCTCTCATCTGTGGACCTACTGATGTGTGGCTTTTGGTTGTCCTGCAGAAATGTATCAACAGGACAGCCCTGCATACATGGACTCCAGGATCTGGCCAGTTTCTGATTGCAGCATCACTCAGGACAGGAGATAGAAGATATTTTTGTGAATGTCGGCACATCTTTCTGGGTGTGGTCTGCTCTCCAAGCTAGTTAAAAATGCCCTGAAGGAGCAGACTGAGGGTACGGTACTCCTGTATGACGCAGTCAACCAGGTAATGAGCTTCAGCTGTTACACCAAACCAGCCATCAGCATGTCCACCAAAACGAGCAGGACTGGTTGTTCTCAGTGACACAGTGATGGCCAAATGAATGAATCGCCTCCTCGGTGTTCAGCCAATCTCCAGAGTCCTCCCTAATAACCTGATCTTTTTAAACGGACGCATCGAAAAGTTGTAGGAACACAACCTTGGAGGTCTGGATTTTAAGACCCTTGATCACAGAGTCCGGTCTCTCCATCCAGCGTATTTTTGACATGAGATAAGCGACGGTGCTCATACTTAAAGTGAAATACATCATTCAGCTGACTGGACGTTTATTTTGGAGACATTACTAATGACCTTCGCTGAAGGATAATAAGAAGATGGAGGTAGAGGTTGTGCTGAGCCCTGAAGACATCCAGGTCGTTATAATCTCCACAGCAGGTTGAGGTTCAGCAGGTCTTTTGGAGGAATAGTCATGGAGGTCAGCAATCTTTGAAAAGCCTGTTTTTGTTTTTGGGACCATCTGGATTAATCTGCCCAGCTCTCTCTTCTTTTTCATCTTTGCGGATTACATATAAAACATTTCCCTTGTGGTTTTCATTGATCCCGTGGAAAGTTTTGCCCTTGTACTTTCCAAACTGAGGCAAAGCCTCACCAGCAGTTCTTGTCTGTCAGAGACATCACCACCTCTCCTGAAAACAACAGAGTGAGCGCTCTCTTTAATCCTATCTTTGCTGAGAGCAGGTGACCTGTCCTGGAGATCTGGGTGGTTCTTCATTGTTTTTGCTTCATCTGAGTGATCTTGCCTCAGATATCCATTAGGTCCTCTTCAGAAGTTCACTTCTACTTTTCCAGGAAATATCAGTTTTCTCTTCATCCTGAGAGACGTAACAAACAAACTGTTGATCCACCACATCATGTAAATAATTTAATAATACAATTCTTCTAAAAGTCTTCATCTAAATTTACATTTACAAAGATTGTACCAATAAATTGTCATATAATTATAAAACAAACAGTTGGTAGGGATATTGTGACCCTCACTAAACAGATTCTATTCATTTTAGAAGTACTTTTTATAGCAAACCTTCTAAATTAATAAGCTTTTTTATTATTATTTTAACAAAACTAATGGTAATACAGACTTTTCTTTATGTATGGCTCAATAATTTTAAAAGATATTTAACGTCTTCGTTTATGATGGCATGTTACTACAAGCTAAGCTACAAATTGCTAACTTGTTAAAAATTGTTGGTATTTTGAGACAAGAAGTTTAAATAAAACACAATTATTCTGTTTTAATTTCCTCATGGTACTGAAAAATGACATTTGTTTGAGAAAAAGCTGTTTCTGTTCTGGATGTTTTATTAACAGTTGTGAGGAAGCATCAGGTCTCGTTTGGTTTCTTCAGGTCCAAGAAGCTCCTATCTCCGTCCCTCGGCTCTCTTTCCTCTGTGAGGTTTAGCTGCTGCCACGCCTTCCTGTGTGAAGCACAGCTAGTAGCATAGCTTAACTATTTAAGCTGTTCCAGTATAATTTATTTATTATTTATTTATTAACACCTAAGATATGTAGAATTCAGTAAAACTAAATTTGCAGTAAGATTTGTATTTCAGGTACAACAGTAGCTGTTAAATATCAAAGAAATTCTTACTGTGTCACTGAATATTAATTTGATCATTTAGCTAATGCTAATTACTGCTAGCTCCTTATCGATCCATCACAAAATCACACTTGGATAGACTTATAAACTGTAGTAAAATCGGATCCTTAAAAATCCCCAGAGCTAAGAATTTTAAGAAATGGGAAAGAAAAAACACCAAACAACCTGTAAATATTGTCCCCTGCCAGGCTTAACAATATGCGAAGTGAACGGGAATTCCTCCTGGCCTGCATGGACTCATAATAATATTAAAATGCCCAATAATTTATGTCCAGGAGACATTTTTTAAACAATAAGCTTTTTAAACATCTTAAACATCTGAGCTGCTTCTATTAGGTTGATCATATAAAAAGTACTTTTTTAATATGACAAAACTCTCATTGTTTTTTCAAATTTATAACTATAGTGCAGTGTACGTTGATAAATTTAATTTAGAGAATGTGTATCATTGTGACTGCATTTAATAACTTAAATGGTAGTTTATTAGTTTAATAGCAAGAAGTTGTTTTAGTTGAGTAATTAACCGTTTTCATTTTTTTTTTTTTTTTTTTTTTTTTTTTTTTTTGCATTTTGTGGCGTACAAAAAGGAATGTCCTGGAATTTTTTGTCAACGTCCTGAACATTTTGAAGTTGTTTCAGTCTGAAGAACCGGTTTTAACGCCATCTGTGGTCATCAGATGGAAATGGTCACCCAGAATAACAACAAGTTGAAGCGGGTTTTAAATATCTGAAAATTAGTTTTCAATCCCCGGTGCGGACCGCCGCCATCTTCAGGAGGTTGGAGCGGCCATGTTAAAGAAGGGTTTGGAAAAATGTTGGCGTTCATATTGAGAAAGTAAGCTTACTTTATGTTTTTCTTGTTTTAGGTTTAATCGCATCAATTAAACCTTGTTCTTTTAAGTAGCTGTGTAGTTTCACGGTGTTTTTTCAGCCCTTAAAACATCGCTAACTGAGTGACGCAGTTACATTTCTTCTCCGCGCCGCTTGGTTAGCTAGGAAACAGGTTTTTGTGACTACACTTTGTTTTAGGAAAAAAATTATTTACTATAGAAATAATCAAATGATTTTTGCATATTTTAGTACATCACGATGAGCAAAAAAGCTTTGTTTTAGATGAGAAACAGTCGGACCTAAAAGTAAAACCAATGCCGTTTAAAACACTTTCAGTATTGTTTTCGCATTTTGTGTGCACTAACGATTAGTAGTGAACCTCTGTGTTGGCGTGTAGTATAATATTAAAAAACATTGCAAACAACTAAGTCAGCCCCGGCTCCAGACGAGGGCATCGGTTTATTTTTACTTTTTTGGAGGGGGTGAGGGGGGATGAATCTACGTAGCAATAATAATATTACTCAAAGTAAAAGAAAAAGGTACAGTGCAGTAAAACTACTCTTATAAGTACCCTTTTCCAAAGAAGTTACTTAAGTGAATGTAAAGGCACTACCTACTTTTAAACATAGACAACAACATCAGTAGCCTACAGGCTACTTGTTAGCAAGTTAAGATCAGTGATGTGCGGTCAGGGGAGGAATCATGGAAAAATAATATATAATAATAAAATCAATTATAAAGATATTTTCACCCTGTGGTTTGTACTATAAAGTACATATTTTTCATTTTATTTAACCAAATCTGATTTTTTTTTCTTCAAAATCGCTGAATTTTCGCATTTTCCCATTCAAATGGTTGGAAGCGAAGCCGGTGAGGCAGCAGCGAGCTGAGCCTCACTTGGGATTGCGCAACCTCTCGCTCGCTGCACCGGTTGCCATTCCATGAGAGCATGCTCCTCCTGTCTGTACGTCGCCAATAAAATGGTTAAAAACTAGTCAACTAAAAGCTAGTCATCTTTTAGGTAGCATTACCTGCATCCAACAGCTTTACTCAACTTAGTCGGTTAGTTTGGGGGGAAAGCTGTGCAAAGTTCTTAGCGTTTTGCTGGTTTGCTGCCATGATTAAAATACACACCTGAGTAGCTCAGCACAGCAGCAGCATGTCTTTCTGTCGCACAGGTGTAAACCCAGCGCGAGCGTCTTAGAGCTCATGTTGTGTTTAAAGGCGACTCGGAGAACCAGTCCATGACGTGTTAACCACGAATTAGACAGTTTTAACTGCTGAAAAAAATGACAGAAGGCACAGATATTGGAAGTGCGGAAGCCCCTACTGTATCAAATCGATATAGGCATAACAGAGAGTTGGCCACTTTAAGATAAAAACAAGAAACAGCTTCCAGACCGGAGGTGGGGGGTCATAGCTGACTGGGCGGGCAATGCCCATAACGGTGGACCGGAACTAAAGTGCTTCAACCTTCTATATCGCCAGAGTGTATAAAATCGGTACTGAAACAGTGTGTTTTTGTGGCATTCCTCGTTAGTATAGTGGTGAGTATCCCCGCCTGTCACGCGGGAGACCGGGGTTCGATTCCCCGACGGGGAGGCACAACTTTTTATTTTTAATGCGAACAGTTTGGGGGTATAGCGCCGAGTTTAAAGGTCAAAAAACATATAGAGCTGTTATTGCACATTATCTACTGAGGGAAGTATATATATCCCCATTTACTCTTGGAAATAGTCTGTTATTTCTCTATTACAAGCAATTAATTAAATGGAGATCAAACAACGAATACAGTGAATTTATTTAGTGCGGTGAGGTAGATTTGATCATTAATAGGAACTTATGAGGATTAGATTGTCCTGTCAACAGGAATTAGTTTATTATTGTATCATGGACAGCTATGATGTTGTATGTTGGTCCTTTTACTTTGTATGAGTATCGCCCCCCAGTGGACACTAGGGCAAATAGACGGTGTTTATAATATAAACTCTTATTGATTATATGTATTAATTTGGTGAGACAGCCAAGACCTGGAGATGTTATCAAAGTGAACGTGAGCCTTATAATCTATTTTTAAATATCCATTTATATTTCACCAACTTGTTGTCGGCCTGGTTTGTCTAATAATGCTGTGGTCAGGTTGTAACCACAGCAGAAACTGAGACCTCTGTGGTCTCTGTCTGTATTCATAGCAGGTGTTTTCTGCAGAGCTGGTTTCTGCTCTCACTTCTGAAGAGAAAAATTATGTAAAACTCACAGTTTGAGGCTGAGATGCAGAATCAGAACAGAGAGTACTGACCAAGTCCAAAAGTCCAGACCTGGTGGCTCTCTGGCATCGTCATGAAGCAGTAGGTCTAAGCTGTGATGTGCTGTTAATTTAATCTGACTCAATGAGTGAAGCTGTTATTTTTTTACCATTTATAAAATGAAGGTGCTATATTGTTGCACATCCTGTTGATTCAGTAAATGTGGAACTAAACTTATTGTGACATATCAACAACAGCTTGATTCTCATGAACAAAAAGAACAACTGAAGCCACTAAACTTAGAAAATATTGCATGAATAATTTAGAGCTTATATTAGAACTGTTAGCTGCAGACATATTGAGACAGATTAAAGCTGTTTATGTCGTTTAGATGTTTATTAAAAGATGAGAGGAAGCAGCAGGTCTGGTTCGGTGTCTCCAGTTCCTGGAAGCTCTCCGTCCCTCAGCCCTCTCTACTTCCCCTCAGACCACTCTGAGGTTTAGTTCTTGTCACGCCCCGTGTGAAGCAGTGAGCAGCTGTGGTGACAGCAGAGTCTCAGCAGCTGGTAGTCAAAACTTGCTGCTTGTTCATCATGAAGGTCGTGCTGCTGATCGCGCTGCTCACGGGTAATCATCCTGTTCTGATCTGGTTTGTGTTGCTGCAGTTCTGTGTGTTTCTACATGCAGGATTTTCAGGGTTTTTGTTCTTTGAAATGAAGAACGTCCATCTGGTCTCTGAAGGTTCTGGTTCTTGTTAGAAACTTTCTCAGGTCAAATCAGCCGCAGAGACGAAGCTCTGCTGATCTCTGACATGTTGTAGCTTCAGTCTTTAGTTTCAGACTTTATGAGTCTTTGAGGTCAATGATGACCATTAAATCACATTAAATCACTAAATTACAATAAACTGGTTTCTGTCTGTGAAGTGAGCCAGAGATGGAGACGTTTCACTGATAATCTTCTGTTTTCAGTGTCAGGATGTGACGGCAGGAGAGTTGTTGGTCAGACGGGTCAGAATGTGACTCTGCCCTGTAAATATGATATAAAGACTAAAGGAGCAGTGCATGTTTGCTGGGGTCGAGGAGAGATACCGAACAGCAAGTGCTACAATCAGCTCCTCTCTACAGACGGACATAAAGTTCTAGAAGAGACCAGAGCTTCCAGCAGGTATCAGCTACTGGGACGACTGGATGAAGGAGATGTTTCTCTGACCATCCTCAACCTCACAGAGGAAGATGCTGGACGATACGGATGCAGAGTAGAGATATCTGGATTGTTCAATGATGAAAAGCATCATGTTGACTTGACAGTTGAAAGAGGTGAGAAAGATTTTCATGTTCTTAATGCAGCAGCTCTTCACAAAGAGCAACTGTGGATCAGGGTTAATGTTGACTGTTAATGAAATTTATATTATCTTAAAATTCATACATTTTTGAGACTAAAGTTTAATTTAACTTTGAGATGTTATCAGTGAAGAAGGAAAATATAAATAATTTCCTCTTCCCAAACAGTGACAGCAGCTGAAGTTTAGTTTTCCTGAGTGGTTAAAATTTATGACAGACTGATATCAGGTCTTAATCCTTTGGAACCTGAACAGGAGTTTATAGTTTTAGCCTCCTGTTCAGTGTTGGTGAGGAAACATCGTTCCCTGAACAGAACCACATCATTACCGTCCAGAACAAAACATCCATTCTTCATTTTTCCATCTAGATTTCCCTGTAAACTTCAGAAACTGGTCTAAGTTATAAGTGTCCAGCTCTTGAGTTGTTGTCCTGTCAGTTTTAGTTGAGTCTCTGTTCCATCATGGTTCATTCAGACGGTCCAATACGTCCTCAACATGTCCAGAGGTTCTGCTGATGAACCATGGTTGGATTCAGGTTTGTTGACCCAGAGAAAGAACTGAAAGGTGCAGCAGGACAGCGGCTCTGGAGGACCGACTGTGGACACCATCGATAGTTTTAGTTCTTCAGATATTTGTTGGTTAAACTCCAGATACCTAAAACTCATCGATGAATCGACACAGAGCAGAGAGACTAGCAGAGAATCACTTAGGTTTGATCTTTTTTACATTATTAACATTGTTTTGGAGAGTTTTCTGAGATGTTTGAACATCGTGTCTCATATTGATCTATTAATTAACCGATGCTGATGCTGATGCTGATGCTGTGTTTGTGTCCAGCTCCGACCACCTGGGCTCCATCAGAACCTCAGACGTCCTCAGAGAGACCAGCTGCTACTCAGACCGCAGGTATCTGTGCAGGGAGGCTGCAGGGTCCAGGATGACTCAATGTGATCAAAGTGTGAAAAATTAGATCTTGATCTCAAAACAGGAAGTTGGTTCTGAGAAGGAAACATCAGATCCTGTTGTTCTGTAATGTGTGACTCTCTCCTCTGTTGTCAAGCTGCTGATTCTGTTGTTCTAAAATCATCTCCTTTCACTTCCTCATCCAGCAGATCAGCTGACCACAGAGAGCCTCCTGACTTCCTCTTCTAACAGCAGCAGCTCCACAGACGAGGTGAGGACCATGAGGTCATCCTGAGAGACAACAACCAGAAAAAACCAGTCAGAGTCACTCATTGTCTGATAGGTTCTAGTTAAACTCGTTTCTGCCTCTAGACCAGTGGTCATAATGATCTGCTCCTTTACCAACATGAGTTTAGAGTGAAATAATCGGTCTGGGTCGCCACAGAGGCAGATTTTATCACGTGTTCCAGTTTTAAACCAGAGCTGCTGGTTTTTCAACCAGAGGCGGTTCAGAACCACATCGACCATCTAGATCAGACTGACCGCCATGTTGGTCCAGTTCCTGTTGGACCTCAGCAAACCCATTAGACCTATAAACACAGGATCATCATCAGGCAGGACCAAAAGCTCCTGAACTCTCAGTCGTGTTGAAGCTCAGAGTTTGGAGATGATGATTCTCCTCTGGACTCATTGCGCTACCAAACTGATGCTAGTGTTAGCTAGCCTCCAGGTTTGTTTGTTGTGGCTGAAAACTGAAACTATGATGGAACTACAAACCCCATAATTCAGATAATTTATCCCGACTTTTTCCTGCTTCCACCTCAACCTCCTGAAAACGTCTTGCATCATCTACATCATGACGACATGATATTGGCTAGTGGACACTTAGCTAACGGTTGTGTAACTGTCTATGTGCACTTGTTGTTGAAGTTGGGTGACCAAAGGTCAAAGTTTACATGGAAGCACTGGAAAACACCAGCTGACAAAGCAGAGTGTGACTTTCTGAAGCTGTAATGCGGCGGTGGGAACACCTCGCTAATGCATTAATAGCAGAGCTAAGGACTTTGCTTAGCTTCCTCTAAATATCATATATGTATCACGCTTTAGCAATAGCTGAACTAATGTTTGTAAATAGTGGGTTTGGGTTAGCGCAGCTAGCTTTTTCGCTAACAGTGCCTTCCACTGCTATAATGGAAGCAGTGGTAGTGTTTTTCATATTTCTTTTTGGTCATAAATTAATCTTAATAATGTATAGAAACTTGCAGAAACTCTTTGTTTAGCTCCATTTCTATCTGCTACGCTAACTGAGGGTTAGCGTGGAGCTTTCAGCGTTCTGATTGGTTGCTGCTGTCCTCGGCCCCGCCCCCAGATGCTGATGGAAGCGGTTCCTTCAGATCTCCAGTCTTGCTGCTTCTACATGCATGCTGCTCCCCCTGAATCAAGAGTTCTGGTTCCGATCCGTTCTGCCGGTTCAGCTGTCGTAGAGCAGATGGTTCTAGAAGCAGCAGGAGGTCCGAGTTTGGTTCTGATCTGGTGACACTTCATGGTTCTGTCTGCAGCAGCAGGAGGGCAGCATGGTGGCTGTGATTCTGGTGATGGTTCTGTTCCTGCTGGTGGTTCTGCTCACTGCAGCCGGACTCTTCATCATGGGTGAGTTCATTGTGGCTGATTCAGCAGAAGTAAAAAGAAAAGTGTGAACATGTAGAGGAAACGATCAGAGCTATCTGCTTAGTTTATTTCAAACCTCACAGTTTTCAGCTGAAGCAGAACTCAGCCAACCACATCAACACCCAGAACCTCTTATATAATCAACACGAGAAACAAACCGTTTCTTTATAGAAACGGGTCAAATTTTCACAACTAGACGAGTTCCTGGAGTCAGAAGTGAGGCTTTAGTTTTAGTTCGTTTTTAAAGTGTTTACTAGTTTTTATTAGTTAAATATTGTTTAGTTATAGTAGTAGTTTGTTTTTTCACACTTTGGTTGATTTTTAGGTGCAGAATTTAAAAAGGTGAAAGTATTGTGGTCATGTAAACTTGGACCTGGTCATGAAAACTCAGCAGAAGAATCTATTTTCTAAAAATTAATTCAGTTTTTCTTGACCAACCAGCTAACTCCGGAGTTTTCTAGCAACTTCTGCTGCAGGCACTTTGTGGACTAGCATAACGTAGTGTAGCGTAGCATAGTGTAGCGAAGCATAGCATAACGTAGTGTAGCGTAGCATAGCGTAGCGAAGCATAGCATAATGTAGCAAAACATAGCATAACATAGTGTAGCGTAGCATAGCGTAGGAAAGCATAGCATAACGTAGTGTAGCGTAGCATAGCGTAGGAAAGCATAGCATAACGTAGTGTAGCGTAGCATAGCGTAGGAAAGCATAGCATAACGTAGTGTAGCGTAGCATAGCGTAGCGAAGCCACCCGGAGGAATACAGAAGCTGTAATTTATCGACAGCTGATTTAAACTCAAATATCACTAAAACTTAGCCTCTGAAAAGCTAATAAATAGATTCATAAACAAAAGGATATTACTGTACATCAGTAATTTCAGAATGTTTTAGTTAGTTTTATAACAGTTCCAGTTAATTTTAGTTTTTTCCGTTTTATTTATTTCAATTAACAAAATGTTTAAGTTTTCATTATTTCGTTAGTTGAATTTGGATATAAAAACTTGGTTCAGGGTTTGGGGTCAGTTGTTTTAGTTTTCCCTGTTTTTGAATCTGATGTGTTTTGATTCTTACATTTAATTAATTTCATAATCTGAAACCAACCAGGTTAGCGTGAACTGTCAGAGGGTGTACTTTTTTTTTATTACTGAATCAAACGTTTTGGTGTTTTTAAAAATGTTTCTGATGTTTCTGTTTGCAGCCAAACGATGGAAGCAGCTCAAACTGTGAGTCTTTGATTCTTCTGTTCATCTTTGCAAACTGTTTCTGTCACTAAGAGGTTAAAGGTCACCGTTAAACTGAACCGCTGATTCATTCATGACTCGGCATCATCGGCTTTCTCCTGGAAACATTGATGCATCTTCATCAGAGCATCATCGTCATCACCACTCGCCTCGGTGTTCAGAGTGAAACTCAGGGAGAACGCCTCAAACCTCACCGCAGGTTTCAAGCCGTTTAACTCCCATGATGCAACGCGGCCTTCAAGTTCACAGTCCGAACTAAAACAGTCTGAGCTAAAAACAATAGAACTGTCCGACGGTTTCTGATCAGGCGGTTCTGCCAGCGGTTTAACCCATTAACCCTTTACTGCCTGGATCCATCAGATAAACCAGTTTGTTCTCATTTCCACCGCTCAGCCTTTAATACGTAGAGTATTTCATATTTTACTAGTTAATGCAGCTGGAAACAACTCATCTCTGCAGCTTTAATATTGAGACCCTTTAACAAGTGTCAACTCTGAGTCAGATTTCCTTTTTCACAAGAAAGCGAAACCTGAGCGTTTTTCTCTGACTCATGTCATCCTGTCGGCGTTCAGCTGATGCAAACAGTTTCAAATGTCACGGTTCAAACATTACGATGAGAGCCAAACATCACGAGACCACCGGGGAGACGAAGAGTTAACCGCAGGGCGACAACAAGCTGCAGAAGAAGAAGAGACGACCTTTAATGTTCCACTCAGCCACACACTGACCCACATCTGCACGTTTAAAGGAGCATTTCTCTCTAAAACACCCGATTCACCACAGCAGGAGTTTAACTCAATTATTTCAGGTATTAGATTAGAGCAGAAGAATAAACTAGTTAAAATTATTTACTTCATTTAATTCTGATGATTTTAGCTCAGAGAAAAAAAAAACATAAAAATATGACCAATAAAAATAAAGTAAACAAATCTGACCACCTCAAGGTTTTCATTTAACTCTCATTGCTTTAAAAATAATAATCCACAAAAAGCAGTGTCATTAATTTTTTACCTTTAATATGCAGGATATTCCACTGTATTTATTTTTAGGAAATATAAAATATTTTGTACAAAACAGCCAGAAAAACATAGAAGAGGTTTAAAGATGTTGATTTTATTTCCACATTTGGGTCTGAAGGTGCTGAAAAGATTCAAAGTGAAACTTTTATTTTCGTTTAACCTGAAATGTAAAAAGTTGAGTCAGTTTAAATGTGCTTTGATGGTTAATTTATGTCAGGAATTAAGTTCAGAGCGATGTGAACTGATTCCTGTAGCTTTAGTGGTTATGAAGCTCAGTGGGTTCTGCTTCATCAGCTGGTTCTGGTTCTGGTTCTGGTCCAGGCCTCCCCAGCAGCAGCAGCGACGCCAGGTCCAGATCAGCTCCACCTCCTCCACCCTGCAGCTGCACCAGCGGGCCTCCGTTGTGGAGAACGTCTACCAGATAGACGGAGCCGCCAACGAGGGAGGAGACTACGAGTTATGCCCATGAGGCCCCGCCCACTTCCAGCGTCGCCACGGAGACAGGGAACATAATGGGAGCCCTCCAATCAGAGCTCAGCTGGCAGGTTGTCGTTCAGGTCAGAAGGTCAAGTTAGAGGATGAGGAAACTCCTGGAAGCTATTTTCATCATCATCATTATTATTATTATCATTGTTATTGTTACTAATGTCTGACATGAAGCTGATTCAGGTTTTAAATGTTTAAAACGAGGATTAATGAATCATTTTTAACGATCTGAGTTGCGTGTCTGACGGCGATGCTGAACAGTGACCTGGAAGGTCAGAGGTCACCGACTGGAATGACATCATTAGAGAAGAAACGTCCTGCTGGAAACCGATGAACTCTGTGGGGAAACAGAAAACCCGATGGAACGACCAGCTGGTCCAGATCTCTGCTGGATCAGAACCGGTTCTGGTTGGTGGAGGAACCCAGAGGTTCTGGTTCTGGTTCTCCTGGCTCCTCTAAGAAGCAGGTTCTAACCAGTCGGCTGCCGTTCTTACAAAGCTTGTTGTTGTTTTTCTGTTTGTGAGAAGTTTGTGATTTTGTTTCTGTGTTTATAGAAATAAACTTTACTAATTAATTTCTGCCTGGAAACCTGAGAAACTATTTGTCACAGAGTCTGGCTGGCTGAAGGCTGAGGCTCATAGTTAATTTTAATCCCAGTGTGAAGTCAAGATTAAAGTGTTTCTGTATTTTAACATCCGTTTCTTTGTTGTTTCGTTTCATTTTTGTTTTTTTCTCTGTCGCTTTGTGAATTCGTCTGGTTTCCTGTAGAAATAAAACCTGACGGTTTCTCTCCACAGTCACCTGCCCTCATTTGAGACGTTGAATGTGAATCAACAACAATAACCTGAAATATAATCCCTCCCTAATCTGCTCCTCTAAAGCTGAGCTGGGAGTCAGACTGTCTGGATGCCTTGGTCTTCTTCCTACCTTAAAATAAGCATATTTAACATCTCAATAAAATCTGTTTAAATTCGCTTTAATTTCTTATTTGTGCTTAAAGTTGAAGCCTGAAAAATGAATCCAGCACTGAGACAGTTTTAGACAAAATAATGCAGAACTGAATACATTTACAGGAAAATGACAAAATTCATAAAGAAAAAAAAAAACCAAATGAACTATTTATACAATTTATCAGCAAAAAAAAAAAAACTGATTTAAGTTTTAGTTACACTTTAAAAAGTGAATCCAAGGAGTTAGTATTTGTTAAAAAGAGTAAAGTAAAAATTATGTAACAAGACAGTCCAAATTCTGGCATCTTAAATACTAAAATTATTCTAAAATTTATATAAAACTTTTGAAACTACTATGGCAGATAATCTAAAGTATTTAGTGTATTTTCACTTGCTCTCCAAATGTCTCAGCAGGTAGAAAATAACAGATCAATTCATAATGCTGAAAAGTAAACGGTACGTTTTAGTACATTGAGTTTTTCCTGAAGTTAAAGTGAGTATCTGGAACCCGGCCGGTCTCAGGGTGTCGGGTGACTCAGGCGGTGAATCAGAACCAGAGGAAAGAAAAGCCGACCCAGAAACGTTTCCAGTTCAGCGTGACGGCAGCAGATAGCGTCTGATTGTCTATGAAATCATGTTCCTCTCATATTTACTCACATGTCATTTCATTCTTCACGTCTTCTCCTCCCAGGCGCCTCCAGCTGTCTGCTTTACTCTCCGTCTCCAGATATAACGTTACAGGCTCCATTATTTCTCTGTTGTTTACGACATAAAGGCTCCCAGGGGACAAAAATCCAGCTGAAAACGAAATCTATTGAGCTTCTCCTGGACGCGTTAAAAAGCTAAGATAATAAAACATTTTATCTACTGCGTGTCAATTAACATACTGAGAACAGGAGAAACCCTAAAACAAAACCCTGAGGAACGCCGCGTGAAGGACTGACAGAATCTGATTCATATAACAATGAAATCTAGACCAGTTATCGACTGATTCATTACAAATCATGTTCAAGTAAAAAGAAAATGTCGTTTTTAAATTCAGAGGAATCTGAAACTTTCAAAACATGACATAGTCTTAAAAATCACATTTAATCAGTTTTATCAGATATTAAAGGCTGAGAGAAAACCAGAGAAACGAGAAAGTTAAACTTTTTTATACAGTTTTATACAATTAAACTTATTTAAAACATATTAATGATTGCAGAAAAATGTTACATTAGTTTAATATTTAACTCCTACCAGCCTTGCATTGATTTGTGATTGATTAGAGCACAAACCAGCAGACCAAGCAGCAGCTGGAGCAGCTCCAGTTTCACACCAGAACCACCACTGGTCTGTGTGGGTCTCACTGGTGGTACTGGTAGTACTGGTAGTACTGGTGGATCGTTGCACAAACTGGTCCCACAGCAGCTCAGTCTGCTGAAGTGGAGAGGAACACCGTCTTCCTGGAACAGGCGACCGAGGTCGGCATCACACAGGTTCTGAGTCATGCAGCCCAAAAATGGATACGTGTGGTCGTCTATATTCACTGTGGAGAGAAAAACCAGAAATGATCGATCAGATCAACTGATGTCCAGGACCCACTGGGAGGGAAACCCTAGCTCCCAGCTGCTCTCAGTTTGGTCCAGGATCTGCTGATCATGTGATCTATCTGCATCTGGATGAAGGACAAAACCTCTGGGACAATTTATTCTGGACAGATGAGTCCAGAATGGAGATGTTGGACCATGATGGACAGAACCAAACACCCCATAGTGGCACTGCTAACTAAACAGCTGCCTGCGCTAACCCCAAAGAATTAATCATGTACATTAGTTTACCTAACACTAATGCTAACATGGTATTTAGCATAAGCTAATGTTAAAGCGCTAAATTCAACCATGTTCATACCCACCATGTCTGAATGGGTTAGAGTTTTGAACTTTATTCATCTCAAAGTTTACAAAACACCCAACACTTTATCTGGAGAAATTAGCTTAGCAGCTAAGCTAAAAATTAGCTAATCTGCTAGTGGATTTGTGCTCTGATGCCAACTATCAAGTATGGTGGAAGAGGTGTGATTGTTGGGTTTGTTCTGTGGCCATAGAACCTGAACGGCTTGGCATCATTGATTGGACCAGGAGTCCAACATGAGTCCAGGTGTCCAACAGATAAAACTGGGTCATAAACAAACCCAGCAGCTGATCTACAGCAGAACAGCTGAAATTATTCCTGGTCCAGTCAAAGTTCAGAACCATGGGACCTACAGGTAGCTAAGCAGATATCCACCACATGAGGCTGCTGAGGTTAGACAGAAACCTTCTGCTGGACCAGGGGGTGTACTTAGTTTGACATCAGGTTGTTCCTCTCAGTGAATCGTTCAGCTGCGACCAGCAGAAACTCACAGGTTGATGTGAAGCACTGACTCTCCTCTCCTGAGCAGCTGACCTCTCTGCAGTCATCGGGGCCACAGGAGAAACACTGCAGGGTGTTTGGCACCGGAGGAGCCGGGCCTGAAACGAAACGGAGAGAACGTCTCAGGGGAAAAGAAACCTGGACCAGAACCAACTTTAACATGTCATTATGGATCTCACCAGGCAGAGTTGGGTCGTTGCAGTCGCTGGTGTTGCAGCACAGAGCAGATCCTACGATGGTCACCTCACCTGTGCTGAGTGAAAAGGTTGTATTGCCTGAGCTCAGACACATAGAGGATTCACAGCCTTTATAGATGAGCTCCTGTTCTCCTGAAGCTGAATCAACTGTAGAATCAAAGAGCTGTTAGAGTCGATGGAAACCAAGCAGAAGCTCATTTCATCATGGAGGAAGACCAAGAGGACGTTACCTCGGATAGATGCTGTCATGCACATTGGCTCAGATGAATAGCATGTCTGTTTTTCTGTGCTGGAACAAATCGGGTCTGTGCAGTTATAACAGCTCAGAGCTTCAGCTGCAATCAGGAGAGGAAGATCCAGAGACACGCCGTCAACCAGTGAGGCACACCCCTAGTCAAAAAGTTAGCTGCACTAATGCAAAAGCACTAACTGTAAAGTAAACATTGGTTCCACTAACCTTAAAGGACTATACCAACACAGTACTAAGAGGAAGCCAATGTTAATGCGCTGCACCAACACATTTAACACAGAGTTCCAATTCTCTGAGTTGAGGTCAAGACGTAAACCATAAACCGATTCATCATCTGTTTCAGTGTTTTTTCTGATTACTCCTTCTGAAAACCCAATTTTAAAAAAAATTGTTAATAGAGAAACATCACATACTGACCGTATCATGGTGGAAATATTCTGCTTTGATGCAGTAATTCATGCAAAAGGAGCCCTGACCAAGTGCTGAAAGCAGGCACAGTTCCGGTGGAGTACCAGCGGACCAACAGAACCAGCCCCAGATAGTACACGACATTAAATCAACATTGAATTATAGTTAGAATTTTTGGTTGAAGTCGACAAATGATGGTGGATAAACCATCAAACAACCATCCAATCAATCCGTTGAAACTGTGTCATTGAATCAATGTTGTTTTGTGGTTGAAATCTAATGAATGAAATGCTGAGGTCTGATCAATGTTGAATCAATGTCAGCTCTTTTGCCACACCCTTCTTCCCCTCCTCTCCTCCTCATCAGAGCTCTGGGTGAGAGCATTTTATAACTGAGCGGGGGTTCTCACATTTAAATTAAGCACTGTAGAAGATAATGGGTGATGATTCCTTTCTGTACATTTTTTTACTTGTTAATAAAAATTCTTACTGACTGTTTGTCTATGATATATTGACACGAAAACATCTACAGCTTACTACAAGGAGTGGAGCGGTCCACCCCTGCTATTTACATGAGTGGATGTCAAACCAGAGTCAAACTGGGGTTACCACAACTTGTACTGTTTCCCTGGTTCATACAGTACAAAGCTTAACCTCATGAACTCTGTTCTTCTGTGGACAACAGACTGTTGTTTTGACAGTCAAAAAGGAGTCAAATATGTTTAAAGATCTGTCCCTTTTTTCTTAAATAAAATGTTATATCAAACCCATGTTGTCATTTTTTACCTTTTGTACACAGTTTACCCATCATCTGCCAATAATATAGTGTGTTTAACACCAGTGAAGAAACTTTTAGTGGCATGTTATGATGTAGACCTATCAGACCTAAAATGTACATAAATCCTTAGCTTTCATTCAATATAAAATCAACCCAAATCTGCATGTAGATCCACATTCAGTTCATGGTTGAATCAACGATTCCTAACCGATTCAATGTAGAATCAACACAAATATGCATGTAAGTTGATATACAGATGATGGTTGAATCAACATTGATGGTTGAAACGCTAATGTTGATTCAACATACAGGTGACCGACCACTTTCAACGTTGTTTCAATGTTTCTGGCTGACATTGATTCAATATTGTTTCAGTCATTCTGTGCTACCTGGGGCCTGACCAGTTTCCACCAGTCGTTGTAGTAAAGTTATGGAAAACAACCGATCAAGCATTCCTTAACTTTTTAAAGGACGTTCAGAACCAAAAGTTCTGAAACTTTTGGTTTCAGAACTCTAAATATTCCTAAAATTATTCACAGCCCTGCAGATTCAGAGTTAAAATAAAATAAAAAAAACATTACATATGGTTATAATGCTAAAGATAATTATGTTTTTAATTTGATTTTGTATTTTTTTTAATTATATGCCAGAAATCATTTATGTCCTTTGCAATAATAAATGGAACATTATGAACATTACAGTAAAATAAACTTTTCACCTGGTTTTCTCCCTAATCTTGGACCGCTCCAGAACCTTAATATTCCCTCCAGTCAGCAGAAACCTGCTGGTTTCTGGGACCCTTCAGTTCTGTTCTGACTGATCCGAAATGATCCAGATGAGCAGAGAATGTGTTCGTCTCTCCCTGGTGAATCAATTCTGACCTGAACATGTTCTGATGTGATTACCTGTTCTACAGAGGGTCCAGATCAGAGTCAGAGAACCGATCAGCTTCATCCTGATGTTCCGCTGGATTCTGGTACCAAACACACAGTCTGAGCTGCATTTATATCCAGGACAGAATCGCGTCACTGACCCAAAACAAAAGCAGCACTGGATTGTTGGCCCGGGTCAGCTGGTTCTCCTCCTGGGCTAAAACCAGAAACCAGATGGATCTCCTTCTATTGGATTCATCATGTTTCATATTCCTTTTATGTCCATTTACTCACATGTCATTTCCTTCTTCTTCTTCTCCCCTGGTGTCTTTATCTGCCTCCATTGTTCTTCACATCCAGGCTCCCAGGAGGAATCATGGAGGACATCAGGGAGCCAAAAATGGGACACGAACTTTAGAAACGATAAAAGATACGGAGCACCGTTTACAAAGTTACCAAAGAGCCAAAAATGAACAGCAATAACCTGGATTGTTTACTCTCAGAAGAGAAGGAATGGGTTTCAGTAAGTCACATTTCCATCATGTTATATAATCATTTATAAATGTTACAGTTTCAAACACAATGTTTAGTTAGCAACATGTAGTTTGGAGCAAATATTAGGTTAGAAAGCTAATTATTTAGCTACAAATTAAATATTTAGTCAGCTACCACGCTAAATTCTTGGTAAACTAAATCTTTAGCTTGCTAATTAAATATTTAGTTTGAAACCTTGACATCTATCTATGTAAAACATATTTCCTTTTTAGCTGAATAACTAAATGTGTTGCTGTTAATTTTTGACAGCTGAACTTTATAAACTGTTACGGATCTGTTTTTAGGAACTCACAGCCCAGCAGGGACACACAGGTTTAGACGATGGACATTTTTCTAGAAAAGCTAAAACCACGACTGAAGCTCCAGATCCAACAGAACCAGTTTCATGACGCAACCAAACCAGATTTTTCTGTGTTTCATCTAAATGATGTGGGATCGTCAGATCTGCTCCTCCCTGGACTGGTTTCACTGGACCGACTGGACCCAGAGGAAGGGATTGAATATCTGTTTGCATTCAGGATCACTTGATTCATTATAATGAATCAGTGGTTCTGGATGAGTCAGGATGACAGATTCACCTGAGACGAATGAAGTGACCAACTCAGGAGGAAACCAGTAGAACGCGCCCATCAGGTTCACCACCTGCGGCCCTGCTCTGTCCAATCAGAGCGCTCCGTCCAGCCACTCCCAGGTGAGCTTCCTCAGCGTTCAGGAGCAGATCCTCCCTGTTAGCTGCAGAGGAGAGATCCTGCTGCAGGATGAGCTGGACCGTCTCCACGCTGCCGCAGAGCACCGTGCTGGTTTCCTCTGAGGAGGGCGACTGGTCCACCGGGATCTGCGACTGCTGCCAAGACAAGAAGCAATGTACGTACGCAGCACACACTAACAAGTCTTGAAGGAGAGAGAATAAAACTAACCCAAACCGCGCTGTGAAACATGGTGGTAGCAGTGTTATGCTGTGGGACCTGTTGGAGGCTGCAGACCTGAGAAAGAGGTCAAAGTTCAGCTTCCAGCAGTACCACAACCCGAACATCCAGCCAGAGTTATTATGAGAAGGCAGATTCATGGGTTAGGATGACCTAGTCAAATCCCACAGAGAATCTGTGGTAAGATGTTTAGTAGTGAAGGTCCAGACCGTCAGCGCCTCCTTGTGGTCCTCAGGCTGCTTCGCCTTCTGGTGCGGCCCCTGCTTCGCCTGTCGGACCACCAGGGAGTTCGGCCAGTGCCTGTGCCTCCCCCTGCTGGACGCCCTGGGCTGCGTCCATCCCATCGCCATGTCCATCAGGGTGTCGCTGCGCCAGCGCTACGGCATCAGAGTAAGGACAAAAAGCTGCTGCTCAGTTTCTGTTCCTGATTAATTTAATAAAATATTTGACTGATTCTAAATATTAACATTAACGGCTCAGAAAATTAACATAAAAATCTGATAAATTGGTCAACAAAACAGATTTTTCATCTCTAGTTTGTTTCTTTGTTGAATTTAATTTGAATTATTGAATTAGCTGCTTATTTAAACATTATTTAATAATAATAATGTTTGTTATTATTATTGCTCTGGTTCTGGTTGAACACTCTCTGATTGGTTCTGGTTCTGGTCGTGTTCAGGGGAGCCTGTGCAGCGACTGCTTGTGCTCCACCTTCTGCCTTCCCTGCGTTTGGTGCCAGATGGCCACAGAGATGGAGAAGAGGAAACTCCCGACTGTTCTCAGTGACATCATCAGCAGACGATGATTTCATCAACAGACGATGGCGTCATCAGCAGTCGGCTTTGATGAATCATTTCAACCATAGACATGAATACATACGATTTAAACATGTTTAATTGATTTAAGGTCCTCCTGTTTGAATATTCTCATATTTATTCAGTTTGTTTCTGTTTTTATTTAATGTTTTGATGTTAACCCTTAAACTTTGTGGAAATGCTTCATATAAAGATTATACATCACAACATTTTACAGCTGTTTATTATTTATCTTTATTTCCTTATGAAAAGATGATAAATATATAATAGAAACATGAAAGTGGACCATAACGGATCCAAAAGCTTCATAGAATATTTCCTAGGAGTCATAACACAGCGGCACCCTGACCAGGAAGTTAAAAACTTCATTCAGCAGAGAAATGAAGTTTCTCTGCTGAATGAAGAGAAACTTCACTGTGATTAATGAAAAAGAAAATATTCTGATAAAATGAAGCAGAACCAGAATACTGGTACTGGAAAACCATCTGGGATTTCTAAATATAAGATCAGTTTCACCAAACGAAAGAATGTATTTTTTTTTAAATAAGAAAACAGACAAATTACTCTTATACCTCTAATAAAAAGCAAAAATGAAGAACAATTTAAAGTTTTATTGAAGGATCTCAGACAGAATCTAATTTAAAAATCAGACTAAAATATTTTTGATAAATGCTCAATAAAACTTTAGTTTTACTTTATTTTTGTATTTTAAAAACGTCCACTCAGCCGTCAATATATTGTAACAGAGCAGAATATAACATATCAATGTCGACATCTTTTCAGGAAATACAAAAAATATATCTATAAACTAATTTTAAAAACTCTAAACACATCAAAAACAGAGTCAAATTATCAAATTTAACAGGATTCAAAGTCATTTTAATAATACCATATTATTAATATGGCATTCTGCTCAGATATAATGTGCAAAGATTGATTATGATATAATAACAAATAATATAATAAATGAGTGCCGTTCCCTTTCTTGTCGCTGGTGGCGCTGTAGTCTTGCTGTTTTCCGGTCAGAACAGAAGAAGAAGCTGAACCTCGTGTGTCTGCCTGCTGGAGCGGTTCGGCTGGATGCTGTGATTGACTGGGATCATAAAGCAGGCAGCAGATCATCGATTATCGATCAGAAATGACTAAAGTGAAGAAGGAGAAGGTTTTGGACGGAGAGGAAGCCGCGGCGGTGGAAGCGGGGGGACCCGAGCGGAGCTACGCCGAGCTGGTCGCTCATTTGAACTCCATCGCCCAGCCGCTGGCCTCCAGGAAGCTCAGCAAGAAGCTCTACAAGTGCGTGAAGAAAGGTAGGAAGTCCGGGAAAGGTTCTGCACGTTTCCGCGTCCCGGTTATCTGGTACCGGAAGTTATAGCTGCTGTTTGTGTTTGTTCTGTAGCTGCGAAGGGGAAGAACATCCGGCGGGGAGTCAAGGAGGTCCAGAAATTCATCAACAAAGGAGAGAGAGGGTGAGTCCCAGGGGTCAGAGGTCATGTAGGCTGGCAGCTGCAGGGTGCTAACACTTTTGGAAATGTATTCACACCCTAAACATGGAAAACTTTAATAACGACTGGTTCTGATACCAAATATTAATGGAGAACATCTGAAGTTCTGAGGGCTTCAGAGCCTAAGGTATACCTACCCATCATGCACTGGGGCTCAGGTGTGCTAACGCTGCTGCTCTCCCTGCAGTATCGTGGTTCTGGCCGGAGACACGCAGCCCATCGACGTCTACAGCCACCTTCCGGTCATGTGTGAGGACCGCAACCTACCCTATGCCTACATCCCGTCTAAAGTGGTGAGTGGGACCAAACATCCAGTCCGATTCGGTTCGGCTGCTTTAAAGACCCGGTCCGGGCGGTCTGACCGTTGGGGAAGGAACCCGGTCCACAACCTGCAAGGTTCTTTCCACTTCTGTAGGCTTTTATAGTGAAATGTATGTTTATTTCTGACTTTTGTTGTGAAAAGTTTAAAAGAAGGTTATTTGGAAAAGCACAATTTTATTGAGGCGTTTTTTAAGATTCCTGATGTATTTTATTGTGAAAAGCTGATCTGTTACGACTCTTACTTTGAAATCTGCTGCTTTTACTCGACCTTTTCTTATTTTGGAGTGTAGTTATCTTCCTCTTACTTTGAAACATTTTTTTTCAGCATTAACTTTTAAATTTGGATTTAATTTTACATCTCACTTATAAAATACTGTAATCTTTGAAAGGGATGTGATTAGTTCTATTTGCTGCTCTTATTTATTGTTTTAAATGCTCATTTGGTTTTATTCAAATGTTTCATTGTAAAATACTGATATATAGTATTTTAGATCCATTTATAAGATCGTTTTAGTTTTAATTAGGTATTTTATTGTGAAAAGCTCTTGATATCAGACTCTTATTTTGAAATGCTTTTCCCATTCTATAATTAGAATTTTGGTTTAAGTTCAGCCTAATTTATTCTGAAATACTATAATTTAGTGTTCTTACTGTGAAATGGGTGTGATCAGCCATTTCCTGCCGTTTTTTAATGAAGCTGGTTTTGGCCTTTAATCAGGTATTTTATTAGGAAATGCTCCTGAGCTCATTTTGAAATGCATGTGCAGGATCTGGGCTCTTCCGCCGGCTCCAAGCGTCCGACCTGCGCCATCCTGATCAAACCGCACACCGACTACCAGGACGCCTACGATGAGTGTCTGGATGAGGTGTCACACCTGCCCAAACCGCTCTGAGCCAATCAGGACGCCGCTCATCTGAACTCAGCCAATCAGAACGTCGCTCGTCTGAACTCAGCCAATCAGGACGCAGCACGCGCCTTAAATTTAAAGGCGCAGTTCGCCCTGATTTCTCCCAGAATCTCCTGTTTCTCTGCTGCGCTAGCAGTTTTCACCTGTTTCCAGTGTTTGTGCTAAGCTAATGATGGACTGAAGGACGCTGCCCCCTGCTGGACACTGGAAGCCATGTTTCTAGTTTTTTATATTAAAAATGTTAAAACTGGAGTTTCTGGAGTAATTTGTTTGAATAAAGATTATTTATAAAGTATTTTCAGGATAAACACTGCGGGAACTTGTTTTCTCCGGTTTCTCTTGTGCAAAAGTCTTCAACCCCCTTAATCTTTGTGAACCTTGGGAGGAAAATATTTTAAAAATTAACCAAATATTTTTATTTTTCATTCACACAGAGTAAAATAATTAGTTCAATATAAATGTCACTTCTGTGTGTTTTGTGACAGATATTAAAAAAACTGAGTTTTTGAACAGCTTTGTTTAAAATATTTCTTCCACTTTATGTAATATTTGGTTTTCTAAACAGAAAAATAATAAAAACTATAATGGCTTCATTCATAAATTTTAACATTTTTAAGTGAGTTAATTTAAGAAAGTGCTACACTGTTGCAACAGCACAAAAAGCCCAATCATTCCATCAATATCAATTTCATTTAACATTTAAAAATCTTCTGTTTTCTTATAATGAGCTCTTTTATTATTTAAACTACATTTTTCTGCTCGGTTTGTCTTCTTAAATTGAACTTTTTTTAAGTTAAAAACCGTTTTTGTATCTTTATTTTTTAAAATCACCTGCAGTTCTGAGGTTCGGCCACATGGTGGCAGCAGAACTCAGTTTAAACTACAGTTCTGTTTGCAGAAGAACAAGTCCGATTTATTTTCATTCATGTATTATAAGTTTATTTTGACTTACCTGAGTTTATTTTTATGTATTTACAATGAACCTGACCTCCGGACTGGTTCTGTTAACTGGGCCGGTTCTGCTGCGTTTCGTTTGTCGAACCGTGAACTTTCTTCTCAGATGTTTTGAAGAGTCCGAGTTCTGTCAGTTCATATCCGGTTCTGAGCTCTCAGTAAAACCCGTTCTGAATAAACCTGTTCTGACTCACAGAACCTCTTCAGTTCTCGCTTTTATCTCCCACACCTGCTGGCCTGACCTTTGACCCCGGGACTACTGGGTCCGTTTGGCCCGGCCTTTTCCCGGCGGCTCCTGAACTGCTGCAGCAGCTGAAGGTTCCCCTCCTCCTTTCCGCTGCAGACCTGCCCGGGCTGGTCCCGAATCGACCCGAACTCAAACCCTCCCCCCTTCTCCACTCGTTGCCCGGGGCAACGGGAATTTTCCACTGCCGAGCCGGAGGGGAGAGAGATCCGGCTGTCAACAGGTAGCTAAGGGTCGGTTCCGTTAAACCGGGCCAGTGGTTCTGAAGTTTTATTTAGAACCTCAAAGTTCTGCCAGATCGTCTAGTGGTTCCGTTGGGTTCTGTTTCATTTTCCAGCTTTGTGTCGTTCGTTAAAGAGTTTGAAATGGACCCAAAAGGTTCTGCTGACCCATAAACAGCTGCTCAGATTAAATCCATCCGGTGCTTAAGTTTGGTCCAATCATTTTGTCCTGCTGGTTCTGTTGGGTTCTGATGCGGTTTCAGATTGATAGGTCCATTATAGGCGTTAGAAGTTCTGGAAGGATTATTTGGTTCAGAAGGTTCTGCAGATGTTTCTGGTTCTTGAAATAATTTGGGTTGTCTAGCCTGAGAGAAGAAAAATATTCATTCAATCATTCAGTCATATTTCACTGAATGATTTATTATTAAATGTCAGTTCAAGTTAGCAATAAAAATAACCTGATTATTGCTTTTAACTTTTCACTGTGTGACTTTATTAGCACTACTAGTTTTATTTGTTCTTTATGATTACATTTTAATCATTTTTACATTTATTTTTGGAAAATCAACTTTTTCTGTTTTAATTTCTATCTTACGGTCTGTGTGATGTGTGTGTTCTGCTTCAACACACACACACTCTGCTGCTGCTGTGTGTCTGTGCGTGCGTGCTTGCGTGTGTGTGTCTCTGGGGGGATCAACCATCTAACTGCCAGTAAACAAAATTACTGCCTAACATTTGCATAATGTCACACACACACACACACACACCACCTTTCGGAGCCTCCAGGATGAACCAAACGTCTCAGCCTTCGTCTGTCTGACTCCTCTTCACCTCAGTTCATTATCTCTGACTAAAGAGGAAAAACGGACATAAAAACCAATCAGAACCAATAATCAGAACCGTGAGGCTCGGGTTTAAACCAATCAGAGTCCAGCAGAGTTTAACTCACTGCTGTGGAGTTCAACCATAATTAGGACACTAACTTTTCACTTCTAGTCTAAAACTAAGTATTTGCTCTGCAAAAACACAAAAAATCACCAACTATTTCTGTTTTGTTTCAAGTGAAATTATCTTAGTTCACTTGAAATAAGATAAAACTAACTTACAAGCAAGATATATGAGCTTGTTTTAAGTCAATATTACCATTGACTTAATATAGAATTTTTTTGGAAAGTACTAATAACTTATAACAAGACATTTTAAACATATTATAACTGCAATAATTTGTCAATGTAATTAATACTTTAAGGAATTATTGACTTAAAACAAGCTCAAATATCTTGCTGAAAATTTTCTATTTACATTAAAACTATAGAAAAACTACTTTTTGGAAGGATTTTGTGTTTTTGCAGTAAACACTCGTCTGTCTTCCTGAAAATATACTTTAAATTAGTTTCATTTGTTTTTCAGCTGAAGTTAATTTTAAGTTTTGCCTTATTTTAAGTGCACTGAGACATTTGCATTAGAATCTAGACTAAAATACTTGATAGGTTTTAGTGTTTTTGGACTGAAAATACTTTTAGAATAGAAAGAGTGCAACAGTAGCAAAGTGAAATGTAATTAAGCCCATTTTATTTATAAGTACTTTAATGACAGTAAAACTGAACCAGCATCATATAAAAACATCAAAATAAAACTAACACAGAGAAGATGAAACATAACTTGACAAACAAAATGGCTTCCATTCATTCTGGGTCACAAGCACAACAGAAGGGTTTTCAAAACAGTTTTTAAAATAAAATCAATAAATCAAAGCAAGATTCATATGAAAGAACATATAAAAGGAAAATAAAACATATAAAAACAGAATAAAGAATAACATTAATTCCTCTGTTATATAATTAACAGAAAACTAAAGATAGTGGTTGAAACAATATTTTAATTCAACCAGGAACAGTGTGTTGAGCTCCGTCTTCACCTCCCATTGTCACATGTAAATGCTGCGCGGTCTGTAAGCTGTGGCTGCGGCTGGGGGTGTCACCTCGGCCAGGGGCGTCGCAGCAGCTGGCAGTAAACGAGCGGCACACTCTGGAGTCTGTGATCCTGATGCCGCTGATAGCTGCTGAGTGTCTGAGTGTGACGACGTGTTGAGTGTCAACACACGCCACACTTATGTGATGTTATCACACACACACACATACACACACACAAACACACACACCGGGCTGGCCTCTACAGAGCGCCACTCTCTGATTCGGGTCCAATCAGAGGCTCTCCAGAACTTCAGAGTTCAGGTGACTTTCATTTATTCAATCCAAGTTTCCATTTTAAAAGTTCAGATATGAGCAGATTTATTGATGACTTGAAGTTTTTTGGTTCCACTGAAAAGAACTTTCTTTTAAAAGCTGAAGCTAATAAACCAGACCGGTCCGGCTTGGTTTCTGAGAGAATAGTGGCTGGAAGTTTGTGTGATTTTTATATAAAATCAAAGAAACAAGGTTGATGAAAGAAAAATGCTCCCTGATCTACAGGAACACTCCGGAACCAGAAAGGACCATGTTTGTGTTTTTGACGGTTATCAGGGTCAGAAACGTAGTCATCAACTAGAACATGAACTGGACCTTTCATTGAGGTACAATTCATAAACCTATTCAATACATTGGAATATTATTGACAAGCCCATTTTTTCCAGGAACTTTAAAGTATTGTATAGATTACATACAAATGGATGTTTGAAAGCCTTTATTTCTGTTTATGATGAAAACTTGACATTTAAATTAGAACAGCACATAAGACTAATAAAAGAAACTTTTAATACTGATGTGTAGACTTAATGAAAAGTGTGTTTAATACCTGTTCATAGGTTGTTGTTTTAAAAGGATACATTTAATTTGACAAAGAAGATTAATTGGGACTATTATTATAATCTAATTTATCTATACTATGGGGTCCTGCTTCTAAAATACCAGCTAAATAGGCCGATGAAAGGAAGCTAGTTAGCTAGCTGGCACTGAGCTAAATATGTAGCTTGCTAATTATGTATTTCGTTTATAAACTAAATATGTAGCTTCAATCTAAATATTCTAAATATTTAGTTAGTACACTGCACATTTAGTTTGCAAAATAAACGTTTAGTTTGTTAAGCAAATATTTAGGTCAGAACTTTAGAACTAAGCTAGCTAAATATTTAGCTCCTCGCTAGCTTGATAGCTAGCTCCGTGCTAGCTAGATGATTAGCTCTGAATATTTTTATTTTGTATATTCAGCTTGAAGCTTGCTTACTATATATTCGGTTTACAAACTAATATTCAGTTTGAAGCTAAACATGTTGCTTGCCAATAAAATATTTATTTTGAAACTGTAAGATGTATAAATGAATGAACAACATGGTGAAATTATGACTTTGACAGGCTAAATAACTCAATTTGTTGCTGTTAATTTCTGTGTACCTTTATAATCGACAACCATTTAGAAAAGTCTTTTAATTTATTGTTATTTATCACTAGATTAATTCCTGAAGAATAACATTAATCATTTTCAGATGTTTTATTGTGTTAGAAACTTTATTTAATCAAAACGAAGTAAATCAGCTCTAAAATGGACACTTTTAACAGAACCAGTGACACCAGAACCACAGACAGAAACGGAAGCAACAGTTTTTAGGAAAATCAATTTATTTACAGTAATAGTTACAGTTTATGATTTTTAAAACACATATAAAACAATTAAAGTTGGACTGTAGACTTGTTCTTAATGGATATTTTAATGAATATCTGATTTTAAAAACAATAAAAATGAACACATTTTTTTCTTTGTTTTTTTCTTCGTTCTAAAGTTGATCACCTTATTATTTAACTGGATAAATATAAAAGTGGAGTTTTTTCACTGGAGAAGCAGAAAGTCGAGCAGAGCATCACTGAAGAACTCAGAGAAACCCAGATCACAACCAGGATCCAGATCAGAACCGGGATCCGGATCAGAACCAGAACCGGGCTCCATGCAGGCCTGATGATCGGCCAGGCAGGGGAGTGGGGGGGGAGTCCACTGCGCCGGGGGGAAGAAAGGAAGAGGAGGAATAGAAGAAGTGGAGTCTGGAACCAGGAAGTTCAGCGATGAAGAGGAGGAGTTGGAGTGAGGAAGAGTAGAGCTACTGCAGTGCATGCTGGGACATTTGGAGCTGGGCTCTGATGATGATGGCTTCTTGTCAGACTTCCTCTTCCTTCTGCGGCGGAAGCTGCCGTTGTCGAATCTCTTCCCGCAGTCTGGGTCCAGAGTCCAGTAGCTTCCCTTACCTGGGGAGGAAGAGGAGGAGGAGGAGGAAGGTTACAGGAAGTGATGTCACATCTTACCGGAAGTGATGAAGGCGGGTGCAGACCTGGGTCGCCGTCGCCACGGGCGACCTTCCTGAAGCAGTCGTTGAGTGACAGGTTGTGGCGGATGGAGTTCTGCCAGCCTGCCCGGTTCCGGTCGTAGAATGGGAACTGGGTCGACACGAAGCTGTAGATCTGGCTCAGCGTCAGTCTCTGATTGGGTGAGCTCTGGATCGCCATGGCAATGAGGGCCGAGTACGAGTATGGGGGCCGCACCGGGCCCAGCAGATCCGAGGAGCAGAACCAGGACCAGAGCGGAGCGGTGCCGTGGACAGGGTTTGGAACCGGCCAGGGAAACGGAGTGGCGCTGGAGTAAAGGCTGCAGGTAGACCTGTCCAGATCCATGCTGTCTGAACACCTGCTGCTCACCTGGGCCTCTTATAGCCACAAGCCCCGCCCCAAGCCCCGCCCATTCCCCACTGAGTGGCTGTTGGGAGCAGGGTGGGGCGGGGCTTAATTTGAATAAGAACAGGCGGAATATCTGCCCCGGGGGCAACAGGGTGAGACGTTAGGACCTGAGTCAGCCAGGGGGAGATTCTACTACCACAACTGGTCCTGGTTCTGATCCAGTCCTGACTCTGATCCTGTCCAGGTTCTGATCTTGTTCAGGTCCTACATAAAGTTTTACTCACTTCCTGAGAAGCTGTGAGAAACATTTAATCCCTGAAGTCAGAACCAAGCTTTTCTGAAGTAAACAGAACCAGCTGGATCAGAACCAGGACTTGTTTGGACCAGTTTCTTTCAAAGTGTTTATCTGTTTGTTTATTAATCAGTTCATTTATCGGTTCCTTACAGTTGAATCGGTTCACTCCTCCAGATGTTTTCGTTCCCAGGTTTCCAGTTGTTGACGTTTCTAGGAATAAACGTTGAAACCGGATCGGACCCGGAGACTTCCTGAAGACATTTTAATCTGCAGCCATCAGACAGAACCTCCGGGATCGGATTAGAACCTGAACCAGACGGTGACTTAGCAGGTTTTCTGTTTGCAGCAGAAACTGGGATCATATCAGGCGTTTACTGGTTTCTGGATGCCATCTTTAAAAACATGGCAGCTCAGTTCAGATGATTAATGAGGTCAAAGGTCAGCCGAATGACTCCTGCAGACTGAGGTCACTGTGGAACATACTGACCGCTCAGAGCTACTCCACACAACCCACTGAGCTCACAGCATTGAAAACAGAAAACAAGCGATACAGCTCTAGTAAATAAATTTGTTTGATAAACTAAATGTAACAAATTAACTGAATCTTTAAAAGTTGGAGCTCCATTCTGTTTTTGGTTTCTCATCCTGTTATCTTGTCTTCTTCTTCTTTTGTTTATCTGGTGTGTAAAGCTGGTCGAATATCCAGGATGAAACCCTGAGGAACTCCACATCCAGACGTTGAGCTGCTGGATTTCTGTTCAAACATTTCCAGTTAAAACACACACAGTTCCCAGCTGATAAATGAGCTGCCAGTCTGTCAGCAGCGAGCGCTCAGAGTGGATTTACAGATTACCCCTGACACACACACAAACACACACACACACACACACACACACACACACACACACACACACACACACACACACACACACACAGGTCGTTAATTCATCTCCATCAGTCAGGCTGCAGCTAACGGATTTGTTATCGCATCACTTCCTGATCCGCTCAGGCTGCTGGCGGTTGGAGGCGAGCATAGTAATCTGTGGAGGGAACAGTCAAAACATCAGCAACCAACCACTTGGTGTGAGGGGTTAGGGGGAATGAGGGGGTGTTACCATGGGAACAGGTAACTGAACACCTTCAACTGTCTCCAGATGTAAAATCTCCAACCAGCAAAAGAAGCTAATAAACTGAATGTTTTTACAGTGAAACTAAACCTCAAACTAAATTTGTTTTTGTTTTTTTCAAATAAACTCTATAAACTGATACTAAACGTTTCTAGCTTCATGTTTCTGAGCTAATTTTGAGTGTGTAAATTTGTTTAATGGGGCTAAAACCGTCTCATTGCTGCCCTCTTTAGGTCGAACGGTGGTACTGCAGTTCCCCTGTTTGTTACATCACATCCTGTCCAGATTTTAAACCCGCGGTGCCCAAAGTCAGTCCTGGACGACTCCATGTTTTAGTTCTCTCCCTGGATCCAATGGGCTCTTTGCACCTCAGCTTCCGCGTTCGGGGTAAAGCGGCTCGATTGTTTCCGATCCAATACAAATATCATTTACATTAGGTGCTTGCAGGGCTTGGCCAAGGTTTGTACATCGATCCGAAGCCCCAACAAGTCAGCTGGAGAAAGGTTTTAAGATGTTCGCCTCGTTATACATTCACTGACACGAAGGTGAGTTTTACTTAAACTTTGTGGCTAACATTAACGTTAGCTTATGCTAGTAGGCAATATTCTCGGACATTGTTCTTGTAAAATGTGCTATTTAAGTATCTAAACATTCTAACGGACAATGTATTTATCTTATTTTCAAGTATATTATGTGTGTTTATTGTCGTTAGTGTCACAGACTAACGGGGAGGTTACGGTGCGGACTTTTTACTTCCGAAGCTCAACAAGCCTCATAGCTTAACAGTAGCGCAACTCTGGTGTCAGAGATCTGGTTCAGCTGTTCAGGTTCAAAGTTGCTGCTTTTAGAAAAATATGACCGTGTTGCTTCATGTCTCCGTGTTATTTCGTTTTATTACCTTTGTATGTTTCTTGTGAAGAGCTCAGATAGGACGGTGTTTACAGCAGTATGTTCAGGCGGATCAGTTGCTCGGCTGTCTGGCTCTGGTCTGCTCTCTCGTTCCCATAAACTCTTTCAGGCTGAATATAGAAGTGATTCCATGGAAATAACTCAGGGAGGCTCCTTTATTTACCATCCGTATCCCTGGTAGTTTTAGGCTGATCCGGAGTGAAGTGAAGGCTGCAAACTTTGCTGTGCGGCGTTAGCTGGTAGCGACAGATATTTACAAGCCATCTTCTTAATTCAGAATCGCTTGGAAATTAACGAAAACTTAAAAGCCCATTATATTAGGAAGACAACAATGTTAATAGTATTGTTTTTTTGCATCTGAAATACGACTTAGTCTTTTCTACCAGTCATGGTAACTCAAAGCGGAAAAAAGTGAGCCGCATTAGCTCCTGGAGATGTGACGTCAACGCCTTAGGTGCAAAGAGCCCATTATGGCTCGTTAGAAGGCCTAAGAAGAACATTGACATGCGGAAAAGGTTGTTACTACCATCTGGGAGAGAACTAGAACATGCAGAATGCCGAACCTCCAGGATCCACTTTGGGCATCACAGTCAGACGCACGCCCCCTGGTGGTGAGTCAGGAGCTGGAATAGCGAGTGTGGAGAGCATAGATCGTCAGCGTTTCTCACAGCAGCTGTCAGGAGTCGCAATAAAAGTCTCCAAAATAGAAGAACTTTATCAACAGGGTATTTACTGGAAGTTAATGCTAATGCGCTATACAACACAGCATGCAGTCCTTGAACCTGACCACATGATGCTCAGAGTTCAGTCAGAGCCTGACTGAAATAAAACTCCAGAACCTTTCTGATGTTTCCAGGTGTTTTAATGAAATCAGCTGATGGCAAAACAACACATTTACAGTAAAAGAGAAGAAGAACAAGAAGAAGAGGAGGTGCACAGAAGCTCTGCTTTAGTTTTATAGTTTGTGGGTCCAAATGGAACAGAACCAACATAAGCTCTAGTATTTCTGAAGAATATTCTTAAAGGTTTAAAAGTTGAAACTGAAAAGAGAAAAAAGAAAACAAAGCAACACGTGCAAAGACGGAGGACTTTCTGTTCATGCTCATTAGACCTTTGAACTGAACATTCATCTGAACCGGGTCCGACTGGAGCCGGCTTCGGTCTGGTTCAGTCTGTCAGGACCAGCTCTGCTCCAAATAGTAACCGGCCGGGTCCGACAGCAGACACTGGTTCTGGTGGCTGGAGCTCCGGTTTTTAGCATCAATGAGGACCAGAGGGGACTGGGAATAATGGTTGATGATGTCACTGACTGACGGGAAGAACTGGAGACAGGAAACAGCAGTTAGAGCCAAGAACGCTGCCCCCTACAGGCTAAATTAAAAACTACATCAGAGCGATGCCCCCTACAGGCTAAACACTGAAACTGCTAACAGTCAAAGCATGGTAATGTCTCGTAGCATTAGCGGCTAACAGGCAGGTGTTAATGCATGTGGATTAGCTGCTTGTGGCTCCTGTCTGTGACTCCAGAGGCCGTCGGTGGTTCTGACCTCCTGGGCTTTGAGTCCGGTTCCCAGCTGGAACTGCTGGTTGTGTTGCCGGATCTGGATGTTGTAGACTTTGTCCTGGTAGAAGACCATGAGGGTGAAGGGCTGGTTGGGCTGCTGCCGGGTGCTGTCCCTCACCAGGTAGGCCCCGTCCTGTGCGCACACACACACACACACACACACACACACACACACACACACACATTAACACCGGCTATCAGCTCATCCTGTAATCAGAGTCCTGATGCTGGATGGATTCTCACCCTCTGGACTTTCTTTAGGCATCCCTCAGCCTGCCCACGGCTCACCTTCCCAACGTACCAGTTTGGGTCCAGAGCCTGCAAACCAATACACACACACACACACACTGCTGAAGCTGCTGAATGTCCTCAGCCCCGCAGAGTGTAATGCAACAGCATCCCCTGCTGCCCAACCAGAGTCTGAACAGAAAATTGTGATTTTTCTGGACTCCCAGCTGGTCGAGGTTTGGTTTTAGAGCTGATGGTGTCTCTCACCTCGCTGGCAGCTGTGGTAGGAGGTGGAGGACGGCCGGGCGCCGCAATGCTGCCTCTGTGTTCGGCCATGGCTGAAAGCAGACAGACGGCATTCAGCAGCCGGTTTCTGATTCACAGTAAGATCAGCTGGAGCAAACTGAAGGTTTTATTCAGATTCAACCAGAAAATGTTCGGATTCCTTCAGGTTTCTCTTACCAGACTGCAGCTTGTGAGGCAGAGAGGCTGAGGAGGAAAAACTGCACAAAAATATTACCCTGTTAGAGATCATCTGAGGCAGAAACATTGAAGCTCCAGGAAAAATAATATTTTATTGCATATGTGTTGAAACTATCACTTTAATATGTTTAATATGAGACAGATAATCAGTGAAAACAATCTTCTCTGCTTCTTCCAAGTTGCTAGAAACAACCAATCAGAGCCAAGAGGCGGGACTTAGCACTGTCAATGACCTCATGTACACACTGCTGAACTAGCCGGTCAACACTAAGGCCAGTTAGTATAGCAGATAAATGGTTTTCATGTAATGGTGAGTTGTTTCTCCACCATTGGCACATTTAGCAGTGACTACATGAGGTTGATTGACAGCACTAAGGCCCGCCTCCTGGCTCTGATTGGTTGTTTTTGGTCGGGAGGAGGTGGAGCTGAATCTGTCTCATAAACTGTCATGACATGGTGACAGTTTTAACATCCATGTAAAAACAAATTTTTTATAAAAGTTACTGCAGCTTTAAGTGGTGAGCCTCCAGGGCCGCAGCCGACGCCCCAGGGCCCCGGGCACACTGCTCCGCGCTTTACTCTGATTTCATTTCTTTGTTTAAGCAGGTGAGCTATGAAGAACAAACTTTTATTAACGACCTTCTGTTGAGACGGGTGAGTAGAAGTGAAGGCTGACCTGGCGGCATGCTGCGGGAGGGGCCCGGGGATCCCGGGGCGCGGCGGCAGATTCTTGTGAAGAGGGAACGTGTTGTGTTTAGGGACTGTGGGAAAACAAGCAGAAGGAGGAAGCTTCCTTTATTCGCTCTGCGATGCTTCAGGATTTCAAACTGGACAATGGAACTCACTATCTTGTGTCTGCTGAAGAGAGAAGAGAAGAAAGGGTCAAAGGTCAGTCTCCATCAAAATCTGTTCTATATAGCAGTGAACAATCATGTTTCATCTAACATGAATCAATAAAAACCGGAGCAGCTTACCTCTCTGTGTCCATCGAACCTGAAAACAAAAATATCAAATTATTATCAGGAACTTTCTGGAACCAAAAGATTCAACCTGAACCACAGAGGACCTGCTAGGGGGCGCTACTCTGGCAGAGGAGTTGCTCCTGCTGACGGAGGAAGAAGGAGGAGGAAGAACCGGAGGTTTGGACCTGGGCGGTTCCGATGCGTCCGCTGGTGTCCTGTGAGGACAGACACATTAAAACTCCTGATGAGCAGCTAAAGCTAAACATGAGCATCTAGAACAGGAAACATTCAACACTTTGCAATCTAGACTAGAAGCTGCTGCTGTTCACTTCCTCCTGCTGGTTCTGCCTTCGTCGTCTGTTTTCTCTCTGCATTGCGAGCGCATCGCTGCAACAACATTGTGACTGAAGTTCACTAACAGTCAACAGGAGCCGCAGTTTAACGTTAAACCTGAACTGTTTGACGTAAGCGGCCATGTTTGACGCCTGTGATCCAGACGTAGCTGTAATCTTTAAAACTGGTCTTCAGTTTTATTTATAGACTTTTTCTATAAAAAAAACTTGAAAACTTTGATGACTACATGAAGGCACTAGGTGTGGGGTTTGCCACCCGGCAGGTGGGGAACCGAACCAAGCCTAATTTCGTGATGAGCGTGGATGATCAGGGGCTGATCTGTATGAAGTCTCAGAGGTCAAATTCAAGCTTAACGAGCCTTTCAATGAGACAACTGCTGATGACCAGAAGACGAGGACTGTGGTTAGTCTCACTTTCAGGTTTTGCCATAAAGGCACAATTTGTTCCTGTTTTCTTAGAAAAATCTATTTTAAAAATCCCAAGTATCTAAATATGTTTCAGCTCAAATGAAGTGTGAAAAACTTGAACAAAAATACATTTCTGTTGTGCAGAAACTTAATTTCCTGAAACCAGCTGGTATTAGCTTTATACGTGGTTTACTGCTAACAAGACTGTATCATTTCTTCTTCTTCTCCAAAAAAAAAAAAACTGTTTCTGCTTAGTTTACTCCAGATTATCTTCGTTTCATTTAACTAAAACTCATTTAGTACAGCTATTTAGCTATTCTAGCTTCTACCACTTTAGCTTACCTTAACTTAGTTTGTTGAATTATCCTCTACTTTAACTTAGTTTACTTTAGTTTAGCATAAAATCATCTCAGTGAATCTATTAACTTTCCTCTCCTACCAAGTTTTTGTGAGTTAGTATTAATTTTATTTTACTTTTGATCAGTTGCTGTGCTAAAGTGATTGAGAATATTCATCTCTTCACATGTAGAGATGAATAAACAAGCACCAAGATGTTAGCTAACTTAAACTCAAAGACTTTTGAAAATCCTAGAGGACCGCCCATGAAAGAGACTTCAGAAGTTACATAAAACTATAACAGGAAGTATAACAGGAAGTCATATGAGATGGATGGCTATGGGCCAATTCACCAATTCACGTCCTTTGCAGAGTCATATCCACATTTCATAGCTTAACCTTAGTGTATTAGCTTATTTTCCACTGTAGTGTTTTATATATATTATAAAGATAAATAATGTAAATTAAAACTGTTTTATATCTTCTCATTCATTCAATTAAACCAGTTATGCATTTTCATATTTTATAAAATGTATTCTGATTTCTATGAACAAGATTTAACTTCATGTTTTTGTTAAAATATGTATTCTGTGTGTGTGTGTGTGCGCGTTTGTTTGTAATACCTTGTGGGGACGATTTTCCTGACACATACTACGTTGTGGGGACCAATTGCTCCTTGTGGGGACCGGAGCCTGGTCCCCCCAAGGGGAAACCCTGTTTTTGGGTCAGGGGTCAGAGTTAGGACTAAGGTATGAATTGAGTTTTGGTTAGGGTTAGGGTTAGGTATGTGATAGGGTTAGGAAAAGGGTAAAGGTAAGGTTTAGGCTGTAGAAATGAATGGAAGTCAATGGAAAGTCCCCACAAAGATAGCAACACAAACGTGTGTGTGTGTGTGTGTGTGTGTGTGTGTGTGTGTGTGTACGCACCTCCAGGACTGTGCACCAGGCTGCAAAAACAAAATTAAGTTAGAAACATTAAACTTTAAATTTCAGTGTAATTTTGCGTGTGTGTGTGGGGGGGGTTCCTCAGGGTCGAGTTGTCATACTCCCTTTTTTTCTCATTCTAAACTTTATTGTACTGAGTTGTAGAACGTTGATAAATGTGCAGCAGCTGAGTTAGCTTTAAAGGACACTCACTCTGTCTGCTGAGTTGAACTGATGTCCTGAGAAAGAGAGAGAACAGAGCAAATGTCCACAGATTATTCTCAGTGTTTCAGCGATGGCAGCCGGAGCTGTTGGCTGAACGGCTGAGGGATTACCTCTGATGGGGGACTGGGTGTTTCGTGACTCGCGTCCAGGTTTGATGTCGCGACACACCTTAGGAGGCCCTGCAGGAACTGAACACCAACAACAGCAATGAGACACATGAATACGACAAAGTACCAATGATTTTTAAATTACCAGAAAAAAGACAAAATATTATGAGAATGAAGTTGTAATATTAGTAAATCAAAGTGGTAACTTCATAACTCTTACATGGAAAGTAACAATAAATTAAAATGATGAATGTTTAACATCTTGTGAGTTTCAGTTTACAAATAAGAAAATATTTAATCGTTCAACACGTGAGCATTAAATTGTTTTCAGCAGCAGCACTCTGAAATGTTTTTAACAAAATTTTTCTCATATTTTGCATCTTTACTTTGCTAATATTCTGACCTTATCCCTGTAATATTTAGACTTTTTTCCTGTAGTAAAATAATCTGTTTGTTTCTGTTTTTATGAACGTACGGTTTCCTGGCAGTCGTCCGTGAGGAGACGGGTCTCTTCTGGACTCTACGGGCTGCACAAACACAAACACAAAAAAAAGTTCAGTAAAAATGAATCAGCTGGAAGAACTGGAAACTCTAAACTTCACATCCAAACAACTTGTTTCCACTAACCAACATCTTTATTCCATCCACATAAAATACATCGCCGCTGGTTTGACGTAACCCCAGAATGATTCATTAATTAGTAAGAGGGCAGACGTTACTTTAACTAGACTTAATTTAGGTTTAATTCTCTTCATCATTTCAGGACTTTATAAAAATCTGTGATGGTTCAACTTTCAATTCCTAAAATACATCCAGTTTCACATCAAGCTGAAAAACACACTGTACATGTGTTTTTCTTTTCTATTGTATTTCTGAATTTAAGCTCAATTGTTTTCTTGGGTTGTATTATTTTTTCTATAATATCTGGTTGAAGGCTTTACAGGACACGGAGCAGAAAATGCAGAAAAAAATGTTTCAGAACGAACCTGAAATTGTCTCATTAGCTGCAATTTCATTACAAATGTGAGCAAATCTTTAAGTATTTTCAAATGTCAAATGTTAAAAAACAAAAAAAACATGATTTAGCATTTGTTGAGTTTCCATTAACTAAGAAATGAAGCTGAAATACCAGGTGAATAAGTTTGTTGAGGCGACAAGTCATTAAAACCATTGCAGCGATGATCTCCCTCTTAACGCCGCCTGTCTGTTTCATAATGAATAGATTTAAGATTATTTTAATAACTTATGAAATTTTAAACGGTTTGGCTCAAAACTAATCAGATAAAAATTCTTTGTTATTGTTTCTCAGATTTTTCTCTGTTGTTGCTCTGGAATAAATTTCCTTCCAAATCAGATCTGATCAGTTTAATCCATTCTTAAAACTTATTTCAGCCGAGGTCTGACGCTGCAGCCTTCCTGTTCTCATTTTGATCATTTTATTCCACTGTGATTTTATAGTTTTTATGTGAAGTTTGAACCTGTTTGTAAAAGTGTTACATAAACATTGACTTTCTACTTCCTGTCTTCTTCTTCTGCGTTTCCCTCAGTAGAAACCTCCGGCTGCTGATCATGTGACTCGTGATCCGAATAAAGTGTTTCCACTGCAGTTTTGCAAAATAAGTCTATTTCAATACAAAGAACCACCTCAATGTTTTATCAAAAATCTTGACTTCTTTTAAATTTTCATTAAGTGAATTTATTTGTATAAGTTTGCAACAAATTCTGTGTCTGATAGAAACGCCTGTGAGTCCTGAATGACTGAATGAGTTCAGGAGCGTCTCAGAGAGGAAAAGCTGAACAGAATCCAATTTTTATAGAAATATAAAACAGGTGAATGAATGAATGTTAATGCAAGAGAATCAGCACAAGAACTGTTATAAATGTAGAAATGACTAAAGTCTGATGCCGTTTTTCAGTGTAGCTGTTCAGACTGACCATGCGGGCCGGGGGTGCAGACAGTGAGGTGGGGGGGCGGGGACACAGAGCGGGGGGCGGGCCTCTGGCCGCCACGTTGTTGTCCCTCCGGTCTGCACACAGAAACAGAAACCGTTAACCTCTGATGACCTGTGACCTGGTGACCTCGCTGTGGGTTTGATGGGGTCAGCGTTGTGTGACTGCTGCGCCATGTGAGTACCGATGTAGTCCCCGTCCCCAATGGGCTGAGACGGGCACAGCTTGTGGTCCTCTGCGGGTTCAGAGGGCGGCGGCTCGTAGTCGTTACCCGCGTCCAGGTCGTCATTCGGGGACTCGTAGTCCCTGTCATCTTCGTCGCTGTACGGACTCTCGTAGTCATCGTCAAACTCTTCGTCGTCCTGCAGAGCAGAAGATCATCTCTTAAAGAACCGAGTCCTGTTAGGCTTCATGTTCATGAAACATGAAGCCATTTTTCAGTGTAGCTGTTTTCCCTCAGGAGGGAAAACATCAACCTAGGAAAGGGTCAAAGGTCATCTCCAAACCGTCTGAGAGGAAAACGTCTCAGACATTCCAGCAGATTCAGATCAAGGTCAGAGGTCAGAACATGAAACAGCAGAATCCCAAATCGCTTTGGGGTTACAGTTAAAATTGAACAGCAATAATCTGAGTCATAAGAGAAAAAATAGGTTTAATTTCACCATGTTATTCTTTAGTTTATAAAAGTCAAACTAAATACTTAGTTTGCAAACTAAATTACAGTTTGAAGATAATTTACTTAGCAGGCTAAATATATATTTAAAAAGTTAAATATTTAGTTTAGCAGGAGTTTGTGAATCATTTTTGACAGACGATGTATTTCAGTGTTTTAGTGAATCCTACAGGCTGTTGGATCTTTCATGTTTCTGTCGATAACGACGCAGCAGAATGAGATGTGTTGTTGTTCATCTTATATTAACAGTAATTTTTCCTTCATTGGTGTTTAAATAAATCAGCAGAAAAACAGGGTTAAAGTGAAATCAGGTCAGACTCACAAACTCGTCTTCGCCCCATCCTCCATCAACGTTCATCTCTGCAAAGGACAAAGAAACACGTTACCAACGTCTCACATTAGCTTCTGTATCGCTACATCACTTCAGTATTTAGAGGCCGTTTCATGGAGACAGTTTACATGGAGAGCATTTCCATGGAGACCAACTGTTGTTGTGTTTCACATCAGGAACAACCCAGAACCTTGCAGGACTGGTCATCTCAGAGTAACAAACTAGTTTAATACCAGATGATCATAATTCAACTGGAGCCAAATGGAAAGAACCGAGCCGATCACTTCCTGTTCTGGTTCTGTCAACGAAAACCCAATCAAACCTGACCAGCTCAGGAGACGGAAACTAACTCACCTGGTTCTTGATACTTAGGAGTCGACCTGTGAAGCAGAAACACACAAACAGGACATGAATCAGTTCAGTTATGAACCAATTCACTTATGAACCAGTTCAGTTATTAGTTCAGCAGCTGGGATGAGTGTTGTCTCCTTTATGTCTGAGGTCCAGTTTCTTGTTTTAGCAGGACTGTCGTCATGGTATCGTCATAACTAACATTAGAGCTGTCAGTTATAGGGAATCGTTCATAAAGTTAGAGTCAAAAATTACAACAGTTTGGGTTATTTTAGTCATAATTAATTTTTCAAAGTCAAGTCAAAGTTATTCATTAATTTCCTTGTGTCGCAGTTTGAAACTAACAATTTAATAAGCCGAATAAATATTTTAGCTACTTGTTCTGATGTTGAAATAGATTATGAAAGTAGAAGCTGGATCTGCAAACTGATTATATAAACTGGAAAAAGAAGAAATGAAAAAGGAGCACAACAAGAAACTGAAACAAAGAAAAGAAATAAAAAGTAATTGCTTTGTTTACATCTAAATATTTTAGCTAATGTGCAAATTCACTTGTTTTACAGTTGAAGTAGACTATCAAAGTAAAAGCTCTGGCAAAACCACTAGATAAACTGAAAAAATAAATAAATAAAATTAGAAAAAAAAAGAAAATAGAAAAACAAAGAAGAAAGAAAAGAATGTTTAGCTTCAAGCTAAATGTTTAGCTGTTTAATTTGAATATTTAGTTAGCATAACCGGATGAGAGTGACTGAAATTATTTATTTCTCCAGGCAGGCTGAATGACTCGAATTATTTTTGTTCTGTGGTTAACAGATGTTTGTTTGTGTGAGACGTACTTTTTAGAAAACAAGCCTTTCTTCTCGTTCTTGTAGATTTCATTGCTGATCTTAGAAATCATCCTGCAGACATAAACACAGATTAAGCAAAAACAGCCATGAAGACAAAACAAAGATAATTGTCTTTATTAATTCTGTGCTTTAGATAAGGTAGAGAAGCTGTTTGTGTTCAGTCTGAGATGAAAACCTTCCTCTGACTTACGGAGCGTGAAGCTTGGGGAACTTCTGCAGGTCGTTGTCTGTCAGATTCTGCAGAAACAAAAATATCAGTAAGGATTATGATCCTGGCCTTCGTCACTCCTCTTCCTCCTCCTCTTCCTCCAGAAACACTCACCACAAACCTGGAGCCGCTGATGGAGTTCTTCAGAACCACCTTATCACAGCCGGGGAGGTTCATCTGCCACAAACACAGTTCGTCCTTCAGCACAACTTTACCAGACCGATAGACAGAGGCCAGGGCCAGTCCAGACCGGGGGCCTGAAGGGGGCCTCAGGGGCCAAAGGGGGGCCACCAGGGAACACCGGCCCCTGGTGACTGGACCAGAACTGGTTCTGGTCCGGTTACAGCTGGGTCCAGAATGGATCATCAACACAGCAGCTCATCTACAGCTGCTTGAAAAACTAAAGAATCAACATGCTTCAATGGTCTAGTCAAAGTCCAGACTAGGCAATACATAGTGCAAACATGGAAGAGCTGAAGCAGCTTTGAGAAGAAGAACCAACCCAAACCCCTAAAGGTTTGACCCTTTAGGGTTCCTGCCTGGTTCTGGTTCAGGTTCAGTACCAGGCTCAGTAGCTAATTCAGCTCATCAGCAGATAATTAGCATCTGCATCAGCAGGAAGTGGTTCCTGTTTGTTGCATCGTTCTGGACCTGAAACGACCATCTCAGCGCTTCTATCCAACCCAGTTTGGTTCCCAGGATGCATCGGGAATAAAGACATTTTCCTCCATGACATCCACCATCAGCTGCACTGTACTGGACCAGAACCAGACTCTGGGGACTCCCAGGGTTCAGGACGATATAAGATGTGGTAACAGAGAAAAAGAGGAAAGGTTCTGATTCTGGCTCTGGTTCCTCACCCGCTTCAGGTAGTCGGCCAGCTGCTGGGGGCTCCAGCCCATCACCACCGACCTCTGGGGAACCGAACTCATCCTGCGTCTGTCCAGCTGAACTCGGCGCTCAGAGCAACATCAGAGGAAACGCTGCAGATCTTAGGCGTTCAGTTTCCAATTCCTTCAGTGACTCGTTTCTCCTTCCTGTCAAATCGCAAAACAAAACTCAGAAAAACCAAATACCTGCAGGGTTTCCTCAGCTTCCACTTCCCCAAACGCACCGTCTGTCCGTCTGCAGGAACCAGCACCAGAGATGGGACAAACATGTCACAAAGTGCCCAAGATGGCTTCCTTCTGTCTCTCCCCTCCCTCTTTGAGGAAGTGAGTGTGCAGCGGGGGGGCAGCAGCAGCGTCTTCCTCCTTCCCCTGCCGACCGCAGAGTCAAACAGCCGCCGCAGCTGCACCCACTCACTGCAACACGGCGACGCAACAGATAGCAAATTGACTTAGGGTTCACACCAAAGCCACCATGCTGCTCTCAGCCGGGACTGGGTCGGTTCTGCCGGACCTGGGTCGGTCCACGTCAGAACACTCCTGCAATAAAACAGACTTTATTCATGAAGACGTTTCCCTCGCTGCTTTAATTACAGAAGTTCTGAGTTCACTTCTCACTTTCTGTTTTCTGGTAGAAACTCGAAACACTTCGAGGGAAGATTTCTTTTTTCTTCTTTTTTCTTCAACTGGAAAAACAAAACGAGGTCAGATTGAGAAAACGGAAATCATGGGTAGAGATAAAACAAAAAAACCCATCGAGAATGAGTCGATGTCTGAATGGCAAAGGTCAAAGGTCACTGGAGTGGAGAAAAACACCTACAATTTCCTCTACAGTCGATGGTGATTCTGCAGGAGCTGCAGAGATCCACTGCTCAGGTGGAAGAAAACCATCACAAGTCTGGACGTTATGGAAAACTGTTGATGAAAGACAATCAGAAGAAGTTATGTTAGAAACAATTCATCAGATGAATCAATTATTGAAATAATGAACTAATTTAGTAATCAATTAATCATTAACTTCAGTATAGAGACTGTAATAGAGACCATTAGCTGATAGAACAACAGCATCAGAGCTGTAATGAGGCCAAAACTGAACAATAAATATGAACATCATACATTTAAAATGAATAAAACTTTCATGTTTGTAAATCTATTCTACCAGAACAGCTTCACTTGTTTCAGAATCTGGAATAAATCTCCTATTAAATCACTTTTTCAATCCAGTTATTAATCAGTCATCAAACTCATTTTTATTTTATTATTCTGAGAGCAAGAACCTGTATGTAAACTTACTTTATATTTGGCATGATTACCCACAGTTTGCCATCATTTGACCAACTTTAATTGGATTAGCTGCCAAGGAACATTTATCAGAAAGAAACCCTTTGTTGAATAAATTTTATGTTACATAATTTAACAGAAACAAATTAAAATTTTTGCTAAAACACAGATCCAAGTTAGAAGCCATATACTGGAAGCAGCAGCAAATTAATCTTCTTTAATTGTGCGGTAAATAACTTTTATAATTTAGGTACACACACAGATTTAGGTAACGAACAAAATAAAACAAAATGAAATTTGTGCATCATAAATTTAGCTTAATTTAGCCTAGCTTCTATGGTTAGCTTATGCTAACTACACAAATGAATGTGGATACATCACTAAATATTTTATTAAAGTTATTTTTAAATATATTTGATCGTTTGTGGAGTTCATAAGTTTATTATAAGAATATATTTACCTGTTATAAGTTTTATCGCCATGATGACACTGGCAGCAGCAGTAGCTGGTGGTTTCATCCGGTCTGAACCGGTTTCAACCAGTCTGAACTAGCTTAAACAGCTTTGCCGCCTTTTCTTCTGTAGTTCTTTGTTTTAACTTGAACATAGTTCAAATATTATGTCCTAAATATAGATAAATAAATGCTTCATTGATAGATGCCACACAAAACCAATAAATGTATTCAACTTTCATCCGGATGTTAGCGTGTTGACATTTATTCTTTATCTCTTTATTGCTTCAGCTCTGTGTTTAATGGTCTTATTGTTTATAATATTACTTTCTGTGTTGCCTGCAGTGGTTTCTGTTTTTTTTTTTGTTTGTTTGTTTTTTAATTACTACAGGCTTCAACATCAAGATTTCTTATTGCTTGATGGATGAATCACCTGCTGAAGTCACAATTCCAACTTTGGAAAGTCTCCACCAACCCTAACCTAAATATCCAATATGGCTTCCACAACACTTTAAAATGTGATGATAGCTGCAGTATTATTTCTTATTCAGTCAGTCTCTATGAATCAGTTGCCAGTCATTTCTATGTGATCTTCCATTAGTAAATGTGTTGCTAGTAGCTATGATGTTTTAGTTTGTAAACTTGTGTTGAGAACTGGAAGGCCTCTCTGACCTCTGATGTTATCCTGCCATGATTCAGGTACCTACAGTTGGGGGAGGAGGTGCATTGGGGGAGTGCAGACATGAAAATAAAGAGCCTTCAGATGCAGAAGTGGTTAAAATTATAGTAAGAGCTTCACTGTGGCGTGAAAATGTAAATTTATACAAATAAGCAACTAGCCCACTTACATGTATTTATAGAATTATGAAACATTTTACAAGTGAATGATTCATTTTCCTGTGCACATTAACAAGTGTTTCTGATTAAGCAAGTAAAGAATAAAACTTTGATGAAACCAAACTGTCTGTGATAAATGTAATCAAAATTTACTTAGTTTAGCCTACCTCAGTTTAGCATACCAACCTAATGTTGACTAGCATTAGCTTAGCCTTCCTTAACTTCCCATCTTGCCTTAGCCAAATTTACCAATTGCTCTGTTTGTTTCTGGAACTCCTTATATCCAAGTGGAGAGCATTCCAGTTACAAGTTGGAAAACAGTGAGACTTGCTAACTGATGCTAACTAACCACTAACAACATATTTCTCTCAATTTTATGAGTTCAAACACCAGTCAATCTCTTGGCCTGATTCAGTCTAGATGACAGAATTCACTGACAGACAGACTGAATCACCTTTGAAATCATGTTCTTTTATTTTATTTTTATCTCTATGAAAATATTTGAGCAGCTTTGTGTAAACATTGTGGTAGGCCTACAGATTTTCAGTCACTGAGGAGATTAATATAAATCAGTTAGGCTGCGTTCACACCAGCCTTGTTTAGACTGGTAATCTAATTTCAGTCCATTTGCCTAGGAAGTCCGTTTACGTTGGTGAGCTCTGAATGGTTATCAACCTCTGACCTCTGATCCTCCAAACCTTGATGTGGATTCGGTTGAAGTTCGGTGTGAACAGCAAGCGAACCGCAGACCCCTCCAAAAGCAGGAAGAGGATTGCAGCGCAGGACATTCTGGGTAAATACAACCAAAACAGACACGTCAGCCTAGCGATAGGAGAAAATATCTCGTGGTTTTTAGCCAAAGACCAGAGAAATCCTCTAACCACTAAAATCTTAATTTTTGTTTACAATTTGCGATGGAGGAATTAGTGCGCAGTGTCTTCTTCAGAGGTTTTTGTGTCGCTTCCTTCAGTGGTTCTTGGTGCAGCGCCCCCACAGGTGAGTAGGGAACAGTTTGCTCAAAGGGTTTGCCTGGTTTGAGAAAAAGAACTACAGCAGCTGGAAATGGGAAACATTTCACTCCAACTCTTAAAACCAGATCTTATGGAGAAAACTTGGGTTAGAATCATGTTGGACTTCTTGTGTCTACTAAAGACCGGACTGTCCAATACTCATCATAAAGTAATATTTGCAGCCGTCTGGCAAACGTCACACCATGATGATTAAGCCTGAAACCAGAAAGAAAAATTCTGAAAGACTGTCTGAAATTTCAGAGAACCTCTGACTGCGACCACGTCCACCGACCACAGGGCAGTCTGGAGCAAAATGAAAATATAAAAACTGAATGAGTGTTTTTTCTTCTGAGGTTGATACTTTGTCTTTAGAAGAGTAAAGGTCAAAATTAGCTCATGTGGTTCCGGAACAGAGTGATAGCGACGTGATGATGCGGTGGAACAAAACAACATCCTGTAATGACAATACAGCAACTCTGAGAACCAGAAGCTTCTCTTCATGACACGGGCCAGGTCCAACAGCCAGCTGAACCGGGTCAGAACAGAACCACCTCAGGTCCACAAAGCTCCAGGAAAATATGTTTAAATCTTGGTGTTTATTATAAATCAATGAACATGAATTTTACCTGTGGTTGCATCAATAAATGAGAAACAAATTTAATATTTCAGCAACTCCATCACAGTGAAACATTATAGAGTTTAATTCAACACACATTCATTTCAAGCCTTTTTTCTGGTATTGATGATGATTTTCTGCTTACAGTTCATAAAAGCACAAAATTAAAATCAGAACATAATATGAGGCCATTAGAACAGTTTAAATAAAATCTGTATAACACCAGATTTCAGGTTATTTTATTTAACCTCATAGAAACGAATCGACTAATTCTTAGGCTGTACAGGAAGTAAACATGTGAAATATTGACTGAAGCACTGAGTCATAAATAAAAACCCCAGGTCGGGTTGACTGATGGCATCAGACCACAAATAACGGCCACATCCTGTCTGTCAGAGAGCCGAGCAAACTAGCTGCTATTTTCTCCTTGCAACAGCCAGTAAACAAGCAGTCAGGGTAAAAATACAGACCCGATTTAAAACATGACTTAATATATTCCTGATAACTCGATGAAGGTTCTTCTATCTCCTGTGATTAAAGACAAAGTTGGAAAAATTGACAGCTCTGATAATTATAGACCCATTGCCCTAGCAAGTATACTGTCAAAAGTCTTTGAATTAATTCTTTTGCCAAACTCTGCTAAGTTAGTAATGTCTATAGACAATCAGTTTGGGTTCAAGTCCAAACATGGAACTGATTTGTGTATATATGGCTTAAAAGAATTACTGAATAATTATAATAGCAAAAACGTTTTTTGTGTTTTTTTAGACATCACTAAGGCTTTTGATCGTGTAAATCATAGAAAACTATTTTTAAAATTGTGCCAAGCTGGTGTGCCTAAATATATAGTAAGATGTCTGTCCTATTGATATGCTAATCAAACTATGCAGGTCAAGTAGGACAACTGTGTGTCTGCATCCTTTCATGTCAGCAATGGAGTCAGACAAGGAAGCATTTTATCCCCTATATTGTTTAATTTTTATATGAATGACCTCTATAAGCAACTAAACCTGTGTAGAACAGGCTGAATGGTTGGAGATACAATTCTAAATCATTTAATGTATCCTAAAGACCCTGTGGTTTTCAGTCCAAGTTCAGCAGGTCTTCAGAAGCTGCTTAATATCTGTTGAGCATACTGAGAGCTACATGATGTTAAATTCAATTCATCAAAAAGTATAATTTTGATTTGTCGCACAAAAGAGGACAAAAATAGGGTATTTCCAAATTTCAAGCTGTCTGGTATTTTATTGAATGTCTCAAATGAAGTCAAATGTTGACAGACTGTCTGTCTGATGATGAGGACATTTACCGTCAGGTTCGAATGATATATGCTCAGGCAAGTATCCTTGTTCGTAAGTTTGGATTCTGTTCTGATGACGTGAAACTGAACTTGTTTAGATCATATTGTACATCACTGTACGCTGCACATTTGTGGTGCAATTTTTTTAAAAAAGTCAGTCTTCAAAGATTGAAGGTGGCTTATAATGATGCATTAAGACTTTTGTCTAAAAAAGCCCAGGTGGACCAGCGCCAGTGAACTGTTTATATCTGCTCGCATCAGCACTTTGATGGCTGTTTTAAGAAAGCTTATGTATAAATGTATTTGTCGTCTAACCGAATCTAATAATAGAATTATCCTACTGTTGACTAATGTTAAATATAGTGCAGTAAAATACTCATCTATACTTTGGAGACATTGGTATGACTGCCTCCTGAATGGTTAGGGGCGTTTTTATGTACTTTTATTGTTTTCTTTTTTATGTAATTTGGACTTTGAGTGTGTAATAAAATCTATCTATTCAAGATTTCTGTTCCTTATTTCAGAAAAAAAAACTAATACAGTATATTACATTACTATCGTGTGAAAATGTTAATATTTCTTGATGATTATGAGTTAAAGAGAATAAAAACTCTCAGAAGCATGTTAAATATTAGAAGCTCCTGGTGTTCCAAACACCTGCAGAGGTTTCCTGAACACAAAAGGTGAAGATGGTCGTTCAGAGTGCTGTGCTACTGAAGGAAGGTTGAGTGGAAGGAAAAAGCACAAAAAATTAAAAGGGCAGTATTATAAAAAATTGACTTTTGTGAGCTTTACATCATGTTGTGTTATATTCTCATTAAAAACAAACCTGGAGTTTTGCCCTGGTCTCCATGGTAACCATTCAGAGGGCTTAAGTGCCTATTTCAACAAAATTCCACCTACGACCCCCACCCTGCTCCTGCAAACTAGCGGCAGCAGCAACTAGCAAAGACCTAGAGGAACTCCACATCTGCTTTACTCATAACAGTTGTAATCGGCTTCGTGACATTCTGAGTGTCGGAAAGAGCAGGAACTTCTTAAAGAGACAGAGGCCCAATTGTTAGGCAATAAATAACTGAAGGTAAGTCGCTTGATTGTGCTATAAAATGTAATTATGTGACTGAAATGTATACCGGTCCTTTAAGAGCAGTGTGCTGAACATAAAAGTTTCCATTTCATTTAGAAATTGAACAGACACCCTACAGAGTCTGGAGGAAGAGGAGGACCAACGATGATGAAGGTTTTATCAGCAGAAGCTCCGTCATGCCACGCCGCACTGATGCAGTAATTAAAGCTAAAGAGCCCAGACCGGAACTGAAGAATGTTTTTCTGTTAAAATTGTTTTATTGATCTCATGGAATATTCTGATTTCTGTTTAGTTCTCTGGTCCAGAATTATGATGGAAATGAAGGCTGAAATATTTCACTGTGTGGTTGAACAGAGTTCCTATTTCTGGAAAAATAAAAATAAGTCTTTTTTTAAGATGTCATTTTTAATTTTTTTGTGTAAACACCCAGGATACAGATGCTCAGCAGAGTAAAAATAGAAATTTGTTCTGATCTGGATGATCACCTGGTTTTGGTCATTTATCAGCAGCTCAGAGGAAACAACCAACTTCCTTGTCTACTTCCTGTTGATCAAACGCTGCGGCGCCGCAGAGAGAGGCTGAACCCACTCAGCGCCTCGGATCACAAAGAATCTGCTTTAAAATGATCAGATTAATAATCCATCATCCTGCAGATTAACTGAATTATGGGATTAAAACATTTCAGCAGCTGAAACAACAACCATCCAGAAGTCAAAGATTTTATTAAAATACAAACAGAAATAAAAGCAGCTTCTCCTCCTGATTCCAATCATTTCCACTTTCATCAGAAACGCTGAACGCAGCGAACCTAGGCGGTGCTGGAAGCTGATTGGCTGCCGGGTTGCAGTACGACTCCGCAGGAGAACCGCCTACTGGGCCCGCCTAGTGGGCCACGATGTCTGACCAACTGGCTGCTCAGAGCTGCACAACCCACCAAAATAAGAGTCTGTCTGGGAATGAAGAGCAGGACAAGTCCTGATCCGAGTCTCTGAACTGGTCCCAGTGTGCCGCAGGAACTGGTTCCAGTTTGCAGCAGTCAGTGGCTCTTCTTGGACGAGCCGAACCCGGAGAATCCCATGACGGCGGCCATTTCGTCGTCCTCCTCCAGCTCCACGTCGTCCTCGGCTCGCCGCTTCCTCTCCTTCTGCTTCTCCTTCTTGTAGGCCTTTGCCTTCTCCTCCTGCAGGAAACACAGGCCGCAGAGATAGGTCATGAGGACGGGAGGCGTCACTCTGACTAAATACAGTGCAGTACAAACCATCGATCGGCCAGTTTGACCAGGACCTGCAGTTGGGTGATTAGGGCCATTGTAGATAGAAAAAAGGAGCAACGTTTCACCAAAAAACTTGGAAACTCCTGATTTGGTTTATTCAGTCTTATTTTGTTTCATTCATCAACCAATCACAGCTAAGACTGGACCTGCTGCTTTATCTCAGAGAAGAAAAAACCACCAGGGCAGATTCTAGTGTTAACAGTCATTTCTTTTTTGGGCAACATTTGGCCCAAACTCCTCACAAATAGGTGGCATTACTGCCACCTACTGGATAAACAGTTGGTGGATAAATATTTTCTGGATAAACACAACTACTAATTATTCAGATAAAATAAAAATTAATTGATTTCTAAGTCAGAAAGTAAATCAGGTCTGGATTGGGAATCCAATTTGTTTCTGATGGTTTTACTGTGCATGTGTGGAGCGCAGTAACGTCAGGGGGCCAGCAGGAGGCATGGCCTGGCTCACCTCCTCCCTCAGCTCCTTCATTCGCTCCTCGAAGTCGTACTCCTTCTGCTTCTCCTCCAGCTTCTTCTTGTTCACCTCAAAGCGTTTCTTCACCTGATCCAGAGACGAGCGTTCCACCCGCATCGACATGCCCAGGTTCCTCTGGTCTGCTCACACACACACACACACACACACACACACACACACACACAGTTTACATTTATACCCATATTAGGACTTTGACTTCCTTTCCTTTTAGTACCTCCATTCACGTCCTACCTCCAAACTTGACCTCTGACCCTAAACAAGGGTGTCCACCAAGGCATTGGCAATGTGGACTTAGAATGTGATCTCAATATTTTGTAGTAGTGTTGTGATAACTATGAAAATGATGACAAAACCTACTACTCCCTTTTTAGGTAACTACTGATCTTAAAACGTTTCTATTTTAAATAAACGTCTTCAGGACGCCACATACACATAAACACGCTGAAAAAAGTTTGATTTATATCACGAAACTACCAGATACTTTATTTAATCATATTTCTGAATTTATAATATTTTTTGATGGCGACGATCATCTTTACTACTGTAAACAAAATGGCTGCTCTTTCAGCTAACAGCGGCTAGCACTTATCAACCGGTTGCTATGGCTACAAGACTCAAGCCCAGACTAGAGACGAGTCTGACTCAGCCAGCTCAGCTGATGGACTCACAGTAAACCAAAACACAGCGTTTCCATGGTAACAGCTGTTGGTTTGAGTACTCACGTTTCTTCCCGTTGATGTGATCCAGGAAGTTGATGGAGTCCTTCACCACACAGTCGCACACGTTGCAGTAGTACCTGGAACAGCAGAAGAAGAAATGAGGCGTCAGCACCGGCCAGGCGGCGTGGAGGCGGAGCCAACTCTGAACACCCACCCGCCCATCTCGGCCTGAGGCGTTGTCTTGGTGATGACGATGGTCTTCCCCAGCTTGGACTCCAGGTCCACCTTGTAGTCCCGGTGACGCAGGAGTTCCCGCTTGACGGGCGGCGCAATCTTCCCTGGAGGAGCGCAAAGAAAAACTTTAATCTATGACCTCTGGGAAATCAGAGCTCTGCTTCTAATCAGCGGACAGAAACAGGAAGTGAAGCCATGATGGAGACAGTTCTCCTCACCATCCCTCTTCTCCAGCTCCCTCTCCTCCGCCAGACGTTTCTGAGCCAGAGACTCGTACTCGTCTTTGTCCCATTTCCGACGGAAGTCGTTCTTACTCGACTGGAAGAGGTCAAAGTTGAACATGAGAAAAGGTTCCAGAGAAACGGATCCTCAGAAACCTGCAGTTTACCTTTCCAGATTGAACGATTTTTGTTCTGAATTAGTGAGAAGTAAACTGAAATAAATTCTGTAAAGTTAACCTTTGACCAGTCGGGGAAAACCCCTGATTTAGATCGGAGCGGGCTGCACAGTGGCGCAGTTGGTAGAGCTGTCGCCTTGCAGCAAGAAGGTTCTGGGTTCGATTCCCGGCCCCGGTCTTTCTGCATGGAGTTTGCATGTTCTCCCTGTGCATGCGTGGGTTTTCTCCGGGTTCTCCGGTTTCCTCCCACAGTCCAAAAACATGACTGTCAGGTTAATTGGCCTTTCCAAATTGCCCCTAGGTGTGTGTGTGTGTGCATGGTTGTTTGTCCTGTGTGTCTCTGTGTTGCCCTGCGACAGACTGGCGACCTGTCCAGGGTGTACCCCGCCTCTCGCCCAGAACGTGAGCTGGAGATAGGCACCAGCACCCCTCCCGACCCCACTGAGGGACAAGGGTGAAGGAAAATGGATGGATGGATAGATCGGAGCGGCCACGACAGTCTACCGTAACACACCATACACTGCAGGATGATCGGTTACGAAATCACCAGCGACCATCTTGGATCGCCCAACGTTCTAAGATTATCATAAGGGCAAAAAATCGTGTAGTGTGAACTATTGCATTAAGTGGTCGGATGTGCCCATCTTCTCTATTTAAATCTAGTGATTACTGAAGGCCAATATAGTATACAGACTTCATATTCTGCACTCTTTTGGTTGAATGCAGTATTTATTTCCACTTTGGCTTTATGTTGTTTACTTTTTATTCAAGTATGTTTTTTGTTAATGGAGACTGAGAATTTTATTTTTGTTTTTGGTTGTTTTGTTTATTTAGTTTATCAGTTCCAGTGTTATGTGTTCTTTTGAAAATAAAGTGCATCTATCTATGGCAGGAAATTGCATGCATTATTAGTCAATATTATTGTTTATCGCAATAATTTTTTAGACACTTAATCACTCAGCAAAATTTGTTATCGTGACAGGCCTAACCAGATTTGTTTTTTCTGCAGCAATGAAGATGTTTAAATTATAACTACTTCATTTTATCTGGAATTAACTTACACAAGTTTCACTTTTGGAAACAAACAATAACAAATACTTAGCTTTTATCATATAATAATTGTTTATAGTAGTTATAGCTCCTCGGGAAATTGAAAAGATTTAAACATTACTGTCATACATAGCCTCTATAGATTTCTTGCATGACTGCTACTGGAGATGAACAAGGACTCTATGAAGATACTCTGGTGATCAGAATTACAGCAATATTTAATTTCACTTTAGGATGAATAAAGTACTGTTGAATTAAATAAATAATTATATGTATTTTTTATTCTTTAAGATGATAAAGATAATGATGTAGAACCCAAAGTGAGATTCAGTTACGCAACAGCAAGAGGATTAAAACACTATTTTCTATTTTAATACAGAATCATAACTCTTATTTTTAAAATCATTGTTCAAACCGAGAATTACTTTATTTTGACAGATCGGAAGTTGTGTTGTAGCGGTTGGCTGAGCTTCTGCTAAAAGCTAAGCGTCCATTTATCATCAGTTTTGCCTCACAATAAAACCAGAGACACACGAACGACTGGTACCGACTGAAGCTCGAGTTTAAATGTGCATATGGTCATAAACTGTGACTAAAAACCTGGTTAATGTTCCCGTCACTGTCTGTTAGCATGCTACCCGCTAGCATCGGTGCTCCGAAGCTTTTTAAACGGCTTCAGGTGGAGCTGAAGGCGGTTCCGGTCGACAGAGAAACCTGAATAGTTACGGACACTTAAGGTTTAAGGTTTAAAAAGTACAAATGAAATATTTAAACTATAATAGTAGAAAAACTCACTCCACTGCCTGACGCCATCTTGTTTACTCAGTTACCGGAAATGGCTGGAACTGACTTTTAAATTTGTGATTAGCAGCGCCCCCTGCAGGAGGCAGGCAGGTAGTGATGGCAAACGAGGCAGATTTTAACAGAGGAACATATAAACAGGAAAAATGCTGTCCTACAGGTGAGCGGAAGTGAGTAAATTGGTTGTTAAATTATTACAGTTTCAGAAGAGAAGCGCCAGAGACGGAAGGTAACCCAGGTATGGTCAGGTGAGCTTTGGGCCCCGCCCCCTTTCCAGCGCCGCAGGTGCGCCTCATTATAAGGCTGAGAATCAGAATGATGGCGTGTCTGTCTGAAGAGAAGAGCAGAAATGTCAACCAGCGGAGTGGAACCCGCAGCCCAGAGTCCGCTGCTGTCCTCCAGGTACGAACCAGAACCAGAACCAGAACCTAAACCTCAGGTAGAGTTCTTAGAACAAGTTTCTAACTTGGAGGAAAACTGCCTCCTCTGTAGTTTACATTGAGCTCTATCTTTATGACCTGTTGGCTGTTAAACTGATTACACTCCAAATGTTAAAGTTCTGAGCTTTGAACCTATTTTGGGTTTATTTCTTAACTCATTTGGACTGGCTGGTTCAGATTCTTGCTGTGTTTGGTCCCAAGTTTCACCTCCCAGGCTTAGTGGTGTGAATTCAGAGGATATCATCCAGAATCAGTCAAATAAAACTGATTTCCATCGGAGTCATCACCAAGAAGCTCTCTGGTTTTGGTAAATTTAAATGTAAAGCGTTTTTTTTTTCTTCCCTCTTCTGGGTAATAAAATGTTGAGTTTTCAAACGATTAAATCAATAAAATGGATAATTAATTCAGTCATGAGGAAGTCTGCTGACCCAGATACTCACTTTCTCCACAATTAAGCGACAAAAGGTCACAGCTAAAGAAGCTGTCCAGAGTTCTGTATCAAAACATAATGGAAAGTTGAGTGGAAGGATAAATTGTGGTAGTAATAAAACTAAAGTCGACCTTGAGAGGATTGTGAAGCAAAGTTAACTTTTCTTCTTATTCTGGAGGAAGAGTGGAGAGAAACGGATTGCTTCCTGTTGGTGAAGTTCTGGGTCACCATGACATGATCTGGTTGTGATCTACTGGGTCTTCTGGAGTTCAGTCAATGGAGTGGAGGAGCTTAGAGCTCCTCCTGGTTCCATTTTCCAGCTGGACTTGGTACCAACCCACAGTACCTGCTTTAATCACCACGGTAACGCCAACAAACTTGGCCTTATCTTTAACCTCATGGAGAATCTATGGAGTCAAGAGGAACAAAAGACACCAGAACCAATAATGAAGACGAGCTGAGGTTCTATCAGAGCAATCGGAACCTCAGCAGAACCTCCTCCACACCACAGGGATGCAGGAACTCATGGAGAGCGGAAGAGGACTAATGGATTAAAATAATTTTATTGGTCAGATGTAAAACTCAGACTTTGAAATTATTTTTTTAATGAATTTGAGATTTTTAACTTAAAAATGCATAAATGAATGCTTTCACTGTTTTCTAACTTGAATTCAGATCTTTAGGTGAAAATGTAAAAAGCTTCGAGATTAAATAAACTTTTCTAGTTTACCAAACAAAGTCTAAATATTAGACTTTTTTGGGGGGGGAAACTTACTGACCTGGGTCTGCCAGCTTCTCTTCCAGCCCCTGGTCGTGTGTTTGTGCCAATTCTTGGTCAGCGGCCATGTGGAGCGGCGTTCCCGACCTGATGCCGGCCGCCCCGGCAAGCTCCTCCCCCGAACCGTGGCTTCTCCCCGGCTGCAGCTCCGTCTACAACACCCTGGTCAGGTAGGTGGCTCACCTGGTCACCGGTTCCTACCGGAAGGTCAGGTCAGTGCTGCCCCCTACAGGAAGGGATGGATAATTAAACTGCAGCAGGTCTTATTTGGTTTTGATCAAGACTGCAGTTCAGATTCTTTCCCTCCAGGTGGCAGCACAGCTGGGTTTTTATGGAAACAAATTTCTGCCATGAAAGAAAAAATAAAAGCCCACCTGGAAGTCATTATTATTATACTAGAGCAAGACTTTGTAGAGAAACGGTCACTTTTACTGGAAGTTGGAAGTTTTTTTTCTCTCTTCTGGAAGCTGACGTTTCCAGATTACTTATTTATTTTCTCTTGAGTGATCTTCTGAAATATCTGTATTGTGCTGGATATTTGCTCGATAACGGTTTTTCCTTCTGGTTTTCCAGCAACGCATCTCCGATCCCATCTCCCCTGGCTGCCAATGGACTTCGAGGACGAGAGCGAACCGGAAGCAAGCCTCGCAGGTTTTTATCTCCACCAACCCGACCAAGCCGCTTCTCTGCAGGAACCGCAGGACTTCATTGTTTTCTTCCTGGGATCCAGACTCTGTCTGGATCATTTCATTCAGGACTTTAGGCTCCTGCTGCTTCTGGAAGGAAAACGTGCAGATCAGGACAAACCTTCAGTCTGAAACATTAAGTGTTTTTATTGCGTGGAGTCTAAATTAGGGGTATCCAAAGTGTGGCTCAGGGGCCATTTGTAGACAAAACTATGACCCAAAAAATGTAAATCTACTAGATGAATTATTCATCTTTTAATAACCAAATCTTCTACTTTCTCTCTTATTGTTAAAAAATGGCAAAACGCCCTCATTTTTAAGGCTGGAAATTTGTGAAAATGTTTTCTGTTTTGGGTTTCTCGAGTTGTGGATTCTTAAAGTTTTCCTCGGCAGGCCGTCCATCCTGGAGCGCTGCATCCTCAAGGTGTCCACCAGCAGTGTGGCGGTGGGGACAGAAGACGTAGACGGGAAAAGGTCAGCATGACGGTGACCCGGATTGGTCGGGTTTGTTTGAACCTCGGCTGATTTGCGCAGCATGTTTTGGTCTGCTTTATGGCGGGTTTGGTCACCATGGTGACGGCTTGGCCTCTGTTTCCTGCAGGCCGCTGTTTCCCCGCTGCTACCCCCGCCTGCCAGACCCGGCCAACACCGAGACGAACGCAGCAGTCCTGAAGCGGCGCCAGAAGCAGATCCAGTACGGGAAGAACACCAGTGGCTACCAGAACTACCTGCAGCAGGTCCCCAAGTGAGAAGCCATCTCTGAAGTTGGGATGTTCAGACACAAACTATTAATTACTGCTTTTTAATGAACCAACAGTCAATGCTACAAAATATGTAAAAAAAAACAACAAAAAAACCCTTAACTTTTAACACCATTTAATTAAATTCATTTAGCATAAATGTTAACCTCATACCATTTGAATTTTAGATAACTGGCAGAAAATTATATTAGAATATATTTTTCAACATAGTCCCATCTTTTGATTACAGGAAAGTTATTTTTATTAATCGCATTAGTTAAAAATTAAGTTCGTATGATTTTCTGCAGCAGAGGTCCTTTGTCTCGTCAGCAAAGTTTCCATTTCTAGCTATGCTAGCTTGAGGAGCAACACAACTTGATGAATTTACTGACAGCCAAGTAAATTACATTTGAATAATTATTTAAACTTGTATTTATTTTTAAGATTGAAAAACAAAAAAAAATCAAGATAAATGCAAGATTTAAACATTTCTGGGATTCAAATTTTTTTCATTTAATTTTTGCATGTTTTTTTCCTCATCTTCTTTCAGTCTCCTCCACAGCACCCCCTGTTGGCTCATGTTTAAAAGAAAAAAGAAAAAAAAAACACTGCTGTTGGACGCCACTGTCACCAGCATCACTGAACTGCACACAGTAGCTGCAATTAAGCATATTTTCAAATTTGATATGTAATACACTCATGGCATGAATAGTCAAGAAAATACTTAAATTAAATCACAATAAGGACAGTTTATGGTGTTTTTAAGCAGTATTATTTGAAATTTATCTTGACAATGATAAATTTTCACGATAAAGGCCCACCTGTATGCTGAAGGCTTGGGCTCTGCCCCCTGATCGGCTGATCTCCTCCACAGACACCTGCGGGACCCAAAGCTCCACCCAGCCACGCCCAACAAGTACCGGAAGTACAGCCGGCGCTCCTGGGACATGCAGGTGCGTCTGTGGAGGCGTGCGCTGCATCTGTGGGACCCTCCGGCCAGCGACGCCCCGGACACGCCTGACCCGGTGGAGCAGCTGTAGGTGGCGCCCCCTGCTGGACGCTCTCGGCAGCAGAAAGTGCAGCGTCTCATCCTCCTTTGGTGTTTGCAGGCAGAGCCAGCTGGCCAAGATGACGTCGGAACTGTGCAAGGATGGAGGAGACGAGCAGAGAGAGAAGGAGACTCCTGCAGCCTCTGATGCCTCCTCGGTGTCTCCTCTGTCTGTAGACGTTCCTGGAGCCTGGACCGTTCCACTGTCCCCAGTAAGGCCTTGCCTCTGTACTCGCCGATTATTGCAGGAGGAAGTATTTTCTTCCTCCAAGCAATGATGGTTTGATGTAAACATCTAGCTAGTTTTCTACAGCTGCCTATCAGTTCTGCAGGACAGTGGGTGATCAGTCATATATGGCGGTATTTATATATCCTTCTATTGTCCACCCAGCATGGGGCCATCTACTGATCTCATTAATAATTGGCGGCCCAGTAACTAAGCAAGTGGCTAACATGCCTAGCTTGGTCATCCACTAGATTGTCTACTTCCTCTGTTGTTTGTCAGCATTGGATTGGCTAGCAGCTTCACTTAGGCTGGTCTCGTGCAACTTGAACTTTCTGCTTAAACGTTAAGAAAAATCATTGGCATACAGAATTTGTAGTGCCATATGAAGTATCCACTGCTGGTTGTGCAGTAGTCTTGACTTCGGTTTGAAAACCACATCATACATTCAAATGGTTTGTTTCATTAACTGAAACTAAAGTAAATCTAGACCAACCAGTTTATAGGTTAATGTTTAGATTCTGACAGACTGAAGATACCCCAAAGTCTTTATCTGGGCTCATGGTTCATGGACTCTGGCTTGGGTTAGCTCCTCCTCACACAGCCCCTGATTAACCAGCTGCAGGATAATTGCACGTGCTCGCCGATTTAAGCAGGTCTGGAACCGAGCCGGCCCCTGATCACTTAAGTGCTTCATGTTGAGCCTGGTTCTCAACATGGAGACATGCATGGTTCTCCTCGGGGCTGGTTCATAATGGAACCCTGCGGGGTGAAAAAACTGGTTTTATTCAGTCGATCAGTTTGTGCTGCAGGTAGAATTAATGTCAGCTGAACGCGATTCCGAGTCAGAACTCTGAGTGACTGACCTGTTTTCCTTCATCCGGCAGCTGGAGTCAAGCCACCGGCTTTTTCGCTCTCCTCCTGGCCTCAGCTACTCCAGCAGGAGTCAGCTAACCCCTGATGACGACATGAACGACTGGCTCCGCCTCCTGATGGAGACTGACCACACCCCAGGTGAGGCCACACTCATCCCTCATAACACCTTCCAATCTCTAACTGAACCTGGGTCATGAAAGCATGATTAAAACTAAAAAAAAAAAAAACATGAATTTGAGTTTTATTCCTGATAGATTTGGTTCCAAGGTTGTTTTCCCTCCTGATGGTTCAGTTGACTCAGTTCTATTGGGTCCAAATCTTAATCTGTTCCATCTCCATCTGCTGTAGTTCTTTCTCTCTGCTGAGTCAAACCAACCAAACCCTTTGAGCAACTTGTTCTCCTCCTCCCCTATGGTGGCGCTGCACCACTGAAGGAAACGACACAAAAACCTCTGAAGAAGACGGAGTGTTACTTCCTCTTTCACCAAATGGAAACTAAATTGGAGTGCTTTTTAGCGGTTGGAGGATTTATGTCTTTGGTTAAATACCACATGTAATTTCTCTTGCTAGGCTAGCACATTAGCTTTAGTTGTATTTACCCAGAATGCCCTGCACTGTAGTCCACTTCCTGCTTTTGGAGCGGTCTCCGGTCCGCTTGGCATTCACATATGCATTCAAACCAAATCCAGACCGAGGTTTGTAGAACCAGAGGTCCATTAGCGTTCACACCTCGCTGACTGAACCATACTTTATAGGCAAACGAACTGAACAGGGCTGGTGATAATGTAGCCTAAAAGTGATGTATGGACATGAAACGAAGGTCAAGGTGGGTCCAACAGGGACTTTTTGTCTTTTCCTTACCTAGAAGTCCTAGAACCTGAAGTTACTCTTGTTGAGCACTTGGGGGCAGCAGACATGTCAAATCGAGCACTGACGCACAAAAGTTTCTGAATGAATGGAAACTTTAATCTAAAATAATTTTTAATCATCTGACTTCTTCTGGAAGCAGATTAAAATCTAAATCTGAAGCTTTTGGTATTAATTTTTGTTCCTGCAGGTCAGAACCAGACCAGAACCTTTTTCCAGATCTACAATTTAACTCTTATTCCTCGGGTCTGTCTCCTCAGATTTCGGCTCTGACGACCAGCAGGTTCCTGTGTTTTCCGATCAGCTCTTCTGGAATCCGTATTGACAACCCGATCCTAGCCCAGTTGGACCTGATGTTGAATGAATTGGACTTGACCCGTTTTCTGCTGATTCTGAACTCTTCCAAATGTTTTGGGGTTTTGGAGCCAGAAACTCACTCGTCTTTTAAAGATCACCACAAACCTACGTCACTGCCGGTGGCGCACAACCTGCCCAGTGGCGCACGACCCATCCCGTCCCGGTCCGGTCCCCACCCCTGGCGGTTGAATGCCTTACTGTTAGCACTAGTTTTAGTTTAACTGCATTAGAATGAGCACAGTCACCTGTGTCACGCCGGGTTCCTGCACTGAGGGAACGTCACGAGTTTGTCCCGTTCGTCACTCGGTTCTTCACCTGCATCTTCTGCTCCTCCTCCTCATGTTTCTTTTAAAAAATGAAGCTCCTGATCAGTGGAGTCGAAGCGCTGCCACTTTGGTGTTCTGAGATTTCTTTTACTTCTATGTGCTGCTTTATGAGTAAAGTGAAATGTGATTAATAAAGATGTAAATAAAGAGTCAAAACCTAAAGCCTGACCTGATCTCTGCTTCAAACCGGGACTACTGGGAGAAGATGTTCTGGTCCTGCTACCAGTGCTGAACCAGCTCTGGTTCTGGAAGAGAAAAGGATGGCCCAGATGTTCCTGAATCGTTCAGCTCTACAACTGCAGTTCCAGTGGATGCAGAATTGGTTCTTTATGCAGATGTTCTATTGTGGTTGGTCTTTAACATTTCTCTTTCAACATACACCATTTTGTTTTCTTTTGGTCAGAAATGGATCATTTAGATTTTTTTTTCCTCCAAGTCAAAAGATCTGAGCTAGATTTTTAAAGGCCTCACTGGAGCAGTCACCCAGGGCCTCATGTTTTGGGGGTGGCCCAAAAGATTTGGCATGTTGTGATTTTGCAAACTTCAATACTCAGAGCAGCTCACACAAAGTTCTTTAATGTTAAATTTCTATAAATGTACACAATACTGAAATATTTGAACTTAACTATTTCAGTGTTTAACATGGAGCCATTTCACGTAGGACATTTTGCTGTTGTGTTGGCCTACCTATTAATGTACTGTAATTTGATTTTTATTTTAATGAAGTCCAACGCTGCAGCATAGGATCCCTGATCCACCTGCTTAGGAGCATTTTCAACCTTTTTTCATGTTATGAGTTTTTCCTGGCTCGGTTTTGACCTGTAATGTGTATTTTGGAAGTCTTGAATGTGGAGGTGGAGGTGTGTGTCTGCAGAGACGGATTGAGGTGTTCAGATACGGACAGGTGAGGGTGGAGGTGCTCAGCTGCAGGACTGTGATTTCTGCAGGCTTGTCCTTTAACCACAGCCTCCAGGAAGAGACAGCGGATCAGAGCTGCTGCTGTAAACAAGCTGCTGTCGGCCTGGGAACTACAGTTCCCATCATCCCCTGCGCTGCGGGCTTGTTTTGTTCCAGCTGGATTATTTTTTATTTCTGCAGGATTTCTGGCCAGATATTCGGCTGTTTCCGATCTGCAGAGGCTGGAGGAGTAAAATAAGAGAAGAGGAGCAGGTGCTGATGATGAAGCATGAAGCATCGCTCCTCCTCCTCCTCCTCCTCTTCATCCTCCTCCTGGCACCGTAAATGTTATTTATGAATGCCCGCCGCTCACGGGCGTGTGCGCGCAGGATTTCCATTATTATGCTGGATAATTAGGAGACATCGCGCTGAGATCAGAACTGAGCTGTGGGTCGGTACCGGAGCCGAGCGACATCATCCGTGCTTTGATTCATTTCGGTGGGTTCGGTGCCGCTGCTCCTCGGTAATACTGGGTCAATACACCGTGCACCGGAACCGCCTCACTTCGACACCAGACCAGGTAAGCTGCCGCTGGGACCCGGGAGGAGGGGGGACGACTGCATGTTCGGTTCTATCGTGGTTCGGGTCGGTCTGCGGCGTGCTTCCCTCCCATGTCCCCGCTAAGGGGCTCCGCGGACCGGCCTGCGTGTGCCAGCAGCGCCGCTGTGACCATCCAGGCTGGTGGGGAGGCAGCAGGCCTGTAGCCGAGCATCAACTGAGGATCTCCGTTTGTTTATTCAGGCTGTGCCGCTAACAGCGCCGTTAGCTGACGCTAGCTGGGCTCTGGTTGCTGCTGTTACCCCCGGTTAGCCCCCCGATGCATCCCATTACCCCCAACACCTCATTAGTCTTCCCATTCGGCCTCCTATTTACCCCCATTATTACCCAGTAGCCCCCAGTTAGCCCTAGTTTTACTGTTACCCCCTCTATCACCCCGCCATACACCCATTACCCCACCACCCATTTGCCCCTATAATTCCCAGTAAGCCCCCTTAGTGTTACCCCTTCTGTTGGCCACCCTGTCACCCTGTACCCCATTAGCCATTGTCACCCCCAATTTACTCCTGTTAATGTTACCCCCTCTGTTAGCCACTCCATTAGCCTTTATCACTGCTTTCTTAGCTATGTAATAGCCCCTGTTACCCTGAAATACCCCATTGGGCCCTCGTACCCCTCTTTTATCCCCGTTAGGCCTGTCAGTTGTACTGTCTCCTTGTTAATCCTCCTTTTGTCCAGTTACCCCCACTTTTAACCACTCGGTTAGTCCCTGTTACTCTCAATTAACCCCTACGGTATTACCCCTCTGTTAACCATCCCATCAGTCTTTATTACCCCTCTGGCAGCTATGTAGTTTGCCCTGTTTCCATAAAATACCCCATTTTACCCTCCTACCCCTCTTTTACCCACCCCATTAGCCTATTAGTGGCATTGTCTGTTAGCCACTTGCCAATCTTCCTTCTGGCCAATTAAGTCACCCCTTTAGCCACTCTGTTAGCCCCCTTTTAAAATGGCCTCTTTTATTTCCCCTTTGATGCCCCTTTTTTGTGTTACCCCTTTAATGGGGTGCCTCATTAGCGCCCCCTGCTGCATCTGCCTCTAGGGCCACAGTTGGATCCAGATATAGGGACACTTGAGGGGAACCGATGGATTCGGCTCTATGGGAACCGTTACATCTGATTCTAGCGTAGCTAGCTGTTGCATCATGGTCTAGTTGTAGCGTGGTCTTGTCGGGTCTGCTGTTAATTTGCATTGTGTTGTTTATAAACTATTTGTAACATTCTTTATCATTGTTTGTTTGTTTTGTTGGCTGAGCAAAAGTGTTGATGGATTCAGCTTCTAGTTTGATTCTTCAATGCTAACTTGAACTTGTGTTTCTCTTCGCCAGGTGTGTTCCCGGGGCAACAGGTGAATGATGATGTCCTTGTGATAGTGGGCGGGGCTGCATGGGCCTGAGGGGGTAAGGAGGCGGAGTCTCTGCCTTAAGCTCCTCCCCTCTCCTTCCTGCCACGGAACAAACAGACGGGAAAAAACACGGCCAGAGCTCTCCCTTCCCTCTTCCTCCTCCCCCTCTCTCCTCCCTGTTCTTTCCCCCTCCTGACCCCACCTCTTCCTCGCCGCCCTCCCCCGTCTGTCCCCTCGGCCCCTGCCACCATGCTGTGGTCTCGCTGCTGGTGGAGAGCCTGAGGAAACAGACTCTGGCAGGCGACCCTGCTCAGCCGGGGGACTACTACCTGGTGAGGCACTCAGCCAGAGAAACCCAGGTGAACATTCAGATCCAAGAGTTTCACTGACACCAAAGCTTTTTCTTTCAGTCCCTGCTGGACCCGAAAACCCTCCCAGAGTGCTGGCCCCCAGATGGCTTGATGCCTGGTGAGTGTTTGGCCGAGGTGGCAGGAGGCTTAAGAAGTACTAGATTATTTTAGCAGTCGAGTATCTATAGACTATTCTGGCGATTAATCGAGTAACAACTGGATAAAAAACACATAAGTTGTTTTTTATTTTTAAGCAGCAATTTATCACAATATGTTGTGGTATTGTGTTAATGATAAAAGTGACATTAAGAACATTTTATTGCACCTGTTTCAGCTAACCTTAAGATGGTAACTGTCACAGCAATTACAGCCCCACAAACATGAATATTGCTCTTTAAAAACATTCCCATCTGTAATACGAGAACTGTGATTTATATCACAGTAACTGCATTTTCAAATTTATTGGTATTTGTTGATGTTTTTATTGTGAAGAAAATAGTAAAACTAACAAACCTGACAATAATGACAGTTTTGGAAGGTTTTAAACATAATTAATTACAATGTAACGTAAGAACCATAAATAAAAATTCTTATAAGAAATTTAAGAAATGTCCACCACTAGTTATGAGCACAGTGGCGAAACCTTAAACTGCTACAGAGTAAGTTACTCAGCAGGTTGTTGCTAAGCAACCAAAGAGTGAGTTTCTAGGCAACCAGTAAGTGAGTTGCTAGGCAACCAGTAAGTGAGTTGCTAAGCAACCAAATAATGAGTGAGTTATTTGAAGCCACCCAGCTAGCTTAGCTGGCTGTGAGAGTTTGAGCAGCTAATTTCTACATTTCCCAGAATACCGTGCGGTTCCTCATTGGAGTTCAGTGAATATTCCATTTGTTGAATATTCTGTCAAATGTCTTATCTGTAGATATTGGTCACGTATCTATTGCGATATATATTGTTATTGATTAACAGTCCAGCCCTACAGCCAATCAGAACGCCGGACCAGGTGTCACTTATGTGGAGAGAAAAATAACAGAGAAAACGGAGTTAGTAGTTGAAATGCCAGCAAACTGGAGAGTAGTAGGAGAAAAAAATCAGAGTGAGGAGACAGAGGAAGGTAGGTACGGCAGACAACTGTCATGGTTGATTTAAAGGTTTCTGCTTATTTAGGTTATTATTATTAGTTCAGTTTGTAGCATGAATAAAACCTAAAATGAAATTCATCTCAGTAGAATCACTTCCTGTTTGTGTTTCCCCAGAGAGCAGCTACTGGCAGCTCTGCCCTCCCTCTAAGACCAGCCTGCAGGGGGGGTTGCTGAGCTCTAGTTTTCCCCCCGGCCCTGTACCGTTGGTGCCCCCCGATGCCCACCTTCAGGAGGCCGGCGACCCGCTGGAGGGGGGCCCCTCTGAGCCCCAGCGACCCTTGGCACCCAGCACCTCGGCGTCAGAGCTGTCCCTGTCTGGGGCGGCGGCGGCGCTCCCCCCGGGGCCTGGACTGCCCCCTCCGCCACCTCCGCCCCCCAAGCGCCACTGCCGCTCGCTGTCGGTGCCGGAGGACTTATCGCGCTGCCGCTACACCTGGAGGCCCAGCGCTTCTCGCGTCTGGACTCCCGTCAGCCGCCAGCAGTGCCACGGCGGCGTGGGCGGAGGCGTGGCGGGCGGGGGCGTGGCAGTGGCGGCAGGGGGCGTGGGCATGGCAGGGGGCGGAGCCTGCCCGCTGCGCGCCCCCAGCTCCTCTCTGACATCGTCGCTGCACTCCTCTTCCAGCCCCACCTTCTTCAGCCTGGCACTGTCGCCGGACTCGCCATTGCCGTGGAGCTTCCCCTGGGACCCCAGTGAGGCGGCAGCAGGAGGTGGAGCCTGCTGTTGCTTTTTCCCCTCCCCCTCCTCTTGCTCATCATCACCCTCCCCCCTGCACCCACCTCCGCCCCCCCAGCGGCGCTTCTCCCTCTCGCCGGTGCTCATCAGAGACTCGGCCGCCTCCACCTTCCTTCCTCCGCCTCCGGTCCCCAGCCAGGCGGCACCACCCCCGCCGGGTTACGCCGCCGCCGGAGCCGCCGTTGGGGGGCCGGTACCCCCCTCGCCCTCTTCCGCCTGCAGCACGCCATCTTCTCTCCGCCGCAGCCTCCCGCCTCAGCTGCCGCGCTGCCACTCGCAGCCCTGCGACCTACTGCTGCTGAAGCCGGGCTTGAAGCGGCGCCGCGACCCCGACCGACCCTGCGCCCGGCCCGTCCTTGACTTCACCAAGATGACACAGGTAGCCGATTGGTTGGTGTGTTTGCCATTTTATTTTGCTAATAATACAAATTCATTCTTATGACTATTCTCATGTTATTACAACTTTATGCTGGTATTTTATTCTCATATTACGACTTTTATCATGTTTTCACAACTTTATTCTCGCTACGCCTTCTCGTATTATTACGATTTTATTCTCATCATGACCTTCTTCTTGTATTATTATGACTTTAATGCAGTGCTTAGCTCCTTGCTTATATCTTTCCTTAGAATCTTTAATGTGTTTAGTGCCATGTTTATCTCTGTGTTTAGCTTCCTTTTTCTCACCGTGTTTAGCCCCTCCTCCTGCTTCCTTATGTCCCTGCAGACACGCAGCATTGACCCGCAGTGCCTGGAGCGCGGTGGTAGATTAGCCTGTGGCGGCGACGTCTGTATGGGCATGGAGGCCTTCATGGGCGACTTTCGGGGCTCCTGCTCGCCCGCCGAGTGCCTGGGCCGCACCAGCATCGGGCCGCTGAGTGAGAGTGACGAGGAGTGCCGTGAGGATGATGAGGACGAAGAGGAGGAGGCAGAGGAGCGCGAGGCTGCACAGCAGGCCGTATTTGAGAGGGATTGTACAGAACTGGACCTGAACTTGATAGAAGAAAACTGACTTGTTGTAAATGAAGGCTGTTCTCTGTTTCTGTTTTCTAACTGAGTTTTATTTTGAAATGACCTGACCCCAGCCCTTCTTCCTGTCCCACCATCTTCTCAACACTCGGCGAGTCCTCGCCACCAATCAGCAGAGCTCTCAGGAACAACATCTTCTCCCATTGGACGAGCTGATTACTGGCAACAGTGATGATGTGGTGGCCGACAGACCTGGATAGACTGTTCCGTTCCAGTTGGGTTGGACCAGTACCAGCTGCGGTCCAGGTAACTTCCAACACGTCTGACGAGGCGAACGCGGCGCTGCAGCGGCCGACCTAGACAGTCCTGAACCGCCACAGAAACATAATCCAGAATAATCTTCACACCAAAGATGAAATGAAACATAAATACTCTCATAGATATAAAAAATTAAATGAGTTCTGATCTGAAACAGAGATTAAAAAGTTAGTTTTGCATCTAATGACAATCAAGAGTCTAAAAAATAATTTCATCACCAGGGCCTTTAAAGGGTGAAAAACCTGCAGATTTCTGAATTTAAATTCCTCCAAAAACAAATGATTTTCCATTGCTGCAGTCATGTGACCCGGTCTTGGTGATGCGTTCAGGGTCGCTGCGGCGGTGCCCGTCAGTCGTCGCTGAGGGCAAAAAGCCACTGATGCTGTTGTTCAGCCGAGTGTTCGCACATTCCTGCTGTACACAACTGTCACTGAAAACACTACAACTGAGTGTGTGCGTGTGTGTGTGAGTGAGAGAGTGAGTGAGAGACATCACACCCTGCTGGTCATGTGACCTGTGCTTAGATTGAATCCACTGGATTTCTTCTGACAGTTTGTGTTTTAATTAAAATCGTTCAGTCATCTAGGTTTGGATTAAACCATAAAAAACTGCTCTAGTTATTTTCTGTTCAGTGAAGTTTTAAGTTTTAAGATCTGTGATCTTGCCACAAAAACAACAAATTATTTAAGAAATAATGGAAATAATATATAAATACAAACTGAGAATTAACTTTGGATTCAAAAAAAGAACTTGAAAAAAAGCTTTAGATAGCAGTAAAATGCAAATTACAACCATGAATCTGATAAATTTGGCATAAAAAAGTGAATCTGGGATTTAAATTGGTTTTAATCTCCAGAGGAAAAATTAATCCAGAGGAACAAACTCCCTCAAATTTTCAGTGAAAGACTTAAGCAGGTTTATTACTGGAGTCTTACTGGTTTGGTGGAATAATCTTGATTTAAAACGATACATTTTTACTTTGTGTAAAAATTACAAGGATGGTTTTGTTTTAACTGGTAAATCTTAAATGTAATGTCAGCCACTGCCAATAGGGGGCAATCCAAATATTTAATATTATTGTTCTAACTTTATTTGTCTCAGTTGGATCCAAATATACGCTGAAAATGGCAGAAGAAACAAATTTTTTTCAGTCAGTTTCAGAGTCTGAGTCACACAAATGAATGATCCGGGCTGAACTGTGTTTAGTTAATCTGACAGAACCACTTAATCTGGATTCAATCTGAACACTGAGAAGTCACATAAACTGTTAAACATTTTAGTTTCACTGGTCGTTTGAGCTAATTGTTTCACATCCTGCCAGGTTTATGATGTTGTGTTCACCTGTTAGAGTTGGATAATCCAGCCCAGTCGCTGTTTAGCAGCTTTTCTGTTAGCTTTGATGCATAAACAGGACACAGTGATTTTATTTCCCTTTTATGGGTTTTGATCAACTCAGAAAAAAAAAATCCAACGATAAAGATGATTTTTGATATAAGAAAGAACAGAATATGATGTATTTCAGCATCTGAGATTGGGAAACGCCCTTAAATGCATCAAAACAAGATTTTATACCGTTTTCACGCTGAAGCTGTTTAGAGGCTGGTTGGTGGATTATCGGCGTTCTGCTGTGGCTACTTTACTGTTAAACTTTTATAAATAATTTAAACCTTACATCATCTGTGTGTCTGTGTGCTATGAAGCATCTCTGCCCTCCAAAGCAGTTATAAACTGGGCTGAAACACAGAATATAGTCCGGTCACGTCATGACAACAATCTGGAAAAAGAAAATAAAAATTAGCTAACCCCCTAACGCTACTTTGCAAACCGTTATCTGTTTTTTTATCAGAGGGAAAATTTAATCCTGTGTGTTTGGGAATAAATCAACATTTAATTATATATTTATCCGTTTTACAGTTTAAATTACAACAATTTATCCTTAAATTATCACACACCTTGTTGATTTTATTTTTTTTTCTACAGTTAAAAGCAGGCCTTTGTGTTAGACTAGTTGACTCGGTGGTCATTTAATTGCATAAGGAAAATATTTTTGGCGTGCAGTTGCTGCTGTCTGCCTTTGTGGGGCAGTGTTGCTACCTGTGTGTGTGTGTGTGTGTGTGTGTGTGTGTGTGTGTGTGTGTGTGTGTGTGTGTGTGTGTGTGTGTGTGTGTGTGTGTGTGTGTGTGTGTGTGTGTGTGTGAGGTGGTTAATTTCTGCCTGCTGTGGGCTCCTAATTTAAAACGCTTAAAGGAACAGTTCAATGTTTTTAGGAACAGTTTAGCCTCATGTTTGTGCCTAAGCTTTGAATCCTGGAGTGGAGGCGTGATCAGCGGAGCTAAAAGGGTCTTCCATGAGTTTTCATGCAGCATCCATATCATTTAATCCCAACTATAACTTGAAGCATGAAATCATCTCTACTCCACCTCTACAGCTGATTGCAGCCTTTCAGGTTCATCTTAGCTGAGGTTGTAAACACGTCTGGAAGCTAACGACTGTCTGCTGCCTTTATAAAAACTTTCATTTACAATCTTTATGACTTTTTTAATTGCCATACATGGACAATGATGTGACCATAGAGTATTAGCACAGACACTGGCCTGTTTGCTAAATAATATTAGCAAAATTGATAAGTATATTACCATCCTTTAATGCGAAACGTGATCAGCTAGTGGTTTTTTGGGCATCAGGAGGATGGAAATGCGTTACTTTGAGGCTGTCTATCCACAGTGGCTAGATTAGCAGATTAACATTGGCACAAATCTAAATGAGATTATTTATCAAAATGTTGAACTACTCCTTTAAGATAATGTTCCATTTAAAATTAAACCTGTATTTTGCTGTGAAATAAAGAATTGTAAATGTTAAGGCAGCGGTGAAATATAAACGAGGTTTAACTGAACTTATGAAGTAATTACAAAATGAGCAGAGTGTCCTCATGTAACATTTATTTACTGTGTCTCAGATACTTTCCCTCAAACACTGAAGTAAAACCTGAACACATAAATTAAACAAAATGTGTCAGAAGGCGGTCTCATAGTCATCGGGAGTCATGGACGGTCCCTGGAAGACGGGTCTGGACATGGCGTCCCCGTAAAACACAGAGTCCTCGATCGAAACAGAAACACCAAACATCCCTGTAAGTCAAGCCATTTTCAAACTTCAGAGACATTTTTCTAACTGCTTATGGTTAGCCTCCCTATGTTTTTGCTTTTGCACCAAGAGGTCCACTCCTCAGCGATTTAATTTCTGAAGGAGAATATTTTTGTTCCAACTGTTAGCAGGGGCTGAATGGTCAGCCATCACTGCACTCAGTTATATAAAGTCCTGTTTTTTCCTATTTATAAAACAATGCAGTAACGTTTAGTTGGTAAAAAGTTTTCTATCAAAGGAAACTGTGCAGATTGTATTGAGTAATTCCTCCTGCTGAACAAGCATGTGGTGACGGTGGGAAGGAAAACCCTGTTTAGGAATGCAGTTATTTCTGTACTTCCTGGAGTGCGCGACACAACGAAACATCCCAATAAAACCCGATAACTTAGAAAATCCTGATTAGACAGGGAGGAAGACACTTTGACAGGAATTCATCATTAGAAGATCTAATATCTTCATTTCTCATATTAGCTGCATTCACCCTCCTGTCTTCACCCACCCAGTCTGTTTCTGTTAAATATCATGCATAGCATCCAGCATAAGCCTTAACTGAGCGTATTCTGTTATCCTGTAACCACAACATTTAAAACCAACAGAACAAAAGGAAAATGTGTACTGTAGCTGTTAATTTTTTAGTCCTTCTGTTGATCATTTTCTGCTGTTTTTTCTTAATATTTCTAATCTGATGTCTGAACGCAGTAAAGGTGTCGACATGAAGACATCGAGTTGGAAAACCGTGTTTCCATAAGGATGAGGAGTAGTCATGTATAGTTAGTGAAGAGTCTCAGACATCTCCTGTCTTTTAGAAATGTTTTTTATTGTACGTGATTTACCAGAAAAGACAAATGTCAACATGACAATTTGAAAAGCAGTTTGTGAATAAATTAAGTTTACTGAGAATTATTTTACAAGGAAAGTGGAAAAAATGGTGTCCTGTGTTTTATTTCCCTCTCCCATTTTGCTGATATGCTGGGTTTGGGTTTTTCCATCTGGGTTTTGTTCATCACGGTCCAATGTCTCCACTCTGTTCTCATCAGTCTAGAGGACATCGTTCCAGAAGTCTTTGCAGTTTTGATATGCTCAGTCCTGCTGCCATCTTGTTTCTAGAGAGAAGAGGCTTTCTTCTTCAACTCTTTCAAGCAGCCATACAAGTTGATTATCTTGACCTTTAACCTTTATCCTACTAACAGGCCTGCGGAGATGAGCTCATATCTCTGAGCTTCCTGGAAATGACCATTGACCCTTCCCAGGTTGATGAACAGCAACGGTTGCTGCTCTGGCCCTAGTTTGTGTCAGAAGCTCAACAAATTTTTGATGTGAAATATTAAAACATGACAGTGAAGTTATTTATAAACAAAAACAAATATCCTGCATGAAGAACTTCTTTAGTTCACTAAATTAAAAATAAAAACGATAATATTATCAAATTGACCTGAGGTCGGAAGAACGAAGGCTTAAACAGCTCATAGACCTGCTATCAATAGATGCTTCACTGACTGTTGGTTTTCAGATTATAGACAAAAATATCTAAAAGTATGAAGATGAATAGATTTATGCATTTTTAATTTTATTTAGTGTTTAGTTAATATAATATTTGACATTTTTATAATGGCTGTTTATTTTTTATAAAAGCAACAACTTTAAAGCTGTTAACAATCAAAGTGTAATGAGAGAAACTTCCTGGTTCCTCCGGTAGATAGGTTATCTGTTGAGATGTGTCAGTCTGTTCAGTTTTTCTCGGCTGGGCTGCTCTCTGCGGAGGGGCTGCTGTTCTCTGAGGTGATGGCCGGGGCAGAGGTGACGTTGATGGGGACGATCCGTTCCTTCCCGTCGCTTGGTGGTTTCTCTCTGGGTGCCTGGATCTGCAGCCGCCCCCCCACCAGCGAGCAGCTGACGGTCTCCGGGTCGACGCCCTCTGGCAGGTCAAACTCTTGCCTGAACTCCTGACACCTGTAGGAATATGAGCCCTTCCCGTCGTCCTGCTTCTTCTCCGTTCTGCCGCTCACCCGCAGCTTCCTGCCGACCTGTTTGACGGACAGCTCCTGTGGGGCAAACTCGGCCGTGTCCAGACTCAGTGCGAAGGTGTCACCATCCTTCCCCAGCTCCTGGAAGGCGATGGGTCTCAAAGCCCCCGCAGAGCAGGAAGTCTGGTCAATCTCTTCGAAGATCTTCTGGTGCAGCCGCTCCATGTACTCCATGCTCTGCCTCATCTCCTGCATGTGGCGGATCATCTCCTGCTCCATTTGGTAGAAGAGCGGCCGGGTCTCGGGCCACAGGCTGCGGATGGGCCAGTGCAGCTCCAGAAAGGGCCTCATGGCAGCCGGAGATGCCTGGAAGACGCTGGGACACAACATGCCGTCGGTCTGTTGGAGGCTGAGAGGATCTCTGATCTGCTGCTGCTTTGTCTGAGAGATGTCTGTCCCTAGTTGCATTTATACCCCAGCAGCCCCAACACGCTTCAGCAGGAAGGTTCCAGATGCATTCCTCAGTGTGTGTGTGTGAGTGAGTGTGTTCAGCTGCTTAATACAGACTATGACCGAGCCCTGCAGCAGAAATAGAACAAAGCTGAGACCGTCGGCATGTGGCACATGTTTGCAGAGATTTCTTTATGAGGTTCATCACTCGCAGAGGAACACACCATTACCCAAACGCCATTCTGACTCATAACTCCTAAATCAGAACCAGAGAAAATGTCCTGAAGAACTCCAAACTGGAGGACGACCCTCAATCAGGGCTACACAAATGTAAAACACTCACAGTGTCCCGTTTCCACTCACTTCTGAGGAGAACAGCAAGTCTGTTGGCCAACTTTTTGATTTAGAAAGGAATGTTTGAAACCTTGTCATCAAACATTTGAATGTCTTTCTCTCTAAAGATGTTTGATTTTTCCCATCAGCTCAAGTGAATGACATGGCAGGTCTGGTTGCATTTGGTTGCCTTATATCGCTTTTACTTAAGTTCACTGTAAAAAACGTAATACGATGTTGCACATTCGACTGCACAAAGAGACAAGAATGCAAACCGAACTTGTCAGTTTATTCTAAACCTTTGATGAGGAAAGAAGATGGCGATAGCAGCCACAAGTCATAAAGACTGGCAGCCCTCGATGTATTCACAGATTTTCAGATGAAATGTTTTACAGGGTAAGAAGATTAATGTTCATACACTTCATAAGTAAGTAAGAGACAATCAAATATTGTGTTGTGAAAAAGGTATGCAACTAATCATTAGAAGCCATGTAGCCTTCATTAGAAGGCTTTTAAGAGTGCTCTGGTGTAAGGGGACATAGTGATATAAATCATTTGGCCTGAACTCAGAAAAAGCCAGTGATTTGATCAAATCATCATCTGAGGGAGAAGGTATGGGTCAGATCTAAGTCAACCAGCACCGCTATGATCACCAACCAGGTGTGCTAGTTCCACAGGCAAGTTAGTTTGATTAGACCAAGTAGAACCCCATAGCTATACTGGCAAAAACAACTTGGGGAAAACCATTGGAGTAGCTCAGTTCAATGGCGCCTCTACATGGTTAGGTGACGTAGTTGCAAAGTGACAACAGCAGCCCCCTTTTTTGAGTTGCTTAGCATCTGAGAATTTAAATCTGGTACTGTTCACTCTCTCTACTGTTTGGCTTGTTTTTTCCCCTTTTCTATTTAGCTGATGATTGTTTGACTTACACCACATGACCACCTGATTCACCTCATTTCTGTAGTTTGTTTTGTTGACAAGGTCCACCACGGTTTATCTGAAAATGTGATGGAGTTTTCTGCTGCACTGGTGCCACTGGAAATAAAGCAACACCACAGCATGATCCTACCACCATGCTTGACAGCTGGTACAGGTAGTTTGAGAGGCTTTCAAATATTATTCTTGTTATTGTGATCAAAGAGCAAAATCTGTTGGTCTGAGAATCAAACCCTTCTCCAGAAGACATGTGATTTGTCCAGGTGACATGTAACTTAGAGCAATAATTATTCAATCAATAATTGTACATCACACTAAAATCATTGCGTTCATAAGCTGAAATTGATCATACTTGGTTTCTAATAAGTACAAAACATTTATTTACTTTCATGGAATTATTAATCTGAATATCTGTTATGTATTAATTTATATAAATAATGTCCAGACAGGTAATCTCTGAAGTGTTAAACAACCTCCCGCTTTAACCACTGAGTTTATTTCCTGCCATCATTTCTATTTTCACCAGCAGCCTGAGATCTCCCGCCTCTAGCGTCACTGGCCAATGGCATTAGTTCCGGGTCTACCATTAGCCAATCAGGTGATTGCTGTGAGTGGAAAGTGAATGACGGTAAGGTATTGCTAATTCAGGTCTGGAAGCTTCGTAAGGTCTTTAAACGGGACCTGGTGATGCAGCTGCGGTCACATATTTCTCAGGCGACGTGACCAGACTTTCTTCAGGAAGCAGTAGAAGAAAGAATGATGTCAGCCACCCAAGAGCACTAGTACAGGACCAGAACAAACTATCTCTCCCTTCTCTGGTGAAATTGGCAACATAGTCTGGAAGGCACAACCTTGGGGGATTAGCTCAGATGGTAGAACGCTGTTGCAAACTAGAGGCAACGGGATCGATGCCCGCATCCTCCAAGCTTTTCGATTTTATTTTATTTTGTTTTAAAGTGCAAGACTAACTCAAAATCCACAGTAAAACTCTGCTTTTTCACTTCATTGGGTTCAAGGCTGAATGTATAAACCTGATGAGTTGATCTGGTTATGGAAACCTCTTGTCCAATTTCTGAGAGCTCTTGATCACAAAGAATTTAGCTTTTCCTGTAAAATTATAGCAAAGGCATTATCTTTTCTAATATTACAAGAATAATTACTCCTTAATTCAATTCACAATCAATAAACCGTTTGTTCCCAAATTAAATGCGACCAAAGAGGCATTTATGTTAGAAAAGCAGATGATTTTTCAGGAAGGTCAGCGAAATCACAGGTTATTTAAAGTAAGACCACCAGAGGGCGCTACCCATTCACATATATCAGTCCTGGAAATTGGAAACTGAGTTCACATTAGTCAGACTTAGCTTGTTTCCGCTTTGAGTTACCGTGACAACTAGAAAAGACAAAGTCGTATTTAAGACGCAAATAAAGCAACACATTGAATATTGTTGTCTTCCACATATAATGGACTTTTACGTTTTCATGGATTTCCAAGCGATCCTGAATTAAAAAGACGGTGACTTGTAAATATTCATTTCTAACAGTTAAAGCTAACGCCGCACAGCAAAGTCTGCAGCCTTCACTTTACTCCGGATCAGCTTCTTCAGGCTAAAACTACCAGGGGGAGACGGATGGTAAATAAAGAAGCCGTTCCTCAGTTATTTCCATGGAACCACTTCTGTATTCAGTCTGAAAGAGCGAGTGTATGGGAACGACCAGCAGACCACAGCCAGGCAGCTGAACATCCGCCTGTACGCACTGCTGTAACACCGTCCTATTTGAGCTTTTCACAAGAAGCATACAAAAGTAATAAAACGAAATAACACAGAGACCTAAAGAAACATGCCCATATTTTTTCTAAAAGCAACAACTTTGAACCAGAAGAGTCAGCTGAACCAGATATGACACCAGAGCTGCCCTACTTTTAAGCTATGAGGCTGGTTGTGCTTCGTCATGCTTCGGAAACTAAAAGCCCGAACCGGAATCTCCCCCGTTACTTGGTCTCTGACACTAAAGACAATCAACATACAGAACATAGTTGAAAATAAGGTCAAAACATCGTCCGTTAGAATGGATTAAAATGCTTAGATACTTAAATAGCACATTTTTACAAGAAACATATCCGAGAATATTGCCTACTAGCATAACAGTGATTCTTGAGAATAGGGACAAAACAGGTCCTATGGATAAAGCATGAAATTTGAATAAAATATACACAAAATATATTTTTTTCAAATATCTAACTAAACTAACCTGGGTCATGTGAGCACAACAATGTATATTTTTCTTTTTTTTTGCTGAATATTTTTTTATTTTAAACATTGTAGTCGGTGGATGATGCCTGTAAAAGCCCTTGTCCAGGAGCAGAACTCAATACATTCTTATAGTTTAAAACAATTAAAGAAATACTAAAATTATATATTATGACAATTAAGTATAAGTAGTCATATAAATAATTATAAAAGTATTGATAAATTGAATTAAAAATAATTTTTAGATATTTTCCAACTCCGTTGAAATTTGTCCTTAGTTTTTGTCAACACCGTCAGAAATGAAAAGAATGTAAAAAAAAAATCAGGCATTATTGGGGGGCACCAGAACTTTGTCACCACCTTCAGTTCTGTGTCAACTCCGTCATGCACTGTCAACTCCATCAGATGGACTTTTTCTTGTTTTTTGTTTTAAATAATATTTATTTTATTTCTTGAGAAGCATTTGTCTGTAAATTGAGTAAAAATATCACTAATGGGGTATTTTAAAAATCATTTTAGATTTATTTTTGTCAGATGGTGATGACAAAGTTTTGGGTCAGGTCGATTAAAAATGTAATTTTTTAAAAAAAATTTGCAACTGGGAGCCTGTACCTTAGCATCTTCATATTTTCTAAACATTATTTGTCATATTTGCATACATAAGGTTGAGAAATAATTAAAAAAAAATATGGGAAAATTAAAACCCATTTTGTCCCTATTCTCAAGAATCACTGATAAACTAAAGTTAATGTTAGTCATAAAGTAAAACTCACCTTCGTGTTCTTGAATGTATAACGAGGCGTACATCTTAAAACCTTTCTCCAGCTTACCTGTTGGGGCTTCGGATAGATGTACAATATTAATTGTTACCTTGGCCAAGCCCTGCATGCACCGAGTGTAAAATGCCATAGACCGGAAGAGACCGAGCGGCTTTTTCATGAACACGGAAGCTCACGTGCAAAGAGCCAATTTGCTCTGCACCAGTTGTCTCTGGGTATTCTGGCTTCCTCCCAGTCAGGGAGGGAAGTCAGATTGCCGGATCTTTCTAATCTCTAATGAAATAAAGCATTTTTTAATTTTAATTCAAGCAGCCAGTGATGGTCCAAAAGGCACCCGTGTCTCTGGAAATATTATCACATGTAGAAAGCTTCATAGTAAATAAATAAGTCGTTAATGAGGAAGAACGAACCCGAACATTTCGTTCAACATTTTATTTTTAACCTGTCCTGCTCAGACCGTAACTGAACGGTCCTGGTTCTGACCCGTCACCAGGCCGGAGCTTGTTGTTGAAGTCTTTGCTGTTCTGCAGAGTTCTGCAGGGACCGTTTGGACCTGGCCTTCAGCTCCAGCTGTCCACCAGGTACTTAGCGACATGCGCAGCCTCCAGGATGTTGTGGTGCATGTCCCCGGCGGCGCGGCTGGACTGGACCGGCGGCTGCAGAGCCAGCAGCGGGGTGTGGCCTCCGTCAAGGATGTCATCACGGTGATCCAGCAGGGCCTGCAAGTGCTGGTTCTCATGCTTCAGAACCTGGTTCTGCTTCCTCAGAGCCTCCCGGTGCAGCAGGGTGGAGTTGAGGAGCTGCTGCAGATCATGCAGCTCCTTCAGCTGCTGCTTCTCCTGCAACTGCTGCAGCTCCTTTAGCTGCTGCAGGTCCTGCAGCTCCAGGACCTCCTGCATCCAGAAACAGAACCGGGTTGGACCTCAGTGCCGTACTTGACACTGTTGACCACTGTTGGAGAGTTGGGTCTGACTCTCCAGTCCAGAACTGGACTGGTTTGAATCTTTCATAAAGAACAGGGATTTCTTTGTTTCAAGAGGAAACATATTGGATAGATAAATAGAAACTTTATTAACTCCTTTGGGATTTTCCCTCAGGAAAATTGTAGATTTTTAAATAAAAATTGTCGGAGCAGACATAAGTCACATGTGGGGTTCCCCAAAGTTCCATCCTAGGACTCCTCTTATTTAATATCTATATTAAATATAGATATTGAATATTTAATATAAGTTATGACCTGGCTCAGGTCATAACAATCACATCAGCTACCATAATTATGCAAATGATGCAGAGCTCTACATTATGATGTCACCAGGTGACCTTTGACCCCATCCAATCACTGAACTGATGCTGAGAACAGATAAATGTGTGGATATGCCAAAACTCTCCATATGAACAGAAACTGAAGTTATTATCTTTGGACCTAAAGAGGAACGATCTAGCATTATAGATCTAGAGTCAACACACAGCTTCAGTTATTACAGCTGGAAACTAGAGATCAGGTTGAACTCTAGGTGTAGTGATGAACTCTGACCTGAACCTTGTTGCTGAACCTAATAATCTTGCCATGTTTCGGTCCGGTTTGACGTACCTGCTCTGGTGTGCAGGTCCTCTGTTTGTCCTCCGATGTTCCTGGCATGATCTCCTGCTGTTTCTTAATCTTGCGGCAAAGCTCTGAGACTCGCAGGACCTTCTCGCCCTGAAGCAGCGGAGCAGAGGGGGATCAGCAGAGTCTCAGGTGAGGCGTGGGGCTCGGTCAGTGCGCTCTCACCTTGGTGATGATGGCCTGTAGGTTTTTGGTGGCGGTGGCGCCCTGGATGCTGAGGATGGCGAGCTTCTTCCTGGCGTCCTGGCGATCTCGTGCCAGCTGCTCCTGGAGCTGCCGACACTTCTGGTTGATCTTGTCTGTGGTGAAGTCCCAGTTCTGCTGCATCAGATCCCTCTCAGCCTGACAGGAAAAGATCTGCTGCCTCAGCTTGATGGCTTTGCTCTGTTGGAGGAGATCAGACGCTCAGAACCAACTGGAACCAGTCAATTGACTCAGAACCTTAAAGGGATCTGCGACAAGTTGAGCAGGTTGGCCTAAATAGGTTTCCTAAAATTTGTTTGTGATGCATAAAAACTAATTACTTTAAAAATGATGTACCTTACTATATTTTTCACATGTGGAAATCACCATTTCAGAGCATCTACCAACCTCCCGAACACTTACCAACCCTCTGAAAATGTCTACAAACCTTCCAGTTCGTCTACAAACCTTCAGCCTCTTGACGTTCCTCAGCTCGAGGCTGATATCCTGCTGCTGTCTGGCAATCTTCTGGTCCAGCTCAATCAGGCTGTTTCTGGTCTTCTGCAGAATGTCACGGTTCAGAGCAGATCCGTCCTCCTGGTTCTTCACTTCGGTCCTCAGAGCGTCCTGTGGTCAGAGACAGTAGGCAGAGCTGAGACACACCCCAGGGCCATGTGGGAAGACAGGAAAGTGTTCCTGCTCGGTACCAGGTCCTGGTGTGCGTTCTTGTACACATCCACGACTTCGTGTTGGACCTTCTGGAGGTACTCAGACATGGCCTTGTCATGCATCTGGGCAGGCAGGTACAGATCCACCAGGCCCAGGTTCTGCTGCCGGAAGTCGTCCAGCGCCTTCACCCTGCAGACACCAGACAGGGTTCAGAACCGACTGGTCCAACAGATCACCGCCTGACCTGCAGAACCCAGAAATCTCCTAAACAGAACCTGTCTGGCAACACGAAGTAGGTTGAATGATCTCAACAAGCTCTGAAGAAATCCAAGCATGAAAACCTGCTCTCCAGAAAAACATAGTAGTGGTGGCAGTATGGTGTGGGCCTGTGTGACCTACTCCTGGTTGAAGCACATGGCGTTGAGGGCCCGCAGGCTGCTCTCCCACCGCTGATGCAGACCTTTCAGGTGCTTCTCCTGCAGCTCCCACAGGTACTCCACGTGCTGCAGGTGGCAGCTTTGCACCCGGTCCGCCTGAGACTGCCCCTGCTGCAGCTCCCGCATCATTTTCTGCAGCACAAACAGAGTCCCAGTAAGAAGGTAGGGCCGCCAGGCGCACCTGCGGGAAGCTCCTCACCTGGATGATGAAGTTCAGCTCCTCCAGCCTCCTGTCAGACGTCTGCTGGTGCACTGCGGCCTCGGCGAGAAGCTCACTGTCCCGAGTCTGCCGCAGCACCTTCCTCCAGCTCTCTGTCAGCTTCAGCAAGTTCACGGCTGTGTTCTTCTGCTCCTTCTGGAGCTTCTCCTGGTTCAGTACAGAAGCGGATCAGAACCTGCCACTCTGTTTCTTATAATAAGTGAGGACTCTCTGCTGCTAATAAGTTATTAGCAGGTACATTTAGCGCTTAATCATTAGCTTCCACTAAACACCAAGCTCATATAGCCCTTTAGAAAGAGCTTCCACTAAGTACCATGTTCCTTCACAGCTTTAACATTAGCTTCCACTAAGTACCATGTTGTTATAGCACTTTAACATTAGCTTATACTAAGTACCATGTTGTTATAGCGCTTTAACATTAGCTTATACTAAGTACCATGTTGCTACAGCGCTTTAGAGTTAGTGTAACTAACGTTTTCGTTAGCAGTGTCCACCACCACTGGCTATAATCTGCTGTAATCGCTGATCTAAACATTTTCCTTCTCCAGTTTGCAACCTGGACCTGGATGAATTGCTTCATGCTAATGCTGCTCCAGGTGATATTACCTTCAGGTACAGCATGAGCATCTCCTCCTTCTTCTTGGCCATCTCTTCCTCCGCTTGAGCTCTCTGCTGCATCTGCAGGAGTTTCTCCTCCTCCGTCAGCGGCTCTCTTTTCCCTCTTTTCTTCGGCATGATTACCCCTCCTGCTGCTGCCGCAGCTCCACAACCTTCTGGGTTTGATCTCCTAAAACTGGGAACAGCAACAACTCAGCAGAACTTCAAGTGTTTCAGTCCTCACTTTGGTAATCTCCTCCAGACTCTTCAGCTGATCACACTTCTTCCTTCCACCAAACTTTACATTAACATGTGTGGATGCAGCTCTCTTTTATCATGACAGTGGTGCCCAAACTTTTGGTGAAAGCAGTTGGGCCCACAAAAATGTTATATTTCTTCCAACATTTTTAAAACTAGGTTTTGTGCCTTATTTAATTTCTTCTGAATAATAAACTAAAAAAGCAAACACTTTGTTAATAAGTAGCAATCTAATTGTTGTCCCTAATGTATGTATGTATATATATATATATTTATATATATATATATATATATATATATATATATATATATATATATATATATATATATTTTTTTTTTTTTTTTTTTTTTTTTAAGATGTTATTTATTTGTAAGGAATGTATCCTTTAAAGATGAAAAAATGACCATTTGCATCAGCCTCCTACACTTGCAGGTCAGAGTTGCACCTTGAGAAGGCCGCAAATGGCCCGTAGGCCGCATGTTGAACACCCCTAGGTGTCTGCTGGACAAATGTCAATCCGGCAGTTTTCAGTCGGACTGTGTCCCCACAACTGAACATTTCTGGATTAAAGTGAAGTAAATTTATGAAACAAATCACTCTGCGTGGATTAACGGAGAGCTCCAACCTTTAAACTGAAATAATTCAACCTTCCGTTGAGTGACGTCATTCAGACGCACCTGTAACTGCTGAGATGGTCCCCCAGGTGAGCCTTACCTGTCCTATTGAGACCGTCCGCTGAGCAGATCCCGGTTTTCCTGTAAGGTTCAGGTCGTTGTAGCTCTTTTGTGTTGGTACTGTGTCACCATAGCAACCAATTCAACCCCAAGTCACGTGACGACAAAAAAAAAAAAAAAAAAAAAATAGAAGTAGGGGAAGCGGCGTATTTACTCTTGAATTTAACCCACCATACTAAGACCCAACAGGTCTGCTGGGAGCACCGGGAGCTCTGGGAACCAACAGGTGATTCTGAAGTCCTGACCCATGCAGAGCCGTGGGAGCCATGTTTGCTCAGCGGACGTATGAAAGAAAAAAAGGAGTAGTACATTTCCGCCAAAAAAAAAAAAAAAAGGAATTTTGAGATTAATCTCAGAAATCTTCTAGATTTAGAGAGGCAGTGCAGAGAAAATGTCAAATTTCTGACTACCAAATAACAATTAGATATAAAAAACAAAAATTTTGATACTAATTTCAGAAATTTTCTGGAAAAAACAAGGACTTTACTAAACTCCAATACTTGAAAATGTTATAAAAAAAAATAAAAAGTCTGAAATGTTTAGATTAATATCAGAAATTTTATTTAAAAAAATAACTTTCTGAGCTGAAAAAAATCTAAAAAACAAAACAAAAAAAAAAAAACAAAACAAATAAATCTGAAATTTGGAGATTAATCCAAGAAAATTTCTAGAAAAAACAACAAAATTTCTGCACTCTGAAAGTTTAACAAAATACTAGAAAAAAATTACGAATTTTAAGATTAATCTCTGAAATTTTCCAAAAAATACAAGTAAGCCCCCTAAATTGAAATGATAAAGAGATCTGACATTTTGAGATTAAACAGAGAAATTTACTAGAAAAAAATTTGGAGCTCTAAACATTGAAAGTTTGCGAAAAAAAAGAAAAGTTTTGATATTCAGGTTGAGGTTGTTTTTATTTTCCTTTCAACATAACATCAGAGAGGCAGTGCAGCATGAAATCATATTACGCAACAGTATTTAATATCCAGGAAACCACCTGGATAAACTATAAATTAATATAAACAGGAGAATAAAAGATATACGTTAGTTTCATCTTTGAACTCTGTTATTTCCCAGAATTCTCAGCTCCAGACGCGGGGTCACACTGGGAACCTCTGATCCAGATGACTGACTCTCACAACCCGGCTCTGGAAGCTTTTATTCTGAAAAGCGGCCAGACACTCAGGTATTTATATATATTTTTTTATCAGCAACTGGGCTGCAGGATGGCTCTGGCTCTCAGATCAACGGTCTGACAGGAAAACTCCCAAATAAGGCTCGAGGAAGTCGTGACGTTGCTGGAATATCTCCACGTGACGTCGAGCCTGGAGAAAACAAGATGTGACGTGTCTACGGGGTTTCCGGCCATGGCGGCGGACTGTACGCCGTCTGCACTGCGCTCCGGGTTCAGTCCGGCGTCTGGGCTCAGGTCTGAACCGAACCGGGGCGTTCGCGGTCCGAAAAGTGCAGCACAAAGAGCGCAGCGGCACCCGGAAACTGGGCCTCCAAGTTTCCCTTTGTGCCCATATATGGGCTTCCTCCCTCCATATTTGGGAACATACGTCACGAAGGAGACTTTATAAAGCTGGGAATCCTCGTTGAGTTTCCGGCAGAAGTTAAGCTGAGGTGGAGAGCGGTCGGAACCAAAACGCCTGATGTTATTTAAGTCCGGGGGTGATTAACAAACACCCGTACACACCCGGAACCAGAACCAGCCACCCTCCAGCCTTGGCTTCCTCCGAGCACCACCGAACCCTGCCGCAGCTCCTGCTCCGCCAGAGCGCCTCTCCGCCGGGCTCATCCGTGGACTCCGACCCGCCGCAGGACCGGAGCTCCACCGCTTCCTCCTCCTCCAGAGAGATGGCGGCCACCAAAGCGGAGCTGCTGCTGTCCGCACTCCAGATCTCCGAGTCGCTTTTCGGACATCCGGCGCCGCCGTCCCCGCTGGACGGATACCCGAAGCTGGAGGAGCTGCAGATGCTGCTGCACAACGCCGCGTCTGCAGTCGAGGCGGCCGGGCTGCTGAGCGCCGAGCCCAGCGAGTTCACAGGTGAGCAACCAAAACAAACTACACAACTAAACTAAACAACTAAGAAATAAAACACAAACAAAACAAGAAAAACACAATAAATATCAATTAAATGTTTAATGAAGAAACTCTGCAGAGGCCTCATCTGTTTTTTATGAAGGCGTTTTTATCATGAAATAAAACCCAAAAAGTAACTTTTTTTTAACTGCTAAGCGAAAAGAGTTTGTGCATACTTGTCCCAATAAGTTATAAATTCATTTCATCACATAAATTAAAATTAGCTCATTAATTTCCTTTTTATATGATTTCCTTTTTTTTCTTTTTCTTTTTTTTTTACCAGAAATTGGATGATACAAGTTTCTGAATTTTGACATTTTATTTATTGTTTCTGTTGTTTTGTTTATTTATTTTGGATACTTAAAATGTGTCCAGTTCCCGTGTTAAGTGTTCATTCTAGGGTTTATTGATTTTTGAGAATGTGTTGTTTGCATTATTATGCCATTAATGTTATATTATTAGAAATGGCTTCAAAACAACAATAGCATAGTTTATAGAAAAAACTTTTGGAATGATTTATCATCCAGCTATATTTGTTATCGAGACAGGCTTGGATCTGCATGTTTGAAACAAAAATGTGTACAAAAACAGCACTAATTTAAAGCGATATCTGGCTGTTCTAGCAGACTTTTATGACTGAGTGTCCAAAGTGTAGGTCAGGGGGCCATTTGCAGCCCTCAGAATTATATTAGGTGGCCCAATTCAAGAATGGCCTAAATTTAGAATAAAAAAAATATAGAAAAAGTCTGAAAATTACCAGAAAATTTTAAGAAATGGTTTGCCGTCTTTTGTTTTAAATCTGTCAAATTTATTTTTGAAATTATAAAAGTAAAAGAATACTAAAGGTTTGGTGCCTCCAGCATTAGCTTGACATTTTTGTCTCCCATGCTAAAAAGTTTGGACACCACTGATGTATGGAAACCTGCTGGTGGAAAAATTTCCTTCGATTCAATGAAAGTTGCTTCTTGCATCATGATATATTGATAAAGCGGCTTAAGAGCTGCAGCAAAGTGCTGAACATCAGTAATAAAATACAGTGATAAAGCTGTTCCTGAACTCAATAAAGCGATGTTAAACAGGTAAAAGACTAACAAGTAAGTTTTCAGTGTAAAGATGGACGGTGATATTTGTGAAAATGTGTTAGAGCTGAGATTAAAACACGATGTTCTGGTATGAGTCAATCAGATGTGAGGATGTTCAGATGTGCCTGACCTGTTTGTGTTGCTCCCTCAGATTCGCTGTGTGACCTCCCTGACCTTCAGAGCCTCCCTCCCTTGACCCCCCGCCTCGCCTACAGCGGCCGCTTCTCATTTGAGCCGTCCACCTCCTGCGCCACTGCCGCCAGCAGTCAATGGGCGGAGCCTCTGCTCAGCCTGCTGTCCGGCTTGGTGAGCATGGCAGCGCCGCCCTCTTCCTGCAGTCTCGCCACTTCTTCCTCATCGGTGACATCATCAGTGACATCACCGTCAGCCTCTCAGAGCTGTGGCTCTGCTGACGTCACCTCCATCTTTTCTGTGACGCCGGCGTATGGGTCAGAGCTGCTTCCTCCAGGCGACGCTCCCCTCGCCGCGCAGGCCTTCCCGCCTCAGGCCCCGCCCTATGCCCAGCCGGCCACCATCCCCATGCTGCCGGACTACCTGCTGCCACAGCCGGATGCCGAGGTGGACCAGAAGCCGGTGCTGCCGCCACTCACGCCGCTGCCTGCCATTAAAGCCTTCTCCTCGCAGTTCCAGCCACACGGCGTCGCCTGCAGGAGCAGGAAGCTGCCAGCAGGGCGGCAGTGCAAGACGCCGCCCCATGAGCGCCCTTACGCCTGCCCCGCTGACGGCTGCGACCGCCGCTTCTCACGCTCCGACGAACTGACGCGCCATGTGCGCGTCCACACGGGCCAGAAGCCGTTCCAGTGTCGCATCTGCATGCGCAACTTCAGCCGCAGTGACCACCTGACCACGCACATCCGCACGCACACTGGGGAGAAACCCTTCGCCTGCGCCGAGTGCGGCCGCAAGTTCGCCCGCAGCGACGAGCGCAAGAGACACGCCAAGATCCACCAGAGGCAGCGGGACCGCCGGGCAGACCGGAGTGCCGCCGCTGTGCCATGCGCCACCGCCACACCATGCGCCATCACCACGCCATGCACCTCTGTCACTATGCCGTCGCCCCCTTCGCTGCCCCAGATCTATGCCTCCTCCCCCTCTCCCCACCTATACTCGTCGTCCTGCTCCTCCCCCATGGGGAGCCCCTTGTCAGAGCTGCCGTCCCCCCACAGCTCCAACATCTGCTGATGTACCCCACCATGACCGCTGACCTCAGACTGTTACCTTGCCGGTCAGAACCCTGAGCCTGGACTCTTTTGTGCATACATGTGGATACTGTACATACGTGAACGTGCATGAGCGTGCACGTGGTGTTTCGCCTACTGAGTAGGTTATGGGATGTTGGTGTGTTTACACGCTGGAAAATAAAACCCGTTTAAATCCTGACACTGCGTCTGCTTTCTGGTTTATCTTTAACTGCTTCCACTCAGATCAGATCAAAAACAACAGAAAACATAATTAAATGTAAAAAAGAATCATATAAAATCAGCTGCTTTTAGCTTTACATCATGCTATAAAGTTATTCAATCATCAAACACATTGCTGATAATTTCATACATGTTTGAGAAAGCCTTTTATCTCCATGGCAACCATTTAGCTTTCCAAAATGCCTGGTTGGACTTCGCCCCACCTTCAAGGTGCAGCTCTATCTCACTGAGCTCCTTCAGACTAGCAAGCAGCAACTAGCAAACAGCTGGTGGAGCTGTTGAGGTCATTATAGGAGCTACTGCTCAGACCAACGCTGGTAAAAATGTTGATGGGGTTAATAGTGGAGTCATGTTGAGATAACTTCCTGAAGGCCTTTGTCTTTTTAAAGAGAACGAGGCTCAATTTTGAGGTGGTAAATAAAGAAGTAAAATTTGATATGTACAGCATTTTTATAACAACTAAAGGTAACACAGTTACTTGTTGGTGAAATAAAATGTCTCTATGTGCCTGGAAAATACATGATACTGCCCCGTTAAAGTAACGCTTCTTTCAAAGGTTTTAGTCTTTCTCAAACTGAGCTGAAAGAGAATAACACTGGTAGTATTAGTGAAATTTTAGGTTAAAACATCAGTTAAAAAGAATATTCTGGAGATTACAGAGTGACTATCTGTAGGCTTTTATGTCAGAAGTAAATCCTGTGTGTTTGTGTGTGTGTCAAACAGCCAATGGGATTAGACTTTGTCACAGCCGGCTCAGCCTGCTCCCTACAGGAAAATCAACACAGCTTTCAGCCCAAATATGGTGCTTCCTGCCACTCCAGCGGATGTCCTGTAGTCCTTATAAGGAGCTTCCTGCTGGCTGAACACCCGGGCTCTCTCTGTGTGTGTGTGTGTGTGTGTGTGTGTGTGTGTGTGTGTGTGTGTGTGCGCGCGCTGTGTGATGTAACACCGGACTGGGACGGCAGGTCAGACTGGACTGAATAAAATTATTCTGCAGCCGTTAAACTAAAAACAGTTTTCAGTTACTTTCAGTAAAAGTCATAACTTGTTCTTTAAATAAAGTTTTTAATCTCGCTCAATTTGACTGATTGTGATTCGTTGAGCCGTTAATCAGCTGATGGTGTTGACCAATGACAGAGAAGCATGATCTCTCTTACCTTTACCGTCAGTCCACTTACTGGTTTCCATCCTGGTTTGCTTTAAAGCAACAGAATACAAAACAATAAAGGCACGTTGTGCTTCAAATAAACCGATTAGGTGTTTTAAAAAGTCAAAATACCTTTGAACCTAGGCAACAATCTGACAATAAATCTACACACAGCACCTTGCATGCTTATTGTTTCATAAGTTTTCTACTTTTTCAATTTTAGGACCAAAAGATGTCAATAAATTTTACTTTTATTCTGCCCCCTTTACTCTGATACCCTATAAAAAGTATTATCCATCCATCACAATAAAATAGGCCTTAACTACATGACGCGTTTGTTGTATTATTATTATTTTTTTTTTATTCTATAGACATTTCGGGTAATAACAGTTTATCGAAGTTAAAGATTTTATGTTTGGTTTTAGTTTTTAGTTTTGTGGGATCTACTTTTTGCCCTACCTCACCATTACAACCAAATCTGATTAATTGAGATCAGTCAACTTCGGTTGTGTTCGTGTGTTTCCTTCACATCTCGCTTGACATCATTAGATTTCGACGGGGAGGATACAGATGAAAGAAAATTGCTTCGGAACCGAATTAAGGACGCACTTTTACGTAATAAATAACAGCGGCCGTAGAGCCAGGTGTGTGCGGACGTACACAGAGCCAGAGTACCAAGTGAGAGGGGGATTAATGCGCATAACTTTGAAGTTCTCTGAAATTATTACCCTAGTTTTCGCCCGGGAATCTTACATTACTTTCGCAAACTTGGAATAATGTGGAGCCGGAGCTTTGTGGTGAAAACTGACGGACAAACAGGTGAGAAATATGTTTCATTGCGTGTATCTTTATTGAATATTAAATAAAAAAACAGCAGGATGCTAATTCGGGTTAGCGAGGTGAAGTGCAAGGTTATGCTAGCTTTAAGTCGCCACATTTGGCGACTTGGTCGGCTTTGAAGTTGTTAAATTGTTTTTAGAAATAACATTTTATTATGTAAAGACGAACTCATAAGTTTTTAATTAAACATGGTAGTTGTGAACTAGTGGGTTTTATTGTGGAGATGATATGTTAATCAAATGGTACTTTAGAAATTAACTCACAGGTCGCAGGTTTTCTTTTTACCCGTCCACAGTAACCATTTATTGAGGATTTTTTACTTTTTAGGAGTGAACTGCGCGTTTTTGGCGGTACTCTTAATTCCCTGCCAGCATGCCTAGGTGGGCCCCATGTGGGGAAAAGGAGGGCAGACCATGTGGGTCCCATATGGGTTTTGTCCGCGGGTTCCACGATGGCTGGGTGGTGGCCCACATGGGTTTGTCCATTTAGGGCCCATGTAGGGCCCATGTGGGCTGTGGCCCTACATGGGCAAACCCATGTGGGGCCATCGTGGAACCCGCGGACAAACCCATATGGGACCCATATATCAGCCCTCCTTTCCCCCACATGGGCCCCACCTAGGCATGCTGGCTGGGTTGAAATGGGAATTGAAAAAAGACATATGGGCTCCGCAGTGAAACGTGCTTGAATCCATTATGCGACCGGTTTTTTCGAAAAGTATTTTTATAGGTGATTCTGACTCTGTTTTACAGGTTTCCGTAGTGTAGTGGTTATCACGTTCGCCTCACACGCGAAAGGTCCCCGGTTCGAAACCGGGCGGAAACACTTACCTTCTTTTTTTTTTTTTCCCCAAGAAGCCAGTTTTGTCAAATGGTAATTCTGTTACGCACTTGCTGGGTTTTGAATCGGAACCAGCTCCATGCTTACCTTCTTTTTCCCCCCCCCCCCCAAGAAGCCAGTTTTGTCAAATGGTAATTCTGTTACGCACTTGCTGGGTTTTGAATCGGAACCAGCTCCATGCGTTTGCTTGATTTTCTTTCTATTCTTTCAACCTCCTGTTAAATAGGAGACATAGACGGATTTTGCCATTCAACTGTACATTTAAAATGTACATATTGAGCAAAATTTCGTTGCAAGGCTTCAGTAGTAATAAAATAAATAAGTAATAGAAAGTATGAAAAAAAGATTAATGGAGTTTAGTAGTCTGATAGCATGAGGGATGAAGCTGTTATGGAATCTGGTTGTTCTGCATTTGAAGCTGCTGAACGTTTTGCCAGAGGGCAGCAGGGAAAACAGACTATGCTGAGGGTGGAAGGGTTTTTTGTAATTGTCTGAGCCCTCATTGCTCAGGCAGCGCCTGCAAGTTATGTCGAGAATGGAAGGAAGCTCAGACTGGGGGTGCATTCATACTGCAGCCTGAAGTGACTCAATTCCGATTTTTTTGATGTAATGTGACCTGTATCCGATCTTTTCATGGCAGTGTGAACAGCACAGGTCAGATTCTTTTTCGAATGTGACCCATATCCGATACGTATCCGACTCAAATGCGACCTAACGTCCAGGTCGCATTCATCCGAACAGAACGTCACTGATTCTCAACAAATCTCACTATTCTGCGTCCTGATAAGCGCAAGTGGGAAGAAAAACAACAACCATGACAGATTATATAAGGATTAAGTTGTTAATATGCTGCTCCGGCCAGACAACAACTTCAAATATGTAAGCTAAGCTCCACCACAAACACTGATCACTTCTTCTTTTTATGGCAGTTGGCAGAACACTTATAACGCTGACGCTATTGCGCCTTCTACTGCGCATGTGGGACACTTTCAGGTCGTTTGCCCGTTTACACTGCAGAACGCATACAGGTCGCATTTACTGGCAGTATGAATGGCCCCGGCAAAAAAATCGGAATTGCCAAAAAATCGGAATTGAGTCACTTCAGGCTGCAGTGTGAACGCATCCTGGGATGCTGCTGGCAGTGTGCTCTTTACAGTCCCTCTGTAGAAAGTGGACAATGGAAGACAAAAGTGCACTTACTTTAAAAACACTTAAGACAAAATTGCAGATGCAGTCTCAATGTGTTATTACTACTTGATGTGATAAAGTGAATGTGGAATTTAAAGAAAAACAATGTTTCCGCCCGGTTTCGAACCGGGGACCTTTCGCGTGTTAGGCGAACGTGATAACCACTACACTACGGAAACCCATGACACATGATAAATAAGTGTAGATTTTTGTAGGTGTGGCCATCCTTTCGTATGTGTTTGACGACAGTGAAAAGTCACAGAAGAGCCCGACTCATTACGAGTATACAAAATAGTTGAAGATATGTAGCTATATGTTAACAGATAGGAAATAAAAGCATAAATGTATTGCTGCCATGGTATACTGGTGTACAAGGATCAGTGGGTGGTAAGGGGCTATCATGAGTTTCCGTAGTGTAGTGGTTATCACGTTCGCCTCACACGCGAAAGGTCCCCGGTTCGAAACCGGGCGGAAACAACTTTTCTTTTAGTTATTTAATTAGAAATTAAGCCGACCAAGTCAAAGCCTTCCAGTAATAGAAGACCTACTTTTTCTGTAACTGTAGAAGTAGTAATAGAAGATGCAGTGAAGTGAAATTGGGTCACTGCATCTTGAAGTGACCCAATTTCGATTTTTTTGTCAAATCGGATTTTTAGACTAGGGACATTCAAGTCGGATGAATGCGACCTGGACATTAGGTCACATTTGAATTTTGATATGTATCAGATATACAAGTGGCCAGGTTCACATTTGAAAAGAATCTGACATGTAACTTCAAAAGTCAAATGTTATTTTCTTAAGTATTTTATGACATGGTTATTGTCAAAGCTGCTAAGATTAAGGTGGTTCAAGTGATATACGTCTGTTGCTTTTCTCAACTTATACTTTTTTATCATGCTGGAATAATTAATTAAAATGTTCCGACACATGCTTCTCAGACAAAACATAAATATACATGTTTCCGCCCGGTTTCGAACCGGGGACCTTTCGCGTGTTAGGCGAACGTGATAACCACTACACTACGGAAACCCTGGCATGTGTGGCCCCAGCTATCATATCTGTAGAGAACAACACCCTGTCCCCTATAGGGCGGACCTGACAGGCCTAAATGTGTCACATGACTATGCTTACTCAGGTCACTCCTCGTTAGTATAGTGGTGAGTATCCCCGCCTGTCACGCGGGAGACCGGGGTTCGATTCCCCGACGGGGAGGATGCAGTTATTTTTACATGTTTCAATAGACAAAACGGAGGAGTTGCTGTCTTTCATTAAAATGCTTAATTATTAAAAGTGTAACCCCCTCATTGCCATTGTCCCTTCAATAAAAATCAAATGGCACTCATCTCAGTGATGTTTTAACTTTCTTTGGCTTAGTCTGACTACTCGTGAGTACTAGTGGTTGGTTCTCACATGTTTAGAGATATTGTTTTTATTTGATTCTTTCTTGCTAGGAAACCAACAGTTGCCAAATTCAGTGCCTGTAATTGTAAGCTAATCAAAACATGAGTCTCTTGTTAAAATATAAGCTTATTCGCTAAAATGCAGCAGATTCAGCAAGAAATAGTAAATGGCCCACAATTGTATCACTACATTCAGACATTCACACATTCATGCACACATTCACATGTATGTGAAGGTTAAAGCTACTGAGATGCAGTGCAAAGATGTAATATGGAGGACTATTTTGCATCCAAAAAAAAGACCTTTTTAAACGTTGATTTCCACAATCTTTACACTGTTTTAGTTTTATGCTTTATTCCTGTATGTTTGGTTAGTAGATGGGTTACTGGTGTTTTCTTAATGTATCTGTAGTGTAGTGGTTTCATATGAAATATGTTATTTTCTTTCTTTTGCACTTACTTTGAAAGTATTCTGACAAAATGGTGAATAGGAAAAGTGATTAATCCATTACTACTTTCAGTAAAAAATAAAAGTTGAACTAAAAGTGAAACAATGTTTCCGCCCGGTTTCGAACCGGGGACCTTTCGCGTGTTAGGCGAACGTGATAACCACTACACTACGGAAACCCATGCTGACTAACAAACATGCATAGATTTAGGTAGGTGGTGCAATCAGGCAAGGCCATTATGAGTATTTTTAATGTTTGACTGAGGTATGGCATGATAGTTAAAACCACAGTGAAAGATCACTGAGCTCAATGTTTGTGCCTGGAAGCAGCTACATATGGTGCATTTTTGGGAAATTGGAGTCAGTGATTATGGATCCAACACTTTCTAATGAGAAACCCAACTTTTGTGACTCGTGTGATGCAGAAAAAGTGTTTACATTGTAATTTTACTAAACATAAATTTCAATACAGCCAAAAAACCACCTCATTCTAGCATAAAAAACCTTTTAGCAAAAAAACATGAGTTTTTCAAAATTGCTGTATTTCCGTTAAGCCAATTAATTTTTGTACTCCAATTTGCTCAACTTTATGGACAATGGAAATGCAGCTACAAGTCCATAGGGGGTTAAAACGTTATGAATAATACTTCTAGCCTCAGTCTCACATGCTGACGCAAACACAGAGCTTTATAAGAAATCAGCAAACACAGCATAGGAAGCTTGCTTGTTTTTTCTACCAACAGTATAATCACACTGAAGGAACAAAACATTTAAAACACAAAAATTGAAAACATGTTAACTCCAAACTCCAGCTCTTATTCAGCATATCTGGTCTGTATGAATGATTCTGTTTGAGTCCTGATTATACACTCATATACATTGTTATACACTCAGCATGTTTTCCATTGTACATCTACAACCTAAGAAAACATACTTTTTCACAACAAAATCATCCCTGTCCTTTTACCCCCGTATGGACAAATATTGCTTTATGCCGCAGTTAAAAAGTCAGACTCATTAGAAGTAAAACATAAAATCCCAAGCTGGATCCAGATGTTTTAACAGTTCTGTCTTTGTGAAGAGGCCTTTTGTTTCTGTGTCATAAATGCTCTAGTCCAGAGTGTAGATGTTCTCCTGCACTGGTCTCCTCATGCGGATCTCATAGATGATGTGTGGAGGTTCATCTGAAGACAAACTGGGGGGGGAAGAGAAGAAAAACTGGTCACAGTGTAGGTCAGAGACTTTGGGTATTTCATCAGGATAAGCTCTGATCCTCTGGTGTTTTAAAGACTAATCAGAACAACACAAGATGATGAAAGAACCAGAAGTTAGTAGTTAGTAGACGGGTTACTCACCATCCTGTCTTTAAACTGCCTCTGTAGATCCCACCTGCATCAAAAGCCGAAGGAAAAGTAAACAACTAACTGAAGTACAGTTGACTTCCTAACGCTGTATTGTCCCGTTCTCTTCATATTATACATTTTCCCTTAATGTCAAATCTTGAAATGTTATAAAAATGTGTCCTGTCATTTATATGCTGATGATATTCCACTGTTTATTGAGAATTTCTGAAATCTATAAATTATCCAATCTTTGGGATTGACAGAAATCAATTTACTTTGTAAATCATACGCTCAATTAATTTAGTTTGGAAAATACTTAAATTGGTTTAGAATCAAACTTTGTGTATTTGGAATCGTTCAGATTACTTTGGTAATTTTCACAAACCAAACCACCTGTTGCCACACACAGCCCTTCTTGAAAAAATTTGGTTCTGGACCTTAGAAGGCCACAACATTTAAGTCAATAAAATAATTTTGGATCCACTTGGAAAGTTTGGAAATCAGAACAACTTCAAAGGCTGTAATAATTATCTACAACTAAATGGTAACAAAACAGAAACCCTCATTTTTACTCCTGGTGACAAAATCCATATTATCAAGGAACATTTTAATGTATTTGTCACCCTTGATTTATATCTCTCTCGATATAAATCTTTAAACAGTTTGGTTTATACTATTTGATGACTATCATTGACGAATGAAGCAATTAGTCCAGTGTTTGTTGTTTACTGAACGTTTTTACAGCTGTTGGTTGTCATAGTCAAGCTAGTGTAACTGAACTACTTCCCTCTTTCTCCCTATTTTTTTAATGAAAACTTTTTAATGACCTGTGAAATGTGAAACCCTTTTATCTAGTTATTGTGTTGACAATTAATACAAAACTTTGGGCTCCTCTTTCAGATTTTATGCGAGATTGTGTAATTGTCCCAACTACCAATATTCCAGACACTGTTGCCTTTGTTGCTGAAAGGTGCTATACAAATAAAACTTGACTGATTGATTGATAGCAACCACGCTAATGTGTAAAGTCATACACACACCAGCGTGTATGACTTTACACTACCAGTGTAACACCTATGTGTTTCTAATGTTGCTTGATTATTTTTACGATGATCATGTCTGTCTGCTTGTAAGGAAAGCTGGATCTGGACATGCACACAGCTGTATGTGATGTTTTAAAAACAGAAAAATAAGAGTAAAGTCCCATGAACCAAAGCTTTGTGACGTACGTTTGAAGGCCAGAAAGAGGAAAACTGCAGCGATGAGCACCAAAATGCTGAGGGAGAGAGAGAGGACGGGAGCATTGATCTGAAGAGACAGGGACGGTAGAGGATCCTCCACCTGAAACACACAAGAATGTCAGTCCTGTAGGCAGATCAATTCACTCTGAGGTTGATAAGTAAAGCCCAGTTTGTTATCCTTTAAGTAGAGGTGTGCCGATCGATCGGTCACCGATCACAATCGGGCCGATTTTCGTGAAAAAGTGCATGATCGGTGATCGGCGATCATTGTCTCTTTTACCGATACCGATCACCTGCTTCTCATTTCCAACCTGCCTGTGCAGCTGGTCTCCTCTTTCTTTCACTCTGCGCAAACGCGCAGCAACAAATACTAAGCGATGTGGAACTATAACGCACTGAATGAATGGGGAAGTTTGTGTGTTGCGGTGGAAAATTGAAGCAGGTCAAAATGCATCAACACGACGAATCTAGTATGGAATAAAAACAATGCCATACTTGACGGAGATTGGCTACATCGAGGCTCACTGCAGTAAAAAAGACATATGGAGAATCAGACAGCAGGTAAAGCAGCGCACAGCTACAAACACTCACCCGGATTAGCATGACGATCAGAAAGCTAAACAAATAACCCGCGAAATTATTTAAGTCTTCGAGCTGCGATGTAAGACGCTGGTTCTGCTCTCGCTGTTGAACCGCTGCTACGCTACAGGTAGTAATATTTCACAGACGGAGCTTCGCTTCTGCTCCACCTGGTAGTGACTCTCACACCGAACCTGCTTAAAGCTGCAGCATCTAACCTAAAAAAATAAATCTTACATATGTATTAAAACTTTCGCTGTCCTAACATGAGACAGATAATCTCTGAAAAAATAATCGATCTCCTCCCTGTTCTGCATAATTACTCCGCTTAGTCAGAAACAGCCAATCAGAGCTAGCAGTAATCAGCTAGCCGCCATGCTATCAGGAAGTTTTCAGGAAGTAACTCTGGATTGTTTATTGTAATGGAACCTGTTTTTGCCTTTGAATGTCAGGTTTTATACTTGAACTTCTTGGCAATGTTGAGAGGTTTTATTTTGGCTCTTTGTATTATTTAGCCTCTTCAGAGCCTTCATATGTTATCAGTCTGTTAAAGATAGTATTATCAATAGCAGTACAATTTGCACAATGCCTGTTTTGTTTAGTTTTCTTCTTGGAAAAAGTTATTAAAAAGTTTTTGTCTAAATTAAGGTGAATTCATGGTTCCTTTTTCCACATAATGTAACCAGTAGTGTTTATGATAATAATAATTATGTGATCGGTATCGGTGATCGGTATCGGTGTATCGGCCCTCATGGATGATCGGTATCGGTATCGGGAGGAAAAAAACCTGATCGGCACATCCCTACCTTTAAGGCTCCACATTAGAGCAACACTTTTACTGGTTCTGGAAATTCAGACTGAACCCAGAGTGACCAGAAATCAACAGTATGTCTTTCAGGGTTAGCTGAAGGCCAAAGCTTCAGCAGAACGTCACAAAAAGCTGCAGAGTATTAAAGTAGCCATGGTGAGGATCCTTACAGTGATGGCGTCAGAGCGCAGCAGCGTGGAGTTCCTCCTCAGCAGGTCCAGCTGGGACGACAGCAGGGTTTTCCAGTTTACTAGCAGGAGACAGAGGAAGACAGCATTGACACCCAGAGACAGGGGAAGGAGCTTCAGTCTCTGTCTGGATCTGCTCAGCCTCACATTCCTCATGGACCTACGAACCTGTGGTGGTCAGCTCCGTGGACACCTCAGTGGCCCTCGCCTCTGTGACTCTGTCGGTTGTCATCACCGTGGTTGTGGTTGTTTGAGGAGGATTGGTGGATGGAGCTGAGAGAAAGACACTGTTAGCTGGGTTAAAAAACCCAGCTAACTGGAAGTTAGGTAGTCTGATGAAACTGAAAAATAGTTGGCTGTGATTTGACATCTACATGTTTTTAAGGCTGTTTTCCCTCCTGATAGTCTGGTAGATTCGGTTCAGTTGGAGACCAAAAATTGCAACATTCAGGGTTTCCCTCTGTATATTATAAGCCTGGTGGGTGACCAGGCTTTACTTGCCTCCCCACCAGGCTGTTTATTAAATAGGGTTTTTTATACACCAGTAACAATGACAGTAAAAACAGATTACTAGGTTTATAGTTGACGCATTGAACTGGACCTGCCAATTGGCTTTACATGCTAACATTTCCAAATTATGATGCCTCCTCGTGCACCTCTAAATTTGTGCAACTTTTGACATTCTTTAATACAAAAACATTTTGTGCTGCTAATGGACCACCCTAGTGCCTCTACCACCGGGCTTAGCAGGTCTTCTTGGGGAAACCTAACATCTGTTCCTCTTCCAGCTGCTGTGGTTCTCTTTCTTTCTGCTGAGTCAAACCAACCAAACCCTTTGAGCAACCTGTTCCCTTCCTCGCCAGTTGGGGCGCTGCACCAAGAACCACTGAAGGAAATAACACAAAAACCTCTAAAGAAGACACTTGAGCACAATTTCCTTCTTCACCAAATGGAAATAAAATGGAGGCATCAGAGTTTAGCTGTTGGAGCCATTTCTCCTGCTACCATCACATTTATCAGTGGAAAAGCCTTTGCAAATCGCACTTAGTCTGGATGCATTTAGGCTGTTGGACTTTTTTGTATATGGGCTTTTCCCACATACACTTGAAATTAGATGTTTATGCACACTGTGTAGGAAGATACAAATATATTTTCGCACCGTTTGAAGTTCAATCAGACCAACCTTCTCTTGTTTTAGGTCAGTTAGAATAAACAAAAGTATTTCTATTTGCTAGAAGCCACAATAACGAGGGAATGAGAGACCAGTTTTCAGTAAATTTACTTGATGAAGGGTGAGTAGGAGGAAGATGCTAATACTCTTAATGATCAGTGAGCTTCAACGTCTGATTTCCCTTGGAAAATGTTTTGGTGCAGTTCTGTTTAAACTGAACTCATGATTCATCTCACCTTTCACCACTCTGAGGTTCATGATCATCTTCTTGTCGTTAAACAGGCCGTCAACGTCGACCCTGCAGCAGTACGGCCCGCTGTCTGTCCTCCTCACATTCAGGATGTCCAGGTCCATCTGTCCATCCAGGATGTCCCCCGTCAGCTGATATCTGTCATCCACCTGAAGGGTCAAGGTCAGGTTCAGATCATTAGCTGTTGGAAAAAGGTTGAGCTGGCTTAGAAGGTCTTGGAAGACACTTTCCTCTCTGCTGCTTTCTCCTACTACTCTCAGATTTTAAGCTATCTGCAGGTACTGCTACTTTAACTCGTGTGTGTAAAATAAATCAGCTCCAGAACATTTATGAACATGTTTTAAATACAAGTTTTATAATGATGATCAATATGAAACTAATTCTTTCAAACTCCAAAGAAGCGTAACTGGATTTTGCAAGTGTCTATTTAACTAGATGAAAAAAAGATAAGCTCTCAATAAAAAAGGTTTGAGATAAATCTGAATAATCTTAAAATTAAAAGACCTAAAATCAAATTTCTTAGTCTGTTTAAATATTTCAGTTTTCTATATATAAAAAAAGGCAATTTACAAATGATCAAATTATTCCCTATCGGCCAGAAAGATAGTGTTTGCAGATTTGTATCAAAAACAAAAAAAAAGCCAGAAACAGGTTTATGTTGGACTTTTTTTGAAGAACATTTTGGCTACATTAACACAGAAAGTTTGGATTCTCAATGGAGATTTAATTTTTTGCTGAAATCAGATGTTTTTTTGTGGTCTTTCATGGTTTTGATTAAATGGGACCACAATCAGACTTCTCTGTGAACTAATTACGACCACAAAGCGACACAAATGCGCAGAAGAAGAACATAGATGTCACCCTGTAGAGCTCTGTTTACGGCAGAAATAATGGATGCTGCCGTCTTAAAGTTATTCTGAGCCGACAGCATCGTCACAAGATCAGAACAAGATTAAGATATTAAGAAAAAAGGAAGCACAGCTAGCAAAGGTGATTTTGAAAGTGATAACAGGTAAGTCATTTCTTCATTTCTTAGCATTTGCATGGGTGTCACTAATATGAAAGTGTTGTTCCAATGTGTGATGGTGGCTCTATAGCTGTTGGTATTCATTAGCTGCTTATGTTGTCTCAGGTATGATTAGCCTACAGCTAATCAGCCTTGGTCTGTACAAATGACAAGTCAAGGGTTGAACATGACATGTACTTTGATCAGAATGTACAGTTGACAACTATCATGTCAGTGTTTTGACCCCATGAGCTTAAGTGAGTCTTCCCTTGCAGAAAACTGCAGTTTTAGCTTTTACAGTACATCACAGTACACGACAGTAAGGTCAATATTTTGGACATCTGTCCATAAAAGTTTTTGAATGTGTTTGAGGTTTAAAACCTCACATGGTTGACAAGAGCTGTTGACATCTCATTTGTTAGTTTGGCGCTGCATTCTTGTGTTAACTGTGCGCAGTCAGTGTAGTTACCATGACTGAAACAGCTTGTACATCAACGCATGCAATCTTCTTATTGGTGAATTGGTGAATTGCCAGCCACTTTGAGCTACTGAGTGATTACAAATTGATGAGAGTGAAGAGCATGGGTGAAGATGGATTTTCCAGCCATGATGCAAGAGCTCATCACAAAAAAGTGTTTTGAAATTGAAAATAGGTAGGCAATTTCTTTTATTTCTCATCTAACATTTGCATGTGAGTCGCTAAAGTGAATTTATGAAGGCCTCCTGATGTGTGATGGTAGCTGCTTAGTTGTTGATATTTGTTAGCTAATCATTGTTTCAGAAATAATTAGCTAAAGCTAATCTACCTAGGCATATGCAAGTGATGAGCCAATGGTTGAAAACAGTTGACAACTGTCATATTTGTGCCTTAACTTCTTAAGTTAAAGTGAATCTTCCTTTGCAGAAAACTGCAGTTTTGTCTATACCACAGTATACTGCAGTAAATTCAATATTTTAGACATGAAACAATGACAACATACTGCAATATTAAACAACACAAAGCATATTTTGGACATAAAAAGTCAGATTTGGGTTGCATTAGCCTGCTTTGTGACTGAGGTGTTTACTGCCTCCTGTTTAAACCGATTGAAGCTGGAATGAGAACCAGAGGAAGATGGCAGACCTGGGAGATGGCACCGTTCTCGTCTGTCTGCACCAAGATGTTGTTGCACCAGAATGTCCCACAGCCTCGACCCCAACAGACCCGACTCAGACCGAATCGCTTCACGGAGTACTGACAGGACAGAGAGGCCACGCCCCCTTCTGTCACTTTAAAACAGGACACAGACATCAGCGGTCCACCTTAAGAACACAAAGATGAGAAAACAGATTTTATATTTCCATAGCTGTTTGTAAAGGAGACATGCAAGAGCAGACAGTTCCTCAGGTTTTATCAGGTGTTCAGTTATATTCATACTGCCGTGTGAAACCTGATTAATTTCTCTCTTAGCCTTCCTGTCATCCTGACCTCCTTTTACTGTGAGCTAGCTGGTTTATTTTTAATTGTGGGGAAGAGCTCAATTTTCTAGCATGGTTGTAGTCCTAAATGGAAGAAAAGCCAAAGACGTCTGGTTTATCAGTCTGAGTAGCCGTGATTTATATTCATCGTTCTGAAGACGGGGGAGGGGCCCCGTTTCTCGATTGTTTTTTACCCAGAAAGCACATGGGCAAAAACTGTGACTGAAATGGTCACTGGGACTGACTAGTATACAGTATATTCCACTGAGGGAAAGTAACTTTAACATATTAATTCCTCATATGCTAACATAAAGGCTCATTTTGAAGTATAAGCTGCTACTTACAGGCATCGCTTCAAAGAACTCGACCTGGAATGCGGCGTTCATAACAGACACGTGCTACACATCTGCTCTACCGCTAGCAAACAACCGTACTGATTAAATAACATAAAAGTCAAGCAGTTCCCTAAAATTCCAACAGATGGCAGCAATGCGCCATGCAAAACAAAACACCCACAGTTTACAGGACACACTTCCTGCTAAAGAGCCCCCTGGTGGTTGAAGAAAAATTCACATATAAACCGGAAAATACAATAAATGAAAAAATCTGAATGCTCTCTGGTATTGTTAAGGGGGCCGGACCAAATGTGGAGGCGGGCCGGATTCGGCCCGCGGGCCGTAGTTTGGGGACCCCTGCTTTAGATCCTGGAAATACAGAGAACAACAACGAAGCGTTTGCTGAAACACAAATTAAATGAACCCTCTGAGATACTACTTTTAAAACATGACTGATGAAACAAGTTAAAGACAAGCAGAGCAGAGAGGTGGAAAACATCCTCTGAGATAATAAAAGCTTTAACCAGATTCAAATGGACCACCAGCTAATCATCAAACAACATATTCAAAACTCAAAACAATGAAGCTGTTAACGAAACAAAGAGAAAACTGATTTAGAGTGGAGGGTTGGTTCTGTTGGGACAACATTAGTGCATGCAGGTCTCACCTGACAGGATGAAGAGAAAGGTGATGAAGGCCAGAGGTGATGGATATGACGCTGCAGCCATCCTGTCAACCAAAGAGTGTTTTTGCTGCATGTTTGGATGAGAACTGAACAGTGAGACTCTGTGACGGAGGTTTGGGGGTCACTGAGGGAGGGGCGACACACACTGCGTCTGTTTGTGTCAGTTTGGATGGACGATGACGATGTTTGTAGCCTCAAATTGAGAACAATGATGATTTTACTTTTGCCTTAAAAAAAATTCAGATCATTCTACAGTTGGAAGATTTAACAGGGTTGGTGTTATCCACCCATTTGACTATTTAACATCTTTATTAAAATTAGACTTTAGTTTTTGAGGAATATGACCTGATAATTATTTTTTCCCCTAGTTTTTCTTGGTTTTCTTACATAGAAAATGTTGGTGGGTATGTTTGAGATGAAAATTAAGCCAAACACAGATTTTAATGTCTACATCACTGAGGTTGGCTGCAGCGTGTTTACAGTGAAGAAAACTGAAGACAGAAAGACTTTGTTTCACTGTAAGACACACACTGTGGAGACGTCGCAGTCACACAGAGGACTCCTTTATTCTCATTGGATGTTACTGTCAGACTCTTTCTCCTTAAATTGAGATGCTAAAATCTTTTTTAAACCTTTTGTTTCTAGATAGGGTTAACAGAAATAATCATTGACGTTTAATAGTGATTAACATAAAAGAAATCAAATGTGCCCCAGTGCAGGAATCCCAGAAAATTCAAAGAAAACTCAAAATAAGATGGCAGACGTAGCCTTGAAGTGAACCTGAGGCAGGTAGAGGTGATCAGGAGGAATCTAGTTACCTAGCAGTGGTGGTGTAGTTGGAAACAAGAGGCAATGAGGACATCTAGGGGTGGCAGCATGTCACTGCAAGGACCAATGTCATCCACTCAGACCATTAGTTCCCAAAACCACACACAAAAAACCAAAATAGAAGCACATCTGAGGTCAGTGCAACTCTCCTGGACCATGCATAGAAAATACAAGGGACCATGTCTCTTAGGACTATGGGAAAGTTTAAAAAAAAATAAGTTTTTACTCCTCAAACTGGGAAAATGCTAAAACTGTTTGCATATATGGCAGCTGCAACCAGTTTCTAAAAATAATTAATGAAGGAAAACATAATAATCATCTTTGATATATTTATTATATTCCACATGTCACCATCAAATGATCAAAACAGAAAAATATTCCATTTGAAACACATTTTACATTTAAAATGTTACAGAAGACATTAAAGTCACATAATAATTGAAGTTACACAACCAAGATGTTGTAATGGATGTAGATACAGACAGCGTCTCAGACACATTCATTACAAACCTTTCATAAAACATTAAAAAGTACAGTTTAGCCTCTTTCCCTAAATTAAAACAGAAGTTATTGTAAACCCTAAAGCCATTAAATAGTAATAATTAGTAACAGTAATTATTTTGTTTTATGCTTCACTCAACCCAGAGAAGAAATTAGAAGAAATTTAGAATCCAGGGAAACTCTTATTAGTTTATCCAGAGAAACTACCTCAGATCAGTATTTAGTATTAGACTTTTAACATTAGAGCAAAACCTAAAGAAACTCCTGAGTTTGCAAAACTTGAAAAACTTAGAAAGTACCACCCAGTTTTATCAGAATAAGAATCCAGGGAAACGCCTACTTATTCTTATTAAACATGAGGAACCAAATGTAGTTTTATATTTTTACTTTTCTTTTAATTTATCCACAGATCTCCTATATTAATTAGTTCATAAATTGCAAATTTTTGTTTTTCCTTTGCTTTTCTTTTGTTTGTATTTCCTCTAATTTATGTAAAGCACTTTGAATTGTCTTGTTGCTGAAAATGTGCAATATAAATAAAATTACCTAATGATCATTAAAAGATTAAAATATTTTTGATAATTAAAGATTCCTTCCTTTATATAAAGATTAAAATGCAAACAGAATTAGCTTTTTTAAAGTGGATAGAACAGCAGCAGCACAGTTCAGGATCAGATTTTAATTAAAAAACAAGTTTAAACAACTAAATGATTTATAAAATATAGAATTGTATTGACTGCAAGGACTGAGGAACATTTTCAGAAATTATTGTTTGTGAGCCTCTGGGTCGTCTATATATGAAGATTAAACCCAAACAGCACCAAGAAAGACACTGATCTGAGACTAAAACGTCATAACTATTAAACGTCCATAAGTTTGTTTCCTCCACAGGAACCATGCTCGACTCTGGTTTGTCTGAATTCACCAGGGTAGAACTTTGCTCCAGAAAATGGTTCTGGTAGGGAGGCAGCACATTTTTATTAACCAGATTTATGTTAAAGGGATCCACGATTAGTTGAACATGTTGGCCTTAATATGTGGTATTTTTCTATTAACTTAAAAATGGCTGTTTGCAGTGGTGGTTTCTGATGTGGGCAACATGGAAACCACCCAGGGCAACATCTTGTGTGGGGTGGCATGAGCGTTCTCTCTACTCCAATTGCTTTAAAATTATGATCTGCTGCACTTAAATTATTATTTGATTTACATGTATCTTTATATATTAACATAATCATTAAAAATAAAATATCACCTCCAGTGATTTCTGTCAATGCAGCTCTTTAGCTCTGCTGCTGAGATAGAGGCTGAGCCCGGACTGAGAGTTGGGTTTGTAGGAAAAACATTATTCTTTAGTGATTAGTGAAGTTAGGTGTTCCATAATGAAGGTGATGATATATAAAACATTCTAGCATTTCATTCAATCACCACCTACAATCATCTTCACCTCTCTCAGCAGATCTGAGACCCTTTGAGGATCTCTGTCCTCAAGTCTGTTGTTGAAGACCAGGTATCTATTGCCTACTTTCTCAGTTAGGAATTGCTGAACCTCTTGCATCATTTCCTGGATGTCTGGATCTGTCTGGTCCTGGTGGGTGAAGAGAATCATGGTGCGTCTTAAGGCCTTGTTCTGAAATATTGATTCAAAGCGCTGTACTGTTGTTCTGATCAGACTTGCAGTGATGTTCTTCAGGCTGATGACCAGTAGGAAGACATGAAGAGCAGGGCCGGAGCGTCTGATATAGTTTAGAGTCTTCTTTATCTCTTCTTTTGTGGTCAGTTCTGAGAACTTTGGAGTATTGATGATTTTCACCTCCAAGTTGTCCACTTCCATCTCAGCTGAACCTAATCCTGTGAGGAGAAGAGTAACAGGATAGTATTGGTAAACAGGATCATACTTTCTCAATGGGAACTGAGCTCAGAAGAGATCTGGGTGGGAGAATATAAAATTAGACTAAACAAACGTGCAGTCATGGAGGAGGGCTGCTCTGTGAGGCAGAAGATCAGCTGGGGACTGCAGCTCCAAGGAGGAGCTTTATGGAAAAGGTGGAGCTTGGTGAGAGGAAGCGTTTAGGCACCCCAAAAAGGTTACCATGGGAGATTGAAGAATTTCTCAAACATGTATGAAGGAATCAAGACAACACTCAAGGTATACCTTAGTCCGTCCTTCACAACATTTTCACCAAAAAAGTCCTGGGCTGTTTATTGTTAACACTAAATATCACTTTACTCAGTTTGACTTTAAATGTTCTCACTAGGGATATTCTAATCAGCTTTTTTGCCCCTTGAATACTTAGATTTTGTGAATCAGTGAATCAGTTCTTATCCAATAGTTCAAAAATACATTTTAAAAAATGGAAGAAGTAGCTAGATGACAGCATTGTCTAATTTGGATATTTGGTTATATGATCCGGTCTGTATAGAAATGAATATCAACACTGGATAAATAAATATACATATATATCCTCGCTGCATCGGTTTTAGTGTGTACACATGAGGCCCTGGAAGTGGTGACTGCTGTCACATTGACAGGGAGGCACAAGAGAGGGGGTCAATCTAAAGCTTGGTAGCAGGTCTTTGCATCCAGCCTCAAATTCTTGGTTAGGAACATTCACAACATCAGTTAAACTTTCTGAAACACTGAGATCCACCAGGTGATGGTTGTTGTTAATTTCAGGTTTCAGGCACGAGTTGAACTGAGGATGCATGCTGCATCTCATGATTATTTGTTGTTTTTCTGCTTTTCATGTTTTACTTCTTCAGTTGGTTCAATGTTCTCTTGCTAAGAACCTTGTTAGTCTGCATTGTTTCCTTCTTGTACAGAATTAGTTTCTTTCTGGAGGAACATTATCTTTATTTCTTCTCAGCTAGGTGTAGCAGGTGCTGAACCTCTGGGTTTTCATCATAAACATTCAGATCCAGTATGTCAGAAGTCTCAGATTCTCTTGATAAATATTTTTTGTTGAGGACTTTTAAAGACATGAGTTTAATTTCAGCACAGTTACCTGAAGAATAAAAGGCTTGCTTCCCAGATACGGTGTTTCCAGTGGAGCTGGTTTCCTCTCCACAGCTCCCAGTAAGAACCAGTTTGAGTTCTGTAACTGCAACACAGTGTGTTAGATTGTGGTTTCACCTTTAATACAAAGTCTGTTTTAAAATGCTTTATACTGTTTTTGAGAATGTGGAAACTCACTGTACACTGTACTAAGTACACCTTAAAAGTAGGGATGAAAAATTATGTTGTTTGTCACTATCATGACAATTTCTTCTTATAAGAAAATTAATTGATCTTGACATTCATGAATTATGTATTATTTTTACCGACTCCAAACACTAAAATAATGTTTGTGACCTTTAGAGGTTTTTCCACTGTTAGTTCCCTCAATATGCTCAATTAAATTAATTTTGTTAACCCGTTACTATTCTTGAAATTCTTCCTTCTGTTTTTATTTTCCAGAATTCAATTTTTTTTTATTTCAACAACATTTATTAACACTTAAAAAAATAACAAAAACCTTTATTTGACCAGATAATAATCTCATTGAGATCCACAATTTATTTTTCAAGACGGACTTAGCTGTTTACAAGTATCAGTATTGACATTAGTGCACTGGCATAGATTTGTTTAGTTTTACAAGCATAAAATAATGTTTTCTGGAGTAAATCATTTAAGAAAACATGACTGACTATTAACAGCAGTTGCTATTAATAATACTCCCATCTTCACTGAGTTTTACAAAGTAGCGAGAAAGCGCAGTTCTCAGTCTGTGCTTTCTCTCATTGAAGTGGATTCCTCAGGCCAATCAGTGAACAGCAGAAGTTTTGAAGGATGATTTTCTGCGCTGTTTGAGAATTGTAGTCTGCCTGTAGTTTTAGCGATGGCAGCGGAGGAAGTGAAGGAAGTCTTTTAGTCCGTGTTGATCACGCTTCCAAATATTAAATTAACACTTCTCTCTTCACAGTGGAGGATGCTTGCTTACAATTCTAATATATAATTTCTGATTCACTTCCTGAAGTTAATAATCTTTTCATTTCATTAAGTGGTCTTTACTGCCTGCCAGTGAAACTAATATTGATACTGTTTTCAAACAAATAAGATCCTCAGAGGCCTGATCTTTCTCATTCTGATGGTCAGTTTGAATTTTACCAGGTCATCTTCATCACGACTAAATAAATGCTTTGAATGGCTGAAGAAAACTAATAAAATGCTTCTGAGTTTTGCATGTTCTGCTAAAAACTAAAAGATGGTTAGAGACGAGAGGAACTGTTAGATCGATGTTGTGTTGCATGAAGTCTGTGATGCAGAGTTCATACGTGTCTTACCTGGGTAATTCATCTGAAGCGGACGCTCCACCTTCAGAGGACCCAGCCATTCTGGCCACAACTCCTTCACCAATTCATTAGCTTCATCAAGGTTTTGAAATTCAAAACGATATGTCACATCATCTTTCTCACAGTATGTGAGGAAATCTTCTGGTTTCTTAAAATCAAGCTTCAGCACCTGGTGAAAAGAAAGCAGTCCAACAAGATGAGCAGCATGCTTCTTACAGAACATGAGGAAAAGTTGAATAGTTTATTTTTCAACAAAACCACAGATAACCGAAAACTTCAAGTCTTTTGTATCTAGGTCAAGTTGCCTGTTGGACTGTAACCTAACCAGCAGTCCACCAGCTGCTGGTTCAGTCTATGATTGTCTCCCATCCTGACTACAGCCTAACTGGTCTCCCTGCTGGTGCTATGAAACCTCTGCAGACAGTCCATAACGTAGCACCATGTCTGGTCTTCAGTCAGTCTAAAAGCCTGTTTGCACTGTAGAGCCTGGCAGTGGCCGGCCCCGTTGTACTCTGGCTTTGGTTGTGTTCGCATTGAGCATTGTCGCCTCAAAGTGGGCTGGGTCTGTCATATGAAGCATCATGCAATACTTGTCAACGCCGTCTCTCCAGAAATCGCAGAACAGTTTTTCATTCCTCGTCTCATTCAGCTCCTTTTGTACATATATGTCAGCAAGGAAGCTAGGGGGAAAGAAGCTTTACCTTTTAACTAGGCGTGCTCCAGTCAGGCTTTTTGCTGCCAATACTGATCCCAATCACCAATCACATGGGCTGGCTGTTAATTTTTTTAAATTTAAGTATAAAAGTTACTGGCTATGTCATCTGCCAAAAGTAAGTATAAAATCACCTTAATTTAGACAAAAACATACAAAAAAATCTTGCAGGCACAATTCAGCAACTATTCAGTCAAAAGAATGCCTGAAACACCTGATATCAATAGTATTTCATAGACTGAAAACAATAAGCCTCTCAACAGCCTAAATTATGCAAAAAGTCTACTAAATCTCACAACATTGCATTGTTGCATTAAAATAAACAATCCTGTGACTAAATAAAAACTTCCAGAAAGGATGGCTAGCTCTGAGAGGAGATCGATGTTTTTTCACAGATTGTCTGCCTCATGTTTGGGACATGGCAAAAGTTTTAATATATACGTAAAAACGTTTTCTTTTTTTAACTTGTATACTGTTATCACTACGTGTTGGACACACTGTATGTTAACGCAGATCAACAGCAAGCCAAACTCAATTTTCATGAGCCAGGAAACCGAGTGTCTTGCTCCTTTATTATGGTCCTCATGACAGATTACAATTCTGTACAATTGTTTGGAAAAGCTGTTGCCTTCGGAGGTGTAACTAAAGATTTAAGACACAGGAGGTGAAGTTGGCACATAGATAAGCAGACTTTCTCTGTAAAAATGTCGTCTTGACTGCTTCTGGTACCCATAATGCATTGCAACCTCAGAATTCACCTACAAATGAACCAATACTAGCTGTATAGAAGTTTTTAAACTAAATGACCATCTTTTTAAGCATGAATTATTACAGAAATATTTACATTTTATTAAGAACTAGTTCTAACTTTTAGCTTTGGGCAGAACAAGTTACATTTATTGATTCTGTCAGCTAAAGAGGTTTTTTCCCATTTGTTTTTCAGTTGTCACATGTGACAACCAGCCCTGAAGAACAGGGGTGCCCAACCTTTTTGAGACCAGCAGCTGAACTGAATCTAGTCTATCAGCAGGTTGGTCAGAGAGAGTACCTGGTCATTCTCCACATGCAGGGCCAAAGCAACGTGGTCCCAAACATAAAACTGGTAATTCCTCACATGTCTGGCTTCCATCTGATCTTCATTAAATTCATACCTGTGAAAATATCAGAAAAAAATCATGGACAAAAACTAAAGTACAGTTTGTCGATTTGTCATTTGGCGCCAAGTTGTCACTTCCTGCTTCCAACTCTTAGTCATGTCCTTAACCAATACAAATTTTGTGTTTCCCATGTTAGCTAAATGATAATTAAATTGATTACATAGTGCCACTGGTGTTGTAAAGCAAAAATGTCCTGGTTTGAATCCCAATCTTAGTGGATTGTTTATATTCTGTTGACTGGGTTCTCTCTGGATACTCTAAAGGAAATAGTTAAATCCTATATAAGGTGGAACATTGAAACAGCCAAGAATGAATCAAAATGCATTTTTATTATTTTATTCACTGGCTAGAGAGGAATAAAATGACCAATTGTGACTCTCGCTAATCGAGTGAAGAGAAGAGAGTACATTGCTTTTAATATTCACCAGCCCTCTACAAAGAGTTTATTTCATAACTCTGGAATTTGCACCTGCAGATTGTGACCTTGGACGGTTCAAACAAAGTTCAGAAAAACAATCTCCCAATAGCACCCCTCCAAATGTGCGTCCAGCATGAAAGATGCTTTATAAATAAAATTGATTGATTGATTGATTGATTGTAATAAAACAAAGTTTTGTCATAATAGTACTCCAGCTTTCTCTTACCAAAAAACACAGCACTGAAGGCAGCGCTGAGACCAGTGATGCTGGTAATGACCCAAATTCATGTCTCCTCCAGGTGGAGGTCAGTGGTGATAACTTTACCTATAGGTCAAAGCTTGGCTCTGCAGCTCAGATAGTGTTTATCATTCAGTAGCAGTGAAAAGAAAACACGAGGCAGATTCAGCAGGAAATGTGATATTAATGCTTCTCAAGAGACACAGATGCAGTGTGAAGAGAATTGCATGGAGTACTGATCCTGCCAAAAATATTGTAATAAATGGTTTGAAAAAATGATTAATGTGGCAAATGTTGCATCCAAAAAATAATAACTTTCCTAAAATTATACTTTGTGACGAGTATGATTTAGCTTTGTATTTAATTTTTCTTATTTTGTATTAGTTCACTTCTTATTTCTATTTGTTTCTTTTTTTATCACATTCTATATGTGTTTTAAAAATAAACTTTAGTGACTTTTTATGATATTGATGTATTTTCTCCTTTAGTGTTTACTCTTCACATTCTCTCCCCCCTGTCCTGGGGATTGATTCAACTGATATTAAACAGTATAATGAGAATTTTTTTTCATCTTCTACATGTCTGGAGTTTCCAAATAGACACGAATGACTCTAAATAAACATATATATATATATATTGCACAAGTGCTAAGTTTTTTTACATGTGACATGTTCATTTTGTTTTGTACAATGGCTTTTTATTTGTGAGGCATTTTCTAAATTGTTGAGGTAAAAATATGGCTGATTTTAAATGTAAAACTTCAAGGCCGAATGTTTCTGTGTTCTTACCAGTGAGTCTCACACATGGCCTCTGACCTCCAGATGAAATGTCCATCTTTGTAGACACAGACGGCGTTCGGGTCGTCTTCCAGTAGAGGATATTTAGAAAACTTCTTATTTAAGTCTGGACTGTGAACCAGAACAGCATAAAGCACTTCCTGTTTATGCAGATCAGTCTGTAAAACCCGCATGACTGGATCAGCTCCAGAACAAATCTGTGGAAAAGAATACCAATTTTTAATAGAACTCACATTTATATAAATTATTAACTTAATTTTTTATTTATGCCAACATCTAAAAGTTATAAACCAAGATAGTCAAGAACAGGTGCAAAGATCAGAGACAGGAAATGAGATGGAGGCTGTGCAGAGATGCCCCAGAGATGGTCCAACTCAAAACGGCAGAGAGTGGCTGGGATAGTGTGGAGGAAATAGGCTGGATCTCATATGCCCCTTTTCCACTGGCTCTACTTCAGCACCCAGGCTCGGCTTGGCTCTACTTTGGAGTTAACACGATTCCACAGGCTTGGCTCGGTCTGTAGCAGGGTGACGCCTCCTGGCAATGGAGGGTATAGCACCCGCCTCCAGGCGCAGTACTTTGTTACTATGCGACTTAACAAAAGTTGTTGCTTTTCTGAGACAAAAGAAGAGACAGCTGAGCTATTGTTTTATAGACTATGATTTTTCTGAGATTTCAAGAAAATGTGCGGTTGGAGGCGATTGTGGCGAGGACAGTTGATCTCTGGCTCTAGCGGGAGGAAAGCAGGTGTTATTTTCCACTATGACTCATTCCTCACTGCTCCATCAAACTGCCACTGAATATTGAAATCCAATCCAAAGAAAAGTCGGCATCTTTGTTCACCACTTACTTGAAGCTTCCATCACTTCCGTGTTGCAGCGAGTTTGAAATGTTTCGCCGTTTGTTTTTCTTCTCTCTTTGCTGCTACGTCTGGCCATGCCCACGGCCTTTCAGTGAACTGAAGCTGGGCTTGCATTACCCACGAAAGCAGGGCGGGCCGGGCTGGCCCTGATCTGGAGCAGGGATCTAAACAGCGGGGTCAGCCTCATAAAAAGGCCAGTGGAAATACTCGCCAAGCAAGCCGAGTAGAGCCGAGCCGGGACCATTAGAACTAATGGAAAAGGGACAATAGTTAAAATGAGATGTGTGACCAGGGAAGAGGTGGTACCTGGTCTCTATAGGCCGTCAGCACCTCCTGCAGGGGGAAGGTGAAGCGGAAGGAGCCCAGCCGGGACGTCTCCTTGAAGGCTGGAGACGTGGCAAACTTCCACAGGAATCTCTGCTGCTCAGGAGCCACTCTCTCCCGCTCTGAGAAACTCTTTTCCAGGAGCCTCTTCTCTGCGTTATTTATCTCGTCTGGTCCCACAGCCAGACTCCACCATATCAGGGATTTTCCATATGGATTCCTGAAGCCATCCTTCCTGATCCTATGTAGCACTGATCCTGTAGTTTCATGTTTCAGAAGACTCACATGGAACTCTGGTTTGGGATATTTTGGGATGTTTTTGTCCAGGTATGTTTCTGGAACTTCAGGTTGCCCTTTTAGGTCTTCCAACTTCAAATGCTGATGACGGAAAACCTTTTTTTCCATGGTGCAGCGTGAGATGAATAGAATGGAAAACCAGACGATTTGTCAAGAATGTCAGGATCTACTTTCTCTGAGTAGTTCCACCAGTTCAGACAGAATCCAGTGAGTCAATCAGCTCTGGCCTGCAGGATAAACAGAAGATCCTCAGTGTTATAATCATAATATATGATTATTAAAGAATAAGTGTTAGGAATAGCTGAATATAACCACACAGCTCTTAGAGCAGCACCATTCGAGAGCTGGTGAGAAACATTGAGAATTTTTTTCCTTTCACTGCTCAGTTCTCACTCTTTCTGTGAGCCCCATAAATATAAGTGAGATCTGCAAGAGAAGCAGCATCAGGCTGATTAAATATATTATAGTAAATTATTACTATGGGTCTGTTTGTTTGCAGTGTTTGGTTCATTTGTTTTTGTTAAAAATTAAAAGTTCCATTGAAATATTATACAAGAGCAAAAATTTTATGTATTTGTTCTGTAACAGAACAAATACATAAAATTAAGGAAGTGTAAGGCTTCTCATATAAAGAACATTGAATGCAAAATGATCTATCAAATAAAACATTATTTGCCAAGTTATGCTAAATTATGGGGCTGCAGACAACTTCGGAGTAGCTTGCAAGTTGAAAGAGATGGCTCTCTGAAAAGAGCTGAAATTCCCGTTACCAGGACAGAAAAAAGCGCTACCAAACAGGAGACAAAAACTGTCAAAACTGTGGGACCACTCTAAGCTGAACAGAAAACATAGCTCAGTACATGTAAGTTTAAGAAACTGCGCCTGATTAACTTCTGCCCCTTAATTTCTTTCCTTGCTCACCAGGTGAGCTTCCTCCTCTTCTATTTTAGACTTAAATAAGATTAACATGTTCATATCTTGCATTCTTGCTTAGTTTTCTCTGTGCCACATATCTATTACAGGCTTATTAAAAATGTGCCGTAGAAGCCCAAACCAATAATCAGCCCCTTTCTGGTCAGGCTCTGCCTGTTGATCTCAGCTCTTGGAAATGTCCAATAAAATCATGAAGCTCTTGTGATTGTACAGAATCTGGCAAGTTAAATGTTCGAGAAAATACATTTTGACTAACATTGTACTCTCTGATAAGGAAGAGTAATGAAAAAAATAGATTAAAAATGTCTAATTCATAGGAAAGCTTTTTCATATTTCAAAGTTGAAGTATGAAATGTATAACATCAATAACATCAGTTTAACATCTGAGGAGAACAAGCTCAGATGTTATACTGAGCTTGTTACAGACTGCTGCTGTTTCCCCCACTGTAATGATGATGTTAAACTACACCAAGGACACAATGGAAAACAAATGTTTAAAATAAATCCCATATCTTTGATAACAAGGTCCAAGTCACAGCAGGATGCTTGGGTTACTTACGTGTTCAGAGCTCAGAGGAAACTGAAAAAAGATGCTGCTGATGGCCAATCCAGTTCAGATCTGAGTCGGTCTGTCTGTTTGAATTGCTTACAGGCTCTGCAAGTCCAGGCAAACCTCCCTACCAAACGCTAAGCCCCTCCTCCGACTTTTCAGTTTCACTTCTGAGGAAAACAAAACTTTTATGTCAGGGTTGGGAGAGGGAGCCTGGATTGGACAATGAGGAAGGGAAGTTGTCTTGGTCACATGGTGGAGGAGGCTGGGGCCTTCAACCATGACCTTGTGACTTATTTGTGGATAAAAATATAAAGCTTTTATTACTTTATTACCTAGCTTCAGTCTCCAACCAGCGTTTCCTACAGGTCCTACCAGACGCCCATACCGCTGTGTCTGAATGTAGGATTTGTGTTTGGAGGTGAGACGTCATGACTGAATCAGGATACTGCTGTTGGACCTCAGCTCTTAAAGGAAAGTTCCTGGTATTTGGAGCTGAAATCTAAACATGTCACACAAGCAGAAGATCTAAAGTATGGTTTGGAGCACAGAAGAAAAGTGGCACAATTCGATAAAATTAAAGGGAATGTTTTATTATATTCTTAACAAATCAAACCCACACAGAGGCTGTCAGCAAAAAGCAAAGTTTATCTCCCTAAACATTAAATTAATTAAATCCAGTTTCATTCAGAGATCAATGCATGAAACATGAAAACAGTAATGATTTTCACTGAACAAAACCCCTCCAGCTCTTTAACTTAAGTAATTCCCCTGCAGTTTAATGGCTGGCGCACAGAGTCCTCCTTGGCGCAGCTGCAGTCAGCCAGGGCTGAAGAACAGGACTTTTTGACAGATGAGACCAAAGCAGAGATGTTTGGGGATGATTTACAAAACCATGTTTGGAGGAAACCAAACCCAGATTATCAGCGCAAACATGTGGTGAGGCGTTGATGGTCGGCTTCATTTTCAGCCCAGGACCTGGACACCATGTAGACACTGACACAGCCGTCAAGAAAAGACACCCTGTACTTTCTTTATGGCAACTATAATTATGTTTTGTTTTATTTAAAATCTATTGGACACTGTATTTTCAACATTTCTAATTAATTTTATATCTTTAGCACCAAGCCAGCCAACATCTGAAGGCTGAACCATAAACAGCCTAATCACACCAGATAAATACCGTCCTTAGAACAATCCTACAACCAGTCTAAATGTCTCATAAAGACTGCAGTAAATACTATAGACCTGATGTGGCAAAGAGCCAAATTAAACTCATCATCACCATAAAGAGCCACACTGCAATTTCAAGATTAGCTTTGTACCACATTACCTGCTGAAACAGGCTTTAGTGGAACACCTGTTTATTTTTTTTACAGGCGTTGTCTTTGTTTGGTAGTCAGTTATAACTCGAAGCAACTCATTCACATGTCTGTCAGTGAAATCCAGACAGTGATTATACTTTACGTTTAGTAAAAAGTATTTCGCAGACATACAGAAAACTTCTGAGTTCCGTCTGCCAAAGTGGAGGATGTGGAAATGTCTCACACAGGACATTTTTGAAACATGTAAGACAATTTTCTGGCATGACTCAGATTTATATCTGGTGACCTCTACCATTTGCATATTTTACATGGTACTTTAAACATTATTTTTGGTGTAACACCCAAGATCATCACTAGCTCTATCTAAAAACTTCCTGAGTTCACCCCTGCTCAATAGTCATTAGCAGACATTTAATATTCAAGCATTAGTACAAGTTAAATCTCACTCAAAGGTTAAACACAGCGGATCTGATGCACCATAATAAATAGCGTTATTAATTTAAACTCTCAGGGGAATCTGTTTATTTCTGATTTTTCTCACTTTTGTTCTGTTTTTTCTGCAGTTGAAAAATCTCTGCCATTCTACACATTGCCGCAGTGCGCACAATGGTGATTTCTTTTCCCCTTCGCAGCACCAGAACCTGCCGCACAAACTTTGACTCAGGTTCGCTTGTATCCTGTTATGTGCGCAGCAGCAGCAGCTTGTTCAGCTTCACTTCCATGTCTGCGGCACAATCTGGAGCTTGGATACAGCACAAAGTGCATCGATGTGAAATCATGCAGCCAATAGAAATTCAGACCTGTTAAGAAAAGCTGTTATTATGGAAACAAATTTGAATCCTAGATGATTCAGCTCTCATCTGTCACTTAAAGTCTCTCCTCCTAGAACAACTCAACTACTGCAGACTTGTAGCAGTAGCTTAACAAAATTTTACCACATTATGCACTGTACACTGCTTGTGCCAGTGCTGCCTTCAAAAACTATGGGAAATTTCAGTATTGTCACAGAATCACATTTGTTAAACACAAATTTTAGAAAAACAAAGACGCAGGATCTGTCAAAGAGCCACATCCGACTCTCACATGATGCCTGCAGCATGAAGCTGCTCTCGCTAAAAACAAGAGTTCACTTGGATGTTTTTTCAACACTTGGAAATCTCTGTTGTTACTCTGTGTGATAAATTTCTGCTGCAGTCCCTGAGAATGAATTATGTGCTGAAAAGCCAGGAGCTTATCATGTGTTGAGGCAGAGGTCATGTCAGTGAAGGTGCTTTTCCATCCCTGTATGACAGTTTCTTGAAAACACAGATGATCCGAGCCATTTAATCTCTAAAACATTCCCTACTACCTTCTTCTGAAACACTGAAACTGTGGTTCTGCCCCATTTACACCAGTTTATTGTTCACCAGCATCTCCTTCACCTCAAACAGCAGATCCCAGACCTGCTGAACGTCTCTGTGATGCGGGTTGTTGTTGAGGACCTGAAATCTGTTGCCTACTTTCCCAAACAGGAGTGTCAGTTGGTTTTCATTCTCCTTCAGATGCCTCTGGATGTCTGGTTCTGCCTGGTTCTGTTGGGTGAACAGGATCATGGTGCGCCTCCACACATTTTCTCCAAACATCTTTTCCACCTGCTTCACTGTTTCCTCTACATGCGTAGTGAGGAACCCCAGTCTGACGACCAGCAGGATGGCGTGGGGCGCCGGCGTCGACCGGTTGATACACCTGAAGATCTCCTTCTTCACCTCAGGGTCGGATGTTTCTGGGAGGGCTGGAGTGTCGATGACGGTCACCTCCCTGCTGAAGACGTTGCCTCTCTGCAGACAGCAGCGCCTTCTACCTGAGGACAGAAACCAGCTTTTATCCCTGAACATGAGATGACCAGAGATACTCAGATAATGTAGAGGATGTAAACAACAAATCTTAGCTTAAAGTTTTCTCTGATCTTGGTTTACATCAGGCTGAGGTAAGACAAACCAAATCTGTCAATAAAAGGAATATTTAGTTTTTATTTTGAGGCACAAATAAAAACACTGGGTCAAAAATAGATCTTTAAGGGAAGAAATTAGGTTCTGGTGCTGCTGCTGTGTTTCCTGCTCCTCTGGGTGTTGTGATCTGTTTTCTATGTATTTATTTTGAGGTTTTTCTGTGTTTATTAGCCTGTTCCCCTGTGAGTCTCTGTCTTCCCTGTCGATTGATCCCAGCTGTGTCTCATTTCTTTGATTACCCTCCCAGTGTATTTAGTCCCACCTGTTGTCTTTGTCTCTCGTCGGATCCTCGTTGTGTGTAACCAGTCTGTTTCCCGTTGTTCTGTCCCGTGGATTATTGTTATTAAATCATCATCACTTTACCTGGGTCTGCCTGCAACCTCCCTCACCTCACCAAAACCCCAATCATGACAGTGGGACATTCCTATCAAGTTTAATTATTAAAAATCGGTGAATGTTATCAACTTCCTCCAAGTAAACACTGTAAAATATTTGACTCTGGGTTATAATCCTGACTACAGCACTTCTCAGATCTCATCAGAACCAGAAAACAGGAAGTTTGAGTCTTTGCCGTAGATGCGGTGGTGGGTAGGGAGACAGGTCTGGTGTTCTTGGTGGTGGAAGGAAGACGATGTAAAACTGTTCTAACATCATATTAGGACTACGGTGGTTTACCAAAAGGTGGACTGGTCCTGAAGGCGTTTCTTCCCAGGATGGTGTTCCCACTAGAGCTCTTCCCAACTCCAGCCCACCCAACCAGAACCAGGCGCAGGCCTGAAACTGGAGCAGAGGGAACATGAAGTCCAGATCTGCAATCTAAATATTGTTAAAGATAAATTACCATCACATTTTTAGATTATGATTAATTCTGCAGCTGTTCTTGGGTTGATTCTTTTTCTGTATTGTTTCAGTCCTTCTTGAAACAATACAGGTTTCCTTGTTCTACACTTTTGTTTCATTTTAAGTTGGAGATTTTTGGGGTTGTTGGCATGTATTTGGGTAGATGTGCTAAACAATCTTATCCTAGTAAAAATCAGTCGCTTGTTTTATGATTTGCTTCATACAGAAGATCTGGGCTCTCAGCTATTGAGAAAGGATTGTTTCCTGAAGGCATGGACTCTATTGAAGTTTTAAAAGCGTGAATTTGATTTTACCCAATCACTAACGTTTGGTTATGATTTATGTAAGGCAGCAGCTTGATGAAGCTTACTGGAGGTAAACAACCCTGTGGGGAGTAGGTCCATGACAAACAGAATAAAATGTCTTAAGCATTCCTCTTGCTCCGACTTTAATTGCTAAATATTTGGAAGCATGGCCAACATGTACTAAACAACTTTGTTCATTTCCTTCGTTCACCAGCCTAGGGTTTCCTAAAACACTGTTTTCATGCCATACTTCATTCTGGTTTTACAAAAAGAGATAGACATGATCCTAGCTTAGCTTAAGTCCTTCCCAGGATGGAGTGTCGTTGGTCTACCTGATAAACTGTGCCGCAGTGAGCTCTCCTCCTCCAGAGGACCGCTCCAGCCCGGCCACAGCCTCTTCACCACCGTTTTAGCATAATCAAAACTGACTGGTATGTGATCCTTTGGAAGGCAGTTAATGTCATCTAGGAGACAGTACTTCAGGTTGTTTCGTAGTCGATCAGCATCAAACTTCAGCACCTGCAGATGGAAAAATTATGACAGAAACAGTATTTTTCATGGAAAAGATGCTGATTAAATGATGTGATCAAAATTATACTGTTAACCAAAACATAAAATTTTTGTCCTGATGCTCCTGAGAGATTTCATCTCCTTGCATTAGGATAGAAATGGATTGAATTCATCAACACCATCTTCTAAAATACTGACCTGTGTTGAACTGTAATCATTGTGTGATTGTTTTCTGGGTCCTTCAGGTCTTTGGGGTTCAGAAATAAATTTTAGATTATCAACATCCTCTACCACAGTGGAAGAACTTGAGCATGTTGTTACGGATGGATGAGTCATAGCTTTATATATATATATATATATATATATATATATATATATATATATATATATATATAATCAGTGATTCTTGAGAATAGGGACAAAACAGGTCCTATGGATAAAGCATGAAATTTGAATAAAATATACACAAGATATATTTTTTTCAAATATCTAACTAAACTAACCTGGGTCATGTGAGCACAACAATGTATATTTTTCTTTTTATTGCTGAATATTTTTTTATTTTAAACATTGTAGTCGGTGGATGATGCCTGTAAAAGCCCTTGTCCAGGAGCAGAACTCAACACATTCTTATAGTTTAAAACAATTAAATAAATACTAAAATTATATATTATGACAATTAAGTATAAGTAGACATATAAATAATTATAAAAGTATCGATAAATTGAATTAAAAATAATTTTTAGATATTTTCCAACTCCGTTGAAATTTGTCCTTAGTTTTTGTCAACACCGTCAGAAATGAAAAGAATGTAAAAAAATCAGGCATTATTGGGGGGCACCAGAACTTCTGAGGACCCCATGACGTTGTCTTTTCTCTTCCTTTGCTATGAGGGCTAGTTAGCTCCGGTTAGCTTAAGTTATTCTTTAGTTTTTTCTTCTGTTTTATTCCTAAGTTGTTTGTCACAACCATGATGTGTCAACTCCATAACTGACAATTTACAAAACTTTGATGAAATTTTGTGAAATAAAAGCTTAATTTTGGTATAATGTAAAGATTTCATGGACCTGACGAGCTACAATATGGCCTCCTTCAGAATAACATCATATAAATTGAGGTAGTTTGGCATTTCGTCAACTCCGTCAGATGTCAACTCCGTCAGAGTTTTTCTGACTCTTTCAGTGAAATTGTTGTCAAATCTCACTTAATTGTGCAACTAATTCATTTTAATGTATTTTACATGAATTGCATTACTTCACATGTACCAAGTTTTTCATTTTACTCACTAGTTTGTCACCACCTTCAGTTCTGTGTCAACTCCGTCATGCACTGTCAACTCCATCAGATGGACTTTTTCTTGTTTTTTGTTTTAAATAATATTTATTTTATTTCTTGAGAAGCATTTGTCTGTAAATTGAGTAAAAATATCACTAATGGGGTATTTTAAAAATCATTTTAGATTTATTTTTGTCAGATGGTGATGACAAAGTTTTGGGTCAGGTCGATTAAAAATGTAATTTTTAAAAAAAAATTCGCATCTGGGAGCCTGTACCTTAGCATCTTCATATTTTCTAAACATTATTTGTCATATTTGCATACATAAGGTTGAGAAATAATTAAAAAAAAATATGGGAAAATTAAAACCCATTTTGTCCCTATTCTCAAGAATCACTATATATATATAAAACACTACAATGGGAAGAAGATCAATAAATGACACCACAGGGTGGGCAGGGAGGGTACCTGTGTCTTCCCAACATCCAGAGCAACAGCAACCTTGTCCCAGACATAAGAGAGATCCTCGGCTACACCACAGGCCTCCAGCTGCTGGCTCTCCGGTCTACAGACCAGCTTCAACCTGGAAGGAGGAGAAAACAAAGACATTTACAGCTACAGACATGGTGAACACTGAGAGTCAAAAGAAAAAGGATCTGAGGTCTTCAGCAGGTTCTGAAAGGATTTTAGATTAAGCTTGATCCAAACTGGGTCATTGACAGAACCATGATCCAAACACAGCAGTAGATTCTGTGTGCCGCTACCCAATTACAAGAAACACTAGATTTACAGCAGTGTGTACCTTCTTCCCACCACAGTTGTGTAAGTAGCTATTGTGTAAAAACACTCCCACCACTGATGAGGCAAAACCTTCATCAACCTGAGGAGGCCAAACCATTCCTGTTCGCTGCTCTTACCAGTGTTTCTCACACATGGCCTCTGGTCTCCAGATAAAATGTCCGTCTTTGTAAACACAGACAGCATCTGGGTCATCAATCAGCAAAGGGTAGTGTGCGAAGTTCTGCTTAGCTGGACTGTGGACCAGAACAACATGCATCACTTCTTGACCATATAGGACAGTCTCGTAGACCCGCATGATGGGCTGAGAACCGGAGCAGAACTGAGGAGAAGAAAACAGCAGCTTTAGCCTAAGTAGGTTATCAAATAGACCTTTTACTCTAAAACTGCAACATGACCAGCACAGGTTAAACGTTACAAGAAACATCAACAACTCATCTGAATCGCAGCAGATTTAAATACATTCAAAAAATATGCTTTTGTTGTAGCCATCTCCAGAAGATTTTAAAATCATGTTCCAAATCTACCTGTCCACAACAGACCAACCTGGAATGCCAGGACGCTGATTTCAGATGGTGGATAGCAGTGTTGTGGTACTCGAAATTGGTCTTGGTCTCGATACCGGTCTTAAGACCATTTTTTAATGGTCTCGTCTCGGACTCCACCGCATTTGGTCTCGGTCTTTTCTCGGTCTCGGGCTCTGAGGACTCGGCATTTTATTTCAAGACCAGTCGAGTCCGCAACTGTGAAATCCGATGGCCACAGCTAACTCAACATCGCTTCGCTTTCACAGACGGTGGGGACGTCTAACTATTTTCGTCACTTAGAAAAGTAGCTCAAAGAAGGTAAGCTCCGATGACGTGATGTTAGCAAAGCTAGCTGTACAGAGACACGTTATTTGTGATGAAAAAAAGTTGTCACTCACTGTCTGAATTATTGTGCGGAGGTGTAGACTGACTTGTCGCATATATGGGACAACGCTATGTTCAAAAGTCTGCAATATAGTGATGTGACATCCAGAAACAGTCGATTCTTCTCCATGGCTCTTTACTCATTAGATAGGACTGGAGTGTCACTCGCTGAGAGCCGTTGTTCTATCAGATTACCATACGTTGTCAGAATAGCAAACATGTAGTGAGTACCATGCCTGCGCATGCACATTAAGAAGTCCGACCATCAGAGTAGTTGTCAGTTCACCATACCCAGCAAGTTATGGTGAAAATAAGTCATTAAATTGTTTTCAATGATAACTATATAGATATACATGTGTTGTCATGGTTTCAAAGTATATTTAAAGCAGGTCTGGCTGCTGCTGAAGTCAGCTACAACACATGCCCGTGTAAAACTCACTTAACCGCTAAGTCAGGATGCCATACAACTGTTAATAACAAAGTGTATGACGATCTATGTCATGATTCTATGTTGTTGATTAAATTAAATCTTATGGTAATGACGTGTCTGACAGATATAGCTGTTGTTCTATCAGATAGCCATATGCTGTCAGAATAGCATACATGCAGTGAGTACCATACCAGCGCATGCGCATTAAGAAGTCCAACGGTCAGTGGAGTTGTCAGTTCAGCATACGCAACAAGTTATGACGAAAATAAGTAATTAAGAAGTCTAACGGTCAGTGGAGTTGTCAGTTCAGCATACGCAACAAGTTATGACGAAAATAAGTAATTAAATTGTTTATAATATGACATAATATGATAACTAGATAGATATACATGCGTTGTCATGGTTTCAAAGTGTATTTAAAGCAGGTCTGGCTGCAGCTGGATGCCATACAACTGTTAATAACCAAGTGTATGATGATCTACGTCATGATTCTATGTTGCTGATTAAATAAAATCATATGGTAATGACAGCGTATGCATGTCTGAGCTAAGCATACGACTATCTGACAACGTATGCTGATCTGACAGAACACCGTGAGTTCGTGCTAAGCGTATGACGATCTGACCTGACAGAACACCCGTTCTTTGTTCTTGTAATGCTCTGTGTACACTGCATCATTATTTTATTTAATTATGTACGTTGATATTTAAATTAACAAATAACTAAAACACAAGAACGAAAGAGCATGCACATTGCTCTTTGATTGTTTTTGTTCAAAGTGGCAGCTGTAATGTCTGCCATGGTGTCAGACTACCTGGCTTCATGTACTGGGATAGAGAGTGAAAACAGTCACAATGAGCACCTTCTGTTTGGTTACTTCTTGCTTGTTGCTCCTTGGTCAGTGTTCATAGTTGAGCTTTATTTACCGTCAGGGCGTTGCCTCAATTGCTATGTTTAATGGTGTAGACAGTGGTGGTTTCTTACTTGAGCAATATGGGCAAATGCCCAGGGTGTTATGTTTTTAGGGTTGGCACTAGACCATCACACATTGTAGCACAGAAATGGAATATTTAATATTGGTAAAATGTATTAAGTATTTAATATCTAGGTGTTTTTATGGGAATATGGATCTTTCAGATTATTTTGAGAAGCAATTTTGATCATATTTTACATTTTATTGTGTCATGTAGCGCGGGCCGCTGGTCTTGGTCTTGACTCGGTCTTGACTTCCCACAGTCTTGGTCTTGACTTGGTCTCGGACCCTAAAAGTCTTGGTCTTGTCTCGGTCTCGATACAAGACTGAGACACCTAACCCTTGTCTTGGTCTCGGGTTAGGTGGTCTTGAACACAACACTGGTGGATAGATGGATGTTCTAACCTTCAGAATCATCAGGAAGTGACCTCCTAGTGGTGCACCTAGCTCAATAACAGGGAGATCTCAGAGGCATCTAGACCTACTTGCCCTAACAGGGTCCCTGGTACCTATCTCCGTTATCATTAAGGGAGAGGCAGGGATCCAACCTGGACAGCTACCATGAGACATCAGAGACACATGGACACACTCATACCCAAAGATAATTTAGAGAGACTAGTTATCAGTTTTGTTTTTGGACTGTGTGAGGAAGCTGGAGTATCTGGAGAGAAATCACACATGCACAGAGAGAGCTTGCAAACTCTTGGCATGTTGGAACAAGGCAACACTGCTAACGGTGGTTGACTTGTTGCAATCTGGAATCATCAAGTTTGGCAATGTGCATTTAGTTGACACCTGTAAATGCTGCTGAGCAAACAATGAAGCCTTGACCCGGACAGGACTGACTTTATCTCTCATATGAGTGAAATTGATTTGCAGTGTCATGTTTTCTTGAAAATCCTGGAGCCTCTTTCTTTGGAAAACCACCACATAATATTTTCTTTTTATCCTCTTAAACTAAGACCTGCAGTTGCAGTAAAATTAGATCTTTATTTTGACCCGTGGAGAGGTGTTACCTGGTCTCTGTAGGCCGTCAGCACCTCCTGCAGAGGGAAGGTGAAGCGGTACCAGCCCAGCCGGGACGTCTCCTTGAAGGCTGGAGATGTGGCAAACTTCCATAGGAAGCTCTGCTGCTCAGGATCTTTGCCCTCCATCCGTTCTGGGAACATCTTCTCCAGGAGCCTCGTCTCTGCGTCCTTCATCTGGTCCGGTCCCACAGCCAGACTCCACCATATCCAAGATCCTCCATATGGATTCCTGAAGCCCCCATCCCTCCTGATCCCACAAAGCCCTGATCCTGTAGTTTCATGTTTCAGAAGACTCACATGGAACTCTGGTTTGGGATATTCTGGGATGTTTTCAGTCCGGAGATATCTGTTTTCCAAACCAAACCTTTCAGCTTCCAATTTCAGTTCTGTTAGCTTCAGGTGTCGCCATTTAACAAAATGTTCAGTGTATTCTCTCCTATTTTTTCGTTTCTGCATTGTTCAATCCTGCAAAATGTAGATCGAAGGAGTCCTTTTAGTCTAAAATGTTTCAGACAGAATGTATTTGTTCCGTCTGGCAGCCTCACACAGCACAGCTCTTATCTGTAGCAGACAGTAAAACTGCCAGGGCGTCTCTTTACAAAATGTCAGACTCTACACCATGTGACTGAAGCTACATAATCATGAATGATTCCTTTCTGCAAGGGAGACAACTGAGAGGAGCAGTTCTCCAGACTGAACTGTTCTGATCCAACTTTCATTTCTTTAAATTCTTCTTTCTATGAGCGGGAGGTTCTCCTGACCTTTGAACTTGATCAGCAGTTCTCCAGATGTTCTGAATGTTTCTCAGTCTCTCTCCAGACACTGGCTGCTTTCTCGCTCACGGTCAGTCCTGTCCTTGTTCCAGACCACCTTAAGAAACATTTCTCAAAACCAGGAAGGAAGGAAAGGCTGCTGCATTTCTTGCGGTACAGAAAGTTATGACAGAGTGCATGATGGAAAGTGTAGTATCAGTGGAGGTGTCAGGCTCAGCTGACTAACTTGGCTGTCCTCCGTGACTCTGTTTTGTCACAGCCAATCCTCACAGCTGTTAATCCTCACAGCAAAGTCTTTCTTCTGCAGCCAGACCTCGGTTTCAGTTTCAGCCGTTCTGCTTGTGTCTGTCTCCAGCGGTCATTGGGTGAGAGGTGGAGTCTGCCCTCGACAGGACTCCAGGACAGCACAGAGACATTCAGCCTCGGAAACACGTACCTAGAGACAAGAGTCTTGTTTTTACTGTGTGGAAGCAAGCTGGAGACCCCAAAGGGAGCCCACACATACACAGGGAGAACATGCAGAGAGCAGTCCTACCAGCTGTACCACCAGCTTTTGTGAAAATATGTCAGACATTACCAACGTATTTAAATGTTGACCAACCTGCATCTCCTCTAATCTTACTAATAAAACACCTTTAATTAACACTACAAACTGATCATTTCTGTTCTGTCAGGTCATTATTTCTTTCTGAGCTAGGTAACACCTCTTGGTAGAAAATGTTATGCACTTATAATGAAGACACAATCCACTTTTATTAGCAATGAACACACATATGCCATTACAATTCACCATAAAGCTTTTCTCAAAAGAAACACTGGAATCAGGAGAACAGTACCCCTCCAGGTCCCCCAGTTGGTCTCCAAGCCTGTCAAAGCTCCTTCAATCATCATCACTATTACTGATAGGAATATCTCTGTCCTCTTTAGAGGCTGGAACCACAACAGCAGCAGCTGTACATTTTATTATCTATAAAATGCTTATCTACCATGCTTAAAGGTAAGCAAATGTCAGAGGTCACTCCAACACCCACTATTGAATGGAAATCTGCAGCAGGTGAGCTGATTGTCCTTCATATTTCAGAAGTGTTCTCCAACATTTGTAGTTCAAAAGGTTTTCAGAAACACTCAGAAAACTGAAGCTTATAACTGTCTCCATCACTCAGAGCTTTTTAGCTGCAGGTTTTTAAAAATGATTCTGCTGAACCACAATTAAAAAACATTATCTGATGTTCATTGGTTCATTTCCAATACATTTTTTAGTTTGGTTCTCATCTTCTTCTGATAGATCATCATGATTTTTAAACATGTATTCTTGTCAGGGTAGTGGGGAAGAAATTTGACGTCAATGTTCCTTGTGAATGCATTAATGTTTTGTCTATAAACTCAGCCATTAATAGTCAGAGATCATTCTTTTGAGTAACAGCTGAATGTGTAATCAATCCTTTAATTAGCTGAATCACAGCTGGAGGAGGAATTGTCTTTTAGACTGTTAAATTGACTATAGGTACATCTTAAGGTGTATTTTTCATCAGACTATAAAAAGTTGCCATTGGAAGTAAGGCAGTGTTCACAGAGCAAGCTGTGTCTGTCGCAATAAGAATCAGTTTTCAATTGTAAAGTTTTGAAATTATTTTTGTTTCACTGAACATGTGTGAATACAATCAAATTTTGATCTGCATGATTCAACAAGTCATATCAAACACTTTTGAACAGCCCAATTTCTCCTGCAGTGATTTTATAAAGCAGAAATACCTTTACTCTACATTTAAAATATAATTTTTTGTTGTTGTACATTTAAGCAGCACAAATGCCAAAACAGTGGCCACTGTTTGGATGTCGAAGTTACAACACAGGGGCGTACTGTTTTCTAATTTTGCACACTTGTAACCTGTGCAATCAAACCCTAAAGTTCAACGAGTACTGAGACCAGGCCTGAAGCAGGGCGAGTACTGGGACCGGGCCTGAAGGTAGAGAAGTGCTTTTGGGTTCTCTGGACTGGAAGATAAAGCACTTTGCAAGTACAGCCTTTTTCCATGTACCAGGACTTATCCGATTCAAGTTACTTCAGTGACTATTGTGGGTTTTTGGTCTGGAACAGAAGGCAGCCAACAGTGAAGTACATTCTTTAAACTCAGGTCCATAAACTGTGGGAAGGTCCAGTAAAGTAAAAATGACTGTAATTTACTACATTTTCTGATCGTTGACAGTTATGGATGTTATAATATGGACTCATGTAGAGGTACTGACCTAGTGTTTGTCCTTGAGTTAATTCAGGATGATGATGGTCAAAGATGAAATTAGGATGACAGACAGAAATTTCCGAGTTTCATGTTAGAGATCAGAACTTCCCAGTTGGAGGCAGTCAGCACCTTCCTGGTAGCGACGTTGCTGTATTCCTGCAGTTTTATCTGTGCTTTGGCATCAATGACTGGATAAAATTTACTGAAAGAAAAACGACCAAACGTCGGATGTTCTTCAGGTGATAAAACATCTTTTAAACCCTGAAAACGATCTGAGGTTTTGACCTGATCTGAAGGCTTTATGCTTTAAAGTCTACTTGAGTTCACTGAGCAGCTGGGTGACCTTATGCAGCAGATCCCAGATCTGCTGGGGATCCTTGTGGTCGGGTTTGTTGTTCAGGACTGATCCTGTAGTTTCATGTTTCAGAAGACTCACGTGGAACTCTGGTTTGGGATATTCTGGGATGTTTGTTTTCACAGGTATGTGTTTTCCACACCTGCATCTATAGCTTCTCTTTTTAGATCTTTGAGTTTCAAGTGCTGCCGTTCAATAAAATGCTCCTTAAATCCTCTCCTGTTCTTTTCTGTCTGCATGGTCCAATACTGAGCAGAACTTGTTGAGCAGAAGTCGGTTTTCTTCTGTCTGGATCCGACCTGCAAAACACCCTCAGTCAGTACCTCAGACTAAAACATGTTTTTCTACGTGACTCAGATTTTTTTTACTTTTCATTACTTCCGGTTTTAATCTAAAGTGTTGTCCGTGTGGAAAGACAACTAACTTATTTATTACAGTGGGGGACAGTGCGCCCTCTGCTGGACAGATCCAGTACTTCCCTTCTGTGTGACAGAACCACCAGTTAGCTTGGACCGTCTCCATGAAGCTAAACTGGAACAATAAAGTAAAATAAATAAATTGAAACTGAAAAATATTTGTATGCTAAACTAAGAATTGTTATTATTATTATTAATAATAATAAGAAGAAGAAGAAAGAATTGAAAATGAAAAATATAAAAAGTAATGTAAAATTTAGAAAGATTTGAAACTGAAGCATAATTTCTAAACTGAAAAAATATTTGTAAACCAAAAATTAGAAACATTTATGCAACCTTTATGGCCCCAGTGTAGATCCAAACGCCTCCAGTTTCAGATAAACATCGGGACGGTTATAGATAATAACTGACTAAAGCCACAAAATAAGCAAAACAAAGAAGCAAAATATAATCTATGAAGTTTCATTGAGTCATAATAACAGATATTAAAAACTCTTCAAGAAGTAAAACTGTAGTAAACATGCAATAAATCCAACCATCGCTGGATCAGAGGATTAATGATCTATCAGCAGAGGCTCGTTAACATGACAGCAGCAGCAGGTCAATGAGCCTCGAGGGTTTCAAACCAGCAACCAACTTTATCTGCTCCACTCAGGTGAGCTTACCTACAGAAACTTCAGCTCCACGGGTTCTGGAAAACTTTTTGCTTCCCGCTACCGCCTTTGAGGATCAGCTGGTTCTCTACGCAAAGCTAACGTCACACATACTAAACTTCCACGTACACTCGCAGTGGCATCTCCACCCATTAGATCATGACTCCTCCGTTGTGCTATTGGGAAACTTCTCCAGATATTAAGAGTTAACGACCAGAAGGTTCCAGAATGAGAACCGGACCGGACCAGACTGTGCCCATGTAGAAACTGAGGAACTTCCGTCCTATAATTACCTTTATTATTTTTTTTTTGTTTGCCATGTAGTCCACACGTTTTACCAGTTGGTGGCGGTAATGCTTCCTTCAGTTATTTGCCAACCGCCAATATGGTAAAGAAGAAGAATGAGACAATCGGTAATCAGTTCACGTAGCTTACGAAAGAAAGCGGAGCGGTTTATTTGGGTCAGAACCATTAACCTTTGACCCATAGAAGAACCTAAAGCGTCTCTGTGACTCTGAGTTGATCAGAAGGACCTTAGAGTTGAGAGTTCAACCACCGAGGAGCCGCTGAGCAACTCAAACTGGACCAAAGTTCAGAGCTAATTTTAGCCGCGGAGCTAACCTGGGCTAACGGGGGATCAATGGGAACGAGGCGGAGCAGCTGACCCAACCGGGCTGGACCGGACCGGACCGGACCGGATCGGATCGGATCGGATCCCTGTGAAGGTCAGACCTATTGAAAGCGGACCGGAGAACTGATGATCGGCTGCTGACGTCAGCACGGTACACACCTGGACAGGTAACGCTGGAGTCAGACAGCAGCAGCCGTAACCACAGTTTACAAACATGTTCGTTAAAGTTCTGTTCATCTGGACGGGTTAAATATCTGGACCCGCTTAGCGGGTTAAAAGTTGCTCAGAACGGAAAGGTTCTGACCCAATATCATAAAAACGCTCAGTTTCATAACGATCAATAGATGACGTCAGGAAAGGTTTAACAGGTGAGTTTCGGAGTTAAAACGTTTCAGAAATACCTTCAGGTAAATTATAATGAACTAAAATCATAGAATAAATATTTAGATCTGAACTGTTTATTCACATATGATAAAGTTTTTACACCCACACAGATTTACACTCCAGAAAATACATTTTCAAGTAATTTACTAGTTTTCTCAAAAAAATTGATGCAAACCAACATTAAGCCATGAACCAGCTGTGATTAAGTCAAGTCGTTTAACGAACAGAACCCATCTCACAACACGAAGCAGGCTAAACAAAAAAATAATTCAGTTGCATCTATCAGTCTGAAAAGAGCTGCAACACCAGTGGTCTAGTCAAAGTCCAGACTTAATTCTGATGTAAAAAATCTACAATGAGTCTGAATCAAATCAGTTCAGTAAGTGAGACGGTCAAAGGTCATTCACAGTCAGTTTGCAGGTTCAGGGGTTGAATGCTTCTTCACATTCATTTTTAACATAATTAATGAAATCTGATTTAAAACATTTATTTTGTTTTAGTTTTATGATCTGAAACGTTTGAAAAATGCAACAGGGGGTGTGAATACTTTACACTGCTCCGGAACCAGAACCTCAGCCAATGAGGTTCTGTTTGCATCATCGGAACAATCAGCCAATCACAGCTGGGCTTCTGGTCATCCAGGAAGTCTGAGCTGGCTGATTATCAGAACCTGAACGGGTCAGAGGAGTTCCAGAACACCGGCTCTGGTTCTGGTCCTGACCCTAACTGGTTCTGAATGTGTGTTCGTGCTGTTTCTAACCCTGCGGTCCGAAGGTTCTGAAGGAGACATGAAGTGAGTTCTGATTAATGTTGGCGGTAGAAACCCAGTGGTTCTGTGCTAGGTGTAGAGCTGGTTCTGATCCGTTCCTTATAGTCAGTGTAATGGACCCGTGTAGAAGAACCCTCTGGGGGATGGGTTGGTCTGATCCAGGACATCTGAACTGGTTCTGCTTCCTGCGATTGGGTCAGGTTCTGGACCTCATGTCTGGTTCTGTGTTTGATCCAGGATGCTCCAGGGCCTATTGAGCAACCTGGACCGGGACCGGGACCGGCCTCTGATCCGGGTCCAGTTCACCAGCTTCGCTGTGGCAACGGTTCTGCTCCCTCTATCGGGTCTGCTGGCCTGCCTGCTCACCTCGCTGATGTACCACTACGAGGAATCCACCTACACACACTGCCAGGTGAGCCGGGCCGGTTCTGATCCAGATCACCGGATCAGACCTTCAACTGGAAACTTTTACTTCTGTGATCCAGTTGGATCTCCTAACTGGTTCCAGAACCTTCTAGAGTAGAACCAGGATCCACTCCTGGACCAGAACCTTCATCACATCTCCATTACGTTCTGACTCACTGAGGCTAAATGCTAGCTAGCTTCCAATAAACACCAGCTAATAAAATAAACTAGCTAATAATAAACACTAGCTGGGTAGTTAGGAATGTGCTATTTAACAGAAGCTAATACTAAAGCACGACACCAACATGGTGTTTAGCAAAAGCTAATGCTAAAGCGCTACACCAATCTGCTATTTGAAGGTTATTCAGTGACCTAGTCCAAGTTTGGACTGATATCTGATAGATGCTGCAGCTGGAAACACTCCAGTGAGTCCAGGCTAAACCAGTTCAGCTGAGGGGGTCAAAGGTCATCCACAGGGAGTTAGAGACCTGTCCCCTGCTCTGTCCAGGTGTCCAACTACCTGCCGTCCATCAGCTCGGCCATCAGCCGCGAACCGGAGATCTACATCTGGCGCAGCTGCGTGGGTCTGCACTCGGCGCCGCGCTACCTGGTGACTGTGGCCTACTTCAACTACTACCGCGGCCGCTTCAGTGCCAGGCTGCCGGAGTTGCTGCTGAGCGGCCTGGCGCTGGTCAGCAGCCTGGCCGAGAACACGGGCCTGCTGCTTCTCACCTATGTGGCCTCCACCGAATCCTACAGTGAGTCAGCAGGAGGGGGCGGAGCCTCTCGCCGCGTGTCGCTCTGACTCTGACTCTGACTCTTCTGTCTCCAGAGATTCATAAATACTCCTTCGTCGTGTTCATTGGCTGCTCCCTCCTGCACATGCTCATCACCTGCAGGCTGTGGTTCGTCATCAAGAGGCACTACGTCAATCCTGAGGTAACCAGACCCGACCCAAGTTCTACCAACATTTAACATCCCAGTTTAATATTCAGCTCCTCCATAAATCATCTTAGCTATAGTTATTGGGCCGAAGCTAATGCTAAGGCCACCAACATGATATTTAGCTGAAGCTAATGGTTAAGAATGTAAATTAAAAGAAAATTATAGCTTCAAATGAGATCGGTATTCGAGGGTTGTAATCTCTCAAAGGCAGATATAATTTGAATACCTTAACTAAGGCTAAATACTGTGTTGGTGTAACGCTTTAGCGCTAGCTTATGCTAACTAAATTGTTGCTATAACGCTTTAGCAATGGCTTCCACTAAATACCATGTTGGTAGAGCTCTTTAGCATTAGCTTATGCTAAATACCAGGTTGGTATAGAGCTTTAGCATTAGCAGACCTAATATTTATGATTATTGCTTTCGCGTTGGCACAGCTACCTTTTCCCACCACTGCTTTTGCTCCTGTGTGATCAGAAACTTGCAGCCACTTCCTGTTTCTAAATGACTGCAGGAATTTCTGGTTTGGTCCAGAAATTAACCATTTAATTGGTAATAAATGTTTCTGAAGCGGGAGAACGGGTCAGAACCTCCTTCACCTCTCGGTTTCTTCCATTTCTGGTTCAGGAGAAAACATCCTTCCTATGGAAAGCCCGCATCTTCCTGTTCAACATCAGCTGCTGCGCCGCCGCCGCGTACTTCTTCAGACGCCACAACAAGTACTGTGAGGCGGGAGGTGAGTGACTTGTTGTCACGGCAACGCTGCTGCTGCGGTCTGCACGTGCTCACTGTGTCTCCGTCCTGCAGTCTACACGCTGTTCGCCGCCTTCGAGTACCTGGTGGTGTTCTCCAACATGGCGTTCCACATGACGGCCTTCTGGGACTTCGGGAGCGCTCAGGTGATGGTCGCCACGCTGCCAGAGGACAAGCGGTACTGAAGGGGACAGGACTGGTTCCGACCCATAGGACAAGAGCCGACCGGTCAGTCCCACAGGGAAGGAACCAAAACTTCAGACAGAACCGCTGGACCAGATGGTGGGAGCACTGAACTAAAACCCTTCAGGATGTTCTGTTTCAGGGTTCTACTGGTTCCACTGGGTTCCTTGCCCGGATCCTCCTGGTTCTGATCCCAGTTCCGCCTCGGTTCTGAACTATTGGACTTTCATTCAGGAACAGAACTGTTTTTAATAAAAACCTAAACTTCAGACCGGTTTGCTGTCTGCACTGGGTTGCCATGGTGACGAAGGCTGGTCCTGGTGCCGCTGGCCGAGTGGGTCGGTACCGGCTCCAGCTTCTCCATCACGAAGAGCTTCAGCTGAACCTGATGGAACCCAGTGGACCAGAACCAGCGGTTGTCATGGTGACCCACATCATCTCATATCCTGGATCATGAAGGTTGCACCAAAGATTTTCCTTCCACCTAATTTTCTACTATCATGTCTGGACACAGCACAGAGCTACGGATGAAGTTTTCAGATTCTCTAAACTTTTCATCAATAAACAAACATTTTAGATATTTCCTGGATTCTCAGGATTCACTGAAATAAAGTTTTAACAAAGCTGTGCCGCCTCACTGTTTCTGTCAGCAGGGGGCGCTGCTGCATCAAACAGGGACAGCTGTCCCTCCGACATTTAACTGAGACACAGCAGGTTTGGTTCACCTGAGTGATGTCACCAGGCCCTCATCCAATCGCATCCCAGCCGATAAAACTTCACAGGCAGCGCCGTATGCAGAACTGGTTTCCAAGGAGACCATCCTGTTGGATGCTATGGCTTGAGGCGACCTTTGACCCCCAGCTCCAGGAACTGATCACAAGGGGCCTGTGTGATTTGATGAAATCATGAAGGAGTCCTTTCATGGTTTGGGGAAGTTGTTTCTCCACAGGTTAATTATTGATCCACCAGCAAATCAGAGGCTGATTGGCTGCTGGGGGGAGCCAGCAGCCAATCAGCTGCTGGCTCCCCCAGCAGCTGATTCTGGTCAGCTGCTGGGTCAGCTCTCAGTGAAGCCTCAGCTGCTGTTTCGGGAAGCATCTGAATGATAATGAAGTTTATTGTTACCGTAAAGCAGCTGTTTCTGCTGAAAAACGATGTCTAACTTTAGATCACAGTTTTGGGAAGCAGCCGCAGCTTTTTATAATCATAAAAGAGGGAACCAGAGTCCGGTCTGATTGGACTGCCCTGTTCTTAGTTCACAGGCTGGATTGGTTCTGATGTTTTCTGAACCAGCCCAGAACCCAATGAGGCTGCACCATGTGACAGGAAATGGCTTGATTATCTTCTATCTGGTGTTGAATCGCTTCCTCTGCAGCGACCAGACCCAGAACCCACATCACCACCCCACCATCACCGTGCTTTACAGCTGTTGGTGCTGCTTAGTTCTATCATAGTCCAACATGTCCTCTCTGGGGGACACTGTCCCAGAAGTCTGATCCTTCAGCTTTACTGACCGCAGTCCTGCCACCATCTTTTTTCTAGAAGAGGCTAGCTAAGGGCTAACTGTGTTAGCTGTTCGCTAAGAAGAAATCATTGAAATAAAGTGCAGTAGACGATCAATATGAAACTTGTTTTTATTGTACTTTCCACTTAAATAAAATAATGTAAATTACTTCAATAAAAACAAATTATCAATTAATTTAACAGAAGATGGAAGCAAACAAAGCTAGGGTGGTTTAGCTGGTTTAGCAGCTTAGCTAAAAATAAAAATAAAAAAAAACTGCAGAAACATTCAGTTTGAAATCAGATGTTTTCATTTAAAGAGTTTGGATATTTAACAGAACTTGTTGGCAGGTTCTGTTTAATTACAACTAGTCATCCTGATTGTAGTTTAGATGCTAGTTAGCATTTAGCTTCTTCGCTAACCTTTTAGCTTCACATGTTTATAAAGTTGCAGTTGCTGCTTTCCTGCTCTCAAGTGGTTCACTAGAAAAATCAGGTTTATTATTTTTGTATTATGTTTAAATTGCTGTTTTTAGTCCAGATTTGCTTTTGCAATTTATTAATTTCCCTCCAGAATCGGCAGCTGAAGCAGAAACGCATCTTATGTTTACAGTCTGATCAAACTAAATGTTTCCCAGCGTTTGTAAGAGTCTCAGTGTGAGTGACGCAGAGCAGACAGGGTTAGATTATTGCATTTTCATCAGAGCCATCATGTAAACAGTGTTTCTGCAGTTAAATTCTCAGTTTAGACACCAAACCTGTTCCTGGAGCCGGACTCCACCAGAGCCTCTGGTTTTACTGGTGCATTACTGGTTCATGGATGCCTCAGCAGAACTAAGATGTCTTCAGGTCCATCTGAACCTGAAGCTGATTGTCAGGGGATGATTTTGGACCATTTTGCTGAAATTTGAGTTTGTAGAAGACCTCAGACATCCTGCACATGCTCAGACGGCTTTGGTTGAGTCTGAACCAATCACAGCAGAGCTACACATTCAACCCACGGCCGGTCAATTTGCATCACAAGTTCTGGAAAACCTTTAATCTCTGTCTTAAATTGCGTTTTTTCTAATTAAAGGGTAAAAATCTAATGAAATGAGAGGAAAAAGGTTGAAACATTTCTCAGAGCAGACTCTCAGAGCAGGAAGCAGTGCCTCTTGCTGACGGTGGGCTGTGGGTTCAGGTAGGACCTCACCGCCTCGGCGAACACCTCCTTGATGCCGTCCTGGTTCAGCGCCGAGCACTCCAAGTAGCGGACTGCCTGGATCTGCTTGGCCAGGTTCAGGCCCTGCTGGTGGGTGATGGGCGCCTGGTTCTGCTCCTTCAGCTTCTTCTGGATCTCTGTGTCGTTCCGGAGGTCGCTCTTTGTGCCGACCAGCAGGATGGGAACGCTGGGACAATGGTGGAAAACCTGCAGAGGAGACCAGAGTCACGGTTTGTACAGGAACGCCGCTGGACATAAAGCTGCTCAGGAGGTCAAGATAAGTCGAGATTCTGTGAAAAAGATTAGATTTCTTAGCTACTGTCATCTCTAACGGGGCCTTTTCACTAAACAAGTCGAATCTGCTTTAATCCAACTCCAGTCTCAGTTTGAATGCATATGTGAACGCTAAGCAGACCGGAGACGGCTCCTAAAGCAGGAAGTGGACTACGGTGCAGGGCATTCTGGGTAAATACAACCAGAGCTAACGTGTTAGCCTAGCCATACCAGGAGAAATGGCTCGTGGTTTTTAGCCAAAGACTAAAGCGAAATCCTCCAACCGCTAAAATCTGACGCCTCCATTTTTGTTTCCATTTGGTGAAGAAGGAAGTAACACTTGGTGTCTAAAGAGGTTTTTGTGTCATTTCCTTCAGTGGTTCTTGGTGCAGCGCCCCCACAGGCGAGGAGGGGAACTGGTTGCTCAAAGGGTTTGGTTGGTTTACCTCAGAGCAGAAAGAAAGAGAACCACAACAGCTGGGGATGGAGCATATGAACTTTTGAACCCAATAGAACCGGGTCTACCGGACTATCAGGTGGGAAATGCCTCAAATCGGGTCCTGGATTCAGTTTAAGGAGAATCACGACGCTGATCTAAGCACCTCCAGGTCTTTGCCTCAGACTGCACCAGGTCCTGACCGAGTTGAACAGCCACCCTAGCAAGTCACGCATCCTCATCACACACCCTGAGGGGCTCGTAGCCATGACAACGCCTTAATGACCAACCAGACACATTTCCACCATCATCTCAAAACAGAAGTTTTGTCCATTCTCTGAACCCTCAATGACCTTCCAGGTCCTTATACAACAACAGAGGAGCTCTAAATATGACCTGAAGACCCTTAGAGAAGCTCTGCCTCCTGGATGGGGTCACTGGTGCCAGTCCTCCAGCTGAAGATCCTCTACAGAAAGATTTACATTCAAATGTGGCCGAAAAGGTCTTAGGGTTGATCAGGTCAGACAAGCAGGCCGGACATTTGATGTCTTTGGTACGGCAAAGTATTTGACACAACATACAGAATAAAAAAGTCCAAAAGGACAATGACTGACCCAACACCTGAATGGACATTTGGTGTTTGGACAGTCTGAGCAGACTAAAGTGGTCTTGATCAGCAGTTTTCCAGGTTTCAAAAAAGTCTTTAAAGTGTTTTCTTTGGAATTTCCTCTTTTTCAGCTCAACATTCATACTTTTACATGTCCAAAGGAACAGATCTGACCTTTGAACCTTGCTGGCAAGGTTCAAAGGTCCACTCCACTTGTCATCTAGACTTCAAAGCAGCTAAAGTCAGCCAAGAAAAGACCTTCAGACTCCAGGTTGTCTAGAGAATAAGCAGCAGAAGGACAGTATGAACCCTACGGGACCCCAGTAACTGGACCTGAAAGTGGACCCATCCAACCCAGAACCAGTCTTTCTGACAGTTCTGGATGGAGTGAGCATCATCAGAACCTCAACCCAGTAACTTCCTGGATTCTCCTGAACAACATCATGCACTGTAACTGTGTTGGGGGAATGTGTGACCTCTGACCTCTGGGTGCCACTTGTGCTTGACGTTCTCGTAGGAGGCGGGGCTTGAGATGGAGAAGCAGATGACGAAGACATTGGTCTGCGGGTACGACAGCGTCCTGAGCCGGTCGTACTCCTCCTGCCCCGCCGTGTCCCACAGGTTCAGACTGATGACCCGTCCATCCACGGTCACCTGAACACACCACAGGTAGAGACAGGGGTTCATGAATACCTCACTCAAACTCTGACACAGTGATTGGCTCTCAGGACCGGTCGAGAGCTCTGATTGGCTGGTTCAAACCTTACAGGAGTCAAAGTTTCATGGTAGCAGCAGAAATGTTTCAGTGAACTGTTCTGATGAGGGAACTGAAGCCCGTCATGGAATAAAAGGCCTTTGCAGCGCTTCACACTACATTCACACCTTCACCCATTTACATGTTCACACACTCATGCTGTGTGACATTCACTGCGCTGCGCTTTTACACATTTTTTGTAACACCTTTTATTGCAAATTTTATTAAATTATTCAGTTTTCTTTAAAATCTACAGATAGTTTCTGTGAAAATCTTTCTGGTGTAGGATTGACATTAGCATGCTAACTCCTCAGGTCGAATGTTCTTCATATTTCCCATCAGCCGCTTCAATTTCATGGGAATTTTTCAAGATGGGAGCAGTTTTTGAGTCTTTTAAGCCAATTATTGCTATAAAATGTTCCTCATTGTTATGATTTGGATGAATTTTATGTTACATCATGTTTTTGTTCATCCTGTTCATTCAACGTTAAAGTAACAATATGTAGCACAATCAGAAACTGAGGAGTTTGCTGTTAGTCTTAATGGTTAGCATTAGCTTCTGGTAATGTTTGATGTGCTTAGCAGTTTAGCATTAGCCTCCACAATTTTTTTTACATGTGTTTAGTGGTTTAGCTATAGCTTCTGCTTATATTTTTGTTTTTAGCATTAGCTTTCCTTAATTTTTATGTGATTAGCAAGTTAGAATTAGCTTTCTTTACTTTTGTAGGTGTTTCGTAGCTTAGTTTTAGCTTCTGCTAATTTTGTATGTGCTTAGCGGTTTAGCATTAACTTCCAGTATATTTTGTTGTTAGCAATCCAGAATTAGCTTCCTCTACTTTTTTATATGCACTTAGCGGTTTAACAATAGCTTTTGATAACATTTTATGTATTTAGAGGTTTAATGTTAGCTGCTAACTTTTTAATGAGTTTTGTTGGTCAGCATTAGCTTCTGCTAGGATTCTTGTTTAGTAGTGGTAATTTGAAGCTAACGTTTTGGTTAGCCGGGTCCACCACTCGCAACAACTTATTCTGATTTTAGTGCAAACATATATTCTCCTTCGCAACAATGGTGGCCATTTTGAAAAATGTGCACCATTAGAAAAAAAAAACACACAAGCACAAGAAAATGTGATTTCTCTGGTTGAAAATATGCATGATTTGATACCAAACATGTTCCTGTAATTGGTGATTTTCCATGACGTGAATGTGATTTTATTTGGTTTTCTGTTTTCAGTCACAATCTAAAACTTTTAGACTAAAAGCACTAATGGGCTTTTAGTGAAGAATTTTGAAGAAAATGATTGTTTTTATTATAATTAATGAGGAATAAGGCTGAAACATAAATGTGAAAAAGTGAAGTGGTGTGAGTAATTTCTGGATGGACATTTTGTACTTTTGGAGGATCTGGAGTATCCAGAGAGAATTGCTGCATCCACAGGGAGAACATGCTGAGAGGCCTAAACGGGGACCTTGTTGCTGTTAGGGATTCTGTCAGATCATTGCAGACAGCTCCCCCTGCTGTCCAAACAGAGACTCTCGTGTTTATCATTAATTTTTATTATTTTACTGTTTTTATCTGACAGCTTCACTCAGAGTCTCAGTAGTTTTTCCTGCAGGACAGAGAAAGTTTGATCAGCTGCCTGGTCCAGAGCCTGCAGCCAGCATGACTCATGATAGCTTCCAGATGTTTTCCAGATGCCTATGGCTCTCACTCTGCCTCGACTCTCTGATGCGTCCTGAACGCACCCGCTGAACCGCGGTGCGTTCAGGGACCCACCTGGCTGCTGTAGTTGTCAAACACGGTGGGGATGTACTCTTTGGGGAATGCTCCGGTGGTGTAGGAGATGAGCAGGCAGGTCTTCCCCACGGCGCCGTCGCCAACGACGACACACTTCACAGTCTGCATGATGGCAGCGTCAGAAACCTGCACACACAGCAGGGAGGGGCTCAGAGGGTTCACACATCACCTTCTGCTGCTTCACTCTGCTGCTCGCCGTTATTTTTATCACTTCTTTTTTTATACAGAGCTGAGATCATTGTCTGCAGGTCAATCGACCTCCAGTGGCTCTGAGGCTTTTCTCTGCTTCACATCTAGTTTCCCCTTCCTTCTACCTGCAGGAGCGTCTCACCTGTGGGTGTTAGCTAGCGTCTGCTGTAGCTCCTTTACAGCAGGGAGGTCAAACTCCAGATCGCTAAAGCTTCTGACCTGCAGATTCTAAATGCATCGAAATGTTGGAGGACGGGAAGCTGTTTGTAAAGATACACAGCTTAAACTTAACAGCAATAATCCGAGTTATTTAGCCTGTTTAAGAGAAAAATAATGTTTTATTTGTTAAGTCATATTTTCACAATTTATAGATGTCAAACTAAGCGTTTAGTTAGCAAGCTAAACATTAAGTTAACCAACCAAACTTTGGCTCCAAGCTAGTTATTTATCTTTGAGCTAGCTAAATGCTTTGCTAATATGCACCTGATAAATGTTTAACTATCTAAAATATGTAACATGCTAACTAAATATTTAGCTAGCTTAGAGCTAAACTCTTAATTAATATGTATCTGATACATATTTAGAAAATTATTTAAAATAAACTGTTTAAATAACTAGGTAGCTAGCTATTCATCTAGTCAGCTAAATATTTAGTAAACTAAATACAGTAGTTTCAATTGTTCACTAAACTAAAAACTAAACTATTTTAGTAGTTATAAATATTTATCCATTTAGAATGTGCTAAATAAAACTATTTAGCATTTAACTGTTTTACTATTTAACTTTAGCTATTTTAGTTAGCTAAATATCTAGCTAATATGCTAATTGAGTTGCCAGTAAGCTGAATTGGATGATGAAAATAGAAGCTGTGTTTTGTGAACTTCTATAAACTGAATCCTTTAGTGCTGATGAATTACTGTTGCTGTATTAAAATAGCTCATCCTTTTGTTTTAAGCTGAAATGTTGCGCAACAAAAGAGGAAATGAAACGTTGGTAAAGAAGTGACTCGCTAGCAGAAGTTTATAAAGAGGTTTGCAAGATCTAATTTTATTATAATCGTCCACTTCTGCTTTTTACCTATATTATATTACCCAAATGTCTTTGAGCTGTATATTTAGCTTCAATTGTAATGTTTAGCTTGCTAACTGAATACTTAGCTCAAAGCTAAATATCTAGTTTGCTAACAAAATTTTTGTGTGAAGATCAATATTTAAATATTTAGCTTGAATGTGTGACATTTATAATGAATGAATAACATGGTGAAAATATGACTTTGTAAAATGATCCCAAGCTAAAGAAATAACATTTTTTACAGCATAACTGTAGAAATGTATCCCTACAGCAGAGCAGGAGCTCCGATTGACTGGGGAGCCTGACTCGGTGTGTAGTGGTCTCTAATTGGCTGGGGAGCCTGATTCAGAGTGTAATGGTCTCTGATTGGCTGGGGAGCCTGATTCAGAGTGTAATGGTCTCTGATTGGCCGGGGAGCCTGATTCAGAGTGTAATGGTCTCTGATTGGCCAGGGAGCCTGATTCAGAGTGTAATGGTCTCTGATTGGCCGGGGAGCCTTATTCAGAGTGTAATGGTCTCTGATTGGCCGGGGAGCCTGATTCAGAGTGTAATGGTCTGATTGACTGGGTAGCCTTGATTCAGAATGTAGTGGTCTCTGATTGGCTGGGGAGCCTGATTCAGAGTGTAATGGTCTCTGATTGGCCAGGGAGCCTGATTCAGAGTGTAATGGTCTCTGATTGGCTGGGGAGCCTGATTCAGAGTGTAATGGTCTCTGATTGGCTGGGGAGCCTGATTCAGAGTGTAATGGTCTGATTGGCTGGGGAGCCTTGATTCAGAATGTAGTGGTCTCTGATTGGCCCCGGAGCCTGATTCAGAGTGTAATGGTCTGATTGGCTGGGGAGCCTTGATTCAGAATGTAGTGGTCTCTGATTGACTGGGGAGCCTGATTCAGAGTGTAATGGTCTCTGATTGGCCGGGGAGCCTGATTCAGAGTGTAGTGGTCTCTGATTGGCTGGGGAGCCTTGATTCAGAATGTAGTGGTCTCTGATTGGCCCCGGAGCCTGATTCAGAGTGTAATGGTCTCTGATTGGCCGGGGAGCCTGATTCAGAATGTAGTGGTCTCTGTTTCTGTCCTGCTGGTTGAACTGCAGGTTCTCCATGTTGACTCCATCAGGACGTTGGAGTGACTGGATTTTCTGATCGGTCATGTTTACCTTCAGGCGCTCGTCTCACTGGAATCTGGTTGTTCCTCTGCAGGAGGTTCCTCGGTCTGAGATGCTTCAGGTTCCTCGGTTGGACACAGATCGCTCAGAAACACGTGGCGGCCATGTTGCCCCTGGGGCCGGAGAGAAGGGGTGTTATTTGTGTTTATGGAAATGATCTGCAGAGGAAACGTCTCTAAACAAAGCAGAGACGTTATCCTGATCCCCACACACACATTTGCATAGAGCTGGTGTATATATTACAGTTTTATAGCCACACACACACTGCGGTGTGTCGTCAGGACGACAGGAACCGGTCAGACTGACAGGTCCATTGTTTCTGTCCGACCCGTTTCTCCTTCAGGGTCCATAAACCTCGGAGTTCTGCTTCAGGGTCCAGAACTTCCTGTTTGGTGTTTGAGTCCAGGTGTTTGGACCAATCAGAACCAACCGTTAGACTGACATCAGGTGAAGTTCTGATCTGACTGCATGAGAGCTGAGCAGAAGCTGATCAGAGGTCAGCAACCTTTTCAGCCCTGGCAGCCATTTTGTTTTCAGTCCAGACGTTCAAAACAGAATTTAAATAAAAGAAAATATAACTAAATGTTATCAGCATCAAACGTTTCCATTAAAGGCAATAAATAAGTTTCCTATGACGGAAATTTCAAATAAAAAACTTTTTAAAAATCTGACATACTTCACGACCTAAAGACAAATGAAAAAATAACTTTATAAAAACATTCAGCAGCTTCATAATAGATGTAGTGGAGGTCAGAGGTCAGGTCTGGTTTTACTCAGCTCTCTGTTTTTATGCCCTTTAACCTGTTTAAGGTTTTCCTTCCACCAAACCTCCCGGCTGTGTTTGTGAAGCGGCCGACGGAGAAGTTTTCTGTCTGAACAAACAGAAACTGCTGATGAGAGTTTTCTAGAAATAGCGACGGCTGATGAACACGTTCTGACTTCCTGTTTCAGGTGGAACCGAAAGCTGAATGCAAGAGTGGCTGAATAAAGGCGTCCTCAGAGGTCAAAGGTCACAGAACAAAGGTGCCCCGTTTCAGACCAAATCAGGTCTGGGTCACAGCTTCAGGAGTTTCTCTGTGACCTTCCTGTTGACCTTCATGGATGAAGAGAAGAAGCTCAGAAACAGAAATTAACCGGGTTCGTGTCTCCATAACAGTCCAGCCCGATGCAATGCGACGCCATGCGATAGAACAGATCAGATAGTTTAGTGGAAGGAAAACGTTTAATTTTCTGGTTTATTTTAACCTGTAAAACTGAAAAGTCTGGAGTGCATCTGTACCAACCCGCCTGAGATCATCAGTATTGAAGCCTTCCCACAAATTAGGTCTGGACTTTGACTAGGCCACCTAAATCTTCTCATAACGTTCAGGAGTTAAACCTCCACCCAAACTGGTTTTCCTCACAGCATGGGGATGATGGATCGTGTTTAACTGGGAAGCTGAGGCCTGGTTCTGGTTCTGGTCCTATGGTGAAGAGGAAGTGCAGACGTCGTTTCCAGTCAGTCTGGTTTGTGACAGAAATAATCAGTTCAGGTTCTGGTTCCGGTTCTGTTTGCTCGGTGAAAAATAAAATCTCTAGCTGATATTTCCTCTCAGCTGCTGCGGTGTTTTCAGATCAGATCCAAACCGTCTGAAACCAGAACCACAAAGGAAGAGTTGGTCCGACAGACGGATGAAAAGAGGAAGAGGCGACCATGGCTCCAAAAACAGGACGCTACAAAGCATCATGGGTAATATAGTTCATAAAGCAGAACTGGATAGAGAAAGGAGGCCCGATCCAGAGAGACTGAACCCAGTGACGGGTCCACTGGTTCCGGTTCTGTCCAATCAGCTTCAGCTGCAGATTTATTTCTTCTCCAGAACCGACGACCCGACAGGAAGTTCTGGAAGTCGTTTCCAGAACATTTCACTGTGAGAACTGGGTTCTAGCTGAATGGGCCAGGTCTCAGCAAGTCAGAACCAAACTGGACCATCTACCCACGCCACTGAGCCCAACGGGTCCAACTGGGTCCTCCAGAACTACTCTGTTCATGATAATGGAACCAGAACAGAACAAGAACCTAACGAACAAAACTGGACTTTCTGGTGCAACAGAACCAACCAGAACCAGGACAGTTCTGAGAGATGGAACACAAATAAAGTTCTAGTGAAACAGGTCAGAACCAGGAAGCACACTGAACTGAAAGGTAAACAACTGGACCAGACCGGACTCAAAGTGGAATGAGTCACGGCTGCTGTGACGACGGACTTCCTGCTTCATTCTTGGAATGCTAATATTAGGCTAGCTGCTACTGATTCACATCTAAGCACGTGCAGAAGACGTTGATGTCATCAGCTGATGTTAAACAGCCATGAATGAAACCAGAACCAGAAACAAAGCACTCAAACCAACAAGAAAAACCCATTTCCAGCTGGTTTGACCCGTCTGGATCAGAACCACCGGGTTCTGATCGACTGAAGCAACCGGGCCTCAAATTCCAACACGACACTGATCCAAATCAAACAGAACCTGCAGTCAAACCAAACCCAGGAGCGAAACAGGTTCAAGAATTAGAGCAAACCCAAATCAGAACCAGAACCAGACCGCAACCAGCTTCACCCAGTTAATTGGATCCCTCAGATTGGATGAAACTGAACCCAGAACCGACCCAGACTTTCAGAGAGGATTATCAGCTGATGAGAGTTGGACTTTCTGAGTCTCCAGAACCGGTCAAAAATGCCTCTGCCGGGTCCAGAACCTGACCCAGGTCGGCCAGAACCAGCGAGTTCTGATGAGTCGTCCTTCCTGTTCAGCTGCAACAAGAAAAATGTCCAAACCCGTAGAACTACGGCTCACTACCCAGCAGCCATGGACCCACCATGCCTGAACCAGAACCAGAATGGCTAGCCGTTTCCAAGCTAATCCGCCATGTTGGAAAACGCCTGCTAGCTAGCTAGCTGGGTTCAAACCTGAAGAATCAAAGGAGATCTGGTGGAGTGAAAATTCTGCCATGTTTTGGTTCTGACTGGTTAGGAAAATCTCTGTGAGCACCCCCAAGTGGTCGGATCAGGAAACATTCAGAAAGTAGGTCAGGCTGTCAGTCCCACTGGTAGCTTCATGCATCCAGCGCGCTGAGGTGAGTGAACCGAGCATCTGCTTAGTGCGGACTGAGATTATTACTGGTTCTGCAGTGGCAACCAATTTGGCTATGACCAGAAACATGGCTGGCAGCCTGGTTTCCAAGGTGATCATAACGGGTCACACCAGTAGTTCGGTCTGCTTGGACCAAAATTAGACTTCATTTATGTCATTTGGCGCAGTGTGCTATTACCTGGAGTTTTGTAAATAATCTATAATCTATAATTTGTAAGCACAGCCACGCCAGTGACAATATCTGCGGGAAAAAGCACAGACCAGGAAGAAAACAAACATGGAAGTCCTTTAGCTTCTTGCGACACCTTGAACACATCGGTGTACTTTAGTTTTCTCTAGCGGTTGGATCATGCGTGTGTCAAATGGACCCGAGTCTCCTGGCTACTCCATTCCATCAACAGGTCACTGTAGCATTAGCAGTAGCGTTAGTGATGCTGGAGGGGCTCATTTTACCATGAACCTCAGGTTCTGATCTGCATCCAGAACCAGAACCATACATTTAGAAGTAGCATTCAGCTTCTATGCACCACAGATCTGGAACAAACTTCCAGAAACTGAAAGCAGCTGAAACCCTGAGTTCCTTCAGGCCAACAGCCGCCTGCTGAGAGGCGATTTGGTTGATGGAACATTGATCAATATATTGTAGATGGTATTAGTTGTCTCATGCTTTTATTGTGTAAATCACTTTGAATTGGACCCGGCTGCTGAAATGTTCTATGCTAATCAAGTTGAGCTATGGTGTCTCAGGAACCAGAACCTTAAGCTGGACCCAGTTGACCAACGGTTCCCCTTAAGACAAGGTCCTGTTATACATTTAGGTGAATTCAAACCCGACGTTTTGATCCGCTTTAAACAGACCAATAGGTCCAAAAGGTCCAACAGGTCCAAAAGGTCCAGACCATCTGGGGAAACAAATTTAATTCACGTAAAGGTCCAAAAGGACCTTTACTTCAAGGGAACCAGTCCTCAACCAGATCCAATCTAAGGTTCCGGTTGCTGAGACATTTTAAGATCCCAAAACCCGTTTCAGGAGACACTTCTGAACCAGAACCAAGATGGGTTCTGGACTCCTGTAGCGAGTTGTAGAACCGGGCGGTACTAGTCCAACCAACTGGACCGTGTACTGGGATGGGTCCAGTCAGGTCCAGACCATCAGGGAATTCCTGGCTCAGAACCAGTCTGTGGGTTTACCGACCCATCGCCTGAAACGGGCCAGAATCCAGAACCAGTGGAGAACCAAACTGTTTATACTGGTTTATAGTCCGTTTATACTGGTTCAATCTGTTCTTACTGGTTTAGGGTTTGTTCTTACTGGTTTAGAGTCTGTTTTTCTTGCATTGTTTTCTTCTTGAGAAGTTGATTTCCAGCAGCTGATGGTACTTTGGTCTATTTAAAGTAACAGCAGCTCTTCCTCTTCTCCAGCAGTTCCTGATGTTCCTCTCAGCTTTTGTTTCCTGGACTTCAGATGTTCTGGTTTCTGCTCTACTGGGTCGGTGAAGCCCAGATCTGCTGGTTCTGTTGGCCCGTTTCAGAGATGAGTGAGTGTTTCAGGGCTCAGCAGAGAAAAAGTTAAAAGAAGAAGTGAGAAAAACACACACACACACACACACACTCAGGGAGTGGTCGCTCTCCATCTCCAGCTTCCTGCTCAGAAACTCGATCACACAAACAATCTGACTATTGATCCACTGGGGAGGAGAACAGAACCAGAACCAGAGATCCAGTTGAAGTTTGGATCACAGCAGAACACACACACACACACACACACACACACACACACACACACACACACACACACACACACACACGCACACTCTCTGACACACACTCTGACACACACCAACAGCTCAGCGTAGCAGCGACACACATAGACACACACACACAGAGTGAGGCGGAATGGAGAGCGCTCCGGCAGAACTCACCGCTCATCAGTCCGGTCCGGTTCTGCTGTGCTCGGTCCGGCTGCGGCTACAGTGTGTGTTCCAGTGTGTGTGCGTGTGTGTGAGTCGGAGGGCGGGGGTAACGGGGAGGAGGAAGTCCGAGGGGAAGTGGTGGAGTTAGAGTTTGAGGAAGTTTGTGTGTGTGTGTGTGTGTGTTTGACAGTGGCGTTACTGGCCTGTTGAGAAACGTCAGAGCCAGGCTGATCTTGGTAAGTCCTGCCCCCTGGCTCTGACGGACAGGTAAAGCGCAGGTGTGTGTTATTTATTTATATGGATAATAAGCTGTAAATTCCTCCCAAGCTTCTCTTGTTTGTTTCTTTGTTTTTCTTTTCATTTCTCAAGGTTTTTTTTTTTCGTATTTCCATTTTTTTTGTTGGTATTCTGTCTATTTTCCGTTATTTTGTGTTTTAAATCAGTTTTCTGTTACTTTTATTAAACTTTGATGGTTTTTAATATTTTCTGCTTAAATAGGACCAATCTGACTTTTTTTTAACTGTTTCATGTTATTTTAAATTTTGATTTTCCAATTGCTAGTTTAACATTTTCTTGCTTTTTATGTCAAACTTCAGTTATTTTTAACTCTTTTATTCATTTCATTTTAAATGTGAATTTTATTTTTTTTTCCTCTGCCGCTTTTTTACATTTTAAATTTAAATTGCATCTTGTTTTTGTAGAAGTTGAGGTTCATCTGGTTTAATTCGCCGTTTTTGCGTTTCATAAACACCTTTATGTTTATCAATTGATATTGTTGTTCTTGGTAATCGTTTGTTTACGTTTCTTGGTATTTTTAATGTTTATGTGAAGTTAAAGTTTTAACTGTTTTTATATTTTTATTATTTATATATTTATATTCTTAATGATCTTTTAACATTTTTTATTTATTTGAGTTTGTTGTTTTCTGCCTTCCTTTTGATATGGTTAGTTTAGCTAACCTAAACGGTTAAGCTAAACTTTAGCCTAGCTAAACTAACCGTTTATAAGCAGCTGAAATCAAAAGGAAACTGTTATAGTTTCTCCTTTCTTCAGTGTTTTTCTGATATTTAATTTATTATAACTCATTTAAAGATTCACGGAGCGGAAAAACGTTTCGATATTTTAAAGCCAAGCCTTGATGGTTTTCTTACTTCAGCTTGCACCGCCTCTGAAAGGCCACACGATGGCGCCATAATTGCGTTTTCCGAGAGTTAAATGCTGCCTTTCAGTGCCGTGGGAATTAGAGTAACAGAAGGAGAACACGAGGAGCAGCTCCAGATATCTGCAGCGTTTCTGGAGTTTAAATACATTTTAATTAAGTAAATATTTACTGAACTTTATAGTCAATAAAACTGGACTGGCGGTTCTGCAGAGTTCTCACTCACTGGAGCAGAATCTGGATGAACATCACATTTTTATGTTCAGAAGATTTGGACTCTGATTAGAGCCTTACTGCAGCATTTTGGATTCTTTACCGAACCTTTACGGTTTAATGATGATGATGATAATTTCGGTTCATTGTTGAATTGGGTTCAGTCAGGAACTGGAACTCCACAGCCGGTTCCTGTGCCGCTCGGAGTTCGGAGCTTTTCCCGGGTCACTGAACGCACCGCGGGCGGATCTTCTGCGGGTTTTTTCCTCCAGCTGCAGCTTGTTGAGTAGCTGCTGCGGGTCGATCAACCGCTGCCGAACCGAGCCGACCGGACCCATGGATTAAAGGAGCGGCCCAGCAGAGGTGGGTGCACCCGAACCGACCCTCACTGTGATGAAGGTGATGATGATGATGAACTTGGTGGGAAAGTGAACAGCTGTGTGACCTCTGACCCCAGAGAAACTTTAGTGAGTAGGAGACAGAGACTGCAGATGACCGGTTCTGGTTCTATTGCTGTCGGGCTTTAAAGTTCTGGCTCTGGTTCTGGTCCCTGAACGCCTCAGTAGCATCCAGGAAGTTTGGTTTCAGTTTGTTGACGCTCCGGTTCTTCAGGTTCCTTCCAGAAGCTTTGACTTCACGTCCTGTCTCCAGGACATGTCCAAGTCCTGGTCTGTCTCAGTCTGTCTCATCTGTCCCAGTTTGTCTCATTATGTCCCAGTTTGTCCGAGTTTATCTCATTATGTCCCAGTGTGTCTCATTATGTCCTGTTTGTCCCAGTCTGTTCATCATGTCCCAGTCTGTTCATCATGTCCCAGTCTGTCTCATCATGTCCCAGTCTGTCTCATCATGTCCCAGTTTGTCACATCATGTCCCAGTCTGTCTCATCTGTCCCAGTTTGTCCGAGTCTGTCTGATTCTGTTCCAGTTTGTCTCATTCTGTCCCAGTTGGACCTCCTGCTGCCCAGGTCCAGACCCGGTCCATCAGTCCAACCCGCTCTTATGAAACGCTCTTATTCTGAAAGGTCTAACAGCGCTTCCTCTCTTTCCTCAGGTATGGAGTGTGTGTGGTTGGTGTGTATGTGTATGCTGAGTGTGTGTGTCGGGGATGACAGCGGATTGGACAGAAGTGGCCACACCCACCAGGACGGTCATCGCCTACAGGTGGTTTCCAATGGCGACGCAGCTTCAGGTAAGAACATCCCAGAATCTGATCCATAACTATCATGACGCCATGTTGGACTGAGTAAGAGGAGACATGTTAACAGACAAGACGAAGATTTGGACATATCACATCATCATCATCATCATCATCACTACAAACATAAAGCAGCCACATGATTCCTAATTAGCCCAAAATAAACCCCACCAGAACCAACCAGTATTACTAGTCCAGAACCAACCACCTGTCAATCAACATCAGCCAATCATTCAAATTAAATTAAAATTAATCCATAAAGTCCACATCATCCACCATCCATAGTTGGTAGTTGGTTGTTATTGACATCAATAACAACCAACTAATAAAAATCAATTTCAACAAACGTTAAAAACCAACCATCTTCAACCACCACAGCATTTAATACCAACCAGAACCAATCATTATCAACCAACACCATCCAATACTAACCATCATCAACTTACGCCCATTTGATTGGCAGCAGTCGGCATCTGATGATGGCCCAAGTGGCACCAACATCATCTCAGCCACCATTTTCAATTGGTGACGAGACCGTAGTACTTGGCTAGACTGAAAATCCATAACTCCATGGTCAAACCTTGAAGTCCAAACCTTTTTATTTATCCAGACAATGTCAACTGGACAGAGCAACCCACAGTGGACAATGATGCTCAAAGACTTCAGTGCAACTGGCCACCCAGTGGTAAACGTGAATGCTCATCAGTGCCACGTAGATTTCAAAAGATGAAGATAAGGCCTGGTGGCCCGCCAGGCTTTTAATACACTGGGGGGAAACCCTGTATTTTCTAAATGTTCTTCAGGTGATAGAAGGCTGATTTTGGAACTGACTTTATGTGGCTTTGGAGATTCAGGTCAGAGGTCATCCTGATCGCTAGTTTCAAGCTGGAAGAACTGAAGCTGTGTGTATAACTCTAGATCTATAAGTCTAGATCGTTCCTCTTTAGGTCCAAAGATAATAACTTCAGTTTTGTGTCTGTTCAGATGGAGAATTTTGGCACATCCTCACATTTATCTGTTCTAAGCATCTGTTCAGTGATTGGATGGGGTCAAAGGTCACCTGGTGACTTTATAATGTTGAGCTGATTGCTAGTCGTATTTCCTGTTGTAACCTCAGCCAGTGGGAGCATAAAGGTATTGAATAAGAGGGATCCAAGGATTGAATTTTGCCGTAAACCACTTGTAACCTCTGACCTCTTTGAAACAAAGAAATCTCAGTTCTTTATGTTGGACTGGAACAGGTTGAGTTCTGGACTGGAGAGTCCGACCCAACTCTCCAGTCAGTTCAGTAATAGGATCAACATTGAGGTCCAGCAGAACCAGAACCAGCACTGTTGTTCTCCCACAATCTGTGTTTATGTGGATGTCATTGAACACTTTGAATAGGCCAGTCTCAGTATGGTGATAACCATGGAAACCAGACTGAAAGACATCAAAGCGGTATCATTCTGGGTTCTTGTGTTATTGAGCAGCTGCTGGGTTAACAGAACCGGGTCCGGTTTGATGAGTCTCCTCTGTCTCGTTTACTCAGCGTGTTTCTTCAAACGATTATTCAACTTTCAACATCTTGCTAGTTGTTAATCTAGTTTAACATCCAGCAGAACCAGCCGTCTGTTAGCCGCACGGCTTATACCAGAGATTCTGGTTCTGGTTCATCAGGTTCTGGTCTTCATTGTTCAACAAGGAAGACCTAACAGCATAGAAACCTGAGGCCGAGTTAATGTTTGCTGAAGGCGACCGGGATCGTCCAGGATGTTGGAGGTTCTGACTCAGCCAGGTCCGGCAGCCCGCAGCATCAACCCTCCTCCGCCCTGCTGCTGGTGGAGCCTGCAGCAGTTGTTAGCGTGGGAGCTAGCCGCTGGCAGCTAACCACAGCTTCCTGGAGATGACATGCTGATGATGTCACAGGAAGTGAAGTGGCAACAACTGTGTGCAGGGTGCAATGCTGGCTCTGCCCTCTCAGGAAGTGGAGGATGTGAAGATGGACAGATATATTATCCTGTTCTGGTTCTGACCCTGAACATTCCCTCCAAGTCTCTAGCAATAAAACGTAAATTAAGAGCTAAAGCAATGTGATTATTTAAATGAATTTATGTTATGAAAATGATTAAAAGTATATTACTGCACATTATTTAACAAGACATTTGTTGAATTTTGTCCTTTTTGACTTTCTATACACACAGTAGTCTGGTTCTGATGGTTCTGTAAAGCACTTTGAATTTGTTGCTGAAAATGTGCTATATAAATAAAATTACCTTACCTTACCTTCTGTTTGGTTCTGATGATTCTGTCTGTTTCTGATGGTTCTGTAGGTCTGTGCGTTGTGGACCCGCCTCTCTGCGATGATCAGAACTCCTTCCTGAGCTTCGAGGCGATCCGCAGCATCCACAAGCTGATGGACGACGACGCAGACGGCACTGTGGACGCCATGGAGACAGACGAGGTGAGACGGAACCGGGCCCGTCCTCTGGACAAGTACTCTGGACCTGGGCTAAAAAAGTTCTGCTCAGTTCCTCAGGGAGGACCTGCAGGACCGCAACCCGAAAGCTAAGCACCGCAGCTTCCACCGGGCCGACCCGCACATCAGCCTGGAGGACATGTGGAGTGCCTGGAAGGAGTCCGAAGGTCAGAACCAGAACCTTCTGCTTCTCTGTGTTGAGTTAATAATGAAGTCAGTATGATTAGAGGCTGCTGAGCCAGGTCTGGAACCAGTCCAGTGTGTTCTAACGGCCCGGTCCGGTCCCTGGTGTTCTGTGTCCAGTGTATAACTGGACGGCGCTGCAGGTGGAGGAGTGGCTGTCCCTCAGCGTGGAACTCCCTCAGTACGCCTCCGGCTTCCGCATGCAGCAGCTGGACGGGAAGGCGCTGCCCAGGTAAGCGCTCACCTGGTGACTGGTTGGGTCAGAACCAGACCCAGTGTGACCTCTCTGTGTCCTCCCGCAGGCTGGCGGTGAAGAACGTGACTCTGACCGTGTCATTGCTGAAGATTCTGGACCGGAGCCACGCCAAGAAGCTGCAGCTCAAGGCCCTGGACGTGGTTCTGTTTGGACCGCCAGCAGGTCCGGTCCTGACGGCTCTGGTTTTAGTCTGTTAAACTCCTGTTACTCTAATAACCAGGAAGTAATGCATTTAGATCATATTTACCACTTTCTGCTACATTTGAAAATAAAATCCCTTCTGAATGTGACGGCACACATCTGTGGTGCTTTTATTTTGAAATGGATTTGAAATAGTTAATGTGATAAAAATAGCATCCAACCATCATCCGTCCATCCTAAGCAGTGACACATTTGTCCAGTGATCTGAACTGACGTTCTTCGTCTGACTCAGTTCAGCTTTCTGAGATAAAATCAAGATAATCTCTGAAATCCATCAGATTATTCCAAACTAAACTCTTTAGCTGCTCTTGGTGCTCAAACCAAGAGCAGCTTGGTTTGAGCAGGATTAGAGCTCAGCTATTCATCTGAAAACACTTTTAGGAGAATCTGACCCCTGTCTCCTATAAACCGTTGTTTCTATGTGTGTGTGCGTGTGTGTGTGAGAGCAGGCCGGCAGAACCGGTGGAAGGACCTGGTTCTGGGCCTGTCGGTGCTGATGGCTCTGGGCGGCTGCTGGTTCGCCTACATCCAGACCAGGAAGTCCAGAGACGACCTGGGGAAGCTGATGAAGGACCTGGAGGGTCTGCAGAGGGCCGAGGAAAGTCTGCTGGACCTGCAAGCAAAGTGAGTCTATACCAACTGCAGGAACCGTGGGAATCTCAACCCGATCCAGAACCTCTAAGCTGTTCTGGATGCGAGGGAGAATTATCTCTTTGTTTACATCTGAGACTAGCTATGATTCTTCCCACCAGATGACTGTAGTTTCACTTGATGAACTAAAGAAGTGACTTTTATCATGAACATAAGGAGTCCAAACATTAAGCCTTGAGGAACTCCTGAAGAATTAAACCCTCTATTATGATGGTTCTGATAAAACCAGTAGTGGTGTGATAGAAACCAGGAGTGAGGGTTTTCTGTTCCTGAAGTCAGACAGAGATGAGGTCGGAACTAGAGGTGGCAACTGCTAGTTAAAAGCTAGCTGTGCTAATCCTAGAGCGCTAATCATAAACAATAGCTCTGCTAATGTTAAAGCGCTACACCTGCACTGTAGTTGGTGGAAGGTAATGCTAAAGCGCTAAATTCAACCTGTTGCTATCCACCATGTGCTACATGATAGCACATCTCCCTCTACAGGATCAAGCTTGTTACTACACTCCTTCACGTACGGTTTGTAAGCTAGGTTTATTTACAAAAGTAAACCAGACGTTATTTTTGTCCATTCATAAAAGCTAGCAAAAACCCTGACACGCTAACTGAAATGTTAGCTTTGGTGTTGGTGCATTAGCTACAGTTCAGAGCCTTTCTGCTCCTGAAGCCGACAAGGACTCCAGGTTATTTTTAGCTGACAGCTACACAAAGAATTAGATGAAAATACTCCCTGCTGCGGCTAAAAATACCTCTGTGTATCACAACGCTGCGACCTTCCACTGTTACCACTGAAATATGTCCGCTGGCCGTCTGTGTTTGTGTTTCTGAAACCATGAGATCTGATTTATTTCATGGTTAAATGTAATTTAGATGATGACGAAACTGCAGCCAGGATAATAGTCCCATAACGTGTGAGAACAGCGTCTGCTGGAGCTTTGTTTGAAATCCTTATATGGGCAAAGAATAGCCAGTAAGTCAGCCTGCAGCCCCCACACACACCTGTCGGAGAGGCTACTGTACAGCAGACTGAAGCGCGTTGCAACATGCTGGTTTCCTCTGGGTTTCAGCGAGCTGCAGCCCTCAGTTCCTCTTTTCTGCAGGAAACGGTTGTGAAAGGTGTGAGGAAGAAGAGGAGTTAAGAGACGCAGATGAAGATGTTCCAGATCAGTTCGGTAGACGTTGAGGTTCAGCCTAGCAACAGATGGATAACAGTTTGGGAAATTAAATCCTTCTGAAAGTTTTCCTCTTGACTTCTAGTGTAGCACCTGAACACATCAGCATGTTTCCCTTTCAAAATAAGGAACAAAATATGTCTCCTGGTAATCTTTACAAGTTTGTGTTGACCCAGATACCAGTATAAATCATGACATGGCAGCTGGTTAACCTGAAAACATGAACAGGAACAAAACAGAGAAAGAGAAGCTAAAGTGGACAAAAGTACAATAAGATAACCTAGAAAGAATAAACGAAGATAAAATAAGTTGTGATGATTTAAGATAAAACATGAATGAGTTAAATATATCAAGTTGAGTGACACAAGCTAAGCTAATAAAGCCAAAGTTAGCTAAGCTAATGGGAAATGAGTTAAAATCAACTAGAAAGCCAAGTTTATGACATCAGTATTTTAAACCGTCAAACTTTATTTAGCTAGACATGAAAGTAAATGATGCTTTAGGATTTATTCTGAAAAATGTATCTAGGGGAAGCTCAGTGCGCTAAATGTTTTCAAAGTTAGAAAAACGCTAAATGAAATCTTAGCTCCTGTATTGGTATATTATTGGAAGTTTGCCCCCTGGTGGTGGACCATGAGGAGTTGGGTCTGTTTGGGTTTGTGAACTAAAGTTTTCCTAAATCCTGGAAGGTTTTGCTCCTGAACGTTTTCGGATGACTGATTCCTGTTTGTTTAGAAATGTTTTAACGTTTCTCATAATGTTTGAATAAAGGCCCTGTGCCGTCAGTATGAGCAGCAGCAGCTGCTGCCTCCTGCTGCACCGCCGTTATTTTCAGCCCCAGCACAGATGCTGATTGTCCTGAACAGTAAAGTGAAGCCTGCAGCGCTGAGCCCAGCGGTTCTGCTGCAGCTCCCAGTCAGCTGACAGCCGGCTTCAGCCCGTTTCCTCTCTGGGATAATTCAGCTGCTTCATCTCTGTCCTTCATCTCCAGAAATAGTCACACACATCCACTTCCTCTGCAGACGGCACCACAGCTCCCCCTGCAGGCAGAGCACAGACTGGTTTCCTCTTGTTCGGGACAGAAAAATAAATATCTGATCAATTCGGCTTGAATCAAGAAATGATCCTTCAGAAACCTGCATGACGTTTCCCCAAACCTTCTTCAAATCAGACACAATTGGTTTGCTTTTAAGATATTAAAAGTCAAAAGGTCAACCAGTCCTCACACATTTACTCAAATCTAACAAAATTGGTGTCAAATGTTTGATTTGATGTAATTTGTCCTCCCATTATTTTAAAGATATTAATAAAATAGTTTCTGTTTTCTCTAAACAACCTCTGGTGGTTTAGAGGTCAACCACGATTAGAGGTCAACCACCATTAAAGATCAACCACCAGACTCTGGTTGACCTCTAATGGTGGCTGACCTTTGGTGGTCAACCAACATTAGACAAACTAAATGTTTTTCTTCACAAACATTTGACACCAATTTTGTTGGATTTGCAGAAGGTGAGTGAACTTCACTCAGGGCTGAACAATAGAAAGTGAAGCATCAAACATCAACGTACTACCAGATTCTGTTTAGACCAGAATCTCCATGGTAACAATGACATCACAGTTTTGAAAAGAAATTAAAACTAACATCAAATCAAAAGTGGGATTTCTCCAGTTCTACTTTTGAATGCGTGGCTTAGAGACATACCTGTCAAGTTTTGGACTTGAGAATCCGGGAAATGGTGCCATTTGGTGCTGCTGTTAGATTGGGGCTGGGGGAAATACTGATACGGTGGGAGAAGGAGGTAAAATACTGTAGTTTCCCAGAAAAAAAACAGGAGACTTGACAGGTATGCTTAGAGAGCCAAACCTTCTGGCTCCTCAGCTGGTGCTCAGCGCCCCCACATGGCCTGACAGAGAAGTGAAACAGGAAGTGTGTAAAGCTGCAGTGTGTGCTCCTGCCAGCAGGGGGAGTGTTTGTTACTGCTCCTCTGACCTGCTGTGTTTCTGCCAGGCTGCGGCGGGCACAGGAGCAGCAGCACTGCGTCCAGGTGGAGAAAGTGAAGGTGGAGGAGGAGCTGCGGAGCGAGATCGACTCGGCCAAGCAGGAAGCTCAGCGGTTGCGTGAGCTGAGGGAGGGATCAGAGAACGAGCGCAGCCGGCAGAAATACGCCGAGCAGGAGCTGGAGCAGGTAACGCCCCCTGCCGGGCGCCGGCCAATCAGAGGAGCCGGCCCTCACTGCCTCCTGTTCCCCTGCAGGTCCGGATGGCGCTCAGGAAGGCGGAGCGGGAGCTGGAGTTGCGGGCGCACTGGGCGCCGCCGGAGGCGCTGCAGAAGTGGCTGCAGCTGACGCACGAAGTGGAAGATCAGCATTACAACAACAAGAAGCAGAACGCAGAGAGGCAGCTGCTGCAGGCCAGGGAGGGGGTGAGGGCCCCAACACAATGCAGGCTGAGGGCCCCAACACAATGCAGGCTGAGGGCCCTAACACACCACAGGCTGAGGGCCCCAACACACCGCAGACTAAGGGCCCCAACACACCGCAGGCTGACGCACTACCGTCGTGTTAATTAGCTTGCTTGATAATATTTAATTCGCAAGCTAATTATTTAGCTTGTTAGCAATATATTTAGCATGGAAAAGTTAAATATTTATTTTGTAAACTAGGTATTTAACCAGTGATCTAGATATTTTAATGAATCCAAATATTTAGTTAACAGGCTTATTTACTTTGAAACTATATATTTAGCTTCAAACAAAATAAGTATTTAGTTTGGAGATAAATGCTTATTTTGCTGAATTAAAGTTTTTAGTTTGAATTTGTGGTGAAAATATGACTTTTAATGAACCTCCATTTTTTATCTGCTATAAGAGGTGAAACCTAGATTATTGCTGCTCGTTGTTAACTGTGTAAGTAATGTCCAGAATCTGTTTGCTAAAGACCAGACCAATATGACGGGCAGAAACCTTTGGGTTTATCCTTCTGGTTGGGTTTCTGTCCTGGTCCAGTTTAACTTCCAATGAACCCCAAAACCTGAAGATCAGCTGACCCACTGCGGGTCGGTGCTGACATCAACCCAACATGTTTGCAGAAGATGCCTTGCTTTCTGTTCCAGGCAGAAAAGATCAAGAAGAAGAGGAGTTCTCTGTTTGGAACGTTCCACGTGGCTCACAGCTCCTCACTGGACGACGTCGACCAGAAGATCCTCTCAGCCAAGTGAGTCACATGACCCACAACCAGCTGGTACTGTAGCTCTGGTTTGGCTAACCTTTTGTCTTGTGTCGTTGCGGTTTGGTTTGGACAGACAGGCCCTGGCTGAGGTAACGGCGGCTCTGCGGGAGAAGCTCCACCGCTGGCAGCAGATTGAGTCTCTGACCGGGTTCTGTGTAGTCAACAATCCGGGCCTGGGAGCCCTGGCCGCCGCCCTGAACCTTGACCCATCCTTCCTGGGCCTGCGACCTTCGACCCCCCAGAACCTGCTCTTGTCGGACGACCTGGATGACATGGACGAGGACATCCTGTCTCCGGGGACGTTGCAGTGTAAGTCTGACGGATTCTTCTTCTCCCAGTCTGAGTCGGGCTGAGCAGCGGCGCCCCCCGCTGCTAAACAGGAAGTCAGCTGAACTCTGCTTCTCTCTCCTGATTGGCTGCCTGTAGACGCAGCCTGGCAGATGGACCGGCGTGTGAGTGACCTTTGGCCTCTGAGTGGCATCACAGACACGCAGTTACCATGGAAACAGTCAGGTTGACAGCCATCTCTGATTGGTTCTTAACCAAATAAATAAAACCACAGACTCAGTGTAACTCTCTTCCTGTCTCCTGCAGCTCAGAGTCTGATGCCCCTGCGGCAGAGGGCGGGAGACCCCGGGTTGACGTTTGGCTCTCAGAGGTTAGTTGAGGGGCGTGGCTTATCTCAGGATGGTCGTGGCTCGTCCACAGAGTCCCGCCCCCCAAGTGGACACCCTCGGCAGTATCGCAGCTTCTCCATTGGCCAGATAGAGTTCCTTCCTGTGCTTGCCCCGCCTCTCTCCTCCTCCCTGTCCCACCCTTCTATCGACCTCACTTCCTGTCCTCCTCAGCCAAACTCTTCGTCTTCTTCCTGTGCTGAAGGCTCCGCTCACTTTTCTGCTCTGTTCTCCCGATCTTCTCACTTTCTCCCTCTGGATGCTGCGCCAGACCTCCAGACTCCAGGGGGCGCTGTGGCCAGCCAGAGGCAGCGCTGTCGCTCAGGCAGCTTGGGGTATTCTTCTTCTGTTTTATCACTAATGTAATGAAAACAAGACACAAAATGTGAAACCAGTCAAACCAAGAAATTTAAAAATATTTTGCAGATTTAACCTTCATAGCTAAACTTTGATTGATCTGACATAAATTTTACAAATAACACAAAACTAAGTTTACAAATTTCTTACATTTTGAACCTTCAGTTATTGTCAATGATAAAAATAATAAATTTGTAGAATGAAGAAAAACTACATTTTAATTTTAAAGTTATTGCCTGAGTCTCATGTTTGGTAAAGTTTCATAAATCTTCATAAATCATCGTGATCTCATCTAATGAGAAAAGTGAAAAACATAAACAAAATTTTAAATCCTTCAATGAATGATTAATGTCCCCCCTGAGTTACCAGTGCATACCAATGACTGGTTGTCATGGTAACATCTCCTGCACTATGTTGATTCTAGTTCCAAGATGAACAACTTCTCCTGTCAAAGAGTGCGATTGATTTTTTTTAGACCAAAGCAGTTGGTGGACACAGCTTTCTTTCTCTTTCTCTCCTTTCCACCGTTCAGTAAAAACACTTCTGGTTCTTCAGAATAAAAGCACTTCCTGTTCTGTTCCTTCTGTCTCCCTCTTCATGTCTCTTTATTTGGGGAGATATTAGAGGGCTTAATAGAATAAATGCAAGAGTCTTCCCTGGATCCCTAGGGTCTCTAAATGACCCCAAGCGTCTCTCATTGATTGTTGGGGAATTCCATTGATCCTTACTGTATCCAATTGACCCCTGGGTACTCTGAAGGACCATAAGAATCTCCCATTGAAGGGTTTCCAAGTGACTGCTCTCCCACTGACCACTGGAGAATCCCATTAATCCCTGTGGTCTCCGATTAATCTCTAGGGTCTGCTATTGACTGCTAGGGTCTCTGATTGACTGCAAGAGCCTACCATGGACCACTAGGGTCTTTGATTGACCCCCCAAGGTCTCCCATTGACCCCTAGGCTCTCAGAGACATTCACCAACATATTAAATGTGTATTGATGATTTTGATCATAGCATTGGTCAAAATGTAATATTTGTCACTGATTTCTCAGTTGACTGCAAGTTGTTTTTGTGACTTTTTATTTTTGTGATGCAGAGCACTTTGAATTGGCTTGTTGCCGAAATATGCTATCCAAATAAACATGATTGATTGATTGATTGAGTCTCCAGTTAACCACTATGGTCTCTGATTGACCTCTAGGGTTTCCAAATGGTCACTAGGGTCTCTGATTGACCCCTCATTTTTCAGAGAACCTGGGGTGTGACGAAGGCTCTGGTCCATTCTAATCATCTCCTCCTCTTCCTCTCAGGGACATCATGAGCCGCTCAGACTCTGACTCCGCCCTTGCTCTGTCTCTCAACGAATCACGCGCTCTGCATCACTCCAGGCCACATCTTCTGGACTCCAGGCCCCACCTCCTGCAGGCTCAAAGCTCTGCCCACAGAGGAGGTGGAGGCCTGGAGAAGAGCTCCAGCCTAGTGGAGCTGAGAGGCCCCTCCTCTGCCCTCACCTCTGCCTGCTCCACCCATTCCCTCTGCATCGCCGCAGATGACAGTGCTGCCTTCCTGTCCTCGTCCGCCTCGTCCAGCTCATCCGGTATCGGACAGGGAGCTGGTGTCCAGCCGTCCAACCTGAGGAAGGACAGAGCAGATGGTCAGGAGGCGTCCGTTAGCCGCAGGAAGAAAGCTTTCTACACCATCTTCAGGAAACGGAAAGACAGTCCGGACACTGTGAGCCAGAGATGAAGACTCCTGGGTCAGGATGGAACATTGTCTTCATCACCCAGGAAAGAGGAGGAGGAGTCAAACACCAGCAAGGAGCTCAACTTCAGTCAGCAGCTCCACCATAAAAACTCAACCTGTGAAAATCCTTTTCTGCTCTTGGAAAAAATTAAGATAATAAAACAATCAAAATATTTCTCATTTTTTCCCTCATTTCTTTGTAGAAACATATTTTAAAGAATGAAATTATTTATTCTCTGCAGATTGTTTAGATTCCCAACCTGTGTTTATTTTATTTCTGTAAATATTCAATTTCTTGCACTTTTTCTGGTTTCAGTTGGAAAACATGCAGCTGCTCCAGATGATGGATATAAATTAAACTTTTAATCACTAAACGCGTCTCTGAGCCGTTAATCCCAGTTTAAACAAATCGAACACATTATGATGGGAGCAGGTGATCAAGATCTCCTCTCCCTCCTCCTCAGGGCTGAGCTTCAGCTGTCAGCAGGTGGCAGCACTGAGCCACAGTACCACAGAAACCAGTAGAGACCAGTATCTGGACTGGGAGTGAAATCAGCAGGTTCTAGATTAGGGGTGAGCAACTCCAGGCCTCGAGGGCCGGTCTCCTGCAACTTTTAGATGTGTCTCTACTTCAACACACCTGAGTCAAATAATGAGGTCGTTAGCAGGACTCTGGAGAACCTGACTGCACTGAGGAGGTGATTCAGCTGTTGGATTCAAGTGTGTTGGACCAGGGAGACATTAAGAGCAGCAGGACACCTGACCTCCAGGACCAGGATTGCCCACCCTTGCTCTAGAGCCAGAGGTGGGAACATGGATCCGGTTCTGGAGTTACAGAATGAAGTGAAAGTTTAATACGTCCATGAAAAGAAAAATAGATTTTATTGAGAAAAGAATGCCGATTTGATATTTAACCACTGAAGATTCTCCTGATCCTGAAACAGCGCCACTAGTGGCCACCTGAGAAACTTCATGCCATCCATCCATCCATCCACCCATCCATCCATCCAGCACTGAGTCAGTGACAGGTACAGACTCAGTGCGGTATGACGTTTGTAGTGAGCAGAAATGACTCCTCCATTCCTCCATCCATCCTCTCTCAGTCTAAATAATTTCAGGCAGAAGAAACCAACTCATCCAACCTTCAGTCTCTGTTTCTATGTGCTTTTCTATGGTGATTCATCTGCAGCCTGTTTCTGTAGATGTTTTCGGTTCCTGGTACAATGAAGGTTCTGAAGGTTCTGGTCGGATTTTGTCAGTCAGCTGCTGCTGTTGAGCAACATCTCCATCCTGTTTCTGGGAGCGACTAGTTTTCACCTTATAAGGTTTCCTCTTTCATCATCACCGTCTCTTCCTGTCTGCTAACTCCGCCCCTCCAACCACTTCCTGTCTTTCTGCTGCGCCGCCAAACCGCTGCGTCTGATTGGACCAGGTAGTTCATGTGTGGAGCGAGCAGAACCATGCTCTTTCCTCAGGGTTCCACTCTGAGACCCAACAGAACCTCCAGCTGGGTTCAGACGGCCATGATGACAGTAAAAGAGAGAACCGAGACCTGAAGAGGGAGCAACTTCCTCCTGCAGATCAGCAGCAGCTTCCTCTTTATCAGTCCAAGCTGAGCATCACAGCAGATAGGATCTGTGAAGGTTTTCTGATTGTTGGTACCAGACAGGCCCAGGTGGTTCAAAACTCAAAACCGTCTCAGGTCAACACAGGACGGTCTGAAACAGAAAGCATCCAGTGAGCCACTGGAGGTCAAAGGTCAGGAGATGGGCCGACTGAAACACAACTACTAATTAATTTAGTGTAAAAGTTAAAAACAAAAGTCAGACATGCAAACAGGAGCAGGTGCACACCCCCCTACCCCTTTGATGACATCACTTCCTGATCATTTACATTAAACCATGAACTAACCCAGATGGCCTGTTTCAGTTTTCATAACTTTAGTTTTCCTCAGAGTTATTAACTTTTTAACTTGAACAACCACTGTCTGTTTTAGTCGCCTCCAGTTTGTGACCGGCCACATAGATAGACGTTAAAATGAAACAGACATGGCCATCTGAATGTTAGCACCAGATGGCCATATCTGGCCTCAAAGTCTCCAAACCTGATCAAACCCGCATGTTTGATCAAAAACAAAATTTATTTGTTTCATCTGCAAATAAAACACATTTTATCATTTTTTAAGTTTCTATATCGATGATGTGCAATAAAAGGTTTCTGGGCCTAAAACTGCTCCCTGTGGGACACCACCAGTAACCTGAAGGCCTGGCCACACGCAGCCACAGCTTCATAAACAAATCTCTCCACCGCATCGATTTAAAAAACATCAAACACAAAGGACTGTTGTCTGCCCAAAGCGTTGTTTTACACAAACCTGTAGGGTGCAGTGTAGCACTAAGCTACATCCTGTTAGCCAATCAGATTGTTTCAAAAACAACCATTACTTCCTGTTGGGAATTAAACATGGCGCCAGGTCTGAATTAGAATATAAAGTTATTGAAAAACAAGACAAAGTCAATTGGTGTCAAATCCGGTCTGTGTGAATATCTGCTTTTTTTTTATCACAGACTGGATCCTAAAACTGTTTTCCTGTACACACACAAACACAAATACAGAGCTTTCCAACGTCTATATTTTCATAAATAATAATTTTTAGTGATATTAAACTGAGTTTTCATGTGAATGTGTTCATTCAAATGTAATCCGCTGCACCACTCCTCCTCTACCATGCTTTTGAAATCTTTTTTGCCTTTTTGAATCCTTTCTGGTTTCTCTGCAACAGAAATGATCTAAAAGTGAGAAGATTCATGAAAAAGACCATTTTTTTGGTCAGCTGTTCTCATTCTGAGCTGAGATCAGCTCGGTTCCAGCAGCAGATATCAATGAGTTTATCAACACAAACATGGCCACCATGTGACAGAACATGATCTGCCTCTCTCTCTCTCTCTCTCTCTCTCTCTCTCTTTCTCTCTCTCTCTCTGCCAGTAGAGAGCGGAGGTCTCTCTCTAGACGTGACTCCGGCTCTATATTTAACCCCAGCCCCTCCCACCCTCTTTCACACATACTCGACATATTGAGGCGGCTGAGAGACGACCAGCAGGATGGAGGTAAAGCTCTCAAACTTTCTGTTGCTGCTGTTGCTGCTGGGTTTGCTGTGTTCTGCTGGGCGTTCGTGGAAGAGGCCCAGAAATCCCAGCAGCGGCTCATGAATCAGACGAACAGAGTCTTGAAAACGACTCTGTTCGTTTTCAGGACCTGCAGGGTAAACTGGGTGGTGAAGAGCGAGCAGGCGCTAACAGGAAACCAAAGTGTGCATCAGGTTTTGTCGACATTACAGTTGTGGATTCTAAGGTGTCGTCAGATAATTTGAGACTTTTATCACCTTCAGTCAGGCAGCGCAGACGGAAATCTGAACGCAAACATCACAAAACTTCTCATAATTTTCTGAATTTGCTTGATGCGTCTTTAAAACGGGTCAAACGTGCGTCTGGTGGCTTTCCTCTGCAGTTTCAGCTCCTCAGTTCTGGAGTACCTCAGGGCTTCATCCTCAGTCCTCAGTTGCTCTGCATTGATCAACCATTTGATTGACAAATACAAACCTGCAACATGTCAACCAGAAACACGAACCTTTCAGACCAAACATGGACTTTTATCAGCTCTTCTCTTTGCCTCCACCACCATCTGTTTCAGATGTGAACATGGCCCAGATGTTAGCTGATGCACATGCTAAGTGGTGACTTTCTGCTTTGTTATCAGTATCCTCTTGAGAGAACAGAAGTCAGAGATCTTAAAAGGTTTAATTCCAACCTTTCAATGTAAAATTAAACCACATGATGCTCAAACAACAACAGACGACACGCTACTGCAGTCAACGTTTCATAAACACGAGAGTTAAATCTGAAAACCACGCCCACTTTTTCTGTTCCTTCTTTGTAAGAAGGAACCTCCACGGCGGTGGAGGTTCCTTCTTACAAAGAAGGCGGTGGAGGTGGTGAACCTGGACTGGACCATGATGCCTTCATGGAGTCACTGTGAGTCCGTCTAGGTCATGAACAGCATCAGGATCTCAAACACAGCAGCAGAAAGACTCAGGCAGAACAGAATGGAGGTGCTGCAATGCCCTAGTCAAAGTTCAGACCTTAAACTGACTGTAGTGTATTTTTTCCCCTGCCAATGTTTGTTCATAAAAAAGGATAATGGCTTGTATTGTTTCTCTGACGTTGGCTGATGGCTGATCATCAGGTTATTGTTTTATTAAAGTTTGATGCTTCTGCTCTGGAGACGTTAGTAGGAATATTGAGACACGGACAGAAGAAAGGAGATCTGAAAACTAAATGAGGAACAACCAAAAGGCCTTTGATCAGATGTTTTTAAGCTGCATTTTTCATAATTTCCTTAGATGCTCTCTACTGTTAAACTCCTGACTCTCTGCTGTTCTGTTCAGTTCGCCAGTCTGAATACAGACTGAAGTTTCTCTTCTGAAAATATCACAAGTTTTTCAGAACTAGAGGAAAAACTCCACCTGCCAGGTCCTGAAACAGGATCTGAGACATGATGAATCGTGATTTCTACTGAAAGCTGTTTAGGAATCACCCGTTGGAGATGAAATCTGTTTTTCTGTTTGTCAAACGTCTCTTTGGAAGTTTCCATTGATCCAATCAAAGGAATGGAAATAAACCAGTTCCTTCAGACAAGATGGTGCAAAAGAGGCTAAAGATTTGGTTTAAAACTGTTTCGTTGTTAAGATGTCTGCTACATGTTAACACAACACTAGTTTATCAGCCTTTTACGTCTAGATCAATCAACACCAACTATAAACCTAGATCTACGGTATATACAGATGCTTAGAGTCAGAAGGTTATCCATGCAAAACATACAGAAGATCCAACAGTTGATAAGAAACAGTGAATTATACTGACTTACAATTTGCTCTCACAAAGCACTGTGAATATGAGCTAGCAGATGGCTACACATCAACACAACAACAAAGTCTTCATAAAGAGAAAAACAGATATAAAAAGCGATCAGGTGTGCATGTGTGTCAGATTAACTGGTTTTATAAAAAGCTAAGCTAACTTCATGCTAAACTGAGATCACGTAAATCAACTAAGGGTAGATTTTCCTTTACAAGAGTTGAGAAAGCTAAAACAAGCTAAGATAATCCAAGATATTATTGGCTTAAGTAGGCCATGAAGAGCAGAAACAAGCCAAAAGCTAAGACAGTCTAATGTACATTTAAGCAGGTTACACTAAGATAAGCAAAGATAAGATGAACTAATTTAGGATAAAACTGGTAAAGCTAAAGTGGGATAAAGCAAGCTAAATTAAGATAAACAATGCCAGTTATTTATTAAGCAGACTAAGGTAAGATATGCCTTAAAATTTAGCTACCTTATCTTAGATAAGCTACTTTAGCACAGCATATCTTAGTTTAGCTTACTTTAGCTAAACTAAGACGCACATCTTAGCTAAACTAAGACTAAGATGCCAACTCAGAAATATAAACTTCTCTGCATTTTTATGATCCTCAGTCTGTATTGGATGTATGGTTTTGCTTTAAAATCCCTCAGAGTTCAGTAGCAGCCAGTCAGCGGTTCACTCATGGTAGTTATTAGAGCTGACAGGAAGTAGATTACCAATTAAAGATGGCAGTTGTTTACTCATCTGAAATCTATAGATAAAAACATTCATGATGTCTGCAGAGGGTTGAAGATGATGACAGAGATCAGCAACGAGTCGGAGGCATAAAGAATAAAACATAAAGAAGCACGAAACTCTGTGAAGAATCTGCAGTTTATCACTGATCAATCGCAGAAACACACATATTTCCAGAATATTAGCAAATTTATTTGAAGCGCTTATCTAAAATATTCAAAAGGAAATGCAGTTTGGAAAGCTAACAGTTAATATAACTCTCAGCTAAAACAAGCTAAATAAGTCAAAATAGGCTAATCTATAAAAAGCTAATGTGATATAAGCTAAAGCAAGATAAGCTAAGGTAGGCGATAGTCAGCTAATATAAACTAATCTGTTTATTATTGGTTTTAAGGTTGTTTATAGTTTTGTGAGTGTATTTCTCGGTTTAAATGTTTTCTTTATTTTATCTCATTTATTGATCTTAAATATACATTCACTGGGTTTATTGATTTTATGGCCATAATAGCTTTTTGTTGTTATTTATTAACTGTATTTTCTATGAGTGATCCATTAGTCTTCTAGTTATTAGCAGCTTTATGATTGTATTTAATATTTTGGTTGCATAAATAGCTTTAATGTTTTCTGGCTTTGTAGTGGTTTTAGGGTTATTTAACTTTTGATAAATTATTTGTGAGTTTTATGGTCTTTACTTATTTCTTGATTTTTTGGTTATTTATTGAATTTTGCGTGTCTCTGAATCAGATGCAGTGTGTATTTGTGTTGCTCAGACAGTAAAATCCTTCAGTTTATTGATGAACGGCTGTAGATCAGATGATAGAGCAGTAGAAGTCCAGAACTGGACCGGACCGGTCCGTTCCTCTCCAGCACCGACCCTGACAACCAGAACCTCCTTCAAACAAACAGCAGCAGCAGGAAGTGGGCTAACGGCCGCTCTCTTTCGTCACTTTCCTGCCTCTGAGGAAACAACGAGTGAACCCGAGTTCATTATCTGCTGAATGTCAGCTATGTGGAGCCTTCAGCCGAGCCTGACACTGACCGTCGCCACGGCAACAGCTGGGCCAGACAGCAACACCCACCCACTGTGGGGTCAGGTCCAGATGGACACAGACCCAGAGACAGAACCAGAGTCAGAACGGGAGTCAGAACCGTTTCCTCTGGACTTTTGCTGTTTTTCACCAGAATGATTCAGAATCGTCTTCAGATTAAGCTTTTCTCGCCCTGCAGTCTGGTTGTTTTTAGACTAATTGAACTAAAATGACATTTTGATCTAAACGCGCTGCAGTTTAAGATTACAATGTACCGTGGGGTAAAACATGAACAGCAAAAATATTTAAGTATGAAGACTATGCAGCAGATTAGTTTGCTACAGTGGCTCAGAGAAGTGTGGGGGCCACCAGGGGGCGCCGTGGGGACCTGATAAGGCTGCAGAGAAGATGAGAAAAAAACATTTAAAAACTTTTTAAAACTTTTTAATCTGAAAATTTTCACAATATATTTAGTTTAATGTTTTGAATAATTTTTTATATAAAATATAAGTTGAAATAAATTATTTAAATGTTATTTCTGATTGACTGCCAGTCAAATTCACCAAGCTGCTCCTCAGGCAAAAGAAGCTAGCAAGAAATGGAAAAGTTCCTGACCAGAAAAAGACCAAAGGAACCAACACTGCTGAAACAAAACATCAAAACTGTGGGAATAAAATAAAATCTGATGTGATTCATATAAAATATTATATATTTTCTTAGAACCAAGAGAGAATTGAGATGAAAAAATGTATCTGGTAATAAAACTTTCCATCACAGAACTCATGGCTAGCTAAAGTCAGACGGTATGATGCAACATTTATGCTAAATGAATGGAATGATTATTGAATAGTGAATAAAAAACATTGTAAAAGTTGATGTTTCTTTACATACTGCGTAGGATTGTCTATGGGTTTGAGGAGATCAGAGGTCAATGCTGTTTGGAGGCCATGAATGGAAAAATAAATTTTTATTTATAACTAATTTTACATGCAAATCTCAAAGTGTGAAGGAAGGAAGGAAGGAAGGAAGGAAGGAAGGAAGGAAGGAAGGAGGGAAGGAGGGAGGGAGGGAGGGAGGGAGGGAGGGAGGGAGGGAGGAAGGAAGGAAGGAAGGAAGGAAGGAAGGAAGGAAGGAAGGAAGGAAGGAAGGAAGGAAGGAAGGAAGGAAGGAAGGAAGGACGGACGGACGGACGGACGGACGGACGGACGGACGGACAGGAGGTTGACCTGCCGTGTTTTACCTGCAGAATGAGGCTCCACCCCGCCGCTCCGTGGCCGAACTGGCAGGAAGGTTCAAAGATCAGACTCCCGACCCGAGCGGCACCGCGGGGAACCAGGTGAGTGTCACCTGCACATAAACAGGAAATATGGAGAATATAAATGTTTAAATGTCATGTTGCTATTCACCAGGATAAGCCTGTGAGGCGGCGGCCGCCTCGGACCCTGCAGCTGCCAAACCAGAACCCAGAGCAGAACCAGGTGAGACGCCATCAGCCAATCACAGTCTCACAGTGGTTACTGCAGCTTTATCCACATTTAAAAAGATTAGGAATGAAAACGTTTCAAAGACTGAAAAATCCTAAGATTTCATTCTGAAACTTTTAGATTATAAGAAAAAACATAATTTAAATAATTATAAATTATAAGAAAAAAACCCAGCGGGGTGGTAACGACCACCAGCCCTGCTGTCTAACCCCAACCCTAACCCCATCTGAAAGACAATAAAAGACTAAAAGATTAAATATAAATATGTGCAAAAAGTACGACAAATACATAAAAACATGAAATACAGAAAACTAAAGCAGCAAAATCACTCAAAACAAAAAATAAATGAGAATTTTCTGTCCTGAAAACAAAAAACTAAGTTATTAATATTTAACTTTTATAAAGAATATTATATTTCCTAGCACTGTCAATCAACCTCATGTGCACACTGCTAAATGTTGTAATGGTGGAGACCGTTTATCTGACATCATAAGTAGCTATGCTAAATAGCCTTAGTATTCACAACAGGCTATGCTAGCTAGCACTGGGAGAAGGCAGAGGAGGTGGTACCAAACTGTCATGGTGACATTTTCAACATGTTAAAGATGTGTTGTTTTTTTTTTTATTAAAGTTTGTATATGAACTGCGGATGAACCAGGAAACAGGAAGTTGATGTTTTATTTGAACTGGTTTGATTTCGGGGTAACGGTTCTGTCTGTTTCAGCCCCCATCAGGCGTCTCGTCTCCACCCAAAGCCAAGAGGAACTCGGCTCTGATCGAGAAGCTCCAGGTGAGTCCAGCCGCTCTGACATCACTGTGACGTCACTATGATGTCAGAGTGACATCACTTTCTGTGTGCTCAGGCCAACCTGGTGCTGGGCTCGCCCACCGCCGCGCCGCTGAAGAGCCCCGGACTGAGGACGCTTCCTGCTGGCTTCACCCCACCCTCCCCGGGCGCTGTCCCCCCGGTTTCCATGGTAACCCCCACCAGCCCCGCCCCCACAGAAAGCCCCACCTCCTTTGAGGCTCCGCCCTCAGCCGCAGAGGGAAACATCCTGCCTAGCATTAACAAGGTGAGCAAGAAACTGCTCATTACCTATGTAATATCACTAATGACATCACTGCTGACCTTTTCTGTGATTGGTCCGTCTCCAGGGCAGACCACGGGGCTCCATCAGGCGGCGTCCTCCGTCCCGCCGTCACAGGAAGTCCAGCAGCGGGGATGATGCAGGACTGGGACAGGAAGGGGTGGAGACACACCCGGAGTCCTGGAATGCGGGGAGTCAGGGGGACGCCATGGAGGAGGGACAGGGGGGACCTGGAGGGGAGGAAGAGGAGGGAGAGGTGTTCAAAAAGGAAACCACATCATCGCCAGAGTTGAAGGAAACCCATGAAGAAGAAGAGACGAAGAGAAACAGTGCGAGGGAGACAGAGGAAGAGGATGGGACATCTTCATCACAGCTGAGGGGAGAGGAGGAGGAGAAAAAAGAGGAGAAAAAGGAGAAAAAAGAGGGGGAAAAGGAAGAGGAGAAGAAAAAGGAGAAAAAGGATGAGCAAGAGGAGGAGAAAAAAGAGGAGAAAAAGGAAGAAGAGGAGAATAAAAAGGAGAAAATAGAGGAGAAAAAGGAGGAGGAAGAGAAGAAAAAGGAAGAAGAGGAGGAAAAGGATGAGGGAGAGGAGGAAAAAGAGGAAAAACAAAAAGAATCGACTGATGGAAGAAGGAAGGAGGAAGAAAAGATGGAGGTCTGATTTCTGATCGTTTGAATGGTTCCATCTGTAGACTGAGGGAGAAACTATAAGTATTCATACCCCAGCAGCTGGATCAGAACCAGGAAAAAGACTGAAACCAAATTAAGTTTGAAAAACTGGAAGCCAGCGATTAAATTGGAGCTGGTTCTGCTTCCTCTCTTGGTCCATTTCTACTTTGGTTCTGATCCAGCAGAACTAAATATAAATACTTATAGTTTCATCTACACTAACAGATCAAACTTTGTCAGAACCACCCAGAATGTGATCTTTATCTAGTTATTATGATGCTTTTATTTTGAAATGAGGACGCAAGCACCTACAATATAAAAATAGCTTAAGTATTTTATAGTAAAAAAAAAATTTAGGTTATCTTTAATTAGTCATCACTTCCTGTCATTGGATGCTATCGCCATGCTAATTGGTTGTTTGAGTCAGAAAAAGATGTGGCTAAAAGACTCACTGAAGCATTCAGACATTAAAGGTCCAAATGACCCACACCGAGCCAAACTGGGCCGGTTCTGAGCCAGAACTCGGGAGTGAAACCAGGGTTTTCTCTGACCTATTTTCGTGTTTCTTCGACAGAGTTCTTCCCGATGAGGAATCGGACGTTTGGCCGAGTCAGAGCGAGGTCCCTGTGACGTTGAGCCCCTGGATTGCAGAGCGGGAAACCCTGCGGCAGAAACACTTTGGGGAAAATGGCCGCCGATGCTGGGTAGAGAAATGTCGGAAAACTCTGAACTACCGTTTGAAACTCAGACAGGAAACTCTTCCTGAAGCTTTAGTGAAGCTCCAAAAGCAGTTTTTACTAATACAAGCTTTTCCACACTGCGGCGCTGCATTTAATATTTTTTTTAGGAACAATGTGAATTTTGTGTGTGTGTGTGGGGAGGGTGGGAGAGGTTGTAATGGTTTCTTGCTGTTTGGTGTCTGAAATTTTGACGTTAATTTCTACAGTGTAAAGAATCAAAATCAGTTTTATCAATGTTCAGGGCTGTGCGAAAAAAAAACACATAATGCCTTATTCTGGGGTAATTAATAAAAAATAACTTTTTACAAATATAAACTGAATTTTTTTTTTGTTTCATTTTAACTGCTAAAAAAGCTGATATAAAGTCACTTCTGTGGTTGGATGGATTACCCTACTAATTATACCTAATAAGTTAAAAACAAACCAACCCACTCTGAACTAAGAGTGAACTAAACCAACTTGATGTTATTTTTGCTTAGCTTAATTAAGCGAAACTAAGTTAGGCTAATGTTAGGTGTTAGGATTTGATGCTGAAGCGTGTTGGTCAAATGGTAGGTGATAGGTATTTTCTCAAACCTACATAAAAAAGAAAGAACCACAGACAACGTATATGAGTTTTCAACCAAACTTCTGTAGAAGTGAACTGCTCCAAGCCGCTCACCATGTGTTCTGAAAACCTTCAGTTTGTTTGTCTCTTTTATTAGCAAGAAGGGTGTGAAAAGGAATGGAGGGGTGAAACCCCACATCCTATCTTCACAGTAGAATGTGGATTCAGAAACAAAGAAGGGGGACACAGAAATTTAATTAACACACAGATAGGTTTACAGCTCAGGAGTATCCCAGGAAGATCTAAGTCACTATCTGTAAACATGCTTGAGATTAAGGAAGATTTAATTGTGTCTCCATAGTTTCAACAAATTTGAACACTGAACCTCTAAATAGAAAAACAACTAGTAACATAAAATTACAAATGTAAGAATGATAACAAACATAATTCTAACAGTAGGCTAAGCCATTTGAGCCTAGTTTAGCATTCGATTGGCATACTCAGATAAACTGACCCAGCTAAAATAATCTAACTAAGATAATATCAGTTTAATTAGATGAGCTTAAATGAGCTTAAAGTAATATTGGTTGAGATTAATTTCTTTTAGTGTTATACTTTAGCTTAGCTTACCTTTAATTTAGAATGGTCTAGTTTAAGATTAATTTATCTTAGATGAGCTGTGTCAGAGTAGCTTTTCTTGGTAGTTTATTTTAATCTGTCTCAGGTTAGTTTAGTTAACTTGGTTGGGTTATGTTTAACATGATATGAATTAGCTTAGTTAAGCTTTAGTTTAGCTTACCTAAGATAAGGTAACATACAGCATGCTAAGCTAAACTAAAGATAAGTATGGTTAGCTAAGATAAGAGTTTAACTATTTCAGCTTATTAAACCAAGCTAAACCTAAAGAAGCTAAACCACGCTAATTTAAATCAAGTTAACGGTTAACCTAATGATCAGATAAAGAAAGAAGAGAAGATAATCTACAGTGGTAAATGTAGTGGATTGGCAAAGAGTGAAAAAAAAAAACAAAGTCCAAAGAATGGAAACAAAAATTATTCACTCAGATAATCAGAAAACCATTTAAGGAAGAAATCTGTCAAAGTGAAATCTTTAACCTTTAAAGTAGAGGTGCCCAAAGTGCAGCCTGACGGCCACTTGCAGCCCCCTGGATGATTTTGTGTGGCCCCTTGCTAAATATCTTTTAGGGTGATACATTTTACAAATAAATCTTAAAGCAGTTTAAAAAATGTTCTGTAAAATACACATTTGTAAATTATTGTCCTGCTTTTTTTCATCCCTTTTACCTCCATCAGTCACTCTTACGTAAGTTAAATCAGTAAATTGTAACCCTGACTGATTTTGTTATTAATCTTAAATGATTTACAGAACTCCTTCCTAAAAAAATCTATTTTGTTTGTCTCAATAAAATTTTACATTTATAAGTTTATTTGAGCAGATAAACGATAAATGTTACATGACTCTTTGGATTTAATTTTTAAAAAAAAGTGTCCTATACTGAGCATGCTCAGTGAGGATTTTCCTCGGCTGGCTGAGGAGCTGTAATCTGCGGGGACTCCTTCTTGGAAAAGCAGGATTTGATGCTGAAGCATTAGCTGGCTAGCTGCCACTGCCGGCGCCTCAATCTGATTCTGCTAAGCTGTTTGATCCTCAGATTGAGGCGTTGTAGCCTGAAATAAAAACCAGCAGCATCAGGAGTGGAAATAGCTTCGTCGCTGCCAAGAACCACCCAAGTTACCGCAACACCTTGCCATGACGGACAGCTGCTGCTGCCAAAGCCAAAGGTCAACCAAACACCTGGACCGCATGGCCCAGGAGGCTTTGCTGCTGGAGGAACCAATCAGAGAGAAGAAGAGTCTGCATGGCGGAGAAATCCTGAAGAACCAAACAGCACCGATCTCTGGAACCATGGACCAAACATGTAGAGTCGGGTGTCCAAAGGGTGGCCCGGGGCCCATCTGTGGACCCTGGGACAATTTAATATGGCCCCCTGACTGTAGTTCAAGAATGGTATTAATTTGTCCCTCTAATGGACACTTTTATCATTTTTTAGCATGATTTTCAGTGAGAAAATTAATTAATAATTAATTCTTTGAATAGCTGAATTTTATTTTAATTTCATAGTAAGTAAACATCCAGCAACTTTTTACATAAAAAAAACACTGGAGCATATTTATTTTTTATTAAACTTGGTTAGTAAAATAAACTTTTTTTGAAGAAAGCTTTTCCGTTTTGTTACTGAGAATAGAATTAAAAAAATTATTAAATAAACTGAAAAAAAAAAAAGTTAGAAAACTGCCCACCTTTACATAATACAAAGAATGTTGCAATTTTGTTTAATTAAAATATTGCATATTTAATTTATTGCTAAGCATAAAAAAACAACATAATTTTACATGAACATTATTTTGCGTTTTAAGTTTGAAAATCAATATGATTATTTCAGCCGTGGGATTCTGGCCCAGGATGCAAAAAGTTTGGGCACCCCTGATGTAAAGAAGCTTCGACTATTAAAATGTTTTATTCACAATTCAATAATTAGTGTAAAGGTGTACTTACTAACATAGAACAGTTGGGGTGTACTTACTTTAACCTCTTTCGTCTGTTATACTAATGTACACTGTTCCATCCAAGATGTACTTACTTTAACCTAGATGAAAGAGGAAAGATGTTAAAGTAAGTACACCCCAGATGAAAGAGGGTGTACTTACTTTAGCCCTTTGTGTGGTAGTTGTGTCTATGAGCGAGGCTTCATGAGTTTGGTTTTATTGGTTTGAGCCCATTACTGGACCTCCTTCTGGTCCAACGGAACCGGACCAGCTGACAGAACCGGAGGATCAGGAGTTTATTATGGAGCAGAACCGACCTGAACTTGGGATGAAACTTTCCCGAACCTGCTCCAGAACGGTGCCGCTGCCGGTTATTTTCATCCTTGCGGGTCGAACCGGGCCAGCCGGTTACGTAAGCCCTGTGGTTCTAGACCCAGATCTCGGTGTCCAGAACCGCTGGCAGCGCTGCGGCTCATCCCATTAGCGGTTTATTTTCGGAGCGTCGCTGATTCTCCAGAACCTAAGCGGGTTACACACAGAGCTGTGACTTTTGCTCTGCGGTCACGGCAGCCCGGTTCTGCCGCTCTCTGGGTCCGCGGTGCCGGAGCTGCAGCCATGGGGAACCACGGCTCCAACCTGGACGACATCCTGGCCGAGGACATGCACCACTGGTACAACAAGTTCATGAAGGAGTCTCCGTCCGGACTCATCACGCTGTTCGAGCTCAAAGCAATCCTCAACCTGAAGGGCATCACGGAGAACGCCAACAGCTACGTGGAGCAGGTCTTCTTCACCTTCGACATGGACGGGGTGCGTGCGCAGGCTGGGGGGGAGACAGGGGTTCCTCAGGGCTGATGGTTGGGGTTCCTTAGGGCTGATGAGTGGGGTTCCTTAGGGCTGATCAGTGGGGTTCCTTAGGGCTGATGAGTGGGGTTCCTCGGGTTTGATAGTTGGGGTTCCTTAGGGCTGATGAGTGGGATTCCTTAGGGCTGATCAGTGGGGTTCCTTAGGGCTGATGAGTGGGGTTCCTCAGGATTGATGGTTGGAGTTCCTTAGGGCTGATGAGTGGGATTCCTCAGGGCTGATGGTTGGGGTTCCTTCAGGCTGATGAGTGGGGTTCCTTAGGGCTGATGAGTGGGGTTTCTTAGGGCTGATGAGTGGGGTTCCTCAGGGTTGATAGTTGGGGTTCCTTGGGGCTGATGGTTGGGGTTCCTTGGGGCTGATGAGTGGGGTTTCTCAGGGTTGATAGTTGGGGTTCCTTAGGATAGGGTTAGGGGTCAGATCCCACTCAGTGAAGCAGAACCATGCCTGGTTCCAGCAGAGCAGCTCTGAAAACTGCAGCAGTTTTAAATCTGAGGCTCATGGAACTGTTATGGGACGCTTCATGCATGAAAACAGGACAAACATAGGTCTGACCAGAATGTTTCATAACGACGGAGGTGTTAGAGATCACAACCAGGTCAACCAGAAGGTGATTGGATTCTGAGATGGATGGATGGATGGATGGATGGATGGATGGATGGATGGATGGATGGATGGATGGATGGATGGATGGATGGATGGATGGATGGATGGATTTTTATTCTTTGATCATATTAATATAAAATCCCTCAGATTCTCTGTCATCTAATCAGAACCAGGAACCAGAACCACTGCTGTGCTGTGTTTGGGTTTGGTAACTGTAGTAACTGGGTCGGCTCTGGTCCTGGACTCCTTCATCAGAAGTGGACAGGGATGGACCGGTTCTTCATAATATAGAATTCTGACTGGGTTCCTGATTCCAGAACCAAACAGAGTTAGAGACCTGAACAGAACCGGGTCACTAACTCTGACTAATCACTAAGGTCCAACAGAACCAAATGACCTCTGACCTCCAGCTCAGAGCTCTGCTGATCTGGACCCGATCAGCATCTCTGAGAGAAACCAGAGAATATTCCTGGTCCAAACCGGGTTCTGCTGTCCATCGGAAGCTGCTCAGTAAGGTTCCTCCAGGTCCTGGGTCGGTTCCTCCAGGGTTATGGTTCTGTCTGCAGGAACCAGATCTGGGTTTTATGGGTTTTAATGCCCTGGGTTGTGTCTGCAGGACGGCTACATTGACTTTGTGGAATACATCGCGGCCATCAGCCTGCTGCTGAAGGGAGAGATCAACCAGAAGCTGAAGTGGTACTTCAAGCTGTTCGATCAGGACGGGAACGGGAAGATCGATAAGGATGAGCTGGAGACCATCTTCACGGTGACGCTCTCTTCTTCTACATTTAAAAACCCAAAGCATGTTGGACCCTCTAGGCTTCTGTAGTAGCTCCATTACTCAGCTAATTAATGTGTCAAACCATCAGATTAAATCCACCTAAACCGTAAAAACTCTGCCACCTACTGGCAGAAATCGGCACCCACCTGCAGCCAGCAGGAACATGAAATCCAGGGACATTACAGTATTAAGAGGAAACCGTCCAGAACCTTGAGATGCCTCTGGAGGACGGAGGTCATCCTGAAACATTCACTATTGGCCGCTCCATTCTCTAAGCTGCTTGTTCTTTGTTCAGGAGCTGAAAAAAGTAGAAAAGTAAAACCGTCTGAGCTCCTTAAAATCACCTTAAAGACTTGAACAGCAGATTAATCCTAATCTATCAGGTAGAAATGGTACACAGAATTTATTAAGATTAACTTTGGAGTTCAGCTTCTGCTGGTCAGTTTAGCTTCAGAAGCTCCATTCTGGGTTTCCCTCTACAGGCTGCTGTTTGCAAAGTTAAAGATAATAATTGCAATAATTGGGCTTATGTTATAAAATAAATAAATGTGGCTTCATTAAGTCACATTTTAGCCACGTTATTCATTAATCTGTAAATGTGTAATATTTAGTTCGAAGCTAAATATTTAGATTTCTATTTAATTTGAAACTTAATAGCTACAAGAAAACTTTATTTTGAAGAGAAATAATTATTTTGCTAATGAGTATGAATCTAAATATTTAGTTTAATAAGTACTTAAATTGAAGCTAAATAGTTAGCAAGCAAAAATATTTATTTTGAAAACAGTTTCTCGCTGTTTAAAGGTAAACATTTAGCTCGCTAAATAAATAATTAGCTTGATAACTTAATATTTACTTTGAAGCTAAATATAGTCCAGACGGTTCTGATCGGTCATACACAGGAAAGCTTCAAACACTCAGGAACAAACCGCTTAAGTTTTGGAGACTTGTCTTCTGGTCTGGTTCTGATGAGTGGAGCAAACATCTGTCTACTTCTCATCTTCCTCACTGCAGAAGGCTAAAAATACCAACCGGGTCCAAAGAGAGAGAAAGTTCCTGAAGGTTTAAGGAAATCCAAGTCAGCAGCCAACAGAGATTAACTCTGAAATTAGCCTGGTGCTAATCTGCTGAATGAACTCTCAACTCTCTGTACTTAGAGTTGTCTGGTTCACCAGAACATCACTGGGTCCAACAGAACCACCTGGAAGGCTTTGCTATTATTTATCATCAGTTTTAATCTTTTATTATCTGATTTAATCGCAGATTCCAGCAGTGGGCTCAACTAGCTAAAATGTTAGCTGTGCTAACCCTACAGCACAACTCATAAACATTAGTTCTGGTGACGCTAAAGTGCTTCACCAACATGATAATTATCAGAAAGCTAATGCTAAAGAACTAATTCAACCATGTTGAAACAAGCAATGTGTCAATGACACATCAGAGATTATTGCTCTCTCCACAAAGTCTGGGAACTTTATTTGGCTAAGCTAAGTGTGCTAAACAAACAATTATCTCTGCTGTTAGTGGGTTAGCCTAGGACACCAGTGGATGTTTGGTGCTGTCAGATGGACAAGCAGGAGGTCCCTTGTTCTGATTAGTTTGATGACAGATCAGGACCAGAACCAGAACCAGAATCAGAACCAGTCTCTGTTTGAACACTGTGTTTGTCTCCCCCTGCAGGCCATCCAGGACATCACCCGGAACAGGGACATCGACCCAGAGGAGATCGTGACACTCATCTATGAGAAGATTGACGTGAAGGGTGAAGGTAAGAACAGCGCTCCGCTTCCCGTCCAGAGCCGGACTGGTATGGCGCCTCTGACCTCTGACCCGTCCCAGGTGAGCTGACGCTGGAGGAGTTCATTGACGGAGCCAAGGAGCACCCGGACATCATGGACATGCTGCGGACCCTGATGGATCTGACACCGGTTCTAGAGATCATTGTGAAAGGCCGCCAGCCCGCCGTTGAGAACTGACCAATCGCTGCGGCCACTCCAAATCGACCAATCACACACCAGACTCTGGGAGGACCCCTAAAATCAACCCATCCACACCAAACCCACAGAACTTTAAACGGAGCCCAGCAGCCGTCCGGTTCTGGCCCAACTCAGGAATATGTCTGGGTTTTCGGAAGCTGCTGCTGCGGCTCGGACTTTCCGCCATGATGGATTTCATATGGCCGGATGTTTTTACCCTTCACAAAAACATTTCTACACTCATCTCTGAACAGTTTGATATTTATAGTAAAAAAAAAAATCATCATAAAATATTTTCACATTCCAGATATTCTATATCTGAAGGTTCAAAATTAAAGATGTTTCACAATATTTCTTAAATAATGAAAACATTTATCAATAACCACAAATCCAATATACAAACCTGCTTTAACAAAAAAAACATTAATTCTGATACAATCATAAATATTAAGCATCAGAAGTTTATCGGCCGGTCAGGAATCAGTTCATTAGCTCATCAAGAGAAGCTAACTGCTGCAGCTGTCGCACACCTGATTAACGTTTCCCATTCAAGGTCACAAACATGAAGTCATGTTTTTGAACAAAATGTCGAGTTCACTTTAACTCATGGATAATAATTTTAAAGGCTAACAAGTTATTAGCAAACAGCATCGTCTGACTGTTTCAGATTTGGTATGTGAATGTTGGCGACTGGGAGGAGAGCAGAGGGAAGTTCAAACTAAAACTGGACCCTCAACAGTCACCAGCGAATGATGCATCAAGCAGGTGTCAAAGTCAAGGCCAGGGGGCCACATCTGGCTCACCGTAGCTTTTTCAGAGGGACACCTGAACAGAAGCTTCAGGATATTCAGGATAACAGTTGGTAGCTTAAATAGTCTCATTTAATCAAAGCAGTTTTATCAGTTTACTGCCAGATCGTTTTTTTATCTGCTGTCGTGGGAACTCCTGTATAATCAACAGATTTCCAAATGTTTTCATGCGAGTTATGAGTTTACTGCAAATTTTCCACAAGAATGGTAAAAAACATCGTATTTAAGTGATGCTATCTCCCACCGGTAGGTGGCAGTGTTTCATACTTCTACTACTCTGCTGCCTCAGCCTGACTTGATGTCATAGTTCACGATCTATACGGCGAGAAACAAAGAGTCACATTTACCGTCAAATATGAGCACAAATATGGTGTACTCTATAAATTTATTATTTCTAAATTAATGTTGATTGCAAAAAAAAAAAAAAAAAAAAAATCACACAAATTGTGAAATCCTGGCGGAACTCATCAATGACAGAACAGGGGGCAATATTTCATTTTAAGAACTTATAGATTGTAGACCGTTACTTATTAACATCAGTTTTAAGTGGGTTTCACATATTCAGGTTAATATGACTCAGAGTGAAACTGAGTCCGATTCCCTGAAGCACAGCAACACATCAGATAATCCACCTCCTTTGCTTCTGCTGCTCCTCCTAAAAGCTCTAAATATTAAACACGTCACCAAAAAACACCCTGAGTCTAGTTCAAACATTTACAGACACAGGACATCCTAATACATGCTGCTCTGAACTAGTCCATGGAGTTCAGAGCAGAACCGGGTCAGAGCAGAACCGGGCCATTGGAGTACAACAGCGTATTAGGCTGTGGTAGACAGAAAAAAAGCTAATTTGTACCAAAACATTTCCAGAAATGTTCTAAAAAAAAAAAAAAAAAAAAAAAAAAAAAACTCTAAGTTTCAAAAATGTTCAACTTTTAAAAATGTTTCTAATTTTTCCTTTATGAAAAATTTTAGGTTAATCTCAAAATTTCTGAGTTTTTGGCAGAAATATTAAACTTTTAAAACTCAGTAATTTCCTCGTTTTGCTAGAAATTTTCTTAAAATTTTGACTTTTTCAAATTCAGAAATTAACTCTTTTTCAGTTTTTTTTTTTATTATCAGAAGTGCACTCTTTTTTTTTATCTACAATGGCCGTAATATGTTGCTGTATCGGAGGAAAACCCAGAAGTATTTAAATACACGAACGTAATAGCTACTGACATCTAGTGGTCAACACGGGAATTAGAATGATTTGTTTTTTCCTTTTGCTGTGAATTTAAGTTTATAGAAAAACCCAAACTGTGGCCTTTAGTTTGAAGAATTTATTCTGTCATTTACTCCACATTTACCCCTGCTATTTATAGTTGATGTCCAGCAGCAGGCGGAACTCTGATAAAAACACCTGATTTTAATCCTCAGCTTGGAGCAATGATGATGATGATGAGGTGAGTAAGGTTACAGCTGTTAACTGATCTTCATTCAGTCTCAATATAACAAAACTCATTTTTATTGTGAATGAAAACTGTGACTGTTTTGTGTTTTTGTTGCCTTATTAATAAAGTTTTTAAACAAGTGAACGTCAGTTGCTTATTTCTTATTACATTTCTAATCAGTTTCACCGAAACTGATTCAATAAGCGATAAAAGGAAACAGATCAGTGAAACTATGACTGGAAAACGTTATGCAGATGATGCTCTGATTTCCACAGATAACAGAAAAAACCCTGACGTCTGATTGGCTGCTGAGATCACAATGAACAAATCAAAATGGAGGAAGTAAACAACCGTGTTAAACTTCTCAATGAGCAGAACAGGAAGTGCTTTTATTTTGATATTCTCAGCAGGACGGTTTCTTGTAATGTAACAGCTAGCTTAGCAGCGAGAGGTCGGAGGTCAGAGACGTTTATTTGGTTCCGAGATGATCCAAGTCATTAAATAAAGTGTGAAAAACTGGCAGTAAGACTCAAGTCTCAGACCACGAGTCCAAGTCGAGCTTTAAGTCCGAGTCGACTCTCATCTTTAGACTGAAGTCAAACAGACACTGAAGGGAGATGAACCGTTTATTAAAATAATTTTTCCAGCAGCTGTTTGGTCCAAGTCTCTAACAAGTCGTCTGTTCATCCTCCTCCTCTCCCATTCACGCTGTTGTCATGGTGATTATTGTCTCAAGTCAACACCGACCAGAACCAGATAAGTCCGTTCTCTCCTGGTCCCCAGTAGTTCTGTTGTGTGTTAGGTGGCCCTGCCCCCTGTTGACCTCGTGACCTCAGAGCTGTTTGCGTTTGTTGTTACTGCGCAACAGAGTGGCGTAGAGCCTCAGGAATGAGTAGCTGACCCCGACGGCGCAGTACAGAGAGGTCGCCAGCAGCGGGAGGAACGGCAGCTTCTGTCGCCACGGTGATAATGGGAAAATGAACTCGCAGGCAATCGCCACAGCAGCCAGCCCCAGCAGGTAGACGACCTCCATGGGGCAGAGCAGAGAACCCTGAGACCTGAGAAGAGAGTAATCTGATTACATTCTGATGTCAGCCAGGTGTGTGTGTTTGCCTGGAGGGACCAGGTGTGTGTGTGGACCAGGTGTGTGTGTTCACCTGGAGGGACCAGGTGTGTGTGTTCACCTGGAGGGACCAGGTGTGTGTTTACCTGTGCAGGTTTCCCAGGGCAGTGAAGGAGTAGATGGTGAACATCACCATCAGACACACCTTGATGATCATCTCTGGAAAACATGCAGGAGAAACTCAGACGGCCTCCATTATTATTATTATTATTATTAACACTCAGATGTAAATAATAATAATCCTGCTGAATTATGACGCATGTCTAGGGTTAATGATGGAAAAGTTGAATAAAATGCGGCTAAATAAGGCTCTCCCGTTTATCGATCAGTAAATTAGCTGATGATTATTTTATTGATCGATCTGATTAATGGTTTCATACTGGACGTATTGACAGGTCAGTGAGCTTTTAACTCTCTGTACGGTTCCGGTTTGAACGGTCTCCAGCTGCTGCTCCAAAACATTCAAACGTCTAGGAAACAGGAGCTGGCCTACAGGAAGTGATGTCATCACGCTTTGGGAACATGCTGAGTTATTCTCTTCATATTTCTGGATTTTCATAATTGAAAAACTGTTCAAAACCTTTCAAAATAAAGTTTTGTGACGAGAGCTTCCTGTTTACCTGCAGGGGTGAAGAGCAGCGGGAACAGCGAGTAATGTCCAGTGGTGGATAGGACCAGGAAGATCCCAGCATCCTCTCTGCTCTCCACAGCCAGGATGCTGCAGGGCAACACACAGAGGAGGGTTAATGCAGGGCAACAGCGCCCCATGTCAGGCTGGCAGATTCCAGCACAAAAACATAAAAACACAACTCTAAGAACCCAAATCTCATTACATAACAGCTTCTAGAGACATTTTTTTAAAAAATTGACTAGATTAGTATCATTCCACTAGCTGACTCTGCCTCCTGGTGGACTCTGACTCCGCCCCCTGCGATGACATCTGACCTGAGCGGCAGCACGGCCAGCAGGATGGCTTTCTCGTGAACGTGCCAGCCGAACAGGAAGGAGGCCAGAGCACAGAGCAGCAGGCAGCGCAGGAAGGCCCGGTTGCCACGGCGACGGCGCCAGATGGAGACCAGCGCCGGCTGTAGAGAGGAAGAAGGTTTCAGAGGATAGTTCTGGTACATGCAGGCGGGCCGGGTCGATTCCGACTCACCAGAACAGCTAGCAGCGTGCAGAGCAGCGTGGCGGCCGGAGGGACGGACGGCAGGACGGCGTGCTGGACCTCCTGGACTAGACCACCCGTCATGGCGGCCCGGGGAAGCTCCGCCTCCTGCAGCAGCTTCAGACGGACGCCTGGAAGAAAACAGAGAGCGGTTCTGACCGGGTCGGGTTGGACGGATCACAGAACTGACTGCGGAGCGGCTTCCTCACCAAGCACCGCCAGCGCCTTGTCGGCGCCACTGTAGAGCGCCCAGGCGTTGGGGGCCCAGTAGGCGTGACAGAGGCCTCGCCTGAAGGGGAAGAGCCGCGACACCACCTGGGACAGCTGGCCCTGAATGCACCACCAGCATCATCATCATCATCATCATCAAGTCTGAACAGTGCAAACTTGAGGTCTAGAGAAGCTGACGGGTGCAAATACGCATCAAACAGTCTGAGCGATAAAGTTTATCAACTGGTGGTGAAGTTGTGATAACAATAAGTCTATTGATGAGCCCATTTTCAAGACTAAAATCTTGAAAAATAATAATTTCTAAAACATTTTGATCTGCATCACTAATTATTTACTGATATTTATTGATAACCTTATTAAACAGAAACAAATACTAAAAAATAATTCTGACAATAAAACATCTTTGACATTTATTGTGAAAATCAAAATTCCGATCACAATAAATGATAAACAATACAATAATCGCCTCCCAACAGTAAACACGTGAATGATGCAAAAACAAACAGAAACGCAGAAAAACTAGAAGAAATAAAAAAGGGAAGATGTCATAAACAGCTTAACATGTAATTCTCCACAGAGCAGAAATCCTCCAGACCTCTAGAGGGAGTCTGGAGTTGGTAAAATTACCTACATAAGCATGCGGCTGCTCTGTCAAACTATACAAAATGTCTCAAAAACACATGCAACTTTCATCTGGCTGTCCATTTTAACAGAGGGTCAGGTTCAATACGGTGCTGGCTCCCCCTGGTGGCCTGGAGGAGTCTGCAGCACTTTCAGTTTTGTTATTCTTCAGTCGTTAGTGTAAAGGCGGGACTCACCATGGCAACAAAGGGGCCAAAGGACAGAGCGAAGACGGAGACGACGATGCTGCCCAGCGCCAGCAGCCGCAGTGGAGCAAAGCTGCTCCACTTGATGGAGCCGTCTGCAGGAGAACAGGGAGCATGAGGAGACCAGACCGGACCAGGACCAGGACCAGAACAAGAACCAGAACCAGAACCTGACCTGGCCGGTCCAGAGTGAAGCAGTAGCTCCTCAGCAGGAAGATCCCGTAAGCCGGCGCCACGTACAAGAAGATGTGTTTCAGGTTGAGCAGCACGGCAAACAGCAGCGCCCCCTGCAGGTGGCGAGACTGACCACACAACATCCATTAGTCACTTCCTCTTGACAGCCCGCCCTTCAAAATAAGAGTCTACCTGCAGGTGTCTGGCCACAGAGAGCAGGAGGAAGCCGAACAGGAAGCCGTTGTACTGGAAGTGGATGTCTGACAGGAAGCATGAAAGAAAACACTTCTTATGATGTCATCACCTGGACCCCCAGGTCCTGGTTCCCCATGTTCTGGACCGGGTCGGTCAGCAGAACCTCTCAGACCCGCAGCAGAGGAAGGATACGGTCGACGATGAGGAGGCCGAAGTTCCAGAGCAGCAGCACAGCAAGGACGAAGGACGGCCGGCTCAGAACGACCTGCGGAGCCTTCTGCACCCGAATGCACCGGCAGCACCTGGAGGACAGACCCAACCCGATTCAGGAGCAGAACCCGAGCCAGAACCTTCAGAACCGACACCAATGGGAACTCCAGGCCAATCAGATCTGGGAAAGGCGGGACAAGTTGGAAACTGACCAATGAGAGCTGAGAAAGAGAGAGCAGGACGTGGAGACGGTTCAGAACCAGGAAGTAGGTTCTGCTGGTTTCTTCCTTTTAAAGGGGAGTTTTTCCTCCCCACTGTCGCCACATGCGTGCTCAGAGGGAGGGATTGGTGTGAAGGGTGTTCAAAGTGGGGTCCGTGGGCCATATGTGGCCCTCTAGTTCAGTGTTTCCCAACTCTGGTCCTCAAGGCACACTACCCTGCATGTTTTAGGTATTTCCTTGCTGATTTCAATTGATGATTGATTGCAGTTCAACAAACGCCTGTTAATCAGTTGAATCAGGCACATTAAAGCAGGGAAACTTCTAAAACATGTAGGACAGTGTGCCTTGAGGACCAGAATTGGGAAAGACTGCTCTAGTTGATTTAAGATTATGCTTCTAAACTGGATCAAAACCAGCCTGCAGTCAGAAACTCTGGATGCAAACAGACAATTTTCATCTAAAAGGTGACAAAATCTGAAAATTACTTTGAAAACATTAAATAAAAGAAATTATTTCTCATTTATGAAGGAGGTTTCTGTAATAATTAAAACCACAAACATGGAGAAACCTTTCGTCAGTTTCTGAGCCGATTAATACAGAAAGCAGTTTAAATCACACTGTCCTGTTCCTGAGTTTAGACTGTAAATATGTAAAAACAAAGAAAACAACCAAACCAAGAAACGACTAAACTCTAATCCTGTCCTGTAGGGACGCATCATAAAAACCCTGTTCATGTTTTAGATCCTCGATCATTTCCAGAGCTTCATCCTGCACTCAAACCTTCAGTCGCCAAGGTTACGGAGCTGGACTTCCTGTCCCGGGCTGTGCGTGACTCACTCTCTGGCCGCGTAGATGAACAGCAGGTCGGTGCAGACCACCGACAGCCTCTGGAACAGAACCGTGGCCGGACTGGCGTAGTTCAGGTTGTCCAGCCGCAGCATGTCGCCGTCCCAGTGGCGCGCTGCCTGCGCTAGGCCCCGCTCCAGCCAGGCGAACAGCGGCGGGTAGTCCAGCGTCCACTCCGACGAGTTCTGGAGGCAGAGCAGCGGCAGTTAGACAGCGGCGGAGTCCGGGTTCCGCCCGGTCCGGGTCCTGAACACGGACTGACCTCATGGTACCAACGGGACAGCGGCAGGCTGTGGGTGATGGCCAGCCAGTTCCTGTGGACCTCAAAGTCTGTGGAGTGACTGGACACAACAGAACCATCAAACTAGAACTGGGTTATTTTAACCAACTTTAAAACGCTGCTTAATTCGCTTTTAGTGTTTTTCTCCAATACTAACGTCAGTCCAGAGTAGCTGTGGCTCAGTCCAACCCAGTTATCAACACAACATATCATTAATAACATTTAAGTCAGTTTAAAACTTTTTGAACTGAATTAAAGCAATTAATTAACTTTTCTCGAACATTAAATTGGTTTCAGACTCTTTCAGTCAAACAGCGCCATCTTCCGGCTAATCAGCTACTATTGCTTCAGGTAAAAACACGTCAACTTAAACTCAGAATAAACTTTTATAATTTTTAATAAACAGTTCTAACATTATATAATATTTTATCCCTTCAGACCAACTCTAACAAACTTCACATTTATAATTTTAAACATTGATATTTAATTTTAAACATTTAGAAGCAGGTTACTCGCTGCTAGCAGCCGGTTAGCCTGATGCTAAAATCAAACCCGTGGGTGTGGATCAGAACCGCGGGAATGCAGCAGCCCACGCAGGATTGTTTCCACTCACTAAGCGTTGATGAAGAGACATTTGAACAGAGAAACTCCCACAGCTAAAGCCGTAAACCAGCTCCAGCTCTCCGCTTGCGCCGCCATGACAGCCAGTCAGGGGGCGGGACGGGTTGAAGGCGGAAACTTTATTGATACTAAACAAGTGGACATAACAGCACCGAGGTTCGGCCTGCTTCCGGTCTGATAAATACATCAGCTGTTATGTTGTCACATAGCTCTGTTCATCTCTTTACACGTTTTCTCTCCTTTAGATGTTTCTTACTAAAACAAGTTGTGTGGTACGTTATCAAACGTGTTCAATGTTACCAAATAACTTCTTTACTAGTCAAATAAAACCACCATGTTGACGGATTGTAATTAATTTCTGCAGGTTCAACGGGTTACATGTACTTTAGAATAAAAATTATTTATTAATAAAGTTTAAGTTCTTTATTTTATCCAACGTTTTCCATCTAATCAACTCTGTTTTATTTTTTTTATATCATATTCCGATATTGGCCTGATCTGTCTGACTTATTTGTCATTCAAAGACATCCACTCATAATAAACATGGTACGAAAGTTTCACAAGAAATTTAATTTATGGAGCCTTGAAGTAGTGGATTATTGTGCATTAATATGTAAGATATTGATGTTTATTTTTGTTGCTATATTACAAATAAATGTAAACCTTCAATATTAAAAGTTCCCCAGAAAATAACTTCTGGAAAATAATTTTAGCTAATAATAATGAGAAAAAAAATATCTATAGCTTAGTTAGAACATGTTGTAAAACAGGAAATATTCAAAATCCTGAGCAGAATTATGTTGTTGGAGAAGGATCTGAGGTGAAAGCTGAGGTTCTGGATTTAAATTATCTTTTTATTGTTTTATTTTACCTATTTTTCACTTGTATAAGTCTGGAATATTAAACGTAGTTTATCTACACTGGTATTCACCACTAGAGGGCTCCATGGCCATGACGGACATGACTGTTGCAGATCCGACTGTCCGTGAAAGCACCACCGTCAATCCTGTCCAGTCAGCTGTCTTTCCGCTGAGCGCGCGCTGCTTTGGTAAAGTTCGGCTGAAGTTCGGCTGGTATCGGTTCAGGTGAACGAGGGCGCTTCCGGGATGAACCCCCTGCTGCGGCGTCTCGTCGCGCGGCGGCTGGGCGCGTGGAGAGGTGAGCGCCATGGAGGAGGGAGGGGTACGAGGCAATCTGTGCTAAAAGTCAGGGGGTCAAAGTGCGCATGTGCAGAGTTTGAGAACGTTCTGCTGGTTCTGGATGATGTTCATTGATCTCTGATTGGTCGGAGGGAGTTTGGTGCAGAAAAGGTGTACCTGGAAGCATAGACATCAATACGTACTGATACGTATTGATGTCTATGCCTGGAAGTCCTTTTCCTCATTCTCCCCTTCCTCAGGGCAGCTCCTCTTTCCATCATGTATAGTTTTCACTCTTTGACTTTTTCTCAAGGTTTTTCACACAAAAGTTTTGTTCCTAAACGATTAGTTTGACGTCGGGTCACCCAGCTCTATGATTTCATAAAACATTGACTCTTGCCCGGTCCAACATAAAAAATGAAGTTACACTACTGAACTGAAATAACGAACGATTCGCCGCCAGGAATCGTTCGTAGTTTGTAGAAGCGCATTTGTTCTACGGAGGACTGATCCTGCCAAAAGTGTCAGTAAAATCAGAAATAATAAATGGCTCAATAAAGTAATTAATGCTGACAATATCACATCCAAAAATCAACAATAAGAATTTTCCAATCTTAGAGCTTGGATGTTGATGTTGAAAGCACCAGAACATCTCATGATGTTGGAGCAGAACCAACAACATTTCCAGTAAAATGTTGAGAAATCTGATGGATTTAATGGTTTTGGTTGGAAGTAGAACAAAGCCTGAACCAGAACATAGCCCGGGTCCGGTCCAGGAACCAGAACCTGGCCCAGATCCGGTCCAAGAACCAGAACACAGCCCGGGTCCAGTCCCAGAACCAGGACACGGCCCGGGTACGGTCCAGGAAATGTTAAAATGTTCTCCACTTGAACCCACCTCCATCCAGTTCCTGTTCAGTGTCAGGACTTCAGGTTTGCTATGTGTGTTTTAGGTTTCCATGTGGGAACTCCGTCTGCGACCTTTGACCTGAGGAAGGTTGAGCTGACCCCTCTAGAACAGAGGAAGCTGACCTTCGACTCCCATGCCATGGTGATGGAGCTGGAGAAGAGTGGTGAGCCGCTGATCCCGTGAAATCCGTTCCAGTTTTTACCAAATTCCACATTTTCATTCTATTCATTTTCCTTGGTGCTGATTGGCTGAAGCTCAAACAGGGCTGCAGCTGTTAGCTTCTGCTGTAGCGCTAACACAAAGATGATTTCTTTATCAGTTTATTCATAATGTAAATAAATTGCCAACTGTAATAATATAAATGGCTTTAACTTTGCATTGTTCCTACTTTGCTGTGCTAAACTAGTTAGCTTGTACAGAAACAATATTATTTTCCTTTTATCTCAGTCTTCCTCATTGGAAACCAGATTTTGGGTCTTCGTTGTTCATGTTATAGTGAATTAAACTATATCTTAAGTTTGGAATAAATTCATCATGTTTCAGAAACAATTAAAGTTTTCTGTTAGTGTTAGCATTCAGTTAGCCACTGGTAAAGCTAGCTTAAACTAGAAACGCTAGCTTGACTTTATATTTATACAATACTGCTGTTATTTGACATACTAACAATGTTTTTAGGATGTTTTAGCATAGTATTATTAATTTATTATTGAATAAAAAAATGTCCATGAGTTTGAAGCAGAACTTTGTGGGGATATTTGGTTTTACGGAAAGCAGAATCATGTTTTTATTGGCTCTTTGTATGAGGATGTATGGAATCCTTATTTTCTCTTGTTTTTATTATGGTTTTTTAGTCTTGCTGTGGGTTTAGTTTTAATCAGTTTTTCAGTTTTAGTTTTTTGTGTTGTTTTTTTTTTTTTTTTTTTTTTTTGGCAGGTTTCGAGAAGCAGCAGGCCGAGCTGATCGTCTCAGCTCTGGTCACGTTGACCACAGCCAACATGGACATCGTCTACAAGGACATGGTGACTAAATCCCACCAGGTACAACTTCATACCTCAGAGTTTTTATAATGAGTCGCTAACTGCAGGTACACAGAGCTGCTACGGTTAGCAAGGTTTAAAAAGTTGCTCTTTAAAAGTTGAGGAAAGTTTCCTTCATAACGTTCTTACCAAAAAGACGCTGAGCTCCTTTCATATCTGTTGCTGCACACTGCTGGTCACCAAACTGAACTACATCCTTCTCTAACTTAAAAATAAAACTACAGCTGCACTCAGCGGCACTCAGAAATATAACAACAAGCCATGTTATATTTATGTTAGAAAAGCATATTTTGTGCAACTATAAAGAAAAATTTACCTCAAACCTTAAAAGCAAGACTTTTCTTTCACAATATTGTTTGAGTCTATACATCACAATTGCTAAAAATACATTTTGTAACATTATTGTAGCTGCAGTAGCAGATATTTTTGTTGCTTAGTTAAAAATAAAATAATTTATTACACAAACACTTTAAAAGTGTTTGTGTAAAGAGAAAGTCTTTCCATTCTCTTTCTAGATTACCACACAGTTAGAACATCATATTGTTGTCATATCAGCTTACAGATAAACGGGACAAACATTGAATAATAATGTTTAATAACATCGTGGTTCTGCAGGAGATTGCGGTGCAGCAGATCATGGCTCACCTGGACTCCATCAGGAAGGACATGGTGATCCTGGAGAAGAGCGAGTTCGCCAACCTGCGGTCTGAGAACACGGTAACGCAGTGTTGGTGTTTGTTATGATGTGATGTTGCCGCCCTAATGGCAACATGGAGCTGGTTCTGGAATAGTGTCTTAAAAAAATAGAATTTACTGATTCTGTGCTGCTTTATTGTTTACATGCTACTATTAAAAGATCGTAGTGAAGTTAGAAGGTTCTGCTCTGCTGGACCTGCTAACGGTCCTGCTAATTATCAGCTAGCGGTCCTGCTAATCAGTAGTTAGCGGTTCATAAACTCCCATTTTTTGTTCCTGCAGAAAATGAAGCGAGAGTTGGAGCAGCTGCAGAACAGACTGAAGGTGAGGAGGATTTGGAGGAGTTCAACGCTGACTCGACTGTGTGGAGATGCTAACAGGTCGTCTGGTTTCAGGAGGAAAGTGAGAAAGTCCGAGCAGAAACCAAACTGGACATCAACCTGGAGAGGAGCAGGACCTCTGAAATGGTGGGTCAGGAGAGATTCTGGAGTCAGCAGGTCTACAAGTCCAGCACTGAATCCAGAAATCAGCAGGAGACCCGAGTCATTTCTCCGGTCTCAGGAAAGACTCGACTCATGTCACACACACTCTGTTTAATGTTATACACACTTGGTCAGAAGTCACAGTCTAGGGTCACACACTCAGACTCGGTCTGATCTTCAAGCACTCGGACTTGAAGGTCAGTCCGAGACTTGTTCTAATACTCAGACTCCTTGCTCTCTGTCTCAGTTCACCGACCAGGAGAAGAAGCTGATGGAGGCAACATCAGAGTTCTACCACAAGGTAACTCACCTGCAGGTCTGATTGGTTCCTTCTGGAAGTGGGTGGGTCCACCCTGCCGGCTTCTGATTGGCTGTCTCCTGATGACATCACGTTGTGTCTCCAGAAAGCCGACCTGGAAAACGACAACATGGAGATCAACAAGAAAATGGACCTGCAGGTGGCGTCGCTGAAGACGGTGCTGGAGTCTCTGAAGCTGGAGACGGTCCGGTACATGGCAGGTGGGTCCGGTTCTGGTTCCGGTTCTGGTTCGGGAGACGGTGCTGCTTTACGTTTATCTTCTGCGTTTCCTTCACAGCAACCATCTTTGCCTGCCTCGCCATCGTTCTGGGAGTGTACCGGTTCTGGAGGTGACAGATCAGAACCAGAACCAGGTCTGGTTTCAGAGAACCAGCTGGTACTTCCTCAGTGTGCTATAACTCGGGTCAAAACCAGCCTGCAGGATGGTTCCGACCCAGATCTTCAGCCTGTTTACATTGTTCCTGTAGCCTGATGCAGAGAAATTGGTCGTGTTTTAGTGATGCTGGGATGTCGCCGCGCTGGTGGCGGCTCGCTGCATTTGTTTGGATCTGGAATAAAAACCTGATTTCACTTATTTTGTGTGCTGCTGCTTGTCTTTTTGACGCTGAGCCGTCCAGAAAGGCCCGGTTCTGCTATGAACCAGAACCAGAACCGTCCAGACGAAGTTAGATGAATCCCATCCAATCATTTTCTTCCACTCTTGTCCCTGGTTGTCCCTGGTGAGGTAGGGAGGGATGCAGATGCCTGCCTATCTCCAGCAAGAGGCAGCGTCACCCTGAACAGGTCGCCAGTCCATTGCAGGTTAGATGAATGCATTTAAAGATTTCTATGAATCATAAAAAATAACTTTAATGAATCAACTTTATAAATAAATAAATTCTAACCTAGCTAAATCTGACGAGTTTTAGTTGATCACAGGAAGTTCTGCCTGTTGTCATGACAAAGGTGCCATTTTTGGACAAACCAGATCAGAACCAGGGGAGGTTTGGAGTTAAAGCAGGAATTTCATTGTTTTCATCATTTTTATAGTTGCATGAAAAACAAAAACAAAGATTTTAAGACAGAATGTGAAAAAGGGTCAGAACCACTCAGTTCTCCTCGAACTGGACCGGATCAGATGTTCTATAGACGTATAGAGTTAGATGTGTTGTACAGTCCAGGCATAGAAACCCAGCAATCGGAACCATTAGGTGAAATGCAGTAAAACTGGAGCAAAACCATCAGTTAAAATGTAGGTTATTTTTTAAACACCAGAACCAAACTGGTCCTGATTCTTTTCCCCAAATTTGATATGAAATCAGTTGTTCTATTTTTAGTCATATTTAATGTTTAATATTAAAGGAAAACCTATTGCACATAAACCAGCATCAGCTTTCCTTTGGCAATTAAGTTTATTTGGCTTGGAAGGTCATTTCCACCATGGAAGACAAAATAAAAGCCCAACAGGAAGTTGTAATTATGAGATTAAAGGTCAGTCTGTTTCTCTGAGAAGAAATTGTCCAGAATCTCATAATTATGTTCCCGTCTGCTAAACTTCCTGTTGGGCCTTGATGTTTTATTTCATGGTGGAAATGGGCTTCCATGATTTGGACTTGCTCCATGGACAGCCACCTGATCCACCCAGTGGAGGGGTTTGAGTGTCCCAGTGATAGGAGCTATGCTGCCAGGGGCCCCTGGTAGGGTCACCCAAGGCAGACAGGTTCTGGGTGAGGTACCAGACAAAGTGCAGCCCAAAGACCCCTTACGATAAGTAAGACCAACTCCAACTGAAACAGTGTTCCCTTGCTGGAGGTGGGTCACCAGGGCTGTGGAGCCAAGACTGGAGGTACACTGGCAAGCACCTGGTGGACGGGCTTTAATCCAAGGAGCCCAAATAGGATACATAGGTCCCCATTCCCATGGGCTCACCACCTGTGGGAGGGGCCAAAAGGGGTCAGGTGCAGTGTGAGATGGGTGGTAGCTGAAGGTAGGGACATTGATGATCTGATCCTCGGTTGCAAAAGCTGGCTCTTGGGACGTGGAATACCACCTCTCTGGTGGGGATGGAGCCTGAGCTGGCATGTGAGGTTGAGAGGATCCATCTAGAAATAGTCGGCCTCACCTCACCGCATGACTTTGGTTCTAGAACCAGTCTCCTTGAGAGCGGTTGGATATTCTTCCACTCTGGTGTTGCACATGGTGAGAGGCACCGGGCAGCCATGGGCGACCTCGTTGCCTCAATCTTGGTGCCTGTACGTTGGGATTCACTCGGGTAAACGAGAGGGTAGCCTCCCTCCGCCTATGAGACAAGGCACCAGCAACCCTGATGCCTATCTAGGGTGTTAGAAAATGGATGGTTGACTTCCATTGAGGTAGTGGATCCTGGGAACTCTGGGTCAGGCTCTCCAGTCTGGTGCCGAGGTCCAAACCAGTCTACATGGGCTTTGTAGACTTGGAGGAGTTTGACTTTGTGCCTGGGGAACCCTGAAAGGGTACCAGGCTCTTTGATGCGGGTGGTTAGGTCAGGGGTGTCAAACTCCAGTCTTCAAGGGCCACTGTCCTGCAGCTTTTAGATGTGCCACAGGTACAAAACACTGGAATGAAATGGCTTATCTCCTCCTTGTGTAGATAAGTTCTCCAGAGCCTTGCTGATGACCTAATTATTCTATTCAGGTGTGGTGCAGCAGAGGCACATCTAAACGTTGCAGGCCACTGGCCCTCCAGGACTGGAGTTGTGGGTTAGATGATGGATGAGAATGAAAACAGGAAATCAGGAGGTTTGAGTCCACTGAAGCTTTATTTTAATGACTGAACCTAAATGACAGCAGAACCGAGTCGGATCAGAACCAGAATTCACACAGAAAAACGTTTCAGACTCGTTTATTGAAGAAAAACCAAAAGTAAAAAGATCCTCAAACGAGACGTCGTCCAATCAGATGATGCTTACCTTCAACACCTGTGATGACTCATCACCAGAGCAGCCAATCAACAATCAGAAACTATGTAACTAGGCAACAGACAGCAGCTGCAGACCAGAGTTACCAAAAAATACTTTAATGTATAAATTAAATCATTTACAGCCGTGGCGTACAGAATCGATCAGAACCGCGGCAAACAGAACCGCAGCGAACAGAACCGCGGCCCAGAAACGGCCGCAACTATCCAAATACCAAAATGTATTCAAGAGGTAAAAATCTTCGACCCAGCAGGACAAAGAGGAGCGGTGCCGCGTCAAGCCGTGTCCTCGGACCGGGCTGAGTCTGCCGGCGCCTCAGAGTCTGGTTCCTCCTGACCAGAAACAGTGATGTCAGCCTCTACTTCCTGTTTGATCTGACAGGAAGTGACCTGACAGGAAGTCTCAGCCTCCTCTTCCTCGGTCTTGACGAATGCGCCCAGCGGGTGTTCGGCCAGCAGCCGACTGGGGGACGGCGTTGCGTCCAGGTAGGACGACGTCTGAGGGGCGAGAGAGAGAGAGGGAGAGAGCATGATGAAGAGGACGAGGAAGAGCAGGGGCTAGACTCAGACGGACTGGACTCACCTTCTTATAGTCCTCGAAGCAGGCCGGGTGGAAGTTCTGTTGAGACAAAACACAGTTCACACGGTTCTGATCCGATTCACACAACATTTACCAGAGCAGAACTGGCAGTAAAACTGGAACAAAACCATCAATTAAAATTGATGTTATTTTCTAAAGATGGAGGCATTCTGGGTCAGAAAACCAGAACCAAACTGGTTCCGATTCTTTTCCCCAGATTAGATATGAAATCAAGAGTCATCAACCGGCTCAAGAGTATATGAGCTAAAACCTAGACCGGACAGGAACCACCAGATTCATCTGATATCTGAACAGAACCGGGCTCTAGAACCAGGAGTCCCATTTTGATATTTTAAGATTAATATTAAAATTCAAATATTAAATTATCAAGATTATATATATTAAAATCATAATAAAATAAGAGTTTAATATTATGATTCAAATGTTAGAATGAAACCCTGAAAGTTTCTGACTTCCACCTGAGGAGGCGGGTCATATGCAAAGTGGGCGGGGCCTGACCTTGTCATCCACTCTGACAGCGTTCTTCAGGAACCAGTCCTCCTCTTCCTCCACCCAGTACGTCTCAAACGGCTCCTGGCAGATTTCACACGACTGTGGAGAAAAATGGATTATCAGAACCGGTTCCACACCACAAAACTCCTGGTTCTGGACCAGAACCCGGCCGCAGCCCTGACCCAAACCTAGCAGCAGGAGAAGGCTGGTGTGTCAGCACTGCCCTGGGTGCCCAGCCTGAGCAGCTCACCTCTCCCACTTGGTCCTTGGTGGCGCGGACGCTCTGGAACTCCTTCTCCTTGGCGGCCGCCTGGTTCTTCTGGACCTCCTCCTCGTTCTCCTTCTCAAAGAACTGGCTCTTTGCGCGCTCCTCCAGGTCGGCGATCTCCTCAAACTCGATCCAGTCCTGGAGGAGGCGCACACCTCGGTCAGAATTGTGCTGTTGGCTGCGTGGGTGTGTGTGTGTGTGTGTGTGCGTGTTCGTGCGTGCGAACGCTCACCGTCAGGCTGTAGTACCAGCGGCGGTGTGTGACCTTCTTGCTGGCGACCTTGCCGGCATGGTTCTGCCTGAAGTGCCAGTCCAGGTGGTCGGCATACAGGTCGGTCTGCGCCGCTGTGAAGCGCATGCTGCAGAGGCAGCACTGGTTCCCTGAGTACAGCTTGGTCACCACGCTCTCATAGCGCCTGCAGGAAGGGGTCAAAGGTCAGAATATAGGAGCAAACTGAATCAGATCCTGTTTCATTTGTGCTGCGTTCAGGAGCCGTAGGAACCCCAAGGATGGGTCAGTGTAACATCTGTGACTCACTGCTTCATGCTGTCGATGCTGAAGCTGGTCAGATCCGGCAGGTCTTCATCCTCCTCCACCTCTGGGTCCTCCTCTTCCTCCTCCTCCACAGCTGGAGTCGGGGCGATTGTCGTGGACGATGCCTCTGAAAGGAAACAGAAACCTTAGACGGTGTGAAGGGTTGAAGTGGAGCAGTGGTGGCGGCAGCAACTTGTGATTGGCTGACTGACCGCTGGTGGTCTGCGAAGACTCAGCCTGTGACGGCGGCTTGATGATGCCGTTGAAGATGAGCTTGGACAGAAGGTCGTTGACGTCCAGCTGACCAAAGTGGTTCTCTGCAGGAGCCGCCTGAGCAGCTGCAGACACAACATCTGTTAGACCTGACATCACTTCCTGTTCTCACACAGAGTTTCAAGCTTTAAATACGTACCCTGCTGTCCGAAAGGCACTGGGTTCTGAGGCAGGAAGGGCTGGTTCAGGTTCCCCATCATGGAGCCCTGGAGGGAGGAGAACCAGGTCAGAATCAGCAGGATGAGCCCAGCAGACAGAGAGTAAAGAATACTGACAGGAACAGGAAGCAGACTCACCGGCTGCTGCATGCTGATGGCGGGAGCTGCAGGGTTGTAGAAGGGCCCGGGGCCTGGCTGGCTGAACGGGACCGGCTGCATGTTGAAGTTTGCTGCCGGCAGCATGTTGGGGCCGGGTGTGAACTGAGGGTTCATGGGTTCTGGGAACCGCTGGGGGGCCATGCCGAAGCTCTGCTGGGGGCCCATGGGGCCGTCGTAGAGGGGCGGGGCCATCGGCTGCATGGGCAGCTGGATGTTGTGCTGGGGAGGGAACCTGGGCGGACCCTGCTGGCCAGGAGCATAGTCAAAGCGTGGGGGCCCAGGTTGATGAGGTCCCGCTTGGTGGGGGCCCCCAGGCAGATCAAACCTGGGGCCTGGTCCAGGGCCCTCAAAGCGACTGGGGGCGTCAAATCTCATTGGACCCATTTGGTTAGTGGGGCCCTCAAAGCGGAGGGGCCGCTGTTGCTGGAAGCCCATTGGGCCAGGACCCATATTGTTGAAGGGCCCCGGCCCATCGAAACGCTGCATGGGGCCCTCCAAGTGACCAGGCCCCCCCATCTGTCCCTCAAACCTGACCGACTGCTGCTGGCCTACAGGGCCTCCAAACCTGCTGGGGCCCTGGGGGGGCCCATCAAACGGCCCATCTCCTCCTCCTCTCATGGCCATGCGGGGCCCCTCACAGGGCCCGGAACCCTCAGTCCTCTCTGCCATATTATGGTGCACAGGGCCCTCGAATCTGCCGGGGCCAGGGTGGTGGGAGCCCTCAAACTGCGGCTCCTCGAAACGGCCGGGGCCACCACCTTCATACCAGCCGGGACGGTGCGGTCTGGAGGGGCCCATGTGCCCAGGGCCACTGTAGCGTGAGGGGGGATGTCCTCCTTCATGGGGCGGTGTGTGCCCTGGGGAGTCGCTGTGTCGGACCCCAGACAGAGAACCTCCGCGGGGAGGCCCCTTCAGACTGGTGAGGTGAGGAACGGGGGCATCCAGGGGCCCCTCGTCAGAGTGCTCGCTGTTGGGACTTTCAAAGCGAGGAACCGGACTCATGTCTGCTGAGTCTTTCTGATGTAAAGGCGACAGGCGCTCCCGCTCAAATCGAGGGGGTGGAGCCTCCAGACTGGCTGGCCCTGGGGAGTTCCTGCGGCCCCCAGAGACGGGGGAGGGCCCGTCCTGCCGGCGTGTGTCAGCGGGGCCGTATCTCCGCGGGGCGTCATAGCCACTCTTGTGCTCGTCATCGTAGAGCTGTCGCTCTGTCAGTGGCGACGTCCACTCCCGCTCACCTGCAGGACAGAACAGGATGCTGAGGATTTCTGCACACCCTGAACACAACATGTCCCGGACCACCACCTCACCCAAAGGTGCTGCTCTACACATAAATCCCTGAAACCCAGACTGATCTGGTCCCTAACCTTGACCTCTGGCCTGGACTTACTGGAATCTCCAGGGCGGTCCCTCCTGCGGAAGCGGAGCCCCTTCAGCTTGGGGAACTCTTTCCCGTGGTTGTACTCCTCCACCATGGGGGCCAGAGGGGTCCGCACCTCCTCTCGCTCCTTGCTCCTCCGTTCACCTGCAGGTTAGCAGAAGCATTAGCTACTGTCCAATAGGAGAGCAGCATGTCCGTGTTATCCCAGGTGTTCCCCAGCTCACCTGGCCGTCCGTACGGGTGTCCACCGCTCCGTCCTCCCAGTTTCTCTCCTGGTCTCGGCTCCCCAACGTCATCTGGAGTCTCGTGGCCTTCCTCGCCTGTGACTCTGTGGTTGACCTGAGTCTTCCTCAGCTTGGACTTGTGCTCGTAGTAGGACAGCTCAGCTGCGTCCATTGTGTCATGGGGGCGGGGAATGGACGGCTTCTTCATGGAGAAGTCTCCGGACTCGTCCCAGTTCTCCGAGCGCTGCTGCTTCTCCTCCTGGTACTGGAAGAAGTGTTTGATCTGGTGTGCCATGTTCAGGAAGTCCTCCTGGGAAATCTCTCCGCTCTCCAGACGCTTGCTGGCCTGTGGACACAAACACCACTGTTACCATAACAACAACAGATAGAAGCAGAAAGCTGGGAGGTCCACATGTTCCTGAACGCACCCTCCTCAGCAGGTCCTTCTTGGAGGCAGAGTTGAGGACTTCAGGAATCTGTAGGTTGGCGTCAACGCTGAGACGGATCTTCTGGTTCCTAGGGGTGCCAGGCCGGGTCGGGGTGCCATGGGGTTTGTGTCGGGGGGGTCCAGACTTTGTGTGGGAGTCCTCAGGCTGCTTTGTGCTGTGGAACCAGACAGTTTACACATTTACTCACTGCTTCTCTTCACAGTCAAGGGTGAATGTTTCAGAACTAACAACTGATGCCAGAAGAACCCAGGTAATAAAACCAGAGGAAGTAAAGTTGTCAGCTTTCTGAGCCGGACTCACTGTTTGTTCTCCTCCCAGCCACTCCTCCAGCGATGCTGTGACTCCTTGGCCTCCTTGACCCCGTCGTGACCTCGTGGGGAGTGGGAGTCCCTGGATTCAGAGCGGCGCTCCTCCTGCAGCCTTTTTGGCCTCCTGCTGTCCGACTGGGCCTTCTTGGCGCCGGGCCGGTCATCTCGGCCTGGCTTGCCGTGGGGGGTGTCGTCACCACGGACCCTCCGAGGTTTCCCAGCCTTGTGGGATGGCGACAGGGAGCCGCTGCGGGCATGGCTCTTGGGCGAGCGGCGGTCCTTCCTCTTGGGGGAGCTGGTGGGTGATCGTGAGCGGGACCGGGAATGTGTGCGCTTCCTGCGGGTGGTGGCGGTGCCAGGCTTTGGGTCGGGCTTGTCGGCGGGCTCCAGATGGTCATGTTTGGGCGCCAGTCCGTTCAGAGGCTTGGTCTTGTTGGACCTGGGTGGCTCGGCTCTCCGCGGCGCATCGTCCCGCTCCTTCTTGTCCACGCAGCGCTTCTTTTCCTTCACGTCGTCGTCCTTGGCCTCAGCTGGCTTCTCCGACAGACGCTTCTTCAGCCGAGGGTCCTTCCTAGGGGCCCCGGCGGGTTTGGGTGTCTCCGCCTCTGCCTGTTTGCTCCTGCTCTGTAGGCCTCTGGCCAGCGGAGATGGAGACTTGGACTTCAGCTTCTCCTCTGGTGGGTCCTTCCTTGGGGGCCGATTTTTTTCCTGCCGGGGGGGTTTCTCTGGTGCCCTCTTCTCGACAGGGGCCGCCGACGCCCCGGGGGGGTGTGGGCTCTGCCGCTTGGCAGCCGGCTGGGGTGCGGTGGGAGGTCCGCTGCGGTTCAAACGGGGGTCTCTGGTGGACAGCTTGGGGTCGGCAGGAGACTGTGGGGGGATCCAGGGCCGGATTGGTGGAGGAACCTGCTGACCCGGTCTCTGAGACGGGCTTGCCTCGGCCGGAACTGACCCAATAGGTGGTGGCAGCACCAGGCCACCCTGCAGACACACAAACACTCAGTTAGTTTTTACACGTCAAACTTGGCTTACAGACATCAGAACCAGAACTGGATCCAGACTCTGGTCCAGCCTGAGATTCAGAACCAAACCCAGAACTCTGAGGTTCAGAACCATAAGCCGACCTGTCCTGCCAGCTGGGCCTTCGTCTGCTCCAGCTCCAGCTCGATCTTCTTCTGTTGCAGCTCCAGCAGCTGCTTCTGTTTGGCCAGCAGCTGCTGCCGGATCAGCTGCTCCTGGGTCAGCCCGGCTGGGGCTGTCTGGGGGACCGCCAGGGGTGGTGGTGGAGGGGCTGGGGCCACCGGCGCCGGCTTGGCTGGGACCGATTGCGTTTGGGCCTTTTCCTCAGGCTGCAAGCAGGAAAAGGAAGACCAAATGTTATTAAACCACGAGGTTAACGGATCAAAGTGAAGCTGGAATAAAACATTTCAGGTCCAGAAGAACCATCAGATCTAAACTCCTTCATCAGGGGAGGAAGACGAAACATTTCCTGATCCAAGCTGCTTCGTTCTGAATTGTTTCCCACTGAGAATCTGGTCAGACTGGTTCTAATCCAGTGAACTGGGACAGATGAGAGCTGCAGGAGAAGTCCAACTCAAACCTTCACTGCAAAAACTAAATCTTAACAGGCTTTCCTGTCTGGTTTCTGCTGCAGATTAGGGCGATGTGGATGTTTATCACAATATTTCATGGCACTGTTGTGATAACGATAAAAATGATGATGAAAAACTATTACGTCTTTAAGGATTTTTAGCATTCAAGTCACTACAAAAAATGTTTTTTAAAAACATTCCCGTTTTGAAGTAGTGTGATTTGAACTGCACACAGCAACTTTAATCATATTTACTGATATTTGGGGAACAATGGAGAAAATAGTAAAAACATTTACAATTATATAAATGTTGCCAACATTAATGCAAATTTATCAAGACAATAAAATCAGAATTATTTTCACAATGAACGCTATAATAAATGCCCATGCCTACAGCAAATATCTCTAATATAAAAGTAACTTTTCAACTAGATATTAATATTTTTAGTCTTATAAAATTCTGGGAGATTTCTTCACTTATAACATGGGAAATGTCTCACGTGAAAAAATCTGCCACTAGTTACTGACTCAAAACAAGCTCCTATAACTTGTTGTAAACTTACATTGGGTTAGTTTTGTCTGACTGACATACTTACAGTAGGACCTGGACAGGAAACCTCGGTAGGATTGTGTATTTGAGGACGGTCAGGATTTATTTAATGTTCTCAGTCCAGAACCAGCAGAGATCAGAGCAGAGGTCTGCTGGTTCCTGCAGTAGAAGCCTGCGTTGCCAAAGCATCACACCCACCTGCTTGAGGAACCTGGGATTGACATGGATGCTGGAGGTGGAGTTGAAGTTGTGCGGCAGCGGCTTGATAGGCCAGGCCGTGTCCAGAGAGTTGACCCGGACGTCCAGGGCATAGAGCTTCTTGAGCGGAAAGACGTCGTCCCAGGTGGAGCGAAGCTTGAACAGGCTCTTCCTGGTGTTCTCATCCACCTACACACAGAGCACAGAGAGCTGGGTGCCTTGGCCACAGCCCACCTCAGCCCACAACCAACAAGCAACAGCAGGACGCCATGTGGGCAGAGCTTAAAGACACGGCAGCTAGCGGGACTTTACCTTTTCAAAGACACAAATAAATGAAGCGATTAGGTTTTTAGCAAACACTGCAAGGTACTCTCCTCCAACGTTCTTCACTATGGAGTCCACTAAGTACAAAACTGGGAGCTTCTCAGCGGTCGGCGCCTGGAGCGATAAGAGAACTCAACAAGTTTAGACAACAGCAGGGGTTACACAACATTTCAGAACAAATGAATAAAAAAACAAAACAAAACAAAAAAACACAAAGTTCCCAAACAAAATCCACTTTAAAAAATCTGGATTAAAAAAAGAAGAAAAATAAAAAAAATCAGCCTCCACGGTTTGGTTCTTCTTTCAGGAACAAAATGTCCAAAAAGGGTCAAGACCAGGATCTTCAGTCGGTTCTGATTGCAAATATGGAGGTGGTAATCCGTCGTCATGGCGATCCAGGTCGTTGGTCCGGGGACAGCGTTTACCTCCAAAGAGGGCCCCTACTGGCGCAGCCCTCTTTGTACGTTACCCAGGCGATGGTGCGCTCTGCTTGGTTTGTTTTTACCCTTTCGGGTTTTGAACCTTCAACCTTCAACCTTCAGTTATGAACCCAGATTTAAGCTCTGCAGCGCTCAGAGCCACACAGACCAGAGTTAAACCCACAAAGAAAAAATGACAAAAAGCACATTTCACAGATTTTATTATCAACATGTTTAACCAGCAGTCACATTCCAGGAAAATAGAGAAAATCCAGATGAACGAGTGAATTCATTCATTCATGCAGACGAATCAAACACTGAGGGGATGGAGGTGGGGGCAGGATGTGGTCCAGCTCAATCAGAACCACCGCCAGGGTTCTAACCTGTCACTAACGCTCAAAACCAAGACCTGCTGGGAAATATTTACATCATCCACATTGTGGAGCAATTCATATTTTACAATATTTATAAAAATATACAACAGAAAACCAGTAAACGACCTCAGAACCAAACTGGTCCCAGTAGAGGGGTTCAAACCAGTGAGGCCCCGGGGCCAATCAGCAAACAACATTGACTTGAGTTTTTACTCAGATCTGGACCCATCTATTTTGTAATGTTACTTTAACCAGAACGGCACCGCCATGTTGGACCTGAGGACTGGGCAGCAGAGCTCATTGGTAGGCAACTAGACACTGAAGACATCCAACCCGCGCCTGGTTAAAGCAGATCATCAGCTTCTGATGCGTTAAACCGATCTGGACCAGAACCTCATCCGAGTCTGACCCGATTACTTCAGATTGGTTTTAGATTGTAGAACCAACAGGATTCCAGCTTTGTTCATTGTTGGTTTATTAATAATTAAGGTTGTCAATAATCTGCCTTGTCAGTCAGGTTTCTATCTGAGCCTCATTAGCAGCTTAGTGACGCCAGAGAGCAGCTGCTCACTGCAGCAACTACTAACATTTACTTCAGTAACTTTTACTTGAATATTAATATTATAAAGTATAGCAAAGAAACATGTTTTACCCAGAATCCACCAGACTCAGAGTGAGACCTCCTGTTTCTAAACCAGCTTTATTTTCTACCTGCTCATTCTGATGGAAATCGTTTAAACATACAGTAAACATTTATATACAACTACTGTGCCCTGCTCTTATATACAAATATTAGCTGATGCATTAGTTTAATATTGAAAAAGGTAATTTAGGAACTTTTATTAAGTCTTTATTTGTACATAACTTTATATATTTGTCCGTCTGATTGCATCACTTTAAATATTAAAGCAAAAGTTTTAATCTGTTACACAGGAATTGTCTGTTTTCCAAAAACATTTTTACGCTTTAGTAATGTCTTGGATAATACCGATTACTTTTACTTTAATAGAAATAAGTTGATATATTGTTACTTTTCCCAGCTGTGTTGATAAATAACCATAGTGTATAATGACAATAGTAAAGTTTATTTGACCTTTTTCTCGCGTGTCTCCAGGCTCTCTGGTTAACGCTCAGATTTCTGACAGGAAACAGTCAGCCGATGATGAAGGCCTTAATGACCACTTCCTGTGACTTCTGACCTCGTTTAGTTTCTTGGTGTTGCCACATGGAAATTAATCACTTCCTGTTTCGGACCAAGCTGACACCCTGGAAGAAGTTTCAAACAACTTAAAAAGTAGATGGTTGAAACCGAACTTTGAGGTCAGAGTGGACCTGGAACCGGTTAGAACCACTTCCTATTAACGTCTGTTTTTGTTTAAGAAGTTTGTGTAACCGTAAAATGTTTTTCTTTAAAAAAAAAAAGCGGCTCTCTGTTGAAGCCAGGACCACATCCAGCTAGCCGGAGGACCAGAGGTTTATTCAGACAGCCTGACTGAGCTGCTTCCGTACAGAGAAGCCGGAGGTTCTGCTGGGCCTCCACAGAGCGCCGCTAACCACAACACCGCCATGTTTGACCCACATACACAAACTGATAATAAAGTATGCTATGATCATAAAAACCTTGCTGATTTGAGCTTCAATAATAGCCACGATATCCTTGGCGAACTGGATGTTCTCTTCGGCCAGGATGGTGAGCATGTTGATGTGCGGCTTGCTGTTGAACGTCAGGTCCTCCAGCGAGGACTGGTACTCCCTGCAGGCGTCTTCCCGGGCCGTCTGGTCCTCCATCTTCCAGCTCCGACACCCGAACCAAGCTACAGCAGCCGGACCAATAGCATTACCACGTAGCAGCAGACAGTCCATTAATTCATCGAGATAACGGTTGGGCCGACAACCATGAAGAACTACGGCCCGACTCGACGGTATTTTTCCGCCGTCGTCAGTTGGTCTCCTCGGTTCGTTTTCGATGGCAAGAAAATGGCGACTTGAGCTACAGGCCTCATACGTCACATGAAATTCACTTGTAGTTACAGTGACGTCAGTGTGCCTCATTGGCTGGAAAAACGCAGTGCTTCCCGGGCTTTGGATTTCGATTGGTCCGAAAGAATAACAAACACACAAAGGAGCTAATCAGAGTGAAGGAGCTTGACAGTTGTGTAAGAAACGGCCGCTTGAGGCGATTGGTCGACGTAAGAGCATGCGACCACTGCGTGGAGCCTGACAGGTAGAGGTCTCAAACATTAAGCATGTTCAATATGAGCATAGCAATAAATATAAGTCATTAAAATTCCAAAAATCTCTAATTTTAAAAGATTACACAAATAACTAAAACCGGAGCATAAACTCAAATTACGTAATGCTAATTTCTCTAAAAAAATATTGAAATATAAATATCTTGAATAAAAAATAATCCAAAAATAAATGACTAAATAAAAAGCAAGAAAACAGAATATAACTGAAAATTGTCAATATTTTTGTATGACAATACATTAAGTAAAATAAAATGTTTAAAATAGAAAAATAGGCAAAAGAAAATATAATTCTCATTGATAACTTAAGGACGGTGTTGCTCAAGTACACAAAGTGAAAAGAATTTGTGACAAATATCTGTAGACGAATAACCTGCTCTAAATATCAGTTTCACAAGTTATTTTAGTTTTTAAAATACCAGAATTTGGAAATAACTTTATATATTAGTCTGATGACATTTTTAAATATTAAACCAAATTAACTGAATACAAAGACACACCACACTTTCCAGATTTTTATTAATAAAAATCGAACAATGAATCATATTCCTCCCACTTCACAGTTCTGCTCTGCTTTGTGGTTAGAGTGGACAGAATGTAGAGGTAAAAGGTCAGGCAAAACAGAGTTTATTGGGCAGCCAATCAGCATCTGGCTAAAAGCTGATTGGCGGCTTTGCTGTCCGACTGTTTTAACTCTGACCTGAATCATCATCATCATAATCATGAGAGGAAGAGTGGCTCCATGGGTTCATTTAACGTTGGGAACAGCTGCTGTGGACCTGGCAACCCGGCAACTCGACCCGGTTCATGGTTCCCGTCCCATAGAGGAAGAGGAAGCTGATGGCATCACACAGGAAGGAAATAAAAAACTACAAACAGAAGCAGGAAGGGTTCAGGCAGAGAGGCGCAGTCCCATCACGGTCCTCCGTTCTAAGTTCTGCCCCAAGACTCATCGTGTTCCGGGCAAACAGGAAGTTCAGCTCCTCCTCAGTAACAGGAATGGTTAGTGACGGCGCTCTGCCCAGCCCCCAGCAGGTGAAGGAGCTTTAGGCTCCGCCCCGTGGGTTCAAGCGTCCGAGTCATCACTGCTGTCGCGGCTGATCTCGATCTGCAGCGACGGCAGGTTGTCCAACCGGCTCTTCTTCATCTTGTGGCTGCGGCGTTCCTGTTTCTGTTTGATCATGGCACCCCAGACCCTCTGCAGCGTAGAGTCGTCTTCCTCCTCTCCCTCCTCCTCCTCCTCCCCGTCGCCCTGCCTCCTCCGGCTGACGTCCTGCCGCTCTGGGCGGCTGCTCTGCCTGCGCTCATGATGCCCAGCGCTGCTGCTGCTGTCGTCGCCAGCGGCGGAACCCAGCCTGCTCCACAGAGCACCTACAGAGAGGAAGTCGGAGGATCAGACAGGAAGTGGAATTTAACAAACAGATCAGGACGCTCAGACATAAAACGGGATTATAATCTGCTCAGAACCATTCTGACTGAGTTTTAATCTAGGTAGCAAATGTCACCAGGAGGTCATAGCACATTTCTACAAGAAGTTCTAAACAGAAGGTGGAATGAAAACAGGAAGTGGCGGTCGTACTCGTACTCGTCTTCCTGTCTTTGGAAGTGTTTGGTCCTCTGCTGTCCAGGCTGGCCACGCCCAGTCTGCGGTGCACATTGCTGATTGGCTCCCGGGGTGGGGGAGTGTCCCTGGGGGACTGGGGCGAGGCTGAGCGCCGCCTGTCGGGGGAGTAGCGCCTCTTCCCGAGCCGCTGCCTCACGTCTGCGGGGTCAGTAAAGGTCAGCAAAGGTCAGTCCTACCCAGCCACCGCAACCTCTGGAACACCTGGTTCTACGCCTTACCTGTCTTCCTGCCGCCGGCCACCGGGGAGCGCTGTCTGCTGCCAGAGCCGCTAGAGCCCCCAGAGCCGCCATGACGCTTCTCCTCCAGTAGCTGCCGGACGTCCGTCACCTTGGGAGGCGACGAGGCCTTAGCCCGGTTCTGAGAGCCTGATGACCCGATCCGGTTCCTGTTTCACATGGAACAAGTTCTGGATGAATAAAACCTCCGACCCAGTTCTGCTCAGCTTGCTGTCACCAGGCCAGGCGACAGGAAGTGAAAGCAGAAAGTGGTTCTCACCTGATGTTCTTCAGGTGGCCCTCCAGCTCGTCGGCATACATAGTCATCTTCTTGCTCTTCTTGGGCGATGGCGTAGAGATCATCTTCAGCTCCAGGTCGTAGTCCATCTCGTCCGACTCGGACCACGGCGAAGGAGAGCGCTCCACCCGGCTGCGAAGCCCTGCACCCAGCGGGCGCGAGGCTCCGCCCCTCTCCTTGTACTCCACCACCCTGTCGTCAGAGTCCATGTCCTCGTCAGCCTCGTCCTCCTGTTCTTCGTCCTCCTCCTCTTCCTCTTCCTTTATGGGCTCCTCGGGGAGGTTGACCAGCTCAGCTGAGGGTGGAAGCAGAGGACTGTGGGTAACAGTGTGGGTGGTGACTTTTGGGTGTGGGCGGAGCTGTTACCGGAGTGTCGGTGTGTGTATGGCGGAGTGTGTCCCATGCTGTCTCCAATCAGAGGCTTCTTGCTCTTGATTACGTCCCTCTGGATGCGCCGGTTGTGGTACCGCCGCTTCCTGCAGGACGAGGCCTGGTCAGTATCTGTCGGGTGTTCCAGTTGTCATGGCGACCAGAGGGCAGAGACTCACCAGGAGTTGCTGAGGATTCCCTTCATGCCACCATAGTTTGGGTTTCCATACTTCATGTAGTATCTGCTGCGGCGCGCAGCTCCCAGCTCCTTCCTGTCATCTGGACCGGAACCGGGAGGAAACGGGTCAGAACGTGTTGGACTCATGTCAGTGTGTGTTTACAGACAAAACGCTGAAATTAAAAAAATATCTATGCAGAACATCTACTCATATTCAGTCAATGAAATTACTCAGATGGGTGGAAATACCAGGTGGTGAGTGTGTGTGTGTGTGTGTGTTACCCTGCATGGCGAAGCGCAGCAGCAGCTTGTTTCCTTTGAACGGTTTGATGGCAGGTCTCAGTTCATTCCTCAGCAGAGACTCTCTCTCCGCTTGCGACAGGTCGCCCACCTGACACACACACACACACACACACACACACACACACACACACACACACACACACACACACACACACAGCTGAGTCACTCATCAGTCAGACGACCACTTCCTGTTCTCCCAGGTGAAGCTTTACCTGTCCAGCCGTCTTGCTCTCATCGTCTCTGCTCTTCTTCACCTCCTCCTCCTCTTCATCCACCTCACCTTCCTCCTCTTCGTCATCCTCATCCTCAGATCCCCGATCCCGACGAGCTGCGGCGTTCGGACAGACCCATTTACCCAGAATGCACTGCAGCGTCAGGAAGCACCGACTCATTTTCTGATCCACACTGACCTTTGCTCGGGTCGTCGGGCTGGGATCCGGACTCCGTCTCCGTGGTAACAGCCTCTGGTTCAGGCATCCGGCTGCTATTGATTAGAGCTCTGATGCAGGTGTCATCGTCCAGCCAAACCACGTTACCTAGGAAACAGGAAGGCACAGGTAATCAGCCAGGAACCATCAGAACCAGTCAGGAGGTTCCACCAATCACAGAGTAAAACCAATGGAGGGAACCGCTAGCTACAAACCCACCTGCGCTAACCATAAAGCACCAATTACAACAAACATTAGTGGAAGCTAAAGCCTACAGGGCACTTTCTCTCTTGCTCTCGGCGAAGGCGGACGCTTTTTCCTCTGCTTCCTCCCTGCCCATGCCTGCCCTGCTTGCTCTGTTTTTTTTTTTCTATATTTTTGGAGCCTTTCGTTGCACATCCTCCGAATCTACAAATTATGGATCTGGTCAACCGGTCTCTCAATGCAATTGATCAAATTTTCTCGACGAGAAGTCTGGGCACAGGAGAGCCCTCTTGTCCTGCGGGGACACACCCATTGGGATTCACCTGGGATTTATTCATGATAACAGTATTTCTGCTGTTTGGAGCTTGCGGATTCCTGGATTATCTACAAATTTGTGACAGATTTAGCCGAACTAGCGAAAACTCAGACTGCTGGTATGGACAGAGACGCAAGTTGGATGCGAGTCTTGCTGAGGCTCCTTACCACCTCAGCCCCTCCTGTTATCCATGCAGCTGTGGAGCTGAGCGCTCCCCAAGGACATCATGCCTTGATAACAACATCTTGTTGGACTCCTGCCTGGAGGCTGAGCAACGTGGTTTCATGGCCCAGTGATGTCACCGCCTTCACTCACGTCTTTGTTTTGTCTGAATGCTGCCATGTGCCCTAATGTGTCCTTTCCTCTTTTTTATTTTAATTCCTGTAAAGCACTTTGTATTGGCTTGTTGCTGAAAATGTGGTATATAAATAAAATTACCTTTGCCTTTTACCTTTAGCTTTAAAGGCTATGCCAATGTGGCATTTAGCAGAATTAACGCTAAAGCTCTAAAATGCACCATTTGCTCATATCCACCATTTGTCACAAAGAAACCATGATGACTCAAAAGTCAGAAATGTACATTTTTGCAAAAAAACAAAACAAAAACAAAAAAAAAACACTCCCAGTTCTGACCAGTTTCTGGACTCACAGGCCGTGTCGTTGATCCACTCGATGTGCGCTGGCGGATACTCCTTAAAGTAGCCGAAGACGTCCTGGGTGCTCATGTCGTCCACGCCGGTCACATGGATGGCCTCCATCCGCAACCTTGGAATGGCTGGCACCACAGAAGAAGAAAGAGGCAGTCTGAAGAAGCAGCAACTCATCTCCGGTGAAGAGCAGCAAACAGAACACTGCCTCACCTTTCTTCATGGCGTCTTTATCCAGGAAGACGTTCCTCTGACCGACGTTTTCCTCGCAGCGGAAATGGAAACGTCTCGCCCGCTTCTCCTTCCTCTCGATGGCTTCCTGGAGAGCAAACAGAGTCAGATCAGAGCTGCTTCCCAGATCAAGTGGATCCCATCAACTTGAGAGCGGCCGGGTTTCATTTATCCCACAGCATGAAAAAAAAACAACAGACAAATATGAGATTTAACATAAGATGATGCTGGCTCACAATGCATACCTGGATCGACTTGTGAGTTTATCTTGGATCCAGGTGTGTTTATATCTTGGATCCAGGTGTGTGTTTATCTTAGATCCAGGTGTGTTTATATCTTAGATCCAGGTGTGTGTTTATCTTGGATCCAGTTGTGTTTTTATCTTGGATCCAGGTGTGTTTTATCCTAGATCCAGGTGTGTTTTTATCTTGGATCCAGGTGTGTTTTTATCCTGGATTCAGGAGTGTTTTTATCCTGGATCCAGGTGCGTTATTACCTTGGAGTTGACGTCGATCCCTGTGATGAAGGCTCCGGCCTTGTTCTCGTACCTGCGGCTGGTGTCCTGGAGCAGAGAGAAGACACAGCAGGGGGTTAACATTGAGAGTCAGGAGGTTCAGCTGAAGGCCTCAGGTTTGGGCTCCACCTGCAGGAGAACATCTGCTTCACACACAACCTTAAAGCAACACAGCGAACTGATGAAGGAGCTGTGCAGAGGCAGCAGATGAGGAAAGAGGAGCAGGTTTTCCAAAACAAACGGCTCCTGTCTTCATTAAAATCTGTTAGTTTAGAAACGGAACAGAAAGAAGCTGAAAGACAAACGTCTCTACTGAATTTAACTCAATTAACCGGCAGGTTAACGTCTCACTGACTCCCAGACCGAGGCGGGGCTCCGTGGTGCCGCATGCCGCCTCTCCTCACACCTCCGCCGGCCATAGCTAACTCCAGCCCCGGGTCTGCCTGCGGGCCTCAGACACTCACCGGCAACAGCTCCTTCAGGGAGCGGCTAACCGTAACGTCCTCCGCCTCCAGCTCTCCCTCCTCCACCTCCATCGGTTCGGCCTCCCGGCCATCTCTGTCCGACTCGGAGTCAGAGTCCGACTCCGAGCGCTCCGAGCCGCTGTCGGATTTCACCGAGACCCGCAAGCTGCGCACCGCCGCCATGAAGCTAACTGCTGCGGACAACAAGCAGAGCGAGCTGCGCTGGGTTCCGTAACCCGGTAATGCTTTCCCTGCTCTTCTTCTGCGGAGTTATGCTGGTGGAATCAGGGAATGTCGCCCCTTAGTGTTTATTTATTTATCTAAACTTAATGGACGTAATTCTTCTCATATAGATTAATCTCAAATTTTGATTTAATAAAAAACATATTGTATTTTAGCAATTCAATCCATGATACTCAGGTCATATAGAGTAAATCTGCACAGAGATTTATATTATATTATTTAAAAAGTTTCAAGAGTTTATTTCTTGTAATGTAGATGATTCTGGATTCTAACTGCTCCGCAAACTGTTGAATGGACGATCTTCTCAAGCATGCAGTCAGCCACGTTGCACATTTTTTCGCCACACTTTTTCCTTCCACTCAACTTAAGCTTAAAGTTACATGTAAAGTAGCGGTTCTCAACGTGGGCGGTACCGCCCCCCAGGGGGCGTTCAGTGGACGGCAGGGGGCGCTGGCGGACATTTTTACAAAAGGGGGGCGCTGGCATGCCTTTGGGGGGCTTCAAGTGATTGTGAAAGCAGCAGCAAACCATCTTAACATCAGTGAAATGACATGGGAGGAAGTGAGGGATGACCTCAGCGCTCAGGCCAGTCAGGAGACAGCTTGGATAGGATAACAACAATATGGTTTTGCTTCTTCAATGGAATGCAAGAAGTTTAATTTCAAATGGACAAGAATTGAAGCATTTTATTGATAAATTAGAAGAAGCTCCAGAGATTATCTGTATACAAGAAACTTGGCTAAAATCCCAATTAGAATTTAAAATACTAAAATATTCTGCTGTCAGATTTGATAGGGCTGAAGGTAATGGTGGGGGATGTGCCATATTTATTAGGGAAGGGTTGCCGTTTAGAGTGATTAAAAAAGGAAGAGAAGATGAGTTTGTAATTGTGGAAATTTGGATAAAGGCAGAGCCATATATTATAATAAATTATTACAATCCATGTAGAAGATTGGACTTGGATAAATTAAAAGAAATTCAGGGACAAAATAAAAATAAAGTTATTTGGTGTGCAGATTTTAATGCTCATAGTAATTTATGGGGAGGGCAGAGAACAGATACGAATGGAGAGATAATAGAACAGCTGTTGGAAGATAATCAATTAGTATGTATGAATGATGGGAGGGGAACAAGAATAGATGTGCATACAGGAAATTACTCAGATATAGATTTAACTTTGGTGTCCAGAGATTTAGCGGGATTATGTGAGTGGAAAATAGAACAGGAAACAACAATAGGTAGTGATCATTTTCCAATTTTTTGTAAAATCCTCATATCTAAAGAGAAAGAGATAGTAGAAAGGCAGGAAAGGTGGATATTTAGTAAGGCAAAATGGAATATATTTAAATATATATGTGAGAAAAATATGGAGGACGTTAATTTAAATCTAGATATAGAAAGTATAGAGGAAAAGATTAGGGAAGTTATATTGAAAGCAGCAAAAATAACAATTCCTACAAGTAAAGGTAAGAGCAAAAAGAAAGAGGTGCCTTGGTGGACAAAAGAGTGCAGTGCAGCAATAAGGAGAAGAAATAGAGCTTTTAGAATATTGAAGAAAACACACAATTTTAAAAACTTAATTGAATTTAAAAAATGTCAAGCGGAAGCAAAGAAAATTATTAAGAAGGCAAAGAGGACAAAATGGAGAATTTTTTGTGATTCAATTGGCAGAACAACTCCTATAACTAATGTTTGGGGAATGATTAAGAAAATGAAAGGAAATAGACAGGACAGGACATACCCAATTCTAAAACATGAAGAAGGAATAGCAGTAATAAATGAAGAGAAAGTAGAAGTAATGGCAAGAACATTTGCGAAAATTCATAGTTCAGATAATTTGACAGAACAAGGGAAATTTAGGAGGGAACAGACAAGAAGAGCACATAATGGTATTTTAGAAGACAGAACAAACCCAGGTAATGTAATGGATGTTTATTTTTCTATGCAGGAAATGAAGAAAGCAATACTGAGATCAGGACTAACAGCACCAGGGAAAGATCAGATATGCTATATTATGCTAAAACATTTAGGGAGTCAGGCTGAAGGAAAACTTCTAGGTTTATTTAATAAGATCTGGGAAGAAGGGAGATTACCATCTAATTGGAAAGAAGCAATTATTGTCCCAATTATTAAACCGGGGAAAGATCCAACAAACCCTTTAAGTTATAGACCAATTGCACTTACTTCATGTTTAGGAAAGATTATGGAGAGAATGATAACAGAAAGGATTACATACTATGTAGAAAGTAAAGGACTTCTGTCCCCGTGTCAAAGTGGATTCAGAAAAGGAAGGAGTACAATGGATCCAGTTATCTGCTTAGAATCAGATATTAGAAAAGCCCAAATTAATAGGGAAATAGTGGTAGCAATATTCTTTGACATTGAAAAAGCATATGACATGGTATGGAAGGATGGGTTGCTTATAAAATTATATAAAATGGGGATTACAGGAAGGGCTTATAATTGGATTAGAAATTTTTTGTTGAACAGAGTTATACAGGTACAGTTGGGAGTAAAAAGGTCCAATAAATATAAAATTGATAATGGTACTCCACAGGGAAGCATTATCAGTCCTTTATTGTTTTCAATTATGATTAATGATGTTTTCGAAGAGGTAGATCAAGATGTCAAGCAGTCATTATTTGCTGATGATGGAGCCTTGTGGAGGAAAGGGAGAAACGTAAGATTAGTGTATGAGAAAATGCAAAAAGCTATTAAATCTGTTGAAAATTGGGCTTATAAATGGGGAGTTAAATTCTCAGTAAATAAAACAAAGACTGTCGTGTTTGGTAGAAAGAAGATTGAGGAAATGGATTTAAAAATGTATGGGGAAAAAATAGAAAAAGTGAGTAAATTTTGTTTTTTAGGAATCATATTTGATTCCAAGCTTTTATGGAATGATCACATTAAGTATATTGAAGGGAAATGTAAAAAAGTTATAAATATAATGAGATATTTAACAGGAGTAGATTGGGGTGCAAATAAAATTAATTTAAAAAAGATCTATATGGCTCTGATCAGATCAGTTTTGGACTATGGATGTGTAGTTTACAAGCAAGCCGCAAAAACAATGATTAATAAATTAGAAGTTATTCAGAATCAAGCTTTGAGAGTATGTTGTGGAGCTTTAAAGACATCTCCATCTTTAGCAGTACAGGTGGAAATGGGGGAGATTCCTTTATATTTGAGGCAAAAGCAAATTATGCTGAATTATTGGGTAAGTTTGCAGGGGCATAAGGAGGAAAACAATACAGCAGTAAGAACGCTGAAACCTTGCTGGGAGAGTGAAAAAGCTAAAATAGACTGTTTTGCCTGGGCAGCAGATAAATGCATTAAGGAAATAGGTATACAGGGAAAGACATACTCTGCTGCGGTGCCATATTCAAATACACCTTATTGGCTATTTCCGTGTGTGAATGTAGATTTAGAAGTATATAAAGAAATGCAGATAAATAAAAATAATAATTGGGAAAATTTTGTGAATAACAGAATTAGGAATATGTATAAATCATTTACAGTTATATATACAGATGGATCAAAAGATTTAGTTTCAAATAAAACTGGATTTGCTTATGTTATTCCTGAACTAGGTATAGTTAAGAAGCAAAGAACATCTGATTATTTATCTGTTTATACAGTGGAAATGTTAGCAATCCTGATGGCCTTACAGTGGATAGAACAAAATAGAATTGAAAATGTTCTTATATGTTCAGATTCATTATCATCATTAATGTCTATTTTAAATAGGTCATCTGAAACTCGTATGGATTTAGTATATGAAATTTTTGAAGTAATACTTAGAATAACACAAATTCGAATAAAGATTAGGTTTATGTGGGTACCTGCTCATAAGGACATAGAAGGGAATGACATAGCAGACCATTTAGCTAAAGAGTCTTTAAAACAAAAGGAAATTATGGAAATAGCATATTGTAAATCTGAAATAAAATCAATTATTAAGAGAAAAATTAAGTCTGAATGGCAACAATTGTGGGAGGAAGGAACTAAAGGTCGTCATTTATTTAATATACAAAAGAAAGTAGGAAATATGGAAATAATTGGAGAAAACCGAAAAGAACAAGTGATAATGACAAGATTGAGGATTGGACATACCGGATTAAATAAAACATTACATTTGATAGGGAAACATCCAACAGGTAGTTGTGAGTGCGGTAGGGATATGGAAACAGTAGAACATGTAATAATTCATTGTGAAAAGTACGCAGCAAGTAGAGAGAAGCTAAGGCGAGAAATTATGAAATATGATATAGAGACATTAAAATTAAACAAGATATTAACTAAACATAAAATAAATAAAGCAGTTATAAATTTTTTGAAGGAAACAAGATTATTTATGAGAATTTAGATTAAAGGGAGATACTCTGATCCACACTCCAGCATAGTAGATGGCGATAATACATCTTAACGTTAGATGTCACCCGCCAATAAAATCAGAAGAAGAAGAAGCCTTTGGGGGGCGTTTGGTCGAAGGTAAACTTTACACTTAAATGCACAACAATGCCAGTTTAGACTTTGAGCAACTTGGTAAAACTGTATTGTGTAACATTAAATCATGCTTGGCTGCAACTGTATCGATGGCAGCTCTTCTTCTTCTTCTTCTTCTTCTATTCAGTGTTTGTTAGCTTCTGTTAGCTTCTTGGCACAGCTCCGTTCTCCAGTTACTGGTAGCTAAAATCACGATACTCTGACTGTGTATCCCTCTGAAAAATGAACCCATTCAAATAAAGAAATCCCTCCATGGTTATACCACGATAGAGAGCGTTCATTTTATAGCGTTAACAACGGTGCTGTAAGTGGTCCGGTATGAAACGGGGGTGATAGAACAACACAGCACTTTTAAATTTCAATAATCAGAATGCAGAAATTGTTTCCGTTGTTTTAAAAGGTTTATGTCAGTCTGCCTTTTCCCCATCGATACGGTTCCCGACCGCCCTGCACCTTAGGGGGTTAAAAAAAAAAAAGACGTACACATTGCGCAAAACTCTGAAACAGGAGAAGCGGGACATAAAACAGAGCGACGAACTAGATGTGAATTATGGCATAAAAACAGAGAATCCGACGCTGAACAGTGAAAAATCAACACATGATGTGAAACATGATGATTAGGCGACGCAGCAGGTGATGAGTGAAGATTACTGGTAACAGGAAAGAAACTAAAGTGGACATAGCAATAAACCAAGAGAGGACAATACTAATCAAAGGAAACTAAATGGAAATGAATAAAGAACAAAATGCAAGAATAAACTAAGAAAAAACTAAAGTAAATACAGAGGAATAAACTGGCATGGCAAGACCTTTCGAGCAATAATTAATACAGAGGACTGTATGGCAAGAATAAACAGACACTATTTCCAGATAAAAGGTAAAATGATATTGTTGAAGTGCGATGGGTTTGTTGACACCATATCTGATACTGAGAATAAATATATCTTACAGACCATAACAGTAAATAACATCACTTATTTATGTTTTTAATTAGATTTGATATATTTATTTCTTCAATATTATTTTCCATGTTAGTGTTAATGTCATGAGGCTGATGACTCCATGACACTTTCAATTTGACTCATTAGGATTTGATTAAGAACCAGATTTGTTCTTTGTAATTTCTGTCCAGTAAAACTATTAATCTATAATCAATAGACAGGTCTATATAAAGATATAATCCATGTTTCTGTCTCATATATGTATGGCATTAAAATGAACTTTTGTTTTTCCACTTAAAGCTCTGGTTTGCACAATAAATACCATGTGGGTGAAGTTTTATAGATGATACTCTGATGTCCCATTCTCCTGAAGGCAGCACAGAGCTGCACCACCAGAAATTGACAAACACTGAAGAGAAGAAAAGCTATGATTAATGTAGTTACAGTTCTATCCATGTTTTAATGTTGCAGAGCTCAGTTGGTTTGCAAATAGTTCAATGTTTAAACTGGCATGTTGTTCATCTTTTATCTGATCATTTTGTGCAATATTTAACAACTAGAAAATGGCACAAAATAAGAATATTTTTTTCCACTCTGATTGGCTGCTGTTAGACCTACCGATTTTAACTTGAATGTTCATTGCATTTTTTGTAAACACCTGTGAAAATAATTTCTATTCCCATGGCTTTTTTGTTCTCTAGGAAATTATTTTTGATAAATACAGAAACAAGCATAAAAATCAAAACATCTACAATAGTGATAGTAATATTAATGATAAAATTTCTGACGTTTCTGAAATTCAATTTCAGAAATCCGTACTGAAATGTCAGAAATTCGATTTTACTGCAGTTTTTTTCTATGAAAACACCTGTTAAGACTTTAGAATATGAAAAACAAACTCAATTCAAAAACAGAAAAAAATAACTGAAGAGAAATTTTCAGTAAAATTCTTTTTCATTTCATCAACAATGGAAATAAATATTTGATTTATTGTGTGATTTGTTCTGTAACCTTCTGTGGTTCATGGACACAAAACAATGCTTATTTAAAAATTGCTGCAAAAACATTAGTTTACATTTTATTTTAATGAATTTTAAACTTCAGTCCTCATCATTCATTTATGATAACCAGTAAATCTTAATGTTCCCTACATTTTAATCTCTTTAATCCCAGTTTTAGGGGAAAAACATCTCTCTTTAAAACAAAAAAACTGTAACTGTAACATATTCTGAGTTCATTTTAGTTTTTTATTTATCAGAAGTCTGCCTTTGAAAAATTCAGTATATGCAAATTAATAAAATAATTTTGAAGATTTATCAACATCAGTGAAGAAAATATCAAAGTGGTGTAGGAGTGTAATCTAAAAATGATTTTTGAAATGGGAGTTAATTACATAAAAATGCAGAAAGCATCTTGTTAGCTTAAAGACTTTATGGAAATTTGAAAGACAAACTACTGAAAAATGAGTAGTTTTTCACTCATTTTGTGTGTTTTGTTATACCAAAACACACAAAAAGTAAAAATAAAATAAAATAAATAAATCTGCATAAAGACAAGAAATGTTGAGAAACCCAGGAGGGTTAACCGCCTGGCAGGTGTTTCCTGTCTGTTAGGATGAGATCCTGTGGCATCCCACAGGGTTGTGTTCTTGGTCCCATCTTTGCTACTTTATATTGGCTCTATTTGGGATAAATTACTGAAAAAAAAGTAATCTCTTCACTGTTAATGTGCAGAAATAGCTCCAGATGAATATAAAAACTGAAGCTTTTTAATGAATTGGACCCTTTCTGTCCTTTAGCTTTGATTTACAACCAGACATCTCAGAGAACTTTGGTCAATTAACTAAGAAGTTTATCTGATCCAGTAAAATTGAGCTTTAAATAAGAAGTGATGATGTCTTTAGAGCAGCATACAACCTCTGACTCCAAACACACAAACATTACTGGGAGAGATTCAAACTTTAAAAACCAGAAAGCTGCTGGAAAAATCACACAAAACAAGTCAAAAACGCTCAAAGTGCAAACGATTCAGAAACTTTATAGCTCCAGGTTCTCATGTCACAGTTGTCCTTCAAGATGAAACATACAGCTGACTGACATCATTGTGTTTCTGCAGCATCAGTTGGTCCCTGACAAAATAAAACTTTGAGTTTTGTTTAAAAACTTGGAACAAGACTTGAAACAACGAGGAAACAGCTTTAGTGCAAATACTGATTTTAGTTTTTAACGGGATATTTTGAATCTTCATACAGAGCACAACAACCAGAGAGCTGAGGGATGTCAGTGATCTTGACTCAAACGGCAGTGAAGTTATCATCAGATTCAGAAGCAAACATCCACTAAGAGACATGAAGAGAAGCCACTGATTTCTGATGGGACCTTAAACTCAACACGGTGCATTCAGGGTCAAGAGAACTGGAATGTCTGAAAGAAAACCTGCTGTCACGGATTTTTCACATTTCCTGATGGTGAGCAGACAGAAAACGACACGTTGATGAACAGAGACAATCTGTGGTTTTTATCTTCTGGTTTCCAGTCAGAGAACAACGACTCACACTGACGTCACACCAAACATTCAGTCCGGGTCTGGTTGTAGGAACAAAGAAAACGTCCAGAAAGTCTCACTGCAGGGAGGGCTGGGCTGGTTTCTGACCTCTTCTCTGACCCTCTGGATCAGAACATTGCCACGAAGCACCAGTCACACAGCGGCAGGTGTTTCAGCAAAAACCTTTCAGACAAAACTAAATATTTAACTCCAAATGAAATATTTAGCTGAAATACTGAGTTAGGAAGCTAAATAAATAGGTCCACGGTAAACTTAGTTAGCAACCGTAGCTTAGTTTTCTAATAGTGAGGAAAAGGAGGGTGGAGAAGGTCAACCAGCTTTAAGGACAGAGCTGGACCCGATCTCCGAACGAGTCGGAACCATTTCACTGATCTATGAGGAAAACTCCTTTAACATTCCCTGAAAAGGAAAACGGTCCATGACTCCTGTCTTCATCCGTAAGGAAACAAGGAAAACAAAAAAACGACAAAGTGTTCATTGGTTAAAACAACAGAAGTTGTCTGTAGTTGGAACCGGGTTTCCATGGTGGCTCCACGGGTTTCAGTGACATCAGGTAGATCCAGCGCGCCTCAGGAACCAGGAAGGCGTTTGTGATGTGGTTTGGTCCGGTTCAGTCCATCCTCCTGGTTCTGGTGTTGTGAAGGCAGCATCTCCATGTGGTTTCTCTGGAGAACAGACAGGAGATCCAGATGAAGTTCTCCTCATGAAACACCTGGAGACCTGCAGCCAGGAGGAGGACAGCTATCCTGGAGCTAACCTGCAGCTATCCTGGAGCTAACCTGCAGCTAGCCTGTGGCTGACCAGGAGCTAACATGGAGTTAGCCTGCAGCTTTCCGAGTCCAGACTCAGTATTTCTATGGTAGGAAGTTAAACATCTAACCTGAAGCGGCTCTGAGAATTGTACGTACCTCTCACAACCTCCTGAGTTCAGTTTCCCTGCTGATAGAGAAGAGAGAGAAATCAGAGGAGTTTCAGATTGTTCAGAGTTCTCTTCCTGTTTTCCTTCCTGTGATCCAGTTTTCCCGTTTAGCTGGTCTGGATCTGAATGTCTCCAGGCTTTCTGTAGACTTCCCTCACCAGTCCAGTCCAGTCACCTTCAACTAGAAAGGTCTGGGAAAGTTTCAGGACAGGAGAATAAGAGTCATCATCTACCCAATCCAAGACCAGGTTCAGGACCTGAAAGGTCCATTATTCCTCAGCAGATCATCCACTCTAAGAAAGGTCTTAAGATGACGACTCTGTAGGAATCTCCTTGCTGGAGATAAAAATCATATTTTCTGTCTGACTTATCTCAAGAAGAGTTCAGGAGTTTTTTAAGCCCCTTCTCAAACAGATCTAAGCAGTTCTTCATCTCCATTTACAGTTGTTTTTAGTAATGACCTCAGGAAGGTGCAAGGCGCTGCACCCAAGCGATTTGATTGGCAGCAGACAGATTCATTGATTGGCCCAACACGTTCAAAATGTTTTTCATTTGTGGCAGAGAAAAGACAACGTCAACTGGACTGGGCAACCCATAACAAACTAATATAGCGAGAGATTTCAGAGACACTGGCCGCCCTAAGGTACATCAGCTCAACGACATCAACGGCACGTTGACCGCCTGGCCACATTCCAACATCCACACCCACATAGTGAAGAACCCACAGCCAATGGAGAGCGACCCAACTTGGCTAAAACCAAACCAGACTTTAACCGGCTAGAGTCAGACTTGATAAATCCTCCCAACAAACCCAGCAAAGGGACCAGATGGACCACCCCAGCAGTCATTTTGACTGCTTCTATCCAGGATCTCGATCCGTCACGGTTTACTGCTCAGGAGCTTCTATGAGGGTTGGGGGAAAAGATGGATCAGCAGCAGATCTGAAGCTGGGAGGCGAATCGGTCAAAGTCTAAAGATGAAACTCAGAAAAACCTTCAGAAAGCATGGAACGCTATCAGGACCACCAGCGGATTACGAGCCTGGACCACAGGAAGGGTTGGCTCAGACAAACCGACGTACAGCAGCAGAGTGAGTCAGCTTATCGAAGCGAAACTTCAGGTTGGATCTGGGAGAGTTTTTGTTTTTCAGTTCTGAAAGAGGAAAATGAACGGGGGTCAGTGAGGCGAGGCGCAGGAATCCATACGTGATGAAGGTGGATGCACTGAACCTGTGGGGCTGCGGCAGACGATCAGTGGACAGGAAACCTCCGACGGCGCAGTCTGATACAGACGGAGAAGATCAGGAAGTTTCAGAATGAGATCAGATCCACAGCAGGAAAATTCAAGACTATTCCTGATTCTGAATCCTCATCAGAACACAAATGACCTCTGAACTTTCTTTTCACACCAACCTGAGGACACAGCCATGGAGGCTAACTATGGCTGGACCCAAATATGACCACATGGTGAGTCAGATCCCATCCAGTTTGGTCGTAAAAACAGATTCAGAACCTCTACAAGGTTTTCCTGGGAGAACAGCTTCTGTTCTCCACTCCGACCAGGCCAGGCTGTACTACAGCTACAACCAATCAGCTGAAGGTTACTGATTAGTCTCACCAGGTGAGCGTCGTCAGAGGGAATGCTGAAGCTGCAGGTGCTGGATGTGGATCTGGAAATCTTACTGCTCTCCTTCTTCGGATGAATCCTGAAAACACAGAAACGTTGCTGCTGCTTTGCTCAGATTAAAAACAAAAAGACAGATTAAAGCTCACCTGTCCCGTTGTCCTGCCTCTGGAGAGCTGGGATTGGACGGCAGCTCAGACCTCACCTCCAGCATGGGGTGGGAACAGTCGAAGCTGCGCTGCTCACTGAGGAAGCTGACACAGCAAACAGAGTTTAACCAGAAGAACAACTGAGCCGGTAGCTTCATGCTAAGGATATCTGCTAACAGCTGAGATGGGAAACAACAGAAAAACTAGAGTTAGCCTCAAATATAAACATGGAGTTCCTCTGGGCCACAAGTGAGCATCACTAGCTAAAACAGTAGCTCTAATCCTAAAGCACTAATCATAAATAGTGTCTAATGCTAAAGTGCTTCGTTGAAGCTAACGCTAAGTTGCTAAATCAACATGGTATTCAGCGGAAGCTAATGGACTACATCAGTAGAAGAAAATGCTATGGTGCTATGTCAACACAGTATTTCGTTGAAGTTAACGTTTTATGGAAAAAAGAATGTGAGGAGAGGAAATGGAACTGCAGTGTGAACATTCTTCAATAATTTAAAAATAAGAGCATGAATTTGAAAGTATAAAAAGTAAGAGTCAATTAACCATTTAGAATTTCCTGGAAAAATTAATTTAGGGGAAGCTAAGTGTGCTAAATGATTTTTAAAAGAAGCGCTAAACAGAAAGCTAGTTCTGCTATTAGCGTGTTAGCGGATTAGCAGCTCAGGGTTCTGTTCTAGGCCCTGTTTTCATTTGTTCTGTGTCTCAGATGTCAGGTTCTATAAAATCACTTGCTTTGCAGATGATGTGACACTTTTCTGACCAAACTGTGTTAAATAATAATAATAAAAAAAAACTCTCAGTTTTTCACAACATTTATTAGACTTCTGTCAGGTCATCAGAAAGGTCATTGTCGTGGTTACCTCCTGTGGCTGTGTTTGTCTGTCTGGCTGTCGACACTCAGCAGGCGGGGGAACAGGCCTGACCGCCGCTTCACCGGAGACTTCACGTTGCCCTGGCAACAGAAACACAAAAATAATCCAGCTGCTAACAGCTCTTAAGTGGAACCGGAGCGTTGGACCATTTCTGCTCACCTCAATGCTCAGGTGGGCCAGACCGCCCCCACTCAGACTGGTGGGTAGCCCTGCCCCACCACGCGACATGGTTTCCATGGATACGCTCCGCCCCTTCATCGCTCTCTGAAATGAAACAGCAGAAATATTTAAATAAGATTTTGACCAGCTAAACATTAAACTCCTGAACTGGTTTCCAACAAAGAGTCAGACGATCAAACTGGGATGTTTGTGAGAGTAAAGCTGAAGTGACCTTCAGACTGACCTTGATGGACTCCAGCAGTCCTCCGTGGGCGTGGCCATTCTCACCCCGGCCCTCTTCCTCCATCCCCGAGCCCAATCCCAGCATGCACTGGGAGCGTCTGTGCAGCTCGTCCAGCAGGCCGTCCAGCAGGGCGGAGCGGGTCCGCTCCTGAGCAGGAGAGAAATAAAACGAACCAATTCACTCCAGAGAAACCCGACTGCTGGCAGATGCACCGGGAAAATCACGATTTAATCCCAAAACGCTGCGAAATGATTCAGACACAACAAACTGTGTTTGGATCAGGAAACTTTTTCATTCAGCAGCAGAAAAAGAGGAAAGATGATTCAACAAAGGGAAAGCAGATTTAAACTAAGGCCAAAATGTTAGAACATGAAAAATCATTTCAGTTGAAAAACATTTTTGAAACAAAAAATGGTTAAAACTGAAATAAAAAACATATTTTGACACAAACAAACAACAAACTATTTCACAGTGAAAATCAATTTTAAACAAAAAAAAAAAACTGAAAAAAAGATTTGAGCCTTAAAAAAAAGTTATTTTCTTTCAGCTTCAAAACTTTTTTAGTTGAAAAAAATTCTGAACAAACTTTATGGCCCTATTTTAGCTCCATAAGACCCCAGTTAAGAGTCTGAACCCTGTCCATACTGTCCAGCAGGCTGGGGGAGATGGCTCCCCCTGCTGGTTACCTCCAGCCGGGCAAAGCGTTCACTCTTGTAGGAGGCCAGCTCCGCGTTGATGAGCTTGGTGAGGAGGAACTGCCTGAACTCCGGACCCTGGAGAAGAAAAACACAGATCAGACCGGTTCGGTTCGTGCGTTAAAACTCGACCCGGTTCGGTCTAGACATTAGAATGTAACCCAGTTCGATGTAAGAACTCGACCCGGTTCTGACTGGATTCCTAGCTCACCTTCCTGAAGACGGCCGGGTTTGGCAGCGGCGGTCCAAATGGCGGGACGTCTTCTCGCGCTGTGACGGAAACCTGCCAGAAGTTGGAGAAGCAGGTTCAGTTCTGGTCCGGTTCTCCTCAACCCAGATGGACTTCGGTTGGGTTGGTAGTTGGGTTCAGTGAGACCTCCTACCCTGTAGGTGGCACTGTCCGAGTGCGTCTCCTCTGCCTGCACCAGGATGAAGGCGTGCAGGAAGTTAGAGGCGATCATGTCGGGGACGAAGGGCGTGGCCTCTTCCTGGAACACCACCGCCACGATGTCATTTCCTATGTGGCGTTTCCTCTGCAGCTGAGCGACAGAAAGTGACACGGGCAAGGTGTTAGTGACCAACAGGGGGAAGTGCAGTCTTGAAAACACCGAGTTAAACTGAGGAATCTGGGTCCATTTTCAGGTGTTTTTATGTCCCATGAAAATAAACTTTAAAAGTTCAGTTTTATGATTGAACCATTCAGCCTCCCTCTTCTCATGCCGCCCTGGGCAACTGCCTATATCAAAAGCACTCGGGCAATAACCATAGCTCTGCTGATCAATACCTTTAATTATTGATCAGCAGAAAGAATAACAGTTTCTCTACTCTGAGATGACAGCAACTAAAAGATTTATTTTTAGTTTCTGTAAAAATATAGTTTTAGTTTTACTTTGATTAACAAAAAGAATGAATCTGATAGAAACTCTAAGATTAAACCCAACAACCTTACCTGAATAAACAGAACCAACCAGAACCAACAGAACCAATCAGAACCAAATGGAATCACAGAGATCCATGTTCCTATCATGCTTCCTGTTGTTTTTATTTCCTGAGTTTTCCTGGATTCGCGGCAGTTTTCCGTTCTACCTGCTGCGCGTCTCCTTCAGTGAACGGCAGCTTGGTGGAGACGTGGAACATGACCTCTTGACCTCTGTAGATGGTGTAGACAGAGTGGGACCCTGTCTGGCCGTGGGACACGTCCAGCCCGCCCCGGAACCTGCAGACAGGAGGGCAAGAGCTGACTGGACCGGCTTGGTTCTACCAAGTCCAAAAGGATCAGCTGGTGAACACAACATGACATCGTTAAGTTTTAGTTTTTATTCCTGAAGCTAAAATCCAGAAACTGATGGTTTTCAGTTTGTGGTAAAAATGAAAAAGTTTCATTTTGATAAAAATTACGACAAATATGAAAGTTTAGATTCCTATTAATCCATTTTAATCCCAAATAATCAAATTATTTCTAATAAATGTTTAATATTGAGTTGGTTTTAAAAACCAACAGTTGGCCAGTAACTAGTTTTACTCAAGTAGCTTTAATATAAAGTATTTCTACTCTGACTTGAGTCAAATTTCCGTGTACTAGTTGAAGAACAAACTTGTTTTAACCAAAAAAATCACCAAACACACAAACACACCTGCAGTTTATGACAAAGTTTAACAATCTTTATATTGAAAGTAATTATTTATGTGAATTATTTATGTGAATTATGAATACCAACATTTCCATATAACTGTATATTTTATCTGTCCGATGATGTCATCTCTAAAAATTAAATAATTTGTTGATTTGTAGTTTTTCTCTCACCTGACTAATTTCCTGGATGGTTTCTCTTTATCTTTACTCGACTAACTTTGTTATTGTTACTCTGCGCTGACCCGAGATCAGATTTTGCTGCCCTGAACAGAAACTCCACGGTTTGTGTTGTCCATGGTTCAGCTTGTGGCGCTGCTCACCCCTTAAAGTCCTGCAGCTCCACCGTTTCTCCCAGCAGCTGCAAGAACTCGGAGAAAGCCGGAGACTCCTGGTTGTTGGTGAACAGTTCCTCCTCTGACACCTGCACAGGTAACAGCCGTCACAGCCAATCACAGATCACCTCTGCTGCCTCAACCAATCACAGGTCACCTCTGCTGTCACAGCCATTCACACATCACCTCAGGCTCAACTAGAGGTTATGAGTCAAATGTTTCCTCAGGAGGCAGAAAAACCTACAAAATTGTTTTATTTTTCAATTTTCAGATAATAACTTCTACATTTCTCATGATAAACCACAAAGAGACAAATACAGTATTTCATTTTGTAACAATAAATCACAAATAAAATAGTAATACAAAAACATAACATATAAAATAAGATTAAAATAATTAAATAATATAAAAAAACAAATAATACTTTATTTTAAGCAAAGAAAACACAAATAAAATATAACAAAAATAAATAAAATACATTAAATTAAAATAAAATAGAATAGAGATAAAATTCAAATAAAATACTTTGTTGATCCCTTTAACTGTGTGATAAAATAAACTTTGCGTAATGTTGCTACAGTGTGGCATTAAATGTAAAATCATAATTTTTGGTACATTTTCACTCCCTGATGCTTTTATTACTTCCTGTTTCCTCACACATTGTTTTCAGTTTGGAAATTAAAAACATGACTATTGTGAGCGACAAACCTGAACACAGTAAAAAAACAAAGTAATTTTGTTCAAACAGAATTCATTTGAGTCTCTATATCTGTAGCGCCGACTGGTGTCTGGGTGGATAAACACACAAACTGTGGGATGAAAATATTTCTGCATGGAGATTCATAAATGAGCTACATAAACTTAATCCTATAAATGATCTGATATAATTTGTTTTTTCAGTTAATAAATATTGAATCTAGAGTTTGGTTAATATTCAGAGTCAGATAGTATTTTTTCCAGTTATTTTGGCGTTAATGAGATCAGCAGCATGGCCGGTTCTGACCTGCCCAAAGCGCTGGTAGACGACGCCGAACTTGAAGGTGTTGTTGACTTCGTGTTCGTCATAGTTGACGATGAGCTGAGACGCCTGCAGGTGGAGAGGACAGCGTCAGCTGGACAAGTCTCAGCAGCAGGAACTGAGAGGAGAACGAGGAGAACGAGCTCACCTTGGGGTAGAGGACCGGACTGAACCGCAGGGAGGCCGCTTCGTCACACACAAGCTTCAGGACAAACAGGTCACACTGTTAAACTTTCATCAGCAATAAACTCCCACAGGTCAGTGTGAAATGCGTCTTGCAGAATGTCTGTTAGCCTCAGAAATGTCTCAAATCAAATGAACCTGGATCATAACGAGATATTCATCTTCTACATTTCTGTCAAAGAAAACAAAATGAGGCAGTTTTATGTGTCTTACTGTCATTTTATAGCAAAATCAACTAAATATGTTAACTTCAGTTGTTATAAAAATGCTATATATCAAGTATGATTTAAACAAACTTGACTTCCTAATATGACACCTTCAAATTGGGCCTCTGCTTCTTTAAAAATTCCTGCTCTTTCTGAAGCTCCGCCTCCAGGAAGTCATCCCAACATGGCTCCTCTGTTAACCCTTTAATGTTTTTACCAACCTTGCTCTGTGCAGTAGCTCCTATAATGAGCTCACCAGATGTTTGCTAATTGCTGCTGGCTAGTCTGAAGGAGCTGAGTGGGGCGGAGCTGCATATTGAAGGCGGGGCTAGGTCCACCCAGACGTTTTAACATCTGAATGGTTGCCATGGAGATTAAAGGATTTCTTAAACATAAAAGAATCAAAGCAACAGTGCAGGTTTGATTTAATGAGGGAAAAACATTAAAATATGAATTTTACATGCTACCGGCCCTTTAACTGAATTATCTGTCTTTAGTTAGTCTTCAATGCAGAGCTGTGATTTCTAGAGCAGCTCTTAATATTTGAGAGTTTGAGAGAGACTTTGTGTTTTTTTGATGTAAAAGCACTTAGAAATGCCTTGTTACTGAAATATACTATACAAATACAATTTGATTGATTGATTGATTCAAACAGTTTTCTTTTTAACCACAGAAACAGGAAGTTGTTTAGAGGAGAACAGGAAGTGAGGTGGGTGGACACCTTGGCCAGCTCCGGAACGCTGGGGATGTCTGGCAGCTCCGCCAGAGATAATCTGTGGTAGACGCTTTTCAGACGAGACCTGAAGCAAACACAAGAAACAAACCTGGATCCAGAGGAACAACACTGCTGCTTTTAAAACTTTAACTAGACCCAAAGCAGTTAGGAGAGTGTCCATCGTTTTAGGTGACTATAACACTGTAGCAACTGTAGCTCCACAAACACAAATAGTGCTCTTGAAAAACATTCCTGCTTCTTTCTTTAGGGCACCAGTCACATGATGAAGTGTAATTTGTTTCACTAAACTGCAGACAGTAACTGCATTAAGTCATATTTATTGGTATTTATTGAGACTTTTATTGGACAAACTGCAGAGAAAATAGAAAAACTATCAAACCTGACAATAATGACAGTTAAACATCATTAGTTGGAATTTATTGTCACAACGATAAATCAAAATTCTTATCATGATAAAACATTTATCATGATAAATGACATAATAAATGCCCACCAGTAGTTACAAGCGGTTCCCAGAGGGTCCAAGCCCCTCTTTGAGCTCTGACCCGACCCGGTTCCTGTGTTTACCTGATGATGACGTGCAGGTATTCGTGTTCCTTCTCCTCCTCGTGTCTCACAGACAGCAGCAGGTTTCCCAAACTGCTGACTGAGCAGAAGAAGTTCAGATGTTCCTGAAAGGCAGGAAGACGTTGGAGACCAAAAACTGAAACTGCTGCAAACCACAAAATGTTTTAACACAGATTTAATTCATAAGATATCACAGCTCACCCTGCCCAGGAAGTGCTTCCTGTATGCGCGTGCTGCCTCGTTGATCTCCTCCAGGTGATACCCATAATCCCCTGGGGTAGAACCTTCTGCCTCCCTTATTCCTCCGTCCTCCACCTCCGCACCGCTGCACTGCAGAGAGGAAGGGGGTGGGGCCTCAATGGGTGGAGCATCAGGAGGAGGGGCCTCTGGAGGTGGGGCCTCGGATGGGGGCGGAGCCTCTGAAGGCAGGGTCTCAAAAGGGGGCGGAGCCTCTGAAGGCGGGGCCTTGGAAGAGGGCAGAGCCTCTGCATCTTCTATCCAATAGCCTCCAAACTGCGGCAGGATGACCTGCGGGTACGGCGGCCCCCTCTCCAACACCTGCAGAGTCGACATGTTTCTGTCACACCTGGAGGAAATGCTGAGCTACCTGCTGCTGCGTAGTCATGGCAACGGCTCTACTGTTATTACTACAGCATTGTTGTCATGTTACAGTTTTATATTTTGAATGTTGAGAATAAACTTTTTTACTTTTTAACTGTTTTTATGATATTTCAAGTGTAAGTTCAAAAGTTCAGATGAAATATACGACGGCATGTTAGAGTCAGAGTGGAACGAAAAAACTGGAGTAAATTTCCAACAAAAACCTCAGAAATTTTGAGATTAATATCAGAAACTTTGTAGAACAAAATAGGACATTGCTAAGTTTGAGAAGTCGAACATTTCCTAGAAAAATATTAAAAGTAGAAGAATTCTGACATAAATGTAATAAATTTCTGAGTTTTTCTAGCAAAATTCTTTTGAAGCTCAAAAATTTTAGCTTTTTTCAAGGAAATTTCATTTTTTTGTGGAAATGTCCTCCTTTCTTTCCCATCTACAATGACCCTAATATGCCTTATATAAATATTAATATGCGATTTGACATGTTTGTTTTCTATGTGGCATAATTTTTTTTATGTAGTTATCTTTTGCATAGTTTTTTAGCACATGTGAAAGATTCACAATTGAAATCAATAGTTCATGTGCAATATCAATCTGTTTATCTTTGTCTTGTTATTTGGGATAATAGTTATGTTTTGTACACTCAGATTCCTAGACTCATAAATAAATGGTAAATATTGTGAACATTTGAAATACCAAATCACAACTTCATGATTTTTTTTTCATAAAATCTTAAAATAAAGTCAGTTTTTGTCATTTTCTTCATTTAAACAGCTGAATCAGCTAAAATGTTGGACAGTAAAGTTTAACCTCTCCTGGGAAAATGAACCAAATCTCACATTTTACAGCCATAATAACAAAATGCGTCCAAACTGTAATTTTAGCTTTGATAGAAAAAATTCAGCCCAGATATTTTTGGAAACCATCAGAATATTAATAAAATGGGTGGAACCATCCCGGCTGCCTCAAACTGCTGGCAGGAATCAAACTCACAACCTCTGGACTGGAGGACAGAGACGTTTGAGTCTCACCTCTTCGATCCTGGGATAAGGAATGTAATCGTCCTGAAACAGAGACAGAGGAGGTTTCAAACATGGCCGACATCACATCTGCAACATCACAGCTTCAGTTTCACTTCCTGTAAACGTCTGACTGGATCCACAGGTTCACTTTTACTAAACCAAAGACGATTAGATGTTAAACTGAAGGAAGCAACAAATCCACAGCAACAGAGAGGACATGCAACTTGGGTTGCCGAGGATGATGATGATTGATGATGATGATGATGAAGAAGGTGATGATGGTGAAGGTGAAGATTGGAGTGACTTCCTGTCAGGAACAGAGACTTCCTGCTGATCAGACGCTCGTGGTTTTACATCAACATGGAAAAAAACGTGGGACATGAGCTGGACGGACGTGAGGACAGATGGATGGACGGATGGATGGAGGGACGTGAGGACAGGTATGAGGACAAGAATCAGGACAGACGTGAGGACAGCAATCAGGACGGACATGAGGACAGATGGATGGACAGGTAGGTGGACGGACGTGCCTTCTGTCTCAGAGGGATTGTCTTCATCTCAGCAGCTTCTGGTACTTGCTGCTCCGCAGTTGGGAGAGAAAACAGGACGAAATTATTCTGATGAGCCAATAAAAACATTTTATTCAGAGTCGGAACCAAAACCCAGCAGAACTCTGTATTTCAGTCCGAGTGAGACATCTGTTGTTTGTCCAGAAGACTCGTCTGGTTTTCCGTCTCTCGCTGTCCAACTGGACCAAGTCGCTCTCCGCTCCTCCGTCTCTCTGCTGTGCAGCATCTCTGCCCTCCTCTTCCTCACCTGGCCTTTAATTTGTTTTATTGTTTTGATGAAAAATGCTAGATTGATCCTGGAGATATTGATCTATGATTGCTGCTGATCCGATGATCCCACAGCATGATGCTGCCTCCTCCCATCAGATCTCCTTTAGTCAACAAACAAAACTTAAAGGCTCCACTTCCTCCTAACTTCAGTTTTTTTTCTCTCATTTCTTCTTCTGCAGATAATTTCTGATGTTTCATAAAGTCTCCTCATCCTGCCTGCATCTCGGCTCATTTAACAGAACCGTCAGAGGAATCCATGCGAATTAAAGTTTTACCTCCATCTTGTCCATCATGTCGAAGAAATGAGCCGACTGCAGACAGAAACAGATAAACCAGTTCAGTGTCAGCAGAAACGCTTTGATATGTTTAAACTATTTAGGAATCACTGGGAATGAAACTGGAGGAAGTAACATTTGAACCCAATCAGAACAGAACTGGGTTTGCAGCCCTGTGTTTCTGTTGCTTGTCAACAAGAACAAACAGGGGAAGGAAGGACGGATTTTTATCCGTTATGATTTCAAGATGAGATTAAAGCTGCTGATTCTACTGGACCTGGACTGATGACATCACAAGAGGCACAAGAATGGGCTGACCAGGTGGCGCTAATGAGCAACATGGTGGACATGTCACTGTTCACAGATCTGAACAGGTACTGAGAAGCTTTGGTGATACAAGAGGGTCAATGTTAGGTTTGACCTCTGACCCAAGATGGATACTGGATGGAGGAAACTGGTCGCAAACCTTTAGCAAAATGCTAGCAAATTGTTAGCTACATGTTAGCAAACTGGTAGCAAATTCACGTTAGTGACTTTTAGTCAAAATGTGACTGGTGACAAATCTAGTAATTTGTGTTATCAGACATCAGCTGAACTGCTGTAACCAATAATTCAACTGCAGTAGCCACCATTCAACCCAAAGAGGGCAGCACTGAGACAGTTTCAGGCTAATGTTGCAGAATTTAACAAATTTACACTAAAATGTCACAGTTTGCTCAGAAACATAAAGATAGTACCTTTGTGAACTGATTTCTACAGGTTATCAGCAAAATAAGTTGATTTGGTTTGTATACATTTGGCTTATATAAACATGTGGCTGTAAAAATCTGTCTATTGTTTATAGAAACAGCTCCAAGTGTTTCTATGAATCCAAGCAGAATCCCTTGCGTTTATTCCTCTAATGGAGGAATACGAACCAAACATCCAAATAAAGAGGAAAATACTGATGGGCGTGGAGTCTGATCAGCTGCTTCCTGTGATGTCATCAGAGGTGTGATGTCACCAGACCTGTAGGGTTCATCTGGAATAACAGATCTAACAGAGAAACAGGCAGACTGACTCTGAGCCTGAGCGGCGTCTGGAGGGAGCAGCAGGTGTTACCTTCATGGTGGGTGGCGCCGTGCGGGGAGGCGACGGGGGGCGGTCCTCCACCGGGACATTAGGGAGGGTCAGCTGGTCCTGCTTACTGCAACACAGGAAACCATCATCAGAGACGCCGCGACTTCATCAGCAGAGAACCGGGAGGAGCCGAGGATGATGACGAGCTGGCTGGAGACGAAGGTCAACCTGACCTCTGAGGAGCAGGCTGACCTCTGAGGAGCAGACTGACCTCTGACCTCTGAGGAGCTGTCTGACCTCTGAGGCGCCGTCTGATCACGTCTCAGGTGCAAGTCGTCAGACTCATCAGTGAATCATCGCTTGACCTTGGTAGCGATGAGTCATGATTCAGACTCTGATCAGGCTGGATTCTGATGAGTCATGGTTAGAGCTGAACTCGTTTTTACCACAGCTCTGACTCATGGCGACAGACCGAACCCAGCTGGTTCTGGTTCTGGTGCCGACTCCAGGTCATAACCTCCATGCAGAGTCAGTTCCTCTCAGTGTGAAACACATGGACTGACCCCTGGGGGTCAGAGGTCAGCCTCTGCTGCAGGGTGGAGTTGGGGAGGAGCGTAAGTTTCATGTTTGGACCTTCTGACCAAACTGAAAACTGATGACTCATCCTGGCCTAACAGAACCTTGAAGAACCCAGACAGAACAACAGGAGGCGTTACAGACTAAAAATCAGCCAAATCCAGATGGAGGCGACCGCTAGCTAAAAAGCTAGCTACGCTAACCCTAAAGCACTAATCATATACATTAGCCCTGCTAACGTGCTATACCAACATGGAGCTTAGCAGAAGCTAATGCTAAAGTGGTAATTTCAACCATCTGTCAATAACACATGTGCTACAACATAGCATGCCACCCCCTAAGTGACTAAACATGTCATTGCACTTCTTCCTGTACTGTTTGGGCCACAGGAAGTGATTCTTTGGACCTTTCACTCTTGGTTTCAGTTTTATAGTTGTTAAGTTTTGCTAACTCTTAGCCTAATTGGTCATAGTTATGCTTTGGTCAGAAAACACACAGAACAAAGGTAGGTTTTAATTGTTTTACCTCATTCCTTCATGTGTTGTATACTTCTCATTTGCTCAATAAACCGAACATGAGAAGAGGAAACAGAACTTCACCAACTTCAAAATAAGAGCATGAACATAAACGTCTACTATACCACTTGAATTCTTAACAGTCGATAACCAAAACCTCAGAACAGTTTAGAAAACAACAAAGTAAATTAGCGCTTTAGAATTCATCTGGAAACATTTAGGGAAAGCTAAATGCGTTAAACATTTAAAAATTTAGCTACTAGCGGATTAGCATAAATGTGCCTGTTCAGATCAGAACCGTGGTCTCATCCTCAAATATCTGGACCTGATCTAATCACTGCTGCAGCTCTGATACCTTAGACCCAATCAGAACCAGGAAGAACCTCCTTCCTGCTGAACTTTTCCAGAAACTTCTGCTGTTTCACTTCCTTCTCTCTGCCTCTTAAGGCTGAACAGTTTGTGTTCATGTTGTTCCTGCTGTCTGACCGAGGGCTGCAGGTTCGACTGGCTCCAGCTCTGCACAGCAAACACAAAGGTCACCAGGAGGTGGGAAGGGACAGACGGACCCTGGTGGGAGAGAAAAGGTCACCCAGTGAGGCGCCGTGGCATTTGGACCTGATCTCAGCTGGGGAACAACACCGAGGTCTGGTTTGGGTCCAACAGCTGGAATAACTAAAGATAGCTTATCCATTGCTAATGCTAGCCTATGACAGGCTAATGCTAGGCAATCCAAGGCTAATGCCAGCCTACCAAATATTAAAGCTAGCCTATCTGTGCTGATGTGCAGCAGTGGAAGAAGGCAGTCCAGTGGTTGACCAGACTAGGCATGCTAGCCTCTAGCCTCCAAAGCTAACAGTAGCTAGTGCTGTGATTCTCTTGCCAGCGCCAGTTGCTCCATTAGCAAATGTTTTTCCTCCATGCTGAGAGGAAACCTGATCCTGTTGCTGAACAGCTGAAGGTGAATGAATTAGTTTCCGTTAGTGAATGTTTCCTGCAGAGCTCAAGGAGAAGATCAGAAATGCTCATTAAAGTTTAACCCTGGAGATCCTCCTGCTTCCTCTCACTCCAGTTGGCAGGTCAAAGGTCAGCTGGAGAAATGAAGTGGGCTAATACCTACTAATGATGTTCTACTTTAAGATAATTGGGGGCTTGACTCGTCTTAATAAGCTAATTTAGATCAAACTGAAGTAGGGAATTAATTTTGAATCTGGAGGTCTGTTCAAGTAAAACTCATCAAGCCTGAAAAGACAAAAATAAAACATTGGAAATATTGTGATTAACTGGCAGACAGGATGGAGCAGAACATGGACTCAGATCTTCCAGGAAGGTTTTAAAAGCAGAATTAGTTCAGTTTTAAACCAAAGTGGAGAAATGTGACAGATGAGAAGCGACGGCGCCTGTGAGGAACCTGCAGCGATGCTTCATGACTGCTGCAACACACTGACAGCAGATCAGAAAACCTGCAGCTGCTTAGAGGAGAAAAACCATCTGAGTGGAAACATTTCAGCCCAAACGACCTTCTGACAGACAGAGCCTCCCGAAAATAACAGGGTTACTGGCGGACTGTAACACACCCCTCTGATCTGCCTGGAGATTGATACCAATCCACCTTCATCAGAACCACATCACCTCCAGCTGGACTCATCGTCCAACGACAGAGCAGCAGAACCATGCAGCTTTAAAGGTAAAGTATCATGATTTTTTTTTTTTATGTATAGTGCCATTTTATAGTACAGTCAAGTGACTGTTAGCTTCAGACGTTATGAAAATGCTGTATATACCAAACATGATTTAAAACAAATTTGACTTCACATCATATCATATTTAATGCCTTGAAATTGGTCTCTGTCTCTTTAAAATATAACTAAACTCCCTGAGGAAAGGTTTCAGCAAAGTGGGCGGAGCCAAGAGACCCAGAGGGGCGTGGTCGGAACCAGAAAGGACCTGTTGTCAAATCATCCACTTTGTTGTTATATTTAGCAACTTTTCAGGCCCTCTAGAGACTTGCTCTGTAGCTGGAGGAAGAACTGAGATGGTTTTAGGCAAAATATTGCAGAAATAAACTAATTTTACATACCTAATTACCTATTTCTAATGCCAGTTTACCCAAGGCTAAATTTAAGATAGAACATTGGACAGTTTGTCAGCAAAAAAGTTAAGTTTCATTTTAAGAACCTTCTTCTCTTTCTGACACTCCGCCATCAGAACAATGATCCTCCACAATGTTGTTTACACCAGATTCATGGCAGACAGGATGGAGCAGAACAGTTCTTCGTTGCATTGAACTAAGAAGTTCCACCAGCTGTGTGCCAAATGCTGCTGCCGCTAGTCTGTGGGAGCAGATCAAACCTCGGGCTTTAGCTGAAATCGTTACGCCGGTCAACTGAACAAAGGAACAACAACCCAGCTTGGCAGCAGAAAGGTCTTAAACCCAACAGATGATTTTATTCTGATCTGACTGGAAACCAGAGACGCTCTGTCTCCATTATCAGAGTGAAGTTTTATGTTGCTTTATGACTGCGGTCTCTCTGTTGTGGCAGTAAGAGTGAATGATCAGCTCAAAGGACTGCAGATGTTAAAGGAAGATATGAACAAAGCAGCAACACACAACGCTCTGCCATCTTCCTCTCTGCATTGACAACGTATGCTGGGTTCCCCAAACTGATGTTAACTCTCAGCAAAACACCAACATGTGGAGAAACAAGTTCAAACCTTGAGCAACATGAGCCCTTCTCCTGGCTCTGCAGACTGAGGTCATTCTGACTGCTCAGAACTCCAGAAAACATAAACATATGTACATTACTGCTGCTGTCGCTGACAGAGCGGCACTGATGAAAACAACACGAGCTTCTGAAGCAGAAGCCGCCCTCGCTGCAGGAGACGTGTCGGTCGGCAGAGAAACACGACTCAGCAGCGACCGCATGGAGCGGACCAGACAGATGGCAGCGCAGCCTCGTGCTGCCACCACTTTGGTGTTTTTTATAGAACAGCTCCTAACAACGCAGGCATAGGACACACAGCGACCACAGGGGGCGCCACTCAAACTGGAATGGGGTATTGTAACTTTCTCAGGAGGAAATTTTATGTTCCAACAAGAAATAAACACCTGAGAGCATCTTGTCCCAACAAACCTTAATGTTTTTACTTTAGTTTCTGGAGTTTGTCACTGGATTCCCTGAGAGCAGAATGATTCAAACGATTCAAATGATTCAAAAGATTCAAACGATTGAAATGATTCACTGTCATTATTACTGGGGAGAAGAAAAACACTGTAAACAGCAGCAGGAGAGAAGGAACGCTGCTGCTTTCAAACAGACGGACACAAACGATACGCATAACACACACACTAACACAAAACACACACACACACATTAACATAACACACACACTAACACAAAACACACACACATTAACATAACACACACACTAACACAAAACACACACACACATTAACATAACACACACAGTAACACACAGTCTGGTCCAGGTCTCAATCCGTCCACTAACGTCCTCACTTTGCTTGATGTCCTCTGTCCCACAACTTGACATAAAGACCAACTCTGAGCCAATCAGCAGGCTGCGTCTGATTTAAGGAGACGTGACCCGACTAGTGAGCAGCAGCACAGATTCCTGCTCTTTAAGGTGGAAATGAGTTTTTATCTGATTCAGTGAAACGTTTCAAATTCTGGTCTCTGTGAAGCTGTCAACATGTTGTTGTCTCTGTTTACCTTCAGGGGACACAACTACCCTCAGCTGTCCACTCAGAGGACACACACACACATGCACACACGCATGCAGACGCTTCACACTAATGGACCTGCAGCCTGCCGATCCACTGCAGAAACAACGTAAACAAATGTGAGTAGATGGAGGAAATGTGAGACTCACCACTGGCGGTGTGGCATCGCAGTGTTGCCGTCGGTTACTGAGCATCTCACTGAGATCTAACAGAGCAGCACTGCTCCTCCTCCTCCTCCTCCTCCTTTTCCTCTCTGCCGTAATGTCAGGGACCAACAGGATTACGGAGCCGTAATCAGTCAGAGGAAGGCAGATGGAGGAAAAATGGAAAACTGACGGGAGAGGAGGAGGAAGAGGAGGATGAAGCTGTCACTAATTTATGTTATGGCTCCAACTGAAAGCTAGTGGTGGTCTGTTAAAAAAACAGGAAGGGACTGAAATAATTTTCTGTTTGCTTCTAGATTTAACATTTATATTTATTTATATTTGTTTTTGACAGATTAAATGTGTTTGTAATTTTTTCCTCTGATATCAACCAAAATGTGATTTTATTGATTTATTAATTTTGATGAATATTAATTTATTTTTATTTATTTTTGGTTAGTGTTTACTTTTGTATTTTTATTAGATTTGCATTTATTTCACTTTATGAAATAATGTATTAGTTATGTAAGTTAAGCTTACTTCTACTTTTTTCATTTATTCACTTAA